>NC_091644.1:13918049-16418049 GCF_027580195.1 Bos mutus | reverse complement strand
CTCTATAATCCTTCCCTAGTTAAATTTTTAATATTTAAATGTTCTTAAGCACAATCTCCTTCCTCTGCAGAATTTAAATCTTTCCCATTGTGTGGGATAGAGGAATTCAAAACTACAAAACATTCATTCCTATCATTTCACCCCCAAATAATCTGCCCATGGCTCTTGATCCTACAACTATCTGTTCTAAATTTTCCCCCTTTTCAGGTTTCAGAGGGTATAGCTCTGGGATATTAGGAGGTGGTGAATAACTATTTTCTAAAGGTTTCGCTTACATACAAAAGTACTAGTTCACTACTGTAGCCAGGAGAGGCTTGGTACGGAGAAGGCAACGGCAACCCACTCCAGTACTCTTGCTGGAAAATCCCACGGATGGAGGAGCCTAGTGGGCTGCCGTCTATGGGGTCGCACAGAGTCGGACAGGACTGAAGCGACTTAGCAGCAGCAGCAGCAGCAGCAGCAGAGGCTTGGTAAAAGAAAAAACTGCGCTGGATCGTCCACTTTACGGCTGCAATTCTATTTTCAGACTTGTTTTTCTAACGGATTAGTAAAATGAGGTCCAAAGGAACTTGCGTCTTCTATCCAGACATTCTTTCACTACAGACCGTCCAAATTATCATTTGGCCTTTTAACCCAAGTGCCTGCGTGCTAAGTCGCTTCAGTCGTGTCCGATTCTTTGCGACCCTATGGATTGGGAATTCATGGGATTCTCCAGGCAAGAATACTGGAGTGGGTCGCCATTTCCTTCTCCAGGGGATCTTCCCGATCCAGGGATCGAACCCGGGCCTGTCCCACTGCAGACAGATTCTTTACTATCTGAGTCACCAGAAAAGCCTTATTATGAAGAATTTCGTGACAGGGCTGAAGTGAAGTCTTTCAGTCGTGTCCGATTCTTTGCAACCCCATGAACTGTAGGCTCCTCCGTCCATGGGATTTTCCAGGCAAGAATACTGGAGTGGGTTGCCATTTCCTTCCCAGGAGATCTTCCCAACCCAGGGATTGAACTCGGGTCTCCAGCATTGTAGGCAGACGCTTTACAGTCTGAGGCACCAGGGAAGTCCTCTAGTGACAGGGCTAGAAGGGACTTTTGGGACCACGAAGGCTAACTCCACACTGTATATATGAGAAAACTGGGAGCATAGCAAGAGGAGCAACCAAGCACCAGAGGCCTGGCTTGGAGTCTAGGGGCTCTTTACTCAGACTAGGCTCTGTCCTTCACCCAACAAAATGAAGCAAATTCCGCTTACCGTTCTGGGCCTGGGCCTCTTAGGCAAGTCTTTGTTGCAGCACCTTTCCTTAGCCGTCTCTCCTACCTAGTGAGCTGGTGGGGAACTGCCAGCAGTAGACACAGCCTGGCCCAGGATGGGTCCACACGTTCGTCTGGAACCAGAACCAGAGGAAACTCCGAAAGTCAGAAACGACTCAGCCTCGGAACCCCAGGCCGTCGTCCCGATGCACGTCGGCGGAAACATTAGGCGAGTGCTCCTGTGATATCGTCATTTCCGCCCCCACAGGCAAGCCGGAAGACTAGGGAGGTGGGGACCCTGGGAAAGTGGCGATCTGGAGTCTAGGAAACGGGGCGTGACGGGGCCGGAAGGTGGCGGGAGGGGGCCGAGCCGGAGCGGGCGCGAGGGCCAGGCTTGGAGGCCCCCACCCTGGCTTGTCCGCCCCCGCCGAGGCTGAGGAGGAAGAGGAGGATGACCTCCAGATACACTAGGAAGGCGGTGCCACAGAACTTGGAGTTGTGAGTGAACTGCTCAGCTACTCCAGCCAGGGCCGGGGGGTGCCGAGGAGGGTCGCAGGCGCGCTGGGGACCCTTCCTGCCCAGTCCCTTGCTCCTTTTACCTTTCCCAGGGTGAGGGAAAAGAAAATCTTTGTAATTTTCTCCTACCAGCTTTGCCGGACGTTGGCCCTTCTGTTTCCTTCTCCCGCTAATAAGGGCATGTTACTTGTGCTGTCCCAGAAACTTGGTCTGTTTGGCCTGCACTTCTTGAGCTTAGGGACTTGGTTTCCTAAGGCATTTTGTAGTTTCCACGTGTCTCATGCCCCAGTGTCAATGGCCATTGACAACTAGTGAAGCTGTTAATAGCTGAATGCTACAAGACAGTTGAATACGTCTGGTGCCAACCGCAATGCAAAGCTACTTATATGCATTAGCTCACAACTCTTATCAATAAGGATACCAGATAGGAACTATTATTATTTTGCACAGATAAAGATCTCAGGTTTAAAGGTTGTAGCATGCCAGAGATCACACGGCCAGAAGGTGGTGGAACTGAAATATAAACCTGTTGTCTGATTTTGAAGCTTGTGGGGATAACCATTACACATAACTGCCTCCCCACCTCTGCAACTTAGTGTCAGAATCCTTGAGAATCAGTTTTGCTTTTGAGACTTTAGAGAGCAAGTGTGCTGTGTGCTAAGTCACTTCAGTCTTTTCCAACTCTTAGATACTCTCTGGATCACCATAGAGGCTCCTCGGTCTATGGGATTTTTCCAGGCAAGAATACCGGAGTGGGTTGCCATGCCCTCCTCCAAGGGATCTTCCTGATGCAGGGATGGAACCTGGGTTTCCCATATTGCAGGCAGATTCTTTACCGTCTGAGCCACCAGGGAAGCCCAGAGAGCAAATATTTCTGGCTTAAAGACCCACCTCCCACCCCTAGTGAAATGTTGTAATTTAGGAAGTAATGATAATGTCATACATTTGTTAATACTTTAGACTTCCCTGGTGGCTCAGACGGTAAAGTGTCTTGCTTACAATGAGGGAGACCTGGGTTCGATCTCTGGGTCGGGAAGATACAAAGGAAATGGCAACCCACTCCAGTACTCTTGCCTGGAAAATCCCATGGATGGAGGAGCTTGGTAGGCTACAGTCCATGGGGTTGCAAAGAGTCGGACAGGACTGAGTGATTTCACTTTCACTATACTTTCAAAAATACTTTCACATCTTCATTCTTGTGACAACTCTGTAAGATGAGTATGATTATCTTAAGTTTTTCAGCAGATGAAATATAAGAAAGGTACATACCTTAAGATTATATAACCAATAGGTTTTGAGCTTGGGCTTTTCAACCCCAAATACCAATTTTTTTTCTTCCACGGAACTGTAATTTTAACAACCATACATTTATTAACTATTACCTATACAGAGTAATAACAGGCATGGTATTTTCAGTTACATCTGGGTTTGTGTTTAGACTCTTTTCTAGCCTTATTAATTGTAGGCAAATTACTAAATTTTTGAGCTTTCACTTCTGCAATATAGGCTAAGACCTTATCTAAAAGTGATGGCATAGAGCTTGACACATAGTAGGTCCTCAGTAAGTGGTAATTTCCTTGTCCCTTCCCACCTCTATTTGGTACAATAGCCATACAAAGAAAATCAGTCTATGATCTTTCTTTGCCTTTCAGAAGCTTGTTATCTATTAAATAATAGGATAGAACACAGAAGCAACTCAGTTAAGCTTTTTAGGAACTAGGAAGAAGAAAGTCATTTCCCAATCTAGGGAGCAGGGCTTAGCCAAAAACCTGCTTTTATAATTAATTCTGACCATTATGAGAGTGAAAAAAAGTATCATTTATGGAAAAAAATTGTTGATTGCATTTATTGGACCGGTATTATTGACCCAGAATGGTTATGATGTTGTTGTTTAGTCGCCTGACTCTTTTGTGACCCCATGGACTGTAGCCCACCAGGCTCCTCTGAACATGGGATGTCCCAGGCAAGAATACTGGAGTGGGTTGCCATTTCCTTCTCCAGGGGATCTTCCTGACCCAGGGATAGAACCTGCTTTCTCTGCCTTGGCAAGCAGATTCTTTACCACTGAACCGCTTGGTTATGTTACTTGTTCTCTATTGTTGATTTCATACTCCCTAAAGATAACTCTCCCAAAAGATGATTCTCTAGAAGTGTCAGAATAGTGTGAATAATGACAATAATGAAGATTATATGCATTTAAATAACAGTATATTAAAGGTACTTTTCCCTTTTGGTGTTATAATGATAATTTGCTTTGAAGAACTAACTTTAGTTTTCTAATAGTTACAAATTATAGATATTAAAAAGATTTTGGCATAAGCATACAGCTTAACATTTTTAAAATGATAAATCTCAAGCATAATTGTATAGTGGATAATATAATGACCTACATTAAAACAGTTATCAAAATTTTAGTATATTTGCTTCATATTTCATCTGTATATTTTTCAGCCTGTCATCCATGAAATATTGGAAAACCCCAGACATTATCATTTCACCCCATATGCTTCATTATGCATTTCTAAAAATTATATACATTTTCTTATTTAATAACCATAAATCTATGATCAAAGTTAATATATCTTTGGTATTATCTGATTGTTACTTCATAACCAAATTTCTCTGACAGACTAAAATATATCTTAAGTTTCTATTTCATCGCTGGAATCCACATTTCTGATCACCACCACTGTTTCAAAGACAAGCTTTTGGTTATAAGATCATTGAATGAGAGAAGAAAAAAGCTCTCCACTAATTCAGCTCCACCATTTGAGAAATAATTTAAAGTACAAGCTCTGCTGAGTAGGCCTTTATATACAAAAATGGTACAATTTATTAAAATCTCAAACTATTCATCTGCTCTGAGCAGCCTCAGACTATCTGGATTTGAATCCTGGCTCCATCACTTACTAGCCATATGACCTTAAGCAAGTCACTTAATCCTTCAGTACCTCACTTTCCTTTCTTGTGAAACAAGAGTATTACATTTATAATACACATTTCCATATTAAAAGCCCTGGGAAAACCTATTGTAAATAAACCTGTGTAACTTTGTTTAACCCATCAAGTTATTTGACTATAGGATTTTGTGGGGAAAGAAAGTCTACTATAGATAATTAGGACTGGAACATACAATAATTGACCCCATAGTTTATTCTGAGGCTTCCCTAGTGGCTCAGGTGGTAAAGAATCTACTTGCAGTGTGGGAGACCCAGGTTCGACCCCTGGGTCAGGAAGATCCCCTGGAGAAGGGAGTGGCTACCCACTCCAGTATTCTTGCCTGGAGAATCCATGGACAGAGGAGCCTGACGGGCTACAGTCTATAGGGTCACGAAGAGTCAGACACAACTGAAGCAACTAACACTTCCACTTTTTTCATAGTTTATTCTAATGCACATGTTGAACTCTCTAGAACAGCACGGTTCAATAGAAATATAATACAAAACACGTAACTTAAAATTTTCAGATACGTTAAAAAATAGTAGAAACAGGTGAAATTAACTTTTTAATCTTTTAAAGTAACTGTGGACTTACAGGAAGTTACAAAAATAGTGCATAGAGTCCCATGAACCCTTCACTCAGATTCCCCCAATGATGACAACTTATGTAGCTTTCAAAGCCGTGAAACTGACATTGGTACAGTACTGTTAAGCAGACTGCAAACCTTACCCAGTTTTCATCAATTTTTATATCCACTCTTTTGTGTATGTGTATGTATACATAGTTCTTTGCAATTTGGTCTCCTTTGTATATTTATTAAACCACCAGTGCAATCAAGATACAGCGCTGTTCTATCACCACCAAGGAACATCCTTATATACCCCTTTTTAGTCACTTCCATTCCTTTCTCCATACCCTGGAACCACTAATCTTTTCTTCACCTCTCTATTTTTCTCATTTGTGAGTGTAATATAAACAGAATCATATAGTATATGTAACCTTTAGAGATTGGCTTTTTTCAGTAAGTATGATGCCTTTGCAATCCATCCAAGTTGTTGCATGTATCAGTTCACTCCTTTTTATTGCTAATCATATTCCACTATGTGTGTAGAGATACCAAAGTTTAATTATTCCCCTGTGCAAGGACATTTCAGTTCTTCTAATTTTTTTCCAATTATAAATAAAGCTGCTCTGAATGTTTGTGTACAGATTTTGTGTGAACATAAATTTTCATTTCTCTGGGATTAAATACCCAAGAGTGCAATGGGTAGGTCTTATGATAAATGCATGCATTTAGTTTTATAAGAAACTTTGAAATTATTCCAGAGTGGTTGTACCATTTTACATTCCTACCAGCAATGTATGAGAAATCCAGTTTCTCCATATCTTTGCCTGCATTTAGTGTTATCACTGTATTTTATCTTAGCTGTTCTAATAAGTATGTTTTATACCTTATTATGTTTTCAATTTGCAGTGAAATAAGTTTTAATATATTTTGTTTAACCCCTGTATATCCGGAATATTATCGTTTTAACATGTAACCAAAATGAAATAATTAGTGGTACATTCTTGTTGTACTAAGACTTCAAAATTCTGTGTGTTTTACTGAGCGACTTCACTTTCCCTTTTCACTTTCATGCACTGGAGAAGGAAATGGCAACCCACTCCAGTGTTCTTGCCTGGAGAATCTCAGGGACGGGGAGCCTGGTGGGCTGCCGTCTCTGGGGTCGCACAGAGTCGGACACAACTGAAGTGACTTAGCAGCAGCAGCAGCAGCAGCATTTCCAGCTGACCACATTTTAACTCCTAGTGGCTAATGGCTATTGCATTGGATAGTTCCTGAACAGCAAGAAGTAGGTGACTTAACTTGTAGATCAAGTTACTGAAAAGTATATATTTTTTTCTTTACAAAAAATATAACTGTTTTTCCATTTCACAGGAAAAGAATAACAAAACATGCTCTTAATCATCATCCTCTTCCTGAGCAACTGGATGAAATTTCCTCTACCAATGACAGCCATGAAAAAGACCTAAGTTCCCAAAGGTAATGACACAAAGTGTACTGTTTGCTTATTGCACTTGATAATGGCAAAAGTTTTGGGCTTTTTGCCTTAGGATTGGTATCAAGCCTTGTACTAATGAAACAAAAGAATTTTTGTCACATTTTTCAATACTATTCAACTTCCATTCTGGAACAACTAGTGGAAACATACTTATTTTTGTAATCTTTGAAAAACAGTATTATGAGGTAGTTAATAGCAGAAACTCAGGAGGAATCCAAACAGACCTGATTTTTAATCTTGGTTTTGCCACCTATTAGCTGAATAGTATTGGGCAAGTTATTTACCTGGTAATAGTATCCCTTAAAGGGTGTAGTGAATATAAATGAGATAAAATATAGTAAACGCAGAGTAAATATTAGCTGCAATTATTATTTTAAGAAATAGGACAGAGGAGATGGTAACTTCACAGAGGGTTCTGAAAAGCAATTGTGGTATCATACAAAAATTATAGTCATAAAACCTTGTTTCAAAATCTAGTACTAAATTGCAAGAGTTTTTGTCTTAAAGTACATCACTAGATGTACTGGTGAGTTTTACATCACCAGATTGCTGTGAGGATAAAATGCAGTTAATGTCTGTGAAAGTGCTTAGTAAACCAGAAGTGGCGTACAAGTTCACATATTATTCCTAGTATTTCTGAAATGTCTTCAGTTTCTTGAGGGCAGATGTTATAAGTGAAGTGTTAAAAAATATTAATTGTAAACTAAGACGAGAATTATTTAGAATGGCTGCCATCAATTCTGTAGGAATTAGGTCAGACTTTACTGTGATGCTTACATTTCAAATTCTTCATTTATTTTTGTCTCTCTGGATGTATTTGTACAAATGCCTATCACCTAAAAGATTGCTGAGTAGTTAATGCTACAGAAACTTGAGGAAATATAAGAATTTTTCTGTTTTCTCTTTTCCTTCCCACTTGTGCATTTAGTGAATCTGACATCACACAAGAATCACCTTTTACATCAGCTGACACTGGAAATTCAACATCTGCTTTTCCAAGTTATACAAGCACAGGGATCTCTACTGAGGGCAGCTCAGACTTCTCCTGGGGATATGGTGTGAGTTTTATGTTACTGGTCTAATGGAGTGCTTGTGTGACTCTTCTGGGAGTTAGGATTTGTCAGTTTGGTCAGTATATTTCATGCCTTCCCTCTCCTACATTTTTTATTTTGTTTTGTTTTGTTTGGCCACGCCATGTGGTATGCAGGATCTTAATTCCCCAACAAAGAATCAAACAGTGGAAGTGTGGAGTCTTAACCACTGGACCACTGGGAAAGTCCCTCCTACTTTGTTTATTTACCCTTTAAAATAGCTGTAAAGAAGGCATCAATCTTCTGAGTAGTTGATCCTTAAAGATGCTTAGTGTTTGGCTTAAACAGCTGCAGGTCAGTATAGATCTGGACCCTGGATCTATTTTGCTGTGCTCAGTCCACTAATGTGTCTCTCCACTACTAATATTACCTTGTTGTTTAAAATGTTTTTGAAAGTTACTACTAAGCCATATAGACTCGGAAAGTGTTTAAAATATATTGTTAAATGAAAAAAAGCCCATTAAAAACAATATGTGTAGTGTGGTTCTAATTTTATTTTACATAGATTTTTGCTTATATATACTAGAAAAAAAGATTAAAGGTATTTACCTAAGATGTTATTCAGCTATTATTAATTAACTGAGTGTTGTGATGAGATTTATTTATTCATTCATGACTATCTCCCATTGTATTTAAGACCAGCAACCTTCAGAGAAAATTTAAAAGACAAATTTTATGCATGTTTATCACCTTGATGCAATAGGTATTTTTATTCTGTTTAATGTTTTTGTTTTTTTGGCCACAAGGCATGTGGGATCTTAGCTCCCCAAAACCCATACCCCCAGCATTGAAAGGCAAAGTCTTAATCACTGGACTGTCAGGGAAGTCCCTTAGTTTTTTTTTAAAGGGTATCTGATGCAGTGGGGTTGATGAGGAAAAAAAAATTATACAACTTATAGAAAATTGCATAACTTATGTATTGGGTGTGCATGCATGCACGTGTGTGTGTATGAAAACAGTACACCGACCAAGATATAGACAGTCAGCTCCCACAAGGCTCCTCGATGCCCTCTCCCAATCCCAAAGATAACCACTATTCTGATCTCTATCACCAGGTTTTCTTCTTCTTGCCCTTCATATAAATGGAATCCTATAGTATGTATTAATAGTTATATCTGGCTACTTTTGCTTAGAATTCTTTGGACAGTGCATACATGATATTGCGTATATTTGTAGTCTGTGAATTGCCTATTTATGTTTCATACTCACTTATTTTTTAATTTATCATTTTCTATTCTATTACTAATTAATAATATTAATTAGTAGGAGTTCTTTATCTTTTAGATTAGGTGTGGTGAAAGTGAAAGTCTCTCAGTTGTGTCCAACTCTTTGGGACCTCATGGACTATACAGTCTGTGGAATTCTCCAGGCCAGAATACTGGAGTGGGTAGCCTTTCCCTTCTCCAGGGGATCTTCCCAACCCAGGGATTGAACCAGGGTCTTCTGCATTGCAGGTGGATTCTTTACCAGCTGAGCTATAAGGAAGGTATACTTTTTCTCTTAAGGACTAAAGAGTAAATATTTCAGGTTTTGCAGACTGTCAGGACCCTCAGTGCTCACTGAGAAGGCAGCCATAGGCAGTGTATAAATAAATGGGCATGACAGAAGTCCAATAAAATGTTATTAGAAAACAGATTGTGGGCTGGATTTATCCCACTGGTCATAGTTTGCTGACCCCTACTCTAAATACTTTTAACAGAGACTCTTAGGAAGCTGTATTGTGTCCCTTCACCCTATAGAACTACAGAACTTTTGGTATTGTACCCAGTTGAAAACTTATTTACCAACTGCTGTTACAGGTGGAGGTAGCTAATGAATTGTACAGTAAGTCAGGAGATGGGGCTTTCTGGAATGCCATTATTTCCATTTATCCCCTTTCTCCTAATTGTTGCCTGGAACATGGACCTATGGCTAAAGGTAAAAACAGCCATTTTGAACCATAAAGCATCACTGAGGATGGAAATGATAGAAGAAACTGAATTCTTGATAGCCATGGGGCTACCGTATCAGCTGAGCCACCATATCAGCTTTTAATGCCTACCTGTAGATTAATTTTTTCATGAGAGAAAAATAAACTTTTGTTTAAGCCACTATTATTGTTCTTGTTAATAGTAACTAAGTGCAGTTCATGACTAATACACTAATTCTTTGTTAAATGTATTGCAAATATCTTTTCCTGATAAGTGGCTTTTGTAATGTTCACAAATTCTTCCACACTTAGGTCTTTAATCCCCTGGAATGGTTTTTTTGTACATTCATATAGAAGGAACATAATTTTAATTTTTCTATGTGGATAATGAATTGTTTCAGCACCATTTACTGACTAGTTCAGGATTTCTAAGCAAGGGCATTTTTGGCATTTTGGATATAGCTATACAGAAGTGTCCCATATATATAGCAGGATGTTTAGTATTCATCATCTCTGCCTGTTAAATACCTGTAGCAACTCTGGTCATTGTGATCACTAAAAATGCACATACACATTTCCAGCTTCTTCCATGTGAAAGTAGTAGCATGAAAGTGTTAGTCGCTCAGTTGTGTCTGACTCTTGTGACCACATGGACTGTAGCCCTCCAGGCTCCTCTGTCCAGGGAATTCTCCAGGCAAGAATACTGGAGTGGGTAGCCATTCCCTTCTCCAGGGGATCTTCCTGATCCTTGTTGCATCCTTTTCTTGTTGATTTGCTGTTACCTCTGATGTAGATTAAATTTCAAAATATAAAAGGGTTTGTTCCTGGGCTATCTAAACTGTTCTATTCTAAAATCATGTTACTACAACTGACTTTAATGAAACTATAGCTTTATAATAATCTATAATATATGATAGGGAAGTCTTACTACACTGTTCATAATTGTATTGGCCAGTCTTTTTCATGTATGTTAGAATCTGATTATTAAATTGCATAGGTCAATTTGGAGAGGACTGCTATCTTTATGATAGTGAATTCTCCTAATCATAAATTTGGTATATAAATCTATCCATTTAATATCCATTTCTTTAATGTCTTTTAATACATTTTTATAATTTTATCCATAAAAGTAATATACATTTGTTGAAAATCTACTCCTAGGTACCTTGCATGGTATATGAAAAATTGTATTTTTAATCTATTTTTGCTAGTATATAGGTATAGAGTTATCTTTTTTAAGGGAACTGAGTTGTAGGCTAATATTGACTTCTGGCAGAAATGTATATTCTTTGTCACATGTTCAAAACTTCTGATATTTCATTTAAATATTTTAATAGATTTCTTATCTGTTTAACACTAGATTAGACTATGGATTATTTTTACCTTTTTTACTATTATAATCACCTACAGAAAATTCATTCTTTTAAAGTAAACAAGTGTTTTTTAGTATATTCACTGTTGTGTAAACTACCCTAATTCCAGAACATTTTCATCATCCCAAAAAGAAACCCAGTCTCCATTAGTAATTACTCTCCACTTCTCTCTTCACCTTGCCCCTGGCAACTAATATGCTTTCTGTCTTTATGTATTTGCCTGTTCTGATATTTCATATAAATGAAGCATATACTGTGTCATGTATTATATCTGGCTTATTTCATCTAGCATATATCCAGGTTTTATCCATGTTATAGCATATGCCAGTACTTCTTTTTTACTGATGAATATAATTTAATTGCATTGATATACCAATTTTATTTATCCATCAGATGATGGACATTTGGGTTGCTTCACTTTGTTGCTATTATGAATAATGCTACTATGAACATTTGTGTAGGACTTTTTCTGTGGACATGTTTTGAATATTCTTAGGTATATCCCTTAGGAGTGGAATTGCTGGGTGATATAAAAACTTTATGTTTAACATTTTGAAGAATACATTTCTCTTTAAAATTTATACCTATAATTGTGATTTTGTTCAAGGTTCCTGGTTAGTATGTAAATAATGTTGATATTTTCCTTGAATTACACAAACATTTCATTGCAGATTTCACATGTATGTCAGAGTAGGTTATTCCTTTGAAATCCAGTATTTTGTTAGTAAGGTTGTATCTTAATTAATGAAATTCAAGTTTTGTGATCAGTTGCTATTACTGCATACTGTGTTTTCTTAATAACTTGAAACAACCTCCACCTTACAGAAAAGTTACAAGTATAGTAAAAAGAACATTCGTACCTTGATATCCATAAGGGACTGATTCTAGGACCCCCCATGAATACCAAAATCCATGGATGCTCAAATCTCTTATATAAAATGGCACGGTATTTGCATATTACCTACACACATCCTTCCACACACTTTAAATCCTCTCTAGATTATTTAAAATACCTAATGCAATGTAAATGGCTTTTACATTTACAAACCCATGGATATGGAAGACCAACTGTTTTTTTCCTGAATGGTTTGAGAGTAAGTTACTGACATGATACTTGCACCAAACATTTTAGTGTGTATTTCCTTCAAACAAGGACACTCTATGTAACTAAAGGGCAAGCCTCAAATTCAGGAAATTAACACTTCTGCCATCTAATACACAGATTCCATTAAAGTTTCACTAGTTGTCCCAATAATATTCTTCATAGCAAAATCTTGTATCACATTGTCCTGTCTCTGTACTCTCCCTCAATCTGGACTAGTTCTTCAATCTGTGATACCCAAGAAATGAGCTTGCTTTTCTCATTTCATTCTATTAGATGGCGTGTAGTTCCCATTATTGATATTGTTCACTTTAATCACTTAATATGACTTTCCTTTGCATTTACAAGTATTTTATGGGGAGGTACATTGAAATTATGTAGCTACTATCCTGTTCCTCCTCTAACTTTCAGTTTATGGTTTACATCAGTATAGACTCAAGGATTCCTATTTTGTTCAGTTAGTTATAATACATAGTTATCATTATTTATTTTGAAGTTCCAATTGTCCCAGATTTGACCAGTAAGAGTTCTCTTCAAGCTGGTTTCTGTGCCATTTTGACATGTTCCCATCATTCTTTGAGTATTTCCTTACTGTCTGACACAAGGTATCCAGGCTTATTTTATATTTTCTTTGCCCCAGCCATGGAATCAGCCACTTCTCCAACAAGCCCTAATTCCTTTCAGTGCCACGTTTAGAAACAAGATTTGGGTGCTAAGTGTGCTTACTGCTTTTTAGGTGTCACTGATTCCTAAACCCTCCCAGTGGACAGAACTAGGGAACAGAAGTATTCTTCCTATTCCACTGTGAAATGACCCATTTCATTCTAGTTTTTTCCTTTTGCAAATTTGTAACTTCTTTCTCTGATAGAATATGGCTCCCCTTATAATTAATATATTTACTTATTTGATTAATCCCCCTGAACATAACCAGTTCCCCACTAATTCACTGCCTCCTAACCTCTGCAAATGCCCTTCTCACTCCACATATGTTTCAACACCCTGTGCTGGGTCACTGCCCCTTGCACCTTCCCACCCACTGAATGATCTCCTCATCCTGCTCAGTCAGACACCCAATGTTATCCTCGCTTCTGTACAGTAACCTTCCTCACACTGGGCTACCACCCTGTGTGGGGCTGCCTACTCCCTGTATGGTAACTTCCCTTTCTTAAATGTGGTTCTAACATTATAAGCTGACTGCTTTTCCACATGGACATCCACATCTCACTTGTGCTCCATCACTCTGCAACAAACTGCTTCCCATGCAAACACCCACTGTGACAGATTACATTTTCAAAAGCCATGCTAATATATATCGCATCTAACATGCTCTTCTTACAAGATACTAATACTCCTCCATTGAGAGATAGTGTCTGTGTTCTTTCCCCTTGAACCTGGAATGGACTGTTTAACTGCCTCAACCTATAGAATGCAGTGAAAGTGATGCTGCATGATTTTTAGGTTAGAAAGCAATGCAGCTTCTATCTGGCTCTCTCTCTCTCTCTCTCTGGATGCTTAACCTTGAAGTTCAGCCACTGCATTGTGAGAACATTTAAACAACATGGAAAAGCCCAGGTAGTGAGAAACTGAAGCCCCAGCTGAAAGCCAGTATTACCTGCTAGACATTTGAGTGAACGAGCACTCAGATACTTTCAGCTCCAGGCCTCTGAGCTTTTCAACTGGTATCTCACCTGTGGAGAAGAGACAAGCCATTCCTGCTGTGAGCTATGTAAATCCCAGACACATAGAAACCTGGAGAGATAACACATGATCATTGCTATTTTGAGCCATTTCGTTCTGGAGTAATTTGGTACACTGCCAAAGTAATTAGAACACCCTTCTTACACTGCTCAGGGTCAGAAAACTGCTTAGATGTTCTCTTTATCTCTCTTAGGATCCTACCATACAAGAGGCCATCTTCCTACACAGATGCCCTTCTTACTGTGCTTGGGTTTCAATGTCTTATACCAGGCTGCCTTCCCGGGTTGATGCTTTCCTTATTCTCTTCTGGCTTTGAAACTCCATGCTGACTGTCTCTTGAGGCATTGGTTAACAGGCAACCTACACCTATAATCCCTGAGAGAAAAGAAACTCATAAGGTAGGCCCCAATTTAACCTGGCTTCCTGCCTGCTAATAATTTTCTGACTATGGAGTTGTAAGACAGAGTCCAAACAAAGCATAGTGGTCCCATTTTGCTGAGTAACAGAGATCAGAATTCTGGGCAGATGAAGCAGTTAGAATCTTTAGGACATGAGGCGATAAAGAACACCAGAAGATAAATAAGTGAAAAGTCTATATTATTTGGTGATTTCTCTAAAGGATAAGTAGCTGAATAAAGCAAAAAAAAGTACAAGATGGAGTTTATATTTATAGAAGTAAAAGGTGAGACAAATACAACTCAAAGGATGGGTGAATATAAACAGAAGTATAGTGTTATAAAGTTACTACATTTGTGATAACAAAAAGTTATTACATTTGTGTCAGGTATCAAGAGAGAGAAGTGAAAAGTATATGAAGAGGGAGGTATGAAGTGGTAAAATGTTGACTGACTAGACCTTGATAGGTTAAGAATGCACATTATTAGCCCTAGAGCAAACATTAAAATGTTTAAGTAGAATAAGCTAAGATGCCAATGGGAAAAATAAAATGGAATAGTAACAAACATTTGATTAACCTGAGAAAGACAGGAAAGGAAAAGAATAAGGACCCACCTCCCAAAACGGGACAAATGGAAAAGTAATAGCAAGATGGTAGATTTCAATCCAACCATGTCAACGATTAAGACAAATGTAAATAGAATGGGTAAAAAATGGATAAAATGCAGAATGGATTAAAAAAAAAAAAAAGAGCAAGACTCAACTGTATAGTATATGTGTGCATGCTAAGTCACTTAATCATGTCCAGCTCTTTGCAGCCCTATGGATTGTAGCCCACCAGGCTCCTCTGTCCATGGGATTCTCCAGGCAAGAATACTGGAGTGTGTTGCCATGCCCTCCTCCAGGGGATCTTCCTGACCCAGGGATCAAACTTGCATCTCTTATGTCTCCTGTGTTGGCAGGCAGGTTCTTTACCATTAGTGCCACCTGGGAAGCCCATACACCATATGGAAGAGATTAAATATAAAGACACAAGTAGGTTAAAATGAAAAGGACAGAGAAAATTATACACACAGTAAGCTGACAAGGTTGTATTAACATGAAACAACATAAACCTAAAGACACATAGTCGATCACTGGGAAATAATATTTTTTAGTGATAAAAAGGCAGTTTGGGGACCTCTCTGGAAGGTCTGGTGGTTAAGACTCCAGGCTTCCACTGCAGGGGGCACAAAGTAAGACTGTATATGCTGTGCGGCCAAAAACAAACAAACAAAAACCTGTTTAACACAAAATATAGTAACACTTAGGGCAGTTTCCCTTAGCTGAAGCTGCCATACCGAATACCACAGACTGTGTGGCTTAAACAACAGGTACTTATTTTCTCACAGTTCTGGAGGCTAGAAATCCAAACTTAAGATGCCATCAGGGCTGATTTCTGGTGAGGCTACTCTTCCTGGCTTACTGTATCCTCTGTAACCTTTCTCCTGGGCATGAGCATAGGTAGAGAGATCTCTGATTCTCTTCCTTTTCTTATAAGAACACTAGTTCTATCAGATTAGGGCTCCATCCTTGGGACCTCATTTTACCTTAATTTCCACCTTAAAGGCATTAACTCGAAATAGCATCACATTACAGATGAGGGCTTCAACATAGGAATTTGAAAGGACACAGTTCAGTCCATAACACAGTATACCAGGAAGATATAACAATTCTAAATAAATAAACATCTAATAGAGTCTCAAAATGTATGAAGAAAAACTGATAAAATTAAAGAGATTAGTTGAAACCATAATTACTGTTAGAGATTTTAGTTATTAATAAAGCAATTAGAAAGTCAGAAATAAATAAAAGATCTGATGGTATACCCAACAAATGCAGAGTACATATCCTTCTTAAGAGCATATGGAATGCTCACAAGGACAGACTGTATGATGGACCATAAAATATCTCAATATTGTTTAAAAGATTAAATCGTACAGCGTATGCTCTCTAATTACAATAGATTTAATAGAAATCAATAATAATCAAATACCTGTAACAATTCCTAAGTATTTGGAAATTAAACAACACTGCTCTAAATATTAAATTTCAAGGAAAATTAGAGGGTATTCTGCAACTACATGACAATAAAACCACAAAACATCCAAATTTATGGAAGCAGCTAAAGCAGTCCTTATAAAGACATCTATAGCTTTAAATACTTATTTAAGAAAAGAAGAAAGCTTTAAAATGAATAACCTAAGTTTCTACCCTAGATGTTAGGAAAGAAGAGTAAATTAAACCCAAAGTAGAATGAAAGAAATAATTAAAAGCAAAATCAATGAAATAGAAAATAAGTAAATAAAAGAGAAAAGGAACAAGTTTGAGAGTTTACCCTTTGAAAAGATTAATAGTAAGCCTTCTAGTGGTATTAGTCAAGGAAAAGTAAGAAAATGCAAATTACAAATATGGGGAATGAAAGAGGAAATGTCACTACAAATTCTACAGACATTAAATAAAAGACTTAATAATATAAACAATTGTATGCCAATAAATTCTGTAACTTAAAAGAAATGGACAAAGTCCTTAAAAACCTGAACAGCTGTAAAACTCTTAAACTGAATCAATCTATTCTCATAGAGAAAACTCCAGGCTCAGATGGAAGAACATATATTTGTCGAAGAAATAACAGTCACACAAACACTTTATAGATCAGTGTACTACTGATGTCAAAACCGGACAAAGGCAATAAATATAATAGGAGAAAATTCTGAGGTGGGACTTGTAAATAGTATGACAGAGTGAGTACCCCCAAAAGCAACAATAAACTGGATGTAATGGTCAAAAGCAACCATTCAGGATTCTGAAAATTAACTAAGGTACACAGAAAATGGAGAAGCAGTTATTCATCAAAATTAAGAAAACTTTGAGTTAGGAACACTAAAAGTCTCTTCTACTTTAAAGGGTGCTGTGCTTAGTTACTCAGTCGTTTCTGACCTTTTGGGACCCCATGGACTGCAGCTGGCCAGGCTCCTCTGTCCATGGAATTCTCCAGGCATGAACACTGGAGTGGGTTGCCGTGCCCTCCTCCAGGGGATCTTCCCAACCCAGGGATCAAACCCAGGTCTCCCGCATTGCAGGCAGATTCTTTACCAACTGAGCCACCAGGGAAGCCCAAGAGTAAGGAGTGGGTAGCCTGGTGGGCTGCCGTCTATGGGGTTGCACAGAGTCGGACACGACTGAAGCGACTTAGCAGCAGCAGCAGCAGCCTATCCCTTCTCCAAGGGATCTTCCCTACCCAGGAATCAAATGGGGGTTGCCTGCATGGCAGGCTGATTCTTTACCTGATTTACTACCAAGGAAGCCCCTGAAAACTAGCAGTTTCACTACCAGAGAGGTCTCAATAGATTTGGAGTGGAACTTGGATGGGCTTTATATCCAATATCATTTTAAACAACAGTAGCACACTCAGTGGCATATGGAGAAGGAAAAACAGTGGCTCAGATAGTCTGAAGTTTCAGTACTAACTGGGGCAAAAAATGGATTGGCAGACTATACAGAAATTTATCAAGCATCTGGGAAATAAGTCACAGGAGGCCCTAATAAACTCTTCACATATCCATGCAGGAAAGAACAGAGAGGGCCCAAACTATGCACGCATCCCTGGCTGATGTGAGTTAGCACACAAATGCAGAGGGGATCTGAGAGGGCACAGAAATTAAGAGCCATAAAACTGCTTGAATTTGAACACAAAGTAAACTTTAAGACAGAAAATACCATGAGAAAAAAGGACATTTCCATAATGATAAAAAGGCCAATTCTTTAGGAAAATAAAATAGTTATAAATGTATACACACCTAACAATGAAGCCTTAAAGTATATGAAGCAAAATTACAGAATTTAAAACAGAAATAAGAAACAAAAAGTTGTAGCTAGAGACTTCAGTACTCCACTCTTAATATTTCATATAACAACCAAACAAAATCAGGAAGGATATTGAAGACTTGAACAATACTGTTAACCACCTGACCTAACTGAGTCTACCCAATGACAAGAGAATATATAATCTTCACATAAAAAACAAATCTCATAAATCTAAAAGGATTGAAATTAGACTGGGTATGTTCAACCATGTTAGAATTAAGTTAGAAATGAACAATGATATAAATTAGGTATCCCCAAGTAGTTGACAATTAAAACGGTGCTCTTCTAAACAACTGATGAGTTAAATAACAATCTATAGGGAAGTCAGAAAATATCTTGAATGAAAGGGAAAAACAGAATATCAAAATTTACAAGATATAGCTAAAGTGGTGCTTAGAGGGAAATTTACAGCTTTAAATACCTATGTAAAAAGAAAATCAAGCTTACAGATATGGAACAGATTCATGATGACAGAGATGGGATTGGGCGTGGGTGAAATGGATGAAGAATATCAAAAGGTACAAACTTCCAGTTATAAGTCATGAGGATGTAATGTACAGCATAGTGACTATAGTTAAAATACTCTATTACGCAGTTGAGAGTTGCTAAGAGAAAAGATCTTAATTCTCATCGCAAGGAAAAAATTCTGTAACAACATATGGTGACTCACTGGGGAGACTGATTTGCTTTATATACAAATATTGAATTATGTTATACACACCAGAAACTAATATAATGTTGTATGTCAGTTATACCTCCATAGAAGAAAAATGCCTATAGAAAAAAAGCATATTTGAATCACTAACATAAGCTTCCACCTTAAGAAACTAAAAAAGAAGAGCAAATTAAATCCATTGCAAGCAGAAGGAAGGAAATAATACAGATGAGAGTAGAAATTAATGAAATAGAAAACAAAAACAATAGAGAAACAAAATTGACAAGTTTTCAGTTTGATCAAGAAAAAAATAAGACATAAATTAACAAGATTAGAAATGAAGACAAAGACATAACTACTGACCTATGGAAAGAAAAAGGACTAAGGAAATATAATAAGCAACTTCATGTCAAGAATTTAGATAACTTAGATATAACAGACAAATTTCTAGACTAAAATCAAAGATTTTAATAAATTACAAAAGTTACTAGAAAAGAGGGACTACATATAATGGAGTAAAATTCAGACTTAAAATAGGTTGCTCACAATTAACAATGTCAGATGACAATGATCCTGTATCTTTAAAGTGCTAAGGAAAAAATGAGTGCTGTATCTCCATCATATATATGATAAATAATAAAATTATTACATAAATATGATATACTGTCATTCAGTGTGCGTGTGTGTAGAGAAGGCAAAATAAAGACATTTTGAATATCTATAGAGTTTCCCATTCACGTATACTCAACTAAAAGAATGATTAAAGGACAGACTGAAGCAAAAGGGAAATAAAGCCAGAAGAAAGAAATGGGGTACAAGAAGCAACAGAGAGAAAAATAATTGGCATGCTTTATTGGTAGTTACTAAAACAAATAACAATAACATTTTATGTGTTAAAAACAACACTAATACTAAAATTCAATATAAGATGCTGAGAGGGAAGTTAAAGAATATCAAAGATAAAAATCACACAGAAGATGCTTTCAGGGAAGTTGAAGCATATCAAAGTCCTTTTTAAAAAATTTTTTGTTTTACATAATTGGAATGTCATTTATCAAAGTGGCGAAAGATGTCTCAAACCCCTACATCCCTTTCTGTCCCTTTCAGTAATCTTGTAAGCTGAAGGAAGGTTTAGACTAGAAAGTAACCTTCAAACTTTTTAAACTGCAACCCACACTAAGACATGTAGTTGATATTGCAACACAGCATGTATACCTAAGATAAAACACAGGGACTTCCCGGGTGGTGGTCCAGTGGTTAAAACTCTGAGGTCCCACTAAGGGGGCCTACGATTGATCCATGGTCAGGGAACTAGATTTCATATGCCACAACTAAAGATCCTGCATGCTGCAACAAAGATCAAAGATCCTGTGTGCAGCATCTAAGAACTGGCGCAGCCAAATGAATGAATATATATAAATATATATATATAAATATATATATAAATATATATATATAAATATATATATAAATATATATATATATATAAATATATATATATATTTTGTGTTGAGTCTTTAATGTTAAACCTTAAATCTATCTGTGTGCTCAGTAACTCAGTCATGTCCGACTCTTTTTGGCCTCATGGACTGTAGCTCACCAGGCTCCTCTGTCCATGGAATTTTCTAGGTAAGAAAATGAATTGGTTGCCACTTCCTTTTTTTTGGATAGAACCTGACTTTCACTGTTAAAAGTTAAAATACATATTTCTTACCTTATACTTTTAAAAGAAGGTATTAACTTTTCTTCCTCCAGAATGTAAAAGGGCACATAAAAAAGATGAAGTAAAGAGTAGGCAGAGAATCAGATAACATGATGAGATTCCCATCCCTTTGGCTGCTGCAAAAGGATAGATTATAGGGTAAAGATCTAACCTAAATTGTGAGGTGAAAACTGTAAACTACAAAATAATATATTTTTAGGATTGACTGTCTACATTAAGCTCTAAAAAAATACTGGAACCAAGCAACTGTAATAAAATTAACAATCATTGTCTTTGAGTGGTAGAATTATTGGTAATTTTTATTTTTCTTTATTCGTTTCTGGATTGTATGATAAGAAAATGTTGCTTAGAAACATTGCTATTTCTACAAATTCTCTTCAAATAGGGAGGCCATCTGAATATTCTAAGATTCAAAAACTGACTAACTTTTCTTTCACACAAATGGACTAAATATTGAAAACAAAACAAAATCTGATTGCTTTCCACCTTTATGATTATCATTCTTAACAGAGACTGAAGCTCACCTAAATATTTTGGGGTGATAATTTCTTTTAGGAACTTGATCAAAATGCCACGGAAAAAGTCCAGGCCATGTTCACAGCCATTGACGAGCTCTTGTATGAGCAGGAGTTGAGTGTACACACTAAAAGTCTACGAGAAGAGTGCCAACAGTGGACACGTAGCTTTCCTCATCTCAGGTACTGAGATCCTGTACATTCATGGCTAATACTAAAATTTGAAAAGCAGATTTCCAAGAAACCTTGTATTCTGAAATCTTTATGGGCATGGATTTGTATCATTAAGGTGATATGGTATAAAGCCTCAGATGATAGAAAACTCATGTTGATGGAAGTTTCTCAGAGTTTTCATAACTCGTTGTCCTAATCAAGTAAAATAGTTTCTCTATCAGTAGCTGTGATCTGTATCTGTCCAAAAGAGACCTTCTTTTGAACAAAAGCATCAGAAAATGTATTTGATTACTGTCTATAAGTAAATTCTTATACATGTATACTTGAAAGCAGACATAGGCTATTAGGAAGCTTCCCTTAGAAACCACACTACTACACATACTTAAAATTTATAAAGCTTCATGTTCTTAAGAATATAATTCAGTTTTTACTAATTTGGCCTGGCTTTCACCCATTTTAGCAAATTTAATGAAGATTGTTATGGAGGGTGGAGGGTAAATTTAAATGTTTGCCCACTTTCCTTGGATTCTTTTTCCGTGGGGTGGAAAAGCTTCATCCATTCTGTGTCCATTGTATAGGAGAGAGAGATACCTTCAGAAAGGCTCTGGATTCACATTTCTCTCAAGAATCATTCTAAATCAGTAAGGGACTATGTACTAGACTTCTCTGTAGAGCCATCACATTTGTTCCAAAAATACCTATATTTTGTATGTATGCTGGATGAAGGTGCTTAACCGTCTCTTTATGTTCTTCACTTTGAAGGATTCTGGGTCGGCAGATAATCACTCCAAGTGAAGGTTATGGACTGTACCCTAGATCCCCTTCTGCTGTTTCAGCTTCACGTGAGGCAACACTGTCTCAAGAAAGAGATTCTACTATGTAAGTATTCTAATGTGTAAGTGTCTATGTATTCTAAATATGCAAGTATTTTATTCTACCACTTACACTAAAGGATTAAAATACTTATTTATTGGTATTTAGTAAAGCACAGCAAATTCTGTAAGACTAATCATAGTCTTTATGCATACTAGAATTTTTTTACTTAGGTTTTAATTTAAAAAAAAGGTTTTCTCTAGAATTTTAAGAGTTACTAATATCCATAGATACTTATATCTATGTCATATCTATGTCTATCTATAAATACAAGCACTTTCTTCTTGGAATAAATGTGTCAACAGAGTGGTTTAAAGAAATTCAGGGATCTAAGAAATAGAATTTAAAATTTTTTTGAAAAAAACTTTGAAACAGTGGTTTTCTTAAACATGTAATACTAATTATTATGGGAGCCACTGAACTGAACTGAAACTGATATTATTAAAATGGGTAATTAGTCATTAGCTAAAATGGCTAATTCTTTGAATACCTCAAACTCTTTTAACAGTAGCACAATAAACCCAGATAGGATTGCTTTAAAAACCTATGCTTATCCTTAATTCTGTAGTAAAATGTCACGGTTTTAATTCATTTTAAAATTATTCCTTAACTATTTCCTAAGACTGTAATTTTATTTATACTGATACTGGTTAAGAGTTGTAGTGATGCTTGCTTTTGATGCCTTTTAAAGCTTGTAGTAATTTCATCAGACCACAAAGTAAAACATTATTGTCTTAGGTTAGTTAAGGTTATGGGATCTGGGTTATCAACTAACTGATTTTTGGTCAGAGAGTGGGATTTGTTTACTTCTTTCAGAGTGATTTAAACTCAAGGTTCTGGTCACCAGGCTGAGATTTCTTTCTAAATTTAAGCCTCATGTATTACACCAATAAGCCTTTTAAAATTTACTCCTTTTATATAAGTTTCAGATTTTTACAGACTAATTTGTCTCCCACAGAAAGGATGTATTCTTTAATTCTCACAGACCAAAATTAGATAACTTAGATCCTGCGATTAAGATATATTTACCTGATCTATTAGTTTAAACTTTATATATACCTTTTATTTTATAATTGTAAATAGCATTTCCTTTTAGAGATTCCAAAGGAACAAGTCTGAGCAGTTAACTCCTCCTTCTCTAGGACGTTTGGCTAAATCATGATTCTGCAACACACTGCAGACATCTTTTCTGTCCGTTTTACTTGCTACTACCATTGCTGCTTGGTCTTTCTTATTTTTGGTTCTGGATTATTTGACTTAACAGTATTCAATAATTACTTTTCTTCACTATACAGATGAAATAAATACCTATCTGTACTTTATACAGACATATAGTTAAACGAAGCAAGTTATTCAGCTATATTAGGATATCACTACTTAAAGAAAATAATAACAAATTAAATATAATCCATATTTACTTTCATATCACTACCAGTTTGTCCATACTTGATATTTTTTTCTCTTGAGTACCATTAAGGAACTCATTGTACTGCAAAATATTTATATATTTTAACTAACCATAATTATTATTGATGCTCTAATTGTTACAGCCATGTCACGCTGGTTCATTTTTGTCCTTTTTTTCCAGTCCTATCCTGGAAAAATATTTTTTTCTTCTTTAAGACATGGAAGCAGCTGAAAGTCAAGGAAACACTTAACTTCTTTGAGAGACTACTAGTATTTGAGAACAAAATTTGGGTAGTTGAGGATATGTAAGTTGGTGGTGATGCTGCAATTTTTCCACTTTTTAAAATAAGTGATGTGAAAAAAATGTGTCAGAAATACAACTTTGGTATTTTTTAGTTTAACAAATTAGTTTTCCATGAAATATGAGGTTTATCAGCTACTAAGATTTTCTACAAAATAACATTTCAAATTATATCCATTCTTGCCCCTCCACATTACATCAGATTTTCCTTTTAAAGTTCATGGTTAGTCCTTTCTGTCCTTCACTTAAAAATCTTCAGTAGCTTCCCATTGAATTTATGATAAATTTAAAATTATATCATAAACTGGCCCCAGTCTACATACATGTCTTTATCTTCTGTCACTCTCATTCATTAATTCTTCCACATTGGATTTTTTTTCACATCTCAAATGTACTAAATAAGATATTTGGTTCAGCTTCCATTCTTGAGTTCTTGGGCCAGAGGAAATTGGTATAAAAACAATACAAAAATACAGTCGCTTTCTCTTTGTATCTCTAACACCTAAAACAATGCCTAGAATATAGTTAGAATCAACTTTTTTAAAAAACTAAATTAAGTATCATATTTATTTCACAACAAACTCCATGAAAATGAACTTATATTATGGCTGCAAAACAGTGTTATCAATCAAAACAATTATTGTATAGATCAAAATGGAATTCCAAGAACTTTTTAACAATAGAAAATGGTGGTAGCATAGGAGAAAACACAGGCCAGAAAAGGATCCTGAACAGATGAGTTTGAGAACATTCCCATTTGAAAAAAAACATCAACAGAGGAATGGATAAAGATGTGGTCCATATATACAGTGGTGGAGAAGGAAATGGCAACACACTCCAGTATTCTTGCCTAGAGAATCCCGCAGACAGAGGAATCTGGTGGGCTGCTGTCCATGGGGTCACACAGAGTTGGACACAACTGAAGCAACTTAGCATGCATGCATGCATGCATTGGAGAAGGAAATGGCAACCCACTCCAATATTCTTTCCTGGAGAATCCTAGGGACAGAGAAGCCTGGTGGGCTGCCGTCTGTGGGGTTGCACAGAGTCAGACACAACTGCAGCAACTTAGCAGCAGCAGCATATACCGTGGAATATTACTCAGCCATTAAAAACAATGAAATAATGCATTTGCAGCAACATGGATGGACCTAAAGCTTCACACTGAGTGAAGTAAGGCAGAGAAGGAGAAACACTGTATGACACCCCTTATATGTGGGATCTACAAAGAAATGATACAAATGAACTTAATTACAAAACAGAAAGAGACTCACAGAGAGCAAACTTAGGGTTGCCGGGTCCAGGGCAGGTAAGGATGGGAGGAAGGGATAGTTAAGGAGTTTGGCATTGACATGTACACACTGCTATATTTAAAATGGATAACCAACAAAGACCTGCTGTATAGCACAAAATAAATAAATAAATACGATTTTTTAAAATGAAAAAAAACTTCGTAATCTTCTGCTGCAAGTTAGTTTAAGGGGCTTATCTACCCTTAGTTTAAATACATACTGCAACGAAAATTAACTATAATATCTAATAAGTTGCCAAAGTGTATGACTGTATGCAGAATTATAACCCTTAAAAAATCATTAAAAGAATAGATAACTAGAAAATAAACCTTTGTGTATATGACTAGGTAATTTTCAACAAGGGTGCCAAGATTACACAGTGGGGAAAGGACAATGCCCCCAACAAATGGTGCTGGGAAAACAATGCAAAAGAATGAAGTGGAACTCTGATCTTACAGCATATACAGAACTTAACTCAGAATGGATTTCAAAGACCTAAATGTAAGACCTAAAACTATTAAAACTCCTAGAATAAAACATAGGGGAAAAGCTTCAGGATATTGGATTTGGCAATGATTTATTGGATAGAACATCAAAACCTAAAAACAAAAGCAAAAATAAACAAATGGGACTACATCAAACTCAAAAATTTTTGTGTACCCAAAGAAAAAAATCATTAGAGTGAAAAGGCAACCTGTGGAATGGGGGAGAATATTTCCAAGTCATGTCTGATAAAGGGTTAATATCTAGAACACATGAGGAACTTCTACAATCCAACAACAACAAAAAGAACCCAATTTAAAAATAGAAAAAGGACAAGAGAATAGACAATTCTTAAAGACGATAAGCCAATGGCCAACAAATAAATTAAAAGATGCTCAACATCACTAATCATAAGAGGAATGCAAATCAAAACCACAATGAAATAACCACCTCATACCCATTCCAGCTGAGCTATTTCAAGTCCAAAACGATGATGCTGTGAGGGCCTCCCTGGTAGTCCAGTGGTTAGGAATCCACCTTGCAATGCAGTGGACACCGGTTCAGTCCCATGTCTGGGAAGATCCCACATGCTACGGGGCAACTAGGCCCAGGTGCCACAGCTCCTGAGCCCATGTGAGGCAACTACTGAAGACCATGCGCCTTAGACTCTGTGCTCCACAACAAGAGCAGCCACCATTATGAGAAGCCTGCAAACCGCAACCAGAGAGTAGCCGCGACTAGAGCAAGCCCACACATAGCAGTGAAGACCCAGCACAGCCAAAATAAATAAATATTATTTTTTAAAAAAGATGATGCTGTGTAAATGCTACACTCAATATGCCAGCAAATTTGGTGAAAAGTTGGCCACAGGACTGGAAAAGGTCAGTTTTCATTCCAATCCCAAAGAAAGGCAAAGCCAGAGAATGTTCAAACTACGGCACAACTGCACTCACCTCACATGCTAGCAGAGTAATGCTCAAGATTCTCCAAGCCAGGCTTCAACAGTACGTGAACTGAGAACTTCCAGATGTTCAAGAAGGATTTAGAAAAGGCAGGGAAACCAGAGATCAAATAACCAACATTCACTGGATCATACAAAAAGCAAGAGAATGCCAGAAAAACATCTGCTTCATTGACTACAGTAAAGCCTTTGATTGTGTAGATCACAACAAACTGTGGGAAATTCTTAAAGAGATGGGAATACCAGACCACCTTACCTGCCTCCTGAGAAGTCTGTATGTAGGTCAAGAAGCAACAGTTAGGACAGGACATGGAACAACAGACTGGCTCCAAATTGGGAAAGGAGTACATCAAGACTGTATATTGTCACCTTGCTTATTTAGCTTCTATGCAGAGTACATCATGCGAAATGCCGGGCTGGATGAAGCACAAGCTGGAATCAAGATTGCTGGGAGAAATATCAATAACCTCAGATATGCAGATGACACCACCCTCATGGCAGAACATGAAGAAGAACTAAAGAGCCTCTTGATGAAAGTGAAAGAAGAGAGTGAAAAAGCTGCCTTAAAAGTCAACATTCAGAAAACTAAGATTATGGCATCCAGTCCCATCACTTCATGGCAAATTGATGGGGAAACAATGAGAGACTATTTTGGGGCTCCAAAATCACTGCAGATAGTGACTGCAGCCATGAAATTAAAAGAAACTTGCTCCTTGGAAGAAAAGCTATGACAAACTTTGACAGCATACTAGAAAACAGAGACATGACTTTAATGACAAAGGTACATATAGTCAAAGCTATGGTTTTTCCAGTAGTCATGTATGGATGTGAATGTTGGACCATAAAGAAACCTGAGCGCCGAAGAATTGATGCTTTTGAACTATGGTGTTGGAGAAGACTCTTGAGAGTCTCTTGGACAGCAAAGAGATCAAACTAGTCGTTCCTAAAGAAAATCAGTGCTGAATATTCATTGGAAGGACTGATGCTGAAGCTGAAGCCCTGATACTTTGGCTACCTGATGCGAAGAACTGACTCGTTGGAAAAGACCCTGATGCTGGGAAAGTTTGAAGGCAGGAAGACAAGGGGACGACAGAGGATGAGATGGTTGGATGGCATCACCAACTTGTTAAACATAAATTTGAGCAATTTGGGAGTTGGTGATGAACAGGGAAGCCTGGTGTGCTGCAGTTCATGAGATCGCAAAGAGTCAGACATGACTGAGTAACTGAACTGAATTGAACCCATCGTTTAACTGTATGGGGGTCCTGGGAAATGCAGTCTAGTTTTGTGGCCTGAGAAAGCATTTAGTCAACATTTAACAGTCTCTTTGGGTGTCCATGGTGGCTCAGCAGTAAAGAGTCTGACTGCAAAGCAGGAGATGCTGGTTTGGTCCCTGGGTCAGGAAGATCTTCTGGAGAAGGAAATGGCAACCCACTCCAGTATTCTTGCCTGGAAAATCTCATGGACAGAGGAGTCAGGTGGGCTACAAATCCATGGGGTCGCAAGAGTCAGACACGACTTTGTGACTAAACCACCACCACCCATCATCAGGGTGGCCACTATCTAGAGAACAGAAAGCAACAACTTTTGGCAAAAATGTAGACAAAAAATTGGAACTCTGTGAACTGTTGGGGGGAATGGAGTGTAAAACAGTACAGCCACTAAAGAAAACAGTGTGGGCTGTGTTAGGTGCTCAGTCGTGTCTGACTCTTTGTGAGCCCACAGACTGTAGCCCGCCAGGCTTCTCTGTCCATGAAATTCTCCAGGCAAGAATACTGGAGTGGATTGCCATTCCCTCCTCCCAAGGAACTTCCCAACCCAGCGACTGAACCCTGGTTTCCTGCCTCGCAGGAAGATTCTTTACCGTTTGAGCTACAGAGAAGTCTCCTGTTGTCTCTTGGAAAACAGTATGGAGGCTTCTTAAAACACTAAAAATAGAATTACTATATGAACCAGCAATCCCACTCAGGTATATATCCAAAAAAAATTCAAAGGAGGATCTCAAAGAGATATTTGCACACCAATATTCACTGAAGCATTAATCACAATAGCCAAGAGGTGGAAACAACCCAGATGGTCATCACAGATAAATGGATAAAGAAAATTTATATACATGCAATGGAATATTATAGAAGGAAATCCTGTTACATGCTATAATATGGATTGATGAGCCTTGAAAGTATTATTTAATAAGTGAAATAAGCTAGTCACAAAAGGACAAATACAATATGATTCCACCCATATTTAGTATCTAAAGTAGTCCAATCATAGAAACAGAAAGTAGAAGTATAGTTGCCCAAAGGAGGAGAGGAAGGAGAAGGGGCAGTTAGTGTTTAAGGGATACCAGAGTTTCAGTTTTGCAATATAAGTTCAAGAGATCGATTGCACAATAATGTGCATGCATTTTCAACAACAATGAAGTTACTGAAATAAACCTGTAATCTCCTGAGGTACTTCAAAGAGTTGAACATGAATGTAAATATTCTTAGATTAAAAAAAAAAATGCTTATGTTGTAGCCATAGCCATTGCAGCTGAAAAGATAGCAAGTAGTATGCAACTGCTTCAGTATTAGGTGCATAATACACCTACGCAGAGTGGGTGTGTGGCTCATATTTATTCCTGTTCTGAGAAATAATAGGTATTAAGGTTTAGAGTAGCCCAGGAAGGTGTCGCCAGGGGAAGGGACTTTGAGCTGAAACTTGTATGAATGAGTTCCTGTGAGAACTGTTTATGTTGAACATAATTACTGTTTTTCCCGTCTCCCAGATTTGGCATTAGGGGAAAGAAGTTACATTTTTCATCTTCATATGGTCCTAAAGCATCTTCCATTGTCAAATCCCCTTGCTTGTGTTCTATGGAAAGAGAAGAAGACTGTATAATATTTTCTGAGGGAATAATAGAGGAATACCTAGCGTTTGACCACACAGATATGTGAGTATTGTATCTTTTAAACTTTTTACTCCCCTGTTTTGGGTATTAGTATCTATTTTTCTAAAGTATGGCACCAGTATTATCTATAATTAAATTTATGTTATTTATGTTCTGTTACTTCTCAGTTGTCCAGCATTCATAGACTTAATTGATATACATTGTTTTTTCCTGCACATGTCATTTGCCTCTTCCTGGGATTAAACAGTTTAAATGAATTAATTTTTTCTCCACATAATTTGATTTTTCTTTGTCAGTTATCACCAGTAATTCATGGAAACTTTATTCATCTTATTCTAAATCCAGGCTCCCTTACTGTTCCATGCTACATCCCTGAAATATTAACGTCTTAAACTATTCCTCTAAGCCTTTAGAAGTTCAGAATGATAGTCACAGTGGCACATCTGGAAGTGAGAATTTCAGGCTATGAGGCTGTGGTTAGGTCTAGTTAGTGTCACATGATTCTGGACTTTTCTTCCCTTATTTCCTATTGAGCCATGCTGACTTTTATGTTCAATGTATACAGTCCTAGGCTCAGGTAGACATAACTCAGATTTCTATACATAGTACCAATGAGTTAGCTAATTGTTCCAAGAGAATCATATGTATGCTCTTTTGATTTTCCAGAGATTTCCCCCTTCCCTTTCACTTCATCTGGCCTGAGTCAAATTATCTGTTTTTTCTCCTCCTTTTTCCTCAAAGGTCTTTTCCCTTCATTTTAGCTTTAAATAAAGCTGATTTAACTACTCCAAAATGTGATGTTCATGACTCAAACCCAAATGAATTTTCAAGTAATACAGGGAAGATTTTTAGGAAGGCAGTCTTCTCTTTAGAGATACCACTGAGATACTGAGATGTCATGAATGAAATCATGTAAGTTTGGAAGAAAATAAGATATGAAAGATTTTTTTTAATAGTTTGGGAATAGGGAAGGCCTTTCTAACTATAGCTTAAAATCTACAAGTCATTTAAAAATAACTGCTTAAAATAAAATTTCTGCATAAAAAATTCATAAAGTCAGAAGACAAACTGGCAAAAATATTTGCAGTTAATGCATGCACAGAGGCTTAATTTCCTTAACATGTATATCAATAAGGAAAAAATTAAGGACAAAACAAAGAACATGGCAGAGTTCACATTATAAGAAAATGGATCTGAAATATATGAAATGAAACTCAGTCTCATTCAGAGATGCAAATCAAAATTATCATGAGTACTCTTTTACCTGACAGACTATCAAAAGACAAAAGATAAAGAAATTTGATTATTCCTTGAATGAGAAAATAGGCATATTCTTTCACTACTGGAGAATTATACCACCTCTTTAAATTGAAATGCACATACCCTTTGACTCAATAATCTATTGATAGGAATCTACCCTACAAATAAGACACCTGTGTAGCCAAAGAACTACATACATACAGTCCCCAACTTAAGATGAGTTGACTTATGAATTCTGAATTTACAATGGTATAGAAGTGATACACATTGAATAGCAACTGTCCATTGGAATTTCTGTCTTTTCCTGGACTAGCTATATGCAGTACTCTCTCAGGATGCTGCGCAGTGGCAGCAAGCTGCAGCTCCCAGTCAGGCACACTACCATGAGGGTAAACAGCCAACACACTTAAGCCATTTTATACCCATCAACCACTGCTTTTCACTTTCAGTAGAGTATGAAATACATTACATGGGATATTTAACACTTTATTATAAAATAGGTTTTGTGTTAGATAATTTTGCCCAGCTGTATGCTAATTTGTCTTCTGAGCACATTTAAGGAAGCTAGGCTAAGCTATAATGTTCAACAGGTTAGGTATATTAAATGCATTTTTTACTTACATTTTTGTTAGTTTATTGGGCTGTAACCTAATATATAAGGAATATCTCTAGAAATATATTGTGGTATTGATTATAAAAGCAAAAAGTTAGTTGATCAACAGCTGCCTGGCTACATATATTATGGTATATCCAATGGAATACTCTGCAGTTATTTTTTTAAAGAGGCAGATTTATATATATATATTGATAAGGGATCATGGGCCAGGATACATTGATAATTGGATGAGCAAGGTGGAACATTCTCTGGACTCATGTATGTTTGCTTCTGGGAATGAGGACTGGGCTAGAGATATAGGAAACTTATTTTTCACTACATGTATACATTTCCTTCTAAGCAATTTGAATTTTCATCATATGGCTATGTTATCTCCTCTTAAAAGAAATATAAATTGAAATACAGTCAATACTATTCAGCTTCCCTGGTGGCTTAGATGGTAAAGAATCCGCCTACAATGCAGGAAACCTGGGTTTCATCCCTGGGTCAGGATCCCCTGGAGAAGGAAATGGCAACCCACTCCAGTACTCTTGCCTGGAGAATCCCATGGACAGAGGCGCCTGGCAAGCAATAGTCCATGGGGTCGCAGTTGGACTCGAGCAACTGACACACACACAGCCTCCTCCACCACTTAATGCCAGGCTAGCTCTTCCTTTGGAAAGGAGAAGCAAAGAGAGTCTGGCTGTCCTGCTCAAATCTTAGCATCCTTCTTTCCAGCCTAGTTTCCTATTTCATTCTTGAGTACTTTGTTACCCTAGGAGTAACTTTCACTGTTACCCAAGTCAGTTCCACAATTTGCTTTGTCTTAGTTTATACTGTCACAGATAAGCACATCTATCAGCCAGATTTTCTTCCCCTAGAAATCTATTTGTGCTATTGATACCCAGTGCCAGAGAAGAGATAGCCTTGCCTAACTGGGAGTTTCTGAATTTTAGATACAGATTCCAGAAGAGCCCGAGTAGCTTCCTATGCTGTTGGGTTTCTCTCTTTTTCCTTTACAATCAACTACCAAATGTTTATTTAGGTTAGTAAAAGTATACAATATAATAATCTATGTGGACTATTTCCCTGATGAATCACTGCCTCAAATAACTATGCAGCTAATCACAGTTACACCATTCAGTGTGTCACATTAATATAATCTAAATGTTATCCAATTACAAGAAAAAGATTATTTCTGTGTTCAAGTCATAGCTTGCTTGTTGCTCAACTGACAGTGCCATCTGTTTAAAGCTAAAAAAAAGTACAATGATTCTCACCCTTCTTTTTCTTGTTCTATTTTTTGCCAGAATATGGGGTGGAATGGGGGTAAAAAGGAAAATGCAGAGTCTCCTCTGTTAAAAACTTCCTTAGCTCACAAGAGAACTTAATATCTGTGCTACATATGTCAAGGGTTGGCGGGGGGGGGTCAGACTTAGCGGGGAGAAGCACAGATCACATTCCTAAGCAGCACAAAAGATAGTGGTGAACACTCAGTGAAGAAGAACCATGAAATCTTTCCCTCTTGTTTCTGTTACAGGGAAGAGGAGTTTCATGGAAAGAAATCAGAAGCAGCTACAGAGAAACAGAAATTAGGGTATCCGCCCATTGCTCCATTTTACTGCATGAAAGAGGATGTCCTTGCTTATGTGTTTGACGATGTGTGGAGCAAGGTCCTAAGCTGTATGGAGCAGCTGACACGTACTCACTGGGAGGGATTTGCTTCTGGTAAGGCTCTTTGTGAAAACAATATAAAAAAATAATTAAGACTTCCAAACCCTAACCAGTCTATTAGATTATATGCTTAATAGTACAAAAGAATCATATTTGTATTTCTTATAGAAACTAACAGATAGTTGGACAATATTTGGGAATGACTGGATGAGTAAAGAGGCCTAGTCTATGATGACTAGAGACTGAGCTTTCTTTTTGAATGTAATTATTTGTGAGAAAAAAAAAACATGTGCAAGTCACAAATACATTTTAAAAACCACTTTATTGAAGAAATGATTTACAATAAACTAGTAAAACTTAAAGTATATAATAAGTTGATTTATGTATATACAGCCATGAAACTATAATAGTCAATACAGTGAACATATCCATTACCCGCAAAAGTTCATGACCTTGTAATCCCTCCCTCCTACCCTTGCCCAACTCACTATCCTGAAGTGACAACTTACCTGCTTAAATGGAATCATGTTGTATTGACTCTTTTTTTTAATCATCTTCTTTCTCCCAGTATAAATCATTCTGAGAGTCATCCATGTGTCAATAATTTATTCCTTTTATTGCTGAGTAGTATTCCACTGTTCCATAACTCGTTTATCCATTTATTTGTTGTTGGATGTTTGGACTATTTTCATTTTTGGTCTATTAGTGCTTTTATGAACACTAGGGTACAAGACATACATTTTGACATATATTTCCTTTTTCTCTTGGGTAGATTTCTAGGAGTGGAACTGTCAGAGTATATGGTCAAATGTATATTTAATGTCTTAACAATTGTCTGCATTGGTTTTCTATGTTGCACAAAACATTAACACAAACTTAGCAGCTTCAAACAATACACATTTATTATCTCACAGATCTGTGAGTGAGAAGTCCAATAACAGCCAGCTAGTCCTTTACTTAAGATCTCACAGGGCTGTAATCAGGGTGTTGGTCAGAGCTGGTTCTCATGTTGCGGCTCATGTTTTTGGAAGCATCCAGTTTCTTGTAGCTGTAGTAGTCATGGTAGCTTACTTCTCCAAAGCTTTCTCAGTAAGAAAGACTGAGAGCTAATCTACTAGCAAGACAGAAGATTATGTAACATAATCAAGAGGGTGACATTCCATCACCTTTACCATCATCTATTGGTTTGAAGCAAGTCACAGGTCCTGCCCACCGTCCAAGGGAGGGGATTACACAAAGGTGTGAACACCCAGAGATGAGAATCATGGGCTGGCGGCGGGGGGCCACATTGGAATTTGTCCACTGCAGTCCTCCCACTGGCCACCAGTGAGTCATGTGCTCCCACATGCAAAGTACAGTCAACTGTCTTTAAAAGTTTCCAAGAGAATCATTCTTGGAATGACGGAGCCTCAGCTCCATAGATTTTTGAAATCAGGTAAGAATGAAGTTCCTGGATGTAATACAGGGCAAGTGAAGTTATTGGGGGCACAATTCATTTCTATTCTATAGCCCTGTGAAACTAAATACAAAGGTACATAAACATCTAACTATTTAATCCAGCCATTCTGTTCCTAGAGACAAATTATTGGTATTTGACCCCAACAAACCCAACATATAGTAGTGTGCCAGGAAAAGGATAACCATTATAGACACTCCAGTTAAAGGCTGGGGTGGGGAAGGGATCCCTAGCAATTCTGAAATCCACATGTGAAAATATTCGGGATTCCTTCATCAAGTTTCAAGGCCTGGAAATAATCCTCTTAGCTCTCTGGTCTCCCCTCTAAGCTCTTGATTTCACCCTCTGAGTCATCCTGTTAACATGAAAGGTATCATGTTCGTAGCTAAGTAATTTTATTAGGTTGTGTCCTGCCAGTAGAATTTGGGGGCCTGATAGCCTTCCTTTTTTTTGGTATCTTTTGCATCTAGAGAGATTGAGAATTCTCAAAATCATTGAGTCCTGTTTTCTTTATGTTTAATAGTTTTTCCCTCAATTTCTCTCATCTCATGTCTTATCATAAGCAGCAAGAAAAAAAATCAGGCTTCACCTTTAACACTTTGCTAGGAAATCTCCATAGCAATATAACTAAAATCATCACTTTGAAAGTTCAGCCTGTCCACATGACCATAAAAGACCATTTCACTAAACTTTGTCACAAAATAACAAGCATCTCCTTTCTTCCAGTTTCTAATATGTTCTCCCTTCTTCCAGTTTCTAGTATGTTCCTCATTTCCTTCTGAGCTTTCCCCTCCCTACAGCACCCTCCAAATCCAAATTTCTCCTAAGTCTATTCAAGGTAATTTGTGACTTCTCTATCATGCGTCTCAAAATTCTTCCAGCTTCTATCAATGAACAATCAAAAATGAAATTAAGGAAACAATTTATTTACCTATTATCAAAAAGAATAAAATACTTAGGAATAAACTGAACCAAGGAAGTATAGGACTTCTACACAGAATACTACAAAACACTGAAAGAAAATAGGTAAGGCCTAAAGAAAGCCGTCCTCAGTGATCAGTGCAAAGAAATAGAGGAAAACAATAGAATGGGAAAGACTAGAGATCTCTTCAAGAAAATTAGAGCTAACAAGGGAACATTTCATGAAAAGATGGGCACAATAAAGGACAGAAATGGTATGGACCTAACAGAAGCAGAAGGTATTAAGAAGAGGTGGCAAGAATACACAGAAGAACTGTACAAAAAAGATCTTCATGACTCAGATAACCATGATGATATGATCACTCACCTAGAGCCAGACATCCTGGAATGTGAAGTCAAGTGGGCCTTAAGGAAGCATCACTACAAACAAAGCTAGTGGAGGTGATGGAATTCCAGTTGAGCTATTTCCAGTCCTAAAAGATGATGCTGTGAAAGTGCTGCACTCAACTTGCCAACAAATCTGGAAAACTCAGCAGTGGCCATAGGACTGGAAAAGGTCAGTTTTCATTCCAATCCCAAAGAAAGGCAATGCCAAAGAATGCTCAAACTACGGCACAGTTGCACTCATCTCACATGCTAGCAAAGTAATGCTCAAAATTCTCCAAGCTAGGTTTCAACAGTTTGTGAACTGTGAACTTGCAGATGTTCAAGCTGGTTTTGGAAAAGTCAGAGGAACCAGAGACGAAATAGCCAAAATCAGTTGGATCATAGAAAAAGCAAGAGAATTCCAGAAAAACATCTGCTTTATTCACTACACCAAATCCTTTGACTGTGTGGATCACAACATACCGTGGAAATATGGGAATACCAGATGACCTGACCTGCCTCCTCAGAAATCTTAAGCAGGTCGAGAAGCAATAGTTAGAACCGGACGTGGAACAATGCACTGGTTCCAAATTAGGAAAGGAGTACATCAAGGCTGTCACCCTGCTTATTTAACTTATATGCAGAGTACATCATGTGAAATGCCAGGCTGGATGAAGCACAAGCTGGAATCAGGATTGCTGGGAGAAATATCAATAAACTCAGATATGCAGATAAAGGAGATCAGTCCTGGGTGTTCATTGGTAGGACTGATGTTGAAGCTGAAACTCCAGTACTTTGGCCACCTGATGCGAAGAGCTGACTCATTTGAAAAGACCCTGATGCTGGGAAACATTGAGGGCAGGAGGAGAAGGGGACGACAGAGGATGAGATGGTTGGATGGTATCACTGACTCAATGGACGTGGGTTTGGGTGAACTCCAGGAGTTGGTGATGGACAGGGAGGCCTGGCGTGCTGCGGATCATGGGGTCGCAAAGAGTCAGATACGACTGAGCCACTGCACAGAACTGAACTGATACAGATGATACCACCCTTACGGCAGAAAGAGAAGAAGAACTAAAGAGCCTCTTGATGAAAGAAGAGAGTGAAAAACCTGGCTTAAAACTCAACATTCAGAAAACTAATAAGATCACGGTATCTGGTCCCATCACTTCATGGCAAATAGATAGGGAAACAATGGAAACAGTGAGAGACTTTATTTTCTTGGGCTTCAGAATCACTGCAGATGGTGACTACAGCCATGAAATTAAAAGACGCTTGATTCTTGGAAGAAAAGCTATGACCAACCTCAACAGCATACTAAAAAGCAGAGACATTACTTTGCCAACAAAGGTCCATCTAGTCAAAGCTGTGGTTTTTCCAGTAGTCATGTATGGATTTGAGAGTTGGACTATAAAGAAAGCTGAGTGCCGAAGAATTGATGCTTCTGAACTGTGGTTTGGAGAAGACTCTTGAGAGTCCTTTGGACTGCATGGAGATCCAACCAGTCAGTCCTAAAGGAAATCAGTCCTGAATATTCATTGGAAGGACTGATGCTGAAGCTGAAACTCCAATATTTTGGCCACCTGATGCAAAGAACTGACTCACTGGAAAAGACCCTGATGCTGGGAAAGGGTGAAGGTGGGAAGAGAAGGGGACAACAGAGGATGAGATGGTTGAATGGCATCACTAACTTGATGGACATGAGTTTGAGTAAGCTCCAGGAGTTGCTGATGGACAGGGAAGCCTGGCATGCTGCAGTCTGTGGGGTCGCAAAGAGTCGGACACAACTGAGTGACTGAACTGAACTGAAAGAAATGGAAGGGGTTTCCTAGGCAGTGCGGTGGTAAAGAATCTGCCTGCCAATGCAGGAGACGCAAGAGATGCAGGTTCGATTCCTGGGTCTGGAAGATCCCCTGGAGTAGGAAATGGCAACCCACTCCAGTATTCCTGTGTAGAAAATTCCATGGACAGAGGAGCTTGGCAGCCTACAGTCCACGGGGTTGCAAAGAGTTGGACTTGACTGAGTGACTGGGCACACACACACACAAATGGAAAGACAGGCTCTGCTTATGTATCGGAAGACGTAGTATTGTTAAGATGGCTGCTGCTGCTACTACTAAGTCTCTTCAGTTGTGTCCGACTCTGTGCGACCCCACAGACGGCAGCCCACCAGGCTCCCCAGTCCATGGGATTCTCCAGGCAAGAACACTGGAGTGGGTTGCCATTTCCTTCTCCAATGCGTGAAAGTGAAGTCGCTCAGTCGTGCCTGACTCTTCGTGACCCCATGGACTGCAGCCCACCAGGCTCTTCCATCCGTGGGCTTCTCCAGGGAGTCTCCCTGAATATATCTACAGCCTGAGTGCAACTTTATCAAAATTCCAGCTGCCTTTTTTAAAAGGCAGAGATAATTCATATAGAAATGCAAGATATCCTGAATATCCAAAACAATATTGAAAAAGAACAAATTTGGAGGATTCATACTTCTTGATTTTAAAAGATAATACAAAGCTACAGTGATCAAAACAGTGTAGTACTGGCATAAGAACATATATTGATCCATGGAATAGAATAAAAAGTCCATAAATAAACCCACACATCTATGGTCAATTGATTTTCAACAAGGGAGCCAAGCCTATGGGGGAAGAAGAGTCTCTTTAAGAAATGATGCTGGCAGGGAACATAGCCAATATTTTATCATAACTATAAATGGAGTATAACCTTTTAAAATTGTAAACCACTATGTTGTACACCTGAAACTTACTGAATATTGTAAATCAACTCTGTCAATCAAAAAAAAAAATTCAGATGGGGAAAAAAAAGGAAATGGTGCTGGGACAACTGCAAAAGAATGAAGTTGGACCGTTACTTCACATCATACAAAAAATATCAACTCAAAATGGACCAAAGGAACACACTTCAGAGCTACATAAAACTTAGGAGAAAACATTGGAGTAAATCTCAATGAGCTTGGATTTGGCAGCTGATTCTTAGATGTCATCTGACACCAAGACCACATATAACCAAAGAAAAAACAGATAAATTGGATTTCATCAAAATAAAATACTTTAGGGTGTATCAAGGGACATTATCAAGAAAGTGAAAAGACAGCCTACAAAATGGGAGGAAATCTATGTAAACCATAGACCTAATAAGAATCTAGTATCCACAATATATAAAGAACTACAACCCAGAAACAAAAGAAAAAACAATCCAATTAATCAGCAAATAACTCAAAGAGCAATTTCTCCAAAGAAGATATACAACTAGCCAATAAGTACATGAAAAGATGTTCAAAATCATTATTCATTAGGGGAATCAAATAACCAAAACCACAATGAGACACCACTTCATACCCACTAGTGCGGCTGTATTAAAGATTAAAAAAGGACAGTAACAAGTATTGATGAGGATGTGAAATTGGAATGCTCGTAAATTAATGGTGGGAATGCAAAGTGGTACAGTCACTATGGAACCAGTTTGGCAGTTCCTCAAAAAGTTAAATTACCATATGACCCAGCAATTCTGCTCAAAGGTATATAACCTAGAGAAGTGAAATATAGCCACACAAAAGCCTTGCATGAATGCTGACAGCAGCATTATTCATAAGAGTCAAAAAAGTGGAAGCAACCTAAACATCCATCAACTGATGGATAAACAAATGGTTTATCCATGTGTTATGGACTGAATTGTGTTCCCCTTAAAATCCAAAAGGCCTAACAACCAATGTGGTTATGTTTGGTGATATGGCCTTTAGAGAGATAATTAAGGTTAAATGAGGTCGGAATGGTGAGACCCTAATCCTATAGGGTTGGTATCCTTAAGGAAAGGAAGAGACATGAGAGTTCTTTCTATGCATGCAAAGAGCAAAGGTCATGCAAAGACAAAGCGAAAAGGCAACTGTGCCTAGGAGCCAGGAATAGAGGTCACACTATAAACCAACCCCAACAGTACCTTGATCATGGACTTTGAGGCTCCAGAACTGTGAGAAAATTAATTTCTGTTGTTTAAGCCACCCAGTCTCTGGTATTTAATGGCAGCCCAAGTAACTAATACTTCATGCACAACGTTTCAAATATGCCAAACACCACTTATTTTTCTGTGTATCCATAAATTAAGGTTATTGTGAAACTTAAAGTTTGAAAAAAAGAAGAAAGTAATTTTAAAATGGAGCTAGAGGATCTCTGACTGGTTTAGTGGGTTGACTGAAATGTCCTAAAATAGGGGTCAGCAAAGTTTGTGTATAAAGAACCAGGCAGTAAATATTTTAGCCTTTGCCAGCCATCCAATCTATTGCAACTACTTAACTCTGTCCTTGAAAGCAGCCATAAACAATATGTATGCAAGTGGATATACATGTGACACTATTATACACTCAGTATATATCTTCTCCAGAGACATGTAATTACCGCTGCCACAAAAACTGGCAGTGGTAATGGGTATGAAGTTTCACTAGTCACGTGGCTATTTAAATTTTTAATTAATTACAATTAGGTAATTTTAAAATTCCATTCTCAATCACACTAAATTTTTTTAAATTGAAGTATAGTTGATTTACAATGGTTGTGTTAATTACTGTTGTACAGCAGTGATTCAGTCATCCATATATACATAATATTCTTCTCCATTATGGTTTACTATAGGATACCGAATATAGTTCTGTGCTATACAGTAGGACCTTGTTTTTTTTAATCCATTCGATAAAAGCCTACATGTGCTAACCCCAGTCTACCACTCCATCCTTCCTTCATCCTCCTCCCCCTTAGAAACCAGTCTATTCTCTATGTCCATAATTTTTTGTTTCACAAATAGGTTTGTGTCATATTTTAGATTCTACAAATGATATCATGTGATATTTGCCTTTCTTTGACTTACTTCACTTAGTGTAATAATCTCACTGCATCCATGTTTTTGCAAATGGCATTATTCCATTCTTTTATGGCTGAGTAGTATTCCATATATATATATATACACACACACACACACACACACACATCTTTATCCATTCATCTGTCAGTGGACATTTAGGTTGTTTCCATGTATTGGCTCTTGTGGTGCTATGGACACTGGGGTACATGCATCTTTCTGAATTATAGTTTTGTCCAGGTATATGCCCAGGAATGGGATTGCTGGATCATACAGTAACTCTATTTTTAGTTTTCTAAGGAACCTCCATACTGTTTTCTACAGTGGCTACACGAGCTTATATTCCCACTAGAAGTGTAGGAGGGTTCCCTTTTTTCTGAACTTTCTTTAGCATGTGTTATTTGTATACTTTTTAATGATGGCTATTCTGACTCATGTGAGTTGGTACCTCACTGTTTTGATTTGCATTTCTTCTAATAATTAGCAGTGTTGAGCATCTGTTCTTGTGCCCATTGGCCATCTGTATGTCTTCTTTGAAGAAATATATACTTAGGTCTTCTGCCAGGGTTGGATCCCTTTTGGATAGGGTTGTTTTTTGTTGAGCTATATGAGCTGTTTGTATATTTAGGAAATTAAGTCATGTCATTTGCGAACACTTATTCTCATTCTGCAGGTTGTCTTTTCGTTTTGTTTATGGTTTCTTTTACTCTGCAATAACTTGTAAGTTTTACTAGGCCCCACACTAGCCAAATTTTAAATCCTCTATAGCCACATGTGGCTGGAGGCCACTATCATGGAGAGTGCATATGTAGAATATTTCCTTCAATCTCCAAATGTCCCATTAGATAGCTTTGCTCTAATAATCTTTGCTTTTCATTCTTCCAGGAACCAACAGGCATCACCAGCCTGAGAAACCACTTTAAAATAAATTCATGGTTTAAAGGGTTTTTTGGAACCATGCAGGTGGTGTGAAACTGGGTTATAAAGATTAGTGAAGCCTAGCTTGAGATTATGAATTCTCAGGGGAGATTTTTTTTCACAGTACTGTTGCTGTGGGTCTGAAGATATCCATGGATAATAGATTCTATTCCTTTGCTCAGATGATGAGAGTAATGTTGCAATCACCAGACCAGCTTCACAAAGCCCCTGTGTGCTGAGTGAACTACAGCCTTTGGTCTTACCTCGAGTGCCACAGTCTAAGGTGCTGTCTGTCACCTCAAATCCGGTAAGTCCCACAGGGGAATGAACAGGAGAGCCTAGGCCTGTTCTTATAGAGAAGTCTGCTCAGTTATTTGCCTTAATTGTATCACTATGACTTTTTTTTCCAGTAAACTTATGTGTTTTCATAGTAATCCAGCGATTCCTTGCAAAAGTTTCATTTTGAAAAAACAGCAAGTTAGAGTTGATAAGTAATTTTCAGCTCTTTTGAAAAGGTATCTATAAGCTGTGCAATTGAGATTCGATTATATGGTCAGCTCCAGGCAGCTTTGGGAAGAATGAAATATATAATGAAATGAGGGGCCAATGTCAGATTTTCTATGGCCTTAACATTATATCTTTTGAATTTCTTTTTGACTTCTTCCCTCTTTTTTTCTGTTATCTTGACCTACCTGGTTTTTATTTTTTATATTTGAATCTGTTGACTTTTTTGCTTTTGGAGGTTTAGCAATCATTACCCAGGTGTAAAAGGCAAACCAAAGGGAAGAGAAAATGGTTTCAAAAACGTCTTAAGCATATAAAGATGGCCATTTCTTGCAGGTTGATGAGCCTGATCTAGTGTTTGCTTTGTTGGTATACTGGCCAGATATTGTGCAGCTATATTTTTTAAATGGTTATTTAAAAGTAAATTCAGCTTGTACATAACTATACTATACATACCTGTAACTTATACTGTACATCAATTATACTTCAATTAAAAAATAAACTCAGTAAGGCCCATATCTTATCACACTGGAGGATGACCCAGGTAATCTAATATTCCTGTGACAGTAATAAAATACTTCTATATGTCAAACTGGTCTGCTTATGGTTTAAGTAGCCCAAGCTCTGAAAAGTTAACATACACGTTTCTAGTTGTTGATGACCAAAGGAAGGAGAAGCAATAATCCAAATATTCTAGAGAGAAAGTAGGAGAAAAATGCCTACTTGGGAGAGGAGGAGCTAACCAGAAACGGCCCTGAACTGATTACCTAAGAGAGAAAATAAACAGGACACTAAGGTGGCAGTGGCAGTCCATGTAAGACTAAATCCTGCCAACATTAGAACAAATAAGCTTAACTCCTTCTAATAGTCTTCAGATTTGAGCTTATTATTGAGAGCTGACTGCTCCAGGTGTAGCAGAGAAAGCATTAGCAGAGCACAGGATTATGTGATGGTAAAAGAGATTATATACTAGAGTTTACCCTTATTCTTCCCATTTTTGTTCCATGTTGTTTTTTCTAATGTAATGTAAATAATAATAAAGGTTCTCTTTCCCCTATGAGACTGGCTATTAATTGCTTTCACATAAGTTGATCAGGCTTCCCCATTCAGAAATGAAGAGGGTGATTCTGATCTTGTCATCTTAACAGTGGACTTGGGGCCCCAGCTGGGATACTGGCCAAGATACTACAAAAGTTAAGGCATGGGAGAAAAAAATATATAAATGATCTAATTTGGAAATATTAACTTTTGGCAAAGTTGGGAAACTAAGCTGGTATCTTCACCAACCAATGAGAAACATCTTCTTTTGACATGTAGATGAGTCTCTGTCAAGCAGCAAGTGGTCATCAGCCAAATGTGAATGGTCTCTTGGTTCATGGGATGCCTCTACAGCCAAGAAATCTCTCTCTAATGGACAAGCTCCTGTAAGAAGTATAAAATTTTAGACTATAGAGTTTAAGTAGATCACTAAAAAATAAAAGGAAAGCAAAGTCAAGTCAATCAACATGCATGTATTGAGTACCTACCAAGCAACCAGAGATATGTGGGGAGTAAAAACATATAAGGAAAATGGTCTCCAACTTCAAGGAGCTGATAAAATAAGTGGTGAGAAGACACACAACTAAAAAGAGACCTAACCATATAGGGCATTCCTGTGGCTGAGTACCAAGTGTGTGTACTTCAAGTGAGTGAACACTATGGCAGTCCCCAAAGAAGGGAAGCATTTTGGTGGGAAGTTCAGGTTTTAAATGTGTCCTTGTAAGATGGAAGTTTGGATAAGCAGAGAAGAGTAGCAAGGCTATTCTAGATATGAAAAATGATGTGGGGAAAGGTTTGGAGACAGGAAAATACAAATATTTAGAAGAGAAAGCAGATCGTTTTTTGCTATAGTAGAATAGGAGGCAATAGGTTAGAACTTCAATGTTCTGATCAAAAGACCACTGGTGTGATTAGTGGGAAAGCAGAGACTGGAATTAAAGAACTTTGGAACCAGACAGTGGAGGGTTTTGAATGTCTTGTTTCTGAGATCCATTCATGTTGCATGTGATTCTCTTTTACTGCCAACTGCTGCTGCTGCTAAGTCGCTTCAGTCGTGTCCGACTCTGTGCGACCCCATAGACGGCAGCCCACCAGGCTCCCCCATCCCTGGGATTCTCCAGGCAAGAACACTGGAGTGGGTTGCCATTTCCTTCTCCAATGCATGAAAGTGAAAAGTGAAAGTGAAGTCGCTCAGTCGTGTCTGACTCTTAGCGACCCCATGGACTGCAGCCTACCAGGCTCCTCCATCCATGGGATTTTCCAGGCAAGAGTACTGCAGTGGGGTGCCATTGCCTTCTCCTTTACTGCCAACTAGTATTCTAATAATATACCACAACTTATTTATCCATTCTTCTGTTAATGAACACAGGCTGTTTTTTAGGTTGGGGCTGTTATATATAAAAGGCACTATACATATTCTTGTACTGGTCTTTTTTGTGGACATATGGTCTCATTTATCAATATACAGAAATGAAAGGATATGTTTAATCTTATAATAAACTTTCATAAAATTTTTTCAAAAGAATTGTACCATTTTACATTCCCACCCAGCAGTGTATGAGTCAGCTTTGGAGAACATCAAATCAGGAATTTGAAAGATTTCATAGCAGTAGAACATAGATTGGATTAAAGAAGGAGGAACTAAAGGTAAAGGAATCTAATGCAGGAATTCAGGCAGCTATGGGTCTGTTCTCAAGATGTAGCCAAGACTAAAAAAGTAATAAAATAGTTGAAGAGTTATCATAAAAGAAATCAGATTCTATAAAAAACAGGAATAAAGGTGAACTCAGATTTCAAGCTCAAGGGAAGATGGTTTGGGGACAGGGGAGATGAGTGTAGGGTCTGTTGAGTTTACGATGATGGGCTGTATAGAAGAGGTCAGATTTGGAGACTGATCTAGAAGTGTGGAGGTGATAAATCCACTTACAAGTGAGTAGTCCAGAGGAAAAATAAAGATAAATGAAGAGCAGCTAAGGCCTAAACTCCTATAATTAGAAAGCAGGTAGGCTGTGTAAACAAAAGGCTTAAGTGAATGGTTAGGGAGGCAAGACGAGAAATATCTCTTACAAGTAATGCTCAAGGTTTAGCCCTATTCTGTGATGGGCGTTTTTCCTTTAAAGTTCTCCAAACTCTGAGGCATAGTTTGTGCTAGAGGATACCAAAGTGGCCTGAAAGCTTGAAGAACGTGATGAAAGCCAAAGCCTGTGGCAGAGTGTTATTCTTCCACTTTCCCTCCATATCACAGCGTAAATACTATCTCTTAGGTGCCTTACAATAAAATCAAACGGTCTCTCATCTGCTTAAAACACAAAAATGAAGCACCTGAATCTGTGGGGCAGAGTTTAAGCTACTGAACTGTTGAATATGGTATTTTATTTACAGAGGACTTACAAAAGAGTATTGTATTTCACAGTTGTTTACGCAAATGGAGATCTACTGACCTGGGCTGCACAAGGCTCTGAACCCTTTTCCTGTTCCCAGCTTTTTCTAAGGAACCCCTACCCCTGTGGGCTTTAACTAGCTCAGCATTTTAATCTCTGCAGTGGAAGCACACTAGTGCCACACCACTACTAAGCAGCAATACTGGCCCTTCAACTAAGTCTTTCTGATGACATGCCTTCAGCAAAAAGAAAGCCTCCAGCATGGTAGGAAGCTCATTCCCTGAGGTAAACTTCTGGGAAGCACTTTGGAGTAGCTACACTGCAGGTTAGCCTTTACCAGTAACTGAAGAAGTGACTCTGATGGCAGGTGAATAAAGTACTTGCTTTCCCAAGTCTCCATTGTAGTAAATCATGTGTAAGACTGAAATGATGTCCTTCTTTCAGGTACACATTCTCATTCCTGAGATAGATTATATGACATCTAAAACTAGGTTATTTATTGATTGTTTTCTCTTTTTGCCTTTCTCTCCCTTGAATGTACTTGAAAGTTTAAGGCTTTTTACCCTTTGAGTTCTGTCTCCCTGTACAGAGCAGTCTTGATCTCACTGTGGGTTTCTGATATTTGGCCACTAGAGATCTTGATGACAAGCTACTTATGAGACCTGGGTCCAGTACCATCTTTTCAACTCGAAATTGGCCAAATCGAGCCCTGAAGCTTAGTACATCATTTCTGTCATATACAGTGCAGTCCGCCAGGAGACGCAACCCCCCACCACGTACCCTTCATCCCATCAGCACAAGCCATTCACGCGCTGGAACACCAAGACTTATGGACGAAATACGCAGAGGATCCCGAGTGTAGGTTTCAAAAGCAGAATTTCTGGAATCTGTGGTAAAACTAATGAAGAATTTTACATATAGAATGAATTTAAAGATAAGATTGAAATATATGCCTAGGCAGTAATCACTACATATTCTTATGATGAGTTGTACACTGGTTTAAATCTAATACAGAAGAAAATGGAGTTATATTTGAATAAAATATATACTTATCTTCTGATTATACTTATCTTCCTTCTGATTTAGCTAAACATATTTCCACAAATAAAATGTTGGCTAGAATATTCCAACAGAACTCATCAAAGGAATAGAAGACATTCTATATATATTTTTATTAAAACATTTTCCTTAGTGGGAACATGCTCATAAAATTCTTCCCCCAAATGATGATTAAATCTCCTTTAATATTTTTCCATACCAATAGGATTTACTTATTTCACTGACAATGAAAACTTTGTAAATCTCAGATAAGTAGTTGCCTGTACACCAGGGAAAAAATGTCCCTTGGCACATCTTAGGAAATAAAAGTAAACATGTCCTCTTCCCTTTTCCCACCTCATTGTGCAAAAGACTCCAAGTTTTTAAAATAAAATCCTTCCATTAGTTGTTAATTTAAAAAACATGTTACGAGGGTTGATTTCTAAGACTATGATCAAGGGTAGGAATTAATAACACCATAACTGAATTCAGCGTTTTGAATTCAGCCTCTGAATGAAGCATATGTCACTATACTTCTCTCCCAACATTTCTTAATTTTGACTTTATTGGTATATGATCTATACCAATCTATACATTCACTTGGGTATGAGTGGTTTTGATGTAAAATTAATCTCTCATCCCTCTGACAATGCTTTTTTTCCCGACGTGGAAAAATAAGGTGCTTTGTTTTTTTCTGGGATGTGAAAAGTATCATTCAGCTTTAATTACTGTCTTGGGCATGAGTAATATTGTAACTGCTCCAAATCCTTTGGAAGGAAATAAAGTTTAGGATCCGTACCTGGGAATTATAATTTTTAGTGGAAAGGACAACCAGAAGGCCCAGAACTGTGAGTTTCATCAGATGCGAAATTACAAATCTATGAATTTGTCAGAAAAAATACAACTCAGGATAGGGAAAATTGTTTTATTCCAGTTCTTTGTGGGACAAAGAATCAAATTCTGCTGTGCACTCAGGATGATGTTTCAACAAAAAATAAGAAAATACTGTGAAGAAAGCCCAAAATTTTCATTCTTCAAAATCCTTTGAGATCGCTTCATTTATAAGTGTAGGCAGCTTAAAGCTTTCTGTGCATGATATTAAACTCATCTGTTCAATGTATTTGATTCTAACCAATTTGTTTATATTATAATTTTATGCTTTCATATCTTGGTTTTTGCTGGTGGGATCTGCAGCCCTGTGGCGGCCGACTCGCTCTCCTCTCCCTCACCACTGCCGCTGAGTCGAAATAATCTGCTGCCACCTATTGGGACAGCTGAAGCAGAACACTTGAGCACGGTGGGGCCACAAAGGCAAACGGTATGTCTCCTTCCTATTGCCTTTCCAATGTTTATAAAACCTCATAGTCAGTAATTCTGCAGGATCTGTGCTCTGGTCTTGACTTCTGTATTTTGTCAAAAGTACAAACTGAATTCTAATTTGACAATGGAATTGGAGCTGCTTGGCCTGCAATTACCATACCTGTTAGGGCTGATACTGGACACGCACAGCTCCACTATAAATTAACTGTTTCTGTAATTCTTATCCCTTCTGCAGAAAACCCATAGCGATTCCAGTCGAGCTCGAAGTGCTGTGGTGGATGAGCCTAACCATCAGCAGCCCCAGGAGAAGCTCCTGCTACCTGACTTCTTCTCCAGGCCCAATACAACTCAGTCATTTTTGGTAGTGACATACTTCCTCTATTGTCTGATAGCTGAGGAAATGGGAAAAAAAACTAGTTTGGCAGGCTTAAAGCTTTATATGGTGACTTAATCAACTCTAAGAGTAAAAGCTGAGGTTCTAATAAAAATAGTGTTTTACATTTTAAGTATATTTGTTGAAACTCTAACTGCTCTCTGCCACTCATTATTTTAACTTGTAAAAATAAGGTAAAAAGCCTTATATATAAATAGCAAATTCTAAGCAATTTAAAATTTAGATACTTCTGAGAATAAGCAAAAAAACGTTAAACCCCAGTGCGTATCAGATTAGCATTACCTTCATTCTTTTAACATTGCTCTGAGGGAATTAAAAAGTGGTAAGAGATTATGTTGTGGGCTGGTGGATGAGCAAGTTAAGACTTTCATAGTTTTGTTAACTGGTGTTTGAAATGCTAACACTGTCACCACTAAATGTACATTTACTAGCCTTTTTACTTTTAAACATCAGAAACAACCTGACTGGGAGACTAGAGGTCATGCACTGACCTTGCCCCAAACTACAAGCCAGGAGCTCAGCCCCATGGCATTTGCTTTGTACAAGAGGGCTTGGAAAGCTCAGAGTGACTGAGGCACACTTATGGCCCAAGAACCAAGCACCCACATCCTAAACCAGTTTTCAAGACAGTGGTGTTTGCAACCCACTTATCTCAACTCATAATCCTTAAACTGTATCAGCCTAAAGCACCATATGATCTTTTTCCTCCATTAGAAGAGGGGTGAGAATAAATGAATGGGACATTGTACTGCTTCCTAGGGCTGCCGTTAACAAACTACCACAAACTGGGTGGCTTAAGACGATGTAAATCTATTCTCTCAGTTCCAGAGTCTGTTAAGTCCAAAATCAAGGTATCAGCAGAGCTACGTTCCCACTGCAGGCTCTAGGGAAGAATCTTTTCTTGCCTCTATTCTAGTTCATGAGGTGTTCAGCTTAACTGACTGTTTTTGTAAATAAAGTTTTCTTAGAGCAGAGCCACCATTTGTACTTTCTGTGGCTGCTTTCCTAGTTCCAGTGACAGTATGTTCCACAAAACCTGAAATGTTTACTATCTGGTCCTCTATTAAAAAAAAAAAAAAAGTTTGCTGACCATTGATAGAAAACATGGGGCTTCATCAGGAGAGGAAAAAAAAAACCCTCAAATCTCTTATTCCAATGCTGACAAGAAACTGAGATGTTTTTTATTCCAGAAGTATCAGCAAAACGGCATTGACAGCTCTTTTTTTAGTATCTGCATGTGGATATTTTAGTTGTATCTTAAAACCTTTAAATCCCTTAAAGCAGTTTTGAAATGTTTGAGTCCCATATTGAGAGTCACATTTTAAGCATGGAGGTCGTTCTGTTCTGTTGTTTTAAACAGTTAGCAGGCAATGGAAATCAGACTCAAATTCCCTTGAGAGCCAATTATGAGTACTTAGAAATATTAAACCATATGGATTATTTATAAATGCTAAGATTTTCTTAAAGGCATATTAATAAAGTTGCAGAACTTGCAATTTTTACAAGTTAACAATCATTCTGTGGGCTGCTGGCTTGGGATTTTTAACTTGGAATGTTAAGTGTATATTCAGCCAACTGTCCCTCAGACTGACAGATGATGCCAATTACATTGCTGTCCGACTTTCCCTTGTAAAACAACTAACACATTATCCTCTGGAAGAAGTCACACTGTAAGCAGTGACTCATCTTCTCTCTTTTTCAGCCAGATACGCAGTATCGTCGTGTGTGTGCTGCTGAGTATCCTCACCAGGCCCGACCTGGTAGGGGATCTGCAGGGACAGGTGGGGTCATGGCTCTTATTTTACTACAGTCTTGTTAAGATCTTGCTTTTTTCCCATGCTTATTATTTTTTCTTCCTCCAGATTTTATATTTTGTTTTCCTACATCTTTGTAAATCATCTCAAATTCATTTTGGAATATAGGATATAGTAATAAAAAGAAAAATAAGAGAACTCTAACTGCTCAAAACCAAGAAGTTCCAGATCTGTTTTCTCATATATAAATTTTCCTCTTGCCATTCTGGCAGAGTAAACAATGCTTTTTTTTTTAATATAAACAAATTAAGCCAAATAAATCATTTTCATAACATTCAAACACTGCATGGATTTTATTATGTAGGCAAAAACCTGTATTGCTATGGATTAAACTGCTCTAAGTTTTCTTAGAGCAGAGCCACCACATTCATTCAATTTAGTTAAACTGCTAGGCCAAGGTAAGAAAAGAAATTCACAATGTCAAGACATGAGGAGTCTGATTCCATCCCATTAACTTTTTTGTCTTCTAAGTTATATTCTATAGTTTCTATTTTCATAGGAGTGATAGGAGGAAATTTAAGAACATCTTAATTCTTCCTATAATGGTCTTCTCACCATCAGGGTCATTTTTTCCTTATGTTATAGGTGAAATTTAGAATTACCAGGCAGTTGAAATGTTTCCTGTTAATAATCAGATTAATTAGCAAGTATGTTAAAGTATGTTAAAAAGTAATCTGCCTGAAATCATCTCTGTAGTTCAAGTGAATTCTCTTAGTTCAGGTTCCTAGCAGCAACATTTAGTAGTCTATGCCGTCAGCAGATTCTGTTCTTGGATCAGTCCTCAGGGAAGCACTACTGCCTCTGAGCTACAGTTACTACATCTGGCCATGCTGATGGTCAAGTATAACTAGTATAATGTTTAGCTAAGTGAAACACATTTTATTCCTTTTCAATTAGTGACTATTTTCTAAAATTAGGTTACTACATCACATCTTACATAGATTTTGTTTGTTTTTACATGATAAAATATGCAAACACGATTTTCACTGCTTTAGTAAATATAAACTTTACTACTTAGTCACAGTCTCCAAATTTAAAGTCTAATAACTGGAGCAAAAAAAGTCTGTACATAGGAGCTCAAGACGATCAAATCTAGAATGTCTATTCATGTTACTCTACGATGTTATCTTTGTCTCTCAGGTCCTCAGTTACATGGATCTACAAAATCTCAAAACAGAAGTGGACCAATCTCTAGAACCAGGCAGGGACCATAGCACGAATGAGGAGAACTTGCTTCGGGCTACAGGGAACACATGGGAAGATTTCACAAACCAATGTTCAGTCATCTCATGATGCAGACCTTGTATACAAGAGACAACCTGAAACCATCTTTGTGAATTATTTTGGTACAACAGACTGAGAACAGTATCAGCCAAAGATTACATGGGTACTGTTTCTATCTCCAGTTACTGTCTTCTGTTCAGCATAAGTTAATCACTTCACTGGACAGTAAAGTTTGTAGCCAAAGATGTAACAAATGAATAATTTCCTCCAAATCACTGTTCATGTTGTCTGTTAACAATGATCAGTTCAATTACTACAGCATTCTATCAGACTACGTGTACACAAAATGTAGCAAATCATTTGATAACATTATTATTGGCTTAATTACTTGTGTTAATTTATTTTAACATTATTGTGTTAATTTCTGGAGAGGTGTACTCACTTTTAAGTCATTTTTAGGAGACAGTTCCTTAAAAAACAGATGTGATTCCTAAATTTTTCTCTTAGATGTCCAAATCCACAGGCAGATATATATGGCAGGGATGAATAACTAAAAACATAAATGTTGAGCACTGGTATAAAGTAATCCATGTAATAAATAATGAATGTTTTTTTCCCCCAGGTAGGACAATTCAGCCTTACAACAGCTGCCTGACATCAGGTTACACTTGTTTTCTTCTCAAAGTACTTTGGTGGTCATTTCCTACCCACCCCCTCAAACCCCTGCTGCCCCAAATATCACACCTGCCTTGCTAGATTTTCTCCTGCAGGTCTAAGAAAAGCAATTTAAAAATTTATAGAATCTTTCTGTTAGTGAGCCAGCAAGACACAACTTCTGAAAATTCCTGAAACCCTGCTGTTCTGTCTACTATAAACATATACTAGAGCAAAGGAAGAGAACTTTGACATTCTTCTGATTTTCTGATTTGATATTCTTCTGATTTTCACATGGACCTTTCCCAAGTGCACTCATGAATGCAGCAATGGTTTTAACTATGGCTTAAACTTATTTAATTTCGTTGAATTTTAATTCTGATGATCATATTGGTTTTAGATCTTCTATTAATCTTCAGAGTTGATAAATTCAAATGATCATCAATTGGGATAATTTTATTGTTTCAAAGTGTTCTAATACTATCATATGAAGACAGATACAGCAGACAACCTGCATTAAACTGTATTTTTAATACAATTAAGAGTATTTTTTAACCTATTTGTAATCACAAACTGAAAACATGTCTTACGCTTACCTCAGATAAATTATGTACATGAATCTCAGTAACAGGAGGCTTGTTTTACGCATATGGTATTGAATATATTAGCTTACAAATCAGAGATTTTAAGTTGAACAATCTCTAAAAAATTTTCATATATTCTAATGAACTCCTACCAATTCTACTAAATATAAATGAAAATCTCTGTACTATTCTCACAAATCAATACCATAAGTACATGATAACAAACCACTGGATCAAGACAGCTTGCCTTTCAAGGTCAGAATTAACAAGTCATTTAGCCTCACCTTTTTATAGATGAGGAAACAAGTTCTGACAAGCTCAGTAACCTGACTCTAAGGACATTCAGCAGTTACAGAGGATTACAGCATCTCTTTATGGAACTTAAACCAGACTATCTGCTACAATGCTGGCTAGAACTACTTTTCTTCTCTCCTTTATCCTAGGCACCATTCATATATTTAATAAATCATCTTTTAAATGATCATATTGGGATCACTTAAAAAGCCCTGGGAACTTAACAGTCATCTTTCACTTGATTATTTAATCAAGTGCTTGATTTACAAAAGTGCTTGAAGTAATCTGAACACCTGTTTCTCCTATACACCTCAAGCAAAGAGTGCCAAACTTGGTTGAGGAGGAAAAAAAAAAGAGAGGACCTAGGCAAGAACATTAAGACTGAAAGCAAACTGGCAAGTATTTGGAAAACAGATGCCCAGCAAGTGTCGAAGGCTAGGTAGAGCACATGTCCTAAAAAACACACACCACTGAATATCCTGAAGCTCACTCCTACGTAGCAAAATAACAACTGCTAAAAGTGGTAGGGACAGATCTGCATGGTAGAGAGTTCCTCATACAGGAGACGCAGAGAAGAGTGCTCTCGGGAAGCATTCCCCTCCCGCTCCCTCGGTGATCACCACCAATGCCTTCAGAGGAGGACCTCACAGAATGTCAGCCTATTTCTAGGATAAACTAAGACCAGGCTGAGAGAGTCTACTTGGTTTAGATAGTTGATCCAAATAATTTAGGCTTGAAAGACAACTTTTCTCAAGAGTTGAGTTGACTTCTGTCTTCAAATCTTGACTGTACCTTGCCTACAAAGGCATCAGTTAACACCTATGGACTTTTGAAGAGAATATTCCATTATTTCTTTTCTTTCTTGAGAGTCGTTTTTTTCCCTCCTCGTTTGGAAGGTTTGCAGTACTTTGCTTCCATCTGAGCCAGAAAATTATCCATTTCCTTTTGCCGATCCTTTTGTCTGCTCTGTTTAAGAAGTTAAAACACAAGCTTTCAAAACTCAAGACTGTCCACAGAAATAAAGTATTCAGCAGTTGCTGAAAGGGAGAATAGGGAGTGACTGCTAGTGTTTAGAGTGATGAAGATGTTCTGGAATTAGATAGTGCTGATGATTGTAAAACCTGATCAATAATATACTAAAAAACCACTGAATTATACCACTGAATTGTACATTTTAAAAGGATGACTGTATGGTACCTGAATGTCTTAAAAGATGAAAACAAAATGCCTACAATACTATATAAACTCCAAAGAAATATTAGCAGTAAGAAGCAGAAATTGGAAGAAATGGCGGTAAGCTTCACAGACAACCTGACAGTTTACCTGAATGGCTACCTTCAAGTTATCCACTCCTTCATCAAGCCCCAACTCCTTCCTGCTCATTTCTGCTTCTTTAGCCTCTTCCTGAGCCTAAAACAGAAACTCGTGTGAGATACAATGCCAACCTAGCAAATACTAAAAATACACCCTCTTTCCCAAAAGTAAATCTGTTAAGACCATTTCAATTTGAGGATTATATAAATTAAAAGGATAAAATCAAGCAGTAGATCCTCTTTTTCCAATTAGTCGGAGAAGGCAATGGCACCCCACTCCAGTACTCTCGGCCTGGAAAATCCCATGGATGGAGGAACCTGGTAGGCTGCAGTCCATGGGGGTCACTAAGAGTCGGGCACGACTGAGCGACTTCACTTTCACTTTTCACTTTCTTGCATTGGAGAAGGAAATGGCAGCCAACCCACTCCAGAATTCTTGGCTGGAGAATCCCAGGGATGGAGGAGCCTAGTGGGCTGCCCTCTATGGGGTCGCACAGAGTCAGACATGACTGAGGCGACTTAGCAGCAGCAGCAGCAGCAGGTCATTTGGTTCCATAAACCACAGGGGGACAGTAAGGAAAACAAAATGCTAGAAGAGCTAAGAAAGGTCACTTAACCAAGGATGCCCTCAAATGTTGCCAGGACACAGGCACCTCAGATTCCTCCTCTGGAAACCAAATTTACTACATGTGACTTGTGGTAGCCAAGAGTGCAACCCTGGTTTAAAATTTCCCCTAAGTAGTTAGGATAAACTCTAACAAATTCCGTTTTAACGTTTCTTTACCAGATTTCAAACCCACCTCCTCTTGCCAAATTTTACTAGGGCACTGATTCCAAACTACTACAAGAATACCTTGGGAAAGGTTAGTAAGTTCATTCTCCAGGGCAACACCTAAGACTATGAGAGGCCCCAGTCCCCAGAGAACTTTCTAAACAGCAATGAATACTATTAATACTGAGAATGATGATATGTTAGGACCTTGTTACTCTAATAAAGAGTTTCCTCTGCCTACTTCAGTCCTTGAAATCAATTTATTTTTTTTAATACTATTTTTTCTCTAAGTTTGCAGAACTCTTTGTCAAAACTATTCCATTCCCCACTCCACCCCTCAAACTCTAGGGAAGTTTCTCAAGCTAATAGGCTATTACTGAACACAGCTGTGCTCAGTTTCACCTAAAAAAAGTTGCCAACTTAAACTGTCAGCTTGAAATCTAGACAGATGTAGCCTATAAGCCAAAGTGATGATCTTGATACACATTCCACTTCTCTCAACACACTTGTCAGGTTTTTCCTGCATCTTTTTACATAAAAGCCACAGACCTAACTCCACCTCCAATTCAGCCATACAAATAAAGTACCCACCAAAAAGCTACAGTCTTACACTATCTGCTCTCCCTAGAGTTCCCATTATGAAAGCCAGGCTGAGGCAAGAGTGACTTTAATACCAGTCCGGTCTTCCCCTAAAGACCAGAGGCACAGGTATTTGTTACCTTGAATCTGCTCCCTCCTGAACCCCAGATGTCCTTAAGCTCCTTTCCCTTGCCATCGTCCTTCCCCTTACCAACTCCCCAGTTTAATATGGGTGAAAAGGACACACAAACCACAATCCTTGATACTCTACAAAATTGTACCTCAAAGGGTGTTTGGAAATACATCATTATCAAAATAAACTGGTTTTTGGTTGTTTTTTTTTTTCACTCACCCCATCTCCCCATTTTTTTTTTTTTTTTGAATGTATATTCTGGGTCCAACTCAAGAATCGAAGTGAGTGAAGTCACTCAGTCATCTCCGACTCTTTGCGACGCCATGGACGAGCCTACCAGGCTCCTCCATGGGATTTTCCAGGCAAAAGTACTGGAATGGGTTGCCATCAAAACTGGGCAAGAATACAGGAATTTGAATTAATAAGACATAATCCTACAGTCTCTGTCACCTTCTCACCCCTTAACCAAGTGAGAATGTGGAGCCTAGGTATCTGGATTCTGTTACTTTATTGCCTTAGAATGCCTCAGCAAGGTTAAAAAAATTGGCCCATATGAAGAATATTTCAGTGCTACTTTCAAATGATACTGATTATCTAATCCACGAAGTAAAATCCTTTTGAGCACAACAGAGTAGGGAAAAAAAGTTTCTCTTAGTGAGCTCATTAAGTTAGATGGCAACCAGAAAAGCAGTTAAGCCTTATCTTTATTTCAGCAGTCTTATATATATTTTCGTTTTTATATATATCCTCAAATTCTTTTGGGAAGTAGTCAAGATATAAATAGTAAATGGCATTCAAAATCTTACCCTCCTTTTCCTTGCATTCATCTTCTGCTTCGATTCTTTGACAAAGGCATTATAGGATGGGACCTCTCCAGCATCAATGGCTTGTTGAATAATGTGCCTTATCCTGGGTTCTTCTGTGTATTGCACACACAGCACAGACTCCATAATCTGATCCATGTCACCCTTGAAGTCCAGATAGGCCTGTTTAATATCAGTCAGCTCTTCTTCAGAACCTTTGTATGTCTTCTCAAAAGCCTGAATGTCTTCCAGAGATATCTGAACAAATGAGAGACACATGCTGTAACTTTGATTCAAAGTTAATTTTAAATAATCGGAATACAAGAAAAAAGTTAACTCAGGTGTCAAAATATTTCTCCCCAAATACAACAGCTGCTTGAGTTGAAATTGTTGCAAGGAAGCAAATTTTCTACGCTAAAGATTTTCTAGAGTTCTCCCTAGTCCAATCTTCAGAATTGCTAAGCTACACACCAGGAAAATTTAAGTGAAGTTTCCAAAGGTGAGAAGAGACCCAGAAAAATACTTGGGGCTTACACCTGGCTTTGTAAAATAAAGCATATATTATAAAAAAATGTAATGTCTCCCTTTCACTACACTCTACACCAAGAGTTAAAGGCCCATTTCAGTAAGTGTGTGCATCTATGTATGTACGTGCATGTGTTATAACACACATATATACACGGTTCAACAGAACGCTTAGATAAATTTGCCCTTCTTCAAAGAAGTGGGTCTCTCTAATATTTAGAGACCAAATAAAAAATCCTCATTCTTAACAACACAAAACGCAAGGTCTTAGAGGCATTCAATAAAGGTTTATTGAATGAGAAATGGGAACGGTCGTAAGAAAATCCCCAGAGTTCTTTACCTTTTTAAAGAGTAATCTCCAGTAGGCCTCCCAGTCCCGGTCTTGGCTGAGCACATCAGAATCCTCGTCCACTGTTCCCTGTTCATCGTATAATGTTCTCTGTTCTTTGTCACTCAGAACGGAGTAGACCTTTCCAAGGATCTGCGGGAAAGAGTACACTAAAATCACCCTTCCGCCTCTCACTGAAACCGCGCCGCGAGAAATAAAGATTAGAAAACGCCAGGCCGGGCTCGGCTCACTCTACCCCGAGAGGCAGGGCGGTCATAAGACGGAGGGAAGCCCGGGCGGCCGTGGATAGAGTCTAGCGCACCTGGAAGCGGCGGGTGGCGTCTTCTTTGTCGCCCTCGCCCACCCGATCCGGGTGCACCTGCAGGGACACCTTGTGATAGCCGCGTCGGATCTCGCCGTCTGAGGCCTCGCGCCGCACTCCCAATACTTGGTAAAGGTCGGCGGTGCCGAATAGTTCTTCGCACAGTTCCAGAAGCCCCATGGTCGGCAGCGGTGCGAAGGGGGCGGCGGGCTCAGCGAAAACACCTGACCCAGCCACACTAAGTACAGCTCAAGAGCGCCTACCTTTTCCCGCGCAAAAAGCCCGAGGCGCTAGCGTCACAAGAGGCGCCGGAAGAGGCGGGGTCACGCCGCTGCACTTTACGGCCGTAGAGGGATGGGGGCGTGGCCAAACGGGACTGCCAGGATTGAGGCGGTGAGTTTCCCATCACCGCAATCTCCTTCCACAAGTTCTCTGAGCTCCGGACGTCCTCCCCTTACTCTGAAAACCTCATCCCTACCTTTTCCCCAATGTCCCAGCTCAGTTTATGCAACAGTGTAAAGGTTCATATTAGGTTGAACCTAGCGCTGCTTTCTTTTTGCCTTTTTTTCCAGTAAAAAACAGCGACACATCAGCATTTGGCAATCTCATTTGGTTTAAATTTGGGGATCACAACAGATTGTGGAAAATTCTTAAAAGAGATGGTAATACCAGACAACCTTACCTGCCTCCTGAGAAACCTGTATGGGCTTCCCTGTAGCTCAGACGGTGAAGAATCGGCCTGCAATGGAGACCTGGGTTCGATACCCCAGTGGAGAAGATCCACTGGAGACAGGAATGGCAACCCACTCCTGTATTCCTGCTTGGAGAATTCCATGGACTGAACAGAGGGGCCTGGCAGGCTACAGTCCATGGGGTGGCAGAGTCAGACACAACTAAGCGATTAACTACACTACTACAAGAAGCAATAGTTAGAACCAGACGTGGAACAATGGGCTGGTTCCAAATTGGGAAAGGAGTCAGTCAAGACTGTAAATTGTCACCCTTCTTATTTAACTTACATGCAGAGTAAATCATGCGAAATGCTGGGCTGGATGTATCACAAGCTGGAATCAGGATTGCAGAGAGAAATACCGAAAACCTCAGATATGTAGATAACAACACCCTAATAGCAGAAGGTGAAGAACTAAAGAGTCTCTTGATGAGGGTGAAAGAGTGAAAAAGCTGGCTTAAAACTCAATGTTCAAAAAACCAAGATATGACATCCAGGCCCATCACTTCATGGCAAATAGGGAAAAAACAGAAACAGTGACTGACTTTTTCTTTGGCTCCAAAATCACTGCAGATGGTGACTGTAGCCATACAACTAAAAGACGCTTGCTCCTTGGAAGAAAAGCTATGACAAACCTAGACAGTATTAAAAAAGCTAAGTGCTGAAGAATTGATACTTTCAAACTGTAGTGCTGGAGAAGATTCCAGAGTCCCTTGGACAGCACAGTGATCAAACCAGTCAATCCTAAAGGAAATTAACCCTGAAAATTCATTGGAAAGACTGATGCTGAAGCACCAATAATTTGACCACCTGATGTGAAGAGCCGACTAATTGGAAAAGACCCCAATGCTGAGAAAGACGGAGGGCATGAAGAGAAGGGGACAACAGGATGAGATGGTTGGATGGCATCATTGACTCAATAGACATGAGTCTGAACAAACTCTGGGAGAGAGTGAAGAATAGGCATGCTACAGTCCATGAGGTCGTCAAGAGTTGGACACGACTGAGTGACTGAACAACAAGTTGGGACTGCTAGGCAGGGACTTTCCCTTGAGCCCTGCAATTGTAAAAACCTACATTAAACAAAAAGCACAAAATACCAGTCTTCTAAAAATTCTCTAATTGATAGTTCTAGATTTGACATTTATTACAGAATCATTTCCATTCACCTTCCAGTTCCTGAATCACCTTCCACTTTGGTGGAGATAACATGATCCAAACCCCCATCTTGATAAAAATATAAGCTTTAGCAACAAAGGCTTTCTAAAGTGCAGACGTGGGTTTGAGCTTGTTGGATTTGAGATGGTAGCAAGACAGACAGATGCAATCATCCAAGAATTGGTGAAAAATCTGGGCCTGGAAATCCAAAGCAAGAGGACTAGAGGAAACTTCGGAAATCAGGGAGAGGATGAGCTTACACAGAAGTTTCCATATGTGTGTCTTAAAGACAAGACAGACCAGGGCACAAAGTGAATACGCGAATTAGCAGAAATTCATCAGCTCAAAATAATACCTATTTCACATCAGTTCCCTTCATTGGTCAATACTTTCCAGAATTACATTTTCCTCTGCTGCTGCTGCTGCTGCTAAGTCCCTTCAGTCGTGTCTGACTCTGTGCGACCCCATAGAGGGCACCCCACTAGGCTCCCCCGTCCGTGGGATTCTCCAGGCAAGAACACTGGAGTGGGTTGCCATTTCCTTCTCCAATGCATGAAAGTGAAAAGTGAAAGTGAAGTCGCTCAGTCACGTCCAACTCTTTGTGACCCCATGGACTGCAGCCTATCAGGCTCCTCTGTCCATGGGACTTCCCAGGCAAGAGTACTGGAGTGGGGTGCCATTGCCTTCTCCAACATTCTCCTCTACTCTACCAGTTAAGGTTTCTCCAAAGACTTCAAACTCTCCAGGGTAGACTATTCTCCTTTAAACTTTGAAATGGTTTTCAAAGCATTTCTTTTTCCTACCTTCAAGATCAAACTCCCATAAAGTCAGTTGCTCTCTGCCTGTCCTGCCTTTAAATCCTCCCCAAAGCAAGTGGAGGCCATCCAGTGACAACTCAGAGAGCCTTGATGACCTGAGTTTGAGGTGGCTGGCAATTATTCTCAGAATACAAAACTGAGAATAGGTTGGTACAACAATAGGGCTTTAGAATCTCCTCTATAAATCTCCCATATTTTAGTTTTACACCAGATTATGAAATTTATATTATTCAGTGTGACAACTAAAGCCATCTAACCCTGCTACAGTTATGGTGGAACAGATAACAGGCTTTTGGGAGACACAACCAGTCATTTATATTAACCATGATACCTCAACCTAATTTTGTCATTGACTTTTAAAGTGGACTTTTGAAAAGCCCTTTATCTTTACTCACTACCCCCACTACAGACATAACATGTTGGAAAGGGCTCTCCAGGTAGGAACACTGGGGTCTGACTCTGTTCTGCCCAATACTAAAACTGTGTGGCCTTGACCGAGTTTCTACTTCTGAACCTCAGCTTCCCCACTGATAAACTGGAGACAATCCTACCTAATTTCATGATACCTTATAATTCTCACCAATAACCTTGCATGGAAGTTGTACATAGGTACTTTACTTTCTTCCAGTTATTCTTTCTTTAAAAAGTAGATTAGAGCCTAAAAGCATGTAACAAACTACCTTTGTAAATTTGAAATTGTGTGTTGACAAGACAATGTAAATCTGCAATTACAAAAACAGTAAGTGAAGTAATTGTATTCTTGAGTTGGTGGGATGACCATAAATGATTAAAGAAGGAAATACTTGGAAAGGACACAAACATGCTGGTTGGGGACTTTGAAACAGGGAAATCTTGGAAGGTAGTAGGCTATAAAGTTGCCCAGGGGACCTAGAGTCCAACCTCCCCCACAGCCACTGTCTTTCCCCTCAAGAAGGCTGGAAGAATTAATTAGTATCTATACCCAGCTTTATGTCGATCAAGAACAAACTTCTCCCAGGGCTCTGTTCAGATCAGGCCAGATGATCATGGATGACTTAAAAAATTCCATTTATTGACCTCTAAATAATAAAACTAAGTGTTCTGCACAAGTATTTTAAGAGGACTTCAAGTTTGTTTCCACTGCTATGTTCACTGAAGTCAGTTCTCTTTTGTTTCTGTAGCCTCTGTATCTGTTTTCTGAGCCGCTAAGAGGACTTCTTGTGCCCGTTTCCGTCGCAGCCTCTCAGCATTTGTGATCACCATCGGGTGCAGAGGGAAAAAGCCAGAAAGACCTAAAAGTAACAGGATTTTCATTCATTATAACAATACAAACTAATGTTTACCTGGGAACTTAGTTTCACTTAACTGAAGTCTAGCAGAGATTTGATCCAAGACAAAGCTTCAAAACAAATTCCTTACTTGCCAAAATGTTTTTACCTCTTCCCCCAGCTCCCTTCCTTCCATTTACTGCAAGGTCACAATGGATGTTGTCTACTTCTTAACACTATTTTCCTTACTTGAAAAAATGATCAACTGACAGTCATGCAAGACACACCATTCCCATTTTTTTTAGCATAAAATCTCAGTCATCCAAAAGGTCTCATGAAGTCTCTACAAAAGGAATCTCCAGATTTCAACGGGCAACTAGATCAATTTCAGTTCTCCCTCCAGTCCTGATTAGCCTGGAGATAGTGAAAATCATTCTTAATTCTCATCATCTTGGAAATGACTTCAATTTAAAATCCCCTCAAAGAGGTAAGCTTAGCTGAGTTACCCAGAAGCTTTTCCACAGGCTTTGAGAGGTGGGCTCCACAGCCAATCCAATGCCGGATCCGGTCCAGGTTGAGAGCAACGAGTTTCTCTCCATGACTGTTGGGCATTGGATCATAGGAGCCCAGCTGCTCTACGAAACGGCCATCCCTGGGACACTTGTTGTGAGCAGCCACGATGCGGTAGAAAGGCCTGTTGGTACAGCCACCGAGCGCAAGGCGGATGGTTAAGTGGCCTCCACGGTAGGCCTTGCAAAGGACAGTAGCTGTAGACAAATAAGTGGTTAAGACACAAGAATCGAGTGCACAAAATGCAGAAAATGAAATGAGACAGCCCCCTTTATCCACTGAAATGTCCTTACTGCTGCTGCTTAGTCGCTTTAGTCGTGTCCAACTCTGTACGACCCTATGGACTGCAGCCAGCCAGGCTCCTCTGTCCATGGGATTCTCTAGGCAGACTATTGGAGTGGGTTGCCTGTGCCCTCCACCAGGGTATCTTCCCGATCTAGAAATCGAACCCGGGTCTCCTGCACTGCAGGCAGATTCTTTACCTCTGAGCCACCAGGGAAGCCCAAAATGTCCTTCCTTTCAACCAATTCTTGTCAGTCTGACTCAGAAACCCTTTCTTTGTGAAACTCCTCTTAAACACTCCAGCTATACCCAACGCACTCAACACAGGCCTGCTATTTACTGTCTCTGGAACAAGCTGAAGCCCAGCTGCCTCATCTATAAAATGAACGCCATTTATCTCATAGGAGTTCAGCGAAAACTTTAAAAGCGAACAAGAAAACCACTGAGGGCAGAATCAAACGTGTGCAGTTTCAGGTACGGACTGTCTCTAGCTCGTCTAGGAGAGCGCAGCTCCAGTCAGTCCACACGCCCTCTTATCCCCACGACCGCCCGGAAGGTCTCCCAAGGCCCCCAGCACTCACTGAGCTGGACCATGGCGCAGCCGGCGGGCCCCGGGGCCTGTGCGCCAGTTGCGACGCCTCGGAGCTTCCCGGAGCCGGAGCGAATCCGCTCTACGGCCTCCGGCTGCGCGGACAACCCACCAGAAGGCTCAACGCTGAAGAACCGCGGACTTCAACTCTCCGCCACTCCAGACCAGGCACCTTGGTACCGGAGGCGGAATTGTCCACTCGCCCCGCCTCTTCCGGTCCCGTCCCTGCACTTCCGTAACACAACACGGAGAGCCTTAAGGTGTCTTAACTGCCACGAAGAAGGAGCGGTACAACTTGGGAATGCTCTGCGAGCCGAGCCCGGTGGGATCTCCGGCCCTCACTGCTCTGTGGGTCTCTGCCCGAGGGAGGAATACTGGGAGAATCCCGGAAAGGGGTGAAGTGAAAGTGTTAATCACTCAGCCGTGTCCGACTCTTTGCGACCCTATGCATCGTAGCCCACCAGGCTCCTGGGTCCATGGGATTTCCCAGGCAAGAATTCTGGAGTGGGTTGCCATTCCTTCCTCAAGGGGATCTTCCTGACCCAGGAATCAAACCCGGGTCTTACGTATTGCGGCAGATTCTTTGAGACCGCTTTGAGACCAGCAGAGAAGGCCACCATCCATCCTTCCAGCAAATGTTTTCCGAGCACCAGTTAGGGCCTAGGCGCAGTGCCAGAGAACGCAAAGATGAAAGAGGGCTGTCCTTGCCCCTAGGCAGCTGACAGTCGTGGCGGGAGGTGGAGGGGCAGGCGGTTGTGGGCCGGCGGGGAGAGACGGTGAGGTTACATCAGAGTAACTAGGGGTGGTCAGTACACAGTCTTGGGGTGAGCAGAAGAGATGGTGAACCTAGTAATTCCTCAGGAAGACTTCATAAAGGAGGTAGCATTAGGGCTGAGACTAGAGAAGAACTATAAATGAATGTAGAGTTGATTTTATCCTGTGTTTACCAATGTGCCTCTCACTTCCCCTCCTGTTTTTCCATGTCCCTCTTATTCTCTGTGTCCTCCTTTAAAAAATAAAGACAGGAAGCCTCTATTTTTGGTTTTGCTGTGCACTGATCCAAGAGGACAAGGGTGAGGTATGGTTCCTTTGTCATTTCTAGCCCTAGAATAACGGCCTCAATTGTGAGGAGTTTTATATCTATTAGAGAGTAATGGATCCTTCATGGAGCCCTTGTGATTTACATCCATGAAGATACTGTAAGCAAAGACCACTCGATTCAGCTTCTCTGTTCACTGTTAGATCTGGGCACGACTCATGTGCTCTTTGTCCTAATGCAGTGACCCAGCACAGCATTCTTCCTTTCCACCCACCTTAGAAAATGATGCCTTAATTCCTAAGTTCCAGTAAGTGAACCTGGCCACAGATCTTAGCAGTTGACTTCCTACAGGAGTAATTCTGATAAGCTTTCACCTGAAACTAATAATGAACATACTATACCTTACTTATGCACACACACACAAATAGTTATATTCTTATGTATATCTCAGCATACCATAACTGATGAATTCTGAGTTTTTTATTTAGATTTTTTTTTATTGCCATCCAGTTAACTGTCAAACAGTGAAACATCCAGTAACAATAGCCATTCAGTAAAACAATGGAAATAAATGAATGGGTATCAGTTATATTGATGATCCTTTCTTTCTTTATCCCCAGTCTTTATTCTGGTAAAACATCCAGGGTTTAATTTCTCTTGGAAAGAAAGGGGCTCAGCATCCTATGCAGAAAATTCTTCAGGTAGAAGGATGTCAGAAAGATGGATTTCCAAAGCCAACCGTCTCCTGAACCATGTGGAGCTCTGCAAGCAGATTCTCATCTTTCAGTTTTAACTGTGTAAGAGGTAGAAGGGAAGAACACATACGTCACCCCTGACATAGTTATGTGGAGATTCCTTATTTGTGGGGCCACAGCTAAAGAACATAGTTCCTCAGGTTGGAATTGGCTCTTCCTATATTCTGTGTTTCATGGTAACTCCATTAAAAAGTCCTCAGAACAGAACACTGTGCTGGTTACATGGAAGTGTCCACTTTACAAAAATTTACATGGTATGAATGCTCACAATTTGTGCATTTTTCTTGTGTAAAAAAAAAAGTTTATTTTTAAAAAATTTACCCTAATACCCAAATATATTCTTGGCAGGTGAGAGACAGGAATAAAATACATAGGAATCAAAATCATTAGATTTGAATTTAATTTTAAAATCTCAATGTGTAATGGACACATCTAGTTGCCTACAAATCCACTCTCTTCTTTTACTAACAAAATCTTGATTTCTTTTCAGGGCAGCAATGTAGGCAACTAAAAAGCGACAGAGTTTCCCTTGCAGCTAGCAATAATTTCAGTTGTGATCAATGAAATATAAGCTAAAGTCACATCTCTTTAAAGGGAGGTGAAATAGCTAGTGTGGCCCTTTTGTCCTTTGCCTGCTTTGATCTTTACTATACTTGAAATATGCATGTGATAGCTTGAGGTACAATGGCTGTCTTGCAACTGTAAGGGCTGGGAACTTCATGTTATGATGGGTGAAACAGAAAGAGGTTGGGTTTCTGTTAACACTGTGGAGCTGTGGTACCAGTATGTTCTGGACTTTTCATTAGATGAGAAAAAATAAAACTCCTAATTTGTTTAAGCCACTGGCTTCCAAATCACATTATTTGCAATCATAACTGATAGACTAGACCAGGGATTCACAAGCAATAGCTCATGAGCCAAATCCAGCCTGCTGCCTGTTTTTGTAAGTAAAGTTTTATTCGAAATACAGCTGTGCTCATTTGTTTGCATATTGCCTGTAGCTGCTTTTGCACCTCAAGGGCACAGTGTGGTAGCTACAAGAGAGACCACGTGGCCCACAAATCCTATTTTGCCCTTTACAGAAAAATTTGCTGACTGCTGGACTAGAAGAACACCTTCATTTTGTATGTGAGGATAATGAGGCCCATGGAGGGTAAAAAAAAAGATATCCCATGGTAATATGTGGGGTATGGCAAAGATGGTAAGAAAGTCCTCTAGAAAATCTTCATATCATGAAATGCTGTGAAGTCAAGTCCTGAATTAAGCCAGCACCTTCCTCCTAGCATTCCCAACGTCAGTATACTACAAATAGCAAAGGTATCTGCATCATACCTTCATCGTGTACTTGTAGGCCTGCTCAGCTTCCAGTTGCCGTCCAGCCTGAAAAAACAGCACAATTTAGTGATGATGACATACCATAATCATTCAAAGGAGAAGGCACACTGCCGCCATTGCTACCTAAAGCAGAAGATTCCACAGCTTCTTGGTTAAGAACCTCTGAATGAAGAGCGGAAGCAGGAAAATGAAAGGTGGGGGGAAAACCAGATAGTAAATATAATATATACTTATAAATAAATATATATATATATTCCTCCTCCATTTCAAATAGCTGAAAGACAACTTGGCCTTTTTTTTTTTTCCTGAAAGCACCATAAGTCATTTGTTCCTCTCAGTATTGAAGCTATTCTGTTAATATTAGCTCTCACACATAGCACTTGCTTTGTAGTTTACATTGTTTTAATCACTTACACTTTTAAAGTGCTTTACTTACATATATACCACTATTATTTACATTTATATTGTATATTATTTACATGACACTATTATTTATAATTCCCAGTTTACAGATAGAGAAGTCTGGGCACAGAGAAGATAAATAACTTGCCAGGGTTATGAAGCTAGTAAATGGGGTTTTAAAACAATACAGCCTGGCTCCAGAGTCCAAGTTTTTAACTGCAAAAATTTATCCCATCTCTATGAATTGGAAGAAGCAGATACTGGCATTACTTGCATGTAGATCTGGATATGAAGGGAGAACACTACTTCTAGTTATTTCTTGTATGAAGTACTCATGTAAGACTTAAATGAGAATAATATGACTTCACTAATAGACTTCACTCATCATCTGCTGGATCATCGAAAAAGCATGAGAGAGTTCTCAAAAAACATCTGCTTTATTGATGATGCCAAAGCCTTTGACGGTGTGGATCACAACAAACTATGGAAAATTCTGAAAGACATGGGAATACCAGACCACCGACCTGCCTCCTGAGAAATCTTATGCAGGTCAAGAAGAAACAGTTAGAAAAAAAAAAGAAACAGAACTGGACATGGAACAACAGACTGGTTCCAAATTGGGAAAGGAACATGTCAAGGCTGTATATTGTCAGTTCAGTTCAGTTCAGTCACTCAGTTGTGTCCAACTCTTTGCGACCCCATGAACCGCAGCACACCCGGCCACCTTGTCCAACACCAACTCCTGGAGCCTACCCAAACTCATGTCCATTGAGTTGGTGATGCCATCCAACCATCTCATCCTCTGTCGTCCCGTTCTGCCCTCAGTCTTTCCCAACATCAGGGTCTTTTCAAATGAGTCAGCTCTTTGTATCAGGTGGCCAAAGTATTGGAGTTTCAGCTTCAACATCAGTCCTTCCAGTGAACAACCAGGACTGATCTCCTTTAGGATGGACTGGTTGGATCTCCTTGCAGTCCAAGGGACTCTCAAGAGTCTTCTCCAACACCACAATTCAAAAGCATAAATTCTTCGGCCTTCAGCTTTCTTCAAAGTCCAACTCTCACATCCATACATGACCACTGGAAAAACCATAGCCTTGACTAGATGGACCTTTGTTGGCAAAGTAATGTCTCTGCTTTTTAATATGCTGTCTAGGTTGATCATAACTTTCCTTCCAAGGAGTAAGTGTCTTTTAATTTCATGGCTGCAATCACCATCTGCAGTGATTTTGGAGCCCAAAAAATAAAGTCTGACACTGCTTCCACTGTTTCCCCATCTATTTGCCATGAAGTGATGGAACCAGATCCATGGTCTTAGTTTTCTGAATGCTGAGCTTTAAGCCAACTTTTTCACTCTCCTCTTTCACATTCATCAAGAGGATCTTTAGTTTTTCTTCACTTTCTGCCATAATGGTGGTGTCATCTGCATATCTGTGGGTATTGATATTTCTCCCAGCAATCTTGATTCCAGCTTGTGCTTCCTCCAGCCCAGCGTTTCCCATGATGTACTCTGCATATAAGTTAAATAAGCAGGGTGACAATATACAGCCTTGACATACTCCTTTTCCTATTTGGAACAGTCTGTTGTTCCATGTCCAGTTCTAACTGTTGCTTCCTGACCTGCATATAGGTTTCTCAAGAGGCAGGTCACGTGGTCTGGTATTCCCATCTCTTGCAGAATTTTCCACAGTTTATTGTGATCCAAACAGAGGCTTTGGCATAGTCGATAAAGCAGAAATAGATGCTTTTCTGGAACTCTCTTGCTTTTTTCATGATCCAGCAGATGTTGGCAATTTGATCTCTGGTTCCTCTGCCTTTTCTAAAACCAGCTTGAACATCTGGAAGTTCACGGTTGACGTATTACTGAAGCTTGGGTTGGAGAATTTTGAGCATTACTTTACTAGCGTGTGAGATGAGTGCAATTGTGCGGTAGTTTGAGCATTTTTTGGCATTGCCTTTCTTTGGGATTGGAATGAAAACTGACCTTTTTCAGTCATGTGGCCACTGCTGAGTTTTCCAAATTTGCTGGCATATTGCAGCACTTTCACAGCATCATCTTCCAAGATTTGAAATAGCTCAACTGGAATTCCATCACCTCCACTAGCTTTGTTCGTAGTGATGCTTTCTAAGGCCCACTTGACTTCATATTCCAGGATGTCTGGCTCTAGGTGAGTGATCACACCATCATGATTATCTTGGTGAAGATCTTTTTTGTACAGTTCTATTCTTGCCACCTCTTAATATCTTCTGCTTCTGTTAGGTCCATACCATTTCTGTCCTTTATCGAGCCCATCTTTGCATGAAATGTTCCCTTGGTATCTCTAATTCTCTTGAAGAGATCTCTAGTCTTTCCCGTTCTGTTGTTTTCCTCTATTTCTTTGCATTGATGGCTTAGGAAGGCTTTCTTATCTCTCCTTGCTATTCTTTGGAACTCTGCATTTAGATGCTTATATCTTTCCTTTTCTCCTTTGCTTTTCGCTTCTCTTCTTTTCACAGCTATTTGTAAGGCCTCCTCAGACAGCTGTTTTCCTTTTTTTGCATTTCTTTTCCATGGGAATGGTCTTGATCCCTGTCTCCTATACTTAAATATCCGTAATTTTTTCCATATTTTATCAATCAGTTTCTGAGCAAAGTATTGAAATCTTGCATTTTAGCTTATAGATAAAGAAACTGAGGCCCAGCAAGTTTAAATAAATTGTCCAGGATCCCACAGTTAGTTGTGGCAGAGCTGGGGTAAGAACTCAGGTATTCCTCATACTGATATTTACTCCAAAGAGAAAATTCGATCATTTTTAGTTTGTTAGTTTCTCTTATAATCACAATATCCCCTGTTGGTTCTGTGTTATGTTGGTCAACAAAAAATTGAGGGCCACTCTCATCATTCCCAATTTGAATCTTATGCTAATATGCAAGTTATTGAAGCAAGTTATTTTAATTATGAGAGGGTTATTTCCTACAGGTAAAGCAGCTATCACAAATTTCCACCCTTAGCCAGCAGTTCAACAGGAAGGAATGATTCAGAAACACTATAAGAGACTCTCCTTTGCTGGTATCTGACCTTGTTACATTCTGATACAATATCACTCCCATTTTTAATTCCCTTAAATGAAAACTACTTTAATGAAACAAGAACTCAGGTCATTAAATATAACTGCTGCTGCTGCTAAGTCACTTCAGTCCTGAATACATTTAAAATATAAACACCATGCCTTTCCTGATTAGTTTGGCAGAGCTGAGGTAAGAACTCAGGTAAATATCTAACCTATCTTTCTGAATAGCTAAACTATCTACCTGAATTCTGCTCTCAGAGGAAAATGTCAGAGACAATTACAAAGAAGAATGCTTCACAGCATTGGGTACATGTTTTAAATGATAGGACTTTTGGGGAAAATAGATTCAGTCTATCAGAGATTTCTGTTGTTCCTGTTGTTGGTAATTCATTTATGTCTATACCCTTATAGGCTACTTTGCCTTTTTTTTTAATCACTGGATTTTTATATGGATTTTATAGACCATATACTACATTTGGTAGATCCAGAGCATAAATGGAGTGACTATACAATTCCCAGACTTGAGGTCCTAAACATGAGAGGGGTGCTAAGGAGGGAAGAAGGAGAACCTCTCTTCCCCAAATCTAATCTGCCATCCCACTGCATAACCCTTGCACATCTCCTAACTACAGCCCCAGACCACGATCTGATCGGTACATGCTCCTTCATCTTGGGACAGGGCACACACTGGGCTGGGCTTGGTTTGTGTGGCTTGGGGCTGGGCCTGATGAGCAGCTCAAAAATGTCGTACAGAGCCCACTCCACCTGAAACCCCCACTGGTGGTCAATTCCAGTCCACCCCTTCACCACTCACCTGAGACCACCAAGTCCAAGTGCCTCACGTCTGTTTTTAGAACCTCTTTTCCAAACACGCCTAAACATATAATTTTCAGGCACATTCTAAGGAGAAGCTTCCCAGACATGGCCCCTCCTTCATCATCAGTAAAATGACCAAATCTAAGCTCATCAAACCTCAACTATCGTGAATTGATGGCCTTCCCACTATCCCTTTCTTTACTTGGCCCCTCACCTCTCTGCCCAAGGACACTGTGTAATGATAATAAACACTCACTTTCAGGCAGACCAGAGCCAGATATGCCCACACTTCAGCATTGTAGTTGTTCAAAGCATTGGCTTCAGAGAGAGCATCCTCAGCCTCTGTGAGCTCCTCCAGCTTGAAAGAAAAAGAAGATACGTGATTTGTTAAGTCAGAGAAATTTCCACTTAAGCCAGCTAGAATCTGTTCAGCTGAAAATGCTATGTCCAAATAGTACTGGTGTATATGTGACCCATACTAATAATTTCCAACTTAAAAAAAAATTAGCAACAAAAATCATTGTTCAAACAAAATCTTTTGTGGTGGTGTTACCATATATGAACGAGTTAAAAGTAGAACTGCTCTGATTACAAAGTCAGGTAGGGGACTTCCCTGGTGGTCTAGTGGTTAAGAATCCACCTTCCAGTGCAGGGGATGTGGGTTCGATTCTTGCTGGGGGACTAAGATCCCACATTCCATGAGACAACTGAGCCCTCTCACCACAACAGAGAGAAGCATGCTTCCACGAGGAAGAGCCCATGTGCTGCAAAGATCCCACATGCCACAACAAAGATTCCACATGCTGCCACTAAGACCACATGTGGCCAAAAATAATTAAGTAAATAAGGAGCATGCAGAAAAAAATACTACTGAAAAAAAAATCAGGTAGGCGAATCTGGAGCCCTGTCTGCTGGGCTCTCAATTTATACCCCTCTTCTTCCCTCTCTCTACAGCAGGCCCATGAGGGCTTCCATGCCCCATGGAGCTTCAGGTGCCAGGGATGAAAAAACCAAAAGTATTCACTATCATATGTGCATCATTCAGTGATTTCCCTGTACACAATGGGATGTCAGACACATCTGTAGTTGTTTCATTTACATCATGTATCCCTTTCTTAAGTCAAAGTCCTATTAGTCTGTCAAATTACTATTGGTCAGAAAGCTCCTCTTTCCCCTAACATTAGTTATTGATAGCACAGTCTTGAGCAATCTATAAAATATTCAGAGATTCTAGGGTGCTCCCTGAGCTCTGGGCACATGGATATCATTGTTGCTCCTAATATGGTGAGTTTGCTTTGTAAAATCTTCCAAAAGGCCACCTAAGGAAAGGATAAAATACTTCTCTCTCCCTAGTAAAACTGCTGTTCATTTTCCTACTTTATAAAAGATGATAATAGGTTTCTAGGCCCAAGACAATATGAACAACGGCCTTTCAAAAATGCCCATACATTTTCCCACACTTTAAATGTCTTGGAGATATTAATTATTTAATCAACCTATACTCGCTAAGGCTTTACTCTGTGCCAGGCAATATGCTAGATAATTTGAACAAAAGAAAAAAATACAACCTTTGTTCTCAAATACAAAAGAAAAAAATACAACCTTTGCCCTTTTATGACCGATATATAACAAGTTAAGACAAAATGAAAACTCAAACACATGAAGAGTTCTGAAACAAAACAAGCACACGCACACACACACATACATGTATGTATATATAATTTAGTGGAGGGACAGAGGAATAGTTCTTCCTGAGAGTAAAGGATGGCTTCAGAGAAGAAACATTGCTGAAGTCAATCTTGACGAATAAATAAGAGTTTGTTAGCTATATTTCAAGGCATTCCAGGTAAGAGGAATTTCATATACAGAAGCATGGAGGCTTCGGAGAGAATGGCATGCTCAGGAAACTCTTAATAAACCTGTGTGGCTGGAGAAGAGATGGGTGGGGGAGACAGAAATAAGGTGAGAGAGAAAGAGAACAGAGGAAGTGATAACACTGAAAGAGTTCAGGAGAGACCAGATCATTCAAAAAAAAATCTGATTATTATTCTGAAACAAGGGGTAGTATTGAAGGGTTTAAATAGGGAAGTAATAGGTATGTGCATATTTTAAAGACCACTTTGATAACAACAACGCAGCAGATGAACTGAGGGAGGACAGGAGACCAGCCTAGCAAGTAAAGGGGATAAAGCTTGAATTCGAGCAGCAAAAGTAGGATGAGAGGAGAGAACAGATTCGAGAGATGTTTAGGAGACAAAATTAATAGGGTATTCAGTGCCTAATTAAAAGTAATGGAAGTAGACTAGGAGAGCTTGTAAGTTTCTGGCTTGGTTGACAGAGTTCATTTAGTCCCATTCACTGACACAGGGAATAAAGGGGAACTTACAGGCTTAAGGAAAGTCAGAATCCTTCAGAGACAAGTTAGGTTATACTTTGGATATGTACATTATGAGGGGTCTCGGGTTCCACCAAAGGGAGCCGTTTGACATAAGGGTCAGAACATGAAAGTGTTAGGAACTGAAACTTTAGAATTCACTGGGGCACAAGCGGTAGTTAAGCCCACTGGGGTGGATGATATTTCTTAGTGAGAAGAAATACGGTGACAGGAGAAGAGCTGGCTATAGAACCCAGGAGGACCCAACAATTATGGTGGGTAAAAGACCAGGAGTCAGCAAAATGGCTGAGAAGGACACCCTTGTGGAAGTCATTGGAGGAGAGGGCTTCAAGAAGTTAGCAGTCAGCAGGTTAAGTGTCACAGAGAATTCATCTAAGAGTCTACTGCATTTGGCAATTAGGAAGTTATATGTGGTCCTTGTCAGAGAAGTTTCAGCCAAGTGTTAGGGTTATACATCCAATTGCAAGGAAGTGAAGGGTAAATGCAACCTAGGAAATGAACATATAATTTACAAGTAAAGAAATACTTGTATCACATGATTTCAACTTCTTTAGTGATGAAAATGTAAATTAAGATACATATTGGGATTCCCCAGTGGTCCAGTGGTTAGGACTCCATGCTGTCACTGCTAAGGGCCCAGGTTTAATCCCTGGTCAGGGGATTAAGATCCTACAATCTGTGCGGCACAGCCAGAAAAAAAGATACATATCAAATTGGCAAAAGATAACGCCCATTGTTGATGAAGTTAACAGTAAAATGGATTCTCATACCTGGCAGAGTAAAAATCAGTATATAGCCTTTCTAGAACACAAGTTGACAGTATAAAGACTAACATTTTTCTACATTCTCTATGAATATATCCTAAGGAAATAACAGAATTAAGCACAGAGATTTATGTCTAAGAATGTTTATTCCTGCTTTATTTATAATAATTATAGAAACTAATGACAAGTCCAATACTAAGCGGCTGGTCAAGTAAATTGTGATATACCCACAGGTAGATACAGAATAACTATGACTGAAACACTCATTGCGGGCAGAGATTACTTGGACATCTTAGCAGTAGGGCTTAACACAAGTTTTTCTGAATTTCTATATCAATAAAAATATTTTCATGCTACTTAAACAGAAGCATGATTTATGCTGACTAGTTTATATAGCTGGTTTCTTGTACTTTCGAAAGTGCTGTTTGGTTTTTAACACCAACAGTTGTTTTACATCCTTTCTGGGAAGGTGGAACAGAGGGCATACGGCTTCTATATAAGTGATCACATGTCCCAGTTGGCTATACCCCAGTGTAATTATTAATATTGCCCTTTACATTCTTAAAAGTCCAGGTTTATATGATAAATTACATGGTAATCTTACTTATTCATCCAAACCAGGGAATACTACACAGTTATCGAAATTCATGTTTTAGACTATTTGATGATGTGAGAAAGTACCAATGCTATATTGTCAAGTAGAAAAAAGATTACAAGGCAGCAAATATATTATTTACAATCTTATACATTAAAATTACTTCCATGCTAAGTCACTTCAGTCATGTCCAACTATTTGCAACCCCATGGACTATAGCCCACCAGGCTCCTCTGTCCGTGGGATTCTCCAAGCAAGAATATTGGAGTGCATTGCCATGCCCTCCTCCAGGGGATCTTCCCAACCCAGGGATCAAACATGTGTCTCGTATGTCTCCTGCACTGGCAGGCAGATTCTTTACCACTAGCACCATATATGTACCAAAAAAGACTGGAGGAAATTGCATTCAAATGTTAACATCATTGGTTATCATCAGTGGCGGGATTAAGAATACTTTCATGTTTTCTTCATATTGTGTATCATCTATATTTTCTATAATGATCATATTTTACTTTTATGATTTAAAAAACAAAACAGCAATGATGGATAGGAATCAAAGCACATAAACACTCTTTTGGTTAAGGGTAACAACCAGGGAGGTGGCTGTTGTTGAAGAAGGAGGAAAGTACATGGAAAGAGCTGAGTGAGAAGGAAAGCTTAACGATGTAAATAAAAAAAAAGAAAATATTAATAAAGTTAGGGATTAGGAGAAAAGGAGAGAGAAAGACCACAAACACGCATGAAGGAGTTAGACCAGAACAGGAGAATGCATGCCTCTTTCAAAGATTAGAGGAAAGGAGGGAAGGGTGACTAAAGAGTTTTCAGTGGCAGAGGAACAGAAGATCTACCAGAAGCTGTAGCTACTTTTCCCGAATATAGAAGGGCCACAGAGCTTAATAAGTATCAATTAGCTTCTTTAATTGAGTAGATTCTTCACATCCTATATCACTTTTCTCTTACAGGTAACATCATAAAATTACGAGCTTATGTACCAAATAACATTAATTTTTTTTATTATATAGCTTCACACTCTAGTTTTTGTGAGATTTTTAAAGAACATTTTATTTTTGTAGTTCAGATTGAACTTCAGTTTTCTACTGAACAGCTTTGAAGAGCAGCTTTTTATTAGAGAAGATTGCCCTGATAGCCTTCCCACCATCATTCAAACCCCATGGATGCCTGGAAGGCCAAGGAGTCAAGGTCAGCTGTATGCACAGGCTAGTCTCAATACCTCATACTCTTACCCGATAACAGGCGATTCCCAGTCCTAGCCAGGTAAGGCATGAAGGTGATCTCTTACAGGCTTGCAAGTAGGTTTTCTTTGCCTTTTCATACTGTAGAAAGAAAGCACCACTAAGCTGTTTTCTCTAGAAGCTTTAAATACTGCATTGCCAGAATAATCATGGGGTTCTGTAATTGTATTAACATTCCACACCAGTCTAAGTTAGATGAGTCCTTGGATCATTAAGGACTCACATTACAACTTTTTAAGGGAAGTTTTATGTTCACAGCAAAACTGAAAATACAGAGATTTTCCAATTACCCCTAGTCCCCACACATGCATAGGCTCTCCCATTAGCAATATCCTCCACCAGAGGGCTATCTTTGTTACAACTAATGAACCTACACTGACGTATCATCATCAGCTAAAGTCCTCGGTTTTCCTCAGGGTACACTCTTGGTGTTGTACATTCTATGGGTTTGGACAAACGGGTGACATTTTTCCATCATTAGAGTATTTTCACTGCCCTTAAAACCCTCTGTGCTTCATCTATTCATCACTCTCCTTCCTCCAGTCCCTGGAAATCACTGACACCTTTACTGTCACCATGGTTTTACCTCTTCCAGAATATCATACAGTTGGAATCATGCACCGCCTAGCTTGCGCACATTTGATTTTTTCACTAAATAACAAGCATTTAAGTCTCCTTTTATGTTTTTTCATAGCCGGACAGCTTGATAGCTTTTTAGCACTGCATAATATTCTATTATCTGGCTATACCACAGATTATTTATCCATTCACCTACTGAAAAACATCTTGGTTGTATCCAAGTTTTGGCCATTATGAATAAAGCTACTATGAACATCCATGTGCAGGTTTTGGTGTGGAGATGAGTTTTCAACTTCGTTATGTAAATATAAGGAGCATAACTGCTGATCATAGGGTAAAAATATTTTTGATTTTGTTAGGAATTGCCAAACTGTCTTACAAAGTAGCTATATCATTTTGCATTGCCACCAGCAATGAAAGAGAATTCCTGTTGCTCCCACATCCTCAGCAGCGTTTGGCAATGTCAATGTGCCAGATTTTGGTGTATAGTTATATTTCGTTACTGTTTTATTTTTTTTTAATGATGTTTTAATTTTAATTAGCATGTCTCCCTACTTTCATACAACACATTTTGTATGCTTGTTGAAAGTTAAGTCGCTCAGTCATGTCCGACTCTTTGCGACCCTGTGGACTGTAGCCCACCAGGCTCCTCCATCCATGGGATTCTCCAGGCAGGAGTACTGGAGTGGGTTGCCATTTCCTTCCCCAGGGTCGTTACTGTTTTAATTTTCATTTCCCTAATGATAGATGATGTGGAGCATCTTTTCATGTGTTTGTTTTCCACCTGTGTCTTCTTTCATTAAATTTTTTGGCCGCACTGTGTGGCATGCAGGATCTTAGTCCCCTGACCAGGGATCAAATCTGCACCCCTGCAGTGGAAGCATGGAGTCGTAAGCACTGGACCATCAGGCAGGTCCCTTCTTTCTTTTGTATTTCATCTGTATTTTGTTTGTTAAGGTCTTTGGCCCTTTTCTTAAATATTGTTTTCTTAAAGAACTGTTGTTCTTAATGTTCTTATTGTTCAGTTTTAAGAGTTCTTTGTATATTCTGGATAGCAGTCCTTTAGCAGTGTATCCTTTGTAAATGTTTTTTCTCAGTATTTTTTTCACAGTATTTTTATTTTATTACAAAGCAGTATATCCTTTATAAATGTTTTTTTGCAGAATATTTATTGGAAGGACTGATGCTGAAGCTGAAACTCCAGTACTTTGGCCATCTGATGTGAAGAATTGACTCATTTGAAAAGACCCTGATGCTGGGAAAGATTGAAGGCAGGAGGAGAAGGGGACGACAGAGGATGAGATGGTTGGATAGTATCAACAACTCGATGGACATAAGTTGGAGTAAGCTCCAGGAGTTAGTGATGGACAGGGAGGCCTGGGGTGCTGCAGTCCATGGGGTCGCAAAGAGTCAGCTACAACTGAGCGACTGAACTGAACTGAATATTAGACTGCCTGGGTTTGAATTCTACTTCTATTAATTACTGGTTATCTGATGTTGAGCAAGTCACTTTACCTTTGGATGTAAAAGTATCATTATCATATTACTATTTTTAGTCCTCAAAGAAGGATGCTAATGTTAATCAGGTCCCAGACCATGACCAGTTATTCCCCATCCTCTATTCCTCACCTCTTTCTCTTCCAGGTATATTTGCCCCAGGCGCAGGAAGATAAAGTGCATTTCAGAAGCATCCACTACAAAACTGATGGTTCGCTCATAGCATGCCTTGGCCTCCACATGATTTCCACTCAGAAAATAGAGATGACCCTTCACGCCCCAGACATTAGGGTTCTGAGAAAGTGAAGAACAAGTAGCACAGGGGATGAGATAGTATTTAAAAGCATATTAATGATTTTTGTCTAACATTTTGATTTAAATGAAGTCCGTGTGTTTTTGCAAATTAGAAAGAGGGCCATTCAGTTGCACTGGGAAACACTGCTCTAGGACTGCCCTCTCATTCTTCAAAGTCATTTTGTCCTTCGGGTAAATATTAAGAAAACATTCAAGCATAACCATGACAGTGTTCACAAAGAGAAAGCAGAAGTTCAGGAAAACTGAAGTAGATAAGCTGTCTGCTAAAGAGCTGTCCTTATCTTTTCTCTGGCCTTTGTAAAAGTCATGATTAAGTAAGAAAAACAAATGGAAGGAAATTAGATAAAACAACTTAACTGCTTGTCCCTTCTCCAAACTAAATTTAAGATGCTCTAGCAAAAGTAATTACCAGGTAGTCCATCTGGGCTGCTTGTTGAAGGTATTCCTCTGCTTTAGCAAAGTCCTTCTTGAGAAGGTGTGTTTGGGCCAGCACCAAATAATACTCACAGCTGGGGCCTCCATGAGGGCACAGTAGCTCATGGGCAAGCACTCTGTGTACATACTGCAAGGAAAAATCAGATGATAAGAAACATGTAAATGACTGCACTGTGTCAGTTCCACAGCTCTCATGGTTGAAGATTATGTCTCTGATAATAAATAATAAAGAGCATATTATAGACTGAGATGATTATCAATTTCAAAAGGTTAGAGGTGAGTTATGAACATTCAGCATATCATGGTTCCATTAAGAGCTATTCATGTAGAAATATTTCCAAGTTAATTACCTGTAGTACTATACAATCCTGGTCTTGCTCGTCACACTAGATGAGTTTTAGCCTGCTGCGTAGCATACATAGGCATTTCATCAACCACCAAATTAACATATAAGGTAAATGTTCAGGCATTTGTGTTTACAAGGAAACTCAGAATGAGGCAAAACTTCCCTTTCTAAAATTGTAGATTTGGGATCTTAGAAACATAATGTCTGTTTCTGACATACTCTCAAACATTTGTTATATTCACCAGTTACACTTTGGGCTAGTCTTTGTTTTTAATATGATTTAAGGCCTGCAAATTTGACAAACTCATATGTACTTGCTAGGTAGAGGGGAAACCCTTCTTCTCCCTCTGTTCTCATCCCAGCCTATAACACAGAAACTTCCACTGACATTAAATACCTGGTTAGGAAAACACAGGAGAAGGTTCTGCAGCTCTTTCCTCTATCTGCATTCAGGCTCTTGGATATGGGGGGAAGTGATTCATCTAATTATGGAGACAGAGAGCCTGTTTCTCTACTGTGAATGGTTAGTATATTAAAGGCTCCTGTTTTATGTGGTCCACTCTCATTGAGTTCGTAATTCTTGCCCTTTCTTGAGTTTGCCCACCCTCAGTGGGGCATGCACTCTACAGATTGAGGGCCAGCTCTCTTGGCTCCTGAATCTTGCTCTCTCTCTTACTGCTTGCTTCATGGGTACGCTTCTCACTGCCTATGCGGTAGGTAGACCTTGCAGGATGCTCTTCTTCTCTGGGAGGAGACTGCAACTCTCAAGCTCTTCCACCTATGACTGCATGGCTAAGTCCGATCTGGGATCAATCACATATCCAGCCCAGTTTTACCAATAAAAAATTACTATTTTTATCCCTCAATAGCACTGTGTAATAGTTTCAATTGGTTCAGAATCTGGAAGGAAAGAAGGGTGTGCTTAGGCTCCTGTGAATCCCTAACGCTCATGTAATATGAGTTCCCATATTAAGGTAGCACCAGGCTACACAACTCAGAGTCTGACTTTGCTTTGCTGATATTCTATAGGGAGCAGACTGGCAGTGAGGTCTGCTAACGCTTTCTGCAGAGAGGAGTTCAGATTTGGATGTTTATACCATTAGGCCTACAGTGTGCTCTTAGAAACATGTTTGATTTCTGCATCATACACATTTAAACTTGCAAGACACCACTATAATAGAATAGGGAGAAGGCAATGGCACCCCACTCCAGTACTCTTGCCTGGAAAATCCCATGGACAGAGGAGCCTGGTAGGCTGCAGTCCATAGGGTCGCTAATAGTTGGACACGACTGAGCGACTTCACTTTCACTTTTCACTTTCATGCATTGGAGAAGGAAATGGCAACCCACTCCAGTATTCTTGCCTGGAGAATCCCAGGGACGGCGGAGCCAGCTGGGCTGCCGTCTATGGGGTCGCACAGAGCCGGGCACGACCGAATCGACTTAGCAGCAGTAGCAGCATAATAGAATAAGTAGTTCATTAAAATCTTTCCCTCTGCTTGCCCTATTCCAAATATTCTTACCTGCACAGCATTGACTTTCATCAAGAAGCGTATAGTCTCCATGAAAATAGTGGTAGGAGTTTGGGAAACACTATAAGGGGTGGAATGCAGACAAGTTGATGACTCTTGAGATTTTAAGGCTTCTGAAAATATGATATTAAAATAATAGACAATTAGATATAAAGAAAAAATTCAGAAGCTCAGACACATAGAAGGGAGAGTATTCTACTCAATTACAAGAGAGAAAGTATAATCTTGAAAGCAATAGATTATTCTACAACAATGGCCCCCAAAGAGATCTCATAGGTTCTCAAGGTTAGTCTACTGATGGTTCCAAATACAAGTTGAATGAAATGAAAGTTTTTTTTTTTTTTTTTATTCAGATCTTCCTGCAATTTCCCTGGCAGTCCAGTGGTTGAGATTCCACCCTTCCACTGCAGGAAGCATGACTTCAATCCCTTGTCAGGGAACTAAGATCCCACACTTTGGACAGCATGCACCCACCCCCTCTCCGGCCAAAAAAAGTATTCAGATCTTCTTGAATGTGAAACAGATTTCTAGATACTTTGAACCTTCAGATATTCCAAACATGAAAATTCACTGTTAGAAAGTCATAGATCTGTTGGCTATTTCTCTGAGCTAAAAGTGAAAGAGTGGCACTACTGAGACTAGATTTCAGAGACTAGCCTCATATGAAGGAATTTAGCAAAACAGATAAGCCAATCAACTTCAAACGAGACTGCCATTTTGGTCATCAAAGAGTCTTTATCATTGTCTAGTTTGTTTATGTCCTTCTTTCAAGCAGAAATCTTTATTCTAGTTACCTTTTTTTGATCCTGTCTCCTTGATAAATATGTTGGATGCTTTTTGGCTGGTAGCTGGATCCTGAGATTGTACAGACAAAATGGGTTCATGTGAATCAGACTGCAGTTGAGAGGATTCATCAAGAAATTCATCTAGAATGGATAATGGAGCTCCTAGTCCTAAAAAAGATTATATTTTAATGAGAAAAAAAACACCTTCCTAAACTGTATTAATATTTAAATGTTTATTATAGGAAAAAATTTGAACGAGGCTTGAAACTTCTAATCCAATTCTGAAAATTATAAAGAAATACTATGTTGTAAAAAAACAAGAAGTTAACATGTGATACAGTATTATTAAAGTAAGATTTTGTTCAAATTTCACAAAATCTTTTGCTAGTGTCCATTATTTCTTTTCATAGTTCATTCAAGACTCCACATTGTATTTAATTGCATTGAGCAGCTTCAGTGTACAACAAATTCTGGTAAATTCTCTTTTCACTTTTATTCTATTACAAATAATTTTGACATTTAACTTCCCCAAAATGAGATTTTTAAAGTATCTTTGATATTAATTTCTCATTCAAACACTTTCTTCTCTGCAACCACCCTCTGTGTTTTTTGAGTCTTCTAATTTTGTTGAGGCTCTCAATACCTAAGTCAAATATCTCTCTTGCTAAATGTCATATTATACTTGAAAATATGTGGGTTATTTTCAAATATATTTTGATATTGATCTCTAACATAATACCACAGTGAAAAGAGAACAGAATGCATGATTTCAGTATATTTAGACCATGAAATTTTTGCACCTGGTCTTATATCCCTGGATGTGTTCCAATGTCTTCATAGTTTATAGTCTATGGGAACTTGAATAGAATTTGTATCCTATTGTTATATGAAAATTGTGTAAATCTTAATTATGTCGAATTGGTTTATAGTGCTTTTCAGGTCTACTACATCCTTCTATTTCTCTGTATATTCATTCTGTTAATTTTTGAGAGCTTGATATTGAATCTCCAACTAAAACTCTTAATTTACCTACTTTAAAAAGTAATTGTAATATATAGTGGAACTACATGTAACTGTTCTGCATTTTCAAGTCTCCTATAAATGTGTTATCATGTTTTCATAATGTAAAAAATGAAAGACAAATACAGTGAACAAATTTTATTATAAAAGGAGATAAAATACAAGTAACTTCCAGAGTATACATATCCCCTAAATATTTCATGGAAAGAAACATTGTTCTGCAGACTTTTATGTTTCTGATTAATTTAAAGAGTACAAGCTCCACTGACAGCACAGCTCCTGTCACTGTGACTCCCTAGTCCAAAGCTGCTGTAAGCCAAGTCCTGATAGTGTCAAATACCTATTGCAAAAGCTATATGCCAAACCTAGAATCTCAAGAATCCAAAGGAGAATATTAACATAGTTTTAGAAAATATTAAAACTCCTTAAGGACAAGAATTCTATTTTATCTCATTATTCAAAAATCATCACCATCATCATCATCATATAAAGTAGCTCTATTTGAACATGACTGTATTTGAACATAAGGACTGTAATGCATAGTTTTATTTATTTTTCACAACACTATGAAATATGTTTATTATGTTCCATTAAACAAAGTGAACCCCAGAAAAGTTAATTTCCTGAAGCTCTTAAACATACCATGCTGCCTCTCACATAAATACATGTTTTAGGAATAAAAATAAAAAGCAATGCCAGTTAGGAAATGATCAATGCCAACTGGCTCTGACTTAGAAGAGGTCACTCTCAGCTAGAGAAAAAGATATAGCTTTGGAAAATAGGTAAAAGTTGGACAGGTAAAGAGGTAGGGGCTAAAGCTTGGGAGTAGCAAGCTAATTATTTTAATGGGTACTGAGGATTGCATAGCAAAAATTAAGGAAAGGGAGGTTAGGGGCTAGACTGTATTGATATCTGAATGCTAGGAGTTTTCTTCTATAAGAAAAAGAAGAGGGTTACAGTGAAGAGTTTTAGCAGAAAAATCAGAGGATTAAAGTGGTATTTTATGAAGATTACTCTAGCAGTACTATGCAGCAAGGAGAAAAAAATGTTGATGAAGAAGTCTGTAATGAGGCTGTTACAATGCTCTGGATATTGGTAATGGATAGCAGTGGAAATATAAAGGGATGGTGCAGAGAGCATTTCGAAAGAAAATCAACTGGTCTGGGAAATCAACTTGATATAAGGATACGGGGAAGGTCAAGTAAGCAAGCAAGAAGAAGCAGGACTGACTCTGAGATCACGAGCTTGGGTGCCTAATATAACAATGCAGTCAGTTTCCCATATGAGGAGATGAGTTACCTAGTGGGAAAATCCACTGCTGGACTCTGGAGGGGCGTCAGCATTAAAGACAGACATTTGAGAGTTATGAGAAGTGAAATAGAAACTGTGAGGGGAGGTGAGCTCTTAGAAAGGAAGGCAGTATTAGTGGGAAATGATTACACCTAATGGATGTAACAAGAAAGTGAAGTGAAGTCGCTGAGTTGTGTCAGACTCTTTGCGACCACATGGACTGTAGCCTACCAGGCTCTTCCATCCATGGGATTTTCCAGGCAAGAGTACTGGAGTGGGGTGCTATTTCCTTCTCCAGGGGATCTTCCCGACCCAGGGATTGAACCCGGGTCTCCCGCGTTGTAGGCAGAACAAGAAAGAGAAGGAAACCCAAACTATTAGAGATGGAGGTAATCCAATATGCATTTCAGGAAAAAGAGACTGGTTAAATATGCAGACGGATCATCAAGACATGATGATCTTAAGGAAAAAAGAGAAACTGGAGGTGGCCAAAATAGCAGAGTAGGAAGACCCTGAACTCACCACCTCCCATGGATACACCAAATTTACAACCACTTATAGAACAGCTGTCTTTATCTATGAAAATGACAGAGACTAGAAGAAAATGTTTTCCACACTAAAGACAAAAAGGAACCACAATGAGATGGTAGGAGGGATGGGGACATGGTATAGTCAGGATCCACACTCTCAGTTTGGTGATCCACAAACAAGAGGAATATCGCCATCATAGAGGTCCTCCCCGGGGAGCAAGGGGTTTAAGCCCTATATCAGGCTCCCCAGCCTAGGGATTCTGCATCGGGAAGACAAGCCCCCAGAACATCTGGCTTTGAAAACCAGTGGGGCTTAGGATAAGAAGAGGCAAAGGACTATAGGAAATAGATACTCCACTCAAAGGGCATCCACAAAATGTCACATGTTCCATATCTCAGCGCAGAGGCATGAACTTGAAAGGCGCCCAGGTCAGACCCTCTTGCTGATCTTGGAGAACCTTCTGGAGTGGCAGAAGTTAACTGGTACTCCCTCTAGGGATGCAGACACTGGTGAAACAGCCATTTTTGAAGCATTCTACCACAATAACATTGGTACTAGCAAATGCCATTTTAGAATCTTTCCTTTGGCCTATTACCACTGGGAATCGACCCCACTCACCAGTGGTTTGGCAAAGCCGTGAGCTCCCCTGGAGCTCAAGAACAGCTGTTTGGGGACACGGACTTGCCCACCAGTGGACTGGCACCAGCCTTTAGTCCCTCGGGGATGCACAACCAACCACACAGAAAAATACTGTGCCATCCAGTGGGCCCTCAGTTACCACATGAGGCACAGCCTCATGGACAATTGGGCCAGGGGCCAGTCCTGCTTACCAGCATGCCCATAAAGTTCACCTTGCCACAAGAGAAGAGGGATACTTCTAGAGTGTATACCTCTGGTGACCTGAGAAGAGTGCCCTGCTGGACCCCACTGGACATCTCCTATATAAGGCACTTCTTCAAGACTGGGAAATGTAGCCAACCGACCTACCTAACACACAGAAGTAAACAGAGAATTGGGAAAAATGAAGAGATAGATGAATATGTTATCAATAAAAGAATAAGACACAACCTTAGAAACTTAAACTGCTCTAAAAAATAAAGTCTGTATAAAAATAATATATTAATATGAAAAAACATGTCCTTCTAATGAAAAACATAAACCTAGATGAAATTTTAAACTCTAAAAACAAACTAGAAAAAGTAAAAAAAAAAAGTAGAAAATGCCATGAATAACACTAATAAATATAAAATACAAATACATTAAACACTAAAAGCAAAAGAACAAAAGGTACTTAATAATCTGGATCATCAAACTAGACAAAAAAAATTATAGGCTTTCATTTATGAATACAGATGCAAAGATCCAAAATAAAGAGTTAGCTATTCAAATCAAAAGGTATATTAAAAATTAATACATTATGATCAAGCAGTATTTATTCAATTATTGTGAGGATTGTTAAATATAAAAGAAATCTATCAATGTTGTTCACTATACTAATAGATAAAAGGAGAAAATAGTTTTTTTTAATTGATGCAGAAAAAGAATCTGATAAGGATCAATACTTATTAATGAAAAAAAACTTTGGAAATTAAGAACATAAGAGACTTTTCTTAATTCTGTAAAGGTTTTGTTTTTTTTTAAGAAAATCTTAAACCATATTTTAGATTTAACAGACAAACTTTAAACTCATTCCCCTTAGGGAAAGAAGACAAGGCTGAACACTACAACTACAACATATTACTGTAAATGATAAAAAGAGGTGAGCAGTATGAGAATTGGGAAGCAAAGGTAACACTATCACTATTGGCAGATGATATAATAATCATATCTGGAAAAAACAATAGAAGTAATAATCTATCTGAATCAATAAGAGTCAAATTACAGGCTTCCGTGGTGGCTCAGTGGTGGAGAATCCTCCTGCCAGTGCAGAAGACCCAGGTTCCATCTCTGGTCCAGGAGGATCCCACATGCCAAGGAGCAACCAAGCCTGTGCGCCACTACTGAGCCTCTGCTCTAGAGCCCAAGTGCCGCAACTACTGAACCTGCATGCCCTGGAGCCTGTGCTCTGCCATAAAAGAAGCCACTGCAATGAGAACTCTGCCCTCAGCCAGAGAGTGGCCCTCACTCTCCGCAAATAGAGAAAAGCCCGCATAGTAACGAAGACTCAGCACTGCTGAAAATAAAGAAATAAATAAACTAAGCTCCCTATTTTAAAAAAATGAGTCAAATTAGATTATCATATACAAGTCAAATCTACAAAACAATAGTATACACTAAAATGTAGAAAATCAATAGCATACATTAAAAAATACCAGCAATAACCAACTAGAAAATAAATATTAAGTATGTTGTTCACTATACTAATAGATAAAAGGAGAAAATAATTAAAATAAGATACTATTATGATAGCAATGCAATCAATAAAACAACTATGAATTACTTAAACAGGGCCTCACTGGGGAAAAAATGTTAAAAACTTTAATAAAGAACCCAGAAGATGACCAGAGTAAATGGAGAGATTCTCCACACTTGGATAGAATGGTTAATAATATGCAGGTGTCTACTGGAGTCCCCTGTTGGCTCAGACGGTAAAGAATCCACCTGCAATGCTTGAGACCTGGGTTTGATTTCTGGGTTGGGAAGATCCCCTGGTGGAGGGCATGGCAACCCCTCTCTAGTATTCCCAGATTTTCCAGGCAAGAACCTAGCAGGCTACAGTCCATGGGGTCGCAAAGAGTTGGACATGACTGAGCGACCAAGCACAGAAGCACAGATGTCTATTATCCCTAAATTAATTTATAAATTCAATACAGTCAAAATAAAATGTCCAACTGGATTTTTAACGTACTTGATAAACTCACTATAAAATTCATATAGGTGAATAAAGATTCATGAACAGGTAAATCAGGTATACAAAAGGCAAGTAAATGGGAAAACCTCATGTGCCAGAAACCAAGGCACAGTATAACACCACAGCAATAAAGAGTGTGATGTTGTTTTAAGATCAGACAAATCAGAACATAGAGCTCAGAGACATGTACACCTTAAATCAAATGATAAAAGATGATTGTTTAACAGATGCTTTTGAGAAAATTATCTCTCTACGTGGAATGAAACTAGTTCCCACCTAGCATCACACTAAGAGATGGAATCTGGATAGATTAAACATGTAAATGTAAAACTAATATTATAAAGTTAAAAAAACTAATATTATAAAGTTAATCGAAGAAAATGTGACTTGAGGTAGGAAGAACTATTTAAACAAAACTTCAAAGGCACAAAACCACAAAGCATTTGCAGAGCTGAACAACACAATCAATAATTAAACTCACTTTATAGAACACTCCACTCAGCAACAGCAGAATATACACTCTTTTCAAGTGTACATGGATCAAGTCAGATTAAACACTAGACCATAAAACAAGTAGAAGGATTCAAATCATGTAAAGTACATTTTCTAACCACTATTAAGTTAAATTAGAAGTAAGAAACAAGTATATCTGGAAAAATTCTCATATATTAGAAAATTAAAAAACATATGGCTAGATAACCCAGATATTCAATTTCTAAGTTGAACAGTCCCAGCTATTCAACTTCTAAGTATTTATCCATCTCATCCTCTTTCCCTCCTGCCTTCAATCTTTCCCAGTATCAGGGGCGACAGAGGATGAGATGGTTGGATGGTATCACTGACTCAATGGACATGAGTCTGAGCAAATGCTGGGAGATGGTGAAGGACAAGGAAGCCTGGCATGCTGCATTCCATGGGGTTGCAAAGAATCAGACACAACTTTGTGATAAAAAATAATAATAAGTATTTATCCAAAAGAATGAGAGTCCATGTCTATATAAAAATTTGTACACAATATCCACAGCAACTTTAACAGTCCCAAACTAGAAACAGCCCAAATATATATCAACGGGTAATTAAATAAATACAGTGTGGTATCTCCATACATCAGGATATTATTTAGCAATAAAAAAGGATGAACTACTGATATGGGCAACAACATGTTTGAGTCTCAAAATAATCAAAACTGGATTAAAGATTTACTGAGCACGGCCCCGCCCATCAGAACAAGACCCAATATTCCCCTCAGTCAGTCTATCCCATCAGGAAGCTTTCATAAGCCTCTTATGCTTCTCCATCAGAGGGCAGACAGAATGAAAACCACCAGAAAACTAACCAATCTAATCATATGGACCACAGTCTTGTCTAACTCAATGAAATTATGAGTCATGCCATGTAGGGCCACCCAAGACAGATGGGTCATGGTGGAGAGTTCTGACAAAATGTGGTCCACTGCAGAAGGGAATGGCAAACCACTTCAGTATTCCTGCCTAGAGAGCCCCATGAACAGTACGAAAAGGCAAAAAGATAGGACATTGAAAGATGAACTCCCCAGGTCAATAGGTGCCCAATATGCTAATGGAGCTCAGTGGAGAATTAACTCCAGAAAGAATGAAGAGATGGAGCCAAAACAAAAAGAACACCCAGTTGTGGATGTCACTGGTGATGAAACCAAGGTCTGATGCTATAAAGAGCAATATTGCATAGGAACCTGGAATGTTAGGTCCATGAATCAAGGCAAACTGGAAGTGGTCAAACAGGAGATGGCAAGAGTGAATGTCGACATTTTAGGAATCAGCGAACTAAAATGGACTGGAATGGGTGAATTTAACTCAGATGACCATTAAATCGACTACTGTGGGCAAGAATCCCTTAGAAGAAATGGAGTAGCCATCATAGTCAACAAGAGTCCAAAATGCAGTATTTGGATGCAGTCTCAAAAACAATACAATGATCTCTGTTCTTTTACAAGGCAAACCATTCAATATCACGGTAATGTAAGTCTATGCCCCGACCAGTAATGCTGAAGAAGCTGAAGTTATACGGTTCTATGAAGACCTACAAGACCTTCTAGAACTAACACCCAAAAAAAGATGTCCTTTTCATTATAGGGGACTGGAATGCAAAAGTAGGAAGTCAAGAAACACCTGAAGTAACAGGCAAATTTGGCCTTGGAGTACAGAATGAAGCAGGGCAAAGGCTAATAGAGTTCTGCCAAGAGAACACACTGGTCATAGCAAACACCCTCTTCCAACAACACAAGAGAAGACTCTACACATGGACATCACCAGATGGTCAATATTGAAATCAGATCGATTATATTCTTTGCAGCCAAAGATGGAGAAGCTCTATACAGTCAGCAAAAACAAGACCGGGAGCTGACTGTGGCTCAGATTATGAACTCCCTATTGCCAAATTCAGACTTAATTGGAGAAAGTAGCGAAAACCATTAGACCATTCAGGTATGACCTAAATCAAATCGCTAACAATTATACAGTGGAAGTGAGAAATGGATTTAAGGGACGAGATCTGATAGACAGAGTGCCTGATGAACTATGGATGGAGGTTCGTGACATTGTACAGGAGACAAGGAGCAAGACCATTCTGAAGAAAAAGAAATGAAAAAAGGAAAATGGCTGTCTGAGGAGGCCTTACAAATAGCTGAGGAAAGAAGAGAAGCCAAAAGCAAAGGAGAAAAGGAAAGATATACCCATTTGATTGCAGAGTTCCAAAGAATAGCAAGGAGAGATAAAAAAAAAAAAAAGCCTTCCTCAGTGATCAATGCAAAGAAATAGAGGAAAACAACAGAATGAGAAAGACCAGAGAATGAGAAAGATTAGAGATTCCAAGGGAACATTTCATACAAAGATGGGCTCAATAAAGGACAGAAATGGTAGGGACCTAACAGAAGCCAAAGATATTAAGAAGAGGTGGCAAGAATACACAGAAGAACTGTACAAAAAGATCTTCATGACCCAGATAATCACGATGGTGTGATCGCTCACCTAGAGCCAGACATCCTAAATGTGAAGTCAAGTGGGACTTAGGAAGCATCACTACGAACAAAGCTAGTGGAGGTGATAAAATTCCAGTTGGACTATTTCCAATCCTAAAAGATGATGCTGCGAAACTGCTGCCCTCAATATGCCAGCAAATTTGGAAAACTCAGCAGAGGCCACAGGACTGAAAAAGGTCAGTTTTCATTCCAATCCCAAAGGAAGGCAATGCCAAAGAATGCTCAAACTACCGCACAATTGCACTCATCTCACACGCTAGCAAAGTAATGCTCAAAATTCTACAAGCCAGGCTTCAGCAATACATGAACCGTGAACTTCCAGATGTTCAAGCTGGTTTTAGAAAAGGCAGAGGAACCAGAAATGAAATTGCCAACATCCGCTGGATCATCGAAAAAGCAAGAGAGTTCCAGAAAAACATCTATTTCTGCTTTATTGACTATGCCAAAGTCTTTGACTGTGTGGATCACAATAAACTGTGGAAAATTCTGAAAGAGATGGGACTACCAGACCACCTGACCTGCCTCTTGAGAAACCTATATGCAGGTCAGGAAGCAACAGTTAGAATTGGAACAACAACAACAACAACAACAACAAAAAAGAATTGGAACAACAGACAGGTTCCAAATAGGAAAAGGAGTACGTCAAGGCTGTATATTGTCACCTTGCTTATTTAACTTATATGCAGAGTACATCATGAGAAAAACTGGGCTGGATGAAGCACAAGCTGGAATCAAGATTGCCAGGAAAAATATCAATAACCTCAGATATACAGATGACATCACCCTTATGGCAGAAAGTGAAGAAGAGCTAAAGAGTCTCTTGATGAACGTGAAAGAGGAGAGTGAAAAAGCTGGCTTAAAGCTCAACATTCAGAAAACTAAGATCAAGGCACCCGTTCCCATCACTTCATGGCAAATAGATGGGGAAACAGTGGAAACAGTGGCAGACTTTATTTTCTTGGGCTCCAAAATCACTGCAGATGGTGACTACACCCATGAAATAAAAAGACACTTACTCCTTGGAAGGAAAGTTATGACCAACCTAGACAGCGTATTAAAAAGCAGAGACATTACTTTGCCAACAAAGGTCTGTCTAGTCAAGGCTATGGTTTTTCTAGCAGTCATATACGGATGTGAGAGTTGGACTATAAAGAAAGCTGAGCGCCGAAGAATTGATGCTTTTGAACTGTGGTGTTGGAGAAGACTCTTGAGAGTCCCTTGGACTGCAAGGAGATCCTACCAATCCATCCTAAAGGAAATAGGTCCTGAATGTTCATTGGAAGGACTGATGCTGAAGCTGAAACTCTAATACTTTGGCCACCTGATGTGAAGCGCTGACTCATGAAAAGACCCCGATGCTGGGAAAGACTGAAGGCAGGAGAAGAAGGGGACGACAGAGGATGAGATGGTTGGATGGCATCACTGACTCAACTGACTTGGGTTTGGGTGGACTCCGGGAGTTGGTGATGGACAGGGAGGCCTGGCGTGCTGCAGTCCATGGAGTCGCAGAGTCGGACATGACTGAGTGATTGAGCTGACTGACTAACTGAAGTGCAAAAAGTCAGACAAAAAACCAGTACATACTGTGTAATTCTTCTTAATTCTAAAATTGGGACATCCCCAGTGGTTAAGAATCTGCCTGCCACTGCAGAGGACACAGGTTGGATCCCTGGTCTGGGAAGATCCCACATTCAGCGAAGCAGCTGGGCCTGTGATCCACAGCTAAGCCCATACCCCTAGAGCCCTTGCTCTGCAATGAGAGAGGCCACCACAATGAGAAGCCCACACACCACGGCAAAGAGCAGTTGTCCCCACTCGCTGTAACTAGAGAAGGCCTGCACACATTAATGAAGACCCAGGGCAGCCATAAATAAATAAGTAAAAGTCTAACATATGCAAACTCATCCATAGTAACAGAAAGTTGATTGGTGGTTATATGGAAACAGGGGCAAGAGAAAGAGATTACAGTCTACAGCCACACCACCCTGAATGTGCCAGATCTCATCTGATCAGGGTCAGGCCTGTTGAGTACTTGGATGGGAGAAAGAGATTACAAATGGGCACAAAAAAAGTTTTGGAGTTTTCAGATATGTTCATTATATTAACTGTGGTGATGTTTCCATGGATGTGTTCACATGTCAAAACTTTTCAAATTGTACACATTAAATATGTGCAGTTTATGAAATATTCATTATACCCTAAACTGTTGAAAATACATGTACACAAAATAACAATTTTGTGTTAATAAGTGTAATAACTTATAAACAAAATAACATATGCAAGAAACACACAAAAACACACAACTTAAACACATTAGAATGATTTCCTTAAGTGGAGGAAAGGAGAATGTCAGTGAAAAACAGGGAAAAAAAGTGATTAAATAAATTTAAAAATTTTACAATCACAAGACTGAGACTTTAGATCCTGGGGAAGTGAGTGAGGGGGAAAAGAATCTGCTAAAATGATACCCCTTTTAGGGATACATAGAGATGTTAAATTCTCAAAAATTTTAAGTCTCAAAAAATTGACAAGCAACAACAGTAGAAATTTCCGACTTTCAGTCACATGAATGAGGAAATGTTTAGAAGGACTGTTGCCTGGTAGCCCTGGAACAACTCAAAACTCCACTTTCTCATTCATTTCACAACTATTTACTGAGTACCTACTATGTGCCAGGGCCTACTCATGAGGCCAGTAATTTTTCCAATAGCCACACACCATCTCCCTGGTCCTACCTGTGGGGGCTTCCATTTTGAGGGCTGCTATAGAAGAAACATTGGTAACTCCCCAAGGACCTAAGCTGGATTCTGCTTTCCCTCCTTCTTCAACATACTCTATAGTACCGGTGCTCTTCTGCTTCGTGACTTGTGCCTGAAGAACTCGTGCCTGAAGCTGTTTGGAGGCTTCATGAAATGCCATTTCCATTCGAATATCATTATTTTGAATTTCATAGTATAAGCCTGAATAAAAAAAGACGTTGAAACAAAGATGACTAATTTCCCACTATCAAATACTGAAGAATGACAACATTTCATTTAAATTCTCCACACTTCTACCAAAGTTTAAGAATTACATGATGAGCCATTAAAGAATGGAAGGAGAAAGGAAAAATCTTCTAATGAAAGAAGATACATTTGTATCATAGGAAAGTATCAAACCAAGTAAAGTCCAGGCTACAACATTGGTCGGTTCCAAGCAAGTAGCATCTTCAAAGAAAACTTCTGCCTGCTCATAGTTCTCCATCAGGACAGCCAGGACACCACACAGCAACAAGCTGAGAAGAGACCACCAGCATGATTGACCACATGGCCCATGTCACAGGAACCAGGGCAAACGCACACAGAAGCTTATCTGCTCCTACTCATTCCTCTCCCTTCCAACCATACCTCTGGATATGATTCTGGTTCAGGGAAAGGGCTTTTCGAAAACACTCCTGTGCTTTGATATTGTCTTCAGTTAAGAGGCAGAAGGCACCATAGTCCAGCCAGTGCTCCAGGTTCTGGGGCTCACGAACTAACCTCTGCCACATGAAACATCAGGAGGACCAAGGTTACCGTGACACTATGCTACATCCTTCATGCACATAACATCACATAGCAAGCACTCCAGAAATACTATAAGCTCTATGAAATTAGAAGTATGACTTCTTTTTTGCTTACCATTAAATTCTGAATGCCCAGAACAGTCACTTGTCTGGCTTATATTATGTGGTCAATAAATATTTATTGAAATAATGTAAAAAATGAATCCTCAAAAAAAAATCCTCAATTCACTGCTTTCTAGTATCAGTGTTTTGGTCACCATATGCTCATCCAATTACTTGGAATTTACATATAATCACTTCTGTCACAGTCTTGAGGAGGCAAATATCAGCTTATCCACAAATATGTAATAATAAAAGCAACTTATAATGAGTGAAAACTATAAAACATTGCTGAAAGAAATTAAAAAGAAGAGAGATAAACAAATGAAAACACATTGCATGTTCACAGATTAGATTAAAAGACTTAATACTGTGAAAAGCAATATATAGACTCAATGCAATGTCTATCAAAATCCCAATGATATTTTTTTGCAGAAACATAAAAGCCCATTCCAAAATTCATATGGAATCTTAAGGATCCTGAATATCCAAAATGATCTTTAAAAAGAACAAAACGAGAAAACTCACACTTCCTGATTTCAGAACTTAACAAAGTTACAATAATCAGTCTGGTACTGGTATAAAGACAGACATATAAGCCAAGGGAATAGAATGGAGAGCCCAGAAATAAATCCTAACATATATGGTCAAATGACTTTTGACAAAGGTGTCAAGACCATTCGGTAGGAAAAGGACAATCTTTTAAGCAAACTATGCTAGGAAAACGGAGTATCCACATGCAGAGAATGAAGCTGAACCCTTACCTAACACCATATACAAAAAAATAATTCAAGTGAATCAAAGACCTAAATGTAATATCTAAAACTATAAAATTCTCCTAAGAAAACACAGGGCAACAGTTTCACAACTGGATGTGACAATCTTCCTCCAGCTATGTTCCCATTAAGTGCATGTTTCTCCCTCTCCCTACACTGGGACATTTGTACCAGAGGAAGGGTGTGTGAAGCAAGTTGGGCCCTGTGCATATAGCTGTAACAATGGCTGCTTATGTAGCCATCTGTGGCTCTTCTCAGATGCAGCCCAGGTCAGACTTTTTTTTCCTGGTTGTGGCCCCCAGATCCAGTGCCATGCTGTGGTGTGGTCTGAGTGGGGCTGGAGCACTGGCTTGGCTTGGGCCCAGATGCATGGTAAGGTGGCCGTGAGGAATGTGCCAGCCTGTAGGGCAGATCTCGCTCTGCCCTGCCTCAGGGGCAAGCCAGAACACTTGCATTCTTCATAAACGGAGCCCAGGCTTCTCCAGCCTTTCTGTTTGTCCCAGCAGTCAGTCCTTCAACCCGCAAAGGCGCCCTGTCTTCTCTACACAGTAATCCAGGACTGGGACACCCAGTCTGCAGCTTGACTCACTTACCCCTCAGTGTGAATATTCACCACTGCACCCTCCCTTCTCCTCTGAGTCCCGTCCTAAGGACACAGGTCCCAACCAGCTCACTTTTCTTCCCTTTCAGCTAAATTATGCGTGTATCTTTCTTACAGTCTTGCTTGTACACGAGTCCTTCTGTCAGCTTCCAGTGAGAATTGTTCCACATGTAGATGTATTTTTAACATGCTTAAGGCAAGGAGGTGACCTCCATGTCCCCTTACTCTGCCATCTTTATTTCTGCCTCTCGAGGTTCATTTTCTGCATATGGATAACCAACTGTTCTAACACAATTTTTTGAAAAGCCTATCCTTTCGGCATTGAATTTTTAAATTTGTAAACAACTTTGTCAAAAATATAATGGCTCTGTTTCTGTGGACCTATTTTTGGACTCTGTTTTATTGATCTATGTGTCCATCTTTTCACCAACAAGGTTGGATTTCAAACAATCAAACACTCCTATGTATTATACCCATATTATACAATTAGCAGTAGCAACAACCACCAGAAAGATGTTTAATTACCTCTTCATAGTACACTGTTGCCATTTCATAGTTCTCATTGACTTCTGCTTCAAAGGCAAAGAGTCGAAGCTGTTCACTGCTAGTATAAATGGCTGGAGGGGTGCCTTGGACATCATCTGGCATGGTCTTGTCAGCATCAAGATGACAGGCAGACAAAATGAAGCAGTTATAAGCAGAGAAGTTTTATAAGAATAAACCAGATATGAGACTCTAGTTATGATGTCTGAAATGATATTGAGGTTTCTCACAGTCTTACCAGTACAGTAACAGAGTGAGTGGAACCAACAGATAAATATCGAGGGTGAAATAGAATCTCAGGTATCTGAACACCAACAGTCTGAGCTCATGGAAGTGAGTAAAAACTTATTTACAGCAGAACTGCTCTCCTCAAGGCTGGGCAGTCAGCATCCCTAAGTCACTTTTAACCCCAAATAGCTTCTTTCTTTTTCTCTAGTGTACAGAAATATTATCATTTTTTAGGGGTCATGACATGAAAAGGTTGGCAAGAACTAGCCAGAATCTTCAAACATCGAGAAAACAAATCTTTGGCAGCTACATCTATATTTTCAGTTGGATATATAGACAGATTCTACCAAGGAGACATTTTAGACATAGCCAGAAAGGTAGAAGGAAAAATAACATATCCTTTATACCCAGATAGGAAAGAGGAGGTCTGGTATAATAAGCAATCTCTTGGGCCAGAGGCTAGGGGCAGGGAAGACCCCTCCCCCGATTTCTTAACCAGAAATAAAACTTATATCGTTGACTTTAACAAGGAGAGTTACTAAGGAATGTGAAGAGTGAAGCTAAGTTTGAGATGGGCCAAAGAGAGCTTCTGATCATTGTTAATGCCTCTGTACTCCATTCTTTCTAATTCTGAGCTCCAAATCCCTATAGCAACACACTCCTATGCCCAAACCAGAAATATTTTACCTCTAATATCCACTCCCCATACCCACATTACAAGCCTTCTGTCTTCTTGTCATTTATTCCCCTTAAAACTGCTCTCTGACTTCCAATACACCTATAATTTCCCAAATGGATAAGCCTGGACCTCATGATTATCTACTCATACTGCTCTCTCACCAGCACACTCAAGTCCTGGGCATCCTTGCCCTTTTCCTGCACTTGCTCAGACAACTCCCAAATCAAAACAATCCCACAATCTGACTTCTTCCTTCTTAGGCAGAAGCTGCTAATTGAGCCTGAAGAAAACTGCATATGGTCTTAGCTGAAGACTTTACTACTCTCAACAGTCTATGTATTTGTCCTTGTTCAGCAACATTTTCCATTATGCTAGGCAGTATCTAAATTTTCTTCTCTTCAAACTTTACATTCAACACTTACTCCTTTCACTTTCAGTAAAGATGTTACTTCACAGAGGAAATAGAAATTATTAGGCAAAAAAAAAAAAAAAAATCCTTCAACTTTTGAATCCCACAACCAAATTGTTTCTCTTTTTTCTAAGATTTATTTAATTTTTTGGCTGTGGTGGGTCTTTGTTGGTGCATGTGGGCTTCCTCTAGTCGCAGAGAGCGGGGGCTACTCTCCATTGCGGTGTGTGAGCTTCTCATTGGTGGCTTCTCTTGTTGCAGAGCACAGGCTCTAGGCACACAGGCCTTCAGCAGCTGCAGCGCATGGGCTCAGCAGTTGTGGCTCTCGGGGTCTAGAGCATGGGCTCAGTAGCTGTGGTGCACAGGCTTAGTTGGTCCACAGCATGTGGAATCTCCCCAGACCAGGGATCAAACCAGCATCCCTTGCATTGCAAGGCAGATTCTTAACCACTTAACCACCAGTGGTCAAGAAGGGAAGCCCCTAAACTGTTTATTCCTGCATCCATTGTATGTCTTTCCTTGCAACCTCAGAGGAAGAGTGCTGGGGACCAGCCCCAGCTGATCCAGGGTATTCGAAGGAGAGACGGCCTAGGCGACTATTTATATGCTAATTAGAGATATAGAGAACAATAGAATGAGGATAGCTCAGTAGGAAAATTCAGTGGAGAAAAGAAGCTGAGTAGCTTGGTTTACGCGGGAGACCAATAAAACTTCAAGACAAGAAGTTTGCACCACTTACGTAGGCCGCAGGCGCCCTCTCGAATAGCGGAAGGTGCCTCACCCTAGACACCTTCTCGAGTGGGTCTTAGAAGCCCAGGCATAATTAGTAAGCGTGGTGGGTTCCGCGCTCCAGATGGAGACTTCAGCCGGAAGTTAAAGGGAAGAATGACATGGGGAGACCAAGCGTTGGTGAGCAAGGCCCATAGCTTTATTTTTAACAGGGGCTTTTATACCCTAAGTTACACATAGAGGATAATAGGGGATGCAAAGTCAGCAGTCTTTGATTCTTATCAAAAACCAAGGTTTCTTTCCTGCAAATTTATCGTATACAAATGGTTTAGGTGATTTACATCATCTTCTGGCCAGAAGGCCTACTAACATTTTATGACTCTTGACAAGGACTTATCAACAAAGACTTATTTTCTCTAAGAGTAATTATTTTAAGGTTTGGCACCATCTTCCAAAGATAAAATTGCATTCCTATAGGGCGGATGTGTAATGGGCTTACAACAAAGAAAAGAATTTATTACCTTAAGGGTCTAAAGTTACTAACACCAAGGCCACTACTTATTTTTTACTATATACCAACTATTAATTAATACACATTCAAGGATACAATTCAGGGGATGTGAAAACTTGGCAACAAGCATTGACTCATCAATGAAATCCTTTACTAGTTTATTCTGACAGTTTTTAACTCTCTGAGAGGCTCTAAGCTATTTGAATATCTTAAGCTTCCCGTGCCTCTGGAGGCTAGGAGACTGTAAACAATCGTATGCATAGCTGCAGGAGTCCGGGTAAACTTGTCAGGCGAGTTAGAGAACCATCTGAGGGGTTTGGATTTAAACACTCCTAATTGCCCAGGAACTTTATTAATTGGAGCTGTAAGTTAACTCTTTGACAGAGAGAGAGAGATGGTGGTAGGGGACAGCCCCCAGTAAAGTCAGAGGTGAGAGCACAAAGCAATAAAGTAGGCAGACTCTGGTTTTTTGGGGGAAAAATGCTCGAGAATATCCGGGGGGACTCCTGAGGCTCGATCCCGCCTTTGCGTATGCCGAGCCTCCTTCCTCATGACCTTTGTCACGAGTGGAATGCCTCACCGGCTCCCCGCAGAAGAGGTATCACATCCTTCTCTGTTTTGAGGCTAATCCTTACATCTAAATTCTTGATCCTTTTCCATTTGTATATCCCAAGTTTGCCATTGATTGTCCTCTCTTTCCCCTCAACTTTGAACTTCTCCCAATCTACTGACTCCTTTTCCTAAACCTGAGGACATTCTAAAGACTTTTCCATCTTAAAAAGAAAATCTCTAATTTCTAGCTACTACTTTCCTACTCCTTCCTTTTTATCTTCCAACTTCTTGAATGTTTATCCACCTGCTTTCTAATCACTCATTTACTCCTCAATTCACTATAACTTGGATCTACTTCATTAGACCAATGAAACCGCTACGAAAAGGTTAACAACAGCCTCTTTATTGCCAAATTCAAAAAAATCTTTTCAGACTTTCTCTTTTCTCCCTAGCTATATGAACATATAACTGGCATCAGTTCAGTTCAGTTGCTCAGTCGTGTCCAACTCTGTGCGACCCCATGAACCGCAGCACGTCAGGCCTCCCTGTCCATCACCAACTCCCAGAACCCACCCAAACCCATGTCCATTGAGTCAGTGATGCCATCCAACCATCTCATCCTCTGTCATCCCCTTCTCCTCCTGCCCTCAATCTTTCCCAGCATCAAATGGGTCAGCTCTTTGCATCAGGGGGCCAAAATATTGGAGTTTCAGCTTCAACATCAGTCCTTCCAATGAACATCCAGGACTGATCTCCTTTAGGATGGACTGGTTGGATCTCCTTGCAGTCCAAGGGACTCTCAAGAGTCTTCTCTAACACCACAGTTCAAAAGCATCAATTCTTTGGCGCTCAGCTTTCTTCACAGTCCAAGTCTCACATTCATATATGACGACTGGAAAAACAATAGCCTTGACTAGACGAGCCTTTGTTGACAAAGTAATGTCTCTGCTTTTCAATATGCTGTCTAGGTTGGTCATAACTTTCCTTCCAAGGAGTAAGCCTATTTTAATTTCATGGCTGCAATCACCATCTACAGTCATTTTGGAGCCCCCCAATATAAAGTCTGCCACTGTTTCCCCATCTATTTGCCATGAAGTGACAGGACTGGATGCCATGATCTTAGTTTTCTGAATGTTGAGCTTTAAGCCAACTTTTCACTCTCTTTCACTTTCATCAAGAGGCTCTTTAGTTCTTCTTTGCTTTCTGCCATAAGGGTGGTGTCATCTGCATATCTGAGGTTATTGATATTTCTCCCGAAATCTTGATTCCAGCTTGTGTCTCTTCCAGCAAAGCATTTCTCATGAGGTACTCTGCATATAAGTTAAATAAGCAGGGTGACAATATACAGCCTTGACGTACTCCTTTTCCTATTTGAAACCAGTCTGTTGTTCCATGTCCAGTTCTAACTGTTGCTTCCTGATCTGCATATAGGTTTCTCAAGAGGCAGGTCAGGTGGTCTGGTATTCCCATCTCTTGAAGAATTTTCCACAGTTTATTATGATCCACACAGTCAAAGGCTTTGGCATAGTCAATAAAGCAGAAAGAGATGTTTTTATGGAACTCTCTTGCTTTTCTGATGATCCAGTGGATGTTGGCAATCTCATTTCTGGTTCCTCTGCCTTTTCTAGAACTAGCTTGAACATCTGGAAGTTCACAGTTCACATATCGCTGAAGTCTGGTTTGGAGAATTTTGAGCATTACTTTCCTAGTGTGTGAGATGAGTGCAATTGTGTGGTAGTTTGAGCATTCTTTGGCATTGCCTTTCTTTGGGATTGGAATGAAAACTGACCTTTTCCAGTCCTGTGGCCTCTGCTGAGTTTTCCAAATTTGCTGGCATATTGAGTGCAGCACTTTCAGAACATCATCTTTCAGGATTTGAAATAGCTCAACTTGAATTCCATCACCTCCACTAGCTTTGTTCATAGTGATGCTTCCTAAGGCCCACTTGACTTCACATTCCAGGATGTCTGGCTCTAGGTGAGTGATCACACCATTGTGATTATCTGGGTCATGAAGATCTATTTTGTACAGTTCTTCTGTGTATTCTTGCCACCTCTTCTTAATATCTTCTACTTCTGTTAGGTCCATACCATTTCTGTCTTTTATTGAGCCCATCTTTGCATGAAATGTTCCCTTGGTATCTCTAATTTTCTTGAAGAGACCTCTAGTCTTTCCCATTCTATTGTTTTCCTCTATTTCTTTGCATTGATCGCTGAAGGAAGGCTTTATCTCTTTGCTATTTGGAATTCTGCAATCAAATGGGTGTATTGTTCTTTTTCTCCTTTGCTTTTCACTTCTCTTCTTTTCACAGCTATTTGTAAGGCCTTCTCAGACAGCCATTTTCCTTTTTTCATTTCTTTTTCTTCAGGATGGTCTTACTCCCTGTCTCCTGTACGATGTCACGAACCTCCGTCCATAGTTCATCAGGCACTCTATCAGATCTAGTTCCTTATATCTATTTCTCACTTCTGCTGTATAGTCATAAGGGATTTGATTTAGGTCATACCTGAATGGTCTAGTGGTTTTCCCCACTTTCTTTAATTTAAGTCTGAATTTGGCAATAAGGAGTTCATGATCTGAGCCACAGTCAGCTCCCGGTCTTGTTCTTGCTGACTGTACAGAGCTTCTCCATCTTTGGTTGCAAAGAATATAACCAATCTGATTTCAATATTGACCATCTGGTGATGTCCATGTGTAGAGTCTTCTCTTGTGTTGTTGGAAGAGGGTGTTTGCTATGACCAGTGTGTTCTCTTGGTAGAACTCTATTAGCCTTTGCCCTGCTTCATTCTGTACTCCAAGGCCAAATTTGCCTATTACTCCAGGTGTTTCTTGACTTCCTACTTTTGCATTCCAGTCCCCTATAATGAAAAGGACATCTTTTTTGGGTGTTAGTTCTAGAAGGTCTTGTAGGTGTTCATAGAACTGTTCACCTTCAGCTTCTTCAGTGTTACTGGTCGGGGCATAGAGTTGGATTACCGTGATATTGAATGGTTTGCCTTGGAAATGAAGAGAGATCATTCTGTAGTTTTTGAGATTGCATGAAAGAGGATACCCCCTTATTTTTCCAAAAATTAGTCTTATAAGTTAGGCAGTTTCTCATTCATCTTTGTGTTTTCAATGCCTAGCACAGAGCAGCTACCCCAATAAATGTCTGTGGAATTAAGGAAGAAAAGAGGCAAGAAGAAAGGAATTATTTAGAGGAGACCCTGATGACCTACAGAGAAAAGGAAGAGTGCTTAGTTCTAAGGCATCTACCTGGTTTAAGGCCACATGCATCTGATCCACCAAGAAAACATACAGCTCACTGATAAATTTCTGCAGCTCCTCTTGGCTTTCGAATGATGTTGTCTTCAAGTACTTCTCTCTCACAATCTTTACCACAGCATGCTGCAAGAGACACGCATCACCATGTGATAACATAGTTCAGCAGCATGCTAACAGCACAGACCTCCCTTGAGCTTCTGATCTAAGGCTCATCAGAAATCCAGAAGGTGAACTGATTTTCCTTGGTGACTGCTAGACTGTTGGCGCTCTGATTTTCCCCCAATCAACATACTTTGCATGACATCAAAGTATGTATTCATGACATCATTCTTTTCTTGACATTACCATCATCATCAATATGGTCAATACAGGATTCACACTTTGCAAAGAGAGTCACAAAGCCAAAGAAAACCTTAGCATTATGTTTATGCATCATGTTTTTCATAGTGGCAACATGATTCAAGGGAGAAAAGGAGAAAGGCCTGATTTGAGAGACTGAACAATGGAATCCTGGTTCTAATCCTGCCACTGTACAACCTCATAAATTATTTTACATTTGGTATTTCGGTTTCCTCATTTATTAAATGGATATGTACTTCTGGTATTCCTATCTTACTTCAAAAGAGGATTGAGAGGCCAAAGAGAAATAACAGGTGAAGAAGGACATCCAGCTAGTAATAGTAGAACCAGGAATCAAACTGAGATGTGCCTATGCCACCTGAGAATGGCCTCTTGTCTCCATGGGTATCCGTTGCTTTTCACTTTATTATTTCCACATACTTTCTTTGTATCTGTTTGGTACAGTTTAGGGCACATAGTAAATGTACATAGAAAGGCAATGCAGTGTAGCAAATAAGAATGTTGAGTCTGGAGCCAGATTGCCTGAATGTACATCCCATCTTTGACCTTTACTAGCTCTGTAATCTTAGGCAAATTATTTAATCAACTAAATACTGCAATTCTCTATCTATAAAATGAGGAGTACCTTTCTCTTATAGTTGTTGTGAGGATTAAATTAGTAAAATATGGAATATTTAAAAATTCGTCTGTATACAACAAATACTCAATAAATGTTAGCCATTATTATTTGGGAAATTATTGTTAAGTAAATACTTCTCAAATCTTAGTGATTCTATGGGCTGGAAAAGGTTTGCAATGGGAAACAGAAAATTGTCATGGAATCAACACCAGGTACAGAGTGTCTGCCTGCTAATGCAACACGAAATCTGGCCCCAAATCTGGCCTAACTTCAAGTGAGGAATTAGTTTATTACAAGCTTACACTCAGTATGGATACTGAACCATACCAAGACTATACAGGAGTGGAAGAATGTCTCTAGACATTCCATCATGGAGGACATAGGTCTTTGTATCAGTAGCAAGAAAGGTAGAGCATAGCTGAACATCACTGGAAAAGAAATGATAACTACATATGCAGATAAGATGCTTCATAAAAATCCATGGTTTAATAAATTAATATTTACCTTGAGTTGTTCTTTGAAAGCAAAGTATTTTCCAGAGCAATTAAGTTCATAGTTGAGCTGGCACTTCTGCTCCTCCAGGGTTTCACTGTCTATATCATTACCAGTCTTGACTACTTGTTTCCCAAACATATTGTGATATTCATTCAGAATGGCTCTAGAAATGTTCTTGATCTGCATGTGGTAGTCACTCACTGCCTAGAAAAATACAAAGTGTCTGGTAAAGGGGCCTCAAAGAGGTCAAGACATGGAATGATAGTCTGAAACTGGACTGGGTTTTACATTCAGTAATACTTTAGGTATAAATTGCCCTTTTCTTCCTATCTCAGAAACCATCAGCCAAAGATTAAACACTGTATGTTTAATCTGGTCAGATAGAAGCATGAGGGAAAATATGTGAAGCTACAATTTCTCACCCCTTCTGGAAAACACACCGAAGAGCCCAAGCTCTATTTTCAAGTGGGTGCACTCAACATCTCAGAGTTTCACCTTGGCTTTGGCACTTACCTTCTGAGCTCCTCCTGTCCTACGGGTAAGAGGTGGCCTTGGAGGAATCATTTCCTTGACCCTGTATCAGAAAAAAAACACACAAACTTTCTTATATCCAGATGTATGTTCTTTTATTTCCCAGCGCCAAAGGTCTGGGTGAGGGATATCAAAGGTCAGTTGCCCATCACACTGGACCACTATGCTATTATCTCATGTAAGAACCTAGATGTGAACTTCAGAACAGCATATAACTGTGAATTAGGAAGGAAGGTAGGAAACCACTAAATAGCTACCTGGAAAGTAGCTAAGTTGCACTTCTGGCTAATTTGAGCCCAGGCTTTACCCTTATTCATTTTTTTAAAATCTCTTGTACACAAGAAACTACATAACTCAGGCATTAGAAAGAAATGGGTGTTTCGACTTTAGTAGCTTTATGTAGCTACTAACAGTAGCTGTTATGACTTTTGGTAGAGTCTCTGAAAGCACAAAGCTTTGGAAATATAAATGGTACAAGCAAGTGAAAGCTTTTCTTTCCTCTTCAGTAGGAAAAGTTGATGCTTTCGAACTGTGATGCTGGAGAGGACTCTTGAGAGTCTGTTGGACTGCAAGGAGATCAAATCAGTCAATCCTAAAAGGAATCAATCCTAAATATTCATTGGAAGGACTGATGCTAAAGCTGAAGCTCCAATACAGTGACCACCCGATGTGAAGAACTGACTCATTTGAAAAGACCCTGATGCTGGAAAAGATTGAAGGCAGGAGGAGAAGGTGGCAACAGAGGACGAGATGGTTGGATGGCATCACCGACTCAATGGTCATGAGTTCGAGCAAACTCTGGGAGATAATGAAAGACAGGGAAGCCTGATGTGCTACAGTCCATGGGGCTGTAAAAAGTTAGACACAACTGAGTGACTGAATAACAATAAGGATAAAAAGTATACTCTTGGTCATAATTTATAAGACTGCATTAAGCTACAGTAAAGACATTAAACTTTACAGTGGAAAAAAAAAACTTTACAGTGAATAAGAAAATACATTTTATCACTGTTAAACTACTTACACCAAAACTTTTACCTTCCATTTCCGGGAGTTCTTACAAGAACCCAAAAGAAATCAGGGGCTTCCCTGATGGCTCACTTGGTAATGAATCCACTTGCAATGTGGGAGACCTGGGTTCAATCCCTGGGTTGGGAAGATCCCCTGGAGGAGGGCATGGCAACTCATTCCAGTATTCTTGCCTGGAGAATCCCCATGGACAGAGAAGCCTGGCAGGCTACAGTCCATGGGGTTGAAAAGAGTCGGACACGACTGAGCGACTGAGCACACAGACAAACGGAATTATAGTTCTTCCTTCTAAGAGTTTCAGATTCCTACTTAGGTATACTATACTGTCTTGAAATTTACCAAAAAATTCACAAATCCAATTTTTCTTTCTGATCAGATCAGTCGCTCAGTCGTGTCAGACTCTTTGCAACCCCATGAATTGCAGCATGCCAGGCCTCCCTGTGCATCACCAACTCCCGGAGTTCACTGAGACTCACGTCCATTGAGTCAGTGATGCCATCCAGCCATCTCATCCTCTGTCGTCCCCTTCTCCTCCTGCCCACAATCCCTCCCAGCATCAGAGTCTTTTCCAATGAGTCAGCTCTTCGCATGAGAATTCCCTGGTGGTCCAGTGGTTAAGACTTGGTGCTTTCACTGCTGTGGCCCAGGTTCAATCCTTGGTTGGGGAACTAAGATCTCGCAAGCTATGTGGCATGGCCAAAAAGAAAAGTGAGAATAGGTTCTATGTAATTGTAGACCTTGCTCATAACTCTTAATTTTAATTTTATCTATGTTACTAGATAATATATCCATATGATTCAAAATTTAAGAAATATGAACCAATATATAGTAAATGGTCTCCTGCCAACCTTGTTTAGCCACGCAGTTTCCTTTCCAGAGACAATATTATTCATTCATTGAAAATATATATTGAGTGCCTATTATCCACCAGGCACTTTTCCAGGTGCCAGGATAGAGTATTAAGCAAAGACAAAAATTCTTGCCCTCGTGGCACTTACATTTTAGTTGGGGGAAAAAAGGACAATAAATAAGATAAATATGTTAGTGATATGTTCCACACAGAAAAATAATACAAGAAGGCAGACAAACTATGTTGGGGGTTGGGAGTGGTGGAGATGGGGAGCATATTTCACCAGGGAAAGCTTCACTGAGATGATAATACTTGAGTATGACCTGATAGAAGTAAGGAAGCAAGTCATGTAGATATCTGGGGTGAAGGACATTATAGGAAAAGCAAGCAGCAAGTGTAAAGGCCTTGCTGCAAGAGTATGCCTGGCATGTGTGAGCAATAACAAGAGGCCACTTTGGCTAGACAGAAAAAAATGAGGAGAAAATACATGCAGAGTACATAGCCAGCCCCTTGTAGGTCATATAGACTGACTTTTACTCAGAGTATGATGGGAGTCACTGGTAGCTTCTGAAGAGAGGAGTTATATGAATTGATTTCCATTTTAATACAATCATTACAGAATGCTATAATAAGAGTAAATTGCCCAAATGTGGTACATTCATAGAATGAAGTACTATTCAACAATAAGGAAATGAAGTACTGATACACGCTGCATGCTGGATGAGCCTTCACAGCATCATATTAGATGAAAGAAGCCAGCCAACGAGGACCACATTGGTATGCTTCCACTTAAATGAAATGTTCCAGAGTTGGCAAATTTATACAGACAAAAAGTAGATAAGTGATTGCTTAGGCCTGGGGTGCAGGGTGTTGGTAGGGAAATGGCACAAGGATTGAGAGGAAATGTAGAGGGATTCCTCATATATATGGAGACATTATTCTCCATCTATCTATATAAAAAAGACAATAAAGGATACCATGAATAATTATACATCAATAAATTAGATAACCTTGATGAAACAGACAACTTCTTATCAACACAATCAAAGCACTGTGGTACAACGTAAGCATAGTTCTAAAAAATTACACATATTTATACGAGAGGAGTGTGTGTGTGTGTAATATAGACACTTACAATAACTCCAGAAGGATAAATACCAAGGTGTTAAAAATGGTTATCATTGGGTGAGTAGAAAGAAATCTGGGTATTTTTAGATACTTTCTTGTTGATTTTTTTTTTCTTGCTGATCTTGAAATTTTCAATATTTTTGTAATTGGCATATATGACTTTTTTTAAAAGAAGACAAAAGTAATGAAAAAAACTTCATTAAAAAAAAACATCCAGAAAACTGTCTGCTGCTTAACCCAAGAAAAATTACATTTATGTGGACAAAACAACTTCCTTTAAAGGAAGTCACCTAAATTGTCTTGCAAAACAGGTATAAGAACCATCGGCACACACCTTCTGGCTAGTTCCTCTGGCATTCTCTTCGGAACCAAGGCTTTGTCCAGTTCAATCTCCAACACAATGTAAGTCCCTGCTTCTACATATTGCTGCAAAGACATTTTTCTCTAATTTATTCTTTCCAGGAAAATACATATTCATGAAAAAATTTTAGTACTATAATGCTCACAATATAAATGAGAAAATTGTATATTTAACTATATATAGTGTGATTATGCAGAGAAGGCAATGGCAACCCACTCCAGTACTCTTGCCTGGAAAATCCCATGGACGGAGGAGCCTGGTAGGCTGCAGTCCATGGGGTCATTGAGGGTCGGACACAACTGAGTGACTTCACTTTCACTTTTCACTTTCCTGCATTGGAGAAGGAAATGGCAACCCACTCCAGTGTTCTTGCCTGGAGAATCCCAGGGACGGGGGAGCCTGGTGGGCTGCCATCTCTGGGGTCACGCAAAGTAGGACACTACTGAAGTGACTTAGCAAGCAAGCAAGCAAGTGTGATTACGACTTAAAATATTTTTTAGATAGAAAAATAACTGGAAAGAAAGATAGTAATGGGGGGGAGGCTTCCCTGGTGGTCCAGTGGTTAAGGATCCGACTGCCAATGCAGTGGGCATAGGTTTGACCCCAGGTCTGGAATGATCCCATATGCAGAAGGGCAACTAAGCCCATGCACCGTAATTACTGAGCCTGAGTACTGCAATGACTGGAGTCAGTGTGCCTAGAGCCCTTACTACACAACAAGAGAAGCCTCTGCAAGGAGAAGCCTGCACACCACAACGAAGAGAAACCCCAGCTTGCCATAACTAGAGAAAGCCCCAAGCGCAGCCACGAACACCTAGGGCAGCCATAAGTAAATAAATAAATAAATATTTTTAAAAAATAGTGGCAGTGGTTATCTCTTGCAGAAAAAGGTTTTCAATTTTACTCTTGAAAACATCTACCCCAGCTGAAGTCTTGTTTAATTTGTTCAATATCATTCTTAAAATTCTTTTAAGTGAGTGTCATTCTATCTTCTAGCAAACATCTTTCAGGAGTCTTGCAGAAATAATATCATAACCTTCTGACATTCCCACCCACACCCTTCTAAGTACCATCTATCAACTTCAACCTAGGACATTTCTACCTAGATTTTTGCCAGCATCCTAAATATATCAGGTCCAAGACTGAACTTATCATTTTCCTATAATAACCACTATCTTTATTTTTCTGTAATGATTCTGTTATCTTTCCAGAAAGTGAGGCTTGAAACCCAAGTTAGCTTTAACTTTTATTCCTCAACACCCAAAGCTTCCAAATATCATACCTTGCCTCTGCAAGTTTTTTACTTTCTTTACTACAACCCTGTCCCTAGATTAAACTGTCATTAACACTCACCTGTACTATAGGAAAAACCTATACACTGACATCTGAATCCCCTACCACAACTTCAGTCTCTTTTTTCCATATTCTGGCAAGAGTATTGCCCTGACACACTCATGAGGTATTATTTCTACATGACTTAAAAACTTACATGTGCATTTCTGAGATAAGGCGTAACAGTCCCTCATCATCCACAGAATGAAACCCACACTTTTCAGCAAGCCTTTCAAAGCATTTCTAAACCCCAACTCAATCCCTCTCTTCTTTATCACCTCCTTCTAGAGCCATTACTTTCTTTTCATTTCTCTATATCATGGTGGTGGTGGTGGTATAGTCGCTAAGTCATATCCGACTCTTGCAACCCCATGGACTGTAGCCTGCCAGGCTCCTCTGTCCATGGGATTCTCCAGGCAAGAATACTGGAGTGGGTTGTCATTTCTCTATATCATACACTGAATTAATTGACATACCCTGAGTTCTGCTACCTTCTTGTGTCTTGACTCAAGTTATTCTCTGATCCTGAAATTCTTCTCCTTCCGTCTCCATTTGGCAGAGGGTTCTCTTTATCTTTCACTACTTGGCTTGGATGCCACCCCTTCCTGAAGACTTCTGAGGCTGCCTCCTCTGACTCCTGAGCCCACACAGCGCTTTCGTTAGTGCCTCTGCTACAGCAGTCATCAAGGGTCTGTCTCACAGTTAGTTACATACCAGTCTGTTTTGCCCACCAGAGTGTTGAGTGTCCTGACAGCATATGAATAAATGCTGTACATGATGTATCTCTACATCCCTAATAGGGCTTAATAAGCATAATTAACGAGACATAATTTTTTAATGCTAGGAAGGACCTTGAAATTAATCTGTTATCCACTCATTTTAGAGTCTCAACAAGACAAAGACATGACCTTACTCAAGGTCATAAGCTAGTCATGGCAAATATGGGATGGTTACTCAGAAAATGAATTTTCCTGAGCATTTTCCACTATATGATACAATCTGCTTAGTAAAGGACTGATGGATTCAAACTTAATTTTCTAACTCTTCATGCAGTTACCTGTCCTTCTGGATTGTTGCAAAGGGAGGGTTCCATTTCCAAAGGAGTATCTGAGCTCTGAGATTTTATACTAGGTGCTTGCTGAAACAAAATAAGCACACATCAAAAATTCAATTCTTACATGGTCTCCACAACAGCAGGAGCAAGGACCATTATGTTGCATCAAAATGTCAATTAAAATGAAGCAATTCATCAAAACAGAAATCAATGCAAGCCTCTGGAAAGTAACAAAACCAGCAAAATCATCAACTTCTCAACAACCTACCACATCCCCAGGCCTAGGCTTTCCTTCCATATCCTTTTCTTTGACTGTTTTATCCTCTTTCAGGTTCTTAGAAACAACTGGTTTAGACACTGGAGAATTAATTCCGCCTACTTTATTATTCTGAATCAAATTATGGCCAGTATCCCGGAACAAGCTAAATAAACACTTGGTCTGAAAAGAAACAAACAAAAAATGTAATTACTCACAGGCAAATGAAACAAACTTAAAAAAAAAACAACTTTATATTGTTCTTATTGAGTTTTTAAAAATTTTACAATGTTGTGTTGGTTTCTGCCATATAACAACACAAATTAGCCATAATTATATACATGCCCCTTCCCTCCTTAGTCTCCTTCCTTCCCCCATCCCACCCCTCCAGGTCATCACGAGCACCAGACTAGGCTCCCTGTCCTACACAGCAACTTTTCACCAGCTATCCCTCCTACACCGGATGGCGTGTATATGCTGATGCTGCTGCTGCTGCTGCCAAGTCACTTCCGTCGTGTCTGACTCTGTGCGACCCCGTAGGCTACTGTCTCCATTTCTCCCACTCCCTCCCTCCCCTGTGTTCACAAGACCATTCTCTACATCTGTGTCTCTTTTCCTTCCCTGCTGTTCATCAATATTATTTTTCTAGATTCCATATATATACATTAATACAGTATATTGTTTTTCTCTTTCTAATTTCACTATGTATAAGGGTGGAGGAACTTCTGAGCACATTATTCTTTAACATCATTTAGTTTTCCAGATAATTTTAGTATAGTACAATCAGAGATAAATAGAAGCAAAAAAGCTTAATTGCCTTGCCATATGGGTTGAACTGATAAAACCATTCATAGAAAATTAGCTGCCTACCCTAGTTTTTAAACTAGGGTTTGAAATTTAAGAGAAATTTCAAACTCACTTGTTTTGGTTTCTCATAACTTGGTACCAGAAAGTGTTTAAACTTTGACACATAGTTTCAGATTAACTTTAAGCGATAGAATTTATTTCTGTACAGGAAATATTATCTATCTAAAAACTACTGGCTTATCACTTATAGTTGGAAGAATAGTACAAGTTTAAAGTAACACTATGCAAGGGGAAATTCAAACTATAGATAAATAACGAGAAAAAAATCTAAAAATAATCTTTATAATTAAACAACAAGGATGAATCTAAATGTAATTTATGATAAATGAAAGAAATAAGACTGCCCTCCCCCCAAAAAGTGGGGAGGAGCGGACAGAGGAGGGAGAGAAGGGTAACAGATGAGGATAATGGATATTTTCAGTTCATGATTGTGGTAACAGTTTCACATATGCAAACCTACATTACAAGTTTTACATTGTACACTTTAGATATATGCAATTTATATGTCAGCTATACCTTAATAAACCTGCTAAAAAATAGTATGGCAATATTAAAGAGAAATTATGAATACTAAATACTATTCACAACCCTGCCACCTCTACCATAATTGCTGTATTTCATATATTCTAAGATGCAGATTTTTCCAAATGTTAACATCTGGAAGAGAACATTTCATGTAAGAGGTATTACACAACATGCAGTCATTTATGTCTCCTTTCACTCAGCATAATGTTTTTGAGGCTTATCCATGTTACAGCATGTATCAGTAGTTCATTCCTTTTTAAAAACAGCTTTGTTGTTCTGTTGTCCATACAATTTACCCATTTAAAGTACAGTCAAAATTCCATGATTTGGGGGAGAAAAAAATCTGCTTTCCAGGTCTAAACAGCATCTTCCTATGAGAATCTGTTTTTCTGCTTGGTTGAAACAGAATGAAGCATTTACAATTTTGGATCTTTTCTGTTTAGGCTAGGGGGATGGTACTAAAGACTGCTAGCCCATGAATATTAAAAATGGAATTCACTGGGCAACATCTAAGCAAGCTTCAGAATGGAGCAGACGATCAATAAAGGCGAAATAAGGTTCTGTTTCAGCAGCAAGTCCAAAAGAGACAAGGAAATGAATTCTTCCAGTTTTGCTCTGGAAAAATAAAATTCAATGATTTTGGCATATTACATTAATTGTAGTTCATTCCTTTTTATTGTTAAATAGTATTCCCTAGTATTCCTTGGAAGGAAAGTTATGACCAACCTAGACAGCATGTTAAAAAGCAGAGACATTACTTTGTCAACAAAGGTCCATCTAGTCAAGGCTATGGTTTTTCCAGCAGTCATGTATGGATGTTGAGAGTTGGACTACACAGAAAGCTGAGTGCCGAAGAATTGATGCTTTTGAACTGTTGTGTTAGAGAAGACTCGTGAGAGTCCCTTGGACTGCAAAGGGATCCAACCAGTCCATCCTAAGGGAGATCAGTCCTGGGTGTTCGTTGGAAGGACTGATGCTGAAGCTGAAACAACAATACTTTGGCCACCTGATGCGAAGAGCTGACTCACTGGAAAAGAACCTGATGCTGGGAAAGATCAAGGGCAGGAGAAGGGGATGACAGAGGATGAGATGGTTGGATGGCATCACCGACTTGATGGACATGAGTTTGGGTAGGCTCCGGGAGTTGTTGATGGACAGGGAGGCCTGTCGTGCTGCAATCCATGGGGTCTCAAAGAGTCGGACATGACTGAGCGACTGAACTGAACTGATTCCCTAGTATAGATGTGCCATAATTTGCTTATTGATTCACTAGTTGTGGGCATTTGGACTGCTGTGACTTTTTAGCTATTATGAATAATGCTATCAACATCCATATACATGTCTTTATGTAAAAGCGAGTTTTCAGTTCTCTTGGTAGGTTCCTAGGAATGATTTACTGGGTTGTATGGTAAGTTTGGAAAGATCCCTAGGAGAAGGGAATGGCTACCCACTCCAGTATTCTTGCTTAGAGAATTCCATGGACAGATCATGGGGTTGCAAAAAGATAGAACATGACTGAGTGACTTTCACTTCACTTCACATGGTAAATTTGGGGAATCCCAGGTGGCTCAGCAGTAAAGAATCTGCCTGCAGTACAGGAGATATGGGTTCAATCCCTGGGTTGGGAAGATCCCCTGGAAGAGGAAATGGCAACCCACTCCAGTGTTCTTGCTAGGAAAATCCCATGGACAAAGGAGACTGGTGGGCTACAGTCCATAGGGGTGCAAAGACATGACTGAGCACACACACATACACACATATGGTAAGTTTAATATAGATTATGGTTATATTTAATGCAGATTTTCTATATTAAAGTAATTTTGTTTATTAAATTATTAATTATAAACAATTAATTATTAAACATAAATTAATTATGTTTAACAAAAATTTTCTAAATAGTTGTTCTACCAAGTATTAAGAGTAGAATATTGAAATTTCTAAATGTTAACTGCCAAACTGCCTATTACCTCTTTCAATTCTGTTGAGTTTGGCTTCATGCATAATGAGGTTCTGTTGTTAGTATATATGTATATACATTTATTATTTACACATGTATTATATATAATAATCTATAATTTATAAATCTCATCTTCCTGATTAATTGACATGCCACACTATATCTGTAATAATATTATTCATCTTGAAGTCTATTTTATCTGATATAAATATAGCCACTTAGCTCTGTTTCTATTTGCATAGTTTATCTTTTCCATCCTTTTACTTCAACTTATGTGTCTTTGAATCAAAACGTATTTGTTGTAGGTAGCATATCATTGAATCTTGATTTTCTATTGAAATATAGTTGATTTACAGTTTTAAGTTTCAGGTATACAGAAAAGTGACTCAGTTACATATATCTTTCAGATTATCTTACATTATAGGTTACTACAAGTTATTGAAAACAATTCCTTGTGTTCTGAAGTAAATCCTTATTGCTTATCTATTTTATGTACAGTAGTTTGTTAATTTCATACTCCTAATTTATCCCTCCCCTCACTTTCTTTCCCCTTTGGTAAACACAAGTTTATTTTCTAAATCTGAGTAGGTTTATGTTTTGTATATGAATTCATTTGTATTATTTTTTAGATTCCACACATAAGTGATATCATATATTTGATTTCTCAAATCCCAACATTTTTTAAAAATCCAGTCTCATAACCTCTTTCTTTTCATTGGTGTATTTAGACTACTCACATGTGTTATTAAAATATTTACATTTATATTTGACATTTTGCTATTTGTGTTCTATATATCTTGTCTTTTTTGCTCCTCTGTTCCTCCTTTAAGTGCCTTCTTTTAATATTAAATACATATATATATATATACTTTTATGCATGTGTATGGTGAGTGAGTGAGTACTAAGTCGCTCAGTCATGTCCAACTCTTTACGACCCTACTGACTGTAGCCCGCCAGGCTCCTCTCTGTCCATGGGATTCTCCAGGCAAGAATACTGGAGTGGGTTGCCATGCCCTCCTCTAGGGGATCTTTCCATGTGTATGGTACCTACACACATACTTTTTTTAGTGGTTGCTTTAGAGATCACAGTATGCATCTGAACTAATCACAATCTATTGCACATTGAGCCTAACTTAATTCTTGTAAAAATAGAAACTTTATTGTACTACAGCTCCATTCTATTCTCCATCCTTTATGCTACTATTATCGTATATAAGTTATATCTATGTAATGCTTTCAAAATGTGGTGCTAGAGAAGACGTTTGAAAGTCCCATGGACAGTAAGGAGATTAAACAAGTCAATCCTAAAGGAAATCAACCCTGAATATTCATTGGAAGGACTGATGCTGAAGATGAAGCTCCAATACATTGGCCACCTGATGTGAAGAGCTGATTCATTGGAAAAGACCCTGATTCTGGGAAAGATTGAAGGCAAAAAGAGAAGGGGATGACAGAGGGTGAGATGGTTGGATGGCATCACTGACTCAATGGACATGAGTTTGAGCAAATTCCAGGAGAGAGTAAAGGACAGGGAAGCCAGGCATGCTACAGTCCATGGGGTCGTAAAGAGTCAGACACAACTGAGTGACTTTCACTTTCAGAGTAAAGGGAGGAGGAGGTGGTTTAGAAGCAGATGTTGGCAAGAATGCCTCAAACTCCACAGTTTTTCATGCATTAATACTTCTCAGTTTGTTGATATCTTTGGTCAATTTCCAGAGTGCTGAAATGGCATTTTGTCAATGGGTTGAGCTTTATAGTTGCTTCTAGGGGGAGAAAATACTTTGACTGCCTTGTCACTCAGACATAGCCAGAAGTGATTCAAGTATTTTTCATATATTTAAAAAATTATGATTATGTATTTATAAAAAGTTGTGATCACAGTGGATGTAGTTTTACATCCTTTTTCATTTAACAGACTATCACATGTATCTGTTCAAGTTTTTTAAGTTTTTCCTAAGAATAATTTGAATAATCTTCTTCACATGCATATAATAAAAGTAATAAATAAAAATGTCTGTGTGTCAACTGTATCTCTAGTGCTTTACATATTTTATCTCTTTTAATATGTAAAACAATGATAGGAAACAAGTACTGTCTCCATTTTACTAATGCATAAAGTTGAGAGAAATTTAGTTACTTGCCCAGAGTCAGTAAATAGCAGCTAGTCTGGAAGTTCCAGAATTCAATCTAGAAACTGCCTGACATCAAAGCCTATAACCTTTTGATTATGATATTCTGTTTCCCTCAGATTCACCCAAAACACCTTGAAACGACTGGTAGGATAAAGTAGTTTATATTTTAGGAATAATAGTCATCGTTCTGATACATACTCAAACATTTTCCCTGATTTTTTAGGTACATTGTAATTTGGTTTGTGATGGTTTCTTCTATGTATAGAAGATTTTTATTTTTTGGCAATCTAAATCTTTTATCGGAGAAGGCAGTGGCACCCCACTCCAGTACTCTTGCCTGGAGAATCCCAGGGACGGGGAGCCTATGGGGTTGCACAGAGTCGGACATGACTGAAGCGACTTAGCAGCAGCAGCAGCAGCATGCTATATGCAAAATTTTTGCTTTCTTTTTTGCATTTAATTATCTACAAAGCATTAATGTTTATCTTTTAAAAAATTTTTATTTCCTAAGTATATATACTTCATTACTTTTTTTTCTTGCTGCACTGGGTCTTCACTTTTGTACTGGGCTTTATCTAATTGTGGAGCATGGGGGCTGCTCTCTAGTTGAGGGGCCAAGCTTTGCATTATGGTGGCTTCTCTTGTTGCAGAGCCCAGGCTCTAGGCAAGTAGGCTTCAGCAGTTGTGATGCACAGACTTAGTTTCCCTGCAGTATACGAGACCTTCCCGAACCAAGGATTGAACCTGTGTCCCGTGTTGCAAGGTGGATTCTTTAACCACTGGACCACCAGGGAAGCCATGATGCTTACCTTTTTAATGGGTGCAAGTTCCACCATTTTTATTTACAAAAATCTATTAATCCATCCTGTATTATTAGACATTTAATCTTAAGTTTAGTTTTGCTATTATTGATCCCCAAAAGTTTTCATGAATATAAGGGCTTTGATCCTATTATTTATTTCAGACACATCCCTATAAACCTGACTTCTGATTCAAAGGATACTTATACAGAGTTTATTACTCATTTGGTTTTCAAATAGAGATGATGGGTCTTTCATGACTCTATTATTGAGTAATAGCTGTCCTAATGATGATGAAATAGTAATGTGTTTTTATTATTATTGATTTTTATAAAGGTGCACTTTCTCCTAAGAAGCAACATGATAAAACTGATTTTTCTCTTAAATAAATAATTTTAATTTTAACATCTGAAAATTGCAAGAACCATATTATAGCTCATTAATCAGTATATGGATTTAAATTTTCGCATACTGAACACAATAGACTTCTTGCATTATTCTAAAGATTTTGTATCCAACTTTATTGAGGTAAATTGAAATATAGGCTTACTTTAGAGATACTGCAGGTTGGTTCCAGACTACATCAATAAAGCAAATATTGCAGTAAAGCAAGACATGGATTTTTTGGTTTCTCAATGCAAATAAAAGCTATGTTTACACTATACTGTAATCTATTAAGTGTAAAATAGCAATGTCTCAAAAACCAATGTACAGATCTTAATTTAAAAATACTTCTTCACTTAAAAAAAGGCCAAAATGATTAGATTAGGAACAACACAGATCACTATAACAAATAAAACAATAATGTTTGAAATACTGTGAGAATTAACAAAACGTGAGAGAGAGACACAAAGTGAGCAAATGCGGCTGAAAAATATCACCCACAGACTTGCTCATCTCAGGGTTACTACCAACCTTCAATTTGTAAAAAGAAAATACAACATCTGTGAAGAATGATAAAGCAAAGTACCATAAAATAAGGTATGCCTATAAAATCATCTGGACCAGTGATGACAAACAGGATTTAACTTATGCTGCTGCTGCTGCTAAGTCACTTCAGTCGTGTCCGACTCTGTGTGACCCCATAGATGGCAGCCCACCAGGCTCCCCCATCCCTGGGATTCTCCAGGCCAGAACACTGGAGTGGGTTGCCATTTCCTTCTCCAATGCATGAAAGTGAAAAGTGAAAGTGAAGTCCCTCAGTCGTGTCCGACCCTCAGTGACCCCATGGACTGCAGCCCACCAGGCTCCTCCATCCATGGGATTTTCCAGGCAGGAGTACTGGAGTGGGGTGCCATTGCCTTCTCTGAACTTATGCTTAAATTCTGATTTTAGTGGAGATGTTTTAGAATACTGTGTTGACAAAGATTCTACGTCCTTATCTGGACTCAAAAGGATGGGTTCAAAAGGAAAGAATATTCTGATTGATATGAGGCTTCCCAGTGGCTCAGTGGGTAAAGAATCTGCCTGCCAATGCAAGAGACACAGGAGACGTGGTTCGATTCCTGGGTTTGGAAGATCCCCTGGAGCAGGACAAGGCAAACCATTCCAGTATTCTTGCCTGGAGAAGCCCATGAACTGAGAAGCCTGGTGAGCTACAGTCCAAAGGGTACCAAAGAGTCAGATCTGACTGAGTGACTACACACGCACTCATGCCTGTATCAGTTCAGTTCAGTCGCTTAGTCGTGTCCAACTCTTTGAGACCTCATGGATTGTAGCATGCCAGGCCTCCCTGTCCATCAACAACTCCCAGAGTTCACCCAAACCCATGTCCATTCAGTCGGTGATGCCATCTAACCATCTCATCCTCTGTTGTCCCCTTCTGCCCTCAGTCTTTCCCAGCATTAGGGTCTTTTCAGATGAGTTAGCTCTTCCCATCCGGTGGCCAAAGTACTGGAGTTTCAGCTTCAGCATCAGTCCTTCCAATGAACACCCAGGACTGATCTCCTTTAGGATGGACTGGCTGAATCTCCTTGCAGTGCCAGGGACTCTCAAGGGTCTTCTCCAACACCACAGTTCAAAAGCATCAGTTCTTCGGCACTAAGCTTTCTTTATAGTCCAACTCTCATATCCATACATGACCACTGGAAAAACCATAGCCTAAATGGACCTTTGTTGGCAAAGTAATGTCTCTGCTTTTCAATATAAACTACATATTTAAAGTATATGATTTCATCAGTCAGAATAACCAATATTCTCATCATCTCTAAATTTTTTCTCATATTTCTTTTGTAATCCATTCTTCCCTCTATCCCTGTTCCCAAGCAACCACTGATTTGCTTTCTACTTTCTGATAACTGTATTTCATTGGCATCATACAGTATGCACTCTCTTTTGTCTGGTTTCTTTCATTTATCATAATACATTTGAGATTCATCCATGTTGCATGTTTAATAGTTCATTCCTTTTTATTGCCAAATAGTATTCCATTGTATGGTTATACCACATAATTTGTTTTTCTGAATACCTGTTGATAGAAATTTGGGTTGTTTCCAGTTTGGGGCTTTTTGTTATCCTAAAGTTTTTAAGATTCAAGGGCAAAAGACTTCAAGGCTCTATATTTAACATCCCAGTGTATCAATTGTTTTCAAATATCAACTGCAAAGATGTGTGTGCTAAAGATATAAGTAAACACATATATAAGAATAAATTAGGATGATAACTTTTATACTAATTTTTCTTACCTTTTCATAGACTGTACTATCTAGGTAAGGGTAAACATGAAAAGCTCCCCGAATCTTCTTTACACCTGGATACAGCAATGGCACCATATTAACATAAGCCACACCATGAAATGAAAACTGACCTTCATCATCAGTCTAAAGGAATAAAAACAGATAGCTGTTAGTGTTACAGAGTAATGTACCATAAGGTCTGGAGCTCTGACTGAGCAGAGCAAAGACCTGACTTTAGGAACTAGCTATGCTACTTGATTTGAGCCAGTTATATAGACATTTTGGGTCTCTGCTTATTTATTTATAAGTGGGTTTAATAATACCATGATCACTGAGATAATATATATTAACAGTGTTAATTAACAGTAAAGATAGTAGTTTGATCAGCAAATACTCTAATAATGTATATTCAACCAAAGAGTCAATTTCTCCATGTTGCTTTTTAGGAAAAAATGTAACTTTGCAATAATAGCAAATGAAGCAACTGACAAACAACTAATCTCAAAAATATACAAGCAACTCCTACAGCTCAATTCCAGAAAAATAAAAGACCCAATCAAAAAATGGGCCAAAGAACTAAATAGACATTTCTCCAAAGAAGACATACAGATGGCTAACACACACATGAAAAGATGCTCAACATCACTCATTATCAGAGAAATGCAAATCAAAACCACTATGAGATACCATTTCACGCCAGTCAGAATGGCTGCGATCCAAAAGTCTACAAGCAATAAATGCTGGAGAGGGTGTGGAGAAAAGGGAATCCTCTTACACTGTTGGTGGGAATGCAAACGAGTACAGCCACTATGGAGAACAGTGTGGAGATTCCTTAAAAAACTGGAAATAGAATTGCCTTATGATCCAGCAATCCCACTGCTGGGCATACACACTGAGGAAACCAGAAGGGAAAGAGACACGTGTACCCCAATGTTCATCACAGCACTGTTTACAATAGCCAGGACATGGAAGCAACCTAGATGTCCATCAGCAGTTGAATGGATAAGAAAGCTATGGTACATATACACAATGGAGTATTACTCAGCCATTAAAAAGAATACATTTGAATCAGTTCTAATGAGACGGATGAAACTGGAGCCTATTATACAGAGTGAAGTAAGCCAGAAAGAAAAACACCAATACAGTATACTAAGGCATATATATGGAATTTAGAAAGATGGTAACGATAACCCTGTATACGAGACAGCAAAAGAGACACTGATGTATAGAATAGTCTTTTGGACTCTGTGGGAGAAGGAAAGGGTGGGATGATTTGGGAGAATGGCACTGAAACATGTATAATATCATATATGAAACGAGTCTCCAGTCCAGGTTCGATGCACGATACTGGATGCTTGGGGCTGGGGCACTGGGACGACCCAGAGGGATGGTATGGGGAGGGAGGAGGGAGGAGGGTTCAGGATGGGGAACACATGTATACCTGTGGTGGATTCATTTTGATATATGGCAGAACCAATACAATATTGTAAAGTTAAAAAACAAAATAAAATATTAAAAAAAAAAAATAAAAAAAATGAAATTTTGCAAAAAAACAACAATAACAAAAGCTTAACAGAAATCAGACTGTGGCCTTAGCTTTAGTTCACAGGTTCACGTAAATGAAAAGAGCCTTACAAATCATCTGGACCAGTGATGACAAACAGGATTTAACTTGTGCTTAAATTCTGATATCAGTGGAGGTGTTTTAGAATACTGTGTTGACAAAGATTCGACGTCCTTATCTGGATTCAAAAGGAAAGAATATTTTGATTGATCAGTAATATCTGCCATGGATGAAGGTGGATGAATGACAGTCTGTCATCATGTATTTGTCAACCCTAACCTCATCTACATTCTCATTACAAAGATGAAGAACATGTCAGTAAATATATGTTAACACAATTTTTAATGGTTGTATGGTTTGCCATAGAAAACATTTACAAGGAAAAAATCAATTAAATGAAGGAAAACACATTTAATTTCTACAAGGTTAAAAGTAATCTCTTTGATTTTGCTGATTATAACAATACCAAAGGACTTCCCTGGTGGTACAATGGATAAAAACCCACCTGCCAATGCAGGGGACATGGATTTGATCCCTGGTCCAGGAAGATCCCACATGCCATGGAGCAATTAAGCCCATGAGCCACAACTATTGAGCCCGTGTACTGCAGCTACTGAACCCCGTACACCTAGAGCCTGTACTTTGCAATGAGAAGCCCACAACTACAGAGTCGCCCCCACTCACCACAACTAGAGAAAGCCCTTGCTCAGCAATGAATATGCAGCATAACCAAAAAAAAAAAGAAAACAAGACAAAAACAATAATCAGAAATTAGACTTAAAGTCCTGTCTTCATATGATAGCATTATGTTGTTTTAGAAATCATATCCCTGATGAATATAAATTTCAAAATCCTCAACAAAATATCAGGAAACTAAATTCAACAATACATTAAAAGAATTGTACACTATGACCAACTGGGATTTAATACAGGGATATATGAATGGGTTCAGTTCAGTTCAGTTGCTCAGTCGTGTCCAACTCTTTGTGACCCCATGGACTGCAGCAAGCTAGACTTCCCTCTCTATCACTAACTCCTGGAGCTTTATATTCACAAATCAATCAATGCAATATACTACATTAACAAACTGAAGAATAAAAATCATATTTGCAAACTAGATGCAGAAAAAGCATTTGATAAAATTCAACATCCATTTATGATTAAAAACCCTCAAGAAAGTGGGTATAGAGGAAATGCATCTCAACATCATATAGGCCATATATGAGAAATCCAAAGCCAACATCATCCTCAAATGTAAGAAGCTGAAAGTATTTCCTCTGAGATCAAGAACAAGACAAGGATGCTCACTCTTACCACTTTTATTCAGCATAGTATTAGAAGTCTTAGGCACAGCACTTAGAAAACAAAAAGAAAAAAAAAAGGAATCCAAATTGGAAAGGAAGAAGTAATAAAGCTGCCACTGTTTGCAGACATGGTATTGTATATAGAAAATCCTAAAGATGCCTCCCCAAACTACTAGAACTAATAAATGAATTCAATAAATTTTCAGGATATAAAATCAATATCAGAAATCCACTGTATTTCTACATACTAACAATGAATTATCAGAAAGAAGAATTAAGAAAACACTCCCATTTAAAAATGCATCAAAAAGAATAAAATATCTAGAAATAAATATAAGTAAGGTAGCAAAAGACTCGTACTCTGAAAAGTACAAGATACTAAGGAAAGAAACTGAAGATGACACAAACAAATGTAAAAATATACCATGCTTATGGATTAAAAGAATTAATATTGTTAAAATACTACTCTCCAGGCACTAAAGATTCAATGCAATTCCTATCAAAATATCAAGGGCATTTTTCACAGAACTAAAACAAATAATTCTAAAATTTGCCAAAAAGGAGGCTCTAAAGGCTCTAAAAGGAGCCACAAAAGACTCTGAATAACCAAAACAATCTCAACAAAGAAGAACAAAGCTGAAGATATCATGCTCCCTGATTTCAACTATACTACAAAGCTAGAGTCGGAGAAGGCAATGGCACCCCACTCCAGTACTCTTGCCCGGAAAATCCCATGGACGGAGGAGCCTGGTAGGCCGCAGTCCACGAGGTTGCTGAGGGTCGGACACGACTGAGCGACTTCACTTTCACTTTTCACTTTCATGCACTGGAGAAGGAAATGGCAACCCACTCCACCGTTCTTGCCTGGAGAATCCCAAGGACGGGGGACCCTGGTGGCTGCCATCTATGGGGTTGCACAGAGTCGGACCCGACTGAAGCGACTTAGCAGCAGCAGCAGCAGCACAAAGCTAGGGTAATAAAGACAGTACGGTACTGGCACAAAAACACACATAGATCAATGGAACAGGATAGAGAGTAAAGAAATAACACTCATATGGTCAATTAATTTATAACATAGGAAAGAAGAATACACAATGAAAAATACAGCCTCCTCAATAAATGGTGATGGGAAAACTGGACAAGCAAAAGAATCAGCTGGCCTACTTTCTCAAAATGTACACAAGACTAAACTCAAAATGGATAAAAGACTTAAATGTAACACCTGAAACCATAAAACTTCTAGAGAGAAACAGAGGCAATATACTCTTTGGCAGCAGTATTTATTGGATATGACTCCTCAGGCAAGGGAAACAAAAGTAAAAATAAATTGGACTATATCAATCTAAAACGTTTTTACACAGGAAAAGAAACTATGAGCAAAACGAAAAGGCCACTTACTAAATGGGAGAAAATATTTGCAAACTATATATTCAAAATGGGGTTAATATCCAACAAGTACAAAGAACTCATACAACACAACCTAAAAAAAAAACCCCAAACACCTGGATTTAAAACTGGGCAGAAGTTGTTCATAGGCATTTTTCCAGAGAAGGCATACAGATGACCAACAGGTATGTGAAAAGATGTTCAATATCAAGCACCATCAGGGGAATGCAAATCAAAACCACAATGAAACATCATCTCACACCTGTAAGAAAGCATGCACGTGTGCTCAGCCGTGTCCAGCATTTTGTGACCCCATGGAGTGTAGCTCACCAGGGTCCTCTATCCACGGGACTGTCCAGGCAAAGAAGCTAGAGTGGGTTGCCATTTCCTCCTCCAGAGGATCTTCCCAACCCACGGATTGAACCTGTGTCTTCTGTCTTGGCAGGCAGATTCTTTACCAGTGAGCCATGTGGGAAGCCCCCTGTCAGAATGGCTGCCATCAAAAGATGATAAGCACTGGCAAGGATGTGGAGAAAAGGGAAGTCTCTTCTCAGTACAACAGTACAACAATGTACTGTTGATGGGATTATAAATTGGTGAGCCATTATGGAAAACGCTAGGGAGGTTCCACAGAAAATTAAAAATATACCTGCCATCTGATCTAGCATTTTCACTTTGGCATATTTACCTGAAGAAAACAATATCATTAACTGGAAAAGAAATATGCACTTCAATATTCATCACAGGATTATGTAAAATAGATATGGAAGTGACCTAAGTGTCTATCAATAGATAAAGAAAGGGCTTCCCTGGTGGCTCAGTAGTAAAGAATCCATCTGACAAAGCAGGAGACATGGGTTCCATCCCTGGTACAAAAGATTCCACATGCCACGGGGCAACTAAGCCCAAGTGCCAAAACTACTGGGCCTATGCTCCAGAGCCCGGGAGCCACAACTACTGTGCCCGCGTGCCACAGCTGCTGAAGCCCACATGCTCTAGAGCTCACGCTCTGCAACAAGCAGTGCAATGAGAAGCTTGTGCGCTTCAACTGGAGCCTAGTATCCACACAGCGCAGCTAGAGAAAAGCCCATGTAGCAACGAAGACCCAGCAAAGCCAAAAATAAATATATACCTTTATTTAAAAAGATAAAAAGACAAAGAAGATGTGGCATATATATGTGTGTGTGTGTATCTGTGTGTATATATACACACACATACACACACACATATACAATGGAATATTCAGTTCAGTTCAGTCGCTCACTCATGTCCGACTATTTGTGATCCCATGAATCGCACCACACCAGGCCTCCCTGTCCATCACCAACTCCCGGAGTTCACTCAGACTCACGTCCATCGAGTCAGTGATGCCATCCAGCCATCTCACCTTCTGTTGTCCCCTTCTCCTCTTGCCCCCAATCTCTCCCAGCATCAGAGTCTTTTCCAATGAGTCAACTCTTCACATGAGGTGGCCAAAGTACTGGAGTTTCCACTTTAGCATCATTCCTTCCAAAGAAATCCCAGGGCTGATCTCCTTCAGAATGGACTGGTTGGATCTCCTTGCAGTCCAAGGGACTCTCAAGAGTCTTCTCCAACACCACAGTTCAAAAGCATCAATTCTTCGGTGCTCAGCCTTCTTCACAGTCCAACTCTCACATCCATACATGACCACAGGAAAAACCATAGCCTTGACTAGACAGACCTTTATTGGCAAAGTAATGTCTCTGCTTTTGAATATTACTCAGCCATAAAAAAGAAATCTTGCCATTTGTGACAACATGGATGGATCTAGAAAGTATTATGCTAAGTGAAATAAGCCAGACACAGAAAGACAAATACCACATCATCTCACTTATATGTGGAATCAAAAAGAAAGAATAAAATAAAACAAAAACAGAGAAAAACGGGTAGTTGCCCGAAGGGAGCGGTGATTGAGTGGGTGAGAGAAAACAACTGAAGGAGATTAAGAGGTCCACACAACCAGTTATGTAATATACGTCACAGAGATATACTGTAATAATACACAACATAAGGAATGTGGTCAATATTACTGTAATAACTTTACATGGGGACAGATGGCTACTAGACTCACCATGGTGAACACTTCATAATGTATGTAAGTGTCAAATCATTATATAGTACACCTGAAAAACTAACGATATTGTGCAACAACTATATTTCAATTTTTTTAAAGACAGGTCTTTTGCAGTAGACATTTATTGACCTACTTCCTGTGGTTTTCTTCTTCAGCAGGATAGGAAGCAACTGTTGGCATAGTCAGTGGGATGAATTGGAAATAGAGTCATTCGGACACATGCATTTATTTTTATCATAAACAAACAAAAAACAGTAGAGAACTTGTTCCAGGCTCATCAAAGCTATATCTTTTCAGAGTAGTAGCACACCTATGAAAATTAGCAGGCTAAAACATTTTAAGTAGGTCAGTCTAAAATAAATTTGGAAAGATGTATTAGGTTGAACCATACAGCCAATATTTAGCTACTTTTGATGTATTCAAAGTCTATTTCATAGTTTTACTTGTGGTAAAACTATAACAGAGGGCTAAAGGGAAATAGGATATCTGAGAATAAAGCCTAAATAACTTTTAGTGGACAACAGGGAACTAGGGTTACCAGTCATTCTGATTTGCCAGGAACAAGGGAGTCTCCTGACACATGAGACTTGCAGCACTAAAACTGGGAAATTATTAATATTAAGCAAATTAGGATGAGCTGGCGACCCTAGGGAACAGCCACACGGTTCACATTTTCCTTTGGTATCAGAATTAGAAGCAGAGTAACAGGCTGGGTCTGACATAGCATTTCTTCTACAATTATTTTTAAGTGAACAAATTTACCTTTTCGAATTTAGCAGATTTCCCTTTGGGCACAGCAACCAGAGGAACCCTTGTGATCTCTACAGGCCAAAATCGGCAATCAGCAATTCGTTTCTGAAAGCTGCAAATCAAGAATCAGCCCATTAGCATTATATGCAAAAATGAGGTTAGTATAATTAAGGTTAAAATGAAGTATTCCTGGAGAAGGAAATGGCAACCCACTCCAGTATTCTTGCCTGGTAAATCCCATGGACAGAGGAGCCTGGTAGGCTACAGTCCATGGGGTCGTAAAAAAAAAAAGAAGAAGAAAAAAAAAATAATGAAGTATTCCTCTCTTTAAAAGTAACCGAATACTTATATGCAAAAATTCTTATTCGGTATGTGAACTTTTAAAACCTTCTCATAGTTATAAAATTCCAAAAATAATTATCCTATATTGCTAGGAGAAGCAAATTATAGTTTTTGAGAGCAGTTTGACAATACGAATCAAAAGTGTTTAAAATGTTCATAGTCCTTGACCCAGAAATTCTACTTCTAGCGATTAATTCTAAAGAAATAATCAAACAAGTACGCACAAAGTACAAAATACATTTATTTCTACTGTGAAAGTAATCCCAGTAGGACTTCCAGTGTCACCCTGGACACATAAAGAGCTTGAAAGCTGTCATTCTTGTCTTCACAACAAGAAAAAAGCTGTTCAAATAAAAAACCAATGACTTTTCTTAGATCCACCTAAGAATTAAGTTCATATGGCAAATCACCACCTTGAAATATAGAGAAACAAGCAAGTACAAAGAAGCATAGCTAAGATTAGCTTACAGGCGTCAGAAGCCACTAGAGCCAGTTTAATTGGTAGAAACACTTTAAAGATAATTGTGAAAAACTGCTGGAGACTGAGAATGAACTAACCAGAGAGTTAAAAACTGGATGCCCACTCTTAGGGAGTCTCTATACTTTCTTGGGATTTAAATCAAGGAGTTCCATCAGATTCTTATGGTGAAAACAGAAGAAAAATTATCTTAGGGAGAAAGAAGGGAAAAGTAACTGTATTACAATATGTCCAGAGTGTTCTCTGTAATAAAGGCCTGCTCTATAAGGGAAACTACATCAGAGTTTTATTTGACCCAGGGAAAGGGCAATTAGACAACTCTAGCCCTATTTGTGGCACCCCACTCCAGTACTCTTGCCTGGAAAATCCCATGGACGGAGGAGCCTGGTAGGCCGCAGTCCATGAGGTCGCTGAGGGTCGGACACGACTGAGCGACTTCACTTTCACTTTTCACTTTCATGCACTGGAGAAGGAAATGGCAACCCACTCCAGTGTTCTTGCCTGGAGAATCCCAGGGACGGCGGAGCCTGGTGGGCTGCCGTCTATGGGGTCGCACAGAGTCGGACACGACTGAAGCGACTTAGTAGTAGTAGTAGTAGCCCTATTTAGCCTTCCTCTCTCACATGAGAAGAGGAAGAAAAAAAGATACACTTATGAAGTCACAACCTCGGGACTCAAACTCATTAAAATACTGAGATTTAATCACAGGATTATAGAAAACTTCCTTTCCCCAACACTTTACCACCATTCAACAGGATCCAGTATAATAACAGTGAATTATAAGTGAGAATCTTCAAACACAAACCCTATTTGGGAAAAAGCTCTGAGCATACCCAGAGACAATAGGGAAGGAGTAAAAGGACGCTGAAGCCTCTAGCGCTCACAGCTATTGAAAGAATTAAATACAGCCTACCTCCCAATCAGGTTAACATAAAACCTCACCCGGAAAACCCAATCACCACATTTCTTATTGCCCAAAACATAATGTCCAGCCTTCAAAAGAAAAAAACTACAAGAAATGCTAAAAGGCAAGAAAAATACCATCTGAAGAGGCAAAGCTATCGTGTGAACTAGACTCAGATATGACACAGATTTTGAAATTATCAGGTAGATAATTTAAAATAATTGATTAATATGATAAGAGCTCTAATGGAATAAGTAGAAAACATGTAAGAACAGATGGGTAATATAAATAGAGAGATGGAAATTCTAAGAAAGAATCAAAAGGAAACGTTGGAAACCAAAAACACTAACAAAAAAGAAAAATTAATTTGATGGGCTTATCAACAGACTGGACATAAACTGAGGAAAAAAATCTGTGATCTTGAAGCTACTGAGCCAATAAAAATTTTCCAAACTGAAACAGAAAGGAGAAAAAAGTTTTTAAATCACAAAAGAATATCTAAGAAATGTGGGACAATTACAAAAGGTATATAGGAATACCAGAAGGGGAAAAAAGTGAGAAAGAAGCAGAAGAAATATTTGAAGTCACAATGGCTGCAAATTTTACCAAATTAATGACAGATACCACAGATCGAGAAAGCTGAGAGCACCAAGCACAATATATATATATATATATAAAAAATCTACACCTAGGTATATCATATTCAAATTGTAGAAAGCCAAAGAGAAAGAAAATCTTGAAGTCAGAGAAAAAAAAAACTTACCTATAGAGGAACAAGGATAAGAATTATCTTGGATTTTCTTTCAGAAATCATGCAAGCAAGAAGAGAATGATGTGTAATACTTACAATTCTGAAAGAAACAAACTACCAACTTAGAATTCTGTATCTACTGTAATTATCCTTCAAAGATGAAGGAAAGATAAGACTTTTAGTCAAACAAAAATGGAAACAAGTTGTGGCCAGTAAACCTGTCATGCAAGAAATGCTAAAAGTCTTCACAGAAAAAGATATGAGATGGGTCAGAAAATATGGATCCATGTAAAGACAGGAAGAGAATCAGAATGAAAAAGATTTAGGTAAAATAAATTTAAATTTTTTTCTTACTTTTAATTAGTCAAATAGATAACTGTTCAAAGTAATAATAGCAAAAAATATATCCTTAATGAAGTATCAGCAAATCAAACAATGTAGATTTATATTATACACTACAATCAAGTTGGGTATATAGAACTCTGAAATATGTAATCAATTTTTCCAAAATTCTAAAACTGTTCTAAAAATAGCCTATTAATTAAAAAAGATATATATTTTCATTCAGATAATACATACATTGATAATCCTTTATTTCTCACTTCTCCCTAATCACTAGGTCAACCAGAGATTGACAGGTAACCACACAAAACTGTGTCATGTTCTGCTTTAGTAAATAAATCCTGATCTGGTATGGGTGACAATGTGTCCAACAAAACCACTCTTTCCTAAGTCTCTTTTTCTTCGAGAGATGGGCAATGAGATGAAGGAAGGTTCTACAAAAAGGGCTAATACAGCCCGCATGTTTCCTTTTTTAATCCATGAGCAGTTGCCTCTTCCAACTTTCTGCCAGGAATGTGACCGTGCAGGCTAGAGAGCCAATGAGCCATCTTGACCCATGAGATAACCTTGTGTATGGAATGCACACATCAAAGAAGGCAGAGCAAAGAGAAAGAGGCTGCATACCTAATAGTACCTAGAGCCACCACACATACTAGATCTGACCTTCTTTTATATGAAAGAGAAGAATCCACATGGTTAAACCACCATCACTAGAAGCCTGTTAGTACGTGTGGTAGAAGAGACTCTCAGATCACCTTAACTCAATTGTAAATAAACAAAAGTATAATAAAACATTTCTTCCCACAGTCCCTATTGGTTAGACATACTCCCTCCCTCTTCCTACCTGACCACTGCAGGAGGATCAAGGTAGCAGCGACTTTCCAAGTCCCAAGTAATCCTTTTCTTCATGCATTCCGCTTGGTTCCTAAATTCCCTATCCTATAAAATCATAAGACAGAGACTTTTATTCTCTCAGTATGGCATGGTTGCCTCCAGCTCCATCTGAGGGCATTCTTTTAATGGATTTGATCATAATAGTTTTATTACTACTACTATTACTACTTTAAGTATGACTACTACTAAAAACACTAACACCATCTTAAAGTTTTGAGTACTTTAGTACACAGAATAAATTACTTATATTATCCTTTTTTCAATCCAATACTAACTGCCAAACATTCATTCACATAACCTCAATCAGTGATTCTAAACCCTGAATGCATATTAGAACTATCTGGAAGCTTTTAAAAACAAAAAATCAAAACTTGGGCATTGGTATTACTTTATTTATTTATTTTAAATTTTATTTTATTTAACTTTACAATATTGTATTGGTTTTGCCATATATCAAAATGAATCTGCCACGGGTATACATGTGTTCCCCATCCTGAACCCTCCTCCCTCCTCCCTCCCCATACCATCCCTCTGGGTTGTCCCAGTGCACCAGCCCCAAGCATCCAGTACCGTGCATTGAACCTGGACTGGAGACTCGTTTCATATATGATATTATACATATTTCAATGCCATTCTCCCAAATCATCCCACCCTCTCCCTCTCCCACAGAGTCCAAAAGACTGTTCTATACATCAGTGTCTCTTTTGCTGTCTTGTATACAGGGTTATCGTTACCATCTTTCTAAATTCCATATATATGCGTTAGTATACTGTATTGGTGTTTTTCTTTCTGGCTTACTTCACTCTGTATAATAGGCTCCAGTTTCATCCACCTCATTAGAACTGATTCAAATGTGTTCTTTTTAATGGCTGAGTAATACTCCATTGTATATATGTACCACTGCTTTCTTATCCATTCATCTGCTGATGGACATAACATCGCAGCACTGTTTATAATAGCAAGGACATGGAAGCAACCTAGATGTCCATCAGCAGATGAATGGATAAGAAAGCTGTGGTACATATACACAATGGTATTACTTTAAAAGTAAATTCTTATACAATTGACCTGGTTAGAGTTTGGCCACCATTGTTTTAAAAGTTTTCTAGGTGACTGTGATGAGCAACCAAGGTTGAGAACTAGTTATCCAAACTAAAATGGGACATAAAATCTAAATATCTAAAATAAAATATCTAAGTGAAAATATTAATAAAAGTAAAGCATGAATTTTTAGTAATCACAATGATGAGAAAAGACACTACACAATATTTTTAAAATACTGCTAGCCTTATCTCTGGGCTTCCCAAGTGGCGCTATTTAAAATATTTAGAATCAGACGCCAAAATAATTCAACCACGCACTATATAATTACTTCATCAAATGTTTCCACTAATGATTATCAGTTTGTTCAAGACACATTTGCAAATGTGTTTACAGAATTTCCTATGCCCTTGACAAACATATGTTGTAGAAAAATATGAAGGAAGGAAGGAAGGAACAGAAGGAGAGAGGGAAGGAGGGAACAAAGGAAGGAATATAAAGAATAATTTCAACAACTTAAATGTCCACCAACAGGAGACTAATTAAGCAAATTAAAGTATGTTCATACTATTTCATATCATATAGCAAGTACAAATAAAGAAAAAGAATGAGAATGCTCTTCGTATATTTATGTGGGAAAAATCTCCACGATATACTATAAAGCAAAAAAAGCAAGCTGCAGAAGTGTGTGAGTATGTCACCGTTTGTGGGAAAAATGACAGGAAAAGAATACATGTAGATATCTGTGTGTATGAATACATGAAGAAAAACATTTTCCGTGCTTCCAATATGATTAAGCACTTTATATAATACTCAGTTCGGAGGAGGCAATGGCATCCCACTCCAGTACTCTTGCCTGGAAAATCCCATGGACGGAGGAGCCTGGTGCACTGCAGTCCATGGGGTCGCTAGGAGTCGGACACGACTGAGCGACTTCACTTTCACTTTCCACTTTCCACTTTCATGCACTGGAGAAGGAAATGGCAAGCCACTCCAGTGTTCTTGCCTGGAGAATCCCAGGGACGGGGAGCCTGATGGGCTGCCGTGTATGGGGTCGCACAGAGTTGAACACGATTGAAGCGACTTAGCAGTAGTAGTAGTTTAATACTCAGTTAAAAATAAATAAACACTTCACACTTGAAATAAAGCAAAAATAGCATAGTCTTCCTGACAGGTTCTAGTTCTGAAAACAGCAAGACTTTGAATACTTTCTGTAAATCCGGACTCCCTAAAGAAAAACAATTTGATCCCTGCCTTTTACTTTGTCGATGTCTATAAGCCAGTCTTTCTGGAATCTGACTTCCTTGCGCCTTTTGTGAGGAATCTTTAGGAAACTTTACTTTTCTAAACGTTTTTGCTTCTGAGTCTTCCTCTGACTATGTACTTTTGCTTTATTTATGTTCATAAAAAAGTATCCGAAAAGGAACACAAGAAACTATAGTGAAGGTTAACTTTCAGGGTGATGATCGAGGAAGGAATTAGGAAGAAGAGACAAGGACGAGCAGGGAGAATTCAACTGCATATCTCTTAATGCTTTTTCAACTTGTGACTGTATCATAACCTACTCATAAATAAATAAATTGCAAATGAGATAAAGAGTAAAATATGAAGTAAATCAATTATTTTGCTTGTTGGACTTAAGTCAGGAAACATTTTAATCAGAATTTTTACAGATAATTGTTTTGACATAACTGTTTAAGAGGTAATGGGTGTGTATGAGTTACAGTGATTTACAAACTGTAAACATGTTTTATCATATGCCAGTGCACTGAGATTGCCACCACAAACCATCTCATTCTCTCACCTCGGGGTGGTTGAGTTCCCCTTCTTCTTCCTCGTAAGGGCCACCAACGATGAAACTGTCAGGAATGTTGTTGGCTCCGGGAGCCAGAATGTTGGGAATAGGCCATTTTTTGGGCCTAGGAACAGGTTCTCTTTCCCCTCCAAGCTTCAGAGTTCCGTTCTTGAAGAAGATGGGATAGTCCTTCTAGAGAAATAAATACCATGTAACAGGAAATTTTGTAAAAGACTATGAAGTGGACAAAAAAAGATTACTGAAGTGTCTTTTCGATGGAACATCAGGTATTGTCTAATAGACCCTTCTGTGATTATCTGAGTCTAAAGAGGGGCTTATGTCCTTCATTTGTCTTTGTGCTATTTTATAATTCTGTAATTTATAGAAAATTGATAATAATGCAAATTATTCTTGTCCATAGATATGCACATGTATTTCGTCCAGTAAAAATATAACTGATTATTGCCCTATGGCTGATGATAAGTTTTGAATTATCAGCAAACATATTACAACTTTCCTGGTTGCTTACCAGGAAAAGGTAAGCAACCTCACCTCTGAACAAATCTGGGTCATTTGCTCAGATTCTTGTTTGAATTGGTTTAATCCCTTTATTTCATTTTATATTTATATGAGAGTCATGATGTACCTTTTTAAAAATTCTTTTACAAAACAAATGTGACAAAGGCTAAAAATATAAACATTTTTGTATTTGCAATTCATCTAAAATAAATTTGCAACAGAAAATTGGCAAAGTCTATAAATACACAATTTAGAGAAAAGCAAATTAGAAAATCCAACATTTAAATAAAAACATGCTAAATATGAATAAGTGAAATGCATATTAAAACCATGAGATATTGTTTTAAACCACAGATTGGCAGAGTCAAAGTCTGAAAATATTAAGTGTTGACAGCACTGTAAAGTTAATGATATTCTTACACATAGTTCATGGAAATGTATTTTGGTATAACTATGGAAAACAATTTTGTAGTCCATTATAAAAGTTAAAATTGGCATAACCTATAAGTCAAATATTCTAATTCTTTGGGTTTTAAGACTTCTGTGAAGGAGGGGCCTCTACAGGATAGTAGAGTAACAATCTTTGAAAATCTGCTCCTCAAAAAAAACCCCAATAATGCTAGCAAAAATTGCCAAAATTAAGGATGTCAAAACCATTCAATACGGACAGGACAGTCTTTCCAACAAATGGTTCTAAGAAGACTAGTTATTCCCATGCAAAAGAATGAGATTCATTCTTACCTAACACCATATACAAATATTAACTCAAAAATGGATCAAAGGCCAAAACATAAGAGCTAAAACTATAAAACTGTTAGATGCAAACACAGGGGGAAAGCCTCTGGACATCGTATTTGGCAATGATTTCTTGGTTATAACAAAATTAAAAAATGGATAAATAGAACTTCATCAAAACTGAAAACTCTGGGGTATCAAAAGATACTAACCAGCGTAAGAAAAGGCAACCAACAGAATGGGAGAAAATACTTACAAATCACGTATCTGGTAAGGGATTAACAGCTAAAAAATATAGAGGACTCCCAAAATGCCAACAAAAAAGACAAACAACCCAGGTCAGAAATGAGCAAAGGACTTGAATAGATATTTCCCCAAAGAAGATATAAAAGGGCCAGTAAGCACATGAAAAGATGCTCAGCATCTTTTAATTTTTATTTCACTAGGGAAATATAAATCAAACACATAAGGTTTGCTACTTCATACCTATTAGAATGGCTATTATGAAAAAAGAAAATAACAAGAGTTGGTAAATATTGGAGACATCACACTGCAGGTGGGAGTGCTGATGGTGACGAGGAATTGGAGATTTCCAGACAAAAAGTGTAAAATGGCAATAAAGCAGATGAAACTAATTATGCTTTTTTAGCAAGCAATCTGAAATCTCTTTTAAGAGCCTCAAAAAACCCATACACATCATTCTATAGAAATCTGGACTAAGAAAATAACTTGGATATAAAAGATTATAATGTAAAACACCATACAAAATTTACAATATATATGCAAAAAAGTAATCTTTGTACAAATACGACTTCCAAAAATTGTCAGTTTTTAATTGATTTACATATTTTCCACAATAAATATGTATTTATTGATATAAATTATACATAGACTATATGTAACATGTAAACTATACAGTTAACATAAATGTATAAAACAGAAGCAAACTTCATTTTTTTGAGCCTAAAAAACTCAGCTGTTAACAGAGCTTGCTTTGAATAAAATCTTAGAAGGTGAGGAAGAGATGGCCATACGAGTGTTTAAATCTGTATAAATTTCGCGCTGTAAGTCTTTACCTCTCCAGCTGACGGAACTTGCATTCCAACCATGTAGTTCTGCAGCGGCCCTATCGGAAGGAAGGATTCAGGCACAGAGTAGGCAGCCTCCAATGTGACCTTCAGAAGATTGCCTCCTGAGATCTGGGCTGGGGTCAATAAGGGCTCCGCGACAAATACTTTAACTTCAAGGCTGCACTGCTATAAAAGAGTAAAATTACACAGAAATTTTAAAACACCAGAGGCCTCCCCAGGTTTTACATTATCTCATTTGAATCTCACATCACTGTTCAAGGTAAGAAGGTCAGGTTTAATTATTTCCATACAGAGGATTCAAATAACTCTTTCTAGGTCCCATAAGTTAGAGATAAAGCCAAGAAGAGAATCTTATCTCAAAGTTAGAGCCCTTTCTTTCTGAGGGCAAGTATGAATACAAATATATATAGAAGAGGAATCTGAAAGTTTTATACTGAAATGTTATTAATAGTTGCACATGAGTGAGTGAGATTAGGGTGCTTTTATTGCCAGTCCGTATTTTATGATTATTTCTGTAATTTAAATATAGTGCTGAAAAAAATTTTTTATTAAATGTTTTTTATTAAATATTTGAAAATCATGTTCTTTAACATATTTCTGTTTTTCAAAGGTGAAAGAGCATTTCTGGCAGCATGAAAAGCTCTAGGAATGATTTTTTTTAGTAAGGCTACCAAGATTTGGTCATAGCAAACACCCTCTTCTAACAACACAAGAGAAGACTCTACACATGGACATCACCAGATGGTCAACACCAAAATCAGATTGATTATATTCTCTGCAGCCAAAGATGGAGAAGCTCTATACAGTCAGCAAAAACAAGACCAGGAGCTGACTGTGGCTCAGATCATAAACTCCTTATTGTCAAATTCAGACTTAAATTGAAGAAAGTGGGGAAAACCACTAAGACCATCAGGTATGACCTAAATCAAATCCCTTATGATTATACAGTGGAAGTGAGAAATAGATTTAAGGGACGAGATCTGATAGACAAGAGTGCCTGATGAACTATGGATGGAGGTTCGTGACATTGTACAGGAGACAGGGAGCAAGACCATCCCCAGGAAAAAGAAATGCAAAAAAGCAAAATGGCCATCTGAAGAGGCCTTACAAATAGCTGTGGAAAGAAGAGAAGCAAAAAGCAAAGGAGAAAAGGAAAGATATAAGCATCTGAATGCAGAGTTCCAAAGAATAGCAAGAAGAGATAAGAAAGCCTTCCTCAGTGATCAATGCAAAGAAAGAGAAAAACAACAGAATGGGAAAGACTAGAGATCTCTTCAAAAAATTAGAGATATTAAGGGAATATTTCATGCAAAGATGGGCTCAATAAAGGACAGAAATGGTAGGGACCTAACAGAAGCAGAACATATTAAGAAGAGGTGGCAAGAATACACAGAAGAACTGTACAAAAAAGGTCTTCACAACCCAGATAATCACGATGGTGTGATCACTGACCTAGAGCCAGACATCCTGGAATGTGAAGTCAAGTGGAACTTAGGAAGCATCACTACAAACAAACCTAGTGGAGGTGACGGAATTCCAGTTGAGCTATTTCAAATCCTAAAAGATGATGCTGTGAAAGTGCTGCCCTCAATATGCCAGCAAATTTGGAAAACTCAGCAGTGGCCACAGGACTGGAAAAGGTCAGTTTTCATTCCAATCCCAAAGAAAGGCAATGCCAAAGAATGCCTAAACTACCGCACAATTGCACTCATCTCACACGCTAGTAAAGTGATGCTCAAAATTCTCCAAGCCAGGCTTTAGCAATACATGAACCGTGAACTTCCAGATGTTTAAGCTGGTTTTAGAAAAGGCAGAGGAACCAGAAATGAAATTGCCAACATCCGCTGGATCATCAGAAAAGCAAGAGAGTTCCAGAAAAACATTTATTTCTGCTTTATTGACTATGCCAAAGCCTTTGTGTGGATCACAATAAACTGTGGAAAATTCTGAAAGAGATGGGAATACCAGACCACGTGACCTGCCTCTTGAGAAACCTATATGCAGGTCAGGAAGCAACAGTTAGAACTGGACATGGAACAACAGACTGGGTCCAAATAGGAAAAGGAGGACGTCAAGGCTGTATATTGTCACCCTGTTTATTTAACTTATATGCAGAGTACATCATGAGAAATGCTTGGCTGGAAGAAGCACAAGCTGGAATCAAGATTTCCTGGAGAAATATCAATAACCCCAGATATGCAGATGACACCACCCTTATGGCAGAAAGTGAAGAAGCACTAAAGAGCCTCTTGATGAACATGAAAGAGGAGAGTGAAAAAGTTGGCTTAAAGCTCAACATTCAGAAAACTAAGATCATGGCATCTGGTCCCATCACTTCATGGGAAATAGATGGGGAAACAGTGGAAACAGTGGCTGACTTTATTTTTCTGGGCTCCAAAATCACTGCAGATAGTGATTGCAGCCATGAAATTAAAAGACGCTTACTCCTTGGAAGGAAAGTTATGACCAACCTAGACAGCATATTAAAAAGCAGAGACATTACTTTGCCAACAAAGGTCCATCTAGTCAAGGCTATGGTTTTTCCAGTGGTCATGTATGGATGTGAGAGTTGGACTGTGAAGAAAGCTGAGCACTAAAGAATTGATGGTTTTGAACTGTGGTGTTGGAGAAGACTCTTGAGAGTCCCTTGGACTGCAAAGAGATCCAACCAGTCCATCCTAATGGAGATCAGTCCTGGGTGTTCATTGGAGGGACTGATGTTGAAGCTGAAACTCCAATAATTTGGCCACCTGATGCGAAGAGCTGACTCATTTGAAAAGACCCTGATGCTGGGAGGGATTGAGGGCAGGAGGAGAAGGGGACAACAGAGGATGAGATGGTTGGATGGTATCGCCGACTCAATGGACATGAGTTTGAGTGAACTCCGGGAGTTGGTGATGGACAGAGAGGCCTGGCTTGGTGCAGTCCATGGGGTGGCAAAGAGGCAGAACTGGAGGGAAGCAAAGGCAGCTACAAGTCTACTTGTAATGTTACAGGTGAGAGATTACAAGGTGATAAAGTGTAAGAATAAAGCTAAGAAGAGAGATTCCAAAGGCACTGAGGAGATAGAAAAGGCTGGATTTGGTGCAGGGCCAATTTGCAGATTAGTGTCAGAGTCCAGGTGAGCAGTCATGGAAGTAATATAGATTCTATATATGTCCTATGATTTATGAATGAGTGATGCCACTATCCAAAATAAAATAAAAGGAAGTGCTAAGTTCAGTTTTAAAATGTTGAGTGGAATTTCATTATAGAGAAATCAGTAGGTAATTGTAAAGTCTGACATTCTGAAATTCAGGAGAGGGGTCTGAAGAATTTAATTCAGCAGCTCAGACCCCTCTCCTGAATTTCAGAATGTCAGACTCTACATGTGAAATTCATGGATGATACCCTTCCCCTCAAATTTATGGATGATAGCCCTCCCCTACGAGTTGAACACAGATTAAGAAAAGAAGGTGACCAAGGACAGATCCTTCATACTAAGCAACAGAGGAAAAAAAAGAGGAGCTTCAGTGGTGAGTCAGATGGTAAAGAATATGCCTGCAGTGCAGGAGCCCTGGGTTCAATCCCTGGGTCGGAGAGATCCCCTGAAGAAGGGAATGGCAACCCACTCCAGCATTCTTGCCTGGGAAATCCCATGGACAGAGGGGTCTGGTGGGCTACAGTTCATGGGGCTACAGTCAGACATGACTTAGTACTACCACCACCACCACCGGGGGAAAGAGATGCAATGCAGGAACCTAAGAAGGTATAGTCAGTGAGCTAGAAATCAGAATATCAAAGGGAGGAAAGACTTTTAAGAAAGACAGACATTGGAGAATGTGGTATCTCTGATCAATATGTCTCTGAGAAGATAAGTGAAATGTCCCTCAGGTTTCTAATATGTATTATTGAATATGACAAGGAATACCAGATGACAAATTGAAGTCTCCTTTTCAGGGACAGGTTTATATCATTTTAGTCTCTGAATCTTGAAAAAACTAGTATATATGCTAATACATAAAATTAGTGAGAACTCTTGTCATATATTTTTTCCTTGAGTATGTGAAACAATTAAACACAGGAATATTATGAGCAGAGGTCATGAGGACTGGCAAATCATTTGACTAACTTTTCTCCTACAGTGATTTAAAGGAAATCAACAGCACAGAGGCTGGGACACTGGACCAAGGAAGGCAAATGGAGCTCAAATATCTACCTCTTTCCAGCATATGAAATGACAGAAAGATACTAAATGATTATCCTTATCATCAATAAAACAATAATGCTATAACAGCCCAAGAACAAGAAATGCCATCACCGGACTACACAGTTTTAGGAATCCTTGAAAGACAGAAAGAAAATTAAATCAGATCGACCAAAAAAAAAACTAGAAAAAAACAATCATATCCTACAATAAGAGGAGAGAATCACAGCAGAGGTAGGAGTGGATTGTGGCAGAATCCACAACAATCAGGAAGGATCCACCTCAATTGTTAAACAGGGAACTGCATTCAGAATAGTTGGGACAGTTAGGCCTTTCTCTCTCCTTGACTTGTGCGAAACAGAAGACAGCTGTGGTATCCGCTGAAGAGTGAGTGTGTACCTGCACAAGAGTGGTAAAAGCAGAGCCTCAAGAAGCTACCGATGCCAGGAGAAGCTGTGAAACAAAGCCCAGGACACAAACCAGTGGCACAGCCTACCAGTTCATGCTTCCCCTCTTCCAGTGGTCAGGGGCAGGCTGCCGTGACAGAAACTGTGTTAGGTGCCTTCATACGCTACTTAATTTAACCCACCAGGACACAGTTAAAGAAGTATTTTTACGGTTAAACCTTCCCTATATATACCCCTGGGCAAAGTAACAGATATCTACTCTGTGTCCATATACCCCACCCCACCATTTAATCACACTGGTGGTCATAACTTTTGATGTGTGGACTATGAACTCCTAAGGTAGGATTCTGCCTTATTATCTTTGTTTCCCAGAACCTAGCACTATGTGTGCCTGTGAAAAGAAGGAAAGAAGGTGCCTGAAGAATTAAACTCAACTAAACTGAACCGTAAGTGCAGAGAGTCTTGACTGAGTATCAGGCTGAAATGTTGGAGAGTTAAAACTCTGATTACCTTAACACCTGATCGAAAAGGTTCTATGGGCGAACCTGGCACAGGGTGCAGTGGTACCATTGTTTCAAACGAACTTTCTCCTGTGAAAAGAAGCCCAAGTCAAGCCAGAAAAGGAAGGGTTTTGCAGAGATAGCTGTGCTCATCTTTTCATCGCATCTCTCAAATTCATTGAGGGTATTTTTGTACTTCTCTGGAACTAAGTTTTATGAGCTTTGTTATTTCTGCTGTTGAGCAAATCACACATCTGACCTTCCAGGAGAGGAAGAAGGTCCACCACAGCTTGACCAAGAACCATGGTCTTCTCCTCTTTCTGTTTCTTTTCCTTTGGTAAAACTTCAGTCACTGTTACTAGAAAAATCAAAACAAAGAAATGAGAACATGTCTAACTCACAAATCAGATAACCAAGGTGCAACAAAGCACTGTCAAAGAAAATCAAGTTAAGAGAAATGAACTGGAAACTCGAGAAGGCACCATTATTAGCGACTTCCTGTGGGAGATACTGGACCTTCTCAGTGACTTATTAAACTTTTTTCCATGCAAATTATTTTTAAAAAGGATTTTATATCATAATCATGTACACACATAAGTATAATTTACTGCTACATGTGATTATAACAAAGTTTCACGTAATATTCATCCTTACTAGCTCAAAATCCTTAGGTATTTTCTATTAGGTTTCATGTATAAGAAATTACTGGTCATGACTCCCTCAATCAATTTTCAGAAAGACTAAAAATCACCATCTGTAGTTTGAAAAACACTGTTCCAGATCTTCCCATATTGCCTAGCACAGGCCTTAGCACACCTTGGAGTAATTTATAGAGCATGCAAGGTATGTACCAGTTTTTTCACTGCAGCATCATTCCTTGTATGTGTCAATATTTATTATGCAAAATTTCAAATATGTAAAAATGAGTAGCACAGATGGTAAAGAATCTGCCTGCAATGCAGGAGACCCAGGTTCAATCCCTGGGTTGGGAAGATCCCCTGGAGAAGGAAACGGCAACCCACTCCAGTATTCTTACCTAGAAAACCCCATGGACAGAGGAGCCTGGTGGGCTACAGTCCATGGGGTCACAGAGTTGGATGCGACTAACACACACACACAGTATAATGAATATCCCTATAACCATCACAGAGGTTTAACAACAGTTAGCGTATATTTGCTTCATGTTTGTGGAAATACTTCCAAGGAAGTTACAGACATCTTTACATTTTACTCCCAAATATTAAAGTATACAAATCCAAAATATGATACTTTCCTACATAACCGCAACATCTCTATCACATCTAGTAAATACGTGTAACAGCATTAAATATAATGCCTTAATGCATCTAATGCCCAGTCTACATCTAACATTTCTTAACTGCCCCAAAATTTATTCTGTAGCTGGTTTGTCTCAAAGGCCACATGTTGCAATTGGCTGTCATGTTTCTTCATGTTCTTTTCATTTACAACGGTCTCTCCTCCCACATACGTTATTTTAATATGGCACTGCTTTCTTGAAGACATCAGGACAGTTACAGAGAATATCTCACCTTCTGGATTCATCTTTTTTCTTTCTCATTGTATTTATTTCTCAATCCTTGTTTCCTCTAAATTTAGGTTCCTCTGTTAGCATTTTTGGCAAAGTTAATACAATTTGGTAACATACTTGCCTAAATGTTACATTATTAAACTCTGTGATCTTGCTAATTGTGAAAATGGAATCTCTGCTTAATTTTACTTCTCATATTAAAGTGAGATTGAACATTTTCCTTATGTTTAACCGTAAGTTATGTTTATCTGTGAAATTTTCATATCTCTTTCATATGCTTTGTGGACTTATCTGTTAGGTTCTAGGTGTTTTTTTAATTGGTATATAGGAGCTCTTTAAAGGGAAAGTACAGAACAGAACTGCAAATTGTATCTCAGTTTGTGATATCTTATAGTTGCTTATGTAAAATGTATTTTGTTTTCCTTCTGTGGCTTCTGCATTAGCAAAATACTTAGATAGGCTTCACTATTCTGTTTATTTAATTATGGTACATACTTTAATTATGGTACATAATTTAATTTTGTACACACATTTTATCCATCTATAATTTATAATTCAAAAGATACATAATTCAAAAAATTCAAAAAAGACACATGTACTCCCGTTCACGGTAGCACTATTCACAATAGCCAAGACACGGACACAACTTAAATGTCCACTGACAGATGAATGGATAAGGAGGATACATACATACACACACACACACACATAACAGAATACCAGACATCCATAATGAAGATTGAAATAAGGCCATTTTCAGCAACATGGATGCAACCAGAGATTACCATACTAAGTGAAGTAAGTCAGAAAAAGAAAGACAAATACCATATGATATCACTTATACATGGAAACTAAAATATGGCACAAAAAAGTGGATATATATGTATGTGTAACTGACTCTTTGCTGTATGGCAGTAACTAACACAGCACTGTAAATCAACTATATTCCAATAAAAACTTTTTAAATTAAAAAAGTCCTCATAAGTCAAATTATAGTATATGTGAACATTCAAAATGACAATTCTAATTTAAACATATCTCAAGGCTACTAATGTTAATAATAAAAAAGACAAAACAAAACAAAAATAAATAAATAAAATATGGCACACACGAACCTATCCATAAAACAGAAACAGACTCACAGACACAGACCACAGACTTGTGGTTGCCAAGGCAAAGTGGGTGAGGGAGAGGGATGGACTGGGAGTTTGAGGTTAATAAGTCAATCTATCAAGTTTAGAATGGATAAACCACAAGGTCCTACTGTACAGCACAGGGAATATATCTAATCTCCTGGGATAAACCATAATGGAAAAGAATATTAAAAAAGAATGCATATATGTGTATAACTGAGTCACTTTGTTGTATAGTAGAAATTAACACTGAAGGAAAGTTACATGGCTCAAAATAGCCTGGAGCTAACACTCCCCTTCTGGTCCTCCCCACCATTCTATGCAAAACAAAGAACTCTCAAGGGAAGGAAAAAATGGACATTAAGGTCGATTTCACCCAGCTCCTAGCTAGTCCAGCCCCTGGCCAATCTCCAAAATTCCTTGCCCCAGGTGTTTAAGAGATAACTACTCTGAACAACCTTGGAGAAGAACAGGTTCTTCTTAAGTTAGGGTCTCCTTAAGACCCTAACTTTCCACATACATGCCTATTTATACTTACTCATTTCTTAGGTTAGTGCAGCAGCTCGCTGATCTGACTGCTGCCCCCTCTCACCTCATTAAAGGTGATCTGTTCCTGTAAAGTGCCAGTCTCCTTTTTTTTCTGAACCTCGCCTTCTCTAACTCCCTTACCTTACAAGCACAACATTATAAATCAACTGTACTTCAATAAAAATAAATAAATAAAATAAAAAATTTAAAATCACACTATCAAAAAAAAGGATATGGGTTAAAACAAAATAAAACAAAGACTTCCACTCCAGTACGGCAATCTTGCCTGGAAAATCCCACGGACGGAGGAGCCTGGTGGGCTGCAGTCCATGGGGTCGCTAAGAGTCGGATACTTTCACTTTTCACTTTCACACATTGGAGAAGGAAATGGCAAGCCACTCCAGTGTTCTTGCCTGGAGAATCCCAGGGACAGGGGAGCCTGGTGGGCTGCCTGTCCATGGGGTCGCATAGAGTCGGATACGACTGAAGTGACTTAGCAGCATAGGTTTAGGGACAAAGTGTTTCAGAGATAATATTATGTAGCTAGAAACTGTAAAAGTGTGAATATAGAAACTATCCATTTATTTATCCATTCATTCTTGCAACAAATATTTTTGAGCCCTTTTATATCCCAGATATTTCTAGGTGCTAGAAATTCTGAAATAAGATACAGTCTGATTTCAAAAAGTGTCTCCTCTAAAAAGGAAGATAGTTAAAAACTGCAGTATGGTGAATTCTACACCATTCTACAGTACGGTGAATATACAGAAGTATAGACAGGGTTGCCACATGCCCAATTAAATATGCATTTCAGATAAAGAACAAATAATTTTTTAGTGTAAATATGTCTCAAATAGTTTTTTGCTTTTTTTTTTTTCCCCTAAATCTGACAGCCCTAAATATAAGAATACAAAGGAAAAGCTTCCAAACCAGCTTAGGAGACCAACGCGGCAAAGTCCAATTATATGTCTATTCATTTATGCCCATGGATTTATTTGAGGATTATCTTCATTCTTGTTTGACTGTTAACAGAATTTATTAGTTACTAAATAGTTCTTAAATAATATTTTTAGGGAAATTAAAATGAGTTGTACACATGAATAGATCAAATTATCTATATATCACTGGTCTTGCTTTCAAATTTGGGGTTCTTTTTTTTCATAAAAGAGTATGTTTACTTCTTTCTATGTTATTGCTTACTGTTTCTTCAAAATTGTATAAATTCTCTTTTTTTTTTATCATATATGTGTTTTATTATCACCCGCTGGAAAGAATAAAGCCAATCTGGAAAAAAGTTTTAAATCATTTTAAAAAGTCCAGTTACATGTCAAAAGGTCTTTGATACAAACTGATTAAAATTAGCAGGTCATAGTGACAACTGCCAGAACCAGGTAAGACTCAAATTATTCTGTGTTATTCCTAGATTAAAAAGGTTAAGATGTGTTCACCTGTCCCAACAAGAGCTACTAAATACCTTAGAATACCCTGATCACTCACATAATTAATGTATCTAGAATCACAAGGACTTACAGAACACAGGTTTGTGGGCGAGGTCATCTAAAGCGATTCCTCCTCCTTCAGGATTGAACTCAAAGCTGCAAGTGAAGTTGTATTTTGCAGTTCCTTCTGGAGAAACAGTAATTTTTGCAGAGTCTCCCAGAACCACTTGATTGAATTCTGCACGAATAAAGGTAACTGAAGTATCTCCTTTAAAACCTTTCTGTTGACAGAAACATACTTCACAATTATATTCAAATAGAAAATTTTCCCACGTCTGGCAACCCATTGTGACTTAAACTGACACATTTTAAACATTTTTCTAACAAGCTATACCACAAATACAAATGGGGGAAGTAGAAAGTCATGGCAACCCACTCCAGTACTCTTGCCTGGAAAATCCCATGGATGGAGGAGCCTGATGGGCTGCAGTCCATGGGGTCGTGAAGAGTCGGACAGGACTGAGCAACTTCACTTTCACTTTTCACTTTCACGCATTGGAGAAAGAAATGGCAACCCACTCCAGTGTTCTTGCCTGGAGAATCCCAGGGACCGGGGAGCCTGGTGGGCTGCTGTCTATGGGGTCGCACAGAGTCGGACACGACTGAAGCGACTTAGCAGCAGCAGCAGCAGCAGCAGAAAGTCATTAAACAAATACAGCTGTAGCTAAATGCAATGTTCTATTTAAAGGCCATTAAGTTGGAAGTTTTGAAAACTAAGTTTTTCAATTGTGTTTATATGATTATAAAAGCACACTGTGGAAATTTTTTATGATTTCATTTTTAATTGGAGTGGAAGTTTTGAAAAAGTGAGGAAAGCACATAGAAAAACTAATTACCTGTAATAATATATTTTCTAGTGTTTTGCTGTTATGTAGATATATATACACATTTATATATACCTTTAAAATAAAGTAGAGATCATTTATTATATCCTGTTTTGGAATAAGCTGTTTGACTTCATAGTACTGAATGAATATTTTGACATTTCATTATTCTTTTAAAGTTTAATACTTATACTGTAGTTTCATCAAATGAAATTAATCACAAGAGAAGCTCTGGAAGAATTCACATCCTTTTCAGGAGAAAGGAATTGCTGTTTAGGAAAATGAAAACCAGCTGTTTTACCCTCATTAAGTTTAGTATTTAAATTGCCAGGTATTTTATGCACACTGACATGACTTGCAGATTATAGACTGACAATAAGGAACACTGAGAAGGAAGTGCCATTACTATGTAAAGCCAAGGGATCTGGTGGGACAGAAATATGCAGAACTCCATTCCTCCTGCTAATGTTCCCAACACATTCTTCCCCAAGCCACAATAGGATGACTGACAGAGAGACAAGAGACTGAAGACAAAAGTACTTTTAAGAAGAACGAATAAACTAGGGACTTCCAGGATTCCCGAAAATAACTTTACCAAGTCATATCCCTCTGTCACAGTGATCTGCACAGGTCTGCCTGTTGATGACACCTGCTCCATATCAGCACCTGGGCAAAGTCTCTCTGGTCTTCTTTGAGCTCTGTGAACATAATAAGTGAATCTGTTCCCTTATACGCCACAGCTGCACGACTATCCACATTACAGCATAACCAATACCAGGGGAAAACCTAGGGAAATGCCTTACTCTGATACTGCTTTGTCCCCTTTCCAATCATTGGTGCCAGACAGGCAGTGCTTTAGGGAACTAGTCACAAGGATGACTCTGCTGGTTAGTGCTAAAAAATCGTCCTTATACATGTAACTACCCATTAAGAACAAATTATGACAAGGCAAAGAGGGTAGGAAAGCCATCACCCCACCTCCCATCCCCCACATCCTTCATAGTGGTTTTGATAGCTTTTTTCTTTTTTTTTTTCTGATGTGCAAGACTCCCCTCAAGGGTTATTTAATCTCTCAGTTTTAGAAAAACATCTTTTGATAACAAGAAAGTAGCAAGCATACAGAATGTTAGCCCACTGAAAAAAGTTCTGACATTATGTCTTATTTAGTCAAAGATATTTTCAAATGATTTTACAACACTAAGGACACAATTTCAAAAATAAATTGGATAGTTGTTAAGGAAAAAAAGAGGTCATATTTTCTGACTCAATTAAAAATGGAACTTAATGCAATTCCAACATTTTCATAGGATATACTTTGTTAAGTGTGTCTAGGCTGGTGGTACAAAAAAAAGAGAGAGATTTCTGTCCCCAAGCTTTGTAAGTATTCTGCCTCTTTCTAACAACTCGCTCATTTTCCGTTACCTACAAGTCTCAGATCACTTGTGAAACAGTTATGTCTCCAGGCTGACTTAGGGCCTAAGTGGCCCTGACAACTTTCTTACCAAGTTTATATTTGAAATGATCTTGTACATAAGTTTCCTTTTTTCTTTTTCAATAGCAGTACACGAATTAGGCCTTCACTAGCCTGATCCTGGAGAAATGCCTAACTTTTCTGGGCCTCAGTGTCACCTTCTGTAAAACAGATAATATAACCTGCTCTGTTACACATTTGTTGTGAATATCCACTAAAATAGTAAAACTGCTTAATCAATGAAGCACTGCACAAAAGGTGTTATTGACAGGCACTACTTGAGTGCTACTGAATGCTCAATTACTCCTTTAAAGACAAGTAATCTGTCACACATTTCTGCAGCCCCTGAGTGCCTGGCATCATGCCTTGTCGGCAAGAGTCATTAGCAGCATATTTGTTAAATGAGTGCAAGAAATCTGGCCAGCTAAAAGTTATAGTCAAGGCAGTCAGGTGGGGGCTCCTGTTGCCACTGACAAGGTACGCGTTTCTTGTTATCTGCTCAGAAGTTTCAGGAGGGGAAGTCAGATTAGAAATAGGTTAGATGCACTACAGTAAATCAACTATACTACAATCTTTAAAATTTTAATATAATAAAACAATTTTTAAATCGCTAAAAAAAAACAACGAAAAAGTTTACATGAAAGATGATGTTACTGGCGGTGGTCTGGGGACAGAAGTCCAGTGTGCGCTTATCTTGTGGGGGAATCTCGGTGCAAACCGGGAAGTGGGTTCTGAGTCTGGCTTTGAGTGGGAGGCCTGGGCCTGGCGGGAGAGTCGGGGGCTTAGCGGGGTCGGCAGCTTTCAGGTTTGTATGCGAGTAAAATCGTGCAGAGATGCGGCCTGTGGGTTAAGCTGAAGGAGAAGAGACTAAGGTAACGCGGTGTGGCCACAGGGTTGGAGTGGTGAGCCCGAAAAGAGATGATTTTCTAAGGAGTACTATCAGTCTTACCGAACAGCCGCAGAAGCGTTTTCGCAACTATAGCAACCAATTACTTCTCGCGATAACTTTGCCTCCGCAATCACCACAAGTTGATCCCAAGACTCGCGATAACATTGTCCGGGGGAAGAAAGAAGGATGGGGGCGCCAGGTGAGATTCTGCGCGTGCGCCCTGGAAACCTTGCTCCTGAGCCACGACCTCCGTGTCTAGCTGGGGTTTCGTATTTTCGTAGATGCCACTTTCCCTTACCCAGGGTGTTGGCTAAGTACAAAGTTTTCCACTTTCGAGTTTGCTTTCTTGACTCCTTTCTTTCAATAGTGAAAGTTTAATTTCACTATTGAAATTCGTGTATTTCACACACGAAGGTCGTGTCCGACTCTTCGCGACCCCATGGACTGTAGCCTGCAGGCTTCTCCGTCCATGGGATTTTCCAGGCAAGAGTACTGGAGTGGGTTGCCATTTCCTTTCTTTCAATAACCCTCCATAAATAGACAAACCAAAAGGAAATTTATTTAAAGATAAAAATCTTTATTAAACGATTTTGAAAACAGATGATTTAAGTCTTTCTCCGTGAAAAATGCAGCTAAGACAATATTTGCAAAATAAGTGCCTCACACATTGTTGGGAAGAATGCAAAACCACTCTGCTTCTAGTGTGCAATATTTACACAATAAACAGACTCCAAGTATATGATGTTAATGGAAAAATTTAATACATTTGAAATTCAGCATTACCTCAGAGTTGGAAAGGCAAAATACAATAGCAAAAACCTGGAAACAACCCAAAGGAAGAGAGGATGAATACACTGATAATATATTTAAAAAATCGCATATTACAAAGCAGTCGAAATGAATGAACTATAGCTATTCACCGTGTGTATGAATCTTAGCAGTATACATACTTTAAAATGTTACACTGTTAGGAGCCACTTGAGGGGGGCTACTGGCCAGATCAGACAATTTGAACATCAAAGTAAACAATAATAATGGATTACAATCTGTTGAATAAGATAGGAATACACAAGTTCACATTGATATAATGAAGAGAAAGGAAAGCTCTTTATAGCAGTTGAATGCCAATCCAATAATGGGGAGGAAATGATTGAAATAGAGAATTACCACTTGGCACCAACTATAGGAGTGGATGATTTAGACAGGAGTCTTCAGTGCTAAGGCTGGTATGTGGAGATTTGATAAGGAGTAGTTTACTGGCATGATTTTGGAATACTAATCAATTACAAAGGGAAAAACAGTGAATTTAAGAAGCCAGCATGATCAAGTGATCAAGGTTAACATCACCAGTGTGGGGACGAGTCTACATTTTATGCCTCCTGATGAGACTCACTGAGAAAAGCAAAGCATCATTTTGTGGTATTCCTACAGACAAAGGACCCAGGTTGTAAGCCATCCTATAATAAAAGCTTGTACCTTTTAATAAAACTGTAAAGCTACAAAAGACTGGCAACTCTTCCAGATTAAAGGAGTCTGAAAATACACAACTAAATGCAGTACGTATTTCTGTATAGGATGTTGACCCAGAAATGAAGAGACATTGTTGGGATAGTGGGCAAAATTTGAATAGGCTTACTAGATTGGGTGGTAGTATTGTACCAATATTTATTTACTGATGTGGAAGATTGTTTGCCATTATGTAGAAGAGTGACCCTGTTCAGGGGAAAACACCCACTGGAGTGTTTAGGAGTGATGAGACAGCATGACTGCAGTTTGCTCTCTCAACCCACCAACAGTTCAAATAAAGACCAATAACAAAAGACATATGCATGCACACACACACTCAGAGTAAGTAATGAACCAATAAAATGTTAACTGTATGAGAATCTAGGTAAAGAGGACATGGGAGTTCTTTGTACTGTCCTGGCAACTTTTCTATACATTTGAAATTATTTCAAAACAAATTATTAAACTATACACACACTCACACATTACTTTCCATGGATAGTCACCAGAGTCTAATTTTAAAAATAAATTGCATTTCTGCTAATAAACATGTTAAAATTATAAAAATTGAGAAAAATGCTTTTAAAGTTAGTGTTATAAGTCATAAAAGTTCTGAAATATAAAAACATGTAACTGTTGAGTAAGACGTTTCTCCCTGGATTTTTTCCCAAGTGAAGATTGCGACTGTATTTGTGTTGAGATAACTATCCTGCCTTACACACATCGTAATCTTTTTTGGGACCATGTGGCTTGTGGGATCTTAGTTCCCCAAACAGGGGATCAAACCTGGGCCTCTAGCAGCAGCAGCATGGAGTCCTAACCACTGGATTGCCAGGGAATTCTCAGTAACCCAGTTTAAAAACAGGCATTTTAATATTTTCCCAAAGAAGATATGCAAATGGACAATCAAGAAAATATGGCCAATCAAGAAAATATATTCATTAGTTATTAGGGAAATGCAAATCAAAACTGCAGTGAGATGCCACTTTACATCCACTAGGATGGTTAGAATCCAAGAGACAATGATAGTGTCGGGAAGAATGAAGACACTGGGAGCCTCATTCACTGATGGTAGGACTGTAAAGTGGTACAGCTGCTTTGGAAAATAGTTTGGCAGATCCTCAAAAAGTTAAACATAAAGATACTACTGCCAGCAATTCCACTCCTATTATTATAGCCAAGAGCATTGAAAACTTGTGTCCATAGAAAAGTTTGTGCGTGAATATTCATAGCAGCCTTATTCATAATGGTAAACAGGTGAAAACAACCCAAATGTCCATCAATTGATAAATGGACAAGCAAAATGTAGATCCAAACAATGGATTATTCAGCCATAAACAGAATGAAGTATTGATTCATGCTACAACACAGGTGAACCTTAAAAACAGTACGTTGATTAAAAGAAGCCAGACACAAAGGGCCACACACTGTGTAATTCCATTCATACGTAAAGCCCCCAAGAGGGAAATCCATAGAGACAGAAAGTAGATTAGTGACTGCCAGGGGACAGGCAGGAAGAAAGGAAAGACGGCTTGACTGCTGATGGATTTAAGTTCTCTTTTTGGGTGATGAAAATATTCAAAAATTGATTGTGGTGACTGTTGCACAAGTGTGTGAATATCCTAAAAACCCACTAAATTGTACAGTTTAAAAGGATGAATGGTATGATATATATCAATCTTTAAAAGTTTAAAAATATATTCCTCACAAATTTTCTTCCTTTAATAACTTACACCCCTTTTCCTTTACCAAATCCTATTGCTGTTAGTTATTTTTCCAAAATCTATGTCAGAAATCTATCTTGGCCTGTTACCCTTCTACCAGTGTATCTGGCTTTTCGCCTCACACTACACTTGTACATAGGCCTCTCTCTCTAAGAGTCAGGTTGTGTCTTATACCACCTTGCATGTATGTCCCTTGGCACTTACCCCCAAACAACTGTTCATTGAATTATAACTGATATTTACTCTTCTTTCCCTCAATTTTTACTACAATCATTCACCATATATATATTAAATATCTGCTTTGTGCCAGGGAGTTCAACAAAAAGAACAAATAGGGTTATTATTCTCAGAAGAATTTATAATGTAACAATATCCTTGTATCCTAAGTTTTGTTTAGATCACCCACTAGATTACAAACCTCCTTCCTTTGTACTTTCCCTAACTACCTATTGTAATGCTCAACATAATAAGCAATTGCTCAGTACTGGGAATAAACCCAGGTTTGAAATCACACTGCTATAGCACTAACTGAGTTCCTGAACGACTTCTCCAAAGACCTAATATTCAATCTCCCAGGAAGATGATTTAAGTTTCATTATTTATTAATTTGGCACCTTTTATGTGTCAAGCTTCATTTTCTTGAATCATGATTAAACTGCAACTAAAAGTATTTTATAATTTTTTTTTAAATCAAGGGCCAATAAAGATCTATAGGCAGTCTTAGTAGACATAAAAGTAGGCTATATATTTTAGGCATATAAACATATAATCTCTTTTTAAAAAGCTGCTACAGCCAATACTAAACTATTTTCTTTGTGGGAAGTTCAACGTTTATGAATATAGAATACTGATTTATGTGAAGTAAGATGCAAATTACTCTTTTAGGTCAAAACAGCTGAATTTGTTTTAAAAAGTAATACAATTTTGACATACTACCAACTATAACTGTCCAATGGAAAGCAAAGGGTTTATCTAATGTTCAATATTATTTATTAAAATTTATTCAATATTATCACACAGAATTTGAAACTGTTGTGACTTTTACTCAATTCGGTGTCCTATTTAGAATAAGAGCAGTGAGAATTATGCTTTACAAACATTGCATTATTACTTCATCATTGTGATATGGCTTTACTTGATTGTACATAGAGAAAAAAAGAACATTGGAATTAAGGCAATAACCACATGTGCAAACCAAGCACAATACCCTGACACGGTCCTTAGTAAAAGCTCTTTTGGTTAGGTGAGGGTTGATGTTGCTGCATGCAGGTCAGTCATTGCTTTGAAGATAAGCTTTGAATAGCTTCCTTCATTTATAAAAACCTCTCCTACTGGCCCACAATGGCCAGAAGCAGCTTTCGGTAATCTCCACTCGTGTCGCTTGCAATCATTGTGCCCAGCGTCTTCTGATACATCTGACTGAACATCTGTTTTATCTGGACAAGATCAATCTGCATGCAAGACACGATATTTGTAATATTAGAAAAAAGTTAAAGAAAACTGATAATTTATTAAATTGTTCTTTAATAGTGAAAAGATCCTAAGTATAACCAAAGCAGAGGGGAAAAAACACCAAAGGACTGACATTTTATAGCTAGCATTTCTACCAGCACTAACAAAGTGTTGGCCAGGATGCAGAGAAGTTGGAATCCCTGTTCACTGCTGGTAGGAATGTAAAATGGTGCAGCCACTGGAAAACAGTATAGTAATTACTCAAATAAATAAAAATAGAATTACCACATGACACAACCATTGCACTTCTGAGTATCCACAAAAGTGAAACACAGGCTCAAATATTTGTACACCCACGTTAAAAGCAGCATTATTCACAACAGTCAAAGGGTGGAAGCAACCCAAGTGTCCACTGACGGATGAAAGGATAAACTAAAGGTAGTGTATACATTCCCTGGAGAAGGAAATGGCAACCCACTCCAGTATTCTTGCCTGGAAAATCCCATGGACAGAGGAGCCTGGTGGGCTATAGTTCCTGGGGCCGCAAAGAGTCGGACATGAGCACGATGTATACATAAAATGGAATATCATTCAGCCTTAGAAAAGAAGGAAATTCTTACACATGCTACAATGTGGATGAACCCTAAAAATGTTAAAATGGACAAATACTTTATGATTCCACTTATATAAATTAGCTAGAGTAGTCAAATATTGCAATACATAAGATAGAAAATAGCATGGTGGCTGCTAGGAGTTGGGAAGCAAAAAAATGGTGAATTATTATTTAATGAATATAGATTTTCAGTTTTTTAAGTTGAAAAAGTTCTGGTGGTGATGGTTGTACAACAATGGGAATGTACTTAATGTCACAGAACTATACACTTAAAAGTGATTAAAATGGTAATTTTGTGTTATGTGTATTTTATTATAAAGAAAAAGAGATCCTGCTTAGAAAATTTAAGTCTAAAAACAAAGACACAACAAAGTTTTTCCAAATATTGTATTATAGTTGTCTTTTAAAAAATGATTTACCTTCTTTCATATGGTTTCGTAGTATATGCTTTCTTTCAATTAAAAAAAGTCTACTAAATATACTAAGTCAAAGAAAGGAATACATTTGAGGCTATATTTAAGTAAAAAGATAAAGATAAAACTTTAAGTTATTTTATTATACAGTGCATGCTAAATTTTAAGAATTTCTATGTCCAATAGGGTTGATCTACATAGGTCTTTCATACAGCTTCCTGTTGATTTTTTTTTGGCAGCGCCTCACGCTTGCAGGATCTCAATCCCTGAGTGCTGAACCTGGCAGTGAAAGTGCCGAACCCTAACCACTAGACCACCAGGGAATTCCCTCATCCACTTTTTTACATAAGCAAAATGAAACCCAAAAGATAAACTGTTCTTGAATTTCCTGGCAGTCTGTTTCACTAAAGCAAGTCTCTCACAGCAGGAAAAAGGTGAACACTATGCTTTATACAACCTCCGCCAGCAGTGAAAGAGAGCTCTTTCTTAACGTCACTCATGGACTGACAACCAACGGAGGAACTTTTAAGAAATTAACATTCTAAGTGAGACAGAGAAAGACAAATACTGCATGATTTCACTTACATGTGGAATCTGAAAAAACAAATGAACAAATATAACAAAACACAGTCATAGACACAAAGAGCAAACAGGTAGCTGCCAGAAGGGAAGGGGTTGGGGGTGGGAAGGAAATGGGTGAAAGAGTAAGAGGTACAAACTGCCAGCTGCAAAGTAAATGAGTGAAGAGTGTGAATGAGTGGGGAGTACAGGCAATAACTAAGTAGTATTTTTGTATGGTGATATGTCATAATTAGACTTTTCATGGGAATCCTTTTAAAATGTATAGAAATATAAAATCACAATGCTTTATAACAGAAACCAGCAGAGTACTGTAGGCAAATACACTTCAAAAATGAACAAACTCAAACAAAAAGATAATAAGATTTGTGGTTACTAGAGGTAGCGGATTGAGGGGGGCAGATTGGAGAAAGACAATCAAAAGGCACAAACTTCCCATTATAAGATAAGTTACTAGGGGTGTAATATACAATGTGATAAATATAATTAACACTGCTTTATGTATAGACAGTAAATCCTAAAAGTTCTCATCACAAGGAAAAATGTTTTCCTTTAATCTCATATTTTGTAAGATGATGGATGTTCATTAAACTTACTGTGATAATCACTTCCTGATGTATGTAAGTCAAATTTCTATGCGGCACACTTTAAATTTATACAGTGAGGTATGTCAATTACATCTCAATAAAACTAGAAGAAAAATTGTGTTTAATATTGCTAAGAAAAAAGAGTCAATATTCAAAATCAAGTGAAGATCAGACAGAAAGTGAGCGCCTCACCTCACTTCGAGTGACCACAATCCTGACCAGGGTGGAGTCATCTGTGCCGGCGCCTTTCATAGAATAGTAGAGCCTCTCAGCAAAGAAGGCAGGGCGGTTCAGGGCACACTGCACTGAAAGTGAGAGAGGCTTCAGACGTGAAATCATGACAAAGATGTCCACACACCAGCTTCATCTATCACTTCCAGCTGCTTTTGATCATTTCCTATGTAATTATCTCAGAAATCTTAGGTGAGTTGTAGAGTGCTCTCCCCCTTGATTTTTCTCAGCATCCATCTTTCTTTCCAGCTGCATCAGATAGTCTACCTTCAATTCTACAAGATTCCCTCTGGCCAGTAAATCCCATTTTCTCTCCACAGATGCAGTCACTTAAAATTCTTAACATTTTCCCCCCTTAACATGAGAAAATGTGTAGCAACTGTACCCTGGTAATACCTAACTAAACGGAATAATGACTAAAATCTGAATTCTAGATGTCAAATGTATCATTTGACTGAAAGAAGGATGTAAGACAGATTCCAATATAAATAAGAAAACACAGACTTGAGAATGATAATAGGAAAATTAAGTTAGCAAAGGCTCTACCTTTCACAGAGATGGACTAACTGTACATTATTGTGTTAGCTACAATTACAATAGTAGTATTTATAAGATATTCAATTGCTAATACCAATGTGTTACTAATATTCTCTTTAGTCTTATATTCTCCATGAGAACAAAATTTCCATTTCATTAAGCTTCTGGACGTCAGGACCAAAAATTGGGTTTTTAATTTCAAATGGAAAAGAGTCTCATTTGGCTAAATACTTGAAAGGCATTTGGGGGCTCAAAATGATGCTTTGTGTGGTGGCACTCTGTAGTTTCCTTAGGGCTTTCCCATTTACCTTAATGGAAATGCTACAATCCGTTATATACTTTTGTATAGTCCTCAAGAAGGGCATAGAAAATAACGACCAAATAATTCCAAAACAATCCTATTTGATCACACCACCAACCATTCATAGGGAACTGCATATAAAAACACAGGATTATCTTGTCTCTGCCTAAGCAGACTCCAGGGAGGCTATACTAAGAATCACCTTTTAATGGGAACAACTATTCAAAGCCTCACTCATTTACAAACAAAACAAAGCAAATCACGAAAACAGGAAAAGTGTCTTACAGATGGTCTTTAAACCGCTTTCAACATTTCCGGAAAACTCACGGCTGACACTGTTTAACAAATCTCGATTAGCCATCTGTAGACAAAAAAGTATAGGGGTTGAAATATTTTGACACCTTAAAATAGAAGCAAAATCTTCAAAAGAAAAGCTCATACCCTGGAATAGGCCTCCACGGTAGCTTTCAGTTGAGGAAAGCTTCTTGTGGCAAGAATCATGTTAAAGCAAGATTCATCTGTCCCTAGTCTCCCCTCACCAGCCTGGTAGAGACGCTGAGCATCTTCCTGAGCCAGTTGGTGGTTAACATTCTGGTTCTCATCACGATTTCCCTGCAAAAAAAGGAATGCAGGAGTTAGAAGAAAGTGATACAAGTCTTATTTTTAAAACAAGGTTTTCCAATCTGGTCATTTTTGAATTTAAAAGGACAATTTACTAAAAATTAATGCATAAAGTTTGTCACGCTTATCTTTCATTTCCAAAGAAACTATACTAGTGTAACTAATATTTTATTACATTGCCAACTATGGATTTTATAATGTAGATCATGGTTTGATGAGGTTATATTAAAACGAGAGGTTTTACAGGGCTTTGAGAGCTAAATTAGAAAACGTTTCCATAAAAAATTACACAGACATTTTACTTTTGAAGGTATAGAAAATTTTACTGATATTCAGTTTAAAAAGCTTTCTCGATAGACTAAAGAGACAGGGATTCTTAAATAAATCACTCTTTTGGGTTTGATCCTTGGTTTACAAGCTGCAGGGTTTTTTTGTTTTTATTCAATAAACATTTCTCCAGTAGCAGGTATTGAAAGTCTAGGTATGATACAAACCACAGAGATTGGAAATGATTATCACTACTCCATTCCTCCCATGAAGGAGATAAAAGATGTCTCCAAAGAGTGAGTAGGGCTACAACCAAAATCTCTGGGAATTAAATGCAGGCTCAGAGCAGGGAATGACAAATGGCCCAGGAGAGTCCAGGAAAGCTTCTCTGAGGAGGTGCTTTGAAGGGTGGTAACTGGGCCAGGAGAAAGAGACTGGTATGTATTGAAACTGCAAACTATAGCACCTCCAGAGGCTGTGGCCACACACACAGACTCATGATCCAGCAAGTCCTGAACACTAACAATGCAGCCACTTCCACCCTCTGGGAGAAATCCCTCGGCCATCAAAGGAATTTCACTTTTCGCTTCTCTGGTGATAAGGTCTCCTTCCATCAGTCCAAGTTCTGAGCCAGTGAGCACTGTCTCTCGTCTAGCTTGGGGAGAGACGCACTGAGACGTCCCAGAAGCTGGATATCCCTGAACTCCAAGGTCTGAAGTAACTTTAGATTTCTCATGATGAAGCGACTCCTAAGCCATGCTTTGAGGACCTGGTCTCCTAGGAGATAAGAACTACCACTCAAATTAACAAAGTATGATTCTGCTTAGCTGGGATTTAAGATCAGCATTATACTGAGTTCCACTTTATATTCACCATGTACCTGAAAGGTATGGAGCACTTATTTTGTACCAGGCTGTATTAGTCAGGGTTCTCCAGAGGAACAGAACCAACAGGATGTGCTATGTGGTGGGGCCACAAGACAAGACAAGGCCCCTCCCTCCAAGGAAGTTAAGCCAAAAGAGGAAGCATATAATATAGAGGCTCCGTGAACTTCCTTTCATTCATCCAAGTGTAATCTTAATATGTAAGTATTTATTATGAATGTATGCATAAAAATGATGCGTGAGACTTTAAGAAGAAGCTATAAATAACACAAGTACTGACAGGCTGTATCAATTTATAGACCAAACTCTTCCCTGGGATGGGATCGGGGAGGGAGGGAGAGAGGAAGCTCTGGGCCTGAATAAGAGTAAAGCTTATACTTGGGTAGTTGGTTTCTCTCTAAAACAGAAACACAAACCCAAACAAGGAAAAGGTCGCCCTCTAGAGTCTTAGTGTCTGTCTGAGGAACAGAATGGAGATGTGTTCCTTGAAGGTTGAGGAACTGTTGTCTGAAGAGCACTGGCACAAGCAATGTATAGAAGCCTATTCTAAATGGGCTGAATACAGCACAGGCAATAGGAGCTCAACAACAACTCCCCAGATGACTGCCTTTGGCTTCAAGCACACAATATGGTCCCATTGTCCTAGAAAGCCACTTCCAGGACAAGGGCTCTTTATTTTGTAAAATGGTTGGGCCCTGAACCCTGCATAAAGAGACATTCAGCACCTCATTAAAGTCTGAATACTCGTTTTTTAGCATTAACTCTGTTTCTGATTTTCTTTTCCTGCTAACCTACCCTCCTGCTCTGTTACTGGTTGAGGTAAATTCAATGTCCTCCCACCATTTGCTTTGTTTTCTCACTTCCATACCCACACGCTCTGGCACACTGCCTTTTCTGCAACTACATCCCTTTGCTCTGAGAGCCTGTCTACTTTTAGAATCTTCAAGACTGTCCAACCTTGTGCACTAGCAGGAGAGCCAGTAACTCCTGATACCGAATCAGTGTGCTAGTCTTTTGCATCATCTCTTTCAAATATACCCTGATTATTTATAGTATCATTACATATACCCTATTTGGAGAATTTTCTGCAACTCTGCCAGCACATCTAGGGAATCAGAACAAGGACGGTACTTAAGCACAGTGTTTCAGTGGATGCTGACATGTTTTCTGCATTTCTGTCTCACTCTTGTCGCACTCGCATGGCAGACCTGCATATCTTCAGCCGATGGTCCCAATTAACTGGCAGAACAATGCTAACCTTAAAAATACAGATGCAGCTTCATTCTAAGACACAGAGCCTCAAGTTGATTTCTGATTTCATACAACCTTCATGTGGTTAATTGCTGACTCCTTACAACAACCAGATTTACAGAAATAATTTTCAATACAGAAACAAAGAAACCCATACAGATGATTCTCTGTTGTCCCTCTTAAAGATGTCAAGATTCCACGGGGGCTAGATATTAAAAGGAATAAAGAATGCCCACTGGCAGTAGGCAGTAAAGAATGTTCCCTCCACCAACACTCAGACACTGAATTCAATACTCACCTGGCACATGGATACAAGTAAACGTTCAAAGTGCCCTGAAGTATCTGACCTAATGTCCTTTTCAAGGTCTCGTCCAAATTCTGATTGATAACATCTGACTATTTCTCGGATTTCCTGGTTTGTTCTTGTGCACAAAATTTCAATCAACACACGTTCCTGAGTTCCTGCTCCCTATGTGAAATGAAGGGAGAATGAGAGAGAATTACAAACAAAAAGCAAATTTCTGGAAGTTATTAAATCTTAATGTTCTACCAAACATAACTTTGGCCTCCAGACTGAAAAGCTCTATATATTCAGATGGTATAAAATAATGTATTGGTTTACCTGTCACTGTAAACTCAGAACTGCATAATTTATGGGGTTTTACATTTGAAATAGGATAAAATACTCAAAGTAAATGCCATATAGTACCTTCATCGCATTCCGTAAACTCCAGGCATCATAATACGTAGATGGCATGAACAGGGCAAGGATCAGTTCTTCCATACTTCCACTTAACTCTGATTTAAGATCTTTGATTAAATCCTGTTACATAACAAACACAAATTCAGTATATGAGCTCTCCAAATTTTGTTTTGCTTAAAATTTTTAAGGGAAATACGAGAAAAATGGAATTGAACTACTTTAAGAAAACCTCAATTTCTGTTCAGAATATCATACACTACAGAATTAAGTATTTAAGCTTATTATATTCAAGAAGATATATTTTAGTTGTTCTATTAATAAATACTTAATAATAAACTTTTTGTAGTTCCGCCACTATACCAGGTACCAAAAAAGAGGAATCGGAAACAAAGAATAGTTCAAATTAATAAAATGATAAACACGTATTTACTTAGTATAAAAAACTGTTCTTGTTTTATGAGGAAGCAGAAATCATCATCATTGTGTTCTTATTTGAGAAGAAAAGACAAACATCTAAAAACTAAAATAAAGCAGCCTGTTCTCCAGCACCAGATGAATAAGCAGCACAGAAATAAGTTGAAGTAGGAAAAGTTAAAGTGGGCTAGAGAGCTTCAGAGAAAATTTTAGTGAAGGTATTGAAGAGTATGTAAAAATTAGCAAAGAGAAAGGAGAAAGATATTTCAGGTAAGGAGGAGGGACACAAACAAGAACAGAAAAGTTGTTCCTAGCCTTGGCTATATGCATTAAAATAATCTGCAGAATTTTTCTAAAAAAAAAAATTATGTCAAGAATGAATACTCAGAGATTCTGCATGTGTTTTTAAATTTGGAAAGAAATTATGATATTCTGCTCAGGTTGAGAATTACTTAGTATAGACACAAGAATGAGCAAAATTTTTTCAATGGGACAATAAGACAACCAATTTTGTTACGAATAATGTTTTTAGACATTAATAAAAACAAAGTTGTAACTATATTCTTGGATTATTACGTTGAATACCAAGCTAAAGAACATGGATTTGATTCTGCATGCTGGGAGGAGTCACTGAAAATTTTTATATAAGAAAACAACAGGCAGTATGGATTATAATGACCAAAGATATATATGAAATTTAGCCTGCTGGAATATTTAGATAAGGAGTAATAAAGGTTTGGGTTTGAGTGGTGACAGTGTAAATGGAAAGAAAAAAAGGAGATAGAAGACACATTTCTAAAGAGCCTTTTTACAGATTATTTCAACAAGACAAGCAATAACCAGTTGCCAGGACAACGCAGTGCCTGGCATACACAGGCACTGAAACAATATTCACTGACTGACTGAGAAAGAAGAATGTGGGACCAAAGACTCCACAGCTGGCTAGAGGACAGGGTTTTTACTAATAAGAAGTCCAAACAAAAAGTGGCGGTGGCTAAGGAAAATAGTCTGGGAATTTAGTTTTAACTCAAAAGTGATACATGAGAAAATTTAGGACAAGAAAGCACAGACTACATGTGAACTAAAGAAATTCATAAAACAAAAAATATTTTTGTGAGAAAAATGAGTCTGATGTTGAACCCTAAGGGAAATCTAGACCTTGTGTCGCTTAAGGAGCCTTAAGAGTAAGGAAGTGGACTCTGGGTTGGGCAGAGAGGGAAAGCAGAGTAGAAAAGATGAATCAGGTCAGTGGGCCTCTACTCCCACTCTGAGAAAAGTTAATTGGATCCAGAGAATGTCAGAAAACTTTTAGGATTCCTATCTGAATGGCAAACCAATGCTACCCACTCTTGCCCTTTATATTTAAGAAGCCATGGCACCTGTCAGCCATAGAACCTTGCTGGATTTAGTCACTGATCATCCACTCAACAAATATTTATGTGGCTATCTGTTATTGTTCCTGTCCTTGGTACTATAAACACAAAGATGAATATGACATGGTTTGCCCTAGGGCAGCTCACAGTTTTTAGGGAGTGGGCACTGAGATTAGTTACAGTAGAGGTTTTACAAAGTGCTATGAGATCACAGTGGAACAAGCAATGAGAGAAACTTCACAAAGTAGCTTAAACAAGCCAAATCCTGGAGAGCTTGTCTGCCATGCAGCCAAAGAAGAAAAGGTATTCCAGGACAAGAAAACAACATATATCAACCACAGAAGCATGTGTGCAGGGAATGGCAAGAGGTTCTATAAAATTGTAAAACAGGATATGTTTACAAGGAGGGAGAGAAGTGAAAGATGATGCCACAGGCCAAGAATAAGCAACGGCCACATAAGAAGTCCTTGAATCCCACTTCAAGGAGAAGACTGAGAACCAAGGTACTGATTATGATTATGGTCATAATCTACTTTCTACTGAACGTGTGTCACCTATCAGACATAGTAAATGGGTATGATTATGAGATCAAGGACTACTCTAGAATTGGAAAGGCTTTTAAGAGAAATAAATATTGAATACACCTCTTCTGGGGTCTCTGAAGTCTAGCTGTCTCTACTTTATACTTATCAGTACTAATAAAAATGTAGTATCCAACTTGATAGAATTCAGGGCCTACAGGCCACTGTTCTTGCTGAGTCCTAAAAAGAAAATGAAACAAAACAAAACATACCTTGCCATACATGGTCTTAAAAGCTGCTTTAATTTTTTGCCTTTGGTCATTGGAACGATTGGCCACAACATCTATAATTGCCTGCTCGTCTGTACCTGAAAGAACCACACATGTCTAAATAAGGATGAGGTCTCTGTGGGGTGCTCGCTGAGGACATTTTTTCGATTACAAGGTGCCTGGTGCTAGATTAAATTGAGGCGTGTGCACACAGGCTCACATATAAACTTGGTTTTGTGATATAAACCTTATTTTTACTTTATATCCAATCACTTGAACTTACTATAAATAAGACAAAAATACGTTTTCCTTACCAAAACCCTTCATTGCTTTACGAAGAACTTCAGCATCTCTCATGGCATCAAAATTGGCAGCAGGTCGGATTGTTCCATGAGTTCCCTGAGTCATCGGAGCAGGCTAAGAACAAGAGGCATAAAATCCAAGTCAGTTGTTGTGGTAATCTAATCCTTTCACAATATATGCTATGCTATGCTATGCTAAGTCACTTCAGTCGTGTCCGACTCTGTGTGACCCCATAGACGGCAGCCCACCAGGCTCCCCCGTCCCTGGGATTCTCCAGGCAAGAACACTGGAGCGGGTTGCCATTTCCTTCTCCAATATATACATATACCAAATCAACATGTTACATACCTAAAACTAACACAATGTTCTATTTCCATTGGGTTTCAATAAAACTGGGAGAAAAACAGTACGAAAAAATGTTCAACATCTTTAATACAAGAAACACTAGCTTAAAAAAAAAAATCCCTCCCAACTCAGGTTTCTCTGCTAATAAGACAACAACTTAAGACTTCTCCAATCATCACTCTTAGGCAAGAAAGCCAGTGCTGAGATTTCAGGACAAGAATATTTATTTTTGTGGCGGAACAGATACAGACCATCCTTCTCCTGCCAAAAGACAGCAAGACGCCAAACTTTCAGGAAACAAGACAGTCAAGCTTGTGAAGTTAGTCACAATCTTTCTATGCCTTGGTTTCCTTCAAGGGAGAATAGGGGGGAAAAGAGATTGATCCCTGAGCAGTGTGAGATGAGTGGCAGTATTTTATTTAAAGAATATAATAATGGCTTTAGGGAGGCAGAGTCGGAGTTGCCCAGTGAGATTTCAAACAAGCAATGTAATTTTGGTAATCTCTCTTCATTTTCAGTATAGGCTCTGATTATTAGACATAAAATAAAACATCTTACAATAAGAAAAGCACAAAAAATGAAATTGATGACTAGAGACTCTTGGAGTTATTCATCAATTTTTTAAGGATAAACCAAAAAGCAAAACAATGGATACATTTTTTAAACACCAATCTATGAAGAAATTTAAAAATCACCAATGACAAAGACCACAGTAATAAGTGTTTCAGGCAAGAATCACTAATTTGATGCTAAAATTAGTGGGTAAAAGTATAATGTGTATACTTTGTAACATTACAGCAGAAAACCTAGCAGACATCATCTGAAACAAATGATCAACACCAATTATCACCAGGAAGAGGGCACATCAACAGTAAGTGCCTCCTGGTAAGAGGCACTAGGGGCACAGCATCACTTCTGTGGTATTCCTGTTAGAAAGGCATGACCTAGATTTACTCAGAGGGACTTATCAGACAAACCCAAATAAAGGAATATTTTACAAAATAACTGGTAGTACTCTTCCAACGTGTCAAGGTGATGAACAACAAGGACTGAAGAACTATTTCATATTAAAGGAAACTGAAGAGACATGGCAACAAATGCAGTGTTTAATCCTGGATTTGATCCTGAGCCGAAAGGACATTACTGGGACAGTTAATGAAATCTGAATAAGGTCTAAAGGTGGAGTAATAGTGTCATTAAAACATCAATTCTTGATCACTGTATTTATGTAAGAAGTTAATATTTGGGGAATCTGAGTAGAGGGTATGTACATAGGAATTGGCTCAGTCAGTAAAGAATCAGCCTGCAATGCAGGAGACCTGGGTTTGATCCCTGGGTCAGAAGATCCCCTGGAGGGGGAAATGGCAACCCACTCCAGTATTCTTGCCTGGAAAAATCCCATGGACAGAGGAGCCTGGCAGGCTGCATACAATTCATGGGGTCGCAAAGAGTCAGACACCCTTAGTAACTAAACCATATATAATTTTTACAACTTTTTAATGTTTGAAATTATTACAAAATTAAGTTTAAAAATTCTGAATACAAAGTTATGAAACAGTTTATTAGTTTTCTTAAAAGACTCAAATCAGGGCTTAAGGGAGATGAGATGAGACAAGATGATATCCCACCACATTTTTAAAAAATTAATTTTAATAATATATTTTATTTAACCAAGTATTTCTAAAGTATCATTTAAAGATGAAATCAACATCGTTTCAAAATATAAAATTATTCAGCTGCTATGTAGGCAACTGAAACTGTATTTCAAGTTATACCCATTGAATACAGCAATATGCTAGCCTGGAAAATCCCATGGACGGAGGAGCCTGGTGGGCTGCAGTCCATGGGGTCGCTAGAGTCGGACACGACTGAGCGACTTCAGTTTCCCTTTTCACTTTCATGCATTGGAGAAGGAAATGGCAACCCACTCCAGTGTTCTTGCCTGGAGAATCCCAGGGACGGGGGAGCCTGGTGGGCTGCCGTCTACGGGGTCGCACAGAGTCGGACACGACTGAAGCGACTTAGCAGCAGCAGTGGGGACAAAGTGTTTGGGGAGAAGCAGACCAGACCATCTTTCAGCAAACACTTTTACAGTCTGTAATTCCTCCCACTCATCTATACATTTTTTCCTACCAATAAGCCTAACAATCATCTGTCACTAGTTTCTAAGCTAGCAATGTAAGCAAAGAACTAACAAGAAATATTTGTATTGTGGTTTTAAGGAAAACTAAAAATATTCTACTTGTAGCATATATTCAAGTTGAAAAATTTTTTCAACATATTGCCTTTACATGAGGCTTAATGTATCAAAAACTATGAAAGTTTCCTTTGATGTAACCATTGTGACTAAAATCCTAAGCAGGGCAGAAGGTTCTGTTTAAAATACACTGAACTAGGTAGAAAGAGAAACCAACTCCCATCAGGTACTGTTTGATGACTCGCATTTTGTCATCTTGTTTCTAAAAACAAAAACAACAACAAAAACCTATTCCATTTTTCATATGGAGGGAAAAATGGCTTTGTTTTATTCTTTGTTCAAAGTCTAAGTTTGAAGTGTCTCTTGTCATCGAGAATACTATCATCCTGCAGGCATTATTTTGAACTCGAAATCAGGGTCCATGTTTTTGAGGTCAAATCTCTAACTACAGAGGATTTCCCAGCACAGCAAAGCCCATACTATCAGCCACCAAGAGTTCCACCCTTTGACACCCATTTGATTCCAACCTTCTTGCTGAAAAAGTGCCATAGAATTAGAACTGGATCAATCAAGAGAGGTCACTTGCCTGAACTACTCAACCAAGTCACACACACAGCAACCAACCTCCACCAGCGGATTTTCAGTGACAGGGAGCTCACGAGGTAGTCTATTCCATCTCCATCTAAAAGCTCTTCCAAAATCTACTGCTCTGTTAACTGCCTGGTTTTAGTTTAAGGTAGTAATTGTTACACAAGATAAGCTGCAGGTATATGTGTATTTTACTTTAAGTGTTTTTATGTTTAAAAATCTTTTATATTCAGTCATAAAATGATGTCTTTAAAAGTATATGCATGCTTAAACTAAACTAAAATAAAAATTCTCATAACAAATGTTTAGAATAGCTACAGATTTATAATATGATTAACAATCAACTTTCAACGATTTTTTAAAAAAAGAAGTGAAAGCAATTTACTATGGGCTTTCAAGGAATATCATTTACTCTATCAGTAAAGTAGCATATTTTAACAAAGAGACTGCTGTTCTGAAAAGCAGAAGAGCTAGGATCTAGTCTCAGCTTTGTCATTCACTAGCTGTGTGGCCCGGGACAAGTTCCTTAATCTCTCTGGAGCTCAAATACCTCAAATCAGGAAAGTAAGCCAGAAAATGGCTAAATTGTTTCTCTTCCAATACTGTAATCCCTTTCCCAACCCAGCTGAAGAAAAAGCTTAAAAACGCTAGACTTTTATGAATAGACAGTATGAAATGAGAAAATCAAGATAAAGTAAACATAAAACTGCTTATGTTCCTAATAACCTGCATAGGGTATAAAGGAATTAACAAGTCAATTAAAGAATAAAACTTAATATTAAAGTAAGGAGCTATACTGAAATGGGGCAAGGATTTGATATATGGGAGACCTTCTGAGACTACTGAAAAATCAATTTAACAGACATTAATCACTATCATGCTTAAAGGGCCTGCCAAGCACTACAGGGACATGAAGATAAAATAGATATCGTGAGCCCTCGAGGAAGTGGTGAGAGACAAATACACAAGAAATTAGAAACAAATGAAGGCACGTTTAGGGGACTGAGTGATTAGTGAACATTAGAAAACCTTACTCACTTCACTGCTATAATCCCAAGAAACAGGAGAGAAAACAGGATAGGAAGGAAAGGATTCTGTATTGATCTGAAAGAAGAGTGGAAAGTTATAAAGGCAAAAATGGAAAATAAAACCATACTTCATAAAACACGGCTAGAAATATCAATCACCCAGCCACCTGAGTTCATAGTTATACTGCCAGCAAGGGAGGAGGAAAAAGAACTAAAACCAATGCCAAGAATCCAATCTAATGACTGAATCTCTATGGAAAAAAGAGTATGGGTGTCATCACCTGAGAGAAGGGACCTATGTTTGTCTTATCAAAGTCATCAGGACACGGGTGGACCAAAGCGCATGCAGTCTATCAGAAGCAAAGATTAAAGTCTTAAGTGTCTCTTACAGACCATCTTCCCCGCTTCAAGGAAATCTCTAAGATCAATAAAGGCGTAGGGCCCTTCTTTAGCAGACTTAATTTAAAAGACAGGAACCAAAAATACCTGACTAGGGTAAGGAGATTGTCCTCCAGGATACTGAGAAGGCATCGCTCCCCCAGGAAAACCACCTATATATTAAGAAAAAATACAGCAAAAGGTATTAACTGATTTATTTTTTCAAAACAGCACTGATTTATTACGAATATGGAAACATATGAGAACACTCACACTTATGTTATTCACTAGAATAATTTTTAAGTATCATGATATACTGAATCAAAAAACAACTTTGGTCACAAGGACCTTTAAAAATATTCCATGTTGTAATTTCTTTAAAACAATTTAACATAATTTCTTTAAAAATAATACTTTAAAAAGAACAAAATAGTTGAACCAGATTAAATTCTGATTCTGTTTGGAAAGGATGGCAGCACATGGTTCTGGGCTCATTCCCTTCGTGTTACACGAATGACAGAGAAATTCCTAAAGGTTTCGTTTTTTTGGCTTCAGGAGAGATAATTTTTTTTAATTGAAAAAAACTGGTCCTTCTTTCCATCTTATGATTAAACCTTTTTTATCAGGTTAATACACTTTCATGAAACCAGATAGTACCTAATAAGTATTTAGTATAAACATTTACTAAAGATGATCCCAAACACAAACTAAGTTCTTTCAATGGCAACTGAAAAATTCAAAATATCAAGCCATTGTGCTTTTCTGGACAGTTGATACCTACCAGGCAGTGGGACCTGTGCTGGGCCACCCCCATAAGACTGTGTAGGTGGCTGTGGATAGCCAGGAAAGCCTGCTCCACCTGGTGGGGCTCCAAACCCTTGGCCTGGAAGAAGAAGAAGAGAGAAAAATAAACTATAGTGACAGGTCTCATGATCGAAGTGAAAACTTTACAAATAATAAAAGAAATAATCTATAATGCTACAGTAGCAGTCCCTTTGGTCTAAATTCAACTTCTCAACAACTCCTTCCCCATTAAAAAATACATTAAAAAAATGTTACTTCTTTCGTTTGCCCTAATGACTTACAATATAAAAGTGCTAAATTTTTTCTTTCTTTTTTTTTTTTACATCTTGTGGTGAGAGCTGTCCTAAGGTCACAATCATGCTAAAATCAAATGTCTCAATCAGTTCTTAAGATTACAAATTATCAAGTGAACCATTAGTCCTTTATGACCATGAGATTTATTCTAATTCCCACAGAATTTTGGAGATCGCTCCTGAGAATTCTCCAGCTTTCATGCCTCCTCAGAATCTTTATTCCTCTACCTTGCCAGCTAAGTCCTTACTATCTAAGGAAGAAAGCAGGCTAAGAGAAACTCTGATTTCATACAAAATAAGCAGGAACAAAAAGGATTAAAGAGACAAGAAAAGAAGTGTTACACTACTTCCACAACCCACGACTCACCTCCAGGATAGGATGGAGCTCCGCCTGGCTGTGGGGCACCAGGATAGCCTCCAGGGGCTGGATAGCCACCAGGGGCAGGGTAGCCTCCAGCTCCTGGGTAGCCACTACTTGGTGCTGGTGGGTAGGCACCTCCTCCCATCGGAGGGAAACCACTAGGATAAGGATACTGACCAGGAGGGGGGAAAGATGACTCCTGACCCGTAGGCTGAAAAACCAGAAAAGTTTTCAAATGACTGTGATCATTGAGAAACAGAACCTAGCTAAGAAAACAGAGATAACTGTTAAGATCTAGCTTATTCTTTTACATATTAAAAAGCCCATTAGAAGTCCTGATATCTCATATTAGTTTATCAGTATAGTAGTTTGTCAGGATACCTGTCAGAATTCAGTTTTATGTAAATCTACATGTGTTAGGCAAGAAGAGTCTGTTTCTCTATTTGGGAGTGTCTCTTTTCAAACCTCAAGGCTAAAAAAAAAAAAACAAAAAACACCTCAAGGCTTCATGAACAACTAGCAAAGCTCAGTATAGTTTCTTCATTCTCCTAGCACCTGGAAATATGGGAAAGACCTGCCTCTCTACCCTAAAGAGAAGAATTCATGGCTTTCTTGTAATACACCTGGACCTGTGTATAACAGAAAGAATAAAAAAGTGACCTGAGCACATACTAGGTGTGACATTTGGGACCTCAATTCAGATCACGCAATGTCTAAGTCTGAAGAGACTGTTGTTGTTTAGTCACTAAGTCGTGTCCAACTCTTTGAGACCCCATGGACTGTAGCTGCCAGGCTCCTCGTCCGTGGGACTTCCCAGGTAACAATACTAGAATCAGTCGCCATTTCATTCTCCAGGGGAATCTTCCTGACCCAGGGATTGAACCCACTTCTCCTGCTTGGTAGGTGGATTCTTTACCACTGAGCCACCTGGGAAAAAGCCCAAAGAGACTGTTACACGTTCACTAAACTTTTTTCCAGGCCACAGAGACTACATTTCCCAGGATATGACTGAATACTGGTAAAGGACAGTGGACAGAAGTGGACAGAAGTAATGTATACCACTTCCAGCCTGGTCCCCATGACTACCTGCCCAATCCTCTAAGATGTCTCTTCCTCTCTCATTTCCTTCATCTGCCAGCTGGAAGCAAAGAATCCAGTGGAGGACTCCAAAGCACTAGAGGATGGTAGAGTCAATATACTAAGGCAACAGAGGATAGAAGGAGCCTGAAAACCCACAGGATGAAATGGAAAAAGGTCTCTTAGCTCCCTACCACACACTTCCCCCATCATCCCCACCACTGACTTCTAGGAGACTGGAGTAAGCAAGAAATAGGTTTTTATTGTGTTGAGCCATCGGGATGTTGAGATTGTCTGTTTTAGCATTAGCCTATACTGACAGAAATGGTTGCCAGAGTCCAGTTTAGTATATAGGGACCTGGGAACATAGTTACAAATTTCATTTCTCTTATGACAAATTCAGGAGAACTATATATTCACTTTACACACAGGTACACATATTGTCACTAATCCATATAGGCCCCTCTTTCTATTTACCCAGAATTACAAAGAAGCCCTACATACTTATGAGCATAAAACTGAAATACACTAACCTCAGCTATGAGGTTAGTCCTCGGAACAGTACAGGTAAACAGCAAAGTAGAACTTGGTAGCACATTTATAACATGTACTCAGAATACTAAAAGTCTCAGAACTACAAATCCAGGGCCTTCTAATCCACTGCAATTTGTGTTCTCTGAGTCAAGCCCTTCTTAATTTGAATATCCAACACACAGGTTAAAAACCAGTGACTCATAAGATGGATTTAGTTTACATACGTGTTGTATTGAATCATACAGTATTTAACATTTTAAAATATGCATTTCCCAATTTAAAAAAATGGGCAGTTTCATATAAAATCTAGATTTTATTTATATTTAAGCTTTACTTAAAGAAATAGAATATCCAGCAACATTGAATCAACCTCCCTGTATGGACACATCAGGCTGAAGAGGACTAACAGGTGCCTTTCCATAGGTGACACAAGTCCTTGTAGTTCCTCCACAACCCTGCCTTCACTCACGTACTCTACTCAGTACTTCTGGCTGTTTGAATTTATGACCGCTGCTCTAGCATATTTGTAACATCTGTCATGGGTTGGCTGGTCCTATGCAACACCTGTTCCCAGGACATGAGCTATTTTAGTATCCTAAGTGGCAATACTTACGGGATATCCAGGGAAAGGTGGGTAGCCTGTGGGCGGATAGCCTGGGTATGACATTCTGTAACAACAATAAGAAATGTCCTCTGTAATTTCATATAAGGAATAAGACCTTTGAAGATATACACTGTCACAATCTAAATCAAATCACATCTTCTGAAAGAAAGAGCCTATCAGGCAGGCTGACTCAGTAGTTCTGAGATGGGGCCCGAGCTTCTGTATTTCTAACTACCCTTCCCGGTGATGCTGTTGCTGCTGGTCTGTGAGCAATATTTTGATATCAGAATATTTAGGCATTTCTGAATCTACCATTTAATTTGGCAAGTTTATCAATGTGTGTTTTGGCTCTTCTCCCCAGTACAGCTATGAATGATTTGTATTTCTCTTTTATCAAGACCCCAAACAATGATATATACATACTAATATATATAAAATAGATGACAAATAAAGACCTACTGTTTAGCATAGGGAACTTTACTCAATTCTCTGTAATGGGTTACATGGGAAAAGAATCTAGAGTGGATATATGTATAAGTGATTCACTTTGCTATACGCCTAAAACTAACACTGATATACACAATAGTGTAAATCTATACTCCAGTTAAAATAAAAAAGATCCCAAACAAATCCAGTTCAACATTTACAAAAACCCATAATGTAATAAGCACTGTTCTAGGTGCTGATAAAGAGATGAGAGGGGCAGGGGGAAGTAGCCTGCCTTTTGAATATATAGTACAGGAAAATTAGAAAATAAATTTAAATTATTATTGTGTCCCTTATGACATAGCACAGTGCAGAAGCTAAAAACTTGCTAAATTGAAAATGAGTGGGCATATATCTAGCGGAAGTTAAAAATTATTAAGAAAGATAATAAGAATACTGATTCAGACAGTTCTGAACCAGTCATCTGGGATCCAAAGACCTGGATGCAAAGGATGTTAAATCACTTTTTTTCCCCTTCTTCTCCAAGCCCAGTTGATAAAAGGAATAAAGGAGAAGCAATACCCTCTAAGAACAGTCAGAGGGACCAAGGGTAAAAGAGGTCAGGTTCCAAAGAAAAAGTCTGAAAATAATTTATGGGAGAAATTAATAATAATTTTAAAGACAAGTGTTATAGCACCAAAGACTACATAAGTTATTTAAATTTCTGAATCTCAGGAACTGTTCCAGTGACAAAGTCCTATTTCTACAGTCTAAAACTACTACATTAAGTCTTACCTTAAAGGGTTCTAGAGGAATTATGCCAACAAGAGTGTCAGAACAGAATGAAGATAAACACTATCTGCATATAAGAAAACAATGCAACTTTAAGAAAGTGAATCTGGGTATATTTTAAAGAATAATAATTTAAAAGAGTAGAATGCAATGCCATTTCCAGGATGTACTTTATAAAAATACTTACAAAAATGCAAAATTATTATACATACAAAGCTATTCATTACAGCACTATTTGTAACAAAAAAAGGTTAGGGAATTCCCTGGCAGTCCAATGGTTAAGATTCAGCACTTTCACTGCTAGGGCGTAGTCGGGCAACTAAGATTCCACAAGCCATACAGTGTGGCTAAAATAAAACATTAAAAACAACCTAAAAGACCATTAATAAGGGACAGCTAAAACAGATTACAGAAAGCCATACAATAAAATGTTACGCAACTATTAAAAATGAGCAGCTCTCTTATATGTATGGCTGAGTCCCTTTGCTGTCTACCTGAAACTCACATTGTTAACTGGCTATACTCCAATACAAAAGAAACAGTTGAATTAAAAAACATGAGCAGCTCTCCTTTTATTCATATAAGAAACCATCTCTAAGTCACATTAAGTGGGAAAAAAGCAAGATGAAAAAACTGCATAGATACTCTGCAACGAATTGTGTAAAACATAGTTATTTGTATATAGAGAATATCCCTGAAAGTAGACTCAACAAAGTAGGAAACAGTACCTCGGAGAGGAGAACTAGAGCATAAGGAGACTTTTCAAAGTAGCGATAGACCTTTTGGAATTATGCATGTATCATCTATTTCAGATTTTAAAAGCTTTTGTACAAAGCTTAAACAAACCCAAGGGTGACTCAACAAACTACTCAATTTTGCCCAAAGAACAATTAGACTTTACTGGTGAACCACAGCTTTTACGTCCTTTTCAACATTCTTAGTCAGCAACTACTTTTTAAAAGACTAGAAAAGCATTCCTGGTTCTCCAGACCATCTCCACCCAGTGAGTCAACTACTAAAAGGGTTGGGTCTCCCTAGGCAAGTCTGAGATGGCATGATGCCCAGGAACACAGGAGGTAGCTGTTCCAAATTTATGAAACAAATGAAACAAAACAGGAAGGGTGAATGAAGATGGCCAACAGTAGATACTACGATTTTCCAAAATCTGCCTCTTGATTGGGAAGGACCATTTAAATCTGTCAGCAAGGGCTCTTCGATAAAGAACTGGAGGCAGGTCACCACCAGTGAGGACTGAAAGGCTTCGGTTTGCAGTAGTTCTACCTCCTTATCTAGTGCTTGAAACCCCTTCCCTGACTGGTAGGTAACTCATTATACTCATTATCTAATTAGGACAGGTTACTTTATCAGATCAGTTCCCCACCAACTGGCAGAAATTAAGGAAGTTTAGAGGCAATTGGACGACTTCTTTCGTTTCTGTCACTTTACGGTGGACATCAGCCATCTTCTTCTGAAGAAGAGTTCACCCAGGTTAGGCTCATATCCGCATAGGTTTGCTGCCGTTTAGGAACTAGGAATCAAATCTGGAATGCTACTTCCTACAATAGTTTCCAAGAATTATAAACCTGGGCCAATGTACAATTTCAGGCTTCCGCATTCGTCCTAGGGCTCACTAAGCAAAGTACAAATTCCCCAAGTTTCCCTAAATTTGCTGTGTCACCAAGAAATCTAGTCGGACTCAGCTGCTCGCTGGTTTTCCTACTCAGCTCTCCTAGAGGGCCGCTTCAGCAGGCCCATCCTCTGGCCTCAGTCCCTCCACCTGTGGTCCACCTGCCTGCGCCGGAGGCCTCACTGCTCCCTAGGATCCCCGGACAGACGAGGGGCAGAGACAGCCGGCGAATAGGACTTCCCGTGGTCTGGCCACCTCGCCGACCCCGCCCGAATGCACCCCCGGCCGAACGTCCCCACCAGGCAGCCCGGGTCCCAAGATGCTCGCACCGGCTCGCCGGCCACCCCTGGGGCCTATAGGCCCCTCCAGCCTCCCCCCGGTCCCCCGCGCCGGTTCGAGGCCGCAGGCGGGGCCCCGCCCACTCCCGGGTGGCCGGCCACGGAGCTGGGCGGGGCGAGGTAACCGAGGGGCAGAGGGGTTGCAAGGGTAGGGGGCGCCGTTCCTCACCTGACCCCGCGGAGCAGCGTCACGGCCCAACCTGGTCCGGAGCAAGATGGAGCCGGGGGCGGGTCCGGGAAGGGCGGGGCGCCCGGCCGCCACCGGAGCCCGTTAGGGCCGCAATCGCGGCCGGGAACGCCTCTGGGCTAGGACAGGGCGGTGACGGCGGGGCCCGTCCGGGCGACCTTTGGGACCCCGGCTCGGGCTTTCCCTTCGACCCCGAGTCGCCGCTCCACCTGCGAGGAGGAGGTCCTTTCGGATGCACCAGCCAGTTTTATCACAGTTCCTTCCGGGCTCTCTCAAGCCATTTGAGAAACTCAGCCGGTTCTGAGGCATCAGTGGAGGGCGGCAGAGGCCTCGAGACTGGAGACCAGGGGCAGCCTCTCTGCCTGATGTGCAATCCTCTCTGGTTATCTTCTAAGGACAAGAACGGTGTCTTTTAATAGTGCCTTGTGGAATGAATATTCATGGGGATGATAAATAGTGGGAATACGAGATTCATTAATCAAAACCACTCCAGAAGGGAGTTGTTAGGTGATTCTAGGCTCCCGTCACACCAGAGCCCTATCTAATTTACACACACACTAGCATTAAACATTTGAGGGCATTTCAAGGCCCAGAGCAGTATTTTAAACTCATTAAGAAAGTTTATATTCCAAAGCAACAAAAAGACAGCTACCTTTTACAGTGGTTCTCAAACTGTGGTCCCCAGACTGGCAGCCGCCACATTTCCTGGAAACGTGTTAGAACCACAAATTATTGGGCTCCACCTTTGACCTTCTGAATTAGTTAATTCACCTCCAGAGTTTAGAGGTGAAGCCTGGCAGTTTGTTTTCACAAGTCCTCAAGGTAGGTCTATGCACACTAAACTTCGAGAACTTATCCAAGGCTTCCTCATGGGGGTGGGATAGGGTAGATGAAAATTTTAAGTGGGAAGGGCAAAATATGCATGGCCCTACAACAGGGATGAAATCTAAGGTACTTGAGAAAGGTCACTGCCAAAATTTAAACGATACTGCACAACTCTCTGGGAACCCAGCATTAATTTCCCAGCTCCCACCAGTCTGTCTGGCAAACATTGGGCCTTTCTGCCCAGTCTGCCTGGAGACCTCTGGAATCTCAGCATTCCATAACAAGGGTGTCCTTACTTCTCTTTGCTCTATATTACTATTAATACCTTGCTGATTTCATCCCTGCCCTTCCCTCTGCCCTATCACCTTGAGAGGTTATTTTCCAAGCCTATTTCCAGCCCACTTTTCTGAGCTATAGGCCCAAATATCCACTAGCCTATTCAGGCAGTACCACTGGATTTTCCACTTCATCCTTTCAGTTCATCCTTCTTTCCTGACAAGGCCTTCTAGGATCAGAGGTCCTTTCTTCATACTGCCTCTCCCTAGAAAGCACTGTATGCCTTCCAACAATTATGAATCTATTAAGATTCAATTCAAAGATCACCCATCTCCTTCCTGCCTCAAGCAGCTTTTCCTGACCTTTTCCTCACCTTCTCTTGGGTAGACTCCCTTTGTGCACCAAACTAAACTTTTTGTAGATATCTGCTATGGCACATTTAACAGTAGTCATAGCATACATTTACCTTACCTGTATTTAACCACATAAACTGCAAAAACAAAATAAAACACCTCTGAAGGTCATCAATTTCTCCAGAGTTCATGTGAAACAGGAGCCATTTTGCTTCTCCTAATGTGAACATTCTTAACACACAGCTTTTGTACAGACAGAACAGTAATTTTGTCCCCAGTGGGACATTTGGCGAAGTTGAGAGATGTTTTGGTCACAACCAGGAGAAAGGTTTTACTAGAATCAGTGGGAGACGCCAAGGATGTTACATTCTCCAATGCACTGGGCACCCTCCAACAACAAAGAATTATTCAGCCTGACATGTCAGTAATGTTGAGGTTAAGAAACTCCTTGAGTTAGACTGATCTTCCTAAATAATGGATTTGATCATATTATTTCTTTGATTAAACTCTACTAGCTTCCACTGAAAGCAGAATAAAACCCAAATTCAAATAGCCATGGTCTATTATGCCCCACATAATCTGGCCCCTGCCTACCTTGCTGACTTCATCCCTCCTCATCTACCTTCTCAAGCAGTAAACTCTGATCAAAACGACCTTCGGTCTAAACATACCAGCCTTGTGACCAAACACACCAGACATTCTCAGGATCTTTGCACTTGTTATTGCTCTTACTTAGAATGTTCTGCATTGTATATCTCAAATATCATCCATCTCCTCAGAAAGGTACGTATTCCCTGAGCACTGTAGCGTAAGTAGCCCCACTGCCACTACCACCACCACCAGTTAAACACACTGATTACCCTATTTAATTTTCTTTGTAGCACTTAAAAGCAGATCAAGTTCTGTATTTACTATGTGTCATCTCCCTCTGCTGCCCTCAGAATGTAAGCTCCTTGAGAACAGGGATATCTCTAGTGATGAGAAATAAATGTTCAATAAATCCTTTGTTGACTACAACAGGGCCCCCTAAACTCAAGCCAATTATTTCATCCAGTGATAACTAAATAGTTTTTTGGTTTTTTTTTTCCAATACTGGAGGAAAAAACTGATTCTGATAGACTTGTTGAGAGATGGATATGTTGTCATCCACAGTAGAGTGTTATCCTAAGGGAATTTCAATGTAGTTTTGAAAATACAGATTTTTTTTACTTCATATGCTGACTTTAGAAAATATAACTCATTATATTGCTCCTGCTTTTGTCAGTCTTCTACTAGCAAACTGTAAACACTTTAAGGGCAAAAGCAGATTTGGAATCGTCAGCATTTAGCATGAAGTGAAGGCACTTTCATGTACTGTCATCACCATTCTAAGCTGGAAACTTTTGTGTCACCCATTGCTATGAGGTTTCTGTCTCCTGATTAGACTCTTAGCTATTTCACACTTCACACATATCAATCAGTAATCAAGCCCTATATATTTTACTTATATGTTCTAGCTACAAAACGTCATTATTTACCTATTTGCTTTCCTCATTACAGATAGAAATTACCTCTTCTTTGCCATACGTTCTATAAACGACTTTAGCTGACGTGTACATCATTTGAACCATAAAAATGGCATTCCAACCCATTTTTCCACTGTCAAGCCATCTTGCACAGTAAATTCAATCTACTTATGTTACTGAATAAAATTTAAAGTGGTATGTATTTAGTAATAGCTACCATTTATTAAATACATACTATGTGCTAGGCACTGTGTTAAGCACTTAACAAATATTCTCACTTTTACATTCTCTGATTTAAAAGACTGTTTTTTGGTAACAGCTTCATTTTTTTTTTTTTAACAGCTTCATTTTAATTCACTGATACAAAGTGTACACTTTAATGGTTTTCAATATAGAGTTGTACCATCACCACAATCAATTTTAGCAAACACATCACCGCCAAAATAAACCCCATATGTTTTATCTATCATCCTCAATACTCTCATCAGTCATCTTACGCTGCCACTAATCTACTTTGTTTCCACACATTTGCCTACTCTAAGCATTTTATATAAATGCACTCAGACAATATGTAGTCTTTTATGACTGGCTTTTCACTTAACATGAAGATGGATGAATCAAAGTTCATCCATGTGAGGCATGAATTAGTACTTCATTCTGGTTGTTCAATCACTAAATCATGTCCAACTCTTTACAACCCCATGGACTGCAGCACACCAGGCTTCCTTGTCCTTCACTATCTCTTGGAGTTTGTGCAGACTCATGTCCATTGAGTTGATGATGCTATCCAACCATCTTATCCTCTGTCACCCTCTTCTCCTGCCCTCAACCCTTCCCAGCATGGCCAAATATTTCATTATATGTACATACCACATTTTATCTATTCACAAGTTTACGGACACTTGGGTTATTTTCACCTTTTGGCTATTATGAGTAACGCTGCTATGAACATTTGTGCACAAATGTTTTAATTTCTCTGCTCCTACATACCAGGAGCAGAATAGCTGGATCAAATGGTAACTCAATGTTTAACTTCTTGAGAAATTGCCAGACTGTTTTCCAAAGTAGCTGCACAACTTTACATCCCTACAAGTAGTGTATGAGGGTTCAATTTCTCTACATTCTCATTAACACTTATTATCTTTTTTATTGTTGTCATACTTGCAAAAGAAGTGCTTTCTTTTATTGTACAAATGCAAATTTCTTTTGATTTGTGTTTCCAGATGACTAACGATGTTGAGCATCTTTTCATGTCCTTACTGATCATCTGTGTATCTTCTTTGGCGAAACATCTGTTCACATCATTTTCCCATTTTTAAACTGAGTTTTTTGTCCTTTTATTATTGAGCTGTAAGAGTTCTATATAATAATCTGTATACAAGTGGAGAGGTTGAGGTCTTAACAAGTTGTAGAAATGAATACTTAGGGAATATCCTAATCCTGAGAGTGTGGTAAGAAATGGATGACAACGGACAGGGTGTGGTATAGTGACAGGCCTAAAAAGAGAACTGACGTTAACCACTCCTTTGGCAAGAGAGAAACCTCCAATCTTGAGATGGTCTATGTAGACAAGTAACACTTGCCAGTGAATAGGAAATAAGATAAGACAAGTGATTTAAGAAGCCCCAAACTGAATTTATTGTGGTGTAGACCAAGTGATAACAAACTGCAGTATATTCAAGTAAAGTCTGAGACACCCTGGGATATCTAAAATACAACACAAGGGCAAAAAGTTGCTCTAAAGTTAGAAGTCCTCAAAAGAAACAGGAAAATGAGAAATGTATCTTGAAAAAGCCAGGAAGTACAACAGTTTGCCAATCCTCACAACCTCCCCCATGCTCCCAACCACTTCTCTGAATTGCTCATTCTTCCACCACTTCAAGTCATTAAGACATCTGCATTTTTTTAGCCCAAACTGCTGTATAAGAAGAAAATCTTTTTCAAAAGAGTAAGGTGCCATTCTTCTCCTTGGTGCCATCTGGTTCAAGTCAAAAGGTATAACTTTCTCACGAAGGAAACTGTTAAGAACTTTATGGTTTACAAAGACTGATATGAGGGCCTTTTGCGATACACTAAATCTAGAATCTTGTCTCTAGAAGCAACATGTGACTAACCTCTTAGAAATGAGTCACATCATACAGGAGCTCTCATTCAGCTTAGATTCTACCCAGACAAGTGAATTAGGTTTACGATATAGTAGATTTGAAAGTTGGCAACAATCTGGCATCAGCAGGTATTTCATCACAGCCTCTCCATTTTCTAGACATCCAGTCATGATCTGGCTCAGCTATTTATACCCTGTCATTTACTTTCTCTTCCAATTGCCTCTTATCCAGCTGGCAGGAGCTTCCAAGAAACATGATATAGTAGGCACTGCAGTAAACTGGCTGCTTGTTGGGGTTGGAGTAGACCTGTTCAGGTTTAAGGGATGCAAAAGGGTTAGCTCCATAGGCTGTGATGTGTGTATCCAGGTCCACCAAAATCTGCAACGAGGCTGCCAACTCCTGATGGCTATGGAAGACAAAGAAAAAAAAAATTGCTCTGCTGATTATGAAAAAGATAGAAGAACTGCTCATTAACCCCCAAAATTACCAAATGTCTATACTAACTGCTCAATTAATTAGCATAGCACTTTGAAGGGACAAGAAAGCCAAGTATGTGAAGGAAGAAAATCCTCACCAGAAGGTAGAACATGAGCAAGGGGGAGAGAAATGAGTTTATCTATAGAGGTGTGAGTGAATCAGGGAGGTACCACAAAGAAAGGAGGTCAAAACCTGTAAACAGTAATCATTGTAGGGATCCCATAATCACGAAGTAGCAAGAGGGTGGGCAGCCAAGCCTCCATCAAGTCCGGGGAAGCATGGAAACCTATGGAAGAAAGTAAGATGGGAATAGAAAGGAGAAATGCAAAGACAGACCCCAAACAACATAGTCCTATAATTGTGTCCAACCCTCACCTAGCTCACCTCCAAGGCTCATCTACCACCACCACCACCTACCCTAGATTCTTCAACGGAAAATTATGAACCGAAATAAAGCACATAATGATCAAACAGGGTCTTCATTATATTATGTTTAACCTGATCCAATGAAGAGGGCTCTAAAAGTACAAGGACCAGGATGGAAAACTCCCAGAGGACTGACCCCTTATTCCCCCAAACCAACAGCTCTTACCTGGATGGAATGCCACCACCAAATCTGGATGGGCTATCTGCCCAGTCTCTATCTGCTCCTCCCAGAAGTCATGATAGAGGCCCCTATGGCTACTAAGCTGTACTGTGCCAGGTTCCAGGAGTGAAGCTGAGGTACTCTGCGAAAAGCCAGCAGCCACATCTACACCCACCATGATTACATGGAGGCCAAGGTGTCCAGGAAACATGTAGCCAAGCTCATCATAGTCCCCAGGGCGAGTGAGGAATGTCTCTGCATGAGAAGCACCAACCACGTGCACTGTGCTTCCCCCAACCTTCCCAACATTTATTCCCAAGGCCCGAAGCCCAAAGCCCAGTGTCAAGGGCCGAGACAAGACATCTGTCAGCAACCGCTTCAAAGAGCCCTTCAGGACATCTGGGTCTGGTCTTGGCCGTCTTACACTGGCCCACAGAGTGGTCATGGCCTGACTGTCAAGCACAGCATCCATTGTATCATCTAGCTGTAAACGTCGCATAGAAAACCAGGTGTCCCAACCCTGTACAACTTCAGTCAGCCATGACCAAGGTCCTGAGGGTAGGACAAAATCACCTGCAGGAAAGAAGGAATAAGAAGATTCTAATCTTTTCCTGCCTTCAATATTCCCTCTATGTTCATTCTCCCAACCTGTCTCCACAACTGCTACCCCACTCCCCTGTCCCATTCAGTTCCTTTTTTTTTTTTTAAACAATATGCTTTCATATGACCATTATGGCAGAGTTCCCAATACCGTCACTCTACCTGTGACCAGAAGCCATTCCATGAGACGGTCCACAGCTACAAGACGCAGTTCTTGACAAACCTTCCTGTGTGTTGGCCAGTCTGACTTCTGGCACTCTGGACCACAGTAATAGACATTTCTGCACCTGAGAGAATGAGCCCCAGAAATAGATGTTCCTATACCTCATAGGTGAATGGGGGACGCCTGGGGAAGGGAACTGATATTTCCGCACCTAGGAAGAAAGATCACTGGGTGAGGAAGGTAGGGAGAGGAACGACAGCTGCTGCACCAAATTTGGGGACTACGTTTGGCAGAGGAGGAAGGAGGGTGTGGGAATGCAATTTTTCTCTTGGATCAGAGTGACACTTCAGCCTCTATCTAGAACTAACTTTTTATATCTCTTATAGAGAAAAAAAAAAAAGCCCACCAGGAGTTTGTAGCTGCCCTGTTATCACAGGCGTGGCCCCAACCTCTTCAGAACATATATGGTCTTAATACTTAAGTACTCAAGAGAAGAGAGGTAGAAAGGATTATATTCTCGTCTCTGTCTAATCTCCCCATACCAAAATAAACATGAACCTCATAAGCAACTCTTTTCTAATTTCTCTGTGGCCTAGATCAGACAAAATGAGGAATGAACCTAAAGTTATGAAGGTCTGAAATGTCTAAAGGTCTTATAAGTCTCAGACCTTTCTTCCTGCAATGAAGTCTTGGAACAGGATCATTCCAGAAGTCTCCCCAACCAGCTCTTGACTAATCACCTTTTGCAGTGCCGGAGGACCTTAGAGTCTGAAAGGCCACTAGGGAGTGCTTTACAGTAAGCACAGAATCGGAATGTGTCCTCCATCTTCTGGAACATTTCTTCAAGGCATCGGTATCCAAAGCCTGACACTGGAGTACCGCCGTCTAGCACCAACCTGCAGAGACAGTATGGAGAAGGAATGGCAACAGGAAAAATATCTCCAAAAGTTCTCATGATACCTACCCTGACTTCTATATATTTTCACCTCTCCTACTCCCATTATTTCTCATTTAAGCAAATTATATTTTATAGTAATAAAACTGGCACAATTTGGGATGAGAAAATCCCTCATTGCAAATACCCCATATTTCCCAAGCTATACTTCCTCTCCACCTTCTGCCGGAGACAATATATCACTCTTGCACAGAGCTACTCACTCACTTGTATTCTTCGTAGCTTTTCATGTTCAGTTTTTGAAGGATCAGCTGGGATAGGCCAGGAACATTATCCTCCAAGGAGGAGAAGCCAAGTTTATCAATGCTAGGGCCAGGTTTAGTGAGGATCAGAGGCACAGGAGCCACAACTGTAGGTGGGGTCTCAACCACAGGAGCCACTGATGAGGGGGATTTCTTGTGCCTTCGTCGTCGGGACCGTGGAGCCATGGTCTATCCAATAATACCTGGGGACTATATGTAGAACAGATATGTAAGTTTGTAAGTTGGACACACATGATGTGTTTTCATATGTTTGACCTTTTACTTGTCATTCTAGTCTCTCAGGCCAAGGTAATAGTAAGATTTATTTCATATCTACTGATTATTGATCACCACATGCAGTTGTAAAAAACAGAGAATTAATTATATGTGAATATAATTATGCATATATGTGTTATACATGAAGTTCTATATATAATATAGATGCTTAGAAAAAGTCTGGGACGGCTCATATAAAACTGATAACAGTTATTTTTCCTCTGAGAAGGGGCAAAGGCCCTACAGTGGGAACTAGGTCAATGAACTTTAGACTTATTTGCAATGTGTGACTTCTTATACAAAGAATATATTCATGTGCTATTAGTGTGTTCCTAAAAATCAACTTAAAATAAAGGAAAAAGCAAGAAAGGTTTTGGTTGTCCAAAACTATCGTGTAACTGGAGAAATAATCAATCTAATCTAGTTGGAGAAGGAAAACACTCATTTTAAAAGACCTATCATCACATTTATAAGCAATAAACCCAAAAGTAGAAATCAAATGGATGTAAAATGAGCACTAGCACTTACAATGCTGAGTTATATAGCTGGAGCAAGTTATACGAAATAGTTGTGAAAAAAGAAGCAAAAAGCAAAGGAGAAAAGGAAAGATAACATCTGAATGCAGAGTTCCAAAGAACAGCAAGAAGAGATAAGAAAGCCTTCTTCAGTGATCAATGCAAAGAAATAGAGGAAAACAACAGAACGGGAAAGACTAGAGATCTCTTCAAGAAAATTAGAGATACCAAGGGAACATTTCATGCAAAGATGGGCTCGATAAAGGACAGAAATGGTATGGACCTAACAGAAGCAGAAGATATTAAGAAGAGGTGGCAAGAATACACAAAAGAACTGTACAAAAAGATCTTCATGACCCAGATAATCACGATGGTGTGGTCACTGACTTAGAGCCAGACATTTTGGAATGTGAAGTCAAGTGGGCCTTAGAAAGTATCACTACGAACAAAGCTAGTGGAGGTGACAGAATTCCAGTTGAGCTATTTCAAATCCTGAAAGATGATGCTGTGAAAGTGCTGCACTCAATATGCCAGCAAATTTGGAAAACTCAGCAGTGGCCACAGGACTGGAAAAGGTCAGTTTTCATTCTAATCCCAAAGAAAGGCAATGCCAAAGAATGCTCAAACTACCTACTGCACAACTGCACTCATCTCACACGCTAGTAAAGTAATGCTCAAAATTCTCCAAGCCAGGCTTTAGCAATATGTGAACTGTGAACTTCCTGATATTCAAGCTGGTTTTAGAAAAGGCAGAGGAACCAGAGATCAAATTGCCAACATCCGCTGGATCATGGAAAAAGGAAGAGAGTTCCAGAAAAATATCTATTTCTGCTTTATTGACTATGCCAAAGCCTATGACTGTGTGGATCACAATCAACCGTGGAAAATTCTGAAAGAGACAGGAATACCAGAACACCTGATCTGCCTCTTGAGAAATCTGTATGCAGGTCAGGAAGCAACAGTTAGAACTGGACATGGAACAACAGACTGGTTCCAAATAGGAAAAGGAGTACGTCAAGGCTGTATATTGTCACCCTGCTTATTTAACTTATATGCAGAGTACATCATGAGAAACGCTGGACTGGAAGAAACACAAGCTGCAATCAAGATTGCCCCGGGAGAAATATCAATCACCTCAGATATGCAGATGACACCACCCTTATGGCAGAAAATGAAGAGGAACTAAAAAGCCTCTTGATGAAAGTGAAAGTAGAGAGTGAAAAAGTTGGCTTAAAGCTCAACATTCAGAAAATGAAGATCATGGCATGCGGTCCCATCACTTCATGGGAAATAGATGGGGAAACAGTGGAAACAGTGTCAGACTTTATTTTTCTGGGCTCCAAAATCACTGCAGATGGTGACTGCAGCCATGGAATTAAAAGACGCTTACTCCTTGGAAGGAAAGTTATGACCAACCTACATAGCATATTGAAAAGCAGAGACATTACTTTGCCAACAAAGGTTCGTCTAGTCAAGGCTATGGTTTTTCCTGTGGTCATGTATGGATGTGAGAGTTGGACCGTGAAGAAAGCTGAAGGCCGAAGAATTGATGGTTTTGAACTGTGGTGTTGGAGAAGACTCTTGAGAGTCCCTTGGACTGCAAGGAGATCCAACCAGTTCATTCTGAAGGGGCTCAGCCCTGGGATTTCTTTGGAAGGAATGATGCTAAAGCTGAAACTCCAGTACTTTGGCCACCTCATGCGAAGAGTTAACTCATTGGAAAAGACTCTGATGCTGGGAGGGATTGGGGGCAAGAGGAGAAGGGGACGACAGAGGAGGAGATGGCTGGATGGCATCACTGATTCGATGGACGTGAGTCTCAGTGAACTCCGGGAGTTGGCGATGGACAGGGATGCCTGGCGTGCTGTGATTCATGGAGTGGCAAAGAGTCGGACATGACTGAGCGACTGATCTGATCTGATATGTAGTATTAGGAAAATCTCCTAAAGAGATGAGTTCTGAAGTATAACTAGGCCCACATTCACCAACTACCTAGCAAGAACTCTGTGATGTCCTCCTTTCCTGGCCTGTCTTCTATTCCTTTTACAAGGACTGAGGAAATCAAAGAGACTATATTGGAAAAAATTAAAACACCCATTCATTCAATAAATACTTACTGATAAACAGATGAAATCATTCACAAAATACCATAACAGAAACAAATGTGAAAAAAAATATACAGGACATTTAAATGTCTTATAGAAGGGATAGATGTAAACCATAACAAAAGGCAGTATATAAATCTTACAAGAAAAATGAAACTAAAAGCACTAATGGGAGATCAGAAGAGAGTCTCTTCAGTTGGTAAGCTGCAGGCAGATTTTATGAAGCAGGTAGCAGCTGGAATAGACCATTAAGTATGGTGATGTTTTGAATATACAAATACAGGGAAAGAGGAATTCTAAGCACAGAGAAGAGTATGAGCACAACAAATGTAGATGGGAAAATCCTGGGAACTAAGGAACTAGAATGGTTTAAGTGTAAAGATCTAACTGTAAGAGATAAAACTATAAAATCTTAGAAGAACACAGGAGAAAAGTTTCATGATATTGGATTTGGCAAGTTCTGAATATGACACAAAAAGCACACACAATAAAATAAAAAAGATAACTTGGACTGCATCAAAATTTTAAACCTTTTGTGCATCAAAGGACAGAGTGAAATGACAACCCACAGAATGGGAAAGAATATTTGTAAAGCACGTATCTGATGAGAGATTAATATCCTGAATATGTGAAGAACTTCTAAAACTCAACAAATGGCTCAATTAAAACTGGGCAAAAGTCTTGAATAGTTCTCCAAAGAAAATATACAAATTGCCAATAAGCATATGATGCTAAACATCACTAATCAAAGGCTAATCAAAACCGTGAGACACCACTTCACTCCAACTAGGATGGCCATTATCGAAATACTAGAAATTAACAAAAGTGTTGGTGAGGATATGGAAAAACTAGAACCTTCCTCAACTGATTGTAGAAGGACAAAATGGTGCAGCTGCTTTGCAAAACAGTATGGCAGCTCTGCAAAAAGTTAAATATAGAATTACCATATGACTCAGCAATTTCACTCCTAGGTATATACTCAAAATAACTGAATACATGCACACAAACAAATGCCTATACACAAATGTCCATAGCAGCACTATTCACAACAGTCAAAAGGTAGAAACAAACTAAAGGTCACCAAAAGATGGATGAATAAACAAACTGGGAGACACATACATACACACATACACATGCTGCTGCTGCTGCTGCTGCTAAGTCGCTTCAGTCGTGTCCGACTCTGTGCGACACCATAGACGGCAGCCCACCAGGCTCCCCCGTCCCTGGGATTCTCCAGGCAAGAACACTGGAGTGGGTTGCCATTTCCTTCTCCAATGCGTGAAAGTGAAGTCACTCAGTCGTGTCCGACTCTCAGCGACCCCATGGACTGCAGCCTACCAGGCTCCTCCGTCCATGGGATTTTCCAGGCAGGAGTACTGGAGTGGGGTGCCATCGCCTTCTCCGCACACATACACATACATACATATAAATTCAGCCATTAAAAGAAACGAATACTGATACATGCTACAATGTGGATAAATTATGCTAAGTGAAAGAAGCCAGACATAAAACAACACATTATATGATTCCAATTTTATGAAGTATCAAGAATAGGTAAATCCAAAGACAGAAAGCAGATCCATGGTTCCAAGGGCTGGGTTAAAGGAGGAATGAGGAATAACTGCTTGGTTATGGGTGTTTTGGGGGGGAGTGACGAAAATGTTTTAGAAATAGATAGAGGTGATGGTCGCACAATAATGTGAATGTACTAAATGTCACTTAATTGCTCATTTTAAAAGGATTATTTTGTTATGTGAATTTTACCTCAATTAAAAAAAAAAAGAAAGGTATCTATAAGAGCTCTTGAAGCTAAAAAGTTGTTTTGCTCCCCAGATAAAAATGCCTGTAGGTACAGGGAAATGACAGGATATGACAATGCCGACAGTGGCTGGTTTTACTACGAATGAGTTAACTATTAAAGTTCAAATCAAGAATTGTGTTCTGCTCCAAAAATGGTCTAACACTGAATCGTTCCAGACCTGATCTGTTGGAGAGAATGCTCATTCAGCTGAGATGTAGGTGGCAGAACAATCAAACAAAAACCCTCCCCTAATCATCCAGCTAACACACATCACTTTACAACATGACTGTTGTAAACCACTGTTCCCAGGCTAATGGAAGAACGAATCTGATTTCCTTTGTACTTTCTTTCTCTTCATCCTTTCATTCTACCCTTGTATTCTTTCCCCTCATTGCATAAATGAAGGAACAGTTTCAAAGTCCACAAAACAGAAATAACTAAGCTCATCTGTATATCATACCTTCTATATTCCCACCAATAAAGAAAAAATTAGACCTAAAGATAGTACATTATTTTAGGATTCAAGAGTCATCTCTCTCTACTAAAGGGTGGATGGAATTGCCCTCATGCCTTAGGATCCCATTTCCAAAAACTGACCTGGCTTTTCCCTCCAATTTTAATCACCAAGCATTTGCTTCACTGGGATTCTTCTGAATCCCAGAATCACTACAATTCTAGAATAAGTATTTATATGCTCTCTACACTTAGCCCCCTCTGGCAAGACATCACTTTCTTAAACCTTGAAAGAATGGACTTTTCTTTATAGATATGGAGGAAAAGTATTTTTGAGAGAAATCAAGTCTTAATTCCATAAGTAGTATCTTTCTGATATTCAACCAAAGGCCTTTATTCTGCAATAGAAGCCAAATAAGACCAAAAGGTGCTTATCTGCCTTTGCAAAGAGAGGTCCTTCCTCCAATGGAAGATTAAGTCCAAAGGAAGACTGTTTGAACCCGCTAGAAGTCAAGGGATCACAGAGTTTGGGGAAGTATGGTGTTGGTGAAATCTTTGACGTCATACTTGCCTCTGTGTCTGGAGTGGGTTCCTGATACAAATGGACTAATTTTCTGAACGGAAGGTAAGAAGGTGGGAATGAGGAGCCAGATCTTTGCATTTGCATCTGTATATATCATCAGGCTCATGTCTGAGTTTGTATACCCAGATTCCCTGGTCCTAACTTTCCTGCAATGAGATCCAGGATCCTTCAAGTTTGTGGGTGGGGTTGGGGGCTGACCTGAGAGAAACAAAGGCAGTGACTTGAGCTCTAATTTATTCTCAGTATATAGAGAGAACACCAACACCAAGCACTGGAGAAGAGACATGAATTCGATGGCCTACAAAAACTTATTTCTCATCTCTAAATTTCCTAAAATATTACCTAGCCTATTCCCACACCTAGGTTTCCCATCGTCCCTGCTCCTTACCACCAACAGACTCAAATTTCACCAAATCATACTCATCTTTTCACCATCTCCAGACCGGTGAGACTTATCTAATTTTCTCTAATTCACCAGCAAACAAAAAATGTCTTTAGGGAGGTAAGGAAGAGAAGGGTAAGTAAAGCTAGTCACTGGGGATCCTCAAAAGGGGTTGGGAAAAGAAAAAGGAGAAATACATTAGGAACATTGCTATTATGACCACATTTAGCTGCCTAATCAGTGATTAACACTCCCTTGGGTGATAAATTCTTTACTTAACTATAAACTAAGCAAGCAGAGGAGTTGATGGAAAAGTAACTTACCCTGCTAAGCCCTCAGCTTCCTTCCTTCTCTTTCTTCCAAGTGAAGTAAATGCTTGATCTCCTCAGATCCAGGTTGTGGCTGATTTGCAGCTGTCCCTTCATATCACTTTCATTTGCAAACTGCTGAAATGCTGGGTCTCTGTGATTAGGTGTGCCCTGCCAACCAGACAGACAACACTGAATTCTTCCTAACGAGGCAAGCAACGGCCTGGCCCCCTGCCCGTGGACTACTCTCTTTCTGACCTTCCTTCTCTGCCAAGAAGGCTCAGAACTCTGTCAACACTCCCAAGCCCACCAAAGGCCAAGAAGGCTGAGGAAAGGTGAAGCCTACTGCTTCCTGGGCCTCTCTTATTAAGGCAACATTTCTGTTCCCAGTCCAGACGTCAAGAATAAGCCCCGGGGTTAGTTCAGAAGTCAGTATTTGATACACATTAGCACAGAGAAACAGGAACTCCTACAGTTCTAAGATGTCAATCTAGACCTAGGATGGGTTCTCCCAAGCCCAGAGTCCTTTTTAGCATAACAAACACTGCTCTAACTTAACTTGACAACTTAAGTACAAATATAATGCCCAGAAAAGAAGAATAGAAATAGTCATTCAATGGTAAACAAAGGGAAATCAGTTGTAGGAGAAACATCCAGAATTAATTTGTAAAATTCAATTTCCCTGAAAAGACAGCAAGGCACTTTCTGAGGAGATGTCATCAGGGTATTCCACCTGTTTATTTTAAAAGAGGAATAGTGACTTTCCTCATGGTCTAGTGGTTAAGACTCTGAGCTGCCACTGCAGGGGATGTGGGTTGGACCCACAGGATGTGGCCAAAAAAAAAAAAAAAGGAATAAAACTTTCTGGGATATTAATGTAAGCAAGAGCAATATATTAATGACTAAAAACACACTATTTCTAGGAACAGAAAAAAAATAGAAAACAATCAACTCAAATACCTCATTCCTTCCTGTAATGGATGCTGATCCAGAGAATTTTTAATTCCACATTCCTAGCTCCTTGTCACTTAGAGCTATTAAGCACTAGAACCTATCAGAAGTTGCTAGTGCATGGTTCTGTATGACTCTAAGACCTGACTTTGCTCACATCTGGCCCCAGCTATGTCACTTACCTGCTTCTGTGAACATCATCAAACTAGGGAACAGAACCACTTGCAGTGAGGTCCTGGACCGTGGCAAATAAATCTACATATGAACAGATGCAGAGAGTGGATTCCAAGGAAACCTCAAACTGCAGAAGCACAAACTACAAGCAGGGAAGGTGGAAGAAAAGTGTTAAGGATGCCAAAAAAAAAAAAAAACCATTACATAACATTATGTAGAATAGCTGTGGAAAAGGAAAATCAGTTGCAATAGGCAAAAATCCTGAATAAAATAAGGATAATTCATTTTAAGCAAAGATTTCAGGCCAATTTCAAATTTAATTGGTAGAGCATTTAAAGGTTTTGAGGTTTGTTAATGGCTAAACTGCAAAAGGTCACAGAAGTCAGATCGTCTTTTCTAACTCAGAATGTCATCTTTGAATGTAAAGCAAGATGATATATAGGAAAAATTTGATATTGAATAGTAATTTTACCAACATTACTACTATTCTGGTAGATATTTAAATTTATAATTTAGGAAGATCTGAACTTTTCACAACTTGCATTCATCATCAGTTATGTTTTAAAAAAACTTTTAAAATATTTCTATAGTTCATTGTGAAACTAGTTAAAAGACAGACTAGAAAGAGCTTCCTATTCAACAAATAGGAAAGGATCTATGAGACACTGGGTGATAATACTCTACCACTCTTCATGTATACCCCTTTTTCTGAATTCCATTCTTTCCTCTTATTTTCTTCTTTTTAATTTTTACCATTAACCCTAATTCTTCTGCTTTGCTAATGATGCTTCATATTTACCTATGCTTCCATAAATATTATATAACCCTAGTGATGGACCTAAGGACTAAAGAAGTTAATACTACTTGATAGATCAGTTAAGCTCTTAATTTAGAAATGCTATTACAGCAAGAAGCTGTAATGATTAACAATTTGAGCTCTCTTTGCTACCAAAAATTAGGCAAGTATAAATATTTCAATTTAATGTTTCATAATGTATCATAATGTTGAAAACTGTAATTAAACTTCCTATACAGTTATATTATAAAATGTTGAACAAAATGCAAATTTCCCTCAATTTGCAAAGTTCTATACTTATTTTGATTATGACAAAGAAGAAAGGAGTATAATGGCAGTATCATTTTTTTCTTATTGTTAAAACATCTAATATATTCCAAATAGTACTGTAACAAAATTATAGACAATGTTTTCTTTCAATTAAAAGTTAACTGAAACACTGATTTTAAATAATAGATTTAGGCCTATAATAGGCATCCAGAGTCTCCTAGTGCTCAGTTACTAGTACTCATATAAAACAAGTGCAGTCAAAGTTTTTTTAAAAAAAGAGCAAAATTTATGAAGACAAGAATTTAATTAATCAAATTAGCATTAACTATCCAGGAGATAATTTTCTCTTAAGGATATATCCCAATTCTATTAACTGGATTTTCTGATTTGCAGGAGAAGGTCAAATCAGACTATATCTTCCAAATAAAACCCAACACAGAGATAGGAGCAGCGGCCCATGCATGGAATTTATTGTGTGCTACTGTTTATAAAATACTCGAATAGTCCTGCACATGCATAATATTTCCAACTTAGACAGGAGACCATACAGGGTGCACTTTCTGGCAAACAAACAATAGATGGTTCCGCTGCCTGGAGCTCTGAGTTGTATTCCAGGGCATGAGGGAAGCAAGCCACCAAAGTAAAGGTAAATACCAAACTGCAGTGGCAGTCAATACAGGTCAGTAATTGTGTAAAATTAGCACATGGTTCCATTTAGTTTACCCAAGCAGTACTGTAACTATCAAAAGAAAATGTTCAACATGCAGTCTTGACTCTTATGCTTCCACTAACATCTGAATGACTGAACAGAACCATTGCTTCTATGCTGCACTGTGTAATCAAAACACTTCCAGAACATTTTAAAATTTCCTTTGCATCAAAACATAAAATGATAGAAAGCCAGCAGTAAATCACCCTGGTGGCTGTATAAGCAACTTGAGTACTCACAATAAACTAAAATTTCTCATAACATCTAGGTAACCTATACATGTCGTACCTGTACATCATAGGTCTATATATTAAATATCTGCAAAATTAAAACATGCATACACAAAATACGTCAAGTTTTACAGACATGATTTGAATTAAAATTACTTTGACAATGTACAAACTTCTTTTTAAAGTACCTTAAATGAGTAATTCTGTAATTCTTCATAATTCTGAAATTTAGAGATTTTCTTCTTAAATCTGTGGGGTTTAAATCTCAAAAGATCTGGGCAAGAAAGATTCTAAATTAGTTTTTAGATTTGTGTTCAAGTAAGAGAGTCTGCCTAGAAACAGGTTATGCATTCATAATTGAAAAAACCAAGACTATATTACAGAATTAGCCACATTTAAGAACTATAGACCTGAGGTCAGCATTTTATTTAAATGCCAACTGGGTTTCTCAGCATTTTGCCCATAATTCAAAATACAGCTTAGTAACCTCGGAAATGTATTTTAAGACCATGCTAATTCATCCTTTAAAGACATTTCATGGAAAAAAAAAAAGTCCACATTAGCTCTTAGGATTGTATTTGAAGTAATGGTTGAAAAACAAAATCTAATTCTACTGAGGGGAAAAAGAAATCTCATTTGTAAACGTAAATGTGTGAACCACAAGCATAAATGGAGGTGTAGTCGCCCTCCACTGGAAATTGCCCCAAGCCCCTTGCTCACTGCTCTCCACCTTGGCAGCGATGACCCAATCTTATCAGTTAGCACATGTCCCAGGGCCCTCAAGCCTCCATCCAGGAAGGGGGCTGGGGTCTCAAAAGCACAATGGTTTCTCCAGAGGGACTGTGACATTTACAGTCAGCTTGGCCGACCCCTCCAGTTCCTCGGGTGATCTGTCCATTTGGGGCCCGAGATGTGAGAGTCCCTGGGAAGCCGTGGGTCACTGGGCACCATGGTTGCCAGTCCCGTGGTTCTCAGTGGCATGTGCGGTGTTCAGAGAATTGAAACCATCTTGCTGTACAGCATCTTTCCGGGGTGGCATTCTCTCATTGATCCTATCCAAACCCTTTGCCTCTTCAAAACTGCAGATTCTATGTGGTGGAGAGAATCCTCGTATTGCTTAACAAAATGCAAATTTGATAAGTCAGTAATTGAAAACATTTCTGAGATTTCAAAAACATAATTAATGATTTTTAAGAAGAAAGAAATTAGTTGTACATAGCAACATTTAAACTGTACTGTAACTGAAGCCTATCCCCATTCCAGATTTCCCCTTAAAATATGAAACATTTAAACCTAAATATAAACATGATAGCTTCATAGATGGCAAGTGTTAGCATAGCCTTAAAAAAACAAGACACAAAAATAGCCCTCTCCTGACCCTGAGATCAGGCAATGGTCTCAGGGTCTCAACCTGACTCCTACTTCATCAATTATCTCCTACCTCAGGCTCTAAAATCAACAGTGGCTATCACAGTAAGACAGCAACAAGAGTAGGGGCAAGTGAGGAGGCTAAACGAATTAATCCTTCACATACAAATCTGTACCAAGAACATGGGAGTAGAAAAGAAATAAAGCTAAAATTTAGCAATTAGAACTACCTTGGAGGACAAGGTATCATCACTCCATCACCACCAATATGAAATGAAAAAGGTGGGAAATGCCTCCAGGAGGTAGATCTGTGTTTGTAGGTAACAAAAAGTATTTAGAGTTCCATATTTAGGAGATGCTTTCCCTAATTCACTAGCTATTCATTGCCTATTTTTTGGAAACCTAAATCAAAACAGACAGCAATCCTCCTTCAACTGGTATGGTTTCTTATTCACTTCATCTGGAGTGATGTATCCTCTATTATTAAAATGTGCATAGAAAAGATTTCCATACTATTGATTATGATCTAGTTGCTTCAATATGCAATCCCTGAGACTCAAAAGTCTGTGCATGTGAACCAAATAAATGGTTGGGGCAGCAAAGCTTTCAGCAACGTGTAATACCAAGTCAATACAGGATACACATGAATATACTATTACCAGCAAACAACAGCCCAAACTGCAGCACAAAATCATAGTGACAGCTCCTGCACTCTCAAGGGAATTACTGAAAATGACTTCATCATTTTTTTATCACGAGAATACCAAACCTGTATCTAGAGAGGATTTCACTCAAGAATATAAAAATGTGAGTAGCAAAGAATCATGCAAAATATGGAACAGGTCTTTATTTGCAACTATAAATGCTATAATATTATAGCATAACATGCTGTACTCTAAAGAATTCTGAAACATTAAATGCTGGTCTCATTACTATACTAGAAAAGGGAAAAAACCAAATTGTCACTATGGATATCAGTCCTTGTGATTTTAAAAAAAAGGAAGAAGAAGATATGACTGTTAAACCTGAGTCAGTGAGTATGATTCATCTTGGGCTGTGCAAGCTAGAAGTAAGACACACCCATAGGACATTCTCTGATGCCCACCCACACACCACAGATCTCTGCCCAGCGCAAGGACTCTGATCGTACCTTTTTCAGCCTCAATAGCCTCAACTGTGGCTGTACAGAAGTGAGCAGAGGCATGCAAAATGAATGAGAGAGATGAGAAGGGTCATATTGTACAGCAGAAAAGGCAATGATCACTTAAAAAATATAACAGTACCCCATACTACATCATCATTTACAATTTAACATATATAGTACCCATATTAGAGAACCCCATCCAATCCCCCAATTCCTGACACAGCACAGTTTACACACAGCACTAAGACACCATCGCTCAATGCACAGAACACATAGACCTATTATAAACACAGACACCTCAGCATCCATGCAAATGCTAGTATTAAAATTATCCATCTTGAATTCAGTATTTTGATGGCCTTAGAATTTTTCAATATGTTTATTATATCACATCCATTAACAATTGCAAGGAAATCTCTAGGATGAAATTATGAAATTCTCTAGGGTGAAACCAAGATAGTAGAATTGTAGCAGAGCAAATAGAAGGAAATTCTTTTCTTTCATTTCTAACTGAAATAATACTTATCACCAGTTGGTTCCCTAAGATATAAACTAGAAGGAGTTTAGCAATGCTTTTCCTGTCACTTCTAATTCATAGAGAGAAGCAAAAGCTGCAGAAGTTGCTATGTTCAGAGGACAATGAAATAAAATTTGTGGGCAGTAAACTTGGTAAGTTACACCAACTAGAACAATTTTGTAGTCCTATCCTTTATGGGTAATCTAAAAGGACTCCGCTCATCTACTAGGATTTTCCTTTCTATTCTAACACTGGTGTTCCAAATATCTAAAGATATTAACATAATAGCCTTAAAAAAAATCCATATATGTTCAGTGTATCATGAACCCAAATCTGCCTCAGATAATAAGAGCCTGCATTCTTAAGTGAAGATAAAAAGGCTACTGAGCATCTATCTTTTCAAGCCCATCTACCAACTAGAGAGGAATCAAGAGATAGAACTGAGGTCTTTCAGGCAATTAAATCCTAATCATTTCATGATATGGACATACATATAAGTCATATAAACAAAAAATGCATTCCTGATATAGCCTATCTCTGGCCTATTTAGAGAATTTCAACATATTTAGTCATATATTTTTTGTAGGCAAAGATTCTTTGGGCTCAATTCTGGGTTCAAACTGTATGAAGCACTCACATTGAAGACCAGGACCAAAAACTGCAGAAGACAATATTGTCTGATAATATTGCCAAGTCTTAATTCTTCACTTTACCCAAAGTATACAAACTCAGAATATTTAACAATAACGTCCATCCCTTCTATTTTGCTTCTTCTACAAGAAGGTCAATTAGAACAATTATTCCTAAAATGACCTTTTAGCAGTATACATGATTTAAAAATGATAAATTTTATCCAAAGCAGTTATTAATATGAAAGGACACTGATAAATCTAAGGAATTAAAGAAGGCTAAATTAGATAAGTTTGTAGATCTCAATCAGATAGTAAATTGGGGACTCCCCAAAAGAAATATGAACACTGAGTAAAGGAAGAATTTTTCTTAACTGTTAAATCATATTACAAATTAAAGCAGATATACTTAACTGTATACCTACTGTACACATCATCACTTAAAAAATCTAGCCTTGTATGCTTGTAAAATACTCTTATAATTTGTCCACACGGAAAACTGGTATAAGTGACCCACCTCTACTGGATCATCCCTGGGAATTCCTATTCTTCAAAACATGGACTATTTTCTTTATAATTTACAAATTAATTGGGAAAATAAGATGCCTACCAGAATGTATGCTTTAAAGAGCTTGTGGTAACAGAAATGACTTTACATGAAATATTTCATAATTTCTATTATATACAGTAATAAATTTAAAAACTGATATTACTATAAGAATTGGTATCTATTTGGGTATATCAATAGTTTAAAAAGTCTGTTAAAATTTTTTCAAATTATAAAATTTGACAATATACTTTTGTGGGCTTTTAATTTTATATGTAAAAGCATTTTCTAGGTCAATTTATATTCTTTGCTCTTTCCCAAGGCCTCTAAATGCTTCTAAATCCTTCTCAGAACACAAAATATACATCACACTCAAAACTGCACACCATGTCAAGCTTGAATGCTTAGAATTCAAAGATCATTTGAAGCTTACACATTAAGCTGGAAAGAAAGAAATCTGATAATTTCAAAATTCAATCTGAAAAGCACTAATTTTCCTCAATTTTTTTCAATTTTACAGGGCATCTTGACATGGCCTTAGTAAGTTTGGATACAATGCTATTTCAAACTGTGTTCCTCAGTACTACACAGAGTAAGTGATCAAGAGGAAATGACCTTACTATAACATAGATGGTCACATATTTTCTCATATAGTTCCTAGTGAAGGCAGCATTAGGCTAGCTCCCAAACTCCCAGAAGAAAATCAACATAAAATATGATTAACAAATCCTACTCCGATAGTTAGGCAGTCTGTAAAACACTTGAAAAATACTATAAATTAACTGTAATGTTATTGATAAGACAATTTCAATTTTCTGACAACAGGAAAGAGGTCTCAGAATTTTAAAACTTTCTTCTTGCAATACTTAGCTCTCCATTATTCACATAAGGGGTCATCATGTCTATTAAAAATTTTAAATGTTACATAAATTTATAAAAATCACACAGGCGATATGAGTTTTGTTGTTTCAAAATGGGTCTACTCATGCTAGAGAAATTACTTCAATCAAATACTTAAACCACACTATCAAGATCCATTGCTGGCAGAGCTGTAGAGCTATCTAGTCTCCTAAACTAGACCCCTTAAGCTCAGCACTATCCAGTAACTCACTCCATGCCAGGAATAGACAGTCTCTCAGTAAAGCCGTCTTTCAATCCTTCCCTGCAGTTGGGGGTGATTTCAAAGCTGGAAGACTGAGCTTCAGGCTGCATGCAAATTACGATGAACAGAAGTGCTGAGCTATCAGCAAAGCTTGTAATTAGCAGGTGCCAATTACGAAATCTGAAAGGTTTGTTGTGGATACAACATAAAAGTAATATTATACCCAAGGATAACTGAGAGATGACTGTAGTTTAGATTTAAGTATGAGACCCTTCTGGGTTTTTTTTTTCCCTTTTCTGAATAAACAGGAAGAAGTGTAGAACAATTTTCAAGCTATTGAAATTCATCCTTTTCTATTACTAGATTTATTGAATGTTTAAGATCTTAATTTGTTTTAATGAAATTCTTTTCAGCTAATTTTCCTAATGCTTACAACATAATAAGAAAAATGAAAGGCAAGAAATATAAAGAGAATCAAAGTACATTTTTTTAAATAAAAAAAAGAAACCTTGTTCAAAATGAAAATTTGAAGTTATAATTTCAAAACATACTTGTATATCTCACATATACCAGTGGTGGTAGCAGACAACACAATAACATATAAATAGAACATGTATAGGCTACAAGTAGAAATTATTTGTCTACAGAAAAAAATTCTTTTTATTTATTTATTTAAGCATTTATTATGAGACTAAGTGAAATGAAATTACGAGAAGTCAATCTAATTAAATTTATTGAAAAATGAAAATTAAAACTTTCCTGTTTTTTTGCCTTAAAAAATTGACTAACTACGATACCAAAAAGATACTGTCAATCATGACTAAGGAAAACATCAGATCTGTTGCTTCTTGTCTTAATACAACAATGACCCTTGGAGGGCTGTGGTTACAATAAAACATAAAGTAAGGCTTTACATATCACATTTTCTGCTTTCCAACCAAAAAGGAAAGAAATCTAGACTTGGAGTTACTGTGTATAGACTATAACATTCATATCACTTTCTTCTATTTAATCTGTAATGGGCTTTCAGAAAGTCAACTCAGTATTTACACAAATATTTACGCCAAAAAAACTTGTTTTCTTAGTATAAAATATTCAATGAGCCAGATTACAGGAATGCTTTACGTATAATTCTTTTTATTTTCATGCAAAATAAAGGCACACTTAATAACACCCTTTCAATTTTGACTTACAAGATTTAAATTCAACCCCTTATAACAATGACTTAATATCTAATGTTACATTCACGTTTAGAATGCACAAAGCACAGCAACAAATGCAGCAAACCTTAAAACAAGGCGCTACAAAGTTGCCTCTACATCAAGACAGATAAAGTGCCTGATAGAGTAATTTAATTTAACATACTTTTACAGACATACAGCTAACCTAAAGAAAGACAGACAGATTTAGGAAAGCAGCTACATCTGCAGAGGAAGGAAACAGCATGTTACAGACAGTCAATTATACATAGAACATTTGACAAACACCACAGAAAACAAACTTTGGCATCATTTCCCAGGGTACAAAACCTTGCACAAATGTTTTGGCAAGTGAAGTGCATAAGTAATGTTCTGGGGCTCAGGCAGATTGTTAATTCTAAAATTAACATCTGAAAATATAAGCATAGTCTAATACAATTACATAAATTAAAAAGATAAAAAATAAGAAACTTGGAATTACATTTCCATTTTAAGTAATATGAATATCCTGATTCACATTCTGAAACTGAGGCTTTAAAAGGAAAAGGGTGCATTAGACAAACGAATAAATATTTTAGACATTATGATATGAGTTACTCCCATATCATTTCATGAAAAGCTGAGAGACTGATCATTATTTTCAATTGAAAAGAATACTGATTCTATCAATTTTCTGCCCTGGTCAGGTTCTTAATCAGATATTACCTATCATACAGTATTCTGTTTGTGTCAGCTGCTGAGACAAGAACTAAAAAGCAGAAAGAATTCCCTGCATGCATTATGTGTATTGTTAGCAAAAGAGTGAGGTGTGCCCCAGTCCATCTGAGGCACAGCAAGTTGCATAACATCATTACCACTTTGCAGGGTCTGCCGTCCTCCAGCCAACACTCCACTAGGCAACATCCCTGTGGGAGTCAGGCCCTTGAGTGTCAGCACACTTTCACTCTCCTCCCTACAGCAGAGAGATATAACAAAGATCAGAGACTTCCAACGAGTTCCTAGTTAAAAAGAGGGAATGGGGCCCAGATGAAGGCCACGCATATAACTCATGACATTTGCTGCTACTACCATATTTTCCTCAATTCCAAGATACACATTTTTCCACATTCTAAATGTTTCAGATATGAGGGTATGATGTACAACTGAGACATTTATTGTTTCTCCTGAAAAGTTTATTATATGAGATTCATCAGCAACAGGTATCATAAAATTGAAAAAATATGGGATTTCATATGCTTTAAAGATAAAATGTCTGATATAAGCAGTTTTGCAAACAACTTTTTAAGGACTCATTCGCATGCACTCTTAAACCTGGTCTTCCTGAATTAACCCCAGGAAGACAATTTGGGGCTCCAGCATAAAGGAGTTCCTTTATAGATAAGCAAGTTCATCAGGATCACTCTAAAAAGTGCCCCTGCCTTATTCTGCACTAATCTTCAAGGTACAGATCTACTACTTTCATCACAGAAGGATAAGAGATACCAAAGGTGAGAAATAACAATCAAGGGGTCAAAAATGCTAATTTCAAAGAGATTTGTGTTACCATTTGCAACACATAAATATACAACTTCTTTACAGAAAGACTGCTACTATATTGTTTTTAGATATCAAACAGGACACTGTGTGTAGTAAAGCACAATAAAAGTGATTTCTGCAAAACAAATCAGTGGAAAAATGTATCATTACCTGAGAACAGAGAAGACCCTTGCCATCTTGCCAATTGCTCGAATTTTGTTTCTTATGATTTCTTTCCGGGCTGCAGCTGAACCTACTTTCAATGGAATAAATAGAAAGAAAGACTCAAGTTTAGGGCATCCATACTTATATCATCTTATCAGCCTGTTTCACGGTCATCTGAAACAACACCAAGCCCCCTAGCACCAGCTCACATGGAGACTAGATGAACTCATGCCAAAAAGCTTCCCCTTCAATGTTTAGCTCACCACTGGTCTAATATTGGGATCTGATACAGATACAAATGAAAAGTAATCCACAACTTTGACTCTCACACTACTAATGAGTAAAAGAGCGATGGAAAAGAAACTAGAGTCCAACCTATACCACAAACCAGAGGACAAAAAAATGGTAACATTCCTACAGTCTGTCCAACTTTCATGAGAGCCTACAGCATGCAGACTAACAGACTAGAATTGGTAACAGCCTACAGCCTTCTGCTTGGTTAACATAAAAGCCTTTGACATGCAGGCTCGAAATATGCCATTATACTACGACAAAAGAAGCTCCCTTGCTCAAATTTGGTCAGAAAATGTGATATGAAGTGACTACTGGGCAGGTGACCCAGAACTAAGGACCATACCCACATTTCAACAATGTACATCTCAACTTCATGGACTAGAAGTCCTTTAAGGTCATGCAATTACATACAAGCTTTTACATCCCTAGGTGAGTGTGACATAAGGAGAGTGACAATGAGAAAAGATTCCCAAAAAACATGGCTAAAAAATCACTAATGCTTCATCTCCAAAGGGTTAGCTGTACTGCCTATCACTGATACAGAAGAGAATATATCAAAATAACTGAATATATGCCTGAAAAAAAGACTCAAAGGTTGTTATCTTCCTTCCCTTGGCCTCCAGAAAGAACAACAATCTCCGTCCTGTTATCTCATATATAGCAACTAGAATCACTCTGACCCAAGAGTGTGGTTCCTTAGAATTGTGCTTCAACATGATGACAACGCACATATGGAAGCACCATAGTTGAGGAGAAGGTTAAGGAAAGGCTAAGACACTAGACCAAAAGGGGCCTTAGGTATATGGAGGTCTGGACAACCACCAGTCTTTTGAGCTACAGTATCTCATTTAAAATTCAAGCAGTCCACAAGCACATATAATTAAAAACTAAGATGATGACTGGACTTTACTGTAAGTAAACAGAAAAAGAAATCCAATTTCAAAGATGAAAACAAAGGACATATTTTAGAGAAAACAGGTTGCACAACCATGTTTATGATGCTCTCAGGGTAATAGTATGAGCAATGAAGCTACAGCTTTTACAAATCGGAAATTGTGTGGGTACCATGGTATTACACACGTATTTTTAAAATGCCAAAAAATTACTTAAAAGTTTCAAAATCATAGAATATTAGAATTTGAAGAGACATTAGAGATACTGCAAAACTTAATTTCCTCATTTTATAGACAAAGAAACTAACTTTACTAAGTATCTTGTCCAAGGACATAAGGATAAATCTGATTCTCTTCAAATAAATTAATATAGATACTTTATTTTAAAATTGATGGAGTTTTTAAAATAGCTAGACTGGAGGAGAGGAGTATGGGGATAGGGGAGGATGGCTGTAAGGAGATACACTCATATTTTCAGCTTTAATTATTATATCTATAAAACTGAATGATATGTAAACTATACTTAATTTCAAATTAAAAATTCACTGGAATATAAAAACACTTTACAAATCAGGATTTTAAATCAGTCTACAAACACATCATGCATAATATTAAAGTAAATGTCCACAGTAAAATTACTTTGGGGAGTAAGACAGACAATCAAACACCCCTAGTCATGCAGGGAAGAGTACAAAACATTACAAATAAGCAAAAGAATGAAATTTTAAAACAAGAGGAATGAAAAAGAGGGAAAAATATTTCCATGCACAGAAAGACAGATATCTTGGAATATGACTTCTAAAAACATCAAATTCTAACTTAGATTAAACTTAAACTAAATTTGCACAAGGCCCAGAGGACTCTGCATAAATATACTCAATGAATACACTAACTTACATGGACATGAGAATAACTTATGAAGTCATATTTCAAAACGATGTTACTCTGTCTGGTCTGTACCTTTTTTATTGCCATATATGAGCCGTTCTTCAGATGGAGAGTCCAGAAAAAAGGAAGTGAATGATGGAGAAAAGGTGGTTGAGACAAATAAAAAGATAGAGATTTAACTTGGCAGTGGTACTGAAGAATGAATGTAGAAAGAAAGGGAGAAAAATGAAGTCCCTCATACTTGAAATTTGAAAAATGTAGTACTGTAGATCTGGCAAATAAGGAGGGATGCCACTGGGTAGAGCTCTAAAGGAAAGATTTCTTAAAAGATATGTGTTCAGAAGAAATTATGGACAGAATGACTATAATATTTGATGAAAGTAGACAAATTAGGGACAGAAAAAAACACGTGAAAACACATAAGACTGATAAAAGACTGTGCTAACAACAATCGCACATTTATATTAATACCCCTAAGGAAATGTGTCACCCATGAAAGTATGTTAAGTGAAAGGTAATGACACAAATGAGATACAAACTCATGTGGTTCTTCAAGGACACCAAATCTGCAAAATCTGTAGCATACACAGAGAAATGTAGGTAACTTTATAAACTACCTTGGTGAAAAACCTTACCCACTCCCAATAAAGAAAAGGCAAAGCCTCCCACACTCCATTGTAACAAAAAGCCTATAATTTCTTGAAATCAGAATTGTGGAACTTTTGCACATACTCAGGATCAACAGTATGTGCTATCTGTTCCCAATCCAATCTGGAAGTTTGAGGGACATCTTTTTACACAAATAGCAACAGACTGTTTCAATGTAAGTAATAGCTCTAAGAGTAGGCAGCAGAGATGTTTCATTTGAGCTTTCCATTGTAATGCTGATATACATGATTCCATTACAGGAAATGCAAAGTTTTAGCTTAGTAAAACTGTAACACATATAGGTTATCTATTTCCTTTACCAAACTTAAGACAAATATAACTGAAAGAAACAGTATTCATTCTAAATATCATAGAAATCAGTCTTCAAAAATTCCCTTAAATGATTACATAATACCTCTAAAAGGAATGCTATTGCCATATATTCCTTCAAATTTTTGCCTTCAAAAATAAACCCACAGGTATATTAAACAATACAGAATATCAAAGTCCATCACTTAAGAAGAAAGAGTCATTCCTTTGGCCAATTTCAGCCTTGAATATGCAAAAACTACTCTTTTCTTCCTCCCACTGGGAAATCTCCAATCCTATTTTTCCCCTTTCTCCATGGAAAAGCTAAACTCTTATTCTGCCTCCACAGCAATCCCCAACTCAGTAAGTTTTCTTCCTAAGTCAGGTTTCTCTGCAGGCTCAATCCACAGCATAGCTTCACTGCTGAGCAGGAAAAGGAGAAGGAGAGGACAGAAGGCACGTTATTGTGGTCAAAGGAAAGGAAAAAGATGGAGTTGAGGGGAAGAAATAAGGGAATATGAATAAGAAAGGGAAACAAATGTAGCTCCAGCAGCTCTTTTCCCAACCCACCCTAGTATCTATCCTAAACTCCCTTCCTTTCTTCCAGTACTCAAGGTTCTTTCTCCTCCAAATCACTCTCGTTCCTAGACAAACTCCCAGATCCATATCCTCAAAATTTTCTTGGAGTCCCAACTCTTAATACTTGGTAGTGCAAAGGTGAAGCAATGTGAAGTAACTGCACCTGCTATGTTGGCAGTGAAGGGAGATCTATTTCTAGTATGCAAAGTTGGAACTCAGTGTATTTTCCCAGAGAAACACTGTCAAAAATGGTGCTTATGCTCAGACGCTTAGTCGTGTCTGACTCTTTGCAACCCTATGGACTGTAGCTCGCCAGGCTCCTCTGTCTATGGGATTTCCCAGGCAAGAATACTGGAGTGGGTTGCCATGCCTTCCTCCAGGGGATCTTGCAGACCCAGGGATCAAATCTGAGTCTCCTGCATTGGCAGGAGGATTCTTTACCACTAGCATCACCTGGAAAGCCCATAAATGGTGCTTCCCAATTTTTAAAATTACTTGAAGAGTGAGGAAGAATTTTGATCCTCTCTATTCCCTCCTATGGAAGAGAAGATTTTGAGAAGTTAGGTTACTTTCCTAAGATTACACAGCTAGTATAATGGTAGCACCAAGACATCTGAACCACTGATCCTTTTCACTAAACTACAGTGCCTTTTAATGATCAAATTTGATTCATCTCTGGAGTGTAAGAATGATATAACAAGTTGATAAATAAGTATAATTTTCATTGATAGAAAGAATATTGATAAGATGCATAAATTTCATTAGAAGGAATATAATAAAAATTTATATTTATTCTTGGTTGAATTCCCAAAAACAATTGTGTCTGCTGCTGCTGCTGCTGCTAAGTCACTTTGGTCGAGTCCAACTCTGTGCGACTCCATGGACGGCAGCCCACCAGGCTCCCCCATCCCTGGGATTCTCCAGGCAAGTACACTGGAGTGGGTTGCCATTTCCTTCTCCAATGCGTGAAAGTGAAAAGTGAAAGTGAAGTCAATCAGTCGTGTCAGACTCTTAGCAACCCCATGGACCGCAGCCTACCAGGCTCCTCCATCCATGGATTTTCCAGGCAAGAGTACTGGAGTGGGGTGCCACTGCCCTCTCTGACAATTGTGTCTATCTTCATATAAATCATCAATATCTAAACCAAGTACTATATTAGACTTAACAGAGAAATGTTTTCCTTTTTATTATAGAAAGAGGACTCAAGGATCACCTGTCACTACTTCTATTTAACATTATTGATTCAAATTTTTTAAAAGAAATAAAAGATTAAAATGTAGAAAATAACAGTATCAGCCTTATGCAAATGACATTTTTTAAAGCTATGGAAAACAAAATAAAAATTATCGTAGGAAGTAATTCTGCTGATCCAACTTGTTGAACATAAGATAAACCCCAAAATATATAATTATACAGTTAGAAAATACATTAAGAGAGATACCAGTTGCAACAGTAATTAGAATACAAAATAGTGAAATATTAATTTAACTTGGTAATAACAAATTTTTTCAAAGAAAAAAAACATAATTTTAAATACAATAATGATATACTGAATATATTAAAAGGAATAATTATAATAAATGAATTATATAGTGCAAAAAAATTTTATCTTAGTTTAGAAAATTATACATTATTTTTAAAAAACTTTCTAGATTCAGATATAGATGGAATGTAATGCCAATTAAAACTCCTACTATGGAAAAAAAAAAACTCCTACTATGAAATGAAGAGCAGAAATCAATGAAATTCAAGCCAAGAAAATAACAGAGAAAAATCAACAAAATCAAATACTGGTTCTTTTAGAAGTAGAAATAAAAGTGATACACGTCCCCACCAACCAGGCTAAACAAAAAAATAAAGATTTTTTTGAAATTTATTTTTAGAAATAAAAAATCGGTTATAACTACTGAATCATGGATATCAAAATAATAATTAAAAATATTATGAACAATTAAAAAAACTCTTACTAGATAGTTCACAGAATTTGATATTAACAAAAAAACTCTACTGAAAAAAAAAATTCATGGGATATGCACAAAAATTATTTCATTATATTATTGATCATTATATCAGTATCTGTAACACTGTGAACTAAAATCTAAACCTAGAACTAATCTTACAACAATGGTAGCAGAACAGGAAAAATAAATATTTAATTAAAACTATAAAAATGCTATAGAAAAGACAGATGATGAAATATATTAGAACTAAAAACTTTTCTACAAAACATCAGATAGAGAGAATTAAAATAAGGAAAAATAAATATTACTCATTGAAGCTTATTATCCCCCCCCCAAAAAGAACTAACATAAGTTAATTTATTTCAGTTAACGAAACTATAAGCCAGAGTAAAAGCACTCGCTGCCTGCCACCAACAGATGGCAACAGCAGACATGTGTATATAGTCACTCTGTACTTTGAACAAACAGAATTAAAACAGCTTAAGAACTGAACCTGTTTGTAAGTAAAGATATTTCTGGAAAAAAAAAAAAGCAAGGGGGAGAAATTGAACTAAAAAAAAAAAAGTAAATAGCTTTATTCAGATTTTACTTGTTAAGTGGTCACCTGAGAGGAAGTTTACACAGCTGGTAAAGCAGATTTCTTCCTCAGCATCATTAGAATTCAAATAAATATAAATTAAACCAACGGTAACTTATTTCTAAGTAAAAATGACCAAAACCCAATTAGGTTGGCCTGTGAAAAAATAGGTCTATGGATTCATTGCTAGAAACACTTCATATTGGTCCAATTCTTATGTAATCTGGCAGTTCACAGCTAAAATAATGAAGCTAAAATTCTTCATACTCATTAACTCTGTAATTTTCCTCAAGAAATTTATTCTAAGAAGGAAAATTAAAACTATTATATGACTATGTTTATTGCATGCTATTCATAACAAAGATAATTTAAAGCAACCCAAATGCCAAACAACATAAGATTAACTACAAAGATTATGGTATAGTAATATATAAAAGTATGCAGGTGTCTCATTTTAGCACTATGTAGACCATGTTTAATACATGGGAACATTTATATACTGATTAAAACTATGAAAAATATGCTGCAACAAAGATGTGAGGGGCAGATGGAAGGAAATAAAGAGTTTTCAGCTTATAAATTATTTATATTTTTTGTTTATCCAATTAATTAATGCAATAAATATTTAAGTTCTAAATAAAATCTTCAAAACATAAAAAGAAAAGTAATTTTGCTTCTATGTTGTAGTTTATACTATAAATGTCCATTAGATACACAGGCTGGCTGTCTTACATAAGAACTAATAACCATGCATAACTTTGTTTCTATTAAAAAAAGGGCTTTCTGAATCTCCAGCTAAACTAACAAGAGGTTTCTTAGAACATAACCACTCAAAATTGGGAACAGCTTATTTTGATTTTTGAAAAGAAGAAGTGACAACAACACTATGTATTCAGGTATGTTTCTGATGCACCAAGAATACAGTACCAATGCAACAAAAAGCATTTTTATCCTCCCTTCTCTAAGTAGTGTCCATACTCATGAAGAACCACATTCTTTTAGCACTTCAATTTTCTTTTCCTTCTGTTCTCTTTCAAATTTCCCCTTTCCCAAAATTCATTTTCTTCCCAGTATCAACAGAAAAAAAAAAAATCACTAAAATTATTTTAAAGTCTTAAGTAGTATCTGAAAAAAGTGACTTGTCACTTATCAAATAGTATAGCCATTTGAGAGCAATGACTATAATTTACAAGAGTATATTGAAATTGGGCAGTTAAACAATACCATTTCACAATAAAAAACAGTAAAATAAATAGTCATACCATCAAACTGGTCTTCGCCTTCAGTCATAAGTTCATCATCAGAGCAAATACTCAGAACGTTTACCAACATTTCCGTCACTATTAAAAACAAATGTTACACATTAGCTGATTATATTCAACTCTCTATATGTATACAGAGCAACCATTTATAAAAATGATCAAATGATTTATAACACAAGATTAACACATTTAGATAGTAGAAATGATGGAATTAAAAAGCTATATGGGCTTTCAAATGTAAAGAAATCAAATGGCTAACAAGCCTGAGAGAGATTCTTTATGGAGTAAGTAATCAGGTCCCTTAGAGGGAAATAAAAAAAAAAAGCAGCTCCCACAGGGATAAATACAGGGATGAATAACATCTAAACACATACATTAATTTTTCATTATGGATACAACATTAAGGAGTCAGAAAAAAACAATGGCACAGTTTCATTGTTTCAAAAAGTTTTAGCATTCAATCTTTTAAAATTTGGCTCCAGCAATTCCCCTGAAACTTAATCTTAAGACTACTAATGACTATCTAACAACTAGAACCAACGGTTCTTTTTTAGGCTTAACTCTTCTTCATCATTTTGCCTTCTCTTTTCCCTTGGTTTCCAGGATTCTACTCTTCTGGTTTTTCTACCTTTTAGACATTTTTTTCCCCTGAATCTTCTTTTTATATGTTCAATCTCTCAGTGATTCCATCCGTTCCTATATATTTTCAAGTATCACCTTTTGAGGATGATTCTGAAGTCTTTACTGCCGGTCTCTACCTCCCCTTAAATTTCTGGATTTCTTTGCTGGTTTTATTGTCAACTGTTTCACACTATCTGTATATTGTCTGTTTCCCCTACTAGAATGAAAGCTTCCTGAGTGCAAGGGGTTGTTCTGTTTACTCCTGCATCCCCAGAGCCATGCATATGAGAGGCATCCAGTAAATATATGACAAATGAGTAAATAAAAAAAGAAAGGTACAAGCAAACTTCAATTAATAAATAAAAATGTCTGAGTATTAGCCCCTGGATATCCTGACAACACCTGGAAATGAACACATTCAAAACAAAATTTAATACTGCCCCTATTGTTTCTCCTAATAAATATATTAATAGCATACTATATGCCAGGCACTGTGCTAAAGCTTTGGGATTCAGATAGAAAAGGTTCAGTCTTGACCCTCCAAAAGCTTACTAACTACTAAAGGACATATAGTTATAAATATATATATATATACACAAACTATCACAAAAATGCGATGAGCACTATGCTCTAAGTATGCAGAGTTATGCACAAGATCTGCTGAAGAAAAGCAGGCTTTTGGTTTGGAATAGAAATTTGTCAGGTGGAAGTGGCAGATAAGGCATTCTAAACAGAAGTTAGAAAAAGTATGCAACAGTCAATAAATCAGTGGAATAAAATTAAGGAGTCCAGAAATAAAACAAGTCAGTGGGGAAAAAATAGTTTTTTCAACAAACGGTGCTGGGACAAGTGGATATCCACATACAAAAGGATGAAGTTGGATTCCCACTTTACAACACACACACACACACACACACACACACACACACACACAGAGTAAATCAAAAAGGATCAAGAACCTAAACGTAAAAGGTCAAACTATAAAATTTTTAGAAGAAAACACAGCGGCAAATCTTAATGAGCTTGGCAATAGTTTCTTAAATATAACACCAAAGCACAAGCAACAAAAGAAAAAATAAAGAGGACTTCATCAAAATTAAAGACGCTTGTGCTTCAAAGAATATCACCAGTAAAAAGATAATTCACAGAACAGGAGAAAATATTTGCAAATCATATATCTGATATGGGACTCACCTTTAAAATATACAAAGAACTCTTATAATTCAATAGTAAAAAGACAAATAATCCATTTAAAAATGAACATTTCTTAAAATAAGACATGCAAATGTCAAATAAGCACATAAAAATACACTCAATGTCATTATTAATTAGAGAAATGAGATACAATTTCATATCCAATATGATGGCTATAATAAAAAAAAAGATTTTAAAAAAGTATTGGCAAGTATAAGGAAAAACTAGAAACATTATACACTGCTGGTAGGATTATAAAATGGTATAGCTGCTTTGGAAAATAGTTTGGCAGATCCTCAAAAAGTCAGACATAGAGTTATCATATCATCCAGCAATGCTATTCTCAATTACATATCTAAGAAGAATGAAAACATATTGTACAGGAATATTCATCACAGCAGTATTCATAGTAGTCAAAAAGTAAAGAGTACCAAATATCCATCAGCTGATGAATGGATAAACAAATTGTGGTATAGCCATACAGTAGAATATTATTTTGTCATAAAAAGGAATAATATATTGACTCAGGCTACAACATGGATAAACCTTAAAAATATTATGGAAAGAAGTCAGTCACAAAAGACTACATACTGCATGATTCCATTTATATGAAATTTCCAGAACAGGCAAACCTGTGCAAACAGTAAGCGGACAAGTGGTTGCACAGGGCTGGAGAGAAGATGTGGAGGGAACTGGGAACTGCTAACAGACACAAGGTTTCTTTGGGAGGATCAAGAAAATGTTTCAAAACTGATTGTTGTGACAGACACATAACTCTGAATATACTAAAAATCAGTGAAGTACACAATGGAAATAGGTTAATTGTATGGTATTTGAATTATACCTCAACAAAACTGTTATGAAAAAATAAAGAAAAAGTATTAAGGCATGAAACTTGAAAGAGCATATACATATAGTACATTCAGGAAGTTGGCTATGCTGTTTCATGGCTGGAACATAGAAAACGTGAAAAGAAAACAACAAAAAAATGAAACTGAAGAGAAACTAGGCAAGGTACAAAGACCTCATGTGACAGGTTAAGGTTTGAGAGTTACCAGGGTCATTTACGGTTACCAAATACTAGCTTCTACGTGTGTACTGCTTTCCATCTAGAAGCTTTGCTGTGAAGGAAAGGCAAGAGAATCATAGCATAATAGTGGCCAATGAAAGATATCAGATAGGGGAAATGTTATTTTTTATTTAAAGATCAGATATATTTGAACAATTTACAAAAGAGCTTAGTAGAGAGAGTCTGAAGATATAGAACACCTAAGTAATAAAGTAAGTTTCCTGAAAAAGCAGGATAATGGAATATAAGAACAAGTTAGAAATAGTAGCCCTGGATTGAAGGGTCACATCTTCAACAGGCTAAGAATTCAAGATGAGTGCGGTTTATCAGGATGGTCTAGTGGTTAGGAATTCATGTTTTCACTACCAAGAGTCAATCCCTAGTTGGGGAACTAAGATCCCCAAAAGCCATGCAGTATAGCACTCCCACCAAAAAAAGATGAGTGCAATTTAGAAAGCAGGGGAACAGTAAGCAGAGAAAGCTTCCATAGATGGTATGTGTTTTCTCTGACAGTAAGGGAAGTGGCTAGAAAAAGAAAATGTTTAAGTTAAAAAAAAAGAATTTTAGAATACATCCTGGTGGCAATAAGTGGGGAAGGAGACTAGTGACATAAAGATGTTTGGGTACTACTGAGAGCGTAGCTAATGCTAGAAATCAAAGGGTGATACCAAATCATTGTTGTTGTTGTTTAGTCACTAAGTTGTGTCCAACTCTTTTGCAACCCCACAGACTATAGTCCACAAAGCTCCTCTGTCCATGGGATTTCCAAGGCAAGATTGGATTCCATTTCTTTCTCCAGGGGATCTTCCTAACCTAGGGATCAAACCCACATCTCCTGTACTGGAAGGCAGGTTCTTTATCACTAAGTCACCAGGGAAGACCCAAGGCGATATAAATATCTCCAGTAGCACTCTATATCCTAACTGTAAAAATGGAGAAAATGGATAGTTAGACTTTATGGGGCTAAGATTCATAGGACAAAGTAGAAAAACAAGAGAGAAAAGAGTTTGGGAGTGTGTTAAGAAGAAAGAGAGGCAAAAGGGCATCAGATTAAAAAGAAAACAACAGGGTCAAAGGCCTAGCAATCCCAATGAAGACGAAGAGCAGCCTATAACTGAAGTGAGGGGTTGCTAGAATAACAGGAGTTCTCATCAGCGTGTGTTAATGGCACTATCATTATCACACTCAAAACATCCAAGCCAAATTCAATCATTCCCTCCTCTTAAACAAGCAATCTTGTTAAGTCTCACTGATTCTACTTTTACAGTTCTTGGAGTTCTCCCATGCTTTCCATTCCTAATGTTAACAGGGCTTCATTATGTTTCTGATTCCTGATGAAGTTTCATAACAGGTCTTCCAATCTCTAGTCTTTCTTCCAGTTCATTTCACCATAGTAATTTTTCTAAATGACTATCATGATTATTTTCTGTTGCAGTTACATCCCACCATTTATCAAAGTTCCAGATTCTCTGTTTAAATGATCAAAATCCTCCTGATCTAATTTTGACTTTTCATTCTTTTTCTACTATTATCATTCTTTCTAATGTATGAAGAGGCTTCCCTGGTGGCTCGGATGGCAAAGAATCTGCCTGCAATGTGGGAGACCCAAGTTCAAATCCTGGGTTGGGAAGATCCCCTGGAGAAGGGAATGGCAATCCACTCCAGTATTCTTGCCTGGAGAATCCCAAGGACAAAGAAGCCTGGCAGGCTACACTCCATGGGGTTGCAAAAAAGTCGGACACAACTAAGCGATGAACATTTCATTTCATTTCATCTTTCATACATTACTTGCTAATCAAATTGAACTCCTAAACATGTCAGTGACCTTATTTCTTTCTTTCTGTCAGACTCAGCCTTGGGAAGTACCTTCTCCTAAAACTGTCTTGCTCACATCTACCTGCACAATTCCAACATTCTTTAAGCCCCAGTTCAAATGCTACTTTAATCTCTCAGATAGAATCTCCTTCTCCTGTTAATTCCAAAAAAAATCTGGTAAATGAACAAATCTTACATATATGACCTTCTATGGCAGATCACACCATACTGGATTCTCTGAAACAGAGGTTCTTAAATTGCGGCCAATAAACCTGATGGCATTACCAATTCGCTTCAGATCTATGAGCATCCTCAAAATGTTACATATGTAAAAATTATACATGTATTTCACACATGAAATTTTCTGGGCGGTGTAAAAGTCTCTAACTTTCACCAAGTTCTCAAAAGGGTTTTAATCTTATCTCTGAGATTCATTCTATAATATTTATACATACAAAAAATAACAGCTGAGATCTGATTCAAAACAATTGAGGTGTGGGATAGGGAGCAGTGGATGGGGATATAAATGACACAGTATTGGCCATGATTTGATAACTGTCAAAGCTGAATAATTGGCACATAGTAATTCATCATATTATTCGCTCTACCTTTTATATGCTGCAAGTTTTATAACATAAGATTTTTAGAAAACGAAGTAAAAAGTCCACAAAAGGTTAAAAAACTACTTTCACCTAACTTTGGGATTAAACCAGCCTTCAAGGAAGCCTCTGGCTAGGTTAGTTGCCTCCCAGGGGCTAGATCAGAGTCAAACTGGTTTTCTCAATGTGGAATCCAATGAAGAGTCATTTGCAGATTTTCACACCAAAAGAAAATTTTCATTAGAATGAAGAAGTAAATAGGCTATTTAAACAGCTAACGTGTATTAAAATGGAAAAATATGCAAAGAGTTTAAGAAAATTTTCTTACTGTGTTCAACACTGGTTAGAATTCTATTTGTGTATAATGTTCAAATCTGAAATTCTGATTTTAGAAAGATATGAATAATTTAGAGAAGATCCACAGAAAAACAACAAAAATGGTCAGATAGTTTGAATACTTCCTCACAATAGCTAAGATGATGTAGAGTGGCAAAAAAGAACAAAAGATCACTTTGTAGCAGACTTCAAATACAGGATCACTGAAAGAAATCTACTTTCACTTCTGAGAGAGCCACAGAAACTAGATTAAGTTTTCTCATCTCTCAAAAGGAGTTAGACTACATGATTGTGATCACTAAGAGATCTAAAATTCTATCTAAAACCAGGGCAAAAATCAGATGCCCTGGTTTTTGACAGGTGCATTAGCTGAGAAAACCTATTAACTTCTCTTTGTTTGAATACTCATAGCATAAACATTTAGATTAGATATAATGAACTACTTCCTTTTTCGTGGAGGCATCAGAAAATCAAATTAGAAATATCCATTTTCCTCCTACCTATCTTCCCTGCTTTCCCCACCCCCCATCCCACTCATACTACGTTAAAACAGTTGTGCTGCAGTCTAGCCTGGAGGCAGGAGAATAAACAAGATGAATTCTTAAATTCCCTTTAGCCTGATGAGGCTATGATTGAACTATTTCTCATATACCAAAGATAGAAGGTTATAAGTGTAATGCATCCCTTGCACCTAAGCCCTTTACTGGCCCCCTTCTCAATTGCTAAAGTGGGTAATTCTATCTCCATATTAATGCTGACCTACGGAGTAACTGATGAAGCCCAAAGGGAATCTGCAAAAAACCTGTTGAACATACAGTTTAAGTAGTAACTCTGAATTTTAGAACCAAAAATGCCTTGGCAGAAGTAACATATCTCAGGCAGAAAGGAACATTTTGTAACATAGAGGAGGTGAGAAAAAATAGAGAGGGATATAGAACAAAATGTTTTACAATCATATCTATACTCTAATACTCATATTCCACATATGGAAACTGAGGTATTGCCTCATCGGAAAATTAACGCTAAAATGGAAAAAGAAGAATGTGATAAAGTAAGGAAGTCTTAAGAACTCTACAGAACTAAAATAAAAAACAAAAATAAAACCTCTTAAATAGTATTTATGCTTTTTTAAGCCTATTAAGTACATACTAATAGGAATCTCTAAATTATCAGGAAACCATTACCACTAAAATTATATACATATAACATATTGCTCCATATAGGAGAAGAAATATTAGGTCAGAACCTGAATTTCTCTTTATCATTTCTGACAGTACAGAGCTGCTACAAAATGACTAATACTGCCCCAAATGAAGGCTATTAAATTCTCCCATGAATTGCCATGACATCCCCAAGAGTGATGTTAAAATATGCAAAAGCGTCAGTTCCAAAGCAAAGCCATCTCTCCATTCCTTCATAAAAGATTTAAGCTAAAGAAAAAAAGAAAGAAAACCCAACAGCTGAAGACAACATCAGGCTATTTATAAGTCTTCTCCCAGTCCCCCAGATACCCTCACATGGGGGCTGTAAACAGCTAACTCAAATATCTTTGAGGCTCTCATATCCACACCCACTGACACAAGCAGAGCTGTATCCACAGTGAAACTAGACTTCAGCTCCCTTTAGCAAGTAGTATGTGCCTGCAATAGTAAACTGGAATAAATATAACAGTATAACAACTTTTTTAAAACAAAAATCATACCTTTTTCTCCAACAAACGGTAAAGACCATGTGAAAACATCCATAAAATTGGGCAACCAATAAGGATGTGGAGAACAGTTAAACTGTCGAATATTCATCACATTATTTTCATACTTTAATACAGCAGCTGCAAGATAAGTTTGAATGTCAATGTAACAATTTGTCTTTAGCCCCAAAAGTCTAAAACACATAAAAGCAGAAAAAATATCTTTTAAGGTGGGTGGGAAGTCAAGGGGTGACTGGAATGAAGGGTAGTAGAGAGGTAGGAACTAATTTTTAGTAGTAATACACTTTTTGCTTCCAACACAGTTTTATGTAGAACATAGATATTTACTTGTCATTATTAATGAAATTCCCAATCTTTCTAGAATGCTTGTTGTACTTTATAATCCAATACAAATAATCCAACATGCACGTTTACTAAATCCAAAATTGTGAGAACTCAGTTTTTTTGAGGAAACACAGAACAGCAATGAGCAATTTTCTAGGTCTAAGAGTTCATACAAGTTGGAGGAATTTAAGAGGGTTCTTTTTAGTTGCAGGCAACCTGAAAAGGACAGCTAAATGGAAATAAAGCAAGAAAAAAAAAAAAAACAGAGAAGAAAAAGAAACATTTGGAACATTTTATTTATGAATACAGGAATGTACTTATTTCATGTATTAAAAGAAATCAAGTGAAACTACTACAAAGGAATATTTCACTTCATTTAGAAAAAAATTCCATTAAAATACCAAAAGAGAAAAACTCAAAGTAACATACTCATCTCAATTTCAAGTATCTTTCTAAAGCTTCATAAGTTGATATAAATAATACCTTAAATTAACCTGATAAAGATTTCAGGCACTGGTTACATTATTTTATGGAACATTGGATTAATGGGCTAGATTCTAATCTAAACTACAGTATATACCATATGTGTAATAGTAAATTATTTAACTAATCTGTTTCTCATTTATAAAACATCCTGCCTATCTCAGAAGTTTAAGGTCAGAGAATATAGTTCACGTGAAACTACAAAAAAGTATAAAATGTTTGGCAGATACTATAATAGTTATGTGCTTACTTTTTTTTCATTTAATGTAAAGCACTGAAATGTATGTATTAAATTCCATGATTTGGGATTCTAGCTAATGTAGAGTTTTGTTTCTCTGATGAAATTCCCATGAAATAAATGTATTTCAAATTTAGCCTCAGAAATTAAGGACTGATACCAAGCTTTTAATTTAAAAAAAGAGAAAGATAAAGAATCTAGAAAATTGCCCTATAGATGGAATGAAACATTATGAACACGTCCTGTACCATGTAAGCACTCAAATCATTAACACCATGTACAGAATCGGCACTATCAAGAGACATTTGATTTTGACAAGACAGATTGAATGGTTTGAGTTTCTTTTTGGAGTACTAAGAAAAGTATCCCTTAATCTCCTGAGTTAAACTGACGAAGGACAACCAGTATGGCAGTAATCAACTGACCACTGAACACCAGTTCCTTTAATACTAACAAAGGGAGGTTACAGGTACAAAGTTAAATATAACAAATCAATTCGGAGAATGGAGTCCAAACTTAGATGTATTTTTCTTTAAAAATGAAGGCTTGCTTCATTAGGTACCTTTATAGAAGTTTCAAAATTTATAAAACAAGATATAATTTAAACGATTATCTTAGCACTGGTATAATCCTTGGAGGCATTATAGTTTCTAAAGACCACCAACTCGGGTAATCTCAATGGTATGGTTGTTTTGGTGATTAATATAGTATGGAGTTCTTACAACATACCCTGTATCCAAGCTATTTGATAGCCTGCTACTGCTACTATCTGATCTCAGGTAAATGTTTTAACCTTTTAACTATCACCTATAATCTTCCAAAAACTCTATTTTGCTCCTCTTTTGAACTCACACCACAAACCTGTATTTAGCAATGACCTCATTAAATGTACTTTAAAAAATCTTTAACCCTCTGTTCTTTACTCCTGGCACAACCACTCCTGTCTGACCTTGGGAACTATGGCATAGTCAACTGAATTTCTGACATGTCAAGACAGAATAGGAGCTGGCTTCTGGATTTCCTCTTCTGAAAATGTGAACTGCCTAAACATACTCAAGCTCATCTTCAATGTCCTTGGCACACACTTAACTAGATTAAGATCCTTTGGTATTATCTCTCAGTGAATTATGTTCCAAGTTAAAGGAAACCCAGTTGTTACAGACAGATCAAATTTGGAGGGAAGGCGGTGGAATATAAACCACTAGAAAAGAAGGTAAATTACAAAGACATAAGAAAAAAAGGAAGAAAGAGCAGTAAAAAGAAAGGAAAGGGGAGACTGTCTTCCTGAAAGAAGGTCGGATTGAATTAAATAAAGGTCCAATTACAAATCATCATGGGGCAGTGGATATAAAAGTAGAGAATAAGAAAGGAAAAGAAAACCTACATCAGTGAACATAAAACAAGAAACAGGGCAAACAACCATATAGTCCAAATACATGAAATGGTCAAAGGAGCAGCAGCAGCTTTATGCAAACAAGAAAACATTCTCTTGATTATAAGAGAAAAGATTTAAGAAAGGGGAGTTTGAGAAAATCATGTGCATTTTTACTTGACAGAGTTACCTCAGAACATTCTTTCACAGGCAGTTTTTGTGAATGACAAAGCTGTGAAATGGTTAATGTTATGACTTAAGTTTCACATTTTGGATTTTCATTTCTTGTCCTCTCCCCTCCCTTATATCTTATATTTTTTCATAAAGAGATTTGGATAGTTACAGTTTCAAACAATGCCCCTTTTCTACTATATTTTCAAAAAATAAGTCAATTAAAATACTAAGTTGTTTAACAATATTTTTTTATCAACAACATCTTACCTTTATTATTGTAGACATCTAAGTAATTAGGTGCCGAAAAAATTGTTATTAATGAAGGGAACCCTGTAGTTTGACTTTTTCTGTACATTCTATAGCTGCAAAACAAATAACTTAATATGCATCGTAAAGCATCAATCATGGTTACTAAGTTTGATTTGTATATAAGGTGTTAATTTGGGTCAGGGAAACAGAGTTCTTACCCTGCATCTTGAGCTTCATGAGCTCTAATAATCGATAACAAATTATTGTTTTGCAAAAATTCACACACTGCTGGATAGCTGTGGGGAAAAAGAGAAAATTAAGTAAAATAATGACTTTCTATATAATGAAAGCATATGCTATTTTTACAACTAAAATGTGATTAAGCTTGAATATTTTTCCTTACTTATAAAAATAAGAACATCCTCGAACTGTATTGTGACTAAAATGTTCCTGTGATTTTTCATTTCCAAAATCTTCAGAAGGATCGGACCATAGCAAGTCACACATTGGTCCAAATGCAGGTGGCTCTTTGAATCTATCTAACTGTGAAAGAAAAAAAAAGAAACAAAGAGCAGAAATAACTTGTCAAAAGTGAGAATGGAATGGACAAAGGAAAGTGGTACCAACTCTGAATACTGTGCATACTACATTGTTCTGAATGGTTAAAAGATATTTTCTTAAAATACCAGTATATTAATTTTTACCATTACCTAATCTTGGCAGTGAAGAGACGTTTGAAGTTTCTAGTCTCTACTCAACAAAATGCTATAAATAGGAATCAACTCTTGTTACTAAAATATATACTCACTCTCCTAATATCATCCAGTGTGTGTATTTCTGGTGAAAGTCCACCATGAACACAAAGAAATTGTTGGTTTAAAAGTGCAGCAAGAGGCAAGCTATCAAAAGCTTCCATACAAGCTTCATAGACTCTTTCTGAATATTTAATTTTACCTAGAGAAAAGAAAAAATTCAGTAATTGAAAACTGCATAATTTGTTAATCATTTAAAACATATACATGCACATACATAAATGACTATTAAAACCAAGGCAAAAAAATTAAAGATATGGATAACAGCCAAGTGGTAGCTAGGGGTTCAGAGTTGGTAAAGGGGTGAGTATCAAAGGCAGCAAGGAGGAATTCATGGGATGATACTTTTCTGTATTGTGACTGTGATAGTAGACAGCTTTAATCATTTGCTAAAGTTGAGAACTAAATACTTCAAAGAGTAAATTTTACTGCATAAAAAAAATTTTTTTTTTAAAAAAGGCCAGCATCTTACCCATAAGAATCAATAAAGATAAGCAATGTTACTGTACTTACAAAGACAAAATATTTGCTCTCCTTAGATTTATTTTGTGTATGCAGCAGATAGTCATAAAATATTACTAAAAGTAAATAAGTCAAATCTCTAAAAATAGCTCAACTCTTTACCTTTATAGGCCAAGTAAGGCAAAATTAGTACTATACTTAAAGGCAGTGTTAATTATTTTATTCTACGAGTCAGTGACTACTTTTTTGTTACAGGGAAGACTACTATAACATCACAACAAAATTCAAAGTCCATCCAATTTAAAAAAAAAGAAAAGATCTTATTCTTATTTTGGAGGACCAGAGGGTTTCCTTTAGCCTACAATGAGCAGCGAAGCAAGAAGTCAACGTAACACAAGAAAGAATTAAAGAATTAAACGGTCATCTACTTTTAAAAGTCTGTCATACGTATTCCTTTGCACCTTTATATTTTTAAAGTCCTGGATATTTTGGGATTTTGCTGGACGGCTTGTTACTTATTTAAGAAAAAAAGAATTCAGTTCCTATTTCACTGCTTAACACTGTAACATTCAAATACGAGAAGATCTATATCTAGCAATCAGAGGTTATAAACTGGTAGTCTGATGACAGACCTGTTTTCCAACATTGCAGTTTAATAAAAACTTTAATTTGATTGCTTTGAGGTCAAGCATGAACTTTCCAGGCCTCATCTTGTATTCATTTAAGTTACCCACCTGATCTTTGAAGTTATATCAGAGTTTGCCACTTCTGCCACTACCTGTCACTATATTGATCTTTATTGCATCATGTTTTGCATCTCAGTAATCTGAAGTTATTTTCTAATTTTAAATCTTAATTCTAAGACTTAATACAGCCATGAGTACTAACAAGTACATAGCTACGAGATGTGAGAAAAGGTCAAACTCTATACTATATGATTGCTTACAGCTATTAGATTACCACAGCCATAAAAATTTGAGAGAAATGGGATAAATATTGTAGACTAAGACCTTCAATTAATCAACTGTGTATGTATAACACAATCTGCATAATTAAAAAATAAATAAAACAATCTGCAGTGATGACAGGATGATTAATTTGCTAAGAATGTTCATGGGAATGTCTCAATATTGGTGGAGAGAAATCTCCAATGCAACATTTCTTTTCACTTGGTTCATATTCTTCCTGTTAGAAAAAAAATAATTCTAAAATTAAAACTATACACAGAGCTCAAAACTGTTCCTAAGTACATATGTAAAAATCAAATTTAATAGGAAATATTGAAATGAAAACATCTGAATAATATTAAACACTAGAGAACTGTAGACAATCTTCCTGAAAGTTTTACATGTTTGGACACAAAATCTGTTCTTACATCTTACACTGTAAAATCTTCAAACTCTTACTACCCACATCACTCTAAAAGAACCCTGAGGAAGTGAAAATAGTTCTCATGGCAGTACTCACATTCCTGCTTAAAGGTAAAATATTCAGTAAGGTGTCTGCATTCATGGTTGCCTCTCAGAAGAAATAATGTACTTGGATACAGAATCTTCAGGACCCATAAATATAAGACACACTACAAAAAAAAATGTTTCCAGTGAATTAATCTTATATTTTTGTTAATCTTAGTTTCATTTCCTCTAACCCTATTACCCTTATAATTTCTATTACTCTTCATTATCTTTTTATTATCTTTTTCTCTTTGTCCCTTACTCAAACATAAGCTCCATGAAATTAGGGACTTTGTTGTCTTATTCACACCTGATCAGAAAAGTACCTAGCAAGTAGAAGAAGAGCAGTAAACATTTGTTGAATAAATGAGTCAAATAATTTACTTTTGACTTACAAATTGTTTGCTGTAAAAACAATTAGCAGATTGGTCTCCTCCTTAGGTATACCAATAAATAAAACAGTAACAATGTCAAAAATAATAGCAGCTAATATTTACTGAGTATTCATAATATGCCAAGCACTAATTATTCCTCAAACAACTCTATGAAGTATGTAATATTATCTCTGTTTTACAAATGAGGAAACAGAAGCAAAGAGCTTAGGTAACTTGTCCAAAATCACAAAACCTCTAAGTAATGGAGATAGGATTCTAATCCTCTGATTTTAAGCATTATGCCATGCTGCCTAATGAAGAGAAAAGTCATGTTTTATGTTTACTTTGTTCGTTATGAATGTTGCCTTATATAATTAAGTGCTTATTATCTGAAATGATTCAAAGACAATGCAATTTTAAATAAAAAGAATATTAGAACAGCAGCTATTTTTCTCTAAATACACCTAAGAAACAGACTCACATATTACTTATTTGGTTTAAAAAAAGGAAAGACTATTTCATATGTAAATAAGTTTGGTTTACATGATCACATACAAAAAGAAAATACAAACTCTTTATTTTTTTGGCTGCACTGCATAGCTTGCAGGTCTTGGTTCCCTGACCAGGGATCAAACCTGGGTCCTTGGCAGTGAAAGTGTGGAGTCCTAACCACTGGACTGCCAGGGAATTCCCACAAACTTTGTTTGAAACAAGTTAAGGTTAACTGAAATGTGTAACACATTTCATTTTATTCACAAGAAAAAAAATAATTAAGCCTGGTAAGTACTTAATAAATACCTGCCCTTTTCACTTATTCTGATTCTTTATTACTTTCCAACAATAAAATGAATTAAAAGAGTCAGCTACAGGGACTTCCCTGGTGGTCCAGTGGTTAAGACTTACAGTGCAGGGGATGGGGGTTCAGTCCCTGATGGGGGAACTAAGATCACACGTGTCAAAAAAACCAAACAGAAAACAAAAACAAAAGTATAACAAATTCAATAAAGACTTTAAAATTGGTCCACATTGAAAAAAAAAAAAAAACTTAAAAAAAAAAGTCTTGTTTAAAAAAAAAAAGTCTGCTACAAAACCCTCTAATACCAAACGCTCAGTTACCAACTAAGCGTCCTAAAATTGTTCTATTGTTTCTGTCAAAGGCCCCAGTCTTTCTATCAAGAAGGGCCAATTTCTAGCTTTCTGAAGGCTCCAAGGGAAGACTGAGAGGGGCTGATGATGACACTATGGACAGAAAGAACAACTCAGGATGATAAAATTGCCAAGGGAATTTGGATGGACAGAGCCCGGACCTCCCTTTCCCACCAGGGATCCCAGTATACCTCAGAACGGAGGCTGAAAACACTACAGGAGACGTAAACAGCAGTAACTGGCATAGAAATTCATCAGGTAAGGTTTCAATATCTAGTGGAGGACATGGTTAAAAGCACAGGCTCAAAGTGCCTAGCTCCACCACTTACTAATAATATGACCTTGGGCAAGTTATTTAACCTTTCCAAGCCTCAGGCTCCTCTATAAAATGGATAAAATAATAGTACTTACCTCATAACTTTGTTGTAAAAATTAATCAAGCATGTTAACTGCTTTTAATATGCTTGAAACACATTAATGATAACACACCTATCTATTTGCGGAGCTTCTACTCAACAATTTAACCTCTAAGAATTTGTCCTATAGAAATAACTGGGCAAGTATATAAAGACGTATAAATAATATGGTCCACTGAAGCATCAACTGCCATGGCAAAAAACTGGGAATACCTTAAATGCCTAACAATAAGAATTGATTGACTGTGACTAGTTTAGTCAACAGAATACAATGCAGCTATTAAAAATGATGCTATAAATTTATAGTTGAACTGGCATGACATCAGAGCATAGGAATTAATAAAAAAAAGAAGTTACAGAACATTATAATAGGAGTTCATTTTCATTCCAAAAAAGGGGAGAAATGCATATATTAGAAAACACAAATTGTTCTATGTCTTAATTTTTATAATTAGAAAAGTAAAAGGAGCAAAAAGAACAATCTACTATTAAGTGATAATAAACAGGTCATTTTAATGCCTCTCAAGTTTTTAAAAGCTGATTAATACTTTTAGAATACATAAAGATTCCATATGATATACTTGGGTCTTAATGGCTACAGGAGGAAAGACAGAAGCAGTAGAGTTTAAGTGATAAAAGCATTCTATTTTATTTAATTAGAAAAATACAATTAATCTTTTTTTTTTTTTTTTTTTTTTGCATGGCTAAATGCCTTTAAGGGCAAGAGAGATAAACAGCATTAGCTCCTCAGGGCCACTAGATAACAGGGCAATAAAGGCCCCTCATTTTGCTTATAATTTCCACTGGGAAATGGTAATTACAGTAACACACAAAAAAATTAAGAGAATAGTTTGCAAGACAAAAGAGGAATAAATAATAGCTTTACCTAAAAACTTCAGAATATGTAGAAGTATTAAAAAGAACCCAACACAGGTAATTTAAAGAACTTATTTTATGAGGAAGTAATAGAAATCATCTATGATAACACTTAAAAGCAAATCAAATGATAGTATATGATTATTACCTCTATACTAAAATAACCTCTGTCCACATAATCACCAAGAAAAAGGTATCGTGTATTAGCAGGTGATCCTCCTACTTCAAAAAGTTTCATCAGATCAAAAAATTGGCCATGGATGTCACCACACACTGAAACAAGAAGATTATTAGATATGAAAAAAAAACTCTAAAATAACAAATTTTACTTAAATTCTAATTTCGTCTACATAAGAGAGAGCATAAAATTCTATCAAGAAAGGTCTAAGACGGAAGCAATCTATGAAGAGTCATGACAGGGATAATGTGTACCCAACTGTTCATGTGCTCAAGATCTAGAACAAGATATAACAAGAGTATTAAAATTTGTAGTAAGTGACAAAATTTTCATCTAAATTTATAAAACTCTTCTTTAGGAAGTCAAGCATGCACATCTTAGGATGATAAAATTATATTGGCAGTAAAATATCCATTCTAACTCCTTATTTTCTGATGACTTCTGAATGATCATTTTTGGTATCTGATATGGCACTGAGGTATTTGCCCCTGATGACTGAAAGCATAGTAAATAAGTATTTGTTGAATCAAATTCAATGATGGCCAACTCAACTGATGAAACCTTCATAAAAGCATATTAGACTAACTTCTGCACTCAGATTATTTAGGATCATGTTTCTTCATTGAAAACAGGCAAAAACTTTCAAAAGTTATAGGAAATAATCTGGAAATTCAAGATAATGTCCATGTAATACTAATTTAGTATATAATATGCATGAAGAAGAAACAGTTTTATAATTAGGTAAATAATGGTACAGTAAAAAAAATAATATCCAAAACATAAATAAGTGTACCTGTAATTGGAGCCTCTACTTCTATCATGGTTTTCTCTCTCCGAAGAATGGCAGCACCCTCATTGATAATTCTAAGTGCAATTTCTTCATCTACCCGACCTTCTTTTACTAAGTGGTTCTTCAGAACATCAACCCTGGGTATCCCGTCCATATCAAATACTTCTTCAGATGTCAAGCGATGTGTTGGGGGGAAAGGAACAGCTGCAATTTTTTTAATTAATAAAAAAAATCACTATTAATATATTAACATAAAAACTAATCAATGGATCTAGGTAAGTAAGAGTCAAAACTGAAAAGCTGAAGTTTTTGTTTTGTTTCTTCATTTACTAGATAGAGGTATTAACATTTAAAAGCTTTCTTAAAAAGAGAAATCAAATTATACTTCTTTTTAAAATTATATATAACAACATGAGAATTATTAGAAAAATGAATTGTCTCACAAAATTAAGTTTTTTCAGGATAACTAGAGCTTTCTTTAACTAAAAGAAATGTTTTAGCTTTAACTGCTGCTGCTGCTAAGTCACTTCAGTCGTGTCTGACTCTGTGTGACCCGGATAGACATCAGCCCACCAGGCCTCCTGCCCCTGGGATTCTCCAGGCAAGAACACTGGAGTGGGTTGCCATTTCCTTCTCCAACGCATGAAAGTGAAAAACTGAAAGTGAAGTCACTCAGTCGTGTCCAACTCTTAGCGACCCCATGGACTGCAGCCCACCAGGCAGCCCACCAGGCTCCTCCATCCATGGGGTTTTCCATGCAAGAGTACTGGAGTGGGGTGCCATTGCCTTCTCCCTAGCTTTAACTAAAGCTAACTAAAACATTTTTTGATAAAACTCTCAAAACATATTACACACTCTTCATCTTAAATGAAGTATAATAAATATATCATACAAGCATAAATAGAAATCCCAAATATAAGGTGACTGACCAACTTCCCAATAAAAATATATAAAACAATGCCTGCTGGCCAACTTGAGCAGAAATTTCTGTGCTGTGTTTAGTTGCTCAGTTGTGTCCGACTCTGCGACCCCATGCACCATAGCCTGCCAGGTTCCTCTGTCCATGGGGTTTCTCCAGGCAAGCATTCTGGAGTGGGCTGCCATGCCTCCTCCAGCGGATCTTCTCAGCCCAGGTATTGAATCCAGATCTTCTACACTGCAGGCGGATTCTTTATGGTCTGAGCCACCAGGGAAGCCCATGAATATGGGAGAGAGTAGCCTATCCCTTCTCCAGGGGAACTTTCTGACCCAGGAAATCAAATCAGGGTCTCCTGCATTGCAGGAGGATTCTTTATCAGCTGAACTACCAGGGAAGCCCAGAAATTTCTAGAAATATAGATTAAAACAGCCAAACGTTTACTTACAGATTTAAATTAATCTAGATGCATATATATACTTAAAATAATATTAATAAAATACTGCTTTTTCTCTCACCTTCATTTTTCACATAACAGTTTCATTCAAAATCTTTACACACATTTTTGACAGCAGTGCATTCCTTGCCACTGGATTCATTTTTCGTCATCTAAAACACTTTTATAAGCAAATCATCCTCCCTTCCATTTAAGTTGCTTAAGATACAGCACTTTTTAAATACATGTTCAATGCTATTGCTGCAAATTTATCCTAAAACACAATTTCCACTTGTCTAACTACTGAAATAGTTGGCCTTTTTACTCCTGTAGCATATATTTATGATTTCCGCAAGTATTTACCAACTGTATTGTTTTAAATTGAAATCTGTTAAGTGGAATAGAGAACATGAAAGTCCATTTTCAATGGCATCTACCTTAAGGTCATGTGCCTAGGAAAAGTTATTATATATCTGTTAAAATTTTTTATTCCTTTTTAACTGAATCCAACAAATGACCTCTTTATGCATTCAAAATCAGCTTGGGTTGAAGCAGTTTTAGGCTTTTTACCAAATAGTACTTTGTTTTTCAAAAAAAAAAGAAAGAAATTTATAGTAAGAATGTAGTCTACATATAGACCCAAATGTATTTCTCTCTTTTCTGAAATAAATTTTTAAAGAAAAAACTCACTTTGTGTATGGGCATAGACTACACAGTATCTTCCTGACCATCACTGTGATTATCAATTATTATACAGAAGACTGGCAAAGTATAGGATGGACTGCTTCTTCACAGTTCAACTTAAAGTAACTAAAACAGGGGACTGGGTTAGAATTTTATCAATTACCTAAGAAAGAATAATAAATAACCATATTCTCATAGCAGAAAAATGATTTAGGAAGAGCTCAGTTCTTAGAAGTGAAATAAGAACTAAAGCAGAGGAATATAAACCATTTCTAAAAGACTTTGAAATCATCAATCTCTCTAGCTTTTATGTTTTTTTGATAGTAAAACAAAACTTGCTTTTCCCGCCCCCTTCTTGAGAACACATTTATTCCCATTATTTTACTGCATCTAGAACAAGGCATTAAAGTACCCCAAATAGGGCTTCCCTGGTGGCTCAGATGGTAAAGAATCCACCTGCAATGCGGGAGACCCGGGTTCGATCCCTGGGTTGCAAAGATCCCCTGGAGGAGTGCCTGACAACCCATTCCAGTTATGTCTTGCCTGGAGAATCCCCATGGATAGAGGAGCCTGGTGGGCTACAGTCCATGGGGCCGCTCAAATATAGCTATGTCAGATTCTAAAAACATAAAAACCTTTATTAATGTATGTTTTTCTTCAACCAAAGATTAAACAGACTATTATACTATATGCTATCGGAGAAGGCAAGGGCAACCTACTCCAGTACTCTTGCCTGGAAAATCCCATGGACACAGGAGCCTGGTGGGCTGCGGTCCATGGGGTCGCTAGGAGTCAGACACGACTGAGGGACTTCACTTTCACTTTTCACTTTCATGCATTGGAGAAGGAAATGGCAACCCACTCCAGTGTTCTTGCCTGGAGAATCCCAGGGACGGCAGAGCCTGGTGGGCTGCCGTCCATAGGGTCGCACAGAGTCGGACACGACTGAAGTGACTTAGCAGCAGCAGCAGCATACTGTATGCTATAACCTAATTTGCCACTATCAGTAAATCAACTGTTTAAAAACTACAGAAATTAACAATTGCTAAATAAATCAAAAGTTACTTTTGGGACATTATGAAAATATAAAGTTTAAATATCTCTTAAATAAAAATTTCTGAGATCAAACTGGGATATTTTTCTCATCAGGCCAAGAGAATTTTTCCTCTACTCAGGAAAAGAGATACTGTTTAAGATGCTGCATTCCAGATTATGCAGAACATAATTCCTAATAATCAACAACATAATTCCACTAATAGCTGAACTTTGTTCAAAATACAGAACTTCCTAAAAACCTAAGTGGGAGGCCCTCCCCTGCATCAGCCAGCCACCTGTGGCACTGCATGTTCTCACGCACACTGTGATGCCCCACTGCAAGTCACACCGAGCTACTGCTCCTCCTGAACCAAGAGTCAGAATGTCTTACTCATTTGGGGGAAACAAGTATACACTGCCCCCAGACCTGTGTTTTCCATTTCTTTTTCAATTCAAGGCATACTTTTAAATCTCAACAACAGCTGCAATACCTTTTAAGGAATGGGCAGGTAGAGGGGTGAAGAAATGTCACCATTGGTAAAAGCAGATGAAAACTAAACACAACACTGAAACGGGAGAGTAGACCGTTTTGGAAAAATGTTTTAATGTATCAGTAAATAAGAAAATAAGAGGCAAAAAGGCACTGTGCTCTTTGGCAGGTGGAAAAGGAGCCATAGCAGGTGATATAACTAAAAGAAAACTGACCAAATAGAATCTGGCCTGATAGGAAATTAATTACTGACACTGGTGGTCAATAGAGGGTTGAATTTGCTATTAATTGAGAAATTAATATTCTCTACTACCATTTTGCAACTCCTAAGGTACTTTTAAAGCATTTCCATCTAATTTTAGGTTTTTAATTGTTTTTTTACATTTCTAATTTGTCTTTAGCCAACTATTCCTGTGTTCCAACTCTTCTAAGTTTTAGACAGGGAAAAACCAGCACATAAATGTATGTACATACAATGTGAATGGCCAATAAACAGAGGAGCTTTCCCCTGTTGCCCAACCCTAAGCAAAGACTCCAAACTATCAGCCCAGTGAGGCCTCCAAAAAAATGTGGGGCACAGCCTGTGCCACCTGAAAACTCTACTCCAAAGTAGCATTCAGATGTCTGTGCTTTTCATCACTGCCATTACTCGCAACTGTCCAAAATAAGTTCTTCTTGAATTTTTTCTCTGTATTTCTTTTATTCACATCATGAGTAAGAGCAAACTCCGGGAGACAGTGAAGGACAGGGAAGCCTGGCATGTGGCTGTTCATGGGGTCGCAGAGTCAGACAGGACTCAGCGACTGAACAAGAACATCCTCAGGCTGTTCCCCTCCCTCCCAATCCTCTTAATTCAGCCTCCAGAATTCCCACCACTCTGAGCAGAAAAGGCTACAGTCTTTTAGCTCTCCATTTCCACATCTAACATCATCACTCCTGTGAAGAAGAAAATGCTGCCTCCTTTGAGGTTCATGTCTTCTGGCTAGTTTATTCTTGTCCTAGCCATCTACGGAGAAGGTAATGGCACCCCACTCCAGTATTCTTGCCTGGAAAATCCCATGGACGGAGGAGCCTGGTAGGCTGCAGTCCATGGGGTCGCTAAGAGTCGCACACGACTGAGCCACTTCCCTTTCATTTTTCACTTTCATGCACTGGAGAAGGAAATGGCAACCCACTCCAGTGTTCTTGCCTGGAGAATCCCAGGGACGGGGGAGCCTACTGGGCTGCCGTTTATGGGATTGCACAGAGTCGGTCACGACTGAAGTGACTTAGCAGCCATCTACTATACTTCTGGTCAACTCTCACATGAAACTCCGGTTCCTAGTTCAAAAGCTTTCTCCTCTCTAAGCACCACCATCATCAATGTCCCTGAAGATGGCCTATGTAAACCCAAGAAATGAGAGGTTCTGAGCTCCACTCCACTTAAACTTTCTCAGCCTTGCCCATAATTTTTGCTCCACCTCTGAAATCCTGAACTCCAATCTCTTACTCCATGACCAAAATTTCTAATGCTTTCAGACTCACTCCCTTTTCTCTATTTGTTCTCCAATTATATGAAGAACCTGGACATGTCCCCTAATCAACTACTTCTGGAAACCTTTGCTTCCTGTAATTTTGAAGCTATCCCATCAACCACCCACTTTTTAAACAACATCCTGAATTGTTTTGTTCTTTTCTACTTCTACTTATAAAACTCCAATTCTTGAATGAGCTAGTTTCTAAAGTTGGACATTAAGTAAAAAATCATCAAAATAGTTCAGTGCTTATACAAATTAATGGTCTCCAACTTTGTTGGTCATTGGCACTTGCCAGCAATCCAATTAAACATCCTTGTCTGTGCTCTCTCCCATTCTCCTCAGTGGAGATTTCAAATGGTCACCTCTTCTTTGAATCCTAAACTTAATTTCTCTCTTACTCAGTAATCAACTTTGCATCTTTTTTGGAGAAAATTGAGACCTTCAGACCAAATGTCATCTTTCTGCTCCTCTCCATCTACATTTATACCAGTATCCATCTTTACATTTCTTCCTATCTCAAGAAAGAGGATTCCTCCCACCCAATACTAAACATTCTACTGTGCTTTGAATCCCACCCACCCCCAACATCTTCACTTCAGTCACCCTTCCCACCCACCCATGCCCTTATTCTGTGTTTCCTGCCTCCAACTCTCCATAGGGTCTTCCCTTTGAGGAGATAAACATACAGTCAGCCCTCCAAAATGACAGGTTGGCATGTGAGGATTCAACCAACCACAGATAGAAAATATTTTAAAAATAAAATTTCAAAAACAGAATATTGAATTTGCCTCTCTAGCACTACTTCGGAGAAGGCAATGGCACCCCACTCCAGTACTCTTTCCTGGAAAATCCCATAGACGGAGGAGCCTGGTGGGCTGCAGTCCATGGGGTCGCTAAGAGTCGGACTCGACTGAGCAACTTCACTTTCACTTTTCACTTTCACGCATCGGAGAAGGAAATGGCAACCCACTCCAGTGTTCTTGCCTGGAGAATCCCAGGGACGGGGGAGCCTGGTGGGCTGCCATCTATGGCGTCACACAGAGTCGGACACGACTGAAGCGACTTAGCAGCAGCAGCAGGAGCAGCAACTATTTACATATTATTTACATTGTACTAGGTATTATAAGTAATTTAGAAATGATTTAAAGTAAATGAGAGGATACAGATAGGCTATATCCAAATATTACACCATTTTATAGAAGGGATTTGAGCATCCACTGATTTTGGAAGAGGGATGGGTATCCTGGAATCAAATCCCCACAGATACCAAGGGAAGACTGTACGCAATTCTCTATGATCTTAAAAACAACCCCAAAAGTAATTTTCCCTTACTCCTCATCCCTGTTTCTGCCATATATATCGTATATTTTACAACTAAGCTTCTTGAAAGAGTAATCTACAGTGGATACCGTCATTTTTTCACTTTTTGTCTTCTTTCCTCAATCCCACATTTATCTGGCTTCTGCTCTATTCCTTCACCTTATAACTCTCTCTTTCTCTTGGGTTCTTGAAATCACTCACCTGGTTTTTCCCATAATTCTCTGGTCATACCTGATTAGCCTATCTCATGAACTTCTAGTCCTTTTCCTAATCCTATGACAGTGTGGCTGAGGATTCTGTCCTTGGTCCTCATATTATACTCCTCTCATTCATAACTATGGCTTCAACCAAAATCTATATTTTGTGGACTCCCAAATAGATTACTCAGTCCAGACTGTGCCACTAAACTCGAAATCCCTATTAAACTATTAAATATCTCCACTTGGATGTTCCATAAGTATATTAAACTTAACACAGCCAAAACTTAATGCATGAACTTTCCCTCTGAACCAATATAGTTATTTATCTGGAAATTATCCTAAAAGTCTTTTTCTTCCTCACCCTAACACAGCCAATAAACAGGTCCTAGATAATTCTCTTACCTGGTTTCATCCCTTTGGTCCCAAGACACTGAATAAGGACTTTTTTCCCCCAAAATTACAAAAATCTTTTCAATTTTGCCCAGGTTTCACAGTAACTCAGAATACTCTTTTTAAAATTCAGATCTCAACATCCACCTGTTGCAAAACTGGATGCATCACGTAAAATCCAAATTCTGTACTTTAACATGTCATACAAAATCCCTTCTAATCTGACCCTTGCCTATATTTCCAACCCTCATCTTTTGCCACTACTCATATTCCAGTCACATACTATACTCCAGATGTTATTTTCATTTTTAAAATAACATCAAAAAAACCTCTGTACACTGCATTCCCTATTATTTATGGGTACACTATTTCCACATTTTGTCTAATTTTTCTTTGTCCTTAAACTTCATATCAGTGTTCCAATTCTTGAAAAATGTTCCTGTAGATGGCTAGGTTAATGGTGCCCCCTCCTTTGTGGTTTCATAGCAAAGCATATGATGCCGCCTACAGCGTGGTGCCTATCAGCTACACTGTAACTACCTTGCTTCCCCCTCAAGCTTATGAGCTCCTTGAAAGGGAGCAAGCTGTCTTTCATCGCCATATACCTAGTGATTAGAACATAGGTACTAATGAACATTTACTGAATTAATGAAACATGAGTTACAGTTTCTAAATTACTTATCTTTACACTAAGTTTGGAGAAGGCAATGGCACCCCACTCCAGTACTCTTGCCTGGAAAATCCCATGGATGGAGGAGCCTGGTAGGCTGCAGTCCATGAGGTTGCTAAGAGCTGGACATGACTGAGCAACTCCACTTCCACTTTTCACTTTCCTGCATCGGAAAAGGAAATGGCAACCCACTCCAGTGTTCTTGCCTGGAGAATCCCAGGGACGGGGGAGCCTGGTGGGCTGCCGTCTATGGGGGTCGTACAGAGTCGGACATGACTGAGGTGACTTAGCAGCAGTAGCAGTACACTAATTTATATAGCAATGACAATATATTTCTAGTGCTTTGTTTACAGTTTACAAAATGCTTTCATATACACAATCCTATGATTCTCAGAGACATCCTATGAGTTTGGTAGGACAATTTTATCTCAATTTCACAGAGAGGATAACAGGTTCAGACAAGTTAATGGCTCTCTCCAGGTGTTTCAACTAGTAAGGGATAGAGTCATGATTGAAACTGAGGTCTTCAGAATGCTACTCCAGTACCACTTGTCTTATATCAACACAGCGACAATGCTCTTCTGACTGAGAGTCATCAAAATCTCCTGATCAGGAAAAATGGTATAACCCACCCAGCTGCCAGGGGTAGAAGCATGCATTAGCCACATGCTTTAAGGAAAGGTTCAATAAATACTACTAAGTCGTTTCAGTCGTGTCCGATTCTGTGTGACCCCACAGACGGCAGCCCACTAGGCTCCTCTGTCCCTGGGATTCTCTAGGCAAGAACACTGGAGTGGGTTGCAATTGCCTTCTCCAATGCATGAAAGTGAAAAGGGAAAGTGAAGTCGCTCAGTCGTGCCTGACTCTTAGCGACCAGATGGACTGCAGCCCACCAGGCTCCTCCGTCCATGGGATTTTCCAGGCAACAGTATTGGAGTGGGGTGCCATTGCCATCTCCAATAAATACTACAGAACTGTCTTCAAAATTTCTAGGTATCCCCTGAATTCCTTTTAATTTGTGGTGGTTCTCTGAACACGATCCCCTTCCCTCAAAAATTAGTTTCTCCTTCCTGGCTTATTTTTGTTATGATATCATCATTCTTTGTCACTCAGATTTAAAATTTCGATGTCACTGTTCTCTTTCTGGACTCTAGTTCTATTTAAAATTTTCTCTCTCTTTTTTTTAATATCTCCATTGCTGCAATGCTAGTTCAAGTTCTTATCACTTTGTATACTAGAAAAATCTAAGTTCTACTTTTCCTCCCCCTTTATTGTACAAAGCACAGCTAAATAAATCTACTCAAAATACTGGGGTGGTTTCCACCCTAATTTCTTTTCTACCCTTTCCTGTTTAGTCCAAAAAGGACTAATGAATAAAGGAGACAAAAGTCTGAAACTTATTTTTCAAAGTCCTTCTTAACCATCCCCTGTCTCTTACCTATCACTCCAATCTCTGCCTCTAACTACAACTGCTCAATTTAAACAATCACTAAAGCAAAATTAGTCTCATTACTGTTTTCTTAAAAAAGTTTGCTCTTCTACCTGTTTCATTCCCACATCCAGTCATTGCTCCTGTATATCTACTTTCTAATATTACTCAGGATTTGTGTCATATTTGGTTTTTCTCTTTCTCATAATTCATCCATGCCATGGTCATTCTACACTTGGACTACTCCATTAACCTTCTGACACCCTGATTTTAGTCTCTTCCATTTTAATCAGTAATCACTTATCAACAATATCATGTTACCTTTCAAAAACCAAAACATTTGGGTCATCCCTCTACTTTAAAACTTTCAATAATGTGTCAGGCCAGGCACTATGGTACAAATTTTCATGAATTGTCTCTGTTAATCCTTCAAAAATCCCGTAACTTTATTAACTGTATTTTGCAGATGAGAAAATTGAGGGCTGGGGATACTCAGTATCTTGTCCTCAGTGAAATGACTGAGGCAGAACTGCTGCTGCTGCTGCTGCTAAGTCGTTTCAGTCATGTCCGACTCTGTGTGACCCCATAGACGGCAGCCCACCAGGCTCCCCCGTCCCTGGGATTCTCCAGGCAAGAACACTGGAGTGGGTTGCCATTTCCTTCTCCAATGCATGAAAGTGAAAAGTGAAAGGGAAGTCGCTCAGTCGTGTCCGACTCTTAGCGACCCCATGGACTGCAGCCCACCAGGCTCCTCCGTCCATGGGATTTTCCAGGCAAGAGTACTGGAGTGGGGTGCCACTGCCTTCTCCGGAGGCAGAACTAGGCAGTCTTAATTCAAACCCAGGCAGTCTTAATCATCCAGTGTTCTTAATCATCCAGAGGCTATACTCCCTAAGTTTCAGGTCCTCAACTTGGTGTGCAAAAAAAACCTTTTCATCTGCTATTTCTTGCAAAGAACTTTACACAATACTGTCACACACTCCATGCTTTTTTCAAACTCCATGCCTTTCTACTGCTGTTTTCTCTATTAGAAAATATTTTCTCCTTCTCAGCCCCACCTTAATATCTGGAGAAATTCTACTCATCCTGTAAGGCTCCCCTCAAAATATAATCCTTTCAGTGAAGCTTTCTCTCCAAGTAAGAGTCAATTCCCTCTATACAGCTCCAACAGCACTTCGTACCTAATTCATTATATTATTTATTTGCAATAGCGTCTCCTCCACTAGACTGCCTCCAAGAAAAATCTATCTTACTTAATATATCTAATTCAATTCCATATCCCTAATGCCTAGTATAATGTCTGGTACAAAGAGGTATTCAATAAATGATGCACAAATAAATGGTCCCAATCTTCTGCTTATTTGAATCCTACCCATCCTCAAAGCTCTTTCTTCCTATACAAACCCTTGTTAGACCAATCAAATCTAGATTCATTCCTATCTCCTTTGAACTCAACTTGCTGGGTCTGCCACTTAACTGGCAATTATTAATCACACAGCCTTATGACATAAATTATTAACTTTTCATGAGAACCTATTTCCCCAAGGACCAAGATTGTATTTTACCTTTTACACTGTTTCCGAACAATTTTTAGGTATATGGCAGGCATTAAATAAGTAGTTGCTATTTGGTTACTTTGAATTTCAAAAATAAATTTTACATACCATATAAAAATGTCAATTAGTGTTAGCTTATTTCATCTCTATGTAAAAATAAACATTTTTATACTGAAATGAAATCATAGGATTGGCACTAAAACACATCTCATCTAATAAATCAAAATTCTTTCACCCAACTTTTCCTCATAACTCTTGCCAATTCATTCAATAGCACCGGAACCTGAAGCTTTTGCCTCACTACTGAGCACCTGTATTTCTTCCTTGGCATTTTCCTTCTAAGATGACTTGTTGCCAGAGTGTTCTCTTTCCTTCTCACTGCTCTCTCTGTCTCATACACACACACACACGCATGCACACATACACACACACTATTCTCTGTTCCCCTGCTTTCTCTAGGACACATGGTACTGAAGATTTATTTTAGTATGCTTAACAGTTTGACTAGGGTAAAAAAGAAAAGGAAAATCATTTTCAAGAATTATCTTTTTTAGATAGGTTAAGTCCATAAAACAGATTTTGTTTAAAAAAAAATTAAAAATCAAGTTGCTTTAAAATAGAATGAACTAGGGCTTCCCTATGACTCAGTGGTAAAGAATCTGTCTCTCATTGCAGGAGACACTTGTTCGAGCCCTGTTCTGAGAAGATCCCACCCACATGCCACGGAGTAACTAAGCCCATGCACCACAACTATTGAGCCTGTGCTCTAGAACCTGGGAGCCGCAACTATTGAGCCCACGTGCCACAATTACGGAAGCCCACACGCCCTACAGTCCATGCTCTGCAACAAGAGAAGCCACTACAAGGAGAAGCTCTCGTACTACAACTAAACGGTAGCCCCTGCTCTCTGCAACTAGAAAAAAGAAAACACAGCAACAAAGACCCAGCACAGCCATAAATAAATAAAATCATTCAAAAAAACAAGCAAACATAATGAACTAGAATTAGCGCACGCACGCGATCGCGCACACACACACACACACACACACACTCACACATTTGAAGAAGCTATGTGACTCCAAGACCTATGTGGGTCATCTAAAAATCTGTAATGAAAATAAGCAATCCTATTAAAGCTAAGGTACTGGAAAACACATTAGCCAAACAACCTCTGATTTTTAAGCAGGGCGGCAGGCAACAGAACCTAAATGAATCATAAGGCTGCCCATTAGATACGTAACAGGTAAAAAACTTACAACACACACATTTTGGTTCAATCTCAAAGTCTGATAATTTAAGAGATAAGGATAATAAAACCTAGGGAATAAAACATGCTGAATAAAAAAGAAAGTGAGTAGCACTGTGGGTGCTAAAATGAACACATACACAAAACAGACAATGCAATGTAAGCAATAAAGGTGAATTTTTGCATTAAGTGTAATAGATTTATTAATTTCAAGGGAAAATCTAGTTTTACAAATCTGGGACCTCTTCTGTACAGCAAAAAGTACATTTTAAAAGTATCTGAGGGAAAAAAGTAAGTACCTGGACATTTCAGGTCAAGTAAATTTCAGGGGGAGGAGGAAGAACAATATAAATAAATTCAGGGTTTTATGCTTTAATTTTACACACACCAATTTTGCTGATGTGGCAAAAAGGCACTAGGAAAAATTAACTGTTCTTCCTAGTTTGTTTCTATTTTCTTATTGCCAACTTACTATGTTAGCTAAAGACAGAAAAATGCTTAACAGAAAATAGTTAAGAGGGCATACTCTCTCACCTAAACCACTTGGGCTCCACCAACTTTCAAACAGATGAATTTACCAGAGCCAGAAGCTGGAGCAGGCCCAGAACTGAACTGTCTTAATGAACCAGGAAACCTAATCACCCATCATCAGGGATATGGAATTACCACTAATAATTTCAGTGAACAGATAATTTATACATGGATCACCTACCATATTCCAAGACCTCAAACTTCACATGATGTGAAATTCAGGCATTTGATACTAAACACAGAAGACCTATTCCCCTTTAAAACCTATGTGACCATAAAACACAGGCCTCTTGGCTAGAAGTGTAAGAGTATAAAATCTGAAACAACAGGGGAAAGTTTCAGGGAGTAAAATACTATTTATATTCAATGCCAATAATGGTCTCTATAACCTTACCACTATGAAATGGTGCAAAACTAGCACATACTAGACTTAAATCTAGATTTGTAACAAGTTAAACTTAAGTTGAATTAGCACCGTGGTTATATAGCTTCAGCAAACTGGTGTTATCATCAAATGCAACATTATATTACAATTACTTACTGAGGAAGGCAAGAAAGAAGCTTGAAAATGAAATATAAAAGATTTCTATAATGAAAGGAAAGTTTCCCAGTAACTTCCAAGGAAGCCAAAAACTCCTGGAGCATCACTAACCAGTCTATTGCACACTGTCTCTAAAGCATGTGATCCGTATCTGCCATTCCAACTAGCTAACGAATTCCATAAAGAAATGAAAGTTGTCTTGAAGAACATACTACTAAGTACATGGGACCTTATATCCAAGACTTCGACTATGATTTTCTATATCAACAAACTCCCATTTACCTAAATCAAATGACTTTTATTTCATACCAATAAACTGCAAATATGACTATGTCTTATATTCACAACCCACTCCTAAGGAATATGCCCTGTCTGGAATCTTATTTTTACTGTATTAAAGCAGTACAAGGGAAACATTACCATATAAATGACAAAAAAAACAAGAAGATTCACAAGCTAAGTACAGCATAAACTTACTGTTCAGAAATGTGACTGGTGGTCCCATCTAATAGTAGGGTGAAAAGTGCCAGGGGAAATTAACACAGCACAGGCATACTGTCAGAAAATTAACAGGCAGCTCATGTCTCCTATTCCCAACCCAACAAAACTTCAAGATAGCATGAATGTCTGAACTGCCAATCTTTTTTCTTTCTCTTTTTCAAAAGACTTCTTGGGACAAGGATTCCATAAAAGTTTTTTCAGCTGATGCCTGGCCCGAATATATACACGATTAAGCTTTTAAAATTGTCTACATAAATCTAGATACAAATTAGTATTATCATTAAAGGAGGCTAGAATTGATAAAAACCACAAAACAAAAAGTTTTTCTTGTTTTTAAATATTTTAATGGAAACATGTCTAGTCAGATTTCCAAAACTGGGCTAACAGTGTTTAAACATTACGCCAGTATGTTTGAGAAGTTGAATGAAATAAATAAAACAAATAAAAGAAGTATCTATCTTTCAAAAATAAATGTGATACAATAAAGAAAACTTTATTCTAAAATGATTTCAATTTATTGACCAAGCTACATGATAAAGAAAAATCATTTCAAATTATGTTCTTCACCTCCACAGCAGGGTTTGAAGTTGATGGGCTCTCCCAGAAAGCATGGAAATTTTAAGCAATTCTAAATTAGCCTTCAATTTCTCTATTTCAAATTAATGTGATGACCTGTTGTAGTTAAACAATCATAAATTCTGCACCAGCTGAGAAATATTTAATTTTTTCTTCTAGGGGGAGTCTGTAGGCGTTTGCATGCACGGGAGGGCTAACCCCTCTTGCCCTCTGACCAGTGTTGCGGGTTCTAAGTAAATGCTTCTTCCTATCCCCGAAGCTCTTTTTTTTTTTTTTTTAAACTGTCTTTTTTTTCATCTGTTATGCACTTAAAGCCGGGGCCCTCAAATTCTGGTTTGTCCCTTCACCCTTGTCCAATCCCATACAGTTCCCCCAATTTCCGCGCGGGGTGACACCTGAGGGCCGAGTGCGAACCCCTGCGGCTGGCATTAACTAGGCGCGAATAGGGCGGATGGCTGTCACAGGGGAGCAGGCGTGGGCCAAAGGCGAGGTGATTTCTGACTGCTCATCGCCCAGCCCCGCGTGGCTGAAGGTCTCAGAGCCCCTCCGTTCGCCCCGGCAAGCCAGGCGTGCAGCTGTCGCGGTGCAGGAAGCTAATCGCGGCCTCTGGGCCGCTTTGACACGGCGGGCAGGAAAAGAAAGAGGCTCACTGCGACTAGTAGCCTCACCCCTCCAGCTAGGAGACCTACAGAACGAAACCTCTGCCACGGCCCGAAGGCAAGCGAGAGACCTCGGAGCCGCCGCCACCGACTCAGCCCAGCCCAGCAGGGGCCCGCCCAGGGGCCACTCCCCAAGTGAGGCAGCCACTCACTCGCCCGCCCTTCCGGGCCCGCTCCGGAGGGGACGGTCTCCCGCCCGCCCTCACACAGCTATCTCATCAGGCCAGGCCCCCAGGGCTTCGTCCACCTCTCACCTTTGACGACGCGGTCAGCCCCGGGAGGGGGCGGCGGGGGCGGGGGTGGGGGCGGTGCAGCCCGGGCCGGCTCCGGGGCGGCCATGCTGGGCCCGGGGCTCGGCTACGCGCTGGGCCGGGCGGGGCTGGGGGCGGGGGCGGCGGCTACCAGAGCCAAGCGGCGGCGCCGCCGGGGAACATGGCGGACCCTCTTTCCCTACAGAGGGGCTAAGACCGGCATGCACCGCGCTTGCGGGGGCGGGGGCGGAGCAGGCTCTAGGGACTTGAGCAAAATTACTGAAGCTAGGAGAGAAACAAGACCATGCCAAGGGATCAGCTTAAAATTCTGGGCAAGCAGAAATAAAAGAGTGAGGAGAGATGATTTGTCTGTAGCTAGTTCCTGCGGTGAATGAGTGCTAGGGAACACGACACCGGCTTTCATGGAGCCCCTAGAAAGATGGGGAGACCTGACCAAACCTAAGAATCTCCCGCAAATAGAGAGAAAAAAAAAAAGTATAACAATTTGACTATCAGATCCGGGTACTTCGATTGATAACTGACAGAAGAACTAGAGGAAGCGTTGTAGGTTCTAGAGCGAAGCAACGGTTCAGAATGGAGTTTGAGAGAGAATCTGGCCCTTGTGTTTAGAGCCTGGAATTGTCAAGAGTCTGAAAGCACAAAGAATGCAGGTAGAGCAGACTAGTCTCCAAGGGTTCAGAATCAAAACAGGTAAGAGGAAAGGAAGGGTTTTGTCACTGAGATGTTCAAAGAGTCTACGAAATTCACCTGAAAAGGACACAGCCTCCCTCTTAATTCACTGAGAAAAGAGATTTTGAAGGCAATAGGGAATTGGAAATTAGTTCCTCATAAGAAATACCTCTACGATAGAATGTGGGCCCAGGTTTTCTACGGAAACTTTAAAGAGATGTACACTCTTGGGGAAGGGAGTATTGGGACAAGAAATGATTGTTCAATGGATAATTATTAGAAGAAGAGTATGACAGAAGATGAGATTGCTGGGTGGCATCACCGACTCGATGGACATGAGTTTGAGTGAACTCCGGGAGTTGGTGATGGACAGGGAGGCCTGGCATGCTGTGATTCATGGAGTCGCAAAGAGTCGGACACGACTGAGCGACTGAACTGAACCCCAGGAGAGGTACTGGATCAGTAGCAGGGATCAGAATATCCTAAGATCTATATATCTTTTTTTTTTTTTTTGCACTGAGAGGTATGTCAGATCTCAGTTCCCCAACCAGAGATCAAACCTGTGCCCTATGCAGTGGAAGCGCAGAGTCTTAACCACGGGACTGCCAGGGAAGTCCCAGATCTATATATCTTGATGGCATAGGACTCAAGTAGGATAGAATGAGAAATGCCTGCCCATCCTCCTGCTCAATTCTACATGTGCTCAGGCAAGCAACAGTCCAAACGACTTAAAGACCATCTCTCTACCTCTTGACTTGTCAATCTTAATGATCCCGAGAGCTGGAATAATCTAAGAAAAAGAGAAATGCCCAGTGGGTAATGTTTGCTAAGGGAGCTCACATACTATTTTTTAGAGGGAGATGAATTTTCGAGTGAGGAAGGGGTGAAACTGGATCTTTCTTACATGGAAGTGCCATATAATTCTGGAGGGAAGGGAAGGGGCAGCCATATGAAGTGAGCAAGGAAGGGATAAGAGGCACATGATAAACTTGTAGAGGGAGGGCACAACGGGTACCTAGATCAGGAGTGAGTTTGTAAGAGGAGTCTGAATCCCAGAAAATCTCCCTGAGGAGTGAAGGAGAAAGTATGTAATGTGTTGAGTGCCTCTTGGCAGGAAAGGGATAGAAAATATACTAGCAGCAATAACAACAAGGAAAGTCACTCCATATTAGGACTCATTGACTCCTACCTTGAATACATACCCTTCAACCAGTCTTCAACTCCTCTTTGGCTCCTCACTTTCACTCAGTCAAAAGCCATATACTGAGCCCCAGGCCACTGGGAATTGCTATTTCTTGCTTCCCCAGCCCAATACAAAAGAGCAAGAAAATATAAAAGGAATCAAATAGACAATTAAATGACAAGGAATTAAATAGAACTATCTTATAGATTTATTAATGAAAAATACTTTACAAAAACAGTATGTTTGGCCCTAAAATAGTTCAGCTGACTCTGAGGGTTTACAGCGGCGACTGAGCAAGTGGCAGTAATGGCTGTGCTGCTGAGGACAGGAGGGTATGTTAGTGTGCCTGACTCCCATTTGTTCTGAAGAGTAAATGTTATGTTGGCAGCCCCACATTCTAGGCCTAAGGTTTGGGGCTGAGGGAAGGCTGACAGTCCGGGCAGGTGGGCTAGCCTGAATGATGTGGTCAGGACCAAGACTACAGGGCTACATGTCCCGCCAAGGATGAGGGATGGAGAAGACAGAAGGTTGGATCATAGGGATAGGTGGATAAAACAAAGCATAGAAGTTGGTAATATAACAGGGAACAGAATATGAGGGCTTAGAGTATTCAAGAATAAAATGGTGACCCTAAGATCCTAATGAATGGCTGGTGTCCAGAGTAACATGGATTCATCTTTAAAGTGGATCAAATAAAACCCTAAACAGCAGCTGCTTCCTTTTGCTAGGTGAATGGAAATTGAAGTTTCAAATATTCCCTCAAAGAGCCAGGTCTCCTTAGGGGTTCCTGGCACCCCTGGGAGAAACTGCCAACTCTGTGTTGAGATAAGACTTGCACAACCCTGGCAGGGATGCAGGGTACCAACTCTGCTGCAGTACAGTTTAACAGAGAAAGCTGTGGCTCCAGGAGAGGAAAGGGGTGACCCTTACCACCTGCTGTGCTGCAGGGCTCTAGCCCTGATCTGTTCTCTGCTAGGGGCATCTGCTAGGACAAACAGAAACTCCTCTCTCCCTGTCCTCCTGTGCCTAGATGGCAGGGCATAACTGCTTTGCCTCCAGTCATCATCCGGGGGCATATCTACTCTTCGAGGACCAGGGGCTCGAAACCCTGGAACAGGACCTGAATTCCAAGCTGACCTCAGGGGTACACAAAGACTGCTTGATGGTGGCGACACAGGGTGAACAACAGGAGGGTGGGAGGGTGAATGGAAAAGATCCCCCCAGGACTGAGCATGAGGAACCTGAAGGCCCTGGTGTCTTTCTGGTAGTGTGGCAGTGTGGGTTAGCTGAGGCTTGCACCCTGGAGTAGTCAGGAATCTGGCCCCAACATGCTGGTTGGCCTCTGACCACATTCCCCGGGAGGCATCTGTTCTGGAACGATGGGGGAGACTCCGGTAGTTCAAAGTCTTTCCTGTGTACTTGACCCCTTCGGAAGTTTCACCCCTGTCACACATAGCCAGAAACTGCTGGACACTCCTCGAAGTTCCTGGGGAGAGAAAAGAAACCCAAAGATTGAGCATCTTCAATAAAACCATTATCCTTCCCAGAGGACCATTCCTGGCTGTTCCTTTCAACTCCCCGCCTCTTTAAAAACTTACAAATAAGGGAAAGAAGGAACCTAGCTTTGCTTTTAATGTCATTTAAAAAAATTCTTAATATACATTAAAATCAAGTCACTGCCAATCTGTGCAAATGAAACAGTCTCCTGGATGTTGCCATACTCCTATCTCACTGCATTATAATCTGTCCTCCAAAAGACAGACAGACAGACACAAACACACATACATGAATGGCTCTCTGATATTCCAAATATATGTTCTCTGTGATAATTTTACTCCTTAGAGCCACCACTCCAAAACATCACTCAGTTTTTCTTAACATGGTACTTTCACTCCAGTTGAACTGTATCTGCTTACATTCGTGTTCATTCTCCAAGATTTCTGCTTTTGTTTGCACTACTCCCACATACATAATGTAGAATGCCTTTTCTATACATTGATTCCCCTTTACTTAAAAGAAGCAAAATAACTAATTTTCCAAATGTCACTTCTAAACAGTACTTCTCATTTTTACTTTTTAAATTCCATCAATAGCTGTATTATACACACACACACACACACACATATATATATATACCTGATTACTGAAACTTTGAGCTCTTTAAGAGCAGAGAACTGCCTTCTTTGTCCCATGTATTTACTGTAGTATTTGGTGCAGAACAAGTTGCAATAAATGCTGCCTTAATGATCAGATACTTCTAGTAACTCTCAAAGGATGCTGGTGACCTGGCAGCTCCACTGAGTAATAAGAAGTCCATTTATCCAGAAGCCCTGCTTATCTAAAGCTCCCTAAAATTTGGGCACAAATATCAACAGTACTACTCAGGTCTAAGAAGATTCTTTTCCCTGGGGATTTATACCCATAGACAAGTTTCTCAACTTTGGCACTACTGATATTTGGGGCTGATAATTCTTTGTCTTAGGAGTAGGGTAGGGGTGTGCAAGGAAACTTCTCTGTGCATTGCTAGATGTTTAGCAGCATCCCTGGCCTTTCTACCCAGTAGATGCCACTGGCACCTCCCCTTTCTCATTAAGAATCACTGCCTCAAATTGTAGATTTGGTCCATGAGGGGAAAAATGGAACAAATCTTGCTGTGGAGCGTCAAAGCAAGCCAGAAGGATGCTGCCCACCTTCCCCAGGATTGTCTGGGTCTCTATACGTGGCATGGGTATTCTGTGCATGGGATCTTTCCAAGTCTGCCATTCACTACTCATCCTCCTAGACCATCCCTCAACTGAGACTTGGGATAAAAGGAGAGAAAAACAGCCGATAGAGATGATATTTCCTGTTTTGGGGGATCCTAAAGACTGGGTACTAATTCCCTGGGTCAGTTAAAATCATATCTTATTACAGCTGAAGCAGTTCATTTTCATGAGTAGTTAGATTCTGGGAGCTCTGGTCTAGACCCCATGTTGCCCAAGAAATGATTCAGTCATGATTCATCAAGATCAATGCTTGATCTTTAAAGCAATAATTCATTTCCCTTTACAACTCCACCTTAGGACCCCCCTTCCCCTTCCCCACTCCCCAACAGATGCACCGATTTGATTCTTCCAGGTCCCTGGAAAAGTACTACATTCCAGCACATAATATTAGATTTGGGGAGAGTTACCTGGGGGTCTATGGGGCTCCCCTGCCATGCTGGGCATCAGGACATCTGGGGACAGGAACTGTGGTTGGGGTGGGTAGAGTTGGGGACCAAGGAGAAATACAGGAGGGTCATGGATGACAGGGAGGGAAGAGGAGCTGGAACAACGATGCCGGGTTTCCAAAGGCTTTTTCCTCACGCTTGATGAATCCTTACAATGAGACAAGACAAAAAAAACATAGAGATGAGGATTAACACACAGCAGGCTATGGTTGGGTAAACACAGTGAGGGAAGCAGGGGGATATGGAAGGAACTAGAGTACAAACATTCCTTAACCTAGAGATGGACCCAATCTACTCGACACTCTTCCCATCAGCCCCTCTAGGAAACGTCCTGACTATGAAACATCCTCCACTATGAACTTAAGACACCAAAGTACAGTTCTCTTCTCTTAATATGTCTTCCTCATAACCCTCACTTTCCCAATCAAGGTCTTTAGCAAAGTCCTTAATGCTACTATCAAAATTAGAGAATGAGATAGAAATTTAAAAATAGAGAAGAGGGAAATTCCCTGGCTATCCAGTGGTAAGGACTGCAAGCTTTCACTGTCAAGGTTCAATCCCTGGTCAGGGGACTAAGATCCTGCAAGACGTGTGGTGTGGTTAAAAAAAAAAAAAAATTACAGAAGCCTCTAAAAAAATTAATAAAAACAGAGAAGAAATGAGAGAGAAATTCAGAAAGCCAAAAAGATGGAAAAATTCTACACTCACTCTAAATATTGGGAACTAATATTTCCCTAAATATACAGTCAGATATTGGGAACTAATATCTCCCTAAATGTACAGTCAGAAACTCTCTATTCCATCTCTCCTGTTACTGCTACACTCCAGTCTCCATTTTGGTGCTGCCTGTTAAGTCTGTACCCACTGTTGCTTATGACCTACTTTGTTCATTTGTCATTCACTTATGTGGCAAAGTCTCAGAAATATGTCTTTTAATATATGAGACACTAACATGTCCAAAACTGAACCAACATTCTTCCCAACTCCTCCCTCTGGTACTGTATTTTCTTAAGTCACCTAGACTCAAAATACTGACACTCCCCTTGATTTTGCACTTTTAATCCACAATTCCATTAGTTGCCTATGCCATATACTGTCATTTCTACCTACAGGTTTTATATTTAAAGTCAACTAGACCACTGCAGCAGCCTCCAATTTAGTCTTCCTATCTCCAGCCCACAGCCTCCTTTAGTGTGGCCTGCAAGTTCCATGTGATATGGCAAAGCTGATCTTTCTCCCTTTATCTCCTACCATTCCTGTGCCTTTTACACTCCAACCTTCGTAACGTTCTTCAAAACTACGAAGCTTATTCCACCTTAGGGCCTTTACACTTTGTGTTTCTGTTACTGGGAATGCTCTTCCCATGGCTTACACCTTCATATAACTGAGGTCTCTCATCACATGTTACTTTCTTAGAGCTGATTTTCCTCACTACTCTATCAAAACCAGCCCTGAGAATAACCACTATTACCCTTAGCCTCTTGCTTTGTTTTATTCTTTATCACACATTGTCTGGAGTTTACTTGTTTAATGTCTTTTCTCTCCTACTAGAATACATTTCTTTTCACTCCAGTGTCCCCATAACCTTGAACAGCTCCTGGAGGATTATTATAGGCACTTAATAAATAATATATTAAATAAAATGATCTATATGCCAGTGTATCTTATTTCTTTTTTGAAATTGTAAGATACTTTGTGCTGTTTCAGCAGTGTGTGCTCATAGCACCTAACACAGCCTGGCACATGGTAGGCATTTACCAAGTAGACTAAGGACCAGATGCCAGTCCTCTCTGCATGTAACACAGTCACCAAAAGAAAGACAGCCCTCTTCACTGGGTCCCCTTCCATCGCTATATAGCCTCTTACCAAGTCTCCGTTTGGGGTTTTTCAAAAGAAGAACCTCAAATCTGATTCTCTTCAGAGATATGTCCTGGGTTTTTTTTTCCTCTTTTTGCAATTCTCTTCCTCTTTTCAGTGGCTATGATTCTCAAATCTCAATTTTAAGTTTATATGTCTCAGAATCAAAAGCCTACCAGATATCTATCTCCACTCAAGCTTAATACGTCCAAAATTGCACATATCTCTCCACCCAAATATATTCCTGCTTCTCTTCCCTCAAATATTATCATTATCAACCCACAATTCCTAGATATCATCCTTGATTCTCTTTTCCCCATTTCCAGGCAAGTAGGCACCAAACATTTTAATTTCCTAGTTGACTCTCCAATATGTCCACATCTCTCTATTCTCCCAAACTCCTTACTATGGTTCATGAGATGACCCTTGTTTATAGTCTTAACAGTCTCACTTGTCAACATTCTCCATTTATCCCTCGCCAGACTCTAATCATACCACACCAAAAAGCTTTTTCTAACTCAGTTAATATCTGCTTCAGTCCCCTTTATCTGCTACATTCATTTTAATTCTCCAGGAAGACTTCCCTGATTCCTCAAGCCTGGTTTAGATGTCCCCTCTATTTTGCTTCCATAGCATCAAATCCTATCATATTTATATTATAATTGTTTATCTGTCTCCTCCAGTAGACTGTAAAGTCAAGAGAGCAGGGACTGTATCTAGCTCACTCAACACCATTTTTCGGCACAATACCTAGAAGATAAGCTCAGAAAGCATTTCTTTAAAAGAATGAATCAATGAATCAATGAATGATACAGAAGTCAGGCCAAAAGGAAGCCAACTCTCCTAGGAAAATAACAACTTGCCATTAAAGGTATATCAGAACAAATGCTGGGCAGAAAAGACCACCTTTCCCAAAAAGAGTGGCCAACTGTTCAGAGCTATTTATAAATTTATGACAATAAACTGGAAAAAAATGACTACCTCTTGGGTAGTCACTGGGAAAGAAACTGGATCTGAAGAACTGGTGGAAGAGACTTAGTTTTCCTTTTTGTACTTTTCTATTTTTATACCACATATTTAAGACCTGTTTTTTAAAATTTTTATCAAACTGACATGGTGAGCAAGCTTCAATGTACTACTGGTGCTTTATATCCTGACCTATACTTTAATAAAATCTCAAGTTGCCTTAGGCAAGTGTATGAAATTCTCAAAAGGCACATTTTAGAAATCCAACCACTGAAACTATTTGAGTTTGCTGATCTCTGCTGACTTGGATATCCCTGTCCCTTTCATCTGTAGATTACTGCATTAATTCTATATGAAATGCCCCAAAGATGAGGACTTTAAATCATTTTCCTTCTGCTGCCAATGCATATGCTTCATTTCAGCTTGAAAGCCCACTGGACCCCACTGGGTCATTTTCTAGGATGGGGAAGAACAGGAAAAACAAGACGTCATCCCATCTCTTCTTTTTCCTTTAATTAGTGCAATGGATTCTGACCCAGTCAGCAGTCATGGCTCCTCAGAGACTCCTCTCAAGGCTTCTGGGACTCTTCTCATCCTGAGGAAGTCTACATTACACCTTCCAGAACTGCTACAGGGAAAGAACGTTCTTCTGGGCTCCAAGTGAATGTGTGACCAAAAAAAATAATGATTCCATGTCCTCATTTTTGCTGAGTGCACATGGCTTTCCCCAAATCACAACCTTCCATTTCTCTTGCCCCTTCACCCACAGTACATTTTTACCTAGCAAGAGAAAGAAGATGCTCTAAATAGACAGACCCTGATTCTACTTACAAAACTGTGGGAAGAGACTGGGACCTCCTCCCTCTCTGAGACAACGGTGCCACTGAGACTGCGTGAGATGCGCCGAAAGTTCTCTGCACCATACTGATCATCCTCCCCACATTCCCGGCTGGGGCCTTGGCAAGGTGCGGCCTTCAAACACACAGACACACAGGCAGACACATAACATCAGACTTGTGGTTTTCCCACAGACTCTGTCCCGAGGGATATGGGAGAGAATAGGGTAAGTAGGACTCACTAGTAGAGATCTGAATTAGATATATTTGAAAGGTAGTAGCCATGTGGCCAGAGAAGGCAATGGCACCCCACTCCAGTACTCTTGCCTGGAAAATCCCATGGACGGAGGAGCCTGGTGGGCTGCAGTCCATGGGGTCGCTAAGAGTTGGACACGACTGAGCGACTTCCCTTTCACTTTTCACTTTCATGCATTGGAGAAGGAAATGGCAACCCACTCCAGTGTTCTTGACTGGAGAATCCCAGGGACGGAGGAGCCTGGTGGGCTGCTGTCTGTGGGGTCGCACAGAGTCGGACACGACTGAAGCAACTTAGCAGCAGCAGCCATGTGGCAACCTCCTCTCACTCAAAAGAAGCCCAATCATAGATCATGTTCTCTTCTAATAGCCCCACATTCCTATGCCCTGCCTTATCACCAACCCCGCCACTCATATCTCCCCGTAATTCTTTCCCAACACACCACCCCATGCCCAGAACTCTAGAACCTGAGGTGGCTACCTGAGAAGCAGACACTGAGTTGGCTTCATGGAGACTGTGCTCCATTTCTGCTGTTGGGGTCTTTGAGAGACCAAGGCCAGGGGCTGAGTGCAACCTCCTCCCTACACCATCTGCAGAGCCTGAGGAGGAAAACAAACATAAGTTGAACCCATCTCTTCTCCCAGAGTCTGCACTCAGCCTGCAACACAAAACTCTGGAGTTTTTGCTTCATTAAATAACAAATATTCATCTCTGAATTCAATGGAGGATGGATTCCTAGAATGTAGAAACAGGAGTTTCAGAATATGGATAGCTTCCCATAGGCCATAGGGATCTCAAATACAGGCCCTAGAGAAGGGGCTCTGTGGACACATAGCTAAATAGTAAATATAATCAGCTTTGCTGCTGTCAGATTTGGGTCCAAGACTTATAATAGATATAGAGGAAATTACCTGACACAGTAATTCTCTAGAGCATCTGCGATGACAAGGGAAATGTTGTCTCCAGTCTAGTTAGGAAATTATCATAGTAATCATATATTAAACCATCTCATTTTACAAAACAGGAAAATAAGTTCCAGAGTCTGACAAGTAGTAAGTAGTTTAACCAGGATTAAAACTCAAGTCTTTGGATGTTCACTTCCAATTATATACTATGAGCAGGAGCTCTTCAACATTTTATATGTGTAGTGTGGTCTTTTATTTCCTCATTAGCATCTCTCTAATCACTTACATTCTAAACAAATTCTAAATGTTTATCTCTTCCTAAAAATCTTGTGAGACTGTAAAGAGATGAGCTGCTCCAAACTGGATATGTGACTCCCAAGGGGCTTGCTCCAATACAACTAATTAAACCTTCTGAAAGCGCACACACCCTTGACCTACATTTGATATATATGTCTATTGCCAATTCACATCTTGATTTGATATTTTGATTCTAATATGTATACCTAGCTAAAGCATGATATTGCTGATACTAAGCTAAAAGGACAGTTATTTTTAATATTTTCTTGTGCTTAAATGCAGTGGTTCCAATACTACCTCTGATTCATCTAGAACTTTTTGAAAATACAGCTTTGTGTATCTCTCCACGGACATACTAAATCAGAATCTTTCTGGTTAGAGCCTGGGAATATTTATTTTTAAGAGATTTCCATAAAGAATGTGGGAGAATAGCCTTAAACATTGTTAGAGGAAATGTGAAATATTATAGTCTTCCTAATAAGCAATCTAGAGATAACCATTAAGATTGAAAATAGATTTACCCTCTTACCCTCTTGAGAATAAGAAGCAAAAATATCAGTTTATTGTGGCATTGTTTGACTAATAACTAGAAATAAAGTAATGCCTATCCACAGCAGAATGGCTAAATACTTTATAGTATCCTCAATATCAAATACTGTTCAGCCACTAAAAAAAAAAAAAAAAAGAATTTAATTAAACTAGATGACTTAGAGGAATTTTCAAATATTTTCAAGTATTGAGTTAAAAGAAATCTGTAAAATAATCCCCAACAAAAAGACATGATATATATATATACATCTGCATAGGATTACATGAACAGAAAAATACAGATATATGCACAGTAGATTATTGTCTGAGAAGGCTGAGGGCAGGGGTAAACAGTAGGGACTGATTTAAGGAAAGGAAAGAGAAATTTTCTATAATAAAAACATCAGGCATGTTATGATCCCATTTATATGAAACTATTCCTCTTTTTTTTTTTTTTTTTTAAGCCATTTCTTCAGTGACTGTGATGGGCAGCCAGATTTAAGAATTATAGTTGTAATGGTTAAAGTTTGCTCAGTTGCTCAGTCGTGTACGACTCTCTGTGTCCCCACGGACTGTAGCCCACCAGGCTCCTCTATCCATGGGATTCTCCGGTCAAGAATACTGGAGGGGGTTGTCATTTCCTCCTCTAGGAGATCTTCCCAACCCAGGGATCAAACCCCTGTCTCCTGTGTCTCTTGCACTGGCAGGCGGATTCTTTACCACTGAGCCACCTGGGAAGCCCAGGAGCACACTGATAAGGCAAGGTGAGCTTTTTGACTAAGAACGGCTCCATGTTATTCATGGCCAAGCACTGATAAAATCCTTCATCAGATTGAACTCCTTACTTGCCTTCTGCTTCACTGATATATAAAGAACTGTTGGACAGAACCTGGATCCGCTTATTCGCAGACACTTTTGCTTCATTTTTCAACCAAGTGACCTTAATAGGAACTTCTCCATGAGCCTGGCAATCTAAGAATCTAGAATTTGGAATTGCTCTAATCAAATGATTCCCATCTAGCGAACGAGGTAGCCACCAGAATCTCCTGAAGAGACTAAACACTGATTCCTTTAAAGACATTTAAACAGAGGTGAAGGTGGCCTCCGTAAGGGGTACTGTTGAGGGCACTTCTGGCTTTGATAGAAAGCAGAATTAAGGTGCCCCTTCATGGATCACAGCCTTGTCATAGTGAAGGGGCCTGCGTAATAACACAATGAAGCTATGAGCCATGCTGTGCAGGGCGACCCAAGACGGACAGGTCATAGTGGAGAGTTCTGATAAAACGTGGTCCACAGGAGGAGGCAATGGCAAACCACTCCAGTATTCTTGCCTCTGTTGCTGCTGCTGCTGCTGCTAAGTCACTTCAGTCGTGTCAGACTCTGTGCAACCCCACAGACAGCAGCCCACCAGGCTCTGCCATCCCTGGGATTCTCCAGGCAAGAACACTGGAGTGGGTTGCCATTTCCTTCTCCAATGCATGAAAGTGAAAAGTGAAGTCACTCAGTCGTGTCTGACTCTTCGCGACCCCATGGACTGAGCCCTACCAGGCTTCTCCGTCCATGGGATTTTCTGGGAAGAGTACTGGAGTGGGTTGCCATAGCCTTCTCCAATTCTTGCCTCTAGAACCCCATGAACGGCATGAGAAGGCAAAAAGATTATGAAACCGGAAGATGAGCCTTCCAGGTCAGAAAGTGTCCAATAAGGTACTGGGAAGGAGCAGAGAGAAAGCTCCAGAAAGAATGAAGAGGCTGGGCCAAAGCCGGAATGACACTTAGTTGTGGGTGTGTCTGGTAGTGAAAAGTTGTAAAGTCTAATGCTGTAAAAAACAATATTGCAAAAGAACCTGGACTATTAGGTCCATGAATCAAGGTAAACTGGATGTGGTCAAGCAGGAGATAGCAAGAGTAAACATCGACATCTTAGAAATCAGTGAACTAAAATGGAAAGGAATGGACGAATTTAATTCAGATGACCATTGTATCTACTATTGTGAGCAAGAATCCCTTAGAAGAAATGGAGTAGCCCTCATAGTCAACAAAAGAGACCAAAAAGCAGTTCTTGGGTGCAATCTCAAAAACGACAGAATGATCTCAGTTCATTTCAAGGCATATCATTCAACATCATAGTAATCAAAGTCTATGCCCAACCACTAATGCCGAAGAAGGTGAAATTGAACAGTTCTGTCAAGACCTACAAGACCTTCTAGCACTAACACCAAAAGGATGTCCTTTACATCACAGGGGATTGGAATGCAAAAGTAGGAAGTCAAACGATACCTGGAAGAACAGGCAAGTTTGGCCATGGAATACAAAATGAACCAGGCCAAAGGCTAACAGAGTTCTGTCAGGAGAAGCATTGGTCATAACAAACACTCTCTTCCAACAATACAAGAGATGACTCTACACATGGATATGACTCTACACATGTGTAGACTCTACACATGGTCAATATCAAAATCAGATTGATTGTAATTCTTTGCAGCTATAGATGGAGAAGCTCTATACGGTCAGCAAAAATAAGACCTGGAGTTGACTGTGCCTCACATCACGAGCTCCTTACTGCAAAATTCAGACTTAAACTGAACAAACTAGGGAAAACCACTAGGCCATTCAGGTATGACCTAAAGCAAATCCCTTATGGTTATAAAGTAGAGGCGATAAACAGATTCGAGGGCTTAGATCTAGCAGACAGAGTGCCTGAAGAACTATGGACAGAGGTTCATAACACTGTATAGGAGGCAGTGACCAAAATCATCCTAAATAAAAAGAAATTCAAGAAGGCTAAGTGGTTGTCTGAGGAGGCTTTACAAATAGCTGAGAAAAGAGCAGCGAAAGGCAAGGGAGAAAGGGAAAGATATACCTAACTGAAGGCAGAGTTCCAGAGAACAGCAAGGAGAGATAAAAAGGACTTCTTAAAAGAACAGTGCAAAGAAACAGAGGAAAACAATAGAATGGAAAAGACTACAGATCTTCTCCAGAAAACTGGAGATACCAAGGGAACATTTCATGCAAAGATGGGCAAAATAAAGGACAGAATGGCAAGGACCTAAAAGAAGCAGAAGAGATTAAGAGCTGGCAAGAATACACAGAAGAACCATACAAAAGAAGTCTTAATGACCCGGATAACCACGATAGTGTGGTTACTTACCTAGAGCCAGACATTCTGGAGTGTGAAGTCAAGTGGGCCTTAGGAAGCATTACTATGAACAAAGTTGGAGGAGGTGACAGAATTCCAGTTAAGCTATTTAAAATGCTAAAAGATGATTCTGTTAAAGTGCAATACTCAATATGTCAGCAAATTTGGTAAACTCAGCAGTGGCTACAGGACTGGAAAAGGTCAGTTTTCATCCCAGTTCCAAAGAAGGGCAAAGCCAAAGATTGTTCAAACTACCATACAATCATGCTCATTTCACATGCTGGAAAGGTAACACTCAAAATCCTTCAAGCTAGGCTTCAGTAGCTTGTGAACTAAGAACTTCCAGATGTACAAGCTGGATTTAGAAAAGGCAGAGGAACCAGAGATCAAATTGTCAACATCTGTTGGATCATAGAAAAAGCAAGGGAATTTCAAAAAAAATCTGCTTCATTGACTACACTAAAGCCTTTTAACTGTGTAGATCACAACAGACTGTGGAAAATTCTTAAAGAGGTGTAAATACCAGAACATGTTACTTGTCTCCTGAGAAACCTGTGTGTGGGTCAAGAAGCAACAGTTAGAACCAGACATGGAACAACCGACTGATTCAAAATTGGGAAAGGAGTACATCAAGGCTGTATATTGTCACCCTGCTTATTATAACTTATATGCAGAGTACCTCATGTGAAATGCCAGGCTGGATGAATCACAGGCTGGAATCAAGATTGCTGGGAGAAATACCAACAACCTCAGATATGCAGATGATACCACTTTAATGGCAGAAAGTGAAGAGGAACTGAGAGCTTCTTGATGAGGTTGAAAGAAGAGTGGAAAAGCTGGCTTAAAACTCAACATTCAGTATGGCAAAATCAATACAGTATTGTAAACTAATTAGCTTTTTAATTAAAATAAATAAATTTAAATTAAAAAATTAAAACCTTCGCACAACAAAGGAAACTATAAGCAAGGTGAAAAGACAGCCTTCAGAATGGGAGAAAATAATAGCAAATTAAGCAACTGACAAACAACTAATCTCAAAAATATACAGGCAACTCCTGCAGAAAAATAAATGACCCAATCAAAAAATGGGCCAAAGAACTAAACAGACATTTCTCCAAAGAAGACATACAGATGGCTAACACACACATGAAAAGATGCTCAACATCACTCATTATCAGAGAAATGCAAATCAAAACCACAATGAGGTACCATTTCACGCCAGTCAGAATGGGTGCGATCCAAAAGTCTATAAGCAATAAATGCTGGAGAGGGTGTGGAGAAAAGGGAACCCTCTTACACTATTGCTGGGAATGCAAACGAGTACAGCCACTATGGAGAACAGTGTGGAGATTCCTTAAAAAACTGGAAATAGAACTGCCTTATGACCCAGCAATCTCACTGCTGGGCATACAGAGCGAGGAAACCAGAATTGAAAGAGACATGTGTACCCCGATGTTCATCACAGCACTGTTTACAATAGCCAGGACATGGAAGCAACCTAGATGTCCATCAGCAGACAAATGGATAAGAAAGCTGTGGTATATATATACAATGGACTATTATGCAGCCATTAAAAAGAATACATTTGAATCAGTTCAAATCCGTTCTAATGAGGTGGATGAAACTGGAGCCTACTATACAGAGTGAAGTAAGCCAGAAAGAAAAACACCAATATGGTATACTAACACATATATATGGAATTTAGAAAGTTGGTAATGATAACCCTGTATGCAAGACAGCAAAAGAGACACAGATGTATAGAACAGTCTTTTGGACTCTGTGGGAGAGGGAGAGGGTGGGATGATTTGGGAGAATGGCATTGAAACATGTATATTATCATATATGAAACGAATCGCCAGTCTAGGTTCAACGCATGATACAGGATGCTTGGGGCTGGTGCATGGGATGACCCAGAGGGATGGTACGGGGGAGGGAGGAGGGAGGGGGGTTCAGGATGGGGAACATGTGTACACCTGTGGCGGATTTATGTTGATGTATGGCAAAACTAATACAATATTGTAAAGTAATTAGCCTCCAATTAAAATAAATAAATTTATATAAAAAAAAAACTCAACATTCAGAAAACTAAGATCATGGCATCTGGTTCCATCACTTAATGGCAAACAGATGGGGAAAAAGTGAAAACAGTGACAGATTTTATTCTCTTGGGCTCCAAAACCACTGGAGACGGTGACTCAGCCACAAAATTAAAAGACATTAGCTCCTTGGAAGGAAAGCTATGACAAACCTAGAGAGTGTATTAAAAAGCAGAGACATCACTTTGCAGACAAAGGTCTGTCTAGTCAAAGCTATGGCTTTTCCATTAGTCATATAGGGATGTGAGAGTTGGACCATAAAGAAGGCTGAGCGCCAAAGAATTGATGCTTTCAAATTGTGGTGTCGGAGAACACTCTTGAGAGTCCCTTGGATAGCAAGGAGACTAAACCAGTCAATCCTAAAGATCAGTCCTGAATGTTCATTGGAAGGACTGATGCTGGAGCTGAAGCTTCAATACTTTGGCCACCTGACGTGAAGAGCAGACTCATTAGAAAAGACCTTGATGCTGGGAAAGATTGAAGGCAGGAGAAGGGGACGACAGAGGATGAGATGGCTGGATGGCATCACCGACTTACTGAACATGGGTTTGAGTAAACTCTGGGAGATAGTGAAGGACAGGGAAGCCTGGCATTCTGCAGTGCATTGGTTGCAAAGAGTCAGACAGAACTTAGAGACTGAACAACTGTGAAAAGACATTTGTGGGAAAACTAGAAAAAAAATGAATACTGGCTAGTTACTATATTATATAATTTCTACTATATTATATTAAGAAATTATTGTTAATTTTTTAGGTATAATAGTATCATAGTTCTGCTTTTAAAGGGGGCTTCCCTGGTGGCTCGGTGGTGAAGAATTCGTCTGCCATTGCAGGGGACACAGATTCACTCTCTGATCCAGGAAGATCCCACATACTGCGGAGCAACTAACCCCGTGCACCACAACAATTGAGCCTGTGCCCTAGAGCCTGGGACCCGCAACCACTGAACCCTGCTCACCCTATAGCTCACACGCTGTAACAAGAGTAGTTACCACAATGAGAAACCTGGGCACTGCAACTAAAGAAAAGCCCCTGCAGCAACAAAGACCCAGCATAGGCAAAAAAAGAAGGAAAAAAAAAAAATTCCAGTGGGGAAGAGAAAGGGGAGGAGGGCTGCTAAATCAAAATAAGCCACATGTTGATAATTGGCCAAGATAATCACCATGGAAGTTAGTGATAAGTACAAAGGGGGTGATCATAATACTTTATTGTTGTTGTTCAGTCGCTCAGTGGTGTCCGGCTCTTTGCAACCCCATGGACTGCGGCACACCAGGCTTTCCTGTCCTTCACAGTCTCCCAGGGCTTACTGAAACTCATGTCCATTGAGTTGGTTATGTTATCCAACCATCTCATCCTCTGTCATCCCCTTTTCCTCCTGCCTTCAATCTTTCCCAGCATCAGGGTCTTTTCTAATAAATCTGTTTTTTGCATCAGGTGGCCTAAGTATTGGAGTTTTAGCTTCAGCATCAGTCCTTCCAATGAACACCCAGGACTGATCTACTTTAGGATGGACTGGTTGGATCTCCTTGCAGTCCAAGGGACTCTCAAGAGTTCTCCAACACCACAGTTCAAAAGCATCAATTCTTTGGTGTTCAGCTTTCTTCACAGTCCAACTCTGACATTCATACATGACCACTGGAAAAACCATAGCCTTAACTAGACAGATTACAGGTTTACTGACACCTTTTTAGGGTACTGAAAAACACTTTAAAACTGATTGTGGTGAAGGGTGGATGACTATGAATATACTAAAAAACCATTGAACTGTATACTTTAAATAGGTGAGCTGTCCACTATGTAAATTATATATCAATAAAGCTTTTTTTAAAGTAGTAAGTTAGAGAAAGACAAAAAACATACGATCACACTTATATGTGGGGGTCTTATAAGAATTAAACTCATAGAAACAGAATGCAATGATAGTTGCCAAGAGCTAGGGGTTAGGGGAAATATAGAGATACTGGCCAAAGGGGACACATTTCCAATTATAAGATGAATAAGTTCTGAGAATCCTAATGTATAGCATGGTGACTATAGTTAACTATGTTGTGTTATTATATACCTGAAAGTTGCTAAGATAGTAGATCTTAATTAAATATTCTCACCACACACACACACACAACAGTAATTAGGTATGGTGATGGTTTTGTTCACTATCTTTATTGTGGTAACCACTTTGCAACATATACATGTATCAACCATCACACTGTACACTTTAAACTTACAGTGTTACTTATCAACTATAGATATAAATCTGGAGGTAATTTGGTGCTTAATAAATGCTTTCAAATAAAAGAGGACTCCCCTAAAGATATATTCTATCACATATGGACCCTAACCAGCATTTTCCTTCTCGATTGCCTTCCTTCATCTACTTCTCAATTTATTCCACTGATCTCTTCTTTATTTTGTCATGTTAGTTCTGAAAGACTCGATTGAAAAGAGACTAACCAAAATACAGCGTACTTTGGTTTGACAAGTTACTTTCAGGACTGATTCACCAAATGGATTTAAAAAATGTTTTCTTTCATTACCAAGTACAAATTAAAGGTTGGTAGGTATGTTTTCATACTGCCTTCAGAAGTATAATCTTCCTGAGTTTGTCAGTATGTATCAAGAGATTTTTTTAAAGTTTACAACTTTCAACTAGTTATTATCCTTCTAAAAGCTTATTCTAAGGAGTTTATCAGAAATGTGGCCAAACTCTTAAGTATAAACATACTCATCACAGTGCTATATTACCAAAAAATTGGAAGTATTCAACCAAAGTAGAGTGGTTGACTGTATTATGGTACATTGATGTGAAGCATATGATAGTCATTAAAAGTAGTTTTTTCCAAAGGGAAAATGCTTATGGATATAAGAAAATCATGGGACTAAACTGTATCCATATTTTACAATGATTCTACTTTCAGTAAAAACAATACAAATACATATATAGTATATATACATAAAAAACAGAACCAGCAGCAACATGGCAGGACCTATAGATTATATTCAGTGAAGTAAATCAGAGAAAGACAAATATACATCACTTATACGTGAAATCAAAAAAGATGATACAAATGCACTTATTTATAAAACAGAAATTGACTCACAGACATAGAAACCAAACTTTTGGTTATCAAAGAGGAAAGAGGGGAAGGGATAAACTGGGAGTTTGGGATTAACATATATATACTACTCAAGCTGGTTTTAGAAAAGGTAGAGGAACCAGAGATCAAATTGCCAACATCCGCTGGATCATGGAAAAAGCAAGAGAGTTCCAGAAAAACATCTATTTCTGCTTTATTGACTATGCCAAAGCCTCTGACTGTGTGGATCACAATAAACTGTGGAAAGTTCTGAAAGAGATGGGAATACCAGATGACCTGATCTGCCTCTTGAGAAACCTATATGCAGGTCAGGAAGCAACAGTTAGAACTGGACATGGACTGGATGCTTGGGGCTGGTACACTGGGACGACCCAGAGGGATGGTATGGGGAGGGAGGAGGGAGGAGGGTTCAAGATGGGGAACACATGTATACCTGTGGTGGATTCATTTTGATATTTGGCAAAACTAATACAATTATATAAAGTTTAAAAATAAAATAAAATTTAAAAAAATTAAAAAAAAAAAAAGAACTGGACATGGAACAACAGACTGGTTCCAAATAGGAAAAGGAATACGTCAAGGCTGTATATCATCACCCTGCTTATTTAACTTAAATGCAGAGTACATCATGAGAAATGCTGGGCTGGAAGAAGCACAAGCTGGAATCAAGACTGCCAGGAGAAATATCAATAACCTCAGACATGCAGATGACAACACCCTTATGGCAGAAAGTGAAGAGGAATTCAAAAGCCTCTTGATGAAAGTGAAAGAGGATAGTGAAAAAGTTGGCTTAAAGCTCAGCATTCAGAAAACGAAGATCATGGCATCTGGTCCCATCACTTCATGGGAAATAGATGAGGAAACAGTGGAAACAGTGTCAGACTTTATTTAAATCACTGCAGATGGTGATTGCAGCCATGGAATTAAAAGACACTTACTCCTTGGAAGGAAAGTTATGACCAACCTAGATGGCATATTGAAAAGCAGAGACATTACTTTGCCAACAAAGGTCCGTCTAGTCAAGGCTATGGTTTTTCCAGTGGTCATGTATGGATGTGAGAGTTGGACTGTGAAGAAAGCTGAGGGCCGAAGAACTGATGGTTTTGAACTGTGGTGTTGGAGAAGACTCTTGAGAGTCCCTTGGACTGCAAGGAGATCCTACCAGTCCATTCTGAAGGGGATCAGTCCTGGGATTTCTTTGGAAGGAATGATGCTAAAGCTGAAACTCCAGTACTTTGGCCACCTCATGCGAAGAGTTGACTCATTGGAAAAGACTCTGATGCTGGGAGGGATTGGGGGCAGGAGGAGAAGGGGACGACAGAGGATGAGATGGCTGGATGGCATCACTGACTTGATGGACGTGAGTCTGAGTGAACTCTGGGAGTTGGTGATGGACAGGGAGGCCTGGCGTGCAAGAGTCGGACATGACTGAGCAACTGAACTGAACTGAACTGATACAGAAAATACATAAACAAGGACCTATTGCATAGCACAGGTAATAGTCAATATTTTGTAATAGCCCATACTGGAAAAAATATGAAAAACAATACACACACACACACACACACACATATATATATTAACATACATATGTATACAATGGCTCAGCAGTAAAGAATCAGCCTGCAGTGTAGGAGAAGCAGGTTTCATTACTGGATCAGGAGGATCCCCTGGAGGAGGAAATGGCAACTCACTCCAGTATTCTTGTCTGAAAAATTCCATGGACAGGGGAGCCTGACGGGCTATAGTCCAAGGAGTCACAAAGAGTTGGACATAACTAAGCAAGCATGCATGCATATATATATATATATACACACATACATACATTATATATATTAATATATGAACTGAATCACTTTGCTGTATACTATATATCTAAAACTAATACAACTCTGTAAATGAACCATACTTCAATTTTTTAAAAAACAGTGTATCAACCAGGGCTGGAACACAACCCAAAGCCAGAAGTAAACTCATGAAATTACTGAGTGGGATTATCAATTTTTTCCTACTTTCAGTTTAGTTCAGTTCAGTTCAGTCACTCACTCGTGTCCGACTCTTTGTGACCCCATGAATCGCAGCACGCCAGGCCTCCCTGTCCATCACCAACTCCTGGAGTTCACTCAGACTCACGTCCATCGAGTCAGTGATGCCATCCAGCCATCTCATCCTCTGTCGTCCCCTTCTCCTCCTGCCCCCAATCCCTCCCAGCATCAGAGTCTTTCCCAATGAGTCAACTCTTCTCATGAGGTGGCCAAAGTATTTGAGCTTCAGCTTTACCATCATTCCTTCCAAAGAAATCCCAGGACTGATCCCCTTCAGAATGGACTGGTTGGATCTGTTGCAGTCCAAGGGACTCTCAAGAGTCTTCTCCAACACTACAGTTCAAAAGCATCAATTCTTCGGTGCTCAGCTTTCTTCACAGTCCAACTCTCACATCCATACATGACCACTGGAAAAACCACAGCCTTGACTAGACGGACCTTTGTTGGCAAAGTAATGTCTCTGCTTTTCAATATGCTATCTAGGTTGGTCATAACTTTCCTTCCAAGGAGTAAGTGTCTTTTAATTCCATGGTTGCAATCACCATCTGCAGTGATTTAAATAAAGTCTGACACTGTTTCCACTGTTTCCTCATCTATTTCCCATGAAGTGATGGGACCAGATGCCATGATCTTCATTTTCTGAATGCTGAGCTTTAAGCCAACTTTTTCACTATCCTCTTTCACTTCCATCAAGAAGCTTTTTAGTTCCTCTTCACTTTCTGCCTTAAGGGTGTTGTCATCTGCATATCTGAGGTTATTGATATTTCTCCTGGCAGTCTTGATTCCCATCTTGTGCTTCTTCCAGCCCAGCATTTCTCATGATGTACTCTGCATTTAAGTTAAATAAGCAGGGTGATGATATACAGCCTTGACGTACTCCTTTTCCTATTTGGAACCAGTCTGCTGTTCCATGTCCAGTTCTAACTGTTGCTTCCTGACCTGCATGTAGGTTTCTCAAGAGGTAGGTCAGGTGGTCTGGTATTCCCATCTCTTCCAGAACTTTCCACAGTTTATTGTGATCCACACAGTCAGAGGCTTTGGCATAGTCAATAAAGCAGAAATAGATGTTTTTCTGGAACTCTCTTGCTTTTTCCATGATCCAGCCTGTAGAGTTGCAAAGAGTTGGACACACTGAAGCGACTTAGCATGCACCCCAAATAGCAACAATTTTTTTTTTTACTATAGATACTTTTGAATATATATATATATATAAAATACATATAAAGTCTTTTTCAAAAGACTCTTTGCAACTCTACAGACTGTAGCCGGCCAGTCTCCTCTGTTCATGAGATTCTCCATGTAAGAATACTGGAGTGGGTTGCCATGCCCTCTTCCAGGGGATCTTCCTGACCCAGGGATTGAACCCATGTCCCTTACATCTCCTGCCTTGGCAGGAGGGTTCTTTACCACTAGCGCTACCTGGGAAGCCCACTGTTTGGGTTAACATACGGACTTTTTGTTTTGTTTGTACTATAATGTTTGACATTCAATTGCTTAGTTCAATTTTAGTCACATTGTATTTTTTATATGTGTTTCTTATTCTTAAAACACTTCACATTTGTATATTCTTTCTCTGTTACATTAGACAGGATCTAACTGAGGCAAACTCCAACTTTTCCTTTTTCTTTAGAATCTTCCCATACTGCTCTGTCCTATATATCTAAGGATCATAAAAATGTTATTGCAAAGTCTAGAGTGAAGATCCTAAGAAAAACATATTTTAATATCAAATCTTATATTTATGTGGTGACCCCCACTCTGACACTACTGGAAACATAGAAGATTCTGAATAAACACTTGTTTGGCTGTAATTAAATGTTGGTTTGCAGCATGCAAAGAATCTATACCACCTGAACTGAAGATACATTTCTCTAAATCAATTTCACAGAATCATACGTATCATTTTAAGAGTTGCAAAGTATCTTTAAAAGAAAATCACTGAACCAATTTTCTTATAGGTAAAATCTTAGATATTAAATGACTTATCCAAATTTATACTGACAGTTAATGATGGAGACAGGATGATAGTTCAGGCTTTGGAGTTCTTAAGTACATCAATCCTGAATTATAAATATCCTTTATGTCTTCAGTTTATAGAACTATGTGCATGCTTTGCATTTAACATTAGACTTCACTCTTCACACAATATAATCTCACAAAGAGTCAGTAACAGGTACCCTACAAGCTTACCTCCTTGAAAATTCTAAACCTGGTAGTTCCAGAATGGATGAGGGAAGGTCTTGATATAACTGGTTCAGTACAATCTGGAAATGCTACACTGGAGACCTGGCTCAGTGTGGACATCCTTGTCGCAAGCTGGATCTTGCCATCAGTTCAGTTCCTAAGCCATTGAAGGATGACTTACCCACTCAGCCTCCCCTGTCTCGTGCTGAATCACTCTCAAAGGCCCAAGAACCACTCCTTAGCATATATGCTGCAGCCGCCCTGGACATACAGTCATTGGTCTCTTTCTTTAGAAGGAGGGAACTAGCCTGTGAGTGATGATTCTGCCCCCATTCTCTTCTCTAGCCAGGAAAATGTCTAGCTCTTATCATGAAGTCGTTATAAAGTCAGAAATTCTGCTGCTGCCACCTAAGCTGAGGATATTATTTAGATAGAACACCATCCCCCCTTCTGATCTTATCCTCCTGCCTTCAGCTTTTCTATGTCCCCCACACCTCCTGCCCCTGGTTGCATTCTTACCTGTTTGGCTCAGAGGGTTCCAGGCTACTTCCTGCTGCCCACATCCAGAACAGCCAGATTGGGAAACCTGAAGACTGGCTTGGTAGAGAGACTCCAATTCTGAGGTCTCCTGCTCTGTGTCCTGGTTCCAATGTGGATGCAAAATGATGTGGTTTCTTTCTGGATAGGTTACACAGGTATGGGAATCATGAGGGGAGGACTTCATTCCTGGCCCAGGGACCCCATGTTTAAGCTGAGAATCACAGAGCCTTGTGACATTCACCCAAGAATCCAAAGGCAAGGAAGTCCCCGAGTCGACACTGCTGCCCAGCTCCTTAGGCCCAGCATCTCTCACTTGAGACGGTTTCCCGTGGTAAATACCTGACTCTGCCAACCTGGGCTGTCCTCCCCTAGAAGCTTCACCATTAGGCGGCCCAGAGTTCGTGGCAAGAGAAGGATGATTAGCAGGCTCTTCCCAGGAAGGCAGTTTGTTCCTACCATCCAAAGAGGGTTGTTGTTTTGCCCAAGACCAGTGGCCTTTCCCTTGACTCTGTGGGAAAGGAGGCTTACGGTCGGAAGGTGGAGAGTCCTTCCTTAGACTGTTTGGCAAACTTCTATCCTGGGCACCTGTACCATCCCTGGTGGAGGCTCCGTGCATCCTCTGGAACTGCTCTGCCAAAGAGCGGACAAGCCCCTTGGTGGTAGGAAACTCTGGCATAGAGGGCTCCTCGCTGCCTCGATCCATATTTGAAGTCAATGGAATTTTGAAGTTTTGGGTTTGGAGGCATTGGTTAGTTTTCTGTACAGTATTAGAGGAGTGAAGCACAGATGAGGAAGGAGCAGGTTTTACGGGGTGGCAGGCCCTGTACAGAGAAAGGCTAGGCTGAGCTGCTGAATTTGAAGGACCACAGCCTAGACTGTGTGCCTCTCCTCTCTCAGAGGTGGCTATTATTCCAATTGGCTGTGGCCAAGGCATCACCTGGGACGAGTCAGCAGGATCCCTCTTTTCTCGGAATAGCTGTTCTCGATCAGTGTCTCTTCCTTCTCGTTGGGGGGACCTGGCGCAGCTGCTGCTTTCACCCCTGCAGCTTTGCAGCTCATCCTCTGATTCCCAACCATGATGAGAACTCTTCTCAGGTCTCCCTGGTGTTTTAGGTAAGCCCTGCCTGTGGAACACAGAGGGGTCAATACTGTCCACCTCAACAGAAGTAAGAAGGTTCGAGGCAGACCCACTGGGGGAATTGTGCTGTGGAGCAGACAGGGCGGATGACTCTGGGAATAATGGCGAGTGTGGCTCATGGCAGGAAGCAGGTGAGTAAATGAAAGTACTGGCCCCAAACTCCGTATTCGTGTAGGGTTCCAGTTGGGCCTCCTGGCTTAACAATACTTGGAGCGGGATAGGCTGTTCACTGAAATAAATAAAGAGAGCCAGTCATAAGCTGTCTTAATTGACAAGATTACTTACAAAAAGAACTGTTCATCTGGTTCCCATTTCTAGCTATTCACAGAGGGAATGTGAAAAGAAATAGAAAGACAAGCATAAGTAGAGTCAACAGATTGGAGGTTCACAAGAGAAGGCATGTGGTCAGCTCATACCCAAGTAACGGGTAATATTAATTCTCTTTATTAAATATCCTCATCAAAGTTGTACACAGTAATAGTAAGCAAAGCTCTTGCCAATATTCTTCATTACCTGTAAAGTCCCATTCCAATCATCCTCTACTTAAAAATTCAAAACCAAATATTTCTAGTCCCACATGCAGATGACAAGAAAAGGTAAGCAAAGCCTAGAGATCACTCATACCTAGGGTCCTGAGAGGCAGATCAGCCAAAAGAACCAGAAGGCCATATTTACAGAGTACAGGATGACTTGGGCTCCTGGCATTAATAGAAAGATCAACCATTTCAAGTGTATTCTTATAATCTGGATTTGATCGTGTTTATTCACTGAGACGCTTCCCCAGAGTAACAAATGGTGACTCTCTTGAGATCTGGGAGTGGGAGTAGGGATTAAATGCATTTAATTGGTTTCTTACTAATTGTTTTATATTTCTGATCTGAAAATCTCATTAGAAGCACTTAGATATAACCTTAATTACTCACATATATCAAGTGGCCTTAAGATTTCTGAAAAGAGTTTAGCTCCCTCAATTGCTTACATTCAAATATATCTCTGATCAGATTCTCAAATCAGCATTCAACTAGTAGAGTAAACAATAGGAGAAAAGAAGAAAACGGAAGATCCTAGCTAGGAGCATTAAATTTCAATGATAATATACTATAAACTTTTGTGGATATATTAATTCTATTACCCTTATAACACTGTGAAGAATATATTACTTATAAGGGAAACCTAATGGAGTCCAAAAGACCTGGATTTGAAATTCCATGCTTCTACCACTTACTAACTGAGTAATCCTGGGTATCATACTTAGTTAATCCTCTCTGAGCCTGAGTTTCCTTATTTATAAACCATTGCTAAATAGTAATCCCTGTCTCCTAAGGTTATTGCGAGATAGGTAAAATAAAACATGAAAGTATTTATTTACCTTACTGCCTGGGCAAATATTCAAAAAATGTTAGCTTCCTTTATAACATTTATATTCTGAAAACTACTCAGGCTTATTAACAGCCAACATTAATTCTTACTTAATTCTATCTATTCTAAGTAACAGCCAGTTTCAAGGGCTAAAATGTGGGAACTATACTAATGACCATGGGGACTTTTTTCCTATTCCTGACCATAGGGAAGTAAAACAAAGGGAATCTTTGTGTCTCCTCGCAATCGTTCAGTCAGAGCAAGGAAGACTGCTTTCTCTGCTTCCTTAAGGGACAGGAGACACTGAAATCCGCAAATAAATCACATGGTTTCTACTGCAAAGTGAAATGCAACTCAGATTGCCATGTCTAAGATCATAACATGTACCAATTTAATAATCATGCTGTTACACAAGTCCAGAGACAAACTCACCCACAGGAAATACGGACAAGTGGCCTATTTATGATGCTATACTTTCTGTATCTTTCTAGGAACTGTTAAGAGAAGGACCAGCAGTGGGATGAGCTTTTCTTTGTATATCTGACCTGAGAGAAGAAATCTTTTCAGAGGACTCTTCTCTCTCCCTGGAGTCGCCAAGACAATGAGAGCTGGCTATGGAGCACCCAAGGTCACTTCCTCCCCTGGCGTCCATAAACTACAGTGGTTCCCAGGCACTACCTTGTTGGCTGAGGAAGGGCTCCTCCCTGTGAGGGGAGGCAGGTTGAGGGCTGCGACGGCGGCTGAGATGATTGCTGCTGCTGCATGCGATCCTGCAGGCTCCGTGCTTTTCGAATACTGATTTGCAACTTCTTATCGACTAGGGCTCTGCTGTGCGTGCTAGAGCTGGCACCATGCAGGGCAAGTCTTAGTTTAGCTAAAATGCAAAAGAAAATATAGCAGAAACAGAACACAAAAATACAAACAAAAATAAAAAATAAAATTCAACCAAAAATGAGCAAAGTTAGGCAGTAAAACTGAAAATATGCAGCAGAACTACAAGGCATGGACCATGCATATGGTATCCAGGGCACAGAGCTGCCTCTGGCTGTAAGGAACATTCATGGAAGCCATGGAGGCCAAACAGGTTAATTCAAATTTAAAAATCAAACAAACAGAAAGCTAAACTAAAATGAGTCAAGAAGATAAATTGGTGCTTCCATCTCAGATGTTACCACTCTCATTGTCCTTTGCAACTGACCTGTCCAATTCTGGTCTCCATTCTCTGCTCCCAACTCCCCCTTCCTGACAGCCAACAGCAGAACTAAGATCCAAACCTGCATCTGTCTTTATAGAACACAGCTTCTTGTGGGTCATATTTAAGAACCAGATACAAATTCTTAGTCCCTTGCTGTAACCCTATGGTGCAGCATACCAGGAAGGCAGGGGAGAAACATAAAGAATCAAATATGCGGTAAGAAGTCACAGGCCTAGGAAGTCACAGCCAATTTATTCATTTCTTCCTGCCCTCAGCTCCACCACGCTAGTCAGTAACTAGCGCCAAGAGCAGACTAACCTCGCCTCTGAGACCTAACTTTATTTGGGGATTAGAAGATAGGTATGGCTGGATAGTTCATTTGTAGACTCCCGCTGAGATTTTTCCAGTAAATATCCACAGGCCACAGTGACAGTGCCCAGCACATTTAGGAATCTGAAAGGAAAAGATAGCTAAAGGGCCTCAGTTTGGGGGAGTGAGAGTAACGAAACCTAAAAGCTCTTTTTATCCTATCTGAGTGAATTACTGTCATGAAGTTAGTCAAAAGTGCCATAGCCATAGCGGTTAGAGTTACTTACAGATAGCTTCGTTACAGAGAGCCAAAGCGGCAGCACAGTCTCCCTTCTGCTCCAGATGCAGCGACTCTTCAAACACTGAATCTGCCTCTTGCAGGGACCTCTCAAAGCCGTCACTCCTCCCTGAAAGGGCCAGCACTTTTCATTTTCATAACAACCTGTTCCAACTTTTCATATGTACTGTTGTTTCCCTTCGGTGCACATAAATCCTCAGTGCTGAGCGTCTGGTACACCTTTACTCCAACTGACCATTGCTAATAAGAATTCCCTGAAACTTGTAGGACATCCACTTTTCTTTGCCTTAACTGAGACCTTACCAAAGCCATGAAAGACGGGCATGTCATTGCCCACCACATATTTCAACTCCAAGACCTCTTAGGACAGCCCTCAAGAAAGAACAAAGTACTGTCTATAATAGAAGGGTGAGTTCTTCTGCCTGGAAATGACCTGCTTCCCCACAAGACTGTAACAAGATACATCTTGACAGTGTGTGTCCAGAACCCCAGATCTCCCCTGAGACCTCCACTGCTGTGTTAAGGCAAAGTGGCTTCATGACTCTGTGGACAGCCATGTGTAACACTTCTTTCCTGTACTAATTCGTAGTCCTCTCTATACCACCCACACCTGGAAAATCAGTACTCCTCTTGGGCACAGGTGTTCTACAGTTCCTAACTTCAATACACCTACCAAGTCAGTGGAACCATCTTTATTCTTGGTTTGCACACACATACCTTTCATTAGCACAGCTAAGTATTTACTTCTATCCTGCCCTTGCTCACCAAACCTACCATAAGAGAGTCACCTTCCCACATAGTGACCATGAAATGTTGCCTTCTCCCCAAAAGTGAATATGTGCCAAAGCAGGTACAGGAGTCGAAGAGCAGTGCCAGATAAAAAGTGGCAAACTACTGCAAGTGTAAATCCTCAGGTTTATGTATCCCACTGCCTTTTACTCACTCATAACCATAAATCAGTAGTCAGCTGTAATGTAACTTCATCTGTGATTGGAATTAATGGGGAGTTTTACAAGCTCACAAGAAAAAAAAAATCATATTATTTCTCCCATAATATCCCCATCCTCCATTAAACTCCAGCTGGGCATGGTAAGAAAAGCTCTTCCATACCCCTATCATTCACTCCCTAACTCACTAATAACTTTTGGAGAATAATGGGAAGACAGTGGAAGTAGCATTTGGGTTCTACTCCACCTCTAGAGTTATGGTTCCTGGGGTAGGGGGTACACAGGCTTGACATTTTCTCATTATATCTGAAATCAACTGAATCTATGCAACCTTTATAATCAGAGGTGGTGGCTACAGCAATTAAAAAATGTTCTCTACAGAGACATAGGAAAACTACAGCTGGCCAATCATTGTACTAAATTTTAATTCTTATCCTCCCGAATTCTTAGCACCCCATTCCTTGCTCTTCCAGGAGATGCTAAACCAAAACATCTGGAGCACTGACAGTGAAATACAACCAGAGGGACCCATTCTCAACTCTGACGCACTACCCAACTGACAGAGCGGGGAGAAGGGCAAGGGAGGAAGATGACAAGACCCCTCTTTCAGAAGCAACATAAACCTGAGACCCCAATGTGATACAGCTTAAGGAAAAAAAATCAGAAAAAGCTATCTAAGTAGAGGGATATCTAAGAAATTAGGAAAGGTAAGCTAATTTGGAGACAAATACAATATTCTGGGAAGTGTAAGGCAACAATGGCCTTGAATCAAAAGACAGTAGAATTAGAGGAGAAAAGGGGCCCCCCAAAAAGCCCAGGAAGTTTCTCTGAGTGTTGATAAGAAGAAAGAAGTGAGCAAGAGAAAGCAGCCACCCAAAACAGCCCAGGCTCCTGCTCTTTACACTGCTTCAGCACAATCTGCTGTATCTGGCTGGAGGTTCTGAACAGTAAATTTATTTCATAGACAAACAGAGATATAGATTTCAGGGCCTATTTAAAATAGACACCTCAGCCTTTTTAAACTCTTATTTTGAAGGCTAGTCTCTGCTGGTGTAAAATGACATCTTAGAGCAATCGAAGAAAAAAACAGTAACTAATCTGGGGCAGCCAGAGCAGCTGAAATAAAGGCCAGGACAACTGTGTGAGATTGGAAAATGAACCATCAGAGGATGAAAAGGCAGTCAGCCTCTTGTTCTTAGAACCTCCTTGGTAGATCTACTTTCCTGAAGCTCCAGGTAGGAAATCTCAAGGGCATTTTTCTGCTGAGCAAGAATTCCCCTCACAGTCAGTGAGGTTCACTCATTGCCTTTTTCTGCTGTTTCTGAACTGTCAGTAGTTTAATTTACACCTTCTATAGCTGCTCATCAGAAATACTTTCCATGAACAATATACTATCTCCAATCTACAAGCTTTTAACAGGCCCCAAATCAGCGCCTGTCTCTAACCAACTGGCTTGTTGCCTCCTACTTTAGTTCTCACTGAAATGGCTTAATTAAGATAAAAATAAAACTCTGCTAAAGAAAAGACAGAATTTATGAGCTCAAATACCTTTTTCCTTCCCCCTCTCTCTGTCCCCATCACCCAGAACCTAATGCTCACAACAATTACCCTGATTCTGCAGTTCATCCAAGTCCATGAAGCGGCTGGGATGAGGGTTAAACCCTTTAGCTGCCTCTAATTCCTTCTCTCGTTTCCTTCGAAGTTCCTGTTCCTGTGCCCTTCTGGCCACTTCTTCCTGCAATTCATCCAGTTCAGTTTTGGAAGATATCTCCCCACCTGGAATACAAGCAAGGGAGAAGAGAAATCGCCACTTTCCCATAACCAAGACTAAGCACCTGCTATATTCATGGTCACCACACTGCTTTTTCTTTGGAACTCTTGGCTTCAGTTTGGAATGCAAATTTGGATAGTGTTTTCCATATCAGATTCAGGATGAGACCTGGGGCATGAATAATAATAATAAGAGTGATATTTATTGAGCACTTTATAACAAAAATAACAACACGGCCACATTTGTTGAGCATTTACTATGCGACCGGCATAGTTGCAAGCACTTTTACCTGTATTATTTCATGTAATCCTCTCAACAGTATGTGAGGTAGATACTATTATTGCCCACATTTTAAGAATGAAGAAACTGAGTCACAAAGACAATAAATAACTTCCCCAAAATAACAAAGATGGCAAATGGTAAAGCTGAATTAAAGTCAAATAGCTTAAATTCATAATCCAAGCTTTTAACTATTAAGGAGCATTCTCTACTGCCACTGATTCACCAGGAAGTTTCAAGCAAGTCAATTTCTCTCCCTTAATTTCCACCACCTTCCAAATGAGTTTGTAAAATATCCATAGTAGTAAACCTTAATTTTATCAGTGTTCACAGATGGAATCAAATAGATCTAAAAGGATAACCACGATATATTAAGTGAAAAGCTAAGTGATATAATAATATCTACAGTATAACTTTCTTTTATTTATTTTCAAATGGTAGTAATAAATTTATTTAGGGGTCCAGGTGGGTCAGTGCTAAAGAAGCCACCTGCCAATGCAGGAGATGTGGGTTCGATCCCTGGGTCAAAAAGATCCCCTGGAGAAGGAAATGGCAATCCACTCCAGTATTCTTGCCTGGGAAATTCCATGGCCAGAGGAGCCTAGTGGGCTATAGTCCATGGGGTCGCAAAAGAGTTGGACACAACTTAGCAACTAAACAACAACTACAATAAACTTATCATTATACTTGTACATAGAATACAAAGCATAGAAAGAGATGTAGAAAGATATATACCATAATGGTAACACTGGTTCCTTCAAACTCAAGAGGCACAGGGCAGGTTACCAAACTGTTGGACTTGTGTTAACCTCTGTAATTTTTTAAAAGGGTGATCAGTCACCAGATAAAAAAAATAGAGTTTACTATACAAGGAGGATGGTAGTGTAGTGTAGTATATAAGGAATTTATTCTAACTCCTTGCCAAATATCTTTTACAAGTTGAGGAATCCAGTTGGTGAGTTCTATACAGCTAGTCTAGAATTAGGGCTATCAGTGAAGTCATAAGATTCAGTCTTTAGTGTGCTGAAAAGCTACTGGCTGTTAAAAGAGAAGGGAGAACAGGCTAAAGTAAGAGCACAGGTATCTCAAAACTATGTTAGTCAATATGAGACAAAATGTGGGAAATAAACTAAACCTATAATTTCATTAGGAAGAATAAATTTCTTCCATGGGTTTCTAACTGTAACCTACTCTAGCCCAGAATTTCAGAGATTATCTGCCCCTACATGCATTGTTCTGCTTTGCCAGATGTTAGCAGTCCATGCCCGTCACTCATACCTGAAAGAGTTCAGACCTTTTTATTTCTGCTGCATATCACACTTCCAGCCACCTCTAGGAACGTTCCGTGGTCATTAAGAGAACTGGCTGTCAAACCAGTAAAGTTCCTGGACTCATCTCTACAGTTTTCCGTGTAGCATTCTGTCCTCATCTCCCTAGTGAGCTGGCCACAAATCTATATTCAGATGTTCATTAAATCAGACCATAATTAAACTTCTGCCCACACATGCGACTCCCGATTCATCTAACATACCAGAAAAAAAGGGGGATGATGAAACACATCTTTCATAGAAGGTTGATTTCTAAGTTAGACAAGCGGATCCCAGAAATCCTCAGCTGACTAAACAATACTGAATACATATTATCTTCCCTCAAAAATCACAAAAAGTCTCCATCTTGGGGAGACTATATAGTTGTTACCTCGATTTTCTGCTCTAAGTAGGGATCTATTTATTTTGCTTATTTGAATATGCACTCTAAGTATATATGTGTGTTGTGAGAAGAATGTAAATAGGATATAAAATCTATGACTACCTCAAATCTCTATGCTTGGTGTATGATGCCTAAAATTCCAATATTCCTTTATCTTTAAGCTTTGACTTGTGAAAATACTAGCTTCTCTTAAAGAAAGCACATTTTCAGGCATTTCCAGTCACATACATCTAGTGTGAAAGAGTCAGATCATCTCTTTAGAGCTTCTTTGGAGAAGGAGGGACACAGGCACGTTCAAGAAGGAAAAACCAAGCAGGGATACTAGGCAGGATAGAGAGGCAGGGGTAAGGGTAGCTCTGACCTGCTCATTTCCCAATTTTGTCTATAGTCTACATGTCCCCCTTGTTATCTCAATTCAGAGAAATAAACAATAAAAAGTCCATTCCCAAGAGGATGCCTCTACACCGAGGAAAGCCCCAGGACGTATTCTTCTGAGGAAAGCAGGTGCTCCTGACACTGTTCACCGTATTTCTGTTCCTTCTTGCTTCCACCAGAAGGAAAGGAGCAAGCAAGTGAGCTGTGACAGAACAACAACGAAAAAGATAAACCTGGAGAGAGAGCGGATCAATCGCCTTCACGTTCACGTCCTGGTGAAACAAAGTGCAACTGCCCTCTCATTTCAAATGTGCTCAGGTTAGGCTGTTTTCCAGACAGAACTAGCAGTGAAATCCAGCTCTCCAAACCCAGTGTCCCTCCACTTACCTGAAAGGGGCTGGTTCTTCATCCAGCCACTCCTGGACACGGCAGAGTCTGCCTCCAGGATGCTGCTGCTGTGAGACTTGGGGATGTGACGCCAGGAAGGGGCCAATCCTGCTGACCTCTTAGCACTTGGATCCCTTCAAAACAGAAACCAGAGGCGAGGGAAAGCATCAGAACGCTGGTAAACAGCAACAGTCATAGGACCAAATTCCCTCCAAAAGCAACAACAAAACCCCAAAGCACCAAACTAACATTAAAATATCTGCTAAACTATTTCTGAATATCGAAACACCCATTCGTTCCCCCATCTTATCGCACCTCATTCACGTTTTGTGTGTGTCTGGCACAAAATTTCTTTAATGAATTAATAAACAGATGTTCTCATATACACTGCCTTCCTCTTTCCCACACTTTTATAGAATCTTTGCATGTGTAAAACTGAACAGGTTCTGAGGTCAGGTAAGAGCAGTGGGAAAGTATGATGATACAGTTTATCAATCTTGTAGATGATTCCCTCCTTTCAAAGCAACTATACTGTTAGCAAACTTGTCTCTGAGGCAACTCAGTAAAAAAACAATGTATGGAGATCTGAAATATATAAAGCAAATGGGTTTTATGGACAAGGTGCAATGACCACTATTAAACTGTCATTGTTATCTTATGGAATGATGAATATCATTGGCTTCATAAGACAGACTCCCTGGTGAACCTAAAAATAAAAATAGTAAAATAAAAGGCAGGAATAAACAAAAATTGGATTTTCTCTCTGATCGTATACAAGTTTCAATTCACTAACTCATTCTTTCATTAAAAGTTTGCCAGTTATTTTGAATATAACACTTTAAAAAAGTTGTCTCCCCTTTCTCAAATGCCTTTGCTTCTTCCCCCAGCAGAGGGTGCTGTTGCCACAGAAATTGATAGAGCACAGTTTGCTTGCCCACACCAGGACAACACAGTGCATCGCTTTACTTGTGTGAGTTAAGAGCCTCTTGGTGGCTTACATTCTGTGAGGAACAATACAGCTATTCAAAGGCCAAACAATACCTGCAGACACTTGAGCTCTCAGGCAGGGCTGCATCCAGGCTGACAGGGCTGCTGCTGTTCCTCTCACTGCTCTCGTAGCCAGATTCCATTCGCTGGATGAGGCGAGGGTGTTGCTCTAAAAAGTGACAGCCTGGCCGTGCTGGGCCCCAGATCTTGTACTGGGGGCTTGGTCCAGTTTTAATGTCATAAGCAGGCGGCTTGCTTGACTCATCTGGTGTAAATTCTTTTGCTATACCAATCAAAGGACAAGTGTGGAAAGGGAGGTAGATTTAGCATCTGCCTCAAAACAAGACACAACTAACCCCTCCCTCTAGTAACTCATTCATTGAGCTCACATCCACAGTAGGCCACTCATGAGGGTAAAATTTTTACCCTTCAAGGTAAAAATGTACTTGCCAAGTCTACCAGAAAACCCAGGCTTTATATATATACATATATATATATATATATAAAAATCAACTTTATTCAAAAGCTCAATTCTTCCCTAATTATCTTCTCACCTGAATCTTCAGAAAAGGGGCTAAGCTGGGTATAGCCACTGTGCTTCCTTTTGTCCTTACTAAAGATACTGTCAATATTCAGAGACTCCCGTTTGGGTCTCCATGTTGGACGATATTTGCTAGAAGAACTGGATTTTGACTCGCTGCTGGTACTCTCTACTTCCCAGTCACGAGAGTGTAAAGGCAGGCTCCGAGGAGGTTTTTTGTCCGTCTGTTCTCCTCCCTTCCCTACACAAGGAGGTCCTAGGGTGGTCTGAGAAGCCAGGGATGGTCTGTTATGGATCATATTGCTGACTGTCTCTTTAAAATCCCTTAGCCTGTTGGTGCTGCTGGATGATTTGGAGGCATTCCTAGGAGCCTGCTTCTCTTTCAGTGTTTCTCCTAAAAACACAAAGAATGAAACAACTGTAAACGTTTAAAGCCATCATGGATACCCAGACCCCAGAGTCGAGAAAGAAAGGCCTTTGAGCAGAGAGAAGAAGCCACAGGCTGAAGTGTGACAAAAGCGAGACAGAGGAAAGAAAGAAAGAGAAGCTCTGCAGGGGGCTTGCCTTCACTGTGGTACCCTGAGGCCTGAGACTCATCGCCTTTCCTCCTGACCCGGCCAGAGCTCCTCTTGCGCTCTATCAATGACCCTTTCTTGGATGGGAGTTTCTGATTACATTCACTATCAGTCAGGTGTCCTGAAGAAAACAAGGAAATGAGGGTAAGTTGGTATCTGAGACTGACCTCCATCCATTTGAGAACCTACTCTCCCTTTGGGATTCCTGGCAGCGTCACCAAACTTAGGGGATCAGAAGCTGCAGAGGCCAAAACTATGTATTTGATTTAAGTGCAGCAGGAATCTCTCAGTAGACAAAGGCTTTAAGCTCAAGTATTTATCAGGAATTTCCAAATTTACAGTGTCTCCTGAGCAATGACCAGTCTCAGTCTCCCTCATAATCCTTTCTGGTGACCCAGAAGGATATATCACTTGGTAGTCTGTAAAAAGCAAACGTTTTAAAGATTTTATAAGAATGTCATGTATCAATATATTTTCATTCTCATCAAAAGAAGACAGAGTTTTCCTTCTATTTATTTAACAACACAAATTAAGTGAAGGCTAATTTCTGTTACATCTGGTATTATCCCAGGGGGCCCTAGGCTTTGCCCACAAAAGCTCTGACTATGTATGGCTTTAAGACCCAATTCTAAACATGTGTTAAGAATTGGGTCTGGGAATCATCCCAAAGGACATTTGAACTTTGAATAATTCAAATCATTCCCAGCCATAACCCAAGTCTTACCAAATTTGACTTCACCCAGAGATTACATTTCATAGTTCCTCAATACTTATCTCTGGGAAACCCGGGAGATCTGGGCTCTTTTATGTAACTTGCCACATTTCATGACCACAGTACGTAAACGTACATACTGTATGTACGTATGTATGATCTGACCACAGTCAGATTCTAAAGGTTTAAGCTGCTGGAAGCCAAAGGTGAATTAAGCAACTGAAATAAACTGGAATGTAGACTTAGAGGAAACCCCCTAGGGTTCTCAAAATGTCTGAGAGCAGAAATTTGCTTTCATATGTTAGTTATGAAAATCCTTATACATATTCAGGTACAAGATGCAATGATATGGCTACATATTTACAATCACTTACCAACACAATCTTTTATTGCTGTTATCTAATAATTTGCAATCTCTGGGCTGATTTAAGAAAGATTTAAGAAAGGAGGAAATCAACTGGAACAACTAAATTCACTAATGTTAAACCAATGTGCATGCTTCCCCACCCCCAGCCATTCACAAACCCTTAAAATAAACCTGACTCTCCTCATTTATCCTGTGACTTGGTTTCTCCCTGGTTCAGTTTCAGAAATATCATCTAACAAAAATCACACTTTGCCATAGTCATTCATACACAGTCATCAAAAGAAATCCAACATGAATCTGACCAAAACACTATATCCAACTACCAATTTATAAAAAATACCGAGGACAAAGAAATATGCTAAAGTTTACCACATAGACACAATCAGCAAAATTTAGAATGAGGAGAAACTGTAGCACAAACTATCTAGTTGTACAACAATAAATAGAAAGGAAGAAATAGAGGAGAAACCTGCAGATGAAAAGAAATGCAAGATTTATCAACCCATTACAATGTGGCTCATTTGGATTCTGAGTCAAAAAAAAAACTACTAAAAATGTGAAATTATAGACACTAGGATATTTGAACACTCACTGGTTATTTAACAGTTTTAAGAAGTTAATGGTATGTTAAAAAATGATTATTTTAGATACATACTAAAATACTTCTGGAAAAGGGGATATAATGTCTGGGATTTGCTTCAAAATAACCCATGAGTAGGGGAAGTGGGCAGAGGTACAGATAAAACTAGACTGACAAAGAGTTATAATTATTGAAACTAGGTGACAGGTACGTGAAGGGGCTGCATACTATTCTGTATACTTTTGAATATGTTTGAGAGCCTCTATTTTTTTTTAAGCGTATGCACAGGATGTAAACACTAATTCCCAAGTCTCTAAGAGTATGGGTACTGTTCTATGCTTTCAATGATGAGCTTTTTGTCTCAGCAGTCACTCACTGTTCTTCCTTTTATACCCTGTAATGATTTCTTCTACTGACACAGGCACAATCTTCTATAGATTAACAGAACAATTCAAGAACATTCTCTGCATGGAATTCACAATAACAAACAGGCTAACTTTCCATTTTTTTGGTTCTCTGTCCTTCAGGAAGCCTAGCAAGGTGATGAGCAGGTTCCCCATCCATAAATACATCCCTTCTCGAAAATCCCTTTGAGATGTGAATGTGATGAGGTGCAGGATCACAATGGTTAATGGGACACTATGAGAATGAGGGATCAAGAGCACAGCAGGAGAAAAGTTTTTAGAAAAAGACTTCAGGATAAACAATCACATTATAATCACATAAATAATCTCATTACAATGGTCCTTACTGAGAGGCTGCTGTTGACAGGCACGTGTCCAATGGAACACCATTGTTCATTCAGAATTGCATTGCTTCCTTTCATCCCAGTCAATTACTCAAGTTCTCTGCATTGCCCCCTTTGCATGACAAACATTTCTGACTTGCCACGTTTCCTTTTTCTTGGGAGACCCTCCATGTAGAATAGAGTAAGGCAGGCAGGGTTGACTGTGTTAAGTCCCTACCTGTGTCCCGACTGCTCTGAGACGTGGAATCAGTCTCCACATTATAGATGACTGTCCCCTGAGAATCAGAAGAGAAGTGACTGACCACAGACTCATGGTGGAAGTGTTTGTAGGGATAGCTCTCCGTTGAGGAATCTGTTCGAGTATCACTTGAAATGGAGGGCTCCCTCCCTGAGGGAAGGAGGAGACAGGCAAAGGTGAGGAGAGAGATGACAGTGACAGAGAGAGGGGCAAAGAGTTGGATGGCAACACAAGTCCATGAGGTAGGAACTTCCTAAACAGTAGGATAAGAAGGATATACCAGAGCTGTTCTTTCTGACACCCAACCTCAGATAACACACACACATATAAATAATGCCTCCCACTCCTGCCCCTACCTTGCTGAAGCCCTCAATTTGCCTGCCACTGTGAAAAACTGTGGGGCTTTTAGAAAGCTGAAGGAGGGAGAAGTAAGAAGAAAGAAAAAAGCTGTGGAAAGCAAAATCTAGTTAGATGGCAAGTCCCAGGCTGACACATAACACGTTGCTTCCCTATCCCATAATTTTTCTCCTATACTGTCAGAAAAGTCATTTGTAAAAATTTAGTTTATATTATAAATTATAAGCATGTTTAACATGCATGAGACATTCAGGGGCAGTTATTTATACTTTGGTGTGAATTAGTTCATCTGGACTGCTTTCCTCTGCACACCTGGCTGAGATAAGCACGACAGTGTGAATGGGTGTTTGAAGGGAGAAGCGGCAGAGCAGGTCTGGGTGGGGTGCAAGGGCGGAGTGAGCACACCAAGTGGGAGGGAGGCACAAAGAAAGAGGAAAAGAGTCCAGAGATGAGTCTCTTCTCTTTCAAAATTATATGCAGGGCCATCCAGCCCTAGATCCAAAACAGGAAAAAGAACATGACTTTTCCCTCATTTTAGGAATCAAGCCAAAACCATCAGGGTTGTATTTCTATTATAGGATGAATTTCTGAGGGACAGCCTGAGATCTTAGCAATAAAGCTGAAATTGTTTCCACAGGAAAAAATGATTTAAGTTCCAAATAATTGAATTAGAAGTGAACAGCTACAGAATATTGCTTCTGCACTTGGCATTTTAAAACAAAAATCTCTCATCCCGAACAAAGTGACTAGCTTTGTAGTAACTCGTATCATTTTCTTGGTCCTAACAATTCACATCACTGTTAAATCGCTAGTAAAAATCAGTCACCTTAGCAATATGAGATGGTTAAATAATGAGGTTTCCTCATAAACTTAATATCTCAGTCTAAATCAACATAACTTCCTTCTGACTTTTGAATCGGGGCCAGGTGATCAAAACAACACATTCAGACAACAGTGAAGGCAACTAAGCCTGGCACAACGTGGGCTTCAGCACGAGTTGGCAAATCTGCCTTATCTTTCTCCAAGCTAAGTCAAGTGCTAGGCTCATGGCTATGAGACCCTACTATCTAGTCATCACACGGCCAGAGGGAGGGAGGAAAGTAAAGAGCTGGGCTGCTCACCTGAATCTTCACTATCGTAGCATGTCCTGCTGTACGACTGGAACTCAACTTGGGGGGGCAAGTCCTGGGTGGACACTGGGGTACCCTGGGGATCTGCATAAAGCAGCAGCAAAGGCTGATAATGCCCCTTGATGCATTTGGTCACCACATCCTTCCACTTGGGCCCAATCTGAACCAGAACAACCAGAAAAGCAAGACAATTATACTTCATGTCCATAATTCAACATATATCTTTCTGTTCTATTTTTCTAAAGAAAAAGAGATGAAAAGACAAGAACTGGGTAAAAAGACAACAGAAGAGATCACAGACCTAAATTTAAGACAAAATCTTTTTTTTAAATTTTTGGCCACACCATGAGGCATGCAGGTAGTTCCCCAACCAGGGATCAAACCTGTGCCTCCTACACAGTGAAAGCACAGAATCTTAACCAACGGACCACCAGGAAAGTACCAATGAATTTTTTGTTAATTCTTTTTTTTTGTGAGATCCTTTTAGCTAAGGAATGATGAATAAAATTATTCTTATTCATGTAAAACATCAATTCAGTTGTGAAATATGAATAAAAGTTCTCAAAGCTGAATATGCTATGTGAGGCAATTTCAGTTGTACTTGGGGACCAATTTCTTTTCACAGACATCAAATAAAAGCCCCTCCTTGAAATCTGCATTTCTATCATTTTCTCCTAAATATTACAATCACTTGTATGAAGCTAGAGAGCACACAGAAACTCTCTCACAGACTGCCTTAGAATAAGTGACATTCCGTTTCAGAGTTCACATGTGGCAGGACATAAAATGTCAAACCGCTTAGCATGGACAGCTGAAGCTTGCAGCTTTAGCTTTGTGCTGGATTCAGTGCTGCCAGTGGGAAAAAGTGACAGGACAGCCACGGAAACAACAATCCAGTCAAATCCCCACACTGACTTCTCCTAAGTCTGCACCAGTCACGTTCTTAGACAGTGTGTTCTTGCAGTCAGACAACTAGCACAGTGCTTATTTCATAACAGATGTTCAGTAAATGTGTAACTGAGTTATTTTAACTGAAACACATTTATATGCTTTTCTCATACAAACCATATTTACTATAAGGCGGTGGTATTATTTTTCAAATAAAAAAATCTAAAGCTCAAAGAACTTACATAAGTCGCCCAAAATTACAACAGTAAAAAAGAGACGAAGAAGAGAATCAGGGAATTTGACAAATTCCCACTTTACTATTTGTGGAAAATATTACGAAAGGTCCACAGTTGGGATAGATTAGAGTCAGCAATTTCCTAGATGCTAACCTTATCACAAGAGGCTTCCTAACTCACATGGATCATTTAAACTACTTCAGCCACATGCTCCATGGTTTAGATAGCACCAAATTTCCAGCTTTAAATATCATCATGGCCTTATTTTTTTTACACTATCCCAAAACACGTTAATCCACGATAGAGTATTTCAGGGAGATAACTACTACAAAACAATTTATAGCAGTCCTGAGACAAAGCATTACTCACTGTTAATTCCAAGATTTGGAATTCTGAATTCCGTGCTAAGCTTATAAACTAATTTGAGACATTAGATTGTTCTTGCTCAAATCAACCAATGACTGTATTTAAAAAGCCCTTTTAACTATAAATAGAGAACTGTGCTGAATGCTTGGTGAGGGGACTTAAAGACAATATAGAAGATAAATTGATTCTGTCTTTAAGGAACTTGTTTTGTTGGGAGAGACAGGCAGACAGACAACAAAATTATGAAAATAAAACACTGAAGACAAATAACGGTAGTTTTTTGTCCCAGGCACCAAACACATCAAGAAGGGTTTGAATATTCCTACCTCCTTGACATGAGCATCATCAAAATACATCCATTTGCGGATTTTTGTTTGGAAAAAGAATGTAGAGTAATGTTTGCCGTAGTAACAGATCATTCCTACTAAGTACAGTTCAGACTGCTTAGCCCGGTCATCTGTCACTCTGAAAAACAGCTGTGGGGAAAGAGGAGAAAGCAAAGAAGAGTCACATACTCAATCCTCTCATATCATCTCTCAAAAGACTCCATCATTTCTTAATTAAGGTACTGACTTGCTTCTTGTTTGGCTAGTCCATATTATCATAAGTAATGAATCTAAAAAGGCAGAACTTAAGGAAAAGAGAGAAAATGGTCAAACTGGTAAGGTGATGATGCTTCTTCATACATTTTAATAATTTTTCTTGCTGGGGCTTATCCTAAGAGGAGCCAGGAATGTTGGGGGAAAAAAAAGAATAAAACTTTCTTAAGTTTCAAAAGTTATTTATCAGCTGGCGCCATAAATACAAAGTTCCTGCTGAGACAATAAGTAGAGGATAAGAAAGGCCTTAGGAGGAGGAATTGCTTCACACTGGTTACTAGCATTTCAGTTCCAAGATGTCCAGCACTGTCCTGGGTACAAAGAGACATATAAAATGTTTGAAGGCAAGGACTCTTGCCTTAAGGAACCTGTTTGGTTGAGAAAGCAATCATAAAAACAAAACAAAAGTAGAAGAGAAAACATATGCTACAGAAAAAGTGAGCTCTTTATTGTGCAGAGCTATTATGTCAGAGAGTCTTTGGCAAGGAAATCTAAAATAAGATCCCAGTAGTCCACTTATTCTCAGCCACAACTTAACGACATTAAAAGACAACAAAGGATCTCCTTAGCCACAGGACCATCAGAGAGAGAAACCAGTAGAAAGGAAATTACAAACTTCCTGGCTCTTCCTCTGAACTGAAGGAAAATTCTGGCTGTACCTATATTAGGACATGCAGCTGATAAGGCAATGACCCCACGTTTGAAGTCTGTTCCCTACTTCCCTGAATAGATGCGTGGAAAACCACTAGAACTCTCTTCCAAGCCAATTCATTACCGTGTCAACAGACACTGGTTCCTCACCATGAATTTAATATCTGTGACTCATGTCACCAACTTCTGCCTCTTTCATCGCCCACAGTAGCACTAGTCAGGACTGCTTACCTCTTTGACCTTACTACCTCCCATGGATGAATACACTTGTATTAACTAACAATGAGCAGAGCACAGGATAACTCTATGAATTATTTGATTTTTTTTTAAATTAATTATTTATTTTTGGCTGCGCTGGGTCTTCATCGTTGTGTGGGCTTTCTCTAGATTCAGTGAGTAGCGGCTCCTCTCCAGTTGTGACGCTCAGGCTCCTCACTGCAGCGGCTTCTTTTGTTGCAGAGCACAGCCTCTAGGGTCTGCAGGCTCAGCAGCTGTTGCACATGGGATTAGCTGGTCTGTGACACATGGGACCTTCCCGGACCAGGGATCAAACCCATGTCTCCTGCACTGGCAGGCAGATTCTTAACCAATGGACCACCAAGGAAGTACTGAATTACTTCATTTTTATCAATAACTAAGCTCTGCCCATCGTAGCTTTCAAGGCCAAGATCATTCCATATCTTCCAAAAAGCCTTTGCCACCTATACACAGAAATGTGAGCATGTACATGCATGCATATGCATGTCTACATACACATACAATCCATTTGTTCAAAACTCTTTAATATTTGTCATTTAGGATACACCTTTGTGTTTAGAGCTCATTGCCCTTGAGCAATACTAAGATACAAGAACTCCAAGTGAGAGATACAGGTAATTAACACTCACATCACCCAGCTTAAGGCAGGTGCCCAGGCTGTGAATGACATCCTCTGCCAAGTCTGAGTGGTCCGAGTCCCATACCAGCCCAATAGTGATAATCTGTGGTGCGTTCATCAACACACGGCGAATCCGAATCCTTTCTCCACAGTTGCTCTGAAATACACATATAAGGTCAGTTTGACATGTTTCTCACTGGCTCTGCCTTAATTCCACTAACCCCAGGGCTCTCCTCCCCACTCTGAACCCCACACCTGACAACTCACCGGGCAGTTCCGCAGATCCCCCATGGTGCTGGCATTCTGCAGCAGCTCACCAAACATGCTTGGTGAGGGTTTTTCTCGTCTTTCCAGCATACAAATAGCCTGATTGCTTCGAGATGGGAAGTTGAAGGGGGATGATTTGGGGAGTTGTACAGAGTTATAGCTAAATCAAATAAATCATTCATGCAGATTCCTAACTCACATGTTTGACTTCCTTCCTCTGCCCACTATGCTAAAACCCCTTGTCCTGACCAGCCTCAGTGTCCCACAGAGTAAGTGAGCCTTTTGGTCCCAAATCCAAAGCTCATAGAATCCCCATTCCTCCTCCCACTCTGCTGGCCAGAACTGGGACTAAGAGAAGGGGAAAGATGGGACAGGAAAGGAAGAGAACAAAGGTTATTCAAAATGACTGTTCTGAGATCCCACAGTATAGCAAAGACTCAGCAATAAGGCTACAAGCTACCTGGGAGCCTTTGGTTAAAACCCAGGAATGCCTATGAATACAGAGAACGAAACGCTGTAAGACTCACCAAAGGGAAGTAGTGGAGATATAATGCACCATCTGGATGAAAGGCAGCGGGTCAGAAGTGGCGCCACAGCTGGTACATACGCACTAAGCCCAGGAAGAAAAAAGTGACACCAGTAGCCATAGTCATTAACTCGTTTGGCCCCCATGTGACACTCTACATCCTCGGATAAAGTGTTCTTAAAGAAAAGGTCTAAGAAGTGATAGGGATAAAGATAAGGTTCACCTGCTCGAACAGTGTCATCGCAAACTTCTGGTGGGAGATGCAGTGCTGGGCAGTACATATGTCCTCTTTGGTTTCATCAGCAATGTGGAAGTGAATTCTCATCAGGAGGTTTTCCTAACAGGGAAGGAACAAAAGCAGCATATGAAAAACATTTAACAAAGAAAAGCACAAATTTGTTGGCAGTTTACTCACAGAGACAGCAATCTTTCTGGGAGGTGAGAATATCTCTGATATATTTAAAAAGTTTTTAATTTGAAATAATTATCAATTCACAGAAAGTTTCCCAAAAAAATTGTATAGGCAGTCCATGCACACTTCACCCAGTTTCCTCCACAGAAGGCATCTTACCTAACTATAGTATGATACCCACACCAGCAAATGGACATCAGCACAATCCAGAGTTTATTCAGATTTCACTGGCTTTACAGACATTCATCGGTGGGTCTGTAAAGCTCAATTCAGTTTTATCACATGTATAGTCATATAAACACCTTCACAATCAAGATATAAAACGGTTTCATCACCACAAAGCTCCCTAATGCTATCCTTTTATAACTTTACCCATTCAATCCCAACCTTAACATATTAGCAACCACTAATATGTTCTCCTAGCTCTACAATGTTATTATTTTAAGAATGCTATATAAATGGGATCAACCTTTTGATACTGCGTTTTTCTCTCAACATAATTCCCTTTAGATCATTCAAGTAGTTGCACATCAACCGTTTACTTTTACTGCTGCATAGTATTCCATGGCATAGAAGTACCACAGTTTGTCTCACCATCTATCCATTAAAAGTTATTTGGGGCTTTTTACTTTGGGGCTATTATACATAAAGCTTCTATGAATATTCATGGATAGGTTTTCATATGAACATATGTTTTCATCTCTCTGGGATTCATGCCTAGGAATCTAACTTCTGAATCTTATGGTAGTTTTCAAGTTTAGTGTTTTAAGAAACTGCCAGGGGACTTGCCTAGTGGTCCAGTGGTTATGACTCTGCACTCCCAATGCAGGGGGCATGGATTTAACCCCTGGTCAGGGAACTAAGATCTCACATGCTGTGCAGTGCACAGGGAAAAAAGAAACTGCCAAAGTGTTCTCAAGAGTGGCTAGATCATTATAGATTCCTACCAGCAATAAATCAGGGATCCAGTTTCTCAGGGGTACATTTTAACCTGTAATAGGATGTACATTTCTCAGATTGTTTAATAGTTGCACAAAGAGGGCGTTCTGAAGACTGACGGGTGGCACCTGGAGTTGAAAAAAGTGAGGGTTGTCTACTAAAAATCACCCAAAGTAGCACATCATGTTTGTGCTAAGGACTCAGCTACTGTCTATTTAATTATCCTGGGTAATGCAGGAGCTCTCAAAGTGTGGTTCCCCAGACCAGGAGTATCAGGATTAGCTCACCTAGGAACTTGTTTCAGATATTCTTGGGCCCTACTCCAAACCTACCAAATCAGAAACTCAAGAGAGTAGGACCCAGCAATTTATATTTATATAACGAGCCTTGTCTCCTCTGAAGGTGAAAGCTACTGTTCTGTGCAATGGCAAGCACAAAACGACCCTAAGCCTGAAGGAAAAAGAATAAACCCACAATTCACACTGAGAATGAATTCATACTCAGCAGAGACAACTTAGAGCTCTGAGAAACCAGGGAAATTCTAGTGCTAGCTGTAGAGATGAGGAATACAGTAAATACCACAGTAAAGTAGCAAGTCCCTGACAGAGACCATCCACAGACTCACCCCGTATCAAAGAGGGCCAGGGGCCAGCACTTACAAAGCACTCCGCAGCATCATCCATAATTCCCAGCTGGAAACGCTGCTCATCCTGAAAAGTCTTTGCCAGAGCACTGCGGAGAGCGTCAGATGGAAGCACTTTTTCACTACTGCACTGAAACTGGTTAAAGATTCCCTGTGGAGAAGAGGTTAGACAAGGGGAAAAGCACAGTGCTATTACTCAGCTTCTATGCATCCCAGTCGGCCGTGCTAGCATCTCCATGCTTCTAGCTATGGAACCAAATGTACCTTCCAGGAGTTGATATGCCTGCAGTAAGTAATAAAAAAAGTAAAAAACAAGATTCATAGGAATGGGCATGACATGCGCTCATAAGGATCCTTGCTCTTCCATCTGAGTGTGATATACCATTAAGGACACATTAGGAGAGACTGTTGTCATGCGTTAAAGAAATGCAGTTACCTCATTTCCTCTGATATATAAAGAGATAAATGGTCTATAGTAAATAAAGATAAATTATAGGTCAATAAACTGGCTAATTATTCTCTGGTGACTCATCCTATGAAATCTGGCCCTCTTCTTTTAAACTGTTTAGCTGCTATAAAATTACCCAAAAGTAAAAGGAATAATATAACAAATACGTACATGTCTAACACTCAGAAATAAACATTCTATCATGTTTACTTCTAATCTGCAGATAAAGCTAAAGTCCCCTTTAAGCCCAGTCACTCACTACCATGAGTTCACAGCACAATCTTTTGTTTTTAATACTTTATATATATTTGTAAGTGTGTGTGTATATTTGTCTCTCAATAACATATAGTATGCTTGTGTGTACAGCTTCTTTGTTTATGTAAGAAGTATCACACTGAATTTTACTTTTTTAAAAAAAATTCAGCATTATTTTTGAGGTTATCCACACATTTCACCCCTTCTCCTTGCTGTATGGCATTACATCAGGTTACTCTAGCACATCTATTTATCATTTTTTAATTGACAGAAATTTTGGCAGTCTCCACTTTTTTGCTATTATAAAGAGATTATGGCAACTTAAACTTCTACCAGTGCCTGAATATAAATAAATTGCCCCGTATCCTTGTCAGCAATTAATATAGTCAAACTGGTTAATTTTAGTCTTTCTAACTGCCTTAGTTTTTCTGGGTCTTCTGTGAGTACTACTTATAGCAAATACCTTCTTCGAGTCTTCTGGTATCTTTCAAGCAAAGCAGTTTTTTATTCTGGTGTAACTAAATGTATCTGCCTTCTCCATCTTTACCTGTATTTGAAACAATGATTAATGTGATATGCAGAGAATGGAAACAGAGAGTGGCAACAGTGGCACCTGGCTTGAGGTGGCTTCCCCAGTGGTATTAGACCCTCCGCCCGGAGATTAGAATGTGTTCACTGACATTACATGGCCCAGATCCACACTAAGCCACCCAGATAAACTACTCCCCCAACAGTGAGTGACATATCAACATGAAAAAGAAGGTCTCTCTCCTGAAATCCTTGTTAGTAATTATTCATATTAAAAAAAAATCCAGGGTTATTTTTCAGACTTACGAATGAGACCAGAAATGAGACCACTTTTATCAACCTACCTATGTGAGCTAACAGTAAGAGGTCCCACCAACCTAAAATGGCTATTCTTGGTCCTCATTTTACTCAACACTTTACTTGCAGTACCTCAGTCACTCATTCCCTTCAGATTTTTATCCAAACATTACTTTCTCAATATAGTATTCCTTGATCACTCTATTTAAAACAGCAAGCTTCCCCCACTTTTTCTAAACCTCCCACGTTTATCTGTTTTAAGTTTCCCTATGGCACTTGTTACCAACAGTCATTCCATGTATTTTATTTATTTATTGTCTAAATGCACTCCCTAGAATATGAAGTCAGAAATTTCTATCCTTTAATTCCTTGCTATACTCCAGCACCAAGAATAGTACTGGCATGTAAAAGGCTATCAACTATTAATTTTCGGGCTTCCCTGGTGGCTCATTGGTAAAGAATCCACCTGCCAATACAGGAGACAAAGGTTTGATCCCTGACCTGGGAAGGTCCCACATGTTGCATAGAAACTAAACTTGTGCACCACAGCTACTGAGGCTGGCTCTCTAGCCAGGAAACCACAACTGCCGAGCCTGAGCGCCACAACTACTGAAGCCCACACTCCCCAGAGCCTGCGCTCCGCAACAAGAGAGGCCACCGTGCTGAGAAGCCCTCACACTGCAACTGGAGAGCAACCCCTCTCGCTGTCATGGGACAGAGAACCACACAACAATGAGGACCCAGTGCGGCTAAGACAGTATATAAATAAATTTTAAACGTTTTTTTTTTTAATTTTTAAAAATCTAGTTTTAAATGAATGAATGATTTTATATGAGTAGATCTTATTAAGGGAAAATATTAAGTCCCTACTCTTTTTAAGCAGATGAAGAACCAACTTTCTGAGTGAAAATTTTTAAAGTAATATAACCAGTTCAAGCAAAATGGGACTAAACCTCATTCTTCTAATTTCAAGTAGGAACTGTTTTCTTCACACTATTTTCTTAATATCATCATTCCACCTCATACACATTGAACATCTATCCCTATAATAACTTGGGAACAATTTACCTTGTACCTGGCTATTATTTGCCTATAAACAAGTCTATGGTATGAAGGAGGCAGTACCAACAAACTATATTTAGTATTATTTAACAAGCATGGAGTTAGGGGCAGAGGTCTCTTATAATTACTTTTAAGTTATTTTGGACTGACCTAGAAAGTTTTAAAAAGTCTATTATAAGATCAGGTAAAGGCAGAGAAAGATCTTCCATAATTTGTTGCTGGAAGTGAAAGAACATCTATCAGTGACCCCTTAAACTAGACCAAAAGGAAAGGTCTAGGTCCACAGTTAAACACTCCCAGCGGCAAGTGGATACCGGCCAACACATTTAAACACTCCCAGAGGGCAACTGGATACCGACCAAGTGACCAATGGTATTTTGAAACTTGGGAAAATGTGAAGAAAAAAGGAAAAGGAAAGTAGGAAAAGAAGTAGTGACTGCTTCTACATATGGTGATCTGAACACTTGATGATATAATGAAAGAGAGTCACTTGAGCATGGCCAAACTTGGTAACCGATCATATTCCCACCTGTCATTCTTCTCAATCATTAATGGTAAGGCATCAATGCTCTTGGGCAAGGGATGGATACGGTTTGGTCCTTTGTTCAGAGCCCACAATCAGTTCCAAAACAAACCAATACAAAATTAGTTTCAGGACAGTTCTGTACAAACACAACGAATGCAAACTACAGCCCCTTTAGTGTTTCTCAACTGGGTTTCCTCAAGAATTAAGTCTTAATACTCGAAGGCATCAACAGCTCCTAATGAATTAACTTCTCTCCTACACACAGTACTAGTTATGTTACCATCCTAGAGAGAATTAAGAAAATGGCCACTCAAAATACTTTATGGCTCCGATGACCCTATTTGAGAAAGGACAGAGCTCCATGGAGAGATGGCATAGCATAATAGCATAATAGTATGGACTGTGGAACCATACTATTTGTGTTCAAAATCCCAGCCCTATTATTTATCATCTATATGACCTTGAACAAGTTACTTAACTCCTCTAGGCTTTAGTTTTCTCTTCTAAAAGAGAATTAATAATAGTATTTACCTCCTAGGATTATTTAAGGATTACCTAAATTATCTATCTTTATACTTATATCTTAGACAGATACTTATATCTTAGTCTGATAGTATGAAAGTGCTATCTAACTGCTGTTATTATCATCACCATTCTATTTGGGAGTTATTTTAGGTTACTGCCTGCACTGACCTATGAAGAAAGGCCTTGAGTCAGATACACTTCTGCCTTGAGCTACCTCCTCAGTCTCTGAGATCTGGGTACGAAGGTTGAAACTCTTCTCTATTCTGCCGCTTGTATTTAAGAGGCTGATTTCCCATGACCTAGATAACAAGGGAAAGAAAGACTTAAAGTCAGAGCTCTGCCTGCATCCACGGTGCATATGCAACAACAGATCTGGCTCTTGCGCTCAGTGGCATCATCTCCATGCTACTCTTTTTTAACCTCTTAGTTACAGACAGCTTTCTCCATACACACTGAATATCTTTTCAGAATAGCCTCTGCTTGCATATTCTTTCTTTTCTTATTTTAACTATTATCGGTCTTGTTAGGAAAAGCATGTGCATAAGGGATGAGGCAGCCTCAGCCTGCCCAGCGTGCATCTGTGGAGCCACAGCTCTGGAAGAAGCTAGAGCACAAAGCCCCTCTGTTAGGGCAGCACACTAACCCCTGTGTGTCCCTCTCACAGGAGCACAAGGCTGGAACGAGCCTTCTCCTGTTCCCTTTTTCGCCCTCCTCCCACCTTTCCCAGAGGGAGATCCTATTCACACCAAAGAAAGCCAAGAACATTTAGTTCAGCAATAAGAACAGGTGGTAGCACCAATAAGGAACAAAAACTGGTATTCTTCCAGTTGCTGAGTTCTATGGCAGAGAGGGAGAGAGGGCAGGAAGAACCAAAACCCAGGAATCATTTTCCTCTGTGGGGTCCCTGTCAGTTTCATTTCAATAAATAGAAAACCCAACTTGGAGGTTTCTCTCTGCTCTTCTTCACAGAGTGAAACCAAAGAGGTGTTCCTTTTCATTCTCAGGAAAAGGCAAATTACTTTTTGTTTATTAACTATTTTCCTGGATGCGGTGCAAAAGCAACAAGACTTTAATGACTAAAAGCAGGTGCTTCCCCACCCATCTCTCTTGGATCAAGGAGCAAAACAATTCTACCCACATGAGCATATAATTATTTGGATTAGTAAAAACCATGTAAATAAGATAAAAGCACCATAAAGACAGAAAGTCTTTGTACTTTGGCATGTACAAATGCAGCTGTTGCTTGAGATTTTTTTTCTTTCCCTTAAAACACAGACTTTGTCTTTAAGCAAGGAATAGCTGATTATTTCTCTCTCAGAACTTCCTAGCTCTGTATCAAAAAGAAGTCATGAGTAGGGAAGATACAGGTCAAAGAAAAGGGCTGTCACTAAATTTGATGCTTTATGGACCCAAGGTTTTTGGAAAGTGCCCTAGTTGGCAGTCCAACTCACCTCTGAGAGGTGTCCAGCAATATTTTCTACAAAGGCATGACGCATGTTACACACTGCTGCTAACTCAATTCTCAGGATTTCTCTTCTTGCTTTGAGCTTCCCAAATCTATAATTTTGGCTCTTGTAACTATCTTTTTTCCCCCCACACCTCCTGGAAATCATACACCTAAACAAATCATAAACCTAGACATGGCCAATTGAGCATGTTTGTAAACACAATCCTTTGAAAGGAAGATAAAGGAGCTACTCCTAGTGGGTCACTGACTGCTGAAAGAGAGAAATTTCATCCTAGTTTTGTGTGTTCAAAAGAAAGTTGAACGTTTTCTTTCAAGAGGAGAAAGAATGTTTAAATGTTTACCATTCTGGCACCCAAAAGAGTAACACTGGATTTTTAACATTTATTGCAAAGAAGTTCAAACATACCAGGTTAGACAAAATGGCACAATAAATTTCCTTGTACCCATTATCCATTCTCAACAACTATTGGCCTGTGGCCAAGCTTATTCTATATATATCACCCACCCACTCACCCCTTTCCCAGATCATTTTGAAACAAATACCAGACATTATCCATCTGTAAATATTCAGGAGATGCCTCTAAAAAAATAAGAACACTTCTAGTTTAAAACATAACCATAATACTACTACCACACTCTTAGAAAAAGGTATTCAGTCAGTTCAACAGAAACGCTTGCTCAAACTCTGGGGGAGGCAGAGAACAGCTGGCCAGTTTCTCTCCTGGGATTCTTTAACTTTATGTCTTAAAATAGCCTCTGGACTTCCTAATTAGAAAATTAACCACATATCCTATTTCAGTTCCTTTAAATTAAATTCAGTTATCAATACCATTTTCTCCCCATGAGTTTAGGGCTTTATTTGCACTCAGTTCATAATCTAAAACCTTGGACTTGCAGTGGTGAAGTAAAAGACCATCATAAACTACCTTTCACCCTCATTCCTCCCACTCATACAAAAAAGACACCCACATACACACAAAGGTAGAGACACAGAAATACCAAGACTTCAAGACACTGGACAGGTAGACACAGAGGCATAAATAGGCCAGATTCATCAGGGAATAGTACTGCTTTCAGTGGGAGACCATAAACTAATATTGAGCTAAACTAAACTAAAATATAAGTCAATCTGCTAGTTTTTGCCAAGATCAAAAATGTAGGACCATATAGATTACCAACAGAATTCAAATCAAATTTTGAGAATCAATATCCTAACCATTTACTCCATGGGGAAATAAAAAATGGAACCCTTCTGGACAAGCACAAGGATTGTGAGATTGTATAAGTTTCAGGTTCTGCCATAAACTCTGGAAAGGAAAGAATCATGGTGATCTACTATATTTTTCCCTGTAGTCATATTCTCTATTTGAAATATCATGTAAAATTCTGAACTCTAGAATTTCATTTTTGCTTTTTTTTTTTTTTTAACTTTATATTGGAGTATAGCCAATTAACAGGTGATGCTAGTGGTAAAACCTGCCTGCCAATGCAGGAGACATAAGAGATGCAGGTTCGACTCCTGGGTCAGGAATGCCCTAGAGGAGGGCATGGCAATCCACTCCAGTATTCTTGCCTGGAGAATCCCATGGACAGAGGAGCCTCATGGGCTCCGGTCCATAGGATCGCAAAGAGTTGGACACAACTGAAGTGACTTAGGAGTAGCAGCACAGCCAATTAACAAGGCCGTGATAGTTTCAGGTGGACAGCAATGAGACTCAGCCGCACATATATAATTTTTCAAAGGATAAGAGCTTAAGTTTTATACTATCCAAGTTATGTCAATTGTTAAATTAACTCAGAAAACTTAGGGACAGACTAATACAACTTTAAGAAAAGTTAGGGACTTCCCCAATGGTCAAGCGGTTAAGAATCTGTGCTTCCACTGCAGGGGGCACAGGTTCCACCCCTGGTCAGGGATCTAGCATGCCATGTGTGCAGTGTAGCCAAAAAGTTAAAAAAAAAAAAAAAAAGGACTAAGAAAGGTTAACAGAAAGATCACAAAAATACAGTCATATTCCACAAATAGGCAAAACAATGAAGTTCAACTTAGACACGTGCCTTAGACATAAGGACCTTCCTTATGTGAGGGCTGTTTGTTACGAGCTAAAATTTCTGGGTAACATACCAGAAATCTAATTTCCTGGTTTACATAGTCAGTCCAGGATAATGGGTTTATTGTTTTCTGATACTGGCAATGACTACAAGACAATGAAGACCTTCCTAAAATCTACAGAAAAAACAAACAAACAAAAATGACCAGACTGTAATTCCTTATACCACTTTACTCCGTATGTGTATGTTTCAGTCCCCTGCATAGTAACAGCTACATGGTACAAAATAAAAAAATATTGAGATTTGTTCCCTTAACCCTCAAATTTCCTCCCAGTTAACAAGTGAGCAATCAGCAGAGCATAGACTTTACTGCTCCTTCACAATAGTCTTACTGCTCTACAGATACAGACTTATACATTCCAGGACACCTTAATATACAAAAACCTATTTCTTCCATCCCTACCTCCATCATCACCACCACTCTGAGGCTTTTAGGCCTTATATTAAGTCTTAAAAAAAAAATTCACTAATTGAGAAGATTTACTGGATTTAATCAATCAATGCAGCATTCTTCTTTGCCTATAACAAAAAACACTCTGTCCTACATCCTGGCACTGCAAAGCCTCTAGTACAATCCCTGGAAGGAGAACAAAATCTTTGTGGCATACTAAGTACAGAGGACGGATTTCCTCCTCTGGATAGAGATAAATAAATAAACCAACACCAAAGTAAAATCATACCCTGGGGGCCAGGGTGTACGAGCAGATTCGATATGAGTAAGAGCTCTGGGCTATAGGCGTGACAAGGGTTTAGGTCAGTAATACTAGATGAGAATAAATTTGGTGTTTTAGAAGGGACAGGGTAATTAGCACACAAGTCCCTTCTATTTGCTAAATCAGAGTTGAAAGACATCGTGGTTCAAAGTAAGCAGAAAGACTAACAAATTCTTCATTAATAATTTGCATGCAAGATTTCGAGGCTGCAATTACTTTAGGGACTCAATGTCAAGTAACACCAAAAAAAACCCAACAGTATATTCTACAGGACCAAAAGAAATAGACTATCAAAACTAGTCCATTTCTGTGGTTTTGTGTACAAACCACCAAAAAGTACTGGACACAACATATTCTAGTGTACCAGGGAAGGTTATAAGACACAGGATTACTGACAGACATTCACAGACCAAAAGAAAAAACAAAATAAAGACATGATCCAAATGTATCCACATAAGGCCAATAGTAAATGTATATTTAAGGTGCTAGGTAAAGTAAACAACTGGAGAAAAAGCAGGGATACATATCTTTCAGCCAGACTTGGAAGGGCAAATCCTTCATCCAAACATCAGATTAAGAGAAAGTTGGCTAACTTCTGACTCATCGAGGAACATGTTTGTGTTTCTTTTTGTCCTTAATAGTAGGTTCTAGAGATAAGCAATTATGCTCTAACATAAAGAATTCTGACTTTATAGAATTGGAAAGTTTTGCAGACAATTTCAAATTCAGGGATTCTGGAGTCTCTTGTTTTAAAAAAAAATCTAAGAAATAAGAATTTTATGTATAAAACTTAGCACTAAAGAATGCAAACAGGTCATGAAGTATCAGCAAAAAGGAATTCTTACTGGCCTCATCAAATATTCCCTTAATTTTTAAATAGAAAAATATTTACAATTATACTCACAGAGAAAAAAATATAGAATTATGCCCACGCTGGTCACCACAAAGTTAACATGTAACCTAACCACAGGATACGGTAAAACTGCTATGCTGACAGAACCCTAGCCTTTCACTCTTTCAACAGCTGACCTTTACCATCATGGACTCCCTCCCTGTCCCCACCCCCACCCCTGCATATCTCACTCTTCCCTTATTAAATGAGGCAGGAAGGCTTAGATTAGTGGACCTACTAAAAAAAGTATGAGGCTAAATGTCACAATATGAAAATCTGTGAACAGGACAAAGTGAAAGAGCACATAAGAGAGAAAGAAAAAGGCAATACCCAAACTCCGTAACAAAAACACCAAGAACTACTACAAGACTCGGGCTTCCCTAGTGGCTCAGATAGTAAAGCATCTGCCCACAATGAGGGAGACCTGAGTTTGATCCCCAGGTTGGGAAGATCACCTGGAGGAAGGCAGGGCAACTAAAAGACTACATGAACCCAGAAAAGCTGTGTTTATATTAAGGTCCAGGCACTGAGCATAGCACCAAGAGAGAAGAAAAGCTGGGCCACCTTCCCCAAAACCCACTCAGCCATGCCAAACATTGTTTAAGTCAATCACAGAGCTACATAGAGAGAGTATTTTTAAAACTTCATAAAGAAGATAAATTCTTAAAAGAGTCCTGACAGGTAGATGTGGTTTGATTCAAAAGGGATGTGTTACTGTTTTATTTATCATTATGCTATTGTTTGGGGTGACAAGGGGTGCAGCAGAGTGAATGGCGTCTGCAACGCGTACCGAAGAAGCAGGCACACTATGTGCCACTGTCTACTGTCGTAGCTGAAACAGTCTTGGCAAGGAGAGGAAGGCGAAAGGAAGTGCGAAATTAGTTTTTTACATGTCTATAATCTTGCTTTTTAAAGTGATTTAACAGACAATTGGAAGCCGCTCCAGGGTTATAAGGGAGTAACTTCAAAATATCACTCCAGGGCAGTCTAAGGTTCAAACAAATAGGAAGATATTAGAGATGGGGCGGGGGGAGTATTCTTTTTACTAAAATGGTGGGCAAAAAGACTTATTACTAGAAATATCACAGACCAGAAAGGAGGCATAAAGCGAAATAAAGACGCCTGTGAGGGAATACAGACTATTTTGTTTCCCTCTCTACACTTTAGGCTTTCCAGATTGCTGTATTTTTCTATAATAAAAATCATCATTCAAATAAAGAACAAACATGATGGGTATATACAACCAAAGAATAATAAATCCCCATGTGCTTACCACACAACTTAAAAAAATGGAAAAATTGAGTTTGAGACTCCCTAATTGATTATATCCTCTCCATTCCATGTTCCAGAGGTAACCATTATCCCAAATTGTGTGAAAATCATTCCTTTTTTCTCTGCAGTTTTATCATATGTATGTATCCCTGAACAATATGTTATTTAGTTCTGCCTGTTTTTGCTTTGTATATAAATGGAATCATAGTTTAGCAGTCTTCAGTGACTTGCTTTTTTCATTCAATGGGATTACATCTCTACTGCTCTTAGAGATGATAGGAAACCAATCATCTTAGGAAACCAATGGGATTACATCCCAATAAACCTACTGAAAATACATGTAACTTATCTACCAAATATCATAGCTTGCTGCTGCTGCTGCTGCTAAGTCGCTTCAGCCGTGTCCGACTCTGTGCAACCCCATAGACGGCAGCCCACCAGGCTCCGCCGTCCCTGGGATTCTCCAGGCAAGAACACTGGAGTGGGTTGCCATTTCCTTCTCCAATGCATGAAAGTGAAAAGTGAAAGTGAAGTCGCTCAGTTGTGTCCAACTCTTCGTGACCCCATGGACTGTAGCCCACCAGGCTCCTCTGTCCATGGGATTTTCCAGGCAAGAATACTGGAGTGGGTTGCATAGCCTACCTTCAACATGCTCAGAACATTTACATTAGCCTACAGTTGGGCAAAACAATCTAATATAAAGCCTACTTTGTTGTAAAGTGAATATCTGATCTAATTTACTGAATACTGAAAGTGAAAAATAGAATGGTTGTATGGGTACAGAATGGTTATAACTGTATTGGTTGGTTTAACCTTATGATTGTGTGGCTGACAGGGAATGACTGACTGTGGTTGACTGACAGCTCATTATAGCTGCCCAGCAACACAAGAAAGTATCATATCACATCACTAGCCCAAGAAAAAAATCAAAATGCAAAATAAGGTTTCTACTGAATGCATATCGCTTTCGTATCATCATAAAGTCAAAACAATCATAAGTCAAACCATCATAAGTCGAGGACTGTCTGTAATGTTTCTGTGATTAATTTAAGTTGATATACGTAGCTGCCAACTATTCATTATCACTACTATATAGTATTTTACTCTGGGAATAAACCATAATTTTTAATTCATTACACTATAGTTGGAATGGGTTGCTTCCATTTTTCTGTCATCATAGGAAAATACTACCTTAAATATCCTCTAATATATCTTCTGGTGTGTATGTACAGGGAGTTTTCTACAGGGAATATCTAGAAGTAGAGTTACTGAGTAGCAGGATACCTGTTACTTCAATTTTGTTTGACAAATGCAATGACAACTTGGTTTCCTAAATAGTGGTATCAATTTATATTCCAATCAATAATGTACATAAATTCTCATTATTCTACCTTTTAGGTAACAATTTTATCCAACTTTTAAATTTCTACTAATCTGAAGGGTATGGTTTAATTAACATTTCTTAGATTACTAAATGGATGTTGAGGCTGAAACTCCAATACGTTGGCCACCTGATGTGAAGAGCTGACTCACTGGAAAAGACCCTGATGCTGGGAAAGATTGAGGGCAAGAAGAGAAGGGGATGACAGAGGATGAGATAGTTGCATGGCATCATCGACTCTATGGACATGGGTTTGGGTGGACTCCAGGAGTCGGTAATGGACAGGGAGGCCTGACGTGCTACGATTCATGGGGTCACAAAGAGTTGGACACGACTAAGTGACTGAACTGAACTGCCTGAGATTACTAAAGAGGGTAAGCCTTTTTCATATCCTTTAAAGTTAACTGGCTTTCCCATTCTGAGAAATGTCTATTTATGTCTTTTTAAAAAAAAATTTTTTTGGGGGGCCATGTTTGGGCATGTGGGATCTTAGCTTCCCAACCAGGAACTGAACTTGTTACCCCTGCATTAGGAGCACAGGCACAGAGTCTTAAACGCTGGACTACCAGGGAAGTCCCTATTTATGTCTTTTGTTAGTTTTTCTGTTGACTCATTTTATTTTTTACTTACTCTTCATGGGAGTTCTCTAAGTGCTATGCTAGATACCAATCCTTGTTGATTATATATAATGCAAACATTTTCTCACAATTTGTAGCCCTGTATATTTACTGTCTTTATGGAATCCTCTGATGAACAGAAGTTCTTGAATTTTCTATAGTAAAATATGTCAAACTTTTTAGCTTTGTATTTTTCATGACTTACTTATTAAATCCTCTCTATCACTTAGGCCTTGATACTCCCTTATAGTTTCTTCTAAAACTTACAAAATTTTGTTTCTCACATTTTAGTCCTTAATTCATCTGAAATTCTTACTTTTGGTATAATATGAAGTAGGGATCTAATTTCCTTTTTGTCTATACAAATAACCAATTATCTAAGCACATTTATTGGAAAATCTAACACTCTAATTTTCAAATTAAGTGCACAATAATTAAATGAATGCAAATAATGCCATCTAAAACAAAGTATGTGCAAACTAGAGCTTAATTATGTAACATTTATTTAGCACTGAGGGATTGAAAAGCATTTTACAAAAAAAAAAAATCAAGTTTTTAATCTTCCGATATAGCAAATTTGATAGCTCAGTTGGTAAAGAATCTGCCTTCAATGCAGGAGACCCCAGTTCGATTCCTGGGTTGGGAAGATCCCCTGGAGAAGGGATAGGCTACCCACTCCAGTATTCTGGCCTGGAGAATTCCATAGACTATATAGTCCATGGAGAAGGTAATGGCACCCCACTCCAGTACTCTTGCCTGGAAAATCCCATGGACGGAGGAGCCTGGTAGGCTGCAGTTCATGGGGTCGCTAAGAGTCGGACACGACTGAGCAACTTCACTTTCACTTTTCACTTTCATGCATCGGAGAAGGAAATGGCAACCCACTCCAGTGTTCTTGCCTGGAGAATCCCAGGGACGGGGGAGCCTGGTGGGCTGTCGTCTATGGGGTCGCACAGAGTCGGACACGACTGAAGTGACTTAGCAATATAGTCCATGGGGTCACAAAGAGCCAGACACAACTGAGCAACTTTCACTTTACATAGCAAAAGCATCAGTGAAGGAAAAGAAATCTAATGGATAGACCAGGCAATGATGTGATTGATGAGGAAAGCACCAGAATTCCAACACATCCTCAGAGCTAGAAAGTCCTAAATCATAATCTTTGATTCACTAAGCCCATTTACTTACCTTTCATAAGCAACTGTTTCTCTGAAAAACTCCCAAGATACACCCCTAGCCCTCTAGCTTGAAAAACCAGATGTCTCAGGTGTCCCATAAGGTCTGGTGGTTGGTTTTCTTTATCTGACTTATATAATTGTATTGATTTATATTAAAGTAACAATTTGTCCCTCTGGAAAATGAAACATAACAAGACCGTGACAACCAATTCTCCAGAGTCCAGTCTGGGTCAGTGAAGAATAGGGCACAGTCCTAACTAATCAAAGGCATGTCAGAGGGTCATGTAAGTGCCATCATCTCTTCCTGGTATAGATATGAGTTTTCTATCTGTAGAAATCTATCAGTAGAAATTCTATCTGTAGGAGATTCTCCTACCAGGTATTCCCCAGGATTCAGATACCCCTAGCAAGTAACTTGCCCTGGTTTTTTTTGGTTTTAATGTCATGAACCAGACTTCCCTTGGACTTGATGGCCAAAGGACCACTATGTTTCTTGTCTATCTAAAATTAGATACTTAATGTCAATGTACCTTTCAGAAAATCAAGCCAAATACTTTTTTGAATGGACTTCTGTCTGAATGGATATAGTCAGAAATGTTACAACTTGTAAAAAATCTGGTTTCATTAAAATTTCATATTTAAACTCAATTAACCAATAATTTATTTTCCTAATTTATTTTTTTGTTTTTTTGCTGCACTAAGAGGCACAGAGGATCTTAGTTGCCCAACCAGGGATCAAACCCATGTCCCCTGTGGTGGAAGCATGTAATCTTAACCACTAGACTGCCAAAGAAGTCCTCAATAATTTATATTCTATATTTTGCTAAGCTATAATGGTTGCAAACAAAGAGAAAAAAAAGATATTTGTGACGCTAGTGGCAAAAAGTTCAGAAGTCTCACTTATCTCTTTTCAGAGATATCAGCCTACCGTGGACTAAAACTTCAAACTGATGTTGGCCAAAAAATTGTTTTGACTCAGCTGTTGCAAATTTAACTAGGAAATAACCCTGGAGTTTTTTGGTTATAATTCCTGTTCTCAGATATAAAAACAACTAAGTTAATAATGATCACAACCAAGCATCCTTGTGACAAACCAAGGATTCAGACTTCATGAGACTGAAAAATGACCCTAGAAGCTTCATCATCCAACCACAAATAATGCATTGTATATCTGGACCAAGAAAACAGAGAGCATACATGTTGGAAAACTGATGGAGAATGGGCCTTTTATACATCCTAGTTCTTTCTCTTTAGCAACTTACCTAAAATCTCTGAGTCAGAACTCTCTCACATTACACCATTTTATTTGTCTCTAAATGAATCCTCAGTTTCACTTTATTCAGAAATGAAAAAATTGGAGTCAGACTAAAATAGAACCAATATAAAGAATCTATTACATGTGATAATGGGAAATATTAGGGAACGGGAAAATGGGAAAATTTTAGTACTGGTTTTTCTTCATAGAAACAGTTTGTTGCTAAATTTAGCTTTTATAGACAATAGTTAATTCCATGAAAAACAGCTGGTTGTTTGTTTTTTCAAAATGAAAATTTAGTATTAGTTTTTCAGATAAATACTCAAAGTCTGAGCACATGTAAATAGTACCCTATCACATTAAATAGAGTTGTATGGGCAAAAGGTTCAGAGAAACAGAATACCAAGTAGTATTTCTTTGAAGCAAGCAAAATTAATCATACTTATCCTTTGCACTAAACCAGAGGCAGATAATGTAGCAACAAATTCTTTAGCATTAATCTGAACAATCAAACCACCTCAATATCGATCATTTGGCAACCTAACGACAGTGAGAAGAAACAAGTTTGAAGTATTTACCTTGAGAGCACAAAAGATGCAGGAATCTCCCATGCATTTGTGAGTTGTAAGCTGCCTAAAGCTACGTCGGAAGATGTCCAAGTGCCATAAAACCTGAGGAAAAGGGAGGATACTTCATTACACTACAAAAATTCCCCATTTAAATCAAGAAGTCAAGCAAATATAGGTAACGATCACAGAAGACATCATTACTCTCAAGAGAAAAGTTCATTCTAATCTATCAAAAAAAGTCCAAATAAAGTGAAGTATCCAATCAGAGGCACAGATGACCATATTATAGAAAAAACACTAATTCAAACATAAAGTAGATCACACAGAGAAAATGTGGTATGACATACATCAAATGTGATCCTAAAGAGGTATTTTATGGGTTAAAAACTGCAGAATAAGGATTTATTTTAATGGCCCACACAAGAAAAGCAAAAATATTTAAAAACTTATTTAGAAGCTTGAATTGCAGTGTGGAATTTTGTCTTTGTTAGATTTCTCCATTTTGGACCTTTCTGAGAGAGGTGTGACCTCCTTAAGTCAACAGAATTTAAAAAATAACGGTAAAATCAACAGTGATAAATCTGTTCATAGAATGTAACTTTGACAGAAAGTGATGAGAATAGCACTTTACTTTTATGGTATTTCTCTCAAAAACCCATAACCCCAGTTTAATCATGAGAATCACATCAAATTCCAATAATGGGACATCCTACTAAATACTTGACTAGTACTATTCAAAACTGTCCTGATTATCAAAACAAGGAAACTGAGAAACTATCACAGCCAAGAGGAGCCTGACAAGTAAATGCAGCATCTTGGATTGGATTCTGGAATACAAAAAGGCGCTATGTAAAAAACTCAGGAAATCTGAATAAACTTTGAACTTTAGTTAAGAAAGAAACAGTGCAATATATAGCATAAATGCCTTAGGAAGCTTCTCTTATCTGGAAAACATTTTAAAAGCATCATATCTGAAAAGGCACTACACTTTAGGCGTACCAGATAATAGACACTTCTGGGGTATCTTCACATTGATACTTAGGTATCTATAGGTATATATTTCCAAAGTTTGTTGAAATATGCTACACTCCCAAATAAGTAACACCTTTTTATAATAAATGTAATGGGTTCAATACACCTGTGGTGAACATAGCTTTCATACCATAAAAGTTAGAATATTAGCTCATAGAAACAATTATTTTTAACTTGTAACAAGATTATAATAGGCACTCCAAAACTATCAATGTCTTCAAGTATAAAAATAGAAATATGTATATGTAGATAAATTATATGTTCTATAATTGAGTAGTGGCAATGAATGAACTAAGACTGGTAAATGTTAATCACTGTTGAGCCTGGTTGTTGTGTGCATGAAAATTCATAATACAAAATAAGTAAGTAAATAAGCTTGACAAGATTCTTGAACTACAAGTGAGAAAACTGAAATACTATTACCTGTACAAAGTCACAAGGCTAGTCTAAAGAAAGGCTAAAACTCGGACCTAGGTCTCCTAATTCTTAAGTCCAGTGCTATTTATACCAAATACATTGTCATGTCTTTTTTTCTCTCATAGCAACTTATTTTCTCATATATCTGAGGTGTAAAGCTAATTAATACTTTACCCAAGCATATTTATCTTAAGATTTACTTTTACTCTGAAGAGGAGAGAAAGGGGAAAGTTATCACTTGAAAGTTAGACTAAGAGGGATGAACCTATCACACTACGGCCCTGATTGGCCAGGGCAGACAGACAGACAGTAAGCACCAGGGTTTTAAGAAGGCTAACGTAGCCTGGAAAATCCCATGGACGGAGGAGCCTGGTAGGCTGCAGTCCATGGGGTCACTAAGAGTCGGACACGAGTGAGCGACTTCACTTAGACTTTTCACTTTCATGCAATGGAGAAGGAAATGGCAACCCACTCCAGTGTTCTTGCCTGGAGAATCCCACGGACAGAGGAGCCTGGTGGGCTGCCATCTGTGGGGTCGCACAGAGTCGGATACAACTGAAGCGACTTAGCAGCAGCAGCAGCAATGTGGCAAGCAAAACCAAAAGGGAAAATTTAGAGTAGCTAATCAACTTAGGGGAATTTATTTTCTACCAGCTCTGTGTAAGCATATCTAATCAGATACTACAGGAGAGCTCAGAGGAAGGAGACAAAGAAGTGGACAAAGACTGGACCCCAATCAGTGAGTATGCTGAGAGCCTGAATATTATGAGACAAGAATAACATACCTGAAAATCTTTGACTTATGGAAAGAATTTTGCTTTCTAGACTGGAGGAAAGCAACTAGGGTGATGAGACACCTTAGTCTCAAATGGAAAAAAAAAAAACAAACAGTAGAGACTGTTCAGGAAAAAAGTCACTAAGCAAGTAGTACGATCTAGTCCATGTACCTCCCTTTAGTTAGTTATTATTTCTATTACCATTATTAATCTCTTTTACAAATCAGGTAATTGAGACTCAAACAGATAAAGTGACTTGCCTATGATCACAGAGATGAACTTAAAAAATGATCTTAAGCTGCTGATCTCAAACAGAGACTATCAAGTATTAGATTTTAAAAAGTAATCAGAAATACAGCATCAGCAACTGAAAGTTGAAGTTCACCGAAAAGAAATTATCCTTACCTGCAAGGCACTGTTGAGGAAGCAGCTGTTTTGTCCTGGCTCATTGCTGAGGCCTTTGCTGGGAGCTATGGAGGTTGAGCTTCGAGGAGCAAACATCCCCTGGACACTACCACGGCCCCCTGAAAAATAATTTCTCTTCCAAGACATTACTGTTCACATTTAGCCTGAAAACAAGAGAATATTCTGTATCTTTGGGGGAGTCCTTAGTCTTTGTTGAAGTCCTTAATATAAAGAGAATCCAGAATTTAACAAATTTACGTTGAAGGACTTTGAATTTACAACCTTTCAAACATCATATAGGTAGCTCAAGAAACTCAGGCATCCTTAGATCCACAAGCCAGAGCTGTCCTCAACTTGTTCCAAACAATGCCTAAAATTTAACATGGCACAGGACAAATTCAAACCGAGAAGTCCTTAAGTATCGCTTCCTTCTATTTTTCTTGAACCGACTCCATAAAATTCTGGTGAAGTGGCTGTAATCCTCAACTCCAACAGAATCCAGGATCAGGGTAGAGTGTGTTCTTTAGGCTTGTTTATAATGCTTCCTGTGGATTGAAGATTTTCCCAACTGGAAGGAGAGGCAGACAGACAACCAAGAATCCAGCACAACTCTCCTTGCCTTCTACTGCCCTGTCCCATTGTCCCATCATCCTCTGAAGTAAAAACCCAGGTTCTAAGCAATTGACATAGATTTCAGAAAGCTAAGAAGTTTGTTTGAAATACATGGAGTTTCTGCTGTTGTTGCTCTGCTGCTGTTCTTTAATATGTCCCAAACATCTTCTATTATTCCATCCACAACTTCAGAAAATCTCTTCTCTTTTCCTCTGTGACCAGACTAGCCAGCTGTGCCAGAGAGCTTTAACAGAAAGAAAAAAAAATCAAAAGCTTGCGTCACTTAATGACTCTACTAGCTTTGTGCTGTTCTGCCAAGATCAACGTTGCCTCACCTCGCACTATAAACTTGAAACCTTGGCAAACAATACATAGCCCTCCCCCAACCAAAAAAATAAGCCCAACAACAACAAAAAGGAGAACCACTCAACAGGCAGGGGGAAAAGGTGTGAGCAGCCTTACTTTCATAGGAGACTTCTCTCAAATTTTCTAGAAGAAAGTTGATCTGGACAAATATAAAACTCCAATGCGAACTTTCCACAACCAGGCTAAGAAAAAAATTACCAAGTAAACACATACCAAACTGGGAAATTGAAACAGTTTCTTTTGGATGTTTTGAGTACAGAAAATTTTAAAGGTGTTTTACATGCCCATGGCTATAAAAGCCTATTTAAAGGTGGGAGGGGCATGTTATCACTTTACTGAGTAAAGATGTCCCATCCCAGAGAAACCCTCATGGTGAGTAAACCATATGTCCTTAATATTCAGTCCAAAAAAACAAAATCTTCTTCTGCCCTGTTTGTTTGTATGTTACATTTTTTTTGCCAGAGGATCAGAGAGATAATTTGGGTTACAAATCACTTAATCCTCAGATTATATCCAAGGCAGTCACCATCAGAGGCCATCCATTGACCAACAATAATCTTCAACTAATTAAAATGCCAAAGAAGCAAGAGGCAAAAATCTCCTTGGAAGAAAATGCTTCTAATATTCACCTTTAAGTTCTCCTATAAGGCCGCCAGGTCCACATAAAGAAAAAATGTAGAATGTTAAATATTAAATTTGGCTTCTAACAGTTGCCCAAGCTTCTGCTTTCCTTCTCACCATCATATGGATGACCTAAAAAACCAAAAATGCTGTAACAGTTTCATCCTTCTCAGATCACCTAGCACTATCTATAGTGTGTTCAGTGGAAAAGCTGAGGCACAGGAACATTAAATGGTTGCATAAGAATGTTCTTTCCCTTCTCTAAATTCCCAGACTATTTATAATCTACAGGTCACAATTAAAGTATTTGATTATACATTATAGTGTCATATTATTCTCTATTTGTTTTTATTGCTCTTTATTTGTTTTATATGGTGTCAGTCATATATTCTGACCATGACTGTATGAAATGGAATACTAGCTAGTGTCATACATGTGCTAAACAATACCTACATTCTTTACTCAATCTTCATAACAGCCCAATCAGTAGGTATTAATAGTTCCATTTTACAGAAGCGTAAAGGGAAGCTTAAAGACATTAACTTGCTCAAATCAAAGTTGGTAAGTGGGAGACATAGTTTTGTTTGACTACTTACTGTGACTTACTTATGCATTTTATTATATTATTCCAAAAGCTCCTAACACAGTGCTAGTCATAAGGAAGCGCTCAATAAATACTGCCTGATGATTAGCACACAGCACCAGGAAAGATCCCACGTCTCCCACACAGACTACAAGACCCTCAACTCTCTACACACACCCTCATACACACCCCACCGGAGGCCACTAAGCAATTTCCAACAAGCCATGCAGCATTCCTTCAGCTTAACTGCTGCAAAGGAATGACAAGGACCAAGCCTCCACTCTGCTCAAAGCCAAAAACTTGGCAGCAGGATCCACGTGAGGAGCTCACTGAAACTCAGCCTGCCCTATGATACACATCCGTGAGTTCAGGGAGCAAAGGGAAAAAAGGCAGTAGCAGAAAAAGAGTCTCAGGCTCTGGATGGCCTGTGTAGGGCAAGGCAAAAAGCTCTCACGCTTGAATTAGGTGTGTCAGAAACCAGAGGTGAGAGCCAAAAAGAACAAAGCCAAGAGGGGCAGTAACAAACGGTCCAAAGAAACACTGAAGACAAAATATTTCAATTAAATTGCAGGTCTCGCACCAAACAATATAATCCATCTGTGAAACATACATGAGAAAGTAAATAAAGAATTCTACCCACAAAGCCCTAACTTTTGGGGGAGTGGGGGAGGCACCGTATGGCATGTGGAATCTCAGTTCCTGGACCAGGATGGAACCTGTGCTGGCCCACGCAGTCTTAACCACCAGACCACCAGGAACTCTTGGATTTATCTAACAACCTTCTTCTTTTTTTTCTTTTTTTAGCAGTTTATGTATTTTTATTATTTTTGTTTGCACTGGGTCTTCGTTGCTGTGCACGGGCTTTTCTCTAGTTGTGGCGAGCAGGGTCTACGCTCTAGTTGCAGCACTGGAACTTCTCACTGCAGTGGCTCCTCTTATTGTAGAGCACAGGCTTTAGGCACACGGGCTTCAGTAGCTACAGCATGTGGGCTCAGTAGTTGAAGCACACAGGCTTAGTTGCTCTGCGGCATGTGGAATCTTCCCGGACTAGGGATTGAACCCATGTGCCCTGGAGAAGGAAATGGCAACCCACTCCAGTGTTCTTGCCTGGAGAATCCCAGGGACGGGGGGAGCCTGGTGGGCTGCCGTCTATGGGGTCACACAGAGGGGGGACACGACTGAAGTGACTTAGCAGCAGTAGCAGCCCTGGATTGACAGGCAGATTCCTATCCACTGTCTACCAGGGAAGTCCCTAACAACCAATTTTTAAAAGAAAAAGAACTTCCTAGGCAATATTGAAGTATTTTAGGGGTAAAAGAGCATAATGTCTGCAACTTACTCTGAAATGGTTCAGAAAAAAAGACTTGTGGGTATGTGTGCATACTTACATATACATGGAGAAAGAAGGAGAGAGAAAATAATAAACTGAAAACAGCAAAATGTTACCAATAAATAAATCTGGCTGAAGGGTATATGGAAATTCTTTATTCCATTTCGTAGAACTTGTTTATAAGTTTTTAATTATTTTCTTAAGTTGAAAAGGAACTGATATCTTCAAATAATAAAACAATTTAAAATTACATAAGAAAATATAAAAAATGTATAGCTATGTGGCCAAATTAAAAGGAAATAAGTGTTAAGTCACTTAGTCGTACCCGACTGTCTGTGACCCCATGGACTATAGCCCACCAGACTCCTCATCCATGGAATTCTCCAGGCAAGAATACTGGAGTGGGTTGCTATTTCCTTCTCCAAAAAGGAAATAAGGCTGGAATACTATTTCTATGAAAAGGAGAGTTTGAAATAGAATATAAGGTCAGGTTGTCGTAAGGAGTAAATGATGTACAGTAATCATGATATTGGGGCTCCCCAGGTGGTGCAGTGATGAAGAATCCGCTTGCCAATGCAGGAGACATAAGAGACAGGGGTTCCATCCCTGGGTCAGGAAGATCCCCTGGAGTTGGAAATGGCAACCCATTCCAGTATTCTCGCCTGGAAAATTCCATGGACAGAGGAGTCTGGTGAGTTGGAGTCCATGGGGGTCCAAAGAGTTGGACATGACTTAGTGATTGAGCACACACACACAACAATTATGATATTATTAAGAGGACTAGGACAAGACTTGCAGTTGGAAAATATGGGCTCAATTTCCAGATTTTTATTACTTTCTGTAATCCCAAACAATGTAGCTGTCCTGAACTTTGTTTTCTAGGTCTATAAAACAGCTTTACAATATCTATTTCACACAATGACTGAGATTTAACATGATGGGTATGTGCAAGCAAGTTTTCAAAACAAAGAATAAATTGTGAGTGAACTGCTGTGCCTAAAAATAGAGAAGTAAATTTCTGTTTGGGCACCTCAGGATACGAGAAAGTTGCAAGCCAACAGGAATAAGTCTTCTACTTGTACAAAAAGAACTGTAATAGGGCTCACACAGAGCAAGGTACATATCAGTATTATTGAGCCATGTGCTTGAAGAAACATTTAAATTTTACAATTATTTTAAAAATACAAAGATTAACATGAAAAGGTAAACAACTCAGTTCAGTTCAGTTCAGTTGCTCAGTCGTGTCCGACTCTTTGTGACCCCATGAATCGCAGCACGCCAGGCCTCCCTGTCCATCACCAACTCCCAGAGTTCACTCAGACTCACGTCCATCAAGTCAGTGATGCCATCCAGCCATCTCATCCTCTGTCGTCCCCTTCTCCTCCTGCCCCCAATCCAAAAGTCCATTCTGAAGGAGATCAGCCCTGGGATTTCTTTGGAAGGAATGATGCTAAAGCTGAAACTCCATTACTTTGGCCACCTCATGCGAAGAGTTGACTCATTGGAAAAAAAAAACAACTCAGTCTGTTAACAAGAAATAGGGTAACATTTTAGAAGGTCTAAAGAATGACAAGAAAACCATGAAAAGTATCTCAGTTTCTAATGAAGGAACAGTAGCCCCATTACTAGCGATTAAAGCCAAAAGTAACCCAAACAATAGGAAGTCAAACTGGACTTTGTGACTGAAGTCACATTTGACTCAAATGTGAGTCAAAATTTGCTCACATTTCTGGTTTCTGTTCATCTGTGGAGCAGTTTACTTATAATTTACTGAAGAATCTATATTTGCCATATAGTCAAAGTTGTGGTTTTTCCAGTAGTCATGTATGGATTTAAGAGTTGGACCATAAAGAAGGCTGAGAACCAAAGGATTGATGCTTTTGAACTGTGGTGTTGGAGAAGACTCCTGAGAGTCCCCTGGACTGCAAAGAGATCAAACCAGTCAATCCTAAAGGAAATCAGTCCTGAATAATCATTGGAAGGACTGATGCTGAAACTGAAGCTCCAATACTTTGGCCACCTGATACAAAAAGCTGACTCGTTGGAAAAGATCCTGATTCTGGGAAAGACTGAAGGCAGGAGGAGAAAGGGATGACAGACGATGAGATGGTTGGATGGCATCACCGACTCGATGGACATGAGTCTGAGCAAACTCCGGGAGTTGGTGATGGACAGGGAAGCCTGGCATGCTGCCATCCATGGGGTCATGGAGTCAGACACGACTGAGCGACTGAACTGAACTGAACTATATTTGCATTGATAAATCAACAGACAGTTATCTCAATTCCTTGGTACACTCCACACATCAATAATTACAAACTGGGAATTGGGGGTGGAGGTGGGAGGGAGGTTCAATAGGGAGGGGATAGTTATATATTTATATATATACACACACATATGGGCTTCCCTGTTGGCTCAGAGGTTAAAGTGTCTGCCGGCAATACGGGAGACCCAGGTTAGATCCCTGGGTCGGGAAGATCCCCTGGAGAAGGAAATGGCAACCCACTCCAGGATTCTTGCCTGGAGAATCCCATGGACAGAGAAGCCTGGTGGGCTACAATCCATGGGGTCACAAAGAGTCAGACACGACTGAGTGACTTTACTTACTTACTTACACATATATGGCTGATTCACTTTGTTGTATAGCAGAAACTAACACAACATTGTAAAGGCATTATACTCCAATTTTTTAAAAAATTACAAACCATATTCACAATATCTTGTTGCTTAATATGAGGATATCAATATAGTAACCCCTATACAAATTAGTTATTATTATCATTCACACGTTCCCTTCTCATGAACTCTTTCCCCTTTAAAGATAACCATATACAGGTATCCCATATTCTTTTTTTTAAAAAAAAGTAACAACAAACACCACCTTGAACTTATTTACTCCTATGCCTACTGTCTTAAATTTTTTTCAACCTTTCACTGCTAAACATCTCTGTAAAATAATTTACCACTGCTACTTTTCCTTGCTCACCATTAATCTCGTCAGAACATGGTACTGTTCCTTCACTCTACCACCACAATATTACTCCATGGTACATTTGTTTTCAAAAGCAATCTAATTTCAAAACCTACTGGCTCTTCCATATGCTTCAGTCTTCTTAACTTTTCTGCAGCACCTAACACTGGCTGCCTGATCTTACACAATCCTGAATTCATAGGGTGAATTAAAAAGAAAATGAGAGAATACCAAAAATGAAAGAATGACAAATGAATACTGATTCTCCTATCCTCCAACAATCCATTTTCTCTCTCCTTTGCTGCTTTCTTAAAAGCGAACATCCCCTAAAGTTAAAATCAGGTGTGCCTGCTCTTGTCTAGAGTGCTCCCCATGGTGTTCTCATCCCCTTTTCCATCAGAACTTAAACCATCACTTCTGGCTGATAAATGATAAATCTCATGAACTCTGAAACAAAATTACTAACTATGTGCATATTGTCTCACTTTCAAAACAAGTTTAACATGTCGACGAAATCTGAAGTCACATCCTTCTCCAACAAAAGAGTCCTTCCTCTTATTCTCCCCCCACCTATTTTGTCAACTAATGGCATCTCCAATTACTCAGGTTCTAAATCTTAGCTGTTTATCAGTCTCTGACACCTTTCTATCCCTCTCCCCCTTCCGCATCCACAGTGTAAGGTCTGTCAATTACCCCTTCAAAATCTCTTACATCGATCCTTCTTTCTCACTTCCACTGTCATCACCTAGTTGGTACCACAATTACCCCTCCTGGTGGCTCAGATGGTTAAGAATCTGCCCTGCAATGCAGGAGACCCAGGTTTGGTTCCTGGGTCAGGACAATTTCCTGGAGAAGGAAATGGCAACCCACTCTAGTACTCTTGCCTGGAGAATCCCATGGACAGAAGAGTCTAGTGGGCTACAGTAAAACGGGGTCACAAAGAGTCAGACACAACTGAGTGACTAACACTAGACTATTACAATAAATAAGTCTTTCTGGCCTCCTGTCTCTTGCTAGCCAATTCATTCATAAAATTAGTTTTTTGAACTAATATTTCTCTCTAACATACTTCATTACTTACTTGTGATTTCACACACAAAAAAAGTGGAAAGCTTGAATTGTTCCTTAGCAGTAGAACAATGTCAGCTATTCAGCTAAAAAAAGTTTTTGATAGGACCAGTCCCACCTTTTTAGGTCCCCCAAAAAAGTAATGATGTCTACTCTTAACTGCCCCTGTTCAACATCATACTGGAAGTCCTAGTATGTACAACAAGGCAAGAAAAAGAAATTTTAAAAACATATAGATTATAATGAAATAAAATAACCATCTTTATAGATACTATGTTCTATACTTGAAAATCCTAAGAAATCTACCCAAAAACCTCTAAGAACTAATAAGTGAAGTCAGGTCACAGAATACAAAGTCAATATTTTTTAAGGAATCACTTGTGTTTCTGTATAATAACAATGAACACTGGAAACTGAAATTCCTTTAAAGTACTACTTACAATACTATCTTTACCACTGAGCCACCATAAATACAAAATACTTAGGTAAAAACATAAATATATGTAAGCTCTATACCCCCAAAACTACAAAACCTAAGTAAGTGGATAGGCATGTGACATTTGTAAACTGGACATTTCAGTTTTAAGATGCCAATTCATTCCAAACTAATGCAGAGATTTAATGCAATTTCAAATCAAAACTCCAACAAGATTTCTTTTTGTAGAAATTAACCAGCTGATTCTAAAAGTTACATGGAGGCAAGGGAAGTATAATAGCCAAAAGAATTTTAAAACAGAAGAAACAAGGTGGAACATTCACTGGTCAGTACTATATGGTACTGGTGAAAAGACAGACACACAGAGCGCTGGAACAAAACAGAGAGCCCAGAAACAGGCCGACACGAATAATGTCACCGATTTTCAGTACAAGTGCAAAGGTAACTCAAAGGAGAAAGGATAGTCATTTCAACAAATGAAGTTGGAACAACTGGACAAACCTATTAAAAAAAAAAACTGAACCTTGACCCATAACTTACATTTTATACAAAAATAACTCAAAATGGATTACAGTCCTAAATGAAAACCTAAAACTATAAAAATTCTAGAAGACAAAAATGTTGTGACCTTGGGCTAAGTAAAGACTCCTTACATACAAAACAAAAGCACAATACATAAAAGAAAAAAGAAACATAGAACTGGACTTCATCATAATTAAGAAGTTCTATTATTTGAAAGGCACTATTAAGAGAATGAAAAGACCCAAAGATTAAAAAATATTTTCAAATAACATAGTGAATAAATGATTTGTATCCAAAATATGCATCGAACACTAAACTTAATGAGCAAAATTATCCAATTTTCTTAAATAGCAGATAAACATATAAAAAGATATTTACCATTATTATTAGTCTTTAGGGGGATGGAATTAAAATCACACTACATAGCTAAAAACAAAAACTATAAAAAGAAGTTATTTAAAATCTGACAACAACAAATACTAGAGAATAAGAATGAGAGCAACTGAAAGTCTCCCAAACTGCTGACAAAAATGCAAAATGACTCTGTTGGCAATTACATACAATGTTAAATGTACTTTTACCATCTGAACTAGCAACCTCATTTCTAGGTATTTTACCCAAAAAGAAATAAAAGCTTATGCTACGTAAAAACCTTTACACAAATGTTTACAGTGCCTTTATATATAATCACCGAAAACTGGAAATAACCCAAATGTTCTTCAACTAGTAAATGGTACATACATACATTAAACTCAACAATAGAAAGTAATAATACTAACACACAAAATAATATGGATGAATCTGAAATGTACTATGATGAGACTCGAAAGGTCATATGCTATACAATTTTACTTTTATGACATTTTGGAAAAGTCAAAATTAAAATTCAAAAGTCAAAACAGACCAGTAGTTGCCAGAAGTTGGAGGTGAGGGTAAGAGTTGATTACAAAGGGGCAGTACCAGCATGATGAAGCTGTTACATGTCTTGATTGTGCTGGGAGTTACACTACCTCTATACATGTAGAGGAATGTTAGGTCCATGAATCAAGGTAAATTGGATGTGGTCAAATAGAAGATGGTAAGAGTAAACATCGACATTTTAGTACTTGGGGAACTAAAATGGATGGCAACTGGCAAATTTAATTCAGATGGTAATTATATCTACTACTGTGGGCAAGAATCCCTTGGAAGAAATGGAGTAGCCATCATAGTCAAACAAAGAGTCCAAAATGCAGTGAAAGTGAAAGTGAAGTCGCTTAGTCATGTCCGACTCTTTGCAACCCCGTGGACTATAGCCCGCCAGGCTCCTCTGTCTATGGGATTCTCCAGGCAAGAATACTGGAGTGGTTTGCCATTTCCTTCTCCAAATATCTTTTTCTTCCCCCCTTCCTGGACCACAGTGGCATGTGCGATCTTCCCAGACTGGGGATTGAACCTATGCTGTGTGCCACGGGAACACAGAGTCTTAACCACTGGGCCATGAGGAAGTCCACTTTGGTTGCAATTTCAAAAACAAGAGAATGATCTCAGCTCATTCCCAAGGCAAGCCATTCAACATCACAGTAATCCCAGTCTATGCCCCAACCACTAATGCCAAAGAAGCTAAGTCGAACAGTTCTATGAAGACCTACAAGGCCTTCTAGAATTAAAACCAAAAAACATGTCCTTTTCATCATAGGGGATTGGAATGCAAAGTAGGAAGTCAAGAGATAACTGTACTAACAAGCAAGTTTGGCCTTGGAGTACCAAGTGAAGCAGGGCAAAGGCTACTAAGAGTTTTGTCAAGAGAACACGCTGGTCAGAGCAAACGGGTTGTCTGAGGAGGCCATACAAATAGCTGAGAAAAGAGAAGGGAAAGGCAAAGGAGAAAGGAAAAGATATACCCAACTAATGCAGTTCCAAAGAATAGCAAGGAGAGATCAGAAAGCATTCTTAAGTGAACAACGCAAAGAAGTAGAGGAAAACAATACAACAGGAAAGAAAAGAGATCTCTTCAAGAAAATTAGAGATACCAAGGGAACATTTCATTGAGACGGTCACAATAAAGGACAAAAATGGCAAGGACCTAATAGAAGCAGGAGAGATTAAGAAGAGGTGGCAAGGATACACAGAAGAACTATACAAAAAAAGGTTTTAATGATCCGGATAAGCATGATGCTGTGGTCACTCACCTAGAGCCAGACCTCCTGGAATGCAAAGTCTAGTGGGCCTTAGGAAGCAACACTACAAACAAAGCTAGTGGAGGTGATGGAATTCCAGTTGAGCTATTTCAAATCCTAAAAGATGATGCTGTGAAAGTGCTGCACTCAATATGCCAGCCAATCTGGAAAACTCAGCAGTGGCCACAGGACTGAAAAAGGTCAGTTTCCATTCCAATCCCAAAGAAAGGCAATGCCAAAGAATGTTCAAACTACCACACAACTGCATTCATTTCACATGCTTCCCAAGGTAATACTCAGTATCCTTCAAGCTAGTCTTCAACAGTACATAAACCAACAACATCGAGATGTACAAGACGGATTTAGAAAAGGCAGAGGAACCAGAGATCAAATTGCCAACATCCACTGGATCACAGAAAAAGCAAGAGAATTCCACAAAAACATCTACTTCTGCTTCATTGACTACACTAAAGCCTTTGACTGTGTGGATCACAACAAACTGTGAAAATTTCTTAAAGAAATACCAGACCACCTGACCTGCCTCCTGAGAAACCTCAGGTCAAGAAGCAACAGTCAAGAAACAACAGTCAGAACCAGACATGGGACAATGGAATGGTTCAAAATTGGGAAAAGAATACATCAAGGCTGTATATTGTCACCCTGCTTATTTAACTTACATGCAGAGTACATCATGCGAAATGCCAGGCTGGATGAATCACAAATTGGAATCAAGATTACCAGTAGAAATATTAACAACCTCAGATACGCAGATGACATCACCATTATGGCAGAAAGCAAAGAGGAACTCTTTGCTCTTGCCTCTAGATGAGGGTGAAAGAGAAGAGTGAAAAAGCTGGCTTAAAACTCAACATTCAGAAAACTAAGATCATGGCATCCAGTCCCATCACTTCATGGCAAATAGATGGAGAAAAAGTGGAAACAATGACAGATTTTATTTTCTTGGACTCCAAAATCACTGCAGACAGTGATTGCAGCCATGAAAAGATGCTTGCTCCCTGGAAGAAAAGCTATGACCAACCTAAACAGCACATTAAAGAGCAGAGACATCACTTTGCCAACAAAGGTCTGTATAGTCATATCTATGGCTTTTCCAGTAGTCATGTACAGATGAGAGCCAGACCATAAAGAAGGCTGAGCACCAAAGAATTGATACTTTTGAACTGTGGTGCTAGAGAAGACTCTTGAGAGTCCCTTGGACAGCAAGGAGATCAAACCAGTCAATCCTAAAGGAAATCAGTCCTGAATGTTCATTGATTGGAAGGACTGATGCTGAAGATGAAGCTCCAATACTTTGGCTACTTGATGTGAAGAGGTGACTCACTGGAAAAGACCCTGATTCTGGGAAAGATTAAGGGCAAGAGGAGAAGGGGGCGACCGAGGATGAGATGGTTGGATGGCATCACTGACTCAATGGCCATGAGTTGGAGCAAACCCCAACACAGTGAAGTACAGGAAAGTCTGAAGGGCTGCAGTTCACGGGGTTGCAAAGAGTCGGACACGACTGAGCCACTTAACAACCACCACCACCACCAAGGTTGAATCATGAAGAAATTAAAAATCTGAACATAAATTCTTATATTTATTTAATCTTTAATCTACTTTAAAGTAATCTACTTTAGACTTTTTAAATCATCATTACTACTGGGATTTACTAAGTCAAAACAGCCTGCCTCACTTTCCTGTCTCTAACATCAGGTATACTCCTAGGAAGCTTAGAAGCCAAAATTGGGAAGGAAGCGTGTCATCTTATTACCTATTAGTGAAATGCAGTTACTAAGCTTTATGTCCCATATTGTTCCCAATCTGAACACACTAAGTTCCTGTGGGCAGGGTAAAAACCTTTCCCCTGTGTGAAATGACAGAAAACAGTGGGTCCCAAACTTTTTGCAGATTCCCACATCCAGAAGCAGACTTAACAAGAAACCATGAAGATTAAATTTCAAGGCACTCTCTTGCACAGGCCCTCAGGCCCAACATTCAATTTTCTATTTTTTAGAAAATGTTTTCCTTAAAGTGGGTCCCCTAAATTATATTAAGCTCCAGGACCCACAGAATCTGAATCATATTACAGAAAATGGGCTTCTATCGTACATGTTACTTGAAAAAATATTTAATTCAAAAAGCTACTTTGAATTCAGTAATACTAATAAATTTGTATTTTACTAATCAAACATCTAATATGTTATTCATTGTTTAAAATTTTCTTAGCACTAAATAGACCTAAATTGTACTGTCTGGTTTACATTTGGATTTTTCATTCTTAGGCAGACTGTAATATTTCTACTACAGATCCACAGTTGACAGAGTAGAAATGGCAGGGCTAAATTTAAAAGGCTCAAGACTGACAGCGTTAGAGCAATAAAGCTCTAGCTGATGACCTTCAGAAAAAAAAATCATTTTATTTCTCTGTATTAATGAAACACAGAGAATGATTACTTCACAATGAGTATACACAATACATCATAATGTGCTGCCATATTTCTCAGGCCAAAGTATTAAACCAGGCTACAGACGCAGCTACCCTAACTATCCACTACTGTATTTCACACCAAACAGCTAAGCTGCTCGTAGCCTCTATTTCTGAAAAAACCCTAAGCAGTCATTCAAATGTTTGGTGAAATGAAACTGGCTTATGCCTAAAGAGAAATGAGGCCTGGAAGGACACTGGGCCACAGGAAGAGCCCAGTGTCCCTAAGAGACAGTGGGGTGAAGGGGGTTCAGAGACATATAGCTTATTAGCACTGGAGACTTCATTATGAATGGGATACGAGTGTGACTGACACCAGTAAAGACTAGAGGGATTTGCTCCTGCAGAACCTGAGGGTCCTTTGATGAAACCAGGAATAAGGTACAAGTACCCTGGAAGGGGATAAGTCTCTTACGGAAATTCATTTCATAATCATTAAATGAAGTTCAGTGAGGTCTCTAAGTAATACTACTAATTCCATGCACAGAGAATTCCATGACATTCATGCAAATGACAGTATCAAAATATCTCCAACCAGATATTTATTAACTACAAAGGAAAGAATTTAACTTTACTATAGAGAAACCAGGCAGAGAGGCCCTTAACCAAGTGATCGGGTCAAACATCACCAGCAAAAATAAATAATGATATTATGAATCCCGTGTTAATAATGCATTGAGAACACATTTCTGTGATAGTCTTGACTAAACCTTATAATCTCAGTTCAATCATGAGAGGGAAAAAAAAAAAAAAGACAAATCTAAATTGAGGGACATTTGACCAAATAACTGGCTAATACTCTCCCAAAATGTCAGAGTTATAAAAGACAAAGAAAGACTGAGAAACTTTTACAGAACAGAAGAGACTAACGAAGAAAAATGCGTGAAATGCAATGTGAGATCCTAGATAGAATCCTCAGTAAAGAATAATGACGAACAAACTAGTGAAGCTTGAAGGTCTTTCCTTAATAGTATTGAACCAATGTTAATTTCCTGGTTCTCATCATTGTACTACGGTTATACAAGATGATAACAAGACAGGAAGCTGAGTAAGAGATATCTAAAAACACTCTGTACCATCTTTACAACTTTTCTGTAAGTCCCAAATTAGTTCAAAACAAAAAACTTTTTAATTATGCAAATACTTCACTGAGGGAGATGAAAGCTTGGCCCGAGTAAGGAACAGAGGTATTTGGAGGATTAACTTTCTACACTTACAAGTGTAGGTGGACGAATAGTTTGTGATCATGGGGAACTTAAGAGTCCAGTGAAGACTTCTTTGAAATCTATGGGTTTACCATGTTTACCCTCACAGTTCAGCAGGTAATGCGTTAAGTTCTATTAGTTCAGAAGTCTGTTTCTCAGAGCTTGATTTACCTGGAATGAACTATTAGAAAAGTTTTTCAATCTGTAAGATCAAGAAAAAGTAAATGTAAAAGGACAGGGGTCTTGTTAGGGTGATGCATTTTTTTCCCCTCTTTTCTCTATTTTCTAAATTATCTATAATTCACAGATAAATTATGTTTAGTTTACAATTTCCTTCAAGTAAAACTAAAATTGGATTTTAAACTCATTTTCCCTAAGAACAGAATGAAAGGGCTCTGGACCAGAGGCAACAAATCATTGAGACACCTAAGATCCTAACAATATGAAAGCTGTTTAATAATTGGTAACTACTGCCTATCTAAAAACAGGAGGCTAGATTTCGATTTCTATTTCTTTTCATTCCAGTCTCATTGCTACTGCTGCTATGTTCAGATCCTCTCCCCACTGGGCTACTACACCACATTACTGACTCATTGCCAGACCTCCATTGCTGCATATGAGACCACCAGAGGACTCCTAAAATACCATGCCCTTCCCCTTTTCGATGGCTTCTAGTGATGAGGATTCTTTTGGCTAGAGAAAAATGGTACTTTAAAAAATAAAAAATGGAATTTTCATAATTCACAAGGGGAGAAATTAATGGATGGAGTTTTCACAAGTTTCTCTCCCATAATTTTTTCCTGTCCACTTATTCCACTCTCGGGGCAAAAACATGAACAAACAGTAAACTTAAAGAAAACCAAAGCAGTCAGCAGGACCTACTTTGACAATTTTTGTTACTGACTCATGTTCATGATTGTGTTTTTCTTATTGCATGTTTTTATTTTGTTTTCTTTTTCATGTTTTTATATTCACATATTCTGCTAGTAAAATTAACTACTAACTTATAAAATTGAATTAAATATGTGTGACACTTACACAAAGTTTAAGAGTCATTAGACCTTACCACCATTTTCCAGTTACATCTTGTACTCACTCATTCACAAATGAATTTGTAGAAGATATACCTGGATCAATTGATCAGATATCTGAGCCCCTATTAAGTGCCCCTCACTCATCTTCCACTCCAAGATGAGCATTCCCATCCTCTCCCATATTACAGTTACTTGTATACAGGGACTACCTCATATATTCCTTAAGGGTATCTTTCATTCCATAGAGAAGTTGAATATAACAGGCACCGAATCACTGAAAGTTTATTTCAAGAGGAAACTTTCTGTTTGAAGGGATAAGGATCTAGAACAATCAATTCCAACATTCTGATAGACTCTGACTCTCCTTAAATGAGTCCCCCAAATCTCCATATCTAGCTTGAGATATTGCAGACATTTTTTTCTAAGAAGACTATATAAGTGAATCAATATTTGCTTTTGATTCAAGCTTAAAAATAAACACAGATAGCATCTACAAGCATTAAAAAAAGGTCACACTATTTGTTGATTTATGGGCTGATTATTGCAAACTCCCCAGTGAATACTGCTACCCAACTCAAACAATTTCCTGTGGGTTGGACTTTGGCAGCCTCAAATTATTACATCATGTACAACAAGAAAAACTCTATGCTGATAAAAGACAGAAAGCTTTATTTTTTTCTTTTGTGAGAACTTGGAAAACTGTCATTTACCATAAATCTGTCCAAAACCAGCTGGAAAAAAAAAAACAAGCCAAGTTTCACTTTGTTATAAATGACAAACTAAATAACTAAGAAATGACAGTTGTATGCTACTTAGCCCCTCCTTACAAAGATCCAGAGCTATATGGGTAATTTACCGACTTGTATGGGAGGCAGTGGGCTTTCCAGGCAGCCAGGGGATGAAGAATCCACCTGCAATGCAGGAGACACAGGGGACAAGGGTTCGATCCCTGGATTGGGAAGATCCCCTGGAGGAGGGCATGGCAACCCACTCTAGTATTCTTGTCTGGAGAATCCCATGGACAGAGGAGCCTGGTAGACTACAGTCCATGCGGTCACAAAGAGTCGGACATAACTGAAGCAACTGAGCACAAATGAACATAAGAGAGGCAGCAAGACAGTAGAAAGAACTCAGTGGCTAAAAACACAGCGTCTACAGGAGCAACTGCCTTACATAACCTCAGGAAACACCATGCTCATTGTGGAGATCCAGGAGGTACCATTCTAAGAGAATACAATGTGAATTTTAAAAGTTTGGGAGCTAGAGTTCACAGGGCAGAACAGTTTTGGATTCTATCACCTAACATCTGTGTCATCTTGACCAACTTACTGAATCAATTATTGAAGTCTCCGATAATGAGGTGGGATTAAAAAATAACATGTCTCCCACAGAACTCTTACAAGGATTAAATGAAATAGTGTGTATGTGTGCATGTGTGTAAAATTAGCCCAGTATCTAGGACTTAGTAAATGAGGCATAAATGTTTTGATGATAAAAATTAATAAATAAATGTTTTGATGATAATTATCATAAAGAAGAATAAGATGAATCTAAATTCCAATCCTGCTCCATCACGTTCAGGTCATTTACCACCTGTAATAAATGTGATTTATTGAGAGTACTATAACAAAATTCTAATATTCAGGGCCAGATACAAAATAGAAGTTCCATAAGTAGTAGCTATGATGATGAAAACTGCATCCCCATACCAATTGTCTCTCTTTCCTTTTCCCTCTCTCTCTTATACACACAAACACAGACACACATACACTTACTATAAAAGTTCTATGAGATTAAATTATAATTGATAGTACAAACAGAAAGCCATATCAAAATGAAGGAAAATGTATTCTAAAAATAATGCATTCTCAATACAATTCAACTATTGGTTTTTCTAGTAGCCATGTATGGATGTGAGAGTTGGACCATAAAGAAGCCTGAGTGCCAAAGAATTGATACTTTCGAACTGTAGTGTTAGAGTAGACTCTTGAGAGTCCCTTGGACAGCAAAGAGATCAAACCAGTCAATCCTAAAGGAAATCAGTCCTGAATAATCATTGGAAGGACTGATGCTAAAGTTGAAGCTCCCATATTTTAGCCACCTGATGTGAAGAGCCAACTCACTGGAAAAGACCCTGATGTTGGGAAAGATTGAAGGCAGGAGGAGGACGACAGTGGATGAGATGGCTGGATGGCATCACCGACTCGATGGACATGGATTTGAGCAAACTCTGAGAGATAGTGAAGGACAGGGAAGCCCGGAGTGCTGCAGTTCATAGAGTCCTAGGGGTCATAGAGTCGGACACGACCAAGCAACTGAACAATCACTATCAACATTTAGCTCAAAAAACTTCAGTGACAAAATACTTACAGTCAAAACTCCTAGGACTTAAATGGTCTTCCACAGTCTTAACCCATGTATTTCCAACCTCAAGTATCACTGTTCCCCTTAAAACAGAATAGAAGATTTGTTCTCCATATATGCCCAGCATTTTACTCAATAAGGAATATGTACATTTATTGAAGAAAGTCTGCATATAAGTGGACCCATGAAGTTCCATCCCCTGTTATCCAAGAGTCATCTGTATTATCCTTGCCCTGGCCTCATCTTCCCAGTACTTCCTAATACTAGAAATCCACTCCACTCAACAAACCTGTTTGAAGAAGCCACTCAGCTGGTAAGTTATAGTAATGATGACTAATGACAATCACACCCTATTAGAAAGGAGTAGTCATTTATAATTAGTTCATTTCCCAAAAGATTTTCTAAATACTGTTCCCCACCAACTGGGACTTACTCTGTCTCAGGAACTTTGTTATTCAGTGCTTACCCAACACATAACTACTTTATTAGAATACAAAGTAGAATGTTACGTTGCCTTACCTTCAACAAATGTTCAGTGACTGTTAAATAAATAAATGAAGAACTGAGTTTTTTTAAACACATTTTTCAATTTAGAGAGAACTCAGTTATAAGCATAATCAGTCACCTCTTTATTTCTTCCCTGAATCTACCTAAATCTATCATACCTAAATCATATTATACCTAAATTGTACCTTCTGTTTCCCAAAGGTCTATGGAAGAAAGATACTTTACCTAATAGCCAGTAGGACAAACACAACATTCTACTCATATACATAGCTAATATCCAAACTAGTAACAATGGCAGATAAAGGAAAGAGAATCAACAGCAATTATAGGCACCAAGACAGCAAAATGATAACTACGCATTAAATAAAGTTGCCTTATACTATCCTTTAGCTCAGTATCTTAGAATCAAAGTTTTTTCCTAATTTTTTAAACCACTGAGGTTTTTTCTTTAACTTAAATGCTCAATTACAACCATTCACTATTTATGAATCATTATAAACTTACCATTACCCGAATTATTTCAGCACAAACAATAATGAAAGCATGATGGCTCTATCAAAAGCCACTGCCTGCACTGACTTGCCTCACTTCTGCTGGGAGAACACTGGCACTGAATGGCACAAGCAACTCCAGTGTGAGACACTAGGCACATGACTGGGAAGGTGACAGAGGACACCGAGGAGAGAAGGAGTGGAGGGGTGGGCAGGAGTCCACTGAAGTTCACTCCAGAAGCCTTCACGATACTCAAGCAAAAACATGCTACCAGACTCCCGGTTTTAAGCCAGTTCAGATCTTACTTCTACCACTGACAACTGAGAGACCTGCGGCACCTCTTCCGGCTGTAAGATTATAATAACAGCAGCCGCCGCGTGTGCCACGAGCCCCGTTCCCCAGTTGTGTCCCACTCTCTGCGACCCCATGAACTGTAGCCTGTCAGGCTCCTCTGTCCATGGAATTTTCCAGGCAAGGACACTGGAGTGGGTTGCCATTTCCTCCTCCAGGGGATCTTCCAAGCGCAAGGATCAAACCCCCATCTCTTGTGTCCCCTGCATTGACAGATGGTTCTTGACCAAGAGTGCCACCTGGGAAGCCATCACTTAGTGAACACCAACTCTGTGCTAGCCACAAGACAAATGGTACATCCTTTAATTCTCATGATTCATCTACCAAGTAGGCATTATTTCCCTCATTTTCCAGAAAAGTAAAACCCAAGTTCCACTCGTGCACAACTGTTTTCCAGGGGGATAATACTACCTACTTAACAAGGTTGTACTGGAAATTAGAAGTAAATGCAAAGCACTTACCACATGAACTAGCACTTGTCACACAGTAGGAGCTTAGGAATTCATTATTATACAAGTGCACCTATCACTTGAATAAGTGACTCAATTGAACTTCAATGAAATCCCACAAATAAGTTTTCCTTTATATCATCTTCCATACAAAAATAATAATTAGCAGTACTTCTGTAGAACCCAAGGTTTACAACTTTATAACTGTTTAAAATACCATAGGATCATCCATTCAGTGCCAATACACAAACACACACACACACATATACTGTTTTTTAGTTGAGAATCAAAATGTATAACCCAAGGAAATAGAAAGCCCATTATGAAAGTGATATTTGCCTTAAGCTGAGTACCAAAATATTAAATATTTTACTTACAAAAAGATTATAGATCTCACATCTCAAGAGAGAAGGTGCTAATGAACAAATCTAACTTCCCAAAAATAATTCCCAGAAGCATCTGTTATCCTCAAGTACTCAGCAAACCATTTCCCAGAACTGACAATATATTGCCAAAATCTTAGTGAATTTTGCCAACATTCTGCTGAGAGGAAAAAAGAATCATTCCAGTTCTTGAAATAAGTGCTACTTTTCAGTTTAGCCACAAAATACGGTCTTTTCTCTGTTATTACTTTTATCAATATGTTAATACTGAAAATAAATATAAAGAAATCACAAATAATCTTCTGTCTGAAGGAAATTTAAATCCACATCCCTTATCTTTAATTCTATAAGCTCAAGAAAATCTATGAGAATGGGTTTTTAAACCAATAATAAAAATCAATTTTCTAAAGCCTTAATAATTGAATCAGAGGAGGGAAGAACAGAAACAACAGTCAGCATTAAAGAAGCCTTCTGAAAGTTAAGAGTCCTATAACCTCAATTTCAAAATTTAAACTTTTGCTGTTAAAAGCAACACTTCACAAAGACTGATCAGTTCCCTCCATCCCTCCATCCATCCCGTTTTACCACAAACACACACTCACCAGAGAGCAGACTCAACTCCCAGCAAAAGGCCTTCAGCAATCAAGGGCATTTGTGGGACGAGAGATACAGGAATGGGGAGGGGCAAGCGAAGAGCTGGAGTTCTGGGGAGGGAAGGGTACGGAGTGAGGAGAGGCAGCTAACAACAATGGAAAACTGTGATTCTAAGCCACAAAGGCTTCCCACAGAACAGGGTAACAGGGGAAGGACAATTCTTTTCACCACCTACCAGGAGCTCAGCACTGATAACTCATAATAAAGCTAAAAAGATGGAGCTTCCAACTAAACACAAAGTAAACTTAAGAAACTAACCAAAAGTAACTTGAAAGGACATATCACAAACTTCATAGAGGCTTAAGAAAAACATTTAGGAGTCGGTTTCCTCCAGGGGCATTCCTGATGACAAAGGTCAGCAGTATAACAATAAGGTCTGCAGAGTGGCAGCTGCTTTCAAATGGAGGGCTAGCACTAAAAAACAGTCCTTTGCACTAACAGTCAAAAGGAGCACCAGAAGACACGTAACACTGTGATTATTTAAATCCTTAATTCACAATTCTAAGACTATCTAGACTTAAGTTGAATTAGATCATTTTAAGAGGCAAAACTATCTCAACTCCTTTAAAAAAAGATATTCTTAAAGAAAATTTTTGTGTGAACCGAGCCGTTAGATTCAAGAATAATTTTTCTAAAGCTTGAAATCTCAAAGGGTCCCAACCTGAAAAGTAAAGACAGTGAAAGATCTTCCCTACTTCTCTCAGGGAAGAGGCCAAACAAATTATATCATCAAGAACAATCAGCAGGCAGAGTCCTACCCCCAAACATGTGATCAGTCCACCCAGAACTTACATTTGCAGGCGGGGCACAAAGGCCCCAGAGGACCAGCATACACCCTTCTATGTACTGCTTATTCCCTGTTAGAAACCAGTTTTACTGAAAGGAGTTGTTTTATAAGCATACAGATGAAAAACTCACCAGCAGAACCCTCGCCAAATAGGAAGGAAAGTCTGCAGAGATGGTTATATATTCCAGAAATGGAATATTTCCTGCCATATCAATAAACAAGGATATCACAGTCATCAGCAATTGCAGCCCTCCTATGTGTGTGTGTGTGTGTGTGTGTGTGTGTGTGTGTATATACACACACACATATATATGTTTTTCCTCGTAGCTCAGACAACCTGGAATCAACCCCTGGTTCAGGAAGATCCCTGGAGAAGGGAATGGCTACCCACTCCAATATTCTTGCCAGGAGAATTCCATCGACAGAGAAGCCTAGAGGACTACAGTCCTTGGGGTTATAAAGAGTCAGACACAATTGAGTGACTAACACTTTCACTTTCATTTATATACGTGTGTGTGTGTGTGTGTGTGTGTGTGTTTGTGTGTGTGTGTTGGAGAAGGCAATGGCACCCCACTCCAGTACTCTTGCCTGGAAAATCCCATGGACGGAGGAGCCTGGTAGGCTGCAGTCCATGGGGTCTCGAAGAGTCGGGCATGACTGAGCGACTTCACTTTCACTTTTCACTTTCATGCACTGGAGAAGGAAATGGCAACCCACTCCAGTGTTCTTGCCTGGAGAGTCCCAGGGACGGCGGAGCCTTGGGGGGCTGCCGTCTATGGGGTCGCAGAGTCGGACACAACTGAATCGACTTAGCAGCAGCAGCAGCAGTGTGTGTGTGTGTACCTGCAGCAGTGTGTGTGTGTGTAGCTGCAGCCATCAGACTACAACTACTTCCTATGATGAGCCCTGAGGAAAAGAAGCTCAGGATGGAAAAACACAGGATACTGGCCCCAGATAAGCATTAGTTGCTAAGTTGTGTCCAGCTCCTTGCAACCCATGGACTGTAGCCCACTGGGTTCCTCTGTCCACGGGATTTCCCAGGCGAGAATACCAGAGTGGTTGCCATTTTGTCAGGGAATCTTCCCAATCCAGGGATTGAACCTGGGGCCTCCTGCATTGCGGGCAGATTCTTTACCACCTGAACAACCAAAGCAGCCCAGCTCCAGATAAGTGAGTTACATAAGCAAGGGATGATTACAGTGAGCCCAGATTCTTCCATCTTCCCATACACAGAAAAGCACCAAATTCCTTCACTTGGGATATCTGGCTTTCTTCAATTAACAACAATTTTTTGATGTTCAGACTACCTGCCCTTTGTTGAAAAACTTCTATATAACCTGGCTCCTTCCCTCATCTCCGAGTGATCTCTCAGAGTTACTTAAGATGCTGCCTCTTGGACTTAGGCCCTAAAAATTTCCACCAAATAAAATATAACTCTCAACCTTTAGGTTGTGAATATTTTTAAGTTGACATATTCATTCATAATTCATGGAATTAATCAAATAAAACTAGCATACTGGGGCAGAGTTACAGAGCTTCAACCCTGGTTACAATGTAACTAAATACCATGACTTCTCATCTCAGTCAAGTAAGGGAGGTGATCCACAGGCAAACACATTAATGGACTGTAATCTTTTTTGAAGCCCCTCAGAAAATATTCCACGCAAAACTCTCCTATGTACTCACATTCTGCCTTGTAAAAGTTATTTTTGGACTTTTCTTATTTCCTTTTCATAGGAGGAGATTAGACTGCATAGGAGAGTCTATCTCATAACGAGAGCCCTGTGTCAACCACTGGCCCTCTCAACTAAAAATAAATTAAGTAACTACAGCTTTGTCCTAGACGAGTGCCAAATTGCTTGTAGCAGTGTTTTTGTGGCATGATTACTAGGTCAAGATGTTGCCGGGAGACCCCTTCCAAAGGCTTGAAAACGAATTGTCCGAGGAGACACATGTACTGACAAAGCAAAAGACTTTATTGGGAAGGGGCGCTGGGGTGGAGAGCAGGAGGGTAGAACTGCTCTACCACATGGCTCACTGTCTTAGGTTTTATGCTAAGAGGGTTATTAGTTTGGGGGTTGTCGCTGGACAATCTTGTTTGGCCCATATTTGGTCTGACTTAAGTTTCTTCCTGGTGGTGAAACAGGAGGGAAGGGGGCAGGGCACAACCTTTAAAAGAATGACATAGCCTGAGGACACAACAAAAACTGATTAGAGCCAAACAGGTCCAAGATGGTGAACCAGTCAACTTCCACTAAACCTTGAGCCTCAGTATACACTCATTGTACCACAGCAGCGAGCTAAGTGACACAACAATGCTGAGGCCAACCATCAAAGAGCAAAAAGTAGGCAATAGCCCAATTCCTGTTAATCCTTGCTCCTTCTCCAAAATAATTGGAATACTCCTCCCACTCATTGGGCTTCCCTGGGGGCTCAGCTGGTTAAGAACCCACCTGCCAATGCAGGAGACTCAAGAGACATGGGTTCGATCCCTGGGTCAGGAAGATCCCCTGGAGAGGGGAATGGGAACAGTTTCAGAAAAAAACAAAACATACATCAACAGATGAATGGATAAATAAATGTGACATATTCACTGCACAGAATAGTATTCAGTCATTATATGAATAAAGTATTAACACATGCTACCACATGTAAATATTGAAAACAGTAAGTGAAAAGGCCAGTAATAAGGATCTCCTGTTGTATGATCCCAATTATATGAAACACCCATAATAGGCAAATTACAGAGATAGAAAGTAGATTAGTGGTTGCCTAGGGCTGCGAGGAGGTGTGAAAGAAATAGAAAGTGACTGCTAAGAGATAAACAATTTCTTTCGGAGGTGACAAAAATGTTCTAAAATTGACTGTGGTGATGGTTATTCAATTCTAAAAATACTAAAAACCACTGAATTATAAAACTTTAAATTGTGTGTTATGTGAATTATATGTCAATAAATTTTTGTTTTTTGTTTTTTTTTTTTAATCACAGTTTTCCTCTTTGCAAAACAAGGGCACTCTTTGTTTCATGTCTGTGGTTTAAATTAGGTTCCCATAAACAATAGCAGCTGTCACCTGGTAAAAGTAAATGGGCTTCAAATGCTTGGCAAACAACTTCTGTGTGTATGACATTTTGAATAGCTGTTTTTAAAGCATACATAAGCACGAAAATCAGGCTATCAAGGCATTCTTAGTCTCTGACACTGTCATTTAATTCAGGACAGGATGCAATAATCATTTCTCTAATCAAGAAGTCAACAGTAATACTACTGATAATAGAAATGTTCAAAGTGAATGGACAAGATAACTCACTTTGACAAAAATAAGGCTGAAAATGCCACTGAAATGGTATATCCACAAAAGTCAGAGTACAAGTTTTATGTTTGGGTAGAAAGACAGAACAGATGAAGAAGCAGCCTGAAATGATACTTGCTGGACATACCCTTTGCTGCTGCTGCTGCTGCTGCTGCTGCTGCTGCTGCTGCTGCTAAGTCGCTTCAGTCGTGTCCGATTCTGTGCGACCCCATAGACGGCAGCCCACCAGGCTCCCCCATCCCTGGGATTCTCCAGGCAAGAACACTGGAGTGGGTTGCCATTTCCTTCTCCAATGCATGAAAGTGAAAAGTGAAAGTGAAGTCGCTCAGTTGTGTCCGACTCCTTGCAACCCCATGGACTGCAGCCCACCAGGCTCCTCCATCCATGGGATTTTCCAGGCAAGAGTACTGGAGTGGGGTGCCATTGCCTTCTCCGACACCCTTTGCTAAACAACTACAAACATTCCCCTACACATCTGTAGAAATCCTTCCTGTTGTGTTTTGGGCAAATCTCCCCAGAGTACTCACTCAAAAGCTGACATAAAATCATCTGTTTGATAAACAATTTTGACTGTGCTCAGAGTGCAAAGAAAGCAAACAACTAATGAACTTTTGGTAAGTGAAAAGGGGGACAGAGGAAAGGGGGAAAATGGGCAAGTATTTACCTTCATTAAAGAGACTTATGCACCACTCCTGAATTGGTGATCTGAACTATGACGGGGAAAGGGGAAACATGACAGCATAGTATTAACGTTTTGAGAAAGGATAAAATCCTTCATACCAATTTGTTTTCTTTCCTTAAACAAAGAGTTTAAATGTCCAGTTCACAGAAAAAAAAGTAGATGATCAATAAAGATAGGGAAAATGTCCTATCTCATTCATAATTAGAAAGTGAGGTCACCCAGTCATGTCCACCTCTTTGCGACCCTATGGACTGTAGCCTACCAGGCTCCTCCATCCGTGGGATTCTCCAGGCAAGAATACTGGAGTGGGTTGCCATTTCCTTCTCCAGGATTCATAATTAAGGAAATGCAAAATAAAAATACTATCACCTTTCGTATCTCACAATGCCAAACATTTAAAACTTGGGTGAATCCAAGTGAGAGTGAGGAGAGGGATAAATTCTCATTCACTCCTGGCAGAAATAAAATGAATTTGGTGGTATTTCTCAATTTAAAATGCTTATACCCTTTGTTTCAGCAATTCAAATTCTAAAAACTTGTCCTATAGTTTGCAAAGATAATATGAAAATACATTATAGTTACACTGTAATAAATAAAAACTAAAGGTCTGTCATTAGGGGATTGGTTAAATTATGGTGAGTCTCATTTAGAAATATTTACAGATGAAATAATATGTATGGAATTTACTTCAAAATAATTATAGGTTGTCTTGGGAGAAGCAGGGGAAGAATAAACAAAACCACAACTGACCATGTACTTAATAGTTCACAAAGCTGGTGATGGGTACAAGGTGGACTCAACACTCTTCTCCTTACTTCTATATATGTTCAAAATTTTGCATAATAAAATGATACAAACATATTAAACAATCTCACTAAAGGGGGTAGTGGATAAAAGTACTGACTTAACCCTGGAAATGACTAGAGTTTGTAAGCCTAGGGCATAACGAACTGTATATTAGCACTACATTCCAGCTAGTAGAGTACATTCCCACAAATGTACAGGTTAACAATTCCAAAGACACATGTATACTGGAGTTGAATAATTAAGTAAATGAATGGAAGATGGTGGAAGGTTTCCTACTTTTGGAATGGGAAGATACAGATAAGAGGGAAAAAGCTAAAATTATCCATGTGGTAATAGATTAGAGTTGAAGAATGAACTTGTGATTAGCTTATTAAAGACACAGATGGGGGACTCCCCTGGCAATCCAGTGGCTAAGATTCTGTGCTTCCAAAGCACAGAGGATGGGGTTTGATCCCTGGTGGGGGAACTAAGATCCCATGTGTGGAGTGGCATGGCCAAAAAACTTTTTAAATAAAATACAGATGGTTACATCTAGAAATATTTATAGATAAGTATATATGTATACACCCATATGGGCTTCCCAGTAAAAGAATCCACCTGCCAATGCAGGAGACACAAGAGACAAGAGTTGAACCCTAGGCTGGGAACATCCCCTGGAGTAGGAAATGGCAACCCACTCCAGTATTATTGCCTGGAAAATTCCATGGACAGAGAAGCCTGGTGGGATATAGTCCAGGAGGTCGCAAAGAATCAAACTCGACTGAGCACAAGCACATATACCCATATATTTATTTGCTCTATCAGCTGAGAATGCTTAGAATCAATGACATCACAGTTGCAACAAGCACATCTACACCTTAGTCGATGTTTTTTTCTTCTTAACTTTTTGGCCACGCCATGGACAGGATGTGGGATCTTGGTTCCCCAACCAGGAACCAAACCAATGCCCCCTGCAGTGGAAGCTCAGAGCCTTAACCACTGGACCAGGGAAGTCCTACAGACTTGATACCTTGGTTTCAAAAACCGTTCTCCAATAAAAGAATCCAAGGTTCCTTGGAGAAATGGCTGATTTTAGGCCTGGAAGAGGAAACACATGAGATGAGCCTGGAGCATCCGGTAATGTCCAAAAGTAAGGAAATGTTGAAGACAAAAAGAAAACAAAAATCCTAAACTGACAGAGGTATGTCAAAGGTACACAGGAGACAAACAAAGGAGTTCCCAATGGCCAAATCTGAAACAATATGAGGGGGAAAAAATTAGTACTGGAGTAACCCAAAGTATAAAATAAATACCTATGAGTCCACACTGATATAAAGAAAAGTACTCCTGGGGAATTCCTGGTGGTCCAGTGGTTAGAACTCCACACTTTTACTGTTGAGGGCCTGGGTTCAAGCCCTTGTCAGGGAACTAAGACCTCACATACTGAGACTAGGGAAAAAAAAAAAGAAAAAAGAAATTTTAAAAAGAAAAAAACTGTACTCCAAAGAGTACAGTATGGAGGCGTGATGCTGAAGCAGGGAGACCCTGAGCTCATGGTCTCCCACCAGAATACTGAAGTGGGTAGCCCTCCCCTTCTCCAGGGGATCTTCCCAACCTAGGGATCAAACCCAGGTCTCTTGCATTGCAGGTGGATTCTTTACCAACTGAGCTATCAGGGAAGCCCCCTTCTCCCACAGGCATATCAAAATTACAACAATTTAGAGTATCAATGAGAATGACCTGAAATATCTTCCATAACTACAAGTATAACTAAGGAACCACAGCAGAAGGGCAGAAGGCACAGAGATGCAGTAAAGACACTCTCTCCGGTGGGCAACACACAAACCGGAGGATATCACAGTTGCAGAGGCTTTCCCTAAGGAACGAGAGTTCTGAGCCCCACATTGGGCTCCTCAGTTGGGGTCCTGCACCAGGAAGATGAGTCCCCAGAACATCTGGCTGTGAGGGCTAGAGGAGCTTGCAAAGGAAAGAGCCAGAGGCTGTAGAAACAGAGATTCTACTCTTGACAAGCAAAACAATCTCACATGCTCTGAATTCCAGTACAGGGGCAGTAATTTGAAAGAAGCCTGGGTCAGACAACTTGCTGATCCTGGAGAGCCTTCTGCAGAGGTAGGAAGATAATTGGAGCTCATCCTGGAAACACATATACTGGCAATAGCCATTTTTTTTTTGGAGTTTGTTCTACCACAAGGATACTAGTGTTAACAATTATCATTTTGGAGTCCTCCCTCTATCCTTGGGCTTCCCTGATAGCTCAATTGGTAAAGAATCCACCTGCAATGCAGGAGACCCCGGTTCAATTTCTGGGTTGAGAAGTCTGCTGGAGAAGGGATAGGCTATCCACTCCAGTATTCTTGAGCTTCCCTTACAACTCAACTGGTAAAGAAGCCTCCTGCAATGCAGAGACCTGGGTTCGATCCCTGGGTTGGGAAGATCCTCTGAAGAAGGGAAAGGATACCCACTCCAGTATTTTGGCCTGGAGAATTCCATGGACTATATAGTCCGTGGGGTTGCAAAGAGTCGGACACAACTGAGCAACTTTCACTTCACTTCACTGTCCTTTAGCATTGGAGGCTTACTTACCCACTAGCAGACTGACACCAGCCCCAGAACCCAGCCTCGCCCACCAGTGAGCCAAAAGCAGCACTGGGACACCCTGAGCCACACAGCCAGTCATTCCAAGACACAGCCCTGCCCATACCAGCAGGCCAGCACCAAACAAGGGAACCCTGGACCATGCAGCCAGCCATGCCAGGACTCAGTCCTATCCACCCCTGGGCTGGCAGCCAACTGTGCCTGGAGCCAGACACTGGCTACAGTAATCAGCCAACCACAACTATACAATGGCCCCATGCAGCCCACACAGGGGATACCACTAGGGCATACAGCCCAGTGACCAGAGAGGAGTTTGCTGCTGGGCCTCATAGGAAGTCTCTATATAAGGTCATTTCTCCAAGGTCAGGAAACCTAAACAACCTATCTAATAACAGAAATAAACAGAGAATTAGGCAAAATAAGAAGACAGAGGAATATGTTCTAAACAAGGAACAAGATAAAACCTCAGAAAAGGAACTAAATGGAGCAGAGATAAACAATACAAACACATACAAACATGTGGAGGCTAAACAATAGACTCCTCTGTCCATGAGAATTCCCAGGCAAGAATACTGGAGTGTGTTGCCATTTCCTTCTCCTGGGTTGGAATTTTCCCCACCCAAGGATCAAACTCAAGTCTCGTGCATTGGAAGGCAGTTTCTTTACCTCTGAGCCACCTATGCTATGCTATGCTAAGTCACTTCAGCCGTGTCCGACTCTGTGCGACCCCATAGACGGCAGCCCACCAGGCTCCCCCGTCCCTGGGATTCTCCAGGCAAGAACACTGGAGTGGGGTGCCATTTCCTTCTCCAATGCATGAAAGTGAAAAGTGAAAGTGAAGTCGCTCAGTCGTGTCCGAATGGATTGCAGCCTAGCAGGCTCCTCCATCCATGGGATTTTCCAGGCAAGAGTACTGGAGTGGGGTGCCATTGCCTTCTCCACTGAGCCACCTGGGAAGCCCTAAAAATCCATGAGTCACTAAAGAAATCAAGGAAGGGACTTCTCTGGTGGTCCAGTGGTTAAGACACTGTGTTTCCAACCAGGGGTCGAGGGTTAAATCCCTCGTTGGGGAACTAAGAACCCTCACACTGTGGGGCAACTTAGCCTCCATGAGCCCACAATTAGAAAACTGTGAAATGCAACAAAAGATCCTGGGTGCAGCCACAAAGATCCTGCATACTGCAACTAAGACCCAATGCAGCCAGAAATGAAGGAAGGAAGAATTCCAGGAAAGCTCAAGTTTTAAAGATACAGAAGTAAAATAAAATATGACAGAAATGAACCCATCTATAAAATGGGACTCACAGACATAGAGAACAGACCATGGTTGGCAAGGGGGTGGGGGGTGGTAGAAGAATGAACTGGGGGTTTGGGGTTAGCAGATGCAAGTTATTACACATAGGACAGATAATAAGGTCCTACTGTATAGCACAGGGAACTATATTCAATATCCTGAGACAAACCATAATGGAAAAGAATTTTTTAAGTATATACATAACTGAATCACTTTGTTGTACAGTAGAAATTAACGCAATATTGTAAGTCAACTACACTTCAATTAAAGAAAAGAAAAGGTTGCTATCTAAAAAACTGCTGAATTTATTATTTTAAATTTCATTTTTGTTTCTTTTTAAAAATATTTATTTATTTTTGGCCACATGGCATGTGGGATTTTAATTCCCCAACCAGGGATCAAACCACTGCCCCCTGCATTAGAAGCATGCAGTCTTAACCACTGGACCACCAGAGAAGTCCCTGATGAATTTACTTTAAAAAGAGAAATTTCCTTTTTATTTATTATGTAAATTTGATATCTACATAAAACCATAAAATATTTAAATAACAGCAAATGAAGATGAATGAAGCAAAAAGAAATGAAGACTATTTGATCTCAAAGCAACTCTACAAAGAAATTTTGAACCTCCCATCTACCCATAAGTTATTTCTTAAATATTTTAGTTCATTAAACTACTTACTGAGCATCTATTATAGGCTTCCCTCTTAGCTCAGTTGGTAAAGAATCAGCCTGCAATGCAGGAGACCCCGGTTCAATTCCTGGGTCGAGAAGATCCCCTGGAGAAGGGATAGGCTACCCACTCCAGTATTCATGGGCTTCACTTGTAGCTCAGCTGGTAAAGAATCCACCTGCAATTCAGGAGACCTAGGTTCAATCCCTGGGTTGGGAAGATCCCCTGGAGAAGGGAAAGGCTACCTACTCCAGTATTCTGGCCTGGAAAATTCCAAGCCAGATATAGTGCTAATGTTAGAAATGCAAATATGACTAAAATCAGAGGACCTTCTAAATGATCACTGTCTAATGAGAGAAAAAAAGAACTATGACCTTGGAAAGTAATATCTGAACTGGGTTTTAATACAGTTGTATAATAAGAATCTAATTTTTGTCTCTGGTTCTTGACAGGGAAGCTTCTAAACCTTCAGAATTTCTCAAATGATACGAGTACCTCTGTTATTCATGTTGGGCCCTTCCAGTCACACTGAATTAATACTAACCAGGTGACTCATAGTGGGCCCCTTGATAGTTTCAGGATAGGGACTGGCAGTACTGGAAAACCCAAGTACTGTGTGGTTAGAAGGTTGGGGCTTTGAGTCACATGATCTCAGACAGACCTCTGGGAAATAGAGGGAGGCTGGAGACTGAGTTCAATCACACAGGCCAATGATTCAATCAATCACGTCTACATAACGGAGTGCCAGTAAAAACTCTGAACACAGAGTTGGTGAACTTCCCTGGTTGATAACACTCATCCATGTGTGAGAAGGGTGAAACATCCTGAAGATAGAGAAGCTTTGCTTTGGGGATCCTCCCAGACTTATCCTATGTATCTCTTCCTTTTGCTGGTTCAAATTTGTAACTTTTCCCTATAATAAAACTGTAATCAGGAACTCCCTGGTGGTCCAGTGGTTAGGACTCAACTCTTTCACTGCCAGAGCCCAGGATCAATCCCTAGTTGGGGAACTAAGATCTTACAAGCTGCATGGCACAGCCAAAAAAAAAACAACTGTAATCATAAGTATAGCGTTTTCATGAGTTCCGTGAGTTGCTCCACCAAATGATCTAACCTGAGAGAATCAGGGGAACTCTTGAATTTATAGCTGATTGATCAGAGCTGCAGGTATCCTGGAGACACCTGAACTTGCACTTGGAGTCCAAAGTTCAGATAGTCTCATGAGAAACTGTGCCCTTAACATGAGAACGTTAAGCTAACTCTGGTTAGTTAATGTCAGAACTGTATTGCAATACCCAAGAGGAATTCACTTAAAATAAGAATTTACAAAGTTATTCATCACAAAGGATAGCACACATCAATACAATGGAACATGAATCAGCCACGAAAAAATTATGTTGTAGATAAATATTTATTGAAATGGAGATATAATCACCTTTCTTTTTATCTCCAGCTCCAATCTCTTCCCCTGAAGTCGAGACTTGTATGTTCAACTTCCTACTGAACATTACCCCCTGGATGTCTACTAGGTATTTCAAACCTAACACACCCCAAAGAAAAAAATCTTGATTCTTACCATATATACCCCAATCAGCTCCTCCACAGTCTTCCCTATCATAGTTAAAAGCTCTACCATTCACTCACTTCTTTAGGGCAAAACTGGAGTCAGGCTTCACTCCTTTCTTCCCTGACGCCTCACTAGTCCATCAGCAAATCTTATTGATGTTACTCTCAAAACTTATCCCTTCTTACCACCTATAATGCTACCATCCTAGACAAAGTCACCTATGTTTATTGCATAGAATACTGCAATAGCCAGTATGTGCTGTCCTTGCTTCCATTATAATCACTTCTTCACACAGCAACCAGAATAATCTTTTTTAAAAAATCAATATTATTATTCTACATAAAACACTCCAATAAGTTCCCATTACACTCTGAATGAAATCCAGATTTCTAATCTTATTTATTTATTTGGCTGCTTCCAGTCTTAGCTGCAGCATGGGGGATCTTTTGTTATGGTCTGAGGAAGACTCTGTGGTGGCAGCATGTGGGCTTAGTTGTTCCTCAGCAAGTGGGATCTTAGATCCCCAATTAGAGATCCAGTCAGCATTCCCTGCATTTCAAGGGACTCTTAACCACTGGACCACCAGGGAAGCCCATGGATCCTTAATCTTAAATCCCTCATGATTTAGTCCCTATTTCTCTCAACAATTTCATTTTACTGCTCTCTGCCCACCCCACCATTTTTCAGAAAATGACAAGCTAGTTCCCATCTCAAGGCTTTTCCACCATGAATCTCTCTCCATTGAATGCCCATTCCCCAGCTCTTTGCATAGGCTACTACTTTACTTCAATTAGGTCTCTACTTAAATGGTACCCTCCTCGGGCTTCCCTAGTGGTTCAGTGATTATAAGCATTCACCTGCTCATTCAGTGGGTTCATCCCTGGTCTAGAAAGACCCCCACAGCTAAGCCCGTAGGCCACAACTACCGAGCCCAAACTCTGGAGCCTGTGTGCTGTAACAATTGAAGCCTGCACGCCCTAGAGTCTGTGTTCTGCAACAAGAGAAGTCAGTGCGCCACAACTAGAGACTAGCCTGCACTCACTGCAACTAGAAAAAAGCCCACATGTGGCAACCAAGACCTAGCACAGACAAAAATGAATAAATAAAAACTTTAAATGTTAATAATTATATATTTTATATATAAATAGTTATTACATTTATAATTGTATATAACCATATACTTCATATGTATAAATGATATATATATATAACTGAATTACTTTGCTGTACACCAGAAACACAACATTGTAAATCAATTTATTGAACTATATTTCAGTAAAATTAATTAAAATTGCCAACTACCAATAAAATCAGTATTTACTTTTTAAAAGTGTATTAAATTAAAATAATGAAATAAAATTATCAAACACCTATCTCCTTAACCTGCTTTATTTTTTTATATTGTATTTATCACTACGAGGCATTTCTCATTATCTGCCTTTCCCATTAGAACACAAGCTCCAAAAAGCAGGGACTTTGTTTATCTTACTTGCTACTGTATCTTCAGAGAGTCCCTTGAACAGCAAGGAGATCAAACAAGTCAGTCTTAAAGGAAATCAACCCTGAATACTCCTTGGAAGGACTGATGCTAAAGCCGAAGCTCCAATACTTTGGCCACCTGTTGTGAACAGCCGATTCATTGGAAAAGACCCTGATGCTGGGGAAGACTGAAGGTAGAAGGAGAAGGGGGCAACAGAGGATGAGATGGTTGGATGGCATCACTAATTCAACGGATATGAACTTGGGCAGACTCCAGGAGACGGTGAGGGACAGGGAAGCCTGTAATGCTGCAGTCCGTGGGGTCACAAAGAGTCGGACACAACTTGGTGACTGAACAACAACAACAAATCTTCAGAGTCCAGTACATTATGCAGACACATAGTGGGCATACATAAATAACTTGCTGAATGAATGAATGGTTAGAATGTTAGGTGAAAAGGGCAGGTTATAACAGCATTTTCAAAACTGTTCATTTTTATAAAATTAAGCAAAATGGAAAACAAAAGCTACTACACACACAGAGTCAATCCTTATTACATGGATTCCTCATAGGTAAATTTTCCTACTCACTAAAATTCATGTGTAACCTCAAAATCAAGACCTGCAACATTTTCACGGTCATTCATGGACATGTGAATGCACAGATGGTGAAAAATTTGAGTTGCCTGATGTGTACATTACCAACTGAGGTCCAAGGCTGGGGGGATATGCAGCCTTCTGGCTTCAGATTTTAAACTATAAACGAGTGTCCTTTTAGTGGCTTATTTAGTGCAATATTTTTCACATTTTTGTGCTTTTGGTGGGTGATTTCACTGTTTAAAATGACTCCCAAGTGTAGTGCAGAAGTGCTGTCTAGTAGTTTCTAAGTGCAAGAAGGCTGTGGTGTGCCTTCTACAGAATATATGTGTTAGATAAGGTTAATTCAGGCATAAATTACAGTGCTATTCACCATGAGTTCAATGTTAATGAATCAATAATATATATTAAACAATGTGTCTTAACAAAAACACACATAAAACAAGGTTACATGTTGATTAGTTAACAAAAATGCAGCCAGCAGCTCAGAGGAATCTAACCCTGTATTTCCCCTAGGAGCAATAATTCAGTATTCATTAATTCAGCATTTGCAATGATACTATAGAACACATAAGGAAAGTGTGTGTGTATTTGTGTACACAAAATTAACAGGGCAGAGAGATTATATATCATTATGTGTGCGTGCTCAGTCGTTTCAGTAACGTCCAACTCTTTGCAACCCCATGGACTGTAACCTGCCAGGCTCCTCTGTTCAGGGGATTCTCCAGGCAAGAATACTGAAGTGGGTTGCCATTTCCACCTCCAGGGGATCTTCCTGACCCAGGGATCAAACCCGAGCTTCCTGCATCTTCTGCACTGCAGGCAGATTCTTCACCGCTGAACCACCAGGGAAGCCCCATATACCATTATGCTGCTGCTGCTGCTGCTGCTGCTGCTGCTGCTAAGTCACTTCAGTTGTATCCAACTCTGTGTGACCCCACAGACGGCAGCCACCAGGCTCCCCCGTCCCTGGGATTCTCCAGGCAAGAACACTGGAGTGGGTTGCCATTTCCTTCTCCAAAGCATGAAAGTGAAAAGTGAAAGTGAAGTCGCTCAGTCGTGTCCGACTCTTAGCGACCCCATGGACTGTAGCCTACCAGGCTCCTCCGTCCATAGGATTTTCCAGGCAAGAGTACTGGAGTGGGGTGCCATTGCCTTCTCCAATATACCATTATACCATGGTGTTAATATAGTTATTGCTAGTATAATCTTTGGGTGTGAAGTTTATAAGATATTTACTTCTTAATTTTTTCCTTATTTGTATTTTCTATTTTTTTTTACAATAAAAAGATTTTTGTTAGAAGAAAAAAACTGAGTTACTGCTATTATTTTAAAATAAGAATTGTATCAGTAAACATTTCATGGTAGCCAAAGGAATATAAAAACAGGATAAGAACAGTAATCAATAATTAAAAGTGTAAATTTATAGCTCTCCTCTGAACTTTTTAACCTAGATCTTCTAAATGGAGCCTCATATATGCAAATACACATGTAATCCTATACACTTCTTCCTGAGTAGTGATTAATAGACTACTCAAATACTAACAGTTTGAAACTCACCTGTTTATAATCAAAAAATCTTAGAGTAGAAATAATCTTTAGAGAGCATACAGTTAAGTTTCTAACCTAATGCAAGAAACTTTTTTATAATCCTTTTTACAAGTGGTCACCTACCTTCTATCAGAATATGTTGAAGAACAGAAATCACATTATCCTATAAGGCCATACATTTTAATTTCCATCCACCGCTCTTAGTTTAATCTCTGATCAAAAACAGATCTACTATTTCCTCTTTATGTAAGCCTTTTGGGCTTCCCAGGTGGCGCAACTGGTAAAAAACCCTCCTGCCAACGCAGGAGACATAAGAGACGCAGGTTCAATCCTAGGTCGAGAAGATCCCCTGAAAAAGGCATTGCAATCCATTCTAATGTTCTTGTCTGGAGAATCCCCATGGACAGAGGAGCCTGGTGGGATTCAGAAGAGTCAGACACGACTGAAGAGACTTATTAGCATGCACGCATGCAAGCCTTTCAAATTTAGAAGACAAAACTCGTGCGTTCCCTTAATCATCTCTTTCCAAGCTAAATACTCTACTACAGCCATGACTGAAAGCAGTATACAACTTTATTCATCCCCTCATATAATCCCCACCCTTAATCTATGGGCTGGATCTGGTAACTTGCTTCTAATGAACAGAATACAGCAAAGGCGATGGGATGTCATTTCCAGGATTAGGTTATAGACTCTGGCTTCCATCTTCTTCACTGTAAGGGAAGTCTCTGTGTTGTATGGAGACTCCCACAAGGCAAGGAACTAAAGGATGCTTCAGCCAACAAGCTAGTAAAGAACTAAGGTCCTCAATCAATTAACCTGTGAGCAACTGAATCATGCCACATGAGAGGTAGAACCTGGAAAGTGATCATCCCCCAGTTGAATCTTCACATGAAATCAAAGCCCCTGTTAACAACTTGATGACAGCCTATGAGAGATACACCTTGATACCAGACTCACAGAAACAGAGATAACAAATATGTTTTAAGTTGCAAAATTTTGAGGTAATTTGTTACGCAGCAATAGATAACTAGCAATTTCACTTCTTATTGTAGCCTAGGAAAATTCCCATACATGTATCTTTTTTAAATAGAGGAAAACCGAAAACAATTTAAATGTTCATCAAAGGAGAATGGATAAATACAATGTGATATAGTCTTAAGATTTAATGCTATATATCATTTTTAAAATGGAGTATACAAGGTAGATTTCTAAGGGGGAAAAAAGATTGATAACTTATTTACTGAATTTGAATGAATGGAGTCAAGTTTTAGATCCTATCTACGAGTCTTAGCCTACCAGCACAATCGTGTCCGACTCTTTGTGACCCCGTGGACTATAGCCTACCAGGTTCCTCCGTCCATAGATTTTTTAGGCAAGAATACTGGAGTGGGTTGCCATTTCCTTCTCCAAGAGATCTTCCCAACCCAGGGACTGAATCCACATTGTAGGCAGACGCTTTACCATCTGAGCCACCAGGGAAGTCCTCTATAATAGTGATCAGAACTTTGAACACCAATCAAATGGAAAAAGCAAAGCAGGACTTCCCTGGTGGCGCAGTGGATAAGAATCCGCTGCCAATGCACTGGATACAGGTTCGATCCCTGTCCAGGAAGATCCTACATACTGTGGAGCAACTAAGCCGTGCACCACAACTCCTGAGCCCACGCTCTAGAGCCCTCAAGGCCCAACTACTGAGCCTGTGCTCAGAAACAGAGTAGTCACTGCAATGAGAAGCCCACGCTTCACAACTATAGAGAAGCCCCTGCTCGCTGCAACTGGACAAAGCAATGAACACCCAGTGCAGTCAAAAAGAAACACAAAAAAGCAAGGCCATTATGTCTATGGAAAATTAAAAGCCACGTAAGGAAAAAATTATCATCAGAGTATATAGCCCAGGTTCAATATCTGTATAATATAAACAACAATGATTTCACTCACAAAATACGTAACTAAGTTAAAAATATAAGGGAGAAGACATATATGTGTTTAAAAGTGCCAATACCTCATGTCCCTCATATTAAACACTTTTTATAGATTTAATAGCTTTTAAAAGTAATTGCTAAAAAAAAAAGTAATTGTTATAAGTATACTATTACAAATACTTAAGAGAGCTGATTATGGTTGCCACTGTGAGAGGGGATAACTGCTATTCTTTCTTCTATGCATATAAACTATTCAAATTTTTTAAACTATGCACATAGGTTACTTTGATAAAAATAAGATAAACTTCCTTGTAGGGAGAAAGAGGAAAGGGGCTTTGATTTTATCTCTATTGTTTTATTTCTAAGAGGGAAAGAAGAAAAATAAATGTTAATAGTAGTTAATTCTGAAAGATGGGAACGTGGTATTATATATTTTTTCCATTTTAAATGCCATAAAATTTAAACAACTTTCTACACATTCATTTTAAATTATTTTACAATTTCCCAATACCCAAATCCCAACAGTTTCCTACATAAATGGATTCAGACCATTTTTGGTCTAGTCTGCCTCCCTTAGAATGCTTTCAACTTTGTCAGTGTACACTTAAGCCAATATGCAAAATGTGTTTCCAAACTAGTACAAAAATATATTGAAACCAATAGTTTTGTGACCTGGATACACTTGTAACATAGCTAAAGGCATTTTTGGCAGCCATACTACCTAGGCAATTACTGCTACATTTGTGATTAACCAAAATTCCCAGTTATTTTTCACATGAACCACTGCCCAACCAGCTCTTCCTCATCCTGTTACTGTGCATTTGAGGTTTTGAATTTAAACACAGGACTTATACTTGCTAAATTTAATTTCAGTTTGACCCCATGATTTCACCTTATGGGCATAATTTTTCAAGCTATAGTCATCATCTGTCAAATTAACTATTCCTTCATCTTTGTAATACCTACATATCTAATTAACATGTTTTAAATTTGATCTAATAACCTAGTGGTTCTAAAGAGAAGTAACAGAATTTAAGAATAGAAATAAGAAGAAATTATTTATAATAATCAAACCTAAACTAAATCTTCTTGGTTAATACGCCATATCATCTGTTTGATCACTTATGTAATTTTTCTGGATTAACATTAATTTTACAGGTCTGCAGTTTTCCAACTACTTTCCTTTTTTCCTTGGATATCAGGATGGTTGACTCTTTCTGGTCTTTATGATTTCTCAAAGATTAACAACGGTGACTCTGAAATCATCAGCCAGTTAATTCAGTAATATGAAACTCAACTGAGCCTTAAAATTTTAATTCACTTTAAAATGATCATTCTTACTTACTATCCTGGGCTAGTTTCTAGTTTAGAATTTGCTATATACTTTCCAGTTTGAAAACTATTGTCCTTGCTGTTAATAATAATTTATACAGTACTTCTCTTTAAAAGACATTTAGAATCTCATCTCACCACCCTTATGGCAGAAAGCGAAGAAGAACTAAAGAGCCTCTTGATGAAAGTGCAAGAGGAGAGTGAAAAAGTTGGCTTAAAATTCAACATTCAGAAAACTAAGATCATGGCATCTGGTCCCATCACTTCATGGAAAATAGATGGAGAAACAATGACAGACTATCTTTCTGGGCTCCAAAATCACTGCCAATGGTGACTGCAGCCATGAAATTAAAAGACGCTTGCTCCTTGGAAGAGAAGTTATGACCAACCTAGACAGCATATTAAAAAGCAGAGACATTACTTTGCCAAGAAAGGTCCATCTAGTCAAAGCTATGGTTTTTCCAGTGGTCATGTACAGATGTGAGAATTGGACTATAAAGAAAGCCAAGCGCCGAAGAATTGATGCTTTTGAACTGGGTGTTGGAGAAGAATCTTGAGAGTCCCTTGGACTGAAAGGAGATCCAACCAGTCCATCATAAAGGAAATCAGTCCTGAATATTCATTGGAAGGACTGATGCTGAAGCTGAAACTCCAGTACTTTGGCCATCTGATGCGAAGAACTGACTCATAGGAAAAGACCCAGATGCTGGGAAAGATTGAAGGCGGGAGAAGAAGGGAACGACAGAGGATGAGATGGTTAGATGGCATCACCGACTCAATGGACATGAGTTGTGTAAACTCCGGGAGGTGGTGATGGACAGGGAGGCCTGGTGTGCTGAAGTCCATGGGGTTGCAAAGAGTCGGAAACGACTGAGTGACTGAACTGAACTAAACTGATACAATACTTTTAAAAGACATTTAGAATTTCTCAAAAACCCTTTAAATAGGTTACAAAGAAATTAATATACCATTATCCTATTCTATATATAGGGGAATTGAAGCACAGAGAAACTTAAATTATTTACCCAAGGTCAAAGAGCTACAATGAATCAAAATCTATTGCAGTCTACCTAGGGCTCTTTTTCATAAGGCTATGTAGCTCTCTAACACAAAACTACTTAAGACAGCAGACAAAACTTCTTGCTTAAAAACTGATTTTTCAGTTACTGGTTGACAAGAGTTAAGGAGCAGGTAGGTGTAAAGCAAGTGGGTGTAGCTGTAAAAGGGAAATATGATGTATCCTATGGTGGTGAAAATGCTCTGTACCTTCACTGTATCAATGTCAGTATGCTGGTTGTGACTCTGTACTATAGTTTTTCAAGATGTTACCACTGGGAGAAACTGGGTAAAGAATACATCACAACTAATTCTGAGTGAATTTTGAGAAATATCTCAAAATAAAAAAAGTTTAAGAAAAACTAATTAATAATTGATATTTCTCTTTTAAGCCAACTTAATTTTAAAGAAGCTTACTTAAACTGAATAGGCAAATTAAAACAAAAAGTAAAACAGAATCAGGCATAGAGCTCTGAAAGTAAGCAGAGTGGACTAAAAAGTGAAGTAAGTCCCACAAACTAAAGCTTTAAAAAAGCCATAATGATCTTTATTAATTAAAAGGGAGCCCTCAAGATTTTTATTTCCTAAAGGAGAAAAATAAAACAAGACAGTCTAGGAAATAAATTATTAAATCACCTCAAAAAGAATCACTAGAATAAAGCTAGAACCACCAAAGCTTTCCTCAACCCATGGTACACTTTACTGCAATCCTCAACTTGGAGAAAAAACAAATGTGCACATGTGTCGCCTTTACCGTGATATTTACAACCACACATTTCAGAAGAGTCCCAAAACTGCTTCTATTTTTTTTTTTTTTTTGCTACTTACAAAGTGGCTAAAGCTTCAACCATTTCCTGATTCTCTCAGCTGCAGGACTTGCAATAAGGAAAACATTCACTCAGCATCTAGGGCAGGTCTGCTTAGAAGAATGAGCTCATCCCTTCAGATGTGCATCTGATCCTCAGGAAGCGGCTCCTCCTCCAGCCAGCAGGTCTTTGTATGTTTAAAGTGACACTCTCACCTGTGTAAGCACTTGGCCAGACCCAGAACAACTCCTTCCCCGGACACGCCTACTGTCGCCCAGTCATTTCCTGCTCTGGCCACCTCACACAGCCACTACGTTTAGGCAGTCACGGCAGAACTGGCAGTTGCTGCTGCTCTCATTATGGCCTCACTAGAGAAGAATCTTATTTTCACTTTACATGGAGGTCAGGTCCTTCACTACGATCCTGTGAACATCACACTACTTGTTTCAACAGGTCCTTGACCAGAGTCAGACCTGACAAGAATCACTCCTCTTTTTCAGAACTTACAGCTCATTTTTTAAACTAGGAATGTAACACTTGTACATCTCTCTTATTCTGCTTGTCCTGTCTACAAGTCTCAATTAACAGAGGCAGCTAAATGGACTGCTTGCAGTTATAGCTAAATGCTCCAAACTCAAGTTTGCCCCTCCATTTCACTACCTCTAAGAAAACATTCACTTTGCCATAGCTGGCTATTTACTAGCAAAGCAAATATTAATCCTAACTGAAAAGATATGTAGAACTCACGTCAAAATGATATAATAGTGGTATTTTAATTATTTTCCGTCAAAAGTATGTGGGTACCAAACAGTCATTCAAAAAACATGTCTGTGCACCTGTTACATAAAACTATTTGACAGCGTGCCAAACTGGGCTTTCAACTTAAAAAAAAACAAAAACAAAAAAAAACAGAAATCTAAGAATTAACCCTTCTCATCGCAGCATTCCAAGGACTTCTGCAGTATTCTCTGTCATGGTAAGCTTCTAATACACTAAGAGGCTGACTTTGGAATATAAATTAGTCAGCAAAACATCAAATTCACTACTGGTTACCTTTGAGAGATGGCAAGGGATTTGTGATCAAGAAGGGAAAACCCAGGGGCCTTCAACTTATTTAGTAATATTTAATTTGCTGGATAGTAGACACAAGGATACTTACTGTATTATTCTTTTTAAATATCTTAAGTCATAAATAATAAAATATTTTAAAACAGAGAAATTCTGAGCATCAAAAGACATAGTCAGAAGAGTGAAAGGCAACCCACACAATGGACAAAGTATCTGTAAATCATTTATCTGATATGGAGCTAATATCTAGAATATATAAAGAACTCCTTAAAACTTAACAACAATCAATTTAAAAGGGTACAAAGGACTCAAGTAGACATTGCTCTAAAGAAGATATACAAATGGCCAATAAGCACATGAAAAGATGCTCAAAATCATGGGTCTTTAGGAAAATGCAAAGCACAAAAAAAATGAAAATCGAAAACACTCATTAGGATGGCTACGATCAAAAAAAAAAAAAAAACTAGAATATTACAGTTGTTACTGAGGACATGAAGAGATGGGAACTGCCAGTGGGAATGTACAGTGGTGCAGCCACTGTAGACAATGGTGTGGCAATTTCTCAAAAAAAATTAAAAATGGAACTATCATACAATCCAGCAATTCCACTTCTGGGTATCCAAAAGAATCAAGAGAAGTGGCCAACAGGATGAAAGACCTTGAACTCACCTCCTCCAATGGGTACGCCAAAATCACAATTATTTATAGAGGAAATACTGATGAGAAAAACTGGAAGACCAGCAGAAAGGATTTCTTCTACAGCTAAAGATATAAAGAAGAAAAGATGGGTAGGAGGGGTGGTGATATGGTGTAGTCAAGACTCACATCCCCAGGAAGGCAATTACAATTGCCTAAATGGGAAGACAATTACAATTACCATGGTTCTCCTCAAAGAATGAGGAGTCCACGCCTCATATCCAGGCTCCTAGCCCTAGTTCCAGAGAAGGCAATGGCAACCCACTCCAGTACTCTTGCCTGGAAAATCCCATGGGTGGAGGAGCCTGGTAGGCTGAAGTCCATGGGGTCGCTAAAAGTTGGACACAACTGAGCGACTTCACTTTCAGTTTTCACTTTCATGCATTGGAGAAAGAAATGGCAACCCACTCCAGTGTTCTTGCCTGGAGAATCCCAGGAACGGGGGAGCCTCGTGGGCTGCGGTCTATGGGGTCACACAGAGTCGGACACGACTGAAGTGACGTAGCAGTAGCAGCAGCAGCCCTGGTTCCTGCACCAGGACAACAAGCCCACAACATTTGGCTTTGAAAGCCAGTGGAACTTACATCTGGGAGAGACAGCAGGCTGTGGGAGCCCTTTACGTGTGGGATCCCACCTTAAAGGGCACACACAAAATCTCACACACTCTGGGACTCAGAGCAGAAGCAGTAATTTAAAAAGAGCCTGGGTCAAAACCCACTGATGGTCTTGGAGAGTCTCCTGGAGAGGCAGGAGGTAACTGGAGCTCATTCTAGGGACAAAGACACTGGCAGAAGCTCTTTTGGGGCACTTGTCCTAACATGTGGACACTGATGCTGACAAATGCCAATCTGGAATCCTGCCTTTAGCTTATTAATCCTAGAACCCAGCCCCACCTACCAGCCTATCCGCACCAGTACTGGGACACCTTAGGTCAAGCAGCTAGCCAAGCAGGGACATAGCCCCAACCACCAGCAGGCTAGCCAGAGACTCTGGGACACAGCCTCACCCACCAACGGGCAGGCACCAGCCCAGGAATCCAATACCGGTAGGCTGACACCAGCTTCAAGATACCCAGGACCCCACAGACAGTCATATCAGAAACCTGCCCCCACCCATCAGTAGGCTGGCACTAGGCCCACGACCCCTGGGGCCCTGACCCTACCCACTAGCAGACCAACAATAGATCCAGGACTCCCTGCTATGCAACCACCCACCCTGGAATATAGCTCTGCCCATCCATGTGCCAATACTAGCCCCAGGACCCCTGGAGCCCCACAGCCAGCCCCCTCATGACCCGTCCCTACCCACCAGCAGCTGATAGCCTCTGCAGAAGTCAGGGCCTGGCAACCAACTAGACAGGTGGCCAGTGACACCTACCAGACCACTCACAGTAATCTAGCCTACCACAACAGAAGGATCCACATACATAGCTCTGGTGACCAGAGGTAAGTACACTACTGTCATAGGACGTCTCCTAAAAAAGACCACCTCTCTAAGATCAGGAAAGAAACCAATCTACCAAATATATGAAAATAAAAACAGCAAATCAGGCAAAATGAGGTGACAGAAGAATATGCTCCAAATGAAGGAACAAGATTAAATCTCCAAAAGAACTAAGTGAGTGGAGATAAGCAATCTATTCAATAAAGAGTTCATGATAATGATCGTAAAGATGTTCAAGGAACTCAGGAGAAGACTGGATGAAGAGAGTCAGAAGTTAGAGGTTTTTAACACAGAGTTGGAGAATATAAAAAAGAACCAAACAGAGTTGAAAAATACAGTAAAAGGCAGCAACAGTAGATTAGATGATACAGAGGTGAGCAGCAAGCTGGAAGACAGAGTCGTGAAAATCACTAAAGCTAAAAAGAAAAAAGAAAAGAAATGAAGACAGCTTGAAAGACCTCTCAGACAATATCAAGCATACTAACATTCACATTGTAGGGGTCCCAGAAGGAAAAGTGGGAAAAAAGAGACAGAGAACATATTTCAAGATATAATACAGGAAAACTTACCTAACCTGGAAAAGAAAACAAACATTCAGGCCCAGGAAACAGAGAGATCCCAAAAGGATCAATCCAAAGAGGATGATAAGTAAACATACTGTAATTAAAATGGCAAAAACTAAAGAAGAGAGAATATTAAAAATAAGCAACGTAAAAGCAAAAAGTTACAGATGAACTCCCATAAGGCTGTTCAGTAGAATTCTGAACGCCAGAGGGAGTGGCACAATATATTTAAAATGATGAAATAGAAAAACCTATAACCAAGAATACTTTACCTCCCAAGGCTTTCATTCAGATTTGATAGAGAAATATGAAGTTTTACTGACAAGCAAAAGCTAGCTAAGAGTTCAGCACCACCAAACCAGCTTTCGGAGAAGGCAGTGGCACCCCACTCCAGTACTCTTGCCTGGAAAATCCCATGGACAGAGGAGCCTGGTGGGCTGCAGTCCATGGGGTCGCTAAGAGTCGGACATGACTGAGCGACTTCACTTTCACTTTAAACTTTCATGCATTGGAGAAGGAAATGGCACCCCACTCCAGTGTTCTTGCCTGGAGAATCCCAGGGACGGGGGAGCCTGGTGGGCTGCCGTCTATGGGGTCGCACAGAGTCAGACACAACTGAAGCAACTTAGCAGCAGCAGCAAACCAGCTTTACAGAAACATTTAGCATGGTTAAGAACCCACCTTCCAATGCAGGGGATGTGGGTTCAATCCCTAGTCAGAGAACCAAGATTCCACATGCTGCAAGGCAATTAAACCTGCACGCCACAACTCCTGAGCCCCTGCACCACAACTAGAGAGAAGCTCACATGACGCAACTGGAGAAGCCCGCTCTGCAACCTAGAGCCCACACGCCACACTGAAGATCCCATGTACCAAACAAAGACCCAGTGCAGTCATAAATAAATGTTTCTTAAAGAAATGTTTAGGTAACTTCTCTGAGTAAAAAGAAAATCCACAACTAGAAATACAAAAACTACAAAAGGGGCTTCCCTGGTGGCTCAGTGGTAAAGAATCTGCTGGCCAACACAGGAAAAATGGGTTCGATCCCTGATTTAGGGATCCCACAACTAATGAAGCCCACATGCCCTAGAGCCCGCGCTCTGTGACAAGAGAAGCCATCACAATAAGAAGCTTGTACACTGCAACTAGAGAGTAATCCCCGCTAGATGCAACTAGAGAAAAGCCCATGCAGCAATGAAGACCTAGCACAGTCAAAAATAAATAAATAAAATTTTAAAAAAGAAAATTACAAAAGGCAAAATCTCATTGGTAAATGTAATAAACCAACCATACATAAAGCTAGTAGGAAAGTTAAAAGACAAAAATAATCTATATCCACAGTAAGTAGTTAAGGTATACACAAAGATGTAATAGAATATGATTTCAAAATCAGCAAACATGGGTTGGGGGGAGAGTAAAAATGCAGGGTTGTTAAAATGCATTTGAACTTAAAAGATCTGCAGCTTAAAATAATCACATACACACACACACACACACACACACCCCCACGTGGTTGTTGTTTAGAAGCTAAGTCATCTCCAACTTTTTTGTAATCCCATGAACTGTAGCTCCCCAGGCTCCTCTGTCCATAATACTTCCCAGGCAGGAATACTGGAGTGGGTTGCCATTTCCTTCTCCTGGGATCTTCTTGACCCAGGGATCAAATTCATGTCTTCTACACTAGCAGGTGGATTCTTAACCACTGAGCCACCAGGGAAGCCCATATAGACATATAACTATGTAAAAACTTTCATGGTTACCATAAACCAAAAATCTATAATAAACAAACACACCATAATAAAGAGAAAGGAATTCAAACAGAACAGATAGACATCAAATTAAAATGTAAAAGATCAAAAGAAGGATGATTTCATTTATATTTGGAATCTAAAAAACAAAACAAATGAATAAACAAAACATAATTATAGATACAGAGAACAAATAAGTGATTTCCAGAGGGAAGGGGAGCTGGGGGAGGAAAGAGATAGGTAAGGGAGATCAAGAGGTACAAACTTTCAGCTGTAAAATAAATGAATCTCTGGTATGAAATGTACAATCTGGGGAATATATTCAATAATTAAGAAATATCTTTGTATGGTGATATATCGTAAGTAGACTTAGCATGGTGATCATTTGAAATATATAGAAATATTAAATCACTATGATGGGTAACTGGAACTAACATAGTGTTGTAGGTCAACTGTACTTCAAAACAAACAAACTCATAGAAAAAGAGGTCAACTTTGTGGTTACCAAGGCAGGAAGGGGAAGGAGGGAGAATTGGATGAAAGTAATCAAAAGGTACAAATTCATAGCTATAAGATAATTAAGTACTAGTGATGTAATGTACAACATCAAGGTTATGGTTTTTCCAGTGGTCATGTATGGATGTGAGAGTTGGACTGTAAAGAAAGCTGAGCGCCAAATAATTGATGCTTTTGAACTGTGGTGTTGGAGAAGACTCTAGAGAGTCCCTTGGGCTGCAAGGAGATCCAATCAGTCCATTCTGAAGGAGATCAGTCCTGGGATTTCTTTGAAAGGAATGATGCTAAAGCTGAAACTCCAGTACTTTGGCCACCTCATGCGAAGAGCTGATTCATTGGAAAAGACTCTGATGCTGGGAGGGATTGGGGGCAGGAGGAGAAGGGGACGACAGAGGATGAGATGGCTGGATGGCATCACTGACTCGATGGACGTGAGTCTGAGTGAACTCCGGGAGTTGGTGATGGACAGGGAGGCCTGGCGTGCTGCGATTCACGGGGTCGCAAAGAGTCGGACACGACTGAGCGACTGAACTCAGAACTATATGTTATGTATGAAAGTTGTAAGATAGCAAATCTTGAGAGTTCTCATCTCAAGGAAAAATTTTTTCTATTTCTTTAATTTTGTGTCTATATGAGGTGATGAAAGTGAAAGTGTTAGTCACTCAGTTGTGTTTGACTCTTTGTGACCCCATGGACTGCAGCCCTCCAGGCTCCTCTGTCCATGGGATTTTCCAGGCAAGAATACTGGAGTAGTTGCCGTTTCCTTCTCCAAGAGATCTTCCTGACCCAGGGATCAAACTTGGGTTTCCTGCATTGCAGGCTGATTCTTTACCATGTGAGCCACCAGGAAACCGAACATGAGATAATGGGTGTTCACTAAACTTACTGTGATAATCATTTCATGATGTATGTAAATCAAATCATTATGCCGTGCACCTTAAACTTACACAGTGCTATGCATCAATTATATCTCAATAAAACCGAAGGAAAAAAGAAACGAAAGCAAGGTCTCAAAGAGACTACTGTATGCCCATATTCACAGCAGCATTATTCACAACAGCCAGAAGATGGAAGCAACCCAAGTGAACCAATAAGCAAAATGTGAAATATACAGACAGCGGAATATTATTCAGCCTTGTAAAGGAACAAAATTCTGATACATGCTACAATACATATGAACCTTATGCTAGGCGAAATAAGCTATGCACAAAAGGACGAATACTCTATAATTTATTTATGTTAGGTACCTAAAGAGGCAAATTTAGAAACAAAAAGTAGAATTGTGGTTGCCAAGCACCGTGGGAAGGGAAGAATGGGGAGGAGTTGTTTAATGGGTATTGAGTTTCAGTTTTGCAAGATAAGAAGAGTTCTAGAGATTGGTTACACAACAATGTGCCTATGTTTAGAACTACTGTCACTCATAAAATGTAAGGTGATAAATTCTTCTTTGTATATTTTACCACAAATAAAAAAAGAGAGAACTAATCAAAATAGATCTTAACCCACTAAATATATTGAATTCAAACAGTCTGCTGCTTTTCTCTTCTTTCAGAAATTAATTCAAGCTTTATTGGTGATCTCTGTGGGAAAAAACTGACGTGCCATAGACAATAAACAAATTCACTGCTCTCATCAATTTCATACAACTGAAGAACCTAATATATTGGGGGGCAGCTAATGTACACGTGAAGAAGTACAAAGTGTAGACACACCTCATTTAATTGAGCTTCACTTTTTTTAACAGTAGTTTATTTCTTTATTTATTTTGGCTGTGCTGCTCTTCACTCTTCTCTAGTCTCAGTGAGCAAGGCCTACTCTCTAGTTGTGGCACGCAGGCTTGTCACGACAGTGGCATCTCCTGTTGCAGAGCGTGGGCTGCAGGGCACGCAGGTTTCAGGAGCTGCCGCACATGGGTTCATTAGTTACAGTTCCAGGCTCTAGAATACAGGCTCAATAGTTGCGGCCCAGGGGCTTAGTTGCTTCATGGCATGTGGGATCTTCCCAGATTAGGGATCAAACCCATGTCTCCCGCACTGGCAGGTGAATTCATTACCACTGAGACACCAGGGAAGTCCAGAGAAGGCAATGGCACCCCACTCCAGTACTCTTGCCTGGAAAATCCCATGGATGGAAGAGCCTGGTAGGCTGCAGTCCATGGGGTCGTGAAGAGTCGGACACGACTGAGCGACTTCACTTTCACTTTTCACTTTCATACACTGGAGAAGGAAATGGCAACCCACTCCACTATTCTTGCTTGGAGAATCCCAGGGACGGCAGAGCCTGGTGGGCTGCCGTCTATGGGGTCACACAGAGTCGGACACGATTGAAGTGACTTAGCAACAACACCACCAGGGAAGTCCCCATTTTTTCATTATTATACTTGTTATGGCAGTCTCTGATCAGCAATCTCTGCTGTTAATGTTATTTTGGGGCATCACAAATCATGCCCATGTAACACAACAAATTTCATAAACGTTGCTCTGTTCTGACCAATCCACCAACCAGCTGTTCCCCCGTCTCCCTCTTCTAGAGCTTCCCTATTCCCTGAGACACAACAATATAGAAATTAAAAACCCTACACTGGCCTCTAAGTGTTCAAATGAAAGGAAGAGTCACATGTCTCTCACTTTAAATCAAAAGCTAGAAGCGATTAAGCTTAGTGAGGAAGGAACGTCAAGAGCCAAGACAAGCTGAAAGCTAGGTCTTATGCAGGAAACAGTTGGCCAAGTTGTTAATGCAAAGGAAAAGTTCTTGAAGGAAATTAAAAGTGCTACTCCAGTGACACATGAATGATAAGAAAGTGAAACAGCCGTACTGCTGATATGGAGAAAGTGTTTGTGGTCTGGGTAGAAGATCAAACCAGCCACAACATTCTCTTAAACCAAAACTTATGCCAGAGCAAGGCCCTAAACGCTACTCAATTCTGTGAAGGCCGAGAGAAGTAAGGGAGCTGTAGAAGAAAAGTTTGAAGCTAACAGAGGTTGGTTCACGAGGTTTAAGGAAAGAAGTCATCTCCGTAACATAGAAACCCAAGGTGAAATAGCAAGTGCTGATGTAGAAGGTACAGCAAGTTATTCAGAAGATATGGCTAAGACAATTAATAAAGGTGGCTACACTAAACAACAGATTTTCAATGTAGACAAAATAGCCTACTATTAGAAGAAAATGACATTTAGGACTTTCATAGCTGGAGAGAAGTCAAAGTCCAGCTTCAAAGCTTCAAAACACAGCCTGACTCTCTTGTTAGGGGCTAATCCCGTTATCAAACCAAATTCAACCTGTCTAACAGACAGCAAAGTCAATCTAATGACACCAAGCTGTGGTGAAGGAAAGTACAGCACTTGTTACATGGCACCAAGCAAGAACAGGTAACTCAAGCTCAAAAGACCAAAACTCCCTGATGGCTTTCAGGCAAGGGTTTTTAAAGGCAACATTAGAATTGAGGGTTGCAGAGTGCGTGATCAGCTTATCGACTTCTTTCCAATTGGTCGATGATGAGGTAACAGGATGACATTTTAGAAATTTTAATCATCAACCTTCTGGTTCCAATCAGTCTAGGGTCTGTGAAAAATTCTTAAAAAGATGGGACTACCAGACAACCTTATCTGCTTCCTGAGAAATCTGTATGCAGGTCAGGAAGCAACAGTTAGTACTGGACATGGAACAACAGACTGGTTCCAAATTGGGAAAGGAGGATGTGAAGGCTTTATATTGTCACCTGCTTATTTAACTGATGTGCAGAGTACACTGTGCGAAATACCGGGCAGGAGGAAGCACAAGCTGAAATCAAGATTGCCGGGAGAAATACCAATAACCTCAGATACGCAGATGACACCACTGTTATGGCAGAAAGCAAAGAAGAACTAAAGAGCCTATTGATGAAAGCGAAAGAGGAGTGAAAAAGCTGGCTTAAAACTCTCAACATTCAAAAAAACTAAGATCATGGCATCCGGTCTCATCACTTCATGGCAAATAGATGGGGAAACAGTGGAAACAGTGACAGACTTTATTTTCTTGGGCTCCAAAATCACCGCAGATGGTGACTGCAGCCATAAAATCAAAAGCTACTTCCTCTCTGGAAGAAAAGCTATGACCAACCTAGACAGCATATTAAAAAGCAGAGACGTTACTTTGCCAACAGAGGTCCGTCTAGTCAAAGCTATGGTTTTTCCAGTAGTCATGTACAGATATAAGAGTTGGACTATAAAGAAAGCTGAGGGACAAAGAATTGATGCTTTTGAACTGTGGTGTTGGAGAAGACTCTTGAGAGTCCCTTGAACTGCAAGGAGATCAAATCAGTCAATCCTGAAGGAAATCAGTCCTGAATATTCATTGGAAGGACTGATGCTGAAGCTGAAACTCCAATACTTTGGCCACCTGATGTGAAGAACTGACTCATTGGGAAAGACCCTGATACTAGGAAAGATTGAGGGCGGGAGAAGAAGGGGACGACAGAGGATGAGATGGTTGAATGGCATCACCGACTAGATGGACATCAGTTTGAGCAAGGTCTGGGAGCTGGTGATGGACAGGTAAGCCTGGTGTGCTGCAGTCCATGGGGTTGCAAAGAGTCAGACATGACTGAGCAACAGAACTGAACTGAATCTAAGGTCTAGTGCTTATGGTTAGTATACAGTCACCATTCTACATCTGGGTGGGGATTTTAGTTTCTGCAGAGCATCTCAAAGATATGTGTCATATTGTTACGTATATCCCTTCAGGAGGAACTAAGAGTCCTGTGATTCTGTTTTATCACTGAACTATGGTTTAAGCTATCATTACTTTTTTCGCTTGATTGCTTTTCCTTTGTTTCTGCATTTCCTCATTTCTCTAATTAATAACTACTTGAGTCTGCTCTGTGGAATTCTGCCTCCTAGGGAAGGCCTAGGAGACTAAAACATTTTCTACAAACAAGAAACAGGGGTTATGGAAGCGCTTTTGTACTTGGTAAGGCCCCACAGGGTCCTGCTCGGTTTCAATATAGTCGGTGACTTTAAGTCAAAACCAACAATCATTTACTGTTTCAAAAATCTTAGGGCCCTTATGAATTATGCTAAGTCTACTCTGTCTGTATTCTATAAATGGAACAACAAATGGACATAAACGGTAGGGACCTAACAGAAAGAGAAGATATTCAGAAGAATACAAAGAAGAATTATACAAAAAAGATCTTAATGGCCAGGATAAACACAATGGTGTGATCACTTACCAGGATGTCAGGAACCAGACATCCTGGAGTGCGAAGTCAAGTGGACCTTAAGAAGCATCACAACAAACAAAGCTAGTAGAGGCGATGGAATTTCAGCTATTTCAAATCCTGAAAGATGATGCTGTTAAAGTGCTACACTCAATATGTCAGCAAATTTGGAAAACTCAACAGTGGCCACAGGACTGGAGAAGGTCAATTTTCATTCCAATCCCAAAGAAGGGCAATGCCAAAGAATGTTCAAACTACCACACAATTGCACTCATTTCACATGCTAACAAGATAATGCTCAAAATCCTTCAAGCTAGGCTTCAACAGTATGTGAGCTAAGAACTTCCAGATGTATAAGCTGGAAGTGAAAAAGGCAGAGGAACCAGAGATCAAATTGTCAACATTTGTTGGAACACAGAAAATGAGTTCCAGAAAAACATCCACTTCTGCTTCACTGACTACACTAAAGCCTTTGACTGTGTGGATCACAACAAACTGTGGAAAATACTTAGAGATAGGAATACCAGACCACCTTAGCTGTCTCCCGAGAAAACTGTATGCAGGTCAAGAAGCAACACTTAGAACTGGACATGGAACAACACACTGGTTCAAACTTGAGAAAGGAGTACATCAAGGCTGTATATTGTCACCCTGTTTATTTAACTTATAGCAGAGTACATCATGCAAAATGCCAGGCTGAATGAAGCACAAGCTGGAATCAAGATTGCCAGGAGAAATATCAATAACCTCGGATATGCAGATGACACCACCCTTATGGCAGAAAACAAAGAGGAACCAAAGAGCCTCTTGATGAGGGTGAAATAGGAGAGCAAAAAAGCTGGCTTAAAACTCAACATTCAAAAAACTAAGATCATAACATCTAGCCCCATCACTTCATGGCAAATAGATGGGGAAACAATGGAAATAGTGACAGATTTTATTTCCTTGGGCTTCAACAAAATCACTGTGGATGGTGACAGCAGCCATGAAATTAAAAGATGCTTGCTCCTTGGAAGAAAAGCTAAGACAAACCTAGATAGCATATTGAAAAGCAGAGACGTTACTTTGCCATCAAAGGTCCATATAGTCAAAGCCATGGTTTTCCAGTACTCACATACGGATGTGAGAGCCAGATCATAAAGAAGGCTGAGTGCCGAAGAATTGATGTTTTCAAACTGTGGTGTTTGCGAAGACTCTTGAGAGTCCCTTGGACAGCAAGGAGATCAAACCAGTCAATCTTAAAGGAAATCAACCCTGAATATTCACTGGAAGGACTGATTCTGAAGCTGAAGCTCTAATACTTTGGCCACCTGATGCGAAGAGCTGACTCATTGGAAAAGACCCTAATTGGGAAAGATTGAAGGCAGGAGGAGGAGGGAATGAGAGAGGATGAGATGGGATCGTATCACCAACTCAACAGACATGAGTTTGAGCAAACTCCAGAAGATGGTAAAGGACAGGGAAGCCTGACGTGTTGCAATCCATGGAGTCGCAAAGAGCTGGACACAACTGAGCAACTGAACAACAGTACTCTGTCTGTGCTCTGTAAATGGAACAACAGAGCCTGGATGACAGCATATCCGTTTACATGGTTTACTGAATATTTTAAGTCCTGTGTTGAGACCTATAACTCAGAAAAAAAGATTCTTTGCAAAATATTGCTGTTTATTGACAATGTACCTGGTCACCTAAGAGTTCTGATGGAGATATACCAAATTAATGTTTTCATGCTTGCTAACACAACATCCATTCTGTAGCTCATGGATCAAGGAGAAATTTTGACTTTCAGGTCTTATAAAAACAGGAGGGAAGGAAATAACCTCTAAAAGAATGACACAGCCCTTGAGGATAAGACACAAACTGGTCAGAACCAGCTAGGTCCAAGATGCAGAAGATTTGATTTTCATGAATCTTGAGCCTCATTATATGCTCACTGCAATATTAATACATTAGCATCTAAATGACACACCTACAGTGTCATTGGTGTCATGACACTTTGGAGGCTAACCATAAAAGGTCAAAAAGTGAGCAGTGGCCCAATTCCTGGAAATCTCTGCCCCTTCCCCAAAACCTCCCACTCCTTAAAACTAACCACACACTCTATCTGTGGAGAGTGTTTCTCCTAAGGCCATTCTCATCTCACCTTTTGAGATGGATTGTAGTCTGTCTATGGACTGTGTATTTAGATAAATCCACTTCCTATCTATCACTCTGTCCCTCACTGAGACATAGAGAACCTGAGCTTTATTAAGTTCTGAGACCAGGCGTGTGATCTCAATTAAAAGACAGTGGGATCAGGTCTCAATCTGGGTGGGCAGTTTCATTATTATTTAAGAAACACATTTTGTAAAGCCATAGCTGTATTGCTGGTTAAGTGATAGAATTTCTGTCATGTGGGAAGCCCAGGTTTGACTCAGAATATACTGCACATCCCTTTAGGGTTTCTCCGATGGCTCGGCAGTAAAGAATCCACCTGCAGTGCAAGAGATACCGGAGATGCAGGTTCAGTCTCTGGGTCGGGAAGATCCCCTGGAGGAAGAAATAACAACCCACTCCAGTATTCTTGCCTAAGAAATCCCATGGACAGAGAAGCCTGGCAAGCTACAATCCAAAGGGTCACAAAGAGTCAAACACAACTGAGCACGCATACACACAGCTGCTATAGACAGTAATTCCTCTAATTGATCTGGACAAAGTCAAGTGAAAACCTTCTGGAAAGCACACTCTTCATTCTAAAAGCCATTAAGAATATTTGTGAGGAATTCTTTGGTGGTCCAGTGGTTAGGACTCTCATTGCCAGGGGCCTGGGTTCAATCCCTGGTAGGGGAACTAAAATCCCACAAGCCATGAGGACTGATCAAAAAATAATAATAATAATAATATTTGTGATTCATGGGAACAGGTCAAATATCAGGAGTTTGGAAGAGGTTTATTCCAACCTTCATGGATGACTTTGAGGGGTTCATGATAAAACTTGAACAGATAAGGAGTTACTTCTACAGATGAGCAAAGAATGTGGTTTTTTGAGATGGAATCTACTCCTAGTGAACATGCTTGAAGACTGCTGAAATGACAACAAAAGATTTAGAATACTGCATAAACTTAGTTCATAAAACAGTGGCAGGTTTGGAGAGGACTGACTCCAATTTTGAAAGAAATTCTACTGTGGGTAAAAGGCTATCAAAACAGCATTGCATAGTACAGAGAAGTCATTTGTAAAAGGAATAGTCACTTGATGTGGCAAAGTTCATTGTTCTCTTATTTTAAGAAGCCATCACTACCACCCTAAGCTTTAGCAACCATCACCTCGATGGCCTGATGGCTCAGTCTGCAGCAGACCCTCCAACAGTAGAAAGATTACAATTTGCTGAAGGCTCAGATGTTGGTTAGCATTTTTTAGCAATAAAGTATTTTTTAACTAAGATATATATATATTTGGGGGCGTTTCTTGGTGGTCCAGGGTTAGGACTTTCACTGCCATGGTCCTGATTGAATCCCTGGTCAGGGAACTAAGATCCCACAAGCCTGAGAGCACAGTTAAAAGAAGTGTATTTTTTAGATATAACGCTATTTCATACTTAGGCGACTACAGTATACTGTGTATGTTTACAGTATATTATATAGTAAACTATATTTACTCTTATATCCAGTGGCATACAAAAACTCAGTTGACCCGCTTTATTGCAGTATTCTTTTTATTGTGGTGCTCTGGAACCAAACTGCCTGGAAATATCATTACTAAGATTTCCTGAAAAAAATGAAGATTTAACCTAAAGGTATGCAGTCCCCAATACTAAGATGAGAGCTTAAAAAAGAAATAATTATTATTCTTCACATTTAATACAAAGTTTGAAATCTGCATTAAATTGTATTAGCCCAATTCCTGAGGTTTATTTAGAAAGGGTAGAGATAAGGAAACTATAATTAAAAAACTAAGAAATAATCCTTCAGAGGAAGTATGTGCTTCATAGGGTTATTGTAAAGAATAAATGAATCATTGCATGTAAAGTTTGAGCAGAGTGGCTGGTACATGGTATTGCTCAACAGAAGTTATTGTTGGAGAAAACCTTCTCCATTTTCTCATGTCCCCATTTTTCCCTCTTAAGCCAACATCATCAAAATTAGTTTGACTGTATTTAACACAAACATGTACAAAACTTAAAACATGGGTTTGGGTGGACTTCAGGAGTTGGTGATGGACAGGGAGGCCTGGCGTGCTGTGGTTCACGGGGTTGCAAAGAGTTGGACACGACTGAGCAACTGAACTGAACTGAACTGACGCAGTTCACAAAGTGATTTTTACAATCACTGTAACTTAATACTTACAACAGTTCAATGAAGAAACAAAGGAAAACTAAAATTTGAGTGCCTATTACATGACAGCTACTATACTGAGAATTAACTTGTAGTATTTCACTTAATTTGTTCAGGTAGGTTATTATTATCCTAATTTCACAGATAAGAGAATTAAGGTTCAGAAATATTTAGTAGTTTGACCAACTTCACAGCAGCATTAAATTGAAGGGCTGAGATTTGAATTCTGTCTAGCTCCAAAGTTCATATTCATATGACTAAAAACTATTTTCAGCCCTATAAGAGTTTCTCATTCTCTTATTCAATTATTCTTTCATTCACTCCTTCACTCAATCAAACAATTCAACAGTGCCAGCACACTGCTGTAAGCTACCAATATAAAAATTAATAAAACAGCATCTGCTCTCATAGCCTAGAGGGTGTGTATGTCTGAAGGAGGGATGGATGAACACAAATCAACCAGAATACAATTAAGTAAGAATTCAATAATAGTAATATAAGCCAAATGCTACTGAAATATGGAGGTTAAATACTAGCTTAGGGGAATAAGAAAAAGCACCATAGAAGAAACAGTTTCACCTGAAATTTTTAAAATATGTGATTACAACTTAATAAAGAGCATCTACACAAAAGCCTGCAGCTAACATCACACTTAAAGGTGAAATAATACTTTCCCCCTAAGGTTAAGAAATATACAACGAGGCTGTATATTGTCACCCTGCTTATTCAACATATATGCAGAGTATAGCATGGGAAATGCTGGGCTGGATGAATCACAAGCTGGAATCAAGATTACCAGGAGAAATATCAACAACCTCAGATATGCACATGATACCACCCTAATGGAAAAAATGAAGAGGAACTAAAGAGACTCTTGGTGACAATGAAAGAGGAAAGTAAAAAAGCTGGCTTTAAACCCAACATTCAAAAAGAACTAAGATCATGGCATTCAGTCCCATCACTTCATGGCAAGTAGGAGAAAAAGTGGAAACAGTGACAGATTTTATTTTCTTGGATTCCCAAATCACTGTAGACAGTGACTATAGCCATGAAATTAAAAGATGCTTGCTCCTTGGAAAGGAAAGCTATGACAAACCTAGGCAGTGTATTAAAAAGCAGAGACATCACTTTGCCAATAAAGGTCCGTATAGTTAAAGCTATGGTTTTCCCAGTAGTCATGTAAAAGATGTGAGAGTTGGCTGAGTGCTGAAAAAATGATGCTTTTGAACTATGGTGCTAGAGAAGACTCTTGAGAGTTCCTTGGACTGCAAGGAGATCAAACCAGTCAATCCTGAAGGAAATCAACTCTGAGTATTCTTTGGAAGGACTGATACTGAAGATGAAACTCCAATATATTGACCATCTGATATGAAGAGCAGACTCATTGGAAAAGACCCTGATGCTGGGAAAGACTGAAGGCAAAAGAAGGGGGCAGCAGAGGACGAAAAGATTAAATAGCATCACCAACTCAATGGACATGAATTTGAGCAAACTCCAGGAGACAGCAAAGGGCAGGGAAGCCTGGAATGCTGCAGTCTATGGGATCGCAAAGAGTCAGACATAACTTAGTGATTGAACAACAACAAACAGGAACAAAGCAAGGAGGTCTGCTGTCGTTATATTTAATATCAGCAGTTCTAGGCACTGTAATTAGCAAGAAAGAGGAATGAAACACACACAGATTGCAAAGGGAGAAATAAAACTCTATTTGTAAATGACATAATGTCTATATAGACAATCCCAAGGAATATACAAAAACACTCCTAGAAGTAATAATAAGGTCACGGGATATAAGATCAACACACAAAAATCAATAGATTTCTATATACAGTTGACCCTTGAACAATACAGGGGTTAGGGAAGCAGACACCCTGAGCAGTGGAAAATCCCTACATAACTTTACAGTCACCTGCCAGTATCCATGGCTCCATACCCCGCCATTCAACCAAAGGAAGAGTATGTAGTATTACAGTATGTATTTTTTTCTAAAAATCCATATATAAGTGGACCTGTATCATTCAAACCTGTGTTGTTTAAGGGTCAATTGTACTAACAAAAGATGTGCAGAAATCAAAATTAAAAACATATTACCATTTACAATCACTCTAAAAAATTAAATACTTAAGTATATACACTTACCAAAAACATGTACAGGGTCTGTATGCTGAAAGTTAAAAAATGCTGAAAGAAAGAGATCAAAGAAGACATAAATAAATAGGCTTGTTCATTGACCGGAAGACTCAACATGATAAAACTGTCAATTCTCCCCAGATTAATATATAAGTTTAATGCAATTCCTATCAAAATCCTAGTAAGGCTTTTTTAAGACTTAAACAAATTTATTCTAAAATTTACATGGAAAGGTACAGACTCTAAAACTGCTGAAACAATCTTGATAAAGAATAATAAGTGGAAGGAATTATTCTATCCAATATCAAGCTTATTACAAAGCTCTAGTCATCAAAAGAGTTTGATACTGATACATAGATTAATGGAACAGAATGCTACTGCTAAGTAACTTCAGTCGTGTCCGACTCTGTGCGACCCCATAGACAGCAGCCCACCAGGCTCCCCCATCCCTGGGATTCCCCAGGCAAGAACACTGGAGTGGATTGCCATTTCCTTCTCCAATGCATGAAAGTGAAAAGTGAAAGTGAAGTTGCTCAGTCGTGTCCAACCCTCAGAGATCCCACGGACTGCAGCCTTCAAGGCTCCTCCGTCCATGGGATTTTCCAGGCAAGAGTACTGGAGTAGGGTGCCATTGCCTTCTCCAAATGGAACAGAATAGAGAACCCCAAATTAAGGACCTACATAAATATTCTTAGGGCTTCCCAGGTGGCTCAGTGGTAAAAGAATCCACTTGCCAATGAAGGAGACAGTTTGACTTTTGACAAAAATGAAAAAACAATTTAAAGGAAAAAGGAAAACCTTTTCAACAAATAGTGCTGGAGCAACTAAAATTCCATTGCAAAGAAATTAATTAAACTTAAACTTCATACCTAATATAAATATTAAATCAAAATTATCAAGAACTTAAATGTAAAATATAAAACTCTTAGAAAAAAATATAGACGAAAATCTTTGTGATCTAGAGTCAGGCAAAGAGTTCTTAGACTTGACACCAAAACCTTGATTCATAAAGGAAAAATCGATAAATTGGACCTCATCAAAATTAAAAACTTTTGTACAATAAAAGCTGAGGGGAAAGAATGAAAAGAAAAGCTATAGACTGGGAGAAATTATTTGCAAACCACATATTCAACAAAGAACTAGTACTCTGAATATACAAAGATCTATCAAAACTCAACAGTAAAAAATCAAACTATACAATTAGAAAATAAGTACAAGACAAAAGATCCCTCACCAAAAAGGGTATACAGTTGGCAAATAAACATGTGAAAAGATGTTTAACATGTTTAAAGATGTTTAACAGCCACTAGGGAAATGTAAATCAAAACCACAAAGCCAAGACTCGTGGGACACTGGAGGCTCCCAGGTGCAAAATTTAAGGAGGCCCTCACTCTCAAGTAGGGTTGCACTTACACAACCCTAAGAGTGAGTACCTCCTTAAATTTTGCACTTGCACAACCCTTAGTATTCTTATTTTGTGAGCTAAGCACTTCATTTGCCTCATTCATAATAGCCAAAAAGCAGAAACAATCCAAATGGATAAAAAAGAATATGCTTTATTCATATAAGGGAATACAGAATATTTTTGGTGATAAAAAGAATGAAATACTAATACATGCCACAACATGGTTGAACCTTGAAAATACTATGCTGAATGAGAGAAGTCAGTCACAAAAGACTATATATTGATAGTTTATGATTCCATTTATATGAAATGTACAGAATAGGTAAATCTACAGAGATAGAAGTAAATTAGTAGCTCCTAAAGGGGAGGAAAGGTTGAGAAGGAGAATGACTGCCTATGGATATAGTTTCTTTGGGGGGGTGATAAAAATGTAGTGAAATTGATTGAAGTGACAGTTGCACAACCATGAACATACAGTAACTTTTGAATTGTACACTTTAAATGAGCCAATTGTATGACATGTGAGTTATATCTTAATAAAATTTGTTTTTAAAGCAGATGTTTAACAACTGTCTATTGAAATAAAGCATAAAAAGGATGAAAGTCATTGTGAAATAAGAACTCCAAATTGAATTTTTTTAAAAGCAGTTGTTGATTCTTTTCATGAGTTGTTAAGAGGAAGCACAGGAAAAACAACTCTAAATCAGACTTCTATACTTTGCCCAATTAAAATCATAATCAGAGTTTGGTTCATAAAGACTTCCTACTCAAAAAAAAAAAAAAGACTTCCTACTCAAAATAACTTGCTAGAGGGCAATTTGTGACTTAAACAGTGGTCTTGACTTATAAAGCATATTCATGTATGTGTCTGCTATGAACCGTCAATTTAAAAAAGATAAACAACTTACAAATATACTATATGGCACTGTCTCCAAAACAAAAATAAATAGAATTTGGATAGCCTTTTCTATAGACATATTCTCTAAGGGGAAAGGCTGAAAACTGAACCTCAAACTGAATTCTGCTTTCCCACTAATTCTCATTAAACATAAAAAAAAAGTGTTCATATTTTTAATACTGATAAACAAACTTAAACACTTTAGTGAAGGTATGATCAAATAGGTGAACGACTCGGCATTAACTTGGACATTAGAATTTATTCAGTATTATTTCTTCTGGGAATAATACTGTTTTACTAGCAGCTAAATACTTAAGTACTTTATATGATTTTCCTAACTCCATACCCAGCCGTTCCGCCTCTTTCCAATGCTCAGCAATGTATGTCTGGAAAATCCCTTTACTTAATACCCACAATTCCCAGAACATTTTCCTCTGCTTCTGCCCTCTCTCACCTTTTATTTGATGCCTTCACTTGCAGGTACACCCAAACTTTAACAGAACAGGGAATTATCTGCAGCTATCAGTAATGGACGGAGAAGGTAATGGCACCCCACTCCAGTACTCTTGCCTGGAAAATCCCATGGATGGAAGAGCCTGGTAGGCTTCAGTCCATGGGGTCGCTAAGAGTCGGACACGACTGAGAGACTTCACTTTCACCTTTCACTTTCATGCACTGGAGAAGGAAATGGCAACCCACTCCGGTGTTCTTGCCTGGAGAATCCCAGGGATGGCGGAGCCTGGCGGGCTGCCGTCTATGGGGTCGCAGAGTCGGACATGACTGATGCGACTTAGCAGCAGCAGCAGCAGCAGCAATGGAAAAGTTCTAGAATGGGATGGTAAGCTATACGTGAGCAGCAATTCCTAGGTTTTTCTCTACCTTCTGTACTTGGCCATTTTGACAGTCTTTAAGGCAGATACTCTTATTCAGATACCTATTCCTCTCAAGTGGTGCCCAACAGAACTTTCTGCACTAATGGAAACATTCAGTATCTTCACTGTGTAATACAGTAGACACATGTGACTACTGTGTACTTGAAATGTGGCTGGTACAACTGAAGGACTGAATTTTTACTTTAATTTTAAAAGCCACATGTGGCTAGTGGTCTGCATACTGAACAGCACAGCTAGCCGAGATTCCTGCAGAGACGACAGCTAGTGCCCTAATGCTAAACCCCTTAGCTGGTGTCCAGACACCCAATCAGGATCCTGCTAGTCCTGTCTCCTGGAAGATGTTCCCTGCATCCCCCAACTTGATGAGATGACCCTACATAATGAATAAATAAATCATCTCGAACCACAGTATGAGTATCTGCCTAATTTTCTATAGCTCCTACCACCTCAACTCCTGCTGCTTTGAGCTTGGAGTTACCACCTTCCTTCAGATACTGCACATTTGATCACTGTTTCTCAGACTTTAAGGTATTTATGAATCACCTTGGGATTTGGTTAAGATGTAGGTTCTAATGTGGCATTTCTAACATGCTTCAAAGTGCTTCTATATGGTTTTAACCCTAGGTTCTTGGTTCTCCTACCCCCTGATTTGAATGGTGTTACTGATGCGTCAGCAGCAAACATTAATTCAGATTTCCTAAATATAACAGTACGCTTTTCAGTCATCAAATATTTGTACCATGTAATACAGCTGCACAAAAATATCAATTCTGAGCAGTTGATGTTATTTGATATGACATACGTTTTTTTTGAGCACACTCTTTTACAGAGGTGGCTACGACAATGAGCTAAAGATCACAATTCTAATAACTGAACAACTGGTAAGGGAACCAAGGTTTGCTTGATTCCAAAGCTCACGTTCTTTCTGCTATGCCAACCTTCTCCTCAATGCTTAACTCAGGAATGTCCACATGTCGGGATTTCCCTTCAGAAGAGAGTCGTGGAGGAACATTGCTCCTGAAAAGTTATTGCTTCTCCCCAGGCATAATAATAATCAGAAAAACCAGCTTCTTCCATATGTATGATTAAATATCAGACACCACTAATATTTATACATTCTACTGTAGATTTTCAACCCGACCAATTTTATTTAGCTATCCTCTCCCCAGCTTTTTTGTTTTGGCCGAGTGGCACGTGGGATCTTAGTTCCTGACCAGGGATTAAAACCATGCCTCCTGCTGTGGAAATGCAGAGTCTTAACCACTGGACTGCTAGAGAAGTCCCAAGAGCCTTCTTAAGAAAGTCCTCAGAGTCCAGAGGCCATTATGAAAACGATGTGACTTGTATTTTTTGTGTAAAATACAAAAAATTTAGTATATCATAGGCACAATAGATAATGCAACACACTGGAGAAAATATGCATAATAGATACTAAAATATGTATCTGTATCTATATACATATAAAGAGTTCTTAGTTCTTGTTAATCAATAGGTAAAAGAAAACAATCCAATTAAAAAATACATAAAGAACAGAATAAGCAATTTAAAAAGACAGAAATAAACAGCCCATCAAACAAAAAGATGCTCAAACTAAAAAGTAATCTGAAAACTACAAATTAAAATGTAAAAATCCGCCTGTTACATTAGTAAAAATGTACAAGACTGATATTCAGTGTCAGAGGCACTTTCATAAACTGCTGGTGGAATAAAGAATGGCACACAGGCTGTCTGAAAGGCAAACTGGCTGTATATTTCAAAACTAAAAACATGTAAATCTTTTAAACAACATTTCTAGGCACCTATTCTAGAGGTATTATAGAACAGTTGCACAAGAGACAAGAATATGGGATGTTCATTTCAGTGTTCCCAATCACTGCAAAAATCTGAGACAACTTAAATGTCCATAGATAAAGAAACAGTTAAATAGATTATATACATTCAAACTGAAATACAATCAGCTGTTAAAAAGTACGCACTGACAGTATGAGATTTCAAAAGCATATTGCTAACTTTAAAAAAAGCTGCAGAAAAAACATCATTCCACTGACTTTAAAAAGATATATATAGACATAGAAATTATAAATAGAAATTGCATATAATGCATAGAAAAAGAACTGGAAAATTCACCAAACAGGATAGTTCTGGAAGTGGAACCTTTGCTTCTTAGCCTCCATATAAAGTTATTATTTTTAAAGAATGTACTCTTTTTTCTCTTTCTTCAAATCAAGTATATAGTTTAAACATCTGTAAGATTTTTAAATGTTTTAAAAAAGACAAACAAGGTCAACAAAAAATGTTTAATTTGCAGTTTTCAGATCACAGGAGTCTACGCATCTTTTTTTTTAATTGAAGGAGTTATTTTACAATGGTGTGTTAATTTCAGCAAAGTGACTCAAATATAGGTTGATAGGGAAGCATATATCAGACTGTTTTTCAGATTCTTTTCCATTACAGGTTTTATTCCAAGATTTTGAATATAGTTTCCTGTGCTATACAGTAGGTCCTTGTTTTATTTATTTCATATATAGTAGCGTGTCTGTTGGAGAAGGCAATGGCACCCCACTCCAGTACTCTTGCCTGGAAAATCCCATGGACGGAGGAGCCTGGTAGGCTACAGTCCATGGGGTCGCTAAGAGACACGACTGAGCGACTTCCCTTTCACTTTTCACTTTCACACATTGGAGAAGGAAATGGCAACCCACTCCAGTGTTCTTGCCTGGAGAATCCCAGGGACGGGGGAGCCTGGTGGGCTGCTGTCTCTGGGGTCGCACAGAGTCGGACACGACTGAAGCCAACTTGGCGGCGGCGGCGGCGGCGGCAGCAGCAGCAGCAGCAGCAGCAGCAGCAGCAGCAGCAGCAGCGTGTCTGTTAATTCCAAACTCCCTCCACTCTGCCTTCTCCCTTTGTTAGTTTTCTATGTCTGTGAGTCTGTTTTTTATTTCTTTATTGGATATTTATATTTCTCTCTGTGAAACTGCTTATTCTACTCTTTGCCTAATTTGTCATTCAGTCACTAAGTCGTGTCCGACTCTGCAACCCCACGGACTGCAACACACCAGGCTTTCTTGTCCTTCACTATCTCCTGGCGTTTGCCAAATAAAAAAAATAAATAAATACAGGAAAATGTTCAACCTCACAGGTAATCAAAGAGACTGAAATCTAAAGTGAGATATCACTTTTCACCTACCATGAGAGTAAATCGTTTCTGGTTTGTTCAATGTCTATTTACTATTGCTAATATAAATGCTGAGAAAGAAATACTTTTTTCCAGTGGATAAAACCTTTCCAGAGGGTGTGTGTAGAAAAAGTCTCAGGCTTTCCTGTGGTGGGTGAAGTTAAAGAAAAGCTTTTAGATCATCATCCTCCTAACACATCATCAAATGCTTTCAGTTTTCAACCCTTCTGGAGAAGTTCCCTTCTTACCCCTCAAGGCTCTTTCTCATCTCATTGTCTTGCTCTAAACCTTTCTTGGAAAAATGTCTCAATGCCTCAAAAATAACTCACATAAAAACATAGGCACACAGCCCACTTAGTTAAAAGGTGTTAGAAAACATGAGAATCTCATTCACACCTACGTGCTATTCCAGCTAAAATCTATATAGAGGGACTGATGCAGAAAGTCAACTCAATGGGGAAAAAAAAAAACACTGACTCACCTTCAAATCTGCATGTATTTCTTAAAAACACCTAGGACACTGCAGCTGTGTGACTCTAGGCAAGTCATTTAAAAGTTCTCAGTTTCCTCAATATAAAAGGGAGACATAAAATTTGAATTTCAACCAGGAAATCAGAATTTGGACTTTGGAATATAGTTTTAAAAATCTGAAAGCAAATATTTGTGCGTGTGTGTGTGTGTGTGTGTGTGTGCATGTGCGCAAAGTCGCTTCAGCCATGTCCGACTCTTGATGACCATTTGGACTGTAGCCCGCCATGCTCCTCTGTCCACGGGATTCTCCAGGCAAGGATACTGGAATGGGTTGCCATGAGCTCCTCTGGGGATCTTCCCAACCCAGGGATCAAACCCACATCTCTTATATTGGCATTGGCAGGCGGGTTCTGTAACACTAGCAAAACCTGAAAGCAAATACACCACAAAAAAAAAAAAAAAGCCCCGAACTGCAGCAGTCTACAAAAATGTTTGCCTAAATCCCTCAGTCTGCTGTAATAACAGTTGCCCTATATATGAATATAGATAACCATTTCCACTGTCAAAACCATCAGTTTCTGGAAGCTTACAGATGTTAACAATTGCTTATTATAACTATTTCCCCAAGCAAAGCTCCCTATACAATTATACACAACATGAATATGGTAATTTACTCAATTCTCTGTACAATACAAACCTCATATTTAGCATCATGCTAATATTCAAATTAGTTCCCCCATAGTGTAAATATTTGAGGAAGCAAAATCTATGAATAAAGAGAGACTGAATTTTAGTCTTCTGGCCAATTCCATGTTCAATGTCTGGCCCCCTATCCCCATTCCAAGGCTCCTTTACTGCAAAAAGAAAGGAATCCTGCTTAGGTTTTCAGTTGCATAGATTTCCAACTCCAGTCCCTAATCTCCCATTTACTAGCTCTGTGATATTAGACAACTGCCTTAATGTTTTAAGCTTCAGTTTTCTTATCTTTAAAATTGAAGTATTAATATCAGCTGAGTATTGTTAAGATAAAATGAGAAAATTGAGGTGGGAAGAGGGGTAGAAAATAAATAAATGAAATGAGATAATGTGCCTAGGACATTAATAATCACTCAATGAATGATAGCATTTATGCTTCTTATTACTATTATTGACTTAAGAATGTTCAGTGATGTTTAAGAATACTTTTAAAAGACTATTAAATTATGAACTGACTCCTTAATTTTTTCAAGCTTCCATTCTAATTTTATCTCTTCTGAAAAACATAATATGTTTTATTAATGCATCATAATTTAGAATTTGCTTAATATTTTGTAATTTTTTAAATAGTTTTTTCCATTTTATTCTTGTCAACTATTGTTGACAAGTACTCCCTAGGGCCAGAATTTTGTTTCATAAGCCTGTGTTCACAAATGTATTGTGTTTACTACATTGTAATGATTTGCTACTCTATTTTGCTCTCTGAGCAATTTCAAGGCAAAGAGCAAGGCTTACTTGTATTTGTACCCAGAAGGCTTAGTTATCAAACACAGAGAGGTCTCAATGAATGTTTGTCGAAAGGATAAATGAATGAATTTATCTTTTCCCCCAACCCCTGCAATGCCTTGCACAGTACTCTACACATAATAGGAACTCAGTAAAGCTTCTTAATGGATTCATGGAGAAGTCTTTTGGACTCAACCACATAAAGCTTTATCTTGCCTCAGAAAATCATTTCAACTTTAAAGATTAGCTACTAACATTACAAATTAAAAGTTTTAATCTAACATATATCAAATAAATAGGTTCAATGACTAACCACAACAAGGCTAGCTCTAGAAGGATTAAAATCCATTATTCTAATTAATGAATTTGTGAACTCAACATGGAAAAATCCAGTTACATAATCAAAAGAGAGGTTATGCTTTTGCAAATTTAAACGTACCAAAAATAGTGAGAAAAAATTATCAGAAAGCTTGCATCTGTAGATAGAAATGAACAAATTATTTTTCATGCCTGAATTGAAACCACTGTTTTCATTAGAAATAAGAAAACTGGTCCAAACCTGTCTCTAGAAAACACTCCTTGAGACTCAGTGTAAATGCTTTGCCCTCGCAGTGATTTTAACTCCTAGAAGCCTTTTATTTCCAGACTGACGGATATTCAAAACTCTGTCTCCTAAAATAAAAATTCGTTCATTTCTTAAAAGGCAAAGAACCTGAACAGACACAAGGTTTTATATTCAAGTAACTAAAACTATCCTTAGTGCTCAGCCTGGTGCTTCTGCAACAGAAACATTTTCTTAGTTTTAAAATCATATTCATGGAAGGTTTAAAAGTCGTACTACACATTCTTCACTGTATGATCTAAACCGAGTTTACACCGCATATATAATCTCATAAGTACACCGTAAAGAAATTCTACACTTGAATGAATCTGGAAAGAAACGTGAGCTTTGCACACACCCCCTTCTTCCAACTCAATACGCACATCTTAGTTTTTTTTCTCAAGAATTTCTCTCTCCCGCCCCCATCCCACACGTTATTTCAGAGCAGCAATCATTCATAACCCCACTCATAGTCTCTCCACCGAAAAAACCTTTCCAACTAATACTATTTCACGCAAACCCTCCATTCACATCTCAGAGTCCGTGGGGGATTTCTTTGGAAGGGGCGGGGGGCGGTGAAGTTCCGGCACGCCACCATTCCCGCCAAGCCCTTTAGGAGGAACCAGGTCTTAGCGCGCAGTCCCGGACTAGTGTTAGGCGGACCCCAGTAAACTGCGAAGGTCTGACACCGCACCCGCCGCTCCACCCCCCCACCCCACCCCCGCCGCCTCTCCGCCAGGGCAAAGCAAACCGGGCCCAATCTCTGGGCTCCCATTCAACATACCCTCCTCCTCGCTGTACCCCATTTCTTCCCACTTATTCCTCGGTGTAGCCCGGTCTCTTTTTTCAATTCTGACTCCCCATAACCATCTTGCTCCCAACACACACACCCTTCTGTACTCCTGCCCCTGCCCCTTGAACCCTTCTACACCCGGGTCCCTCCCCCTTGGACCTCGCGGCAGCTCCAGCCCTTCCCGCGTGCCCTGGTGCAGACCGGCGCCCTGTCCTTATAACCACTGGACCTGGGTCCCACCCAACACGTCACACGAGGGCCCATTTCTCCCGCGACCCGACCTTCCCCACCCCCTCCCTAAGCGCTACCCCCCAGCACCCTGTTACCTCCGGCCCCGCCCCCCTGAGGGTGTCGCACTCACCGCTTCTGCCGCCGCATCCTTAACCGCCGCGGCTGCTATAGCTACAGGGAGCCAAGGCAACCAGCTCTCGCGACAGTTTCCACAGCTACGGCGAGAACAGCCGGGAAGAGCCTCTCGCAAGAAAGTAAATGAGTCAGGCTCGAGACGGCTAAGTATATCTCGCGATAGTGTTGTGTAAAATGGCGGCTGTAAGGCGCTTCGGGGGTGGCCCGGAAAGGTTTGGAGGTAGGCGAGGGCGGGAAAGGATCTTGAGCTGGCGGGAGAGTCGGAAAACTATTGTAGGTAGGACGCAGGAACGGTCCCATCTGAGGAAAGTTAGTATGGCGAATCCTACACTGGAATAACTTTAGGGATGTGGCCGTCATTTCCCAGTGTCTCAGACTTGGAACAGTGTCACCTTTAACTGAAGTTCCGTCTTCCTGGTATTTTCTTTTTGCGTGCCCAGTAGAGATGGAGCGAGCAAGCCAGAAATTGATCTTTCCGTATCTTCGTTAACCTTTCTTCAGGAAATTCATCCGTTCTTCCCCTACCCTGGTTTGGAAAGGACATTTGACTTAACAGAAATGTTTATGTTTATATACTGGTGCCCCGCCCCCATCAATTCTCCCTACCAAAATAGGAAATAAAAGTTTGTTGTTGTTTTTAATCGAGCATAAGCACAGGTGTTTGGATGCGGAAGGGGGCCGCGTTGGTGCGTGATCTGAACTTTGCAGTTGCTTGCCACCCTGTGGGCACATCCTTAGTTGATGACTCTGAACACAGTTTTAAGGGCTTTCTCTCCTGGTGGCGCAGACGGTAAAGCGTGTGCCTGCAATATGGGAGACCCGGGTTCGATCTCTGGGTCAGAAAGATCCTCTGGAGAAGGAAATGGCAACCCACTCCACCCTTGCCTGGAAAATCCCATGGATGGAGGAGCCTGATATGCTACAGTCCATGGGGTCACAAAGAGTCGGACACGACTGAGCGACTTCACTTTCCTTTCCTTTCTCTACTCTCAGAAAGCTGTAAATGCAGACTGAGTAGGATCTGGAACAGAAGATGGATATATAAAGAACGTTGTTCAGTGAGAATAAAAGGAATAAATGGAGAACTCATTCTCTTCTCTCCAAGCCCCTGAATAGCTCTCATAATCTAGACCAGTGCTGTCCAGTAGAAACATACTGTGAGCCATAACATGCAATTTAAAATTTGTAGTAGCCACATTTTTTTAAAAGTAAGAAAAAGGAAATTTAGTAATCCACATAATCCAACATATTCAAAATATTTCGACATGTAATCAATATTTTGAAATTTCTAAAAATATTTATTTTTGGCTGCATCGGTTCTTAGTTGCAGCACATAGGATCTTCCTTGCAGCATGCAGGATTTTTTGCTGTGATGTGCAGATTCTTTGTCTCAGGGCCTGGGCTTCTCTCTGACTGTGGTGCTGCCCAGGTACAGGAGCACAGAGGCTCAGCAGTTGCCTGTGGGCAAGCTTAGTTTCAGCATGAGGGATTGTCTTTAGTTGTGGCCCACCAGCTCCAGAGCAGGTGGGCTCAGTAGTCCTGCAGCATGTGGGATCTTAGGTCCCCAGCTAAGGATCCAAATGGAGTCCCATGCAGTGGAAGAAGTTTCTACTGGAAAGCTCTAAACCTGCACTAGATAATGCATTATCTGAGTGACTTTAGGAGCACAGTATTATGGGCATGTGGTTTATGTAAAAGAATCCCTGAAGTTGCTAACTCAAATGACTGCAGAGCCTAGGAGACTGACAATAAAAGATGACCTGGTATAAAACATAAGGTGGTAGTGGAGCATAGACGGCAGCCCACCAGGCTCCCCCGTCCCTGGGATTCTCCAGGCAAGAACACTGGAGTGGGTTGCCATTTCCTTCTCCAATGCATGAAAGGAAAATTACTCAAAAAATGAAAGTGATCAGATTGCTCAGTCGTGTCCAACTCTTTGCGACCCCATGAATCGCACCACGCCAGGCCTCCCTGTCCATCACCAACTCCCAGAGTTCACTCAGACTCACGGCCATCGAGTCAGTGATGCCATCCAGCCATCTCATCCTCTGTCGTCCCCTTCTCCTCTTGCCCCCAATCCCTCCCAGCATCAGAGTCTTTTCCAATGAGTCAACTCTTCGCATGAGGTGGCCAAAGTACTGGAGTTTCAGCTTTAGCATCATTCCTTCCAAAGAAATCCCAGGGCTGATCTCCTTCAGAATGGACTGGTTGGATCTCCTTGCAGTCCAACGGACTCTCAAGAGTCTTCTCCAACACCACAGTTCAAAAGCATCAATTCTTCAGCGCTCAGCCTTCTTCACAGTCCAACTCTCACATCCATACATGACTACAGGAAAAACCGTAGCCTTGACTAGACAGACCTTTGTTGGCAAAGTAATGTCTCTGCTTTTGACTATGCTATCTAGGTTGGTCACAACTTTCCTTCCAAGGAGTAAGCGTCTTTTAATTTCATGGCTGCAATCACCATCTGTAGTGATTTTGGAGCCCAGAAAAATAAAGTCTGACACTGTTTCCACTGTTTCCCCATCTATTTCCCATGAAGTGGTGGGACCGGATGCCATGATCTTCGTTTTCTGAATGTTGAGCTTTAAGCCAACTTTTTCACTCTCCACTTTCACTTTCATCAAGAGGCTTTTTAGTTCCTCTTCACTTTCTGCCATAAGGGTGGTGTCATCTGCATATCTGAGGTTATTGATATTTCTCCCGGCAATCTTGATTCCAGCTTGTGTTTCTGCCAGTCCACCGTTTCTCATGATGCACTCTGCATATAAGTTAAATAAGCAGGGTGACAATATACAGCCTTGACGTCCTCCTTTTCCTATTTGGAACCAGTCTGTTGTTCCATGTCCAGTTCTAACTGTTGCTTCCTGACCTGCATACAAATTTCTCAAGAGGCAGATCAGGTGTTCTGGTATTCCCATCTCTTTCAGAATTTTCCACAGTTTATTGTGATCCACACAGTCAAAGGCTTTGGCATAGTCAATAAAGAAGAAATAGATGCTTTTCTGGAACTCTCTTGCTTTTTCCATGATCCAGCGGATGTTGGCAATTTGATCTCTGGTTCCTCTGCCTTTTCTAAAACCAGCTTGAACATCAGGAAGTTCACAGTTCACATATTGCTGAAGCCTGGCTTGGAGAATTTTGAGCATTACTTTACTAGCGTGTGAGATGAGTGCAATTGTGTGGTAGTTTGAGCATTCTTTGGCATTGCCTTTCTTTGGGATTGGAATGAAGACTGACCTTTTCCAGTCCTGTGGCCACTGCTGAGTTTTCCACATTTGCTGGCATATTGGGTGCAGCACTTTCACAGCATCATCTTTCAGGATTTGGAATAGCTCAACTGGAATTCCATCACCTCCACTAGCTTTGATCGTAGTGATGCTTTCTAAGGCCCACTTGACTTCACATTCCAGGATGTCTGGCTCTAGGTCAGTGATCACACCATCATGATTATCTGGGTCGTGAAGATCTTTTTTGTATACTTCTTCCGTGTATTCTTGCCATCTCTTCTTAATATCTTCTGTTTCTGTTAGGTCCATACCATTTCTGTCCTTTATCGAGCTCATCTTTGCATGAAATGTTCCTTTGGTATCTCTGATTTTCTTGAAGAGATCCCTAGTCTTTCCCATTCTGTTGTTTTCCTCTATTTCTTTGCATTGATCGCTGAAGGCAGCTTTCTTATCTATTGCTATTCTTTGGAACTCTGCATTCAGATGTGAGATCTTGTAATTAGTAACAACTTGGATAGACCCAGAAGGCATTATGCTAAGTGAGATAAGTCAGACAGAAAGACAAATACTGTATGATTTCACTTAAGTGTGAAGTCTAAAAAACAACAAATGAGCAAACAAAAACTAGAAACAGTTACAGGTACAGAGAAAAAACAGGTGGTTGCCTGACAGAAGGGTGGTGGGGAGAAGAAAGAGAGGGAGACTAAGGTACAAACTTCCAATTGCAAAATAAATGTCACTGGTATGAAATGTACAACATAGGGAATATAGTCAATAATTGTGTAAAATCTTTTTATGGTGACATCGTAATGACTTACTGTAGTGATAATTTTGCAATGTATAAAAATATCAAATCACTATGTTGTATAACAGGAACTGTAGTGTTATAGGTTAATTATACTTCAAAGATAAACTCATAGAAAAAGATGAGATTTGTAGTTATCAGAGGTAGGGAGTTGACAAGGAGTGGGGAATTGGATGAAGGTAATCAAAAGGTACAGACTCCCAGATGTAAGAGAAATATGTGCAACCTGATAAATGATCGACACTGATGTATGTTATATATAGAAGTGGTTAAGAGAACAAATCCTGTGAGTTCTGATCACAAGGAAAAAACATTTTAATAAAAATAAAGGAGTTCAAAACTCTCCTGAATTTTAAAACACAATGGTGGCAAGCAGAAGATGTCTATAAGCAATATGGACAGTTAGATCTTCTACCAGAATGTGGCCTCTGTGAACTGTGGGATTCATATGAATGAAACATTTTTGAAGAAACGATGTTTTAACACAACGATGTTCAGGCAAAGGGATAGCGAAACCAAAATTGAGGATTTGACTAGATTACTGGCTAGATACAAGTATGCACTTTAATACATTAAACCACCACTGCAACTTCTAATGATAATTTGATTTCTATATAGACTTTTCTACTAAGAAGATGGCAAATAGATGGGGAAACAGTGACAGACTTTATTTTTGGGGGCTCCAAAATCACTGCAGATGGTGACTGCAGCCATGAAATTAAAAGACACTCCTTGGAAGGAAAGTTATAACCAACCTAGACAGCATATTAAAAAGCAAAGAGACATTACTTTGCCAACAAAGGTCCGTCTAGGCAAGGCTATGGTTTTTCCAGTAGTCATATGGATGTGAGAGCTGGATGAGGAGGGAGGTGGGAGGAGGGTTCAGGATGGGGAACACATGTATACCTGTGGTGGGTTCATTTTGATATATGGCAAAACCAATACAATATTGTAAAGTTAAAAAATAAAATTAAATTAAATTAAAAAAAAAAAAAAAAAAAAAGAAAGCTCAGCGCCAAAGAATTGATGCATTTGAACTGTGGTGTGTTGGAGAAGACTCTTGAGAGTCCCTTGGACTGCAAGGAGATCCAACCAGTCCATCCTAAAGGAGATCAGTCCTGAGTGTTCATTGGAAGGACTGATGTTGAAGCTGAAACTCCAATACTTTGGCCACCTGATGCAAAGAGCTGATTCATTTGGAAAGATCCTGATGCTGGGAAGGACTGAAGGCAGGAGGAGAAGGAGACGACAGAGGATGAGATGGTTGGATGGCATCACCAACTCAGTGGAGATGAGTTTGAGTAAACTCCAGGAGTTGGTGATGGACAGGGAGGTTTGGCATGCTGTGGTCCATGGGGTTGCAACTGAGCAACTGAACTAAACTGAACTGAACTAAGAAGATAATGTCTCAACCAACCTGGGCTCCCTGTAAATTAATAGGTTTACATCAATATTTCAAATATTCTGAGATTGGAAAAATTAAATTTTTAGGTTTTCAGAGCTGTGGACTATTAGGCCTGGGCATTTTTTTTTTACCTCAATTTTAAGGATAGGCATTTAATAGTTTTATAGTTGACAGGGAAATCTCTTTGTCACCTGAAAGTTCCTATTTGCTTTTGTATCTCTGATGCCTGATAATAGTACCTGGTGTATAGTAGGCATTCAAGAAACATCTGCTGAAGGAATTAGTCCTTAATTTTTGGGGAGGGCTCACAGACTTCTTTAAAAATGTTGTTAAATTTTATTTTATTTATTGGCTGTGCGAGGTCTTAGTTGTGGTATGTGGGGTCTAGTTCCCTGACCAGGGATTGAACCTGGGCCCCCTGCATTGGAAGTGAAGAGTGTTAGCCACTGGACCACAGGAAAGTCCTTTACAGACTTTTAAACATGAGAATCTGATAAAAGTTATGAACCTTTATTCAGGTCCTGTCTGTTCCCTGCCCATATTCCCTCAGCCTATCCTAGAGTTCACTAAAGCTTTGGCAGATAAATCCTATACAAGCCCATAGCTTTCTACTTTAAACACCTGAGTATTCTCCTTGCCTGAAAATGTCAGCAGAGTTAACATTCCCCATAGCAATCTATAACCAATGAGAGATGGGATTTGATAGCTAAATATTCCAATTTCTACCCCTCCTCAGTGAGGCAATTGTAAAGTATGTTTTACTACAGTATTTCTCAAAATTTACTAACACATAAAAATCACCTGGAGAAATTAGTAAGACATAAATTCTTGAATTTCCGTATTTTTTGGCCAGAGTTTGCAGCATCTTAGTTACCCAACCAGAGATCGAACCCAGGTCCCTGGCAGTGAGAGCATCAAATCTTAACCTCTAGACAGCCAGGGAATTCCATTGAATTTGTGATTTTAATCAAACTTCTAGGAGAAAATGATACTGCCAGTCCATGGACCACACTTTAACATCTTTTCTCAGAGTTGCCAATGAGAATCAGCCCCATTTATCCAAAAGATATTTATTGGCCTTCTTTTCACTCCCTTACATTGCTTAGATTCTTGGATCATCTCCCAAATTTACTACTTGCATCCAAATCTTTGTTTCAGCGTCTACTGAAATCCAAACTATGACAACTCTTCTTAGAAAAATGCATATAGAAATAGTTTTGTGTATTACTTAGAAGTATGGCTTCCCTTGTGGCTCAGCTGGCAAAGAATCGCCTGCAATGCAGGAGACCTGGGTTCGATCCCTGGGTTGGGAAGATCCCCTGGAGAAAGGAAAAGCTACCCACTCCAGTATTCTGGCCTGGAGAATTCCATGGACTCTATAGCCCATGGGGTGGCAGAGTCAGACACAACTGAGTGACTTTCATTTTCACTTCACTTTAGAAGTATGAATCCTCTGAAATTTATTTAGGTTATAAAGGAAAGTGACCAGAGTAAATATCATGTGACTCTAGGTCCATGAAAACTGAATGAGTCTAGGCAGAGTCTAGGAACTTACTGTAATCATTAATGGCTCATGGAATGAACTGAATTCAGCCAGCTCTCCTTAGAAGTTACTTCCCCAGATCCTAGTAAGTCATCTCTTTATTTTTCCTGGTCTGCATCAAACTCTTATTTTGTGAAACATAAGAGTAAATCTGGGACTCTAAAGAAAATCCATGCTGACTTCCTTGGTGGTCCAGTGGTTAAGAATCTGCCTTGCAATGCAAGGGACACCAGTTCGATCCCTGGTTTGGGAAGATACCACATGCCAGGGAGCAAGTAAGCCCGTGCACAACTACTGAGCCAGTGCTCCAGAGCCCGCGAGCCCCAACTACCGAGTCCACGTGCTGCAGCTACTGAAGCCCAAGTGCCTGGAGCCTGTGTTCTGCAACAGAAACCACCTCAATTAGAAGCCCACACACAGCAATTAAAAACAGTCCCCGCTTGCTGCAACTAGAGAAAGCCCAAGTATAGCAACAATGACCCACCACAGTCTAAAAAATAATAGTAATAAATAAATCTTTAAAAAACTTGAAAGAAACCCCATGCTTGAAGTCAATAAAAAGAGTATTGCCACTCATTCCTATTGGACTTTGATGGTTTCTTCCCAATCATAGTGCTTTCTGGACACAATTGCAGTTGCCCCTATGACCCTTAGGTCTTTTCTTGATGTTTTCACACCGAGCCAGGCATACCATAACTGCAGCTGGTTTCTCCCACTTCCTTCTCAATTCTGACATGGCTCCCTGTTCTACTCCATCCTTTCAGGAACCTGTAACCTTTGACAGATATTCCTAAGCTCACCCTCGTGTCATCTGGAAGTCTTGTGGCATGCTCTCATTCTGTGATAATTGGATAATCTTGATTATCCCAATTTCTAATCAGCTACATAAACAGAATTAACACCAGGGTCACCAACACCTGATTTCCTAAACACAGCACACAATTACTTCTTAGCTTTGCCCACACAGGGGCCAGCATGTGTGTTTGTGCTGATTGTCTATGTACTACTGAATAAGTATGTCTTTGTGTACACCTATGAATGTGGTTTGGTGGGTGTGGATGAGAGTGGGTATGTAATCAGAACTCAGGTCTAGTCTTGAAGTCTGAATAATGAATGTATGGTATTTTACTTTAATTAGTCCCTGTGCATTGTTAGCCTCAGTTTTTGTCTGCCCTCAAATATGAGAGGAAGAATGAGTTCATTTCCTTGAAGTTTATTAACTGTTACTGAAGGCAGAGCAAATTCCATAAAAGAGCAGGTTCCATACAGAGCAGTGGAAGGGGAGCTCTGAGTTGGTAAGAAAAGGTGCTTGGAGTGGGGACTTCGAGTAAAGGTGGAAAGAAAGATCTTTCCTTGCCTTTTCCCTCCATTCCCACAAGGATCCTGGATTTTCAGTGGGGGTATCCTGCTCAGCATTCCCTCTCCAAAATGGAACCAGAGAGGGGAAACTTGATACAAAGTAGAGGCGGAAACACCTCACAGCTCCTCTGTTTCTCCATCCAAGGGGATGCTAATATCCACATTGTAGTCTACGGGCTCCCCAGAGCTCAGCCAGGGAATAGGGGTTCGATTGAAAGAAGGCCTGTTGGAGAGGTTCTGGTTGTAGAGAACTAGGGGTTCGCTCAGCAAGGGCCCCAGGTCAAACTTGGGCATCTGGAAGGTCATGCGTTTGGAGGCCTTCTCATATCCACCATAAGGCATTGCTGTCCTGAAAAGGAGAAAAATGATTTCATTAAAAACCAGAACAAAAGAAAAAGAGTTTTTTTTGTCAGTGAAATGTTACCCTGTTTGGAGGATGGAGCAGTCTGTGAATTCTAGTTTAAGATCATTTCTGCACTGCTTTTTCTTCTTCTCCCTTAGTAATCCATTGTGCCTTCTGGTTTGCTTGTTTCCCCAAGGCTAATAAAGAGAAAAGTAGTCTAGAGGGTACTAAATAGTCTCATGGATAGCTGTGATCCAAACCAGTCACATTTCAGAGAAACTGACACCAAACACTACAGGCCCAAGGGTCTGAGATCACCTTAAATTGTAGAGACCTCCCTCAAAACCCCTACCCCACCTCCGGTGGATAATGTGTGCCCTAAATGAGAATAATTAACATTTCCTGGAAAATCCAGGCACCTCAGGACCAAAGGACTTCCGTGGTAGCTCAGCTAGTAAAGAATCCACCTGCAATGCAGGAGACCCTGGTTTGATTCCTGGGTCGGGAAGATCCGCTGGAGAAGGGATAGGCTACCGACTCCAGTATTCCTGAGCTTCCCTGGTGGCTCAGCTGGTAAAGAATCTGCCTGCAATGCGAGAGACCTGGGTTTGATCCCTGGGTTGGGAAGATCCCCTGGGGAAGGGAATGGCTACTCACTCCAGTATTTTGGCCTAGAGAATTCCATGGACTGTATAGTCCATGGGGTCCCAAAGAGTCAGACACAACTGAGCAACTTTCACTCACTCACTCACTTAGGAGCAAAAGCAAAAGCACTTCTCTAGTGCTGCCTGTCCTGTTGTCACACAGTCCAGACACGCTTAGCTCCAAAACGATAGCTATTTGAGCCTTAATGAAGTAGGGAATGGGGCTTCCCTGGTGACTCAGACCGTAAAGAATCTGCCTGCAATGCAGGAGACCTGGGTTTAATCCCCAGGTGGGGAAGATTCCCTGGACCAGGTGGACTAGGGAATGGCAACCCACTCCAGTATTCTTGCCTGGAGAATTCCACGGACAGAGGAGCATGCCGGGCTATAGTCCACGAGTCACAAAGAGTCGGACACACTAGGCAATTAACACTTTCACTTCACATTTTACTTCAAAGTAGGGAATAAAGAAACAGAATCTTCAATAATATTATAACAACTTTGTGTGGTACATAATCTATAAAATACTGTGTCACTGTTGTACACCTGAAAACAATATAATGTAAGTCAACTATACTTCAATGGAAAAAGAAAAGAGAAATAGAATTCTACTACAAGGACAGTAATGAAAATTATAACTTTGAATGAAGGGACCCCCACTCAAGAGGCCTTTACATGTGTGTAATATATTATTCCCATTTCACAGTCAAGGCAACCAAGGTTCAGAAGTAGGGTTACTTTCCCACACTGCTGCTGCTGCTGCTGCTACTGCTAAGTCGCTTCAGTCGTGTCCGACTCTGTGCGACCCCATAGATGGCAGCCCACCAGGCTCCACCGTCCCTGGGATTCTCCAGGCAAGAACACTGGAGTAGGTTGCCATTTCCTTCTCCAATGCATGAAAGTGAAAAGTGAAAGTGAAGTCACTCAGTCGTGTCCAACTCTTTGCGACCCCATGGACTGCAGCCTACCAGGCTCCTCCGTCCATGGGATTTTCCATGCAAGAGTACTGGAGTGGGGTGCCATTGCCTTCTCCCACACAGCTAATAACAATGAACCAAAATTCAGATCCTGCCTCCTAGCGAATTTTTCCTTCATCATACCATGCTGTTTTTCTGAGCTACAGTGAAAAGAGCAAGAGCCTCCAATTAGGGCCCCCATATTACTCCTACGCCTCCTCAGTCTCCTTCTGAAACATCTGAACCAAAGTCTCGATTCCAACTAAGGACATGTTGCCATACACTGGAATGCATCAGGTTCCTTTCTCATCCCCCTTACCTGTTGAAGGACTTATACTTAGGGAGTTCAGCTTTGGCCCCGTAGGCCAGCAGGTCGATGCCAAGTTCCACTTTCTGCTGGGGGTCAATCCCCATGGCTTTCTCCCATGGGGAAATATAGGTCTTAAACACAGTGATATGTTTTCCTTCTCCACCTGCCTGGTTGTCTGGCAGCCAAGGGAGAGAAATAATAGTCAAATGATAGCAGTTAGGAGGAAATGGAAATTAGTCTAGAGCTCTGTACTGGAAAAGTCGCTAGGGGCTGGGGACCAAAGGTAAAACATGCTAGTAATTGTTTATGGTTTGTGAAACCATGATAGCCTGGAGTCAGACATATGATGAATGAGAGAAAGGTGACTGAGAGATAGGACTTCTGGGTGGAATAGACATGTCTCTGTATTCCTCTGGACCCAGAAGACCCATCAAGATATCTCAACAGGCCTTTCCTGCATCCAACACCCAGTCCAGGCCTCATTCCTAGGGTTTTCTCTGCTTTAGGGACCAGACACTTGACTCTTGGGTGAGGATACTTGCCTGTTCCTGTCTCACCAACCCCTGGTGTGCCAGCAGCACCTCCTCTGCCCACGTGGCCCCCAGGACCACCTGCCCCACCAGATCCAGGGCCAGAGCCAGACCCAGAGCCCGACCCAGAGCCCTGATGATGGTGTTGCTGGTCAGAGCCATACTGCCCGGCAGAGCCACTTCTCCCTGCCTGGCCTCCGCCACTGCTCTTGCTGTAGGAGAATCCCTGGCCAGCTGTCCCCAGCTGTCCCCCCACTGTGGGAATGAACTTCTGGAAGCGATCCTGAAAAGAAAGGACAGAGTGAGGGGAAAGTTAGCAATGGGCACAGGGAATACCATAGCAACTATGAACTGATCAGAGTCAATGGCCAACTCAAAGACGCTGAATCCTCTGAGACTTCCCCACCCACTAAATGTTAGTGGATAAACCTGACTGAGAGAAATTAAACTCTCCTTAAGGGATACAACCCCTTTGGCTCAGTTCTTCGAATTACATCTAGGATAGAGACAAGTTATTGTCCAAACTCCCCTTTCCCATCCTTACCAATGCAAAAGGGATTGAGACTTCTGTTCCACTAAAATTTGAGAGATTCGGTTTGGCATGGAGAACCCAGCCTTAATTTGAGGAACTAAGATCTCTGCCTCTCTCCCACCATCTTGTCTAACAGATAAAAAATGTGTCTCTTCCTCTCCCTTCCTCCTTTCGGTGCATAGGGAACCAGGACTTCCTGACGGTGAAACTGTAGTGGGTAGGGGGAAGGGTGGCCCAAAGGGCAACACTGGATTCATCCCCAAAGCCTAAAAATAACCCTGCCAACTCCTTCAGGAGGCTCTCCTGGCCACCCACCACGCACACCCCCACGCTCCACCCAGTGTAACCAGACACAGGCAGGGAGGAGGGCTTTTGGCCTCCTAAAGTTAGATGTGGCCGGCTCAGCAATTTTGTTCTGCTCATACATATGGGCCAATGGCAGACACTCCTGCCCCTGGCCCCATGTAGGCATCTATTTTCACTCTCCCCTGGCTGCTTGGGAAAGATGGAGGGGGAAGAAAGGAAATGGAGACGATCCCCTCCTCCTCAGCTGTAACATCTTGTGCCTGGCCCCTCTCCAATCCCTACTTCTCTTTGGAGAATGACCCTGACTAAGGGATGTTGGGCCTTAATGGATGGTTTCAGTCCCTGCATCTATGGCCCTTAGACTGACCCTTTAAATAAAATAATGGCTCAAGAAGAGACAGCTATAAAAATTCACTTACCTCTTTCTAGGGTTGCCAGATTTTTGCACACACAGGACACCAGTTAAATTTGAATTTCAGATACACAACAATAGTTTTTTAGTACAAATATGCCTACGTATTGCATGGGCCATATTTAGATATAAGAAAGTATCCATCATGTATCTGAAATTCAAATTTAACTGGGTATCCTATATTTTCTAATTTAATTTTTAAGGTCCCAAATATTTCATGGGACACACTTATACTAAAAAATTATTGTGTATCTGAAATTCAAATTTAAATATCTTCAATTTTTGTTTCTTTTTTGACTGTGCTGCATGGCTTGTGGGATCTTAATTCCCCAAGCAGGAAGAGAATCCAGGCCCCTGGCAGTGACAGCACCAAGTCCTAACTACTGGACCACCGGGGAATTCCCTAAGTGCCTTCAATTAAGAAAAAAGAAAGTTACATCCCAAATATTGTGTGAGATATACTTTACAAAAAAACTATTTGTGTGTATCTCAACTTTATTTTTGTAATTGAAGTAGAGTTGATTTATGTATAGATTATACACCATTTAAAGGCATTATAAAATATTGGCTTTATTTCCGGTGCTGTAAATATATCTCTATAGTTTGTTTAGTGTGTATCTCAAATTTAAAACATCGGACTGGGCATCCTATGTTTTATCTGGCAATCCTATCTTTAATACTTAACCATACTGGGGAGGAATTTTCTCTCTGAAGGTGTGGTACTCCTCACCCTGCTTCACCAGCTCTAAGATACAAATTTAGTTTCAGGGTGGGTCGTAATTCACCCTGCATCTATTGGAGGCGTGCTATATCTGAGGGGTTAATGAGTTTATAAATTTGCAGGGAGGGGAGGTTGATAATATTTTGGAAACTCTGGGCCTGCCAAGAAGCTGTCAGAAGAGGCACTAGGCTTCAAGAGCTGTAGAGTTCTGAACTCACCATTGAGCTGTCAGAGAAGACATCAGGGTGGTTTTCATAGATAAACTTCTCCACACGCAACTGCCTCAGTTTGAACATCTTGGAGCCCCGGTTAGTGAGCAGCGACAGCTCCTCCAACATCACATCCCTTGGGACACTGATCTTCTTGCCCAGGTTCAGGCCTGAGCTCTCTTGTCCACCTTTCAGGGAGGTGGGGAGGCAGAGACAAGGGAAAGAGGAAAGTGGGGTTTTCTAGTTCCAAATGCAGCTGCCATCCACAACTAAGTGTGTGTCCCAATAGAGATCACTGAGGGAACCAGATGCTGTCTCTGATGTCTGGTTAAATTCTGTCTAGTCTATGAGGGATTTCGATTTCCTGGGTTTGGAGTTGGAGCGAACGTATGGGAAATGGGGTGTAGAGGGGGAGACAGGGGGAATACTAAAGTGGGGTGGAGAGGGTACATGGCATAACAGAGATATGGGGTACAAGGCAAAAGAGTAAAGAAACATCATAGGTGGAGAACATTGGGGAAGCCTTAGCATGGGGGGAAGCCCAAAGGCCACCTCTAAATATAGACTCCTGTCTCAACTTCTTTCCCTTCTCTTTCTCTCATAAACTCTGGCTGCAAACAGCCTCTCGGTATTAGGAGAGCTCGTCTACCCCCAGGAAAAATGTTCAAGGAATTTTCCGTTTTAAGTGCTCAAAGCTCCTGAGTTCTGGGAAAAGAAGTAAGGAAATTAAGCACTTATTGAGACCTTACTCTGTGCCAGTCTGCATCATATATATTTTCTCCTCAAACACACCTCGTTGACCTGTGGGTCCTGTTGTCTTGGACCTGTGCTGGGTAACATGGCAGGGATAGTACTGTCTCAGATTACAAGGTGAAAAGGGTGGAAGGGGGAGCAGTCAGTGTTGAATTCTTTGTTGTTCTTTCTTCCCCACCCCCACCCCTGTAAACCCCACCCCCACCCCAAATTCCTCTTGTCTCTTCATCTCTCTTCACTTTAAGACATATACAACCTTATGATATTTCTGGAACTCTTGGGCCAGAGATACTCTTACTAAGAAGTCCCATACTAGGTAGGTGCAAACATGCCATACCTCCAGTAAGTTCCATTATCAGCTTGCTCGATTTCCTCTTCTTATTGGGGGCTGGAGTCCCTGAGAGTGGCATTGTGGAGGTGGATGGAGCCTGGACAGGGTGGGAAGGGGAAGCTGAAGGATGGACAAGGTCTAGAGTGAGTGTCTCCAGTAAGGTACTGCTTAAGAACTTCAGGAAAACATTTCATTGGATTTTTCAGAGAAAAAGCCTTCCTTGGTTGCTCAGACAGTAAACAGTCTGCCTGCTATGCAGGAGACCTGGGTGTGATCCCTGGGTCAGGAAGATCCCCTGGAGAAAGAAATGGCAACCCACTCCAGTATTCTTGCCTGGAAAATCACATGGACCATGGACGGAGGAGCCTGGCGTGCAACACCCCATGGAGTCGCAAAGAGTCTGACACGACCGACCAACTAACACACACACACAAAAGGTGAAAACCCATTGCTTTATGGCTTCTCTTCTTAGGAAGCAGAGCAGCAAGTATAGGTGTACCCTCTGTTCCTACCTTCTACCCACCTCTCTGTTCAGCTGTTTTACACAGAGATGGTGCAGGGTTTAGGAACACAACATTATGTTGGGAATAAAACAAATTACAGGTAGGGTAATGCACCCACATTTAATTGGTTTGGCATGATATGAAGTTTTTATTTGCATGGGGCTGTCAGTTTGGGGCTGTCATTCCAAGTTCTAGTCTCTCAGTTTTCCCCAAGCCCCAGGGCAGGGGTGAGAAGCTGGGGGTGGAGCAGAAAAAATGTTCTGCCAGCATTGAGGAGAACCAGCCAAAAACATTCTCCATAGGATGAAGAGGTTATTGCCCCTCCCTTGGGCCAGCTGGATCATGGCCTGGGAGGTCACAGCACTGCTCCTGCTCTCTCAGTCACTCCCCTCCCCAGCCCTGACTGGACCCTAGAACCAGAGTGCAGAGGGAGGTCAGGGGACATTTGAACCTCGATGCATATCAATTCAGCAATATCACAGCAGCAGAAAATTTAGGGAGGACAGAAACATAATCATAGGACCTGGCAGTAGATGGGAACAAGCTGGAAAAAGATACAAATTCCAGCCCCTCCTTCATAGAAGCTGGGTCTCAGCAAAATGCTGTCTTCTGCTGAGTCCTGTCTCACAACACACCTGCAATCCTACTCGCTTAGTGGGGTCTGCTGCAGCTGGAACCCAGGAACTGCTAAATGGACTTTCCCTGTACTCCTCTCAGCCCCAACCAGGTTCTTATTTTCCACCCAGCCTCTCAGTCTCCACCCCTCTGCCCATTTCTTCAGTGCCTCCCCCAACATCTCAGTCCCCCGACCCTCTGGGGTCCTTCTCCCTCCAACTCTCTATGGCTCCCCTCAACTGGACAACTAGGGAATGAGTATAGATGGAGGAGGGGGGCAGCTCCCCTGGGATCAAGGGTCACTATTACACAGACACAGACGTGAACAGAAGGCGCTTCAGCCCCTTGGGCCATCAGCTAGAGACTTACCGGCTGTTCAGGCGGTGGTCAGCTCTCCCTGGGGTCTAGCAGCTCTGGAGGACTGAGCTGCTGTGACTAGAGAACCCGAGCTAGGCAGGCGTGGGGGCAGCACTGGCAGTGGGGGAGGGAGCGTAGTTATTAATAGAGATGATGAGCGCAAGCAGCTCAAATGGCACAGGGGGTACTGAGACCCTGGAACCAAGATCCCGCCCTCCTTGCCCAGAGGCTCGGGAAGCATAGGAAAAGCCTTTGAAATTCTCCCACTAAGCTGTCTGAGCCAAGGATCACTCTGCCCAGGGACTCCCCTTCCTTGGCACCTAGAGGCTCAGATCCAGAGAAGCACTCACGGAGAAACTGAAAACTGAGAGGGAGAGAGGAAGCAGGCAGCAAGTGGCGGATAGGAATTCGGAGTGGGAGAGTGAGAACCAGGAGAACGTGTCTGGAGAGCCATGCAGAGCCAATGTAGGCCGGGGCTGGAGGGACATGTGGGTGCATTTTGGGGGTGGGAAGGCTTAAGATGCTATGTCTGGAGAAGGGAATTTCTGTTCACAATGTAAGTGCCCTTTGAAAGTTCCTGGCTAAGCGGGTCTTTCTGCTGGGAGGACCAGATCTTAGCAGGATAAGGGACCAAATTAACCAAATCCCGTGCTTAGGCTGTCAGGGATGATGTGGGGCAAAACTTGAGCCAGTTTCCTCATTTTTACCATTTGCTATTGGGGTGCTCAGCTCAGCCTGCTCAGAAGACAGATGTCACTTCTCCCTGGATAGATACGCTTCTTCCTGAGAAGGACATGGAGGCTTCTGACCTGCCAGGGCTTTACTCTCTGAGGTTCCTACTTAGAATTTTCTTCAAAGGGAACACACACCCCATGGGATCTGGACTATCCCATTCACACTGGTCTACAGAAGCCTCTGGGCTGGGGCGCAAGCTTGAGAGCACCCTGGAGGGAAGTCTGTCACTTGCCTGAGCCCTTTCTCAGTAGCTGCAAGAACATCCTGGATCCTCCTGTCTTCTGCTCAGGTTTTGCAACCAGCTGCTTCACCTCTGCTGTAGCCACCACCGTGCTGTAGCCGCCTTAGGAAGTGGCTTCTGTAGCTCCCAGAATACCATTTTGTCTTTCTGTGAGCTATCCACTTTTCCTGACCACGTCCTTTTCCCATCCTGAACTTTATAGGTTCAGGTTAGGGGCCAAAAGGTCTCTCTGCTCCCCTCTACTTGGCCTCTGACCAAACCAGTTTAGCCTCCAGATACCTCATCTTTTGTCCTTTTCCTCTGTTCTCTCCTAACCCAAAAAAGCAGTTAGACGAAAAAACATAAGTAGCAAAACGTGATTTTGTCATCATTACCATCCTCCCCTCAAAACCCACAAAAACCAACCAAAATTTTGGTCGTCTATGATTGAGTACCTAAAACTACTATGTGAATGAAGACAGAATATGTATTGTAGGCTTTCTGAGCCCTTCCTTTGGAATTCTGTGTGTGTGCATGCGTGCATGTTCAGTCCCTTCAATCATGTGCGACTCTTTGCAACCCCATGCATTGTATCCCTCCAGGCTCTTCTGTCCATGGGATTTTCCCAACAAGAGTATTGAAGTGGGTCGTCATGCCCTCCTCCAGTGGAATTTTCTGAGGCTGCTTACTTGTGACAGGATCAGAGTCATAGGCCTGGTTATTGGCACAAATCTGCCCCCTGCTGGTAAAACTGGGATAATAGAACTTCACTTCTCAAAAGTCTAAGTCTAGCCTGCTTTCTGGAGAAGGCAATGGCACCCCACTCCAGTACTCTTGCCTGGAGAATCCCATGGGCGGAGGAGCCTGGTAGGCTGCAGTCCATGGGGTCGCTAGGAGTCAGACACGACTGAGCGACTTCACTTTCACTTTTCACTTTCATGCATTGGAGAAGGAAATGGCAACCCACTCCAGTGTTCTTGCCTGGAGAATCCTAAGGACCGGGGAGCCTGGTGGGCTGCCGTCTATGGGGTGGCACAGAGTTGGACACGACTGAAGTGACTTAGCAGCTTAGCAGCCTGCTTTCCAGTCAGTGCCTTCTCTTTTATTAGTCTCAATCCAGGCTGATCTGCCTTCTCTCTCCCTCTTCCTTCTCTCACCCCACCTTCACCTTCAGCCACTGCCTTCCCTTCATTTCCTCCAGGCAGTTGGAAAATGTTGATGGCAAAAGGGTCAGAGGGCCTTTTCAAATTGTCTTGGTTCTGTAAGCTGAGGCCTCATCTGAGAAGTATGGAGCAGGGGACGGAGAAGGGGAGAATCTAGACAGAGGGAACCGAATGGAGGTGGCTACATGGGGGCAGGACAAAATTGGTAGAGAAGAGCAAAAGGCCTGGGGGTGAAGGGCAAAACAGTAAAAATAGGAGGGCAGGAGCTGAGAAAAAGATCAGGGATCAGGAAAGTGAATTAGATAAGATGAAGGGGAGACCTGGATTTAGGCAAGAAACTAGACAAGATGACAACAGAAGATATAGGGCATAAGTTTATTCTTGTGCACAAACCAAAGCACTGTGGTTCACACTCAATATGCAAAGGAAATGATCAGTTTGCAGGTCAAGCAGTAAAAGTGACTGGTGGTCATGGTGAGAGGGGAGTCCATATCTGTCTAAGACAGAGATCAGGACCTCAAGCTGGAAAGGAATAAGAGCTAGGATTTGAGGGATGGGATAGCACTAAAAAAAGGTTTTGGCTCTGGGTGTTTCCTTACCCTTTCCCAGGTAGTTATGACAAGCTGCAGAAGACAGAGGAACAGATTCACAGGAGGGAACACAGATTATACCTGTTTTTTCAACACTCAGCACACATTCTCGCATCCCTCTACCATCATCCCCCTTCTCTCTAACAAATACATACTTCTTCCTCATATTTTTTCCCAGTCCCCCTTTTGTACATGACTGGATTCTTATTATCCAATTTTACTCCACCAACACTGCACTCACCCTAACCATGCTCCTCTCTAAGGCTCAATCCATTTCATTCATTTCTGTCCTGCTTCTGGCTTCTAGCTTACTCGCCACATTAAGGTTCTTTTCCCCTTCCTTTCTGTCTTAGGTTCATGAGGCCATGAAGCCAATGATTTGGTCATTCTCAGAGGACATTTTCTTTCTTTCATTTCCTGGATGCTTTGTTGCTCAGCATGGGCCTCTCAAGTTGTTAGCTTTCTGAAATTCTGAGGAACAGAATTCTTAGTTCTATTCCTGGTCTAACTGATGTAACTCAACCCATACAAACTGCCCTGGTCCTTCGTGTCTCCTCACACTCTGTGAATTTCACAAGATGCTCTACATTTGCTGTAGATGATGATATTTAACTCTAGTCAACCTCTTTCTCCCCTCCAGACATTCTATGTGAGGACAGCTGACTCTTCCTTCATCAGTGCAAAGGTGAGACCCAGACTGGGTCTTTATTTAGACCTCTCCTGTTACTCTTGCCTCAGACAGAAGAGCACATCTGTGTTCAGGCACACACTTGCACATACACACATTCACAGACATACACATGCCTAGGAATATACCAGCCAAGCTAGGAAAGAAGAGTGAGGAACAGCGAGTAACTTAATGCAAATAGGGGTCAGTTCAGTCCCTTTGCTGCCTGTCTGGTGGTGAGCTTCTCTCCTGAGGTCTTAGTAGTAACTTCCCTGTGTGTTTCTCATTGAATGTTAAAACAAGGCCCACAGAAAAAGGCACAAATGTAGAGAAATAGGGACCAGCACAGGAGTGTAGGTGAAGAGACCTAAAGACAGAGATCCAGGCAAGGAACTACAAAGAGAAGCACAGACACCAAAGCAGAGAGAGTAGGTTGGAAAGCAGCAGGCAGGTTGGGAGCCAGGAGGAAGCTGGGGAACAGGACACCAACTACAAAACTATCTCTGGCAGGGGGGAATTTAGCCTGCTTGGGGTGGGGGGGCAGGGCAGGGAGAGCGCTGGGAAGGAGAAGCAGTTTTAGGAACTGGATGTTCCACCTCCCCTTGGGCCTGGGAGCTGTGCCCTGTTCAGTGGTGGCCCGCCCCGGGCCTCCACACATGAGCCTGCCATCCTGTTCTGGTAGCTGAGAACCGGGGCCTGGCTACTTGGAAGCCACAGGAGCTGGGGGAGGTCCCAAGACCCCTGGGAGACTCTGGAGGAGGGGGTGGGCTAAGGACAGGGGCTGAGGCCAGCTCTGTCCTCCAGATGGGCTCATCCAATGTAGTGGCTGCTCTGGGGGCAAGCACAGTGGGGGCTAGGGGTTCCGCAGTGGGCTGGGGCGCTGGAGTTGAAAATCGGCGGATCTCCTGGACTCTGGCAGTTTTGGGAGGCCCTGAGGAGGTGGGTCCAGGAGTCGGGGGAACCTCATCAAAACAGAACATGGCAGTTTTAAGCTGGTAGGGCTGGTGCCGCATGAAATCCAGAGCCTTGATACCCTGCTTAGTGGCTGCCCGAGGCCCTTGGGATTGGGTCTTACTAGGGAGAATTCGGGCAGCTTGGGGGAAAAAAGGTGAGAGCAGTGGGTTGTAAGCAATAGGAGGTGGAGCACGTATATTGGGTGAATATTTCCAGGAAGAGGGCAGTGAGGGGGTGGGAGAAGGGCTTCTGGGCCGAGGGCCAAGGCCAGGACCAGGTGGAGCTTCCACCACATACCTGTCCGCTCGGCTCTGACGTTTGGCAAACAGCTCCCCTCCCCTCCCCTGAAGCCTTGGTGTTTCAGGGACTCCAGCCGAAGGGGCCGCCCCGTTCACTAACCCATCGAGGAACCCTCGAGAAGGGGGCTTAGGAGCCACTGGGGGTGGAGTCTTAGGAGTCGTAGGGGGTGGGGTCTTGGGAGCCATTGGAGGCGGGGTTTTAGCTGTCACGTGAGGCAACGTCTTGTAACTCCTGCCCCCTGGTGGCTGCATGAAATTGCAGGCTTCAGCCCCGAGGCTCAGAGCATCCTCCTCGGCACCAGATTCCGCGCCCCCAGCCCGGGGTTTTTCATCCAGGTTTTGCACCAACGATAGCAGCTCGGGGTTGGGCGAGTTCTTCGTCTCTTCATTTCCTGACCGGAACATCTGCTTTCGGGTTCCCCGACGCCGGGCCTCCTGGAGGATGCCCGTGCGAGCAGCTGGCACGGAGATGCGTTGCTCCCGAGCGCTGGGGGGCTCAGGGGCCGCGGAGCTAGGGGCAGGCGCTTCTGGGCGCGCAGCAGGTCGCAGAGGCGACGACAGGAAGATAGAAGCGGTGGAGGTCATGGCAGCTCCGCTAGCGGGGGCGGGGGCCTCTGGGGCTCCGCCTGGTGTAACAGGACGGTTAGGGGCTGGGATGTATAGGGAGCTGGTGGCCGTCACGGGGCCGGTGGGGCGTGGGGTGCTGGGGGAAGCGGGGACTGGCACGTGGCTGGGAACCCCTGAAGTGAGGCTGGGCACAGGAGTGGTACCCTGCGGAGGAGACAGGAAAGGCGGTGGGGCGGGGCTGAGGCCTCCCAGGCTCTCATTTGCCCTCTTGGGAGCTAGAGGCCGGAAAATAACCGAGGTGGTGCCTGAGCGCTGCCCTTGTAAGCCGGGAGTAAAGGGCCTAGCTGAACGGTTAAATATGCTTGGAGCTGAGGTAGAGGTTCCACAGCCAGGGAGGAAAGGTCTGGGGCTGGCCACAGGGGCTGGCGAAGGGCTGGATGGGAGCAGAGCCGCCTCTGGCGGAGCGCTTTGTGGCCGAGGTGGAGACTGCAGGCCCTGCCCGTTGAGCGTGGCCACTGGAACTTCCTGGGCCGGCTGCTGGGTGATGGAGGCTGTGCGCTGGCGCTGCTGTTCAAAGAGTTGGGCCCCTCGCCCGGAGGCCTCACTCAGCCCCCGGCCCTCTGCTGTGCCTGAGCTCGGCCTGGCTAGCTCCATGTCCAGGTAGGGGCTGTCCCAGTCGGACTGGTTGGTGAGGCTGCGGGCGTCGGAGAAAGCCTCTTCGTCCAGCTCGGACTCACTGGTTGGAGGCAAGCCGTCCTCCTCCTCAGCGCCGGTCCCCGCTGCAGCCCCAAAGCTCACTAGGGTGTACTTCTTGGCTCTCTGCCGACGTTTCTTAAACATCAGTACCCCCTTGGAGTGGGGGTTGGGGGCTGCAGTGAGCAGGGCTGCAATCGTCCGGCATTTGGTCTTGGCCTCCTTCACACTCCTCTCTTGGAGGCTCTCTGCCCTTTGTAGCTCTGAGGAGAGGAGAAGGCGTGTGGTCAGTATGCATCTGTGAGCCCCAAGGCTCTCCTCCTCCTCCCAGTTCCTTTAGGCCTCTACCTCTGGCCTTTTCACTGGCCTAACCCACAAGGGCTGTCCTACCTGGGGCAGAGTCCTCTGACTTGGGGGCAGAGTGGAGGTGAAAGGTGAAACCAAGGACAATAGAAGGGAAGGCAGAGCCTAGTTGGCTGCCCTGACACCACTCTGACCACACAGCTCTCCTCCCTCTACTCTGCTCCTGTCTTTCTGGAAATCACTTTTACTCACACCACCCGCTTGTCCCCCCTGTCCCCTCCATTTCTGGCTGGCAGTGTGAGGGTGGGGGATGGGGGGGGGGGTCACTCTGCATGGTAGGCAAGGACATGAAGCAGGTCCCAGGGTAAGAAAGGATGAGAAGGGACACTTCTCCCACCAGAAACCACGCTAGAGGGCTTCTCGGAAAGTTTGAGACTTCCCCTTTTCCTGCCCTTTACCCTATACTAAGGATAAAAGGATCCTTAGCAGTGGGGATCTTCATTCATAATTTCACTACCATCACCTAAGCCACATCATATACATTCACAGAAATAACTCCCACACATCATTTCAACAAGAATATGGCTCTAGGGAAAGGCACCTATGAGCTTATGTTCTCAGATGTATTTTTCTCCCTCATTCCCATATACTCTAGCTTATATACACCCCAGTTAATAGACACATGTGTAAATCCATGTGTCCACACAAAAACATACATGCATAGCCCAGGTAGCTCTTCTTCCCAGAATTCCCCTAGCCAAGACACTGTCACTAACAGTTGGGACACAATTTTGTGCCTTCTAACCTCCAAGGCACTCCTTTGTGCCTTAAACCCCTGCTACTCACAGCCAGGGATGGCCTCAGATCCGAGATGCAGGAAAAGCCAGAGTGTTGCTCTCCAAGGCGAGCTTCCAAATCTTTAGAATATCTCAAGGTCACCAGTTGATATAGTCTCCTTTCCCCCAAGCTGAGGGTGGGAGTGAGGTGGGCTTCTTTTAGAGTCAAAGCTGCCCCCCTATTTCAAACCTTCTAGGTAGAGTGCTCAGGCACCACCACCAGGCAGGCACAAAAGGACTGTGTGCTAAGGGGGAGCCAGGACAGGGCCTCCCAGGCCATGTGGGGCCTGGGAGGTGGGGCCAGGAAATGGGAGAGGCTGCCCTGCTGCTAGGACCCTGACTTGGACACAGTTACTCTCTAATCCATGATCCCCCGTTCCTCCTGAAAAATTCTTGAAATTCCACCTACTTTCCACTCAAGATATCAAGCTCCTTTCTAATTTGGGCGGTCATTCCACCCATTCCAACATTTGTACCACACAATAGTACTAGAGATAGGCACTGGAGTCATAGCTTAGTTCAGATTTTGGTTCCTGGGAAAGTTACTTCATCTCAATGAAGTTCAGTTTCCTCATCTGTAAATGAGGCTAATGGTTACCTCACAGAGTTGCTATGAGGATTCAGTGAGATAATGTAGGTCAGTTTAGCATTTAACCTAAGGTCCATTATGAGTAATCATTACTATCAAAGCTTTCTTGATACTAGCTGCACACAAATGTCTTGTTCACTCATATCTTCTCCCAGAGACTCCTACACACATGCTTCCATATATTCATAGAGTACTCACACTTCTCTCTCTCACACACACCCTCTCTCCATGAGTTTTCCACAGTTCATGTTGTCACAAACCCCTGTGACATGTGGCCATAGCATTAGCCCATCCTGAGAAAAGGGCAGTGAAACTCCTGAGAAAAGAAGGAATAGGAAGGCAACAAGGAGAAGGGGGTAAGAGGGTAAGATCTTTCCCAAAGACCTCCCTTCCTATAGTGTTGATATAGTCCCCTTCATTCTAGATTCCAGAACTCTCTTGGCTATGGGAGGGTAGTACCTGCATAGAATGGGTCCTGGAGCTCAGGAACTGGGTTTGGGGCTTTGTCGCAGCTGGCTTGGCTGAGGGGCTCTTGGCTGATGGGCTCAAAAGTCTCCATGCCGAGAAAGGCAGTGTTGGCTGGAGCAGGACCAGCTTGAGCCACCCCCCACGCCTTTTAAAGCCCCTTTGTCTTGGCCCCTGAGCTGGCAGCTGAATGAGCTCACTGTGCTATTTTTGGAGCCTGGCCCCTTCCCTCCTCTCAGCTGCCCCACAAGCCCCGGTGTGATGGACATGGGCACCTGCCTACCCCTCCCCCCCAACTCCAGTGCACTGAACAATGAGGTCTGCTTGGCTAAAAATATCCCTGAGCCACTAACTACAGTCTCATCCAGCATGATGGGGAAGGGAGAGAGTGCTAAAAGGAGAATTGGGGTTAAGCATGGGATCCTAAGTGTATATCTGGAATTTCTTTGTGGGACATGGGTCACTCTCAGGAATGTCAGAGGGTGAACTGTCATGTCCTTAGCCTCTATTCCAGACTCAGAGGCACAAAATTCTATTGATCAGGAATCAGAGTGGTGGGGGAGAGGAGCGAGAGATGAGAACTAGAGGGGTAATCCTGAGATTTCCAAGGTGACAAGGAAGGAGTCCTGTGGGAGGCGTAAGACAGGGAGAAGCTTCACTCTTAAACCTTGTACTGTAGCTCACATCAAAAATAGAAGAGAGCCTGAGATAAGTGGAATAGGCTTTTTCTGCCCAGGCCTACATTATCGCCTGAGATAAGAAGCCAAAGATCTCTCCCTCCACCACTTCCTAGGGATCTCATGACTATTCCATAGCCTCCCAGTCCCCAGGAATCTTCATGGAACTAGCAATGCCAAAGGCAGCTCTGATGTTATGCCTGTAGTAACACTGAAGAGTCCCTATGTCCCTGTCCTGCTTCTAAATACTCCCCTGCCCCATGTCTGTGCTCCCCTCACCCATCTGACATCTAGCAATGTCACAACAATAGGCAAACTCTTCATCAGTTCATGTCCTTTTCCAACTTCCCTGCTTAGGCCGTTCCTGGGTTAGGTTGAAGGAACCCCCTGTATCTTTTTATCCCACTGGTTCAAACAGCAAAAATAATGGGGATCGTGAGACTAATTATTTTCCCTTCCTCTTCTCCACCTATTCCCAAGACTGTATTCAAGGAAAGCATAAGGTAGATATTGATAGAATGTATGGTGAAGGCGGCTTAGATTTAGGACTCAAACTGAAGTATCCTGAATAACGAAAAGGAGTTCATGCACTCACTGGCTTGTTTGGCCTTCTGGGTATAGGTGGTGGTAAGATCTTCTGCCACTGGGTGAGGAACAGGCCCCACCATAGGGATGAGATGAGGGCCAGGCCGGAGAGGGCCATGGGGCAACAGCAGGGCCTCGGCAGGGGGTGGCTGAAGAGTTGTCCCATCCTCCCAAGATGGGGAGCTCACACGACTGTCACCCTGGCTGGGAGGGCCAAGGACAGCAGGTGCCGGCTCTGCAGGGCTGTCAGACAGGTAGACCTCATCCGGTGGGGCTCCTGGAGGGGTGGGCCTTGTGGGGCCTCGGCGGCGGGGTCGGCGGGGCTTTTCCTGGGTGGCTGGGCCATCAGCATCACTGTCTGTCTCTCCATAGTAAGCCTCACTGTCAGGGGGCGAGAGGAGGCTCCCGGGCTGGAGAGGCTGGGGAACTGGAGCTCCTGGGGGCTCAGGACTCAGTGGAGACAAGGGTGACCGTGCCTGAAGCTCACCCGGGGATGGAGATCGCACAGGTCCCTCGTCCTCTACCCTGTATAGGAAAGATGACAGAACTTGAGAAATGAGCTGGATGACTGATAGCTAGAGAGATCTGGAGGACATGCGAGAAGGCTGTATGGGGAGAGAGGGGACTGGCATTTGGGTGAAATGGATGGGCTGGATAGAGTAGAGATTTGAAGATGAACTGAGAGGCAAATCTGCTTGGCAGGCTTTGAGTGGAAATGGGCTTAAAGAGAGATATGATGATGAAGAGACAGGCAAGGGGTCTAAAACAGGCCCACATACCCACATTCAAGTGCTCTGAGAGGCATACACAAACATCCATGCTCCAGCAAAATACACAAGCAGAAATAGGTACTTGTTAGTAGCTGAAGTCAGCTACTAACGGAAGCCCTGGACTAGGGGGCTGGGGATAGGCTGGGGTGGAGGAATCCATACCTCCGCACAGTGAGAACAAGCTGATTCCCTGAGGCATCGATCAGGCCCATGGCACTGGCATGAGAGAGGCTGGTGCAGGAGACCCCATTGATGGCCAAAAGCTGATCCCTCTCTCGGAGTCCTGCTCTGCCCGCCTGGCTTCGTCTTCGGATCTGAGAAGGTGTTGGAGGAGAGACTGTAGGTGAGGGAGGGCTCCAAGGGGGAATAGAATGAAAGGAGTTAGGACAGGAAGGAACCATGTGTGGAGGGGATTTTATTGGGTTAGCCAAAAAGTTTGTTCAGGCTTTTCCCTACTATCTTACTGAAAAATCCAAATGAACTTTTTGGCCAACCCATTACTTTAGAGGATAAGAAAGGGTGGAGAGGGGCAAGGGGTGACAGTTAAGGGGGTCAATCTAGAGGGAAGAAGGTGCTAACTGGAGAAAATAACATCATATGAAGGGAGGTAGCGTAATCGCTAAATCAAAGAGGCTTGGGGAAAAATGCCTGGGAGAGACGTACTGGAAATGGCGGTTATCGCCTCAAGGCTTTCCTCCAAAGGAAATATCTATACTAGCCAATATTCTTTGTCTTCTAGTCCTTGGAATCCTAGGCACCGTCATCTATACAGTCAAGATTTTAGAACAGTATTCCAGACTGGAGGGAGTCCAGCAGATTCTGAGATTGTGATTGTGTGTGTGTCGTGTGTGCACACACATACGTATGTTACAGTAATAATAGTACTAGTGGCTATCATTTACTGAGTGCTTACTAAATGTTAGGCACAGTGCCAAGCACTCAACATGTTTTATTGAATTTAATCCTTCAGAACTTAGTATCCATGGAGTAGGTACTATTATTACCTACATTTTACAGTTGAGAAAAATAAGCTTGTGCTATGAAACCAAAATGGTAACAACTTCATCTGACAGGTCAAATCTTGCCATAACCCTCCTAGTACCTAAAATAAATCTTGCCTAGTGAGAGAAGGGATCTGGCGTAGGGAAAGAGGACTGAAGGCAGGGGCAGGGCTGGGCTGAGCTGGATGAGACAGCTTCAGCTCATCACACACCAGTTTAGTTAGAAATGAGAACCTTCCCTACATTCCTGGAGTTTAGAGTAGAGAGGCACAGACCCAGGAGATTGGAGGGTCAGCTCTGGGCCTCTGCTCCTATGGTGTCACAGGGAACCGAGCCAGAGTCTTTCTTTTTCTCTGCTCCCAGAAACCAGGGATTCCCTTTTCTATAGCCCCCCACAAGAAGCCACTGCTCAGATACTATTCCCGCCACCCCATCAGATTTGAGCATGCTCCCTCGACCACCTGCCCACTCCCACTCCGCTTCTTCACAACCTCCCACTTCTCCCCTATAGGCCATCATGTGACTTTTCCCAAGTTCCCTTGGGTTCCCCTTTCCCTGAAACCTCAATATAGGCTCCCTTACCTTGGACACCTGTAAAGGTTTCCTCTGCTCGGCCCCCCCCTGAAGTCGGAAGCCCCAGGGGGCTCCCCCTGACAGTGTGACCAGCACCTCCTCCTCAGCACCCATCGCTCAGCTTGGCCTATGGCCCTCGGAGTTTGGACAGCGTCCCAAGGAGAGAAGTCGAGGCGCTGGTACCCCGTCCGGCCTGTCTGGCTGTCCTGCTTCTGCTGCCCTAGGCCTTCCCCCCCACACCACACACCACAGGCAGGCAGCCTGGCCCTGAGATCAGTACAGTCCACACACGTGTCCTGTCAATCGGAGCTGCGCCCAAAATAGTTACCGGCTGTACTCCCCTTCCTCCCCCAGCTGTGTTACTCCCAGAGCTAATTATAGTGAAAATTTCTGCCCGCCCTGTCCCCCATTCTTCTTCATGGACTTTTTATTCAGGACTCAGAGTACTAGCTCTGTGGGCTCTATCACTAATGAACATCCTTTCAGGGATGGTGCCTTCCCTGATGGGGTCATGGACTGATTCCAGCTGCTTTCCTCCAAAGCTGATTCCAAAATGGCAGCAGCAGGGGCCTCAATTCTCGAGCAAGGAATGGCTGGGTTTGTCCCACAGGTTGGCAAGCTCTCCAGAAAGACAGTGCCCCTTTGCTGTATGAATTAACCAATTAATCAAAGTGGATATCCATATCCCACTTGCAGTGCTGGATACAATGTAGAGAAATTCTGACAAGCCCACTCCAGCTGAAGTACTGCCTGCTTCGTAAAGTTTTCCTGACTGTCTCCCAACTCCCTACCTCTAGAATTAATCCTTCCTTCCTCTGGACAAAATATGTAGCTTGTTTATATGTCTGTTGTTGTAGTTTTCAGCCAATATTAGTTTGTTGATATACCTGTCTCCCTCCTAGATTGTGAGAGTCTTGAAGGCAAGGACTGTGTGCAACAGCCAATCAATAGCCCACAGAGCAATGACTGATGTAACAGGTGCTCAATGTTTGCTGAAATAAATTACCTTTTACAATACATAGTTGGTCGTGGAAAGGTGGGTATAGATAGCTGTGCCTAAACATGCCAACCCATGTTAATAATACAATATTTACTTATTTTTAGGTTTCCATTACATTAATGTCCCTATATTAATATTATGGTGCTGTAATTATTAAAAGCTACAGAGTTTCCTGAAATAGGTGCTCTGCTAGCCTGCTAAATGCTGTTTGCCTTGGTGTATGATGTAGTCATGGAAAGCTCTTGGAATTTAGAGTCAGAATTGGACTTGGATTCTTGTTATATTATTTCTTAGCTGCGTGACCTTGGGCAGTCACTTGACCTCATCAGTAAAAAGAGTATCTAAATATCCATTCATTCACTATTCAAACATTTATTGAGTATTAGCTAGTAATACCAGAGAAGGCAATGGCAACCCACTCCAGTACTCTTGCCTGGAAAATCCCATGGGCCAAGGAGCCTGGTAGGCTGCAGTCCATGGAGTCGCTAAGAGTCGGACAGAACTGAGTGTTTTCACTTTCACTTTTCACTTTCATGCATTGGAGAAAGAAATGGCAACCCACTCCAGTGTTCTTGCCTGGAGAATCCCAGGGACGGGGGAGCCTGGTGGGCTGCCATCTATGGGGTCGCACAGAGTCGGACACGATTGAAGCGACTTAGCAGCAGCAGCAGCTAGTAATACATGTAAGCCATTGTGCCATATCAGTGGCTTTCAATTACCTCTACACATTGAAATCACCTGGAAAACTTTTAAAGCTACTGGTTCCTTAAAATAGAACTGTGTATAGGATTAGATGATGTATAATGGCATTTTACATATTATATAAATTTATATATTATATACACACACATTCAGGCTCCTCAACCTTAGGGATTCTAATTTTACTGGCCAGTTTTAAAAGCACTGAAGGTGATTTTAATGTGCAGCCAAGACTGAGAACCAGAGTAGGGATACAGAAACCAATAAAATGCAACATATCAGTCTGTATTCTCAAAAAACTGAGTTTAGGACTTGCGAAGAGTTGATTCATTGGAAAAGACTCTGATGCTGGGAGGGATTGGGGGCAGGAGGAGAAGGGGACAACAGAGAATGAGATGACTGGATGGCATCACTGACTCGATGAACGTGAGTCTGAGTGAACTCCGGGAGTTGGTGATGGACAGGGAGGCCTGGCGTGGTGCGATTCATGGGGTCGCAAAGAGTCGGACACGACTGAGGACTTCCCTGGTGGTCCAGTGGCTATGACTCTGTGCTCCCAATGGAGGGTGCCCGCTTCGATCCCCGGTCAGGGAACTAGATCCCACATGCTACAACTAAAGATCCTGCATGCTACAACGAAGAGCTGGCATAGTCAAATTAATTTTAAAAAGAGAGAGAAACTATGAATTTAAACTCTACTACTTACTAGGAGTGCATTAAGCAAGACAGAGGATATCTACTTTCCTATGCATGAGCACACTTTAGGACTGGAAAGATGGTGAACTATGCCTGGATAGGGCGAAGCCACAGGAAGCTCTGGTGGAGGTCTGTAGCGGTCCTGACATGCAAATCGGTCATCCGACCTGGGTATAGGGGCGAAAGACTAATTGAACCATCTAGTAGCTGGCTCCCTCTAAAGTTTCCCTCAGGATAGCTGGCGCTCTTGCACAAACCATGCAGTTTTATCCGGTAAAGCAAATGATTAGAGGTCTTGGGACCAAAACAATCTCAACCTATTCTTGAACTTTAAATGGGTAAGAAGCCCGACTGGCTGGCGTGGAGCTGGGCGTGGAATGCAAGTGCCTAGTGAGCCACTTTTGGTAAACAGTGGCGCTGGTAAACAGAACTGGTGCTGAGGGATGAACCGAATGCTGGGTTAATGAACCCATGGGTTCATTGGGATAAATGATGTGGCAATTGCTCAACAAATGTTAGCTAAATTTCACAAATTACTAATCCAGACTAGTGGGTCTTAAATCTTCAGTGTGCAATGGAATTATCTAGAAGGTCATGGCTTGCTGGCCCCACTTGCAGAATTTCTGATTCAGTATGCCTTGGATGGGCCTGAAATTTGTGTTTCTAACAGGTTCCCAGGTGAAACGGACACTGTTGACACCAGGATCACAGATAGAGAAACAAACTGTGATCTGACTCCATTATAAACTCCTGAGGACAGGAAAAATCTTGCTGTTTTCTAAAATATGCTCAACGACTAATACAGCTCCCAGCAAACACTAACAGTGCAATTTTTAAATTGAATGAACCATTTTGTGCCTCAGAATAACTAATATTTACTGCACAATATGAGAGCAAGAACCTCCCCCCCCCCAAAATTGGTCATAAAATTCTTCATTTTTTTCCCCTTTAAATGAAAGATTAATGAACAATATGATAGCAAGAACTTTTCTACCCCATTGGTTATAAAACTCTTAATTGAACATTTTTTTTTCCCTTTTTAAGGCTTCCATTCCACCAGTGCTCTTTTCCCTCATTTCTTTTATTAAAAATTTTTATTCTGAAATGAATTGTACATAATACATATGTACTATTTTAAAATAACAATAATGTAAATATCCATGTGAATGTTAAGAAATAGAACACTGTTAATATTACTGATGCTCCATTATGTTCCTCCAAATTATACTTTTTCCTTCCCCAGAGGTAACCAACAGACTGAAATTTGCGAAAGAGCACGCCAGAGAATTCTCACTTTGTTTTTCTTTATAGCTTTATCATGTGTATATAATTACAAAACGATACAGTTTAAATCGGCCAAAAGCTTTTTTTGTTCACTACTGTATTCCCAGAACCAAGAACATGGCTTGGTACACAACAATGCTTAAAAAATAATTATGAAATGAAAAGATTGAAAGTATTAAATGTAGTTACGTTTATTTTTAAAACTCCCACAAATATTATCTACAATTATTGTTATTCATTAAATGGGGTAGTAATCATTTCACGAACTGTAGCTCTTCCTATAGGCTGGGGGCATTCTTACAAACCATCAGCCTCTGGCAGAGTTCTGCATCTAAACCAAGGCGCTATATAAAAATGGTTAATAATGAAAAAAAGGTTAATAAAGGCTTCCCTTTACTGAGCACTTACTATGGTGCCAGGCAATCTGTGTGACTTAATTCCATCCTCTCAACAAGTTATTACAATGGCATTCCTCTTTTCTCCATTTTACAAATGAAAGAAACTGAGGCCGAGATTAAATTACCCAAGTTAGGGAACTGCAGGGACAGAACCTGGAACACATGCTGCCTAAAAGCAAAACTATTGCCCTTTAAATTCTAAGTGCTGCAGCAATTCCCTGGTGGTTCAGTGATTAGAACTCTCGAATTTTCACAGCCAAGGGCACGGGGTTGGATGCCTGGTCAGGGAACTAACATCCCGCCAGGCACATGGCCCGGCCAGAGGAAGTAAATGTACAAAAAGTATACTATATCAGAATAACCATAATTTTTTAAAATTCCCAAACCAAAAAACATTATCCATTCCGCAAGTCTTATGACCGGCAAAGGTCATGGGTGAGAGAACCTCCAAGACGGAAATCAAAGGGGCCGGGGGTCAGCAGGAAGTCGCTACAAGACTTTGTCTAATATGCCATTGGAAGGAGAGTTACTAAAGATAGTTCAGTCGCATTTCGGTTTGGGGTGGGACCATAAAGTTACCACGACATCTCAGAGTGGGGGGGAAAAAAAGGAAATACATAAGAATCCTCAGAAGCCCCCGCAGACGGCCATCATAGAACAGAAACTAGCGCGTGCGCGGAATCCGGGTTCCTCGGCGCGTGCCTACTGCAGACGTGGCAGAAGGCGTGGCCTTGGAGCGTGGGGGTGGAACTTCCGGGGGCGACGCGCCGGCCCCCTCGGAACCGGAAGTGGAGCCTGGGAGCCTTGACGTTAGGAACGAAGTCGAACCTGGATCTGGAGCCGGGTGAGGAGTGGCTTCGGGAGGTTGGTGGGTAGGAAAGCAGAGGAGATCCCGGGGTATCACTGGCCAGGTCGGCGTCCTGTTTGCGAAGGAAGAGAGAGGATCGGGGGCGGAGCCCGGGGAGAGACCCTCACCTCATGCATTCACAATCCAGAATCGGTCCTAGACCCTCCTTTTCTCCTGGCCCAGATTCCGGCTCCCGCTTCCTGTCCGGAGCCTGTTGAAGGGCGCAAGACGCTCGATCTTCTACTTAGAGCAACAGTCCTATTATCGTGGCCCGAGAAGCTTGTTTGGTTTCTTGGTCTTGATCCCCGGCACTCCCAGCCTCCACAGCTAGACTACTTTCAGAGTTCTAGGGAAGCTTGCCCCGCCCCCTGGGTTGCCACCCTTGACTGTCCACGCAGAGTGAAGTCGAAACTTGAGCCTGACTCCAAACTCTTGTGTGTGTTTGAGGGAACTATTTCCTCCCATCCCCACCCCCACACCGACTTCAGAAAAATAAAAGGGAGGGGGACATCCTTCAAGCTTAATGTTGTGACCTGTGCAAGGTTCAGGATTTGGAAGAATAGCTCCTGAGATGGCTTTGAATTTAAAAAGTTCTAGTGCAAGTGCAGCTCAGCTTTTCTGTAGTTAAGATGGCCCTTCCTAGCACAGGCGAGAGGCCCGTTGTTCCACTGCAGCAGCTATGAGCTCTTTTGCTTCCTGGGTTCCTTCTTCTGTAGGATAGTTGGAATGATCAGGTTGTGTAGAGTAGATGTGATCAGATAGTCCTGTTCTTGGAAGGATCCTGGAAAGACCCTCCAATTCATTCCTCTGTTGTTGGGCAAGATTGTAATAATTTTGGATGTGGCCTAGATTCATGACAAGCCTATAAGGAGAGCAGAAACAGAGTTGGAGGAGTGCCTTGAGATTTAGAATAATTACAGTCCCTCTGCTTGAAGGATAAGGTGAATGATCTTTTCCCATGAAATCCAACTTTGCTATTGATCTTTGAACTGTTTCTCTGGGTTATTGTGTGAGGTTTTTGTGCCAAACCTGCACTCAGTTCTAATCTGGTATCTTGCTAGAGTTTTCAGCTGTCCTTTACATTTAGTGATTTTAATGCTTCAGTACTAAGGTCCATACACTCTTTTGGTGGGAAGACTGAGGATGGAGTAAGCACCTGATTTACTGCAGTTTATCCTAAGAATGTCGTTTTTCTAAATGGTCACTCTAAAATTTGTCTTTTGAGGGGGAGGGGATTTAGTTGATCTGTTTTAGACATGCAGTTTGAATGATTAAAAATGACTAGCACACTGCAGGGTATTCAGTTTTGTGGAGTGAATGGATGCTAGAGTGAATGAACAGAAAGTGGGAACATTGTTTCATTTACCTGTAATATCACAATAGTTCATCAGTGGCAGGACTCCTTGTATGACTAGACACTAGAAATCATACCACTAGGGAATGGAGGCTGCTGCTCCATTCCACTGGGCCTCTCTGAAGTTGAAATTTATACCCTCTTGGCAGTGACAAAGCATAGGGTTCAGAGTAACAAAATCCTTGCTTTGAGGAGGCAGTCTGTCTACTGTCTGGGGAAGAAAATTACAAAGATCCTGTAATAGTATGAGAATGATTAGGCTAATCACTGCCTGATAAGGTCAGTCCTTTTCTAGCTCTGCTTCCTACCATGAATAGTGCTTTCACTTTAGAAAGTTGATTTTGACTAATTTCTATCTTCTCTCCCATCTAATAGGTGAGACCAAATCGGGGATGCTCTCATAATGAATGTTAACCAGTCAGCTCCACCTGTGCCGCCATTTGGGCAGCCCCAGCCCGTCTACCCAGGGTATCATCAATCCAGCTATGGTGGGCAACCAGGGTCCACAGCCGCCCCCACTCCCTATGGAGCTTACAATGGCCCAGTACCAGGCTATCAGCAAACCCCTCCCCCAGGTATGTTTCCAAGCTTCCTTTGAGCTAAGGAAGGGAATTTGTAATCTTCAGGTTGGGTGGTATTGCCCTACTTAAGCTGCCTAAAGGGTTGTGGTGACTGGGATTGAGGAACATGAATCTGGCTCTTGGTCACTGAGAGTCCTGTGGGCCATCTGCCCTTTCCTGTTTTTATACAAGGTGACTGTGTCTTTAAAACATCTAGTAGGGCGCCTCATCTTCCAGGTTCAATGGCAGTTCACTTCATATGGGTGTCACCCTGTGCAGCCTCACCTGGTTGAATTGTTCACAGCTGGATGGAAGGACTGTGGTCATAACTCCTCCAGAGCCGGTGATAATTTCTCTCATCGGACTCGTGGTTCTATTTATACGTGATTGTGGGGCATAGGGAATTGGTTCATGGACAAAATGTATGATGTTTGTATGCCTGGGTTTTGGTGCTTCTCATATCTTTTTGGTGATAACATTCCTTTTCAAGTTTCTTTGGCTTCTTAGATGTTGTCTAATATCAGGGAAATTAAAGGAGACTGTTTGTCCTTAGGGTCAGTGTTTGGCTTTTATATTACATTTTTCATGAAGAGGAGCTCATAACCTGTGGGTTATTCATAGGGGGCAAAAGAAGATGGTTGACAATAGATCTTTGGTTAGGCGAAAGGGAAAGTGTTAGTGCTCTTTGCGACCCCATGGACTATACCTGCCAAGCCTGTCAGGGTCCTCTGTCCATGGGATTTTCCAAGCAAGAATACTGGAGTAGGTTGCCATTTCCTTCTCCAGGGGATGTTCCCGACCCAGGGATCGAATCCAGGCCTCCCACATTGCAGGCAGACTCTTTACCATCTGAGCTACCAGAGAAGCCAGGGTTAGGGTTAGGGTCAGGGTTAGGGTTAGGGCCTTAGGGTATGCCAGATGCTTTATGCGTTTTAAGAGAGTTAATTCCATAAAGAGATATGTGAAAAAGAAGGCACTAAAGAGGCATTGGTAAAATTTGAGAAATGAATGAAGTTATTACCTTTTTAAATTTTGCCATGTGGCACGTGAGATCTTGGTACCCCAACCAGGAATCAAACCCATGCTCCCTGCAGTGGAAGCTCAGACAGAGTCTTAACCACTGGACCACCAGGGAAGTCCCAAAGTTATTACCACTTTTGTTATGACTTTGGGGAAAGAAAAAATTTGGAGTGATGAGATTAGGTCTCAGGGCTTTGGAAGAGCCTTACTCTGGGTTGGGACTTTGGCAGGACAGAGTCCATGTCTGATTTGCCAAGTTGTGGCTTATCAAGATGGAGCTGGCATTGCCCCAAGAAGAAGCTCTGTTGAACTGAGAGGAAAACATATCTGGCTCTGTGATGGCTAGTGAGCAGGCTAGTGAATGGCTAGTGAATTCAGATTAATCATATTCCTGCAGGCAGGTTCTGTAGTGTCTAATCTCTACTGCTGCTGCTGCTGCTGCTAAGTCACTTCAGTCGTGTCCAACTCTGTGTGACCCTATGGACGGTAGCCCACTAGGCTCCCCCGTCCCTGGGATTCTCCAGGCAAGAACACTGGAGTGGGTTGCCATTTCCTTCTCCAATGCATGAAAGTGAAAAGTGAAAGTGAAGTCACTCAGTCGTGTCCGACCCTCAGTGACGCCATGGACTGCAGCCTACCAGGCTCCTCCGTCCATGGGATTTTCCAAGCAAGAGTACTGGAATCTCTACTGAAGGCAGAGCAAAAGAAAAACAGTAGTTTGAACAGGGGTCAGCAGCATTTCCAAAGTGATATGCCAAGTAACTAATTGCTTTCTTCCTGCATTTCATGTGGAAAGGATGATTAGCAGTCATAGAAGTAGCTTTGATGGCAGCTCTGGTGAGCAGAACACGTGTAGTGCAGCTTTTGTGAAGACATAAGCGACAGCAGTAACTGGAGGCCAGGAGACCTGTCCTGGGGGCTTCCCAGGTGTGCTAGTGGTAAAGAACCTGCCTGCCAATGCAGGAAACATAAGAGACCTGGGTTCGATCCCTGGGTCAGGAAGATCCCCTGGAGAAGGGCATGGCAACCCACTCCAGTATTCGTGCCTGGAGAATCCTCATGGACAGAGGAGCCTGACAGATTACAGTCCATAGGGTCACACAGAGTCAGAGACAACTGAATTGACTTAGCACACATGTACAACCTGTCTTGACTGAATAATTGGGCGGAAACAAAGTCTCCAACCCATGCTAACACTTCCCTGAGCCATGTACTATTGGGAGTGTCAACATTTAGAAGTGGATGAGAAGAAGATGGTTAGGATCTGTAGAATATATAAAGAAGAGGTTGGCAGAATAGTCTCTCTAAGGGGCGCCTTTCTTTCTTTTTTTTTTTTTAAAAGAATTAAAAAATTATTTATTTACTTGGCTACATTGGTTTTTCATTGCATCATGCTGGATCTTTCATTGCAGCACATGGATTTCTCTAGTGGTGATGCAGGGGCTTAGTTGCTCTGTGGCATATGGGATCTTAGTTCCTCCACCAGGGATTGAACCTCCATCCCCTGCATTGCAAGGTAGATTCTTAACCACTGGACCACCAAGGAAGTCCCAATGGGTATCTCTTTACAGCCTAGTTCAGCATGTTACTTGGTCATCTTCTAAGCCACATTCCTCACATATGTTCTAAGTTTTTGACTTCTAGGGTGGGATCATTTCTTTAAAAGAGTTGATGTTTTGTCTAGGGTAGGTTTATTAGACTGTCCTGGATTGAGTGAGAGTGTATAGTGATCACAGGAAGGCCCTACATTTTTGTGGCTCTGACTACAGCTTCACTAGTAGTATACCTGTTATACCTGTTTAAGAGAGTGAAAACTCTCTGGCTGGGCATCCATGTTCAGAATCTCTTGTAACTGGAGTTGCATCCTGATGGTGTCCTTTTCATTGCCAAGCTGTGATATTACACTTGTGATATTGCAGTGAAGGTTTGAGCTTATTGATCTTTGTTTTGCATTCCTTGCTCAAGGTGGAGGAGACATTTCCTAATTTCTTAGCTTCTCTTCATCACCCTCAGGTGTTTCAAGAGCCCCAGCTTCTTCAGGGGCACCTCCAGCCTCGACAGCACAGGGCCCTTGTGGCCAGACTGCATATGGCCAGTTTGGCCAAGGAGATGTGCAGAATGGACCAAGCTCCGGTGTTCAGATGCAGAGGTATGTACTTGGGTCAACCTAAAATTGGTCAGATGAGACTGGAAGGATTAGGAATGTATGAGGGCCTATTTTACTTTTCTTTTTTTTCCCTTTGTTTTTCTCTTAGATTCCTTTTCCTCTTCCCTTCATCTTATTATAGTTCGTTTTCATTTTTCCAGATTAGAGGTGCTGCTGCTGTGCCTCTGTGGGTTATTGACTCATTTAAGTACCTGTGTTCTTTGGCATATTCTTTCCACTTCTGTGAACTTGAGTTTTTTCCTTGGCTAGACATATATCTTAAATAATTGTTATGGTCCTTCAGAGCCTACCCTAAGGAAGAAACAGGAAGAAGGAACCTTAGGATTATTTGTCTCTTTTGACTTCCCCTTTTCCTCTAGAACAGGCACTTAGTGGGGCTTATTGGTTAAGTTTGGGTGTGACCAGTCATGAAAGGAAAGATCCTCAAAGGAAAACTACATAAATGATGAAAACTTGGTGGTGTGTGACCCAATAAACCCCTGTCTCTGTGTGGAAGTCCTTTAAAGGAGGGTAGTCATCTCTATTGGAGTGCTATTTATTTTTTGGTAAACAAAGAATAAAGTATAACTGCGGTAGGGTGTGTAGTAGTAGAAGAGTTGCTTTCTGACATTTTTATTAGGTGTCCAGAATATACATTTTTAGCATCAAATGTAAGACCAGAGGACTGAGCCTTGGAGCTTACCAACTTATAAAAGGCATTCAGAGTAGGGGCCATCAAAACGCAATGAGAAAGACCAGTAGTGAAGTAGGTTAGCCAGGTGTCATAGCATCCTGAAATTAGGCAAGGAAAGTATTTTAGGAAGTCAAGAGAGTAATCAGGTGTGTCACTTGCTGCTGAAGGTGAGATGTAGACTAAGAATTGACTGTTGGGTTTGGCAAGGTTTGACATCATTGACAAATGTAGTTTCAGTGGAGATATGAAGGCAGCTGTCTAGTTGGAGCAGGTGAAAGAATTTCAGCTGGGAAGTGGACTAATGTAACCTAAAACCCTTTTGCTACAAACATCTAGAAAGGGGAGAGGAAATAGAAACAATTTTTTTTTTTTTCAAATGCATAATCAAGCTTCAAGGAAAGTGAAATCCTCAAGTGCCAGATAACAAGTGGGAACTGAAAATCAGAGTGGTTAAGTTGATACTGTGGCTGCCTGTGCAAAGGGTGGAAATTATCTTGAGAACCTAGGAACTTAAGTTTAAGCAGGTAACTTGGGCATTTCTGAGCTGAGGTTTAGAACTGAAATCTTGTTTATGAAATCTGGACTTAGGCTACACTTCAGTAAATAGGTAAACTAGAAAAAAAAAAAAATCTGTATACTGGCAGAGGGAGTTAATAAGGAGTCTTGATTCTCCCAGGCTGGCTGAGGATAAGTTGCAGGGGAGTGCGGGGTGGGGTGTTTTTGGACTGCATGTGAACATCAGGGGTCATTTGGGGTGGCGAAAATATTCTAAAATTGGAATCTGGTGATGGTTGCACAACTCTTTAAATTTACTAAAAATCATTGAATTGTACACTTAAAAGGAGTGAATTTAATGATGTGGAAATTACAACTTAAACTTAAAAAAAAACTTTGATACTGGGCAGCAGTATCATTGGAGTACCCTCCAGAAGCAAATCAAATGCTAACAACCACTCTCCCTCAATTCAGGGATTTCTCAAAGGAAAAAAAAAGATTAGACTATGAGAGGAGAGCAGATAGTAGGCTAGTACATTGATTAAGGGACTGTAACTGTCAACATAGGATTACGTACCTACCTGAAAGTGAAAGTGAAGTCGCTCAGTCGTGTCCAACTCTTTGCGACCCTATGGACTGTAGCTTACCAGGCTTCTCGGTCTATGGGATTTTTATGTACCTACCCTAAGAGAGGGCAAATAAAGGCGTTTACAGAGATTGATAGTTTACCCTGTATGGGCCCTGGCCGAGAAAAGTACCAGGGAATAGACTAGGGGAAAAAAAGGAAGAAGAACCTAGAAAGAAAGATCTTTTAAAAGAGATAGGAGGAAAAAAAAAAAAGAGAGATAGGAATAGTAATTAAAGAAGTAGAGAGAGAGACTTCCCTAGAGGTCCAGTGGTTAGGACTCCTCATTTCCACTGCAGGGGATTCGGGTTTGATCCCTGAAGTGGGAACTAAGATTCCACAAGCTGCATGGTGTAGCCAAAGGAAAAAAAAGCATAGACCAATTTTTTCCCTAATGTTTGGCTAAAAGATAAAAGCTTGAGGGGGATGCATGGTTTTAGGGCAATTTTATTTGTTTGGATTTTTTAAATCCAATCCAATTACATCTCAGTTCATTGAGATGTAATTCATATACTATGCAGTTCACCCTTTAAAGTGCACAAGTTTAACGATTTTAAGTATATTCACAGATATGTGCAACCATCACTGTCGTCCGATTTACTACATTTTCATCACCTCAGAAAGATACACAGTATCCTTTATCTGAGGAGCTATCCCTATTCAGCTTTTCCTTAACTCTGTCACTCCCCTAACTGTAAACAACCACTAATCTACTTTCTGTCCCTATAGACTTACCTATTCCGGATATTTCATTTTAATAGAATCATATATATTTTGTAACTGATTTGTTTCACTTAACATAATGTTTCCAGTGTTCGTTTATGTGTAGCATGTATCAGTACTTCATTCTTTTTATTACAGTATTTCATTGTATGATTATACCACTACATGTTCTTTATCCATTTATTTGTTGATGGACATTTGGGTTGTTTTCACTAATAGTTGGTTATTTTTTGAGATATTTGTATCTTTTTGTGCTGATGGGAATGATCAAGGAGAAAGACATTGAATGGGAAGTACTTTGGAAAGAAAAGTTCCAGAATAAAAAAAGATATTTACACATAAAGTAGATAAAAACATAAAATAGTGTCCAGAATATGTAAAGAACTCCTACTAGTCAATAAGAAAAAGTCAGTTCAGTTGAAAAAATAATAAAATCTGGAATAGTATTTTATGAAAGAAGGGATACTAATTGCCAAAGAACAAATTAAAAAGCGGTTCAACCTCATAAATGAAGAAAAAAGTAAACGTTAAAAACCACAACAGAATTATCCTATGTATTGATCAGATTGGCAAAATTAAAAAGCTAATAGTACTGAATATTGCTGAGCATATGGATTATCAGGAACTCTCCTCATCCACTGGTGGTCAGATGCAAATGAGTACAGCTACTATGGGAAAATAACTTGGAATTATCTGTTAAAATTAAAGATATCATATCCTATAAACCAGTAATTAAACTCATAGCTGTATGCCTTAGAAAAAGCTCAGGTATGTATAAGTTAAATATATGATTGAACATAGTAACATTATTGATAATATCCAAAACTTAGAAAACCTTCAATATCCATCTGTAGTAAAATGCTTAGGTAAATCGTGGCATATTTATTTAATGGAATAACACTTATTTAATGGAATAACATTTAGTGATGAAAGAGAATGCTAAATGCAGAAGCATAGATGAATTCATAAACATATGGTTGAACAAAAGAAGCAAAACTCAAAGTATGTATGATGTGATACTGTTTACAGAAGTTTGAAAACCTGACATAACTGAATTGTTTTAAAGACAAGGGAACAATTTTTAGAAAGTTGGGAAAGTAGTTATCTTTGGGAGAAAGGGGGCTTCCCTAGTAGCTCAGCTGGTAAAGAATCCACCTGCAATGCGGGAGACCTGGGTTGGATCCCTGCGTTGGGAAGACCCCCTGGAGAAGGGAATGGCTACCCACTCCAGTACTCTGGCCGGGAGAATTCCGTGGACTGTACAGCCTATGGGGTCGCAAAGAGTCGGGGACATGACTGAGTGACTTTCACTTTCACTTTTGGGAGAAAGGAAAGGGTTGTGAGGAGAGGCACACAGGGCCTTTGGTGTATTCCATTTCTTGACTTGCCCTTTGGTTACATGGGTGTTTGTGTTATTCAGCAGTACATGTATATTTTATGTATTTTTTTCTATTTATGTTACATTTCACAATTTTAAAGTACATTGGACTAAGAATTGGGCCTGGACCTGGGTTCTAGTTCCAGTTTAGCCTGCTGCTTTTACCCTTAGTGTTTTAGTTTTCCATCTGCTCGCTTCCCTTCATTAATTTGCTGTAAGAATTAAAGCATTTAGAGATCCTTTGTAAACTATAAAGCTATGTGCAGATAAGGTGTTGGTTTATATGATAGAATACCAGTAGGCAGTTGAGAGTATTATCCATGTTAATAGAGTAGTACCATGGAATACAATTGTTCTGACAAGGATTTATAAGCATCTGCCATGGACTAACAGTATGTTTGTTACTATGGAAGGCAAAAACTGCAAAACCCAGCAAAGAGCTTAGGGAGGTAAGTTTCACTAGCATAATGCCCTGAAAATACCAGTTGAATGAACAAATGAAAAGTGTGAAACTGCAGGACCAGTAGAAGCTGACCAAACATAATAAAGTTCCAGTTATTTAGTAAAGACAAACAGGAAGGATAAATCAGGATTTCAGTGTAACAGGCTACTATGGTGAAGAATTTGATTCATTCTTGAAATTCCAGAAGGAGCTTGTTATGTACAATAATCTATGCTGTAGATTTCTGCAGTAATATTATTGTAAACCACTGGTGCAGTGGCTAGTTGGTATGCAGTGATACTGCATTGATGCTGTATTTGTATTTTAATGTGGCAGCTGGTACCATGGGAGTGTCCAGCGCAGCTATTCAAGTGACGAGACTTTGCTGGATAGACTCAGCTAGCAGGCTGCCTGGCTTATATCCTCTGTGTCTAGCCCTTAACTCTGGTCAGATAGTATCATCTTTCTCCATAGTACAGAATGCCAAACTTAGCTCACCAGCTCTTCTGATCTTAAGAGTTTTCTAATACCTTTCCCAGGATTAAGTGATCCTTTGGTTTAAAAGTTAAACAATCTCCCTGGAGAAGGAAATGGCAACCCACTCCAGTATTCTTGCCTGGAGAATCCCATAGACAGAGGAGCCTGGCAGGCTACAGTCCATGGGGTCGCAAGAGTCGGACACGACTTAGTGCACTGTCTCACCCCAGAGATCCTGCCACATATACCACAAAAACCAAACATCCCCCAGTGACCTTGGCCCCACTGTTCTAATCACTCCCAGGTGGGAATTCAGGCACATATCCACAGAGGTGACATACAACATACATACGGTTCTGTTATGTCCCATATATTACCCTTTCATGTCCCAAGGAAGACATTTTCTTTTAGAGATTTTCATTTAGTGTATCTTTAAAAAATCTTGTGTTAAACTTGCCTCCATCTTTCTCTTGGGTAAGGACAACCCAGAAATGGCCCTTGTGTGTCTGTGATGTTGCCATTCACAGCTTTCTTGATAGGCCTAGTACAATCTTGAGAACAGGGCTGCTGTATGCTGAGTGTCAGACGGTAGCTCTCAGCTTTGCCTGTCTTAGGTAGTTAAGCTGTGCATTTTTTATTGGTGCACCATGTTTGATTTGTCCCTAATACCTTTGAAGTTCTTCTGAGAAATGAAATAATGCAACATGAACTTATTAAAATACATTTTGAGCCTTTAAAAAAAAAAAGTTAAACAGTCAAACTATATTTGTTCAAGCCCACATTTATTAAGCTTCTGTTGTGTTAATGCTTCTGTGCACCTTTCATTTCGACTTCTTCAGTGCTTTTGAATACAGAACCGAAGTGGCTTGTCAACAAAGGATTAAGGCAGACGAGGTGATAATCTAACTACCAGAGTAAATACTGTTTGATCTGAGGGTGCTTGGCGTGTGTTTTGGGAGTGAACCTAATGGAAAACAAGGTTTGCCCTGAATAATCACAGTGTAGATTATGAGGAATGTGATTTATTCACAAATATATAAAAATATGAAGCCATATAAGAGCCCAGATGAGAGTAAGATGCTGTAAAACAGTATTGTTTCCCATATGATGTGGGGCTCCTGTCAACTTTGAAGGGATTCCTGGCCCACTAGAAGCTTCTGCCTTCCATCTCCCCACAGGCTCCCTGGGTCTCAGCCATTTGCGTCTGCCCCATTGGCCCCTGTGGTCAGTCAGCCAGCTGTGCTTCAGCCCTATGGGCCTCCCCCGACAAGTGCACAGGTGACTGCTCAGCTGGCCGGAATGCAGATCAGTGGTGCTGTGGCCCCAGCTCCTCCCGCTTCGGGGCTGGGCTATGGTGAGTACCTATGACCACAGGAATACTGTTTCCTTTTTAGAGACATCTGTCTCTGGGGTATACCTGGATCCCTTTTATTTCTTTTATTTATTCCTCTGAGCCCCAGCAGATGGGACAAGTCATTCCTGCCCCTCGGGTGGAAAGGAAGGTGGTTTACTGAACAAGGAGGCAGAATGACTGGGGTTCTGACTCTGCTTCTTCTACTTCTCAGGCTCACCAACATCACTGGCCTCAGCCTCAGGAAGTTTCCCTAATTCTGGTCTGTATGGCTCCTATCCTCAGGGCCAAGCTCCTCCCCTTGGCCAGGGTCATCCAGGGGCCCAGCCTCCCCAGCGATCTGTCCCACCACAGGCCTCCAGCTTCACACCCCCTGCCTCAGGGGGTCCTCGGATGCCTTCGATGACTGGTCCACTCTTGCCTGGACAGAGTTTTGGGGGGCCCCCAGTGAGCCAGCCCAACCATGTGTCCTCACCTCCTCCTCAAGCTCTGCCCCCTGGTACCCAAATGACTGGGCCCCCAGGACCACCACCACCTATGCACTCCTCCCAGCAGCCAGGCTATCAGCTGCAGCAAAATGGTGAGTTTTTCCCAAGGACTACCTAGGAGCCAAAAGCTTCAGCTATTCAGGTGTTTTCGTTGTTGTTGTTATTTGCTTCTAGTATTACTTGCTAAGTGGTGAACTAGATAGACAGCTTCAGGGTATTAAGATGTGGTACTCAGATGTGGGATTTATAAGATTTTTTTTTTCTCATAGTTCAGATAACATAGGCTTTCTCTGAAAGGTTATTACTGTACCTCTCAATTCTATGTTTATAATACTTTAGTCATTTCCGTGAGGCCTTAAGAAGAGATAGGGAAGGAATATTTTGTTCATCAACCTTGCCCTTGTCTCCCAGGTTCCTTTGGACCAGCCCGGGGCCCTCAGTCCAATTATGGAAGTCCCTACCCAGGAGCAGCCACTTTTGGCAGTCAGCCTGGGCCTCCTCAGCCATTGCCTCCTAAGCGCCTGGACCCTGATGCCATCCCGAGCCCTGTAAGTAGATACTTATATGGTCCTGGGGAAGGAGCTTGTGGCTACCAGATAAGTGAGTCAACCTAGATGAGATGTTTGCCTAGCCTTTCCTGATTATTTTTCCCTTTTGTTTGTCATGTTGCAGGTGTAGAGCCTACATGTAATTTTTGACTCTCTAAATAGAACTTGACGTCCCAGAAATATTTTAGGGGTATTCTTACTTCATAGCTGGGCAGGAAAGGAAGGGAGGCCAGGAGTGATCAGCAGTGTCACAGAGCTCTGGGTTGAGTGCAGTGTTCTCTCACCACTGGACAGAGCCTGGTAGCCTCTGCTCTTCTGTGGAGTACTGGCCGTGTCCACGTGTTGTCCTCTAAGATCTAGTAGGATAGGATAGCAGTCTTCTTAATGGTTAGAGCTGGTGGGGAATCTCTGGTGTTACTGGTGAGAAAAGGAAAGCCTCTCTGGACTCTTTCTGCCTCTACCTGGATAGTGTTTTAGGAGAAAGCCTTCGATACTTTTGTTTGCTAGTCTTCTGCTGTGTGGATGGAGAAAAGTGATCTACAGTTTTAAGGGCAATGTGGGGAAGTTCCTTCTCCCAGGAAGAGGGTGAATCTTACCCTTAGAGCCATCAGAATGCTCAGACCTTCCTCATCACACTCAAGAGTAGAGGCTGACACTGTATTCCCAAGTGGAGGCCACTTTATAGTTCTGTCTGCAACATTTGCTATGTCAGTTGCCTCACCATGCTTAGCCATTGTCATATTCCATCCTGTTCTCTTCCCTCTTCCTTTGGGGAACCATCATGGTGAGGGACCCAGCTGGCTAAGGGGGACCCTAGAGGATGAAGCAGTGCCTCTTTCCTTTTTCCTCCTCTAGTGAGAAGGAGAGTCTGGTTGGATGTGAGGGGAGGCTTCTTTCAGTGTAAGAGTAGTTCTTACATGGGAGGCTTGGCCTTTTGGAGGGAACATCCCTCTTCTTCCTTCTTAAAATTTCTCCTATTCAGCCCCTCCATATAACCCCTCTTGCCTCCTGTTTGCCCCCTTCCTTATCTTTCTACATCATAGTCTAAGCCATTAAAGGCTCTTTTTTGGCCCAGAAAAATTTGGAGTTTCTGATCGAGAGGGGGCCTGATTTCAGCAGTAGGAGCTGGGCTCCAGCTGTTCATGTCTAACTCATCAGGGCTGAGAGAAGTAACATCTGCTTCTTGTTCTTTTGTCTCCCTCCCTGTATTCCCCTGCTGCCTTTATTATTAAAACACTAAAAGCAACTCAATGAGCTGCCTCCTCAGCAGAAAACCAGGCACAGAATAGACCCTGATGCCATTCCTAGTCCAGTAAGTGCAGGGGGTGGGTGTGTGTGTGTGATCCCTGTGTTAAATCACCCGTGCATGCCTATGACCTTGTCTTCACCTCATCCACCATGTCCATCCCTCTCCATCCTCTTCCCTCAGTCCTTCTAGACCCTTGCTTTTACAAGCTAGAAAGATATGCATGCCTCAAGTCACCATATAATGAAGTAGCAAGCTGTTAGCAGTGCCTTTAAGTATGGGATGGTAGAAGGTCAGGCTCGAAGGGCGGGATCAGGTAGCTTGTTAAGCTTTGGTTTTAACCCTGCTGGCTCCTCCAGGAGCCTGCCTGTGACATGTGATGGAACAGGACAAAACAGTAGATCCTTCCCTTTTGGGTTTGGTTTGTCTACAGCTTGTTGCGGAGAAACATGGGTAGGTGGCTACTAATGTACAAGTCTGGGAAACTGGCATTTCTTACAGGGAAAGGGACTGCTGGTTTGGGAAAGTGTGGGTCACTTTCTCATCTGGAGAGTCTGTTTGACTCTGATATATTTCTAAGCTTCAGCTCTTTATTCTATGGGACACAGAGTCTTATTCTCCCTTTACTTTTTCTGGTTTTACCAAACCCATCTTGAAGTAACTGACAAAGGTTATCAGTCTGCACGAAGATCTGATCACCGGCTTTGCAATATCTCTTTTTTTTCCTTCGCTGGGTCTGTCCAAATGTGGGGGACTGAGGATTGGGCTATACGATCCTCTTCTCCCATATTTACACACTGATGCTTACCTGAAAATAAGGCAGCATCTGCTTCCTCACCTTACCTGATCATTTCTGGCTGTGTAATCCTCTCCTCACCCTGTCCCTCTACTCTCATTGACTGTAGAGTCATTCCAGGTAGATTTCATTTTTACATGGTTACTGTTGTCTGTTTTCCTGCTCTTGGGGAGAGAAGGGGAGGGGAAGCCTCGATGGGGGAGGGAAGTGGAATCTGACCATGTCTGAAGGCTTGTGATTAGAGCTGGAGCTTTCCTGGAGTAGGTATTGGAACAGGGTGATCACTGTTTATTGGGGTCAGGGCGATTCATAAAGAAGCCCTTTCTCAGTGTTGCCCATGCAGCAGGTTGCTGCTGACTATAGAGTGGAAGATTGGCATTACAGCATTTTATATGATCTCCAAAAGGAGAGCAGGCCTGGTGCATGAGGTGTGTTCCTTGGCAAATTCTTAGTTTCTGTGCTGCGGCTCCAGCCTTTCTTTCTTCTGCCTCGGGGACGTGGTACTCCCTTCTCCCTTTTCATCTGTCACTTCATTCATTTCACTTCTTCCCTACAGATTCAGGTTATTGAAGATGACAGGAACAACCGGGGTTCAGAGCCATTTGTTACTGGAGTACGGGGCCAGGTGCCACCCTTAGTCACCACCAACTTCCTGGTGAAAGACCAAGGTGAGAAGGGCAATCACTCATCCCTGCGGGACTTTTTCTCCAGCATTATCAGCTTATGGATGGGGCTTTTGTCAGTCTTTGGTCAGAGACCAGTCCCTCATTGGTCTCTAGGGGGAAAGAGCCACCATCACCTCTAGCATCTGTTGGGGTGATGGGGTGGGTCAACAACGGCGAGCTGGTGTCTGGAGTGACTCTGTGATCTGACTCAGCTTTTCCATCTTCTCCTTCAGGAAATGCAAGTCCCCGGTACATTCGATGCACATCGTATAACATCCCTTGCACCTCTGACATGGCTAAACAGGCTCAGGTGCCCCTGGCAGCTGTCATCAAGCCACTGGCAAGGCTGCCCCCAGAGGAGGTGAGTCAGGGACAGACTGGAGTATAATAAGAGGGAGGAAGTGAGGGGGAGCGAGGATAAGACTTCTTCCTAGATGTGATTCTGGCAGTCACAGTAGATGAAGGCTTAGTTGGTCGGGAGGGGAGCGTATCGTCAATAGCTTTCTATCCCAGGGCCCATGCCTGAAGAGGGTGATAGGGAGGAAAGCAAAAGCCCAAGAAATTGCTGGATGGAGCAGAGTTCACACGTGAAACACGCTTTTAAAAGAGTCAAGGCCAACTTGTAGGGGAGAAGACAGCTGGAGGCAGGAGCCTGCCGTAGCATGGTCATCACCCGGTGATGAGAGGCATGTCACTCTGGTTTTTCTTATCCTCTGTCCTGTCATCCCAGGTAGGTTAGAAATATTAGGACAGCATATTAAGAAACAGAATCCAGGGGTCCTTCTTTTACCTGGTTTGGGCTATAATCTGTCACCCAGTACCTGGAATCAGGATGAAAAGAGACAGTGTTTGCAGCTGCTACACCATGCCATGGTGTAGATACCTTTGTGTTCATGCCTTAATGAACTTGGGGGGGATTTCTCTGTAACTGGACATTCAGGGCTCACCTTACATCCTGCTTCTTTGTCTTGTTCTGTCTTTTTCTCTTTCTCTTTCCTGGGTCTCAGTGAGGATGGCTGGACACTTGCCTGCTGGTCTCTTATCTGTAGGGTACCATCTGCCTGGGGTGTCAGTAGGTATCACAGAAATCCAGGGATTGGGGAGGACAAGTGTCACAGATACTTGGGTGGGAAAGGAAGCAGGGGTCAAGATCCTAGGGCAGGAACGAAGGGGATTGAAGATTGGGCCAGAAATGAGAATCCTGGGTAATCTTCGACTTTTTCCTCATGCACCCATGTCAGCCCCTGGATTGTTTGGGCCAGGTCCACTGTTGCTCTTCTCTTTGAAGAAGTGAAATTCTAGAGATGAGGAGTAAGGAGAGGGACTCTAGTCCTTAGACCTTTAGGGACATTTGTCCTCATACCCCTTCTCTCTGCTCCCTCCGCAGGCAGACTGTCTGAGCCATGTCCTTCTCCCTCCAGGTTGTTCCTCCTCATCTGTTCCCACATATCACTCTAGCTTCCTTCTGTGTCTGAGCCCCTCCCCTTTGCTCCTTAGGCTTCACCGTATGTTGTCGACCATGGGGAATCTGGCCCTTTGCGCTGCAATCGTTGCAAAGCATACATGTGCCCCTTTATGCAGTTCGTTGAGGGAGGGAGACGCTTCCAGTGCTGCTTCTGCAGCTGTATCAACGATGGTACGTTCACAGAGCCTGGGGCTGGGGGATCTGGACTGCATCTTCATTATTCTCTCTCTAGTTAGATAGATGAGGCTCTGTTGTTTAGGGGATGGGGACGTGAAGTGCCTCTGGGGCTGTGGGGCATTACAGTGAGCTCAGCCAGGACCAGATGAGGACCGAAAGCGGACCCATGAGTAACACTCTGCCCTACTCCCCACAGTTCCTCCCCAGTATTTTCAACACCTGGATCATACCGGCAAGCGTGTGGATGCTTATGACCGTCCTGAGCTGTCCCTGGGCTCTTATGAATTCTTGGCCACTGTAGATTACTGCAAGGTGAGGGAGGGTAGTGTGGGGAGGAGCCGTGGGTGAAGGACAATGAGGCAGCTGAGACTTGCTGTGGTCATTTCCCTCACCCTGTCACTGTGCCCTTGGATGATGACTTATCTCTAGTCAGCTGACCTGCTCACCGATACCCCTCTCCCCTCCAACATTTCCTTCTTTTGCAGAACAATAAGTTCCCCATCCCTCCTGCCTTCATCTTTATGATTGATGTCTCCTACAATGCCGTCAGGAGTGGTCTTGTCAGGCTCCTCTGTGAGGAGCTCAAGTCACTGTTAGACTTTTTGCCTAGGTGAGAGTGAGGAGCCAAGGTACTCCTATGGATGATGATGGCTGGGGAGGGGGCGCAAGGGTGGGTGGTTGGGATAACTCAGCACGTGAATCCGGATGTCATGAAGTTGGCTGGTGGAGAAGGTGGCAAGTCTGGGTAACAACGTCCCTTTCTGCAGGGAGGGTGGGGCAGAAGAGTCAGCAATCCGCGTTGGCTTTGTCACCTATAATAAGGTGCTCCACTTCTACAATGTGAAGAGCTCATTGGCCCAGCCACAGATGATGGTTGTATCTGATGTGGGTGACATGTTTGTGCCACTGCTGGATGGCTTCCTGGTCAATGTCAGCGAGTCTCGGGCAGTCATCACCAGGTAAGAGTCAGATTGTGGGGGTAAAGTGAGGTGGAGGGCAGGGTACAACCACAGAAAGCCAGTGATGGACACAGGCTATGCCTCAGGAGTTCTCGGAGTCTGAGGGCCAGATGACTTTTTGGGGGAATTGAGGGATCTGAAATTTGGATAGCAGTTTTGATTGCCTCCCATCACCTATCTCTTCAGCTTATTGGATCAGATTCCAGAAATGTTTGCAGACACAAGGGAGACGGAGACAGTATTTGCCCCGGTGGTTCAGGCTGGGATGGAGGCTCTGAAGGTAAGGCGAGAGTCCTGGGCAGCCGCCTGTGTGACGCTTTCTTCTGAGCATCTTACCTCTGGGATACAACCCCTGTTGCTTTAGTGATTGGTGACTGTCCAGTGAGTCAACTTGTCTGACACAGTTGGCACTGAATAAATGACGAGGGACGGGATGAATGAATAATGGATGAATAAAGGAAAGAATGGACCAGTAGCTCTCTCTCCTCTTCCAGGCTGCTGAGTGTGCAGGGAAGCTCTTTCTATTCCACACCTCCCTGCCCATTGCAGAGGCCCCAGGGAAACTGAAGAACAGAGACGACAGGAAGTTGATCAACACAGACAAGGAGAAGGTGTGGGACTGGGAGCTGGGGGGAGGACTTCCGATCACAGAGGAACGTGCTGTCTCTTTACAGTGCAATACTCTTCACTTTCTCGAGGGGGTACTGGGACTAGACCCTCTGTCCTTTCATATCTGTGGCTGCCAGCCTTCTCCACCGCTCCCACACCTCTCTACCTCATCTCATCCCAAAGCCCTTGGTAGACTTTTTAAAGAGAATATTCCACTACTATTGCAAACTGTAAGGTAGCTCTGAAGTCTTACGTGTCCTTGAATAATAGCCCATATTACATACATAGTACTCAAACAGGGTGGAACTCAGGTCTCTGAACATCTTCTTCTGTTCCTCCCTAGACTCTGTTCCAGCCTCAGTCAGGTGCCTATCAGACCCTGGCCAAAGAGTGTGTGGCCCAAGGCTGCTGCGTAGACCTCTTCCTCTTCCCTAACCAGTATGTGGACGTGGCCACCCTCTCTGTTGTACCCCAGCTCACTGGTGGCTCTGTCTATAAATACGCTTGCTTTCAGGTACGGCATGGGACTCTGGGTGGCAGGTGGAGGCAGGACTGGGATGCCTGCCTACAAGTGGAGTGGCTCCTTAGCTGCTGACTCATTGATAGGAGTATCATTGAGAAGACCACACAATATAAAGAGTGTAGCGAACAGGAGCACGGGGCTTGAAATTAGCACCGGGTTGATAGTCTGGCTCTACCACTTAGACGCTATATGACCTAGGATAAATTACTTACTTTCTCCTTTGTTTCTTCATCTATAAAATGGGGTTTTTCAGTAGCTTTTAAGTAGGGTTTGTCATCAGGATTAAGTGAGCACATGTAAAGCACTTAATGTAGTACTGGGCATGTAATAAGTGCTTAAAAGCTTAAATAATAACATCGTTATTATTACCTTTACCTTATTGTCATTAGTATTCTGCAGGCTTGTAGAGTGGAGAGGGTACAGGGATTGTTGGTGGATTGTATGTAGTAGATGATGTGACTCTGGGCCTGGGGATGCAGGTGGAGAACGACCAGGAACGGTTCCTGAGTGACTTGCGTCGGGATGTCCAGAAGGTCGTTGGCTTTGATGCTGTGATGCGGGTCCGGACAAGCACTGGTCAGTTCTGGTTGGAGATGAGCAGCTGAGCGGGGGCCCTCGGTCTGGGCACCTGTCATACTACTAACCGTGTCCCTATCCGTGTGGCCTCAGGTATCCGTGCTGTAGATTTCTTTGGGGCTTTCTACATGAGCAACACCACAGATGTGGAGCTGGCTGGGTTGGATGGGGACAAGACGGTGACTGTGGAGTTCAAGCATGATGATCGGCTCAACGAAGAGAATGGAGCCCTCCTGCAGGTGCTGGACCGGAGGCAGGGGTTGGGGAAGAAGTGTCAGCGGTCACTTCACTGGATTAAGTAGGCCATAGGGAAGGGGGTGAGGGGTGCGCAGAGAGAACTAGAAGAGGCTGGAGAAGGGATAGCTCCCATCTTTCTTCTAGCTTCATAAAATAGCAAAGAGGAGGTGTTGCAAGGGTCTTGGTGAGGGAGGGGTGTGAATTGCCCCTCTTACTCTCCCCCTAGTGTGCCCTGCTCTACACCAGCTGTGCAGGGCAGCGACGGCTCCGCATCCACAACCTGGCTCTCAACTGCTGCACTCAGCTGGCTGATCTGTACCGAAACTGTGAGACTGACACGCTCATCAACTACATGGCCAAGTTTGGTGAGGGCAGAGGCCAGGCAGAGGGGAATCGGGGCTAAGAGGATGGACAGCAATCCAGCATTCCTGGGTGGGTGTGATGGTGGGAAGGCACCTGTGATGGAGTGGCTGACCAGTGACCATGCTGTCTCCTTTCCCATCCAGCATACCGGGGGGTCCTAAGCAGCCCTGTGAAGACTGTTCGTGACACTCTCATCACTCAGTGTGCCCAGATCTTGGCCTGTTACAGAAAGAACTGTGCCAGCCCCTCCTCTGCGGGACAGGTTGGGCAAGCTTGTTGGTGGAGAAGGTGTTGGGATACACCTTTGCATTGGGAGGGATTTCTCATGATCATGATCACTGACTTTGTTTTGATAACTCCCTTAGTTGATCCTTCCTGAGTGCATGAAGCTCCTCCCTGTTTATCTGAACTGTGTATTGAAGAGTGAGGTCCTGCAGCCTGGAGCTGAAGTCACTACTGATGACCGTGCCTACGTCCGGCAGCTGGTTACCTCCATGGACGTGGCTGAGACCAATGTCTTCTTCTATCCTCGGCTCCTACCGTTGGTGCGACTGAATGCTGGCGTGTGAGACACTGTACTGAGAAAGGGGCATCATAGGAGGAGGAAGGGAAGGATTAATATTGTCTGTATCTGACACTAATACATTTTTATCTATATTATCTGATGTAATATTTTCATACTGAGAGTTACTCAGGTGCTTAGTTTTCAGAAATTTTGTGTGTATGGGGGTGCAGGTGGGCAAAAAAGTCTTACAGTCATTGGTAACCTTTTGCCCTCTTCCTTTTGTCCAGACAAAGTCTCCCATTGAGAATACCACTGAACCACCAGCAGTCCGAGCATCTGAAGAGCGTCTGAGCAATGGGGATATATATTTGCTGGAGAACGGGCTCAACCTCTTCCTGTGGGTGGGAGCGAGTGTCCAGCAGGGTGTTGTCCAGAGCCTCTTCGGCGTCTCATCCTTCAGTCAGATCACCAGTGGCCTGGTGAGGGCAGGGCGTCAAGGAGAATGTGGGTGTGGAAGTAGGCTTCGTGATGAGAGCAGAAGCCAGTAAAGTTAGTGCGCTCATTCTCTTAGCAGCAGGGGACACCGAGAGGGAGGGTGCTGTCATTCTTCACAGGCTTCCATATTTCAGATAATGCGTAAATCTGTGCTGCCCCATCTTGTCTTCTGGATTCAGCGTACCTTACCATAAGGATAAATGAATTTTGTGTTTCAGAGTGTTCTGCCAGTTCTGGATAATCTGCTGTCTAAGAAGGTGCGAGGCCTCATTGATAGTTTGAGGGCACAGAGATCGCGGTACATGAAGGTAACAGTGATCCAAACCTGCATTTCCTACCTTGTCAAGTCCTCACTCTGAAGGCGGGGTGGGAGAGTGAGCGACTAGATAATGGGATTTCAGGGCGTGTGGTTAATTCTCTTCAGCCTTGCCTCATGACCCTGTATTCTGACTATAGCTTATTGTGGTGAAACAAGAGGACAAGCTGGAGATGCTGTTCAAACACTTCCTGGTGGAAGACAAGAGCCTGAGCGGGGGAGCATCCTATGTGGACTTTCTCTGTCACATGCACAAGGAGATTCGACAGCTTCTGAGCTAGAGCACATGGGTAACAGCACAGGGTCCAGGCCAGCTTCCAGAAAGTACCCAGGACAGCAGAGAAACTGGGACAGTTCCATATCTTATATGTCATGTAAGCTGACCTCAGTCTCTTTGGGGGGAGGGGGAAGTATAAGGAGACACCTTCTTTCTGGGCTCAAGTATCCTACCACTCTGTCGTGTCCTGCTGTTGGAAGGTGCCCCTATCCCCTCACTTTATCCTCCTTTTCCTGCTAATCCTGTCGTAATGAATGTAGTTTCTCAGTTCACTGTATATGATTTGGTGTTGGGGGACTTGAAGCCACCCAGACCCTGGCAATATTATGTGTCCCTTTGGACCAGCCTCCAAGAAGAGAAGGGCAGGTGGGAAGGCACAGAGATCCCAGGGGGTTACTACGGGGGGAGGGGCTGCTAATTCAGCTCATTGTCATCAATGACTTCCTATATTAGGGAAAACATACATACAGGTGCACAAGAGCTGGGCTGTAGGCCGTAGATGGTAGAAAAGTGGTCAGTCTTCTTGGGCCTGGAAGTCAACAGCCAACTCAAAGTGACTGAGGGTGGTTGATTAGCTTTCTTGCTCTGCTTCCACTGCTCTTTCTCCTGCAATGACTGATGATCCCTTGGTGGACAGAGACACATTATCAGAAATGAAGGAGCCTGGGAATAGTTGCAAAGAATATTGAGACCTAGGAGAGGTATTAGCCTCCATTCCAGCCAGAGCGGCCCCAACACTGGATGGTTCTGTAGGGAGCCTGGTCATCAACTTGCAATACCTCACAGAGCCAGCCTATATACCACTCTGAGCTTCCGCTGGAAACACTGCTCTCCAAGCTGTTGGGGAGAGAGGCAGAAGTGGCTAGTCTCTCCTGCTAGGACACCACTCAGGCTTTGGAACTGACAGAGTGGCTGACAGTTATCTTCCAACCCGAGCTGGCTGGGGCAGGACAAGGGCTAGGCTTGATGGTGGCCAGGCTTGCCTGCTCCCAGCCTGGGATGCCCCTGCTCTGGACCTCTCATTTCTCTTCATTGGTTTATTTTTCAATGCATCTTTAATTTGTAAAGAAATAAAAATAAATTAAGATGTATCCAGTAGCGTCATTTTTCTCTGCCACGTATCACTTTCCCTCTAGTCCTTCCTGCCAGGACTAGCGGCTCTGGGGAAGTGGCCGGCTGAGCTGGCCGCTAAGCCGCGCATGCGCCACATGCCCCTGTGGCGTAGGACCCATCGCTACTCAGAGCCAGGCGGGGACCGGTGCTGCGGGCGTCGGCCGCCAGAGTAGACATGGGGGCCGGCCGCCCGGGGTCTGTGCTTGCTGTCCTGGGAGTGCTTGGTGTCTGTGCGACCAGAGGCCCAGGACTCGCGGCGGAGGGGAAGACCGGCGGGGAGGCGGAGTGGGCGGAGCCGTGGGATGGCGCGGTTTTCCGGCCTCCCTCGGCGCTGGGCGCAGTGGGGGTGGCTCGCAGTCCGGGGGCCCCGCGGCCCGGGAGGGAGGAGGCGGTGGACCTGCCGGTGCTGCTGTGGTGGAGCCCGGGGCTGTTTCCTCACTTCCCGGGCGACTCGGAGCGCATCGAGTGCGCGCGCGGGGCGTGCGTGGCGTCCCGAGACCGACGGGTGCGGGGAGACTCGCGGACACGGGCGCTGCTCTTCTACGGCACCGACTTCCGCGCGTCCGAGGCGCCGCTTCCGCGCCTGGCGCACCAGAGCTGGGCGCTTCTGCACGAGGAGTCGCCCCTCAACAACTTCTTGCTGAGCCATGGTCCGGGCATCCGCCTCTTCAATCTTACCTCCACCTTCAGTCGCTACTCGGACTACCCGTTGCCGCTGCAGTGGCTGCCAGGGATCGCTTACCTGCGCCGCGCGGCACCTCCGCTCGAGGAGCGCGCAGAGTGGCGCCGCCGCGGCTATGCGCCGCTGCTCTATCTGCAGTCCCACTGCGACGTGCCTGCGGACCGAGACCGCTACGTGCGCGAGCTCATGCGCTACATTCCGGTGGGTGAGGGCCGGACGGAGCGGGAAGGGGAGGGTGGCGCGTGGGGCTGAGACCGGGACCCCTGGTGTCCTGGCCGACGTGCTGTACCCTCTTGATGGCCGTGCTCTACCCCTCTCAGGTGGACTCCTATGGGAAGTGCCTGCAGAATCGGGAGCTGCCCGCGCCGCGGTTACGGGACACAGCCACAGCCACCACCGAGGATCCAGAGCTCTTGGCCTTCTTGTCCCGCTATAAATTCCATTTGGCTCTCGAAAATGCTATCTGCGACGACTACATGACAGAAAAATTGTGGCGCCCCATGCACCTCGGTGCTGTGCCCGTGTACCGCGGCTCTCCCTCTGTGAGGGACTGGATGCCGAACAATCACTCCATCATCCTCATTGACGACTTTGAGTCGCCGCAGAAGCTGGCAGAGTTTATTGACTTCCTGGACAAAAATGATGAAGAATATATGAAATACTTGGCATACAAGCAACCTGGGGGCATCACTAACCAGTTCCTTCTGGATAGTTTGAAGCAGCGCGAATGGGGAGTGAATGACCCCTTACTACCTAACTACCTTAACGGCTTCGAGTGTTTTGTCTGTGACCACGAACTGGCGCGGCTGGATGCCGAGAAGGCCCACGCAGCCTCTCCTGGGAACATCCCGGTCCCTGAGCCTTATATTGCCCAGCCCTCACACATGGACTGCCCAGTGCCCACACCTGGCTTTGGCAGTGTGGAGGAGATTCCTGAGAATGACAGGTAAGGATAGCTGGGGTCCCCTGGGGCTATCAAATCAAATGAGTTACAGACTTGCTTCCTGCAGGCAATAAACTAGCCCTGGGTGCTGAGGGGATGTTGTATAAGGAAATTATGACATGAGGTCACTGTGCCTTTAAGGTATCAAGAATCTAAGAGAAGACAAATTGCGAAAGAGCAGTAGAAAATGTGAGAGGTAATTGAGGGCAACAACATACGAAAATCAGCTTTTATAAACGGTGTTTGTAGTAGTGATTCAAAAAAAGCTTCAACTAGAGCAGAGGGCCTGTTTAGGGAAGTGATGAGGGACAAAGTTGGGCCAGGTTATACATATTCTGAATACCAGGCCCTGGAGCTGGACTGTCCTGAAAATCAGCTGTTTATTGAGCATCTTCAACATGGTGGGGCTGTGGATGAGAAATACATTAGTGTTTCCAGGGAGGTTTGCCTGCAGTAATCAGGGTTTATGCCTGTTAACTTGGTCTAACTATTAACAGCATCTCCTTTGACTCTTAAAATTACCCTGATTTGGATGATAAATTATGTTTGTCCTAGACAGAATAGAAGGGATGCTTTCAAAAGATGATTAATGATTGTGGCCAATGTGGATTAGAAGGGAAGTGAGGAGGCTACTGAAGTAGGCAGCAGAAGGTGGTGGCATTGGAAACAAGGTCAGCATAGGAGATGGGTTATAAAAACGTTGAAGCCATTTGCAGCAAACCACAGCTGTTAGGGGAGCGGTGAGATAATGTTTGAGAGAGACTGCTAGAATGACCTGCAGAGATCACCGTGGACAGTGGATGGCGGCAGAGGGCTGGCACAGTTTGGTCCTGGGAGTGGAGTGGATTTGTATCCAGTAATTTACATCAGGTAATTTGTATCTAGTTTGTGCAGAACATATTATGATTTATCAGAAGAAAAGTGTAACATTAAAAAAAGAGAAACATTCACGTTATGGCTCATCTACACACTGGATACTTTCGCACTTCTTGATTACTGAAACAGGTGTAACATAAAAAGTAACCATCTAAATACTGGATACTAGACACTGGATACTCTTGCACTTCTTGATTACTGAAACAGGTGTAACATAAAAAGTAACCATCTAAATACACTCACTTGCTTTTCTTAGGAAGATTACTGTTTCCATAGTTTGGCCCCTGCTCTGCCTACCTCTTAATTCCCTCCACATTTGGAGACCAAGAGCAGGCAAGTCAGGAAATTTAACTCACTGGGATATGTGTATGTGTGTAGGGGGGCTTGGATAATGAATTTGTGTTTTTGGCTCACTGCCTGTCACTTAGATTAGTACTGGATTTACTTCACATTTCCTTCCCTCAAAGCAGATCCTTGGTCCTAACCAGAAATCAATGTATCTGCTGAAGATGTCTTTGGCCATTGGGAGAAAGGTAGGATTCCTAGTTGTACTGAGGCTCCATAATCCAACTCTCATTTTGATGTTTCAGCTGGAAGGAGATGTGGCTCCAAGATTATTGGCAAGGTCTGGACCAGGGGGAAGCTCTCACTGCCATGATCCACAACAATGAGACACTTCAGGGGAAATTTTGGGATTACCTAACAGAGATCTTCATGAAAAGGAACCAAAATCTCTAATTGCTCATACAAGTATTTAACTTGACACAGCTAAGGAGATGGAAGTCCTTATACAACCATGGGACATGAAGGATATCCAATGCACAAGTCCTTAATGAACACTGTCTTACCATGAATCCAAGGAGTAAGTTATATCCACTGATATTTTATTCTAATCATATGTAGCCAGGGTCTCAGCCTATGGTAATAGAGCCTCTTCTCACGAGAGATGGAGGCATCCAGTTTTTGATTCAATGGGAACCAGAAGCCTGAAACACCCCATTTGATTCAAGGTGCTGATCAACAGAATTTTTAAAGAACTCCTTCTTTTTCTAGCTCTTTCAGCCTCTCAGTCATGATTTGGGACATGTTAGTTCTTGGCTGTGAATGAGGTAAGACGGGCCAGGTTTAGAGTATGAAAACCTCTCCTGTATTCTTTAAACTGCTCATTATTTTTTTTAAATTTAAATTTATTTAATTGGAGGCTAATTACTTTACAATATTGCATTGGTTTTACCATACATCAACATGAATCCGCCATGGGTGTACACGTGTCCCCAGTCCTGAACCCCCCTCCCACCTCCCTCCCCGTACCATCCCTCTGGGTCATCCCAGTGCACCAGCCCCGGGCATCCTGTATCCTGCATCGAACCTGGACTGGCGATTCGTTTCTTATATGATATTATACATGTTTCAATGCCATTCTCCCAAATCATCCCACCCTCTCCCTCTCCCACAGAGTCCAAGAGACTGTTCTATAGGTCTGTGTCTCTTGCTGTCTCGCATACAGGGTTATCATTACCATCTTTCTAAATTCCATATATATGCGTTAGTATACTGTACTGGTGTTTTTCTTTCTGGCTTACTTCACTCTGTATAATCGGCTCCAGTTTCATCCACCTCATAAACCACTATTATTCAATACCTTTTCCTAATTTCTATTCCTATCTCTTGCTTTATAAACTATTTATGTTGGTGGTGAAGCAAAACTCCTGGTGGGTTGTATTCTGGCTCTCTGGAGTTGTAATTTTTTTATATCACTTACTTTGCCTTTCATGTCAGCTTTTTTGAGTGGCTTTTCTTGCCTGGTTTTCCACAATTTCTGTTGGAGATGGAGTAGCCTTACCACCATTCCCACACTTATTCCCACCTGCATTAAACTGGCTAGAGATTGGACACCTTTTCTTAGTGCTGATTTGCTTCATATCTAGGGCATATCTGAAATTCCTTCTCACCTCATGAATATCAAAATTCAGAGGCTAATAAATATCACGTCAACTTAAGGAATCATCCTGCTCTATTTTAGAGATGGAGACTCAGGCTGCAAATGATAGCAGAAAAAGTTATCATCATTTCAAAAGGTTAAAATAGGTCAATGTGAATCAAAGCACAAATTGTTATAGGTCTTTGGTCTTTTTCTGTCTGCCTAATGAATTCTTCTATTTTATTATCTTTATATGCTACAAAAGTCCATTTCCCCCAAAAACTCATGAAAATTATGGAGGAAGAATCAGCCCAGCAATATAGCTCTAGTAATTATCTCATATTATCTCATATTCTGTGGCACTTTTAAGTGGGATAAACATTCCAACTTCATCCATTCTATTACTGTTACAGTACATAACTTTATAGCACTTACCGAGGCCACATTTTGATGAAGTCCATCTAAGGCCCTAAACCCAAGGGAATGAGAGATGAAGCAAGACCATTTAAGCCATCATGAGTGGCTGGCTAAATAAAAAGCTGTTAGATTTGGGGAGGTAGCCAAACACTTCTACTACTGTGGTTTAAACATACAGCTTAATGGAGAGGGAGATCATCTGCTTTTTCTGGGGCAGTGGAACAAGAACACCTTGGATCTTAGAACTACACTGGTTGTAATGTATTAATGAATTATCACTAGAGAACTCCCATAGCTTATCAATATATCTGGTTTAGTGTGTATGCATGTGTATATACACACATTATTTACAGACATATATGTGGTTGTAAAGACTGAAGAGGAAGATGATGCTTATGACTTCAGTATAGACTATGTATAATAGGACCTTGGGTTTCTATAAGGTTTTGTTTTTAATATTTTGAACAGCCTGCTAAGCTGTTCTATGTGTGATATACCAGTTTGTTTTTAAATTAAAAAAATCTAGCTATTTACATCAAAGCTAACATCAAGTGTTTATTTTAAAACATAATGGCACTTGCTTTGAATGGGGTATAGATCAGAGACTTTATAATTTTTGGCTGACATGAAACTATATAATATCCCACAAAATGGAAATGTTGCAACAGATCTCACAATAAACATTTATATATGTGGGGTGTTCATATATATATTGGGCTTCCCTTGAGGCTCAGCTGGTAAAGGATCCGCCTGCAATGTGGGAGACCTGGGTTTGATCCCTGGGTCGGGAAAATCCCCTGGAGAAGGGAAAGGTTACCCACTCCAGTATTCTGGCCTAGAGAATTCCATGGACTGTGTATAGTTCATGGGGTCGCAGTTGGATTTCCACTCTCATATATACATATATGATGCTTCCACTAGGGCCCCTTTATTGTGACCTTTGAAGATGTAGCCAACCAAAGTTATAATTTAGGCTGGATTTCACTGCCAGGGTGATTCTTTTTTTCTTTTTTTGTGTCATACAGCTTGTGGGACCTCAGTTCCCTGACCTGGGACTGAATCTGGGCCCGTGGCAGTGAAAGAGCAGAGTCCCAACCACTGGACCACCAGGGAACTCCCTATTTTCATTTTATTTAAAAAAAAATGCCCTTCAGGACTTCCTTAGCAGTCCAGTGTTTAAGACTCTGCCTTCCAATGCAGCGGGGTAAGTTTGATCCTTAATTCCCTGGTCCCGAACTAAGTTCCCACATGCCCCAAGGAGCAGCCAAGAAAAAAAAGGGCCCTTCATAACAGTATAGAAAGTTTTCTGTTTAGACTTTTGCAGAAAAGAACAAGACAGACCTTTGAAATACTTAATGTTAAAATTTGATATAGTACGGACTCTTACAAAAGCCAAATTCAGGACTCAGACTTCTAAGCGTGCAAGCTATTTAAATGCAGACACCAGTTTATATTGTATACAAAATACAGTATTACCAAGTGCAAACTAAGGTTAGGACTCAAATTTCATTATGTGCAATAAAATGGGTAGGCAATGGTTATGCAAGGTGTAGAATCATTCTTACTTCTCCTGTTTAATTACACCAGTTCAACTGGCATTACCTTAGCACTTTTATGTACAAAGTAGGCCAGTTGTTTATGAATGATTGTGGAGACTCATCCCTGGTTTGTAGTCAGTGCTTCGGAGACTTTCTTTATTCCTCTTACCACAAAAGTATTCACAAAAGAGCAGGGTAAGCCAGGTGCTACCTTTCCACAAGGGAAAGCAGAACCAGAAGTAGCCACATGGCTCTCCAACTAAAGGCTTCACTTTCTCAGCAATGTGAATTTTCTGTGGTTTGGGGCCCAGCCTGCTCTGTATACCGCAGCAGGCTTGAGGTTATTAGTGGTAGAAGTGTCCAATAGGAATCAACTTTGTGTTGCTGGAGTGGGGGTGGAGCATGGGGCTGATGCCTTTATAATTCCCAAGAGTTGCTATTTTCTATTATCTCAGGTTTAATTTTGTATTAATAAATGGCTTCTTTTTAAACAGTGTCTTCTGCTTGATTTTATTTCTGGGGTGAACATGGTAAAGTTGGAGACTTGCAAAAATATTTCAAACATTTGTTCATTTAACAAATATGTATTGGCATTACTCTAGGCCTTGGGATATGGCACTGAGCAAGATTGACAAGGTCCCTTCTCTCATTATGTGTACATTTTAAGTGGGTGTTGGGGTTAAAGCCGTAAACAAACAATAAATGAATAAGATAATCCAGAGTATGATAGATACTATGAAGAAAATAAAACATGTTGATGGTGGTTTAGCATGGAAGTCAGGGAACTCCTCTTTGACATCAAGTGAGACTCAACAGAACAAAAAGAGCCAGTCATGCGGAGATAAATGGGACGATTCTAAATATGTGACAAGTGATTAGCGCACACTCAATTTACATAACCAAATAAAAACTGCTCCTCCAAAGTAATCATCTTATGAACTATAAGACTGTCCAAGTTATCCTTTCATTACCAGAAACATTTCTTGGAGATCATGTGTAAATGCCTTGAGCATCAGTGGTACATCTTTGGACTGAGTTTTGTAAACAGCTAAGTCACTTCAGAGGGGCAGGGGGTAGAAGAGGTCACTTAGAACCAAGTCTAGTTAAAGCTAGGCATTACAATCCAAGGGCCAAGTGTATAAATAGAGATGATACTGCAAAGTATCTTAGCAGGATTGGCGAGAAGATTAAATAAAACAATGAATGTGAGAAAGTGCTTAAACCTCACCCTATCCAATGAGATCACTACAAATGAGAACTGTTGTGTCCAGCTCGACAGCACAGGTTCCCCAAACTGCCGCCGTGGCAGAAGAGTGAGAAACACTCAAAGTTACAGCGGGGATCGGGATGAACACCCCCACGAGGTGAAGGCGTCCAAGCTGATCTCAAGTCTGCTTTATTATACTTTTTGAGACTTGCTTGTATGTGTTTATGTGAGCATAGCAGGCCAGGTGGCCTTCAATGATAATCCTGTGCAGTTAACATTTAGTATTTTTGTATCCCTGTTTTTCTGCCTCAAGGACAGAGACCCAGGTAGTCTCTGTGTGCCGCCCAGGCACCAAGGACAGGAACAGTCTGCTGCCGGCTTTCCATCCCAGGTATCCATCCTGCTTTCAAGATGTTTGCTGTTCCTTCCTGGATTCCTTCACGAGTCACATACTGAGTCATGTCCTCTCAGCAAGATTGTTTAATTCTTTTGTCAGGCCTTTTAGTAGGCCTGTCTCCTACATCTCCCCCTTTTTGTTTCTGTAGATAACTGAATATAGTCAAGAAGGCTAACTGTTGCTGCTGCTGCTTTCGTGTTCTTCTCCAGACTATACAGAGACAAAACGGAATAAGACATTGCAACTAATTATAAGTCCATAACCATAGGATTTGATTTGTTTGAGAGGATTTAAGGAAGACAATCCATCAGCTATAGCATTAAGCAAAGAGCCAGTAATCACATCAAGTTTTTTATTAAACATGTCTAGAATGTCACATTGTAACTCTTGTATATCTTATGTAATATTTCCTTGATTTAGTAAATGTCGTTTAACTTTATCCCAGTTAAAAGTCAATTGATTATACATATTTATGTGCAGTCACACAGAATGATGTGTAATTCCAGTCACTCTCTAGTCTTAATTGTTTTTGTAGACTTACCAATTGATCTCCTAATAAATAACAGTATGTTGTAAGCCAGCCACTTGTGAAGCCAATTTTTCATCTATTTTTTGTTGAGTGGACCAAAGAACGTCTGCATCCTTATGCCAATCTTGTACAAAATGAAGTTTGAACAGATTGATGCAATGCTACACTGCTGTAGTGGTGGTTATTGCTATAATTCCCAGAATAGCTGCTATTTAACATACCAATAAATCTTTTTGTTCTTTTTAAAGTTGCTTTTATAATTTCTTCTATGGCATAAAGAGTAGGGCTTTCTTGCCAGCCTCTTTGTAAATCCACTGGTATCCAAATACCTGTCCAAGTTTTTAAAACATAAATACTTTGCCAAGATTCATTGAAAGGAATGGTATTGTTTAAACAAGTATAAAAAGAATGATTTATACAATTTATGAGACCAGTAGAGATGTTACATATCGCTGGCCCTAACATAAGCACAAAAGGTAATCTTACACAGGCCTGAATAGTATGAGTAGAATTTTTAATAAAATTAAAAGTTGCCTTAGGATCGTTTAAGATATATTCAGTATAACGGCCATTCCAAGCCTTAAGGGTTTTTAAAGCCATAGGTATCTTCCAAATCTCATTATGTACTGGGTGATGGATAAGTTGAGGAATGGGGGGAGCAAATCCCTCTCCATGCCATATCAAAGATGCATTTCCATATGTACCAAGTGTGTTATTATGATATATCCATGGACTAGAAATACTTGTTCCTTTAATCTTAGGGGTTCCTCTAGGGCCCTAATCTATAATCTGTCCCTCAGGAGTATTTAGTAACAGATGACCTTCAGACCCTCTACCATTTTTCCACTGGATCCAGTCCTCCATCCATACCATGTCCTATTCTTAAAAGCATAGCCTGGGAGATTAGGAGGACGATAATGTATGGTGGAATTTTCTCTTTCTTTAAAAGTAAGTGCTGTTAATAAGAAAAAAGTGTTCTTATTCTCTCCAGGCTTTTCTACAATAGAAAGCCATCCCCAGAATCCCGTCTTTAAACAGAATTCTCCAAATCCTATACAAATGGATGTGCTGTCTGTTCTTACTGTATAATTTTTTAGAGATTGTCCTTCTTCTTCCTCTTTTAAAGGAAGGCTTGGATCATAAGGACCAGGAAGCCAGGCTGAATCATTGACAAATATGGGAATACTGAATCTTCCTATGTAATGGGTCTTAATAAAGGAGGATTGAGAATATATGCCCAATAATGATGACTGGATCAGCCTGAACACTTACTGACATTGTGATAAGGGTTACCATAGCCAGTAGTAGATTGGCAGATGTTTTTGAAAGGCCATGATGATGAACTAGGCTCTCAGCTTCCTGTGATAACTTTTCTGCCCCCAAGTGGGTATTGTGGCAGTTCACGTTCGCTTGGTCTTGGCAGGCCCAAGTTCTAACGTAAGGTGCAGCATGGCATGCGTCAGAAGTCTGGAGGGTGGGTCTATATCAAATCATGTTTTTTTCTTTCCAATACCAGATTCTCCTCCTCAGGATCCATCGGTGTTCATTTTCCTCTATTAAGGTAAGAGCATACCCTCTTCCTTGTTTAAGCATGATATCCAGCTTCCATTCCCTGTCCTCTTTCCACAATAGTTTTTGCCAAACCTCCTGTAAGGGAGAAACTTTAAGGGAAGTATCTTTAGTCTGTTGTGAAAAGTTCCAGTGAACCTCAGCTGCTGGTTTCTCATATAGCCCTCTTATGTCCAAAAAATTTAGAGTAAAAAGAGCTAAAGCTATTTTATCCTTAGGGGAAACAGGTCCCAAGCCATACTGTCCTCCCCCTTTTTGTTTCTGTAGTATAAGTTTTAAAGTTCGGTGGGCATGTTTGATGATGGCTTGTCCTTGAGGATTATAAGGAATGCCTGTAATATGTTTAATAGACCAGTCAGCTAAAAATTTTTGAAAGATATGACTTTTATAAGAAGGCCCATTGTCAGTTTTTATAGTTTTTGGTAGGCCCATATAGGCAAGAGCTTGTCGTAAGTGAGGGATACATTGAACAGTTGACTCTCCATTATGAACTGAAGCAAAAATCATTCCAGAATATGTGTCAATGGAAACATGTATTAAACCTAAATTACCAAAACAGGGCATATGAGTAACATCAGTTTGCCGTAAGTCATTAGGATATAATCCACAAGGATTTACGGGCACTGATTTATGGGCACTATTGTGGAAGTCTGACAGGTAGGGCACTGAGAAACAATATTTTTAGCTTGTTGTCGGGATAACTGAAATCAATATTGTAATCCTCTGACGTTAATGTAAGTTAAAGCATGAAACTAAGTGGGAGTAAGGAATGTAGTTAATTTAACATCAATCTGGTCATTACCTTCTGATAAAGGTTCTGGTAATTGAGAATGAGAGCGGGTATGAGTAATATGAAATGGAAATTGTCGATCCCTAACTATATCTTGTAATTTCAAAAATAACTGATGAATGGGAAGGTCCGAGACAGGAATATGAATAGTTTCTATCTGGAAACTTACCTTAACAGCATATTGAGAATCTGAAATGATATTAATGGGTATTACAATGTCTGACAGGACAGTAATTATGGCATCTACTTCAGCTTGTTGTATTGATGAATATGATGATTGCCAAATTTTGGTGGTTGGACCACAATATCCATCCTTACATTCTTTATTTGCATCTGTAAAAAAGATAGGAGCACACTCAATAGGTTTTGTTTTAGTTATTCTAGGCAATTTAAAAACATGTTTTTTAAGAAAATTAATTTAGAAGATGGATCAGATCAGATCAGATCAGTTGCTCAGTCGTGTCCGACTCTTTTCGACCCCATGAATTGCAGCACACCAGGCCTCCCTGTCCATCACCAACTCCCTGAGTTCACTCAGACTCACGTCCATCGAGTCAGTGATGCCATCCAGCCATCTCATCCTCTGTCATCCCCTTCTCCTTCTGCCCCCAATCCCTCCCAGCATCAGAGTCTTTTCCAATGAGTTAACTCTGCATCAGGTGGCCAAAGTACTGGAGTTTCAGCTTTAGCATCATTCCTTCCAAAGAAATCCCAGAGTGACAATCAATTGTACCAATAAAATCAGATAATGCTATCTGCCATTCCATATTTTGTGCAAAAAGTCATTCTATCTGACCTTTAGCTAAAGGAACTATTATATATTTGGGATCATATCCTGAAATTTGTTGAATACGAGTCCTCGATTTAAAAATCAATTTACTAATAAGGTCTACATAGGTAGTCAATAATTTTGTTTGTTTATGGGGTAAAAATACCCGTTGTAATTATAAATTCATTTTTCCATATTATTCCTGTAGGAGAATGAGGTGTAGGCATAATTAAAGCAGTTAAAGGTTGTTGAATATCAATTCGAGATAACTGTTTTTGTTGCATGCCTTGATTCATTTCTTGTAATTCTCGATTGGCTTCAGCTCTAAGTGTTCATGGACTGCTGAGATCTGTATCTCCTTTTAGAGTATTAAATAAATTTGTCAAAGCATAATTAAGGATAACCAGTGTAGGTCATCGGAGAAGGCGATAGCACCCCACTCCAGTACTCTTGCCTAGAAAATCCCATGGACAGAGAAGCCTGGTAGGCTGCAGTCCATGGGGTCGCGAAGAGTCGGACATGACTGAGAGACTTCACTTTCACTTTTCACTTTCATGCACTGGAGAAGGAAATGGCAACCCACTCCAGTGTTTTTGCCTGGAGAATCCCAGGGACGGCGGAGCCTGGTGGGCTGCCGTCTATGGGGTCGCACAGAGTCGGACACGACTGAAGCTACTTAGCAGCAGCAGCAGCAGCAGCAGTGTAGGTCATAACCAATTAGTATCTCCTAATAATTTTTGCAAGTCATTCAGAGTATTAAGGTGATCAGTTCTAATTTGTATCTTTTGAGAGGATACTGTATGATGATTAAGAATGTATCCCAAATAATTATTTTCTATATTTTATCAGGAGCAATTATTAAGCCGAATTCTTTCAATATATTTTGAGTGTCTAAAAATATATGGTGCAATAACTGATTATCTGGATAAGCCAATAAAATATCATCCATATAATGTATAACATAAGCCTGGGGATATTTTTGTCTAATGATAGATAAGGGCTGATTAATAAAAATGTGACATAAAGTAGGACTTTCATTAAGGTCCTTTCATTGGAGAAGGAAATGGCAACCCACTCCAGTGTTTTTGCCTGGAGAATCCCAGGGATGGGGGAGCCTGGTGGGCTGCCATCTATGGGATCACACAGAGTCGGACACGACTGAAGTGACTTAGCAGCAGCAGCAGCAGCAGGACTATTCATCATCCTTGAAGTAAGACAGTCCATTGATATCTCTGACTGGTATTAATGCTAGGACAGTAAAAGCAAACTTAGGAGCATCAGAAAGATCTAAAGAAACAGTAAAAAAACAATCTTTTAAGTATATTATTGTAAGATGTCATTTTTTAGGAATCATAGATGGTAAGAGAATACCTGACCGTAAGGCTCCCATGGGTTCCATTACAGCATTAATTTTTCTTAGGTCTGTTAATATTCTCCATTTACCTGATTTCTTTTTTACAACAAAAACTAGGGAGTTCCAGGGGCTAGTAGATTCAATTATATGTCCTTGCTCTTTATGTTCTAGTATTAGCTCATATAATGCTTCCAATTTTTCTCTGGTTAAGGGCTACTGCTCCATCTATATGGGTTTTTCTGAAAGCCAAGTCAGTTTTAATGCAGTCTTTTTTGAAGCAGTGGCCCCTCTGATAAATTTGGATTTTGGAAAGGGTTATACACCATATTGGCCATAATTTGTTTAGCTTGTGGGGATATAGTGGGTATGGTTACATATGCTCCCCATTGCATTAATAAATCTCGTCCCCCAAAATTGATTGGAATATCTGCAACCAGAGGTTGCAAAGTGGCAGTTTGTTGTTCTGGGCCTTTACAGAGCATTGTTTGAGAGCTTTGACAGATATTCATAGTCCCTATTCCTGTTATAACAGTAGGAACTGATTTAATGGCCAGGAATGAGGTCAATGTTTTATAGCTATTATTGAAACATCAGCTCCTGTATCCATGAGCCCAGAAAATCTCTTTCCCATTATTTCTGTATCTAGTTTTGGTCTCTCATCAGTAACATAGGTCTGCCAATATACTTGTTTTCCCGTACTTCCAAATCCTCCTTCTCTTTTTCTAGGGGATTAATCTTTATGTAAGGCAACAGAAGGGAGTTGTGTAATTCACTCTCCCTTATTTATTTGATATGGAATATTAGCACTCATCATAACATGAATTTCCCTTTCAAAGTCTTCAATGATTCCAATTTGTACTTGAATGCCCTTTATAGTTAGACTACTTCTACCAATCATAAGTCCAACAGTATTTTTTGGAAGAGGACCCCATATTCCTATAGGAATTTTACATACTCTCATAGATGGCATCAATAATTGATTATCTAGGGCAGGAATATCTATTGCTGCGCTGCCCGAGGTTACTGCTACTGCTAAGTCACGTCAATCGTGTCTGTGCGACCCCATAGACGGCTGTCCAACAGGCTCCTCTGTCCCTGGGATTCTCCAGGCAAGAATACTGGAGTGGGTTGCCATTTCCTTCTCTAATGCATGAAAGTGAAAAGTGAAAGTGAAGTCGCTCAGTCGTGTCTGACTCTTAGCGACCCCATGGACTGTAGCCTACCAGGCTCCTCCATCCATGGGATTCTCCAGGCAAGAGCACTGGAGTGGGTTGCCATTGCCCGAGGTTGTTGGGAGTAAATCATAGATTGATTGTTTTCTAATATTTGAGTGGGATATGTGAATGGGACTGCATTCCATGAACACGGATTGTTTTGGGAGCCCCTAGCTCGGCCCAGAAAGGTGTTTCCCAACAGAGGAGTCCCGTCTTTATGAAATTTGGAATGGCGTTGATTAGCCCAGTGATTTCCTTTTTGAAATTTAGAACATAATCCAGGGGCTTTAGCTTCCCCTTTTCGATCATTATTATTTATTTTACAATCTTTTTTCATTTGTCCCAGTTTTCTGCATCCATGACATTTAATTTTATTGTCCTTTTTTCCTTTTGAAAGGGCCTGTGCCAGTAACTGCATCTTATAGGGTTCTGATCCAGTATCATGACACGCCTTTATATAATCTTCCAAGTTGCTTTCCTGAGCTTTTAAAGGTTGGAGAGCCTTTTGGCATTCAGAGTTAGCATTGTCATAAGCCAACAGCTGTAAAAGCATGTCCCTTAGATTAGGGTGAGATACCGAGCTCATTAAATTTTTTCGAAGTCTGGCTATAAAGTCAACATAAGTGTCTCCATTAGACTGTCTAACTTGTGTAAATGATGGAGTAGTATGTCCAGGAGGATTAAGTTTTTCCCAAGCTCTTAAACATACAAATCGTACTTGGGAGAGGACCTGATCGTCAAATTGTAATTGAGCCTGTATTCCAAAATATCCTCCTGACCCCATCAGCTGCTCCAAGGAAATGTTAATAGGTGGATTTGAAGCAGCATTTTTATGAGCTTGTTGATTTGTTTCATCTTTCCACCAGGTTTTAAATTGTAAAAATTCAGAGGATGAAAAACAAGTTCTTGCAACCGTATCTCAGTCAAAAGGGATCAGCCTTTCAGCTTGTGAAAGTCCTTGAATTAAACCCACAGTATATGGAGAGTTAGTACCATATTGTGTACACGCTTGTTTTATCTCTTTGACTGTCTTAAAAGGCAGAGGGTGATAATCATAAGTAATAGCACCTTGTGGATACTGTGGACCAGGGGAAACCTGAGTGACCACCACAGGGAGGGCTAGGGCATCTTCATCCCCTTGTAGTTGTGCCTGTCTAATTCCCCTTTGAAAGGGAGAAATATGGTTGGGCACTGTCAGATGAGGTTCAAAATGCCGTCATCCCACGGAGTCTGCAGATCTAAAGGGGGTGGCTCTGTTAAGGGTGCTGAAGGATGAGCCACATTAACCATGGGAAAATGATCATTATTCCCACATGATTTTATTTTCTTTCGCTCTTTTCATTTGGGGCACAGAGGTGCTTTTCCCCCTTCAGAATCACTATTCTCATATAAACAAGATTCATTCTCTGATTGTTCATGTGTTGTCTCTACAGAATTTTCAGAATCAGAGGCTTCTGAATGTAAAGGTCCTAGCGCAGTGCTAATAAGATTTCCCAGTGACCAGGCAAAGGACTACATTCCCCACTATGATACCCCACTATGATAAGCTCTGCATAGGCAACGCATAACTTCTTGCTATTCTTTATACCTTAAAGTCCCTCTATCTGGATCAAGTCAATAGCAATGTTTTTCAATAGCAGAAAGTAAGTCTTTTAAAGCAGAATGAGAAACTTGCACTCCCAAGCTTTTCAACAAAGTCTTTTAAGACTTGCATATAGGTCGGAGGTTTGGATTTTCGAATTATGTACTTATGTATTTATCGCTGATTAAATCATGGAGTTCTCTAAAAAAAAAAAAAAAAGACTTGCATATATGCTTAGGGCTTCCCTTGTGGCTCAGACGGTAAAGCGTCTGCCCACAATGCGGGAGATCAGGGTTTGATCCCTAGGTCGGGAAGATTTTCTGGAAAAGGAAATGGCAACCCATGCCTCATTGTTACTCTGATTGAATTATCCATGGGGTGTACTCACCAGGTACTTTCCACGTCCACCTCTTCGGTCGGAATTCCCTGCGTTCCTTGCCTCCTAAGGAGAAGCTCCGAAAGCTGGTTTCCCTTTCAGGTCCCTGTTGGGGCGCCACTTGTCTAGTCCAGCTCGACAGCACGGGTTCCCCAAAGCGCCACCGTGGCAAAAGAATGAGAAACACTCAAGAAAGGGAACCAACACCCCCACGAGGTGAAGGCGCCCAAACTGATTTCAAGTCTGCTTTATTATACTTTTTGAGACTTCCTTGTACGTGTTTACATGAGCATAGCAGGTCAGGTGGCCTTCAATGATAATCCTGTGCAGTTAACATTTAATATTTTTGTATCCCTGTTTTTCTGCCTCAAGGACAGAGACCCAGGTAATCTTTATGTGCCTCCCAGGCACCAAGGATAGGAACAGTCTGTTGATGGCTTTCCAACCCCAGGTGTCCATCCTGCTTTCAAGATGTTTTCTGTTCCTTCTTGGATTCCTTCAGGAATCACATACTGAGTCATGTCCTCTCAGCAAGATTGTTTAATTCTTTTGTCAGGCCTTTTAGTAGGCCTGTCTCCTACAAAAACGATTCTTTAAGCCGCAGCAGCTGTTCAAATAAATGAATCTATTTTTCTTCACGGCTTCGAAGTGGCTCTAAAGGTAATCAAAACCAACAGTTCTTTAAGGTTTATTAAAATTAAATCATTCCCAAGTTAGCACCTTAAAGTCTCACATTTTGATCCGCTCCCATCCTCTCTGTCCTTGCCTATGTCAATCACTCTCTAATGCAGACTTTACCACCCGAAACTTGGGCTCTTTCCTGGGTGTTCCTGGCCCAGTACTGCCCAAGACTTCAGGGCCCAGAGCTCACAAAAGTCAGCGTGGACCCACAAAACAGCCCCAAAGATTCTCCTCCTAACCTGCACAAGTGTCTACACCAGCCAGGGTCCGAAACCGGAATCAAGGCGACCCCGCCAAGAAAAGAAAGAAGAGCATCCCGGGGCAGGAGGTGGGTGGGTTGCAGCCGAACCTTATCCGGCTCGTAGGGGTCACGCAGGGTCACGCACGGCGCCGCAGAGCCTGCCGGGAGCTCCGTGTGCAATGGCGACGCCAAGCCTCCGAGGTCGGCTAGCACGGCTTGGGAATCCGCGGAAGCCTATACTGAAGCCCAATAAGCCTCTCATCCTAGCTAACCATGTCGGGGAACGGCGCCGGGAGAAGGGCGGTGAGTCCTCAGCCTTGGAGGCCCCAGAGCGGAAGCTGGAATAGTGCCGAAGGCTACTGGGTGGGAGGGTCGGAAAGTAAGGGTTTCTTTGTGACTGAGGATCCTCCCGTTCTGCTCCTCCAGAGGCGACCTGTATCACGGAGATGTCGATAATGATGGCTTGCTGGAAGCAGAATGAATTCCGCGACGAAGCGTGCAAAAAAGAGATCCGCGACTTCTTCGATTGTGCTTCGAGGGCTGAGGTGACAGGAGGCTTCTGGGGTGCCCTTTTGAGAGGAAAATAGGGGGCATACAGTAGTGGTTCTTTCTGCTCTTGCTTGGTGATAAGAAAGTCCCTCTCATTCTGAAAGGGAGAGGAGATTTTTGGAAGCTACTTGATCACGCCAGAGTGGGAAAGGTTACTGTTTTGAAATCGCTGTGATGCTGAGAGATTTGTTTCATTGCTTTCAGCTTTACCGGGTGCAAAATGAGGTTAATAATTAATATTCGTTTTATAGAATTTTTTTTTATCAAGTGAAGACATGCATGGGAAAGCCACTTTTTAAAGTTTAAATTGCTTTTCAAATAGACATTATTGTTTAAACTAGAGACAGTAAAGGACAGATTGTTTAGTTTCCAGACTAAATTGCCGACTGGGAATTGTATACTAAATTGTATAATTCAGATTTTACAATCATTCGTGGATCCCAAGTCCTATGAATGAAAGGGAACTGGGAAGATGACACAGATCTCCAGGCTGGTTAACACCTTAGCGTAATTTGGGTTGTGTGAGAACTATTAGCTTAGGTCAGGGCCAACTTCAGAGCTGTCATTTTAATTTTTGTTCTGTGTTTTCAGGCAGCCCGAAAAATGAGATCAATCCAGGAGGATCTGGGAGAGTTGGGGAGTTTACCTCCCAGGAAGTTGAATAAGCTGTTACAGAGGTTTCCTAACAAGCCTCACCTCAGCTGAAAATGGAGGAGCATTTTCAGTGACTGGACTTAGCTTCTGAGAATTAAACAGAGGCATTTTAGAGATATTTGCACTGCCATGCTCTCTTTGAAGAGTAGAAAGAGGCAAAACACTGTCTTTTTTTGTCTTTTTTTTTTTTTTTTTTTTTTACCCTTTGGAAACATTATGTGGGTGGAAATTTTGCTTTATTTTGAAATAAAATCTTCTGAAGAGAACTTGGCCTTTTGTCGTGGATTAGGTACTCCCACCGTAGTTGAACCTTGCGTCCTCCCCTACATTCTGAAAGGTGTTTGCTCCCTGATTTGCACCAGGAGCAGGACAAAAACCTTTATGTTGTCCTGCAATTGAGGTCCTTTATACCATTTAGTGCCCTTGCCTTTGGATGCGTTAAGGTTGTTATCCGTATGTGCAGTTTTTTGCCATCATCTGTAAGTATATTTAGAGACGACCTATTTTTGTGCATAGCCTCTGTAAGGTGCTGCTGGAATAATCAGAGGCTCACAAATTAATAACCCACAGTTACTGCAGATGAATTTTATTTGGCCCACACAGTTAAAATTTATGTTAGCTGACCACAATAGAAACTGTCATAAAAAGTCCACTTTTTCGCTTCCCTTAAAAAAAAAAAAAATCAAAAGATCTGACAATCCTAGTTTCTTATCTCCACATGGAAATAAAGATTAATCAAATAGAGTTGATTATCTCCATTCTCCAGAGATCTGGTCATGGGACTCCCCCAAGTGGTGAGACTAAGACTTAATTGGCAATTATCATCTTTATGTATTACCTGTTCAGTAGTGTCATTATCTGCTTTCGTGACCTCTTGATATTCTATAGCCTGCCCTTTTAGACATAACTGAGTTAACTTTTTTATGTACTTTACAGCACATAATATCCCCGTTAAATGTACAAAGGGATCAGCGGGGGTTTTAAAGCTCCAGTGGGATAATTATTAAGATAAATGAAGGGGCCATGCCTCCTTGAAGCACATACCCCATACCACCACATATCCCACTGATGGAGTACTGGACAACTGCCTATTCCGCCGGCTGAGGCTGTTAGGAAGAAGTTCCGTGCTTAGGTACTGTGGACTAGCCTTGAAGTTCTTAACCTTTGGTCAATAGACTCCCAGTAAGAGGTCTGTGAATATGGATGAGAACAGAAAAAGTTATCTTTAACCACAACTGAAATTGAGTATTTCAGTTAGCACTGGGAAACAACACTATTATTAGCAATACCTATATGAAACCACAATATTTTATACCTTACAGTTTGTTACAGATGTCTCAATATTTATACTCATCACAGGGAAGCCTGGCGTGCTGCTGTCCGTGGGGTGGCAAAGAGTCAGACACGACTGAGCGACTGAACTGAACTAAATTTATTAATATTTTGATAATTGTATATCAACATAAAATATTTTCTTTATAATTCTTTGATTTATTCTATTTATAAACAATCTGAGGGACCTCCCAGGTGGTCCAGTGATTAGTACTCTGCATCCAGTGCAGGGGGCACAGGTTCAATCCCTGTTCAGGAAACTAAGATTCCACATGTGGCCAAAAATATATAAATAAATACTTAAAAAAAAATACTATTGCGGGGGCCGGTGGCGGGGAGGGGGGGGGCGGGGGGGGGCGGTCCCGGGTCTTCACCAGGTTGCTATGGCACACACAGAAAAGGTTAGGAACATCTAGACTCAAAGGCCCCACTGACAACAGTACTACCACCTCCCGAAATCAAATGCCTTCTTTTCCTGGTGCTTCGCCAATTAGGCCCCATAAAAAGTCTTCTGGAATGCAGGCTTCTGAACTACAATTCCCAGAAGGTGGTGGGGCCCTGGGCCTATCCAGAGTTAGGACAATAACCCCACCCAATGGTTCCTGTGTTTGTCTCTTGACAGCCTACAATTCCCGACATGCGTGGCGGCTGCTTATTCCTTGGGAGTGTTACGGGCGCCGACTTATTGCTGGGATCTACAGTCATTTCGTATACTTTTGGGGGTTGGCTTTCTCTTAACGGTACTGGGGGTGAGCTCCAGAAAGAAAATAAAAGTAGCATTTAAACGGCTCCCTTCTGTCCGCGCGCACCGGGTCGTGTTCCTGGGCGCGTGAGGGCGGAAGTGGTGGTGGCCGGCGCGGCCGGAAGTTCAGATCAGCTGATGGGGGAGGCGGCGCCGCAGCCTCTAAGAGGCCCCGGCTGCCGAGCGCTTCGTCCGGGCCCTGAGTCTCCGAGTCTGGCTGCGATCCCTGTTCACACCTAGCAGTTGGGCAAGGCCCCGTCCCATATCTCTCCCAGGCCTGAGATCCTCGTCCGGCACGGCCGCCCTGAGCGCCCCGGCCACCCCCAGCCCCGGCTCGCCCCTCAGGCCCCGGGCGTCCCCACAGTCCCCGGCCGGCGGCCCAGGCCCCGGATCCGCGGGGGGGGACCCGGCTCCAGGGTGCGGGCCCCATGGAGCTGATGTTCGCCGAGTGGGAGGACGGAGAGCGCTTCTCTTTCGAGGATTCGGACCGCTTTGAGGAGGATTCGCTCTGTTCCTTCATCTCTGAGGCTGAGAGCCTCTGCCAGAACTGGCGGGGATGGCGCAAACAGTCAGCGGGGCCCAATTCCCCCACTGGCGGCGGTGGCGGAGGTGGCAGTGGCGGTACCAGAATGCGAGGTGAGAGAGTGGGCTGGCCGTGCTCCGGCCTTTCTCTAGAGCTGTCCCTAACCGGGAGCTGTCCCGGACGGGGAGCTGTCCCAAGCTTAGAACGGACTTCAGGACTCGCTTTTCCTGTCTTCCTGGGGCTGCCTTCTCCACACCTGCGTGTGTGTGTGTGTGTGTGTGCGCGCGCGCTTTTCCGGTCTTCCTGGGGCTGTCTTCTCCACACCTGCGTGTGTGTATGTGTGTTGGAGTGATGACTGGGGAATCCTGAGTTGGATAGGATTAACAACAGAAAGTAGATCTTTTGTCGTTCATTGGCCTTAGAGATAGGGTAAAAGGGAATTCCCACTTTGACCTGGGAGTACTTATCCAGTTCAGCCTGAGGCAGGGCAGAGAATAGAAATGAATATGAGTAGGGGGCCGATTGTGAAGAAGTGACCACTTGAGGTGTCACCCCATTGCAAAGTGCACTTGGAGCTGCTTTTCAAGGTGATGATCTCTCATCCCAGCTGCACCAAGAAGGGATTCCATCCAGAGGAAAGTGGAGGTGAACTGGCTGGTGAGAGCAGATGTCACATAGGTTTAGATCAGAGGCTTGGTTCCTGGCCGAATTGAATACCAGTCAGAAACCATGGCTGGGACCAATGTATTAAAAACTTAGATTTCCGTCACCTGGAGCCTGGGGAGGAGTGTAGATACTTGGTTCCAGAGTCTCATGAAACATTGTTTTCGCTTGAGTTTCTTCCATCCTTGGGTCTTTCAGTGAGTTAACTGATTAATGCTGTGAAGGATTTGTTTTTATTAAAGAGGATGGAAGAGGAGAGTCGTGATAGCAGAAGTCCTGCAGGCTCAGGACTCAGGACATTCTTTCTTTGCCTTCCTCAAGGCACAGTTTTTTCCTGGGCTTCATTGGAAGTGGACTTTTTTCACCAGTTGAGGGGTTTAATTTGTGATTCTACTGTGGACATTCTAAGGTCCTGTTTTTCAAACTGTCCTGCAGAGATTTCCAGCACTCCTTAGGGAAAGAGAGTAACTTACATGTGTCACCACTTAGAAGTGATAATATTTATCTTCACTTAGATACCATATGCCCTGTACACACACACACACACACACCCACACACGCACGTGCACGGCGGCAGTTTCGCTGTGGGTCTTCTGTGGCCGCTCTGCTTCTTTCATATTTGCATGTGTGGGTAGTCTTGGGGCTTAGAGCTCCCTCATTCAGGGAAATAACTGAAGATGGTGAAGATTTTTAACATAAGTCAACTATACTCCAGTTTTAAAAAAAAGTTTTCAACATATTGGTATCTTCTTGAACAGGTTAAAATCTAGGAAAACACGTCATTTCCACCCCTTCCCAACCCGACCCTTTTTCGGTCACTGACTGGAAGAACCAAAGGAAACTAACTTATTTAGAAAAGTTCCTTTCAGCTCCATCATTTTCTAATATGTGTTTTAATCCATCAGTTTGGTGAAATATGCAGTTTTTTGTATCTTTTTGATTAAAACAATGTGTTACACTTTGAATGATAACTACATTCAACTCCAGGTGATTCCAGGAGCAGCAGTCAGATTACCTTAGGATAACCTAACCCCCTTCCCAATCCCCCACTCCAGGGCATTTGTTGTGGAAAGCCAGGGTTCAAGTGCCAAAGAAAGGGCAGACTCTCTTGCTTCCGGAGGCTCCTCTCTTAAACTCTTCTGGGTTCTAGACTGCCTTTCCTCCTTAGGTGGAGGCACGGAGTCATTTAGAGAAAAAGGATAGTTAAAAAAAAAGCAATTAGAGAAGAGAATGACTGTGAGATATATTAATAGTGTAATATGAATCTAAAGTGCCAGGTATATGGCAAACTAGATGCCAAGCCAAGTGAGACTCATTACTTTCAGGGACCCTGGAACACACCGGTTTGGCCAGGAGTTTCTGGGACATCCCAGGCATCTTCCAGTAGGCTGTTGCCCGGGGTTTGTTTATCTCCCTTTCCTCAGATAGAGTCTTAAGGATTAATGTATCCTGACAGAGGGGGTCCCTTGGTTTTTCATCCAGATGTCCTCCTTTCATAGTGAAAGTGGGGGACCCCAAGATGTAGACTGGCATTGGTGCTGAATAATCATGGCCCTTTGCATTGCCCTTCCTCTTTCTCCTCACCTTGACCTTTGTTTCCGTAGATGGACTGGTGATCCCACTGGTGGAGCTGTCAGCAAAGCAGGTGGCATTTCATATCCCATTTGAAGTGGTGGAGAAAGTTTACCCCCCAGTGCCTGAGCAGCTACAACTGCGCATTGCTTTTTGGAGCTTCCCTGAGAATGAAGAGGATATTCGGTGAGTCTAAAGGCCTGATGGTGGAGGGGTGGGGCCCTGAAGTTGCGCCTGTGTGCCAGGCTTCCCAAGGAGCAGAGGAGATGCTGTGCTTGGGGCTGTGGTAAAAAGACAGCAGGGGCAGGGAGTACCTGGGACTTTCCCCAAGAAGGTGTAACACTGGGGAGAGTGCCCAGGGCAGGGCAGTCTCTGACAGGGTCTGTAGGGTATTTGATACACATGGCCATGTCCTCTTCTTCACTCACAGACTCTATTCCTGCCTGGCCAACGGCAGTGCAGATGAGTTCCAGCGAGGGGATCAGCTGTTCCGCATGAGGGCTGTGAAGGACCCTCTGCAGATAGGTATGGGTCCTGTCCTGCCTTGTGGTACTTCTGGCTCCTCCCTTTCCCTGTGTTAAGAATTCAGGAACTACTGCAAGAAGCTGGAGCAGGTTGTCTAAATGACCACAGGTTCAAACGCAGAGGCCTGCGTCTTGGCGGCCCTCCCTGGCCATACCCACGTTTCTTCCCAGGGTTCCACCTGAGTGCTACAGTGGTGCCGCCTCAGATGGTCCCCCCCAAAGGAGCCTACAACGTGGCTGTGATGTTTGACCGCTGCCGAGTCACTTCCTGCAGCTGCACCTGTGGTGCTGGGGCCAAGTGGTGCACCCATGTCGTGGCCCTCTGCCTCTTCCGCATCCACAACGTGAGGCCCTCCCCATTTATCCTGGCCCTATCCTCCACTCCATCCCCTCCTTCTCTGCTGCATCCCTGGCCACAGTGTGAACCCCTTTGCCTCCTGGACTCTGCCTCTCTGTCCCCAGCTCCGGTGTCGGCAAGTCTTTCCTCAGATTGTTTGACTTCTCTCGGTGCTCCCTTCAGGCTTCTGCAGTCTGCCTGCGGGCCCCCGTGTCAGAGTCCCTGTCTCGGCTGCAGAGGGACCAACTGCAAAAATTTGCTCAGTACCTCATCAGTGAGCTCCCACAGCAGGTGAGGGAGGTTGGCACGCCCTTCTCCAACCAGCTCTAGGGCTGCGTATCAGCCTTCCTGTGAGGCCCTGGCCTCCTCAGGTCACTTCTGCCTTTGTGTCCCTTTCTCTGGTCAGATCCTCCCCACAGCCCAACGTCTCCTGGATGAACTCCTCTCCTCCCAGTCAACAGCCATCAATACAGTGTGTGGAGCCCCGGGTGAGTGTGGTGAGGAAGAAGGGTAGCAGGAAGCAAGCAAGCTGGGGATGCAGAGCGCCACTTACCAAGGCAGATCCAAGCCCCTGCCTCCAGGTGACTGACTGCTTGTTACCCCCAGACCCCACAGCAGGGCCCTCCGCCTCCGATCAGAGTACGTGGTATTTGGACGAGTCGACGCTCACCGACAACATCAAGAAGACACTGCACAAGTTCTGCGGCCCCTCCCCTGTGGTGTTCAGGTAAACTGGGTCTCTTCGTGCCGTGTCTGTGGTGGAAGGGGCACTTCCTCCAGGCTGTGGACAGGTCCTTTGTTTCGTCAGGGCCCACCTCCCCCACCTCCATTCCCTGTGTCGGTTCCCTGCCTGGTGCAGAGGAGACGTTACTAGTGCAATCAGTGGGTGGTGAGAATTTTAAGTAGTCACAGAGTGGTCTGTCCTCAGGTAGAGCATGCGTTACTTTTCTTCCTTTCAGCAACTGGGAAACTGAGGCAGAGAGCGATTAAGAATTTTTGTCAGGGTCATACTTTTCCCCTGTACTTTGTGTTTTGAACCCTTTTGTGTCAAAGTCGTGTTGCTCTTTCACCTGCTTTATTCAGCCCCATCTTAGGGTCATCATTTTCCACTCTGCGACTTTCACAGTGATGTGAACTCCATGTATCTGTCTTCCACGGAGCCTCCGGCCGCTGCCGAATGGGCATGTCTGCTGCGCCCTCTGAGGGGCCGTGAGCCAGAGGGCGTCTGGAACTTGCTTAGCATCGTGCGGGAGATGTTCAAGCGAAGGGACAGTAATGCTGCCCCCTTGTTGGAAATCCTCACTGACCAGTGCCTCACCTATGAGCAGGTAGTTCTCCCAGAGCCAGGTAACCCCATGCTGGTTCATCCTCTCCCTTTCTCAGCCGCACCCCCTTCTTGCTGACAGGGACACTGGAGTGGGCTACTCTGTCTTTCTCTGACTTAGTAGGTTCATCTCAGAGCCCTCTTTGTTTCCAGATAACAGGCTGGTGGTACAGCGTGCGCACCTCAGCCTCTCACAGCAGCGCCAGTGGGCACACAGGCCGGAGCAATGGGCAGTCCGAGGTGGCGGCCCATGCCTGCGCCAGCATGTGTGACGAGATGGTCACCTTGTGGAGACTGGCCGTGCTGGACCCCGCACTCAGCCCCCAGCGGTGAGTCTCCCCCAAGGCTCACCACGGTCCGGAGGCAGCCCAGCCCTGGGTGACCCAGCCTTCATCTCCTCATGCACACACACTTACCACTCTTCTAGTCCTGGGGAGATGGGAGGTGCTGAGCATTAGGTTTCCAGTGATTTATGAGTCCTTTTCCTGGAAGGCCCTTCCGTAAGTAGCCCACTCTCCCAAATCCCTGAGTGTTCAAGTGATGTCTGTGGGGCTGGCTCAAGAAGTGCTTCCCAGGGTCCTTCCCTGTAACCCACTTTTGGGGTTCGTCATCGCCCCCTCTGCACCCCTCCCTCCTTGGTACAGAGTGTAGCCGCCCACACCTCCCAGCAGCGTGCCCCCTCTTTGTTCCCCCAGCCGCCGGGAACTGTGTGTGCAGCTGCGCCAGTGGCAGCTGAAGGTGATTGAGAACGTGAAGCGGGGACAGCACAAGAAGACCCTGGAGCGGCTCTTCCCTGGCTTCCGGCCGGCGGTGGAGGCCTGCTACTTCAACTGGGAAGAGGCCTACCCACTGCCCGGTGTCACCTACAGCGCCACTGACCGGAAGCTGGCCCTGTGCTGGGCCCGAGCCCTGCCCCCTCGGCCAGGCGCCTCACGCAATGGGGGCCTGGAAGAATCCCGGGAGCGGCCCCGGCCTCTTCCTGCAGAGCCAGCTGTGCGGCCCAAGGAGCCGGGGGCCAAACGCAAGGGATTGGGTGAGGGTGTCCCTGCGTCACAGCGGGGTCCCCGCCGCCTCTCGGCTGAGGGGGGAGATAAGGCATTGCATAAGATGGGTCCAGGTGGGGGCAAAGCCAAAACGCTGGGTGGGGCTGGCTGTGGGGGCAAGGGCTCAGTGGGCAGCGGGAGCAAGCGCCGGCTGAGCAGTGAGGACAGCTCCCTGGAGCCGGATCTGGCTGAGATGAGCCTGGACGACAGCAGCCTGGCCCTGGGTGCAGAGGCCAGCACCTTCGGTGGATTCCCTGAGAGCCCGCCACCCTGCCCCCACCCTGGTGGCTCGCGAGGCCCTTCTACCTTCCTTCCTGAACCTCCAGATACTTACGAAGAAGATGGTGGCGTGTACTTCTCAGAAGGGCCTGAGCCTCCCACAGCCTCTGCTGGCCCCCCTGGCCTGTTGCCCAGGGAGCTCTGTACCCGGGACGACCTCCCTTCCACAGATGAGAGTGGCAATGGACTCCCTAAAACCAAAGAGGCAGCCCCTGTGGTTGGCGAGGAGGATGACGACTACCAGGCATACTATCTGAATGCCCAGGACGGGGCTGGGGGCGAGGAAGAGAAGGCCGAGGGTGGGGCTGGGGAGGAGCACGACCTGTTCGCTGGACTGAAGCCGCTGGAGCAGGAGAGCCGCATGGAGGTGAGGGGACTTGGACAGGACTCTGAGGGTGCCCCATGGCCATAGCTGGGAGAGGGACCATCAGCCTCTGGGAGTTAGAGGACTGTTGTGCGATGGTTAGAATCCTGTAGCAGGCTCCTCACTGGCCTCGCTGCCTACAGTCCATTCTCTTCTCTGTCTGCTGATTTTCCTAGAATGTTTGGTTGTGTCATTCTGCTACTTTAACTCTTCAGTGGTTTCCCACTGCCCTTAGGGTGGAAGTGAAGGTCCTCGGCATGGCCTGCAAGGCTCCACTTGTGATCTTTGCCTGCCTCTCCAGCTTCATCTAGCTACTGTTGTACTATACTCAGTTGAGCCATTCCCATATCTTGCCATACTCTCCTATATCCGTACTTGTGCATGGATCGGTCTGTCTGGACTGTTTTTCCCTCATCTGGTTAGCCCCTGTTCCTTCTTCATGCCTCAGAGATCTTAGAGATCCCATCCTTTGGAAGGTCTTCTCTGAGACTGCCCCAGGTCCCAGCGAGGCATCCCCCCATCTGCTCCCCTCTGGACCTTTCCCAGTAGTAGCTGGCTGCACACCTGTGTATGTGTCTGTGTCTCTAACTGGCTGTGAGTTTCTGGTGGGACTGGCACAGGGCCCAGTGGATAGTCGGTGTTCACGGGAGATGTGCTGCCTGAGTGAGTGTGGTGTCCTGCCCCTCGGGAGCATTAGGGCTTCAACACGTCTGGTGCCCATGTCCTTTATCCAGATATTGTTTGCCTGTGCTGAGGCCTTGCATGCGCATGGCTACAGCAGTGAGGCCTCCCGCCTCACCGTGGAACTTGCCCAGGACCTGCTAGCCAACCCACCTGACCTCAAGGTAGAGCCGCCCCCCGCCAAGGTGAGACCCCTTACCCTTCCCTCTGCATCACCCCCAACCCTCCCTCACACCCCCAGGTGAGAGTCTCCTTCTTCTTCCACCAAGGTGAGTCAGACTCATCTGCCTGCCTCCTTGTGCTTCCCTCACTAGGGCAAGAAGAATAAGGTATCTACAAGCCGCCAGACCTGGGTGGCTACGAACACACTGACCAAGGCAGCTTTCCTATTGACAGTGCTAAGTGAGCGTCCAGAGCACCACAACCTGGCCTTCCGAGTGGGCATGTTTGCCTTGGAGCTCCAGCGCCCCCAGCTTCTACCAAGGCCTTGGAGGTCAGAGGTTCTCTCTGGACCATGTGCTGCCATCTCCTTAGAGCCTTGCACCTTGATGTCCATCAGGTATTAGCGGTCTGAGCTCCTCCCTGTGCCCTCAGGTGAAGCTGGCCTATCAGGAGTCTGAGGTGGCCACTCTGCTCAAGAAGATCCCTCTGGGTCCAAGTGAGATGAGTACGGTGCGCTGCCGGGCAGAGGAGCTTCGTGAGGGGACGCTCTGTGATTATCGGCCAGTTTTGCCTCTCATGTTGGCCAGTTTCATCTTTGATGTGCTCTGTGCTCCAGGTATGATGCCTGACTCAACAGAAAGTGGGGAACTGGGGCAGGGTAGCTTTCTCTAAAGAGAAACCAAGAGCCCCAAGGCTTTGAGCTCCCTTTAAGACACATCGGACAGCTTCTTAGGATCTAGAATGATGAACATCTTGGGTTTCTTCCCTTTTATTCTGTCCCATGTTACTTCTATGTAACTTACCCCAACTTTTATCCAGTGGTTTCTCCCACGGGTTCCCGACCCCCAAGTCGCAACTGGAACAACGAGATGCCCGGGGATGAGGAGCTGGGATTTGAAGCAGCAGTTGCTGCCTTGGGTGAGTCTGTCAGTGTCTTGAGCCCATGTGTGAGCTAAGCCTGGCCCAGGTCTTGAAGGGCGTTGAGACATGGGCCCTCTGTGGAAAGGGGAAAGCTAGCGTAAGATGTAGGGCCTACAAGACTGTCAAGAATTTAGGGCAAAAACGTGTGCTATGAACATTGGGTGTTACAAGGACAGCAAAATCGAACTCTAGGGTAAAGCTCTAGGAAGGGGATAGAGTGTGGGATGTGTTAAAGGATCCGTTAAGTTCCAGGTAGGTGGACAAAACACTGAATGAAGACACAGGGGCAGTTAAGTCTTCGTGAGAGTGAGGAGCCCAGCTTCCCTGAAGTGATGGATGTATCAGGACAGTAGAGGGGCCAAACTATGAAAGTCTCAGATAGCAGACCAGTTTAGGCAGTGGGCATCTTCCACAGGGAATACAGTTGAACCCCTTACTTCACACGCTGGTGGCTGGGAGCCCTGTCCTGGGAGTTCTGGCCACTCACAACCCCCTGGGCACCTCTTTTCTCACAGGCATGAAGACAACAGTAAGTGAGGCAGAGCACCCACTGCTGTGTGAAGGCACACGCCGGGAGAAGGGCGACCTTGCCCTGGCCCTGATGATCACTTACAAAGACGACCAGGCCAGACTCAAGAAGGTGAGGGGCTGCGGCACTGGGGTTAACAGGCAAAGAGAGCACATTTTACTTTTCTTGGGGTTTCCAGTATGATGAGAAAGGGCTATTCTTTAAGGAGATAACGGGGGAATCTTGGAACACCTCGTCAGGAACATGAGAGACCATTGGTTCTTATAGGAATGCTTGGGCTTGAGGTGGAAGAAGAGAAGAGGGCATAAAGTCGTTCATTCATTTCAATATTTATTGAATATGAATATACTCAGTCCTGGGGTCAGTGTTACAGGGCATACCAAGACATGTAAGCCAGCCCCTGTCTTCTAGAAGGTTCTCCTGTGGAGGAAAGCCTTCCTGAGGAGGAAGTTTTAAGCTGCTACAAGGAGAAAGAAAAGTTAATAGAAGACAGGAGATAAAGGTCCTCCTGTCACCGCTTCTCTTTCAGATCTTAGACAAACTCTTGGACCGAGAGAGCCAGACGCATAAACCACAGACACTGAGTTCGTTCTATTCATCCAGCCGCCCGGCCACAGCCAGCCAGAGGTCTCCTTCAAAGCATGGGGGCCCATCTGCCCCAGGGGCCCTGCAGCCTCTGACCTCAGGCTCTGCAGGGCCTGCTCAGCCAGGGAGTGTGGCAGGGGCTGGGCCAGGCCCCACTGAGGGCTTCACAGAGAAGAATGTGCCTGGTGAGGTGGGGGCACTGGGCAGGGGGGATGAATGGTCTGGAGCCATGTTGGGTTCCCCTTTCCCAGGCTCATCCCGGTGTCCTATTTTCCCGATGTAGAGAGTTCCCCACATTCCCCCTGTGAGGGTCTTCCACCTGAAGCAGCTCTGACCCCAAGGCCAGAGGGGAAGGTCCCCAGCCGCCTGGCACTTGGCAGCCGTGGAGGCTACAACGGACGGGGCTGGGGCTCACCAGGGCGGCCTAAGAAGAAGCACACAGGTACGACAACCCATGGGATGACGTGGAGGGAAGGATATTCCTAAAGGTTGGAGTCTGACTTCTGGAGCACATTTCTGAGACTGACTTGTCTTGTGGGTTAGGCATGGCCAGCATTGACAGCAGTGCCCCTGAAACAACGTCGGATAGCTCCCCAACATTAAGCAGGAGGCCGCTGAGAGGGGGCTGGGCCCCTACCTCCTGGGGTCGAGGACAGGACAGTGACAGCATCAGCAGCTCTTCCTCAGACTCCCTTGGCTCCTCGTCCTCCAGTGGAAGTCGCCGGGCCAGTGCCAGTGGAGGGGCCCGGGCGAAGACTGTTGAAGTTGGCAGGTCAGTGGGAAGAAATAAATACCCTTCTCTTCTGCCCTGGCCCACCCCGAGAGCCACATCCCTAGGGTAATGCAACCAGTCCCCCTCAATGTCCTCACTTCCCTGGTTTTTTCCAGCCTCCCTGGACACCCATTTCAGAGAAACCCCAATCCCGGTCCCTACCCCATTGCCCCTTCAGGTACAAGGGCCGCCGTCCCGAGAGTCATGCCCCCCATGTACCCAATCAGCCGTCAGAGGCAGCTGCACACTTCTACTTCGAGCTGGCGAAGACAGTGCTGATCAAGGCAGGGGGCAACAGCAGCACTTCCATTTTCACACACCCATCTTCCTCAGGGGGCCACCAGGGTCCTCACCGCAACCTGCACCTTTGCGCCTTTGAGATCGGGCTTTATGCCCTTGGCCTGCACAACTTTGTTTCTCCCAACTGGCTCTCACGTACTTACTCTTCCCACGTTTCCTGGATTACAGGTAAGTCTAGTATCTTTTGATTTGGGTATGGGAAGGGAATTAATGCATGGTGGTAAGAGCCTTATCCTTGTAGTTACTGACCCGATAGGAGAGATACCATTCCCATTCCCACTGCCTGTGTTAACCACATTCTGTTCTTCTCTCCTTTTCCTGAAGGCCAGGCAATGGAGATTGGCAGTGCAGCCCTGACTATACTGGTAGAATGCTGGGATGGGCACCTGACGCCCCCTGAGGTTGCGTCCCTGGCTGACAGGGCATCACGGGCACGAGACTCCAACATGGTGAGGGCAGCGGCGGAACTCGCCCTAAGCTGCCTGCCTCATGCCCATGCGTTGAACCCCAATGAGATCCAGCGGGCCCTGGTGCAGTGCAAGGAGCAGGTATTTCTAGAGGCCATTGGGGACCTGCTTTGGGACATCTGGGCAGGAAGGTTGGGCATGGGAAAAACTGATGGCCCAGGTCTTGATTTCACAATCCTGGCATTCATCAACTATGCGATTGGTCCTCTCATGGTGACAGTTGACATAGTAACGTGCTTTAACATCCATTACATCCTTTACAACTCTAAGGATGGGACTGTTCCTATACCAGAGAGATTATCACTGGGGGTGGAGTTCTTGGGGAAGGCCTGAGGGAGATGATGAACTTGGCTGGGAGTAGCTACATTAGGTTAGAACTGGGACTGCAACTTGGGTCTTGACTTCTGCTGGTCAACAGAGATTTGTTCATTGTCTGTGTGAAGCATTCACTGCTCTGACACTGACTCTGAACATTGGCTCTGACCTTGGCTGCCTCCCCAGAACCAGCCAACTCTGAAGAAGACATCAGCATTTGTCATCTAAAACTGTCCCTGAGTAAAGCCCTTCATCCTTAACCCTCTTTGCCCCTCCCTTTCAGGATAACCTGATGTTGGAGAAGGCCTGCATGGCAGTGGAAGAGGCGGCTAAGGGTGGGGGCGTATACCCCGAAGTGTTGTTTGAGGTTGCTCACCAGTGGTTCTGGCTATATGAGCAAACAGCAGGTGGCTCATCCACAGCCCGTGAAGGGGCTACAAGCTGTAGTGCCAGTGGGATCAGGGCAGCTGGGGAGGCTGGGCGGGGGCTGCCTGAGGGCAGGGGGGGCCCAGGGACTGAGCCGGTTACAGTGGCGGCGGCAGCAGTGACAGCAGCCACGGTGGTGCCAGTCATCTCGGTGGGGTCCAGTTTATATCCAGGTCCAGGACTGGGGCATGGTCATTCCCCTGGCCTGCACCCCTACACTGCTCTACAGCCCCACCTGCCCTGCAGCCCTCAATACCTCACCCACCCAGCTCACCCCGCCCACCCCATGCCTCATATGCCCCGGCCTGCCGTCTTCCCCGTGGCCAGCTCTGCATACCCGCAGGTGAGACCAGTGTTCTGGGAGGCTGGGCATGTTGGGGAGCTCACTGGGGGTTCACGGGTTGGAGGAGGGCACTCCGGGAGGATGATGGGGCTGTCCCAGAGTCCTGGTGAGGGGGTGAGAGTCAGGGGACCAGCCCCACTACGCTAAGAAATGCAGGGATGCCCAGGCCTGGGATGAACGGGAAAGAGCTCCATCCTAACGCAATTTGGTTATCTTCCTTTTCTTCTCCCCACCTCTAGGGTGTGCATCCTGCATTCCTAGGGGCTCAGTACCCTTACTCGGTGACTCCCCCCTCACTTGCTGCCACTGCTGTGTCTTTCCCCGTCCCTTCCATGGCACCCATCACAGTACATCCCTACCACACAGAGCCAGGGCTCCCACTGCCCACCAGTGTGGCCTGTGAGTTGTGGGGACAGGGAACAGGTGAATGGAGGGGTGGCACGCTGGGCAGGGGAGGTGGGGAGGGAATCGGTCCCCCTTTGGGCTCTAAGTTCCTTACATGGCCTTTATCCTACCCTCAGTGAGCAGTGTCCATCCAGCTTCCACGTTTCCAGCCATCCAGGGTGCCTCACTGCCTGCCCTGACCACACAGCCCAGCCCTCTGGTGAGCGGGGGTTTTCCACCACCCGAGGAGGAGACCCACAGCCAGCCTGTCAACCCGCACAGCCTACACCACCTGCATGCTGCCTACCGCGTCGGTGAGAGGACGTCCCTTTCTGCACCCTGACCAGCAGTGCCAGAGGCTCTTCAGTGGCCCTTCCCCACCCGATCTCTTAGTTTGTTTACTGGGGGGCTGGGTGATAGGCTGAGGTAAGGGGTAGGGGATGGACCCTCTCCATGGTCCCACCTTTTTCTCCCAGGAATGCTGGCACTGGAGATGCTGGGTCGCCGGGCACACAACGATCACCCCAACAACTTCTCTCGCTCCCCTCCCTACACTGATGATGTCAAATGGTTGCTGGGGCTGGCGGCAAAGCTGGGTAACACCTCCCCTCCCCAGGACCATTGTCCGCCCTCACCTGCTTCCCCAACCTTCCTATCCCAGACCTCCTTCCTAGCTCTTGCTCAGAGTTGAGGCCTTGGTCGGGTATGTGTGCGTGCGCGGGGGGCGGGGGGTGACCTCAGCTCCTGGGGTGGAGGGAGGCTCTCTGCCAGGCCAGAGCTGAGAGAGTAAAGCTGGGTCCCTAGGGCAGAGGTGGCCACCCCCGTCTCATGCCCCTCCCCTGCCCCCCAGGAGTGAACTACGTGCACCAGTTCTGTGTGGGGGCAGCCAAGGGGGTGCTGAGCCCGTTTGTGCTGCAGGAGATCGTCATGGAGACGCTGCAGCGGCTGAGCCCTGCTCACGCCCACAACCACCTGCGTGCCCCGGCCTTCCACCAGCTGGTGCAGCGCTGCCAGCAGGCATACATGCAGGTGACCACCTGGGCAGTACGGAGCAGGGTGAAACACTTGGGCAGGCAGGGGGAGGGGCCTGATCCTGTGCTCAGTGGCTGATCCTCCTCACCCCGTCCAGTACATCCACCACCGCCTGATTCACCTGACCCCTGCCGACTACGACGACTTTGTGAATGCCATCCGCAGCGCTCGCAGCGCCTTCTGCCTGACACCCATGGGTATGATGCAGTTCAACGACATCCTGCAGAATCTCAAGCGCAGCAAACAGACCAAGGAGCTGTGGCAGCGGGTCTCACTCGAGATGACCACCTTCTCTCCCTGAGTCTGACCCCCATAGGGCCCTATACGGGGACACAGGCCTGTGGCTATGGGGGCCCCTCACCAAGGGGTAATGAGTCTTGGCTGGACAGATCATCCCCACTCAGTTCCCCAGTAGCCCAGACTGGCAGCTGCTCTTGGGCTGTAGCTTGGGGCCAAGATGCCTCAGACCCTAGGAGCCTAGGGTTGGGGGAGACAGCCCTGTCTGGGAGCGGGCATTGGGTGGCCTCTGGTATTTATTTGGCATTTATAAATATATAAACTTTTTTTACTCTCGTCTGCCTGGGCCTTTCCCTTCTTTCCCTCCATGTGTGGATGAACCTTGAACTAGGGCAGAGGAAAAGTTGGATACTTCCTTTATTCTAGGTTTCTCCCACTCCAGCGAGGCACACAAAACAGAAAAATAAGAACGTTTATTAAAGTCATTTCTAGCCCACAGCTGGGGCTCATACTCAGCTCTATGAGCCATCGTCCGACCTCATCCCCATTCAATGTGAATGACATTAGGGAGGCCGGGCCACAGGTAGATCCCATTGATCCCACGGTAAGGGGTCCCTCCCATAGCCAGTATAGGTAGATACACTGCTGGGGATGAAGAGGGAAAGCACTGGATTAATACATTCCTCTACCCTCTGCCTGGACCCTCTCATTCCCTCCACCTTCCAAGACCATGGGCCAAAGGTGCCTAGTACCATCTTGCAGGGTATCAAGGGAATCCCCTTTATTACACCCCAAAACTATGGGAAAGGGATGCCCTACCCTTCTCAGCCATCCCAGGCCTGAAGGCCACTGAGGTAGAAGGGGGAGGGACTGCCCTGCTCTGGGCTTGCCCCTTAGGGAAGCCGGGGGCTTTTGCTGGTACAAGAGGCTGATACATCAGCCCGAACTGGAATGCTGCAGTTCTTCTCGAAGCCATGAGGGCACTGGCTGTCCAAGCCGGCTCAGCAGCTTTGACAGCTCCAAATTGTGGTTCCGGAAAAAATCCGTAAGGAAAAGGCGGGACTAACAGGAGAAAAAATGAAGTCAGAGGAGTAAGAATAGTAAGGAGTGGACAGGATCAGATAGCTCTTAGACGTGGAGAGGGAAACCCTGTCCCTGGTTTTCCTTACCTCAGCGTCCATATCTGGGTACTTCCGACCTTTGCTCTTTCCTAGACAACGAGTCTTGCCACCTTCAAGTCCCTGGCACCAGAATCCCTTATCTTCATCGAACCTGCTCAACAGGAAAAGGCCATAAAACAGAAAAGAAATCCAGGCCCCACAAATGAACACTACTACCTCTCCCAGCCCACAGGGTCACATGCCTCTCCTTGCAAGACAGGGTAAATTCATTTCTCTTCCAAACAGACATGGTCAACCTGCGTCCCCATTTCCCCCAGAGTCATCCTCCCCTGGGTCATGCTCTCCCACCTGAGGGTCCGTGTGTAGTTCAGAAAGGGTGTGATACCCAGGAACTTCTGGATGCTCTCCATTGAGGCAGCTGGGTTGGTACGCAGCTCTTGCCCATCCACAATCAGCAACTAAAGGGACAGGGATGTGGTTCCCTCTATATTCCTTAGAAGCCACTGGGCTGACAGGAAAAGGAAGGGGACCCCTGTGAGGGCTACTGGGGAACTGTACCTGTCCAGAGGGGAAGTAAGTCAGCCAGCGTTGTAAGTGAGTGGAATAGTAGCCGGGGACAAGACAACGGTTTTGTAGGGAGCGAAGTGCTGGAGGGGCCTGGGAGGAGGCTGAAATCACCTGGTAGAAGGTATAGTTCAGAGCAACTGGGTCTCCATGTGCTCGCTGATGCTGAAGGACAAGGGATAGGAAGGGAAGGAATCGGTGACCTGACAATTACTCTGCCTTTCCTCTTGGTCTGGTAGACAGACCCCTCCCCAAGGTGCTAGCTTCCTTTCCCGACCCTCACTCCTTCCTGTCTCTCCAGCGGTCACCACTTCTTTTCTAATGTGTCCCTAGCTTCAGACTCACCTGGTACCAGGAGTATGCCCTGTCAGCAGGGTTGGTGAGCACAGTGATGATCTTGGCTCGTGGCAGGAGGGCAGCTCCCCGCCGTGGTACAACCTCTGAGTCAAAGTACGTGGCACTTTTTTCAAATAGGAAATCAGTGCTGGCATTGGAAGGGACAGGGAAGAAATCCATGTACCTAGGAAGTAGTAGAGAGGAGAGGAAGACAATTTGCATAGAGAAGGGGCCAGATGCCCGTGCTGGTAGAAGCAGGATGGGGGAGGTTTAAGAGGAAAGGAATGTTCTGAGAAGCATCCCAGGTCTCACCAGTCAATGCCCTTGTGGTAATTAGGGCCGTTGAAGAACTGAATCTCCTCAAAGGTGCTGGGGCTAGGAAAACTGCTAGTCACAGCCGGATGCAGGCTCAGAAAGAAGTGAATAGCTGTGGTCCCTAAATGGGAGAGAAAGTCCAGGCCATGGTGGAAGAGAATCCAGCTCAACAACATCAGCTTGAAAGAGGTCAGAAAACAATCACTCTGGGTAGTAAAACACCCTTTAGCCAAACTACAGCGAGAAAAGAAAAGCTAGAGAGAGGTCCAGGGAAGGGTTAAAATGGTTCTCAGCCTTGACTGTGCATCGGAATCACTTGTGGATCTTTAAAAAAACAATGACAACAAAAAAAGACATAATTCTGATATACAACCAGGTTAAGAATCACTCAAGGGGACTTCCCTGGTGGTCCAGTGGTTAAGAATCTGCCTGACAATGCAGGGGACACCGGTTTGATTCTTGGCTGGGGAAGATCCCGTATGTTGTGGAGCAACTAAACCTGCTCGCCACGCATTCTAGAGACTGTGCTCCACAACAAGCCACAACGAGAAGACCACACACCACACTGGACAGCAGTCCCTGCTCACGTGCCGCAACTAGAGAAAGCCCGCACAGCCACAAAGACCCAGCACAGCCGAAACGAGAGTCACTCAAGGGACTGATTAATGAGGGGTGGTATGAGAAGGAAATTCTTTGGCCAGAGAGTTCTCTGGATTTAAGGCAAGGCAACAGAACTTGGCTAAGGATGATTCACCTGTCTTCTGGGGTCCCACAATGAGGAACTTGGGGAGCCGATCACAGGTTTTCTCCTTGGACCAGATATCTTTGTGCCTCTTGTCGTCACAGGGATTCTGAAGGGGAGGCCAATAATCAGATAATCTTTTCCTCAACAGCCACCCCCATCATGTCTCTAGGTCAGCCTGAGCTCCACCTCTACCTGCCAAAGGGGGCTTCGCTCTTGAGGGAAGAGGTCAAAGTACTTTCGTGCAAGAGGGACAGGAGGAAGGGTCTGTAGGCGCAGCCTCGTCCAGCACTGGAGAAAGCGCACCAGGCTCTCAAAGGTGTACAGGCCCAGCCGATCATTTCCATAATTAGACAGATGAGTCATAAAGATGCTGATCTGAAAGGGGGTGCCTGCATGTCAGATTTGGAGAGCCTACCCCACTTCAAAAGCGGGCTTGGTGAGCAAAAGTCTCAGCCTGCAAACACCGGCTGTCCCATCTTCTAGCCCTTCCTCTCAGCACCTTACCGGATTAAGCAGCACTGTCAGAAAGAGTTCTCCACCTCGGATGCTCCGGTCGAGTTCACGAGAGCCTCCTGGATACTCATTATAGAAGATTGTGTGAGTGAAGAGACCACATGTCTGCCGCGGCAGCACCTGAAAGAAAAAAAAGAAAAAACAGGGAGAGATGAGATTGGAAGGTAGAATGACAACTAGATGAAGGACAGAAGATTTGAGGCACTTTAGGATTCCTTGGGTTTATAGAGGACAGCTTGAAGTTACAGCAATAAAGCTCTTGCTCTATGCATTATGACTTTTCACCCCTCTACCCCCTATTATTATGGACGAGCTTGGATAATGCAGGTTGGAGGCTGGCCGATTGTGGGAGTTTGATTGAGGTTTGTACTGGGAGTCCCTCACCATAATGCCATTGTGAATGAAGCCACGGCGGTAGCGGGCAGGGCGGAGGTGGGGGTACTCCTCAGTGCTGGTCACCTGGATGCCCCACACAGATTTCCAGGCTTCATAGAGCTGTGTGTGGATGGGGTACACGCCGGAGTGGTGGGGGGCCACAGCATACCCCAGATCCGTGGGAATCCCATGTTCCTGGCAATGGGGCATAGACTCTCACCAGGACCTGGTGAGGTTTGGGGAGTAGAGGGTAAAGGGGGTGGGGATGCCTCTACAGAAAGAAAATAGGAAAGGACAAGGAAAGGGTACTCCGCTAGGGAAAGGTTGAAAAGGAAGCATTAGCTTTGGGGAAAAGTATGGGGAAGAGATCCAAGGTCTCACCAGAGCAAACTGTTTGTTGAGCCTCATCTGGTCAGCCAGCACGGAGCGATTGTGGAACAGATGTGGCTGCATGTGGCTCCACATGTGGGGGAACCACCAGAACTCTCGGCGGTGCTTCAGCAGCATGTCGTCCCCAGCATCCTCCTCCTCTGTCCCTATGACCACACACTGACCACTGACCACAGCCAGTTAGGCCCTGGTCCTCCTTCGTTCTGTACCAACATGAACCGCTTTCCATCCTTGGGACAACATGGCTGACCTCTGCCCACCTAGGACTATTCTCCCTATTGCCAACCTGCCCTCCAGCCACCCATGCTAACTGAAATTCCCTCCTCATAGCATTCTGACCCCAAACCTTGCCCCCTTTCTCCAACCTGTCTGCCCACGATGGACAGATCAAACTAAGACTGATATGCTGAAGGAACAGGCGAACGAGCTCACCAGTATGATAGAACTTGCCCGAGAAGCCCAAGTTGAAGGTGAAGTTGGGGACTAAGGTCCTGAGTTTGTTCTGCGTGGTCAACAGGGCCTGGGAAGAGTAGCAGGAACATGAGAAATCAGGAGAGAGCAATCTAAGGAGAAAATTGAGAAGTCGCATTCTTCTTGCCTGTAAAAGGGCAGGGAGCATTACCTATGACAAGCTTAGAATCAAGGGAGGGAGTCTGAAAGGACAGAGCCTGAAACAGCTTGTAAGGAAAGAAATTGGAGTCAGGAAAAAGAAAGACTGACCTCAACATCAGCCACCTTCATGCGGGTACCTTCCTTGCCCACAAAGATGTCATCGATGTCTACCAAGATGTAACGGTCAAGGTCCAAGCAGAGGCGCTTGCCAGTGAGGTATGCAACGGCATCGACGAAAACTAGTTTGTGGAGCCAGAAGGAGAGGCCGTGACCAAACAGCACCCGCTGGATGCCATCGTGAAGCCCCAGGTCCTGCACCACAGTGGGAAGCCGGGCCCGGCGAGGCACTGGTCCTGGCACAGGGGGCTCAGCCAGCCGAAGGCTGGCAAGAAGCACTGGTTCATAGGTGCTGTGGTTGGATTGGAAGATGGTCCAGTCATCACCGGGTAGTGGCCCAGGCTCCAGGCGGCTGGGACGTGTGAGATGTAGGAGTGGAGCTGTAGGATTCACTTGGTAGTCCCGAAGCCCCAAGTTTGAATGGAGAAAAAGGGGAAAGCCCTTGAGCTGGGCACTCAGTAGGCTGTGCTCATGGGCTCGGAAAAAGCCAATGATGCCTACACCGTACTCCACACAGTACCGGTCTAGCAGTTCCCGACTCCAGGCATCCAGGTTGACGTACTTGAGCAGGTTCTCATAAATGACCAAGACATACCGGCCACGGGTATGATCCGTCAGTGTGGGCATGTCCCCTCGGCCAGGTGCCAGCTCAGTGCTGTAACGAAAACGGCTAGACTCCAAGATGGCCACGATCTCCTGCCCCAGCTGCGAGTATGCACTCTCCACAAACACAAGGACCACGGGTTCAGTTCGCGCTGTCTCTGGAGGCCTGGGGGGCCGGGGTGGGACTGGAGGCCGAACCGGGCCAGGACCACCCGCTGCGCCACTGCTGCAGTCTCCCAAGGGGAGGGGCAATGGTTCCTTGGCCTTGGGGCTGGTGGATACGTAGTAAGCCAAGAAGCCCATGGAGCCCAGACTGAAAGCAATCAGCAGCAGTATGAGGCGGTGCAGTTCCAGCTGCCGAGCTGGGCGTACCACCTTCCACAGCTTGAGCATGGCGGGGAGGTGAGGCAGGGATGGGGACCACCTCAGGGGATGGGAGGTAGGAGTTCTATAGGCTGAGGCTCTCTGGGAGGGTAGAAGGATATGAAAAGAGGGGAAAGGGATTCCCGCAGGGTCAGCTCCCTGCGAAGGCGGAAACAAGTCCCCTTAGTATAGGGTAGAGGAGGTAGAAAGGGCAACAGGGGGCAATTGGACAGAGTTCATTGGTCTCAGGTCACCATGGCCCACTGGCCCATGCCTTCAGGATGCAAGTCTAGTCAGGCTCCACCTTTGGTCCGGTCTGAGCTTGTCACATCAGACGTCAGACAGAGTTCCTCACAACCTGTAAGAGAAACTGGTGCATTACTTCTCTCCTCGAAACTGTCATTAATCCATCCCCCCCATTCACCCCATCTCTCTTACCTCCTGCTCACAGGATGGTCTGTTCTCCAAGAACAAGCTCCTGTAGAAGAACAACACAATCTGAGTCTCATACCTTAGCTTCACAGCCTGTTCCCTTTCTTAGAATGCTGTCTAAATTCTCCTCCCTGAACTAAGTTCAGAACTGAAGCAGTATATCCATGGTCTGGAAGAGAACAAATCTCCCATCAGTAAGAGGCCAAATAGCCCAGGAGGCTGAAAATGAACCTGCTCTGAAAGGAGTTCCCAGCCTGTGACTGAGCAGTTGGTCAGCCAGTAGGGGGTCTGGTCTTCCTGTGAAGAAGGGAAGGAAAGCCCCAGAAGTCCCATGTTCCAACGAAATATCAGATAAGAGGAAACTCATGTGCCTGTTAATCTCCCTCATCTATCAAACCCAACATCTCAGGCTAACAGCACTAACGAACTTGCAGTTCAGTGGACACTATGATAGGGGAATTCAAGAGGAAAGACAAATGGTGCTAGCTAATCATTCTATTACTTTCCAAGCCCAGAACCTGAGGATTCTCTTCCCCACTCCTTGTGAAAAATTACTCACCCCTGCTCTTTACCTCACCTGTGCCAATGTCAGGAGGGGTGATAAAAATGCAGCCCCAGAGTAGGCCATATCACTGGCACCTAAGACAAGCTAGAGAGGTGAAACCAGAGTCTGTCTCCCTACCCACTCTGCTTCTCCTTCCTAACCTAGCCTGGATGGTACTACATCCTCATCACTAAACAGCTCAGAAGGGTCCTGAGCCAGCCGAGACAGACATGAAGGATTGAGTCCTATTACAGAAACAGAGCAAGCTTGAGTAGGGCTGGGTGGCAGACAGCAACAGGAGCTTAAGTAGTATCCAATCAATAACAGAGAAAGGAGAAAGTACCATCGGAGAATAGTTGTAAAGAGCTCTACATTTCAGAGACTTTCTTAAGAAGACCAACTAGAAGCTTTACTGTCACTCTCCCCATCTTAATCATTTCCAGTAAGGCCAGTGGCTGGCAATTTCTACCACTCACTCCCCACACATACACATTTTGGGGTGATTACGCAGAGATAGGGGTCCTTCAGAATTGAGAAAGACAGTTTAAGAACAGTTCAGCTTTGGCTTGAGTAAAACTAACTGGCATGAAAAGAGAGCTGGGAAAGGATCAAAATGGTGATGGGAAGGGGTGAATCCTAAGAGGAAACTTTTTGCAGTAAACACAGTAATGAGAAGAAATCACTGTACAGTGGGGGAAGTAGATACTGGGGGTGATCACTCATAATGTTAAGGATAATAGTTAACATTTACTGGGGGCTTATCTTTGCCAGACATTCTTCCAAGAGCTTTCTCTATATTTAATGCTCACACCAGTCCTAAGAGGTAAGTAATATCCCCGTTTTACATATGAGTAATTTGAGGTCCAGAGAAGCTTAGTAACTTGCCCAGGATCACACAGCTCAGTCAATGGAGGAATTAGGATTCAAAGTCAGGCCTGTCAAGCTCCAGCCCTGCTCTTAACCACTGCATTTTAGCTTCGGACCTAGAAGAAGCACCAATATTCAGAGAAGGGGTGATGAGAAAGTCCTGGGGGAGGGCGCGAGGTGGGACGATAAATACCGAAGCTGGACCACGGCCGGGGAGGGGTTGTTGAATGTGTGCGCAACAGCGGGAGAAGAGCAACTGAGGTGGGGGCTGAGGAAGGCGGGGGTGTGGGCCCCGCGCTGGGAGACCAGCAGTGCAGATGCCGCGGGAGGAGGGGGACCGAGCAGCGACAGGAGCGTGGGGCGCTGGCACCTGGGGTCATGGACGGAGGGCCCAGCTAGGGGGGACGTGGGTTCACAGGTGGGTATGGAGAGAGGAGGGCGTGAAGCATTCAAGGGGAAAGAAGGGGCTAGGGGCGCGCGGAGGAGAGTCTGCGGTGACATCGGGGCGGGCGTCGGGCTGGAAGAGCCCCGAGGCGAGGAGGCACCCGGGGCAAAGGGGACCAGCCAAGAGGAATAAGGCCACGACCAGGGCGGCCTGCGGAAGGGACAGGGGGAGGGGAGCGCGGGCCGCCCCGAGGGGCCGCCGGGGACGCCCCTGCGGGCGGTTTCGGTGACCACACTGAGGGAAATCTGTGAAGGGAGAGCTTGCGGGGACCGTGGGCGGGGGCCACACTCCGAGCGGGGGTCTCCTCAAGGGCGGCTCACCCGGCGGACTGGGCGGCGTCCCCGCTGTCCCCGGGCTCCGCCACGTCCCGGGGCTGCCCGGCTTCCCTGCTCTCGGGGCCTCGGGCCGCGTCGCGGCTGCTCCGCCATCTCCGAGCGAACGTTCTGCCGCAGCCGGGCCCAACCACCGCTCCCACCAGGGGGAGGCGGCGCGCTGCCGCTCGCGGCCCCGCTCGGGTTCCCGCCGCCTCTGGGCCTGCCAGCCGCGCGGCCGAGGCGCCGAGCTGCTGAACAGTGCTCCCCAGCGCTCGGCTGAGCCGCGACCTCAGAGACAGCCGGCTCCGCGCGCCCCCGGGAGAGGCGCCCCCCTCCTTCCCGCGCGGTGGCACAGCCTGGCGAGCGTCGGCGGCGGGGCTCCCGAGGCCGGGGCGGGACGAGGGTGCGGGATCTTCCACTCGGCCCGGCGGAGGGGGAGCCGGGCCGGCACACTGAGGGGCTGCGGGGGAGGGGGCGGGGCGGCCCTAGACGGGGGCGGGGCCCGGAGGCGGGGCGAGCCTCGGAGCTCACCTCCGAAGAGCGCAAATTCTCCCCAACCCCAATCCCAAACTCGCCTCAGCAATCCAGTGGGGTGATTGGAGGCCGATTAGTTTAGGAGGAAGTTTTATTCTAAAATGGGTCCAAAAGGAGTGGGAGAAGGTCCAGTTCTCCACCAGAAGCCTTGTAACCCAGGCTGTTAAATCTAAACCTCTGGGCATAAGCCTCCCACAGCAGTAACACAATGGACTGTTTAAAGGTTATTTTATTAAATATCTTCAGTTCAAGGTTTCATTGTAACAAAGCTATGAAGGGTCTACCAACATTCAGAACAAACACTATTTTTAAATTATTTCTATGTCATCATGCAAAAATTCTGCATCAAATGCCTTCCATTTCCTGTTTAAAAGGTGGTGGTGGTGTTGTTTTTTAATAGTCTATTGTCTATAGATGCTGACATTAGCCCCAGAAGAGGAGTAAGAATGCTAAGAAGTGGGGCTGGAGCAGCCATATGAAGCTATGGGTCTTAATGAACTCTAAGACCATTTGTCTTCAAGCCAGCAAAACCAAACCCTGTGGTGAAGGTGTCTGCGTGCTGGTACTGCAGGCTGCAGGGCGGGAGACGGCTGGGACCCGGGGGCTGGGGCATGCAGGAGGTGCTCGGAGGAGCCTGGCTAAATCCAAGCACCAGCACCCGTGAGTATGCTCTCTTCTCAGCTGGCTCCAAGGTAAACCTGTAGCTTTGCCTCTTCTCCCAGCTCCTGTGCCTCCTTAAGGCAGTCCAGGGAGCTGGGGTCTACCCATCTCTCCCCCAATAGTGCAGACATTTGTGCAGACAGACCTGCACAGTTGTTTGGGGGGAAACCAAAGCCATGACCAATTGCTCCTCCATTATCATCTCTGCTATCTGCTTAGAGTATACATTCTTCCCTCCTGGAATGGAACTCCTTGAGCACAGAGAGGGACAACGAAGGTAGGAGCCTTGGCTCTGGATATCTCTTTTGGGTACATGCAGGTGAGACGGGGGTGATGCCCATGCAGATTGTCCAGCAGTAAGTCTATACTTCAGTTGGTCAGTAAAGAAGTCTCTTTATAGAGGATACCTCTTCTTGCCAGAGTAGTCAAGTCAGTCTCAAAGACAGGAAAAGAGATTGGCGTGCAGCAAGGGAAGAGTAAGAAGGGAGGCAGCCCTGAGGGCAGCCTGAATGCATAGAAACAACCGTCAACTCAATCCCGCTGCCTCACTCCTCCCATCCCACAGGGGCACTTGGCAGAGGGCCCAGGCCCAGATGAGAGTCAACACAGGGACCACCACCAAGAGAAGGCAAGACAAAGATGGTCCAAGTCAGCACGGAAACAGAACTGCCAAAGGTGGCAGGGGGAGCCCAGACCAAGGCCTGGCTCTCTCTTTGCTAAGTTATAAGAAAACAAACACAAAGCAAAGCGGCAACCCCTCCCACTTCCCAGCTGCTAGGATTGGGCCTCAAGATCAGAGCCCACGTGCATTGTGCATCCTATAGAAATGGATGAGTAAGTGAGTGCATGTCAGACTAACACGAGGTTTCTCATCAGCTTCGGAGCAGACACGCTTCTGCAGCACCAATTCTCTTCCCTTCTACGCTAAATGGTAGAGTACAGCAACGTCCGGGCCCTGCTTCTCAGTCCTGAGGCCACTGCTTCTCAGCTGCCTCCACGGCAGGCTGGGAGCTCCACATTCTCTCCCAAGAAGGTCTGTTGGCCACGGTGTTCTCATAAGCCTCGTTCTAGGCGCGTATACAAATTCTGAAGAAGTCCATTCCGAGACCTGGGGCAGGCAGGCCATCTCAGAGGCTGCAGTCACATCACACAGCCCCCAGAGCTCTGTCAGAGTTCTTGCCTGGTCCCGAGTCCATGGAGGCCAGAGGCCGAGCTCACCTCTTCAGGGCTGGTGGGTGAGCCCACTGCTTGTGCCAGGATGGGCATCACCCAGACTCCTGCCTTCTTGCCAGCCCAAGGGCTGTCGATGGTTTTAAAACACATCATGGTATGGATCCCACTTTTTTTTAACAATCTTTTTTTTTTTTCTTTTTTTCCCCCTTAAATGTAAAAAACACCTCGGTACAGCAGAGACAGACACGAAGGGCGGGCGGGAGGGCTGCATGCAGGGGCGTGCATTGGCTGCTGCCGCTTTGTAATTTAATTGTTTTAAACCTCAAACGAACAGGACTGCCGCTGTCACTCAGGCCCTCCAGAGCCACTGGCTGCGAAGGTTTGACCTCCGGCTGGGATCTCCTCATGCCCCTGTCAAACAGGACAGACGTGGTAACAGGACAGAGGACAGTACGCACACAGGAGTTCCAGAGACTTAAACACAATTATACACGTGGTCAACTCTGCCTGAGAAGGTGGAGGATGAGGGGGGAAGCTAGTATTTAAACAGAACATCGCCTCCCATTTGCTGAGCACTTACTGACTGCTTTACCTAAAAGGACCTTATTTAAATCTCACAACAAAGGAGGCAGGCACAGCTCGCTCCTTCCCTCTTTTTAACAGCTGAGGCAAATGAGGCTTAGGGAGGGGAAGTAACCTGTTCAAGGTCACCCAATGTAGTGTCATGGAGCCAGACCCAAGTCTGTCTGACTTGAGAGCATAACTTATTGCACCCACCACACTGCCGGCCTTCACTGCGCTCCTGGGACGGCCCGAATGTCCTCCCCCAAGGCCACCTCTCAGCCCCTTCCTCCTCCTCTGACCCCACGTGTCCCAGCCCCCCGCGCCCCACCAGGTGCACCTGTGGCTGAGCTCACTGCAGCGGTGCGGCAGGGGCCCCTGAGCAGTGATAGTGGACATTGAGCCACTTGCCATCCCGGCGATGCCAGACCCGGGTCTCCTCCGACTGGCTGGTGCGAGGCCGACCCTGCCCATCGATGTACTGGGTGAGGCGGATGTAGGCAATGCAAGCCGCGTCCTCTCCGATCACATGGACGTGTGGGTTCAGGATGGTGGTGTGGATGGGCTTGCTGTTCTTGGACAGGACTGTAGTGGGCAGGGCGGGGTGAGGTAGGTAGGAGGGCGTCAGGCCTGGGGACGGGCATTTTCCTCCCAGCCTGCACTTCCCAAGTCTCACCCTCTCTCCAGTAACCATTCTGGGAGTCGCCAAGTTCCCCCATACACTCTCCAGAGGCTGGGAAACCCCATTAGATTAGTTTCAATTATTTAAAAGGAAGAGAAAGGTGGGGAGCAGTGTTAGCAGCAGCTAGTATTTTAATCAGACAATGTACTGCGGGTTTTACATGCATGAGCCATATTCCTTGGTCGATATTATTTTCTTCGTTATAAGATAAGGAAATAGGCTCAAGGAGGTGAAGTAATTTGCCCACACAACATCTGAACTCTAGATTATCTTAACGAAAGCCTGTGACGATCTTTCTACCCCGACAGGTGGGTTTAGATTTCATAAGCGTTGTGTGTGCTCAGTCGCGTCTGACTCTTTTGCAACCCTATGGACTGTAGCAGGCCAGGCTCCTCTGTCCATGGGATTTCTCAGGTAAAAATACTGGAGTGGGTTACCATTTCCTTCTCCAAGGGATCTTCCCGACCCAGGGATCAAATCCTTGTCTCCTGTCTTGGCAGGTGGATTCTTTACCATTCTGAGTCATCTGGGAAGCCCTCATAAGGGTTGGCTTGTCCATAACTAGGGCTGTAGAGTAAAACCAGGAACTTAAAATATTCAAAATTGATTTTTGACTTTTATAAAGGTCCAAAGTTAAAAAAAAATAAAGTCAGCAAAGCACCAAGCTGAGGGTACTCCCAGAGCCCCCAGGATCCTCTGGGGGGAAACCAAAAGAAGATGTGTGGCCATTATCAGCAAACACCATGAACTGTGTTGCTTTTACTGAGATTCACATTTTAGTTCAATTCGAATGTTAGGGGCTACACAAGACCTTTCAGAGAATTTCTGTGAGCTCTGGAATTGCTTCTGGCTAATAGACTTACTTAGATAACCTAGGGTTTATAACTGTAGCTGAGACATGAAGAGAATGGTAGTTAGCAGAGAAAACAGTGAGAAAATAAAATTCAGGGCAGGATAGGGAAGGCCAAGGATAAAGTGGGAAAGATGAGGAAAAAAAATAAGGAGAGGGATGGTCTTAGTGGAAAGAAAGATGGGAGGAGGTGATGAATTAGCTTCTTATGCTCTGGGACTTCCAGGAACTGTCTGGAGCACAACACCCCAGCCACCCACCCCTAGCCAGGACTCCTGTCTCCCTCAGTGGCTGGAAGGAGGACCCTAGCCACAACTTCCGACCTCACAGTCGTCAACGGTGCCCTGTTACTTGCTTGCACATTCTTATCCTGGTTTTAATTTCCTCTATTGTGAAACCTGCAGACACAGAGCTTCATTATTACTCGTTGATATCATCTCAACCTAACCTCTCATGGTTTCCAAGTGCCTTGGAAAGAGGTAAGGCTTAAAGAAATACAGTGGCCTTGATTATTATACAGCGGCACTGCTGCAGAACAGAGGGGCACACGGGGCTCTGGGAGGAGGGCCTTTGGAGATGCCAGCTGAAGACCATCCTCAGCGCCCCGGAGGCAAGCACACAGACCAGAGTGCGGCAGGCAGGCCCAGTAAGGGAAAAGCGGGCGACTGGGAAGAGGAGAAGGTGAGCAGGGACAGAGGCAAGGGGGTGAGGGGCAGGCAGGAGTATCTCGGCAGCACGAACCCACTCACGATTCTCAAAGTAAAACTTATGGAAATCCATCCCTTCCACGAGGTTACCCAGGGCCTCAGGCTCAAAGGAAGTGAGGCCTGGATCACAAATCTTCCTACAGGGGAGGAGAAAAAAAAAAAAGCAGCCCGTCAGTCTTTTATGAGAATTATTGTCTATCTTCCTCCAGCGGCAGCAGGTGAGCTGTAGGCTGGGCCTGACAAGTTGGCTGAGATCTCAGGGCCCTGCCAGCTGAGCAGCTTGGCTCCACCTTTTCAACCCACCAGCCCGGGCACCACGGGTGGGCTCAATCACCAACGTCTACCTGGAAGGGCTCCCAGGGGCCTGGTGTTTAACTCAGATGCTGTGCCCAAGGCCCAGCCTTCTCTTTTCCCTGGATCCCAGCTGCTTTTTGAAAGGCGGGAAAGGCTTGAGAGATGACTTTGATCTCAAGGAAATGGGTCTCTACTCACGTGTAGGCCTCAAAGTCTCCATTGTTGATGGCCTCAATCAGTTGTTCTGTGATCTTAATGATCTCCTGTTTCCGCACTGTAGGGGGAAAAATCCAGCAATTTACCCATGTGAGACTGGGATTCTCCCAAGTGACGCAAAGCCCTCCCCAATCCATCAGAGAATCCCCTGTGATTTCTTTGACAAAGACATCCCTCTTCTCTCTTTAAGGCCCTTCTCTGGAAAAGCGAGCCCACCGTTCTCTCCCTTTGCCCTCTGTTGTCCACAGAGCTAATGACCCTTTTGTCCTAAAGCCCACCTTATGATCCTCTGGCCTTTGCCTCCCTCTCCATCAATAACCAGGATGCAGAAAACACTCTTGTCTTTAAAGCCAAGGAGGCTGACACCCTGTGAATACTCTGCCCTCAGTCTTTGAATCCCATCCCCACAGGTTCAGGCTCTCAAAGAAGCATCTCCTGGATATGGCTGTTTCCACCACTCATTTCTCTCACCTGAAGGGGCTCAGTCAGGTCTCAATTACCAGCTCTTCCCCCATCCCCCCACCCCTCACAGAGTGGTCCAAAACTTAGCTCTGGGCACCAGCCAGCCTGAAAGCAGACTCTAGCCAGGGTTGAGGAGGGCTCCAAAGAATGAATAGACCCCTGGGATGGATGCTTAATTCTCTTCGCCTTATTCGTCTCCTCCACAGGGCTTTTTGGGGTAAAGGGTCTTGGAACTATAAACACTTTTTAAATGGAGCCTCTTACCAGCTCCATTTACCCTTGGAAAAACTCTAAATCTCATACCAGCTCTCAAGCCAGGATGTGTCCCTCAGGAAAACCAAGGACAAGGCTCAGACTGACAGGCAGGCAGAGTTGGTGCCCTCAGAGTGCCCCCCACCCCAATTCCAAGCCAAGGGACTGCTGATGACACCCCGCTCTCATGAGCAGGAGACACGCTCCTTCTCACTTACAGGGAGCGCCACTATTAGCAGAGGGCGCTGCCAGGGCAAGGGGGGCCCAGCCTAACCCTGACCGGAGCCCCAGGCTGGCCCAGGCCATGAGCGAGAGGCTGCAAGACAAATGTGAGCATTAGAACAGCACAGCCAAGGGGCACAACTGGGAGAGGACAGTGGAGCCACAGGTACAGCCAGCACAGGGCCCCACGGGCATTAGCACCATCAGGAGGGCGGCTCGGGTGAATAAGCAGGAGGTTAGGGGAACCACAGAGCTTCATCCACTTTCTAAAGGCAAGCAGGTATGTGCACACGCAGACACCCACACACACACATACACCCTCTCCAACCCCACCAAGCCCATCTGCAAGACCTGACTGGGGCCCTACGGGTGAAGAGGCTCGTGTTTAGAAACTCTAGAAGTATCGATGGTAGGAGGGAAAGAAGCAGACGAAGGCATCCTCTACAAAAACACAACTGAAGATGTAAATACAAGCTACCACTAACCAGCTAAGCATCGTATCAAGATGTTCCACTATCCCATTTACATTTCTGAGGTGTCATTTTATTACCACTTTACAGATAAAGAAACTGTAGCTCCAGGAGGTTAAGCTACTTCACGCATTTTTGAAGGTAGTGGAGCTAGATTTAAACTCAGGTCAGTCTCACCCCAAGCTCTTAGTGTGATATTATGCTGACCCTCAAGAAGCACTGAGGGGAACACGTTTTCTTGACTATGAATTTCTCCACCACCTCACACCCACTACCATGGGCCTGACTTCTGACTCCACCTTTCTTCCTGCTCAGCACTGAGACAAGGCTCTCTGCATACCCCACTGGCTTTCTACTCCTTCCCTCCTGCCACATTCTTCCACCCGCTTTTCTTCATGTCTTTGGGCCCCGGTCTCAAGGACCTCTGTCTGGTCTTAACAGCACCTCCAATCAGCTCCCCCACCCAGCAGAGGCTGAGCTCCCGAAGCTGTAGTCACTAGATGACAGCTGGGCTGGGCTGACAGCTCTGGGCAGTGGGTGGGGGGATCCCTGAGGGGCTTCAGGACGAGCCAGGGAGACGGAAGCCAGAATGTGCCTCCCTCACACTTACTGGCTGAGGAGCAGAGAGAAGGCTGGGGCTGCATGCCTGCAGAGGGGGCTGTCCTGTCCCGGGAGCTCCGTCCTTCAGGCATCGAGCTGCCATTCCCAGTGCGGAGCGGGGCAGCTAGCCAGCCAGGGCAGGGCAGGGCAAGGCAGAGCAGCCAAAACAAACAAAACAAGGCAGGTGAGCGAGCAAGCCGGACAGGACCCGAGCCCGTGGCACTGAAGAACCGAGGCAAGGCGATGCCTCGGGTTGCTGTGGACCTGGGACCACGTCCACGCTGGCGGAGAGGCCTCCCAGCTGAAAGCCCCAGGAAGGGGCACAGACCTGGGTTTGCGGCTTCCAGAGGAGCCTTCCAACAGCCTGTACAAGGAGCCCTGCTCCCAGGGAAGATGTTCTAGGGACCAGGGCTACAGGGTCGAGAGCCCAGCAGTGAAGGAGCCGCTTACTCTGCCAGTATCACCAGAACTGAAATGACCTGATCTCAATCCCGGCAGCCCTGAAGGCACTGTTCTTTGCTGCCTTATATATTTCTGCTTTCTCTTCTTTTCTTGATTACCAAAGGTTTGCTTGCTCCCTTATTGCCTCGGGTGTGCTCGCTCAGCTGTGAGCTGCAACATTCCTCCGACTTTTCTGAGAACCTGGCCTAAGGTCTCTTACTGAAGGCAAAGGGAACAATCCCAGGAGGCCAAACCAAAGAGCCGGACAGAGATTCACAGTGGTCTGGCCTGCCATGCCTTCCCATGTCCCCTGGCACTCTGGCCAGGCCCAAACTTAAGCTGGTGTTCTCACGGGACCACTGGGGCAGGGCCAAATGTGGCTCTGACTCCGTCACTCATGCCAAGGCTTTGTGACGAGAGTGACCCACCAACCCCAACGCGTCCAGGACTGTTCTAGTTTTAGAGCCCAAAGTTCTACATCCTGGGGAGTTACCTTAGTGCCCGGGAAACTGGGATCACTGGTGACCTTATTAATGGCTCATGACGTCTGCAGGCCACCTCTGCGGGGACTCAAGATGTCCCTGATCTGGGATATCACACTGTAGCAGCGACAGGAGCAACTCTCTGAGCCCTGGGCCTGGACAGGCTCAGGAAAAGCCCTCGTTTAACTATCCTAGACGTGGGGTCAAAGAAGAGAAGCCACCTGCCCAGCCCAGCAACACGAGACAGGGGCCTCATCCCTGGGCCCATGGAAAGTAGCTTTTAGGCCAAACCCTCTCCTAGGGTACAAGGAGCCACCAATCTCAGTTCTTGGGGGAGATGAGGCAGGTGTCCCCTCGGGACACTGCTGGGGCCCCTTCCCCACTATGGGCCAACACCTACCTTTGAGGTCCTCATCTTCTGTGGTGGTGTTGCAGCTCTCTGTGGAGCCCTGCGGGCCAAAAAGAACAAGTTTCTATAAACTCAGGCCCTTGGAAACCAGAGGAACCAAGCCGAACAAAAGCAGAGTACGTGTTCCTATGGGAGCTGCAAGGAGGAATCAGACCCTTGCCATGTGACTCTTATAAAACTCTGATTCCCAAACACCCTCCCGAGTCTTCCCTAACTCAGTAAATGTACCACTTATCCAGTTGTTCAGGCTAAAATCTGGAGGTCTGATTTTATAAGATGCTGATGCCTTTCTTTCTTCCCCTCATGTCCCAATTATCCAATCTAAAACCAAATCGGTCAGTTCTACCTCCAAAATAAATCGCGTCTTACCTCCTCTCTTCCAATGCACAGCTGAGCCCAAGATACTAATATCTGGCACCTGAACTCATACCATAGCTGCCTGGCCTCCCTGTTTCCACACCTGCCTCTTCCCTAAAGTTCTTGCCCATAACACGGCCAGTTTTTCGATGTGTAAATTGGACTCCATTACTTCCCCGCTAAGAGCCTCTAACAGCTTTTTGTTGCTGCTGGTAAAAAATACAAACTCATATCAACCTGACCAAGCAGGTCCCGCCTGCCCCTCCAGCTTCACCGCCCTCCTGCCTCCCTCTCCTTGCTCACCATGCTCTGAGCTCTGATTTCCTCTGCGCCAGGCCCCGACCCCCGCATCCTCACTGTCTAGGGCACTCTGCCTCAGGGTCTACCCGGCTGCCACCTTCCAGTTGTTTAGTATTTTAGCTCAAATATCACCTCCTAAAGGAGGCCCTTCCCGACCACTTAATTAGAGGCCCTGTTCGTTCTCTATTTACTTTGTGACATTTTCTTTATAGCATTTATCGCTACTGGATTTTATCTTATTTGTACAGTTTTTGTTTATCATCTGCTTCCCTTACACCTGTGGAGAGAGATTTCCTCTTGTCACCTCTGTAAACCAGAGCTGTGGATGGTTCAATAAATATTTACTAATGGTAGTAAAAATAAGGAGACAAGGATATTGAGGACATCAAGGAGCGAGGCAATGGAGAATTAATGCTCTAGGATTTGTATATTTTTGCCTCTGTTTTACTAGCTCATGTTTACTCTGATTTAAGCTTCACCAGTCATGGAGGAAGATTCTATTATTATTAGCATCTCCAGTTTTCAGATAAGGAAACTGAGATGCAGAGTGGGAGGGTGACTTGTCCAGTGGCCCAGGGCCAGGATGCAAATGCAGACCTGTCTGCCTCTAGAGCCTGAGCTCAGAATCACTGAGGTATGATGTTCTTCCCCGGAACACTGTGCGACAGGCCATTTGCTGCCCCCAGCCTAGACCCTGCAAACACCATGGCCCCAGGCGCAGCCTCTAGGCTGCTGTCTCCAGGACCCTGAGACCCTGTGACCCAGCCCACCTGTTTCCTGCTGACCTGGAAAGCAGGAGGCCAGCTCAGGAGCCACTCACCTTGATCCCATCAGTAGCGTTGTGTACCACGGTGGTTTGTGGCTCCTGTGAGAGAAGATGAAAGTTACCCTCTTGACCTGGGAACGGACCTACGGCTCTCCCCTGAGGGACCCCAACCCTCGAATATTGACCCTATGATGACCACTGAGGCCTGCTCGCCAGTCATTCTTACAAGACAAAATATCCTGGTTCAACTGGGTCCCAGGCAGCTGGAAGGCCCAGATTTAGGGGACAGCACTGGCTGGTTAGGAGGAGAGGCCTGGTACTTAACGGAAGCAGGTATTGGGGAAGCTGAGGACAAGGGCCCCTGCTCTCAAATGCAGCCAGACCTGAGTGTCCTTTCTCCCATGGGACAAGTACTCTGGAGCAGCTGTGGGGCTGAGGGTACAGGCTGGGCCTGGCCAACAGTGCTCACCAGGGGGTGTGTGGGAGACAGGGATACTGGGAGAGTGGACTGAGGTCTCCCCGAAAGATTCACAGGTGGCCCTCAGCGAGTTGAGCCCAGACTGCTGCCTGTTCCACCCACCCCTACCTCTCCCCAAGTTCCTGTCCTCAGCAGGCAGCTCTGGGGGACAGGGTGCAGGGAGGAGGAGGTGGGGAGCAGCACCGGTTCCCCTCCCTCTCTCCCAGTCACCCCCCTGGCCATCTCCACTTAGCCAGCAGCAGAGGGGGCCCTGAGAGCACTTAGTGCCCTTGACTGCGCCAGGACAGAACTCAGACAGCATGGGGGCTTCCCAGACACCTCAGCACCATCCAGAGGTGGGGGACTCCAGGCCCCCTTCCTATTCATTGCTTTGTAAAGGAGGGGCTGAGGCAGATTTTACAAGGAGGCCTTCAAGAACTGAGGTACAGAGCCCAGGGAAGCTCCTACCCTCTCCCTTTAGAAGCAGCTCACCTTCCCGGCCCCCCAGCAGACCCATTTGGGGCTGGGAGGCTTAGCTGAGAGCCCTGATCACTCTTCCCCCCCAAGAGCACAGGGAGCAGGAGCAGTTATGCCATGCAGGAGGGAGCATGGCCAAGCGGGACCACGAGGGGGCAGTACACAGAGCCACCTGCTCTACAGGGATGAGAAGGGACGTGGCCAAGGAGGCCTGGCAGGGGGGCGAGAGAAGGAAGCGGGCAGAAGCGGGAGGCAGCCAGGGGCAGGGGCGGAGAAGCCGTAGTCAGGAGGTACCATGGCCGTCTGCAAGGGCGCGGGCTCTTGGGCTGGGCTTACGAGACTGTTTTTGTTGTTGCTCTGTGGCTGAGACAAGAAAACAGATGGTTTAGTTCCTCTAGAGTCACCAAAGTTGCTTGGATTTGACTCCCAGACCTCCCTTGTCCCCCAGCTTGGTCCGGAGGCGCTAGACCTGAGGTGGGCTAACACTCCCGTGACACTCTGGGGTGGGAGCAGTGGCTGGACAGATGATCAGAGATTATTTGGAGGGACCCAGAGACCTAGCCCTGGAGGCATCCTCAAGGTGGAAGGAGCCCAAAGACTCGTTTGAAAAGCATCTCTCCAGAAATCTTTGCTGATGTTAGGTGCCCTGTCATTGTACAATCATACTTCACGCAGAGAAATTCAGATTTTCTCACTTTATAGGGGGAAAGAAATGTAGTTTATGAGAAAGCAGAACAACATTCAGAAACTCTGGGTCCCTGTGGGCAGCCTCCTGCTGCCCTTTCCATCTGCCACCTGCATTTCCTTCCCCTTACAACACTAGATTGAAGCCTGATCTGAAGAGGAACAAGAAGAGAAAGAAAACCTGGTCGAGGAGACAGTATCCACAGAGGAAAGGGGTGGAATTTGACTCTGGATACAAAAGGCAACCACTGACCCGGGGGAGCAGACACAGGGCTGTGCTGTTGGCCTTTTTGTCTGACTGATCTTAGACGTGATCAGCTGGGAATAAGGGCAGAACTCCAAAGAGCAGCAGGTGGGTCCAGGTGGGAGCTGTGTCAGCAGTCCCAGTCCTCAGGAAACAGCAGGCTGCCTAGCAGGCCAACAGCAGCAGGCCACTAGGCTATCTCCTTGCCTTTCAGAATATCACACTGAGTGGCACAGCAAGGGAGGCAGGAAGAGGACGGCGAGGAAGGAAGGAGGCCGATCTCCAGGGCAAGGAGCCGTATTGATGCTCCCTGCCTCTTAGAATCCCCTAACCAATAAATACACTGAGTCTCACTGGGAGTCCGTGTGGAACCAGGAGCCACTAAGGAGCAGCCTGATGCCTGTGAGCTCTTCAACATGCAGACACACAAATGTCCAGCGACCATCAATGTGCGGGGTGCCGAGGAGGGCACACTGGCAGCGAGGACGTGCTTTTTCTCCCCCAGAACACATCCAGGAAGCTCTCTAGACTGCCCTACTTCTTCTTGCCCGGAAGCCTCTTTTGTGGCTCCTTGGACCACACCTGAAGCTGTAACTTGCTATCAGTGGTTGAGACGTTCCCAAATCTGGGGCTCGGCATGGAACCTCAAGCCAGGTACCAGGTGCTTTAAGACTCTGCTGAACTCTGCAGGCTGGAGAAGGGGGCCCCAGGAATAGACAGAATGTGGGCCTAATCTCACAAAAGCTCTGCTCTCTTCCATATCCCCCAAAAAAGTGCAGAGCCCTCCTCACTCAGCTGCTGACATGGACCTATTCGGGGCTAATTGAACAAAGCCATTGTGTTTGCAAAGCTGAGACAAAGACCCTGACCCGGGGTAAGGACTGTATCATGTCTGTAAAACCTGCCGTATCTGTGGAGGGCTGGGATGTCACACAGGTAGCCCCACCTCTGGCTTTAATATCAAGTTGGCCAAAAAAAGTTCATTTGGGTTTTTCATGACACCTTATGGAAAAATCCAAATGAACTTTTTGGCCAACCCAATAGATGTTTCATAAGGATTCAGGCTGCTGCATTCCCCTGGGTGCTCTGTGTCTCTTGAGAAAGAAGACAAGCTCTGCAGCCTTTCAGCTGGTGCCCCTGTGGGTGGGGTGGGAAGGACAAAACACGGGCACAGCCGGCTAATGGGCACCAGCACAGGGGAAAGCCACTGAGTGAGAGTGAGGCTCAGAGCCTCCACCCGGCTCCTCCACACTCCACACGGAGGCCCCCTGGCTGCTGATCCGTAGGAAATAGTGCTCGTGCCCAGGGAGCAGGGCCTCTCCTCCTGAGTGACCATGAGTGAGGGTCTCCCCCTGTGCTTTCCACCTGGCCCCGAATCCCTACCAGATTTACATCTTGCCCCAGGGCTGCTGGGGGCAGTCCAAGCGCTGCAGCGGGGAGTGCCACACCACACCTTCCAATGCCTAGTTCTGAGGCCGCTGGGTGACCTCGGGCACTGGACCCCGCCTGGCAGGACAGGCCACACCTGCCCGCACGGCACAGACATGCAGTGAGGATGAGGGAAGCACACGCACATGGCAGAATGGGTTTGCGTGGCTGGCAGGCGGGCGCAGGCAGCATGGAGCGGGCGGATGGGTGGGCAGGCAAGGCTCACCATTAGGTGCACGCTGGAACTCGACTTCCTTTTCTGGACACACCACAGCAAAAGGGAAAGAGAAGGGGAAAGAGGAGGTAAGAAGAGAAGCACAGAGACGCTGCAGGTTAGTGTGCCAGCGTGGGCTCTGCCTCAGGAGAAAGGAGGAGGAGGAGACCTGGAGTCCAGCACCAGAAGGGTTAAAACAGCGTCTAGACGGACAGGCACACACATCCCTCCAGACCCGGAGAAAGGGACGTTCACAAACACTGAGTATATTCTGAGGTGTCTCAGCTTTGCTCAGAGAACTTTTTTAATGGAGATTAAGCCACAGGTCTATGAGAGTAAGTAACATTTTGCTGCAAATTTATGGGTTTCGGCTTATTGAGCTCACCTATAGGATTATTTCTCTCACTACTAGGTCTGCCTGAGAATTGAGCGAACAGTTACCAGGTAAAGAGTCAAAGCTGCTTTAACAGCACTTCACTTCGGAACCTAGACTTTTTCACTGCACGTCGATAACTTTTCAAAGATGTTGGGCTTTTGAAAATCATTTGACAAACATCATATTTTGGCACCCATTTCTCTGTTGGTATGGCCATGCTCATTTATAAGATTTCAGTGTTTTATTGCATTTTGCAACTAGGGGGCAATAGAACATCAGGAGTGCAGGTGGTTAAACGTGATCACACGGCCACACAGATGCCAACCACGGGCAACACTGAAAGCACGGATGCCTTAGTCTCAACTAGATGCTCAAAAGCTTTATGTTCAGATATGAAACATGCAAAGAAAAATAAAGATTGTGTGGAACACTGAAAATACATCTCAGAAGACTATGTCTAAAAGTTGAAAGGTAATTAAGAATTTTATCAGTAGCTTGCCAGGAGACAGGAGTCCTCTTTAAACGTGTTTGTCTGTCTTTTGACTTGCATATTCATTAATAATACCCAACAAATGCTTGTTGAGGACTGTTATAGGCATGGTGAACACAGACAGATGTTTCTGTCCTCAAGAAGTTGATATTCTACTTGAGAAGACATTTTTGAGAATGCGTTTTGTTTTGTTTCAAAAGAAGGGGACTACAAGTATTTAAAAGAATGGCTCACAATTTAGAAATAGATCTAAGGAAAAAGAAAATCTAAATATAATGAGGCCTCTTGCTTTTACCCTTTCATATATACTCACATAGGAGATTTTACTTCCAAGTTATCCAAAAAAGAGGGATTTGCTTTACATTCATATATATTTATCACTTTATCCAACCAGAGGGGTAACACCTTGAAGGAAGGTCTGTATCTTATTTGTCTTGGCAATTAAGCAAAATGTCTTAGAGTTAACATTCGATCAACAAATGTTTGCAGAGTTAAACTGGGTTTGTTGATTGCTGACTGTGGCTTTCCCCCGGGTTAAAGCAGAGCACAGGCTTCTAACTCGCCTGGAATCCCAGCACCGAAAACTCTGCGGGGGCACAGCCCAAGGCTGGTCTTGTCAAAGGCCATGCAGGTTGCTTTCACTCACATCTTGCCTTCACTTTCTTCCATCTGCTTCAACTAATGAGGAATAAGTTCCCAATTTGCTCCCAACTGGCTCTCTTTTTCCTAAACTGCCCTGTAGGAAAACCCAGGATAATCCTTTCTACTCATGGGTTAGTTTCTACCAGGTGAGCAGACTTCTTTCCATTTCTTTCTCCATTCCTTTAGGGCTTTGCCCGCAGCTGTGCAGAGCAGGCCTCCTCCCCTGCAGCCAGCAGCACTATTTAATTTCCAGATCATTTTTTAAAGAACCACACCTCACTTATGTTTAACAACTAAACGTTTAAAATTTTAAACCAAAAGAAGGTTCAAGCGTCCTTCCCACACTGAAACATTCAAACAGTACTTAAGGAAAATAACAGGACCTCTCTCCCTTTTCTTTCTCCTCCCTTCCTCTCTCCCTTCTTTCCTCTCTTCCTTCTTTCCTTTCCTTATTTCTCCCTCCTCTCTCCTTAAAGACTGGATGGCCATGCTGGCCTGGGACTAGTGAATAGCACGAGCTATTCTCAGTGAGAAGTCTGTCCTCATAAGGGGCTCTGCTCCTCCGCAGACCCTGGGTCACTGGCATCTACTTTTGAAGAAACCTAAGCAGAACCTGCGGAAAAGGCAATGGCACCCCACTCCAGTACTCTTGCCTGGAAAATCCCATGGACGGAGGGGCCTGGTAGGCTGCAGTCCATGGGGTCGCTAAGAGTCGGACACAACTGAGCGACTTCACTTTCACTTTTCACTTTCATGCACTGGAGAAGGAAATGGCAACCCACTCCAGTGTTCTTGCCTGGAGAATCCCAGGGACGAGGGAGCCTGGTGGGCTGCCGTCTATGGGGTCACACGGATACGACTTAAGCGACTTAGCAGCAGCAACAGCAACAAGCAGAACCTGAAGTCCCCAAATTCAAGTGCGCAAGGAAGACTCTCTGCTCAAACCAATGCTAATATCCGAGAGCATCTGTGAAAACTTCTGGACAACAAGAAAGAAATCTCCCTGTGGACTCCCAGCAGGAACTGGGGAGTGGGGTGGGGCTGGGAAAGGAGGATGGGATCTAAAAGAACGGTTTGGGATGCTGACAGCTCAGGATCTTCTGAGCAGCTTCACAGGTCTCCCTCATAACACAGATTATCACCTTGACGCTCAACAAGGCCCAGAAAAGAAAAAACCCCGCACCTTGCCTTGTCCTTTCCTTCCGCTTTTGCGGCACTTTTATCCAACCACGCTGTTCATTATTAGATACTTACTCCTGATTATAAAAGGACCACAACCACATTACAAGCAGCTTGGAAAAGAGGGGAAAAAACACCCAGAGTCCTATCACTCTTGCCAGTCTTTTGTGTATCCAATTAAAAAGCATCATTGTAAGCTGTATACGAGTTTATCCTTCCTTTCTTTTAATACCTTACTTTAAAAATAAATAGCATCTTAATTTTTCTTCTGATTATCAAAGTAATACACAGTCTAGGTGAAAAATGTAGAAAATACAGAAAAATATATGAAATTAAGTTTCCAAATTCCCATCACGCAGTGAAGCTACTATTAACACTTCAGTGGGTTTTCTCCTGGTTCTTTTTCTATTCACCTATTATACACTGAATATAATCTAAAAAACTTTTTTTAAACAAAATTTAGATAGTAGTGTATGTACTGCTTTGGACCTCATTTTTCCACTTAAAACATTTCTGTCATTATATAGTCATAAAAATTAATAACTTTGTAATGGTCAATTAGATTCCCATAATTATTTAGTCATTATCTTATTGGCTTTTGATGTTCCCCATGTCATTATCTTGTTAGCTTTTGATGTTTCTCATCTTCTCATGGTTATAAATAACGTCATGTTGAACATCTTTCTGCTTTCAGTTTTTCCATATTTTGAATGATTCCTTTAGGAAAAATTCCCAGAATTAGAACTAAAGGGTAAAATAGGAACACTATTATGGCTTTTGACACACAGGCTGTTTTAGGAGGGAGTCCTTCTGATTTACACCACTACCACAAACTTAAGAGTCAAAAAATGGGGACTTCCCTGGTAGCCCACTGGTTAAGACTCTGCCCTCCCAGTGCAGGGTGCACAGGTTCGATCCCTAGTCGGGGAATTAAGATCTCCCATGCCACATGGTGTGGCCAAAAAAAAAGTGAAAATGGTAAAGCATTTCAACCTGCCTCTGACACCAGTGAGACCAAACACCCACGTTCGTTGGCCCATGCTACTTCCTGTTTCATATTGTTAGTTCATCTTCACTGACCATTCATCTGGCAGGTTTTAGAGGGTATTCTTATTTATTACACAAAGCTCTTTTGCATAAAAATAATATTAACTCATCCCATTAATGGGCTTCCCTGGTGGCTCAGATGGTAAAGAATCTGCCTGCAATGTGGGAGACCTGGGTTCAATCCCTGGGTTGGGAAGATCCCCTGGAGGAGGGCATGGCAACTCATTCCAGTATTCTTGCCTGGAGAATCCCCATGGGAAGAGGAGCCTGGCAGGCTACAGTCCATGGGGTCACAAAGAGTAGGACATGACTGAAGCAGTGAAGCACAGCACATCCCATCACACCTGCTGGGAATATTTTCCCCAATCTCTTATTGGCCTTTGAATTTTGGTTGGTCATGCCCTTCTTAAAAACTTGCATCTTAGTTTCTGGTCTCACCTCTATATTTAAAGTCTTTTTTCCCAAGCATAAGACTCATTTATGGAGCACTCAATCAGGGTCAGACCCTGGGCTAGGTTCCCCAAAGCAATTTAACTGCTGATTCTGTTTGCCTTAACCTGCGTTTCTGTGTTCCTGTAAGGACTGGCTTTGTTGTACACTTCTGTTCTTTGACTACCTCTTTCTTCATTTCCTTTGCTGATTCTTCTTCCAGCCTCTTAAAAACAGATAACCCTGAAGTTTCCTGGACTCTTAAACCTTTGTGTGCTTTGGATTCATATGGAGGAATGGAATTAGTCGGATTCTTCCTTCCACCCAAGGCTTCCTGAATCTGAAATCCAGGCTGGACCTTGGCATCTGTGTATTTTACCTAGCTCCTTAGGCTAGTCTTACATAGCTGTGCCTGAGGCCAGGAACTACAAAGTTCTGCTAGAAACCTATTCCCTAATGATGACACCTTTAACCTTCCTCTCACCATCTCAGCTGTCACTGCTTTATTTCAGGTCCTATTTTGTGCAACCACTCTTTGCTTCTGCCATACAAGAGCTAACAAGAGTTCCCAGAATCATCATGCTGTTTCAAACTCATGTATCTTCACATGCGCTATTCCCTCTGCCCGGAATGTCTTTCTCTTCCCTCCCCTTAACTGGGCAAAATCCAACTAGTCCTTCAAACTCAGTTTCCTGTTCTGGCTCAGATGCTGGGCTCTCTGCTCCCCAGTGGCTATCCTGCATGCAACTCCCTCCTTGACCTTAACAGACCACACCAGAACTCGTGGTTTCCCTGTCTCTCTCCCACGGTGAACATTTTAAAGGATGGATCATGTTGCTGCCTTCCCAGCTCCTCAGACCCAGAACTGGCTGAGTAAGTGGACTCATGAGATTCACTCATGGGAGTCCCTCTTTGCACATCCAGTGTTGACCTCCCTGGGCTATACCAGCAGCTTTAACGACCTCTCCACCCATTCCCTGGTGGTCTACTCATTGAGAATCTGCCTGCCAATGCCAAGGGTCACAGGTTCAATCCCTGGTCTGGGAAGTTCCCACATGCCGGGGAGCAACCAAGCCCCATGTGCCACACTACTGAGCCAGTGTTCTAGAGCCCACGGGCCCCAATTACTGAGTCCCTGTGCTGCGACTACTGAAGCCAATGCCCCTACAGCCTGTGTTCTGCAACAAGAGAAACACTGCAATAAGCTCGTGCACCACAACGAACAGTAGCTCCTGGGAGCCACAACGAGAGAACGCCTGTGCACAGCAATGAAGACCCAGCAGAACCAAAAATAAATAAATAAATCTCAAACAAAAAAGACCTCTCTACCCAGATCTCTACCTGTCTCAGTCTCAATGTGGTTCAAAAGAAAATCTCTCTTCCCTCTAAAACATTCCTTCACTGCTCCCCATTCCAGCAGAAATACCACCATTTCTTTTAACAGTCCTGAAACTTTGACGTTACCTTTGACGGACCCTCTTTTAATCCCTGAATCCAATGGGAACATCCTTTGTCATACTTATCAGGGCTAATGTCTAATCCGAGCCTGGCACTCATGGGCAGAGCTGGACCAATGGTCCATAGGCAGCACCTATCCCAGCCGGTTGGCCTGTGCTCCTCTGGTTAGTTTGAATGTTAACTCTTTACATTTCTCATCATCTTCACTTCACCCTATACCCAGACTATAATAAGCCCTAGTTGATACTTCTGTGTCTAGCTCCTACTGTCAACTTAAAAATGCACAATGTGAGAGTTGTGAATTAAGTTTTATTTGGGCAAAAATGAGGACTATAGCCCAGGAGACAGCACCTCAGATAACTCTGAGAAACTGCTCCAAAGAAGTAGAGGGCAAGGTCAGTATATGTGTGATTTTGGTAAAAGGGAAGTACATGCAATCAAACACATTTTTTTTTTTTTTTTCCCAGAAGGTTTCTGCTAGTCATGAGGAACACCGGTCACCATGAAGGATTTTAGTGGTTTTCTAGATATGGGAAGGTATAAGAATGAATTGGGCTCATAAAATTGGCTCCTGATTATATCTAACTATCTGAAGACCTGTTCTGCCAGTTTTTACCAGAGCACAGAGTGCCTCATTTCAGCTCTCCATCCTGAACTCCTTTCAGGGGGTGTTGAAATTAGTACCTGCAGCAACATAGATTTAATTCTTGTAGAGGCAGATGGTAAGTACCAATGGCAAGTGCCAATTTGTGGTTGACACTACCATCCTCTATTTACCCTTACACACTCAGCCAAGTCTTTCGAAAACATCACTCTTAACCTTCCCTGCTCAGTGGCCTATGGTGTTTCCTGTGGTCTAACACACAAACCTCCAATTTCTCTGCCCAACGAGACCAGTCCAGCTGTGTTTTCTGTATCCCTTTACCATATATTTCATGTTTCAGTTGAGCAGAGAACATCAATATGTATAATAGAACCTATAAAAATATATATATTTTTTGTTTTTAAGTTACAGAAGTAATACACTCCCATTTTAAAGAAACATGTATACAAGTTAAAAAAAAATAATGGTGTGTCTCCCCATCCTGCCCTTGCCTCCAGTTCCATTTTCTAAAGGCAATCACTGACTTGGGTCCAATCTTCCTACATCCTGTAGCTTTCTCCAATAAGTTTCTTCCCCAGAAGCTTCTTGGACTGAACCATCCCTTGTAGGGTCCATATACCATTCAGTGCTTAGCTGATCCCAGCTGTGTCCACTCTCCTTTTAAATTAATTAACCTTGAAACTTCTTGAGGTTGAATGAGATCTGCATCTCCTCTTATACCTCTTATGTGCCCCTAGCACTGAGCCTCTGATAGGTGTTTAATAAACACTTTGTGAAGACAGATTCTAGCTTCTTCTCCAGAAAGACACATGCAAAATCTCTAAATAAACTGACCACCTTTTCCTAGGGATTCCCAGGTGGCTCAGTGGTAAAGAATCTACCTGCCAATGCAGGGGACACAGGTTCAATCTCTGGGTCAGGCAGATCTGGAGTAGGAAATGGCAACTCGCTCTAGTTTTCTTGCCAGGATAACCTATGGACAGAGGAGCCTGGCAGCTATAGTCCATGGGGTCACAGAGAGTTGGACACGACTGAGCAACTAAGTCCACATACATACAGCTTTTCCTAATCTGGCTCCACCACCTAGTGCACAACCCTGAAACTGAGGGGCTGCCATCAACCCCAGCTCTATGTCAGCAGGCATGTGTGGAGCCCAAGCTCCCCTCCTTAGGGCAGAAGTACACGGAAGCAGGCATGCAGATGAGAGAGAAAGGAAGGGATGGGGGCAGGGAAAGGGGCACAGGTCTATCTCAGTGGGGAACATAAGATCCCAGGGAAAAGTCTAATTAAAACTTTTGTCTTAATTTAAAGATTTGCATGATAATGGTTTGAAATTCTCTGCGATATAAGTTGGTAGGTTTCAAGATAGCATGAACTCCTATCTATCTCCCCAGCCCAGGGCGCTTTCTGCCCCCAAAGCATCTAAGAACACCTTGAGCTTTGTGTGGACCCCTCTACCTTGGCCAAGTAGCCATTCCCACTGAGACTTCCTGTTTATGGGGCCTGGTCCCTCCTCTTGCCTTGATTCCCCAGAAAAGTTTCCTCAGCAAATGAAGATGAGCTGTGATAACCAAGTCCCTTGCCTGTTTCTAAGGCACCTATGCCTCAAGACAGTTCAAGACGCTTTCCCTCAACAGTATCTGAGCTGGGTTCTGGAAGTGCTTTGGAGATCAGAAAAAAGAGAAAAAAGATAGTAGCTTCAGGTGCCAAGCCTTGTGCCCTGAGTCAACCAGGCAAACTTTGCTTTCCTTTGATTAAATGGATTTGTGCTTTAAAAAGAAAATAAGATTAACCAATAACCTAAAAAACCCAGAGAGTCAAGCCCGGGAGATAAAACCTGTGTCTGGAAGTCAAGTTCAGGATTCAGTTCTAGCGAACTATAGTTTGAATCACCTCCTGAGTCTTTCCAATCAAGCTAGGGTCAGGTGAAGCACGTATCCCTCTGCCCTCCCAGGCCAGTGGAACCTGCTGTTCTGAGCACAGAGGTTTCTGGCTTAAAGCAAAAAGCAAGGATAGGGAGGTTCTTGGGGAAAGGGGAGACAAAGTGCCAAGGAGTCCCAGGAGTGACTTTTCAGGGAGAAGGGCCACACTTGGGCTGCAGGAGTGGAGACACCTACCTTGACACCGCCATCCGACTTCTTGTTCAATAGGCTTTTGGCAGCTGTGAAAACAAAGAGAAAAATCAAGTCTCCTGCATTGTACCCGCTCCTCAACCTGAAGTCTGGCAGCTGGATCCACAAGAGACTGATATGTTTGACACAGGGGCCAGGAGTCTCCTGAAACCCCTAAATGAGGCCCTTCCTGAGGCCCCAAAGCAAGAAGGGCATCTCAGGCAGCGTCAGACCCACAGGGTGGCACCCCAGGATAACTCAGCAGAAACAAGGACAGTCCGGGCTTAGGAGAAAACCACAATCAACACTGGGGCTGCCTGGGCGATTGGGAACTCTGCCTTCAACAGCTTCCACCTAGGCCTGGAAGCAGAATGCCAGGGTGAAAGGCGAGGGCTCCACCCCCAGATGCCATGGAAATTCTCAGGATGGCCAAGCTGCAAGGATGCAAGACATCTCCTGAGTGTTCTCAAGAAACAAGAGTGTCACAGTTCAAGAAGGAGACCAGACGTGAGGACAGACAGACACACACACAGAGACCAGGACCACCTACAGGAGGGTTTTGCCGGGGGGCTGAAGCCTTGACTGGGCAGGTCCTCAATGCCACCCTTTCCTCAGAGTCTAGTCTCTGGACCCACTGAGCAGAAAGGACTGGGCAGACAGACTGTAGCCAGGGACAGGCTGATGCTGATGAGCTCCACTAGGAAGGATGGTGATGTCTGTTGGCCACAAAGGCCTCAGGAAGGTGGCAGGCAGTGGATGGAGATTCCAGGGAGACGGAATCAGTCCAACTGTCTGATCCACCTTGACTCTGATGGGCTTGCATCTTGGGTCTACTGCTTACTAGCCGTGTGAGTTACTTAATCTCTCTGAACCTCAGTTTCTTTATCTATAAAATGGGATCGTGGCATGAAAAGCACTTAGCAGAGTGCCTGGCACACAGCAAGCACTCAGCAAGTGTTAACAACGGTCACCACTGTTGCCATTCCTCCCTTCAGGTGGCCATTCCTACCCAAGCTGGGTCTCCAGTGAGAATCGCAACAACTCTGACCTCCAAAAACAGACTTCGGTCCTATCTCCAGTTAATGCTGGGGTGATCTGAAAAAAAATTTTTTTTATGCTCTTACTACTATGCCTGACCAGCCACTGTGTTAAGTGCTTTACATACATCAAAGTTCTCAACTCTGATAGTCCATTAGAATCACTTGGGAATTTGGAAAAAAAAAAAAAAAGCTTATGCCTATCCCATGCCCTAGGGATCTGATTTTATTTATCTGGGGTGGGGTCTCAGCCACAGGAATATTTTTTGGACAAGTCTTCTCCTACAGGCAGCGTTGAGAGCCTTAGTCAAAAATGATTTTAATTGTTATGTTATTAGCTCCATTGGAGAGATGAGGAAACTAAGACTGGGAGAGCTGCTGTGACTTGCTCAGGGTGAGGCAGGGCTAGGATCCAAACCCAGGGACGGCTGTCTGCAACAGCTTCTGCACTCTATTGCCTTCCAGACCCAGAGGCTTGCAAGGCCAGACCTCACAATTTTGAGGGGCGTGGCTTCCCCCGCGGCGGGGCGGGGCCTACCAGTGCGGCTGAAGCCTAGTCCTGGCCCCCAGCGCAGGTCCCGGCCAGGCCAGGGTTGTGAGGCCGCAGCCCTCACAGGTAGGCCAGGCTGTCAGGCGGGCGGCGCGTTGGGAGGAAAGCCTCCTGCTGCCCAGCTCCACGTCCCCAGGCTATTGCCTCCTGAGAGTTGGCAAGCGCCCAGCATGCACGGCTGGTTAGGGGGCTCCGTAACACCGAGGCGCTCGCAGATGCCAAGTTAGGTGGTCCATCCGGCATGCCCATCTCAGCCCGCAAGCATGGGACTCGCCTCCCTGGTGAGCGGGCCTGGCATGCTGGCCCTCCTGGTGGGGTGGCAGGGAGCCGAGGCAGGCGGTCGGGGAGGACTCATGCCACGTACCTTGCCCGGCCAGGCCGGCGGCGCTCGCGGCAGGCGAGGCGGGGGCGGAGCTCTGCCTGCCAACTGAGGGGATACAGTCTCTCAGTGCACAGAGCTGCCGCAAAGCCACGGAGGCCAGTCAGCAGCGAGCATGCCCCAGCGCGAGGCGCAGGAACCCGCTGCCGCCGCGCACAGCAGGATCCGGGCGGCGTGGCCAAGCCGGCCGAGCTGGGGGAGCGGAGGCGCCAGGGGCAGGCTGGTGAGCAGGTGCAGCCAGCCCTGCAGCAGTCTGGGGACCTGAGAGGGCCAGGCTCGGACAGGTCGTGGGGAAATCCCGGGGCTCCGCCTATCCCGCGACCACCTCAGGTGGAAGGTCTGCAGGCCCAAACCTGACTTGGAGAGGGGTGGCCGTCCTTTCCGAGGCAGCCCAGCCCTAGCTTAAGGCTGTGAGGAGTCGGAATCTCATCTGCAGACCTGCCTCCGGAGGGGACCTAAAAGGACATTTTCAGATGGCAGCCCTTTCCTTCGCCCACATTCCAAATGGTAGAGAGACAGGCACCTGGGGCCCAGGGAGGGTCTGTGGACCTAGTTCACCATACTCCACAGCCCCCAGCTTCTCAGAGACACAGGTCACTTTCCCTCTTCAAGGCAGGTGGCCAGGAAAGGCTGTATTTCACAGTGTTCCAAAGGTGGAGATGCCCAAAAAATGAGCACCCAGAAAGAAAATCAAGGCTGCTAAAGCAAAACATTCTAGAAGCCCCGATTTCACCATTAACCAACCTGCTCAAATCCAGGGAAAAGCTGAACTTTTCTACTTGGGATCAACTCAGAAGACAGCCTCACTTGTTCCTGAAGAAGCACACCAAGTGCCCTTTCTTCTTGATTATACCTGTATGCACCTCTTTCTAGAGAAGCTTCTGGAGACAGGCTCTGTCTTCACCAGTTCCAGAGTCAGGGCAGAAGAGGTTATCCTGGAATGCTTGCAACATTTTGTGTGTGTGTGTCTCTTAAGCCAGGGCAAAGTGAGTGTGAAGGCCAGACAGAGTCTGAGCAGCAAGGACAGGAGGCTCTTTAGGGACCAGGGAAGGTGCTGTGTCCTAACAGAGACCGAGCTCCTGAAACTAGGGCACCAATTTCCTGAAATGGACAGAAGAAGCTGACGCGGAGGCTGTCTCATGGCTGGGCACATGCTATCGATTTCCTAGCAGCCTGTTTCACGTCTCTTCTACTCAGAGAGAGAACAGATCACCCCATTCTAGGGTGGGCACAGAACTGCCCTTGAGCATCCTCTCGAAGGGCTTTCTTAAACCCAGAACATAGAAGCTGTAAGCAGAAGTAGCTGACCAGAGGCCCGACGCGGGACAACAGCGCCACCTCTGCTGGAAGTAGCTCACTGCGCCCTCCTATCCCCATCTGCAAGGTGAAGCCAAAACACAGCCTTTCCTTCTGGGGTGCCCACAACGCAAGACTGAGCCCCAGCCAGGGTCACAGGTCCCTCTGAGGAGGACAGTCTCCCACCTCACTGTCTATTCCTGACCTTCCGGGGCCCTGTGGCTCGCAGTCTAGAGTTCATGAAACCCCAGAGGCAAGGCTGGAGGCTACCAGGAACTACTAGAGCCAGGCCTATGGACTCAAGTTCAAGGGAGCTATCTCTGCCCAGGGAGCATCCAGCTGAACCTGAACCTCCTGCACACCCCCTCCCTCCACACCATGGCTGTGCCGAGGGAAAGCAAGGGCAGGAGTCTGGTTAGGAGAAAGCAGGGGAAGTCTGTCAAGCCAGTGGGGCTGGGAGGGAGGGGAAGGGAGGACAAGGGGAAAAGGCAAGTTGGGAAGAGACCTTTCTGTCTTTTAAGTCCTGTCATTACTCTTTTCCTCACAGAAAAGCCATGATGCTTCCCAACGGAAGGCCAACAATGATGAGGGCGGGGGTGGGGGGGCAGTTCGGGAAGGTGGAGTGTCTTGCATCTTAAAAAGAAACATCAAGTGTGATTTACAAATTATTGGTCCCAAGACTCCCAATTCCGCACACAAATTTAAGCAAGTTCCTTTCCCTCCATCCTGCTGGCCTGTTTCTTCATTTTTACAGTTGGTATCACAGAGAATATTTTAAGCATAGTCGCTGTAAATGGTTTAAACATCTGGAATGATTTCTATTAGTCATCGCTGCTTGGACACAACGACGAAGAGATCGTCCCCGTCGGCCAATTAATGCGGGTAACTGGGAAGATTCACTCTATCTCATCTCTTTTCCCAAGAACATCTTCCAGTGCCCCTGAGACTGTCTAAAATCTTAAAGTGCTGAGAGTCTTCAGAGAATTAAGAACCCCCAAGGACAACATAAATGGAAGACTGGGCAGGCTACTCTTTGCGAGGTTCTAGGAAATGCCGATCAGAAACCTGAAGTCAAGTAAAGCCCCCCAGAATTTCAGGTTACAAGACTCAGCCATAGCAGGGCCTCCAAACAGCATCCTCACCATCCTGGTCAAGGTGCTGCCTGAGATACCCAGCATCGGGATGGCATGATACCTGGCAACGGCCCATCCTGACCCACTCACCTCAGAGAATGAAAGTGCACAGCTGAACACATACCTGAAAAGTTCCTGGAGACAAGCATGGTTGTGAGGATGGCACCCTGGAAAAAGAAGAGGGTCCTGTGAATTCCATCAGGCTCTCCAGAAGCGCGCTCTGTTCTCAGGCAGAGTGCAACAGCTGGCGAGGGGCCCTCCTTGGGTACCATGTTCATAGCTCAGCTCCAGCCATGAGAGATTGTCCCAGTCGGCCGATTAATGGGGGTGATGACTACGAAGATTCACTCTCTCTCTCCTGTTGTGATGGGGCAGGGGGCGCACTGCCAAAAGATACGATTTCAGGACGCTGGCAGCCTGGCCCAGGAGGCACAACTCACCTTCAGTTTTCTCCGGGCATTGAACTTGCGTAGGCACTCCACTGTCTCTTGACGATGCATCATAGATGCCACCGTGGACCGTTGCTGGAAGCCAAACAGACAGGCCTGTGAGCCCCCAGGCACATCCTCTGCCCCTCACCATAGTCCCAGCACCGGTGGCCTTGTGCTCAGCCACCCCAGTTGCTCCAAAGATAAGATGAGGTCATAGATGTGAAAATGCTTTTACAATAAAAGCTCTACCCAAAACTCAAGGTTATGTAAGGACAATAATTTGAACATGAAAACACCGCTGGTAATTGATGCTGGATGAGGGTGCCCGAGAGAGCGTTCCGATCTTCCTTAGGGGATGGAGGCAATGGAAAGTGCGAGTATTTTGTGTGTTGTGATCCGCGAGCAGTTATTCCTTCACCTACTATTTAGCGAGCACCTAAAGCACTCCAGGTTCTGGGCAGTGAGAAAACAGGAAGGGGTCTTGCTCTCTACAGAGAGCATTCATTCTTTCCAAAAGCTCCTCTCAGCAGGCCCCTGCTGCTACTGCTGCTGCTGCTAAGTCGCTTCAGTCGTGTCCGACTCTGTGCGACCCCATAGACGGCAGCCCACCAGGCTCCCCCGTCCCTGGGATTCTTCAGGCAAGAACACTGGAGTGGGTTGCCATTTCCTTCTCCAATGCATGAAAGTGAAAAGTGAAAGTGAAGTCGCTCAGTCGTGTCCGACTCTTAGCGACCCCATGGACTGCAGCCCACCAGGCTCCTCCGTCCATGGGATTTTCCAGGCAAGAGTACTGGAGTGGGGTGCCATTGCCTTCTCCAGCAGCCCCCTACAAGGTCCTAAATGAAGTTGTGATCTGAGACACTGAGGCTCTTTACCATGAAGCATCAATTCTCTTCACCATTTTGGATGGGAAGTTTTCTTCAATGTATTACTGCTAACTTTTAAACAGAGTCCCTTGGACATGATTTACATTTCCCTGATGACTCAGGGTCAGCAATACAAGCATCAATTATTACATAATACCCTAATACAGAGATGTCCTCCGGGGCTACTGAGATATACAGGATGATAGGGAGTAGGGCCCACAAACGTGCCCCCAGAACATACTATTCCCACAATTCTTGAGTACCCGTTTTAAGTGGCTTATCCCTTTACTCTGCTCTTGTTATATCTTGGCTGCTGCCGCTGCTAAGTCACTTCATTCGTGTCCGACTCTGTGTGACCCCATAGATGGCAGATATCTTGGCTAGTCTGCTAGAAAAATTAAACCTACAAAATGTAGCCTGGTGCCCACACCCCCATGGGACCACCCTGCCATCCCTGCCCTCATCCCTGGCTTCTGCCTTTCCTGGATCCCGAAGCAACTCTCCCTTCTGTCTACCTTCTGGAGTGGGGGTGTGTATGTATGTGTATCATATTTCATTTCCTCCTCCAAAGTGTAAACTTCTAAACCAAGAGAAGTGAGAGATGATCAAGCAAGAACTTCTTCAGTTCCAGCCTTCCCCCCACAAGCTGATTTTCACCCCCCTGCAACCTAATCTCAGGTCTCAGAAGCATCACCCCTCATGTGCTGGCCCCCTGCCCTGGGCTCCGGAGCCCCTCTCTTGTGCTTTCCAAACACTGGTTCTTCAGTTAGCCTTTCTCTTTCTCTCTCTCTCTCTCTCTCTCTCTCTCTCTCTCTATATATATATATATATATATATGTTTTTTTACACTGGAGAAGGAAATGGCAACCCACTCCAGTACTCTTGCCTGGAAAATCCCATGGACGGAGAAGCCTGGTAGGCCACAGTCCATGGGGTCGCAGTCAGACATGACTGAACAACTTCACTTTCTAAAACAAGTCAAATTATCTTCCAGATTAGTAGATAGGACACCTTCTACAGGTCTCATTGAGCCAAAATTTAGCCAATATTTTTAACCCTTTATTCTGGATAATATTCTCTGCAGTCAACACAATATAATCAATTGCAAGATTTTAAAAATTTCCCTGACTCATCCATCTTCTCTAAGCAGTATCATCAGTCTCTCTGCCTCCACTGCCTCTTTCAGTGAAATAATGAAACAATGCTTTTAACTGGTCACAGTCAACAGGCTCTCTTCCATCTTTATCATGGACTTTCTGAAGCATCTGATTACAGACCCTCCCTTCCTGAGACCTCCTGTTTCTTAGGATCTCCTGATCTTCCTTCTCCCATGGACATTCTCATTCGCAGCCCCCTTTGCTGGCTCCTCTCTGGGCCACTAAATGCTGGTGGCCATATCTTCTCTTACAACAACGCACAGTAAGGATTCAATTAGCAGAGAACCAATCCCATCTATTTCTATAGCCCCAACACCATCCATACACAAATGACCACAACCTGTATTTCTGATTTTTAACTTCTTCTCTATACTCCTAACTCCCCACGAGATGTCTCCAGCTGGAGGCCCTCATACTTAACATGTATGAAACTAAAATCATCATCTCTTCTCATAAAAGTGTTCCTCTTCTAGGTTTCCTCTGGGTGAGTGAATGGTACAACCCTCCAACTCAGTTACCAACTCAAAACCTGGCAATTCGCATAGATCCCTCTCTAAAAGACCTTCACTTTCCAAATCCAGAAAGTGGATTTGGATTTCCAAATCCAAAAGGTCACAGAGTCCTTTTTATCTCCTCTCTCAAATATCTCTCAAATGTATCCAGTCCTTGCCACCCCACCTATCCTATCATTACCCTTAGCTGAAACCTTGTCTGGCCTTGCTTAGACAACCACAACAGCTTCTTTAGCTCTCTCTGCCCCTGCCTCTTCAATTCCATTTTCTACACAGCTTCCAAAGTGATCTTTCTTAATTGCGTATTTCATTCCCTCTTTGAAACTCTTAAATGGTTCCCTATGCTTTCAGAATAACACCTAAACTCCTTAGGCAGAAACTTGTATGTCACTGGAATCATTTTTGGCTTCGTTCTCTTATATTCCTGTAGTCCTACCTTCATCTACCACCAAACTACTTAACGTTCCTTAATCTCGCCATAATTCCCCATGGCCTCTCACCTTAGCTCGTGCTAACCTCAGTCTGCAGGTTATCATGCTGGGGAACTTCCAGTAATCTGCGAGAACCAGGACAGAGCTCACCTCCTCCAGGCCTTCAGCAATCCCACCGCCCACCAGCGATGGCAGGGGCTCCTATACATTCGTTAGGTGCCTGTCTCCCCAGATCATCTCTGAGATCTGTGGGGGAAGGCACCAGGCCTTATTCATCTTTGTATCTCCAGCACACACGGACCAGCACCAAAGAGGCATTCAGTAAACATGGAAAAGAACAAATAAATACATGCATCATGGTTGTCAGGAGGCCTGACTATAGCAGACCCTGTTTGAAAAAAGATATTGCAGCCAGATAGAAGTTTACACAAAAACAGAGCATGATGACAACCCCATCGATAGCCTGGGGGCTCTCCTAGGATGAGCTTTGTGACTGAACTTCAGGAGCTCTTTTTCATTGCTCACAGGCCCCTTTTGTTTATTTGTTGGGTCTCATCACCTTCTCATTAGAGTTGTCTGATTTGGGATCTGGATATGCATTCTAGGCATGGCAATTTACTTTTGAGTTCTGCTGGCTGCTTTCTGTCATCAACTAGAGCCTGCAAGGGTCAACCTAAGCCCTCATTCAATGGCAAAACTAAGTCATACCTGCCAAATGAGTGGGGGAAGGTCAGAGAGAAGCCAGTTAGTCCCATTCACTCCCCTGGCTTCTCTTGGTGACATATGCTGCCCCTGGGCCCCACCCAGTCCCCTGTCCCCTCTGCAGCGTCTTAGCTCAAGGCCCCAGATGATTATTCTCTAGTCACAAGAAGGAGGGTAAAGACAGTGTTACGAGCACATTGAGAGCAGATATCCTGGATCACCTTGACCTCAGGAGAAGACACTTACGCAGACCCATGGGTGCTTGAGAGCCTGGTCAGCTGTGATACGCTTTGCGGGGTTTATGGTCAGCATCTGGTTGATCAAGTTCTTGGCTTCTGGAGTCACTGTGTCCCACTCTGGTGATGGGAACTAAGAAATGGGAACAGGAGAAGGAGGAATATGAAATCTGTGTACCTTATACCCCTTGTAACCAGGGTTACAAGGTTAACCCTGGTTAACTATCGAAAGCTGCCTAGCATGAAGTGGGCTAAGCACTGGGTATCCCAGGGCCTGAGTCAGCTTAAAGATTGAAGAAAAACAGAACAATCATGGTTAGAATGCCAGAATATCATACCAGGGGACCCTGATGTCTTCTGGTTCAACTCTATCTCCCTATGAGGAGGAACCCACTGCTCAACACTGTGCCCAAGGCCCCACCGCAGTGGGAGGAGCTGCCACACTTCTTATCTCTGTGTCACTCGGCACACTACACAGCCACGCCATTCTTTGCAAATAACAGAACAAAGGACTTTAGTGGACTCCATGATTTTACCGCCACCAACAATGGCTGTGCAAAAAAGTTGCTCCCTGGGACAGGTGGTGACAAGAATTGAGGCCTATATGGTTCTCAAAATCCCTGACACTCCCCACACCCTGCAACACACTCAGCACACCCCCTTCCCCTGGACAGAGGGGCAGGAACAAACTGGTCCTTACATCATAGGCTCCAGCCTTGATCTGCTGATATAGCTTGTGCTGATCCTCATCCCAGAAAGGAGGGTAGCCCACCAGGAGGATATACAGGATGACCCCTACAAGACAGAATACAGGTCACTGGGGTCAGTCACCTGCTTTGCTAAAGAACCAAGAAAAGCCACATGGGGTTCTGAGCCACCCAGAAAGTCAAGGACCATCCCAGAGAGAGAGGTGGATGGCAGCTGACAATGCTGTGCCACTGTGCTTTACGCCCCACATCACCACGCCACGTCTACGACTTCTTCAGGCACAACCCACCCACTAAGGCATGGGTAAATCCCTCTTTGAGAAGGAGACATCATCATCTAGGAAGCTGGGGAGGAGATTGTGAAAGGAACAGCCATCCCGGGGGACACCAGAGCAAATGCTGTGACTTCACATATACCAGATGCCTGTGGGACCCACAGGGAATAGCAATGCCTCTTTCTTGTCATCACTGGAAGTTGAACGCCCTTAACACCAAAAAGCTGAGTGTGTGGAATGGGCTTACCGCAGGCCCAGATATCCACAGGTTTTCCATAGGGATCTTTCCTCAAGACCTCAGGGGACAAGTAACCTGGGGTGCCAGCAAAACCTGTAGCGGAAGAGAGAGCGGAGGCACACTGAACCCACTTTCTCTCTCATTAAATCCACATCAGCAGTTTTTCCCAAGTCCCTTCTTACTCCTGTTGATTTGGCTACATAAGCTCTCAGCACTTGGGCAGCAAGAGACGACGGGCTGGGCTTCTTGCAGTGCCCGGAATCTAAACCAGAGGGCAAATACGTGTGCCTTAAAGGAACTTCCATTGTCCCCAGAGGCAGCAAGAACGCAGTGCTGACAGCAGCTAGTCTCACTGTACTGAGTCACGGAGGGCCAGGGGGAGCTCTGTGCCCGCCCTTCCTCCAGTCTCTGAGGAGGCCAGGACCATTAAGGGTCTGGCCTGCAGTTCTGAAAGAGGAAGGCAGATCAGGAAGAGGAGGAAGGGCGGGAGCTGCATTCCAGGAAGACAGGGTCACTCTTACCAAACCAAGCCTGTTGCTCTCCCTGTACTTCGATGGCTAGGCCAAAATCAGCCAGCTTGACAGCAGCACCCTTGCATTTACTCGCCAGCAGCAGGTTCTCAGGCTGTATAAGGAAGACAGAGAGCCTCGTGAGGGACCAATCCCTCAGCCCAGAGGGAGCCTAGCTTGGGACCATGCAGTGCTATCACCTGGCACCAGGTGGCGCCAGTGGTTCACAAACAAGAGGCAAAGGGGACCCGGGAGGTAGGTACCTTCAGGTCCCGGTGGACGATGTCGTGCTGGTGGATGTGGTTAACACTCTCCAGAATCTGATGTATACAGTGGCTGCAAAAGCACAAAAAGAAAGGTCAGTGCAGGGTAAAACCATCCACAACCACATGCTGTAGACTAAAGCACTTAACTCTGGGTAACGGATTCACACAGCATCACTGAAAGAGGAGCTAAAACCTTGGACTTTGGACATCATCTGTTCAACCTACTTTACAAAAGAGAAAACTGAGGCCCAAGCAGACTAAGTGGTTTGTCCAGGGTCTTCCACTAGATAATAGCAGAGGATAGACTAGAACAGGGTCCACCAAGCCTCCTTAGATTGTGAAGGCTCAACATATCCAATTTGTTTCCAAGGAAGAATACCTCAGACTCCTGAGAAAGAGACACCCACCATCCAACCCTTTCCTCCTTCCTCTTAACCCCTATAGTAACTGTGTTCTTGGAGAAGAGGCTTGTGGTGGCAACTCAGGAAGGATAGTCCAGCCAAGCCTAAGTTGTTTTGGGGGTAGGTAAACATTTATCAAGCACCTATAAGCACTGGGCTGGGTATTGCACCAGCTGTATAGGGGACCCAGTGCCTGCCCTGAAGTTTATCATCTAGTAGGGGAGAGAAATGAGTACACAGGCATCATCGAGAAATAAGACACTTAAGAGAGTTTCAAAGAGGCACCCCAAAGAGCACTTCTCATCATGCTTTTGCACAGAAAAAGACAAACCAGCCTAGAGTCACATTCGGCAGCTGATTCTCAAATTCTAGAAGGCCGTCCACTTTCCAAACCATCCTCCACGCCTGTGGTCAACTCCCGGTGGAGTGCACCAGCAGTCCAGAGCACTGGAGAAAACCAGAGGCTGATTTCGGCCCCCCAGGGGACATCTGGCAACGCCTGGAGACACTGCTGGTAGTCACCACTGAGAGGGAGGGTGCTATTGGCATCGAGCAGATAGACGCCAGGGATGCTTCTAAACCTACAATGCACAAGAGGGGCCCTCACGACCAAAAATGATCCGGCCCGAACGTCAGTAACCTGGACTGACAGTATTCCTTCCTCTGAAATCTGAGGCTGGGGCTTCCACAAGAGCCAAAGTGTCTCGCTGGGTTCCTGGAGGCTGAGGCTCAGGCCTCCCCATAAGGACATGGTCCAAGAGTAGGCCGAAGAGACTTTAAGACTGAGCTGAAGAGGCGAGTCTCCACAGAAATATATAATTAGAACAGAGCCAAGCTAGCAGGGAGAGCCTTCTGGCCAAAAATGGCAAAAGTGCGAAGTGTCCCAGCAGAGCCAGGCCAAGCACACTGGTACAGTCACCGCCCCAGCTCCCCCTCCTCCCCGCAGGCTCCCTGAGCTATCGCCGCCTCCTCCTCCCGCCCCAGAGCCTGGTCCTCCCCTGCTGGCACTGGAATTCATCTCCCACTTGAGAATTTTTCCTGAGGCTGAAGCATCTGAAGCTGATCAGCAAACGTTGGCCTCTAAGGGTTGAGAAATCTGTGAGGAAGCTGTGTGTCCCCTTCCACGCCCCCAGAGGCAGCCAGAGCTGCCACATATGCCTGAGGAGGCTGCAAGCAGGACACTCAAAATCAGGTTGTCAGGACATCACCCTCAGAAAAAATCTGGGGTGGGGGAGGAGCCGGGGCAGGAAAGGCAGACCAAACAAGTGCCCAGGAGCTGTGGTGTGGGAGGAATTCTGCTGCGTCATGTGGAGAAGCTGCCAGGGTTTCTTAGAGGGCTGGGGGCTGAGGGGTGTGGCCGAGGAAAGGTCCTCCAACCTGAAAAGCTCGTCCTGGTGGTCAAGACATAAGGTGATGGTGGCTGAAATCTCCCAGGAAGTTCCCTGGTTGGATTATTAACCCAGACGTTTACACTCCTTTAGGACACAAACCATGTTTTCCCCATCTCTGGATCATTCCCAGGATGCCTTGTATGCAGTAGAGTTTGTCAGAAGAAGAAAGTGGAGATAGGGAGGGCCCTTGGGCCCTCATGAGTATACAGTGGTGCAAAGGAAAGGTATTTCTGGTGTGACAGGGTGAAAGAGATTTGTAAGAGCTTTGCAGAAAACTGATCTGGGAGTGCTGAATTATTAACTTCTAAGCATGCCCATGGAATGTAGCCTGAGTCCAACCCTACAGAATCTTTGTCCAGGTAAGAGCTCTTCTGACCGCTCCCAAAGACGGTTCCAACAGGCACAATGCCCTGCCCCCTAAGATGGTTAAGAGGCACACTTACACCTTAGGGCCCTCGTCTCACCTGGCATCGGCTTCACTGTAGTATTCCCTGGCCACAATGTCTTCAAACAGCTCTCCGCCGGTAACACTGCAACCAACAAAGAGGGTCAGAGGAGGCAGCACCCAACAGGTAACCAACAGCCACACTGTACAACGGTTTTAGAGACATGGCAACTCTACATGTGCTTCGTCTGCAAGCTCAGAACACACCAATCCTTCAATGAAACGGAGCTTCTTCCTGGGACAGTGTGAGCCCTCCCCACCTCCTGTACATTTCTGTCTATAATTTGTAGATTACCTAATACTCTGGTAGAGATGAATGTACAGGCAGTTAAGAGAAAATAACTGACTTATTCAAACAGTCTTAGCTTTATTTGAGACCAATATGAATACTAAGATCCAGCTGCCCAAGAAGGACTGACCTACTACTGAAGCTGAAGAACAATGAGACCAAGGACACAGAGACCCAACCCTGAAAATACCAAAGAGGCATTTCCATTAGGTGAAGAACTACTTTTAAGACATTAAACCACAACCAGAGTGGAGGAGAGACCAATGGGAGCCCAGTTTACAACTAATAAAAGGTGCCTTCAATTTCCCAGAATTCTTAAGGTCAGGCAAAGAGCTACGTTGTGTATCTCCGCTAAGGACAACACACTGAGAAACAAGGGGAAAAAAAGCATCTGCACAAGGTGTGCTGCTGAACAGAAAATGCAAGAGCAATGCCACCCCAGGGTCAGAGCCCTGGAGAACCACTGAGTGAGGAAGGAGGCCCTCGGCAATCTGCTCATGACCAGAGGATGTTCAAAATCAAACCTCTCTCCACGGGCAAAGGAGAGGAACCCTTGGCAGAGGCTGAAGACCCAGTTTAGGGCTTTTTCCCCAAGCCTTCCTCTTGAGCCAGCTGAAGGGAAAGGCCCCCACACCCTCAGAAAGTGGCACTTACAGGTCAAACACGAGGTAGTGAAACCCTTCTTCAGAAATACTGTCATGGAGGCGTACTGCAAGAGAGGAGATGGGGACAGAGATTAACAGAGAGAAAACCTGGAAAGCCTACTCCTCTCCTCCTTGGCCACCCCAGCCCTGCCCCATCCTGTCAGCCCCACAGACTCTTTCCCAAGAAGGGGCAGATGCCCAGCATCCCTGGGGCCAAGATGCAGCCACAGAGCAGAGATGACCAGACCCCAGGTCCAGGGCTCGGGTCGCCATCTCAGACTGCCTCAGATGTAGGCGAGAGACAGAAGCTTTGTGGCTAAGAAGTGAGGCAAGACGGAGAAAAGCAGAAACCTTCTTCTGAGAGGCGCTGGTCTCAGCGAAGGTGGTCCTGGGATGTGACGTGTGAGGGTGATGTGTGAGGGTGCAGTGCAGAGTAAGAAGCACCTAGGGATGCAGACCGCAGAGGGACAGAGAAAGGCAAGATGGGAGACCCTGGAGTAAATGGGAGCAGAAGAACTGGGGGGAGGGGAAGAAGTGGGAAAGGCACAGCCCAGCAGGCAACACACAGATTCAGGCAACGACAATAACCATTTATTAAGTGCTGACTTCATGCCAGGCCTTGAGTTAGGGTCTTTGCATACATTACTTAAGCTACAAGTATGTATCGAGTGCTGTGTGTGGTAGATGGTAGGATTTAGGAACGACATGGTGTCTACTTCAAGGAGTTTATTATTCCTGATGACCACTCCGAGATACGTATTACTCCCATTCCACAGATGAGGACAATGGAGGCTCAAAGGCATAGAATTTCTTGCCGAAGGCCAAAGATCTGGTGGGCCCAGATGTAAACCCAGCTCTTTCTGACTCCAAAGACTGGTTTATACCACTGTTTCCTACAAGAAATGTGGAGGAGCCCACACACTGAGGCGACAAAGCAGTGGAGCCTGGAGAGAAACCGCTCACGAATGTGCCCACAAGATGGGTACGGGAGGCTACTGCATGGAGCTGCAGTAAAAGCGAAAGAAAAGGCTGGTGAGCAGAATCTCTTCCCACTCACAGCCTCCAGAGCTCCTGGGCAAGAGCCCAACCTGATGCTGCTGAGGTCTCCTCTTCAAGCTTCTGCCCACAAAGCCACCTCAGGGGGTTAAATGCCAACCGCCCCCCTCAGCATCATTCTAATGCAAACGCATGTCTGCTCTGATCAACCCTCCTGCTTGGTCCCTTCCCTCACCTGCACTCGCCTGATGGAGAGCCTGTGTCCCAAAGGGCTCCCTCTGTTTGACCTTCACACAGTTCCAGGAGCTCCTCACTTCAGGAATGGCCTGACACCAAACCGACCAGTGAAGCTCTTAGATACAAAGAAATCTCTTGTGTGTCAGGCCCCACCAGCTCGAATGATACCTTCCATTTCCAGTGTGAGGGCGTCTCCTCAGGACTGGGGCACTTCCCTACCTCCCCTTGCCCCACAGCAAGATGGGCTGAATGTAAAATCCAGGCCCTCAGCCATCACTGGAGCCCTGTGCTGTTCCTCACTTGACAAATGAGGATTCGGGTCTGCCAGGGCGAGAACCAGGGCCCAGCAATTGTTTATGCTTCATACTGCCGACCTTATTAGATCTGATCTGGTTACTCAACCTCAAAATTCCACCAGAACTCAGTACTTCTGCGATTTCCCAACAGAATCAAAGGCGGGTGGTACTCCTAAGATCCCTCCTCCTCAAATGATTCTCTCCTGTACTTGGGCGAACAAGTTCATACTTCTCTAGGCCTGTGGGTGACAGAATGAAGAAGCTACAGCCAGACCCCTGCCTCCCCCCTCCCCTCACTAACCCAGGCGCGCTCAGGCGAGCTCCCCCAAAGCCCTGTCACCCCCGATCCTGACTTGCGCTTCTTTGGTCGGAATGGGTGGCTCACTCCTGACTTGCGCTTCTCTGGCCGGAATGGGTGGCTCACGCTGAGCCCTGCTGCAGCTGCTGCTCCCTTGCTTCCAAAAGGACTTTCCATTTAATTAAAAATTTGCTATTAAAACGCATTAAAGTGTGTAATACAAATAATCCCCTGGAAATCAGCTGTCCCAGAAGCTAAAGACCAGCTTCATTAGGGAGGTGACTAACAGCAGCGGCAGGAGGCACTAACAGGGCAGCAGGCACGATGCTAACAGTGACTCCCAGGGGAGTCCTGGCACTGGCTATCTTCCCCAGGACCCCTGATCCCAGACCCACACACCCCACCCCCTGCCCCGAGCCCAGAAGGGCAAAAAGGGCAGGCACCCATGCCTCTGCCCAGACAGGGAGTCATCGGCACTTGCCCTTCCCCAGGAAGACCACACACAGAGTCCAGGTGTGAGGAGCCGGGGAGGAGAGTCAGCTGAGCAGAGCAGCGAGGGAAGACTAGTCCTCCCAGGCCGCCCAGCCCAGAGCTCCGCTTTGATGTGTGTCCCAGGGCCAGGCACGGCCAAGGCAAGGAGGGACAGGTGTGGAAGGCTCCACCACTGAGCAAGACTGCTATCTTTCTCTTTCCATTTGTAGAGAAAATGAACAGGGGGCTGAGAACAAGAGGAGAAACTTGATTGCACCACTCTAAGTGCCAACCTAGCAGATTCGCAATAATAAAGATCCAAATGATAATACCTAACACTTAGTTGAGCTGTTTCAATGTGCCAGGCATTATGCCAAGAGCTTTACACATGTTATTTGATTGAACCCTTGCATTAGCTCTGTGGGGTAGGTACTTCTATTAACGTCTGTGTAACAGGACAGGAAGCAGAGGCTCCAAAAGAAACCCACCCAAAGTTACACTGAGTGGCAGAGCTGAGACTTGAGGCCAAAGCAGGCCAATATTAAGATCCCTAATTTTGTAGAACTGCCCGGAGGGAGTCACTTTCTCCATCCTCCTGGGCAAAGGAGCTCTAACCTGTCCCTCTTAGCCCTGGCCATTCTGACTTGCTCAACGATGTCCCTGTGGCAGCCTCCCTGAAGCAGGCGTGGCTGCTCATGCCATGGACGCAGCTGTGAACAAGAGAGACCCAGCAGCCTCAGGGGGGACGGGCTTTAAAGAAGCACTTATACAAATACATAACCAAGCATTAGGGGCTGTTGGGGAGAAGTAAAGGATGTATGGGGGGAAAAAAATCCAATACCCAGGCCATTCCATAGTCATGAGAGGGTATGGAGGCCAAGAGAACCAGACCAACCCTGGACAGGAAGATGTGGGAAAAGAAGCATGAAGCATTTGCTGCATTACAGTCGTAAACCTAGTTATTGTTCTTTACAAACTGTGGAAGGAAGAACAGGCCAAAAACAACATACTCAGTGTCTTATACCTTCATGTACTGACAAAGCCACAACCCAAATCTTGTGGCTATTTCCAATTCTTTAAAAACCACCCGACAGTATGCCACATTTTAACTAACAAACTTTGGTCAAAAAAGCACTGACAAAGTATCACTGTTCATGCCCATGAAAATACAGGGCGGGGGAGGAGGTCGTGTCATCCCAGGGGGCTAGCAGGGGAGTAAAGGCTGCCCTCCAGGAAGGAGCAGGTGGGCAAGATCTCGGAGCTGCTCGCCTATGCTCCAACGTTTCCATCTCTTTCTTTGCAACTGTTATTGCTACACTTACTATTTATTAGCTGTGTGTGGCCTGGGCCCAACGTAAAAGGCAGCCAGGCTTGAATAACATGTGTCAACTGAGTTGGGGCTGGAGGGACTACTTCTGGGAGCTGGAATCTCCAGTTTCATTATGTCCATTTATTTCTTAGGACTCGTTCACTTGCTCAACCTTCTCAGAACTCCATTAGGAGGCATAGATGACAAAACGGAGGCACGGGTAAGTAAAATCATGGGCCAGGGGTCACAGCTGCCCAGCAAATCCCAGATTCAGACCCAGAGGACTGGATACCAAGGCCACAGACCTTTGCTTCTCCGCATGCTGAACCAGCAGCAGGAGCTTCACCTGGAGACGTGGGGCAGCTCAGGTCCACCCCAGAGCTACTGAATCAGAATCTGAATTTTAACACGATCCCTAGGTGATTCACAAGCACATGAAAGTTTGAGAAGTACTGCTCTAAACCACAATGCTAGGCTGTGATCGAAACTGCTGGGGCAGCTCAGCACGAAGGAAGACAGAGTCTATTCATTAGAGGAATTCAGAGCAGGGAGCAAGCAGATCACAGGTAGAAGACACTTCATTCAGACTCTAGACGGTCAGCACTACTGCCATTTCTTCCTCTCAACTCTCACCTCTGGCCACTCTCCCAGGGCTCTTTTAGGTTCTGCAGTATGCCTCAAAACCAACAGGCTTTTTTTAAAAAAAGACTTTATCTTTTAAAACAATTTTGGGTTCATAGCAAAACTGAGTGGGAAGCACAGAGAGCTCCCACCTACCCGCTGTCCCCACACACGCACAGCCTCTCCCACTATCACCATCTCCACAAAAGAAGCAAGCTCATCACAACTGACGAACCTACACTGACACAGCATTATCACCCAGAGACCATGCTTTACATTAGGGGCCACTCTTCCCACAGACTGTCAACTCCTGGGGTAGAGTATCTATTAAGAGAAAAAACTGGGGGTGCCTGGCTCCTTGTACCAAATACCCTTCTGAATGCAAGTGCCGGTGAGTCTGACAACGATCAGGGGTGGACCACGTGCTCTCTGCTTCCTCACCTCTGCACCACTCTTGGGCTGATCCACTAGTATCCCTGTGGGATGCAATTAGCAGCTAAAGCCAAAAGGGCCACCGCTCTGAAGGATGGAGCAGTGGAGAGAGAAGAGGGACAGCGAATTAAGCGGACAAAATGGGCTCCTCTTCTGCCACAAGCCAGGTCAAGATCCATGGCAACCCCCATCTCCTGGACCCACAGCTCCCTCATCTCTAGGAGTCCCGGTTCCCACTGGAGGACGGACAGCCTGGCCAGATCATTCTCCCAGAACATAGTCCTGACTACTCACCCTTCCTTCTCCCTTCCCTTGACCCCAAATAGGGCCTCAGACCAAGGCCCCCAGGGTCTGGGAGCAATCATGAAATGAAAGCACAGTTCTAGGCAATGAGACACTGACAAAGGGAGAGAGCCTTGCCTGGTCTTCCCTGAGTTTTGCTGTCTCCCTAGCAGAGCAGATGGCTGGGGGAGACAGTCCCTCCATCTGCCTTGATTCTGCGCTGGGGACTGGTGGTTAAAGAAGAAGGGGCTACCAAACCAAGTCTAAAAGGTTCAAAAGTATATATCTAATTTTCAAAAGCACAGTAAAAGAAGGCTGGAGTATTTTCCAGCTAGAATTCCAGTTCTGTACTTCCTGGTTGGTTCTCAATTGTCTTTGTCCCACTCTGACCCTTCTGTGGTCAATCACACCCATGTTGCAGGTAATGAGGACATGGTTCCACCTCCCGCACCATGGACCCCACCCTTTGTTCTCCCCTCCCTCCAGGCGGGCAATTCATCGTTGCTCTATGAGTTGGTCACTTGGGGTGTAAGGAAAGGAAGTTGTCCTCAGACCCTGAGACCTGGGACTGGAACACCAAAATGCTTCTGTGCTTGCGGATGGCTTTAGTCACCCACCAGCTTTTTTTCTCCTGTTCTGCCACTGCTAGCTCAGAGTGACAAGCTCGTAAAGCCCAGAGGGACCAGGTAAGCAGTAGAAAGTTAACAGTATAGACAGTGGCCAGCAGGCTAAGGGGGCAGTCACTGCCCAGGTCCAGCTGATTCTGGCCATGCATGGATGTGGGCTCAGCAGAGCCAAATCTTCTGATTTGAAAGATTGGGAAATAGAATTTTTTTTTTTAAATGTGAAATCTCATTTTAAAATACTGGCAAATAATAAAAATATTTTTAAACCACTAAGCCAGCCAAACAAAACATGCCTGAGTTGGTGACTGCTGTTTTAGCTGTTTCTCTCGTCGTTTCTCTCCTACCCAAGGCGACAATTTGGTCCCCACCATGGTGTTTTCAGGTGAGGGTTGAACTTCAGAGAGCTCAGAGGTTCCCAGCCCAGGACTCGTGGGCTGAGAGGGGCTGGCTTCGTGCAAGACGGCACCAGGCAGAACTGAGTACCAGCTATGCCAATCTGTGTCACGTGTAAGCCAAGCTGCTGATTGCCATCTATAAAGCTGTGCGTGGCTTCAGTTCTGGTTAGCTCAACGCTCCCTTCCCCTCGGGCTGGAGTACGACCCCACTCTCCCGTGTCAGAGCTCATGGTGAAAATCCCAGTCCTAGGCCTGTGAAGCTGGAGGCTGAGTAGCTCAGGAGGGAGCACTGAACTTCAGCAAGTCACCTCACAGTGCTGGCTACCAACCCAGCAGAGTAGGCAGCCTCTGGAGCACCCCTAATATTTAGGCCATGCCTGCAGGAGATGGTGATGGACAGGGAGGCCTGGCGTGCTGTGATTCATGGGGTCACAAAGAGTCGGGCACGACTGAGTAACTGAACTGAACTGAACTGACGAGCATAGAAACTCACTGTCCTTTGTGATAATTGGAGCTTTCAGGGAAAACCTAGGAGATGTTCCCTGCTTTTCCACCTCATGTCAAGCCTGGGGTTTCTGCTCAGACGCTGAAGCCAGCCCAGTTTCTGTCCCCTCCGAGAGAAGCACCAAATCGGGGCCAACGCTTTTGGCAAAGACTACTTCAGCTGAACAATGTAAAACTGAGCCAGAGTGGGTTGTGGCAGGCAAACCTCCTCAGGCTTTAGAACAACCAACAATGTGCTCTTGTCCCCCGAGTCAGGGTGGGAGCGAGAGAAATCCTCTTAATTTTTTCTCCTTCTCCAGCCGAGTGGCTCCTGCCACCCCTGCTTCAGGGAAGCCAGGCGGGTGGGCAGCTTGCTTTCCTGGCTCCGGGGAATACGAATGGGAGCGCCATGGAAACCCCCAGAGTGCACAGGACACCGCAGCAAGGAACAAAACTCTTTCAAGGCCAGAAACAAAGTGCAGACCCTTTGCTGATGGCCGCGGAAGGCCCCCGGCGAGGGGCGCTGGCAGGCCACTCGCCCCGAGCCTCACACGCCGAAGACCCAGCCCTCAGCCCAGAGACGGAAGGAGAGGGGAAGAAAGGGAGCCTGAAACACATTCCGATGCCTCACTCCCAGCGCTGAGATGGCACCACAGGAAGGGAGACGCTCAGGTCTCTAAACTAGAACACCCCAGAATTCCAAGCTGCGATCCTGCTTGGGTAAAAAAAGGCACCAGGCAGACGCCCAGGGACAGAAGTGGTTCCCCACACAAAAACAGTGGATCTCTGTTCTCGCCACCTTCTACAAAATGCCCAAGACATGCTCTATATAAGGGCACTTACCGATGTTTGGATGTTTCAAAAGTCGGCATATCCGGGCCTCACGTTCTAGTTTCTGGTGATCTAAAAGTGGAAGAGAGAAAACGAAAGCTATCAGACATCCATTCTATTTGCGGCCACTTGGCTATTCATATGCCTTCAATTCTTAGGCACCTACTATGGCCCTCTTCTTTATTTTTTTTTTAAACAATTTGCTGAATTAACATAGCAGGTCACAGCAATTCTGGAGACAGGTATTAATGACAACCTTTTGCCATGAAGCAGTGTCTTAGGAAAGCTTCCCAAGCTAGTGAGCGGCAGAGCCAGGATTTGAATCCAAGTCTTAAAACTCTGGTGCTCTTTCCACCACAGCAGGGATTTTACTGGGCCAGGGTGTCCAGAATTTCTTCCTTGTTGAAAATACTAATAATAATGGCTAAGTTTTATTGAACACCTACTACATGAACATATATTGTGCTAGGAGTTTTGCATATATTCTCTAATGCAGTCTTCATGGCAATCCTGAAACATAACCATGCTGACAATGGAGACTGATAATTTGAAAAAAAAAAAAAAAGCTAATGTTTATTGAGTGCTTACTTCTACACCAGGCAGATACATCTTTTAATTTAGTCTCAAAACAACTCTTGGAGGTTGGTAGTATTACGATGCCCATTTTGCAGAAATCCTGCTTCTTCCCAGGACCCGCTTGGCTGCCCACTGCTGGGAGCTCTGGCCTATTGCCATGCATGTTCTGGGGTCACGCTGCTTTGGTGAAATGACCAGAATCCAAGAGCCCACAAATCTAAGCAAGATGTGGTAGTTGATTCCTTCCAGAGGAAGGCAGAGCTCCAGGCACAGAAAGAGAGGCTGCTACTGCTTAAAACAAGGTAGCCTAGAAGCCCCAGCCACTCTACCCCCATCTCTACTTGCTGAACTCCACAAAACCACCTCCTTCACAAAGTCTTCCCTGTTCCTCCCAGTAGACTGTGACTTCTCTCCTCATGACCCAGCTCTGTCTCCCACAGCACCTCTTATAATTCTCACATCACACATTTAAATCACGTATCTTTCGGTCACAAGCTCTTCAGAGTGGCACCTCCCTGTGTGATGCTTCCTAGAGTTCCTTCCACATCAGAGGCTTAATAATGGTTTATCAATAACATTGACAGTACTAGTAAAAACTATTCTTTACTAAGTATTTACTATACGCTGGGCAGAGGCACAGACAATCTTATTTCATCCTCACAGAAACCCAGTGAAACGGAGGATCTGATTAGCTCAGTTACATTGCAAAGGAGGAAACTGAGACTTAAAAGTTTCAAGTAACCTGCCCAAGGTCACACAAACAGGCACCAGAGGCAGGTGGTCTGAGCCTAGAGCCCTCTTTCTCCATCGCTATGCTATGATGACAGGATCAGGAAAAATGAGAGCATCAAGTCAAGACACCAGACTTTAGGGGCACAGTCCAGTTCACCCCAACTCCAACAGGTCTAGGCGGGTACCGTCCCTTCCATACCTGCCAAGCGAGTCCTGAGTCCCTTGGTAGTGGCTTGTGCCCACCCCACCTCTACCTAAACAGCAAAGAGCCTCTGTAAAGCCTCCCATGACCCTCACAACCATCCTACCAGACAGGACACTGACTGTCCGCATTTCACAGATGATAAAACAGGCCCAGAGAAGTTAAATAATTCACCCAAGGTCCTATAGCAGGAATGGGAGAGAAGTGTGAATTCAAACCCAGGCCTGCCTGAGATAACACATGGATTACAGACGAGAAGGAACTCATATTTACTGTCTCACCAAGCACCCTCAGCTCTATCCTAAACGTTCCCTCTAGGGATGGCTCTGCTCTGTGGAAGAAGGAGGTAGGGGCAGGCAGAGATTAGTTCCTGCTGCCCAGCTAATCTATCCCAGCTGCCCATAGATCTGGGTCAGGCCTTCTGTCCCACCCTTGAGTTCGGTATGGTGACTGACAGGGATGCAGCCAAGAAAGCCCCAGGTAGTCCCACACTGCCTGCGACCCCTCGGGGCCGGGACCTCCAGAAGGCGGTGCAGTTGAGGAAGCGGCACTAGCCTTGCCTGGTGATAGGGGGCTTGCTTCTTCCAGCCCTGACTGGGGGATGTCAGGGCGACCCCACCTTCCTCCCCAGCCCTGGTCGTGGGATGGTGGTACCAAGCAAGCCACTAAAGCTGAAGACCCCCCAGCCCTCTCTCTCACCACTCACCTCACACCCTCCAACCCGCAACTCTCGGGCTGGGCTGCCCGGGCAGGTGCAGGAGAGCAGTATCTTGCGATGCGGAGGTGGCAGCTGAGGGGAAGGCCCAGAAGATTAATGTTTATCTCCTCCCTTAAGTCTCTTACTGGCTAATGGTTACAGTTCCACAACAGCAACGGCACTAAAAATAAGGGAGCTCTGGCTTTATCAGTGACTCAGAGTGGGAAGAGAAGAGACAGTCACACGCCCAGCTCCTCGAAGGAGCTGCCCAGGGTCCAGAGGGTCCTAGACAGTCACGCAGTTTGACCCTAACTCCACGGAGCTGAGTACCACATTCTGCACAAGTCTTCTTTGAACCCCAGGCTGTGCCGTGGTCCTTGGTCTGACCCTCAGTCATGGAGTCTGGCTATTAACCCACTGGTTTTGAGTCAGACAGCCCCAGATGGAGTCCTAGAGCTGTGAGTCCCAAACCCATCTGAGACTCATTTATTCATTCAGAATATACTTACTGAGGCCTACTATGCGACAGGTGCTGTTTCAGATGCTGGGGATGCAGCAGTGAACAGAACAGACAACAGTCCCCACCCTCAGCAAGCTGATACGCTAGTGGAGCTTGGTCAGGGGACAGTCCGTAAGAACTGGATGGCATGTTAGATGTCATGGCAAGTGCAATAAAGAAAAATAAAGCAGGGCAGTGGGAGAGTGCACACTTAAACTGCATGGTCAAGGACAGCCTCGGCACAGAGTGACATGTGATGGAACGGAGGTGACAGAGCGAGCCAGGTACATAGCTTGGGAAAAAGTTTCCTCACTTCTAAAATGAAGGCAGGGGTATCTGTGGCTTAAATGACGTTTTTGGGTAAATGCTCCGCAGAGTGCCTGGCACTCAGGGAGAGCCTCCTTTGCAAGGGTCCAGCAGTAAGACAGACGAGGTCTCCCAGGCTGGGCCTGTGCCCACGGCCATCACCAGAGACAGGAGAGAGTTGGACCCACTCTCCATCAGCCTGGGCAGTCACGGGGTCTTGGAACACTAACCAAGCCCTCGACCTGGCCCCATAACAGGCCTCCCATTTGGGTGGGGCCCATTGGTGTCTTCAGCCTGCAGGGGAAGGCTACCAGCAGGGTAACCTCCGAGAGAGGACGGCCCAGTTAAAGCCACTGTCTGTGGGAGCCCTGGTCATCCTCGGCCCCAGCCTTATGGGCTGTGGCACCCTGCCATCCTGAAACTCTGCTCAATGAGCCGTGTGGTTTCTGCCTACCACGCTCTCCCTGATCCTCAGGAGGATCCTCGCTCAGGCGGCCAGCACCCCAACCTCTGCAGCTGCTGTCTCCCATCCCTTTCCCCCTCACTTCCTGTCCTGTTCTCCACTGTGTGTCTGGGAAGAAGCACAGGGCTCTGTATAAGCAGCAGCAATGTTTCAGGAACAAGTCAGGTTTGCAGAGCATCTTCTCCAGCTGCAGGGTTTGTCCTATAAACTCAGCATGCTATGCTGTGCTTAGTCACTCAGTCATGTCTGACTCTTTGTGACCCCATGGACTGCAGCCCACCAGGCTTCTCTGTCCACGGGGATTCTCCAGGCAAGAATACTGGAGTGGGCTGCCATGCCCTCCTCCAGGGGATCTTCCCAACCCAGGGATCAAACCGAGGTCTCCCACATTGTAGGCGGATTCTTTATCAACTGAGCTACCAGGGAAGTCCGAAACTCAGAATCCCCAAGTCCCGAAGGGCTAAGGCCACTGACCTGGCCTGGTCCACAGTGGTAGGTCCAGGCCCTGGCTTGACATCCCAAGGTGCTAACACATCAGCCACTGCTCCCGTCACGAAGGCGGCCTTCTCCCTTGAGACACCCCTCCTTTCAGTGACCGCTGAGCTCTGTTCCTAGAGAACAGCCCAGACCTTCTTCAAGGCTGACCCTCTTCCCACCCACCTTTCGACTGGGCTCGTCCCCACCCCTTCACACGGCCCAGCCCCCCCTTCCTGTTTGACAACAGCCACTTCCCGCTTTTGCACAGGGCCACTTCCTGCCTGCCTGTGTGCTACTGCCATGGAGAGACCCACCCCTGCCGGCCTTCAGCCCAGCTCCAACCACAGCCCTCTGCAAGGATTTCCCCCTCAAGAGCTAGGTGGTAACAGGAGCAGAAAGCAGAAGCGGCCGTTATCAAGATCCCCCTTCAGGCCGTCCTGATAGCACCCTCAGGTGAGGGCCAGGCCCTGGACACCAGGATCCCTTGCCTCCCCCGCCTTCTGCACAAGAGCTTAAGACTGGGGTCAGGGCACCACAAAGGCTGAATACCCTTGAAGAGAAGGAAGCAAAGGCGTGACCAGATACAGAGCAGAGGAAGCAGACAGTGAGGAGACCTCGAAACACCTCTCCCCTAGCACCCCGAGGGATGATGCCTACTCCAAACTCACACTCCTGCCCCAGCAGGATGGAGCGCAGGGAGAGCCAGCCAGGTTCTCCACAGCCCTGCAGAAACACACGGGCTGATTCAGTGACGTCTCTAAAACCATGAACGCTAGCATGGACTTCAACTAAGATCCTGCTGACATCTAAACATACAGCCCACTCTAAGCGGGAAAAGACACAGAGCCCTGCTCTGGCTAGGGGGACCCTCCCCAAGTTCTGATGTCAATGACATCCTCGACTTTTCGGAGTTATTTCGAAGGTCTGTGCCTGTGGTCCCAGCGTGGATCAGGAAAAGCTTCCCACAGCCCACCCAGTTCAGATGCTCTGTGTGGGCGTCTCCTCTTGCTTCCCCCTTCTGGCCCTCTGAGGCATCGCTCGGAGGAGAAGAAACAAGGGCAGCACAGGGATTTGGTGTCATAATCCACATTCCCCAGCTGCTTATAAACAGCCCCTAGCCTTGGGAATCCCAAGCTACAATCCCATTGACCTCACCCTGACATTGTGATGCCATAGCCCTTCCTCTTTGAATCTCACTCTAAAGGTGCAAAGTCCCCAATTAAGAGCAAAAGTCTGTGTATCACATAAGAGCAGGGGCCACAGCTTCTAATTCCTTCATATCCATATACCTGGGGACTAGCTGAGGGCTGTGAAAACAGCCCAGTGGGGCCTGAAAAGGCCCCATGTGAACCCCCAAGGCTCTGTCCTTTGAACTGGTGTCCTTTCCTTCTCGTCAGCCCTAAATCAAGCAGTTTTAACTGGGTGGCACGAAGACCTGAGCCTTACTCTGGTCTTTGGATCTTAAGACAAGAAAAGCTTTAACTAAGGAGGACAAGGAGAGAGGCTCCAAGAAGAGGCCCATAGTGAAAGTCTTCCCAAACCAGCTTGGACAGAGAAAATCCCCATGGGGTCACTAGCAAGCCCCAAGAAGGCAAGGCTCTGCCTCTGGACACTCTGAAGGCCAGAACAGGGTCAGCCACTGAGCTCTCCGTGCCCCCAGCAGGGCTCTGGGTGCCTGCAGCCTATGCCCACTGTTTTGGTGACATTTCCTTCATGGTAACCAGCCCCAAGTAAAACATCCCAGGAAGCAGCCCCTAAAAATAGCTCCTCCCAGGGCAGCAGCAAGCTGGGGGAGGGGAAAGAGAGGGAGGAGAGAAGAGGGGAGCAGATGGGAAGTTGCTGCTGATAGGGCCCAGGAAGTAGAGGTGGCGTTTGGGGGGGAAGTGGCTGGAAACATCCCTACCATAGAGCGGTCTCTACCCACAGAGGTATGTTCAGACGAGAGCGAGACCTAGTCAGTGGAAGGGAGGATCTGCTTCACTGGGCTCAGAGCTCTGGGTCTAGATGGAGAGGTGTGGAGGTGATCTATCAGGATTTAGCACAGAAACAAAATATCCAGAATCTGTATTTTAAAGGGAAGAGCCAAAGGGTAAATGATGACCACACTGCTTAAAGATGCTGGGATCTGAGCACTGGCAATATCACTGGCATGCCTACAGCTCAAAACAAACAAACCAGTCTTTTGCGTTCTGGTTTCCCCACCGGCTGTAAGGGAGATCTGCCTGGCCCATGGACAGAGGACAAAGGGCTTCTGCTGAGAGGTACTCGAAAGGTGCAAAGTGCCCATCTCTTCCTGTCACCACCCTTTTGGCACCCATGGGATCAGGCCCTTGTCAGCCTGCCAAGGCTGTCCAGAGCGCAGCACGCTCAGAGATGGGGCAAGAGCTGGTCACACCCACTCCACCCCTTCTCTGCCTCCAGCCTCCGCAGAGAATGGGGTCAGCCACTCACCTCTAGGGTTTCAGCACAGCCTCGAAGCTTGGAGCACAGCTCCTGACAAGGCCCAGAGCAAGCAGCAGGAAGCAAGCAGGGGCTTCTCCTACAGAATGGGGCCCCTTTCAACCTGCATCACCACTCTATGATGCTAGCACCCAAAATCACTCTGGGAAGGGGCAGGTGGGCAGGACGGCAGGCCAGTGTTGTAGGAGCTAAATCACACAGCTCACAGCATGGCTGGATGATGAAACCGACCCTTAGCATGAAGAAGGGGCCTCCAGGCTGTTTCCTCATCCAGCGGGGAGAGTCAGAGGAGCTCAGTCACCTCTACACAGGATGCTCACTTCTCTGTCCACAGAAATTGGTCTGTTTTATCCTCAAGAGGAAAGCGCCGTTTTGGATCTAACCTCCTTAACTGCTTCAAGTCCCGGAGTCCCAGTGTTCCAGTGCTGTATAGATCTCTCCTCCTCCCGCCCCACTCACCGCTGCATCACCCTCCCCTCTCTTCATCCTTAAACAGGAAAGTCTCACTTGGAGATACCACAGGGGACACAAATGTCATGGGGGCTACTCAGGCCAACACCAAGGGGGTGGAGACTTGCAGCTGGCACCACCCGGGGGGATCCTATTTCAGTCCCCAGGGCCAGCTGGACCAAGAAAGGCACAGCCTTTGCCCTTCTGGTGGCCAACATGCCACAATTACAGCCACTCAGCTTGCCACAACCTCGGACGCGAAATGACACCCCAATCTGGGGGCTCAGAAGAGGCCCCTAATCACAGAACAGCCCGTGTGCACAGATGGTCACAGAGCAGTAGAGACACCACCTGGAGAAGGCTGGGCCAAGGTGTGTCTGGTAAATATCAAAGAGCATGGCAAGAGCAACTGTCACGGCTGTCGCTTTTTAGACAGCATTTCTTATATGTGTGGCTCAGTGCCCACCTGCATGAAATCCACTAAGGCACTTGTTAAAAGTGTAGATTCTGAGACTCCACCCCAGACCTCCCAAAGTAGAATCTCTGAATAGAGCCCAGGAATCTGCATTCTTAACCAGTCTTCAAGGTGATCCTCTTGCACACTAAAATTGAAAACTGCTGTTTAGAGGAAGTCCTGACATTGCCCTAAAAGGCCGTTTATGACAGGGAAGGAAGATGATAAGCTGCAATATCTTCCTATATCTCCCACTTGTCTTTTTCCCCAAGCACAAGTCTTTAACTTCATCTGTTCTCTCCTACAGTTGTGTCAGGACTACAGCCTGGTCCACGGATCAGAGAGAACCCAAGCCAGTATCAGGATACAAGGGTTCCAGCAACTTGGCTATGAGTTTCCTGAGAGCCAAAGCCAAAAGGCAATCTGGCTGGTTACACAGTCCATTCATTCAACCTGTATAGGAGGCTCAGTATGTATCAGGCACTTTGTTCTATCAATATGTATCAGGCCCCTGTATCAATATGTATCAATCATATATGTAAAGAAACAGATATGATTCCCATCCTTACCTCCCAGGTCCTGGGGAAGGGGAAGGCTTTTGCTTACATTTAACTTCAATAGAAATTTCTTCACATGGGGTATACAGATTAAATAAATAAACAAACAAGGCAAGTGCTGTTAACAGATTTCATAATATTGCTTCCCATAGCACCTCTTAGTTAGGCTAAGCATCCCTTCCCAGTGAAAGCAACTGGAATTCAGATAAATGGTCCAAATAGAGAAATTTCGTATGATGTAAACTGCTCCAAGGATAAATCCTAAACTACGTAGAAAAAAGAAAGGACCATTTGCCCTTCAACTGTAGCAATATGAGAAATGGTTTGGATATAAGCAAGAGAGTGGGATATGAAATGTTATGTTCCACGAGGTGAAAATCTATATGCATATGAATAAAGATAAGAAGGGAATCTGAAGATTTAAAAATAAAAGAAGACATAAGGGCTCAGGCTCCTGGGGGAGGGGGTGCTCTTAAATCTTAAAATAACGACTTATCATTGCCATCACCTGGCCCACTAGCTCTGCATCCAAGCCTATTTTAAATGCCTCCTTCAGCCTAGCTGAGAGCTAAGCTTGGAATCGCGGGCTCCCTTAAGAGCCCCAACTCCACACCTATTGCTGTTCCAAAGCAAATGGAGTGACATTATGTGACTTTCAGTGACTTTACGCAGACAGACCCGCAGACGAAGACAGTGCTCGACACTCAGCCGCCTCAGCTCTCTACAGCCACCATGTCGCACAGCCACCATCATGGGCCCCTGAGGCCACCATGACAAGAAACAGCAGAGCAAAAGGGTTCTTATCCAGAGCTGACCCCCCAGAAGACCAGGGGATCTCTCCCCATGCCTCCTGGGCCACCTCACCATGGAGGACAAGGAGAAGCAGCCTGACACTCTCTCTTTCACTCTGCAGCACAGAGAATCACAAACAAGAAAGGAACGGGCAGAGAGACTCAGCATACGCCCTTCAGACCTTCATGGATGACCCTGGTGGGCCCACCACATTCCCAGACACAGAAATCCAACACCTGTGGAGCCCTAGACAGACAGACAGTGATGAGTGAAACCCAGCCCCAGCCGCTGCACCTTTATAAAATATACAGCGTAAACTGAGAGGCTGCAGGAAAGCCACGGCCTTCACTCACTAACCCCATGGGCACTAGCCTAGTGGGCACCCTGGCCCAACCCTCCCCGGGAGCTCAAATCCCCTACGCCCACACCTACAGTGCAACCCCCGGACAACTCCCTCCATCTCCAAGACAACAGCCTCCCACTCTCAATCTCCAAACAGTCTTGGCACTGTACCTACCAGCCAGGACCAGGCCTTTGTCCCAAAGTTAACCTGGCACACAGGCCACACAACAGAGCCCCAGTTTTGGCATAACCATCTTGAGAGGGGGAGTTGCTGCCTGAAGCATATGATCTTACACAAGAATCTTCTTGAAGAAAAAAAATCAAAGGGAAACAAAACCTCATCCAGTTTGGGCAGGGAAAAAAGATATCAGCTGGGAAAGATGGGACAAGGTTGAAAGAAGGTGAAGCCTGGAAAGGGACGTGACTGCACAGGTTAGGGAAGTTCAGGTGGGTAAGGAAGGAATAGAAAAAGATAGCCTAAGGCAGGCAACTCCATAAAGTCACCACACCAGCTCTCCTCACCCTAGAGTTCAGCTCGCAGCTGTCTCTCCCACCCTCACCCCTGGGTCAGAGGACAGCGGTGAGACTGGGAAAGCAAAGCATTGCATCATTAACTGGAGACATCAGACACCGGCCCCGTTACTGATGCACACGGGCTATGCTGTGTGGGCACGGGGAGGTATCCATTCTCAAACCGTCATCCCTGCCTGCACCCTGCATCCTTGGCCAGAGGATGTCTGCCAAAGAGCCCAACCCACTGCACTGTCCCCCCTCCCCAAAGGAGGAGGGCATCTGACTGCTCACATATCTCTATGGCAACCATCGCCTCCGACTCAAGGTACCCAGAGAGAAAGAAAACAAACAAATAAGTCAACTTAATAGCCAATGTAGAGGAACAGCAGGAGACAGGGACTGGGAGGAAGACAACGAGTCAACCCCTGCTTGTGGGGATGGAGAGCGGTCCTCCCAGCCAGGAGGCGGACACAGACCTGCTAAACAGGTCCCAGAATAACTGACAAGAAGCCCACTTAAGTTTACAGCTTCTCCAATGCTTAGAAACATGTATTATATCTCTTACTCCAGAGATGCCCAGGTCATTACTAGTCATGGCCCACATCTTCTCCAGGGCATTCTATTGCCCAGTCTTAACTCTTTCCTGAGTCTTATAACCTTTGTCCCAGGACTACACTTTGCAGCTCTCGATGACCTGACCCATCCACATACCTCCCTACTCGCCACAGCTATGAAGAAGACTTCACATTGCTGGGTCTATACCTATCAGATGAGTTGACTTTGGCAAGCACCCAGCACAGGGTGCAGGGAGAGAAGGTTCAAGGTGTGAAGCACAGGGCCTGACCCTCCCCAGCCCCAGGCACTTGGGAGCATCTCACAAGTTAGGCTCTCAGGCCTGGGCCTTCACAATCTTCAGATCCTGAGGCCCAGCTGCTCATATTCAGACCAGGCCATTGAGATTTCCAGACCATGAGGCATCACCCTCCACCCAGGACAGACTGCATCTGCTGCTGCACCACCAACTTTGTAATTTGATCAAAAAAGCAATCAAGTTCATCTGGCAGGATTTGTTCCCGAGAAGCCCTCACCAGTAGCAGCCTCCCTTGATGTTTACAGATTCCCTTCCCTTGGGAGTCTGTTCTGCCGCCTGGTGGGTAGGGGGAGGCTGGGTTTGTCAGAGCTGTTCACTTACTGCATTTCCATCTTAAGTCACCACTGGGGCACAGAGACTAGTGCAAGCCTGGAGTGGCTACCATTGCCCCAAACAGAGATTCCAAATGCCCCAAACGAAGAGCTAGCCACCCACCACTCCCAATATCTTCCCCCTCCATAAAAACCAAACTCCCTTGAGCCTTCAGGGACCACTCCTCCTAGCAGCAATCAACATCTCTTACATCTTCATTCTTTTCTATCTGTTCCCTATATAATTCTCTGCCTAGCTTCAAATGTCACCCACCCTGAAATTCCAACTCTTCTCCAAGAGCTAAAGCCACAACCCCCAACTGGTTCTTCTTCAGAACACTAGCCCTTGGAGGCACCCCAGGGAGAGACTGAGATGGGGAATACTCACCCCGAGCAGATAACTTCTTGGTATTGATGATTTTTGCTGCATACTCCTGCGTGGACGTTTTCTTCACACACCTGCGGACCACAGAGAAAGCACCCCTGGAGGGAGAAGGGGGAAAGAACTGGGACACGGAGCAGAGCAGAGCAACACAAACACACTTCAGGTCTGAAGACAGTGATGCTCCCATCACCAGACCTTTAGTCAAAATCACACACACATACCAGCGTAGTGACTATCACCATCCAACCTGGGGCAGAAGGATGTGGCCTCTGCAGGCCGCTCAACAGATGTGGGTGGAGGACCACGCTACTCCCACGCCCACCCACATCTGTTCTGGGTAAAGCAACAGCCCTAACCTCAGGCTGTGCGTCAAGAGCTGGTGGGAGATGCTTAAAACACACACCTGCTGCATCTCACGGACAGCCCTGCAGTCCCAGCCAAGAAGACGGGAGAAAGGAAGACCCTGCCCTTTTCTCAGCAGGAATAGTTGGGGTAGGGGAAGGAGAGATTAGAAAGAGGGTATGTCTTTCTAATACATGTCTCCCTCAACCATGGGGAGGAAAGTGAGGCTCAAATCCCCCCAGCCGGCTTCATCCCACTGCATCCTAGCTCAACTGACAGCAGGGAAAGAGAGGATCCAGTTGTGGGTCTCAGACATCAACAACTCCCCTTCCCCATGATACTTCCCTCTACACGCCGCCCACCCCTCAATGAGGGCTCGCACTCTCCAGCTCTGGAAACATCCTGGGGGGCGGGCTGGGCGGGGGCTGCAGTGGCCAGGCTCGGCGCCGCGGGTGGGGGTGGGGGGCCGGGGCTGGTGCAGCGGCCAGCTCAGTGCGGAGGGGAGGGGGATGCTGCGGCTGCGGCGCGCGGCTCCCGGGACCACTGCAGGGATGGGGGGAGGGGACGGGGGTGCTGCAGCAGTGCCCAGCAGCGGGGCTGGGATCCTGGAAGCGGCACTAGCCGGGGGCGGGGCCGGGTACCAAGCATCCCCCACACCCGGGCACCGCAGCAGGGTTGGAGCTGCAGGGCCGGGGAGGGTCCTGAGTCTCAGGCGCGTGGGACATGGGACAGGGTGCTGAGTGAGCTCTTGAACGGAGTGGGGAGGGGGCAGCAAACAGGCGGGGTTGGGATTAGGGGGGGCGCCTGAAGGGTGCGGAAGGGGCGGGGCTGGAGGGCGCCCAGGAGCGCTCCGGGGGCTGCAGTCCCCGCGGCAGCGCGGGGTGCAGCAGCCCGGGCAGCTGCTGCAGGGCGCGGAGGGGGCTGCGGGGCAGGGAGCTGGGGGCCAGGGGGCTCCGGGAGGCGGCTGGCGGGAAAGGCTGGGGGTGGGGCGGGCCGAGGGGGCGCTGCAGCGGCCGGTGCAGGGCCGGGGGGCGGGGCGAGGAGCCGCATAGCGCCCGGGCGGCAGGGGCAGGGTGTGGGGGGCCCCGGCTGGCGGCGGACGAGCCGTACTTGCCGAGCTCCTCGAAGAGCTGGTAGTCGTCGGTGAAGCGGGTGCAGGTGGCGGTGGTGGCCATGCTGGCGGGCGGGCGGACGCGGCGGTGCAGCCCGCGCCGACGTCGGTGCACAGTCACCGCCGCCCGGCCGAGGGAGCAAGAGGAGGAGACGGGGCTGAGCCCGGCAGCACCGCGAGACTTTACCGGGGAGAGCGAGGGAGGGAGGGACACCCCCGCGCCGCCCGCCCGCCCCGCCCCCAGCCCCGCCGGCCCCCTGCCCGGCCCCCGGACCGCCCCGGGGGAGGGGCCTCCCGCCACCGGCCCCGCCCCGCCCGGGGAGCCGCTGGGGCTGGGCGGAGGCACCGGGGAGCGAAAGCGGGGTTGGGGGTGGGGGTCTCAGACCCCAGCCACCCGGAGGGGTTTAGAAGGTTCCTGACCTGTGGGCTTGTCCCAGGACAGACCCTACAAGTGCTCAGGATGTGAGTGCAAGTATGCATGTGTTGGGAACGTGTAGAGGTCTGGACCACCGAGTCCTCTGGTAGAGTCCTAAGCCCCGAGTCCGGCTCACACGACGAGAGAGGGCCAAGGTCAAAAACGCCCGTGTCACACTGAAAACTTGGGAGACGCCCCCAATCTGTGCAGAGCCAGCTCTCAGCAGCCTTCCCTCGGGAAGCTGACAGTCTAGACTTGTGTAAGCGTCAGGGCCATTATTAGATAAAATCCTTCAGGCACGGTTTGTTCAGGGAGACCAGGCCAGGGCGAAGGATGCAGGTGTAACTCTGCCTTCCTGCACTCCAGCCTTAGAGATGAGAGAATGTTCTCTCTCTGGCCAGCAAAGAAAGGGATGAAGTGAGAACCACTTAGAAAAGGCTTAGTGCAGTGTGGGCTGGAAGAGCAAGTGGAAGCAAGAAGAAAATAATCCCATTTTCCTTCAGGCACCCTTTGTTTTTATTTATGGCTCATCACATTGTATAATGATGTGTTTACTGGTATGAGAGGCAGCACACAAGAGCATGCTGTCTTAAGTGTGAACTCGGGTTAGACTGCTTGACTTGGGTTTCCGGACGACTCACTGACCAGCTATGTGACACTGGGCAAGTCAAGTAGTCCATCTGTGCTTCAGTTACCTTATCTGAAAATAGGGAAGAATAGTAACTAACTACCTCACAGAGTTTTGAGTATTAATGGACTAAAGCACATAAAGCATTCAGAATAGTACCTGGTACCTAAGTAGAACTGTGCTCGTTATTTAATATTTGGCTTCCCAGTAAATTGTAATAGGGCAGGGCTGCCTTTGTTCACCTCTCTACTCAGCCTCAGACCCTTAGTAAATATTTGTGGGATGAAGGGACTCCTTGGGATGCTGGCAGAGGGAGTTACCATCTCTTTGTCTCCACTGTCAGAGGATGGTAGGAACAGGACACATAACTGTCTTGGAGGCAGAGAAACAGTCTGGGCAGGTTCCTGACCTGCCTGGGCAGCTGTACCCCCCAAGTCTAGAGGCCAGCCCCCACTGGGCAGGGCAGAGCTCAGCCAACTGCTGCTGTTCAGTCTTGATTACAGCAGGACGCCCACTGGGAGTCAGGCTTCCATTGTCAGCAGGCTAACTCGCCAGCCTGGAGAAGGCAGCTGAGAGGCTGAGAGGTGTCCCAGCCTCCCAGGCCTCCTCCCCCAGGGGGTGGGTGGAGCAAAGCTCTCAGGCAGGGCTCCTCTCCTCTCCTTACCCAACAGCCCTTGGAGCTGGTTTGAGAACCAGACTGCCCAGTAGGGGTGATTAAGGGAATGGGAGAGGAAAAGAATTAATAGATTGCCTGGGAGAAGGGCAGAGGGCCGGAGGAAAGGGGTGAGGTGACTGAATATCGTGCCCCACCCCTCCCCAGGGCAACAGGAAGTAAGGCGCTGGGGAGTAAGGCCACTTCCTATCTTGAAGCACAGGGGTAAGAGCCTGGTTCCAAGTGCCAGTGTGGGGCAGGGCAGTGAGATTTTACACACAGGGATGACAGTAAATCATCCACCTTAAAGGCAGAAGTGCAGGCTGGCCTGCACTCCAGAAACAAGGCCTGCATCGTGGTTAATCATCAATGTGTCCTTCCTGAGCTCTCAAGACAACTTGGTTGCTGACCTCCAGATGCTGAAACTTTTATTCATTACTGTAAGGCAGAGTGAGAAAATGAAGGGACATCTCACTTCTTCTCACAGAGCAAGCACAGATCAAGGCTTCTAAGGAGGCCCCTAGGGTATCCCAGGGGAAAACAGAAAAGCAGGATCACAAACCTGACCTGTTCTCGACAGAGGGTGAGGGCTCTACTACTTCGCTTCTCCCGCTGCTCTCAACAGCCTCTCTGACGATTCGGAGACTATACATGCCTTCATGTGCACACACAAACACACCCTGGCACGCACCTTCCTTGATCCCCATTGCTGTCGCACCCACGCAACTTCCAGCCACCGCATGCCAATTAGAGGGCAGATACATATAAATAATAACAAGCTTGCCAGCTCCCTCTGCAACAGTATCTACGGCAACCCCATGGGGTCCAAGAGTTGTGATGTTCTGTTGCAGTTGGTCCCCCGGGCAGCTCCAGCCCTCAATCCCCCACAGCACAGGGAAGGATTACACAGGAAATGGATTTCCTGATAATCACCAGAGGGGCCCCACTAGGTGAACCCTCTGTCATTCTGGTGATCTTTCTTTTGAAGGCTCTGAAAATTACACCAAGGACTGCCCCCTGACTGACAGACACTTCCCATCCTAGTTTTGGAAGGCAAGTTTAGAGTGGGTTTGTACATACATGTTCCGTCATGTCTGACTCTTTGTGACCCCGTGGATTGTAGCCCACCAGTCCTCTGTCCATGGAATTTTCCAGGCAAGAATACTGGAGTCGGTTGCCATTTCGTACTCCAGGGGATCTTCCTGACCCAGGGATTGAACCCGCATCTCTTGTGTCTCCTGCCTTGGCAAGTGGATTCTTTACCATTGCCCCATAAAGGTACTTACTCTTGAGCTGAGGAAAATGGAGCAGTTCAAAGTGATGGTTTCTGTTTATTGAAGTATGGTTGATTTACAATGATATGTGAGTGTCAATTAAACAGTAAAGTGATTCAGTTTTATATTTTTTTCTGGTTATTTTCCATTATAGATTATTACAAGTTACCAAATATTGTTCCCTGTGCTATGCAGTAAATCCTTGTTGCTTATTTATTTTATGTATAGTAGTTTGTATCTGTTGATCCCATACTCCTAATTTATCCCTTCTGCTCTTCCTTTCTCTTTTGGTAACCATAAATTTGTTTTCTGTGTCTGTGAATCTGTTTCTGTTTTGTCAATAAATTAATTTGTATTATTTTTTAGATTCCACATGTAAGTGATATCATACAATATTTGTCTTTGACTTCGCTTGGTATGATAATCTCTAGGCCCATCTATGTTGCTGCAAATGGCAATGTTTTATTCTCTTTTTTAAGGTTGAGTAATATTGCACTGTCTATATATACCGCATCTTCTTAAACCAATCCTCTGTTGATGGGCATGAAAATGAGGTATTTAAAAGCAAGAGGGAGCTTCCCAGGTGGCACTAGTGGTAAAGAACCCGCCTGCCAATGTAGGAGACCAAAGCAAGAGGGATGACACTCTTGAAAACAAAGAATAATTACCTGCTTGTTAGGGGTTGTTGTAAAATAAATTTGAAGAGAATTCACTCTTGTACTATAAGGGGTTTTGAAATCCACAGAACCCTATGGGTTACATGGTCATGCTCCAGCAGCTGCTCAATATACTGGGGTTCCATGTAAGAGTTTGTTAAGAAAAGAGTCCCTGGCTAAAAGAAGTCCCTGAAAGAAGTTTGAAACCCATTGGACCTTCTGAGGTCCCCTCCAACTCTAAGATTCTATAATTAACTTTGGAGAATTAGGAGTGATGAGGTCATGGCCTTTCTCTACAGACTCTGAGAAAATTTATTATTTTGAGGCTTTTGAAACTAGTGAGAAGATGTGATAATGAGCACAAGTAACAATGAGAAAGACAAATGAAAACATTTAAGTAAGTAATTCCCAAACTAGGAGGGGATGTGGGATGCCCCTCTCCCCTGGAAGACACTTCAAATCACAACCATGAACAGAAAAGTTGATATGACCCATCCTCAATGAGAACTACTCCCAACAAAGCCACTGACCTTGATGAGAGTGTTTTCCCATCCCCACTATGACTGAGAGCTGAAAAAAAAAGGGTTAAGAACCACAGACTAAATCAATGACTGCAATATTTCTTAACGGAGAAGCTGAGGTTAAGTGAGGGACTCAATTCCTATTGGGCATAGGGAATGAGATTTTGGGGTGAAAGTCTGAGAATGTTTGGGGTGAGGGCTAAAGCATTTGGTGTGAAGAACTGAGGTATTTGTAATACCTATGGTCTGAGATACCGAGCTTGGAGCTCAGAATTTCAGGTGAGTTGTAGGAGTGGGTTTCAAACGAGTTATGAGGAGTCAAAATAATTGGAGTGAGGGGCTGAGGGGTCAGCAGGGAGGAAATGCCTTCTATTTTCCAGCTAGAGGGCTGGTTCTGAAAGGCAGTTAGATTCTGCCTTTGGGTCCTGCAAGTCCAGATCAGCGCTCCCTTGGCCTCTCAGCCACTCTCCCCTCCACTATCTCCCACAGACTCTGTGCTCCTTGAGGACAGAGGGTATCAGATCTTTCTCCCAGTATCTGCAACTCCTAGCACAAAGCCTGGCATATACTAGGTGCTCAGCATGTACTGTGGAATGAATGAAGTATGGGGCATGGGGCTGAGATAGTTCGGGTGAAGAGGTAGCACCGGTAGAAAGGTGACAGATTGTCATCACAGAAAAAAGGAACTGAGGCGAGGGGCTGGCTGCCTGCATCAGCAGGTATGGCTTGGGCATGCGGGGCCCCCTGGTGGGCAGACCCGAGGTGCACAGGGTGCTTGGAGGGAAAGACAGAAAAGCCAGAGAAGAAGATAAAAATGACAGTTCTCCATAACATCTGTGGAGAGCTTGCTACACAGAAGACACAGGCACAAAGCACTCAGCAGAGGCTATTTCATTTAACCCCATTACCGCCCTGCGAGTGTAGGAGCCAGCAGCCCCATTTTACAGAAGAGGAAACTAAGTTTAGAAAGGGAAAGCGGCTTGCCTGAGGGCAAATAGCTACTCTGTGGTAGAGCTGGGATAATGTGATTGAAGGGAAGTGAATAGAAAGAGATGTGGGGTGGCATGGGGGTTCAGTTTGAATATGCTTATCCAACCTATGGGGGCTTCCCTGGTGGCTCAGCTGGTAAAGAATCCGCCTGCAATGCAGGAGACCTAGGTTCAATCCCTTGGATTGGGAAGATCCCCTGGAGAAAGGAACAGCTACCTACTCCAGTATTCTGGCCTGGAGAATTCCATGGACTGTTCAAAGAGTCAGACATAACTGAGCAACTTTCATATCCAACCTATAGGATCTAGATTGGATTCTTAAACCTAACCCACATTTATCCCAATGTAGACCTGGTCCTGAATCCAGGCACTTACTCAGAGGGGACACTAATCCATCCATTCATTTCTTCACATTATTAAGCACCTTTTCTCTTCCCTGGGTTTCCTGGTGGCTTAGATGGTAAAGAATCTGCCTGCAATGTGAGAGATCCAGGTTCAGTCCCTGGGTTGGGAAGATCCCCTGCAGAGGGAATGCTAACCCACTCTAGTATTCTTGCCTGGAGAATTTCATAGACAGAGGAGCCCGGAGGGCTACAGTCCATGTGGTTGCAAAAAGTCCGACACAACTAAGCGATTAACACTTTCTTTTTTCTCTTCTAGTCACTGGGGAAACAGAAGAGAACAATACAACAATACGACAAAACTCCTGCCCTCAGAGAACTTACATTCTTGTGGGCAGGTGGTGAAACTAGAAAGAGGTCATTTTAGATTGGAATTCTACAGAGAAAGTAAAGCAATGGGTCAGAGAGCCAGGGATGGGGAGGGATTACAAAACTCCTTTAGCTGAAGTTCTTAGCTCTGGCTGCCCTCGGAAAGTGACTTGTAAGGGAGACCTAAATGATGACAAGGAGCTGGTCACTTCAAGATCTGGGACAAGACCATTCCTAGGGGAAGAAAGAGCAGTGATAGCCTGAGAAAAAATATTCAAGGGGCGGGAAGAAGACTGGTATGGTGGGAGCGGAGTGGGCAAGTGGAGAAGTAGGAGGAAACCAGGGCTCAGAGCCTTGTCAAAGCCCGCCGCCTGGTACCACTGCCCTAGTGCTCCGTCCACAAGGACGGGCTGCCTCTGTGCTCAGAGGCACAAGACCCCAAACCCCAACTCAGTGTGAGAAGATCCCTTGATCAGAGATGGACATAAATCTGGGCCTGAAGCTGGGAATGATATTCCTTGGATACCATAAAGGAGGGTGGTGAGATAAGCACAGGATGACCTCTCAGCCCTCTAGGGCCTCTGGGAGTGGTGTGCAGAGGGCTTCTTGCAGAAATAACCACTGTTGTTACTCTGCTTCTTACAAAGCCATCTACTGACCCTGAGTTCTGGTGAAGGTTAGTACAGCAAATATTTCAGGATGCCAAGCAAGGAGAACAAGCAACTCATGCTCAGAATAGCCGAACTTCTTGATGGCTTTCAGGGAATGGTTTTTAAAGGCAACATTAGGGGTGAGGGTTGCAGGCTTTGTGATCAGCTCAACAACTTTGTTCTATTTGGTTGGTGGTAAGGTAACAGGGTGATGTTTTGGGAATCTCCGTCATTAACTTTCTGGTTCCAACCAGTCTGGGGTCTAGAGCTTGTGGTCAGAGTATAGTCACCATCCCCCACCTGGGTCAGGGTGGGGGATAGTTTCTGCAGAACAAGTCAAAGATATGCATCGAATTGTTATCTGTATCTCTTCTGGAGGAACCAGGAGTCCTGTGATTATTCTAATCATTAACAGCTTGAATCTGCTCTTTGAAATTCCAGGAAGGCCTAGGAGACTAAAGCTTTTTCTATAAACAAGAAATGGGTAGACACAGAGGGTCTCTTGTACCCAGGAAGGCTCTAGAGTCTTGTTCAGTTTCAACATCCCCTCAGTCCATTTAGATAACCATCTCCCCAGAATGGGTAAGCTTCAGTCCTAACTCTTCTAAGGGATAGAAAGATGGGCCAGAAATAGTTCCTGCCTTAAAGGAGCTTTATTCCCTGGGGACAAGAAGATAAGCATGGTAATAGAAGGACAATATGAAAGATTAGTACCACAGTACAAAGGGCTGCCTGAATCACATTTTCCCTCCTCTGCCTACCCTCCGTTTCTCTGCTGAGTTGTCACTTTCTCAGAGTGGTTTTCCCTGGCCTCTTGACCAGATCAAATCCCTATCATGACAGCCCCCCAAAGTCCACACACCACTCCTTCAAAGCACTGGTCCCAAGTGTGATCTCACATTTGTCGGTATGGTTATACCTCTTTTGTGTAGGGTGTTCATGTTCATCCTGATATCCTCCATGTCTAAAGCCCCTGGGATATAGTAGGTACTCAGTAAATGCAAAGAAGATAAAAGCAAAGTACTATGGGGCTTTGAGGCTTGTCAGGTGGTGCTAGTGGTAAAGAACCCACCTGCCGATGCAGGTGATGCAAGGGGCGTGGGTTCAATCCCTGGGTGGCTAAGATCCCCTGGAGGAGGGCATGGCAACCCACTCCAGTATTCTTGCTTGGAGAATCCCATTGACAGTGGAGCCTGGAGGGCTCCACTGGGTCACAAAGAGTCAAAAATGACTGAAGCTCACATCCATGCATGGGATTTTTAAAGGGGGAATAATCAGATCAGTTGGAACCATCAGAAAAGACTTAATGGAAGAGACAGAAGAAGGGAAAGGATGTTGGCAGATGGGGGTGGAGATGGGAGGGCATTGCTGGCAGGGAAGAGAACGCAGCGGGTGCCGTGGTGGCCTAAACGTTAGTTTTCTGGCTTTCACTGCCACAGCCCGGCTTCAAGGGTTTAATCTCTGGTCAGAGAACTGAGGAGAGAAAAAGAAGAGAATTCAAATCAGGCCTTGAGATACGGAGGGCCTGGCAGATGTTTGGGTGACTGTGTGGTCAGGGGAGGGCATGAAAAGGAGAGGAACAGGAACCAGCCAGATGAAAATAGTGTCTGGCTGGGGATATGCTTACAGGTCAGGTAGGGATGGCTTCAGGAAGGACCAATGTCCAACTTTCTGGACTCCAGAGCAGGTCCCAAGGCTCTTAGATTCCAGTCCTGAGTTACAGATGATCACACATCAGATAGCCCCACTTGAATGTCTTGCTGGACCCCCAAATACAACATGGATGGTTGGTCTATGGTTCTGATACGGTCCATTTTCTTGGTAGTGGTGCCATTTCGTGTACTCTTGACCATGAGTCTAAGGATGGAGAACTTGGAGATCTTGGGGGCAGAGAGGTGTGGAAGTTGGACCTCTACCCCAAAAGGGCAATGATTCTGCTTGTCCACTAGAGGCCGCGGTAGGCCTGGTTTTAGAGAGCCAGCAGGGCTGTGGCTTGCTCAGTCGACCCCACCCCCAGGAGTCATTTCCAACAGCAAGTCTGTTCTAGAACCCAGGCCACAAAGAGGGCCTATCAGTGTCTCTGGCTTCAGTTTCTTCTGATAAGTCATCAGATTCCCAGATGTGGGACAAGTTAGCTCCAGAAAAAGTTGCTGATGGCAGCTAGATAGCAGGAGAAGCACCAAGTAGTTCCAGATGCCCCTGAATTAGCCAAATCAAGGAATGTATATGGAGCGACCTACTGAGGTCCTGCCCGGTACCATGCAGCGTCCCAGACTCCAGATCTATCTCAGTGAACAGGACAGACTCTGTTTCTGCCCTCCCTGCTCTTATGATCTGAGGAGACAATTAAACATAAAATCTAAAATAAGCTGCAGACATGGTTTAAATTCCAGGATTAGTTTTTCCTTGCGTCTTCAATTCACTGTGGATCAACCCATGTGATATCTACCTAATCTAGAGAAAGGGAATACAGGCAAGAAAAGAACCTTTGCCTGTATTTGGAGAATCGCTGTAGGGCCCCCTCCTCTCTTGAGGTGGAAGGATTCCCAGTGGTTCCTAGCACATCTGAGGGTGTCTGGGGGCAAGGAAGTTCCAGGACACATCACCACAGCCTTTCTGGTCTCCTTTCTCCAAGCAGCCTAGGAGCTTTGCTTGGGAAGGGAAGTAGATTCCCCAGATTTTGGAGTGTGACCCAGACTTCTGGCTTTCTCATTGCTTTCTCTTTACCTCTTTCTTTTCTTTGTTCCTGGTCCTCAGGTTATCAGCAAATCAGTATATTTACCAGATGAATAGTATGTTCAGGGCACTTTTTTTTTAAAACCAGGAAACATGAGATTAAGGAAATTGCAACAGAGTTGAGTAGATAAGATAACTAGAGAGATGGGTAGAGATAGACACCCAGGCTATGCAGCATTTTGATAAGGGCAAAATTGGTAGCTGCAGGCAGTCATTGTCAGGGTTGATCCCTGGGGCCTCAGGTGGTGGGGGAGTTTTCCTTCATGAACAAAGTGACCAGGCTAAGGATAAGCCCTCACTCTGCCCAGTGGTGGGGTTTTTCTGGAAAAGGCATCCTTAGAGAAGAGGAAGAAGGGTGAAACATTCCCCACACCCCAGCTGTTCATTCCACTGTGCCTGGACAAGGGCTCAGAGGCCCATGTGCTCAACATTCCTGAGAAGCAGCTTCTGAGTCAGAGTCCCAGAAACAGCTGAGGCAGCTTCAGGCTGGAGTCTTGGCTCTCTTTTCCCCTTTTGTGTCCAAAACCAACTCCCTCCCTAGCTATTTGGATGTGACCAGAAACCCAAGCAGGGATCTGGTTAGGAGCCTGGCTCAGCCAGTCTGTAAAATGTATTTGGTCCCCACATCCCCTCCTGGGCGGCGGCCCTCAGGTTAAGGCATGTTCCCAATGCCACCTGTGCCAGGAAATCCAGGGGTGAGGGAGACTCATCCCTTGCCTATAAGTTGCAGCTCCCAATGTGGTCATTGTTGGACTGCCCTCCAGAAAGGGGGTCTTCACTGGGAACTGGCTTAAGACAGCAGCAATCTGCCAGTGCCTCCTCACTGCCTGGGCGTGGGGCCCAAGACATGCCAGGGCGATGCCAGAGAGCTGACTCAGGGGGGCGGCATGAAGGGAGTGAAAAACCCTTTGCCCCCACCAGCTAAGAAAGACGATGGAGCTGCCCTGATGCCTGTTGTGACCACCCTGTAGTGCCAGACCACCCACAGGATGTGGGGCAGGTCCACTCCTCAACCACTGATGCACTAAGCCCCACATTTGCTGGGGCCACCAACAGAAGGCCAAGGTTCCCCTTCTCTCTCTATACTCCCCTCTCTATAAAGACCTCTAGATGTACAGGGCTAGGTTCCCAACTCCCTTCTGCAACTGATTCAGGCAACTCATTGTCACTTTGTTGACTATGACCTTGGGCAAGTCACTTGCTTTGGTGAATCCTAGATTCCTTATATTTAAGGTGGGACAAATCATACCTGCCTGCCTCATGGGGCTGCAGTAAGGATTAAATGAGATCACATCCATGAAGGTAACATAAACTATGAAGCACATTTATAGCATATTGCTACGGTTATTCCTGTGATGGCCATTATAGCCACTGGGCCCTGAATCTCAGAGTCTTCCTCTTTGCTCTTTGGTTGGACAAGTTGCTCAGAAGCCAGTGCTGACACCTAACCGAGTCCTGAGCCCAAGAAGCACTGAGCTGTTCTGCCTGGTGCTGTGTTCCCAGCTCAGGGATGCAGCTCCCACTACCCCAGCTCTGTTAAACCGGTTCTTTCCCTTCTAATCAGACTCCCTCAGTCCAGTTTGCTTGCAGTGATGACAAAGGAACTTAAAATAGCACAGGTTCTGCGAACACTGCTGGAGACGGCTTGGCGTAAGGTGGTGCCTGTCGCCCGTGGACCTGTCTGGGCATCTCAGCCAGGCACAGCCCTCTGCCCTCCGGGGCCTGGCGTATCTTCCTCTGTGCAGCACCAGGATGACAGTGCCTCCAGTCAGCACTTTGGATGCTTGAACTGGATGACTACCAGAAAGCTGGCTTGGCGAGAGGTCCCAAAAGAAGGGGCTCTCGGCTTCCTGCATCAGCTCCTCACACACAGTCGCAGAACCTCTCCTTGCGCCAGGAGGCCAGGTGAGCTGGACCAAGATGGTGCAGAGCAGCAGCTGCCTCGTGGCTCTGGGGTGGATTGCTGACTGGGAACCAGGAGAGTCTGATTCTGAGGATCCTGGAGCTGGCAGGCTCTGGCTTGTCACTCTTGCTGCAGAACCAGTTTGGTGTAGGCGGCTGCTGGGCCTGCCGAGCGGCTCTGAGACTTCCCATGGGGCCTTCATGTGATTTATCCTGGTGGGAGTGGTGGCTGCCGGGCACATTCAAATGAGGAAGCACACTTCAGGGAGCTGTGGGTAGGAGCTGCCATTCCAGCTGCCGCAGCACTGCCCAATTCACTTCAGTCAGTTCAGGGTCCAACTCTTTGCAACCCCATGAATCGCAGCACACCAGGCCTCCCTGTCCATCACCAACTCCCAGAGCTCACCCAGACTCACGTCCATCAAGTCGGTGATGTCATCCAGCCATCTCATCCTCTGTCGTCCCCTTCTCCTCCTGCCCCCAATCCCTCCCAGCATCAGAGTCTTTTCCAATGAGTCAACTTTGCATGAGGTGGCCAAAGTACTGGAGTTTCAGCTTTAGCATCATTCCTTCCAAAGAAATTCCAGGGCTCATCTCCTTCAGAATGGACTGGTTGGATCTCCTTGCAGTCCAGGGGACTCTCAAGAGTCTTCTCCAACACCACAGTTCAAAAGCATCAATTTTTCGGCGCTCAGCTTTCTTCACAGTCCAACTCTCACATCCATACATGACTACTGGAGAAACCATAGCCTTGACTAGATGGACCTTTGTTGGCAAAATAATGTCTCTGCTTTTCAATATGCTATCTAGGTTGGTCATAACTTTTCTTCCAAGGAGTAAGCGTCTTTTAATTTCATGGCTGCAATCACTATCTGCAGTGATTTTGGAGCCTCAAAAAGTAAAGTCTGACACTGTTTCCACTGTTTCTCCATCTATTTTCCATGAAGTGAAGGGACCAGATGCCCAACTCCTCTCCAATTCCCTGCCACCCACCATGGGTTTCCACCCTTAGGAATTTTCTCATTCATCTCTTTTCTTAAACATCCTTTAGCAAACATGTTCCCTTTCCTGGGTGACTGATAAAGTCTTAGCTTACATCAGGAATCCCAAACTGATGCTTTGTTGCCTAAATCCAACCCTTAAACCTGTTTTTGTTGACATGCACAATTCTAACTGGGAAGTTTTAACATAAAGAAAAATCTGCATTTCAAATCTTTCTTAACATTTTGTGTCCTTGGTTTCTCCCAGAGGCAGACCCTGAGACAAGGCTTCAGTTGCAAATAGTTAATTTTGGAAAGAAATCCTGGGAAAGTCCTGTCATGGAGTGGAGAAGTGGGATAGAGGAAGGAAGGGATCCAGGGCAAGTTATCAAAGAAATTACCGTATGGGCATCTGGAGCTTAATTCTTCCCTGGGAACTCAGGGAAACAGTGTAGAACACATGTGTCAAAGTTATCTCAACTGAGGGGCAAGGGCATTAGTATATTTATCCACTGCACCCATCAGTCATTCATTGGTTGGGAGCTGCTACTGTGTGGGGGAGGTGGGGTACTGGTGGTGTTAATTCCTGGGGAACATCCAGCCTGCTGTACGGTAGGGAAGTGGAAGTAAAAGTAAAGTCGCTCAGTCGTGTCCGACTCTTTGCAACCCCATAAACTGTAACCTACAAGGTTCCTCCATCCATGGAATTCCAGGCAAGAGTCCTGGAGTGGGTTGCCATTTCCTTCTCCAGGGAATTTTCCCTACCCAGGGATCGAACTCGGGTCTCCCTCATTGCAAGCAGATGCTTTTACCCTCTGAGCCATAGTCCAGGAGTGGGCTCCAAAGGCCAGAGGAAGCTGAAACTGACAACAACTGCTGCAAAAGGGAAGATCTAGCAAAATTGGTCCTCAGTTCCTACTTGGCAACAATTCGTGGTAGCTGAAGAGCAGTTGCTTCCTTTAAAGGAGACAAGAAATCTCCAGTCTGCCATAGTCTCTACTCCCCGCCTACCCCCAACGTCCTACCCTCCGCCTGCTTTACTCTTTATGTTACCTGCTTAGCTTTAGTTTTTGTGTTTATGACCTCTGGTTTATGTCTACGTGTGGGCTGTGAATCCCGCTGTCTCTGTTTCCAGTAGGGTGTTTCTTATTCTTCTTTGTACCCCACAGGGAAGCTAGCCCAGTGATTCCAACAGACGCTGACTGATTACTTCTGTTTCTGTAGCCCTGTACTCCGAATTGTTAGCTTCTCTGTGCTGAGTCTTAGACCACCTTAACTCCATGTTGTTACATGTGCTGATTCAGAGCATGTGAAATAGACCCTCACTTTGGGGACTGACTTGGGGGGAGGCCCTTGGTTATCTCTTCAACATCTCCAACCTGATTGGCTTTCATCTGCCTCAGGTCAATTCCTCTGCCTGGAAAGTTCTTTTTACTCTTTAAGATAGGCTAACTCATATTCACCCTTTTACGACTTACCTTAAAAGTCACTTCCTCAGTGAAGCCTTCCATATCATTCATCCCTACACCCCTCACTAGGTTATGTCCTCCACCATACATTCTTACAGTGCATTGTGTTGCTCTTTAACATATCTGCAATAATTACATGAAAGTGAAACTGGCTCAGTTGTGTCTGACTCTTTGCAACCCCATGGACTATAGCCTGCCAGGCTCCTCTGTCCATGGAATTCTCCAGACCAGAATACTGGAGTGGGTAGCCATTCCCTTCTCTAGGGGATGCTCCCAACCCAGGGATCAAACCCAGGTCTCCCACATTGCAGGGGGATTCTTTACTGTCTGAGCCATCAGGGAAGCCTGGTTACATACTTATTTGTAAAATTTGTATTTACACTGGAGTCCCATCGTTCAGGCAGTTAACTTATGTAAACCCAACTATAAACACGCAGCTAAAAGAGCTAGAAACAAAGAAATTACTTTATTTAAAGTCACTTTCCATCATTAAAACCAGATCTTGACACCTACTGCCCCAGGGTCATGAACAAAGTGCAAAGAGAAATAGATGTTATTGCTTGACTTTTGTGCTTCTAAATGTCAAGGTTCTGGTGAATTAAGGGGTCTTCAAGAATAATTTTGCAATCTTTGACTCATGAACTTATTTTAGAATCTACTACGACCCCACAAACACACAGAAGATGAAAATCCACCGTACTATCTGTCTCTCCTTCTAGATTAAATTTCCATGAGGACAGACAAGATGCTTGCCTCCATCATTGCTGGATCCTCGAGTCTAGCAAAATGCTGAACATGTAGTAAGTATTCAATAAACATTTGTTGGATGGATGGTGGAATGATGGGTGATGGATGGATGGATGATGGAGGAAGGCCTGCACTTCTACAGTAAATCTCACACTCTACTTTCCCCCAAACCAAGATTTCTGGATTAGAGCCTTATCCCAGACAGCTCAGCCACCTGTGAGTCACTGCACAACACTGCTGTAGCCCTTAGGGCTCAGACTGTGCACACCATCCGGCGGCATGGATTCCTAGGCCAAATCACAATTTCCACATAACCCCCTACTGTGATCCTGCTCATGACTCCCTTCCTACCCTAACCCAGAACTTTGCTTTGACCCAATTCCAGCCCTGATCTTGATCACAGTTGTTTTTACAGCCCTAATGCCAGTCCTGACCTTGACTCTCATCTTGACCCTAACCTTGGCCCAGACACATCCTTGCTTCTGACCTTGAATATATTATAATATTATACATCTATGCTCTTTTGGCTTTATTTATAGAACTTTTATACAGATTATTTAATTTGATGTTTATAACTCTATGTAATCATCTCTATTTTACAAATGAGAAAACTGAGACTCTGAAATGCCCAAGGTCACACAGCTAGTGAATCAGGGAACCCAGATGAAATTCAGGTCTTCCTGCTCTAAATTCAGGGCTACAGGAGTGTGGGTTACTGAAGTTCCATATATGGTCTCCATTGTGGCAAAGCAATCCTAGATAATCAAAGACTTCAGGGTACTAATAGTAATGCTGATAATTATAATAACCTTAACTTACTGGGCAGTTTCTCTGTGAAAAGTGAAAAACTCTCTCCATGTGGTTATCTTACTTAGTACACACCACAAGGCTATGGAGTTCTGTAACCCCATTTTACAAGTGAGGAAATCATGGCTTTTGGAGGTTAAGTAATTTGCTCAAGGTCACACAGCTAATGGGGGGCAAGACAGAATTTGAACCCAAGTCTTTCTGACCTTAAATGCAGTTCACGTGAAACTTTACAAAGAACTGAGATGGCAGCAAGGAGCAGCAAGGAGCCTGGGTCTTGCAACTGTGTTCCCACCATACCTTTTGGGCTGCACTGCTGATTCCAGAGTGTTGTGTTTGATTACCAAAACTGTGTCAAAAATGAATCAAGCCTTGGTAGGACTGACTCACTGTGGTGTCTGTCGGCTCTACAAGGAGACAGGAAGCCTCAGTGGGCCACAGCCAGCTGACCACTGCCTAGTGGATGAAGGTCCCAGAAGCATCCACCACAAGCCCCGTGGCGGTTAAACTCACATCCCAAAGAAGCATGCAGACTTAAGACTCATTTTAAAAACCAGGCCCGCCAATCCCCATTTCTTTCTCCATACTCAGCTCTACCCCATAATAGGGCTCCATTTTGGCCAGCTTCTCTGTATTTCAGCTCTGACTCCCACACTTTATCCATTTTCCTCATGGACAGATTGCTTTGTCTCTGTCTCAGTTCCCATGCGCATCTCAGCTCAAGACTCTGAGCATCTGTGCTGCCGCTTTTTCATGTTCTGTTTCTCTGTGTCTTATTCTCAGTGCCTTGTCGATCCCTGAGTCCTAAGGTCCCCCCTTTTTGCAATTATTTTTTTGCAAAATACACATAATGTAAAGTTTTCCATTTTTAACCACTTTTTACATTTCAGTGGTATTAAATACGTTCAGTTTGTTGCGCAACCAACTTTCATTTCCAGAACTTCTTCATCATTTGAAACAGAAACTCTGTGTCCATTAAACAATATTTCCTCCAAACACCTGGTAACCTCTACTTTTTCTGTCTGTATGAATTTGCCTATTCTATGTACTTCATAGAAGTGGAGTCATACAATATATAGCTTTTGTGTCTTGCTTATCTCACTAAAGAATGTTGTCAAGGTTCATGCATATCATCCCATGTGTCAGAATGTTATTCATCTTTAAGGCTAAAAAATATTCCATTCTATGCCTGTACCACCTTCAGTTTATTCCTTCATCTGTCAATGGACAGTTGGGTTGCTTCAGCTTTTGGCTACCATGAATAACGCCACTATGAACATGAACTATGAACTCTGCTCAGTTGCCTAGTCATATCTGACTCTATGTGAGTCCATGGACTGTAGCTCACCAGGCTCCTGTGTCTATGGGATTTTCCAGGTAAGAATACTGGAATGGGTTGCCATTTCCTTCTCCAGGGGATCTTCCCCACCCAGGGATCCAGCCTGGGTCTCCTGCATGGCAGGTGGATTCTTTACCATATGAGCCACCAGGGAAGTCTATGAACGTGGCTGAGCCAAGTATTCTGTTTCACTCCCTGCTTTCAATTCTTTTGGGTATATACCTAGGAGTGGAATTGCTCTACCATATGGTAATTCTATGTTTAGTTTTTTGAGGAGCTGACAAACTGTTTTCCACAGTGTCTGCATCATTTTACTTTCCTACCAGCAATGCACAAGGGTTCTAATTTTTTCCACATCCTCACCAACACTTGTCGTTTTCCACTATTTTGATAAAAGCCATCCTAATGGATGTGAAGTGCTATGTGAGATCCCTTTGGACCACAGCACTCCACAAGTCCAAGTGTTCCAGATTCCCAAGGTCTGCTTTGCTCCCTGGGGCTCCCACGAGGCTCCCTGGCTCTGAGAATGGTCTTTCCAGCCAACACACTTCTTTCTTTCCATGCCCTCTGGCCTCTCTTCCGGGCTCTGACAAGATGCTGCCCTTGTCTCTGCCTTTTGCTTACGGAGAGTTGGACCAAGAAGTAGCACAGACTTTGGGAAGAATACAAATTAGATTTCTTTAGGCCCTACAATCTTCTGAGCTGCTTTTTCCATGTTAGCTTCCAGACCAGAGACAACTGTGCTGGCTCCACGCGACCAACTTTATGACTTTGACCTGCCACTGACCTCAGCACTAGAACACCACCCAGCTGCCTCAAGCAAAACTGTTTATTGGTCTTACCAGGACCTAAGGGAACAACTTACATTCTAGCTACACCCCGGGGGCTGGATAAATCAGGACTTCCCTGAGCCCCTTCCTTTGCTGAGGCTCATATTTGGTGGTTTAGGGCTTCAAGATAGATCCTGGGTGTGGTGATTCACCTCCTCATCAGCCTCGTGACTCCTTCAGGGGAACTTGGAGACCTGGAATTTTGGTTATGATACCCTGTTCGTATTCCCAGAACCCAAACTCTCTGGGGCAACATTTGTTTATATTGTTTAATGCTTACATCCTCTCCGTAGACCTCTGATGTCAAGGGCGAGGGTGTGTCAAACCTGGCCCCCTGTCCTCAGGCTTTGCTTCAGCCCAGACCTCACCCCCTCATTTAAATTCTTTTTCTTTCAGCCACTTCTTTCTTCCATGGAAGCAGGTGGAAAAGACATCCTTCTGCTTTCACAAAATAGGAAACAGAGGCCCACGGAGGGAAGTGAGTTACCCAGGTTCAAAGGTGGATTCAGCAACTGAGACGGGAATGGAACTCCATTCTCTGACTCCGAAACCACAGCTTTCAACATGGCAGTCACCCACTTCCTTAAGAGGAAGCTCTCGGCTCATGCTTGGAGACACGGCCTTTGTACTTGACAGGAGCCTCTGGGACTGGACAGTGGGACTCTCTGCCCTCAGTTGAGACTATTGTTGAAACTATTGTTCTGGCCTTCAAATATGGATTTCACGGTTCAGCCCTTTAAAAGAACTTTCTAAAGATCTTTATAAAGTAAAACATATGACCCTGCAAGTTTGGAAAAACAAAAGTCCCTAATGATTAGGAACAAAGACAGCTACACATGAGTCTGGGTCCCGTTTCCTCCTTGAATTCTCACTTCCCTTTGGTGTCCTCTTATTTCAGTTCTTACTCCCCCTCTTTACCCAGCACTGGGGGTTTATCATTTCCCCATTCCCTCCAGCTCAAGCCCAGACAAAACGCAAGTTGCTTTCTTAACTTCATTTATTTTCATTGAGACCGGTGTGAATTTTCAGCTTTACTAAAAATCTTATACACATCCTTGTTCAAGAACTTACAGTGCTTTTCCTGGAGTCTATGTTATCAAGTATAGGCTTCTATTTGGCTTTTAAGACTTTTTATAATCTGACTTCACCCTACCTATCTGTATGTGGTTCTCACTGCTCTTCAATGTAAATGCTCCCTAATTGGGCAAGATTTATCACTGCTTACATGCATACACATACATACACACACACAGAGTTAAACACACACAAAGTGTACTCTCCATAATATATACAATGTTTATTTAAGCTCCTGTCTTGCTTAGAACTTCTTTTTTCCTGTCTTCTACCAATCGTAACATGACTCATCCTTTAAGATTTGTTCAGGTCCAGGAAATCTCTAATTTCAGTGTCTTTGTTCTCAGTTTTTACTTCATTTATGGTCAGTGTACATAATGTTTAATGTTAACAGTTTTTTTTTTTTTAATTGTGGTTAAAACAAAACAAAACAAAACACAACACAGGGACTTTGCTGGTGGTCCAGTGGCTAAGACTCCGTGCTCCCAATGCAAGGGGCTGGGATTTGATCCCTGGTCAAGGAATTAGATTTTACATGCTGTAACTGAGAGCTCACACGTTGCAATTGAAGACCCTGCATGCCACAACTAAAGATCCCATGTGCCACAACTAACTTTATTTGGCACAACCAAATAAATAAATAAATAATTTAAAAAAACACATAACATAGAATTTACCATCTTAATTCTTTTTGAGTGTACAGTTCAGTAGTGTTAATTATATTCACTTTTCTGTGCAACAGCTCTCTTGAACCTCTTTATGTTGCAATATTAAGCTCTATGTTTTAAGCTCTAAGACAGAGAGGGCCCCAGTAAATAAAATCAGAAGTGAAAGAGAAGTTACAGTTGACCCAGAAATATAAAGGATCATAAGAGATTACTGTGAAAAATTACATGCCACGAAATTGGACAACCTAGAAGAAATGGATAAACTCCTAGAAACATACAATCTCCCAAGACTGAATCAGAAAAAAATAGAAAATATGAGCAGACTGATTACCAATAATAACATTGAATCAGTAATCAAAAAACAAACAAAAGTCCAGGGCCAGATGGCTTCTCAGGTAAACTTCACAAAACATTTATAGAGGAGTTAACACTTACCCTTCTCAAACTATTCCAAGAAGTTGGTAGGAAAGCCATACTTCTGAACTCATTCTATGATGCTAACATCATCTTGATATCAAAACCAGGCAGAGACACCAAATAAAAAAGAAAATTTCAGGCTAATATCACTGATGAATATATATGCAAAAATTTTCAGCAATATATTAACAAACTGAATTCAACAATATATTAAAAGGATTATACTCCCCTATGCCAGGTACACAAGCATGGTTCAATATGCACAGATGAAATGATGTGATATACCACATTAACAAAATGAAGAATCAAGATCATATAAGGATCACAGTAAATGCAGAAAAACCTTTTGACAAAATTCAACATACATTTGTGATAAAAACTATTTAAAAAATGGTACAGAAGGAACATACCTCCACACAATAAAGGCTGTATATAACAGAACCATAGCAAATATCATATTCAATGATAAAAAGCAGAAAGCATTTCCTCTAAGTTTGGGAACAAGACAACATGATATTGTAAGTCCTAGCCACAGTAAACAGACAAGAAATAGAAATAAAAGGCATACAAATTGGAAAAGAAGAAGTAAAACTGTCACTATTTCCAGATAACATGATACAACATATAGAAAATCCTAAAGGCTCTTCCAAAAGCTATTAAAAAATGAATTTAGTACACTTGCAGGATACAAAATTAATATATAGGAACCTCTTGCATTTTAAGACACTAATAACAAACTATCAGAAAGATAAATTAAGGAAATAATACCATTTATAATTGCATCAAAAGAATAAAATATCTGGGAACAAATCTAACCAAGGGGGTGAAAGATCTGTACTCTAAAAACCATAACACACAGGTGAAAGAAGTTAAAACTGACACAGACCATTGGAATGATATGCCATGCTCATAGACTGGAAGAATTAATACTATTAAAATGTCCATACTACCCAAGGAAATCTACAGATTCAAAGCAATCCCTACCAAAATATCAAAAATATTTTTCACCAAACTAGAATAAATAATCCTAAAATTTTTATGGAAACACAGAAAACCCCAGTTAACCAAAGCAATCTTAGAAGAACAAGGCTGATCATATCAGTCCCTGATTTCAAACTACACTACTAATACAGTAATCAAAACAGGACTGCACTGGCACAAAACAAAACACGTAGATCAATGGGATAGAGATCCCAGAAATAAGCTTATTCATATATGGTCAGTTAATATACAACAAAGGAGGCATGGGCTTCCCAGATGGCACTAGTGGTAAAGAACCCGCCTGCAATGCAGGAGACCCAGGTTCAATCCCAGGAAGATCCCCTGGAGAGGGAAATGGCAACCCACTCCAGTATTCTTGCCTGGAGAATCTCATGGACAGAGGAGCCTGGCAGGCTACAGTCCATAGGGTCGAAAAGAGTCAGACACGACTGAATCGACTTAGCATGTAAAGGAGGCAAGAATATATAGCCTCTTCAATAAATGGTGTTGGGAAAATTGGACAGCTACTTGCAAAAGAATAAAACTGAACCACTTTCTCAAGCCATATACAAAAATAAACTCAAAATGGATTAAAGATTTAAATTCAAGACCTAAAACTATAAAATTTCTAGAAGAAAACATAAGCAGTGTACTCTTCAAGAATAGTCTCAGCAATATTTTTTTGGATCTGTCTCCTCGAGCAAGAAATACAAAAGTAAAAAAAAGCAAATGGGACTACTTCAAACAAAAAGCTTTGTACAGTGAAAGAAACCACCAAAAAAATGAAAAGACTGCCTGCTGAATGGGAAGCTGCTGCTGCTGCTAAGTTGCTTCATTCGTGTCCCACTCTTCACGACCCCATGGAGTGCAGCCTCCCAGGCTCCTCCGTCCTTGGGATTTTCCAGGCAAGAGTACCGGAGTGGGTTGCCATTGCCTTCTCCAACTGAATGGGAAGAGATATTTGCAAATAATATATTTGATCAGGAATTAATATCCAAAATATATAAAGAACTCACACAACTCAGTATTTCTTTTAAAAAGCCAAATAATTCAATTAAAAAATTGTCAAAATGTCTATTGACCTAAATAGACATTTTTTCAAGATGACATACAGATGGTCAACAGACACATAAAAAGATGCACAACAGCACTAATTATCAAGGAAGTGAAAATCAAAACCACGAGATACTACCTGATACCCGTCAGAATGACTATGACCATTAACAAGAAAACAACAAATAACAAATATTGGCGAGGATGCAGAGAAAAGGGAATCCTCAGGTATTGTTAGTGGGACTGTAAATTGGTTAGCCATTATGGAAAATGGTATGGATGCTCTTCAAAAAAAGAAAGAAAGAAAGAAGCTACTATACAATTTTACTTCCAAATATTTACGTGAAAAAACAAAAGCACAAATTCAAAAAGATACTTGCACACTACTGTTCACTGCAGCATTATTTACAATAGCCAAGATATGGAAGGAATCTAAGTCTACATCAGTAGATGAATGGATAAAGAAGATGTGGAGTATTTATACAATGAGATATTCAGTTCAGTTCAGCTCAGTCACTCAGTCGTGTCTGACTCTTCGAGACCCCATAAATTGCAGCACGTCAGGTCTCCCTGTCCATCACAAACTCCCGGAGTTCACTCAGACTCACGTCCATCGAGTCAGTGATGCCATCCAGCCATCTCATCCTCTGTCGTCCCCTTCTCTCCTGCCTCCAATCCCTTCCAGCATCAGAGTCCTTTCCAATGAGTCAAGTCTTCGCATGAGGTGGCCAAAGTACTGGAATTTCAGCTTTAGCATTATTCCTTCCAAAGAAATCCCAGGGCTGATCTCCTTCAGAACGGATTGGTTGGATCTCCTTGCAGTCCAAGAGACTCTCAAGAGTCTTCTCCAACACCACAGTTCAAAAGCATCAATTTTTCGGCGCTCAGCCTTCTTCACAGTCCAACTCTCACATCCATACATGACCACAGGAAAAACCATAGCTTTGATTAGACGGAACTTTGTTGGCAAAGTAATGTCTCTGCTTTTCAATATGCTATCTAGGTTGGTCATAACTTTCCTTCCAAGGAGTAAGCGTCTTTTAATTTCATGGCTGCAGTCACCATCTGCAGTGATTTTGGAGCCCAGAAAAATAAAGTCTGACACTGTTTCCACTGTTTCCCCATCTATTTCCCATGAAGTAATGGGACCAGATGCCATGATCTTCGTTTTCTGAATGTTGAGCTTTAAGCCCACTTTTTCACTCTCCACTTTCACTTTCATCAAGAGGCTTTTTAGTTCCTCTTCACTTTCTGCCATAAGGGTGGTGTCATCTGCATATCTGAGGTTATTGATCTTTCTCCCGGCAATCTTGATTCCAGCTTGTACTTCTTCCAGTCCAGCATTTCTCATGATGTACTCTGCATTTAAGTTAAATAAGCAGGGTGACAATATACAGCCTTGACGTACTCCTTTTCCTATTTGGAACCAGTCTGTTGTTCCATGTCCAGTTCTAACTGTTGCTTCCTGACCTGCATACAGGTTTCTCAAGAGGCAGGTCAGGTGGTCTGGTATTCCCATCTCCTTCAGAATTTTCCACAGTTTATTGTGATCCACACAGTCAAAGGCTTTGGCATAGTCAATAAAGCAGAAATAGATGTTTTTCTGGAACTCTCTTGCTTTTTCCATGATCCAGCGGATGTTGGCAATTTGATCTCTGGTTCCTTTGCCTTTTCTAAAACCAGCTTGAACATCAGGAAGTTCACGGTTCACATATTGCTGAAGCCTGGCTTGGAGAATTTTGAGCATTACTTTACTAGCATGTGAGATGAGTGCTTAGCCATAAAAAAACCCTTGCCATTTGCAATAACATGGATGGATCTCGAGAGTATCATGCTAAGTGAAATAAGTCAGAGAAAGACAAACACCAAATGATTGAACTTATATGTGGGATCTAAAAAACAAAACAACAAATAAATAAAAACAAAATGAAAACAGGCTTGGAACTTCCTTCAAGGGGTTAAGAATCTGCCTGCTAATGCAGGGGACACGGGTTCGATTCCTGGTCTGGGAAGATCCCACAAGCCAAGAGCAACCAAGTCCATGTGCCACAACTACTGAGCCCACTCACCACAACTGCTGAAAACGCATGCCAGGAACCCATGCTCCACAACGAGAGAAGCCACCACGAGGAGAAGCCCGTGGACAGCAATAAAGAGCAGTCCTTGCTCGCTGCAACTAGACAAAGTCCACAGGCAACAACAAAGATCAGTGCAGCCAAAATTAAGTAATTAATTAAGGAAACAGGCTCTTAGAAACAGAGATCAAATGGGTGGTTTCCAGAGAGGGAAAGTTTGAGGGAACTAGGTAAAGAGAATTAAGGTTTTGAATTTCCTGTTATAAAATAAATAGGTCACAGGACAGGGATGTAATATACAGATTGAAGAATATCATCAATAATATTAAAATAACTTTGTATGAGAACAAATGGTTACTAGATTTATTATGGTGTACATTTCATAGTGTATTTAAATGTTAAATCACTATGTTGTACAGTGAAACTAACATAACATTGTATACCACTATGTTTCAATTAAAAACAAAAAAAAGGCTGAAACTTTATAGCTATTTCACAACAACTCCCTAGTTCTCCTTCCCACCAATCTCTGGTAACCACCATTCTCTGTCTCTACAAATTTGGTTACTTTGGATACCTCTGTATCTATAGATATGTGTGGAATCTTATATATCTATGTGTGATTTTTGTGACTGGCTTATTTCACTTAGTATAATGTCCTCAAGGCTTCCCAGGTGATGCAGTGGTAGAGAACTCTTCTGCCCATGCAGGAGACACAAGAGATTCAGGTTCAATCCATGGGTTGGGAAGATTCCCTGGAGTGGGAAATGGCAACCCACTCCAGTGTTCTTGCCTGGAAAATTCCATAGACAGGGGAGCCTGGTGGGCTACCAGGGTGTCAAAGTTGCACACATTGAGTGACTAAGCATGAGCCCGACAATGTCCTCAAGATTCATCCATGTTATATAGCAAGTGACAAGCTTTTCTTCCTTTTAAAGACTGGATAATACTCCACTGTATGTTTATACCATTTTGCTTCTCTCTTCATCTGTCAGTGGACACAGATTACTTCACCATGTGGCTATTGCGAGTACTGCTGCTATGACATGGGTATACAAATTTCTTTGAACTCTGTTTTAAGTTTTCTTTTTGATATATACCCAGAAGTGGAATTGCTGGACATTTGCTAGTTCTAGATTTAATTTTTTGAGGAACTGCCACACTGTTTTCCACTGTGGTTTGCAACATCTTACAATCCCACCAATAGTGCAGAAGAGTTCTAATTTATATCCTTTACCAACATGTGTTACTTTGTTTTTTTTTTTAATAAGTCATCATACATTATTTCATGTATATTCATTTTTTCTTCTTTACTAGATTTTAAACTTCTTCAGGGCAGGGATCATGTCTCAGGGCCTAGAGTAGTGCTTGGCATACATTAGGTATTTGAAAGTAATTTTTAGTTCATTGAATGAAATGAGCAGTTTGAGTTGAGTTCCGTTCTTTTAGTTTTAGAACTTGGCGTTGAATTTTCTTTATGATTAGACTAAGCTGACTGTGACAATGCAGACTGAATAAGTCTTTAGGACACTTTGCAAAGGAGCAGAGGGTGTGCATGGGGAGAATGACACTGCTGCTTCCTTCTTGACTACAAATACAAGCATTGCGGTCATCCCATACGTTGCTGGGTCCATTGTTGAAAGGCATAGTTCCCACACTCCCTGCAAAGGGATAATGCTCTGGAAACCCAGTTCTATTCATGTGGAACCAGAAGAAAATAAACAAATAAACTGACCTTGGGAAGCTGAGAAGTTGGGCCAGCATAAGATCTGTGAGGAAATATCACAGACAGACAAATACCAGTAAGAGACTTCCCTGGTGGTCCAGTGGTCAAGAATATGCCTGCCAATGCAGGGGACACGGGTTTGATCCCTGGTCTAGGAAGATCCCACATGCCACGAGGCCACTACGCCAATGGGCCACAGCTATTGCAGCCCATGTGCCTTGAGCCCATGCTCTGCACCAAGAGAAGCCATTGCAATGAGATGCCAGCACACTGCAACTAGAGAAAACCAGCACAGCAACAAAGACAAATACAAATTTTTAAAAAGAAAAGCACCAGTCAGTACAAGTATTCTCAATTCTTCTTTGTTCTCAGGGTCACTCAGCTTCTCCCAATTTTTCTGAAGCCTTGAGTTGTCAATTTCTTATCCATTCCCATGACTTTGACAGTTACTCTGATTCCCCAAGTTCTTTTAGTTTCTACATGGAAAAGTCCCTCCATTAGCCATACGTTTGGCATTTTTAAAACTATCATTATTATCTAAAAAAGGAACAAGTACAGAGGTGCTGAAGCAATTAGCTTTCAGAGAACAGATTCTTTAGAAAAATCGCCTCAGGGTGACTGGGTTGGCACAAGGCTCTCAGGTGTACATCCCCTTCTTGATTCATCTGTCTGTGAAACTCCGTCCCAAAGTCAGCCTTCCAGCCCTGGATTTTCCCACCTCTGCTCTCTTCGGGCCTCCATCTCAAAGGATAGGGTTAGAGTTGAAGCCCCAGTCGATAGAAAATGTGTGATTTAGTTGGGCATTCTTAGGGGGAAAAATAAAGTAACACTCCCTAGGCATGCACTGACTGACATTTTCTCCAAGCTTGTTTGATGGTAAGAATCTTCTGGGATGTATATAAAGAATAAGATTCCTGAACCCACTTCTGGACTTAATGAATCAGAATTTCCTAGGAAGTTAGCTGAGATTTTGTAATTTTTAAAACATTTAAGACAAGGTTGGAAAACATAACATTAGTAAATATTTATTATTACAGATTTTCGGGGAACCTACTTAACAGGGTATATTTTTTCCCCTCAGAAAGAGGTAAAGGGACAAGACTATTGATATTGACTTGGCTGTGTGTCCTCAACCTCTCAGGGCCTCAGTTTCCTTATCTGAGGGGTGGATACTGCATCTCCTTCACTGAGGATTAAATGAGAGAATGCACACAGGATGATTACTCAACGCCTGCTAAATAAAATCCATGCTCAGTGTAGAGATGCTATTGTTATTTCCCCACAGAAAAATCCTAGGTATCTCCATCATATAAATATGCGTGAATAACAGTTTTGAAAAAGAAAAAACTCACCTTTGATGCTTCCAGAGAGCCACACAGAAAAATAAGCACATGCAGAAGACCCAGTGAACTTCTCTGACTGGACCCTGCAGATACAGCCATGGCTGGGTTTATTAGGCAAAAGGAGGAATATTTTTTCAGTCTGGCTCAAGCTGCACAGATAGGACTCAACCCAGACATGACTTGGACTACTGGGGCACTCTGGGATGGCATCATGGGGTTAGAATAGGGATATTAGGTATAAGGACTAGCATCTCCACCTTCCTGACTGAATATGATATTGCCTCAGAGGTAGTTCTCCAAACCCGGGAATCAACCAACCCTGGGTGTGACTCTCAGCTCTACCATTTGCCTGCAGTGTGACCATGGGTAAACTGCTTAAACTCTGGGACCCTCAGTTTTCTCATCCATAAAAGGGTGATATTAATAGTACCTTCCTTAAAGGTTGTTGTTAACACTGAAAAAATGCTGATGCTGCTCAGTCGCTTTAGTTGTGTTCAACTCTTTGTGACCCCATGGACTGTAGCCTGCCAGATTCCTCTGTCCATGGGATTCTCCAGGCAAGAATACTGGAGCAGGTTGCTATACCCTCCTCCAGGGGATCTTCCCAATCCAGGGATCAAACACATGTCTCCTGTATTGCAGATAGATTCTTTACCGCTGAGCCACTGGAAAGGCCAGAAAAAGAAAATGAATGTAAGCAACAGAAGTTGGCTATTATAATCTATCTTCAACAAGGGATAGATTATAATATCCCCTTGGAGAGAACTGACTTCCTCTTTAGTTTCTGTCATATTACTACCATCACTGTTCTCAGAGTAAACAGGAGCCTCCTGGTTAGATTGTCTACGTACTATTCCTTCTCTTCACTCTGCACACAGATCTCTTCCAGGGGCTCCCTGCCATGCCGCCTGTCCCCTCTTCTCACAGACTTCCATACATTCCATCCTCTAGTATCTTCTAAAAGGGAACTGACCTCTCCCCAGGATTTGGCTGCCTCATCACACTGTTATCAATCACCGTTTGGAGAAAAGAAACACCTTCCACAGGTGGGTAGGAAGACAAAGAGACTGAGGGTAGGGATTGAGGGTGGTCAGGAAGGGAGGAGAGCAGATTCAGAATAGGAGGGGGAGGGGGGGGAGGAAATGTGTCACGAGGTTCCTCAAAATTGGTGAATTCTGAATCTCATTTTCAGTGAATGAACTCAGATGATTCACTTCCCTTCTTCAGCCCTCTACTTTCCTCTCTGTGTAATGGAAAGGGAAGTGCTGCATTTGTGTTAAAGGCAGAGTTATAGGATGCAGCGTGCGAGAGTCCTAAACCCATGAAATTATACCTCATATAGGCTGTGGATGTTATGTTGGTTTTCTTCTGAACAATATTTTTGAGTATGCTAGCTCCTAGTTGAACATACTTCCTTTAACGGCATTGACTTCTTGGCAGTTTTTAGCAAACCCATCAGTTTTTGGTTTCCCATTCTAGTCTTTTGTTCCTGGAATCCCTTTTAGCTTCCAGCTAAGAAGCTATTGCCATCCAATAACGTGTTCTGGGCTCCAAGCAGAAGTCCTAGGACCAGGGCCTAGCTTTGTTTCTGGTAGGTGGCCTCAGAATCCAGAAGGTCTGGAAAGCCATGACCAACACTCTTTGAAGTAATAAGTTCCTGATTTAGGAAGTAACCAGATTTAGATTAGGGACAAAGGAAAATCTGGCCAAGGCTCAAAATAATTAACTCAGAGGTCTGAGCTTCCTGGCTTGGGTGGGGCTAGAAATTGGACCAGACATGATGAGGCAGAAATGATGAGAATGGGTAGGGATCGTAAGATGAAGCTGGAGGGTCCAACTTGGCCCCTTTGTTCACTGAGGAAAGACTATAACCTCAGGGTATAGCCCCTGGGCTTTTTGCTTTCCATGAGTAAGGAAGCAAGTATGTGGTTTCCCCCGCCCTACTCTTTCCACAGGCCACTGGGGGCCTAGCAGCTCCAGCACCTCCCCTATCATGTTACAGGCCCCAGACGTGGCTTCCAATGCCTACTGTGAAACAGTATCTTCCCCCTTAGCATTAAACATGCAGAGAGACCCAACATATCTTCAGACCCAAGGAAATTATGCGACCAGCATTCAGTACCTCCTTCCCAGAACTGCAGAGGAATCTGTCTGTCCCACGAGTGTGAGAGAAAGAAGAGTTTCAGGCCACGGACAACTAAAGAGGAGAAGGAGAGAGTGGGAGTCAGCGCTGTGGGGGTGAGCAGCGCACACAGCTGGCCGGTTGCTGGGAACTGTTGGCTAAGGACATAGCATTGCCACTTGACTGGAAGCCTGGGATGAAGTCCCAGGAATAGCCTGGACTTCTGAGCCAGGACAGTCATAGACAGGAAGGCAAGACAAGCATTTGAGGTAGGAATTATAGTTTACAAATTTCATCCGTGAATCTCTAGCATCTAGAACCATACCTGACGCACACAAGGCCCATGATAAATACTGAGTGATTTAATAAAGGAATGAACAAATGATTTCACACACAACTATGACCTCATTCAAAGTGAGGCACAGGCAGGGCAGGCGTTGCCTCTTTATGTACGTGGTCAACTGAGACCCAAAGAATTAACTGTCTTGCCTGAGGTCATTCGACTTGGATGTGGCTGACCTGTGGCTAGACACTGTACTTTATACACAGTACCAAGTTGAATATTCTTGGTATAGCATCCCAGGAAAACATCCTGTGACTCTACATGAACTTCCCTTTGGGTCCTGCTAGTCAGAAAATAGCCCTTCAGTGGGCCAGCTTCCTAGACACAGTCTCAGGGCCAAGTTCGGCATCCAGGTCCTCCTTGCACATTTGGCCTCCGCCTGCTTTTTTATGAGTCTCTCCAGGAAACAGCGCCTCTCCATTAGTCTCTTTTGCCACATCTAACTTGAGGGGTCTGGACTGCTGAGATGTGGAAGCAGGAGGTTGGTGGGTTTATTCTGAGAGTCAGGAACAGAATGAAACCACATATATTCAGTTCCTTATTTTCTCACACTTGATAGAAACCTCAGATACCCTAGACCACTAAGTTAGTTTCAGGAATTCAGGCAAGAGACTAACTCATAATATAGCCGGGGCCTCCCGGGAGCTCAAAGTCCATGGTCCAAGGTGTGTTTCCAGAAGGAGGTCTCCAAAGCCAGCAAGAGGGCTCCCCTAAGCAGGAACATCTTACATCTGATCCTTCTCTTCAGAGTCTTCTGTTCTGAATCCTTCTCTTTGGAGGCAGTGAGGTATAGAGCACAGGACCAAGGATGAGAAAATCTGGATTCTAGTGCTTGCTTTCCCACTTATCAGTTATGTCTCTTCTCTCCACCTCATTTTCCTCATTTACAGAATGGGAAAAACAATTCCCAACTATGTAAGGCAGCTCTGAGTTTAAAGAGGAATGGTTTGTATCAAGGTGCTTTTTAGCAAAAGACAGAAATTATGTCAGTACTATTTTTTTATGGCAAGGCAAAAAAGAAAAGACAAAAAGGAGGAGGGAAACTTCTAGGGCGCCCCAGAATGCTTTGTTCTCACTTGTTCATGGATTCCTTCATAATAAAGCACCAAGGTGCATCAGGTGCTGAGGGAGAGAAAGATACTTAAGATGTAGTGTCTGCCCTAAAAGAATTAAAAGATGACTGTGCACCAAAAGATGAACACAGATTTCAGAGAGCACCCAAAGGTCACAGAGTGGAAAAGAAATTCTATCTTCACAGAAGCTCTAGGATTGTTCAACCAGGTGAAGAGGCCACAACAGGAAGGAGGGGGAAGAGGAGTGTCATGGTGCATAACGGTCTCCAAGTCTCTTTGTCCGGGAGGAAATGAGGTCATCCTGCTCTCAGAATCAGCATGACAGCCTCCAGCCAAGTAATCTGAAGTCATGAGAGCTGCCGGGAGAGTGCTGTGAATCACAAGAGTCAGCTGGGAATTTCCTGATAACTAACCTACAAGTTTCGGGGTAAGTCCTCAGGCTGCAACATCTCTGTTTACATTTTGATCACGTTTATTTACAATTAGTGGGTTCTAACTCCAAACAAAGCATACCACGATCTTCTAGAGGAAGTAGCAAAACTGGTTCGGAGGCCTCTAGCATTCTGACTCAGTACATGAGGCTGGCAGCTCAGAGCTGGGCACAGAGAATCCCTCCAGAGGATGATGGGTCACCGGCCTCACAAGCTGGATAGTGAGCTTGTACTTTCCCCAGGCAGAGGCCGGAATCCTGAGACCTCTGGCTGGAGTAGAGTAAAGAGGCTTCCCTTCTTCCTGCTCTCCTGGTACTCTCTCCTACCCGTCTCAGGTGAACCCAGACCCAGGGTCCAGGTTTGCCAGGCAGCAAGATGCTGTAGGCCTCTGGTGGCCCAGACGGTAAAGAATCTGCCCGCAATGCGGGAGACCCAGGTTCAATCCCTGGGTTGGGGAGATCCCCTGGAGAAGGGAATGGCTATCCACTCCAATATTTTTGCCTGGGAAATCCCATGGACAGAGGCTACAGTCCATGGGGTGGCAAAGAGTAAGACATGACTGAGCCTTTAACACTAGGCAGGGAGAGGGACCAAGCGTTATGCCTCTTTGGGCCTCTCCGTGGGTCCCTTCTCCTAAGCCTTGGGAGGATTCAGCCTTCTCCCCTTCCACTGAGGTGACAGGGTGGATTCAGGTGACTCCAAGCCCTGGTTCCCAACACTAGGGGGAAAGGGATGGGGGTGACTGAACTTCAGAGTCCCTACTGTGGTTCTTCAGCTCTGCCTGAGAGACAGGTGTACATGCATGGACTTGTGTGTGTGTACACAACTGGGCACTTGCCCTCAGGCAGGAAGTATAAGTAGAGTTCTTTACACATGGTCTTTCTGAAGACCAATCTTACTTGATGAGCAATTATTTTACCTTACTAGAAACCAGGTTTTATGATATAGAATACTAAATAAACATGCATTTAAAACTGTAATTATCTTTTTGGAATGGGTGATATACAAGGATATTTTCAAAAATTTAACAGTGCAAAAGGCCATATAGTGAAAAATAAATCTTCCTATTCGTGTCCTCCAGTTTCCCAATTCCTTTCCTCAGAGGTTAAAACAAGTTTCTACATTAAGAAGGCTTTATTCTTCCACTGTCTTTATTAAGTGACAATACTATGGATGGTTCATTAGAGGAACTTCCTGGAAGACACATCAAAACTTCAATAGAAAGCATCGACAGTTTGTGCCCTGAGACTTTATTCTCACATGGGTGAGTGTAAAATCGCCTCAATTGTGTCTCTTTGGAACTTTATGGACTCTAGCCTTCCTGTGTCCTCTCTAGGGAGATTCTCCAGGCAAGAATACTGGAGAGGGTTGCCATGCCCTGGGGGGATCCAATCCAAGTCTCTTATGTCTCCTGCATTGGCAGATAGGTTTTATGCCACTCATGCCACCTGGGAAGCCCTGTTCTCACAATCCTACAGAATCATAGCAGGATTCTTATCCAGTCCTTATCAAGCCCTCACTTTCAAAGACCTCCCTTAAATCAAACTGCAAAAGTGAAAGTCGCTCAGTCGTGTCCGACTCTTTGCGACCCGTGGACTAGTCCACGGAATTCTCCAGGCCAGAATACTGGAGTGGATAACCTTTCCCTTCTCCAGGGATCTTCCCAACTCAGGGATCCAACCCGGGTCTCCCGCATTGCAGGCGGATTCTTTACCAGCTGAGCCGCAAGGGAAGCCCAACCAATCTACAAATTCTCAATAAAATCCGACGCCCTCCCCCACCCCTTGACACGACCAAACTGCCTTACTGCAGTAAGCAATAAACTCAGCTTGTCTTATCCACTGGTTGTGTTGATTTTGGAGAAGCCGGCATACTACAGGGGCAGCCCCAGTAAGCAGGGTTTTTGGCTTTTTTTGGTGTTTTCAGCGAGCGTGCATTTTCACATTGAGAAAGACTTCACAGCTGTATGAGCTGCGGGCTATGCCCCTAAGCCCAGGGGTCCGAATCGCTGTCCTAGGCAGTTGGAGGCCGAGGGTGGAGAAGAGCTGGTTTACTGGAGGGGAGAGTCTCCCTAGCGCCTGTCCTTTTGGCAAGTCGGGAGGTGGAGGGTGCTGCACCCGGCGGGCCCAGGCCAGGTGAATGGAAGGAGGGGGCGGTGAATTTAGTTACCTCTCCATGTCTAGGTTCAGACCTGGTTCGTCCCCTCCCCTGGGGACCGCGCTGCCCCTCACGGTTTCGGTTGTGGAAGCCTGCGGGGTCCAAGTGGCGGCGCGCCCTTAGGGGAGGGGAGGGAAGGGAGCGGACCGGGCGATCCCGGGCTGGGGCGGGGCTAGAACTGGGGCGAGTCCTAATATAGAGCCTGCAGTGCCGGCTGGCAGCACAGCGCAGAGATTGGAGCCCTAGACCCCGGCGGAGCATCAGAGTGCCTACAAGTCCCCACAGTCCCGGTCCTGCGCCCCTCTGGCCGTAGCCGCGGGTGAGTGTGAGCCTCCCTGAGAGCGCAGAGTGGAGGCGGGGGACCCCGATCCTGCCGGCTTTACTTCCCCTTACAGTCTGCCCCTGCTCGGCTGCGTCTGCGCGCTGAGTCACCGCACCCCGTGCCTATGTATACCCCTACAGCGGCGGGTCCAGGCTGTGCTACGACCCCCTGAACCTCCAGAGAGGGGAGACGGGCCAGGCCCGGGGAGCCAGGTCACCGCGGGCTCGTCCCGCAGGGAACCTAGGGGCTCCAGCCCTGAACTGCAGTAATCCACCCCGTCCGCCTTCGCGCTCCTCTGCTTCTTCCCCTGACTTCTCCTTCCCATGCAGAGCTTTTGTCTAGAGCCCCAGCCTTGCCACCATGAGGGTCCTGTTGGCATGCCTGCTCGTCTGTGCCCTGGTCGTGAGCGACTCTGATGTGAGTGGCTTCCCTGCTTTGACTCTAGGTGGCGGGAGGCGGCTTGCAAGACCCCGGAACAGCGCAGGGGAAGGAAGGGGCTGCATAGGCAGCCCGAGTCCTCCAAAATTAATCAACAGTAGAGCCAAACAGGGAAAAAGGACAGGTGTGGCATTGGGGCCTTGAGAACTGGGGAGCTTGCACTTGCTGGCAAGGGAAGAAGAAGCCGCAGGGACTGCCCCAACCTGCTGGCACCTGATTTGTGAAGCTTATTTGAGTCAGTTCATTTCTCCCTGCTGGAAACCTATGATCTTCCATATGAGATCTAGTTAGACATGAACAGGGTGAGGAGAGAGGCAACTGGAGGGAGGGTGAGTTTTGGGATTGGAGCCAGTTCATCTTCACTCTGGGGTCTCAGGAACATGGAACCTTTGATGAACTTTCTCTCTCCAACTCCTCTTCTCTTCCAGGGCAGCAATGAAGTTCATAAAGAGTCTGGTGAATGTGAGTATCTACCGCTTGAGCGCAGATATCTTGGAAAAGCCTCAGGGGGCAGCCCCTCCCTGTTCTTGCTTCAAGGCTGGTTCTCCCCTGGCCTACTCCCACGCTCCTTGCTTACCCCCTCCAACCTTTGTGTTTTCCAGTGAACTGTGGCTGTCTGAACGGAGGAAAATGTGTAACCTACAAGTACTTCTCCAACATTCAGCGATGCAGTTGCCCAAAGAAATTCCAAGGGGAACACTGTGAGATAGGTATGGGGGTCCTGACTCTAACTGGGAGGGGACAGGGGTACCAGTGATTTGGGGACAGGGAGACATGGGTAGGATGCAAGAGCAGGCAGGAGTTAGGAGGTGGAGTGGAGGGCATCTTCACCCCCATGTGATGTACAGTGAACACACACTGCCTCATGAAGCTGCTGCTGCTGCTGCTGCTGTTGCTAAGTTGCTTCAGTCGTGTCCGACTCTGTGCGACCCCATAGACAGCAGCCCACCAGGCTCCCCCATCCCTGGGATTCTCCAGGCAAGAACACTGGAGTGGGTTGCCATTTCCTCCTCAAATGCATGAAAGTGAAAAGTGAAAGTGAAGTCGCTCAGTCGTGTCCGACTCTTATCGACCCCATGGACTGCAGTCCACCAGGCTCCTCCGTCCATGGGAGTTTCCAGGCAAGAGTACTGGAGTGGGGTGCCATTGCCTTCTCAGCTTATGAGGCTGGGGCTGCACAAATGTAAGATGGGGGTGGAAAGAGACTCTTTCTAGGACCTTCTACCTCACTGAAATCATCTGAGGCCTGGCAAGTTCTCTAAAATGCCTGTCTGAACTTCCTTCTCTAATATTTTTCTCATCCCCACATTCTTCCACAGATACATCGAAAACCTGCTATCAGGGGAATGGTCACTCTTACCGAGGGAAGGCCAACAGAGACCTCAGTGGCCGGCCCTGCCTGGCCTGGGACTCTCCCACCGTCCTTCTGAAAATGTACCATGCCCACAGATCTGATGCCATTCAGCTGGGCCTGGGGAAGCACAATTATTGCAGGTAAGTGGTAAGTGGGGGTAACAAGGACCTTCCTCATGGCCTCACAGAAACCCCTGTTACTATCCTGTTTGCCAAGTGCTGGCCATAGTATGAGAAATCAAGGCCATTGGTTGAGTCTTCTCTGAAGGGGAAGATACAGAAAAGGCAATTTGGCTTGGAATGACACCCTCCTCCCCTCTATGTTGCCAGGAACCCAGACAATCAGAGAAGGCCCTGGTGCTACGTGCAAATTGGCCTAAAACAGTTTGTCCAGTTCTGCATGGTGCAGGACTGCTCTGTTGGTAAGTGTCAGTGGCCTGTTTATGATGGTGGGGTGGAAGGTGACAAACTCCTACGTTCCCTTATTGCATCACAGGAGGGATGAGGAGGGAGGCCTGCCTGGCCCTGAAAACTGGGTGGTCAGAGGACCAGGAGCAAAACACTTTATCCTACCTCCCTGCCCAAGACATCCCTTTCTTTCTTCTCCAGGAAAAAGTCCCTCCTCTCCTAGGGAGAAAGAAGAGTTCCAATGTGGCCAGAAGGCTCTGAGGCCTCGCTTTAAGATTGTTGGGGGACAGGTCACCAACGCCGAGAACCAGCCTTGGTTTGCAGCCATCTACAGGAGGCATCGAGGAGGCTCCATCACCTACTTGTGTGGTGGCAGCCTCATCAGTCCCTGCTGGGTGGTCAGCGCCACACACTGCTTCATGTATGTTCCTTCTTTCTTGGCCCTGACCCTTCTGCCCAAAGGAATCCCTTCCTCCTTCCCAGCAAAAGATTCTCCTTATTTCTGATCCCTCAGCCTCTCTCTACATGGCCCATGGCCTTGGGGAGAGGTGATGCTCTCAGGTCATTGTGGTGGGGAGGGGAGAGTGACAGGCTCTCACAGGATCAGATTGTCTGACTGATCTCCCCACAGTGATCACCCAAAGAAGGAGAACTACATTGTCTACTTGGGTCAGTCATGGCTTAACTCCGACACACGTGGGGAGATGCAGTTTGAGGTGGAAAAGCTCATCTTGCATGAGGACTATAGTGCGGAGAGCCTTGCTCACCACAATGATATTGGTGAGTGGAAAACCCTCATCTGCTCAATGATGATAGCTGGCGGGAAGGGGATCTGGAGAGACCTGAGTGGGAAGTTGGGGTTGTAGGGGAACTTGAAGACCCTGCTTTAAAGGGAGCGGTAGGGAAGGGTTCAGAGTGAAAAACATGAGAGGCCTGGTGCTCCTCTGTAGAGTCCCTGAATTTCCAAACAGGGAGCCTCCGCTGGGTGGCAATAGCTTGGACTGGGACGCCCTTTCCGTTGCAGGATGGAGCCTCTGTCCGTCCCAGGATATAGAACTTGGAGAGGGTACTGGGGCTGGTTTCAGCCCAACTACCTCTGTCAGGGCTTTCTGCAGGAAAAAATCCATACAGCTGTATGCAGTAGCCCTGGCTGTGTAAGCCTCTGTCAGCAACTGGAACAAAACCCTTGAAGCATGGAACAGAATAGGCTTGTTTTAGGTGACAGGCTACCACCAGACCTCCCAGGATGCCCTCTGACCTTAACTGATGCAGGAACAGACAGCCTCAGGGTTTGGAGGGGAGTGATGGTAACCCCCTGACCAGGTGGTGATCTTTCTCCTCTGCCTCCTTCCTGCTCCCCTAGCCTTGCTGAAGATCCGTACCAGCAGAGGCCAGTGTGCACAGCCCTCCCGGTCCATACAGACCATCTGCCTGCCCCCACAGCAGGGAGATGCTCATTCTAGCACAAGGTGTGAGATCACTGGCTTCGGAAAAGAGAATCCCTGTAAGTGACATTTGGGTCTGGCTGAGAGGGTCCTGGAGAAAGTGCTGTAGCCTGGAAGTGAGCTCAGCTTGATCAAGGGAGGACTGTGGAGAAAGAGATGGGAGCACGGTGGAAGCAGCAGATGGGTCTAGGGATGGAGTGGGGAGCATTATTTAGGAACTGATGAGCCATAAATTTAAATGGGTGAGGGACTACAGGTGGGGTAAAGACCTAGATTTTGGGTGGGAAAAAAATAAGGGCTTTCCCTGGTAAGGACACTTTTTGGTCCCCTCCCTGACAGAGCCCCAGTGTGCAGACTGGACAGACACATCTTAACATAAATTCCTCCCTGTTTCCTCCATCCAGCTGACTATCGCTACTCAGATGAGCTGAAAATGACTTTTGTGAGTCTGGTTTCCCATGAGGTGTGTCAGCAGCCCCACTACTATGGCGCTGAAGTCACTGACAAAATGCTATGTGCGGCTGACCCACAGTGGGAAACAGATTCCTGCCAGGTGAGAGTTCCAAGCATCTTTCTCCATCACCCTGCTATCCCAGGGCTTCTGGGCTTTTTCCTATCTACTTTGGGGAGTCTCTCTCCAGTCAAAGTCCCAAGAAGCCAGGACCAGGACCGGGGCTCCAAACATTTGTCAAGAGCCTGGCTCTGTGCTAGGCACTTCAGACTCAGAAAGGGGCAGGGACTAAGACCGTAAGAAAGAGAAAACATTAGAAAATCGTACAATGCAGTGCTCAGAGTGTCGTGTGAATTATCATTGATCAGCTGTTTAGAAGGAGGTGAGTACCAGCTAGATGGCCATGGCCATGGCAGGGGGCGCTTTAGCGAGAAAGAACGTGACTCTTATCCATAGGGAGGCAGAGGGAAGTCTAGAGAGCATTTCAGTTTGCAAGATATAAAAATGAGAATGACCACAGCATATCTTGGGATGGGAAGGAGAAGTATAGGGTCTGAAAATGTAGATGGAATTGTAGATAACAGGACTTTGAAAGGCAAGCAGAGGATTTTTAAATTTGATGTGGTAGGAAATGGGGAGTCACTAAGGACTTTGACTCTAGGAAACTCTCTTTTCTCTCTTTGGCATGACTGGCCCCCTTCTCACTTCTCCTAGGATTCACCTTTTGTGTCTTTGGCTTAACAGGGAGACTCAGGGGGCCCGCTGGTCTGTACCATCCAAGGCCGCCTGACCCTGACTGGGATTGTGAGCTGGGGCCGTGACTGTGCCATGAAGTACAAGCCAGGAGTCTACACAAGGGTCTCAAAATTCCTGCCCTGGATCTACACTCACACCAGGGGAGAGATTAACCTTGTCCTCTGAAGGACCCCAGAGAACCAAGGAAAGCACCACCCACTCCCATGCTGACCGTCATTTTTGCAGTAGGGCCAGCTGCACAGCTATATGTAAGGAAGAAACTGAGGAAGATGGACTCTGCAGAGGTGGTTTTGCTTGTGGTACCCCCAGGGTGAACGACAGTAGACTTAGCCTCACTAAGTCTACTTAATGAGTAGATATAGTCTGGGTGCTGGACGCCCAGATCCTTCCTGATCAGGATGGAAGGGTGGTCCTGAACCGGGATGGTATTGTCCATTTCTGGACTAAAGCTTCCTGGAGTTAAAAATGGCATCTCCTGTGCATAGGTGGAAGGAGACCCAGCTCCCTGGCAGTGGGCCATTCATGAGGCCCACTGTTGGGAAATGAATAATTTCCCAATTAGGAAGTATAACACAACTGAGGTCTCTTGAGAGAGCTCAACCAATGAAAGAACAATGGTTTGGAGAGTAGAGACACTAATAACTTGAGGGAAGGGCTCTGACATTCCATGGATGTATCAGGAAACGTAATATATGCGTGCGTATGTTTGCACACTTGTGCGCAAGCTGTGTCAGTGTAAGAGCTGGTGTTCTGTGTCTGACTGCAAGACTAGATACTTCCCCAAATTGTCTGGATGTGACGTCATACAGAATAGCCTGTTTGGAGAAGTCGTGGGTCACTCCTGGGGCCTCTTGGGCCTCCCAAGTGATGATGTGTATAAATGTATCATTTTGGGGCAGACTGTGAGAAGCACTAAATTTGCAGTTTCAGTTTCACATAGATGTTTTCTTGGCCAGTTATCCCTTCCGACCTTCTAGCTGAGTTCATCCAATCCTCACTGAGTGAGGCAAGGACCACTCCTGTACACTGAATATTTAATGATTATATTCTGGTATTTTTATTTATATCTATTTTTGTAATTTTGAATAAATATGATCAATCAAATGTGATTTTTCTGAAGATTTTGGCTCTTTCCTGGTGCTTGTATGGGAGGGAGTTGGGAGCATAAAAAGTAGAAGATGACGATGGTGGAATGCATCCCAGGGTTTTCCATGGGGCTATATCTTGGACCTAATGGGCCTTCGGGAAGGAGAATCTAGGAGAGTTGTAGAGCAGATCCTCCATAGCACATAAGGTACAAAAAGGTGCCCCAGGGACTTCTCTGGCGGTCCAGTGGTTAAGACTCTACCTTCCAATGTAGGAAGTGCAGGTTTGATCCCTGGGGAACAAAGGTCCCACATCTGGTGGTGTGGCCAAAAAAAAAAAAAAAAAAAAAAAAAAAAGCCAGAAGTCCACAACGTGATAAATGGTGTGCAGGCTTTGTCAACTCTCAGTTCCCCTCCCGAGCCTGATGCCTTTGGGCAGTGCACATCGTATTCAACTTTACACGGTGATCCCTCTTTAGGACTGCGTGTGTGCTACGTCGCCTCAGTTGTGTCCAACTCTTTGAGACCCCATGGACTGTAGCCAGCCAGGCTCCTATGTCCATGGAATTCTCCAGGCAAGAATACCAGAGTGGGTTGCCATGCCCTGCTCCAGGGTCTTTAGGATTAGTCTCACCATATTCTCTTCATTCTATCCCCAACGATCCTTGGGCTGAATTCACCAAAGCGGGAGACATGCACAAGCTGCTGATCCAAAACCCAGCCCAGCTTGAGTTGGTGGCATTCAGGAAACAGAAAACGTAATTTCCCATAATTTGTGTATGAGGATGGTGCTGAGTTTCCCCGGTGTGTTAATGAAGTTCATGACCAGCCTTTCCTATCCCCAGTATCGGGAAGTTCAGAATCTAAAGCTGAGTGATATCCTAATGTATGTGTACATGTATTTTGAACCAAACATCAACTTCTTAAAGATTGGATGTAGAAGGCAAGCCAGGAGTTATAGCTGGATGCCAAAATACTGAAATTTCCAAGCTATGTTAGTGAATTTTGGCAGTGTTTCTTTACTAAGTCACCTGAGAACTTTAAAAATAGGTAGATAGTCTATGCTCCACCCACAGAGGCTGTGATTCAGGTCAGGACTGGTGCCAGGGCTCGTGAGTTTAGAAAAATTCCCCAGGTGTTTCTGATATGCATCCCTGATTCAGATCTGTTGGGGACAACTGGCCTGATTATGTGAAGGACTCAGTAAATTCAAGATGTGGTCAGGATATTCTGTTCATTCTCTGCATGAACAGTTAGATTTCTGAGTAGGGTTTGAAGGTACAAGGTCTCCTAGCCTTTCTGTTCAGAGAATCTCCAGACCATGGACCCCTGGAGGGCAAGGACCCAGAGCATTCAGTTTTTAATCCCCATAATCTAGCTTGTTTCATTCAGTATGATGCAGTGGTTCAGAGCATGGATTTTGGAGTCAGGTGGCCCAGACTAAATTCCTGTATGACTTGGGAACAACTCTTAACCTTTTGTGCCTCAGTTTCCTGACTGGTTCACAACAAACTGTGAAAAATTCTTAAAGACATGGAAATACCAGACTATCTTACCTGCCTCCTGAGAAATCTGTATGCAGGTCAGGAAGCAACAGTTAGAACCTGACATGGAACAATGGACTGGGTCCAAATGGGGAAAGGAGTACATCAAGGCTGTATATTGTCACCCTACTTACTTAACTTATATGCAGAGTATATCATGTGAAATGCCGGACTGAATGAAGCACAAGCTGGAATCAAGATTGCCAGGAAAAATATCAGTAACATCCGATATGCAGATGACACCACCCTTATGGCAGAAAGTGAAGAAGAACTAAAGAGCTTTTTGATGAATGTGAAAGAGGAGAGTGAAAAAGTTGACTTAAAACTCAACATTCAAAGAACGAAGATCATGGCATCTGGTCCCATCACTTAATGGCAAATAGATGGGGAAACAATGGAAACAGTGAGAGACTATATTGTTTGGGGCTACAAAATCACTGCAGATGGTGACTGTAACCATGAAATTAAAAGATGCTTACTCCTTGGAAGAAAAGCTATGACAAACCTATAAAGCATATTTAAAAACAGACATTACTTTGCCAACAAAGGTCTATCTAGTCAAAACTATGGTTTTTCCAATAGTCATGTACGGATGTGAGAGTTGGACTATAAAGAAAGCTGAGCACCGAAGAATTGATGCTTTTGAATTGTGGTGTTGGAGAAGACTCTTGAGAGTCCCTTGGACTGCAAGGAGATCAAACCAGTCAATCCTAAAGGAAATCAGTCCTGAATATTAATTGGAAGGACTGATGCTAAAGCTGAAACTCCAATACTTAGGCCACTTGATGCGAAGAGCTGACTCATTTGAAAAGACCCTGATGCTGGGAAAGATTGAAAGCAGGAGAAGGGGACAACAGAGGATGAGATGGTTGGATGGCATCACCGACTCAATGGATATGAGTTTGAGCAAGCTCTGAGACTTGGTGATAGACAGGAAAGTCTGGCATGCTGCAGTCCATGGGGTTGCAAAGAGTCGGACACAACTGAGTGACTGAACTGAGCTGAACTTCTTCATTGGTATAAAAGAAGTATCTACCTCCCAGGATTGTTATAAGGATTCATGCACTCAAAATCTCTTAGCCAAAACCCTGGCACCTGGTAAAGGCTCATAAAACAGTGCCTACTATCATAAAACTCAGTACATTCTTATAGAATTGAATTAGGAACCCGCCGCCCCCTCTTCCACACCAGGACTGAATACGTGTGTTTTGTGGAGGCTGAAATCTGCTAGGAGAGAAAGGCACAGTGTGAAGGAGCCCAGCCCACACTGAGTTGCTTCTCAGCCTCTGCATTCTCACCCAGGGGCTAAGAAAGATCGTGTTCCAACACGAGCAGCACCAGCATCAGGGCTCCAGACACTGAAAACAGGAAGTATAAACCCCACTGGCAAGTTGAGCAATGCACTGCTAACAATCTTCAGACCATTTCCCAGCCACCTGACTGACCCCCAGCCAGCTGCTGTCTCTTCCCTGTCACAGACTTCACTCGGGGTTAGCAAGGATCAGCCACTTCTCCAGCAACCAGTTTTGTGGCTCCAGATATGACCCTGACACTCACTTTAGGGAATACCTTTTTCTAGTGTCCCCATGTTCTGGACCTTGTGCTAAAGATCCTTCCCCAAGGATCTGGTTTAATCCTTGTAACTATCCTATTGATGGGGGAAGGTGCCATCCTTAGCCCCATATAACAGTAGAGAAAATGGAGGCACAGAGAGATTGGGTGACTTGCCCAAGGCAGTGTGGCTGGTAAGTTGTGGAGCCAGGCTTCTGACCCAGGCAGCTGGCTCCAGAGCACACAGGCCCAGCACTATGACATATGACTTCTCAGCAGGGCCCCACCTGAGGGAAGGTTAGCAGCCCTCTTTTCAAGCTCCCTACTTCAGGGATGCTGGCTTTGGGGAGGCTAAGTGTGTCAGAATTTCAACCCTGGCCTAGATTATAATTCTTCTCTCTTAAAAGACTCCCAGGCCAAGTGACCAGATCACATTCAACCACCAGTTGCAAAATAACACTTCACCCTTCTCAAGTGAACCTCAGCCTTTTTGATTGAAATCTGATTTCATTGAAGTGGTTTTTGCTTTCACCAGAACCCCACCTTCTGAAATAGTCTGTGGCCCATTGCATTATCAGGGCCTGACTTGATTTCCACTCATGCTCTGCCTTTCCCAAGCCAACCTCCCACAACAACCACACCCCTGCTTCCACCCTCACCCCAACTTGCCCACCTTCTTCCCCAGCTGCAGACACTTGAGCCTGCCCTTTGAATCACAGTGAGAGGAGTTTGCTGAGCTGTACTTTAAACAATAGTATTATTGGGATATACTAATTCACATGCCATACAATTCACCCATTTAAAGTGTACAGCTCAATGATTTTTAGTATATTCACAGAGTTGAGCAAATATCATCAACCATCAATTTTAGAACATGTTCATTACCTCAAAAAGAAACCCCATACCAGGGAAGAGGGATAAATCAAGAACCTGGGATTAACATACACACTCTACTATATATGAAAAATAACCAACGGGGACCTACTGTATAGCACAGGGAATTCTACTCTGTGTTCTGTGATAACCTATATGAGAAAAGAATCTGAAAAAGAATGAATATATGTACAACTGAAACTAACACAACATCACAAATCAACTATAATAAAAAAAAGAAATCCCATACCTGTTAGCAATCACTCCCTTTTTCTTCCCAGTTCCCTCAGCTGCTAATCTACTTTCTGTCTCTATGAGTTTGCCTACTCTGGACATTTCATCTTAATGGTTTGCCATCTCAACCTCCTCCACTTGGCCCTGAATATTGGGCTCCCCAAGACCAGACCTAAGACCAGTTCCTCTTCCCGCCCTGAACTTACTCCCACACAGTCTTATTCACACTCATGTGTAAATTACCATCAATCAACAGTTGACTTACAGATGCTTATCTCCAGCCAGACATCTCCTCTGAGCTACAAACCCTTAGTTTTTATTGTCTACTTGACACTCCTTTCGGCTTTCACATACAGGGCACTTCAAACTCAGCCTGTCCCAAATCAGCCCTGTCTTCAGGCCCCAACCTGATCGACTTCTATTACTCTCTGTCTCAGGTGATGGCACCACCTCTATTCACATCCAGAAAGCTAAGAGTCATCTCAATGCATCTCTCCTTTCACCCTCTTCATCCCATCCATCTCCAAATTCTGGCATTTTGTCTCATAGTGCTTGAGGTCATGCATGTCTCTCCACTTTCACTACCACCATTACTTGAGCCCCTGCCACCATCCACTCCTGCTTAGACCACCACAATAACTTCCCAAATGGCCTCCCCAGGTTGGGAAGCTATTGACTTCTAGCTTTGACTCTAGAGTCAATTTGACTCATTGACTCTATTACTTCTTTCACTCGCTCCACACTCCCACCACTACCACACTACTGCACAACTGCCCTCATCTCACACACTAGCAAAGTAACGCTCAAAATTCTCCAAGCGAGGCTTCAACAGTACACGAACCATGAACTTCCAGATGTTCAAGCTGAATTTAGAAAAGGCAGAGGAACCAGAGATCAAAGTGCCAACATCTACTGGATCATTGAAAAAGCAAGAGAATTCCAGAAAAACATCTACTTCTGCATCATTGACTATGCTAAAACCTTTGACTGTGTGGATCACAATAAACTGTGGAAAATTCTTAAAGAGATGGGAATACCAGACCACCTGACCTGCCTCCTGAGAAATCTGTATGCAGGTCAAGAAGCAACAGTTAGAACCCGACATGGAACAATGGACTGGGCCCAAATTGGAAAAGGAGTACGTCAAGGCTGTATATTGTCACCTTTCTTATTTAACTTATGTGCAGAGTACATCATGTGAAATGCCTGGCTGGATGAAGCACAAGCTGGAATCAAGACTGCCGGGAAAAATATCAATAACATCCAATATGCAGAGGACACCACCCTTATGGCAGAAAGCAAAGAAGAACTAAAGAGCCTTTTAATGAATGTGAAAGAGGAGAGTGAAAAAGCTGACTTAAAACTCAGCATTCAAAAAATGAAGATCATGGCGTCTGGTCCCATCACTTCACGGTAAATAGATGGGGAAACAATGGAAACTGTGGCAGACTTTATTTTCTTGGGCTACAAAATCACTGTAGATGGTGACTGTAGCCATGGAATTAAAAGATGCTTGTTCCCTGCAAGAAAAGCTATGACCAACCTGCTGCTGCTAAGTCCCTTCAGTCGTGTCTGACTCTGTGCAACCCCATAGATGGCAGCCCACCAGGCTCCCCCATCCCTGGGATTCTCCAGGCAAGAACACTGGAGTGGGTTGCCATTTCCTTCTCCAATGACCAACCTAGATAACATATTAAAAAGCAGAAACAGTACTTTACCAACAAAGGTCCATCTAGTCAAAACTATGGTTTTTCCATTAGTCATTTATGGATGTGAGAGTTGTACCACAAAGAAAGCTGAGTGACGAAGAATCGATGCTTTTGAATTGTGTTGCTGGGAAAGATTTTTGAAAGTCCCTTGGACTGCAAGGAGATCAAACCAGTCAATCCTAAAGGAAATCAGTCCTGAATATTCATTGGAAGGACTGATGCTGAAGCTCAGGCTCCAGTACTTTGGCCACCTGATGTGAACAGCTGACTTATTTGAAAAGACCCTGATGCTGGGAAAGATTGAAGGCAGGAGGAGAAGGGGACGACAGAGGATGAGATGGTTGGATGGCATCACCGACTCAATGGACACGAGTTTGAGCAAGCCCTGGGAGTTGGTGATGGACAGGGAAGCCTGGCATGCTGCAGTCCATGGGATCGCAAAGAGTCAGACACAACTGAGCGACTGAGCCGAACTGAACACCCCCACCAATCCATTCTGCTCATTGGAAGTAAGAAATCTTTTGAAAATGCAAATGGGCTTAATAACTCCCATAACTGCTGCTGTCTAGCTTGGGCACGGTCCAGCCTCTACCTCTTCTCCAGCTCTGCCTGACACCAACCTCTTCCAGGCTTGCCTTACTCAGCCATTCTCTTACTCATCAGTTCCTCTCTCACCACAGGGCCCTTGTTCGTCATGATCCTTCTGGCTGTGGTTTTTTTCGACTGGTTAAGTTCTTTCTATGCTTCAGAGATCACTTTGCCAAGGAAGTTTTTCCTGGGTTGCCTCTATCTATAGATGATCCCAGGGCTTTCCTGGTGGCTCAGACTGTAAAGAATTCTCCTGCAAAGCAGGAGACATGAATTCAATCCTTGGGTCAGGAAGATCCTCTGGAGGAGTAAATGGCAACCCACTCCAGTATTTTTGCCTGAAGAACTCCATGGACAGAGGAGCCTGGCAGGCTACAGTCCAAGGGGGTCACAAAGATTGGGACATGACTAAGTGGCTAACACACACACACAGGTGATCCCACTATTTTGTCTACAATCTCATTACACTATGCATCACCTCTCTGATGCACTTGTCAGTGTTGCAATTTTACTTTTGCTGTATCGTATCTGATCAACGTTTGCTTTTCCCTACCAAGTTGTAACCTCCACGAGGGACCATGTGTTTTGATCACCACTGTATCCCCAGCACTAAGCATGATGTCTAGAATATGGCAGACATTTAACAAATGTTTACTGAATGAATGCATTCTGATGCATTTCTTTCCATTTTTTTCCTCTGCTTCTTTTTTACGTAGTTATGTTCACATTCTATACATAATTTTGTATCTTGTCCTTTGCCTTTTTCATATTTTATCATAAGACACTTCCTGTGGTATAACAAATTTCTCCAAGCCTATTATGTACAATGTAGTTAATAATAACTAATCCAACCTACCTTTCTGGATTGAGACATCACAGATAAGGTATGTGAAAGTTATCTGTAATCTATATGTACATATCAGACAGTACTATTTTCATTTAAAAGGAAATGGAGGTAAAATTTCTCTCTGGTGCCCTCCCCACCCTTACCCTTATACCTCTTTACCTTGGGCATTTTTTTGTTTTTCGGTGCCCTTGTTCTGCCTGACCACATAGTTAAGGTTTAAAATAACTCATTAACTTTAACATGCTACCAGCCCAAAGAGTTTCGAAGGTTTTCTAAAAGAAGGGCATTCTGGCCAAGTTGATGAGCGTTGGGGGCTAGGAGAGGACTCAAGATACTTGCTGATTTATTCTTCACTCATTCATTTAACAAATGTCTGTCAAGGGCTGGTCATGGGCCTGGCATTATGCTATGTACTGAGTGTAGAGATGAAAGCTCTAGTTGTGGCCTCAGTGGGCTAGAAGTCAAGTAAGGAGCAGACGTGCAAATAGCAGAGCACAGTGAGAGCACAGCTATACGACAATGTAAGAGATGGGCACGGAGGGCTGCAGCCAAATCTTGAAGGGCAAATATGGAAGGGACAAAGACAATCTGAGTAGAGGAACCAGTGCATGGAAGGTAAAGAGGAAGGAGAACACAGGGGGCACTCAAGGAACTGGATTCAACTGGATGGGCTATAGGGCCAACGCTGGAGAGACAATTTGGGTGGAGGGATTGGCGAGAGCTGAAATCTGAGGGCCTAGAGGACTCTGCCAGCCTCGTGAAGGACTTTGGACTTCATTGTAATGAAGAGTCATTAGAAAGTTTGCTGTATGTGGTAGCAGTGTGAAAGACTGAGTAAAAGATTCTTTGGCCTAGATGAGACTATGGAAAGAGAAAACCAGCTTAGAGACTAGTACAGTCAGCTAAGTAGAAGCTGAAGAGTGTTTGAACCAGGGCAATGGCAGTGGTGTGGGAGTGGAGGGTATAGATACGGGAGATTTGGGGGTGGGGGGCACAGGGTAGACTTGGAGTCTGGCTAAGGTGAAAGGAGGAGAAGGACGTATCATTTGATTTAGCCTCCTGCCTTTCGATAAGCAAGATATCACATAATTTTACAGGTGAGAAACTGAGGTTTCGCTGTAAGTGATTTCCCTAAAGCCATATCTATTAAGTAGGGCTTCCCTGGTGGTTCAGATGGTAAAGAATCTGCCTGCAATGCAGGAGACCTGGGTTCGGTCCCTGGGTTGGGAAGATCCCCTAAGAAGGGAATGGCTATCCACTCCAGTACTCTTGCCTGGAGAATTTCATGGACTGAGGAACCTGGTGGGCTATAGCCAACGGGGTTACGAAGAGTTGGGCACGACTGAGTGACTAACATTTTCACTACTTCACTTTCACATCTAATAGGTAGTTGACCAGACTTGAGTTACTACTGGTGCAATTTTGGGGCTCAGCATCTACAGGGTAAGCTAGACCTGCTGATGACCTCTGTGACTGTCCACACAATCAGAAAAATTCTCATCATCATAACCGCAAGTGGCACCCAAATGTGTGGGGGTTGACACTTGTTCCCTAAACTTCCCAGGTCTGTTCAACCCTGTGACTGTGGTTCTGAAATGAAGGAACTTCTCTAAAACCTCACAGTCCTGTGATGCCTTGTCAGTGAACTGGTGGATGGGTTGTGGTGTGTATAAGGGGATTAGCAGGTGCTGGATCTAGCTCTTTGCCTTCCAGCTTCCCAAAGCTGAGGCATGACTTCTGGTGTTTGGGAGGATCATACGCACTTGGCACATAACCAAGTTCTGTGCTCAGGGTGTGAAAATGAAGTGGATTTTGTAAGAACTCTGATTGATAGCGTTTTCAGCCCAATCTCTCCATTCCCCCTTTTCTGTGACCTGCCAATTGCCTTTACTTTCTCACTCCCTGTTAATATAAAGGAAAGGAAATGACTTTCTTCTGTCCCTTGGCTCTTTGCATCTTTGCTCTGTAGTCTCTTTAGCTCTCTCTCCAGAGCTGGTGTCAATACCATGGGTGAACAGGACTCTAGCTCCAACTTGACTTTCCCCCTAACTAGCTTGAGTGTTACCCACTCCAGTGTTCTTGCCTGGAGAATCCCAGGGACAGGGGGAGCCTGGTGGGCTGCCGTCTGTGGGGTCGCACAGAGTTGGACACGACTGAAGCGACTTAGCAGCAGCAGCAGCTTGAGTATAAGTGTCAACCCCTACTTCAGATTTTCTCTTACTTCTCACTACACCTGCTGGCTTCCCTGGTGGCTCAGATGGTAAAGAATCTGCCTGCAATGTAGGAGACCCGGGATCCATCCTTGGGTCAGGAGGATCCCCTGGAGAAGGGAATGGCTGCCCGCTCTAGTATTCTTGCCTGGAGAATTCCACGGACAGAGGAGCCTGGCAGGCTATGTCCATAGGGTCGCAAAGGGTCAGCCACGACTAAGCACACACACACACCTGTATATCTCTTACTATCATGAGCTGAGAGGCTCTGCCAGGGAAACTCTAAGCTTCTGAGCCTCAGGGGAGCTGGATGTGTATGTGGAGTTAACAGCTATTGATACGATCACTTTTATTCCCCACTGTAATTTGGCTACCATCCTTGGCCTTGGAGAGTTATTAGAATTCTGCCAGGAGGCCCCAGTGGTGAGCTTACCAGAAGTCCTGCTCTGACAGCCCTCTCTAGCAGTCCCGTCAAGTCAAGACTCCCTCATGCACTTACCTCAACTCTTTCTCTCCCCCTGGCTGGACCCCTTCATAGCTGAGAGAATGAGGATGGAGGATGGATACAGGCAAGGGGTGGGATAAACACTTTTCTTAAAACATCCATCTAAAGCAGTGCTTCTCCAAGTATGGTCCTTCAAATAGCAACTTCAGATGACTTAGCTCTTGTTAGAAGTGCAAAATTATTGGACCCCACTCAGACCTATTGAATCAGCAACTCCAGCAATCTGTGTTTTAACAAGACCTCCAAATGATTCTGTCACACACTCAAGTTTGAGAACCACCCATCTAAGCCATTTATTCTCAGACTTCGGTACACATCTGAACCACCAAGCTTGTTAACAATAGCCTAGTTAAACAAAACTGGATTGGTACCTGGGCAACTGTATTTTTAGCAAGCTTCCTGATATTCTTCAAAGACTGAGAATCACTGATCTAAGGAATTCATTTTATCAGTTAGCTGAATCTTCTGGGGAGGGAGGAGACAGAAGGCTGTAGAAATGTCGCAAAGTTCCAAATGCTACCTGCATCAGAACCTCTGGGGAGCTTGTTAGAGAAGCAGAATCTGAGTATCAGATGTAGTGACCCAAACTCTCTGGCTCTGAAGCCTTGGCAGCCATATTCAGAGTTCTCTAGGTTATTGCTATGCATGTGAATGTTTGACAATTCTAGAACGATAGGTCGGCAGGCATTCTCAACAATGGATGCACTTTAGAATCACCTGGGGAGCTTTAACAATGACCTGATATCTGAACCCCACCTCCAGAGAATCTGATACAATTGGTCAGATACGGGGCTTCAGTACTTTATACAAGTTGTTCCTCCCACCCCCACCCAAGTGATTTTAACATATAGTTAGGGTTAAGAACCATCGGGTTAAAGGATGGTGCCAGACTTCCCTAGGGGTCCAGTGGCTAAGCCTCCACGCTCTCAGTGCAGGGGGGCCTGGGTTCTATCCCTGGTCTGGGAACTAGATCCACATGCTGTAACTAAGAGTTTCTATGCCACAACTAAGACCCAGTGCAGACAAATAAACAAATCAATACTTTTTTAAAAGGATGATTCAGATCTGGAAAGAATCAGGAAACAAGAGAAAGTGAAGGAGTGCCAACGGAACAATTGGTGGAAGCCTGTGGGGGAGGTTAGTTAGAAATGGAAAGGTGGAAGGGGCCTCAGGTGGGAGGGCGAGCTGCTGCTGCTGCTGAGTTACCTCAGTCGTGTCCAACTCTGTGTGACCCCATAGACGGCAGCCACCAGGCTCCCCCGTCCCTGGGATTCTCCAGGCAAGAACACTGGAGTGGGTTGCCATTTCCTTCTCCAATGCATGAAAGGGAAAAGTGAAAGTAAAGTCGCTCAGTCGTGTCCGACCCTCAGCGACCCCATGGACTGCAGCTTACCAGGCTCCTCCGTCCATGGGATTTTCCAGGCAAAGTACTGGAGTGGGGTGCCATTGCCTTCTCCAGAGGGGGCGAGCAGGTTGGCTCAAATGGTGTGGAACTCAGTGTAGGAAAAGGGTTAGTGTATTAATTTTCTACTGTTGCTGTAACAAACTACCACACATTTAGTGGCTTACAATAACACAAAGGTATTATTTTAAAATTCTAGAGATCGGAAATCCAAATAGGTCAGTAGGGCTGCATTCCTGCTGCATTTATTCTGCTCTAGGGGAGCATAATCCATTTCCATGCCTTTTCTAGCTTCTAGAGGCCCCCCACATTTCTTGATATCACTCTGACCTTTGCTCTGGCATCATATCTCCTTCTCTCACTCTGACTCTCCCATTTCCCTCTTATAAGGAGAGCCCCTTATGCATTGTGATTACATGGGTCCTACCCAGACAATCTAGAATAATCTCCCCATGTCAAGGTCTTTAACTTAATCACATCTACCAAGTCCCTTTTGCCATGTAAACTAATGTAGTGATAGATTACAGGGGTTAAGATGTGATCATTGTTTGGCCTGCTACAGTCTGCCCTCTTGCCCCCAAAGATTCACAATCATCACATATACAAAATACACTCACCCTCATTCCAGTATCCTCCCAAATCTCAATGCACTAGAGCACCAACTCAAAGTCTAAAATCTTATCACCCCCAAAGCCCCAAATTTCATCATCTAAATATTCTTAAATATGGTATCGAAGAGGAAAGTTAAAATTTTACATAAACTCCTCCTTCTGCCTCTGTAACTCAGCTTGCCCCTTGCAAAGTCTAGATCACGTAGGTCACGTAGTCTCAGAAAATGGGGACTTGCAATACTAGGAACTGGAGTTCGTCTCACGCACCCTTGTCCTGCTCTTTGCAATTGCCCAGCCCCTGCAAACCTGCTTAATCATGCCTGTCCAGGCCAGGCATCCCTCTCCCCATCTTGACTGCTGTTCCCACTCGCGTGAAGCCCCTTAGTTTAAACCAGCCTATTAACAGCTAGTGTTGCCCACTATAGCCTGTCTATAAAAACTCTGTAATCCCTTTGTTCGGGGCTCAGAGCTTGGACTGTTAACTCCCTTGGGCCCACTGGTGTAATAAACCTGAGTTCTCCAACTCTCCGAGTGTGGTGTTTGGTATCTCAAGTACTGGTTTCTGCAACATTTCTGGAGGCCCCAGCGAGATTCCAACCATGCCAGCCCCTTGAGCAGCCGGACTGGTGGCTTGGTAGGGCTGGAGTGAAGGACCCCCGAGACGAACAAGGAGGCGCGCCACCTGAGGGTATTCTGGGTTCTCTTTCCAACCAGTGTTCCTGCTCTCCAGATGACTGAGCACCAACTGAACTCATTGGAGGAACAGACCAACTCACCAGGAATGGCCACAGGATAAGGTGAGGCCCAGGGGATGGTCCCCAAGCAGGAACCTACCCCAACTGGTAGAAGAGGAGACTGGTCACCTTCTTGGGCTCCCAGGAAGGGAGCATCAGATAGAGAGACCTAGGGACTTGGGAGGAAGGAAGGCATCGTGAATGATAACCTCCTTAGAGCTCCCAGGAAGGGAGCAACAACTAAGGAAACCTGTAGACTCAGGAGGAAGGGAAGCATCATGACTGATAACCTCCGTGGAGCTCCCAGGAAGGGAGCAACAGTTAAGGAAACCTGGGGACTCAGGAGAAGGGAGGCATTGAGATAGCCTCTGAATGATTGTGAGTGTATGATTGCTGATTGAACGAAGTGAGAGAAATTTTTCTTTTTGGAAACTGCAAAATCAATTCTTTTTGTGCAATTAAAAACAACTAGCTTGTTATAAGGGGCTTTCCTTGTAGCTCACTCAGTAAAGAATCTGCCTGCAGTGCAGGAGACCTGGGTTCAATCCCTGGGTTGGGAAGATCCCCTGGAGAAGGAAATGGCAACCCACTCCAGTATCCTTGCCTGGAAAATCTCATGGACAGAGGAGCCTGGTTGGCTGCAGTCCATGGGGTTGCAAAGAGTCGGGCACGACTGAGTGACTAACACTTACTCACTTAGCTTGTTATAAGGCCTTCCCAGGGAAAAGCTTGAAGTTAACACTTTCCTTGTCCTTGAAATACACAGCCAGCTTTGCCAGAGACCTCAGCCTTGGGCAAATTAGGACTTCAAGCAAAGAGAAAAAAAGGGAAGGGGTCAAAGAGATATTTTAAATTTCAAACAGAAAACTATAAGATCTCTGTCAGTCTGTCTGTCTGGATTTATGTATGTCTCAGTGTATGTCTTTTTTTCCGATAATATTGTTGAAGTTGTAAATGAGTTCTAATTGGCCTAAAGAAAAGTAAGCGCTTACAAATCAAATAATTCTAAATACAAGAAAAATTAAATAATTTCAGATTCATTTGAATCCAGGAAATGGGAAATATTCAATATTAAATATCCGGTATTCATGTTTGTTTGCTAATCTAATAAGAAAGTAGGATGTATATTTTAATAAAAAATATAAAAAAATAAAATTACATTTTATAAAGGGAAAAGAAAGTACGTCTGACTTCCAGGTGGCTGTTACAGAAAGTGATTAAAAGGTTTGTGGAAGGTGAACCCTGAAAAAAAGTTTTGTGCATGGTTGTTACTGCTGCTGCTGCTAAGTCAGTTCAGTCGTGTCCGACTCTGTGCGACCCCATAGACGGCAGCATGGTTAGGACTAACTAATTTAAAATCAATTTAATTAAGTTTACCTAAATGAGTTAAAAGTAAGCTAGTGCAAAAACTTGAATTCGGCCTTTCTCTCTGTTAAGAGGACATACTTTCTTCAAATGTTGAACTGCTTTTAAATAATAGATTTAAGTTTCTTTACCTCTTAATTGATCTGTTCTATATTTACCTTTGAAATCTTTTTAACTTTGGCTAAGTAAATAATTATTATTTCATAGTAACTTATATCATCCTTTTTGACTGAGTGGTATAAACCCTTTTGATATTTATTGACAAAACCTCCTAAATAACTTGACTTCTAACTAACTTTGGGATGCTTCAGAGGGCCCCTGAGACATCCCAAAGAGCTATCAAGCTACCTGGGTTCATTGGACATGTTAAATTATATGGAAGTACTGTTCAAAGGGTGAAAAATCTTCTCAGGTACACTGTATAGTTGATATTACTAATAAAGATATTCTAAAATTATGTGAAATTCATATGGATCTGATATGCCCTGATAAAATATGGTCAATAATAGTTCTAGTTATCATATTAAAGTGTTATGACCAGGTTTCTTTGTCAATTGCAATAGAATCAGATTTTAAACATGCCTTCTATGGTTTTACTCTCATGCCTTTAGAAGAATACTGCCAGTTCTTCAAGATTCATGGAAAAGACTTTCTAAGACTAAACAGATAAACAAATTTTGTTACTAACAGTAAGCTGGATCCAGTCTGGAATTTGGTCTTCTCTCTGTTTAGGGGACAAAGTTTTCTTAAAATCCAGCTTTCAATAACAGATTATAAATTTCTTTGCCTTTAAATGATTTATATTTGTTTTTAAAATCTTTTTGTTACTTTGGTAAAGTAAATAAACATTATTTAAGATTATGGTACATGTAGACAAAGCTCATTCTGCTTCTACAAAAAATAACCCCTCATGGTTAGACTTTGGCCATCTTGATGTCCTTAAAACATGGCAATAGTCTCCTCTTAAATCAGGAAATTAAAAATAAATAAACAACAGCTAAAAATCAAAGAGCCAGGGCTATGGGAAATCCAAGATGGCTGCTTGGCTTTTCCGGGCTCCCTGACAGACCTCATTTTTATTTGATGGGTTAAAGCCTTACCTGGCTACAGTGTTAATGCCCTCACAATGAGTTCTCCAAAAATAGAAAAAATTAAGTTTCACTAAATATTAAGTTCTAGTTTTGTTAATTAAGGTCTGTGCTTACTAAAAAGCAAGAGAGTTCCAGAAAAACATCTATTTCTGCTTTATTGACTATGCCAAAGCCTCTGACTATATGGATCACAACAAATTGGAAAATTCTGAAAGAGATGGGAATACCAGACCACCTGACCTGCCTCTTGAGAAGCCTGTATGCAGGTCAGGAAGCAACAGTTAGAACTGGGTATGGAACAACAGATTGGTTCCAAATAGGAAAAGGAGTACGTCAAGGCTGTATATTGTCCCCCTGCTTATTTAACTTATATGCAGAGTACATCATGTGAAACGCTGGGCTGGAGGAAGCACAAGATGGAATCAAGATTGCTGGGAGAAATATCAATAACCTCAGATATACAGATGACACTGCCCTTATGGTGGAGAGTGAAGAACTAAAGAGCCTCTTGATGAAAGTGAAAGAGAAGAGTGAAACAGTTGGATTAAAGCTCAACATTCAGAAAATGAAGATCATAGCATCTGGTCCCATCACTTCATGGGAAATAGATGGGGAAACAGTGGAAACAATAGCTGACTTTATTTTTCTGGGCTCCAAAATCACTACAGATGGTGACTGCAGCCATGAAATTAAAAGACGCTTACTCCTTGGAAGGAAAGTTATGACCAACCTAGATAGCATATTCAAAAGCAGAGACATTACTTTGTCAACAAAGGTCCGTCTACTCAAGGCTATGGCTTTTCCAGTAGTCATGTATGGATGTTAAGAGTTGGACTATAAAGAAAGCTGAATGCAGAAGAATTGATGCTTTTGAACTGTGATGTTGGAGAAGACTCTTGAGAGTCTCTTGGACTGCAAGGAGATCCAACAAGTCCATCCTAAAGGAGATCAGTCCTGGGTGTTCATTGGAAGGACTGGTGTTGAAGCTGAAACTCCAATATTTTGGCCACCTGATGCGAAGAGCTGACTCATTTGAAAAGACCCAGATGTTGGGAAAGATTGAGGGCAGGAGGAGAAGGGGATGAAGAGGATGAGATGGTTAGATGGCATCACCGATGCAATGGACATGAGTTTCAGTAAACTCCAGGAGTTGGTGATGGACAGAGAGGCGTGGAGTCCTGCGGTTCATGGGGTCACAAAGAGTCGGACATGACTGAGCAATTGAACTGAACTGAACTAGACTGTGCTTATTAAGACTCACTTCTGAGATAGATCCTTGTTATGTTATATTGCTAAAAGGTTTAATTAAGTTATTAAAAAGGACACTCTAAGATTGTTTCCAAAGCTTATCTCAGTAACTAGTCTTTGGATAAAGGCAGATGTTCCATGATGTACAACCAGGAGATTAACACTTGGCTATAATCATTTAACTGAGGCAGGTGACCTGGGGTATACTGGGCTACACCCAGTGAAACTTCTTGACTTAAATTTTTGCTTGTGACCTTACTAATAACTGCTAGCTATATGTCTGGACCTGGTTCTCCTGGCTAGCCCCTCAGCAGCTTTCCTACTTGTATTAATCTTTGGGCCAAATATCTTTAACTTTCTTGTTAAGTTTGTTTCTCTAAGTAGTAGTACGACAAGAATATCCCCCGGCCAATGCCCAGCAATGCTAGAACAAGCTGCCTTATTCTGTGAATTCTCATTGCCCTCACACCCCGAGGTCCTCATGCTGTTCTCCCTTTGAGATCTTATACGGGAGACCACCCCCAGTGATAAAAAACTCAAGGGACGCCACGAACAACTAGCTGACCCGTAGATTTCCCAACACCTCCAGGCTCTGGGAAAGTCTTCCGCCATATCACCCAAGAAACCCGAGAAAGGACACCCATTCCACTGGGCAATTGGGTTCATCCCTATCAGCCAGGAGATGAGGTATGGGTTAAAGACTGGAAAAAGGAACCACTTCAGCCAGTTTGGACAGGTCATCACGCAGTCTTCCTGGCAATCCCTACTGCTGTTAAAATTATAGGTGTCATCCCTTGGATCCACCACACCAGAGTCAAGAAGGCAGCAGCTTCCTATAATGAGGACACCTGGAAAGCAGTTTGGGATCCCCAAAACCCCCTCAAGGTCTGCTTCCAAAAACAATGGCCCTCACCCATGAAGGACGCTGAGCCTTGCTCTAGTCACTCTGGAAGCTGACTAGTCCATGCCCTGCAGAAGCTTGAGGATTCTTCAGCCTTGTTCCAGCCACATTCTGGCAGCTGGCTGGTCAACGGCGTGGTGGAGGCTGGAGGATCCAGCTATCAAAATATCAATGGATTTTCACTGTCAACCCTGGACTCTATCCCTGATTGCTATTATTTCTGTGCTCTTCGCTACAAGACTAACTTCAGTCGCACGCCAGGACTGGGATTTGGGTCAGAAGCTGTGGTTAACTGTCTGTTATCTCACTGTAGTGGGAAGGCTCATTCTTATTAGATGTCTCTTATGATCGATCCTCCCTACTAACTAAACTGCTCCACAGTATAGCTGAACCCCCTCCCTGAGAGTCTCAGTTGCTATAGCCGTGACAACCCAAAGATGGGGAGAAAACCTTTTGCTAGTGTTCAGTTATCTGTTATGTGCAGGCTGCTTTGCAGCCTTTTGGTGTGCCTTGCTGTGACAGATGGTGCCGCCACCATCAAGGTTTTTTCTTTGTTTGTGGGACAGATGCTTACTTATGTCTACCTGTCAATTAGATGAGTATCTGCACCTTAGCTTTCCTCACTCCCCATATGAATATTGTCCCTAACAACCAGACTCTCACAGTACCTTTGGCAGCACATACATGGTCAAAAAAGAGCCATCCAGCTTATACCCCTACTAGCTGGTCTGGGAATCACGGCTGGGATAGATATTGGAATAGGAGGAATTTCTTCATCAACCACCTTTTACCATACACTATCCAAACACTTCACAGATGACATTGAGAGATTGGCCAAATCTTTAGTGGCCTTATAGGACCAACTAGACTCCCTGGATGAAGTAGTTTTACAAAATACGAGACGGCTAGACCTACTGACAGCTGAAAAGGGAGGACTCTGCCTCTTCTTGAATGAAGAATGCTGCTTTTATGTAAAACAATCAAAAATAGTCAGGGACATGGCCCAACAGCTAAGGGAACAAATAATAAAGAGAGCTGTTGCTGCTGCTAAGTCGCTTTAGTCGTGTCCGACTCTGTGCGACCCCATAGACGGCAGCCCACCAGGCTCCCCCGTCCCTGGGATTCTCCAGGCAAGAATACTGGAGTGGGTTGCCATTTCCTTCTCCAATGCAAGCATGCATGCTAAGTTGCTTCAGTTGTGTCCGATTCTGTGCGAACCCATAGACAGTAGCCCACCAGGCTCCTCTCTCCCTGGGGTTCTCCAGGCAAGAATACTGGAGTGGGTTGCCATTTCCTTCTCCAAAAAGGAGAGAGAAACTAATTCCTGGGGTAACTGGAACAATATCTGGAGCTGGGAATCGTGATTTTTCCGTTTAACAGGTCCTCTCTTCATGCTCTTTGTGATGCTCTTGTTTGGCCCTTGTATTCTCAATGCAATTACTCAGTTCATAACCTCTAGGATTGAATCCATAAAGTTACAAATGATAATAGTTCAAAACAGCCCCCTAAACGATGGGGAGCTCTGAGTGTACTACTAGAAACATGAGATGATGCTTTCTACAATGGGTGATAGAAGCATCAAAAGGGGGGAATGAAGAGGAAAAGTTAAAATTTTACATAAACTCCTTCTTCTGCCTCCGTAACTCAGCTTGCCCTTTGCAAAGTCTAAATCATGTAGTCTCAGAAAGTGGGGACTTGCAATACTAGGAAATGGAGTTTATCTCACTCACCCTTGTCCTGCTCTTTGCAATTGCCCGGCCCCTGCAAACCTGCTTAATCATGCCTGTCCAAGCCAGGCATGCCCCTCCCCATCTTGACTGCTATTCCCACGCGCTCAAAACCCCTTAGTTTAAACCAGCCTATTAACAGCTGGTGTTGCCCATTACAGTCTGTCTATAAAAACTCTGTAATCCCTTTGTTTGGGGCTCAGAGCTTGGAGTGTTAACTCCTCTGGGCCCACTGGTGTAATAAACCTGAGTTCTCCAACTCTCCGAGTGTGGTGCTTGGTTTCTGGAGTGCTGGTTTCTGCAACAGTATGAGTGAGGCACTGAATATAATCAATTCTAAGGCCCATTTTCTCTCTATCTGTGAGCCACTGAAACTCAAGAAACAAGTTATCTGCTGCTAGGAATAGGTATACGATAATAGTTATAGATATTCTCATTCAAAAGGGGAGAAAATGGAAGGAAAAAAGAAGTCACTGGTTCCAAGAAATTTCAAAATATTGCTAGACAAACTCCCTTTAGGTTTCAAGGCCTGGGAATAAGCGTCTGTGGCTAAAAGCTCTCTCCTCTGGGCTTGCTCCTCCTCTCTCAAAGTCATTCTTCCTTTTACTTGGAGGATAATATATTCCCAGCAAGAAATTTTATCACCCTATTTCCTACCTGTAGAATGTTAGGAGTCTGACAATCTTTAATTTTGTTTTCTCCCTGTCACTTTCAGTCCAAACTAGCAGTGTTTCTGCTAGTATAAAATTCTCAAGAGTCTTGTGGGTCTTCCACATATATCGTAAACATTCTCTCCATTAGATAAGAAGTTCCTCCACAGATTTTTCTAGATGATCCCTTCTCTGTTTCTGGATTCTGCTGAGATGGTTGTGGGGATCCAATGAGTAACATGCCCAATCCATTTTAAGAGCACTTTGTATTAGTAAATACGCTGACTTTTTGCATTACCGAAAGGTTTCCCAGCCACAACTTTGACTTTCTTTCTAGAGTATTCTCAAGAGGCAGATCAGGTGGTCTGGTATTCCCATCTCTTTCAGAATTTTGCACAGTTTATTGTGATGCACACAGTCAAAGGCTTTGGCATAGTCAATAAAGCAGAAATAGATGCTTTTCTGGAACTCTCTTGCTTTTTCCATGATCCAGAGGATGTTGGCAATTTGATCTCTGGTTCCTCTGCCTTTTCTAAAACCAGCTTAAACATCAGGAAATTCACGGTTCACATATTGCTGAAGCCTGGCTTGGAGAATTTTGAGCATTACTTTACTAGCGTGTGAGATGAGTGCAATTGTGCGGTAGTTTGAGCATTCTTTGGCATTGCCTTTCTTTGGGATTGGAATGAAAACTGACCTTTTCCAGTCCTGTGGCCACTGCTGAGTTTTCCAAATTTGCTGGCATATTGAGTGCAGCACTTTCACGGCATCATCTTTCAGGATTTGGAATAGCTCAACTGGAATTCCATCACCTCCACTAGCTTTGTTCGTAGTGATGCTTCCTAAGGCCCACTTGACTTCACATTCCAGGATGTCTGGCTCTAGGTCAGTGATCACACCAGCATGATTATCTGGGTCATGAAGATCTTTTTTGTACAGTTCTTCTGTGTATTCTTGCCATCTCTTCTTAATATCTTCTGCTTCTGTTAGGTCCATACCATTTCTGTCCTTTATCGAGCCCATCTTTGCATGAAATGTTCCTTTGGTATGTCTGATTTTCTTGAAGAGATCCCTAGTCTTTCCCATTCTGTTGTTTTCCTCTATTTCTTTGCACTGATCGCTGAAGAAGGCTTTCTTATCTTTTCTTGCTATTCTTTGGAACTCTGCATTCAGATGTTTGTATCTTTCCTTTTCTCCTTTGCTTTTTGCTTCTCTTCTTTTCATAGCTATTTGTAAGGCCTCCCCAGACAGCCATTTTGCTTTTTTGCATTTCTTTTCCATGGGGATGGTCTTGATCCCTGTCTCCTGTACAATGTCACAAACCTCATTCCATAATTCATCAGGCACTCTATCTATCAGATCTAGGCCCTTAAATCTATTTCTCACTTCCACTGTATAATCATAAGAGATTTGATTTAGGTCATACCTGAATGGCCTAGTGGTTTTCCCTACTTTCTTCAATTTAAGTCTGAATTTGGCAATAAGGAGTTCATGGTCTGAGCCACAGTCAGCTCCTGGTCTTGTTTTTGCTGAGTGTATAGAGCTTCTCCATCTTTGGCTGCAAAGAATATAATCAGTCTGATTTCGGTGTTGACCATCTGGTGATGTCCATGTATAGAGTCTTCTCTTGTGTTGTTGGAAGAGGGTGTTTGTTACGACCAGTGCATTTTCTTGGCAAAACTCTATTAGTCTTTGCCCTGCTTCATTCCGTATTCCAAGGCCAAATTTTCCTGTTACTCCAGGTGTTTCTTGACTTCCTACTTTTGCATTCCAGTCCCCTATAATGAAAAGGACATCTTTTTTGGGTGTTAATTCTAAAAGGTCTTGTAGGTCTTCATAGAACCATTCAGCTTCTTCAGCGTTACTGGTTGGGGCATAGCCTTGGATTACTGTGATATTGAATGGTTTGCCTTGGAAACGAACAGAGATCATCCTGTCATTTTTGAGATTGCATCCAAGTACTGCATTTCGAAGTCTTTTGTTGACCATGATGGCTACTCCATTTTTTCTGAGGGATTCCTGCCCGCAGTAGTAGATATAATGGTCATCTGAGTTAAATTCACCCATTCCAGTCCATTTCAGTTCGCTGATTCCTAGAATGTCGACATTCACTCTTGCCGTCTCTTGTTTGACCACTTCCAATTTGCCTTGATTCATGGACCTGACATTCCAGGTTCCTATGCAATATTGCTCTTTACAGCATCGGACCTTGCTTCTATCACCAGTCACATCCACAGCTGGGTATTGTTTTTGCTTTGGCTCCATCCCTTCATTCTTTCTGGAGTTATTTCTCCACTGATCTCCAGTAGCATATTGGGCACCTACTGACCTGGGGAGTTTCTCTTTCAGTATCCTATCATTTTGCCTTTTCATACTGTTCATGGGGTTCTCAAGGCAAGAATACTGAAGTGGTTTGCCATTCCCTTCTCCAGTGGACCACATTCTGTCAGACCTCTCCACCATGACCCGCCCATCTTGGGTTGCCCATGGGCATGGCTTAGTTTCATTGAGTTAGACAAGGCTGTGGTCCTAGTGTGATTAGATTGACTAGTTTTCTGTGAGTATGGTTTCAGTGTGTTTGCCCTCTGATGCCCTCTTGCAACACCTACCGTCTTACTTGGGTTTCTCTTACCTTGGGTGTGGGGGTATCTCTTCACGGCTGCTCCAGCAAAGCACAGCCATTGCTCCTTATCTTGGACGAGGGGTATCTCCCCACCGCTGCCCTTCCTGACCTTCAACGTGGGATAGCTCCTCTAGGCCCTCCTGCTCCTGCACAGCCATGGCTCCTTGGATGTGGGGTTGGTCCTCCCGGACACTGCCCCTGGCCTCAGGCGTGGGGTTGCTCCTGCTGCCCGCTGCCCCTGGCCTCGGGCTTAGGGGCGTGGGGTAGCTCCTCCCGCCCGCTGCCCCTGGCCTCGGGCTTGGGGCGTGGGGTATCTCCACCTGATCTGTCTCTTGAGAAATTTGTATGCAGGTCAGGAAGCAACAGTTAGAACTGGACATGGAACAACAGACTGGTTCCAAATAGGAAAAGGAGTTTGTCAAGGCTGTATATTGTCACCCTGCTTATTTAACTTATATGCAGAGTACATCATGAGAAACGCTGGACTGGAAGAAACACAAGCTGGAATCAAGATTGCCGGGAGAAATATCAATAACCTCAGATATGCAGATGACACCACCCTTATGGCAGAAAGTGAAGAGGAACTCAAAAGCCTCTTGATGAAAGTGAAAGTGGAGAGTGAAAAAGTTGGCTTAAAGCTCAACATTCAGAAAACGAAGATCATGGCATACGGTCCCATCACTTCATGCGAAATAGATGGGGAAACAGTGGAAACAGTGTCAGACTTTATTTTTCTGGGCTCCAAAATCACTACAGATGGTGACTGCAGCCATGAAATTAAAAGACGCTTACTCCTTGGAAGGAAAGTTATGACCAACCTAGAAAGCATATTCAAAAGCAGAGACATTACTTTGCCAACAAAGGTTCATCTAGTCAAGGCTATGGTTTTTCCTGTGGTCATGTATGGATGTGAGAGTTGGACTGTGAAGAAGGCTGAGCGCCGAAGAATTGATGCTTTTGAACTGTGGTGTTGGAGAAGACTCTTGAGAGTCCCTTGGACTGCAAGAAGATCCAACCAGTCCATTCTGAAGGAGATCAGCCTTGGGATTTCTTTGGAAGGAATGATGCTAAAGCTGAAACTCCAGTACTTTGGCCACCTCATGCCAAGAGTTGACTCATTGGAAAAGACTCTGATGCTGGGAGGGATTGGGGGCAAGAGGAGAAGGGGACGACAGAGGATGAGATGGCTGGATGGCATCACTGACTCGATGGACGTGAGTCTGAGTGAACTCCGGGAGTTGGTGATGGACAGGGAGGCCTGGTATGCTGCGATTCATGGGGTCGCAAAGAGTTGGACACGACTGAGTGACTAAAATGATCTGATCTAGAGTATTCTTTCCTGACAGTGAATATGCTAATTTTTTAACATCTTTTCCAATCTAGATAAGAGAACTACCCAAACACTAAGTCCTGGTTCCTTTTTATTTAGAGTTCTTCCCTCAATTTCCCTCTTTCCTCTCATATTTTATTACAAAGATCAAACATAAACCAGGATGTACCTTCAACATTTTGCTTGGAAGTCTTCTAAGCTAAATACTCAAGTTCATTTTTCACAAATTCTGCTTTCTATAAAAGTTTAGGATACAATTCAGCTAAGTTTTCTGTCATTATATAACAAAAGCCCCTCCTCCCAGTTTCCAGTTAAATATTCCTCACTTCCAGGCCCTCACTATACCTTCAACGTCTATATTTTCACCAATATTGTGTTTATGATTTAAATATTATCTAAAACAATATAATTTTTTAAAATCTGCTCTTCACTTCCTTCTTATCCGTCACCAGTAGAGTTTTTAACATCCATAGCTCTACTAACAGGCTATTCAAGACAACTAGACTCTTTTAAAAAAAATTTATTTATTTGACTGCATCAGATCTTCATTGCATCATGGGAGGTTCAGTAGTTGTGGCATGCAGGGTTATTTGCCCTGAGGCATGTGGAATCTTAGTTCCCCAACCAGGGTTTGAACCCACATCCCTAAGTTATAAGGTGGATTCTTAACCATTGGATCACCAGGGAAGTCCCAACCTAGGCTTTTCCTATCCTACCTCTAAAAATGCTTCCTTTCATTGCCTACTGCCCAACTCCAAAGCCTCTTAGTATTTGTTACATCAGTACCCTACTTCTGGTACCAAAATCTACGTTAGTTGCCAATTTTTGCTATAACAAAGACCGCAAACTTAGTACCTTAGAATAATACAAATGTATTATAGTTCTAGAGGTCAAAAGTCCAAAATGAACCAGCAGGATCGAAGGGTCTAGACAGAATCTATTTCCTTGTCTTTTCCAGTTTCTAAAGGCTGCCAACGTTCTTTGGCTCATGGTCCCATATCACTCTGACCTCTGCTTCCTTCATTACATCCCTTCCTCTCACTCTGGTCATTGTTTCTCTCTAAGGACCTTTGTGACTAATTGGGTCTACATGGATAATTCAGGAACATCTCCTCATCTCAGTTTAATCATACCTGCAAAGTCTCATTTGCCATGTAAGGTAACATATTCATAAGTCCCAGAGATTAGAATGTTGACCTCTTTGGGAGGTCACTATTTAACCTTTTATAGTTTGCACAGCTTAATGGGAGTGCAAACAGTTGCTTCAGGGACAGTGAAAGTCAAGCAGAGGTGAGGGTGCCCAGTTTGGAGTCCAGCCTCTCCCAGGGTTGGGTTGGTCATATCTGGCTGACTGAGATGTTTGGCCAGTCGAACATGCTCATTGGTGTTCCTCAGGCCCTAGACTTTCCCCTCAATTCAGAGAAAGGAGAAGGGAAATGACATTTGTTGAGGGCCCACTAAGTGCCTGTTACTCAGATAAGCAAAGGAGCCCTGGATTGTTAATTCTCTACCCTAAGGCCTTGCCCCTGGCCTGGGACTGTGAAGTCCTTCACAGAGCATCAGGGGCTCTTAACATCCATGATCAGGCTTGCGGTGGTCCTTGAAACCCCCAGCGGCTACTCTCCTTCCTGAGCAGGCGGATGTGTCGTGTGGGGCAGCGCCTTCCCTCTCTGGCACCTGTGTGTGACTCAGACCCCCAGGTAAAGCCCAACCCAATGGGAAGTGACTAAGCATTGAACTTTGCTTCCTCTTACTGGGGAGAGAGGAGGAAGCCTGAAGCTGGGCTTGGCCCTCCCCCTCACTCAGATGTCTCAAGATAGTGAGGGAGAGGGTTGGGTTTTGTAGGTGACCACACCAGGGCAGTCCCCTAGAGCAGCCCATACGTCTGCATTTACCCTGCGCGTACGCATGGCTGTGTGTGTGGGTGTGTGTGTGTGTGTGCACATCAGTGCAGTTCAGGAGATTTGAGGGTGGTGGTCATGCTGGGATCTACCAGATTTTCTCACCTTCTATAGTTTGTTTCCTGCTTTCAGTGAGTCAGTTGTCTTGAGTATGTAAAGTGGGATTTAGGAAATGAGGAGGACTCTGGCTGATTGCCTAAGTTGGAGTCCTGACAGCGTTAAATTACGAAGGCTCTGTTTAAAATGCATCATTGGACATCTCTGTAGCTGCTATTGTAGTTGTCTCTAGGAAGGGAAAGTGGGTGATTGGGCAACAGGAAAGGGAGCCTTACTCTTCTCTTACTCTCCTTTGATAACTTTTAAATTTTGTTCCATTTGCAAGTATTCCCCATTCAAACAGAAAGAATACTTGATAACCCAAGAAAGAAGAGAAAAAAGAGGATCCTTTTCCATATTAGTGCTAAAATAATTCACAATGTTAGTCATTGACTGGATAAACATTATGGCATCCCTGTTGGATGTCAGGCACTGTACTAGGTTCTGGAGATGCTGCAGAGAGCAATACAGCGTTCCTTGCTTCACAGAGATTCCAGCTGGGAGAGCGATTGAGACAGGCATTGACCATGCAGTGTCAGAAGCGTGATGATGGGGAAGGTGCAAAGAAGGTTTCTTTGCCCAGACTTGGGGAGAGGAAGCCTTCTTGGACCTGGTGCTGTCCAAGCTGAAACTCAGAGCACCTAGGAGTTAGCCAGGGGAGAAGAGAGAAAGAGAGGCATAGGGAACAACACAGGTACAAAGACTGTAGGGGCCACAAAAAGAAACTTGATTACATCCCCGGAATTGCAAGCACTCGATAGGTCTGGAATGTTGAGTTTGGAGGAGGTGTTGGAGAAATAAAGTTGGAGAGGTAAAGTCAGATCATGATGTGTTTTATAAGTGAGTTTTAAGATGAGTTAGTGGTCACTTTGTATGCAGGGATGAAACACCGAGGGACAGGGGTTAATAATAACCTATAGAAGAGTTGGAATGCTCTTTTGTGCTGGGGTACTATAATCTTTTTAAGTAAGCTTCTTCATTTAATCCTTGCAACAAGCCTAAGATATTTACTATCATTTTTTCCTCTATTTTATGAGTGAGGAAACTGAGGCTCAGAAAGGTTAAATGCAGTGGGAAATATTACAGAGTCACACAGGAAATAGTATAGATGTTTAAGCACACAGCTGTATGTGTTAGTCACTTAGTCATGTCCGACTCTGCCACCCCATGGACTCCATGCGACCCCTATGTCACCTATTGTGACAGGCCAGGGCTCCCAGCTCTGGTCCTGCCAACACATGGTACTGGAGCCCAGCATTTTTGGTCAATGCATAATTTTAGCAAAAGATAACAAGCAGCAGCCAAGAGAACAGAGACACAAGAAGAATATTGCAAACCTTATTGCCTGAATCTGATACTCTTACAAGTATCCCTTCCACCTCAGTCAAGAGAGGACATTAAGTGGGTTAGCTGCCTGCTCACCGACTTAACACACTGGCTGGGAGCCCACTCGTCTTTCTACCTGTAAACTTCACACTCTTATAAAGTGGATCTTTATAGGAGGCTTGTAAAAGCTCAGAGGATGAGGCAAAATATTGCCTTAGTTTCCAGGATATTTCATGATGGGTACTTGGTCTCCTGATCCTGCATATCTCTTGGTTTCTGATCTTTGTGTGCTAAATCGCTTCAGTTGTATCTGACTGTGCAACCCTATGGACTGAGCCCACCAGGCTCCTCTGTTCGTGGGGTTGTCCAAGCAAGAATACTGGAGTGGGTTGCCATTTCCTACTCCAGGGAATATTCCTCCAGGGAATATTCCAGGGATCGTACCCATGTCTCTTGCGTCTCTTGCATTGGCAGGCGAGTTCTTTACCACTAGCACCACTTGGGAAGCCCCTTCTGACCTTTAGCTGAACTCTTAACTGTTTCCCTCCTGGTTCTTGTCTGACTCTGTGGTTTGACTCTTGACAGAGGTATCTGTCCTGTTAATTACTGGACTTTCCAGCAGGCCTTATCTCTGTTCCAGGCCTATGTGAATCATCAAAGCCTTGCCTCTGTCTTCCCATTATAATTTTTCATCTTGCCCATAGTTGTAGTGCTGAGTGAGGTAAAATCATCCCCAGGGTCTAGGTTCTAAGAGCGCTCAGGAAGATCCACCTTTTCCTACATCTGAAAGTCCATTCTTAGAGAGTTAAGTTCTTATAAATATCCTGTGTATATCAAAGCATCCACACAAAAATTCTGCATTAACTTATATTAAGTGGAAAAAAGAGTTTGTAGCCAAATAAGTTTAGGGAATGCTCTGTAGTCTTAGTTTCTTGTCTAAAACAAGGTTTCTCAGACCCCTCGATATATTATGTTCAGGATAAAGATCCAATAAGGACATTTATACACTTCACAATCCTGTACCCCAAACCCTTGGGATGAGATATATTTGAATTCCAAATTTTTCAGATTTCAATACGGTAATGCGGTGAATATATGATTTATCCTATAGCATCCCCAGCAGAATGGGAGAGGCCCTGTAATCACATATTTCTGCAACAAAACATATGGATATTCACACTAAGTAGGTTAAATAAAGAATCTGAAAAGTTACATATCAATTTAGGTCATGTTCTGTCCCTGAGTATGAAAAAACATTTATTTTTCAGGACTTTTTAGACTTCAACATTATGGATAAAAGATTGTGAACCTGTATATGAAGCCCCCCTACTCCAAACATATTTGACCACAGAATCCCTGTTTTCCAGGGGCATCCTGCAGGAACAGGATCCACAGACTCTGGAGGACACTCAAGCTATCGGTCTACGTTGCAACCTTCCCAGGGGAGGGGACACACTGCCGTCTCACTGGGTACTCACATTAGTCATCTTCTCTGGGGACAACTGGATGAGATGGGGATTCTCATAACTGAATGAGGAGGAAGAGATGAAAAGACGAAGCTCCGACCAGACATAGCAGATCTGGTCAGAGAGTCATGGTGCTCAACCTTCAGGCCCCGGGTGGAAAAAAAGAGCGTGAGGAAGAACAGCACTGTGGAAACACAGCCTCGAGTTTGCCTCTTAACACTCTTTCACATTTTCCTCATTTCCTTAAAACATGTCACTTTTTTTCTCTCCCTGATTGTTCTTTTCTACTGCAAGGAGTTATTGTTCTGAGTGTTGCTGAGGGAGAAAGGCAGGCCCAGGGCTGATGCTGGGTCTTTGGGAAGAAGGCTTCCCGTTGCTCTGGCATCACGTCCCAGCCCAGAGCTAAGGTGGGGTGGCTAGAGTAGGGTGCACGCCTAAGGCCAGTGTCCCCTGGGTAAGGAGGAGGATGTTGGATTTCTGGAAGATTTCCAGGAAGACTTCCTGCTCTGACAAAAACAACACAAACACAGGAAAAGGCTCTGGGGCCTAAGGGGAGGGAATAGTGGACCAGAGTAGAGACTTTGGAATGGGACAGCCTGATACAGAGAAGCCTTCCCCTCCTTAGCCAGCTATGTTCCTCCAGCCAACTGAGAGCATTTCTCCACTGAGGGTGAAGGTTGGGAGCTGGAGGAGGGGGACCAGTAACTCTTGAGCCCTCCTCACCTTCCTCTTTTATCTACTCTGCACTTAGTGTAATATTTCGCTATGGCTTGGTCCATGGTGGTTGGAGGTGGAGAGGGGGCAGTGAATCAGAGGGCCATTTAGCTAGGGCCTCACATTTGTGAAGGGTCTCAAATACAGACCTTAAATGTGTGTGGTTGCATATCCAACGAGGAGCCTCATTCACCGAGATTAGCAGAAAACATGCATCCCAAACTTGTCCCATTACCAGACCAACCACCTGGGCCAGAAAAAATACAAAAGCTCTTAAAATCTGAATAATGTCTGAATTTAGGTTACAAGTATAGTACAAATGTTAATTTCTTAGTTTTGATGAATAGACTTTTCTTCTTATTGCTGTTCGGTTGCTAAGTCGTGTCCAACTCTTTGTGACCCCATGAACTATAGCACTCCGGGTTTCCCTGTCCTTCACTATCTCCAGGAGTGGTATAAACTATTATTATTTTCATATGGTTTGTCAACTGCACCACTGGCTTCCCTGGTGGCTTAGACGGTAAAGAGTCTGCCTGCAATGAGGGAGACCTGGGTTCGATCCCTGGGTTGGGAAGATCCGCTGGAGGAGGGCATGGCAACCTACCCCAATATTCTTGCCTGGAGAATCCCCACGACAGAGGAGTCTGGTCGCCAAGAGTTGGACATGACTGAGCAACTAAGCACATGCTACATTATATATTCGTATGTATGTGTGTGTGTGTGTGTGTGTGTGTGTCCAGGGGGGTGAGGGTCATAAGCTTTAATTTGCTAAGTATAAACATTTGAAATAGGTTACAATTTAGTAACTGTTTTTGGCAATTAAAAAACATATCAGGAGCCATAAAAATGGAAGTAGTAAACATTTTAAAATAAGAAAATGGAAATAATCTGGTGCTATCTTCACCTTTGAGAAGGATGAGGGGAGCCCCAGGCAGGAGGCTGAGGGTGCCTTCCCAGCTGTGTGCTGGGATTCAGCTTCTAGAGGACAGGATATTCTGCCAGCTCCTGGGCTCTCCTTTGACAGCTCCTGCCAACTCTGGCTTCATCTGCATCACTCTAGCGACCTCTGCTGGGCTGGGGCTGAAAGGCGACCAAGGATGGGATGGCACTCAGAACCCTGGTTGGGAAGTTGGGTGGGATGCTCTGGTGGGCAGTGTAAGGACATTGGTGTCAGAAGGAACTCAAAGAAGATAAGATCCGAAGACTTTGAGGTTGTTTGTACCATGCTTTGCTGGAACGGGTTGTTCTGTTAGCGGTGCTGAGGATGGGAGGCAAGTTTAGGTATGACGGCAAGATGGCTGAGCCCAGGGAGAGAAATGCTGTATTGCTGAGTGGGGATTCATGACTCAGTTTCTCCTCTTCTGAGCCCTGACTCCATATAGTGACCACAAAGGGCTTGGCCTCTCTGAAAAGGGCCTGGCCTCTCTGAAAAGGGCACCCATTCTCCTCTCTGCAGCAGGGTTGGGTCATGACCTCTCTGATTCAAAGAGAGAGAACAGGAAGTCCTCCGGAGGCCTCTTGCCACAGCTGAGTTCTCTGATGAAGCTTTTACTAAAGGACCTTGTTTTGAGGGCAAGCAGTAGCCTTACCCAGGCAGTTAATGAAAATGCTTCATCTTAGGCACATGGCATTTATTCCTGGGAGGTAGATGGTAACATTCAGGCCTCCGATCGCTTCTTTGAACCTGCTGGTGACCAAGTGAGTCCCAGTGAGTACTGGGAATAAAAATAGCACACGGGAGCCCACAGCTTATTGCAGCTGCCGTGGCTAGTGTCAGAAGCTGGTATTGGGTTATTGAGAAAACAGAGTCTTTTAGGTCTGGCAAAGGCTCACTTCAAACAGACAGAGGTTGTTGTCATCATGAGGAAAGCAGTTTATATCTCGATAGCTTGCTTCCCCCTTTGCTCTCTTTCCCATTTAACAGTGTATATGGAAACTTTATACTGCAGACAAAGCTGCTTAGTTTCATCTGGCCTGAGAACACTTATGTGTGAACTTTGGGCCCTTAAGTTGCTAGTGGTAGCAGCCTCCCCCTCTTTCCTCTTTCTCTTGTTTTGTTTATTATCCAGGGCCGCCTAGGGAGCTTGCCAGGTGACTCTAGCAGTAAAGAACCCACCCTCCAGTGCAGGTAGACGTTAGAGACTCAGGTTTGATCCCTGGGTGGGAAAGATCCCCTGGAGGAGGGGATGGCAACCCACTCCAGTATTCCTGCCTGGAGAATCCCACGGACAGAAAAGCCTGGCAGGTTGCAGTCCATAGGGTCACAGAGAGTTGGATACAACTCAAGTGACTTGGCACACACATGCACAGGGCTGGGGAGAGCTGCTGCAGAGCTAACCCCTCAAGGCCATGGGGAAGTTAAGAGGTTCCTGAAATGACGCCCCTCCTCAACTCACATGCCCAGGTCAGCCTGGGCTGCTCGATGGCACAGGGCCTTATCAGGGTTGTGGATTTCACAGGACATAGATGATGGTTCAACCACAACAGGGTGGTTGGTTTTTTATCTATGGACAGTAAAGAGGAAGAGCATATCTGGAATAACTGAAAACAAGCCCATTTCTAGAGTAGTCTGTATCTAGGAGTCAGATCTGTTCAGACTCAGGATTACTATCTCCAACGTACAGAAAACTCCCAAAGATTAACAAGAAAAGAGACCAGACATCCAGTGGAAAAGTAAGCAATGGACAGACTAGAAAATCATAGAAGGGAAATTAGAAAAGCTAGCAAGTGTGTAAAGAGATGTTCAACATTAGAAGCATTCTGAATGAAGCAAATTAAAACATAATATCACTTTGTCATTAGATTAGCAAAAATTAGGCAAGTCATGTATCACTTACCAAGTGTTGGCAAGAATGTGGGAAAAAGGGAAATGCTGGTGGAGTATAAACTTGTAGACCATTCTAGAAGCCATCTGACTCTTTTCCATCAGTTTAAATACGCAATGACCTAAGAGCCAGAGATCCCACTCTTGGGTACATTGCTCCCCCAAAACTCTCACACAAGCCCGTAATGGAACATAAGCAAGTGTATTTGTCAGGGAATTGTTTATGGAGGCAAACCTGGGTGTCATCACTGGAAAGATGGAGCAGTGAAATGTGTGGGTGCCCTGTGTAGACACCAGACGCAATGAACCAGAGGTACCTAGAGTCACACAGCAATCTTAAAAACATGAGTCATGTAAAGAAGAAATACAGTAAAATCTATGGTACAGTATCATTCACATAGACTGAAGTCATCTCTCTCCATAAAAGAGCACTATGTATCTTTTAGGAATACCTATATACCAGAGGATATACATTACACATATTATAGTAAGTGCCCCTTATGGGGTGGGGAGAAAAATAAATGGTTAGGGGAATGAATAGGAAAAATAAATAAATAAAAAAGAGGCTGCTGCTGCTACTGCTAAGTCACTTCAGTTGTGTCCGACCCTGTGCGACCCCATAGATGGCAGCCTACCAGGCTCCCCCATCCCTGGGATTCTCCAGGCAAGAACACTGGAGTGGGTTGCCATTTCCTTCTCCAATGCATGAAAGTGAAAGTGAAGTCGCTCAGCTGAGTCCAACTCTTAGCGACCCCATGGACTGCAGCCTACCAGGCTCCTCCATCTATGGGATTTTCCAGGCAAGAGTACTGGAGTGGGCTGCCATTGCCTTCTCCAACAGAGAGGCACTTACCTACTAATGATGAAATGATGTACCATCAGCTGAAGAGATTTGTCCAACTTTCTGTTCCAGAGACAAAAAAAAAAAAAAATTACTGTCAAAACTTTTCATACAGACTGTCAAAAATAAGGTGCATCTGGAGCTTTCCCTAACGATAGTTGCTGGTTGTATAAAGTTTGGATAGACAGTTCAAATGAAAGACCGCAAAGATTGTTACAAAATTCTTCAGGCATCTTAGAGACACTTTAAGGTGACCCAGGAATTATATGAATGAGAAGGCAGGTAAAGGCTTAGGCCCCCAAGTGCCATGCCCAAGGAAGTCATGGGATGAAATTACAGTGGAAAGGGAAGATGTACATGGAGGGAAGTGAGACACGATGGATCTAATCTTATCTTGGGTGACATGTCTCCTGATGGGAATTCTCTGGTTCCTGGAATCAACCTGCTCAGAGTGAGCAGGATTTGCTTTACTAAAGGAGTCCTTCCAGAGATCTCATATCTGAGTTCCTTAAAGGCAGTCAACTGAGAAGAACAAAAGGACAGCAAATGTCTGGCCTGAAAGCAAGATGATAGAAAAATGAAGGCAGGCACTGTGACCCCGGTTAGTGATATATGTGGGGAAAGAAAACGAGCAGACTTAAGAAGCAGGTGAAATTTGTGAAAACTTTTTTGTCCCAATGCAATGTACTATCCTTGGACATAAAAAGGACGGAAGTGCAAAAACTCATAAAATCTGAATGTCTGAATTTAGGTTAATAGTATAGTACTAGTGTTAATTTCTTAGTTTTGACAAATGGACCATTGTTAGGTGTCTATAAGGGATTAGGGCAAGCTGAGTGAAGTTTAGACAGGAATTCTGTCTTTGCAAATTTTCTGTAAATCTAAAATTTTTCCGAAATAAAAAGTTTTTTTTCAAAGTTAAAGCTCCAGTCCAAGGACACTTAAAAGGAAATGGAAATAAGTAAATATATCAATCAGGTATATATTACATCGAAGATGCGTGCATGCATCATATCACCTGGGGCTTCCCAGGTGGCGCAGTGCTAAAGAATCTGCCTGCCAATGCAGGAGATGCAGGTTCAGTTCCTGGGTTGGGAAGATTCCTTGGAGTAGGAGACGGCAACCTACTCCAGTTTCACGCCTGGAAAATTCCACGGACAGAGGAGCCTGGTGGGCTACAGTCCAGGGGGTCCCAAAGAGTTGGACACGACTGAGCAACTGAGCACAACACTATAACAACACGCATACGTGTTTATATGTGTATGAATTTTAAAATTTGGAAGAATTTACACCAAAATATTATTACCTCTGCTGCTGCTAAGTCACTTCAGTCGTATCCAACTCTGTGCAACCCCATGGACTGTAGCCTACCAGCTCCCCCGTCCCTGGGATTCTCCAGGCAAGAACACTGGAGTGGGTTGCCATTTCCTTCTCCAATTATTATTACCTCTAGATCATATTATAACTAGGATGTGGATGGTATAGCTTATTGATTTTTTTCTTTATACTTTTTTTATTGTATATTTTACATATTATATAATACAAATATAATTACAAATATAATATAAATACAATATAATATATTGTATTATATATTTTACATAAATGCCATAATTATGAGAAAAAAAACCTCATCTGGGTCTGACTCAGAAACTTCCTTGCATGTCTTGCATAGATTCCAACCCCTACTAGGTCCCAGGCCCCTCCTCTCCCAGGGCCTGGTTTGAGCAAATCTCCAGCAGATGAGCAGCCTTCTCCTTCTATGAGGCTGTCAGTGAAAATGTGTGGTTCTGCCAGTGTTTAGGGAGGAGCACTGATGCATATTGGTGGTCAGAGAGCTCTGAGCATGCTCACATTCTGCCTGTTGCTGGACACGGAGATGCAGAGTGTGGACTGTATGTATAGACTGATAGTGTTTCTTTCTTTCTTTTCTGATCTTTAGTATTTTTTTTAATTACAAAAGTAATCAATATATGTGCACTGTAATAAAATTCAGAAAGCATAAATGTGTAAATAAAAAAGAAATATCCCCATATATGGCTCAGGAACTTTTTCAAAAATAGACTGTTTAAACAAAAGGTTTAAATTCACAATGAAATTGAGTGGAAGGTACAGAGATTTCCCATATACTCCCTAGCCCCATCCACACACAGCCTCCCCCAGTATTAACACCCCTCACCAGAGTGGCACATCTGTTACAATCAATGAGCCTGTGGGTTTTGACAAATGTACAATGATGTGTACACATGTCATTATGTACACGTCTTCATGTTTTTCATATCATACAGAGTAATTTCACTGCCCTAAAAATCCTTTGTGCTCCACCTATTCATGTCTTCCTTGACATGTTTCATATCAGTAAATGTACATATTTGTCATTCCTTTGAGTGGTTACATAGTATTCCACTGAATGTTGTGCCATACTGTAGCAACCAAACAGCAACAGCAAGAACAACCATGCTGTAAGCATTTTCTAAGCCTCTGCTAGTACAAATACATCCACACCAACATTTGCACATATATCTTGCGCAATCTTGCTATTTCTGTGGGAGAAATATTTTCCATGTAAATGTGAATCACACATTTACAATGTTGGAAGAGATTTCCTTCTAAAAGCATTTGTTCATTCAACAAGTATTTATTGGGTATTATTTTGTATCAGACCCTAGGAATTCAGCTATGAATTAAAACAGATACAGTTTCTAGTAGAGGACTCTTGTCACTAAACAAACCACCACACAAACCAATATATTACTGCAATTGTAACTTCTCCGAAGGAAAAGAAAAGGCTGCTGGAGAATATAGATGGAGGAATCTACTTTATACTGAGGGTTCAGAGACAGGCGTCATCAAGCTGAGAATTAAAAGATAAATAGGAATACACTAGGAAGAGTGAGAAAAGCAGAGACATTACTTTGCCAACAAAGGTTCGTCTAGTCAAGGCTATGGTTTTTCCTGTGGTCATGTATGGATGTGAGAGTTGGACTGTGAAGAAAGCTGAGCACCGAAGAATTGATGCTTTTGAACTGTGGTGTTGGAGAAGACTCTTGAGAGTCCCTGGACTGCAAGAAGATCCAACCAGTCCATTCTGAAGGAGATCAGCCCTGGGATTTCTTTGGAAGGAATGATGCTAAAGCTGAAACTCCAGTACTTTGGCCACCTCATGCGAAGGTTGACTCATTGGAAAGGACTCTGATGCTGGGAGGGATTGGGGGCAGGAGGAGAAGGGGACGACAGAGGATGAGATGGCTGGATGGCGTCATTGACTCAATGGCCGTGAGTCTGAGTGAACTCCGGGAGTTTGTGATGGACAGGGAGGCTTGGCGTGCTGCAATTCATGGGGTCGCAAAGAGTCGGACACGACTGAGTGACTGAACTGAACTGAACTGAGGAAGAGTGAGGGTCTGGGAGACAATTGAGGGAGAAGGAGCCTTCCAGAAAAGGTGAAGTCCTATGTGGAGGCCTTGAGGTGGATAGCGGGCTAAGTTCGAGGAACACCATGGCCAGTGTTGGGGAGAAAATCTGGAAGTGAGGCTGAGAATAAGGCTGGACCAGGCCATGCTTGGTCTTCTAGGCTGCCTGATCAGTCTCCCTAACAGAGCAGGAAGCTTTCATTTCCTATATGCTTGAAACCAGCAATGCTTAGAGGTGCTTTCATCCCTCCATTCTATAATTACATGAACATTCAACACGAGCTTTTTTGAGAAGTGTGTAACAGCTCACGTAGAGATTGTCAGATTCAATATGCACATCAAATTACTTCACAAAGTTAACCAAATTCCCCAAATCCCTGCACATCCCAGCATATTTATTCTATTTTAGGCCTTAAAGTATGAAAGAAATTTCCTGTTTTTTTTCTGTAAAACCAATTTCTTCATCTAAAGCAAACAGTGCTTGTTCCATTCAGCTCATGTTCCAGAAGCTCCCTCTGGGGCTTCTGGATCCTCCTTGTTCTAGCCAATGAAATGCAAGGCCTGTGTGGGAGGAAGAGGCAGCTGGGCAGCTGGCCTTTTCAAGTCACACTTCCCAGATACACCCTTGATGCTGTGAGTGGTGCTGTCAAATACAGGGCTTTTAGTCTGTATGTCCCGCAGTATCCTGGGATAAACCTGTCATCACAAGGTCCACAGTGTTACTTAATCTTTCCCACTGGTGCTCAATGAGTATTTACTGAACAGATATATTGTATTAGCAGAAGGTATAAAATATCTAAATTATGGTACATCATTTAATGGAATACTATGCAGGCATGAAAAATGGTGGGTAGATACATATTTACTGATGTAGAAAGATGCCCATGAGCTATTAGGTGGAAAATGCTAGCTACGGAACAGATATAGTACAGTCTTTTATTTTTAAAAATTGTGTACTCACATATATGGAAGACATTTGTGTTTTTATTTACACATTTCTGCATTGTCTGAATGTTACAGTGCACAGATGTGAGTTTTGTAATTAAAATGAATGAAGGAATGAATGAATAAGGGAATTTTTAGGATTTTCAGTGGGCTGAATGGAAAACAAAACTCAGTCTTTAAGTTCCTCTCCCTGATCTATTTACCAAATCTGACTTGTTCTTTCAATCTCTATTTGAATAATATTTTTAAAAAATTACCAAAGGGTGCTCATGATATAATAAGTAAAACACAGAGGCAGAAAACCTGGGAAAATTTTGTGTGTGTATAGAAAAGGGTCTCAGAGCAAAACTGCTTACAGAGCTATCCCTGAGTTCTACTTCTATTGGTTGAATATTTTGCAATTTGTATCTATTTCTCTCTATATCTATATGTATACATATATAATGAAGGGTTAAGTTCTTTTTTTTTTTTTTTTTTACTATTCCATACTTCCTATTCATTCATTCAGAAAATATTTACTGAGCAAGCACTATCAGCTTGACCCAGTGCTAGAAATTTTCTTCTTCTTCTTTTCATTTGGCCATTCTAGTAGGGGGAAGTAGTATGTCATTTTTTAGCTTTGATTTATACTTCCCTAATAATTAATGATGTTGAGTAGCTTTTCATGTTCTTATTGATCATTTGTATGTCTCCTTCAGGGAAATGTCTATTCAAATCCTTTGCCCATTTTTAAACTGGGCTGTGGGATTTTTTGGACATATACACACTGCTGTATTTATTTCTTTATTTATGGCTGTGCTGGGTCTTTGTTGCTGTACATGGGCTTTCTCTAGTTGTAGAGAATGGGGGCTACTCTCTAGTCGGGTGCACAGACTTCTCACTGTGGTGCTTCTTTTGTGGTGGAGCACGGGCTCTGTGTGTGCAGGCTTCAGTAGCTGTGGCACTCGGGCTTAGTTGTTCCTTGGCACGTGGAATCTTTCCAGACCAGGGATTGGACCTGTGTCCCCTGAATTGGCAGGCAGATTCTTATCTGAGTTGTGGGATTTTAGTTCTCTGACCAGGAATCAAACCCAGGTCCTCCATAGTGAGAGCATGGAGCCCCAACCACTGAACCGCCAGGAAATTCCCTAAAACATTTTCTTCTTACGGAGCTCATGGTTTAGTGGAGAAGACTCACAAGAAAGCAATGCGGGGACTTCCATGGTGGTTCAGTGGCCAAGACTGTGCTCCAAATATGGAGAGCTAGGGTCTGATGCTTGGTCAGGGAACTAGATCCCACATGCCATAACTAAGACCTGGAGCAGTGAAATTAATTAATTAATTTTTAAAAAAGCAATGTGATGTGAGAGGATATATAATGCCAAGTATTAGGCAGGCCCCCATCTGCCAGGAGAGCCATAGAATGACCAGAGAGGGCTTCAGAGAGGATATGCTGCTTATGCTGAATCTTAAAGAATGAGGAGGTGTTTGCCAGTTGGACAAGGTGAGGAAGGGTATTCCACAGAAAAAGAATACCTTGCATGAAAACACCTTTTATAAAAATCTAGAGAAGTCTAAGAGGCTATCCTGCTCATGAATATTAAATGGATCAGCATGGTGGAAACACAGGGGACATGGGGAGAAGACGGGCCAGAGAAAGACACCCTCGGAAAAATAAGAAGCCTTTGAAGAAATTGTGTGAGCTATAGAGCTGGCATTGTTGTCCCATTTAATAGTTGAGTAAACTGTGTCACAGAAATGACATGCCCAAGGCCACATTAGGGTAGGAGGCCAAGCTGCAGCATAGTTCTAGGGCTTTCATGGTTCAGGCTACAGGGCTTCCTGGTCCAGGTCCTATCCTTGAGAGCCTTCTGATGTTCTGGCTTGAACCACTCCAGTTTGTTAGCAAAGAAGAACAGGGCCGACCTCATAGTAGGCTCTGACCACAGTGGCCACACACTTGGCACACCCTTGTACTAGAAGCCATAGGAGAGCTTTCTAGAGGGATTTTCCTGGAAAAGGACATATGTACACTCAGTCTTGAAGTTGCTGGGTACCCCTTAGAAATGATGGAGGAGGCAGCTTCCTGGAACCTAGCTGTCCTGGGGAGCCACTTTCCATTCTTGCTGCCAGCATGTAAGAAAGTGGTACTTAGGCCTCCTGTTCCCACCGAAGCCAGAGAGTCATGGATGTAGCAGTAGCTCAGATCCAGAGCTTGATGATGCTGTATCAGCTCTGGAATCAGAAAGAGCTAATTCTCACATTTACTCTAATGGCAAAATGAAAAGATTGACAATTCCATGTGTTGACAAGAATGTGGAGCAACTAATGATTTGGCAGTTATTTAATAAAATTAAATACATTCCTACCTAAGAAAAATGTTCATGACAGTATTATTCAAAATGCCCTAAAACTAGAAACAATGTAAATGTTCATCAACAAGTGGGTGGATAAATAAATTGAATGGTATATTCATGAAATCATATGCTATTCAGCAATAAAAAGGAAGGAACTGCTGATATAAATGGCAATGTGGACAAGCCCTAGACATACTATGTTGAGCAAAAGAAGCCAGATACAAGAGCATAATTTCAGTCATATGAGTTCAAGAATAGATAAATCAAATCTATGAGAATAGAAGTCAGATTACTGGTTACTTGAAATTTATGGGGCATGGGTATTTGCTGGAAAGCGACATGAGGGAAAGTTTGAGAGGGATGGAAGTGTTTTAATCTCGATCTGGGTGGCGGCCGCATAGGTGTATGCATGTTAAGTATATATAAGTGACAGTGTAATAAAGTATTCTGTGCATGTGTGTATGTGAGAAAGAGACAGACGACAGAGACAGAGAATTTAAGTCCTGATTCTAGTTCCCAGTTCTACCACTGTGGCTTCTGGGCAAGTTAGTTAACTTTATTTATGACTCCCTTGTCTCAACCACAAAATGGGGATAATAATAGTACTTCTCTCACAAGGTGGTTCTTACATTTTCATTTTACTGTGATTAGAGCACTTAATATGAGATCTACTCTCTTAAGAGGTTTTTAAGTGTAAAGTACAATATAGTTACAGTCACAACACTATACAACAGATCTAGAATTTATTCATTTTGTATTACTGAAGCTTTAAACCTATTGATTAGCAACTCTTCATTTCTCTCTCTCCCTTGGCAACCAATGTTCTGCTTTTGGCTTCTATGAGTTTGACTATTTAAATTCCTTATATAAGTAAAATCATATAGTATTTGTCCTTCTGTAACTGACTTATTTCATTTAGTATAATGTAGGGGTCCCCAATCCCCAAGGACCCTGGCCTGTGGCCAGTTAGGACCTGGGCTGCACAGCAGGAGGTGAGGTGAGTGGTGGATGAGAAAGTGAAGTTTCATCTGTATTTACAGTCACTCCCCATTGCTTGTCACGCCCACTCCCCATTACTGGCTGAGCTCTGCCTCCTGTCAGATCAGTGGTGGCATTAGATTCTCATCGGAACACAGTAAATGTAAAGCACTTGAATCATCCCAAGACCAAACCCCTCCCCACCCTTGGTCCATGGAAAAGTTGTCTTCCACGAGGCCAGTCCCTGGTAGCAAAAAGGTTGGGTACCACTGGTACAATGTCCTCAAGGCTCCACCATGTTGTAACATATTTTTAGGATTTCCTTTTTTTAAGGCTTAATAATATTTCATTGTATATATATATACTACATATTCCTAATCCCTTTATCCTTTAATAGACATTGAGATTGTTTTCACAACTTGACTACTATGAACAGTGTTATGGTGAGCATGGGAGTGCTAATATCTCTTCAAGATACTGATTTTAATTCTTTTAGATAGCTACCCAGGAGTGGGATTGCTAGATCATACAGCAGTTCTCTTTTTAAATGTTGAGAAATTTTGACACTGCTTCCCATTAGTGGCTGTACCATTTTGCATTACCACCAACAGTGTACAAAGGTCTAATTTCACATCCTTGCTAACTCTTCTTTGCTTAAGGTGGTTTTAAAAGTGGAATGAGATGATGCCCCAAACTCTCTGAGTCCAAGAGCCTGGAAAAAAACTAAGAGTTTGGCAAAAGTTATTCTCACTGTTGCTTCCTCATCCACCACTTACTGCCATTACCCAAAAGGGAACAGGGCTCTGATGCCTCACCCCTCAAAAAACAGTTACACCACTGGATTGTGTGAGATCCCCAGGCAGCGCTCCCAAGCCCTAACAACACTCAATGTTGTCATGCTTGCAGAACCCATGAAGCTCTAGTGACTAGAAAGAAGCTTCATCGAGTTCTGAACAGGAAGCAGCAGTGGCAGCTGATAATCTGTGACCTGAATATAGCTATCCATTATCTCACTGTGGTTTCTTGTTTCCCTGACAGAGGAAACGCCTACGACTTTCTTGAAGTTATTCTAAACACTCAGTTCCTTGTTTAGCTCTGGCAGGATAAAGTTACCCCTGAGCACTCCTGCATTTTGGACCGGGGCCTCCCTACCAGCCTGGGGGGTCTCAGCTTAGCAGTCAACCTATGGGATAACTGTCCCCTCTACTTGGGAGGGTGGTGACATGCGCAAACAGGGAAAGAGGCCAACAGTATCTATAGCCGTTGGAAGAGAAAACAAAACAAAGCAAGAGACCTTTACCACAACATCCCCTTTTTGTTCCTGTTTAAGAAACCAGCCAGGCAAAACTGCCACGATGGGAGAGAGGGTGTCGCCAGTTTCTTCTCATCATCATTAGTTTCTGAGTTGCTCTTTGCCTCTAGTTGCTTCTCTCTGGTTCTGTTCTCCTCAGGGAAGCAAATCTGTCCTGTTGGTGAGTCCACCCTCCGGGTAAGGAGTAAAGTGCAGGCCCAAGCTTCAGGCTTGAGCAGGAAAGTCCTGTTGACTCTTGTTCTTGTAGAACTTAGAGCCCAGGAGGCTCTTGGACAAACTGCAAAGGAGGCAAGGTTTGTCTTTGACTTCTCATTCCCTTGGCTCTCCTCTGACCAGCCTGTTCTTCACCAAAGCTTTTATGACACCAGTATACACCATCTGGGAAATAATTCATTCTGAAGAATTAAGGATTTCAGGTTCACCCTCTCTCAGGAGTGCTTATGTTTTAAAAGAGAACTCAAGATAGTAATGCTTAAATTAAAGAACTACATCTCTAACTGACGTCTGGGGAGCTGTGTTTGGCAGATGCCGAAGGCCTTTGGGCTCTCTCTGGCCCCCTGGTGGCCATCACTTCTCGGTCAGTTCTCCAGATGGAGATGACACAGAATGACTAGTCTTAGAAGACTGCTTTTTTTTTTTTTTAAGAGGAACAGGAAGGTAGAACTCCTGCAATCGGAACAAAATGGGGAAACTATAAAAGCAGGTGGCTTCAAAACACAGGAAAATGTGTTCAAAAGCTGCTCTCACAGGCCCAGAGTTTGTGCTCAGAGCTAGGAGGCCCCTAGGAAAGCTGGAAGAGTAAGTGGTTATTAATGGGTTCTGATAAAGAATCTGCCTGTAATGCAGGGGACCCAGGTTTGATCCCTGGGTCAGGAAGATCCCCTGGAGAAGGACATGGCAACCCACTCCAGTATTCTTGCCTGGAGAATTCCATGGACAGAGGAGCCTAGTGGGCTACAGTCCATGGTCACAAAGAGTCAGACATGACTGGGCGACTAACACTTTCAAGGGGTTCTGAGATGCAGTGGAAGCAACACCAAATTAGCAGGGACAAAAACAGCCTTCTCAAGGCCAGGCTAAGCCATCAGCTAGCCTAACCCTGAGCAATCCTTAACCTCTCTGGTGTTTGTTCTCTTCAGTTAAAATATTCCAGGCAAGAAGAACACACAGTGAGATGTTGACAGAGGTCCTCCCTGGGTGTGGGATTACAGGTGGATTTAGTTTTTTTATTAATATCTGTATCAGCCAGTGTTTAATCAGAGACGCTACTAAGAATGTCATAGAATGAGTTTATTATAATGACTTGACATTTTGCAATTATGGGAGCTGGTTAAACAGCTTGAGTGTGACTGTAGAGTATGCTTCTGGTGCTGGGCCTGAAGTTAGGAGGGCAGGTGGTCAGGAAGTGTAGCTAGATGTGAACTGTGGGAGAGCAAAGGCAAAGCAAACTTGGAAGAAAAAATATATATGGTGCTCACAAGGGTGAATTGGAAGCTCTGTCAATCTCTTATTGGGTCCTTTGTCATGGAGCTAAACACACACTGGGCCCAGGAGTTGAAAAAGCTTCACATGAGATTTAGTGGGAACTGAAGGAACTGTGGGCCTAATTGCTACCTGTGGCTAACAAGGTGAGCCAGCAGATGTGAGAATGTGTGTGAATTACAACAGCACCTGATTCTACACAGATCTTCTGAGCTTATACAAATGTTTTTGTGGCTAATCCTGGCCCAGAACCAGACAAGGAAAGCAATTCTGAAAAACATAGTTTAAACATTTAGCTAGATGGACATAGTACAAATTTACCATGATTCCTTTCTGTGTTTGCCAGACCTTCTTCAATTAACCCATATTACTTTAATAACCAGGAAAAATCTTTTGAGTCCCTAAAATATTCAAATGGCTAATAAATCTATGAAAAAAGACTCGATTCACTAACCAGTAGGAAAACGCAAATGAAAAGTGCAACATGATATCCGTACACATCCACCAGAATGGCTAAAATGAAGAAGATGGACAACAGTAAGTGCTAGTGAAACTATGAGCAACTGGAGCTGCGTTCATTGCTCATGGGGGTGTAAATCAGTACAGCTATCAATACTTTGGAAAATTGTTTGGCAATATCTGCCAAAGTTGAACATATGTGTACCCTATGATTAGCAATTACATTTCTAGAAATACATATGTTCACCAAAAGACACATACAAAAATATTCAGAGCGGCACTATTTGTAATAGCTGAAGAACAGGAACAATTCAAATGTCCACCAGTAATAGAATAGATAAATAGTTCATGATGGACTTACATAATCCACTATCCAACAATGAGAATAATAACCTGCATACGACAATAAGGATGAATATCATAAATATAACATTAAGTGGAAGAAACCAGACATAAAGAATTCATACTTCTAATTCCATTTATGTCGAGTTAGAAAATAAGAAAAATTAACAGATACCTTTAATCTATGAATAGGGATTGGCCTTGAGCCATTAGTGACTGGAATGGGTCAAAAGGGGGCTTCTGAGGTGTTCTGAGGCTTCTGAGATGTTCTGTTTCTTCATTTAGGTTTTGGATACATAGCAGTATTTGCCTTTTGAGAATTTATAGAGCTGTATGTTAATGATTTGTGCACATTTCTGTATACAAGTTATACTTCCACAAAAATTTTTAAGAATTAGTAGTCCCTGGCTTAGGGAACTAAAGATAACTACTTTTGTTATATCACAAGTTGAATAGATCAAATTCCACAATGTGCTCAGATGGAAAAAGAAAAAGAAACCCTGATGAATATGTAGACACAGGAATGAAGAGAGAAAATAGAATATTTAATCTGGGTTGGTATCGTTTAAAAAAATGAGGTAAAATTTCCACAACATAAAATCCATTTCTTTATAAGTTTTTTTTTAAAGAGAATGTGTGTGATTGTGTATGTGGAAGGGATGATACTTGTTAGGGGAAAGTGGGAAGGAAAGACAGGTTTCCTAAATTCTTGACTAGCTTTGGCCATGGCCTGCCCTGATGTGACAAGCATCTGCTCTGCTTACTAACCTAAGGTCTTGTGACCAAACAGGGAAATGTCACTGCTCCCCCTGAAGTCAGTCCCTTCATTGACTAGGAGGTGACTCTTCATCCCGCGAAGCCAGGCTGGGCCAAATGATAAAAGTGACTACAAATTTCAGAAATGCCACTGAATCCAGGCCCCACTCTGCTCCCTCTAGTCCAACAACACACATTCAGCTTCACCTGTGACTATGTCTGTCCCCAAAGCTTCTTTCTTCATTAGTCGTCATGAGACAAATCAGGATGACAAGTTCAGCAAGGGCTTTAGTCGTCCAGCGTGGTAGCTGTCATTTTGCTGTACAGATTTGTGACATGTCTGTACTTCTAGACTCACTGGGGCAGCTCTTTCTTTGTTCATCTCGCACACTAGCACCAGCACCATCTGGAGAGGGAAGCAACCCACAGCTCCTAAATACCTACACTGGAGCAGAGGCCAAGGATCCCAGAAGCATTTGTCCCTAACAATACCTGGAGAAAATTAATTGAGTGCCTACTGTATGCTTGGCGTGACACTCCCAGGAAGATATCTGAGCCTCTCAGACACCAGCAGAAGGCTTGGGACTCAGCCAACGTTCCCTGAGCTAGAGCTTTTTAAGGGCAAGAGAAATCTGGATCAATTACAGTAGGTGACTCATTCTCCCTCTTTCTAGAAGCCTAACCAGCATCAGACTTTATTTTCTTAAAATCATATTAAATACTATGAACATGTATATAAAGAGAAGTCTGGAAGTACAACAGCAGAGGTTGTCTTTTGAGTCCTGGTGTGAGGATGATATATCTCTTCTTTATACTTTTTTTTTTTTTCTTTATACTTTTTAAGGCAGCATGAGTGCATGCTTACTCTGACTCTTTGCCACCTCATAGACCTTAGCCTGCCAGGCTCCTCTGTCCATAGGATCTTCCCCAGTAAGTATACTGGAGTGGGTTGCCATGCCCTCCTCCGGGGATCTTCCCGACCCAAGGATTGAACCTGGGTCTCCTGCATCACCTGTATTGCAGGCAGGTTCTTTACCGCTGAGCTACCAAGGAAGTCCTTTAAACCACAACCTTCAGAGAGAAAACACTAGGGTTCAAATCTCTGCCTTGCTGTGTACTAGCATTGTAAGTTTGAGCAAGTTACTTCTCCTGTATGAACTTGAATCTTCTTACCTGTAAAAGGGAATGAAAATAAACCTACTTCATAGGGATATTATGAAGTTTGAACAAAATGATGTGACTAACACACAGATGATCACAACAACAGCTCCCATTTATGGAGTATTTTCTCTGTATGTGTTAGTCGCTCAGTCATGTCTGACTCTGTGATCCCAAAGACAGTAACCCGCCAGGCTCCTCTGTCCATGGGATTCTCCAGGCAAGAATACTGGGGGGGGTTGCCATTTCCTCCTCCAGGGGAATCTTCCCCTCCCGGGAATCAAACCCATGTGGGCTGTGTCTCTTGCATTGCAGGCGATTCTTTACCCACTAAGCCATTGGGTGTTACATTTCTATACTATTTGAAAATTTTTTCAACAAACATATTTTTAAAATAAAAGCTGTAAAAAAAAACTTTTTTTTTAAGAGAAGTAAAAGATAGCTGTATAGCTGTTAGGGGAAGAGAGTAAGAGGGCATGTGCAGATGCAGTAGGGATCTGGGCAGGAGGGTGGGGCTCGGATGTGGAGGAGGGAGTGTGAGCCTCTTCTTTGGACTCTAGCTGAGGAGCCATCTCTTTCTGTTCTGGGACACTGCCCCCTGCTCTCTCAGGTCAGACATAAAGACATAACTGGAGACAAACTGCTCCAGTTAGCTCTACTTTGGCAACATCTCTGATTCTCATAGAACCCTGAGACACACTGGCTAGCAGAGGGTTTCTTGCCATATCTGGGTCCAGGGTAACCTAGCTAGCTCAGCACAAGGTTGGTATGATTTTATCTCCTGGTTTGACAGGCTGTGTCTGTGAAAATTGCCCTAAAAGGTTAGCTCCTTGAAGATGCTCTTCATTAGTCCCTGAAGCTCAGGATTCATCTTACTTTTAATAAGATAGCCACTGCCATGATATCATCAAGATAACTCTAGACCGGAGATAGTCCTTAGCTGTGGTAGCCTCTCTCCCCTTTCCTAAGGCTTTTCATTTTCTGCTAAGTGGATGCTGGCTCTGGCCCTTCACATCTGGCCTGGTGCTCAGCATACACCGTGAAGTTTGCCTTTTGTCACACTGAGCATGCCTTCTGCAACCACGCTGGGGCACACATTCTCCCATATTTGGGAGTAAGCCGGAGACTTGGCGGCATGTGGGTTTCTGTTTAAAATTCCAAAGCCAGCGGGGCGTATATTATCCATTTCCTCAGATCCAACATGCTGTAAAGCATGAGTCAGAGTCGGATAAGCTTCTTCCCAGGGGAAGTTGTGTCAGTTGGTTAGTGAATGTAATTAAACAAGGATAATGTTCACTGGCATTAGCTGCAGATTAACGCAGAGAAAAACAAAATCTCCATCTCGAGTTTACCATATTCCTGCCAAGATAAAACAACTTTCCCAAGTGTCACTGATCAGAGAAGGCACAATCCAACCTTCACGAAATTTGAGGGGTACAGGAAGACCCTTCCATCAATACTCCCCTTCCACATAAATAAATAATGCAGAAATGAGGACCTCTATGGGGAGAGATTATATTCTGATTACTTTTAAGGTATATTTGTGAGTGGGGTTACATGTTAGCAAATATCCATGAGGGTTATTTTATCTGATTTAATCCATCATCGCTGAGGGCCAGGTGGTTGAAAGCAGACTTTGGGGGAATGGAACATGGGATAGATAAGATTTCATAAGCATTGAGGATAACATCCAGTTTATTGTGCTTTGCATACCAATGGGCCCTTTGGGAGGTTCCTCCCAGAAGCCAGGAAGCAACTAAGGCCCTGAGCTTCAGAAGGGCTGAGGGGGTAAGAGTACCAAGAAGGAAGTTAGGAAATGAGGGGTGGGTCTAGACAGCATTGGAAACCATGATTTTCATAGCATATTTTAGCCTAGAAAAGCCCTTTTCTCAATTATGGAAGCCATAAACAGAAAGACAATTCTAGAAAGGCTGTTGGAAGTCACTTAGTCCAACTCCTCTTTGGAGAAGAGCAAACTGAGGTCTAATCTGAGAGGTTGATTAAGTTGCCCAAGTTTCAATCCCTGGGTTGGGAAGATCCCCTGGAGAAGGGAAAGGCTACCCACTCCAGTATTCTGGCCTGGAGAATTACCGTCCATGGGGTTGCAAAGAGTCGGACATGACTGAGCAACTTTCACTTTCGCTTTCACCCAGCAGGTTAGTGGCAGAGTTGAGACTTAAGTCTCCTCTTTTTGTCTTTCTAGGGATGACAAGAGCCAATACTCAGGTTGATCTCACTGGCCCATATCTACAAATATCTGTCCTGCCTTTTCAAATATAACCTCTACCCAGGGTGTAAAAAGCAATGCTAAACCATTGCTTCTGAAAAAGTAGTCTCCTGCCACTCAGGTCCCTCCTGACATAAATTAACAATTTCAAAATGCACTTTTTTCTTAACTCCACTAAAAAGTATGCTAAATTTCATATGTTAGTTGCTCAGTCATGTCCAACTCTTTGCGACCCCATGGACTTGTAGTCTACCAGGCTTCTCTGTCCTTGGGATTCTCCAGGCAAGAATACTGGAGTTGGCAGCCATTCCCTTCTCCAGGGAATCTTCCTGACCCAGGAATTGAACCTGATCTCCTGCATTGCAGGCAGATTCTGTACAGTCTGAGCCGTGAGGGAAGCCCAAATTTCATATAACTGAGATTTAAAACATGACTAACTGGAATAACTTCTGGAAATAAAAAGGAATTTGTGAATGTTCTTTTAACTCTCTGATGAAGTATTCTCACCCTCATACCACTCCCACCTTCCACCTGAAAAAATCGTTTAGAAATATACTTTTTTTTTTTTTTTGCATTTCTCTGTGTTTTAGTGTTTTCATGTACCCCTTCTGATTCAGGTCAAAGCATTTTGTTTTTCTTAAATGTGAGATTGTATTCTTTCTGCCCAAAGAGGATCGAAGACTTTTCCAAATAAGGAAGTTTTGCTGGAGAGTGTGTGGCCCCGGCAGCCGCAGTGGCTGGAGTCTTAAGTTAGTCAAATACAGTAGCTCCACTAAGCCGGAAAGCACTTAGGGCTCATTAGCAGTACTGTACAGCTGAGCCAATGGGGGCCGGGGGTGTTGCCAGCAAGTGGTGTGGCAGGGACACAAAATAGATTTGTAGAGAAGGCAAAGTTTGGTTTGGGCACAGCTCTGCTCTCCTCACTCCCTCTTTCCCAGCGCACAAGTCCTGCTTGTGTCTACCTTTTATTCAGAATAGAAAGAGGATGCTCTGATTCTTTGGAATCAGATAGATCTGAGTTTAAAACCCTAGCTCCTCACACAGAATCTTTGTGACCTTATAAATTTGCTCAACTTTTCTTTAAAAGCAAAAGTAATGGTGCTTATCTTACAGAGTTGTTATGAGGAGTAAATAAATAAACAGAATGTGCATAGTATGTTCCCAATTCCCCTTTTTAGGTTTTAAAATTACAGTTGACCCTTGAGCAACTCAGAGGTTAGGGTCACTGACCCTCCACGCAGTCAAAAATCTGGGTATAGTTAGCTCTCTGTGTATTCGGTTCCTCTGTATCCTCAGTGTCCCATTCTTGTATTCAATCAATCACGGATCCTATAGTACTGTAGTTTTGACTATTGAAAAAAATCTGTGAATAAGAGGACCTGTGCATCTCAAACCATGTTGTTCAGGAATCAACTGTCCTCCTTTTCCATCCTTTCTCTAGTACCTCCTCTACTATCAGAAACACCTTAGTTTGATTTAGTACTTAATTAGGGATTAGGAGGGAAATGTGATTATTAAAATAATTTGTGGTAAGGTGTGAGTGACTACAGTGAAAATATATTATTAGCCCATATGAACTTCCATAACCAGGGATGTTATTGTAAATGCTATAAAGAATTCCCTTGAGACACTGGGGACATTTAATTTTGCAATGCCTTTAATTTACACCACTATGCCTTGTCCACCTGCCATGAAGCCTTGTCAACCTCTTAAGGTGAGAAGAAGCAAGTGCTCCATGAGAGTCTATAGTATTCTGGAAGTCTGATAAATAAGATCATTCTTTTTTTTTTTTCCCAGACAGAGGAATGCTAATCATCTTATTTTCAGTTCAGTTCAGTTGCTCAGTCGTGTCCGACTTTTTGCGACCCCATGAATCGCAGCACGCCAGGCCTCCCTGTCCATCACCAACTCCCGGAGTTCACTCAGACTCACGGCCATCGAGTCAGTGATGCCATCCAGCCATCTCATCCTCTGTCTTCCCCTTCTCCTCTTGCTCCCAATCCCTCCCAGCATCAGAGTCTTTTCCAATAAGTCAACTCTTCGCATTAGGTGGCCAAAGTACTGGAGTTTCAGCTTTAGCATCATTCCTTCCAAAGAAATCCCAGGGCTGATCTCCTTCAGAATGGACTGGTTGGATCTCCTTGCAGTCCAAGGGACTCTCAAGAGTCTTCTCCAACACCACAGTTCAAAAGCATCAATTCTTTGGCGCTCAGCCTTCTTCACAGTCCAACTCTCACATCCATACATGACCACAGGAAAAATCATAGCCTTGACTAGATGGACCTTTGTTGGCAAAGTAATGTCTCTGCTTTTGAATATGCTATCTAGGTTGGTCATAACTCCTTCCAAGGAGTAAGTGTCTTTTAATTTCATGGCTGCAGTCACCATCTGCAGTGATTTTGGAGCCCCCAAAAATCTTATTTTAAGAACTTTTAAAAAACACATAATCTTTTAGATTGGTAAATCCAGACCATTCTATGGTTAGTATCTTTGACAAAAGTTTCTTACCTGAACAGCAAAGACCTGTTCCCAATTCCATATCCAAATGGAAAAAATATTAGCCCCAGACCAAGCAGCTCTTAAGACAGTCTTGATGTAAAATGGTATACTTTGTAAAACAGTCTGGCAGTTTCTCAAAAGGTTAAACATAGAGATACCATATGATCCAGTAATTCCATTCCTAGGTATATACCCAATAAAAATAAAAATATATGTTCACACAAAAACTTGCATGTGAATGTTCACAGCAGCATTATTCACAATAGCTAAGTAGAAACAATCCAAACTCTCATCAACTGATGAATAAACAAAATGTGGTACATCTATACAATGGAATAGTATTCCTATTTAAGACCACATACCATACGATGCCATTTGTAAGAAATTTCTAGAAAAGGTAAATCCATAGAGACAGAAAATAGATTAGTGGTTGCCTTAGAGCTGGGGCAAAAACAAGAGTACTGTTAATTGGTATGGGGTTTCTATGTGGGGTGATGAGAATGTTCTAAAATTGGTGTGGTAGTTGCACAACTCTGTGAATAAAGTAAAAACCACTGACTTGTACTCTTTAAATGAGTGAATTGTATAGCATATAAGTGCTCAGTCGCTAAGTTGTATCCAATTCTTTGTGACCCCATGGACTGTAGCCCACCAGGCTCCTCTGTCCCTGAGATTTTCCAGGTAAGAATACTGGAGTGGGTTGCCATTTCCTTCTCCAAAGCATAAACTCAATAAAGCTGTTATACACATGTGCGCCACACACACACACACACACACACACACACAAAGATAGCACAGTACTTGTTATCTTGTAGGTACTTCCAGATTGGTTGGTTAAGAGGCTACAGGTCTCCTAAGCTCTAGAAAATGAACCTGGTGTCCTGTTTGGAGATCCTAGGGAGTGATCTCTTATGAGTCCAAGCATGGATAGGAGGAACAGGATGAGGACTTCACAAGTTCTGCATTCTGTATTTCTAGTCTTCTGGCTGGAAACATGTATAAACAGTAGAAAATAGGCCAGAAAATGGCTTCTAGTATTGCTACTGTTTTTTCTTAAAAATCTAATTTCTCTGTAAGCCCTATAAATAGAATAAGCCTTATTAGAGGGATATTATTATTTAAGATTGAAGTCACTAGAGAAATCATATGATTACTAATTCCACAGGCAACGAATTAAAATGGAACGCTCAAATCAGCTATAGGGAGATGAGAAAGGATCTTTGGCAAGATGCTAGATTATTAACATAATTCTTTTGCATTAAAACAAAAAGCCTTAGGGGTCAGAAAAAGTAGTTATAATTGCTTTGTTTCAAAGATTCAAGTGATTGATGGAATAATAAAGGTAATTCTTTGTAGCCTAGGAAATTTAATAGTATGTGTTTCAGGATCAATTTTGGTAAAAATGGCACCCCATCTCCATGAATTTTTATTGTTTTGCTCAAGAAATTCTCCCTCTTTGATTTGTAAAATGGAAAAGAGTTAACTAAAGCACAGTTCAGACCTTATGTCATTAGTTTCCATTTCCTCAGTGAATCTAAAATGCAGATACCAAGTAAGTAGTATCGAATCTCTATTTTCCAGCTTGAAACATGATCTGGTAATATCAGTATATTTAAATTAGTAAACACACAAAATTAAGATTGACTTCACACATTTTAAAATTGCTTTTAAAACTTCAAATGCAATGCATGGTCATATTAAAAGTGTAAAACACTAGGTTTACAGTTATCTACTTTAATCCTCACAACCATCTTATGAGGCATATTTTCCTCCATTTTCAGACAAAGAAACTAAAGAGAGGTTCAGTACCTTATTGAAGGTCACACATCTTCCAAGTGGTAGAATCATGATTTTAAACCAGGCAATTATATACCTCAATATCTAAGCTAAGTTCCTTTATACATTGAGTGAAGTTCTCGTTAACTTCTCCAATCCTCTTCCTCCAAATTAACTGTTATTTTCAGTTTACCATATATTAGAAAGATGAAATTTAATAACTGGAAAATAACCTTTAGCTTTCTCATTCAAATCCAGGTATATAGATCCAGGTATATCATATAATATATAAAACCAATTAAACATATAAATGTAATTAAATATAATTAACTATATATAATTGTGTAAAATTAATTAAATGTATTATAAAATACATCACAATATTCACAGGCCCAGATATCAACTCCCCCAAAATGAAAAACCAGATTCACACAAAAATGTTCATAGCACAAAAATGTGAATGTTCATAGCAGCATTATTTATAACAGCCCCAAGGTGGAAACAATTCAAATGCCCATGAACTGCTGATTGATAAAGAAAATGTGATGTACTCAAACAGTGGAATATTATTCAGCAATAAAAAGGAACGAAATACTGATACGTGCTACAAGGGTAAAACTTGAAAACATTATGCTAATTGAAAGGACTAAGTCACAAAGGATTACATATTGTAAAATTTGATTTATAGAAACTGTCTAGAACAGGTAACTCAGTAGGAATGGAAAGTAGGTTAGTGGTGCCTACAACTGTGGGTGGGAACGGTTGAATGGGGAGTGACTAAAAACAGGTAGCAAGTTTCTTTTGGGGGTCATGAAAATATTCCAAAATTGATTGTGGCGATGGTTACACAACTCTGCAAACATACTAGAAACCGTTGAATTGTATAGTTTAAATATATAAATTTTATAATATTTAAATTATGTTTCTTTTTTTAAATAATGAAAGTAGCTTTTTAAAAATGTTTATTATTTTTTTTCTGGCTGTGCTGGGTCTTTGTTGCTGTGTGGGCTTTTCCCTAGGTGCAGTGAGTCTGGGCTTCTCTCTCGTTGTGGTGCGTGAGTTTCTCATTGTGGTGGCCCCTCTTGTCGTGGAGCACAGGTTCTAGGGTGCTCAAGTTTCAGTAGTTAGGCTCTCAGGCTCTGCTGCACAGGCTCAGTAGCTGAGGTGCAAGGGCTTAGTTACTCTGCAGCATGTTGGATCTTCCTGGATCAGGGGTTGAACCTGTGTCTCCTGCATTGGCTGGTGGATTGTTTATCTGAGCCACCAGAGAAGCCCTAAATTATATTTCATTAAAGCTGCTAAAACTTCACTCATGATAGTGAATTATAATCAAAATCCATTTGATTATTTTAACCTGTCCTTGAAATTTAAATAATTAATAAAATTTTAATCAAGAACACCTTCATAAATCAAGGTCATTAGTTTGCTGTTCAGATATGTCAAGGTTATAATGAGAAGAGAAAGCAAAATTTTAAAAACCACAAGAAGCAACCACAACTTACATACTGGTCACGTAGAAGGAAGAAGAGGCTACTTGTACAAGAATCTAGAGTATGTCTCAGCTTTAATCTATACTACTTTGGTTCTTATCTTATTTGGCTTTCAACAGACTACATACTTATTTAACATGATTTTAAAATGTAACACATTTTTGGCAGAATGGCTGGTATATGAACCGTGATGGTGTGGCAGCTAAGCCCCAAAGACAGATCCTGATATAACTCTTGCTATTCATGCTTTTGGGAGAAGGCAGTGGCACCCCACTCCAGTACTCTTGCCTGGAAAAATCCCATGGACAGAGGAGCCTGGAGGGCTGCAGTCCATGGGGTCGCTAAGAGTCGGACGAGTCGGACACGACTGAGCGACTTCACTTTCACTTTTCACTTTCATGCACTGGAGAAGGAAATGGCAACCCACTCCAGTGTTCTTGCCTGGAGAATCCCAGGGACGGGGGAGCCTGGTGGGCTGCCGTCTATGGGGTCACACAGAGTCGGACACGACTGAAGCGACTTAGCAGCAGCATTCATGCTTTTGTGTAGTCCTCTCCCACATAGAATCTGGACTGACCCTGTAATTCATTTTTTAAAACTGCTAATAAATTTTTAAAAAATTTACTTTTGGCTGTTCTGGGTCTTTGTTGCTACCCTCAGGCTTTCTCTAGCTGCGTCACGGTGGGGCTACTCTTTGTTGCGCTGCACTGGCTTCTCATTGTGGTGGCTTCTTTTGCTGCAGAGCACAGGTTCTAGGGCGATCAGGCTTCAGTAGTTGTGGCACATAAGCTTGGTTGCCCCACAACATGTGGCATCTTCCCAGACCAAGGATGGACCTGTGTCCCCTGCATTGGCAGGTGGATTCTTAACCACTAGACTACCAGCGAAGTCCCAATTACTAATAATTTAAATTTGATTTCGATACAAAAATTTGAAGCCAGGTGATGAGTACATGAAAGCTCGTATCCTTATATAGTATATTTGAATATTTCCCCACTTTGTTTTGTTTTTGTTTTAACCGGTACAGTGAAAGCGATGACTAGTTCTAGACATAAGCTTTCAGAATACTTTGCAATTCTTGCTTTTGCACTTTTGAAGAGTCTTGAACTGCCATGCAAGAAATCTGGCTCCCCACTGGAGAGGTCACTTAGAGAAGGGACTTAGAAAGGCCATGTAGAAAGGGAGAGACCCTGAGACTGAATGGAGAAAGAGGCCCAACCATCCCAGCAGTCCATGTCCAGCCTTCCAACCATCATCACCAAGGAACCAGACATGTGACTGTGCTGTCTTGGATGTTCCAGCCTCAAGCATCCCCCAAATAATGGCAGTCCCATCTGACACCTCATGGAGCAGAACTGCCCAGCTGGCACCAATCAATCCACAGAATAATGACAGATCATACAGTGAAGCCATTGAATTTTGGTGTGGTTTATTATGCAGCCATAAATAACTGAAATGAATATTTCTGTTTTGTTTTCCCTAAGCCTCCTAATCCCACAAGTGTTTGTGGGCTTTGATGTTCTTAGAGCTAGTCAGGGAATAAACTATCACAGTTTTTCACTTTAAAAACTTTTAATTTGGAAATAATTTCAAATTTACCAAAAAAGGAAAGTTGCAAAATAGTACACAGATCTTCCATATACCTTTCACCCTGGTTCTCTGCTTATTATTTCTGAATCATTTGAGAAGGAGTAGTAGACACAATGTGCTATATTATGCTTTAACATCTCAGTTTGTATATCTTGAGTGTAAGGATACAGTACAACAATCAAAATCATGAAATTAACATTGATCCAACAATATCATGTAATCTATGGACCCAATTTAAACATCCCCTATTGTCTCAATGGCAAATAGACGGAGAAACGATGAAAACAGTGAGAGAATTTATTTCTTTGGGCTCCAAAATCACTGCAGATGGTAACTGCAGCCATGGAATTAAAAGACGCTTGCTCCTTGGAAGAAAAGCTATGACCAACCTAAACAGCATATTAAAAAACGGAGACATAGCTTCTCAGCCTTTTGGCTAAGATCAAGTGTAAAAAGCAGAGACATTGTTTTGCCAACAAAGGTCCGTCTAGTCAAAGCTATGGTTTTTCCAGTAGTCATGTATGGATGTGACAGCTGGACTATAAAGAAAGCTGAGCACTGAAGAATTGATGCTTTTGAATTGTGGTGTTGAAGAAGACTCTTGAGAGTCCCTTGGACTGCAAGGAGATCAAACCAGTCCATCCCAAAGGAAATCAGTCCTGAATATTCATTGGAAGGACTGATGCTGAAGCTGAAACTCCAATACTTTGGTCACCTGATGTGAAGAACTGACTCATTGGAAAAGACCCTGATGCTGGGAAAGACTGAAGGCAGGAGGAGAAGGGGATGACAGAGGATGGGATGGTTGGATGGCATCACTGACTCAATGACATGAGCTTGAGTAAGCTCCAGGAGTTGGTGATGGACAGGGAAGCCTGGTGTGCTGCAGTCCATGGGGTCACAAAGAGTCAGACATGACTGAGTGACTGAACTGAATTGAACTGAATGTCTCAATAATGTCTCTTACAGGTCCAGGATCCAATCTAAGATCTAATATAGGGTCGCATGTTGGCTTTAGTTGCCATGTTTCTTTAGTTTTCTTCAATCTGGAATAGATTCTCAGTTTTATTTCATGATCTTGAGAGTTTCGAAGAGTCCAAGGTAATTGTTTTGAGAATGTTCTACAAATATGGGGGTTTGTCTAATGTTTCTTTATAACTTATTCTATTTAGCAGGAATGTCACAGAAGTGAGGCTGTGCTGGTCTCTGGGCATCATATGAGGAGGCACATGGTGTCAGTTTGTTCCGTTACTGGGGATGTTAACTTTTATCACTTAGTGAAGATGGTAACTACCAGATTTTCCATTATAAAGTAATGAACAATTATTTTGTAGCAAAAACTTTGGGATCATGTGACTCTATTGTTTCTTATAAAAATTTCACCAGTTTTAGCATCCATTAATGACTCCCAACTTGAATAAATTATTATTCAGATGGTCACAAAATGAGGGTTTTCTAATCCTATCATTTCCTTCTAGATTTATCAGATGGAGTAGAGTTTTCCTTTCTCCTAATTAATTGATATCAGTAGAGACTCATGATTTCTCTTTCACTCATAGGGCTGCAATCTGTTATTATTACTTTGCTTTAATACTCCAATTGTTCCAGACTTTGCCAGTGAGAGCTCCTTCAAACTGATAACTTGTAGACATGTTCCCATCATTCTTTGGGGATATCTTTACTTTCTATTGTCCTGAAATGTTACTAACATACCTTGTGTTTTCCCTGCTCCAGTTCTGGAGTCAGCCATTTAATTAAGAGCCCTGTTTCTTTTTAGTGGAGAACGGTATCTAGAAACCAAGATCTAAATATGCTCACTGTTATTGGAATGCCATTGCTTCTAGAATTTGCCAGCAAACAAACAACACACACACACACATACACACCCGCTCACATACAACTATATTTGTCTGTCTAATCAGGCCATGATACCAGCATCTCCAATTTTTACGCACCGTTCTAGGGTATAGTCTAGATTTCTCAGTTTTCACAGTTGTAATTCCTTTCCCAGTGAAAAATCGATATTTATTTATTTCTTAACCCCAGACATGCCAACCTCTGCCCCTTACTGGATACCAGTGCAAAGGTTGGCCCCAATGAAGGGGAGTGAAAGTGAAGTTGCTCAGTCAGGTTTGACTCTGCCACCCCATGGACTGTAGCCTGCCAGGCTCCTCCATCAATGAAGGGTAAGAGGGAGAAAAAAAGGCGTTCCTCCACAATGTGCCAGAAGTTTAAGCAAATATTTATGTATATTCAACCATTTTGACTATGCAGTTCACAGATTACTCATTTTGTTAAACAACAAAAAAATACAATTAAATTTGCTTAAGTCTTCATATATTATAATTAATAAAGGCTTTAGCAAACAAGATTTTTTAAAAAGTATTTATTTTGGTGAACCCTGTCTTAGTTGCAGCATTCAACACTTTTAGATGAGGTGTCAAGGATCTAACCTGAGCCCCCTGCTTTGGAAACACAAGAGTCTTAGCCACTAGACCATCACTGAAGTCTCAGCAAACAAGATTTGTAATGGCATCTCTGAAAGCAGTGGAAAGACATGAGATTGTGAGCTAGAAGGAGCTGGGTTTAATTTCTGTCTCTAAGACTTAGTGGAGAAATCTTAGGTAAATCCCCTAATTTCTCTGAAATGATTTCCTCTTCTGTAAAATGGAGATGAAGACATAACTGTTTTAGGATTAACTGAGACAATACGTATGCAATGGATTGTCTTGATAGAGACTGGATTTTGACATTTGAAAAGCAGAATGGACACTGTAACTTAAAATTTACAAGCAATTCCTTCCTAGTAAGACGTGAAGATTTGGATACACATTGAGAATCCACTGCCCTTTTTTTTCTGGAAAAGTTGCCACGTTGTCTTGAAACTATGCAAATGTACACAAACTAGCCATCCACTGGTCTTGGGGAAAAAATTGAAAACAGTAACAGAACGCAAATATAGTGGTTTTCCATAAAGAAATTATGTGTTTGATAATGTAAATAGAGTATAATTTTAGCAACCTTGATGGGGAACCTCTCCTTTCTTCTATGTAGGCTGCCCTTTGTTTACAAATTATTCCTCATTCTTGGAGAACAGTGTAATTTTTTCCCAGTTGTTTTTTATGAGGGAACCCTGAGAACTGTAGGAGGAACTGTGGGTGTAACTTGAGCTCAGGTCAGAGGAGGAATTGTACGGTGACAGACTTTCACACAGTAGTTTTTAAGACAGAATAATCTAGAATGTATTGATGCTGGATGTGTTATTCCAGGCCCTCTCAGATGGTATTAGATGTGAAAGAAATGTATTAAGAAAAATGTCTGAGAGAAAATGGGGAAGGAACCCTGAGAGCTGGGACAGTCATTTTTCATACTGTGGATGAAAAAGGAAAGAGAGTCAGTACAGAGAGGGGGGAATGAAGCAGGAGCCCAGGAAAATATAGAGATAGATTTCTGCCACTGTACTCGGCTACTCCATACTCCTTTTGTTCTGTGGCTGACGAGGGTAGGCTGTACCTCCTAACTTTGATTCTGTGAGATAATCTTCTATCTATGCAACATATGCCTTTTCTGGGGTTGTTTATTTAAATGCATTTGACTCCTAAGAACCACCACCTGTGAGAGAGGTAGCTAAGAGCAGAGCAACACCCGTTTCCTGATGCCAGACTGTGGATACCCATGGAGAGAACTGTGGCAGTAGAGCAGGGAGCACACAGGTGTCCCCTGCCTTGATGATCTGGTCAAGGTCCCTGAGAGAGACCATGAGGTAAGGAGACCAAAGTCACAAAGTCCTACAGATCTAATCCTGACCCCTCAATAGATAGTCCTTCTCACCAGGTCATATTGAAAAGGTGACTTCTTGGCAATGAATGAGTATTGAGTATTTGTTTTAGTATTAATGGACACACGGCTTAAATTTGTAAACTTAGGCTGATGAAGCTCAAGCATTTGGGTTACTTAGATAGATAAAGTAAGGGTTTCTTAACAGGCCTACAATTAATGCTACTTATTTTCCACCTACTATCCAAGATTCTCTGTCATTCTATAAAATGCCATGCTCCAGGGTTGCTTTATTTACAAATCTACTTTAATTTCTGGAGAAATCACTTCTGAGCACATAAAGGATAGCACAAGTCCCCCTTGCTTAGGAAAATAAATAGCATTTTAGGAATTTTGCTAGGTGGCTTACACTCTCTCACTGATTTCCATTTAAAAATTGCCAAATCAGGGGTCTCTAAAATGTGCTGATTATAACAGTATTTACAAAACATGGCAAAATAAAAATAAAATTTCTTTAAAAAAAAGCAACATTTGTATAGATTACTGTAAAGAAAAAAAGAGTTTGCTTAGAAAAGATAGTAATATAGTTATTCACAGTACTCCAAACTATAATACTGTGCTGTCCTCAAAACGAGCCCCCAAATAAAAATATTAAATATGTGCCTGATGCTGAAGGGTGTGTATTGGGAGTGGTAGGAAAAGGGAAAAAAGACCTCTTCTCTTCGAGTGAATTGAATACCTTTATCTTCTCAAACTGGTGCAAATCATTTGGTATACTGTTTCCTCCTTTTTCTCAGGCTAAGGACACAGACAAGACTGGGGAATAGCAGGGTATGTTAACCAGGGCTCTTCTGACTGCTGATGAGAGAATCCTAACTTAACTGAGCTAAAGCCAAAGGGAATTTATTGGTCCTTACATTGGAGCGGTTTAGAGCAGCCTCTGGCTTTAAGCATAATCCATAACTGGATTCAGGGGCTCAAACAATGGGACAAGTTTTTCTTCTTTCCTTGTCTTTGTGCTCTGCTTCTCTCCATGGTTTGGCCTTATTTTTTATTTATTTTTTTCTACTTTACATAGACCTCTGGGGACGCTGTCTTCAACTCCGATTTCACATCTTTCAAGTTCAGTAAGTCCAATGGAGAATTTCTCTCTCTCTCTCTGTCCATTTCTCTTATATGTCAATTTCAGGGAAGGATTCTGATTGACTCTGCCAGGATAGTGTGTCTATTCTTGAATGGTTGACTGTTACCAAAGAGGTGGGATATTATGATTGGCCAATCCTGGGTCATAGTCACTCTACTTTGGTAATGGTGAAGGAAAAATGTTAGAGAAAAGGGATAACTGTAATTAGGAGCCTCACCCGATCACATGAAGAAGGCTTCCCCAATGGCTCAGTGGTAAAGAATTCGCCTGTATTGCAGGAGATGCAGGAGATGCAGGTTTGATCCCTGGGTCAGGAAGATCCCCCAGAGGAGGGCATGGCAACCCACTCCAGTATTCTTGCCTGGAGAATCCCATGGACAGAGGGGCTTGGCAGTCTACAATCCAAAGGGCCGAAAAGAGTCAGACATAACTGAACAACTGAGCATGCATGCCAGTCATATGAAGAAGGAGAGGAATATGCCAAAGCAAAACGTTTTGTACATTAGAAGAATAAGAAACATATTGAGTGTTAAATATTACAGCTCACAGAGGGTAAGATGCAGAGCCCAATCTAGATTTTTCTACCTTTGGTCTTCCCTATGTCTCAATTTCTTAGGCTAATAAGTATCATTTGCTTAAGCTGATGAGATTCAGTTCCAAACAACATGATAAAATACTCTTTTGCTTTTTCTTCCTATAGCTTTTGAACTTACTGCTCTTTCCTGATTCCTCAGCTTAGCAATAACCATATAACTTATTACCTTTGGACTTGAAGAGACAGTGGCATCTAAAGTTAAGATACAAAATCTGTGAGAAACGAATTGGATTTTACTTTTAGAGCCCTAGTCAAGTTTCCTGAACTTTCCTTCTGCTTTGACCAAATGCTACTTAGAAAAGAAGCAAGAAAAGGCAATAATGGGAAGCATGGGGGTGCTATGCTGTGTGTGAACATTTTACCAAATTTATAAATTTCAGGCTTTCTCTTAAATGAATTTCTGAAAATCATGGCATTCCTGTACCAGCCAAAGAGGTTTTATTTATAGGCACATAGAACTCCACACTGTAGCAAGTATTGTTCTTACAGATGGAGTGGGTAGCTTCCTAGGTTAGTTTTTAGCAAATGCCAGATCTGGGACTCATTGTGTTGGGATCACTGAGGGATCTTATTAACAATACAGATTCTTTGGCCCCTACTACAGAACTACTGAGTCAGAGTATTCTGGGCAGAGCCTAGAAATTTGTATTTTGAAGAAGCTCCCTTTGTTGATTTCAAGGTGTAGTCATATTTTAGAACTACTGACCTAGATATCTGGAAGACTCCATGCCCCTGAAAATTTTGGCTGTTGTCCTACCACAATGCTTGAAATTCTCATGTAATACTTAAATACTGAAGATTACAATTGACGTGCAAACGTTATCTGTGTGTTTTAATTACGGATCTTTCAGTTGTCAGTGATAGAAACCTAATTTAAGTGAACTGGCTGACCCAACTGAGAGGAGGAAGGAGAGGTTTTTCAATCATGGCTTGCTTTAGTGATTCAAATGATGTCATCAAGGATTGGGTCTTTCCAGCTCTCGAAGTAATGGGAAAGAAAGCTGTTGTCAAGCTATGATTCACAATGTGGGCAGGTTGTGGGGGAGAGAGAGAGAAATTATCTAATAGTTTAGCACGATAGTTTCCAAGAGTCTTTGGCCAATCAGAAGTCACATGTGTATCACTGAGTTGGAAAAGTGGTGTGTTCAGCCTCATTTGGACCATCTTAAATAGGATCTCTTTAGGAAAAAAGGGTTTTGTCACCAAATAAAGATGACTGTGATGCTGGGAAGTCAAAAATAAGAGATGATTGCTACAGTATGGACAAGGAACTCATCAGCATGGACCAGTGGCTCAAGGTGTAGTGTAGGGATCCCTTTGAGTCTCTGAAACAGTTCCAGAGTGTCCACATTACTTTTCACAATAATTTAACAGTAAAAATATGTTTTTTATGTTAACATATGGTGGGTTTATTTAAAAATGACTAAATAAATATATGAAAGTTTGATAATTTCTTTAAAGCAGTAAATATTGATAAATGTAGTCACATAAACAAAAAAATCTTTGCGGTCCTCAACAATTTTTAGGAATGTATAGAGGTCCTGAGACCCAAAAGTTTGAGAGCTACTGGCACATGCAGAAATTAGCTAACCAGCACTTTTGCTATGCGGTGGCTTAACTCACTAGGGTTAATTTGGGATCTGCAAAAAACATTGCTGAAAGAAGTTCTCTGCATAAAAATCTAGGACTGAAAGTTCCACTTGATGGGTTAAGAAAACCCATGGGAATGAATAAGATATGAAGAACTCATTTGCACAGCTAAAAAAACATTGTCCTCTGATTATTCCTTTACCATTATAAGTACTTAAAATGTACAAATTAAGGGTTATTTGGAGCTGTTTAAAAGGTATGATTGAGTTTATAGTCATTTTCAAAATAACAGCAGGACAAATTAACAAGTAAAGTACCAGATCAGGCTGTTGGTCAGGAAAGTTAGAAGAAGCAAGAAATACTACATGAAAAAATGGCTTCCAAGAAAAATGAGTGTATCTGTCTGATCAAAAGACATATGAGTGTTCACAGAAGTTTTATTCATATATGACCAAATTTTGGTTAAAAAATCAAATGTCCACCAATAGCAGAAAGGATAGATTTTGGTATATTTATGAAATGAAATACCATGTAATAAAGAACGGACTACTGCTGGATGTGTTTGGATGAATCTCACAGGTATAACAATGGGTTGAAGAAGCCAGGCACAAAAAGAATACATATTGTGTGAGTCCATTTGTATAAACATTAAGAACAAGCAACACTAATCTACGATGATGATAGAAATCAGATTAGTGAAGACTTCTGGGGGAGGGGTGTACTTGATATCTATTTCTGTGTATCAAATTACCTAAACTCTTAATGGCATAAAACAACAAAAAAATGATTATCTCACATAAATTTTTCTGGGTCCAGGATTTAGAAACAGCTTATCTAGGTGGTTCTGTTTTGGAGTCTTTTGTGAGACTGCATTCAAAATATCAACCAGGCTTCAATTACTTGGATGTTATGCTTTAATAACAATTTGTTTTAAAGCAATAGCCTTCCTGGACTTCCCCAGGGGCTCAGCAGTTAAGAATCCACCTGAAATGAGGGAGCTGCAGGAGACACAAGTTCAATCCCTGGTCATGGAAACCCACTCCAGTGTTCTTGCCTAGAGAATCTCCATGAAGAGAGGAGCCTGATAGGCTACAGTCCATAGAGTCACAAAGAGTCAGACGTGACTGAAGCGACTTAGCACACACGCACGACTTTCCTACACACATTGCTCTACTATAAGCTCTGTCTTAGTCGCTATTTCTGTGCACCAGACACAGTCTGGCACACAATAGGTGCCTATATCGAGTTCGCCTCTTTTGATTGCAAGTGATAGAAGACCCAAATCAAGGACTTTCCTGGCGGTCCAGCGGTTAAGACTCCGTGCTTCCATTGCAGTGGGCACAGATTCAATCCCTTATGGGGATCTACAGCCAAAAAACTAAAAAGAAAGAAAGAAAAGGAAACTACATCAAACTGACTTAAACCACAAGATTGGTTTCCTCAGTGTGCTGGTTAATTTTGTGCCATCTAGACTGGACCATGAGGTGCCCAGATATTTGGTTGAACATTATTCTGGGTGTTTCTGTGAGAGTGTTTCTGGATGAGATTAACATTTAAATTGGTAGACTAAGTCAAACAGACTGCCTTCCCCAATGTGAGTGGGCGTCATCTGATCAATTAAAAGCCTGAATAGAACAAAAAGGGTAACCACCCTGGAAACAGGAAATTCTTCCTGCTTGCCTTCCAACTGGGATAGGAATTTTTTCCCTGCCTGAAACATGGGCTTTTTCTGAGTTTGAGCCAGTCAGCCCTTGACAGGAATTATATCATTGGCTCCTCTGGTTCTCAAGCTTTTGGACATGGACTAGAACTTAATCACTTTCCTGGGTCTCCAGATTGCCAATTCAACTGGTAGATCTTGGGACTTTTCTTCCTCCACGATGAATCAATTCCTTTTAATAAATCTCTTTGGTCCCTATTAGCTCTGTTTCTTAGGAGAATCTTGATCAATATATTCAGTAACTGAAAAATCCTCAGGGCAGTCTGGCTTCAGGGGAGAATTGAGTCCAAAATAAAAAGTTTCACTGAAGACATAGTTCTCTCTTTTCTCCACATTGTTGCCTTCAAATTCAAGCTCTTTATGGTGTTCCTCAGAGTTCTAGATTCTCCCATCATGGAAGTGAAATGGCTGCATATGCTTCCATTTTTACACCATACCTTGAGGGAAAAGAAAGCATGTCTTTGGTAGCTCCTATACCTGGGAGTCATACCTCTTTCTCAAAATGGACCAAATTGGATCAATTGCTTATTCTTGAACCAATCTCTATGAACAGGTGGAGAGACTATAGTGATTGACTTGTGCCCATTAAGGGAGTGGTGTTCCTGTGCATCAGAAAGAGGCTTGTATCTACCTCAGAAAAGCAAAAGATTTTTTAGATCTCTGAGTTTTGTTTCATTGAACAGAATCGATCACTTGGCTATTCTAGTTGCAAGAAAGTCTGAGTATTTTTGTATCCTTAGCTGAGTTCTGATAGGAGGAAGAGGAAAATTAATTTGGGATAAGCAACAGGTAGTGTCTTTTTCTTGGTAGGAGCATGCTGCAAAGCATATGGGATCTTAATTACCTGACCAGGGATTGAACCTGAGCTCCCTGCATTGAGTCTTAACCACTGGACTGCCAGGGAAGTCTCTAGCACTGTCTTTTATATTAACAACAAATACTGGGGTTATCATAGTTGGTTCAGACAAAGCATGGTTCATCCCTTAGGTTTGGGGAGGGGCCCACCTTCTCTGAGCATATTTGCCTTCTTTGGCAGATAATAGTTTTCAAATGTTCTCTTTAAATGGAATACTTCTCCATCAAGAAGTGAGTCTATGTTCCCTTCATGGAATCTGGGCAGACTCATGTATGATTCATGTGGAAAGTGATATTAGGTACCTGCAAGGCTAGGTTAGAAAAGGCAATACAGCTTCTGCATAGCTCTTGATTTCTTGGGAGATGTGCCTTTGGAGTTCTGAAGTCTGGCTATCCTGAAGTCATCATGCTTGAGAGACCATGGGAGGGATCACACAGAAATAGAAAGAGATGCCTGATGGGTCCATCATTTAAGCCCCCAAGCTCTTTGAGTCTTTCTAGTCCAGTTATCAGACCTATGAACGAAGAAGCTTTTGAGATGACCCCAGCTATAGCTACTATCTGACTGCAATTTATGAGAGACTCTGAGCTACAACTTCCCAGCCAAGCTACCTCCAAATTCCTGAGCCACAGAAAACAAGAGGAAGAATAAAACATTATTGTTTTGGAGTAATTTATATGTAGTAATAGATAACTGATATATTGCTCCAAATTAAAAGATTCTACAAGTTAAGGATGAAAGAGAAAATGCCTATTGAGTAGGCAACCAATAGGCATAGATATTTGTTCATCTCATAAGTGGCAAAGATGTTAAAGCAACAATTCAATGCCTATAAAAATAAAAATCCAAGGCTATTTTTTAAAGCACTATTTACAATAATAAAGAGTTGGAGACAAGAGACAACTTAACTCTCCAAAAATAAGAAGTTGATTAAATAATTTATGGTTCTTGTACACTTTAAATGTAATATGTCTATAAAACAACTACAAAAAAATCAAGGTTTGATGAATACTCAATGTCATAGGCATAGTTCTTGGCATAATAATGTTCAGGTGAAAACATCAAGAATAAAAATTGAACACCATAATTTATTTTTACTTTTTTAAAATTTGTTTTTAATTGGGAGAAATTGCTTTACAACATTCTGTTGATGTCTGTCATACGACAATACAAATCAGTCATAATTATACATACATCACCTCCCTCTTGAGCCTCTCTCCCCTTCCCCATCCCACCCCCTCTAGGTCATCGCGGAGCACAGCCAGGCTGGGCTTCCTGGAACACTATATTTTAAAAGAGTGAATTTTGTAGTATGTAAATTATCTCAGACAAAATTTTGTACGATAAAAAAATTGAACACACACAAAATATGTGAGAACAGGAAACAAAGGCTAAAAGGGTATCTTTTAAATGTTATTAGTAGTTATCTCTGGGAGCTATAATTCTACATAATATTTAATAACCTTCTTTGTAGCTTTGTCACACAATGAAAAAGGTTGAAATGCGATAAAAAAGTGAGAAAACTTAAAAAATGTGTAAAACTGGAAAAAGATTTCAATTCACATTGAATTTTTAAAAGATTGGTCAAGAAAGAACAGGATCATATGGTAGTTCTATTTTTAATTTTTAAAAAATCTTTATTGAATTTGTTTCAGTATTACTTTTGTTTTATGGGTTTTTTGGGTTTTTGGCTGTGAGGCATGTGGGATCTCAGCTTCCAGACCAGGGGTCGAACCTGTACCTCCTGCATTGGAAGATGAAGCCTTAACCACTGGACCACCAGGGAAGTCCCTCTATTTTTAATTTTTGAGGACGTCAATACTGATTTCCATAGTGGCTGTACCAATTTACACTCCCAAAAGTGTATAAGGATTGACTTCTCTCCACATCCTTACCAACACTTGCTATTTTTTTATTTTTCACCCCACCTTTAAAAAAAATAATGCATTTATTTTTAATTGGAGGATAATTACTTTATCCTGTTGTGTTGGTTTCTGCCATACATCAGCACGAATCAGCTGTTGGTATACGTATATACTCTTGCTCTTGAACCTTCCTCCTACCTCCCACCTCATCCCACCCCTCTAGGTTGTCATAGAGCATCGGGTTGAACTCCCTATGTCATACAGCAAATTCCCACTGGCTATCTATTTTACATATGGTAATGTATATGTTTCAATGTCACTCTATTTTTTTACTTTTTGATAGGAGCCATTCTAACACATATGAGGTGATACCTTAACGCTGTTTTGATTTTCATTTCCCTGATGAATAGTGATACTGAGCACCTTTTTGGATGTCTTCTTTGGAAAATGCAATCCTAATTCTGGGAATATATCCAAAGGAAACAAAATCTAGTTCTTGAAGAGGTATCTTCACTTCCACGTTCATTGCAGAATTATTCACAATAGCCAAGGCATGTAAAGAATCTAAGTGTTCACCCAACAATAAAGAAAATGTGGTATATGTATGCAGTGGAATATTATTCAGCATTTAAAAAGAAGGAAACTTTGCCATGTGCAACAACATGGATGAAACTGGAAGACATTATGCTAAGTGAAATAAGCCAGACACAGAAAGATAAATACTGCATGATCTCATTTACATGTGGAATCTAAAAAAGTCAAACTCATAGAAACAGAGGGTAGAGGGTACTTACTATGGGAAGGGCTGGAAGGAATGGGAGAAATGGGGAGATACTGGTAAAAGTATACAAACTTTCAATTATAAGATGAATAAGTTCTGGAGACCTAATGTACAGCCTATTAACTATAGTTAATAATAACATATTGTATACTTGAAATTTTCTGAGAGTAGATCTTTAAGTATTCTCAACACTCATGGAAAATGCTAATGATCAATAAATGAGATGATGCATATGTTAATTAGCTTGATTGTGGTAATCATTTCACAATATATCTGTATATCAAAACATCACAGTTTATACTATAAATGTAAATATACATATATGATACCATATGCTTTATGTAAGTAAATAAATAAATAAATAGTTTTTATTTGCTAATTATACCTCAAAGCTCGGAATAAAAAAAGAAAAAGAACCACATTTTTTTCAAAATGATGGTGGAAGTGGTTGTGGTTTTGGGTGGGGATGGCGGGTGGGGTGGTGTGTACATGCAGCATTTGGGGAAGGGAAGGAAGGAAGGACTACTGACTGAGCCACTGTGTGGTTCGTATGTGGGGATGGCCTGGGGAAGGGCTTGGTAATGTGTTCTAGAGAGAGAAGGTACATTTGTGGTGAGCTGGGGGAACGCTGTGTGTGTGTCTACGTGTGAGTTGTAGATTCACCCATGTGGGCGTGAAGTGCACTGGAGTGTACTGAGAAGGTGTAAGCAAATCCTTAGACACATGACCAACATACAGCAGTCCAAAACCTCATCAGAAGGAGAACACAAAAACATGGAGCAAAACTGAGCATCCCAACTGAATACAGAAGTCTCTCTATCCCTGATTAAAGTTTCTATAAATTGTGCTCATACTGACAGTTGCTATTATTTGTCAATTTCCCAGTCTGTGTAAAAAAAGAGGATGTGTACTTCTTGTTTTCCACTTACCTCAGAGAACTGTTATAGACTTAAAAGAAACTAAAGTTTCCCATGTCATGGACACTGTGTAAAACAGCCACTGTCGATGCTAAATTTTTACATATCTTACAATGTTCCCTATCATTAGTGGTCTTCGGACTAATTACATGGCAAACAGTGATGTTGAGCTAGCCACAACCACGAGCAAATGCCACAGAGTCCTTAACCTCTGTATGTTATAATCTTGTGGAAATTTACCTTTTTATCTTTATCTTTGAGTTGTATGAACATTTACTTCCTTCTGACTAATATAATCACTGTCTTGGAGCATGCTCCATTCCAGGTCTTGCTCATTCTGGAATATCTGTGTCTTGCCTGCCTAACCAAATATTATTCTTCCTTTGAGGCCAGATTTGATTTCCTCTTGCTTGGAACTTGATCATATGCTCGTTTCCACATTATTTTTGACTTACTCTCATGATGGTTCTTAGTCTCAATTCAGTTCAGTCGCTCAGTCATGTCTGATTCTTTGCAACCCCATGAACCACAGTACGCCAGGCCTCCCTGTCCATCTCCAACTCCCAGAGTCCACCCAAACCCATGTCCATCGAGTTGGTGATGCCATCCAAACATTTCATCCTCTGTCATGCCCTTCTTCTCCTGCCCTTAATCTTTCCCAGCATCAGGGTCTTTTCAAATGAATCAGCTCTTCGCATCAGGTGGCCAAAGTATTGGAGTTTCAGCTTCAACATCAGTCCTTCCAATGAACACCCAGAACTGATCTCCTTTAGAATGGACTGGTTGGATCCCCTTGCAGGGCAAGGGACTCTCAAGAGTCTTCTCCAACACCACAGTTCAAAAGCATCAATTCTTCAGCGCTCAGCTTTCTTCACAGTTCAACTCTCACATCCATACATGACCACAGGAAAAACTATAGCCTTGACTAGACGGACCTTTGTTGACAAAGTAATGTCTCTGCTTTTTATTTTTTATTATTATTTTATTTTATTTTTTAACTTTACAATATTGTATTGGTTTTGCCATATATCAACATGAATCTGCCACAGGTATACACGTGTTCCCCATCCTGAACCCCCCTCCCTCCTCCGTCCCCGTACCATCCCTCTGGGTCGTCCCAGAGCACCAGCCCCAAGCATCCAGCATCATGCATCGAACCTGGACTGGCAACTCGTTTTATATATGATATTATACATGTTTCAATGCCATTCTCCCAAATCATCCCCCCATCTCCCTCTCCCACAGAGTCCAAAAGACTGTTCTATACATCAGTGTCTCTTTTGCTATCTAGTATACAGGGTTATTGTTACCATCTTTCTAAATTCCATATATATGCGTTGCTGCTGCCAAGTCGCTTCAGTCGTGTCCGACTCTGTGCGACCCCACGGACTGCAGCCTACCAGGCTTCTCTGTCCATGGGATTCTCCAGGCAAGAACACTGGAGTGGGTTGCCATTTCCTTCTCAAATGCATGAAAGTGGAAACTGAAAGTGAAGTCACTCAGTCATGTCTGACTCTTAGGGACCCCATGGGCTGCAGCCTACCAGGCTCCTCCGATATACTGTATTGGTGTTTTTCTTTCTGGCTTACTTCACTCTGTATAATAGGTTCCAGTTTCAGCCACCTCATTAGAACTGATTCAAATGTATTCTTTTTAATGGCTGAGTAATACTCCATTGTGTATATGTACCATAGCTTTCTTATCCATTCATCTGCTGATGGACATCTAGGTTGCTTCCATGTCCTGGCTATTATAAACAGTGCTGTGATGAACATTGGGGTACACGTGTCTCTTTCGATTCTGGTTTCCTCAGTGTGTATGCCCAGTAGTGGGGTTGCTGGGTCATAAGGCAGTTCTATTTCCAGTTTTTTAAGGAATCTCCACACTGTTCTCCATAGTGGCTGTACTAGTTTGCATTCCCACCAACAGTGTAAGAAGGGTCCCTTTTCTCTACACCCTCTCCAGTATTTATTGCTTGTAGACTTTTGGATTGCAGCCATTCTGACTGGCGTGAAATAGTACCTCATAGTGGTTTTGATTTGCATTTCTCTAATAATAAGTGATGTTGAGCATCTTTTCATGTGTTTGTTAGCCATCTGTATGTCTTCTTTGGAGAAATGTCTATTTAGTTCTTTGGCCCATTTTTTGATTGGGTCATTTATTTTTCTGGAATTGAGCTGTAGGAGTTGCTTGTATATTTTTGAGATTAGTTGTTTGTCAGTTGCTTCATTTGCTATTATTTTCTCCCATTCTGAAGCCTGTCTTTTCACCTTGCTTATAGTTTCCTTTGTTGTGCAGAAGCTTTTAAGTTTAATTAGGTCCTATTTGTTTATTTTTGCTTTTATTTCCAATATTCTGGGAGGTGGGTCATTGTCTCTGCTTTTCATATGCTGTCTAGGTTGGTCATAACTTTCCTTCCAAGGAGTAAGCATCTTTTAATTTCATGGCTGCAGTCACCACCTGCAGTGATTCTGGAGCCCCCCAAAATAAAGTCAGCCACTGTCTCCATTGTTTCCCCATCTATTTGCCATGAAGTGATGGGACCGGATGCCAAGATCTTAGTTTTCTGAATGTTGAGCTTTAAGCCAACTTTTCACTCTCCTCTTTCACTTTCATCAAGAGGCTTTTTAGTTCTTCTTCACTTTCTACCATAAGGGTGGTGTCATCTGCATTTCTGAGGTTACTGATATTTCTCTCAGCAATCTTAATTCTAGCTTGTGCTTCCTCCAGCCCAGTGTTCCTCAGTTCTTAGTCTAGTGCAGGCTATGAATTGACCTTTCTCTCTGGCAACACTTTTTGATTGGCCGCTGCTGCTGCTAAGTCACTTCAGTCGTGTCCGGCTCTGTGCGACTCCATAGACGGCAGCCTAGCAGGCTCTCCCAACCCTGGGACTCTCCAGGCAAGAACACTGGGGTGGGTTGCCATTTCCTTCTCCAAGGCATGAAAGTGAAAAGTGAAAGTGAAGTCGCTCAGTCGAGTCCGACTCTTAGCAACCCCATGGACTGCAGCGTACCAGGCTCCTCCATCCATGGGATTTTCCAGGCAAGAGTACTGGAGTGGGGTGCCATTGCCTTCTCCATTTGATTGGCTATTAGGTGCTAATCCTTTCTATTCAATAAGATTGAAAACATTTTATCCTCTTTTAGAGATGAGAAAACTGAAGCTTTGTAACTTTGTAACTTGCCAAGTGTCAATTTGAAACCATGTGGCTAAGTGCCTAGCTATAAATCTAGGGTTCTGTTGTTGTAGAAGAAGAGGAAAACAGACATTGGGAGACATCTAGCAACCTCTGTCATAGAGAGATGGGAGATAAACGTAAAATGGTCATCTAATAGAAGGACAATTGTGATACATGCTATGAAGGAGGAAGGATTGTATAAACAGTTCAGGCTTTGAAAGAAGTCAAAGAGAGAAAACTAGATGTGGGCCTTGAAGACAAGTATATTAGTTATTCTATTGCTATGTAACAAATTATCCCACAACACCCACTTATTATCTCAAAATTGTATAGGTTAGAAGTCCTGTGTGTGTGGCTGAGTTCTCTGCTCAGCATCACAAGGCTATAATCAAGGTGCCAACTGGACTGAGTTCTCATCTGGAAGCTCTGGGGTAAATCTGTTACTGAGATCATTCTTCTTGTTGGCAGAATTCAGTTCCTTGTGGCTGTGCGAATGAGGTCTGTATTTCCCTGCTGTGTGTCAGCCAGGGCCAGGCTTAGCTTTTAGAAGCTGCCTACATTCCTTGATATGTGGCCTCTTGTATCTTTAATGCAGCAATAGCTTGTCAAATCCTTCTTGTGCTTCTAATTTTTAACTTCCTCTCCGTGATCAGCTGGAGAAAGCCCTCTGCTTTAAGGGGGTTAATGTAATTAGGCGAGGCCTGCCTGGAAAACCTTCCTATCTTAAATTCAGCTGTATTATATAATGTCAATCATGTAAGTAAAACCTATTATAGTCATTGTACCGGGATTATACCAGGGGCCATAAATCTAGGGGAACATCTTGGAATTTTACTTGGTGGTGGTTTAGATGCTAAGTCATGTCCAACTCTTGCGACACCATGGACTGCAGCCTGCCAGGCCATCTCTGTCCATGGGATTCTCCAGGCAAGAATACTGGAGTGGGTTGCCATTTCCTTCTCTAGAGGATCTTCCCAACCCAGGGATTGAACTTGGGTCTCCTGCATTGCAGGCTAACCCTCTTAGTTATAGGGAAGCTCCATAAGACATAGACAAGCAGAGAGAACTTTCTATATGGGGAAGAAAAGCAGGCAAAACTCAAAAGAGAAACTGCACAACAGATTCTTGGATATTAGAATGTCTGTTTGTGACTGCTCCAATAATAATAGCTTCCTTTTACTGAGGTCTCCTTGGTGCTTGACACAAATTTATTCACTAATCCTTATATCAGCTTTATGAGGGTGGTATTATTTCACTTTTATAAAGAAAGAAATTCAGGCAGAGAGAGGAAAAGCCACCCACCACAGTTCTATTTCAATCAAGTAGTAAAGCTGGCACTATGGCTTGAGCTCTGGATGACTTCCAAGTTTGTGCTCTTTCCATTGCTTAACCCACCTGACTGTGGGTCTGGATGGGAAAGCAGAAGTCAGTCATGTTGGTTTGAGCTCAGTCTGTGGAGGCATGGATGTTAACATGTGTTAACAGGTGTCATGGAAGATTTTAGAAGGAACATGTGAATTGTGGGAGAGGAAGGGGAGAAAAGTAGATATGGATGTGGATGGAGGGGAACACATGGACTGGCTGTGCAGTATGGTATTTTAGTTTGATCAGTCAGGAGGATCCTGGATGACAAGATTGTAGGCAGGGATGATATGTTCCAGTTGACTACTGCGTGACCAAGCCTCTGAATCTCACTGCTAACTTGCAGGAAGTTCACAGAACAGAAGAACATGTTAAATTGCACATAAGTATACAATCAGCAGAATGGAGGCAAAAGGAGGATTACAGATAACAAATCATATACAGTTTCATCATCCAAATATTGCTATTACTAATGTGAAATAACAAACAGGAAAATAGCTTTGGTAGCTGTGGTGTGTATTAGTTGCTCAGTCGTGTCTGACTCTTTGGGACCCCATGGACTGTGCCCACCAGACTTCTGTCCATGGAATTCTCCAGGCAAGAATAGTGGAGTGGGTTGCCATTCCCTTCTCCAGGGGTTCTTCCTGACCCAGGGATAGAACCTAGGTCTCCCACATTGTAGGCAGATTCTTTACTGTCTGAGCCACCAGGGAAGCCCAACTGTGGTAGGACTAGATAACAGTTTTAATAGATTTGATACGAGGCTCCATAAGGAATGGGAGTTCCTAGGGAGCTGTTTAATAATTAAGTCAGTCATGGTCAGATGTAGGTTACCAGCTATGTAACTAGGGCCAGGTTCATGGGTACACAATCAGTGTAGTTACACAGTGCCCTATATTCAGAACTTCATATTTGGGGCCACATGCTTTGCAGTCACTGTCTTGATTCTTAATAATTTTATCTTTGAGTTTGTACTTTAGCAGAGAAGTCCATTGGGACAACTGGAACAGACACCAGGGGCTAGGAGCCTCAGCTACTGCATGGTCCTCCCTTCCACCACATCCCTTGGATGGTCTAGACGCTGGCCCTCAGCTACTGCATGGTCCTCCCTTCCACCACATCCCTTGGTGGTCTAGACGACGGCCCCTAGACCCCAGTCAGGCTCCCCTGCCCAATTTAGTGACTATTACCTACTACTCTGCCTTACTCTGCCTTGGGCAGGGCTCTGTGTGTTCCACCAATAGTATCTAGGGTTAGGCAAGTGGGTGGCTATTCTCAACCTAAGCTATTTAATATCGATGCCGCAGCATTTCTTTGCACTTAACTCAGTGGGGGTGAGCTTCTTGCCTTTCTTTATCATTACAGAGAGGGTCTCAGTGTGGAGGTTGTAATACCTTTGGAGGTCACCCAATTACTGTGAGTTTAGGAGGCAGGCCTATGGGAAGGGGAGATGCTTGACTTGGCCTCCTTGTCCTTCGCTGGGAATAGCATGTTAGTCCAGCAGCTAGCAGGTGGGGGCTTCAGGCAGCCAGTAGGTTGCATGGGCCCCCAACTTCCTATGGGGGGATCTGAATTTATGCCAAAGGTATACCCCTGCCCAGGAAGTGTGACATTAAATAGCAGATAAAAATACTATGACAGGTTGAGAGAGAGACCACCAAAGAAAGGAGTAAGCTTTACATTTTAGCATCTTTACCTGCACTTTTTCCTGCTTTTTGATCCACATTTTTATTTTGCACTGAGCCCCACAACTTTAGTAGCTGGTCCTGTGTGTGATCTTAGAAATTACAAAGTATCAAATTCTAAGTTTCTTAGAACTTCAGTTCAGTTCAGTTCAGTTCAGTCACTCAGTCTGTCTGACTCTTTGCGACCCCATGAACTGCAGCACGCCAGGACTCCCTGTCCATCACCAACTCCCAGAGCCTACCCAGACTCATGTCCAGTGAGTCAGTGATGCCATCCAGCCATCTCATCCTCTGTCATCCCCTTCTGCTCCTGCCCTCAATCTTTCCCAGCATCAGGGTCTTTTCAAATGAGTCAGCTCTTCGCATCAGGTGGCCAAAGTATTGGAGTTTCAGCTTCAACATCAGACCTTCCAGTGAACACCCAGGACTGATCTCCTTTAGGATGGACTGGTTGGATCTCCTTGTAGAACTTAGAAAATAACAAATAAATGTTAGCTTAAAATAGAGAAATCCATTGCCTATAAGGACATGAAAGCAGTAACAAAAACGTAGAGCTACTATGAGAAGGAAAAGTAGAGGACTTAGTAACACAAGGTAGAAACAAGATGTATACTACTAGGCAAAAACAAGAATTGCACAGTGAAACACACACTAGTTTAGCCTCTTGCAAAATGCAGGTCCTTGAAAAACACTTGCCTTTGACTTGAGCATCTTCTGCTTGGAGGTATCAATGAAAGTGTTTCATCTTGGAATGGGGAAGCTTAGGCAAGAGATTTTGAGGTGAGGAAGACATTTAGAAGATGTCTTCTACACAGCATGCTGTGAGAAGATTAGGCAATTTGGTCTTATCTATCAAAATGTATGGATTTTTGCATTTTTCACTTCATTTCTAGGTTCTCCTTAAATACATCGAGGGGCTTCTCTGGTGGCTCAGTGGTAAAGAATCTGCCTGCCAATGCAGATGTGGGTTTGATCCCTGGGTTGGTAAATGCCCTGGAGAAGGAAATGGCAACTCACTCCAGTATTATTGCCTAGGAAATCCCATGGACAGAGGAGCCTGGAAGTCCATGGGGTGGCAAAAGAGTCAAACATGACTTAGTGACTAAAAAATAACAATACAGAAGCAAGAACCATTATATTCATGCAGAACTGTTGAATAGGGAAAAATCAAAATGTCCATTACTAGGAAACTGATTTCATGCAATGGAATATCATGCAGCCATCAAAAGAATGAGATCCACCTAGACTTGTATTTACCAAGATAGAGATAACCAAGGGGATTTTATTTAAGGGGAAAAAAAAATCAAATTCCTGGAAAATGTTTAATGCCACTTACTCAGAAAATATATATGTACAAGATAGTGAGTAGACAGGGCTAAAGCAAAGGTGTAAATCCTGCACACCGAACTGTTAACAGTGACTATCTCTGAGGATGGGAGTGGGTGAAGTGTGTGTGTGTGTGTGTGTGTGCCTGCGCTATGTGTGAATGAATGGGACACATGTTCCTCTGGGCACCTCTGCTGTTTGAAAGCATTACGGAGAGGAAGTGGAAAGAGTATTTTTAGGGCGTCGTGTGAAGGGAAAACTTGGGGAGCAGGGAACAGACTAATGGCTCTCGGGTCTCCTCAGACTCCAGCGCCGCCAGAGGTGAGGAGACCCCGCCCCACTGAGGTGATTCTGCAGAGGGGCGGAGTTCTGCAGAGCCGAAGCGGGAGGCGGCCTCGGGGGCGGGGCCCCCGGCTCCAGCCGCTCGCTCCGCTCCCACCATGCCCTTATAAGGAGCGCCCGGCGTTAGGGCTCGGGAATCCGGTCGCAATCCCTGCGGCGCAGCCCCAATCCCAGGCCCCTCCCTTGGGAATGGGGGCGGGGCGGGGTCTTGGCGGCGCGGTTGCGGGGGCGGAGCATATCAAAGAGGGACCAATAGGAGTGGAGTCCTGGGTCTGAGCGGCGCTTCCATTGGGCGCGGCGGCGGGAGCGGGCGGAGCGCCCGTGAGGCTGGTTACACTGAGGGAAGCCCCGACTCTGTAGTCGCTGCTCCGAGTCCGTCTCCGTGCGGGTCCCCGGCCCCTGGTTCTCAGTTCTCTGTAGCCCGCGGTTCGCCGCCCCGCTCGCCGCCGCGATGCCGGTGTTTCATACGCGCACGATTGAGAGCATTCTGGAGCCGGTGGCGCAGCAGATCTCGCACCTGGTGATTATGCACGAGGAAGGCGAGGTGGACGGCAAAGCCATCCCTGACCTCACCGCGCCTGTGGCCGCCGTGCAGGCGGCGGTCAGCAACCTCGTTCGGGTGAGTGCGCTGGGCCTGGGATGGGGATCGGGGGCGGGAGACGTTCCTGGGGTCCTGGCTCGCCTCACGGTTCCCGGTCACTGCCTGTGAGTTTGCGCGTGGACTCGGGAGCCAGATCGCCTCAGGTTTGAATATTGACTCCCCCGCTCTCTGACCTTGAGCGAGCCCTCGGGCCTCTCTGAGCTTCAGTCTCCTCATCTATAAAATGGGGACAATCCTAATAATGCCTGCCTTGCGGATTTCTTGTGAACATTCAGTGAGGTGGTATTTATAAAGTGCTTAGCCCAGCTTATGACCTGTAGTAACCGCTCAGTAAATGCTAGGTGTTAGGTTGTCTGATAGCCCCTTTCCTTAAGCTGGCTGTCGCCCCTCCCGTTGACAGCCTTGCTCTCAGCTCCTTTTTAGGCCTCCCCAGCCTGGCCTCTGGGCTGGCGGGTTCCTCTACTGACTCCCTGCCTCTCCTTCCAGGGATTCTTAAATAGGAGCCACGTTGTTCTCCCTTCTGATACTTCTGCCCCTCACCTTGAAACCTGCCTCACCCACCACCCCTTCCGAGAGCTCCGCGGGTCCGGTCCTTTTGTCCACTTGTCTTACTGACCCCTCATGTCTGTCTCCTCCCTTCCTGAGGAGTCTACTTCTGCTCACACCTCTGGCACTCACAAACGCCGGGTGACTTCTTTATGCAGTAATTCGTGGGCACCAATCCCTTTCCCCCTTTCGCTTAACCCCGCTGCTTTTCATTACCGCCCCCTCCCCCAACTCCTGTGGAGATTTCCACCTGGCTTTACCTGCTGTCACACGACTTCCTCCCCTTGGGGCCTTTCCAGACCCGGGGGCCCTCCTCCTCGGCCCCTCCTCCTGACAGGAAGCAAGATGGAGCTGCCGGGAGAGGCCTGTGGAATCTGGGATCTGCGGCCCCTGCCGGAGAAAAGAACGGGGCGTCTCCTCCCCAAGCCACAACTTTCCTGGATGGCTAAGTGGCTCCGCAGACCCCTGTCGCCCACAGCGGTGACTCGTAACTGAGGTGGTTCCTGGAGGAGGCAGAGCCCGCTTCTGAAATGGAAAAGAGGTGCCCAGTCTCCTAACACCCCGCTGGCTAATATCACACTTTTCTTTCCCACCCTGGGTGGGTGACTCAGAAGGCTGCTGCCTGTGAGAAGCAACTTCGGAAAAAGTTCCTAAGGCTTCCCCACCGAGCTGTGTAAATAGAGTGTGTCAGGGTAGTTAGGAGGCTGCGAGGCCACTGTGAGTCTGGGTGCGGCTTGGGCTCCTTATCTGATTAGAGCACTTCAATGCACTTCAGCTGCTGAAAGTCTTCCTCAGTCTTCAGGGGCCCAGTTCAGGAGACTGGTAACTAGAAGACACTACTGACCAAATTCCCCATCTGTTTTCCCTGTATTTAGTTAGACTGTACTCAGGAAGAATACTGTGTTCACTCAAAATCTCTAGTTCTACATTGTTCTTATTTTTTTTATAACTTATTTTAATCTAAGGCTCCAGAGTGCATTCTTATGTAGTGTTGTCTAACATGGCTGCATTCCAGGCCTCCATTTTTCAACAAATAGGAAACAATGTAAAGAGACAAGGTAATAGTGTCCCTCCAAGGAGTACTTCAGGAAATGAAATCTTAAAACCACATGTTGCACTTGGAACAGAGCTGGTGTAGTCTAGGGGCTGATATCTGGCTAGGCTATTTAGAGAAAAGTTATTTATGAGCTTCAGTGCATGAATTAATAAGAATTGAATGTCTGTTGTATAGGGAACATTTTAATAAATCAGGTTTTCAGGTTGAAATGTGCATTAGAATCACCAGTGGGGCTTTTTAGAAATAAAGATGTCCAGTTCCCATCCCAGACTTACTGAGGAGGTTGGGTCAAGGTCTTTGTGTTTTTAAGAAGCTCCATAGATGGCTGTGATACAGTCCCTTAGTAAACATTGTAATAGATTCTGTGAGACAAACAGAATAAACGAGGGCAGTGATAAGCTAAAAACAAAATTATTACATACTTTCCAATACATTACAAAAGAAGAAATTTGATAGGAGTTAGCAGAGAGAAAGTGAGGAGGATTGTGTTGATAGTCAGTGGTGAACAAAAGTACTTGTGATTAAGTCACTTCCAGGTTACAGCAAGTAGATTGTCTTGACTTGCTCAGGGAGGCAAGCTGGAGAGAAACTGGAGCTGAAGTTGGTGCATGCTGTATGGGCAGTTTAACACAAGTCCAATAAAATGAAAAAGAATGGAAGGGAGAGGATAAGAGTGTGTGAGGGAAACTGTATAGATTGTGTTCTGGGGAGCCCAGAGGATTTACCCATTGCTCGGAATTCTGGGTGACTGTTGTGGCCCTTGTATATGTATATTCAGTATATGCTACTGAATATTGTGATGAATTGTGTACATGTGTCAAGTTCCTAACTAGATTGTGTCTCATATGATATGTATGTGCTCCCCAGTTCCTACCCTTAACATTGGCACATGGGATGGCTTGATATTGTTGAAGGAAAGAAGGAACTATGGGAAGGCAGATAAATTAGGAGACTAAAAATTGGTTGGTCATGAAGAAAATGAGAGGACTTTGGGTTTGGCAGGCAAAATGGAGCAGGAAATAGGACTATTTTAGAAATACAGTGGAAGAAGAATTAGTAGAGCCTGATTATAGAACTCTCAGGGAAGAAATGTGATGTTCCTCTAATGAATCTGATTTTTGAACAAGTATTCCAAAATGTATGCAATTCACATTTCTTTCAGTTACCTTGGGAGGCTATATCCCTATTCCAATGTTTCTCTTTGGGATTTTTTTTTTTTTTAACAGATTATATATATACAAATAAATTTGTTTTATTTTGGTCAAGAAAATTTTGTCTGAAGTGGGTATTGCTTAACCTTACTACTATTTTTGAGTCTAAAGTGACTTTTGAATATTTCCAAAATGAAAATATACCCAATGATGATGAAATTCTGCATTGTTAAGCAGTGGTCATCCACTTATCAGATCGGTATTTATTGAGAACCCCCTTTTAACATCAAAGCAGTAAGTATTATGTTGGCCAGAGTAAGTATAATATTGGATTGAAAGTCATAAGTGGCCCAGAGAAAGTGATGTATGGAAGTTCAGAGGAAGATGAGGTCACTTTTCTTGAGAACATGGGGAAGACTTTATGGAGAAGGTAACCTCTGAACTGGCCTTAAAGAAGATGGTATTTGAACATTTAAGGATGTGGTAATCCCGGGGATGGGGGAGCCTGGTGGGCTGCCATCTCTGGGGTTGCACAGAGTCGGACACGACTGAAGTGACTTAGCTTAGCTTAGCTTAAGAAAGGCATTATAGGTAGAAAGGACTACCTGAACAGAGTCAGAATTACTGAGAATCTGAGGGAGGACCAAGTTTTGACTTAGGGAATCATTAAGCAAAACATTTGGATTTGCAATTTTTCATGTTATTTGTTAAGTAAAAGTAGTCTGGTCACTTGATATATGTATCATCACAATTGAGTCATCACTTTTACTCCACCCTTAGAGAGAGGGTAGGATGAGATTATTTACATGTCTTTTTTCTAGTGAATAAGATCATTTAAAAAAAAACAGCTTGTTGATATATAATTTACATACCATACAATTCACTCATTTAAAGTGTACAATTCCCTGTTTCTCAGTGTATTTATAGAATTGTACAACATCTCCAGAGTCTAATTTTAGGACATTTTTGTTCCCTCAGAAGGAAACTTCATACCCATTACATTCACTGATTTTCTCCCATCCCCTAATACTCCAGCCTTAGGCAACCATCAATTTGCTTTCGGTCTTTATGGATTTGCACATTTTGGACATTTCATGTAAATGGAATCGTAAAATATGTGGCCTCTTGTGTCTGACTTTTCACTTAGCATAATGTTTTCATCTGTGGTGTAGTATGTGTCAGAAATTCATTCCTTTGTTGCTGAATAATATTCCATTGTATAAAATAAGGCCATTTTAAACACAGAGAGTGATTCTAATGCAGTAATAAAACAAAGAGGGGACCTAGGAGAAAGAAGGATGGGAAAGGAAAAATAGAGGAGGGGTACAAGTTCTAAAAGCAATGTGAAAAAAAAAAATAAAAGCAATGTGAAAAATTCAGACGTCTTTGGCTGTCTGTGTTGTAGCATGGTATATAAATTTTTCTTTTTTCCCATTGAAGTGGCCCATAGAAATCTGAGTCTTTGTGACCGTAAAGTCATGCCAGTTTTGTTAATGGGGTTCATACACTTTGCCTTCTCCATTGCATCTGAGGGCATGTGTTGTAATTACTCCTGGGGCTCATGAAATATTTATTTTGGGAGTTTTGTGGCTTTGACTTTTATGAGCCTCACCCATATATCATACCCTGTTGGGACCAGCTCTGGGACAAATAGCAGCATTGTCTTTAAACTGATAAATGGGAAAGACTGTTCTGTTCTTAAAAAGAAATCAGCAGTTTATTTTGTTGTTAATACGTTATCTGTATTAACATCTGAAATTATTCCTACTTTAATTTCTTTTGGTTGATGTTGGACTCACTTCATTTAAAATAGATAGCAATGTTTGGGTGACAGGGCTATGGGTGATCTTTCTCTTAATATTCTGTATTTTCTAATTTTTAAAATGGAAATATTCATTCCTATATTAAGGAAAAATTAAGGTAAATAATAAGAATATATAATTCTTTATAGTTTATAAAATGCTTTCATATAAACATATATATAATCTCATAGCAATCCTTTAAGGTAGATATTGCTATGTTCCCAATTTTACAGATGAAGATACTGTAAATCAGTTACGTAACCTGCCTGCAGTGGCACAGCTGCTTAGTAGTGGAGCTTGGACTCGAACTCTGTTTCTCTCACTCTGGACCCTCTGCTTTTTTCACTTTACTTTGCTGTGTCCACTTGTCCTGGATCTGGCAAGATTATCTGTTTAAAGCCTGCCTTTGGCATGGCCTGTATGAAGGGCCTATATTAAAAAAATGATGTGAAGGTAGTGTTCTGTTTCACAGCGACATTTAATTCTGCAGCTTAAAAAAAAATAGATACAGATAGTACAAAAGTATTTATGTCTGTAAAAGATAAAGACTTTTTCTAGTGTATTTAGCTGCTTAGCTTGAAGTCTATTATAACTAAATAGTATTTAAAGTAGGTTTGTAGGATTTCTTTATATTTAAATAGTATTTAAAGTAGGCTTGTGGGTTCTTTGGGGAATTATGAAGTTTCATTTGGAACAGATCAAAAGAGATATACAAATGGGACTTAAATCTGCTCATGACTGAGAGAATGGAAGAGTTTTGGAGACTCTGTTTCTACAACTATGTTTATAATTTTAGTGGAGCCCCAGTTTAAGTATTTGTTTATATATATACTGACACTATAGAAAGTTGGGCTTTTCTAAAGCTGTTTTATAAATAGCACTGGTATAACAGTGGACACAATAAAAGTTATTTCATATTTCATGGACAAAATAAAAGTTATTTTATATTTTATGGACAAAATAAAAGTTAAAGTCCTGTGCTGTCAACCACAGTATCCTAAACTGACTCCTTTTGCCCTTGTCAGGAGTAAGGACAGCTTTAAGGCAACTGCTTTTATGGATATGGGACTAATTTGGATTTTAATATTTCTTGTATATTTGTTAAAAGAGTAGTCTGGTAATTTTATATACTTAATTACTGGTTATTTTTACACACACACACATATATATCTATAATACTTATGTTTTATATGTATCACAACTGAGAGGGTCATTATTTTAAAAGCTTTCTGACAACTTCCTGGTCTTGCTGGCACACCTTGAAAGAGGGTAGGATGGGAACATCTTAATACAGTATACAGCTAGCATAGCGGGTATTGTTTTTCTCTTTTGACAGCCATCATACTTGGTCAGTATTTGTCTTCACTGGGTTGAAGGTTTCTCAATGGCAGGGACCATGTCTGTGTGTTTGCTTCTTTATTTCCAGTGTCAAGTTGGTAATAGGTATGAAATATAACTTAAAAAATACTGAATACATATCATTCATTTTTTATGCACAAAATATTATAATAGAAATTTTTGTGTGGCAAATATCTTCCATCCCCAGCTTTTAAACATCTGGTGTACTGAATTTGAACAGTCTCTTCAAATTTATAATAGGCCTCATCTGAAACAAGTAGAATGTATACTGAGAGGGAGGAATGAATGGCTAACTGCCCATTGTTTGAGATAACAAAAGTGTTAGGCTATTTTGGGTTGTGGTTCTCTGTTTCAGAGTCATTTCAACTATGCAGGCCACTTACTAAATTCATAATGTGCGAATATGTTGCCTCCTGTCTGAAAGTGGCATTGAGATTTTGCATTCTTTTTGAATTGTTTTGTCTTTTTAAAATTTAACAGTTTAGTCCAGGGGTTGATATAGTGTTTGGAGCTCTGCTAGTTACAGTGCAGTATCATACCATGAGTCATCAATGCCTCATTAAAAGATTTTTATTTCCTTGAACGATATGGCAGAAGACAAAGATTTCAGAAAGTTGATCTGGTTCTTTTTTGTGTTTTGGCTGATCTGCGGCCCAACTTTTTCAGTGAACCTTATGTCATGGTCACGACGGTGGGGTATATTTTTACATAATAAACCAGCATTAGAGCAGTATCAAAAGAAGTAGCTGTATGGAAAGAGCAAATGTCAGAGATCAGTTGGTATCCCAGCAAGTTTTCTCTCTAGGATAATGCTCCATGCTCAGGACTCTTGCTGAGAAGGGTTATTCTGTCAGTTCATGTTGCTTTCAGGCCAGTCTGCTTTTAAATCTTCCCAAATAGAAAGGACTAAAAGAAGAAAACAAACTTTAGCCTTGGCTTTTTTAAGCTCCAACAGCCTTCAGTGCTATGTAGTATAAATATTTCAGAGTGAGCTTTAAGGGGTAAAGTTCAAATCTGTAATAAGACTCTGAAACACCCAGAGATGAAAGTTTATATATGTGAGGAAGGACCTCCCATTGGAGGCTTTCATCTGTCTTTCTGTTACTTGTCTGGACCTGTAGAATCCTTACAGTATACATTTGGGTATATTGGGCCACACAGTTAAGTTCAGATAACATATGTTTTGAGTTATCTAGGTGACTACTCCTCTGATTTTTTTTCTGTAATTTTCTTATTCAGTTTCTGTTGGGAATGGTTATGAGAGGAAGGCTATCTTACTTGTTTTTCCTTAATAATTTACAAAAGAAGTTAATTAGGGAAGGAAGTTGAAATAAATATATAAGTAGAGGATTTTTGTTCATTTGTATTTTTATCATAGTTAAACTGTTTTATCTTTCATTTAAAATAATACTAGTGAATAGTATACTATCAATAATTATTTTTTGTCATGCTGAACCTTCATATAGTCTTTCAAAAAGAATAGTTTTTCTTGTTACAACAGTATTATACTTTTTATTGTTGAAATTTATAAAAATCTATAGTCACAGTCTTCTTACAGTGTTTCTCAGCCTTTTCCAGTCTTTTTCCTCTAGTCCAAACCCATTTGTTTCCACAGATATAAATACAAACTTAACTATATATAGATGCACCAGTTCTTATCCTTTTCCACCACTAACACCCCTCCTCCCAAACCATTTAATTCACTTTACTGCTCAAAAATTTGCAAACAAAAGCAAGGAAACCCAGTCTGTTATAACTATCCAGGATTTTCACTGCTATGTGCTGTTTGGGGAGCCATAATACTTAGCTAACAGCTCTTTCGGAGAAGACAATGGCACCCCACTCCAGTACTCCTGTCTGGAAAATCCCATGGATGGAGGAGCCTGGTAGGCTGTAGTCCATGGGGTCGCTAAGAGTCGGACACAACTGAGCGACTTCACTTTCACTTTTCACTTTCATGCATTGGAGAAGGAAATGGCAACCCACTCCAGTGTTCTTGCCTGGAGAATCCCAGGGACGGGGGAGCCTGGTGGGCTGCCGTCTATGGGGTCGCACAGAGTTGGACGCTACTGAAGCGACTTAGCAGCAGCAGCAGCAACAGCTCTTTAAGTGAGTGACGAATGAAATAAGTTCAAAATAATGGGCTGGGTCCGGAAAGAACTTCTAATCTCAACATCCTCTTTAAAGATATGGGGTCTTTACATTGAATAAGTTTGTGCATTTTATGTACACAAAGGGATAAGGTATGATAGAGTAATGAATAAAAGAGGACTTGTATAATTAGATATAGGCAGTTAGGGAGTGCTTGCTTTCTTTCCAGTCCCTTGGTAAAACTTTGTAGATCTTCTGTTCTTATATGCTGGGTCATCAATCTTTGGATAATTGATTTGATTGATTGTGTGCTTGTTACTATCTCTCTCCCTACTCCCCTAGGCTGTCTCCCTCTAAGACTGCTGGTTTCTGGAGGGCAAAGACTGGTTATATTCTTCTTGATATTCCCAGCATTGTCCTTATCGTGGTATCCCAGGTGGTGCAGTGGTAAAGGATCTGCCTGCTGGTGCAGGAGACTGGAGTTTGATCTCTGGGTCTGGAAGTTCCCCTGGAAGAGAAAATGGCAACCGGTCCCAATATTCTTGCCTGGAAAATCCCATGGACAGAGGAGCCTGGTGGATCCTCTGTCCATACAGTCCATAGGGTAGCACAGCGTCAGACATGACTGAGTGCACATGCACATGCACACTTATCCCATCTTGTGCTCATAGTATTCCTGTGATAAATGTGTTGTGCTTTGATATTCACTGTAGCCGCTAGTCATCCTAGGTTTATTCATGATGATAAAGATAGCTCACTATCTCTTGCCTCCATTGGATGACTTGGTATTCTCTTCTGCCCTTCAGTTCAGTTCAGTTCAGTTCAGTTCAGTCGCTCAGTTGTGTCCGAGTCTTTGCAAGCCCATGAATCGCAGCACACCAGGCCTCCCTGTCCATCACCAACTCCCGGAGTTCACTCAGACTCACGGCCATCGAGTCGGTGATGCCATCCAGCCATCTCATCCTCTGTCGTCCCCTTCTCCTCCTGCCCCCAATCCCTCCCAGCATCAGAGTCTTTTCCAATGAGTCAACTCTTCGCATGAGGTGGCCAAAGTACTGGAGTTTCAGCTTTAGCATCATTCCTTCCAAAGAAATCCCAGGGCTCATCTCCTTCAGAATGGACTGGTTGGATCTCCTTGCAGTCCAAGGGACTCTCAAGAGTCTTCTCCAACACCACAGTTCAAAAGCATCAATTCTTTGGCACTCAGCTTTCTTCACAGTCCAACTCTCACATCCATACATGACCACTGGAAAAACAGATTCATAAATATTATATTGTGTTGGTTACATAATTGGAACTTTAGATTCCAAAAACTGTAACTTCTATCAGAAGTCAGCTTTTTGGATTGGTATGAATGTGGGATGTGTGTATGTATAGAGGATGAGAAGAAGTGAATCTTAGAACTAAAAATGTTTTACAAGTATTGTTAAGTTGCAGAAAATAGACTCTTGGCCCTTAGAGAATTTCCCACTGATAAGATTTCCAGTTGAATGATTTTTAAGGGGAAAGTGGCTGAATTTCATTGCAGTTGGCCACAGTCCAAGCCAAAGTCATTCCTTCTTTTGAAATAAGCTTAACTTATTCCCATAGGTAGGCTTTCTGTGAAGAAAGAAAAATGGTGTATTTGTTCTTAGATTTGAAAGTTGAGGGACCAACTAGCAACTTATCTAGCTTCCCTGTATTTCCAGCCTTCTCTCTGTCCCCACCCCATCCCTGGAGAACTGGATCATCTTTTATCTGTAAGGTGGACAACACGTTTTTATTCATTTAATTCAAATAGATAAGGATATCTGAATGTGCCGGTAAATTTCTAGTAACACTCAATTTTCTTATTGTGTGGCTGTCACTCAACAGCAAAATTAGTTATCAGACTCTACTATGCACATTGCCTGGTGTTCTGAATGATTTGTTGTCATGCAGTCACTAAGTTGTGTCCAACTCATTGTCACCTCATGGACCACAGTATGCCAGGCTTCCCTGTCCTTCACTATTTCCCAGAGTTTGCTCAAATTCATGTCCATTGAGTCAGTAATGCCATCCAACCATCTTATTCTCAGTTGTCCCCTTTCTCCTTCTGCCCTCAAATCTTTCCCAGCATCAGGGTCTTTTCTAATGAGTCGGCTCTTCACATCAGATGGCCAAAGTATTGGAGCTTCAGCTTCAGCATCAGTCCTTCCAGTGAATATTCAGGGTTGATTTCCTTTAGGATTGACTAGTTTCATCTTGCTGTCCAAGGGACTCTCAAGAGTTATCTCCTGTGCCACAATTCAAAAGCATCCATTCTTTGGCATTCAGCCTTCTTTATGGTCCAACACTCAGATATGGTCTGTGGCCTCAAGTTGTTAAAACACAGGTGAAATTTATGATCTTATAAAAGATTTAGCTTATCCACATTCTCTCCATGCATCAAATTATTGTGGAATTTAAATTATTTACTTAAAGGGTTGTGTGTTGATAACAATAGTTTTTATTCCTTGGAGCCATGGAGAAAGTATGAGTGGTCTAGCAGCAGAACGCTCAGGTGGTGTGCCCCCAGTTAGGAAAAGAATTCTGATCATTGGCTTCAGCTTCCCTCTTCCTGTGATTCTCTAGGCACAGTGGGTATTCATTTCCTCAAAGCTGGGTGCTGCTTGTGGGCTATCACATGGGCTGTTCCCTCTGCCTGAGCTACTCTTTACTTGGATTTCGAAGTAAAGCTGTTCTTTACTTGGATCATTTCTGTTAATCCATATTAAATATCAGCTTTTTAGGGTTGACTCTAAAAAGTCAAAGGTTGACCTCCTTGACTCTGCCTTCAAAACTATGTTAGGTCACTCTATCATATGATTATTTTTTTCTTTATTGTGCTTTTTATAATTATAAGTCATTATTTGTGTGATGATTACTTCTTTAACATCTTTTTCCCTCTAGAGTCCCATGGGCAAATACTGGCTCTGCTGTGTTTGCCCCTGAATTTCCAGCACCCATTGAAGTGCTTGACACATAGAAGAGTCTTAAGGAATGATTGTTGAATGAACAAGAGGGAAGACCACTTGCTGCTTCCCTACCCCTAGACTGTTCTATGCTTCTTTGGAAAAATGTATATCATGCGTGGGTGAATCTTGGCAAAATTTAGCTGTCAATTAGGAAAGCAGCTGTAAATCATTGCTTAGCATGGGGTATTGCATGCAGTAGGATCATCCAATTCATGTTTCCTGAATGAATAAATTCTAGGCATAGAGTCCTGGATGCAGATGGGGATAATCCTTTTCAGCACAGAATCATGCAGGGTATGTAAATGTAAATAAAAATATAGCGTGGGTTTGGGATTCTCTATTAGTTTTGATGCTTTGTAAATGAACAGCTTTGGCAATGTGCATCTAGTATGAGTTAGCAAATACCAAAATCAGATATAGATATAAGGTACTCCCCTGGAGAAGGGTATGGCAACCCACTCCAGTATTCTTGCCTTGAGAATCCCATGGACAGAGGAGCCTGGTGGGCTATAGTCCATAGGGTCACAAAGAGTCAGACATGACTGAAGTGACTTAGCATGCATGCACGCACACAAGGTAATTCAGCCTAGAATATAATGGTTAAGAGTAAACACTTAAGGTTTAAATCCTGCTATTGATTGACACCTACAACATATATAACATTGGAGAAAGTATTTAATTTCTGTTTCTCATAGTCCTCTTCTGTAAAACAAAGCTAATATTAGTATCTGACTTAGAGTGTAGTATTGTGAAGATTAATGAGTTCATAAAAATGTTTAGAACTATGCCTGACAGGTAAGAGCTCAGTGAGTGTTAGATATATTAATATATTTTCACATGATTTTTAAGTTATATTTTAAATGTTAGTCTAATGAAAAGGCAATGTTGATTTTTTTTTTTTAATGTCTAACTCCTAACTTTCACTGAACAAGGCAAAGTGCCAGTGAAAGCTTTCCATAGAATTCCATATGTTGTGGAATATACAGTTTTATCAACTGTGGGGAAAATATATCTCACAGTTTAGGTGCCTGAGCCTTTGATTGCCAGTTTGTTGCGATTTAAATCAGACATCTAAATTTATGATCGATATCCCCTTTATTTGGAGCAATAGTGAGGGTACCCACCCCAATTTAAAAGCAAAAATTGAGACTTAGGATTTGAGCTGTATTCCAAGCATTCATTGTCCTATTTTCTAAAAAAGAAAAACACTGAAGGGGTAGTCACTAAAATAAATGGAATTGGCTCTTACAGGTGGGGTTGAAAACTATCATGCATTTGTGAGATAGAATTCATCTTGTTCTGGAACAGCCAAATTGATTTAACAAATATTTAATGACTACATGTTATGCTGGATACTGGAAAAGGTTAGTATCTCTAGCTTGAAAGGAAGGATAGAATCTCTTCAAATGTCCCATCAATATAAGAGTAATAGGTGGACTTCCCTGGTGAGTAAGAATCCACCTTCCAATGCAGAGGATGTGGGTTTGATCCCTGGTTGGAAAACTAGGATCCTACATGCCCTGGGACAGTTAAGCCAGTGTGCTGCAACTACCGAGCCCCTGTGCCACACCAAAGACCCAGCACAGCCCTTCTCTCCCCCCCGCCCCCGTCCCCCGCCAGAAGAAATAGTGAGTTAGAAAAAACTATTATTTCTAATGTTTCAGTGGTTTTCTTTTAACATGCATATTTAGCTTCAAAATCTTAAATTAATTGGCACCTTTACTGTTTACTTGAATAAAATGGCAAAGTATTTGTAATCCCACTGTCCCCTTATATATGGTTGTATGAGATTTTGTTTCTCTCTTGATTTTTTTCACCCCGTAAATTAGACACTGTTGTTCTCTTATACTGTTGCTTTCCCCCTCATTTACCTATGTGTTCACCGTTTTCTTTGTGATATAAGAGAAACAGTGAACAAATCTCCCTTCTTCCTGAAGTCTCTCCTTTACTAATATCTTTAGGTGGGTCTTTGGGCAGTACACACTCTAGTTCTTTTATCTGAAAATATCTTTTATTTTGCCATCTGTTTTTTGAAAGATAATTTCATTGGATATACAAAAATAGGCCAGTAGTAATTTTTCTCCAGCACCTTGAAAATATTATTCCAGTGTTTTCTGCGTTCACATCTGCCATCAGTCTAATTGTTATTTTGCTCCAGATGATGATTTTTTTCCTTAGTGAGTTTTAAAGTCCTTATTTATCTTTCTTGGGATTTTTTGGGCTCCCTGATTTTGAGGGTCAGTTTCTTTTATCAATGCTAGAAAATTCTTAACTATCATCTCTTTGAATTTTTGCCTTTCTTCATTTTGTTCTCACCCTTTGGAAGCGTAGAGATTTTCTCACTCTATCCTCTGTATATCTGAACTGCTTATATTTTCCATTTCGTTATTTCTTCAGCTCTTCCAGTTTGTTCGTTCTCATTCAACTGGGTCTAATATGCCATTTAATTCAGCCATTGAGTTTTTAATTTTTTTTTGAGTTTTTAATTTAAATGGCAGTATTTTTCATTTTTAGAATTGTATCTTTTTCAAATCTGGTCAGTATTGGTAGTCTCTTGTTCTTTCATCATACTTTTTTAAAAAGATTGCTTTTATTTTCATTTTGTTTGATGAAAAACATCTTGGAGTGTAAGGAATTATGAGAGTAGAAAGGCACTTATAAAATCTGTTGAAATGCCAGGAAATCATTACTGTTGAAGTCACTGATTCATTTTTTTTTTTTCCCTCTTTTAAAAAGTTTTTATTGTAGTAAAATATACATAAAATTTACTGTATTAACTATTTTTAAGTATATCGTTTTGTGGCATTAAGTACATTCACATTTTTCTTTAGCCATCACCATGATTTCCAGAATCTTTTATTTTTCTCAGTTGGAACTTTGTACCCATTAAACCCTAACTCCCCATTTCTTTCTTTGGTAAGTGCAATTCCACTATCCATCCCACTTAATTTGACTTCTCTAGGTACCTTATGTAAGTATAATCATACTGTAAGAACAGTATTTGTTCTTTTGTGAGTGGCATATTTCACTTAGCAATGTATCTTTGGATTTCATCCATGTTGTAGTAAGTATCAAAATTTCCTTCCTTTTTAAGGCTGAATAATATTCCATTTCATCACATTTGGCTTCCAGCGTTTGGCTAAGGCAAGTAATGCTGCTATTTCATCACACTTTTAATGCTTTCTGAGGTCTGGATTCTGTCCCCGAGGGGTATAAACTGACGAACTCATGGGGGACTGCAAACCCAACTTCTAATATAAGGGAGCAAACTTGTAATCAAAGTCTGAAGGACCTTTTAAAGAGTAACGTGGAAAGAAGACAAGAGGGGAAGTTCATTCTGTGTTACAGAGAAGCAGTGTTTGAAGCATGAGAGAGTGCTCCAGCCAGAGAAAACCTGGAATGCCTTCTGAGCAGAGAGAATGAAAAGATAGAAGAGTGTGAGTGTGCCGTAGGGAGTGGGGAAGCTTTAGTGATGATACTGTTAAGGTAGATTGTGCTAGTTTGTGAAGGGACTTACATGCCATAATCACTGAACAAACCTTCAATTTTTGAATAAGTGAAAATTTTACCCTGGTTCAGAATTTAAAATAGTGAATTGTCTCCGTCCCACCCTTGAATTCCAGCCACCTTGGTTTCCTCCTCAGAGGAAACTAATGGATAAAGGAGACCAAATGTCTTGAGTGTGCTTCTAGAGATAGTTATGCATATTCAGGCAGTTGTATTCCTCTTATACAAATGGTGACCTATTACCTTGTTTTGTTCCTTGATTTTTCCCCCCTTAACCTGTTTAGATGGAGAAGGCAATGGCACCCTACTCCAGTACTCTTGCCTGGAAAATCCCATGGACAGAGGAGCCTGGAAGGCTGCAGTCCACGGGGTTGCTAAGAGTTGGGCACGACAGAGCGACTTCACTTTCACTTTTCACTTTCATGCACTGGAGAAAGAAATGGCAACCCACTCCAGTGTTCTTGCCTGGAGAATCCCAGGGACGGGGGAGCCTGGTGGGCTGCCGTTTATGGGGTCGCACAGAGTCGGACACGACTGAAGCGACTTAGCAGCAGCAGCAGCAGCAACCTGTTTAGAAGAACATTTCTTATCAGTTTATGTAGAACTTTCTCTTTTTTTAAATTACATTTTTTTTCTTTCTGGGCCATACCACGTGGCATGAGCGGTCTTATTTCCCTGACCAGGGATCGAACCCCAGGCCCCTGCAGTGGAAGTACAGAGTTCTAACCACTGGTCCACCAAAAAAGTCCTATCTTCCTTTTTTTTTGAAATTGAAGTATAGTTGATGTACAATATTATATGTTATAGATATAGTGTTATAGATACAGTAGAGTAATTCACAATTTTTAATGGTTATAGTCCATTTACAGTTATTATAAGATATGGGGAATATTTTCTGTATTGAATAGTATATCCTTTTAACTTGCTCCATCCAAGCTTTCTCTTCTTTTGATAGTTACATGATGATTCACTGATGGTTGTAACACAGTTTATTTAACTAGACCCTTGTGGAAATACCTTAAGTTACTTATGATCTTTTACTAATTCAGGCAGTGTGGCAGTGAATGACATAGATATGTCATTTTATATGTGTGCAGGTACATTTATAGGATAATTTTTAGAAAGGAATTATTTTCGTGTTATATTATGTTCATGAACTCTGTTTCATGAACATTCTAAGCCCTGGATGTTTAGGCAGTGGAGGGATTTTAAGCTGACGTTTAACATGGATAGTTTTGAGCTTTAGTAAGACATCCCTGGTAGTGGTGAGGAGATAGATCAGCAAGTGAGACACAGGAGTTGGAGAGCCACCCATTAAAAATGGTTAAGGTTGCCTTCAAGCAGCGGGAGGGATGCAGATAAAGAGGGGACATTCTAGAGAGAGCGTCTTTATTATGTAATTTACATTTGGATTCATAGTATTCTCAACAATATGTCAGTAAAACAAATGTTTTTAAAACTATTTTACGTATCCTCAATTATTTTATTTATACTGTGTGCTTATCATTCCCATTTTATAGGTGGGATAACTAAGGCTCATAGAACCTTGAGCTAGTAAGTGGCAGGGCCAGTTTTAATTATGCAAATAAAATCACTTTGAACTGCATGACAGAATAACTAGAATCCTTATCAAATTTCAAAGAAGTCAACAATTTTATTGACACAGCAAGTTGTATCCACACTTTTTTGATCTCATGTGGAAGCAGGAAAACTCTAGAGAAGACAGAAAGAAAAGATCTAATTGAAATTGGAAGCTCAAAGAAAGGTCTGTAAAGGAAGGACTGACTATACTTACCCTTGAACTCAGGTATGCCAATGGTTTTTAATTACTCCAATGTGTATTCCAAGATGGCATGGAAAGATTTGTATGCTAAGATGTTATGCACAAAACAGCAGACAGATATGTTTAGAATGATCCCATTTTGTATTATTTTATATATGGAAGAGCATATACTAAAATGTGGTGGGATTGAGTCGTGGGATTTCAGGTTAAAATTTTTTGTTTTTCTTACCCTAATTCATGTTTGTCTTTTAACAGTAAACATGTACAACTTTTGAAGTAAAAAAAAAAGAGATAAGCAAGTATTTTCCCACATCTTTGTATCATTATTGTTTGCATTATTCTCACTGCCTGGAATTATTCTTCCTCTCCTGTTTAGAAGGGGTCCAGTGTTGATGTCACCTTCTCCATGAAGCTCTGTTTAGGTTGCTTAGTTGAAATTAGTCTCTAATTTTGCTATGTTTCCACGAGGCATGGCCATGTTTCCTATTAAATACCACCATGAATTAGAGCTGCTATACTGTGTGCGTGCCTGTTTGCACCCCTCTTCTTCCAACTCCACCCAGCTTCCAAATTTGAGTTCTAGAAACATGCAGTGTTCCCATTGACTCTGATTGCTCACACTTGATGGAACCTAGAATGTTGAATTGGTTGTATTTGTAGCAGTGCAATATTTTCCTCTGTCAGAGCAAACAAAGATAGATATAAATTCTGAGTCACAATCAGCAGGGTGATTTTTAAATTCTGAGGGCAATGATATATCTATGTACACTGGATGAATACTCTTTCCTAATTTAAGAAGGCTGCTGAAAAATATCTGGAGTGAAAGGAGCCATAAATAAATAAAATCACCTTTATAACTGCTGTATCTATTGGATCTCTAAAACCAAAACATAAAAGCTACATTTTACCCGAGAACTTTTATCTTGGAACTGGAAATTCTAATTTGGGTTGTTTGTTTGAAAGCTTCCACAGAAAGGCAAATTCCTCAGTCATGAACTCGACTGCAGGCACTGAGGAATGGGAATGCAAAAATAACCTTTTTCCCCGTCCCTGGAAATTGACCTCTTTTATTATGTTTGTGAAATAAACCTTTTCCTCATCATTTTTAAAAGTAGTGTTTTGTTGATCCTTCCATATCATCTCCCCACCCCCCTTTTCTTAAAGCTACTTGCCTAGATTAGGCTTTAATATTACCTGTTCTTGAGAGTTGTCTACTAATTTCTCACTCTCATCTATTACTGGCAAGTAAAGATTCTAGGATCAACTCTGATCTCAACACTTTCTTGTCCAGAAACCGGCACCTCCTCCCATTGTTTTCTAAATTCATCTAAATTCCTTTTTCCAGCTCTTTTTAAAAATTGAATATATTTGACATATAACATTGTTAAAATTTTAGGCATACAATGTTTCTTATCAAAGAAATATATTTTATATGTTCATATATTGCAATATGTTGCTGTTTAGTACTATTTATCACTTATAATTATAGTACAATCTTGTCTATCTTATTCTAGCTCTTGATGGTTATTACACTTTACCCCCTTTTGTTCATATTTCTTTATGGAGTAGAGAAACTAGCAAATTACAGCCTGTGGGCCAAATTTTATACTGCCCAGGAGCTAAGAATAGTGTTTAATTTTGAAGTATTTGAAAAGTCAGAAGAAGAAGAATATTTTGTGACGCATGAATTTATATAAAATTGAAATTTTAATATCCATAAATAAAACTGTATTGGAACACAGCCTTGCACACTTATTTACATGTTTTCTATGACTGCTTTCACACTGCAGTAGTGGTGAGAAGTGCTGGCACAGAAGTGCTGTGCCATATGACCCACAGAGCCTAAAATATTTACTCTCTGGCCCTTCATGGAAAAAATTGCCAACCCTTGACCTAGAGTCATAGATTTATAAAGTTGGAAATAAGACCTCAGAGATATTCTGCTCCAACTCTTCATTTTAAAAATGAGAAAGTATATTCTCAGACGCAGTCAACAGTATGTCTAAAGCAAGGTCCCTTTGGCAGTGGGAAAGCCATGATCAGAGTCACTGCTGGCCCTGTTTTCCCATGGTACCCTTCCATGAAGTCTGTACCAGCCTGCTGAGACTGCTGGCTGTTCATGAACAAACTCCAGTTTGTGTCACCTCCGCTTCTATGCATATGCTGAATTTCCTTCCAAGATGCCTTCTTCCCTCCAGAGATTTTATCCATTCATACCTTAAAGCTCATCTCAAATACTGAAGATTGCCCTTATCTCAGCAACTGGTTGAGCTCTCTGTCCACCTACCCCCAGTAATACTAAGTTATAGCTCCCCGATAGAACTCACCAGAGTCATTTAGTTCTGATGCTCTTCCAGGCCATAAACTTAGTAACAGTGCATCTGTATGTCACCTGAGGAAGTGTCACCAGCACATTGCCTTACACACAAAATTCTGAGGACGTAATGAACCAATCTAAAAATGTCAAGATCCAGAGGCACTTTCAAGATCTCTAATTTACTTCTCTTCTATTAAAAAAGAAAGAGAAAAAATGAAACAGAACTGAGTAGTATTTTTGATGGGATCAGCTATATAGAAGAGTTCATAGGGAATTTACCTACACCATGTTCACCTGGCTATTAATGAAGTATATACACCCTGGGAAGAGAACTTGGGTTTGTCCTAAGGAGGATTATCTAACTGTGTGATGATTATTTAAGCCTTTAGTATATTTGTTGATTACTAGGGCTTCAGTACTCTTGCCTGGAAAATCCCATGAATGGAGGAGCCTTGTAGGCTGCAGTCCATGGGGTCGCTAAGAGTTGGACACGACTGAGCGACTTCACTTTCACTTTTTCACTTTAATGCATTGGAGAAGGAAATGGCAACCCACTCCAGTGTTCTTGCCTGGAGAATCCCAGGGGCAGGAGAGCCTGGTGGGCTGACGTCTATGGGGTCACGCAGAGTTGGACACGACTGAAGTGACTTAGCAGCAGCAACAGGGCTTCCCTGGTGGCTCAGATAGTAAAGAATCTGCCTGCAATGTGGGAGACCTGGGTTTGATCCCTGGGTTGGGAAGATCCCCTGGAGTAGGTTATGCAAACCCACTCGTATTCTTGCCTGGAGAATCCCCAGGGACAGAGGAGCCTGGTAGGGTACATACAGTCCATGGGGTCTCAAAGAGTTGGACATGACTGAGCGACTAAGCACAGCCATAGGCTTATAGAAACTTTCTGCTAAGGTAGGAAAACACACAAATTCAACAATAAAAACCTTCCATGTTCTCTTTCAATCTCCAGGGATTTTCTTCTGTCATGCTTTCCATACGAACTCTCAATTTGGGATGACTTCCATTTATGAACTAAATATAGACATTTATTGCCCTGTAATGAACCATTAGGAGAATACTTGATGTTTAGTAAGGACTGAAGAGAAGAAGATTGTAATTTAATGTTTAGGTGTATTGCCAGCATTGTTTTTAGTTTTGTTAAAAAAAAAAAAAAAAACAAACTAGATGGATGAATGGACTCTCATCGTAGTGTAATTCTCTCAGTTCTATTTCTTCCTTTTGCCCAACTGGGAATAAGTTTCCTAAGATGATAGCGCCAGAACTTCCTAATGGGTTTAGTTGTCTGTGGCAACTGCTGAACAGATAGATATCTAGGCTGCAGTATAGATAGTTTGTATTAGGAAGCAAATGAAGCAAAAGGAAATTGACTTTAATATTCTTGTCAAAGTCTTTTTGATTAGACTGATTAGACCAAGGCTTTGTCTAATTTGTTACTGTTATATGAAGAACAGTGATGAAATGCAATCTGCAAAAGGCATAGACATGACTAGTATTGCTGTAGATGGTTGATAACTTTTTTCTATCTATACATCTTGGGCCAGTTTATTTCACTTTTCAACAAGTTTAAAACTAAGTGTGCTCAGCCCATATATAATCTCACTAAGTTATATTTATAATAGTTGAGAAGAAAAATAAAAACATTAAGAAAAGCCTAAAGGTAAAACTTTGGGGGTTTTATAGGTACTATAACACAGGAGTTTTTCCTATAAGCATTATATTGGGAGCCTTAACCATTTGACACATTAATATTACAAAACATTGAATTTCCAGTTCTGGTTGCTTGTAAGAAGCGTGTTTGTAGCTTGAGGTAAGAAATAGAATAGTTTTACTTATGGCCTTAATTGAATGGATCAGAGTGTCTTTGCAGCCTAGAGCCAAATTAAATTACTATACTGTAAAGTGACTGAATAATTTCCAGTTACCAAGCAGGATGGTTCCCAACAGTAGTAACAATACTTATTTTTGCCTTTGGGTTACTACTTCAAGTTTGACTGTACTGTGTGTGTGTGTGTGTGTGTGTTTTAAAGGGCTATATTGTTGATCATTTCTGATTCAAATTTGAAAGCTAGTTGTAGCCAGGTTGACTCAGTTGATCATCTCTAAGCAAGTAACAGTTAAGAAGCTTAAGCAACTGAAGCCCTAATGACCTTGACCCCTGTTTGCTGTGTAAATCTTCCAACTTCTGGGAAGGAAAATCAAACAACATCAGTTGTTTAAACTTCATCTTGATGGTTTATATTTGCCTGTTGTGAGCTTGAAGTTTTTCTTGTCCCTCTTGCCATCTGAAAGTTCCAAAGAATTGTAAAATCATGCAGAATTACAGCAGAAAACTTGAGACATCATTGAATGTGTCTTCCACATTTTTGAAAAACACAGAATAATGGTATTTGCGACTCTGTGGACTGCAGCGTGCCAGGCTTCCCTGTCTTTCACTATCTCCCAGAGTTTGCTCAAACTCATGTCCATTGAGTCAGTGATGCCATCCAACCATCTCATCCTCTATCGCCCCCTTCTGCTCCTGCCCTCAATCTTTCCCAGCATCAGGGTCTTTCCCAGTGTGTCTTCTTCACATCAGGTGGTCAAAGTATTGGAGCTTCAGCTTCAACATCAGTCCTTCCAATGAATATTCAAGGTTGATTACCTTTAAGATTGACTGGTTTGATCTTGCTGTCCAAGGGACTCTCAAGAGTCTTCTCCAGCACCACAATTCAAAAGCATCAATTCTTCGGTGCTCAGCCTTCCATACGGTCCAACTCTGACATCTGTACATGACTACTAGAAAAACCATGACTTTGACTATATGGACCTTTGTTGGCAAAGTGATGTTTCTGATTTTTAATATGCTGCTCAGGTTGGTCGTAGCTTTTCTTCCAAGGAGCAAGCATCTTTTAATTTCATGGCTGCAGTCACCCTCTGCAGTGATGATCCCCAAAAAACAAAGTCTGTCACTGCTTCCACTGTTTCCCCATCTATTTGCCATTAAGTGATGGGACGAGATGCCATGATCTTTGTTTTTTGAATGTTGAGTTTTAAGCCAGCTTCCCTGGTGGCTCAGATGGTAAAGAATCTGCCTGCAATGCAGGAGACCCAGGTTTGATCCCTGGGTTGGGAAGATCCCCTGGAGAAGGGAATGGCTACCCACTCTAGTAGTCTTGCCTGGAGAATTCCATGGACAGAGGAGCCTGGTGGGCTGTAGTCCATGGGGTCTCAAAGAGTAGGACACAACTGTTTATTTAACTTATATGCAGAGTACATCATGAGAAATGCTGGATTGGATGAAGCACAAGCTGGAATCAAGATTGCTGAGAGAAATATCAATAACCTCAGATATGCAGATGACACCACATTTATGGCAGAAAGCAAAGAAGAACTAAAGAGCCTCTTGATGAAAGTGAAACAGGAGAGTGAAAAAGTTGGCTTAAAACTCAACATTCAGAAAATTAAAATCATAGCATCTAGTCCCATCACTTCATGGCAAATAGATGGGGAAACAGTGGAAACTCAGTGGCAGACTATTTTTTTTGGCTCCAGAATCACTGCAGATGGTGAGTGCTGGCATGAAATTAAAATATGCTTGCTCCTTGGAAGAAAAGTTATGACCAACCTAGACAGCATATTAAAAAGCAGAGACATAACTTTGCCAACAAAGGTCCATCTAGTCAAAGCTATGGTTTTTCCAGTGGTTAAGTATGGATGTGAGAGTTAGACTCTAAAGAAAGCTGAGGGCCGAAGAATTGATGCTTTTGAACTGCGATGTTGGAGAAGACTCTTGAGAGTCTTGGACAGCAAGGATATCCAACCAGTCCATCCTAAAGGAAATCAGTCCTGAATATTCATTGGAAGGACTGATGCTGAAGCTGAAACTCCAATACTTTGGCCACCTGATGTGAAGAACGGATTCATTTGAAAAGACCTTGATGCTGGGAATGATTGAAGGCAGGAGGAGAAGGGGATGACAGAGGATGAGATGGTTGGATGGCATCACCGACTCAATGGACATGAGTTTGAGTAAACTCAGGGAGTTGGTGACGGACAGAGGGGCCTGGTGTGCTGTAGTTCATGGGGTCTCAAAAGAGTCGGACACAACTGAGCAACTGAACTGAACTGCGCAACTGAGTGATTTTAGGCAAGTCAGTTAATCTCTCCGTGCCTCTGTTCTTCATCTGTGAAATGAGATAGCAGTGGTACCTCCCTCATAGGGTTGTTTAAAAGGATTTAACGAAGTAGTAAAGGGCTCCTGACTTGTAGAATGTTCTTAATTAAAAAATAATTTTTTTAAGGATAAAATGGAAGTCACAAATGAGTACTGCAATGGCAGAGGGAAAGAAAAAGGGACTAATATTTATTTAGTATCTGTTATCTTTCCAGGCCATGACAGATGCGTATATATTAGGTGATTTACATGTGTATTGCTACATCCTTCAGCCATGAGAGACATTTTACTTTTTCCCTTTTACTGATAAAGAGATTCAGGCTCAAAGAGATTATTCCTTGCCCCAGGATACAGAACTAGTTTCAACAGTTTCCCTGGTGGCTCAGTGGTAAAGAATCTGCCTGCAATGCAGGGGATCTGGGTTTTATCCCTGGGTCAGGAAGATCCCCTGGAAAAAGGAATGGCTACCCAGTCCAGTATTCTTGCCTGGAGAATTCCATGGACAGAGAAGCCTGGTGGGCTATAGTTCACAGGGTCGCAAAGAGTCAGACATGACTAAGCAGCTAAAACTTTGAAGATTCATTCAAAAGCCCCAGTTCTTTTCCTACCTCTCCATGTTACTGTCTAGGATGGGCCCTTGGTCCCCGTTTTCCAACATAAAAACGGGTAATGTTTCAAAATTCGTTTACAAATTGGTTTGAAGACAGTGTTTTTCCGTAGGGACAGTATTACAAATGAACTAAATCTGTTAAGAAAAAAACACATTTGCAATTCTAGCTATTAAAGTAGAAAAACAGGAAAAATAAGAGTGTATTCTGTGGAATGCTTGGGAAAAGCAGATTTAGTTAGAGGGCAGTGAGGAAAATACACACTGTTTTTTGTTTTGTTTTTTTCCTGAAGAGTAATTTATTTTTTTTGGCTGTGTTGGGTCTTTGTTGCTGTGTGGGCTTTTCTCTCGTTGCGGTGAGCAGGGGCTACTCTTCATTGAGGTGCGAGGGCTTCTCATTGTGGTGGCCTCCCTGTTTGCAGAGCAGGGACCCTGGGTACTCAGGCTCAGTAGTTGTGGCGCCTGGGCTTCGTTGTCACATGGCATGTGAGATCGTCCCAGACTAGGGATTGAACCCATGTCCCTGGCATTGGCAGGCGGATTCTTAACCATTGGACCACCAGGAAAGTCTTAAAGACTGTTTTGATGCTGATGGGGCCTCTAGGATACTTTAAGGGATTAAACATTTATGGCACAGAGACAGCCTGCATTTGTAACACTTCCATAGTGTACAAAGCACATTCGTACGTATTGTTTCCTTATAATCTTATTTGAGATACATAGGATAGGTGGTAGAGTTGACCTAATTTCTCTTAGCAATATTTAGCTTTCCTTTTTTTTTTTACATGTTTTTAATCCATGGAGCTAGTCACCTTAATAGAGCCATAGAGGACTAGTTTATAGATATGTCGAATAAATAATGAAAAGAATGAAGGATCTTTTTGAATTAATTGTGGGAGAAAGTGGGTGGTGGAAAGTTATCTGTGCTGATGACCTGCTTTCTTGTTATTAAGAAATTGGTGGCCGCCCAGTGCGCAGGTGTCCATGGTTGTGTCCACAGAAGAATCTGGAGTTGAGGGAGAGAATGCAGTATTTGCGAATTGGAAGACTGTCCACAGTATCTTCATAAATAAGAGATCTAGTGAGCAAGGCTGCTCTACTAACATTTATCTAGCCTAATTGATACACTCAATCTCATGTTGTGTTAAAACAAGCAACTGCTGCCAAGGCAGCTTAACCCGAGTTCTAAGGAAAGCATGTTGCATCAGGTGAGCTTGTTTGCCGTTAGAATTTGCCACTGATGTAGTTCACCTGCTCTTTAACCTGTTCGGTTGTATTCTTATTAATGCACATTTAAGTTTTGGGCAATTGGTCAAAATTTGAACCTTTTAGGTGCTGGTGTTGTTTCATTACTTTATGGATTGTTTCATACCAAGAGTATTGTTGACATGTTTTAAAAATTTAATTTATGTTTTTCTGATATGAAAGCATTGCATACTCATTTAAAAAAAAAATCTGAAAAGTATGGAAAAGGATTGAGAAGAAAATAAAAATCATCTGAAGTTCTACTCTCCATGATGTAATTCCTTCCAGTCATTTTCTTTTGTTTTTTGAAGTGGATATATATTGGGGAGTGACTGAGGTGTTTCATTATTAGTGAAATATCTGAGGCATGGTAAAATTTTACATGATTCTCCTGATATTGGGGAGCTTGCCTTGTGTACTGTGCTAATTAAAATGGAGTCTTTTTGTTATATCAGGTGCCGCAAACTCAAATACCTGCAGAGTCAAGTAGAAAATGAGTGAATCAGGGGAGTTATAGGACACCAGGGAGTGGTAGAGACTGTGGCCAACTGGAAAGTACAGGCCCTGATTGAAGAATACTGTTATTATCTTCAGCTTATTGTTGCCACCTAGAAACAGGGCCTAATGTCTCCAGATTTTCCTGATAATCAATAAAATAGGTCTGTGGGTTGCACTTGTCCCATGCACTCCCATTTTGTCATTCCTGATATAAATACTTCTCAGTCTTTCTCATAGCTCTCATAAGAGCACTTTTAGAAAATATTTAGAGAAGAGTTGGATAAGGAATTTCTAAGAGTGGCTTTAGGAACTTTTAACTCTGTGTAGATACTGAGAGGGTTGCCTAGTATAGGAGTGAAAAACTCTGATATCCACAGGGACCAGAGAGTGACAGAAATGAGTGAAATGGTCTGGTTGTTAACATTTTAGGGAGTGATGCAGAAAGTATACTCCCCATATGGGACATTTGGGGTTCCTACACATTGTTTTCTTACTGAGATTCAGATCTCATATGGCCAAAGCTTTTGATATTTTAAGAGATGTCAGAAATTTGAATCTTTGTGAAGTTTTATTTTTTTTTTTTAAGGACCAAACAAAAATCACCCTTCTGTGATTTGTGCAGACTCAAATTCTGCACAAAGGCCGCTAGTTTGCAACTTCTAGCTTAGAACAGTTTCCCTGAGTATCCTACAAATCCTAGTTCCGCCATAGGCTAATAGGTATTAAGAAAGAAATAATTCTTGGTCAAATGAATTTGGAAAATGTGGGTTAAACAAAATGAAGCAGATTTCCTCTGACTGAAGGTTATTTAAGATCCTTTAATATACTGACATGCCTTGTAAATTCCTAAGAAGAACACGCAGCTCATAGACTCCATAGTTTCAGTTGTCTTGTCTCCACTCATTTCCCCCAGTACTCTTCTTGTCTCTTGAGAAAGAGGTGGCTTTCTGATAAAGGCTGGTTTCTACCTGCTCTTCAGAGTCTATCCCTACCTTTTCAGGAACCTTGCTTCATAACCAGAGTCTTGCTTCCTGCCTCTTTTTTTTCACTCTGTCAACATGCTTGATTTACTCCTATTTAAACAAAATAAATAACACTTTCCCTACATCTTACACAAATATTAATACCAAACAAATAATGGACCTAAATATAAGAGCTTAAATTATAAATAAAAAAATAAAGAGGAATAAGTCTTTTTGACCTTGGTTAGTCAAAACCTAAGATACTTTATCAAAAGCACAAAAAACAAAAGAAAAAGATAAATTAAACTTCATCAAAATTAAAAAGCTTTTGTGTTGCAAAAGACACTATCAAGAAAGTGAAAAGAAGACTCACAGACTGGGAGGAAGTATTTGCAAAAGACATATCAACCAATTAAAATATGAGTTAAGAATTTATTATTTTTATTTATTTACTGGTTGTACAACTTGGCTTGTGGAGTCTTAGTTCCCTGTCCTTGGCAGTGAAAATGCAAAGTCCTAACCAACAGACAGCCAGGGAATTCCCCTGAATAATGGGTTTAAATATACATTTCTTCAAAGAAGATATGTATATGGTCAGTAAGGACATGTAGTGTTGTTCAACATGATTAGCCATTCAGTTCAGTTCAGTCGCTCAGTCGTGTCTGACTCTTTGCGACCCCATGAATCGCAGCACGCCAGGCCTCCCTGTCCATCACCAACTCCCAGAGTTCACTCAGACTCACGTCCATCGAGTCAGTGATGCCATCCAGCCATCTCATCCTCTGTCGTCCCCTTCTCCTCCTGCCCCCAATCCCTCCCAGCACCAGAGTCTTTTCCAATGAGTCAACTCTTCGCATGAGGTGGCCAAAGTACTGGAGTTTCAGCTTTAGCATCATTCCTTCCAAAGAAATCTCAGGGCTGATCTCCTTCAGAATGGACTGGTTGGATCTCCTTGCAGTCCAAGAGACTCTCAAGAGTCTTCTCCAACACCACAGTTCAAAAGCATCAATTCTTCGGCACTCAGTCTTCTTCACAGTCCAACACTCACATCCATACATGACCACAGGAAAAACCATAGCCTTGACTAGACGGACCTTTGTTGGCAAAGTAATGTCTCTGCTTTTCAATATGCTATCTAGGTTGGTCATAACACCACTGTACTAGAATGGCTATAGTAATAAGAAAGGCAAATGATAACAAATGTTGCCAAGGATGTAGAGAAATTTGAACTCTCATACATTGCTTGTGGGAATGATCTAGCAATTAATTCTACATCTAGGTATCTACTCAAGAGAAATGAAAACATATGTCCACACAAAAACATTTACACTAATGTTCATAGTAGCATTGTTCATAATAGCTACAGTAGAAATAATACAGATGTCCATCAGCTGATGAGTGATAATAAAAATGTAGTATAACTATACAATGGAAAACTATTTGTCAATGAAAAACAATGAAGTACTGATACATGCTACAATGTGAAAGAAGCCATTCAGTAAAGACCACGTATTGTATGACTTCATTTATATAAAATACCTACACTAGATAAATCTATAGAGACAGAAAGTAGATTAGTGGTTGCTTAAGGCTAGATGGAGGTGGGAAAGGGTTGGGGATAAATGAAGGGGGGACTGCTAATCAGTTTCTTTTTGGGGTGATGAAAATGTTCAAAAATTGATTGTGGTGATGGTTGGGTTGTTCAGTCTTGTCAAACTCTTTGCGACCCCATGGACTGCAGCATGTCAGGCTTTGCTGTCTTTTACTGTCTTCTGAGTTTGCTCAAACTCATGTCCATTGAGTTGATGATGCCATCCAAGCATCTCATCCTCTGTCGCCCCCTTCTGCTCCTGCCCTCAATCTTTACCAGCATCAGAGTCTTTTCCAGTGAGTCAGCTCTTCGCATTAGGTGGCCAAAGAATTGGAGCTTCAGCTTCAGCATCCAGTGAATATTCAGGACTGATTTCCTTTAGTATTGACTGGTTTGATCTCCTTGCTGTCCAAGGGACTCTCAGGAGTCTTCTCCAGCACCACAGTTTGAAAGCATCGATTCTTCGGCATTCAGCCTTCTTTATGGTTCAACTCTCACATTCATATATGACTACTGGAAAGACGATAGCTTTGACTATCTGGACCTTTGTTGGCAAAGTGATATCTCTACTTTTTAATATGCTGTTTAGATTTGTCATAGCTTTTCTTCCAAGGAGCAAGTGTCTTTTAATTTCATGGCTGCTGTCACTGTTCATAGTGATTTTCCCATTTATTTGCCATGAAGTGGTGGAACCAGATGCCGTATCTTAGTTTTCTGAATGTTAAGTTTTAAGCCAACTTTTTCAGTCTCCTCTTTCACCTTCATCAAGAGGCTCTTTAGTTCCTCTTCACTTTCTGCCATTAGGGTGGTGTCATCTGCATATCTGATGTTATTGGTATTTCTCCTGGCAATCTTGCTTCCAGCTTGTGCTTCATCCAGCCTGGCATTTCACATGATGTATTCTGCATGTAAGTTGAATAAGCAGGGTGACAATATACAGGTGATGGTTGTACAACTCTGTAAATGTACTGGAAACCATTAACCTTTCTCTAGAGTTGACACTATTTTTCACTTTCTTGAAACTCTATCCCTTTGATTTTCATGACACAATTCTACCATTCCCTGACCCTGCACTCACACATTCCCTTCTCAGCTCTTTTCATCAGCTGATTCCACCAGCCACAACCTATTTCTTCAACCCAGTTAATTAAACTGAGGAATCATCTCTATGATTTCTCCTTGAACATTTGCTTATCTGCGTCTGAACATCCCATAGATAAGAATTAGTTTCTGTCTTGGAGCTGGCTGTCGTCCTCCGTTACAGGTATGACTGTTGCAGGAAGGGGGACCCCTCCAGGGCCCAAAAGTGGGCTCTTGTCTAACACTTGGAAGTGAATTGTCCAAGGAGACACATGAGCTGACAAAGCAAGAGATTTTATTGGGAAGGGGCACCCGGCTGGAGAGCAGTAGGGTAAGGGAACCCAGGAGAACTGCTCTGCCGCGTGGCTCGCAGCCTCGGTTTTTATGGTGATAGGATTAGTTTCCTAGTCGTCTTTGGCCAATCATTCTGACTTAGAGGCCTTCCTGGTGGCGCACACATTGCTTAGCCAAGATGGATGCCAGCAAGAAGGATTTTGGGAGGTGGTCAAACATGTGGTTCTCCTTTTGACCTTTCCCAAATTCTTCTGTTTGGTGGTGGCTTATTAGTTCCGTGTTCTGAGACCTCCTGTCATAAAATAACTCATGTGAATGTTTACCATGGTGCCTGGCCAGGATGGGCAGTTTGTCAGTGTGCTTCCCCTGACATTACCAAGTCACTTGATTCAGAAGTCTGGGCATGTCCGTTGCCCTCTATTTGGACTGAGTGTCATGTAGATGGATTTAGATGGATTTCTTACATCTGCCCTCATATCCATCTGTACTGCTGCTGCTTTAGTTCACTTTTAGTTTATCTTTTACTGAGACTCTAAGCTCCCTGAGGTCAGGGGCCATGTGTATTTTCTTCATCACTGTCTTAATACTTGGCACATGGTATGTTATATAAATATTTGATTGAATAAATGAATTAACAAATGAACTTGTATTTCTAGTTTTTCTCCCTCTTGTCCATTGTTTCTCCTGAGTTTTTCTTGTTGAAATATAAACCTAATATGTCTTTTCCTTAGAACCATAAAATAATTTCCCACTGCTTTAGAGAGTGAAGTCTAAGTACATTGCACATAGGGCCCTCCCTGATGTGGCATTTTTTTTCCTCCAGCTTCCTACTCTCTATACCTTTTCTCCACCCAATACCCTTTGTTCCAGCTGGGTAGGTCTATGTCCCCTGAACTGGCCATAATTTCACATATGCTTCTCCGTCATTGGAAACCTCTTCTTTCTTCCCCAAGTCCCATCACTCCTGGAGAACTCTTATTGGCCTTCTTAGAGTTTCTTTTCCTCTGTGAAGCTTGGATGTAACTCTGTTAGAGCATTATCTTGTCTTACAATGATTTATTTAAGCATTTGTCTTGTCTGTGAAGGGCAAGGCCTGCGTCTCACTTATTTTTTTGGTTCCCATCACACTCAGTGTTGTGCATGGCTATTATGTATGAAGTTCTCAGTAAGTGCTTGATTAAATGAATGAGTTAGAAATCACAGTAGGTTAAAGAGTCCTAATTTTTCTGGTATATGTGGCTTTTTAAAAACTTGGTTCTGAGACTTGCCTGTTGGTTCAGTGGTTAGGAATCCAGATCCATGGTCTGGGAAGATTCCATATGCCGCATGGCAACTAAGTCCCTGTACCACAACTACAAAGCCCATGCTTTCTACAACAGGAGATGGCACCGCAATGACAAGCCTGCGCAACTGGAGAGTAGTCCCCCTCAGTGCAACTAGAGGAAGCCTGTACACAGCATGGAAAACCCAGTGTAGCCAAAAATAAATTTTAAAACTAAATACATAGACATTTGGCTCTGGTGTGTCATTTTTTTTTAAACCCTGCTTCTGCTTTTATTTTTTAGCCACTCCGGGCAGCATGTGGGATTTTAGTTCCCTGACTAGGGATTGCATTCCCAGTCCCTGTATTGCAAGCGTGGAGTTTTGACCACTGGACCACCAGGGAAGTCCCTGGTGTGTCATCTTTGAATGATACAAAAGGAACCAGTGAGCGAGTGGATGGATCACAAGTCCGTCACCAACCATTGTAGGAAAACAATCAAAAGTGTTGCTGATATTGAAACACATACATTTTTACTACCCTTGTATGACCCACAGATAGTATTGGACATGGCTATGTATCAGAATGGGCTTCCCAGGTGGCTTAGTAGTTGAGAATCCACCTGCCAAGCAGGAGATGCAGGTTCGATCCCTGGGTTGGGAAGATCCCCTGGAAAAGAAAATGGCAACCCACCTCAGTATTCTTGCCTGGGAAATCCCATGGGCAGAGGAACCTGGTGGGCTACAGTCCATGGGGTCTCAAAGAATCGGAAATGTCGTTGTTCTGGTGTCATATCAGCTTTTTCATTTTGTTAGTGACTCAGCAACAACAACAACCTATCAGAATGGCTGTTCCAAATAATAGATTGATCAGCCTCATACTGAGCCAAGCTAAAAGGCAGATGAATGCATATTCCCTTGTCTGGTCACAATCAATAGGTCCGTCAGTTGACCTCATACCTTGGCTCGGCCCACTGTCACCTTAACTGTAAGTCAGGATTACGTTTTCATCATTTGTGTCTTCTTGTCTAAATACATTAGCAACTTCTGTTGATTACCATCTCCCTGCCACCATTTTAATATAATGCTCTATAGTTACCGCTTGTACAGTACAAATCACTAACACAAGTCCAACTTGCTGTGTTTTGTCTTCCAGTTTTCTTACACTTAGTCTCGCTAAGGGAGACATCTGCATTAACATACTTTTTAGTCTGGGAAGTGACTTGAATCAGCCAAGCTTTTTTTTTTTTTTGCTAAAAAGAAACCATATCTCTATTATTGAACCAAATTGAGATAAATAGTGATAAAAGAGTATAACAACAGCTGAAGACAAAAGGCTTCTTGCAAGTAACTTGGCACTAAAGTCACAGAATGAACAAAAGATATTTAAATTAACTATGGAACAAAGTAAGAGCTCTTCAAAAGAAACAAGGCTTCCTGCCAAGCCCCTAAAAATGCCCCCAGGTCTTTTACTCATTCACTACCATTATTTCAGTTTATATGTCTAAGGATGCTTTATTTCTTATCTCATTCTCTTTCACCACCTAGCAGACACATAGTTGGCACTTACTGCCTATTCATTGAATGAAGTGGAATTGGGCCTCAAGAGTTAGACGCGGTTCTCTGAAGAAGAAAATAAAAGAAATTATTTTAGCATTGAATAGAACCAAAAATCTGAGTTTAAGCAAAGGAATGCAGTTTGGAAGCCATAAAATGTATTTACTGTAAAGCTGGATTACTTTGAAAGGGTTGTTGTTGAATGCTGACCTGAAAAACCTGCTCAGAATTTAAGACTATAATATAAAACTAAGACCTTATATGTCATTCTTTTTTATTCATTAAAAAAAAAAAAAAAACCCTTACCATACAGGTCTTTTTTTTCCAGAGGGAATAAGGCTTATTTTAAGGTTAAAAAAATCAGGCATCTACTTTAGGCATCTCACAGTCATAAAACATACGTATAATATGTGTAGGAAATGAGAGCTATTACATTTTGTATTTATTAATCGTTTTATACCTTCAAAGAATTTGAGGTAGAAAATGAGATCATAAGGTAGAGAAAATAGATTTTCTACCTCAGAGAGCTAAAAGAGAGTTTGGTCAGCACACAGTAGACAAGTAGGGAGACACTTAAAGAGATCATGTAGTATGGAAGAAATAATTGAGTAATTTAATGATTTATTTGAGGTCACATAGTCATTTATTTGCAGTAGGGAATGGTAATCTACTCCAGTATTCTTGCCTGGGAAAAGCTGTAACTAGAAATCAAATCACCAAATTCCCACACATGTGCTCTTAACATGTATGTAGCAAACATTTGACATAACTTGTCAAGAATTATGATGACCTGGTACTGCACAGGTTCAAGAAGCATTTGTCAAGATTACCACTGACCCTCCTGTTTGCTCAGTTGTAGTCTGTATTAGGAAATCATACGCTTCCCCATATTAACGTTGATCTCCAGGAATAATGTTTTCCTATGAGCCGTGAAGATTCTTGCTAGTTAACAAAGGGCATTTTGTGAATCCCTTTCTGAATTGTTCTATTCTTTTTATTTGGAAAAAATGCCTCCTGTAGAAACTGTTTCTGTTTTGATAGTGTGGGGAGAGAGAAGGAAAAGTATTATCTCCTGGTTGATGGCTTAAAAACAGGAAGTTTTGTCTCTGGCTCTCCTCCGTAGACTTTTGTCAGCTGTTTACATATAGGAGATACCTTTATGGTCCTGCATATCTTTAGAAACTGGCTTCTTTGAAGTTCTTGACTTGATACTTGATAAAGTGATGGAACACCGAATTGAAAAGATCCAGATCTAGTACAAAGGATGACAGCCTTTGAATAAATGGGCAGGTTAAGTTACATACTCCTCTCTGCCTTCACTTTGGCATACAAAGCCCTTCCCAGGCTGACTCCAGTTAGCCTTTCATTTCCAGCCTGTTTTTCTTGTCTAGTTAACCGTGTGCTCAAACACTTCTGAGCCTTGGCCTGTGCTCTTCTTTGTGCTTGGTCTGTCTGATCCCTCTCTCCTCCACCTGGCAACTGCTGTCTCTCCAGGCCCAGCTCGCTTCTTCTGTGAAGACACCAAGTAGCAAAGGCAAAAAGCAACATTTACCTACCAGATGTATGAAGAGTGAATTAAGGAAGTCTGGAGGCAGGAAGACCAGTTTAGAAAACAGTGCAAGTTCCATAGACTGAAGTTGTCCAGTATGGTAGCTGCTAGCCACAGCTACCATAAATTCACATTAAATGAAAGAAGACAGTTTGAAAAGGTTACATGCCATGTGAGTCTAACTATATGATGTTCAAAAGAAAAGGCAAAACTGTAGAAACAGTAAAAAGGTCAGTATTTTCCAGGGGTTTTGGGTGGAAAGAGGGATGAAAACGCAGAACACAGGATTTTTAGGGCAATATCCTGCTTGATACCATGATGATGGATACCTGTCAATATACATGTGTCTAAATTCATAGAATGTGTAACACCAAGAGAAGAGTGTAATGTAAGCTATGAATTTGGGGTGATTATGATGTGTCAATTGTAGACTCATCAGTTTTAACAAATGTACCATTTTGGTGGGGGGTGTTGATAATAGGGGAGGCTATTGGTATGGGGGCGACAGAGGATGAGATAGTTGGGGCATCACTGACGCAATAGACATGAGTTTGGGTAGGCTCTGGGAGTTGGTGATGGACAGGGAAGCCTGGTGTCCATGGGGTCGCAAAGAGTCGGACATGATTGAGTGACTGAAATGAATTGAATTGGTATGGGGGCAGGGAGGGTATGGGGGCAGGGAGTGTATGGGAAATCTCTATATCTTTTCCTTAATTTTGTTGTAAACCTAAAATGACTGTTTAAAAAATAGTCATATCTCCCAATTCATCCCAGATGTAAAGCGTTACCATGTGTAAAATAGATAGCTCCCTGCATAGCCTAGGGAGCTCAGCTTGGTGCTCTGCAATGACCTAGATGGGTGGCGTGGAGTGGGAAGGAGGTCCAAGTGGGAGTTGTATGTATGTATACACAGAGCTGATTCACTTCATTGTACAACAGAAACTAACACAAGTTTCAGTTCAGTCCTTCAGTCGTGTCTGACTCTTTGAGACCCCATGGACTGCAGCACGCCAGGCTTCCCTGTCCATCACCAACTCCCAGAGTTTGCTCAAACTTATGTCTATCGAGTGGGTGATGCCATCCAACCATCTCATCCTCTGTCGTCGCCTTCTCCTCCTGCCTTCAATCTTTCCCAGCATCAGTGTCTTTTCAAATGAGTCAGTTCTTCGCATCAGGTGGCCAAAGTATTGGAGTTTCATCTTCAGGATCAGTCCTTCATCCAATGAATATTCAGACTGATGCCTTTAGGATTGACTCGTTTGATCTCCTTGCAATCCAAGGGACTCTCAAGAGTCTTCTCCAACACCACAGTTCAAAAGCATCAATTCTTTGGCGCTCAGCTTTCTTTATAGTCCAACTCTTACATCCATACATTATTGCTGGAAAAACCATAGTTTTGACTAGATGGACCTTTGCTGGCAAAAGAATGTCTCTGCTTTTTAAGATGCTATCTAGGTTGGTCATAACTTTTCTTCCAAGGAGCAAGCATCTTTTAATTTCATGGCTGCAGTCACCATCTGCAGTGATTTTGGAGGCTGCAATCACCATCTGCAGTGATTTTGGAGCCTAAGAAAATAAAAGTCTGTCACTGTTTCCATTGTTTCCCCATCTATTTGCCATGAAGTGATGGAACCAGATGCCACGATCTTAGTTTTCTGAATGTTGAGTTTTAAGCCAACTTTTTCACTCTCCTCTTTCACTTTCATCAAGAGGCTGTTTAGTTCTTCTTCACTTTCTGCCGTAAGTGTGGTGTCATCTGTGTATCTGAGGTTATTGATATTTCTCCTGGCAATCTTGATTCCAGCTTGTGCTTCATCCAGCCTGGCATTTCACATGAGGTACTCTGTGAAATGTACTCTGAGGTACTCTTATACTCTGCATATAAGTTAAATAAGCAGGGTGATAATATACAGCCTTGATGTACTCCTTTCCCAGTTTGGAACAAAACATTGTAAAGCAATTATATTCCAATGAAAAAGTCTTAATAAAAAAGGTTAAATTTAATGAAAGTGAAATAAAAGTAATAATTCAGTTCCTCACTTACACTAGCCATATTTCAAGTGCTCAGTAGCCACACTTGGTTAATGGCTGCTGTATTGGGTGGCACAAATTAAATAGAACATAAATAGAGCATTTCCATTGTAACGGAAAGTTCTATTGGACAGCATTGCCAAAAATCAATTCCCCAAGTGAAATGGCATTCATTCTACATAAACATGTTTTATGTGTACCTTAAAAATAGCCATTCATTGTATGTAACCTAATTATAGGCTGAGTGTATTGAAGATCAGAGCAATTATGGATACTATTACTGCGGTTATGAATGCAGCTTAAAATAATCAGATTTAGTACCCATCACTTCAGTACTTAAAAATAGCTTTTAAATAAGTAGCCCTTGAGTATGTTTTTATTGTCTATTTCTCTTCTTCCTGTACCTTTATCTTTACAAAAGAGACAAAATATTTTAATAGAATTCATTTTTTAAAAAAAATTTATTTATTTATTTGGCTTTGCCAGGTCTTAGTTGCAGCATGTGTGATTTCTGTCTTCACTGAAGCATGTGGGTTCTTTAGCTGTGGCATGTGGGATCTAGTTCCCTGACCAGGGATTGAACTCAGGCCACCTGCATTGGGAGCTCAGAGTCTTAGCTACCGGACCACCAGAGAAGTCCCAATAGGATTCATTCGTTAGTAATTACCTCTACTGGGGTCAGAATACTTGCTATTTGAAAAACTATTTCATTGTTTTGCCTGGTATATTCATGATTGTTTTATCTTTTTATCTTAAATCTTTGCTATATATCAGCCTTCTGGCATTGCTGCCTTTGAAGACATTTTACTTAATTGACCTACGTGTCATTTCAAATTTTTTTTCTCTCAGTCCACTCCCTAATTCCTACTTCACCCATTCCAAGAGCAAGTCCCATTAACTCTTCCTCGAAGAAAATGAATTCTCCATTTCTACTTTCATGTCTTAAGTCACTGCTGTCATTCCTCTGGATGACTATAGTAGCCTCCTAACTGGTCCTTCTGCTTCCTCTTGCCTGCAAAGATCACTTTTCCTTATAACAGGCAAAATGACCTTAAAAAAAAATCAGGACTTCCCTGGTTGCCCAGTGGATAAGAATCTACCTGCCAGTGCAAGAGACACGGGTTTGATCCCTGGATTGGGAAGATTCCATCCAGTGCAGCCAAAGCTTAAAAAAGAAATCAGATCAAGTCAGTCTGTTGTTTAGCTCTCCGGCTTCTTGTACTTAGAAAAGATTCCAAATATCTTAACCTGACCTTAAAAAGCTGTTTGTGATCTAACCCGCCTGCCTTCTTCTGAAAACCCAGCCTTATCACCACACCCCTCCTCACTGAGCTTTAGCCACTCTGGCCTGTTTAGGGCTCTTTGGGTATACCCAAACTTTCCTGCATTGGGTCATTTTCTTGCTTCTCCCTCTGGATTATTCTTTCCCAGCTCCTGCATATGTAGTTCTTCTTCAGCTTCAGAGTCTCAGCTCCAGTGTTACTTTGTCCTCTCTGTGGCTCCCAGCTACCCACTCCAGTATTCTTGCCTGGAGAATTCCATGGACAGAAGAACCTGGTGGACTGTAGTCTATGGGGTTGCAAAAAGTTGGACACAACTGAGCTACTAACACTTTCACTTTACACTTTCTTTCTCTTTTCACTCCAACCACATAATCTTCATAGCATCATCTTTACTAATACCTGGCATGATTTTTTGTTGTTGTTGTTTATTTCTGTGTTTAGTTTTGTGCTATCTCTGTCTACTCCCACTAGGATATAACTTCCATGAGGGCAGTAAACTTTATTTTTACTTCTGCTTTGTGTAAAGTACCTAGACAGTGACTGCACATGCAGTTGCATTCAGTATATGTTAATAATGTTGAATATCTCAATACTTTCCAGAGGAGATATAAGAGGAACTCCCCCCACTCCCCCAGTTTGCTCACTCTTTCTCTGCTCTTGTCTCTCTCTAGCTCTCGCTCTGTATGTGTACACATGGTGTGTAAGATAAAAGGGATTGTCATTTATCTAAGTGTGAGTATCTTTCTAAGCCCTTTATGCTTAGAATGAACTAGTGACTTTTTTCCTGAACTTCATCTTTTCCTTCATGAAGTCATGGCCTACAGCTTTTTGAATGGCTAAGTTTTGTTGGAAACTCTGGTGAACAATACATCTGGAAATATTCTGTCATGTTTTGATCTGAGAAACTCTAGAGAACTAGCTGCTGATCTGAAAGGCTTTTATTATGATACAGACTGTCTATTGTCTACAAAAGCACTGGCTATTACACAGTGGTATATGTGTCTTGCTTTTTTCTGAGCTATTAACTTGAGAGAAAAAAACTTGTATTCATTAACTCATGCCTGACTGGTAATTCTTGAGAATTATTTATTGTATTATTTATTGTAGCTGCTTTACTGTGCATTTGGGATTTTTTAAACTAGTTTTTCTTCTTAAAACTCAATAAAAAGTTAAATAATAGGATTGAGAAAATTTCCATTCTGGGTTTTAAAAATTTCATAAATTTCTGCATTGAAATCTGGTTCATATTTGTGATTTAACACTCCTAAATAGTTTTATATTGATAATAGGGTAAATTTCACTACCCCTTATATAAAAGTTTGCTTCTTCTATATTACTTTGTAATATGATATAGTTAAAGAAAAATTGACATCCAAGCCCTACATAGGAATGATTTTGAAGAAAGGGTAAGTATACATACCATTTGTAGTATAGTAAAAACATATAAAGATACACACAATCTGGTTAATGTGACAGTATTTTAAATTAAAAAAAAATTTTTAACCATTACTTTTTGGAAAGATTTTAGTATAAAATGACAGATAATTACTAAAATCATTTGATAGGAAATAACTGCACCTAAGTAACCCAGAGTAATATGTTAATATTACTTTTTAAAAGATAAAAATTTTATATTCACATTTCAGAAAATTAGAAGACAGAGTATACAGATACAGATTCACTCAAAATTTTGCAAGCATTAATAAACACATTTTGTTTTATATTCTTTCAGGGTTTTGGCCTTATAATAATGATTTAGGGGTTTGTTTTAATCATAGTGTACTTATTATTTTTTATTTATCCTTTTGAATGAATTATAACATCATAAACATTTTCCCATAGTGCTGAGTCTTTATAACCATTGTTTTAATGGCTGCATAGTACTAAGTCTAAAGATATATCTTAATTTAATTAACTGTTCCTCATTGTTGGATAAGTTTTTTAAAAATGTTTTTGCTTTTTTAACTAGCACGATAGTGAATATTTTTAGAAATATTGTGATTACCACACTTGGTATTATTGCTTATAGGGTATATTCTCATAACTGGAATTCTTAGATAGAACAGTTTCGTTTCTTAACACATATTCAGTTCAGTTCAGTCGCTCAGCCGTGTCCAATTCTTTGCAACCCCATGAATTGCAGCACGCCAGGCCTTCCTGTCCATCATCAACTTCCGGAGTTTACCCAAACTCCTGTCCGTCGAGTTGGTAATGCCATCTCATCCTCTGTCATCCCCTTCTTCTCCTGCTCCCAGTTCCTCCCAGCATCAGGGTCTTTTCCAATGAATCAACTCTTTGCATCAGGTGCCCAAAATATTGGAGTTTCAGCTGCAGCATCAGTCCTTCCATTGAATACCCAGGACTGACTTCCCTTAGGATGGACTGGTTGGATCTCCTTGCATTCCAAGGGACTCTCAAGAGTCTTCTCCAAAAACACAGTTCAAAAGCATCAATTCTTCGGCGCTCAGCTTTCTTTGTAGTCCAACTCTCACATCAATACGTGACTAATGGAAAAACTATAGCCTTGACTAGACGGACCTTTGTTGGCAAAGTAATGTCTCTGCTTTTGAATATGCTATCTATGTTGGTCATAACTTTCCTTTCAAGGAGTAAGCATCTTTTAATTTCATGCCTGCAATCACCATCTACGTTGATTTTGGAGCCCCAAAAAATAAAGTCTGACATTGTTTCCACTGTTTCCTCATCTATTTCCCATGAAGTGATGGGACCAGATGCCATGATCTTCGTTTTCTGAATGTTGAACTTTAAGCCAACTTTTTCACTCTCCTCTTTCACTTTCATCAAAAGGTTTTTAGTTCCTCTTCACTTTCTGCCATAAGGGTGGTGTCATCTGCATATCTGAGGTTACTGATATTTCTCCCAGCAATCTTGATTCCAGCTTGTGCTTCTTCCAGCCCAGCATTTCTCATGATGTACTCTGCATATAAGTTAAATAAGCAGGGTGACAATATACAGCCTTGACGTACTCCTTTTCCTATTTGGAACCAGTCTGTTGTTCCATGTCCAGTTCTAACTGTTGCTTCCTGATCTGCATATAGGTTTCTCAAGAGGCAGGTCAGGTGGTCTGGTATTCCCATGTCCTTCAGAATTTTCCACAGTTTATTGTGATCCACACAGTCAAAGGCTTTGGCATAGTCAATAAAGCAGAAATAGATGTTTTTCTGGAACTCTTTTGCTTTTTCAATGATCCAGCGGATATTGGCATGATCTCTGGTTCCTCTGCCTTTTCTAAAACCAGCTTAAACATCAGGAAGTTCACGGTTCACATATTGCTGAAGCCTGGCTTGGAGAATTTTGAGCATTGCTTACTACCGTATGAGATGAGTGCAATCATGCAGTAGTTTGAGCATTCTGTGGCATTGCCTTTCTTTGGGATTGGAATGAAAACTGACCTTCTCTAGTCCTGTGGCCACTGCTGAATTTTCCAAATTTGCTGGCATATTGAGTACAGCACTTTCACGGCATCATCTTTCAGGATTTGTAATAGCTCAGCTGGAATTCCATCACCTCCACTAGCTTTGTTCGTAGTGATGCTCTCTAAGGCCCACTTGACTTCACATTCCAGGATATCTGGCTATAGGTGAGTGATCACATCATCATGATTATCTGGGTCATGAAGATCTTTTTTGTACAGTTCTTCTGTGTATTCTTGCCACCTCTCCTTAATATCTTCTGCTTCTGTTAGGTCCATACCATTTCTGTCCTTTATCGAGACCATCTTTGCATGAAATCTTCTCTTGATATCTCTAATTTTCTTGAAGAGGTCTCTAGTCTTTCCCATTCTGTTGTTTTCCTCTTTTTCTTTGCATTGATCGCTGAGGAAGGCTTTCTAATCTCTCCTTGCTATTCTTTGGAACTCTGCATTCAAATGGGAATATCTTTCCTTTTCTCCTTTGCTTTTCGCTTAACACATATTAGCAAATGCTTTTCCAAAGAGAATGTACCACTTTACATTGCCACCAGCAGGGGATAAAACTATCTATTCCATTACAGCATGTAGCATTATATATGATTTCAAGTTGCTCTATGACTGTGTGGATCACAACAAACTGTGGAAAATTCTTCAAGAGATGGAAATACCAGACCACCTGACCTGCCTCTTGAGAAATCTGTATGCAGGTCAAGAAGCAACAATTAGAATTGGACATGGAACAACAGACTGGTTCCAAATCTGGCAAGGAGTATGTCAAAGCTGTATTTTGTCACCCTCCTTATTTAACTTATATGCAGAGTACCTCATGTGAAATGCCAGGCTGGAAGAAGCACCAGCTGGAATCAAGATTGCCAGGAGAAATATCAATAACATCTAATATGCAGATGACACCACACTTATGGCAGAAAGCGAAGAAGAACTAAAGAGCTTTTTAATGAAAGTGAAAGAGGAGAGTGCAAAAGTTGGCTTAAAGCTCAACATTCAGAAAACTAGGATCATTGCATCCAGTCCCATTGTTTAATGGCAAATAGATGGGGAAACAATGGAAACAGTGACAGACTTTATTTTCTTGAGCTCTAAAATCACTGCAGATGATGACTGCAGCCATGAAATCAAAAGACGCTTGCTCCTTGAAAGAAAAGCTATGACCAACCTATTGTCTATTAAAAGCTATGCAATTTAATAGACAGCATATTAAAATGCAGAGGCATTAGTTTACCAAGAAAGCTTCCAATAGTCAAAGCTATGGTTTTTCCAGTAGTCATGTATGGATGTGAGAGTTGGACTATAAAGAAAGCTGAGCACCAAAGAATTGATGCTTTTGAACTGTGGTGTTGGAGAAGACTCTTGAGAGTCCCTTGGATTGCAAGGAGATCAAACCAATCAATCCCAAATGTTCATTGGAAGGACTGATGCTGAAGCTGAAACTCCAATACTTTGGCCTCCTGATGGAAAGAACTGACTCCTTGAAAAAGACCCTGATGCTGGGGAAGATTGAAAGTGGGAGGAGAAGGGAATGACAGAGGATGAGATGGTTGGATGGCATCATTGGCTCGATGGACATGAGTTTGAGTAAGCTCCGGGAGTTGGTGATGGACAGGGAAGCCTGGCGTGCTGCAGTCCATGGGCTTGCAAAGAGTTGGACACTACTGAGCCACTGAACTGATGATTAGGGAAAACATCATGTTGATTACTAGTTAAGCTGTGTATTTTCATATATTTGGTTCTAGTTTCAGAGTTATAATTGCTTGATATATTTTCCCAGTTCCAGTAATGTCAATTATTTTCTGAATAGACATTTTAACCTACCTAACTGGATTCATGTACTTCGTGTAGTCTTTGAGAGATGTGGCAGTTTATGATTAAACATAAATAAATACACACATACATATTCTCAATGATGAATTTCTTTTTTTCACTCAGTGTGCTCAATGGTGCCTTCAAATTAATTACTCTAGAGAAAGGATTATATTTTATGTTTGCACTCCATATTGTTATCCAAGTATATTACGGAAGGAAATACAGGATCAATCCTGATAATTTAAAAATAAAACTAGAAATTATCTTCGAATCCAGAAGCTTAAATGATAGATTATTTGTGATTTTTCCCATATGTTTAAGTAATAGTTTTAAAAGTCTGAGAATTTATAATTGAATTGTGAATCTTTTTTTCCCTGTAGGTTGGAAAAGAGACTGTTCAAACCACTGAGGATCAGATTTTGAAGAGAGATATGCCACCAGCATTTATTAAGTAAGTAATTAAACATTCTTCTATTGCTAAGCAGAATAGTCTTTTTGTTAGGAAAGGAAAAATAGTGATCGTAGAAGGAAATTTTAAAATATATAAAGCTCTGGTAACAGTTGAAGTTTCAGTTTTTCATTTTTCAACACTCAAGTTTTCTACTGTTGATTTTATTCATTGGTGTTAAACATTTTTGACATAATTTTTAATCAAACTATGACTTCTGAATTTTGTTTTTCAGAGTGGAAATGATTTAGAAACATTCTGATTTTAGCATGCATGAGTCTGGATTATGTACTGAATACTTTTGCTCAGCAATAACTGTAGATATAAACTTAAAAAAAATATTGTAACATATTTCAGTAGCATTTTAAATTTAAATTTCTAAGCATTTTGACCGATCCTATCTAAAGTAAGCAGAGTTACTAACTTTTGATTAGTTAAAGCTTCTTTATGACAGTCAAGTCCTAAGTAAAAGTAAAGGCTGATGCATAAGACAAAAAAAAAAAAAAAAAAAGAACCTCTACAAGTCATTAAGAATAAGATGACTATTCGGTTAAAAAACAAAAGAGGCAAAGAATTTGAATAGGCAATTCAAACGAAAGGAAATCCAAATAGCCACTAAACCGATGAGAAAGTGCTCTATGTCATTAGTCACCAGAAAAGTACAAATTGTTCTATTATAAGCTCCTAAATTAAGAAGTCTGATGTTGTCCGTTGTTGGTGTGGATGTGGAGTAACTGGAACACCCCTATGCTGCTGTTGGGAATGTAAATTGGTACAACCACTTTGAGAAACAATGTGTCATTAGTAAAGCAGAAGATAGGCAGTTTCACTGCCTCCCAGTATGTTCCCTAAAGAAACTTATACCCTGGTACACTAGGATCTATATACAAGAATACTGATATCAACATTGTTCATGATATCATTTGTCTATCTACATTGGAATGGATAAAAACAATCATGGTATAGTCATCCGTTGAATATTAGTAGTAAAAAGTAATGAGAATATCTCATTTTAAAATGGTCAATTTTATGAATTAAAAAAAAGAATGAATGAATCTCAAAAATAATTAGGGAAGTGAATGATAGAGACAGAGATATATAGGTTGTTGTTGTTCAGTCTCTAAGTCCTGTCTGACTTTTGACGACCTCATGAATTGCAGCATGCCAGGCTTCTCTGTCTTTCACGTCTTCCAGAGTTTGCGCAAATTCATGTCTGTTGAGTTGGTGATGCCATCTAACCATCTCATAATATGTAGGTAGATTCCATCTATTTAAAGTTCAAAACCATGTAGAAATAGATTGTGTTGTTTAAGGATGCCTGTAAGGTAAAAAGATAAAGGTGAACAAGGAAATAATGAACACAGAAGTCTGAGTAGTAGTGTTTTGAGAATGAAAAAGGAGGGCTATATGAGGGAGAGAAATGCAGGGGCTTCTAAAGTGTTAATAATGTTCCATTTCTTGATTTAACTGTTCAGTTACATGAGTGGTTATTTTGTAATTATACATAGGCTTTTGCAATTTTCTGTATCTATATGATATATCACAATTCAAAATAAAGCAAAAAGTGTTCCTTTATTTTTATCTCCCTTATGCTTTATTATTTTCATTGAACAGATGCAAAATTTCACCCATATTGGTGCCTTATTTCTAACTTACTTGAGTGGGTGCTTCTACAGAACTATGTTTTTGTTAATTCTGCAGAATGTTCATGTGTTAGGAAGTAAGGTACCAGAAGCATCTGTTTTTTGCAGTCTGTTTTGTGGGAGTATCTTTTCAAACTTGCCTTCCTTGGACTTGGTGGCCTCCTAGGTTTCTTCCGGGTCTGACCAGTATGAGCCTACTTTATGTGCCATTTCATCATCATGGTAATAATTAAGAGTCCAATGCTGGCAGTTAAATGTATTATAATTAAACTTGTATTTAGTTTATAATAAAAACACAACTCTAGCTTATACCCATTTATCCCTCACCCCCTGGAAGGTACAGAGCTTGATGAGATAGTGTATAGGGAAATTCAATATCTGGTAAGTTAGACTTGATGAACCTATAAAAAGTTACTTTTAACCCTTCACATTCAAGTCTTTGAATATCATTTGATTGGTAAATGAATTTCTTTAGGAAACTGATTTCTGCTTGTTCCCAGAACTCAGTCTGTAAAGAATCTGCCTGTAGTGTAGGAGACCCAGGTTCAATCCCTGGGTCGGAAAGATCCCCTGGAGAAGGAAATGGCAACTCACTCCAGTATCTTTGCCTGGAAAATCCCATGGACAGAGGAGCTTGGCGGGCTGCAGTCCATGGGGTTGCAAAGAGTCGGGCATGACTGAGCAACTAACAGTTCACACTTCACTTCCAGAGATAAACTTTTGAAATACACTGTGTGCTGTCTCACAGGCTTCCTTGGGGACTTAGAAAAATTAAGGAGTACCCTAGTTGTGATGACATTCTCAAAAGAGTAGGTAACTTTAAAACAAAGCAAAACTTCGTTGATCACCCTTGGTGGTAACTAGGTCCCCAGCCCCTTACTCTGGTAATGGAAAATTTAAAGAAAAGAGTTAAGAGCTTCCTCAAAAAATTGAAAATAGAACTATCACATTATCCAGCAATTCAACTTCTGGGTATTTATGTTAAGGAAACAAAATTACTCATCTTGAAAATCTATCTGCACCCCTTGTTCATTGCAGCATCTTTTACATAGTCAAGATATGGAAACAATCTAAGTATTCATCAATGGGTGAATTGATATAGAAGATGTGAGATATATATTATTCAGCCATAGAAAAGAAGAAAAGTCTGCTGTTTGTAACAACATGGATGGACCCTGAGGGCTTATGCTAAGTGAAATAAGTCAAAGAAAGACAAATATTGTATGATTTATATGTGGAATATTTTGAAAAATGAATTCGTAGGTAAAGAGAACAGATGGGTGGTTGTCAGAGGTGGGGAGGTGGAGGGATGTGTCAAAAAGCACTGACTTCTAGTTATAAAATAAATAAGTCATGGAGATACAACGTAGAGCATGGTGAATATAGTTAACAATACTGTATTGTATATTTGAAAGTTCCTGAGAGCAGATCTTAAAAGTTCTCATCAAAAGAGAAAAAAAATTATAACTATCCTTTCTCTCCTATGTGTACTTTATTTCACAGTAACCTAATAGCCCTAATTGATGAGGGGAATTCTAACCAGTAAATGTGGAATAAATGACGAATTAGAAGTTGTCTTTGTGTAACATTTAATGAAACCATTGATTTAGGAAAGGATCATCAATGGATGAAACCATTTAGAGGTTTTAACCTTTATCATACTATGGGGGGAAATCCCTGGTTTCCTTGAGGAGTCAGAAGAAAACATTGTGTTATGACCAACTGAAGTAATTACTGAGCAGTTTTTTAAAAGTACATGTCTTAATATGCCACTCTCTGAAATGTTACCTGAAAATAACCTGGAGTACAGAAATAATATGACTGTGGTTATCAACCAGATATGGAGAAAAATAAATATTCTTTGGTTTAAAACATCAGGCCTCTTTATACTTTTCTTTGGAATGCAAAATGAAGCAAAAAATAGCTTTAGTAGATGCCTTGACTAGGATGGGGAGGGGACAGAGAGGGAAACAGATGGAAGCAATTAATGACATCCTTGGAACTGTTGAGTAGGACATTCTTTTGGGCTGTTTGGTTGATGTTTGGAAGTTTCCAGGGCATGATAGACTGGTGCTTCCTCTGCCTCCACTTTCACAAGCATTTCTAAATAGTGTCTGCTTTGGGAACACTAAAAAATAAGTTAAAAAATTTATTCTTAGATCAGTCTCTTCTAGATTGTTAAAATGTCAGGGCTAAAGAAAACAGAAGACTGGTGATCTATAGATGGATTTATACCTAAGCAATCTGATGTAGATGTAGAGATTTTTAAAGGGAAAGATGTCATTTTCAGATTCTTTGATTTTATCAGGTTTTGAGGGGATCTTAAAATCATAGTCTAATTGTGTGACTGGCAATTAAGGGGGCATGCTGGAATGTTACAGAATGTTTTAGTATCAGCTAAAGATTATACATTTGGGTTGTAACTATGGATAAGGGACTTCTAATGATTGGCAATTTGTTATTATAAAACTGAAGGCCATTTTAATATATAACAAGATTTGCTTTGTCACACGAAGACTTGTTCTTGGGTGGAGCAAAAGTTATCTGATCCCTGACTGCACTGGCAGATAGAGTTTACAATTTACTAATTTTACCGAAGATTGCATTAATAGCCACGCTGTTGCACAAGAGGTGTAGGGTTGCATGATGGTTGCCATAGACAGTGTGATCTTCATGGACTTCAGCAGTGCCATGGTCATGCTATACTGTTAAAATATTGCTTAGACTCACCCTATAAGAAGTCATTTGTTCCCTTAGAGTCTGGCAGCAGGAGAGTCAGCTGCTGTACTCCATGTTTTATTTTGTGTCATTGTCATCAATCACTGTTATCAGGCAGTGGCAGCAGCGATAATATTTATGTGCAATTGATTGATTAATGGGCTAGACACACTAATTGGTTAATTGAGTATTTACTGATGACTTTTTATGTGTGTCGTGTGCTAAGTCCTACATAGAATAGCAGTTTGTATCATTCTTATTATGAATGATCACTGGTAAGATGTATTACAAATTATTTAGTAATAGTGATAAAGTGCCAAAGTTTACAAGCGCTTGGTTTTTTTTTCAGTGTAAATTGATCATATTCAAGATCACATATATAATAACATCCCTCTCATTCCAACTCACTAGGTTTCAGTTTTTTCCTTTTACCTTTTATTGAAGTATAATATGTTCACCAGCTTTTTATTATGCTTTCTTTAGTGGGGGAGAAATTAGTGGAAATATAGATATTGTGGCTGAAAACTGTGCATAATTCCAGGTATACCCAAGAGGGTAGGTCATATATGAGAGTTTTATTCTTCTGTGTATCATGGAGTGAATAAGGTGACCTGCTATTACAAAGAGATTTTTTATTTCCTTTTTTTTTTTTCCTGCTCTCTTATTATTATTTTTTTATTTTATTTTTAAACTTTACAGTATTGTATTATTTCCTTTTTTAATATTTATTTATTTTGGCTGTACTGGGTCTTTGTTGCAGCACATGGACTTTCTCTAGTTGGTGGTATGAGGGCTCTCCAGTTGCTGACCATGGGCTTTGTTGCCCTGAGACATGCAGGATCTTAGTTCCCTGACCAGGGATCAAACCTGTATCTTCTGCATTAGAAGGTGGATTCCTAATCACTGAACCACTAGGAAAGTCCCTGCAAAGAGGTTTTTGAGAAAATGCTTTAAGAAGTTTCAAATTGAAGAGGTGTAAAACAGACTGATTCAACTGTAATAGAAGTTCTGAGGAGTGCTATCATTTTAGGTAGAAATAGTAGGAAGACGTTTCATGTAGGAAGTGGGACTTGGGTGGATAGCGGGAGGGAAAAAGGAGCATACTGGAAATGGGGACAGGTGTGGTGAGAAAGGAAAATACTCCAGGTGGAATGAATAGCATGAGTCAGTCATGGGGGCTGTGAGGAAAGGAAGTCACAGTGGGAGTGATGGGAACTGAGCTTGGGTAGCTGGGCCACATGATGCAGCCCTTGGAGGCCAGGTAGGGGAATTTGGAGTTGGGTGCAGGGAAACTTTGCACTTCTTGAACAGTAAGTAGAATGACAAAATGAAGGCAGTTTTTCAGGAAGATTCATAGCCGATACAAGGTGAATAATAGGTAGGTGTTAGTGAAGGAGAGTAAACTGTATGTCAAAACGACCAGATTCATTTTCTGTCAGCATGGATTTGCTTCAGGTTGATTTCTTGTAGGTAAAAAAATGTTTATGTCAAACTATTTTATTTGCCTCAGAAAAATTGCTGTTGTGGTATACAGTGGAATTTCATTCTTATTTCTGCAATGGAGCAGAAATGGATAAGGAAGGCAGTTCTTGACTCTTACCCAGGGGTGTTCAGTGTCTGAGCACGTCCAAAAGTGTCTGAGCATGTCCAAAAGTGTTACCTGTGAGGTAGTCTTGCGGTATGAACTTATTTAAAAGGGCACAGTGCATTTTGTCTGTTGGCAGGCAGATGACAGTTTCATTTAGAGCTGGGAGGTGTCGCCACTCTGTCTCAGGGCTGTTCTGCACAGTCTGCTTGAAATCATCAAAACTTGGATTGAGTCACTAGTTTGGACTATTTTTGAAACATATTGTAATGTTTATGCCTATCAAATAAAAGAATGTTCCTAAAATACTTTGTAAAAGGGTGTATGTGGTATTGGAAATGTACAGAATGGCCATTAATCATATTTCCTAGGAAATTGTCTTGTTTTGACCCTTAAACTTTATTAGGTAAGCACAATTATAGTCTGTATTTGATATAATTTTATCTTGACTGATATTCATGTACAAAGAAATTTCTAAAGGATTTAAACATGCTTACACTTAATTTAGGTCTCTTCTGACCAAAAGTAGTAGTGCTGTATTTTTAGATCACAAGCCCTCATAATTAGCTTTTTTCATTGCTTTGATCTTGAACACTCTGAATAATTTGTGACGAAATCTGAATTTTCAAACACTCTTCTTGGTGAAAGTGGCCAGCACATCTTTTTAAAGTATTAATTCTTTGATTAATACTCAATGCACTTTGCTTCTCTGGGGCTAAGGTGTGATTCTAATTTTTTTTTCCAAGTGTTTTTGTGATCCTTTCCATTGCTGCTTTAAGAGATTTTTGTCACTTAACATAGCTGACCAAGTAGCATCTGCCAGCTGATTTATTGCACCTTTGACCTAGAGCAAGCATTTAGACTTTAAATAGTTCACCTTTGAACTTGCCATATTAAACATAGTTGAGTACTACTTGTTTTTCATAGACTTTCTCAAACAAAAATGATTGAAATTTTGAGTCTTCTCAGTAATGAACTCTGAGTATTTTATTAACTTGTGGGAGAGTTCTAAACATGTTGGCAGGGATTTAACCCTCATTTTACTTTGTATACCTTAATAATTAAGAGGTAAACAAGTAATACTTGAAACATGCAATACTTTGGTTTCCATTGCCAACAGACTAGTCATAGTAACATGATTGAGGAAAACTCAAGGGGCCAAGGGGACTCACATTTATTATGTATTATTGGGTGAGGTACTTACGTATTTTTATTTTGTCATGTAATTCTGAGAACACCAACTTCAAAGTATTAATACATTCATTTTATAGATAAGAAAACTAAGGTTTGATAAACATTTTTTAAAATTTTATTTTATTTTTAAACTTTACAATATTGTATTAGTTTTGCCAAATATCGAAATGAATCCGCCACAGGTATACCTGTGTTCCCCATCCTGAACCCCCCTCCCTCCTCCCTCCCCATACCCTCCCTGTGGGTCGTCCCAGTGCACCAGCCCCAAGCATCCAGTATCGTGCATTGAACCTGGACTGGCGACTCGTTTCATACATGATATTATACATGTTTCAATGCCATTCTCCCAAATTTCTCCACCCTCTCCTTCTCCCACAGAGTCCATAAGACTGATCTATACATCAGTGTCTCTTTTGCTGTCTAGGTTTGATAAACATTAACTCACCTAAGTTTGCTCATGTAAATGGAAGAGCATGTTTCCTGTTGATGGTCTTGTGGTGTCCAAGTGTGTGTTCTTTTCATAATCTGACTTCCAAGAAGTCATGTAGTCCACCCCTCTCTTTTTTAGGCAGTAATAACTTTATGGGCTCTCCTAGTGGCTGAGATGGTAAAGAATCTGCCTGCAATGCAGGAGACCCTGATTGGATCCCTGGGTCAGGAAGATCCCCTGGAAAAGGGAATGACTACACACTCTAGTATTCTTGCCTGCAGAATCATGAATCATGGACAGAGGAGCCTGGCAGGCTATAGTTCATGGGGTCACAGAGAGTCAGACACGACTGAGTGACTTTCACATTTTCCTTTTTTTTTTTTTTTTTAATCAGTAAGAACAGGCAGCTGAGCAGCAACACTGCAAGGCTGTACAGGACCAGCCACCCCACCTTGCGGAACATGGTGGTCCTGAGCCGTGACGCCGCCTGGGCACAGGCGAGGAGCTCGCGCAGCCTCCTTTTGTTTTTTAACTAACTTTATACAACTCTGAGGATAACTATTTACAGTTTTCTTAAGTATTTCCAAAGGAGGAATTTTACGGATGTAATTTGTGATGTACTGCACACACAGTTCTTAACCTATATAGAAGTTAAAGTCATAATATTTTAAAATTAAAAAAAATCATAGAGATTATATAATCCAACTGCTTTATTATATAGATGAATTGAGGCCATTGGCTACCCCAACACTACCCTGCAAATATAAACAGAAACACTAAAAGTAATTAGTGACTAAAATTCCCTTACTTATTACCTTCACTATTGCTATAAAGGTCCATTCTCAAATTAAGACGTTCGCAAAATTAGCGCTTTTTTCCCCATCTACTTAAAATCTTTATTGTTCTTTTCTTAGTAGATGCAAGAGAACCTTATAAAAATAGCTCTATTTCTGTTATGGACAATATGCATATAAATGAGACAAGATTTATTTATAAAATAATATTCAGAAACTATACCTGGAGGATAATTGTTTTGTGTATTTTCTGTGCTACAAAGTAAAATGCCTTTGAAATGCATGTATAAATAATGTAAATACATTTTAGCTATGGAAAATAAATAAAATTCCGACATTAACAAATTGAAAAAAAAATAGCTCTATTTCTTGAATACCTTTTATGAGCTGGTACTTTCTTTTGTTGTTTAATGCACCTCATCTTGCAGATGAGGAAGCTGAGACTCAGTAGTTCACAGTAATTTGTTGAAAGTTACACAGTACATAAATGGCAGAGTTAAGATTCAAACCCTAGACTATCTGACTCCCAGGCTTGTACTCAATCTAGCATGCTAAGAATGTTTTTTGCCCTTCCTTGTAAGAATCTCTTCTCATAACATATTAGTTACTGTGAGGCTTAAATGAGTGAGATAATATATGTAAAAATACCTGAAAAAATTTTTTCCTGATTATTAGCTTCCTTCTTGAACTTCTCGATCTTTTTTTCTCAATCATTTTCTCCAAATAAACTCAGTTACTTTTTAAGCTTTTTTCATAGAAGAGTCTCCTCTAATTTATTCTCCTGTAGTAAGACCTTTTTTTAAAAATAAAAGTCATGATTGCTTGTTTTTATTGAATACTTTTTCTGTATCTGCTCAGATAATCATGTGGTTTTTATCCTTTACTCTGTAAGATGGTCTTTGGTCTACTCCATAAATATCAGCTTTTCTGATGGTGACCTGTATATGCATTTCTTTTTCTTTTTTGGCCACTCTGCATAGCTTGCTGGATCTTAGTTCCCCGGCCAGGAATCAAACCTAGGCCCCAGCAGTCAAAGTATGAAGGCCTAATCATTGGGCCCCCAGGGAATTATCCCACCTGTGCATTTCTGAGACAAACACTATGTGATTGTGATTTAGAAAAGAAAATGCAGTGCTAAATTCAACTTTAATATTTTTAAAAGGCTTTGCTTCTTAGTTCCTGAGGGGTCTTGATCTATAATTTTCTTTTGTTATTCTGTTTCTTACCCTGTTTTGTTATCAAGGTTATTTTGATCTCATAAAATAAGATTTCTAGTCTTTGAAACATTTTATGTAACAAAAGGATTGTCTATCCTTGAAAGTTTGGCAAAACTTGTTTCTAAAACTTTCTCTGGGTCTGGTGTCCTTTAGAGGAAGAAGAAATTCGATTACTCTTTCAGATTCCTTTTATTATCTAATTCAGGTTTTATTAAATTCATTTTGAGTTAGCTTTAGCAATCTGATTCTTTTCTAAGAAATTATCCATTTCATCTCTCCTTTTTTGTTCAGTATTGTTGACTTCTGCTTTTTTTCTTATCACTCTTATGGGGGGATTTATATTTTATTATTTTTTTCCAAAATCTGTTTCATTAAATTCTGCTCTTATATTCATTGTTTAGTTAAGTTTATTATATGAATATCTTATTTTCAATATTTCTTTTATGTTCAGTATTTCTTGTTTTTAATAAATATATTTTGAGCTCTCAGTTTTGCTCTAAGTCTGACTACAAGCTTGTAAACAGCTTATAGGTACTTACGCTGCTGCTGCTGCTGCTAAGTTGCTTCAGTCGTGTCCAACTCTGCGATGCCATAGATGGCAGCCCACCAGGCTCCCCCGTCCCTGGGATTCTCCAGGCAAGAACACTGGAGTGGGTAGCCTTTCCCTTCTCCAGGGGGTGTTCCCAACCCAGGGATTGAACCCACGTCTCCTGCATTGCAGGTGGATTCTTGACCAGCTGAGCCACAAGGGAAGCCCACTTACATATAGTAGTTCAGCCCTAAATATTTTGTAGTTTTGATGTGAATTCCTCTTACCTATGTGTATTATTTAGTAGTACATTTAAAAATTCCTTTTGCTACAGGCATACTTCAGAGATATTGTAGGTTCAGTTCCAGATTATTGCAGTATTTGCAATAAAGCAAGTCACATGAATTTTTTTTCCCAGTGTATATAAAAGTCATTTACACTATAGTCTGTTAATTGTGCAATAACATTATGTCTTAAAAAAAGCAATGTACATACCTCAATTTAAAAAATCTTATTACTAAAAAATGCCAAAGCAATTACAGTAATAACATCAAAGTTCACCATAACAAATATAATAATGATGAAAAATCTTGAAATATTGTTAGAATTATCAAAATGTGACACAGAGACATAAAGTAAGCAAATGATGTTGAAAAAATGGTGCCTACAGTTTTGTTCAACACAGAGCTGCCACAAACCTCCAATTTGTAAAAAACACAGTATCTGCTAAATGCAGTGAATTGAAGCACAGTAAAATGAGATATGTCTGTATCTTTTGATTGTTAATATTTCTGATTTAATTGCTTTATGACCAGCAGTCAAGATGTATTATTGATTCTTGGAAATTCTGTGACATAATAAGTGGTCACTGTTGGTAAGTATACTGTGTGTGTTTAAAAAGAAAGTGTATTCTCTTCTGCTTGGGTGTAGAGTTCTCTTTTTATCAATTAGACCAACATATAAATATTATTGATCTGACTTGTTATATAGTCTTACTATAGATCATAAATTGTTTATGATTAAGGTCTGTTGAAATCTACAATAATTGTAGATTTGTCAGTTTTCCTCATAATTGTCAATTTTAACTTTATATGTTTCAAAGCAGTATTATTTAGTCGTTACAAGCTTATGATTCTCTGGGTCCTAAATTATGTTCATTATTTTGTTACTAGCCTTTCTTAAGAATGACTGTTGCTTGATGTTAAGCCTACTGTTGACTTTTATTTCCAGATTTTTTCTTTTTTAAACCACATCTTAGATTTTGTAAGTTTTTTTCATAAGTAAAAATATTTTCTTATTGTGTCTGTGCTCAGTTGTGTCTGGCTCTTTGCAACCCCGTGGACTGTAAACTGCCAAGCTCCTCTGTCCACAGGATTATCCCAGCAAGAATACTGGAGTGGATTGCCATTTCCTCCTCAAAGGGATCTTCTCAATCCAGGGATTGAACCCACTGGATTCTCCTGCATTATCAGGCTGGTTCTTTACCACTGAACCACCTAGGAATCTCTTATGGTGTCTATTCCACTTCATTTGTGTTTAGGTATTTACACTTCTGCTGTGTCATTACATTAGCAGTCATTACATACTGGTGTAGAATAGTGATTGTTAACTTTTTTTCAGCATAAGACCTTCAAGTAATAATGGTAAACTATTACGAGTTAATTAAGAATATATAAGAATAAAGGTTACAATGAATTTATAATGTTTTAAAGTAGATTTTGATTTTACTTATCGTGACAACATCAACATACATTTGAAAACTACTATTTGAAAACTACTAGTATCTGTAATGGAGAAGGCAATGGCACCCCACTCCAGTACTCTTGCCTGGCAAATCCCATGGACGGAGGAGCCTGGTGGGCTGCAGTCCATGGGGTCGCTAAGAGTCGAACAGGACTGAGCGACTTCACTTTCAATTTTCACTTTCATGCACTGGAGAAGGAAATGGCAACCCACTCCAGTGTTCTTGCCTGGAGAATGCCAGGGACGGGGGAGCCTGGTGGGCTGCCGTCTGTGGGGTCGCACAGAGTCGGACACGACTGAAGTGACTTAGCAGCAGCAGCAGCAGCAGTATCTGTAAGACACACTTATTTCTATGTTTATCTGTTTCTGCCGTAACCCTAGCATGAGATGGAAGAAAGACCAGAGGAGCTGATGGACCTGTAAATAGCAGTGTTCTTGATTGAACCTTGTAGGCTCTGAATCCCCTCTTCCTTCACAGATGCTAGATTTGAACAGGAGGTGAAAGAAGATGGGGAGAAAGACTAGGACTAGTCATTCAGGCTTTAAAGGATACAAAAGGTTGTGACTCACACTGTCTTTCAAATAACCTGCCACCAAAACTTGAGGAGGATGTAACTTGGGCAGCAGTGACACTTCAAACCTTCTCATCCCCACCACGCTGCTTCTCTTTCAGTTATCTCTGGGCTTTGGTTTTGTTTGAAGGGGAAGTTGAAACTGGCTGCATAGCTTCTAATATCATATGAAATAAAAGAATTTAGTGAGCCTTTGATGTTTATGTGTGTTTTAGCTCTGTTATCTCAATGTACATGTTCTAGCAAAAACAGTTTGGTGTTGCCCTTAAAGGGTTTTGAATTTTTTCAGTATGACTCATGACTCATTGTGGTTTTTAATTTTAGTCAAAATTACTGTCACTGAGTTAGGTCAGGAAAGGAATGATTTGTGGATAAGCCCTGTAGGATCTTCAAATCTAGGAGCCCAGGGTTGGAACAGTGTGTTACCATGCAGCGTACACGTGGGTCAGTTGGTGCTGGGCATTTGCTACTTGAGCTAGATTAGAGTTTATCATTGAACTCAGTGTTCCTGACTCCCTCCTAAAAACTGTAACTGCTTGTGGCCTTCACTCAGGTTTCTGGATGACTAATGGCTAAGGCTCCCTGACCTTTCTCAAAATGGCAATGCCAGGAGCAAAGCATATTGGTTTGTCCTGGGTTGCCACAGAATGAGTCTAGCTTTTGCTATTTTAAAGTAAAATTTGTGCCAAATGGCGAGTATATAAAAGAATATTTTCTCATATCTCCCAGAGTCTTTTGAAATCTGTATATATATTATTGTCATTTCTTAAAAATTTTATGTATATGCACAAAAGAGATGAGGATAGACTGGGTTGACTACAGGCCATTCTTCCTGTTTGAGGGGAACTAGAAGGACTGTACTCTCAGTTGTTTATGCCTGGAATTTCATTAGAGCTCATTTGTCAGGTTAACAGTTTAAATGCTTGAATACCTAGGAAAGGCGGAATCTTTGAGGCATCAGCAATCGTTTTTACTGATCTTGGGTTAGGTTCTAAATTTAGGAAAGCAGAGGATATTTGAGTGCTTACCCCTTACCCTCAACCCCTGGCCTCTCACCCAGGCCTTATATTTGTGAAGGGCCTGGGCTTCAATATTTTCTTCAAATGATACCATGTATATAGTCCCAGAGGAAAAAAGGCAGTCTTAAAAGAAAATCTTTATCATGCAATTAAAATTTCTCAATGTAAAGACTTAAATATTCTACTATGTTTATAACCTTGTTTTGGCATTTCTTTGATGGGTTTCTCAAATGGAAGTGACCTGGCCCTTTCATGATCTCCGAGAGACCCTGCCCAGATAAGAAGGGAGGGGAGGTCTGAACATGCATTAAGAAGACAGCAGGAAGAGCCTGGCCAGTCGATTTTGCCTGTGAGGTCATTATGCCAGGGTCCGCCTGGTTGGAAATGGTCATGTTGGGTGCCATGGCTACAGTGGCGGAAACCTCATCACTAGCTGATTGTGTTCTTTCTTCCTCCCACCTGTTTCCTTCCCATCTACCAAGTGTTGTCTGTGCTTCAAGTGATCGGATGTGCTTGTGATCTGACCAGCTCTCTCTCTCTTGAGAGGACAGGTCCCAAGATGTAAACACCTGCTTCCTTGGATGTGCTCCAGGCTAATCCGACTTCCATGAAATCATATTTTCAGGTGTTCTGCTCCACAGCACTGCAGTCTTTAGCAAACAGAACACATTTTTTGTAATAGTGTTTATAACCTAAGTGACTGTACTGTCTAAGGTTAGGTTTTATTCAAATAGTGAATTTGATATGGGATAGTTTCCACCACCCCTCAACATGTGTTTTAGGGGTGGGGTGAAAGTTTAACTTGCTGAGTGTTTTAGAGAGCTTTCTGGTTTAAAGTTATGGAGCAATATATGTCTAAATAGGCCCATAAGACTCTCTCCTTTAGGGAGGCATACCTTGTTTTATTGCATTTAACTTCATTGTGCTTTGCAGATACTGTGTTTTTCACAAAGGTTTATGGGAACCCTGCATTGTCAGATGGTGGTTAGCATTTTTTTTTAAGTGATATAGTATTTTAAAATTAAAGTATGTAGTTTTTCTTCTGGGAATCATGCTATTGCATACTTAATAGACTACAATAGAATATAAACATAACTTTTATATGTGCTGGAAAAGCAAAACATTTGTGTGTCTCGCTTTATTGTGATATTTGCTTTATTTCAGTGGTCTGGAACCAAACCCTCGATATCTCCAAGGCGTGCTTATATTATTTTTTCCAGCTCTCTTTCTCTCCCTTCCTCATTTAAATCAGTGAGCTGGGATATGATAATTGATTTTGACAGAGTAGATTGAGATTATTTGGCTTCAGGGCGAGGGATTTACCCGTCCTTTGTAGTAGTTAACTGCCCTTCCCTAGTCAAAGCGGGTCTACTGCAAATGTTTATTATTGTTCACAGAAAGGACACTTGACTGTGTCCCTGTGAGAGAGTGAGAGAGGCACACACACACAGAGAAAGAAAGACAGGGAGGGAGAGAAGGAGATGGGGAGAATATGATTCCATGGAAAAAAGAACTCAAAGAGATGCTACTAGGAGAATTGTCATTATAAGTAGTGCTGAGCTTCTGAGGGCAGAAGCACCTTTTCTATCACAACTCTTGTAATCTCTCAGTTAAGAAAGAAGACTACTTCTACTTTTGTATCCCCTCAGCATGTGTTGGGCATACTTCTAAATACTAATTATTTGTTTATATATATGCCTCGTCTTACCAAGGTGGTAACCCCTTAAAAATAGGGACTTAAAAAAAAAAAGTCTAGGGAGTTCCCTAGCAGTATAGTGGTTAGGACTTGATGCTTTCAATGCTGTGGCCTGGGTTCAGTCCCTGGTTGGGAAACTAAGATTCTGCAAGCTGTGTAGCGCACCTTCCTTCCAGTTTAGTTCTAGGACTCATGTAGCATGTAGTAGGTCCTCAATATGTTAGATGAACAAATATATGAAAGAATTAAACTAAAGGAATTTAAGATTATAACTCACTTCTTTGATGATGCTGTGAAAGTGCTGCACTCAATATGCCAGCAGATTTGGAAAACTCAGCAGTAGCCACAGAACTGGAAAAGGTCAGTCTTCATTCTAATCCCTAAGAAAGGCAATGTCAAAGAATGCTCAAACTACCACACAGTTGCACTCACCTCACATGCTAGCAAAGTAATGCTCAAAATTCTCCAAGGCAAGCTTCAACAGTACATGAACTGTGAAATTTCAGATGTTTAAGTTGGATTTGGAAAAGGAAGAGGAACCAGAAATCAAATTGCCAGCATCCATTGGATCATTGAAAAAAGCAAGAGAGTTTCAGAAAAACATTTATTTCTGCTTTATTGACTATGTCAAAGCCTTTAACTGTGTGGATCACAACAAAATGTCGAAAATTCTTCAAGAGACGGGAATACCAGACCACCTGACCTGCCTCCTGAGAAACCTGTATGCAGGTCAAGAAGCAACAGTTAGAACTGGACATGGAACAACAGACTGGTTCCAAATAGGAAAAGGAGTACGTCAAGGCTGTATATTGTCACCCTGCTTATTTATCTTATATGCAGAATACATCATGTGAAATGCCAGGCTGGATGAAGCACAAGCTGGAATCAAGATTGCTGGGAGAAATATCAGTAACCTCAGATATGCAGATGACACCACCCTTATGGCAGAAAGCAAAGAAGAACTAAAGAGCCTCTTGATGAAGGTGAAAGAGGAGACTGAAAAAGTTGGCTTAAAACTCAACATTCAGAAAAGTGAAGATCATGGCATCCAGTCCCATCACTTCATGTCAAATAGATAGGAAACAGTGGAAACAGTGACAGACTTTATTTTCGGCGGCTCCAAAATCACTGTAGATGATGACTGCAGCCTTGAAATTAAAAGACACTTGCTCCTTGGAAGAAAAGTTATGACCAACCTAGACAGCATATTCAAAAGCAGAGACATTACTTTGCCAACAAAGGTCCGTCTAGTCAAGGCTATGGTTTTTCCAGTGGTCATGTATGGATGTGAGAGTTGGACTGTGAAGAAGGCTGAGTGCCAAAGAATTGATGCTTTTGAACTGTGGTGTTGGAGAAGACTCTTGAGAGTCCCTTGGACAGCAAGGAGATCCAACCAGTCCATTCTAAAGGAGATCAGTCCTGAATATTCATTGGAAGGACTGATGCTGAAGCTGAAACTCCAATAATTTGGCCACCTGATGCAAAAAAACTGACTCATTTGAAAAGATCCTGATTGTGGGAAGGATTGAAGGCTTGAGGAGAAGGGGATGACCGAAGATGAGATGGTTGTATGGCATCAGCAGCTCAATGGACATGAGTTTGAGTAAACTGGCATGGTGCGGTCCATGGGGTCGCAAAGAGTTGGACACGACTGAGCCAGTGAACTGAACTGAACTCACTTCTGGATGCAGTCTAGAAGAATCTTTAAAAATGTCTTGTGGCAGTGAATCTTTATAGTCTCTAAATCTGTTTTTCTCTTATTTTTCTTAAAAAAATTCAGCATAAGTTAAAACATCTTGATTAGTGATAATTGAAATCACATGAAACTGAATAGTTTGGAACCTTTCCATCTCTTAAATGATATGGTGTTATATCATGTAGTAATTTTATGAAGAATGGACTTGAGGGTTATGAGTGGGTCCTGTGAGGCTGTCATTGGTTCATTGATCTAAAGCAGAAGAGCTTTCTACTAATTTAGATTGAAGACTCAAAGGCAGAGAGAAACCTTAAAATGTGTTAGCTAATTGGTTCAAAGTAGCTAACTCATTATGATTAATATATAGTCAAGATTTATTTTTTAAAATTTTATAATTATTTAAGAAATAGACTTTATCCCTACTGTCATTCTCTAACATGCTTTTAAAAAAAGATTTGTATTAAAAAGCAGATCACTTTAAGAAGCCAGGCAGGTTGAATGTTTAAGTAAAATCTTACTTTCCATAGACAAGACAGACTCCTTCCTGTTTCTGCCTACTGGTTAGTCATGGTGGGATTTGTTTGGCTTTATGAATCTCATTAAATTTTAATGTACAGATCGGATGTCTTATTGTAGGTAGAAGGAAAGGATGCAGTGTCTGTTTTGGCCCTATCATTTTACCACACAAGGGAACCATTAGTGGAGAATCAAATTGATTCCTGTAAAGCTTTTCCATTTCATCTTTTCTTTTTCCTGTTTCCTTTCTCCATGATGGTTATTCCTTTCATTTATATTTTGCTTTCTCCAAATTTGAAACACTTGTGCAGAAACTATCTTTTCAAATAGTGCAGTGCAGTAGTTGCATTCTGTAGTGTTTATGTTTGCTATAATTTCATCAAGGTTCAGTTAACCTAGAAATAAGTTTGTGACCTTTTAAAGTTAATGATTTTGATGGCCAGATGATTTCATGATATCCTGTACTTGAAAAAAGTCCATTCTTTCATTCAACAAGTGTTTATTGAGTATTTACTGAATATTTCTTATGTGTCAGGGATTGTACCCTGTGAATACAGGAAAGATAAGGTCCTTGATCTTGCTGACAATGGCACCCTACTCCAGCACTCTTGCCTGGAAAATCCCATGGATGGAGGAGCCTGGTGGGCTGCAGTCCATAGGGTCGCTAAGAGTCGGACATGACTGAGTGACTTCACTTTCGCTTTTCACTTTCATGCATTGGAGAAGGAAATGGCAACCCACTCCAGTATTCTTGCCTGGAGAATCCCAGGGACGGGAGAGCCTGGTGGGCTGCCGTCTATGGGGTTGCACAGAGTTGGACACAACTGAAGCAACTTAGTAGTAGTAGTAGTAGTAGTAGTAGTAGTAGTAGTAGTAAGGTCCTTGATCTTGCTGAACTTACACTCTTGTGGGAGATAGGAAAAACAAAGCCAGGAGGGTTTGTCTCGTGAACACATAAGAGAGACACTTATATTATATAGTGTCACTTATATATTATATAAGTGACACATATTATATAGTATTATATAGATTTGCCTAGGTTTTCTGAAAGAAGAGTCGTTTAAAAGCAGCATCTAGTCATTTGTCAACACTGCCTTCTGGGTCAACTGTGTCCTCAAATTTTGAAGAGCACACGTGTGTGCTCTCTTATTCCTTTTGCTTTGTTGCCACCGAGAAAGCAATGTGGGTCACCAGCAGCTCTACTGGAGCCATTTGAGAAAATTTGGCCAGGGTTCTCACTCTTGCTGGTCTACTCAAACCAGCGGGGTCTGATCTGGAAATAATGAACTGAAGATGTGCAGCCAGTACTTGAAGGACATGAGCTTCTTTAACTTGGCCTAAATGAACTCCCTGTAATGGATCATCCAGCACATGTACCATATGCAGAAACAATACTAGCTCTTTGTATATAAAATAAAAGTTTGAAAGCTCAAAAAAAAAAAAGCAGCACCTAAGAGAATACATAGGGGTTAGTCAAGCAAAAGAGAGGAGAGAGAAAGAGGCGTTTCAGCTAGAAGGAATGGCTGTTAAAAAAACAAACAAAGAAACCTTGAAGCAGATGGCCAGTGCTCTTCAACTAGTGGTCTTTAGTAAGCATCTGACTATTCCTAAAGTGAAAGTCGCTCAGTCGTGTCCAGTTCTGCGACCCCATGGACTATACAGTCCATGGAACTCTCCAGGCCAGAATACTGGAGTGGGTAGACTTTCCCTTCTCCGAGGGATCTTCCCAACCCAGGGATCAAACCCAGGTCTCCTGCATTACAGGCGGAATTCTTTACCAGCTGAGCCATAGAGGAAGCCTGACTATTCCTAAAGGATTTTTGAGATACTTTGAATACTTTGAATATTCCAAATTTAAATTAGAAATAAATTTAAATATTTATTTAATTAAATATTTAATTATTTTAATTTAAATATTTTAAAATCATAAGTTTAGTTGCAAAGTATGTGTTTTCTGCCATATTATGTATTTTGTACACATCTCAAATGTTTCCATGTTAATTTAACTCTAATTTGTGGAAAACATTTGCCACAATATTGGCAAAAACCAGTCCTCATTGTCTAACTAGCAAATCAGATTTACTTTTTTTAAACTTCGTGTCTTAGAAAGTTCTTGCTTTACCCAGTCAATTATCTTTTAAAGATTTAAAAATAAGAAAAAAATGTGCTTTTATATTTATGCACATAGTTGCCATTTTGTGCTCTTCATTTATTTCTGTAAATCCAAACTTCTATCTGTTATAATTTTCTTCCTGAAGGACTTCCTTTAACTTTGTTTATAGTTCATGTCTGCTGGGTGATGAATTCTTTTAACTTTTGCATAGCTGGAAAAGTCCTTATTTTGCCTTAATTTTTGAAATATTTTCTTTGTATCCACCCAAAGTTCTTTCAGTGCTTTGCTCCACTCTTCTCTGGCTTGTATTGTTTCCAATGAGAAGTCTGTTGTTATTCTTATCTTTGTTTCTCTGTAATATAAAGTGTCTCATTTTTCTCTGGCTGCTTTTAATATTTTCTCTTCATTATTGGTTTTAAGCAATTTCGATGTAGCTTGTTGTGAGTCCTCTGATGTTTTTTGTGTTTGAGGTTTATGAAGCTTTTTGAACCTTGTGCTTTATTCTTTTCATTAAATTTGAAAAATTTGTAGCTATTTTTTCTTCAAATTTTTTTCCTGTCCCTTTTTCTCTCTTACGGGGACTTCAGTCACACACATATAGGCTGCTTGGAATTGTGCCACAACTCATAGATGCTCTGCTCATTTTCTTTTAAGTTTTGTTTTCTCCTATTTTAAATAATTTTCATTGCTATGACTTCAGTTTCAATAATCTTCGTGCAAAAAAGAAAAAAGAAAAAAAAATCTTCGTGCTATATCTTATCTAGTAGTAATCTATCCAGCATGGTTTTGTATCTCAGACACATCTCTAGTTGATCTATTTGAGTATTTTTTTTAATATATAATTTTCATTTATCTACTCAGTCTTTCCTTTAGCTTTTGAGCATATGAAACACATAGTAACTATTTTAACCTTCTTGTCTACTGATTCTGTCATCTGTCATTTCTGGGTTGGTTTTGAATGATTATTTTTTCTGTTCATAATAGGTAGTATTTTCATGTGTTTCTGTACGCCTAGTGAATTTCAACTGGATGCCAGTGTCCTGTTACTCTCACAACAAACACAATGCAATGCTTTATTTTATAGTTGTGGAGGTCTAAAGTCCAAAATAGGCTAGCAGAGTTGGTTCCTTCTGGAGATTTAAGGAAAGGATTCATTTCCTTGCCTTTTCCAGCCACTAGACACTGTCCGAATTCCTTGACTTATAGCCCCATGTCACTCCAACCTCTACTTCTATTACATCTCTTTTTGGTTCTTTTTTCAGATCATAGTGAGATAATACCTTCAATGTGTTGATAAAATAGTAATCAATCAGAATTCTGTACTACTGAAATAGTCTTTGAAGAATGAAGACAAAGTAGGCATTTTCTTTTTCTTTCTTTTTTTTTTTAGGCATTTTCAAACAAACCAAAATGAATACATTTTGTCACTAGCAGACTCATAAAGACACATCTAAAATATAAGGATGTGTGTGTATGTGCTCAGTTGTGTCTGACTCCTTGCAACCCTTGGACTGTACCCCACGAGGCTCCTCTGACCATGGAATTTTCCAGGCAAGAATACTGGAGTGGGTTGCCATTTCCTCCTCCAGGGAAAATCTTCCTGACCTGGGAATCAAACCCAAGTCTCCTCTGTCTCCTGCATTGGCAGGTGGATTTTTTTACCACTGAGCCACCTTTGATCTGAAAATATAAGGATACAGAGAGTTAAAGTTATATCCAATCGAATACAATAGTCAAAGCAAGCTGGTTTACAATGTTAATATCAGCAAAAAACATTACTGGAGATATAGAGAGGTGTCACCTCATGATTTATAGGTTCAAATTATAAGAAAGATATAATAATTGCAAATTTATATGTACCTAGTAAGTTAGCTTCAGTAAAACAAAAACAACTTCAAGGGGATATGGACAAATCTGTTGTTCTGGTCGGATTTTTGTCACTCAGTAATTGATAGATAAAACAGACCAAAAAAAATCAGCAAACATATAGAAGATTTGAACAGCACAGTTAACAAGCTTAAGTTAATGAATATATAATTCACCTAAAAATTAAGAGCAAACTTATTCTTTTCAAGCACATAGAAAATTATACCCTTTAAAATTACTAATTGTATGTTATATAAGTATCATCTCAAACTATTGAGATTTATCAATTTTGGGCTGTCATATTGGTGAAGATACCTAAGTTTGATTATACATTGAGTTGTTGAGACTGTGAGGAAGCAGGTATTCTTATCCATTGTGGTGGAAATGTAAATTGATAATTTCTGTGGATGGCAATATAGCAATGTTTGTCAAAACTATTAATGTCCACACATATGACTCAGCAGTTCAATTTCTAGATACTGTCCTACAGATATATACATTTAAAAATGATGAAATCCCTAGTGATCCAGTGAGTTAGTACTTGGTTTTCGTTCAGTTCAGTTCAGTTGCTCAGTTGTCTCCAACTCTTTGTGACCCCATAAACCATAGCACGCCAGGCCTCCCTGTCTATCACCAACTCCCAGAGTCCACCCAAACCCATGTCCATTGAGTCGGTGATGCCATCCAACCATCTCATCCTCTGTCATCCCCTTTTCCCCCTGCCCTCAATCTTTCCCAGCATCAGGGTCTTTTCAAATGAGTCAGCTCTTCGCATCAGGTGGCCAAAGTATTGGAGTTTCAGCTTCAACATCAGTCCTTTCAATGAACACCCAGGACTGATCTCCTTTAGGATGGACTGGTTGGATCTCCTTGCAGTCCAAGGGACTCTCAAGGGTCTTCTCTAATGCCACAGTTCAAAAGCATCAATTCTTCAGCACTCAGCTTTTATAGTCCAACTCTTAACATCCATACATGACTACTGGAAAAATCATAGCCTTGACTGGATGGACCTTTGTTGGCAAAGTAATGTTTCTGCTTTTGAATATGCTATCTAGATTGGTCATAACTTTCCTTCCAAGGAGTAAGCGTCTTAATTTCACGGCTGCAGTGACCATCTGCAGTGATTTTGGAGCCCAGAAAAATAAAGTCAGAAACTGTTCCCCATCTATTTGCCATGTGGTGACGGGACCGGATGCCATGATCTTAGTTTTCTGAATGTTGAGCTTTAAGCCAACTTTTTCACTGTCCTCTTTCACTTTCATCAAGAGGCTCTTTAGTTCTTCACTCTCCACCATAAGGGTGGAGTCATCTGCATATCTGAGGTTATTAATACTTCTCCCGGCAATCTTGATTCCCACTTGTGCTTCCTCCAGCCCAGCATTTCTCACGATGTACTCTGCATATAAGTTAAAGAAGCAGGGTGACAATATACAGCCTTGACGGTACTCCTTTTCCTATTTGGAACCAGTCTGTTGTTCCATGTCCAGTTCTAACTATTCCTTCCTGACCTGCATACAGGTTTCTCAAGAGGCAGGTCAGATAGTCTGGTATTCCCATCTCCTTCAGAATTTTCCAGTTTATTGTGATCCACACAGTCAAAGGCTTTGGCATAATCAATAAAGCAGAAATAGATGTTTTTTCTGAAACTTGCTTTTTTGATGATCCAGCAGATATTGACAATTTGATATCTGGTTCCTCTGCCTTTTCTAAAACCAGCTTGAACATCTGGAAGTTCACAGTTCACGTATTGCTGAAGCCTGGCTTGGAGAATTTTGAGCATTATTTTACTAGCGTGTGAGATGAGTGCAATTGTGTGGTAGTTTGAGCATTGTTTGGCATTGCCTTTCTTTGGGATTGGAATGAAAACTGACCTTTTCCAGTCCTGTGGCCACTGCTGTTTTCCAAATTTGCTGGCATATTGAGTGCAGCACTTTCACAGCATCATCTTTCAGGATTTGAAATAGCTCAACTGGAATGCCATCACCTCCACTAGCTTTGTTCGTAGTGATGCTTCCTAAGGCCCACTTGACTTCACATTCCAGGATGTCTGACTCTAGGTGAGTGTGAGGGATTATACCATCATGATTATCTGGGTCATGAAGATATTTTTTTGTACAGTTCTTCTGTGTATTCGTGCCACCTCTTCTTAATCTTCTGCTTCTGTTAGGTCTATAACATTTCTGTCCTTTATTGAGCCCATCTTTGTATGAAATGCTCCCTTGATATCACTAATTTTCTTGAAGAGATCTCTAGTCTTTCCCATTCTGTTGTTTTCGTCTATTTCTTTGCATTGATCCCTGAGGAAGGTTTCTTATCTCTCCTTGCTATTCTTTGGAACTCTGCATTCAAATGGGTATATCTTTCCTTTTCTCCTTTGCTTTTCACTTCTCTTCTTTTCACAGCTATTTGTAACGCCTCCTCAGACAGCCATTTTGCTTTTTTGCATTTCTTTTTCTGAGCCCAAATTCAATCCCTGGTCAGGAGACTAATACCTTGGAAGCTGCACAGCAGGAACAACAGAAAAGATGTTTATTCAAGGTGGTTCATTGCAGCAGTCTAGTAAATTATGGACTTATGGAACTGTTTAAAAGAATAGGGAGGTTCTTTGGATACTTCTATTAGAACATCTCCAAGTTAAATTAAGTGAAAAAATCAGAATGCAGAGAGTATGCATAATATGATCCTATTTATATTAAAAAAATGGAAGTCTGTGTTTTTGTTTCTTTGTGCATAAAGTATCTTTTTTATTGAAGAATACAGAGGAAATGGGTAACATTGGTTGCAAGGAGATGGCATTTGAATGCCTAGGAGATAGTGGAGGGAAGAAAAATTTTCACTGTATGCCTTAGGGTTTTATATATGTGTATGTTTTTTCATATGTATAGGTATATATATATATAATTTAAAATTAAATGTTAATTTTAATTAAAAAATTTAACTAAATATAACCAGTCATCTAACATTGTTGATCAAAAGCCACGTCAGTGAGGTCTTGCTCTTTGCTGATATTTATAATGTGCTGCCTTATGGCTCTGATGTTTGTGACTTACCAGAGTATGCTTCTTGAGAGTTAGTGTTTTTTGCATCTTTATATACATACTTACAGTGTCCATAGCCCAATGCTTTTTACGTGGTTGAAATTGATATGTTGTTTTAATTCTATTTATTAACAGTGCAAGACTGCCTTGTACTTGTGGACTTTTATATTATTTCATTTGATCCTCACAACTGCCTGTGGAGTGGGCTTTTATTTGTGTGGGACTTTTTTTTTTTGTGTTTTCAAATAAAAATGTGTAATTTTGGCTTAATATTTTAAAGTAATTTATTGCATGTGTTTATAAGTTACTCTGTGATAACATAATGCGTTTATTGAGTATGAAATTAGAGGAAGTGATCTGGTAGGTCCTTTTCACCTCTATGTAGAAGAATAGTTCAGTAAATGAATACATATTAGTAGTACAAGAGGATCAAGGTGAATATTTGCTTTATGCATTTTGGATTCCCTTTTAAAATGATCTCCCACCTCCAAAAGACACCTGACTTCACTGATCAGGTCATCCATGCTATTAAACTAAATTATATTAAACTATTAACTACTGGTTATTAATGCCAGTGACGGTTATGACCAACCTAGATAGCATATTCAAAAGCAGAGACATTACTTTGCCAACAAAGGTCCATCTAGTCAAGGCTATGGTTTTTCCAGTGGTCATGTATGGATGTGAGAGTTGGACTGTGAAGAAACCTGAGTGCTGAAGAATTGATGCTTTTGAACTGTGGTGTTGGAGAAGACTCTTTAGAGTCCCTTGGACTGCAAGGAGATCCAACCAGTCCATTCTGAAGGAGATCAGCCCTGGGATTTCTTTGGAGGGAATGATGCTGAAGCTGAAACTCCAGTACTTTGGCCACCTCATGCAAAGAGTTGACTCATTGGAAAAGACTCTGATGCTGGGAGGGATTGTGGGCAGGAGGAGAAGGGGACGACAGAGGATGAGATGGTTGGATGGCATCACTGACTCGATGGACATGAATCTGAGTGAACTCCGGGAGTTGGTGATGGACAGGGAGGCCTGGCGTGCTGCGATTCATGGGGTTGCAAAGAGTCAGACATGACTGAGCAACTGAACTGAACTGAACACCAGTGACATTTTAATTAACACCACTGTTTTATAAGGCTGTTTTCAAACAGTCTAGTTTGTCAAACAAATCCATTTGACTAGATGAATGAAAAATTTGTACATTACCTCATGGTTTTTCTTTGCGTTGCCTCCTATTTCTTTGGTTCGTCTGATTATTATTTTTTTCATTTAGCGCAGTGTTTTGGTATTTTGTTTCCAGATGTCGAATCTGAAACTGTTGTCAGTGTTTTTTAAGGGCAGCGTGTATAGGGTGAATAGTAAGGAAACGAAGGAGTTACAGAGATACAGCCCCCTAAAGTAAAAGGTCCAGAATTTCTTTTTGTTATGTTTTGTAGTCAGGAAATAATGAAGAACAAAGGCTTAATGCAGTGAGTGAATGAATGTGCTGCCCTTAATTGCCAATTTTAAAAGCTGGAAACTCTTGTCTATTTTCCATATAGGAAAAAAAATGTGGATTTATCTCCATTGACATCCATTGAATTTGCATGTGATATTCTCCTGCTTGGTTCTGCCAGTGAGTTAACTCCGTGTCCCTCCCCACAGGGTGGAGAATGCTTGCACCAAGCTTGTCCAAGCAGCCCAGATGCTGCAGTCAGACCCTTACTCAGTGCCTGCTCGAGATTATCTAATTGATGGATCAAGGGGCATCCTCTCTGGCACATCAGACCTGCTCCTCACCTTCGACGAGGCTGAGGTAAGGCACCCCGAGGCCCAAGCAGACCTCTTCCTGACAAAAAGCCCAGTCGTAAAGATAATAATGGAGGATTGAGGATTGTTTAGGATGAGAAAACGTTGACTAGCTACACATCTGAATCACTGTGTTTTCTACTTATCGTTAACACAATTGATTGAATACTATGAAATATATTTTCAGGTTCGTAAAATTATTAGAGTTTGCAAAGGAATTTTGGAATATCTTACAGTGGCAGAGGTGGTAGAAACTATGGAAGATTTGGTCACTTACACGAAGAATCTTGGACCAGGTTAGTCATATGCTACTTTTATAATACAATGTTCTATGAATTGTTCTTGGTTGATCAAGAGGAAAGGGGCACTCCTCCCTGCTTTTTTTGTGGAAGGTAGGTAATGATGCTTTGGGTTTTTAGTTATCTCTGCTCTCTTAATGGAGCTGACTCTGTGCTTCTACTGAAGAGAAATCATTGTCTCTGAAAGCTGAATCTGCTTTCTGCAAATCCTGGCTCTGTCTAATGAACTGAACTAGACATTGCAAATGTTGCTGGAGAATGTAGGAAATACTTTTCTATTACTGCAATGCTTAAGGCCACCCTGAATCCTGACCTCTTCATTCCACATTGTACAGCATTCCTTCACTGTCTGCCAGCTGGCCTGAGCTCTCTGTGACCTCTTAGCTTGCTAATTAGCCCGCCTGCTATTATGGATTCATGCCCTTGCTCAAGACTGCATAATATAATCAGACCTAGAAGGAGAGAAGAGCTTCTGTAGCTAAATCTCTGATTGTGTAGTCATCTGAGAATTAAATATTCAAAATACATGAACAGATACCAGCTTTTGGTGTTATAGACATATAACATGAACTTGAGGCTCCTTGAAGTATAAATGAGACTAATGATAAGACATATTAGATGTTTAATTTGTTAGTTTTAAGGATCACATATCATTTTATAAAATTCTTTTTTCTGACATAAAATGATATTTAATTAATAGCATTTTCTGGAGGTTCCAGTGCAGTCATTCTGTACATTTAATGGCAATTAAGAATTTCTCTGAGCTATCATTGAAGATCACTGAGAAATGCCTTTAGAGAAGTACCCTTTAAACTTGTTCATAACTATGAAGAAATCTTATTTCTTCAGATGAAATCTAATGTAAAATCTCAACATATGAAAGACAAAAATGGAGCTTGTGTGGATCAAGCAGGGGTATCCCCACCTTTCCATCTCCCTTTGGGTACCCCTTGAGAATCTGTGAAACTAGTTAAGAAATTCTAAGAGCAGTTTGAAAATCAAAGTATTAGAGACTCACATAGCACCCTTGAATAATAACCAAAGTAAACAAAAGTTTCTAGCAGGCTAACTCTGAAATACCAGATTGTTTCAAATGCTGTCATCACCATAATTACATTTATAGCATTTTTGTTTGTTTTTAATTATGAAATTGAGACCCCATCCTTATTTTGGGCAAATTGGAAAGTAGAGAAAAATTTATAGATGAAAACAAAACATGTTATTGTAATTCTTAACATTTTTTTCAGCTGCTAGATTCTTAGTACAGACACGCGTCATTTTATTGTGCTTCACTTTCTTGTGTTTCACACATACTGCATTCTTACGAATTGAAGGTTTATGGCAACCCTATCTGAAGCAAGTTACTGGTGCCATTTTTCTACTTCATGTCTCTGTGTCATATTTTGGTAATTCTCACAATATTTCAAATTTTTTCATTATTATTAGTTATGGTGACCTGTGATCACTGATCTTTGATGTTACTGTTGAAAAGATCATGATTCATTGAAAGCTTAGATGATAGTTGGCATTTTTTAGCAATAATTTTTAAATTAGGGTATGTACTTTGTGTTTTTAGACAGTGTTACTGCACACTTAATAGACTACAGTATAGTGGAGATATAACTTTTATATTCCCTGGGAAACCCAAACATTCCTATGTCTCACTTTATTGTGATATTCACTTTGTTGCAGTGGTTTGGAACTGAATCTACAGTGTCTTTGAGGCGTGCCTGTAGTAGGCTCACATGAGGTTCTTATACATATAGGCTCAGTGGCCAGGTACATGGCATGAAAACTGATATGGAAGCCAGGCAAGGTATTCCCCCGCTCACCACTTGCGAATTGTTTTTTTTCAAATATATATTTATTAATTTCAACAGTTTAAACATATTTGTGAATGTATGTCAAATGTGTGGAAAGTATGTCACATTTAGGATTTATATTTATTAAATTAATTTTAATGAGAAGAATACATTTGTCTTAAGTTAGAACTGTTCTGCAAAACTCAATGTCATAAATGAGAGAGTTCAGTGATAGTATGTATGTTTAAATAAGTGGGCAGTTTGGACTTTCATAGTAATTCATAGTGGATATAGGTTCAGAAAGCCTGACTCTGAATTATTTCACTACTCACCCTGTACAATTTATTTCCTGTGCCCCAGGAATGACTAAGATGGCCAAAATGATTGACGAGAGGCAGCAGGAACTGACTCATCAGGAGCATCGAGTGATGTTGGTGAACTCAATGAACACTGTGAAAGAGTTGCTGCCAGTTCTCATTTCAGGTATTTTCTGTCTGTACTTTATCTTACAGAAGAAAAAAAAAAAAGTGTTTATATGTTCTAAACTCTGGTGTTCATTTTCTTTTCTGTTTAGTTGCATGTCCTTCAGCCTGGGTAAAAATGCAGCTGGTTAGCTAAGAGCCAGGATTCATTTTCTTTAATGCTCTCCTCGTGCTCTTTGTGTGAAACTGCTCTCCTATTGCCTACTACTGTTCTCTTGAAGTTCTATCAGGCTCCTTTTCTTCTCTAGGAACTCTAGTTTTGGATGTATGGATCTTGACCCCTTTATTTGTACTTGGGAAAAAAAATTAGGAGCTGGAATAGATCTAGAACACTATATAGTAGAGAAGTGAGTCCATAATCCTTTCCTAGCTCTTCTCTATGTTGAAGAGCTGATGGTCTATACCAACTAGGATCACCTACCCATTGGGCAGAGCCCAGAAATGCAAACATGATGGCTGCTCTCTCAACTAGCAAAAGAGAATTGTGCTTATTAAGAGTCTCGTATGTATCAGATATCTCTAGTATGTATCACATATCTCGTGGTTTATGTAAATTTTCTTAGTCAGGTTATATGTTAGTTGGTTTAACTCTAAGAGGGTTTCTTTATTTTCAGAATCTTTTAAGGCATGTCACTGTAATTCCCCAGCTACTGCCTTCCTGCTTTGTCATTTTTCAGGTAGTGATTAAAATAGGAGATGTGAGTATAAGAGTTCAGAAAGCCCTTATATAAACTTGAAAATAAAAAATTGTAAATAGAGTCTTATAGTCTTCTCAAAAATATGTTTTTTGAGGCCAACTGTTCTATGTGGCAGGAAGGCTTTTGGGAAAAATATTTCTTTCTAATTTGGGTAACTCAATAAAATGTTGATTAATCTTTGTTTTTATAATTTTATTAGTTTATGAGAAGATATTTTCTTTTCCAATGTTTCGTTATTATTTTCTTCTTTACTTGTAGGGGTTAGATAGTCATTCCTATATGTTAAGAGAAATTATGGAAGATAACTCAACACTGGGATCTTCCACTAGGACTGAGGCAGCAGCATACTTTGGTTACAGTTTAACTGACAGTTTTTATCTTGTCCCATTAGGTTTGTGTTAGATGGGACCAGTGTTAGGCCTGGGATGGCAACTGATTTAGAAATAGTGGATATTTTGACTCTGGATCTTCAGTACATGCATGTTAAATTAGTTCCCTGATCATGATGTGGTGATGTTTTGTAACTTCAGTTTTCTTTACAGTGAAGTTTGCTGATATTGGAATTTTAATAGCAGACTTGTAGCGTTTATTTTCATATTCTTTTTAAGACCTTAGAAGCCCAAAACATGTTCAAAGTGTGAAGCATCTTGTGTGACTATTGTAATACAGCAAGATTACATTCCAAACTTAGTTTCTGATCTTTTGTTTATTTTTACAGCTATGAAGATTTTTGTAACAACTAAAAATTCCAAAAACCAAGGAATTGAAGAAGCTTTGAAAAATCGCAATTTTACTGTAGAAAAGATGAGCGCTGAAATTAATGAGATTATTCGTGTATTACAACTCACTTCCTGGGACGAAGATGCCTGGGCCAGCAAGGTAAGTGTTATTGGGGAAGAAATAAGCAACATCCCCAATTCTCCCCTCTTAGGGGTGTGATTGTCTCACATTTTATCTTGTAATTTCGTGCAGCATAAGACTACTTAGATATTATGAAAGTGATTTCTTCTTTATTTCATGAATTACTTGCTGGTTCTGCACTTTTCCTTTGTTTTCAGATAGAGCAAATAAATAGGTATGTGGTGAATGTTGGTTAAAAGCTGAGATGTGTAGCTTTTCTTTCAAACTGGAGTCTCATTTATTGAGTTGGTGGAGGAGTTCTGCTGTGGTGTATACTCCCCTGGGTAGGAGCCCTGCCTTTCATGTGGGTGGTTATTGCTAGGTTACTAAGCAAGATACAGAATATGCCTACGGCTGAATTTTATGGGAAACTTTTCTTAATCAGCTTTTGACCCAGAGAAATCTACAAAGGAAAATGTAGGCATTTCTAGGTGTGTCCCTTTATCATTCCATTCTCCCTAAAAAAGCTTCACTGAAATATTAGTTTTCACATTGTCTTTTAGTTTGAGGGGTCCCTTTCTCCTTGGTCTATAATTTCCTGTTGGACTCTACAAGGGCTGGTGGATTCCTCCTAGACCCCAGCAGCAGGGGTTTGAGGTGCTGCTCTGGCCTGCTTCTCCCTGTTTAGTGATTGGAAACAGAGACACTTCTCTTATAGGAGCCCAAGATCAGGCAGTGGGGGGAACCCACTGTCTCTAGGACCCAGCTTCCCCTACCGTGTGGGCCCGAATGGTATTTCCAGGGCCACCCAGCAGGCTGGTAGCAGACTGCAGAAGGGATTTTGTATGATTTCCCCTGGGTGTCCAGTAGGGCTCTGTTTGTCCTCTAGGACACCTAAAAGTTAAGGTCAAAGCTGGGCCTAGAATTACCAATTCTGTCTCTTTTATTGCCCAGGAAGTTAAACTAAATGTGTAGGAGAAATTAGTTAGATTATCTTAACCATGGATTTGTTTTCAGAGGCATGAAATTATTGAACAAGTCCTGAGACTATATTTTAAATCCATATGGTAAAATCATATAAAATCTTTGATATTTTACTTAATTTTGCTTTTGCATGTTTGACAACTTTCACTTCCCTGTTATGACTTCTTTATGCATCTTTTTTTTGTTCTCTTGTTTGTTTTATTCTTTTTCTCACGTTTAGAAGGTAAGCTTTCTCTTGCCCTTTAGTTCTTTCTTGCTTAAAAAGAGAAAAAGCATGTCTGTGAGGTTTTCTTGTGCTGTGTGCCATGCCTTATCCCGTGTGCCGGTGTGTAACACTGTGCTCGATTATGCGTCAGAATGTGACTTAATATGGGACTCGGGGCTGTGCTGGGCAGACTGTTTAGCTCAAAAGAAGCTGTTTTTTGGGGGGAAGCAAGAGGAAAGACATTAATATAGGATGTAAGGCTTTCTGTATTTGGTGGGTGCTTTCCTCTCTTTGGAGACTTCCCTGATGGCTCAGTGGTAAAGAATCCCCCTGCCAGTGCAGGAGATGTGGGTTCAGTCCCTGGGTTGGGAAGATCTCCTGGAGATGGAGGATCTCCTGAAGAAATGGCAGTCCACTCCAATATTCTTGCCTGGGAAATCTCATGGACAGAGGAGCCTGATGGGCCATAATCCATGGCCCATCAAAGAGTCGGACACGACTGAGCAACTGAACAATTCCTCTCTTTGAGCAGGCTCCTGGGAACTGCTTTGACCTGGTCATTCCCACTGACTTCTTTTGAGGGGCAGATTTCCCCATGAGGGTGACCCCTAAGTTATCTGTGGATCCTGCTCTTAGCAAAGGAAACTTCCAGCTGATGCCATCTCTGTATTTGCCTCTCGTGCCAGTTTCCTTTGCAGGCTCTGGAACTTGGCTTTTGGAGATGCATCATTGAGGTTTTAAGCCATAATGAAAATAAGTAGGTTAGAGAGTCTCAGTGAGGCACCTGTCCTTCACAGTAATCCAAGCCTGCAGAATCAAAAGGAAAAAGTCGGGTGTACCTAAAGTTTTTCCTAACTTCAGTCCCTGGCTCACTGCATGTTCTGCTGTCGGAGCTGTGAATCAGCCATCGTTCTCTATGACCTCATGTTCCCCTAACCTAATCTCTTTCCCTATTCTCTTCCCTTTGCTTCTAGCAGATGAGAAATAGTAAAAAATGAGGAGCAGGCACTGCAACCATCATGTTTCTATTTTCAGAGGGGGAAAGTCATCCATCAATTAGAATAAGTCACTGAGCTTTACTTTGTGAAAATTTGAGAGCTGCTTCTTTAAAGACCAAAACCAAAACTGTGGTCAGTTGAGGTTTTCAGGAGGAAGATTAGGCACTTGGGGGCATATACAAGGGAAATAGACCTGGTCCCCACTGTGTCACAGTCTAATAGCCGTCTCAGTTTTATGCTGATCTGGAAGGAATCAGACTGTTAGGATACTGTAAAACTATCAGAATTAAAGGAAATAAATAAAATTAGCCCAGCCAAAAGAAACTTAAGTACAAAATGACATCAGAATGAGCAATGAATATTTATTTTTTAACTTCTTTTTGCTTTTGTTATGCATTTACCTGATTCAAAAATCAAAATGCTATAAAAAGATATATATGACATAGCTAACTCTCATCCCAATCCCTTTCCACTCTATCTCACTTACCCCCTAAGAGTAATTGTTTTTATTAGTTGCAAGAATATTTAGAAAAAAATTTTACCCTGAAAATGGAAGTCAGTAACTAGGATTTTAGTTATTTTTCAGTTCAGTAGCGTTATGCATCTTTCATTGCTCACCTGTAAGCAGTGAATTAATCAGACCGTGTGTCTGTCTGTGACCCCTGGGTTCCCATTCTGTTTAATACATGAAATATTTTTACCTCCTCTCACGCCCTACCTATAAAGAATTAACTTTGTCTTACCATACTTGTTTCATGCCTCCCCATTGGTGCAGTTTTCTCCTGGAAAGTGATGATTCCTCTAGAAAAGTGGGGGAAGAAAGTAAGTGGAAAAAATGCTTGGTAAAAGTGCGTTTTGCCGAATAAATTAAGATTTTAAAGAGGCAGTGCAATAGCTGACTATTTTATGTTTTATACCTACATTCAGATGGCAGATTTACAAATTTAAAAGTACTTTGACTTTAAACCCTTCCTTTTATTTTGAAAATAAAAATCCCCCCCCGAAGTCAATAATCATCTTATAATGATTATTAAAAACTAGTTTAGCATTTTTTCTGAGTATACATTATGCGACAAAAAAGTTTAGGGATTGAACAGGATTCACATTTTACCCTTTGTAAATTTAGCAATATATATTAATCTTTTTTTGGTGTTTATATTACTTGTATTTTGACGCATGTTGAGAATAAAGAGGAAGTGAGAAAAATTTTAAAAATGTTTCGTTACTGAGAATTTTTGAACCCTATGAGGTGTTCCTGTTACTGCACCCTGAGTCAGTTATTCAGAATTTGTCCCTGTGGTGTATCTCCTCCCACTGTGGGCCTAGGTTGGTGGTGGGTAAATGTAGTGAGTGACTCAGATGTCTTTGTGCAGATTAGAGTACCAAAGAAGGAAATACTGCTTAGAACATGTGATCCTATAATACTTTCCCTTACTGCAGACCATTGGGGTTTAAGTGTTGATTTTTATTTCAATTTTGAAAAAATAAGGTTACATATGAGGTTTTTATGAGTCTTTTAATGTGATACAATATTAGTATTCTAGTATGCAGCTAACACAACAAAGGATTTATCTCTTAGAGTCTGAAACAAATAGTTAATTTAAGCGTTTATATATCTTACCCTCTCCCCCAACCAAAGGAGCAAAGCCCACCACGTTAAACTGACATTTCCCTTCTGATCCAAGTGATCTTTTAGTTGATACAACAGATTGTGTGCACATAGGTGGTGCGGACTTGTAGCACTGAGAAGGTATTCTTAGAGATGAGGAACTGGTGCCTGGGAGGCTTGCCTGGAGATTCAGGGCTAGACAACTTTCTCTCCATGGTTAAATGTAGTTTACAAGATTTTGTGTTACTGTCCAATTTAACTTTCCAAAAACATCTTTGTTTAAAATATGGATTTGGAGTTAGAGATGTGGTCAGAAGTGGAATGGAGTGGGAAGGGTGGGGACAGAAGGTGTTAGTGGAAAAAGGAGAGTAGGTTGGGCAGTGAATGAGAGGGGTCCTTAGTCCCATATTTAAAATTTTCAAGAGCATGGGATTGCAGGAGCTCACTTTTCCTACCACACGTCCTCTTGACTGTTTGTGGGAGGAACTCAGTGGTTCTTGGTATTAATATTATTCAGTGTTCTTTAGGTCTAACTCTGTATTAAATTTCAGAAGTATTTCAGTTCCTGGAAAAGCATGGAAAAAGGAGTCTTTTAGGTTGACCTTCTGACTTTCAGTATGTGTGGCAGAGTTTCAAGGAACTGTGTTTCTTTTCATTTAAAACCTGAACTCCTGAGAGTTTTACAATAAAAGGAACCAGAGCAGGAAGGGCCAGAACCCTGCTAGCTGTCCCCAGAGCTGCACAACTATATCTGATCTTTTTTGTATTCACTAAACAAAACAAAACAAAACCCAACAACAACAACAAACAGAGAAGAGGTTGGTGAAGACTTTTCTCTTTCCCAAATTTGAGATATTATAGAGAAAAGTACTTAGTGAAGGTGCAGTTTTTTTCTCTTCTATTTCATACCCAGAGTGTACTCTGGGTACTTAGACCTACATGGCAAGGTTTAACTAAAAGCTCTGTGGTACATAATGTAGTTGGCCACAGAGTTATGGTTATTTTCATCCTTTATAAATGTCTCAAAATTGCTTCTCAAAAATGTCTCAAAAATGAATTTGATTTGTAGTTGAATTTGTTTATATTATATCTAGTGTTAGTATACTTCTATTGTTGCTTATGTCAGAATTCTGTTACTTCCATAATAAACAATCCCCTTCAAAAGAAATTCTTATGACATTCTTAGGACACCAAAATGTATGTTCCTATAGACATTTTTGCTTTTAATGTGGTTGGTCAAAAAGGTTGTTGGGGACTTGAACAAACTTTTTGGTCAACCCAATAGATATGACATTTAAATGTATTGTGTTTAAATGATTATTTACAACTTATTCCAGAAAGAATTTAATGTGGCCCTCCCATTGACTGTTTTAAATCTCCAAAATTGTCTAAAATTTATTCTGTTAAAGTTTTGCTAACTAATTGAATTTCCCAGTTTAAAAATGCATCTTCATTGCATATTTGCCATTGATTCTTTTCAGGAGAAAATGATAGTAATTATAAGAAATAATGTTAACTTCTTCATATTGTCACATCTCCTCAGGACCAAATTAGTCACATCCTTAGAGTCAGATTCTTTCCTTGAAGTGTAGTAGCCATGCTCTATTAGGGAGAGAAAAAACAGTGATTTTTGAGGATACTGAATGCTGAGCAAAACCGGTTTTTCTATTGTGTTTCAAATCATTTTTGGGCAGTGGTGAGTAAAAGCAGTCATTTAGGTTAGTAAGAATTATGAATTTGATTTATAGAGCTAATTTTCTGGGCAGTGGCAGTATTAATCAATCCAAAATTGGCAAAGCAAAAGATTTGCTGACTACTGTAAAAGGTTAGTGGAATCTTTGACAACTCTCTTTGGTAAAAGAGAAAAAAATTCTTGAATTTCATCTAACAGAAAATAATGAGATTTGAGATCAAATGGGGCTTCTAGAACTGAGCCCCTTAATTTAAAATTGAAGTTAAATGAAGCAATGAGGGAAAAAATGGCTAAAGTAGAACCTAAGATGCAAGAAATGCTCAATTAAGGTTAGTTTCCCAACTAATAGCTATTAATGCTAGAGTAGACACTAGAAAATTTCTGATCTTTGTTTCTTCTTAAATTTAGATTTTGAAATATAATAAATATCTATTGAATTTTTCACTGAATATATATGTGTATTAGAGAAATGGTTATTAAGAGATTTTAAATTAAGTATTTTTACATGACTTCAGTTTCTCCTCTTCAGCGTGTGCACAGTATTTCCTAGGTGAGGGATTGTGAATTTTTAAAAACTCTGTATCTAGACAAAGTCCTGTAACTTGTATTAGACCCTGAAGGCTATCCAGCTCTGAGGTTGAGTATTGCCTGAGACTTTCTTTAAAATGATAATAATTTGGGCCTTGCCAATTTGGAATTGAACTAAAGTTGACTTTTGAAGGCAAGGTTTGCTGTACAGAGTGATTAGAACAAGATGGAGGAGGAACAAATACATGAGAATCAAAGCACTTAAACGCCACTTGTCTACTTGCATAAATACAAATGGATTTTAAAATAGATCCTCCTATGACTCAGTCTTTTATTGATAGATAGCTATCATAATTTCATACACCTCAGTAATAAAAATATTTTATTTCCATTTTTTCAGTGATTTAGTTCACTTCTTTTTAGTTGCTGTGGAGGAGAATTTGTTATTTAGAGCCTGAGGTAGACAAATTTATAACAGGAGAACAGTCTGTATCTGTTTAGATGGGGAAAGAGGGAATCCAAAGCTGTGAGTTCTATAATTTGACTGAGTACTTCGGAAAAGCTGGGGTCAGTTCTGCTGAAACTCTAAGCCTAATTATGAATGCTCCCTGTACTGACTGGTGCTAGTGCTGGGTTTTGTTTGCATGTAAAGTGGGGATGCTCCTAGTGCCCCCCAGTGGAAAACTGGTGGCACCACACCTTTAAGAACCCCGATTTAGGACAGTGGAAATTGAAAAAAGGTGGGGATTTAAGACATTCCCTAGAGTTGGAGAAGGCAATGGCACCCCACTCCAGTACTCTTGCCTGGAAAATCCCATGGGTGGAGGAGCCTGGTAGGCTGCAGTCCATGGGGTCGCTGAGGGTTGGGCACGACTGAGCGACTTCACTTTCTCTTTTCACTTGCCTGCATTAGAGAAGGAAATGGCAACCCACTCCAGTGTTCTTGCCTGGAGAATCCCAGGGACGGGGGAGCCTGGTGGGCTGCCGTCTATGGGGTCGCACAGAGTCGGACACGACTGAAGCGACTTAGCAGAGTTTCAGAGGGCAACTCTGTACTTTGATGGATGGACTCTGTAATAGCCGGTTCCCTGAGTGTTAATAAAAGAGAGAGAGACTGACTTTTAAGGTGTTAGAGACTTAAGAGATGGCCATTCAGTTGTGAGAATGGGTTCATACATATTTGTTATATTGTTTTCTGTATTTTTATTTGCTTAAAAAACCCTATTAAAATATGTGTACATTTTAAAAGTGATTAGTCTGTTTAGACTTCTCATGCTATATCCTGGGAGGTTTTATGCTAGTCACTATGAATCCTGATTGTAAACAATAGACTGAGACCCCCTTATTCTGTCCTGCCTCTTCTTCCAGGTTAGGGGTGGTGAGGGAACTACGGATGAGGAGTGGCAGAGAAGGCTGAATGTATTTCTTTCCTGTGATACATTCAGTGGTTTATTTGTGGAATTAAAACTAAATTGCTAGATTAAAATTTTCAGTTTTCTTCTAACCAGTAATTTCAGGTTCCTCGGGTTAATTAAACATGGTGAAATATCATCCAATGTGTATATTTCAAAACAAGATGTAAGAGAAACTGTGATTTGTGGCACCACATCCTAATGAGGCTTCTGTGAAGCCAGGAAGGCTTTGGCAGGGCTGCAGTGTATGAACGTTGACTAGTAGAAAGGCTGATAATGAGGCATGTGACAAAAGGGCTTTTTCCTGCTGATGATATTAAACTGCTTTGACTTGAGCAGTTTTACCAGTTTTCATAGTTTGGTAATAGGGAGACCAGAAAATAGAATTAACTGAAGATTTGCATGCCAGATGTTGCATTTTGACAGAAATAAGCGTTATGGTGTGATGAGAATATTTTTAAGGCTGTTGTAGGACTACTGTAGCTATTGTATGTTAATGGTGTAACTTCTTCTCTGTCTTACTTTGTATCATGGTATCTCAGTTTTTGCAAAGAAAATAATTGATAGTTTTCTTCAAAAGGACACTGAAGCCATGAAGAGAGCATTGGCCTCCATAGACTCCAAACTGAACCAGGCTAAAGGTTGGCTCCGTGATCCCAATGCCTCCCCAGGTAACCCTCTGGTTTTACTTTTCTGATAGATACATAAAAAAACTTAAACCAGGCAGAAAGAAAATGGGGAGGAAAAAAAAAAGAATTTACTCCATAATCTCATAATTCTGAGATAACTACTGCAACATTTAGGGCATATGCCACTCTCTGATAGTTTTGACTAATTGAAGCATTTCTGGTCCTCTAAAGGATGAAGGGCATGAATTAATTACCTCTCATCACAGAGGAATAAACCAAAGTGAACTGGGCATTCTTTGCCAGATTATTGGTTCACCCTTTCCCTGAATCAGAAAGGTAATTATTTTGCAAAAAAGCTCTTTTCTTCTAGTTCCCATTGGGCAGATTTCCATTTATGCCAACAGAATACTTAATTAAGCAGATGAAATGATGATGCTAATAAGAATTGGGAAGCAAAGTTGACTTGTATAAAGATAAGACCCAAATAGGTTATTGAGCTAGGCTTTATGGATTTTCTAATCTATTATTTATTCAGTTTTAGATTAATATTTGAATGAATGTATAAAGCCTAATAGAGTTTGGAGGTGTTAAGTACTATTAAATTGTTAGAGCCTACTTTCATCTCATCCATATGCTTACCACAAGCTGCTTATTATCTCCAGCTGTTTATGGTTCCAAGGATCTTTTTCTGCAGTCTCTGTGGTTGAAACCTCACCCTACGGTTTAAGGGCACTGCTTGGCTGTTAACTATGAGATGTATTGCCTTCTATTCACTAGTCATTTAAAACCATCCATTCCGTCATGAATGAAATGACTTGTAAAGCATCCTCTCTAAATAATTAATAGATCTGTAATGTAGATATTGAATCTCTCTCTCTCTCTTTTTTTCTGGCTGCCCCTGGCTTGTGGGGTCTCAGTTCCCCAGCCAGGAATTGAACTCAGGCCATGGCAGTGAAAGCCCAACATCCTAACCACTAGGGCACCAGGGCACTCCCTTGAATATCTCTTTGTTTTAGGTGATGCTGGTGAACAGGCCATCAGGCAGATCTTAGATGAAGCTGGAAAAGTTGGTGAACTCTGTGCAGGCAAAGAACGCAGGGAGATCCTGGGAACCTGCAAAATGCTGGGGCAGATGACTGACCAAGTGGCTGACCTCCGAGCCAGGTAAAGTTCCTTTGCTCTTACCAGAGCGCTGGTGGTAACAAATGGGATCTTGCTTCTGCTGAAGTGATTCAGAAGCAAGTTTCTGTGAATTTTACTGAGTTCTCTTTGGCTAATAGATAACAAAGGTATTACATTCTATGTTGGAATTGGAGTGAATTTTCCTTCTGATGAACTTTTAAAATATGTAGATGCCTTGTAGTAAAGTTGAAGTTGAAATAGAAATCTGTTTTTTTAGTTTCTAGTCATAGGCTTATGAAAAACAAGGTATAGTGGATAGATGTCTTTTATGAAGGATGATGGAGAGAAAAAGAAACACAAATTGGAGTTATTTCACATATCATTTAAAAAATCAGTTAAATAGATTATCTTCTGTGTTGGTCATATCTAGGCTCTATTGAGTTTCTATTTAATCATTATTCATTTAGTTTTATAATTCTTTTATCTATCTCTTAACCACTTCAAGTTTTGGCTTTTAGAATCGCAACTCCATTTCCCCAAACTGTATTTAGTTTGCTGGTAAGAAAAGTCAGTATAATAGGTTTGTTTGGAACTCATACATATAGTTAATGAAGTTTTAAAAGATCTTCAATTTTTATGAAATGTTATGCTATGGATATTGAGAAAGTTGAGATATAGATAGAGTTTAATTTTGCTTCAAGATTGTCATGACACATCTCAAGGTAATTGGAATTACCTACAAACTAAGACCTCAGGAACACTCCTTGATGTGTTGCACACCATTACACATGGCCTCAAATGTATTAACATAATGGAATTCAGAATATAGTTCTTTTTTTCCTTTGGCCATGCCATGTGGCATGTGGGATCTTCGTTTCCCAATCAGGGATTGAACCTGCGTCCCCTGCATTACAGAGTCTTAACCACTGGACGACCAGGGAAGTCCTAAATACAGTTCTTAAGGATTGGTTCCTAACCTGTTTTGGACCCAGGTCATTTTTATAATTTGATGAAGACTATCAATCTCTACCTAAAAAAGATGCATATAAACATGTGTATACAATATCATGTGTAATTGCCAGAAGCTCATGGATTCACTGTAGCCCTGGAAGCTCCGTAGGCTTCAGGGAAGAGTCTTTACCTTGAAGGAAGGAAGAAACTGCATAAATAAATGTGATCTCATTGAGTGCAGTGGGCCTTTTCTCCTACTGTGAAGCAGTCTCCTCTGTCATGAGCCTGACAGAAACTTTACAGAAAGGACAAAAAGAAGTTCTGTTCCCATTCGGAGAAATGCCAATGCCTTTTTGACAAGATTCTTGGCTCTTCTAATTTCTCTTGGCTCTTCTAATTTCTCTCTGCCGCCTCTTTTGTCTGCAGCCTTTTCACAGTGTGGTAGACAGCTTTCAGTTGGAATTCTCAAGTACACAGTTGTATGTATTTAGAGAAAGATGAATCTGAACAAGAGAACGAGGTAGTTGCTGTACAGGATCGACCATAAATCTATAAAGAGAAAAGGTTGAAGCAGTGAGGAGCCCCAGTGAGTCTGCTTCACACTGGTGCCTGCAATCTCCTTTCACAATGAAAGACTGCAAAGCTGTCTCCCTGTTATCCTTTCTTGGATATGCCTAACTTTCTAACAGTTTAGTGGCTGAAACTCAGTAACAGTTTCCTCTTTAGTATTCTTTTATTCAGTCACCTAGGATTGTTAATGTATATTTTCCTCTCCATGGGACTCAATAAGCTTTTTCTTTTGAATGAAAAATTATGTAGCCCGTAAATATTTTTACTTTTTCACAGTTGGACTCTTACACAAACAAGGTTCCTCATCATGAATTCTTAGATTTGAAAGAAAAAAGCAAGTTAAAACATAAAAAGTATCTTTCCAAAAGTCTCAGACTCCTTTGCCATAAAACGGAAGTGTCAAGCATAAGTAAAACTTGTATATATATTTATATACAAATATTATTGGCAATAAATATTATTGAGTTCACTACCTCAAATATTGGTATACATGAGAAACATAAGTTTAAAAAAGAGGTTAGATAGATGAATGATAAGTCCATAATCCATACTATCATTAAAGGAAGCAAAGATTTTTGGAGATTATCCTAAAATCAGAAGCTCAGGTTATGATCAGCCATGCTATTGGACCAAATGATGGAGTTGTCGCTCGCTATCATTGAATTTACCAGGCTGGGTGGACTAAAAATTATGGATATAAAAAGATGCCATATCTTACTTTCTTATGACTTGGGAAGTCTCTTACAAAGGGCAAACAAGTTTCTAGTAACTCGCATCATTTTTTGTAGTAGTAGCATACCACTTCTGAGAAAGGAAAATGAAGAAACTAGTTCTTTAGGAACTTGGTGAGAACTTGTCACTCTGTGCCCCTTTCCCTCAGTACTAACTACTTCTGATACGTACAGGATGCATAGGGATGGAAGGTAGATATTTAAGATTACCATTAGATTATGATAATGACAATTCTGTAGTAATAATAGTTATATATGTGTATTGGTTTATTGCCAAACTGTTTTCAACTGTTACTTTTTGTTTGGCACCACTCTGTTTGATAAGCAGGGCAAGTATTTTTACCTACCCACTCTTCATTTTCTAAGTTAGAAAACTGAAGCCCAAAGAAGTTATACATCATAAGGTCCCACAGATACAGGAGCCAGGATCTGAACGCAGATCTCCTTGGTCCTGGTACGGTGTGCTTTCAGTAACACTATGCACGCTGCCTCCCGAAACATTTTCAATATATGTGAAAGTGAAAGTGAAGTCGCACAGTTGTGTCCGACTCTTAGCGACCCCATGGACTGCAGCCTACGAGGCTCCTCCGTCCATGGGATTTTCCAGGCAGGAGTACTGGAGTGGGCTGCCATTTGCCCATAAATAAGACAATCTAATGGGCTGTTTATTTCTAAAGCATACCTACTATGGTAACAAACCCTCCACAGCAATAAGATCACAAGTGCATTTGCCCCTCTAAAGATTAGGTTTGGTTATGTAATCACCACCAAGAGGAAAATTATAATTATCAAAATTTGCAGGTCTAGTCTTATAGCAGTTATTCAGTTCCTTAAAGCTTCTGTATGATATCGTTGTTTTCTTTTTTGTTTTGTTTTGAACCATGCTGCACGACATGTAGGGTCTTAATACTTCAACCAGGGATCGAACTCATGCTTGTTGCAGTGGAAACTCAGAGTCTTAACCACTGAACTGCCAGAAAAGTCTCTGCTACTGGTTTTAAGATAGTTTGGATGTTTTGCTTTGTTTCTCTCTGTTTCCTTGTGTTATCCCAGATTTAGTGGAGAAAAGGAAAAAGGACAAATACGTTAGCAAAATGATATATACTATGCTTTTAGTATTATTTTGCCATTAAGATTTTGAGAGGGTACAACAGTAACACATCTGTCTGTTTGAGTAGAGGACAAGGAGCCTCACCGGTGGCCATGCAGAAAGCCCAGCAAGTGTCTCAGGGTCTGGATGTGCTCACAGCAAAAGTGGAAAATGCAGCCCGCAAGCTGGAAGCCATGACCAACTCAAAGCAGAGCATTGCAAAGAAGATTGATGCTGCTCAGGTAGTGATGGTGATTTTCAGGAGGGGTGAGAAATAAAAGACAAAGAGAAGTGTTCCATAAATATCCTATATCTCCCTCCCCCCGATTTTCTGTGGGTGGATAATGGGTGTTTCTAAGTGGTGACTGATTCCCAGCAGTTGTCATTGTTAACATGTTTCCTACTACCACAGGCTTAACACTAATGTTTATCTATATTTTGAAATGGAGATCTTAATTTTGAATACTTCAGTTAGTTAAAAATAAGTGTTCTGAGTACCATTCTCCTAGTTCCTGATGGAGATTACAGTATGTTAAACCTGTTCTTCATCTCAGAATTCACAACTGTATTTGGTCATAGCAATGTTAAAGGGTTAAAAGTTTTTGATACTACTCTACTGTAAAATGATTTTCAAGTATTTCATGAAGAAAAATGCTTAAGAAACTGAAGAATTAATAAGGTATGATTAATTCAAAGATAAGATAAAACTCATAAAGATATTTTATCCTGATGAGAACAAAAAAAGTCAGTTTTTAACAAGATGGATTGATTTGATTTTACCTTAGCAAGAACCAATGTAAAATAATAAGGACTAACTAGCATTATTGCTGATATGCCTTGTGATTACTTTTGAAATATTTCTGACGCCCTTGTTAAGTTGAATAAAATTGGTTTATGAGTAAATCACAGTGTGCTTCTTTTTCATTTCTGTGTGTAGAATTGGCTTGCAGATCCAAATGGTGGACCAGAAGGAGAAGAACAGATTCGAGGGGCTTTGGCTGAAGCTCGGAAAATAGCAGAATTATGTGATGATCCTAAAGAGAGAGATGACATTCTGCGTTCTCTTGGAGAAATATCTGCTCTGACTTCTAAATTAGGAGATCTACGAAGACAGTATGTATTTAATCAATTAAATTATGCTTTAACTCCTCCCTTTTTCCCCCTTAGCACATATGTAGTTGAATTTTATAGGTTAAATGCACATATGATGCTCTTCTCCTGTATTCTCATTGATTCTGTGTGACATGGTAAGGGCAGATGGTTTTAAATTAATTAATTAATTTAGGATACCAAGAACACCTTTTTTGGGATCTGTTTTTTAAATTTCTTAGGACATCCTGCTACACCATATTTGTGACTTTTCTGTTTCCCAGACATATGAGGAAAATAACTTGTGGCTAGCTGTGAAAAGATAGGGGTGTGTGGGGGGTGGGATTGAGGAGACATAAGAAAATATTTTCTTCCTTCCTAAGCAGTGTATTTTTTATGTAGCAATTATAAAAGATCCTTAAATATGATATTCTCACCACAGCTTCTTTTGAAGATTTTTTTTTTTTAAATCATTGAAACAGATAAGGCCTTCTTAGCACCTACTTTGATTATATTGAAAAAAGGTGTTGCTTTCTCCTTTTGGAAGATATTTTTCTGTCTTAAAGAAAGCAACCGCATCACATGCTAAAAGAACATTAAGAAAGCGTACAGTGGCAGAAGTTAAGAGGTGATTCTCTCTCCTGCCTCAGTCCTCTAGCCACTTCTCCAGGGATAACGATAGTCCAGTATCTTGAGAGATTTAAGATATTTGAATGCTTCAGTTCCTGTTTTTCTGTGTTTCATTTAACTTGTATGTTTCAGTTCCTGTTCTTCCATGGGAGAGTGCCTACCTTTTTCCCAAAGAGCTACTTTAGAGTTCTTTCAAATCTTACACTGGCTAAGAGAGCAATATTGGCTAAGAAAGCAAACTCCGGCCTCAGACCATGAAATAGAAATGAGTGAGAGCAGGGTGGACATAATTTTTAGGCAGGAGGTTGTGGTGATAGAGAGCAGCTTATGTAATAGCTGAGATTTGATTTGGTATCAAGCTCAGTCAATTGGGGGGTCACTGCTTTATACCCCAAGTCTTAAATTATGTAGGTGGGAAAATGTATAACTAGACAATTGTAAAATACAATGGGTTTCCCAGGTAGTGCTAGTGGTAAAGAACCCACCTATCAATGCAGGAGACATAAGAGATGCGGGTTCGATCTCTGGGTCAGGAAGATGCCCTGGAGTATGGCAAGGCAATCCACTCTAGTATTCTTGCCTGGAGAATCCCAAGGAGAGAGGAGCCTGGTGGGCTACAGTCCATAGGGTCTCAAAGAGTCAGACACGACTGGAGCGACTGAGCACCCACACACGCAAAATACAATATCTACAAATTTAGGTATCTGTTTATTAATATTAGCTTGTTAGTACAGTCTGCTTACATTTTTACTAGATATAAAAATACACAGAGTAGGAAACTGTGTTCTCGGGATCTAAACACAAGTCCATATACATAGCAAGCACTCATTAATGTTTCTTAATGAAGAGAGAATTAATGATGACTATGATAACAGCAGACCTTCGTGTTTGGTCACATGCCATCATTACTTACAATATATATCTAATATATGTATTTATATAAAACTTCCTGACAGGGCAGTTACCTTTTTTGTCCAGCTTTACAAAAATGGAGAAAGTATAAAAATTTAGAATCATAAAGGAGCTCTTAAGATGGTATCTAAATTAGTCATTCTGTCAGGTAGGCTAATATTTGCGGTTTTATCAGTGAGACAGGTACACTTCTCCTGGTTTACTTTTCTATGACCTACTGGACTTGAGCTATAAAATGAGTCATACTCTTGAGGTGGCAGGCTGGAGGGAAGGATCACCTAATCTATTGATGACTGACTGAGCTCAGCTTACCAAATGGTTGAGCTTGGTTGAGCCAGAATGACCAAACTCATATTAAACTATCTTAACTAGGAAAAACAATCAGAATTTATAGTATTAATTTATTTAAGGGCCAAATAGATAAATCCCTTTCCTTTCAAGTCAATAATAATCATTAGCAATTTGTCATTTCATTAGCATTACTGTTATCAATTGAGTCATCTCGATGTAAAGAGTATCTTGGTGTGACAGAGTGACTATTTTTCTCTCTGCAGAGGTAAAGGAGATTCCCCAGAGGCCCGAGCATTAGCCAAACAGGTGGCCACAGCCCTACAGAACTTACAGACTAAAACAAACAGGGCCGTAGCCAACAGCAGACCTGCCAAAGCAGCGGTCCACCTTGAAGGCAAGATTGAGCAAGCGCAGCGGTGGATTGATAATCCTACTGTGGATGACCGGGGAGTTGGTAAGGCTATTAGTGCACTTAGCCCTCATTAAACTTATTTCAGTGAAGATAAGCAAGTTGTTGCTAGAGATCCTGTGTCATCTGTGATTAGGTACTGAGGGGCTCTTTAGTCACTGGTGAGTAAGTCATTCCACAGTATGACTCCATCTCTAAATGTAGCCAGTAGTATTTCTTTGATTTAATCAAAAGTATTAGCAAATAAATGATTTTGTTGCAGGCAAATAGAAAAGTCCTCATGTTGCAATTGAAACTTTGAGCTAATTGTTTCCAGTTTATGTATACTTTCATTCTATTATATTTCTTTCTGTTATTACAGTCCTTAGAAAGTTGACAGTTAAATATAATTCTTAAAACGAAATAAAAGGTACTTAACTTCCAAGGTTATTTTCAGTTGTGAAGTCTCCTGCATCACATAATCACCTGTAGAATTGATAACCTAAAATTTTGATTTTTGAGAGATTTTAGGAATGGAACTATAAGAATTTAGGTCAAATTATGATAGCAAGCCTGTTGAAGCTGAAAGATATATTTATTTCATTTGCTGCATTCATTGGAAAAAATTTAATTATTTTAATTAATCCAGTGTTGGCTAATCAGGCAGATGTATAATTTACTGGTGGAGGAATAAATTGGTACAAATTTTCTGAATGGCAATTTGGAATTGTATGGCAAGAGCTTTAAAAAAAAGTTCATACCCATTGACTCAGCAATTTGACTTATAGGAATTTATTTTAAGTAATAATTAGAGATATTTCTAAGGAGTTACAAGAATGTATATAAACAACATAAATATTTAATAAGTAAATTGCCAACAATTAGGTTCATATTATAAAATATTACATAAATTTTAGATCTACATCATTAAATAATTTTTAATGATGTAGAAAAATGCTCATGTTAAATAAAAAGAAGCACAGGATAAAAGTTAATGTATAGTTTATCCCAGATTTATAAAAGAGAAATATATGTATGTATATAGAGGAGCATGCAATGCATTAAAAAAAAAACTGGAAGGAAATGTTCAAATATATTAGTCTCCGAGAGATGGGATTATGGGTGGTTTATATTTTTTTACATTTTTTATATTTCTCAAATGTTTTGTCTTTTTACTGGGGGGAAAAAAAACAGACCACTAAATGTTACTATTAAAAAAAAAAACCCTTACCAGAATGGCACAGTGATTGGCTTCTCCATATCCATGTGAGTGTCCGTGTTTTCTCTCCTGGTACAGGTCAAGCTGCCATCCGAGGGCTTGTGGCCGAAGGGCATCGTCTGGCTAATGTCATGATGGGGCCTTATCGCCAGGATCTTCTTGCAAAGTGTGACCGAGTGGACCAGCTGACAGCCCAGCTGGCTGACCTGGCTGCCAGAGGGGAAGGGGAGAGCCCTCAGGCGAGAGCTCTTGCATCTCAGCTCCAAGACTCCTTAAAGGTAGAGCTCGGGAGCATGTATCATTGCATTTCTTATGCTTAACTATAATTGAAAAACTAGGGAGGGAGAGAGTTTTAAAAATACATAATTTCCTGAGTCTAGGGAAAGTGAAAAAGATGTGATCAAGAATATAAGAAAATCCAGAGTTTATTAGGAAAAAGCTTATCAGTGTGTGATAGCAATTAAAATTGTTGTTTCCCAAGAAATACAAGAGCTCTTTCATATCTGCTCTACCATGTATCACTTACACTTGTTTAGTCAGCCAGCTTTTTTTCTTAAAATGGACTCCTTTTTTAAACTTATTTAAAAGAAAAGTTTATAATAATTTTGAAGTCAGGAGCTTGATGAGCTAGTTATATTTTTTCTAATATTCTGTAAAAGAAACAGTTATTACAATAAAAACATTTTTCTGTATAACATCTAAAATCTTCTTAGATATCACCAGCCATTGCATGCCTCCCACTTTGAGAAACAGTGGAGGTGACTGAAACTTTTTTGAGTATAAATCTATTCTAAGACTTGGATTGGAACTTCCCTGGTGGTCCAGTGGTTAAGACTCCACACTTCCATTGCAAGGGTCATGGGTTCAATCCCTCATCCCCCTGGTCAGAGAAGTTCCATATGCCTTATGGTGCAACTAAAAAACAAACAAAGAAAAACCTTAGATTGGACTAAATGTGAATTATAAAAAGGAGTTTTTTTCATGACTTCTGAGAATTGTCTTCTTTAGATCCATGTTGGAAAATGGATACATACATTGGTTATTGAGTTTTTCTTGAAATTTATTTGAAATATCATGTATCCAAAAAAATCCATTATTGATTTCTTTCCTCTAAATATAAGAAATTACTTAGAAATTTGGCACTGTATCCACAGTATCTTACAGTTACTGAGATCATGTCAGGCCGCTCCAGCATTGGGACTGGTGAGGGATTATCTCATCTCATGGTCTTTGGGCTCAACCCTCTGGTTCTTAGTATTATTTCTTAGAGGCCATCAAGAAATGAAGTAAGATTTCTTGCTTGGGTGGAACAGTCTCTAGGGCAATGTGAGTTATGTCCTTAATTGCTTAGAGGGCAAGATTCACTTCTTATACCTGTTTTATGCTAGCTCAGTGCTTTGTACACAGTTGATACTCACAGTTGATAACATTGAAAGAAACACTGAAGGAATGAGTGGGAAGAGAGGACAGTGGCACATCGAGTGGGAAGAGAGGACAGTGGCCGATGTGCTTTTTGGATATTTATGGAAAATTTCATTTGTAAACAATGTTTTTAAGGATCTGAAAGCCCGGATGCAGGAGGCCATGACTCAGGAGGTGTCAGATGTTTTCAGTGATACCACGACTCCCATCAAGCTGTTGGCAGTGGCAGCCACTGCTCCTCCTGATGCACCCAATAGGGAAGAGGTGGGTGTCCGAGGGCTTCCATTTCTTCTGTTGGCCATCCGTGTGTGTGTGTGTGCATGTGTGAAGGTAAAATGTGACTACAGTGTACATCAGGGGTGGTTGGGAAATTGTGGATGAAGAGTACAAAAGGGAAGGAAGGCCTTGCCACTTCTTATTTCAGTCACCACGTATTTCAGCTAGAAATCTCTTTAGGACATGTCTTCACTTGCAAGTAGGGGAAGACCTGACTATCAGAGATGAAAACAATGGGTTTTATTTTTATCATATAATAAGAAACAGGGAGCTAGGTAGCCTTGGCATTGATTCAGCAGCTTGACACCCTGAAAGCTGGCATCTCTGTGATTTTCATGATCTTTCCTGATAGAGATGGCTGATGCAGCCCTGGGCATTATTATGTTCAAGGCAGTAAGAAATGAGGAAGGGGGACACCCCAGTCGTAACCGCCATAACAGTCCCTCTAGTCATAGCTGTCCCTTCAGTGTGTCCTTAGGACACTATTCCTGACACTGAAGTCAGGACACTTCTTTTAAGTCATTTGATGTCATTCTTTTACTCAAACCCTTCAGATTACTCCTCTCTGTCCCAGAGTGAAGCCAGAGTACTTACAATGAACAGTAAGGCCAGTGATGTGCTGGTAGACCAGCTCTCGAGGAGAAAACAAAACAAAAACCAAAAGACTCTGATTTGTAAAGTTTGTTGACTTTCATGATGTAAATACTCCCGTGATGACTGGTTCAGTGTGAAGTCACTGTAAGCAGAATTGGGAAGAGATGGGCACTTCTGGCTTTTATGAGTTTGTGTGAGTTGATACCAGCATCTTTGTCACACCACTGCATCTGAGATGGTCCCCCATCTACTTCTCTGACCTCATCTGGTACCTCTCATCCCTCTCATGCTCCTGTCTCTGCGTTGACCTTCTTGTGTGGTATTCCCAGTATTCCTTGTTTATGTTTATATGTTCTAATCTTGAAGCCCTTGTTCTTGTCTTCTCTGGTCCTCCCACAGATAACTGCAAACACTGTTCACTCACTTTCTTCAGCTTTCTACTGAAACATCACTTTGGGGTCACCACCTAAGAGCGCAGCCCCAGCCCAAGGAATTTCCTTATCTCCACATCCTGTTTCTCCTTTGTGTTTATCAACATTTGCATATTTACCTCATTTTTCTTTGTATGTTTCCCTCATGTTAGCATGAAAGCTCCATGTGGGCAGGGATTTTGTTTTGTTATTACTTTATTCCCATTTCTTGGCACAATTCTTGGCACATCATTGGCACTGAATAAATGAAAGTAAACACTCCCAGAAATCCTCCAGGAGACTTTCGTGTATGTCTCATTGACTGGAACTCTGTCACAAGGCTGCTACCACTACTGCTAAGTCACTTTAGTCGTGTCCGACTCTGTGCGACCCCATAGACGGCAGCCCACCAGGCTCCCCCGTCCCTGGAATTCTCCAGGCAAGAACACTGGAGTGGGTTGCCATTTCCTTCTCCAATGCATGAAAGTGAAAAGTGAAAGTGAAGTTGCTCAGTCGTGTCCGACCCTCAGTGACCCCATGGACTACAGCCCTCCATGCTCCTCCGTCCATGGGACTTTCCAGGCAAGAGCACTGGAGTGGGGTGCCATTGCCTTCTCTGTCACAAGGCTACCTGACTGCAAAGGAATCTAGGAAAGCAAGTATTTGGTTTTCTAGACTCTGTAGTACTGGCAGTGAAGGAGGAGTTGGGTCAGGCACCCAAGACAGTGTAGAACAGGTGGGCAGAGGTTTGTGTTATTCTTATTTGCTAATGACCCCCATTTTCGTTCTGTGGCCTTGATTCCTGGGCAGTTCAGCTCATGGTCCACTTAGGCTGGGGTAATTTGCTATTTTTTCATTCCAGACATCTCTTGGTGTCGGATGAGTAGGCAAACTCTGTTGGTAATCTCTACCTAGATACTGCTGGGTACCACAGCATGTATTGTCCTGTCTTCTTCCTATTGGAAATTTGTGAGTTGCCACTGACTCTTCTCGTCATCAGTAAAGTAAGACAAGCTAATTTGATCTCACAAATATGTCTTGAATTCTAATTTCTCTTCATGTTGCCACAGCTGTAATTCTGATCCTTGTCCCTTGCTGCCTGAGTGACTATGCAGCTGTAACTGGTCTTTGAATTGGTCACTAAGGCACAAATAAAGTTAAAGGTCTGAGCCTGATATTTTCCTGCTTAAACCTTTCAGTGGTCCTTCCTTTTCGCATAGGAGAAAGCCAGGGCTCTGTGATCTGGCTTCTAATACTCTCCTTACCCTTGTTTTGCACAAAGCCCTGCTTCTCAGTTCATGTCCCAGCAATAAATACCTCTTTGCTTATAGTTTCCTGCCTACTCTGTCCTTTCTTTTCTCTGTGTCTTTGTTCTCTCTCTGTCTCTACCTAGTTATCTTCCCCATCATCTCTTTTGGCTAATTTCTATTTATCCTTTATTCTAGTATCCTTTTCTTTCTGGATAGGTTATGTGCCTTTTTCCTCCTAAGTATCAATGCCTAAATTTATTATTGCAGATAGCACACAACTATTATAGGCATCTGTTTATGGGCCTTTTAAACCCTGCTAGGATGTGAGCTCCTTGAGATGCAGAAATAATGTCTTACTCATCTTTGTATCTTCAGCACCTGTTCCAGAGCCTGGTACATAGTAAGTGCTTAGTAAATTTTGGTTGCATGACAAGAAAATCAAGCTAAGCAGTAGATTAAGTCAAAGGGAGCAGCGGACATGGTCTGGGGTTGAGATGGTCGACAAAGTCAGCAAAAGCCTTGTGTATTCAGAGTAGGGAGACCAGACAAGGAAAGAAACAAGGATGGAGGCCAGGAGAAGAGGACCAGGAGATCAGAGATTTAGGAAGAGATTCTGAGCTTTAAAAATGGCAAGAACCCGTTAATGGCTGAATCAGAGAAGAGGCCAGGATGGAGAAGAGACTTGAGTCAGGTAAACATAGAACCCTGGCAATGAGGAGCCTGTTTTTGGGCCAAGAGACCTTTAGAGAGTGTCTGCTAGGAGCCAGAACTTGACTCCAAGTACAGGCAGGTAGACCTTCTGGAGGAGGTAAAGAGGAGGGTAGACTCTGCTCGGCAGTCCTGACGTGCTCTGTGTATAAACGTCACCCAGGACTGCTGCTGAGCGTCAGTGCTCATAATGTTATTCAGACAAATGACAGAGGAACTCCTGTCCTCTTAAGTTCAGTTGTCCCTTTCGAGGTATGCGACTTTGAAAAATATCCCTGCTGAAGCAGATGTGTGAACTGAATGAACAATTCAGTGGATAGTTTGGCTTTGGGTGATGGAAATCAGGCGAATTTCCCTTGTGTCAGGCCTGGGTGTGAGCACCAGCTATCGTTTTTCCTACGGAGGTCAGGGGCAGAACTTTTACAACATTAATGGTAACGGGATATGTGAGGGGAGCTGCCCGAGGATGGGCTCTGGTTAGGACTCTGTGGATAGTCTTGATCTTTAACGCATTCAGCCACCAACCTGGAGTAGGTTTTTCTGACCTCTTCAAACTAGAGGATAAGCCTTGGGAAAGGGGGATTAAGTCTTTGGATGCTGTGAACTTCTTCTTGTAGACCACATGGCTCTGTATGTCTTGTTTGCACTTGGTAAGCATTAGTTGAACTGAAATTCAAGGATGTGTGTGTGTCTGCATACATGTGGAGCTAATGACCAAATCTCTGAGGAGATATGGCAAGGCCAGGACTCAGTGTGTGACTGTTGTCTTATTAGCTGGGGTTTGATGTCATCTGCTGAAGTCTTTGCTCAAGCAGTTGCTGCCTCTACTTAAAAAGAGAGACTTTTCCCTTAGGCTGTCTGACCTGTTTTATTGAAATAAAATTACTTAATATCTTTGTTTTTTTTCCTCAAGGTATTTGATGAGAGGGCAGCTAACTTTGAAAACCATTCAGGAAGGCTTGGGGCCACAGCAGAGAAGGCGGCTGCTGTTGGAACTGCTAATAAATCAACAGTGGAAGGCATTCAGGCCTCAGTGAAGACAGCCCGAGAACTTACACCCCAGGTGAGTTTCGCTCCCTTTTTATCATGTAAGTTCACACCGTAGTGAGTAAAGGAGGTTAACTACAGAACAGTTTCTATACATTTTTGAACACTTATTATTATAAAATATCATGAAGAAACCCCACATTTACCCTTAGTGTCAATAAAATCATTTTTATATTGTTTGAATTTTTTTTACAATGATATGATTAGTTTTGAAAGTAGAAGAAACTAGTAAAGTACCCCCCTCCCATACAGAATTAGAGAAAAATTTGATAATCTTGAGAGGTTAGTTGGTTTTGATTTTAGAGTTTATGCCTTTCCATACGTCTCTTTGAGGCTATTTAAACATTTTTAGTTGTTTTATACTTAGTTTTCTTTTCTCTTTAATTATATAACCAAGATATACCAGACTGTGAACAGAATATTGGAAGAGTGGGAACAAAAGAAAACAAATCGGACAGGAATTAAAATTCTAGTACATGATAGACGTTCTTTAAAAAAATCAGTTCAATGTCATTTAGTGTGATGTTTGTGCATTTTTTTTCTTTCAGTTGAATTATAGAAACTTTATTATTTTTTCACTTATTTACTCAGCATATATTTCTTAAATGCCTGTGATACATTAGAAACTGTCTTGGCTTTACAGATTTGTGATACTAGATGTGGTGGGAGCTTGTAAGCAGAGACAGGGGACATTTAGCATGTCCCTTCATTGTTCAGCTTTTATCCATGTGGCATGTTAAAAGTTAGAGTCTCTTGAAAAATCAAACATGTCCGTAAAACATGAGTGTATCTAACTTTCGTGAAAAAGTTCCATAAAACATGAAGAATAAAATACAGAATTTCTGTATAAAACCGAGATTCCTAAAAAACAGAAACACAGCATTAGGCTTAACACACCAACTGTAAAAAGAACCAGGACTTTGGAGACAGATCTGGACTTGAATCCTTTCCTCATATGTAAACAGAGGGAACTCTTTCCTAGTGGATTGCTTTGAAAATTCAGATGTTTATATGTTATACAGCCTATAATTTATCAAATACTCAGTAAATGTTAGTTCCTTCCTCTAGAGCTGTAACTGACTAGCTAAGAGCTCTTGAGCAAGTGACTTCAATTTTCTGTGTCTTGGTTTTTGCAGCTGTGAAATGGAGAAATTACTGTCCTGTCTCTCTCACAGGCTTGTTGTGAGGATTCAGCCTGATAATGGATGTGAAAGTACTTTGTTAACTATAGACAGTTGTTTTTAGTAAATATTCATAAATCTGTTAATAGTATCTTTTTAAATGGTACTTTTTTAGATGGAAGGACATGGAGGGCTTAAGTATTTGTCTGTTTTGTGTATGTTTGGAAGTATCAAGCAAACACTCCTTTACTATGTTACTTTATTAGCTGAGCTGCTTATCAGACCAAGACTAAAGTGTTTGGCGTTAAAGGAGACTCGCCGACTTTTGGCCTTAGAGTGCCACCTGCAGGTGAAGAGGGGGAAGCTTCACTCAAGGCTTGTGTTTGAGAGGGAAGGTGCTCTTGGTGTTTCAAGGTTGCTTTGTTATTCCCAGGTGGTCTCAGCCGCTCGCATCTTACTTAGGAATCCTGGAAATCAAGCTGCTTATGAACATTTTGAGACCATGAAGAACCAGTGGATCGATAATGTTGAAAAAATGACAGGTAGCGTTGTGTGCAAAAATCTTGCTGTCTAATCCATGAGAAACAAGTTCTGAGAAACTCAGGCAGGACCGGTTATGTTACTAAGCTGTAATTGGATAAAGGGACTGTCATGTGCCTGACAGTGTACTTGGCCCTGATTAAGGCCTCTGAGCAGCGGTGGCTTCTCATTCAAGCCTTGCAACTTTGTCCAAAGAGAGACTCTTTGAGCCCCTTTGATTTTAATGCCGCCCTCCCAGTGTGATGTTTATTGTTACAGTTCCTATCTTCTCTGAATAGTGCCTTGTCTCTGTCTGAGCTGGGGTTTGGTTTCAGAGGCTGAGAGGCAGTGTTTGTGGATACAGTAAGTGTCCCTGTCATTTTCAACGGGTTCACATTTCAAGGAACCACAATAGCTACCATTTAATACAACTTGTCTCAGAATTTCCTCCAACTTATCGACTACGTAGTTTTTTCTTTTTTAAAAAGGAGACACCAACAACCAACAGACCTGTGTCTGTGCAGTAGAAGTGGCATCTCTGAGTCTTCTTCATTCTCTGTGGAGGGAGGGATGGGAGAGGAAGAGATGAGGAAGGTAGGCGCTCCAGCTTCCCTGCACGACCTGCTGGGACAGGGGTCCATAGCAGCCAGTGATGAAAGTGGAGCTCCTTGGGCATATGAAGACAGGTAACAGAAACAAGAAACAGGCTGTTAAGGTTACTGGAATCCACTGCGTGGCTCATCTTGGGCACCACAAGCTGCCAACAAGCAACAGATGGCTGGGGAGTGAGACGGGAGGAGAAAACATTCTTAACAGATAATGTGGTGCTGATGCAGCGAAGGTTTCAGACACAATTCTGGTTTCCTCCTGATGTGAAAGCGTTTCTGGGTGTCTGTGGTAGATATAAGAAGGCTGGGACCACGGTTGGTAAAAATGCTCTGAATCTGTTTGGCCTCCTGGGCTACATTCTTACTCCCCCACCGACCCCCCTCCAGTGGTGCTTTTGATTGTGTAAGAAGGACTTTGAGCTGAAGGTGAGAATTATGAGTGTTGTCCGTTCACGTGAGTGGGCATCAGGGTTTTGGAGTCTCTATTCTTGTAAAATAGAAACTAAATTCCATTTCTATTCTCTGGACAGGGCTGGTGGACGAAGCCATTGACACTAAATCTCTGTTGGATGCTTCCGAAGAAGCAATTAAAAAAGACCTGGACAAGTGTAAAGTTGCCATGGCCAACATTCAGCCTCAGATGCTGGTCGCCGGGGCAACCAGCATTGCTCGTCGGGCCAACCGAATCCTGCTGGTGGCTAAGAGGGAGGTGGAGAACTCTGAGGATCCCAAATTCCGTGAGGCTGTGAAAGCTGCCTCTGATGAATTGAGCAAAACCATCTCCCCAATGGTGGTGGATGCAAAGGCCGTGGCAGGAAACATTTCTGACCCTGGTAAGCAATGCATGGTGTGGTTCACCTCACCTGAGAGGTTAATTCAGGCAGCTGATAGGGAGGGAAAAGAAGATGCACCCCAAAATGCCCACATGCAAAGTCTTGGAGGAAAAACTATAGCCTGCTAGTTTGAGAATGCTAGATTAATCTTTTTCTGTTCAAAATATGTTGGACAGAATATTTCCTGAAGTGTTGGCAGGGTTATCATAAGTTAGTTTCTCTGGAGCAGCTTCTCTGCACTTTCTTCATGTAGTCTGACTAAATAGCTCCTTCTCCTATTGAATCATTATTTTGGAAATTTCTCAAAAGATGCATAATAACCAATTTATCAACCATTTAACTTATATCACTTGCATAACTTCTGCTTTTCTTAAAATGCTTTTTCTCTAGACAACATTCTTTATTTCTGTCAAATTTGGAGGACCTGAGTTGACCTGTGGGTCTCCTAGGTGATTATCTTGATCCTACACCAAAGAATTTGGGTTTTCATTAGCTGAATTTTGGTCATGTTTTCTTTGCTGCTGAAGATGTGTCACTCCTTTCTGGTAGGAACCATCTGAATTCCTTCCTTCTGTGAACCTCCAGTGATTCTAGCCTCTTCTCTGAGTAGGACCCACTCAGTGTGAGAGAGTGGGAAGAAGGGGCTGCCCTCTTCATCCCTAGCCCAGGCAAAGTCTACCTCGTTTTCCCAACCCACCATCACTAAAGACGTGCTCAGTTTCCTAATTGGAGTTTCTAATAGTTTGAGCGGCTTCCCAGGTGACACTCAGTGGTAAAGAATCTGCCTGCCAATACAGGAGACATGGGTTCAATCCCTGGATTGGGAAGATCCTCTGGAGAAGGGAATGGCAAACTGCCCCAGTATTCTTGCCTGTAAAATCCCACGGACAGAGGAGCCTGGCGCGCTACCGTCCATTGGGTTGTGAAAGAATTGGACACAACTTAGTGACTAAACAACAGAAATAGTTTGAGTAAATTCTTTAATTCTGGGTGACTGGATACAGTAGCAGCAGCTCAGTGTAAGGGCTAATATGCTGAATGCCAAATGGAGCAAAGGAGTAGGGAGGGAGAAAGGTGAGAAGTACTCCAGGGAAAGTCTGCCCCATCTGAAAGTGACATCTCCCCTGTTCTGAGTGGGGCTGCTTATCTCTTGACTGCTTTATCATGAGAGGTGATGAGCACCACCTGATCCCAAAGTGTTCCTGCCCAGGAGTGTCCCGAGTGCTTGTCAGCTGTCCAGGCAAGAAGGTCCCCTGAGCACTACAGGGAACAGCTGGTTTGTGCTGCTTCTGACTGTTTGCAGGACTCAGGGCATCTGCCTTGCTCTTACCTCCCTTCCCTTTCAGTCACTGCCTGTGCCACTTACTGGCAGCTTCACACCCAGCTTTTGTTACTGAAAACCAGTTCTTCTGGACAGACAGTGCTCCAGGGTACTGACCTACCCAACTGAAAGTGAGGGTGTCTGTGTTTAGGACTGCAAAAGAGCTTCCTGGACTCAGGATACCGGATCCTAGGAGCTGTGGCCAAGGTCAGAGAAGCCTTCCAACCACAGGAGCCTGACTTCCCGCCTCCTCCACCAGACCTTGAACAGCTCCGAGTAAGTAAATCCAGATACACGGGGAGAACTGAGCAGCAGGGTGTTGGGACTGTAGTGGCAGAGAGGTAGTCTGCTCCGGAGCCTCTGTCACTAGGTGGCTTTGTTTTATTTTACTTGAATCTCAAAGGCACAACTCAGCTTTCATTCTTGAATCTAGAGGAGTCCTAACCCAGTGCCTATGCATTGGGTGTGCTGGGTAAGTGGAGAGTCTGTGGTGTTGGTCTGCTTTGATGGGGAGTGACTGGAGCAGAGGAGCTGGCTATGGTCAGTGTGAATGTGATGAGTGATGAGTTAGTGGGGTAGGTTGGTGAGGAGTGGGAAAATAGCTGTATTGGAAATAGCTTGTCCTTAGGAATAGCTTATCAAGGCAATAATTTGATTTAATGTCCTGATTTACTTTCCCATATTTAATGTCCCAAATTTGCTTTCCCGTATTTAAGTTTCTGAGTTTGTTGAGGACAAATTTGAGTGATTGTGCCCAGAGCTAATGACCAGTGCTTCCCTAGCCACCAACACTTCTTTTTTGACTTGATTCTTTCCATTTGATGGACTGTGGGTGGGTGGTTAGAGTCAGGAGATGGCTCTTCTGGGGAATGGATTCTTACGGGATCAACAGAGTCCTGACATTTGGAATCAAGAACTTAGAAGTCATTTGGTCTAGGCACTCCTCATTGGTAAATGAGGAACCCAAGGCCCTGGGGAGAAGTTCCATGCTTATGCAGCTGCCCCTGAACTCTGGTCCGAAGTTAAGACCAGAATTTAGATCTTCTTTGAGGCTCTTTGGCTCGGTATTGCCATGCATGCCTCCCTGGGATATGTCCAAGACAGTAGCTGCTAGTTTTTTGTGAAGAAAAAAGGAGGAAAATATGCTTCTGTTGAGACTGAAGCAGGTGGCCCTCGTGCTCAGTGTGGATGATTGTGAATGTGGGTGACTTTTCTGGGGATACTTTTTTTTTATTTAAGAAAAAAAAAAAAACTTGTTCATTTTTAATTGAAGAATAATTGCTTTACAGTATTGTTTTGGTTTCTGCCATACATCAACATGAATAAGCCATAGGTATACATATATCCCCTCCATCTTGAACTTCCTTCCTACCTCCCACCCCATCCCACCCCTCTAGGTTGTCACAGCCCCAGTTTCAGTTCCCTGAGGCATACAGCAAATTTCCATGGCTATCCACTTTACATATGGTAGTGTGTATATTTCCATGCAACTCTCTCCATTCATCCCGTGTCCACACGTCCCGACCTCCCAGGGTCCACAGTCTGTTCTCTGTGTCTGCATCTCCACCGCTGCCTTGCAAAGAGGTTCTTCATTACTGTCTTCCTAGATTCCATATATATGTGTTAATATATGATATTTGTTTTTCTCTTTCTGATTTACTTCACTCTGTATGATAATGCTCTGGGTTCATCCACCTCGTTAGAACTGACTCAAATGTGTTCTTTTTTATGGCTGAGTAATATTCCATTGTGTATGTACCACAGCTTCTTTATCCATTCATCTGTCGATGGACACCTAAGTTGCTTCTATGAACCAGCTATTTGTAAATAGTGCTGCAGTGAACATTGGGGAACATGTGTCTTTTTCAATTATGGTTTTCTCAGGGTATATGCTGGGGATGCTTTTTAGAGGAAAGGAAAGGATTCTAGTGGGATAGTTCCTAGGACTTTACTTATAACCTAGCAATTCTTTCTTAGCTGACAGATGAGCTTGCTCCTCCCAAACCACCTCTGCCTGAGGGTGAGGTCCCTCCACCCAGGCCCCCACCACCGGAGGAGAAGGATGAAGAATTCCCTGAGCAGAAAGCCGGGGAGGTGATTAACCAGCCAATGATGATGGCTGCCAGGCAGCTCCACGATGAAGCTCGCAAGTGGTCCAGCAAGGTAAGTAGTGACGCTCTTCTTGCTGAGAAAGGATGAAGAGCCGACACACAGCCCAGGAAGTCTTTTTGGAAAATCACCCTCTCTCTGCTTTGGTTTGTGTTGCTGCCAGGAGCAGGATCCTCTTCTTTCTTGTGATTTAGTGAGATGTTTCTGGTACTTGATGGTTTCTCCTTCTAGCAGCTCAAGTGAGAGCTAGGACACCTGTGGTTTGAGACGAAGGTTCCTTTCCTCTTTCCTCTGGAGTATCAGCTCCCCTGATGGTGGACATTTAGTCTCTAAGAACTTTCTCTTCTTTCTTGGGGTCACTGAATGTTTTTAGATGCTCTCTTGGTAATTATCCACACTCTAAACATGGCACAGTCTTCTGTGGGCTCTGCTATAGCTATATGAAATATTTTCATTTTCCTTCTCTTTTCTCATAGAAGCAGATATTTGGTATCTTAAAAGCTTTGTCCTTTGTCCTGTTATCAGAATCATCTTACCCTTCAATTCAAGACAGCTTCAGGCTAACTCCAACAGATCTGGAAGTGTAAATGTTAAGGTGGTTGGTGAACATTTGGATGCTATAGCAGTCATGCCCCATGAATAACTTTTGCCTGCGTGCATATCGGTTGTGTCTGACTCTTTGCAGTCCCATGGACTGTAGCTTGCCAGGCTCCTCTGCCCTTTCAATTTTCCAGGCGAGAATACTGGAGTGGGTTGCTATTTTCTCTTCCAGGGGATCTTCTCCACCCAGGGATCAAGTCTGTGTCTCTTGTGTCTCCTGCATTAGCAGGTGGATTCTTTACCACTGAGTCACTTGGGAAGCCCCTATTTGGCTCTAAATGATGAAAAGTGAGTGGTAACCTTTCTAGATAAGAGTTAAATTTATTTGTTAGTTTTAAGTCAGTTGTGTTTCTACTATGACCCTACATCTTTATTCCCAACATCTATTTTCCTCTTTTTCTTTTACACTCTCCGTCATCTCAAGCTCTTGTATTGAATGTAGTTCCCAAGGGACCTCCCGCACATGCATCTGATCTTGGGTTTTTTTCAGGCTGGGAATTTGCCCTTGGTTTTTTTAACTCTGTATTTTTCTGAACTGTTAGCTGTGAGTCCAGCTTCACAGAAGGAATGGTGACCTTGCTGGTGTTGGTCTTGACCTGTGGACTTACTTACAATCATATCTCTCCAACAGGGGCATGCATACCCCTGGGACCGTTAGCAGAGTCCCAGTGCATGTGGGGGAGTTGAGTGGGGGTGACAGTGAAGGTTGGTTTTACGTAAAGATTTTAAAGAAAATTTATTTATTTATTTGGCCATACCTCATGGCCTGTGAGCTCTTAGTTCCCTGACCAGGAATCGAACCCAGTCCCCAACAGTGAAAGCACTATGTCCTAACCACTGGACCGCCAGGGAATTTCCTAAAGAAAATTTAAATTTCATTACAATAAACCCAAGTACATTGTTCATAGGAACACAAAATATACATGAATTGTAAAGATAAACATAAACCTTGAGGGGTGGACAGCACTGGCCTAGATGTTTACCCCACTCTGCCATTTGTCACCAGAAGTCCTTAAATCTGACTGTGTCTGCTGGTTTGCCTCTGGGGGTTGCTGACTTCAAGCTGTGTGAAGTCAGTAGTTACTTGAACCATGTGTGTTTAGGGAGGTGAGGAGTGGGGTGTGTTTGTTTCTATCAGTCTGTCTTTGTACACTCTGGGACTCTGAACCCCACTCAGGAGTGGGCTGGCCTTACCTCTAAGGAATGGGGATGAGTCCTGGTTGAGACAGTTTAGGTGAAAGGATTTAGAAGGTACCTACACCACATGTTGGCGCTGAGTCCTCCAAGTTATTAGTCATTTTTTGGAGGCAGGCTTCCTGTGCGGATTAAGATTTTTAGGAGTTATAGCAACCTCAAATTAAATTTGACACAAACTCTTACTTTCTCTTGGTTAGAGATGTTTGTAATCTGAGATTACATACTCTGAGATGTTTGATATAAAGAACCCGTGTTTGTCATTCTTTTTTTTTGCCATTCTTTATATCAGTGGTTTGGCTTCACTGGGGGCAGTTCCTTTCATTTTCTTTCCCCCTCAACCTATTTTTAGCATCTGATCTCCCTGCTTCCTCCCTGGGCTTTCAGAATCCCATCCCTGGTATTAAATTAATTGTCTCCCCCAACACACACAGGTCCCATTCTCTCATGGGCATCAACTTAGAGCTCCTCTGAACTCAGCCTTGGTCAGTTGACAAGGCCATGCATTAATTATCTGTGGACTGTGTAAACTGAGTTTGGGCTGAGTGCAATTGGAGAGATTTAGGTTGTACCCAAAGAGTAGCTTGAGGAGGCAGTTCTAGTGATGGATGCAAAGTGAGATTGTGAAGCGTTGTCTCTGAGGACCTCAGATAGGGACAACTGCTCTGAAGTATGTTTTCCCTAAGGTGGATGCTAGATGAGGTGTCTTCTCGAGGCTACTTCTAGCTGGGTGACTATGGGGTATTTGATAAGCCCGCTTCACTCAGCGTTGTGTTTTCCTTTCCTCTTTCCTGATTTGATATCTGTTGCTTCCAGTTTATTATTTTAGATTCTGGGACTCTTAACCCCAGCAAGAAAAAAAAATTTTGTGTCTGGTAGAGCTGACCCAAGATACCTTCTGTGTCCAGGAAACTGTAGAACAGTGTCCATATGAGTCAGCAGGTTTTCACTTTGTTCTGTTCAAAGCAACTTGTGTGGCCGCATTTACTTTTCCCCTCTGAATTCCTTTTAAAGTTAATAAGCTACTATTGATTGTTTGTTTGGCTTCTCAAAAATGTTCTGACCCGAGAATTACTCTTTGGTAGTAAGTGTATTAAAAAGGAATGCCACTTTCTTTCTTTGTATAAATATGTCTCTGGAAACCTTTGCTACTGGAGTAAGCAAGCCTCTTTCCCTTGCTATGAGCAGATTGGTGCTGGAGGCTGAGAATTCCCTTTCTGCAGAGCTTGGCTCATCGGACTCCTGGAGGGAATCCATTTTCTTTCCCATCCTAGGCGAGCTTGGGTTACTAAATCAGCTGAAGCTCAGTTTCCCAAGCCCTACTGCTCTTACTAACACTGTCCCTGTTTCTCATCCTTCCTGCCATCGACCAAGCCGGGTAACCCAGCCGCTAAGGTGGGTATAAGTGTTGTAGCTGAGGCAGAGGCGGCTGATGCTGTTGGGTTCCCTGTCCCCCCTGACATGGAAGACGATTACGAACCTGAGCTGCTGTTAATGCCATCCAATCAGCCGGTCAACCAGCCCATTCTGGCCGCGGCTCAGTCATTGCATCGGGAAGCTACCAAGTGGTCTAGTAAGGTACTGATGAGCGCCCCCCAGTGGGGCTGCTCCCTATGCATCCGGCCATGTGCAGCCTTGACACATTGCATCACTCATGATCTGTGCGGGTCCTGTGAGTCTGGGCCGGGTGGGCATCTGTCTGTTTGCACCTTGTTGTTAGGACTGGCTTCACAAGTTTCATAGGTCTGCGAATGCCAGATTAATTGGATTGCATTCATGTTTAGGGGTTAGAGAGAGATAGGGTCACTTTTTGAAAGGATTCCTTTTCTTATTGACCTTGTGGCCGACATTGGAACCTTAAATCCCTTGGGAAGCTGTGGATGCGTCTCTCAATGACTTTCAGGTCAGGAACCACTATAGACCATTAAGAGGTCATCCGGCCTGATCATTGGGCTTTGCCTGCCCCCCATCCCCAGCTCCTCTCCGCTGACCTCTCACTGATGGCTCCGGCAGAGTTGATCAGGGTGAGAAGCAGCTTTACATGGCAGGGTTTCTGGGGAGGACTGCTTGCTGTCCTGCACTTGGCTGCGTGGCAGATGCTGGCCTTAAGGGGTACCCACAGGGAAGGGAGCTTCACTGACTGCTTGATCAGGGGTTTCAGTGGGCCAGGGTGTGGGAGTGGGGAAGAGAGAGGGCTCAAGGCTGCAGGACAGGAACCAACAGAGCTCTGGCCTTAGGGAGTAGAGGATGGGGATCATTACATTTTCCCCTTTGAAGGTGGCATGTTGCAAGAAGAAAGGTTTTGAGGAGTGATGGGTGATAAATAACTAACCCTGGCACAACACTATCCTCTAACCAAGGTCATGAAATCCTGGAATGATCCCAGGTCTGCAGTGGAAGAGGTGGGCCTAGCCAACCTTGTCTAACATACTCCTGTTCTCATGAGTTCTTCCCAAACTGTGTTCTCTCTGGCCTCGACGACTGCCTGGGAGGTTACGCACCCCCTCGTGTAAATAATCAGCCACTTCCTGGTGCCTGTGGATGCCTCTCACAGAGCACCCTGCCGTGGCATGGTTTGTGTATGCCTCACTGCATTGTCTAGAAACTGGAAAGCATGAGGGGAGAAATGCAGAGGGCCTGGCCTTTTAGGTAGTTTTGAACACTGCATTTATTATTTTTGCTTGCTATCAGCCAAAAGATGAGCCTTTTGAAGGCATAAAGTAAATTACTTGTACATTATGACCCATGAGGGTTATAATGAACCAAAATGCCAAATCTAAGATAAGCTGCTATTAGTTGCCGGAGTTCCAGTTACAGCTTGACACATGATTTTTATTTTCCCAAAGCCTCCCCCAGCATCCTCTTAGCTGAAAGTTTCTTTAATTGAAGCCACTTAGCTGAGGGGACTGAAGAATTGATTTTTGGTCTTTTTAAACATGAAGAATGAAAATAACATGCTCCTTTAGGCTGACAGTACAAACAAGAGGCAGTAAACAGAGGGAAGGAGCTGTTTAGGTCAGAAAAATTTTTTTCACCAAGGCTAATAGTAGTTACTTGGTTTAAATTCTAGTTCAGCAGCGGCAATCCTTGGCCGCTATTTGTAAGAAGGGTCAGGTTGAAGAGGATGATTTCAGCATCTGGAAAGGCTCATCTGTATTTTTCCCTTCAGGCCAACTGTACTGCTTTCCCCCCACAGAGAGGAAAATGCCTGTTTAACCCATTCCTTGGGCCCACTCCCATTTTATTGACATGATTAACCTGGAGATGCTGATGTGCTTGTTTAGTGCTATGCCTGGGGCTCACATGTTGCCCTTTCAGATTAATATCCAAGTCCTCCTTTTTTCGGTCCAGTGATCTCTCTCTGTCTCTCTCACTCTCACTGAATGCTAGGGTGAGTGCCCTGGCTTACTCTTCTCTTTACTTCTCCTCTGCTGTCCGTTTCACTCAAGAATAGCCTGTGTATTCTCTTCTCACCTCCCAGAGGGCTGCTAGAGCAGCAGGCTCCCTCCCCTCTTCTCTGCTTCTACTTCGCTCCCTAACTTGGCCAGAGTATGGGCTGAGCTCACTCTGTGTCTCGCGTCTCTCCAGGGCAATGACATCATTGCAGCAGCCAAGCGCATGGCTCTGTTGATGGCTGAGATGTCTCGACTGGTCAGAGGGGGCAGCGGCACCAAGCGGGCACTGATTCAGTGTGCCAAGGACATCGCCAAGGCCTCAGATGAGGTGACTCGGTTGGCCAAGGAGGTTGCCAAGCAGTGCACAGATAAGCGGATTAGAACCAACCTTTTACAGGTACTCAGGAAAAGTGTGTGTATGTGTGTGTGTGTTGGGGGAGGGGGGGAGGAGGGCAGTGGCAGGGGTAGGGAGAAAAGCAGGAGAGAGAAATCCGGGTGAGCAAGGAGGAAGAGGCACCTCATGAAAGAAATAGCAGAAAGGGGAAATATGCATGTGAGTTTGGGAAAGACAGAGTTGGAAAAGTGTATTTCTGAATCAAATGAAAGAATTTTAATGCTTCCATTTTTGGACAAAGAGACTAGACTGATTCTAGGGGGAAAACAAATGGAATTCTGCTGCTGATACATTGAATGCCTTCTGCATGCCAGCCACTGAGAGTAAGAGGTGGATAAGTCTCGCCCTCAAGGAGCTTGCAGGCAAGAAAAACATAGAAACATACTCAATTGAGTTTTCTCTTTTAGGTATGCGAGCGAATCCCAACCATAAGCACCCAGCTCAAAATCCTGTCCACGGTGAAGGCCACCATGCTGGGTCGGACCAACATAAGCGACGAGGAGTCCGAGCAGGTACGTACCTGCTGCTTCTGATTTCTCACCAGCAGCTTCTGTGCCCCTTTAGGGTGATTTAATTCAGCCTTGAGGAATGAGTATTCAGTACATGGTATGGAGTCTTCAGCTCTCTCAAAAGGGCATCTGTGTTGGAGAGATGCATCAGAAATTTGGAAAGGAAAGTGAAAAGCTCTTGTGCAACTTCTGTCATTTTACAAATAAGAAATTGAGGGTTAGGGAGGTTGAGTGAATCAGCAGCAGTTAGGACTCCACTCAGTTCTTTTTCTCCCTGGAATAGGCTTGGCTCTTTAGAGGCCTCTAGGGTGTGTTCAGTCCTGCCCACTGGACCTTTTCGGCTGGAGAATTCCTGCTTCCTTGCCCTCTGGATTATAAGTACCTCAGGGAGGATGAACAGCACTGTCTTTTCAGGGGCATGAGGTGGTTAGGCCTGTGGTGAGGTGGAAATGAAATCTCAAAGGAGGTGCTTCTCTTTTGTTTTTTTTTGACAGATATTGAAATAAAGATGGTGGGAATGTTTGCTTAAAGTGTTTCTTGTATGTATTTTGGCAATCCCAGTTTGTTCTCTTCCCTGCCTCCTGGAAATGTGGCTCAGGTCTTTCAGAAAGCCATCATTTGAACACCTCTTCCTCTCCTAAACTCCCTCCAATAGGCTGTGCTGTGAGCCAGACTTCCAATTTCTTCTTATGGAAGATAGCACATCTTTTGTTGAACTGCCCAGACAAGGCTTATCATACATTGGAATATGTATGCGGCACTGCATAACGTGCTATGTAGAGGAGTTAACAAAAGACACAGTCCCTCTCCTTGGAGAAGTCTGGGCCAGGAGACAGGGAAGGAGCACTTGAGAGGAGGCAAGGAGGCTACTTCTCTTGGGGTCAACAGTGCTGCCTTAACTACCATGTTTTAGTTCACTAGCTCTCACCTTAACCCTCTCGTCCCCTAAACCACGCAAACTGGATCTTCACCTGTAACTTCCGTGTATTCTAGGCAGGGTTTGGGCACTCGGCTATTTCCTGTCAGGTGATCTCTTCTGCCCCAAGGAAAGGAAATAGAAAAGACAAGGAAGGAAGGGGAAGACTCAAGAATTTCCAACCTTATCATTTAATCAGTTAACCAACAAAAATGTATCTTGGGAGTGTCTACTATGTTCCATTATTCTAGTAGAAAAAGAAACTGACAATGTGGTAGAACGGAAGAGACACAGGACTGCAAGGTAGAAATTGGAGGCCTCATCCTGACTGCTGTGTGAGTTTGGCTGGCAAGTCTCTGAATCTTTCTGGGCCTCAGCCTCTTTATTGATCAAGTGAAAAGATTAACTGATTGGGACTTCTAGTCCATAGTTATGCCTCTCAGAGCCCATAAACCCTCTGATATCACATTCACAAATTTTGTGCATCTGAGCTTTTTTTTCTGGGGAGAATCCACAGCCTTCATTAATCTCACAAAGGATCTATAGCTCAAAAACATATCAGAATTAAAAAAACTACTGGGTTAGTAGATTGATAAGTTACTAATGTGATCTCAGTCCTGTATTTTTTATGTTTAGAAGACTTACTTAGATTTTCATGGATTTATAAGGTGGTTGGTTTACTTGATTACTTTTTCATTCATTCATTAAATATATATGAAATGCCTCGTGTGACAGGCACTGACATAACACCAAAATACAGTAGAGAACAAAACTGACAAAATTGCTTCCCTCATGTTACTTAAATTTTAGATAAAATTAGATAAAACATCAGATGAACCACCTAGATAAAACATATAGTTTATCAGCTAGCGATGACGAGTTCTGTAGAGAAAAATGAACACAGAACTCGAGGGTGAGGCACACTGGGAGTTGGGAAGGTGGTTTGTGACTTAAAATAAGGTGAGCAGGAAAAGCCTCAATAAGGTGATAACTGGGCAGAGAGATCTGAAGGAGGTGAGAAGTGAGCCATTGGGATACCTGAGGGAAGAGCATTCTAGGCAGAGGGGGAGCCCAAGGCAGGGGCTTGTTCAAACATCGGCAAAGGAGTGTACACTAGATGCCATCTGAGAGTGCAGTCCACAATCATTGATGGTCCAGTTTGGGGTTCTTTTTGGCGATCCAGCTATAAACCACCAGTGACGCCAGGCGCAGGTAGGGTAAACCGCATTCCGTTCCTGGCTTAAGCCTGTTTCAGAGGCAGGGCTCCATCAGGGACTCTGAGTAATGGAGAGCTCCTCTTTCCTTGCAGGCCACAGAGATGCTGGTTCACAATGCCCAGAACCTCATGCAGTCTGTGAAGGAGACTGTTCGAGAAGCAGAAGCAGCTTCAATCAAAATTCGAACAGATGCTGGGTTTACTCTGCGCTGGGTTAGAAAGACTCCCTGGTACCAGTAGACACCTGGTTGAACCTGGCTAACACAGAAGCAAGCCCCTGCTGCACAGAACGAAAATGATGTGGTCCCAGGAGCCACCCAAGATTGCTGGGGGGTTGAAAGCCACCATCCTGGCCTGACATACAAATTAGAAAACATTTATACTCTTGTTATGGACACTGAAATGTGTCTCCGTATAAGGCCTGTATTCTCAAACACGGCTTTACTTATGCACACTCTATCCCAATAGGCAGACTGGGTTTCTAGCCCATGGACTTCACATAAGCTCAAAATCCAAGAGTGAACACTAGCCTGACACCCTGCTCTGCCCTTGTTCCCTAGAGGACAGCTCCCTTTCCGCCTCCACCCCCTCATTTTTTCCACTAGGCTCCCAAGACCCAGGGCCCAGGCAAGTCAGTTAAGGAAATCACTGTGCCTCCAACATTTTGGGCTTTCCATGTTGCTGCTGACCCTGCCTGCCTCTCCTGGCTGTGCTTCCTGGGTCTTTTTCAGATGTGAGCTTCACTGCGGCAGGGGAAGGTGGCCTCTGGGGAGCCCCAGCTTGTGGGGCCTGAACTCACTTCCTTCCTTTCCCTAGTTCAATCCTTCTAGTTTCCCACAGTACACAGCCAAATTTCACTTTGTCAGGAGGAAATCACTGTATCATGTGGTTCTGTCTTTACCTCACCCCAGAGCAGTGTCTGTGCTAGGGAACCTTTCCGTCCCACACCCTGCCTTGGCCCGCCAAGGCAGCATCCCCAGAACACACTGTGTGCCCTGGTGCTCTCTGCCACTGGAGAGGCAGAGTAGCCGGGGCGTGGCTCTGCCCACCCTCCTGGCGGGGCCACTCCACGCTTTGTCACTGCCTGCAGAGGTCTACGCTGAGGCCTTATTCATTCATTCTTAGCTCTTACTGTTCTTTCTGAGCTGAAATGCTGCATTTTATTTTTAACTGAATCATGTCTCCTGTCCTGGCTTTTGTATTCTTCCCTCAAACCCTTCCTAGACAAGATTTTAAAGATAAATGTTTGTTTTGTAACTTTGGAAGATCCTTTTTATCCTTTTGAAATTCAGTCCTGAGAATTGGTGCTTGCCCCCAGCAGTGTTTAATGCAAAGGCAATCCTGTCTGAAGGATGCTTCCTACCTAAGGGAGGTGGTACTTGCAGACTGGAATTCTGGCACTCTGGGGGATGAGTCAATGGGAAACAGTCCTCAGAAATTCCTACCTCCCTCAGCCAACACCAACCAAGTCCCTGGCAACCTCCCCTCCCTCCCAAGTACAGCTGTTCAAGGGAGTAATAGGTATAATATTTAATTATCACCGTAAGGTTCCTATTAGCAAAGTGAGAGAAGGGAGCTTTTCCTTTCCTGTACTTTTCACTGCTGTCTAAGCATTCCCCAGCACATGAAACTGTATTTCTTCCCAAAGCCAGAACTGGATGAGTAAAGGAGTAAGACCCTTGCCTGAATGTCTCCCCACCTCAAATGTGTGTTAGATCCTAACATCGAATGTGTAAAACTTGTCTTAAGTTGGTACTGTACACTCAGGCTTCCTCTATTACCTTTTAACTGATGATTTTCAAGGCCCTCAGCATCTTTGTATAGTTGCTTAACTGATATAAATGCAATATTAATGCCTTTAAAGTATGAATCTATGCCAAAGATCACCTTTTGTTTTACTAAGACTACTTAGAGGAAGTAAGAAAAATCATGTTTGCTCTCCAAGTTCTTCCAGTGTTGAGACGCTGGTTTACACTTTACGCCAATGTGCTTTTCTCTAATATCAGTGCTCAAGACACAGTGACACAAACAAACAAACAATCCCTGAATGCTGATTAGAGATATCACCACTGAAAAACTACATTTATAAGCTAGGATTTGTTATATGCAAATATTTTCTGCCTCTTCTGTTTAAAACAATAAAGTACATTTGTATAAAGCTTTAAATGATGGGTACGTTATTTCAGCAAGAACTTAAAACCAATCGATTTATCTTTTGGCTGTGCTGGGTCTTCGTTGCTGCACGAGGGTTTTCTCTGGTTGCGGTGAGCAGGCCACTGCGGTCCTTCTCTTGCTGGGGAGCACAGGCTCTGGAGTGCGCAGGCTTCAGTGGTTGTGGCTAGTGCACTAGGGCATGGGCTCTCACAGTTATGGCACACAGGCTTAGTTTCAGCAAGAACTTTTAGATCAGGCTTCAGTTTTATTCTGAAGAACAGCAAGTGAAGCTAATCCTCAAAAATGAAGAAACTAAAGATTTTTATTTAACCCAGTATTGTACTGGAAGAAGTAGAAACCAGTGGTAATACATTTACTTCACAAGTTCTGTGTAATAAAGGACAACTCTGGGGATTATACACTAGAAGGAGCAGAACTGACAAAGGCTAACAGTAAGAGGCGGAGAAGGCAATGGCACCCCACTCCAGTACTCTTGCCTGGAAAATCCCATGGACAGAGGAGCCTGGTAGGCTGCAGTCCATGGGGTCGCGAAGAGTTGGACATGACTGAGTGACTTCACTTTCACTTTTCACTTTCACGCATTGGAGAAGGGAATGGCAACCCACTCCAGTGTTCTTGCCTGGAGAATCCCAGGGATGGGGGAGCCTGGTGAGATGCCGTCTATGGGGTCGCACAGAGTCGGACACGACTGAAGTGACCTAGCAGCAGCAACAGTAAGAGGAAAGCAGGCAGATGGTACAGACCATCCCCTGGTTGACGGAGTCTGTCTTAGAAGAGTCCAGCTCTCCGAGGAGGCCATCACTATCCCCTAAGAAGCTAAAGCTGTTACATGTGCAGGCATATTGCGAGTCTACATGTCATAGTCCAAAGTCCAGGGATCCAAACAGGGCTGTGAGGCAGAGATAGCTTTCCTCTTCCTGAGGAAGCTCAAAGAGTAGGAACAGGTTCTTAAGGTGGAGCTGGGACATCAGTATTTTTGATTGATTTTTTAGATCTAAATATCACTAAAGAGGGAGAGTACCGCTGACTACATTTATCACTGCTTTAACTTAGAAAAGCTGCCGACTAGGGGAGGCAGATTCTGGGTATTCAACTCACAGGGAAATGCCCAAGGCTACTGAATTAGCTCAGCAGTATCTGGAAACAGTAGTCATGGCCTCATTTTTGCTACTCACCATATGTTCACTGGTGCGGCCTTCTTCCTGCATTATCATTATTCTCAAGTCAGATGACTCAAAGGACTACAGGATTGCTATCTTCCACGGATTCTTCTACAGTGGCACTTAAGGAAAACTCATCACATGAACTCCCTTTGAATAAAATGATGGTGACTCCTTTATGCAGAAAATAAGCTTTTGGGTTATACTCCCTTAAGAAGTTAGAACAAGAGTCTATCTGGAATTCTATGCTTGAAAAATACTTCATTACGATTAAGTATTCATGGATCTTAGTCATCAGCAGGTGGTGGTAGGGAGAGGAGCTCCATCACTTCTTGTTCAGTCTGTGGCTAGAAGGGTGAATCTTAGATACAGGGCTATTAACATAATCAGTCAAGAGAGGAGCATTTGGAAGTGTTCTGCTGCAACCCTCACACCTTGTGTGATGATGCCGAGTAAAATGGGATCATGGCTCAGCTGCTAAAGAATCCGCCTGCAATGTGGGAGACCTGGGTTTGATCCCTGGGTAGGGAAGATCCCCTGGAGAAGGGAAAGGCTACCCACTCCAGTACTCTGGCCTGGAGAATTCCATGGACTGTATACCATGGGGTTGCAAAGAGTCAGACACGACGGAGGGACTTTCATTTTCAGCCTGCTTGAACACTGAGGCATGCCTATCTGAGAATGCTCAATTAACAGTCAAGCTAAAAAAATCAACTTGTTGTTTTCATCTTTTTATTGACAGTGTAGCCAGAGCTAGAGAAAGGACTTACTGGATTCCATCAAATTAATAAATACAATAATTTAATTGCAAAAGGAAACAGTCTCCTTGGAAGTTTTAGCAGACATTACTAGAGGCAAGGGACTCTTGGCATACAATCTGCTGGGATATGGGAGGGTAGCAGAGAAAGAAAATTAGTCCATATATGGATGGTTGAGATGAGGGATTCTACAGAAAGAAAAGCAAATGTACCGATCGCTCTTTTGAGGTATGAACTCTGAAAAGGAAGACATTAAAAATGAAAAGCAACTGAACTGGGTAACCAACCTTATGCAAAGGGAATACACATTTGGCAAGATCTTAATTTTAGCTGCCAAGCTGATACTGGTTGTCCTAGAAATTGCAAAACGTGATGTTTCATATTAGATGAAAGGCAGGCTTGGTGCCATAGGCAGGCAGAGAACGCTGCTGTGCAGTGGGCTCCCTGCATCAGCACCAACCACCAGCCCTTGACAAGAATGGGGTGAGTGTAAGGGCTATTGTTAGCATATGGGAAAGGGAATTATAAGTTGAGAAGAACAAAACGAATGGAGTTACAGGGAGAAAACTAATAGCAAGAACAAGCACTTAGATCTTAACTTTCTCTATTCTTCACGTCTAATGAACCAAAATAAGTGGGCAAGGACTTCCAAGTCAGCCAAGTTAAATGATAACTGTGGGCTGACTTGCCAACCATAAAGATCAATACAGGTTTATGAGTGTTACTGAGGATTTTGTTTCTGCCTCATTTTATATGTACTTTCACCTACTTGGTCAGTAGAGTAGAGATATTTAAGTACTCCAGTGACAGTTTCAACAATAGTTTCAGAGAGGAATCTTTTGACTATAGCCTTGGGTAGCACTATGCAAAGGGAGTCCCCCTGAAAGCAAATAATGTAGGCAAATTGAAACCATTAAGAACAGGAAGAAAAAAAGATAAAAGATTAAAAAAAAATAATAATTTGACAGTATTGAGGCAGGCACATTTTCTTCCTTTATCTGAACTAGGGCATGAGGGCTTTAGGCTAATTGGTTATAAGTCGTATTAGACAAGCTTTATAAAACATGAAGACAGCAAAGGTTCACTTAAGTTTCTCTTTTACTACGTTAGTTTGTTCAAAATCTCCAATGCTTGTGCTTGCAATAACTTCCTAAAAGCAGAAGTAGAAGTAGTGTTCCCTTTTATTACCTTAAAGCATTTGCCCCTTTGATACAAATGACTTCTACTGTGCTAACAGATGAACTAAGTGGCACAAAACTGAGCTTGTACTTACTGCAGCAAGGTCCCCATAAACCAAAATCAGCTTTACATAAAAATCTCATTTATAAAAAATACAATACCAAGTACAGTGAGAATGGAGCACGGAGCAGCAGTGCTCCCTGCCAGGGCCATGTGGAGTGGCTTTTGCTACAGTGCTTGCTTAATGGCACAAGTGAAAAGCTGAATAAGGCAAACACTCGAAGAGGCAGTTCTTTGTAAACTTCTTGGGTGGGAGGAATTATTCCTCTGTTGGGACAGATGATTGGGGATGGCTACGATCGAATATGACATTCCGCTCCACTTGATACATCACATTTCAGACTAAGACAGCGTCTGCTGGCTGAGACCAGTTCACTTGTTTTAGGGGAGAGGTTATCATTGTAGACTTCTGCCTTGACTGTTAAAATGTGCAGCCTCTAGCTGGTGCCTTCCTATGGAGGAAATCACCTCTAAAATTTTCCTAAGTGGCAAGGTACAAATAAGCTAAGTCATTCAGAAGTTTCCTTAGCTTAAAGTTCCTTAAGAACCCTACATCGATAACTAAGCAACTTTGTTAGCGGTGTGTGGCTTGACACAAATGCTCTAACTAGAATATGTATTCCCACCCAATTGGTACCTAATAGTAATACACTGTGATGACACCTGGAAAACAAATACATCTTCAGGAATTCTGGCCTCTTCTCATGTCCTCACTTGGAACTTTCCAGCTTTTGTGACGTATTTGACTCCTTTAAATGGCTTATATTTCTCCCCGTACATGTCCAAGCGGTTTACTTTTAAGCCTGTGTCAAAAAGAACACGGAAGGAAAGGCACAAATTACAATCCTGGTCACATCAACCAATACAATATTTGCTTACGAAACAGAATTTACTATACAGTAAATCTGACATTAGCCAGTGTCCGTTTCAAGATCTGGAAGCAATGTTCCTTCTAGCATTCACAGATTCAAGTACTAGGAGGGTATGATTTTAGTTCAGATTCCCATATGGACAAGCAATGTCTTTTAAGGATAATTCTACTCTGAGTATAAATGATTTCTTTCTTTGTGCTTGAATGAGGGTAGGGGTGAAGGGAAGCTATGTGAAATAAGGTGCTCTCCAAAATCACTCTCATAAATCAAGGAGAGTGAGAGGCATACTGGAGTTGTTGCTCTTTGTAGAGACGGGATGTCAGTTACTCTTCTAAGCTCCTAGCAGCTGACCTCAGCAAAACTCAGTTACCCTTACACACATCAGATTTCTCCTTACCTGAAATAGCAAGCTGTTGGATCTTGAACTGTATGTTGAGGCTTGGATTCTCTTCTGGCTTGGGTGCCCCAGACTGTAAATTTACCAGTCCTTTAAGACTGGGGAGCTTTTGTGGAGTGATTTTCCCCACATCCCACGTTAGTACCTTAAAAAGGAAAAAACCAAAAACATTCTGAACTATTTATTTTTTGGAACTATTTATTAAAGACAAATGTTCAAAGACAATAAACTTCTGTACAAAATAAAGCACAGTGTCTTGGAATAAGAGACCTGGGATTTCCACTGAGTTTTACCACTAGTTAGTTCTGTGACTCTGAATGGAGAGTGAAAAAAGAAGTAGGTGCATTTGCTGAGCATCTACTTTTGGATATAATACTCTGCTCAGCACTATTCACACGCTGTCTCAGAAGTCTATGATGTAAAACTCTGTCTAATTTTAACAAAGAAACTAAAGCTAGAGTCAGATGCATTGCTGAAGGTCACTTAGAGGAAAGGCTGGGATTTGAACCTAAGGCTATCTTGTATCAACACCCTTTCCACTATGCCATCTTTACTGTTTCTCTCTGGGCTTAAGTTTAGTTTTCTGTAAAATGAGAAGATGGGCCTAAATTAGTGCTTTTAAACTTTTAGTGATGGAACCCTTTGTTCAAATGAAATACTTATTTGAAGTTACTGAGTGAGGAAGCTCAGTAACAGATGAGAAAGTAAAGCTGTTACGGTTGAAGCTGGGGTGAAGGCCAGGGATCTGGAGCTCCTGCTTAATTTCTCAGCCCTGTGTGGTCTCTGGGGAGATTCTTTGACTCCTTAGGACTAGATTAGATGATCTTTAACATTCAATGATTTTATAGTTAAATAAAAAAAGACTTCACTTACTATGCAGCTCAATGACTCTACTGAGGAAAAGAATCATATTCTTTTACCCAAGCAGGAAGCAGAGAGAAAAATCATCTTTTACAGTTTCTCTGAACTCCCTCTGCTAGAGGCAAATGTATGGAGGGTGAGAAGGCAACTTTCCTAGTGAGCATCCTCTGTGGAAGAGTATGAAATAATGCTTTAAAATTAAAAAGGAAGAGAAAGGTCTTAACTTCTTAACAATTGATATGTTGTAATATCTATTAACCATTAATAGATTATTATATGCACATAATGCTTTTCTCTTTTTAAAAAGTTTTTACATCTTCCTCATTGAAGAGTGAGTGAACCTCTGGATTATCAATGGATAAGAAAAGGCAGACTCTGAAGGAAGAAGGAATGTCTCACTTTTCTGTTCATCGACTTAGCAGCAGATGCAGGATTCTCTCCTGTGGCAGAGCACAGCACAGTCTGCATTCTAGGTTGTTAAGAGCTTTAATTTCAACCAAGATATTAGACCCTTCCCTCTGTCCTCCCATGTCCCCAGATCACAAAATGAGGATTGCAGAAACACTTGCTCACTCCTGATTTTAGGTGACTGTACCTTGGTAACTGGATCAAATGTATAGCTGCCTTGTGTTGGTGTCAGGTTCATATTCAACACAACTTTTGGCATGTGAACTGTCACTGTGATTCCTTCAATAGTTTTCCCCATGTTCTGCTTTGGTCCAATTGTAATATCAAATCTACCACAAGAACTGTTCTCCTTGAAACTGATGCTATGTTTCACATACACTGGTATTGCCACTAGACTAAAAAGAGAAAGAAAGACACAACCACAAAAAACATATAATTAATAGTGTGAGCTGTGGAGGTGGCATGAAAACCCTAGTATACAATATCTAATACCTGCAGAACTGCAGGTTCAGTATCTGAGCCAGGGCAGTTGAATATAGCACAGTGTTGTGGAACCACTGTGCTAGAAATTATACAATTTCTGAGCAGTAAGTATACAAATCAAGATATAAAATTACAGCATCAACAATTGGCACAAACAGTCCTGGTTTCAAGAAATGAATTAAGATCCCAGAGAAAGATAATTTAGAATTACACAAACTAAATATATCAGTTTCTCTGTGGTAAGAGCCAAGAAAAAATTCCTCTGCTTTTAAGTTCTGTTTTGATGTTGTCCAAATACTTTCTGATGTTTTCAAGGGACAAACCAGCTACAACCCAGGATGCTAAATCATTCATTTAAACCTCAGTGCAGAGAAGAGTGACTTCAAGCCAGTTAGTTGAGGGATGTCCTGGAGAGCTACAGGTAAGTCTATGTCCTTCTATCAGCCATAATGTCCACAGATCATAGTAAGATTATGGCATGGGTTCATGGTTTCATCCAGGTTATGCATGGTCCCAAATGCTTGCTCTCAGGTATATATTTACTATTACTCTATACTCTTAAGATTCAAACCATACTAATTATATTTTCCACATGTATTTTCACCAGTTTGTTCTGGGTCTCCTGGTGAGCGATGGCTAAAGGGAGCAATGGTGAATTGAAGTAACCAACTGTTAGAATGAAACAGGGAAAAAGTGAGTTCTACACAGCACACTGATAGATGACAGAAGATTATGGTTGATGCAACAACATACTTTTGTGAGCTGACACGGTATGATATGAGTCGGAAGTTTCCATCTGGAGGAATAAATGACAAAACTCTTTCAGATTCCCAACGCTTGAACCGAATGCAGGGGTGGAAGCTGACATCATCCAGAAGCCTTGGATTCTGCCATGGAAAAGAGAAGACAACCATATTCATAAAGTGTAATGAATAGGACAACTCCAGTCAGATATATTATGAGATCTGAGAAATATGCTTCCTTAAGATAAAGCAGTCATGTAAGTTTATTATCATGACCATATCAACACAGTCTTATCGTTTCACAATGCTTTCAAGTGTACAAATATTTTATATACATTATTATTTGAATTTCAGTAATTCAATTCCAGTAATTCCCATGAGGTAGAAAATGTGAGTGGTTTCATTTCCACTTCAGAGATGAAAAAACTGAGGTTCAAAGAAAGCTCAAGGTCAGGGCAAGTTAGAGGCAGAGACAGCCTCAGAGCTCAGTTCTCTTTGTAGTTCTCAGTGGTGTAGCATGCTGAATCTAAAATGATGAAAGATCAATGCCTTTTCACATCAACAAAGCATATAACAATTCAGTAAAAGCTGCACCACAGATCTGCAGAAGCCAGCCAGACATTTAAGCTACTTCTAATATACTCAGAGGCAAAGCCCTCTCCGCAGCCTATCCATAAAGGCAGTGCTCATCATGTAAGCTACTGTCTTTGGAAGCTGTGCTAGGAATATTTCTTACATAATCCACTGCGATCTAAAAGAAACATGTATCAGTATTTATCATTTCATTTAGTACTTCATATATAGTAGGCATGAAGGAGTTACAAAACAGAAAAAAACTTACCATGAAAGAAAGGGAAAGGTCAGGCATTCCAGAGAGCTTAATGCAAGCATCAATGACCCCCTGAATTTCTGCAAAGACCGTAGATCCTAAAGGAATAATAAAGGTATCACTGGAATATGCATGTATTCTAGTAAAATAGCTCTACTTTACTAGAGCTATCACTATATATGAAGTAATGGAAATATCTCCCAGGTGTCAGACATACTGAAGCTTTGCACATCTATTAAAAGGTTATTGGACAGAGGATCCATTACACCAGTTCAGACAACTTCTTTACTGAGTGCCATGGCCTGTTCCTATCTCTGGTTGGAATATGATGATTCTAAGGAAAATGAAACCCATCCTTATCTTTATAGAGTTAGCCTCGTAAGACTGCTGGATGTGAAGTTAAAATACTTTTTTCCCACTGATTTTTAAAATTAAAAAAAATTATTCAATTTTTAAAGGTTATTTTCCATTTAGTTATTATAAACATTGGCTATATTCCCTGTGCTTTACAGATACTTGTGAGCCTATCTTACCCCAGCTGATTGTACCTCCCATTCTCCCACCCCTTTATTGCCCCACTCCACGCTGGTAAACACTAATCTGTCCTCTGTATCTGTGAGTCTGCTTTTTTTTTTGTTAAATTCATTCGTTTGTTGTATTTTTTTAGATTCCACATATAAGTGATATATAGTATTTATCTTTCTTTATCTGGCTTATTTCATTTAGCATAATGTTCTTCAAGTTCATCCATGTTGTGCAAATGGCAAAATTTCATTCTTTTTTATGCTGAGTAATTTTCCATTGTGTATATATACACATCTTCTTTATCCATTTATCTGTTGATGAACACTTAAGCTGCTTCCACATCTTGGCAACTGTAAATAATGTTGGTTTGAACATTTTTTTTCGAAGTTCAAATATTTTAAATAAAATTAGCCAAGTTTCTAATGAAATGTTAAGAAGTAGGAACCATTATTCTTTAACAGTAGAGCAACTGTTCCATACAATGGAATTTTTATAATAAGAATGAAACTCCCTGTAGAGATAGTGTCTGTAATTCACAGTAAGTCATTTTGACATACCAACTAGCTATGTGACCTTTAACAGATTATTTAACTCTTCTAAGTCTCAGTCTCCCCCACATAACATGTGAGAGCTGGACTAGATATTTTTAGTAAAATACTACGATTCTAATACAGTACTGTTCTTTAGTCTGGGGCCTTTACTAGAAGGACTGCACACAATGTGGTTGTAAAAGGTGTGGTGCGTAGTAGATACACATCACATATTAGGCTGGATGAATGGCAAGGTAAATAAATATACGGTAATTGGCTTAAAGTAAGCTGACTTACTCTCTGATTTACAAACGTTTGGCATTTCTCAACTAGTGGTTATGAAAATTGTATGTAACCTCTGGGCAAAATAAACAGATTTGAAAACGAATGCCTTTCCGGTAAATGATACTGCCAGGGGATATCAGTTTTCTATTCAGCTTATGTCACCTGAATGGTTTTTCCCCGATAAGAAAATACGCACACAATTACCTGATTTATCTATAATTGCATCTATTTCTTCAACCACATCAAAATAGGCTTCATTGTTTGTGTACTTTACTCCTGCGCGGCGCCATGGAATGTTGGACAGCTGCCCAGTGGGGAGTGTGTCCCCAACATTGCTACTGCCTAGAAATCAGAAAAACAGAAAGCAAAGCTAACAGATAAAATGGTCACCAGAAAAGCTATTAGCAGAAAAAAAACCTCAAATAGTTTAGCTGCTTGTTCAGTGTTTGGGTTTTTCTCCACTGAGTGTAAATGGTTTACAGAATTGTCAGAGACATATCCATACCAACATGATCAAATTTCTAGAAGACAGAAATCGGCCACCTGGTCCTGTGTGTGTCTGCCAAACCAGGTTAAATTCATTTACTTATCTTTTGCTTCCTGTGTGTTACAGTAACCTAACCTAATTCCAGTGGCTTAACAACAGAATCTCCTCCTGCTGCCAGTAATGAAAACAGGCTAGATGTTTCAAAACCCTTTGCTGATTAAATGTTTGTACTGAGAATGCAGAGTGATAAGTAGGCCATTTGGTATCCAGCTTAAATTATACATGAGATGCTGCCAAACAGGTCTCTCATGTGGAGAGTAACTGGATGTGGAGTAACTGGATGAAGAACATACTCTGGCCTTTTAACATTTTAAGGTCAGCACATTCATACGGCATACCCATATGTGATATGGAAAATATTCAAAGTCTGGCTAATTTCCTGGTAAACTGACATATATCTTAAAATAAGTCTGGTTGTCCAAAACATACACCCTTGAGCTGCGACACTTTAACATTCTGGTTAATTTACATTTCCAATTCAAAAGTAGTACATGTTTAACAACAACAATGACATGTGAAAAATTAAGAAAAGTTGCTAAAAACTATCTTCCTATTATAGAAATATAGCTACTATTAACATTTTGGTATATATATTTCTTCAAACATTTCCCTCTGGAGAAGGTAATGGCAACCCACTCCAGTGTTCTTGCCTGGAAAATTCCATGGACAGAGGAGCCTGGGGCCTGGTGGGTTACGGTCCATGGGTCGCAGAGAGTCAGACATGACTTAGCGACACACACACATACACACAATCTCCCTCAAAGCAGGTTGCATCTATTATTTTTCTTCTATTTTGATAATTTTGCTTTCTTTCTGATTTCACTTTAAAATATATAATTGACCCTTGAACAACACAGGGTGTAGGGGTGCTGATTCCTGTGCAGATGAAAATCCATATATGATTTTACAGTTGGCCTTCTCAAAACGTGGTTCTGCATTAACAGATTCAGCCAACTGCGTGGACTGTGTAGTACTATAACATGTATTTATTGAAAAAAATCTGGACTTAAGTGGACTCTTGCCGTTCAAACCCATGTTTGGTTGTAGTTGCAGTCCAATCACACATACAACTTTGTAGTGTGATTATGCCGATGAGCCTGTCTCCAACCCTGCTGCTTTCCAGAATTTTCTAAAAAATACTGCTTTAATCTTCCTTCTCAAAACCTTGAAATGCTATCCCACTGGTTTTATGATAAAAGCTAAATATTTAGCCTAGAATTCAAGGACTTCCTCAACTTAACTTTTTATTTCATGACTCAACTGAAAAACAGCTCTGCTTCTATTAAACAGGTTAACACAATTCAAGATTTTTCCACTGTGTGTTTTTTCTCATATGGTTCTATCTATGAAGAATGTTCTTATTCCTCCCCTCCCTTCCTAAATTCTTTTGATTCTCCAGGTCCCTGCCCTAGGACCACCCACTACAGTTCAAGAGAGATTACTTCACCCACTGAACCACTCTCTTGATCTTTATTGTGTATTATAAACTTTAAAATTTTTTTGGTGGGAATATTTATTTATACAAGCTGGAATCAAGATTGCTGGGAGAAATATCAATAACCTCAGATATGCAGATGACACCACCCTTATGGCAGAAAGTGAACAGGAACTAAAAAGCCTCTTGATGAAAGTGAAAATGGAGAGTGAAAAAGTTGGCTTAAAGCTCAGCATTCAGAAAACGAAGATCATGGCATCTGGTCCCATCACTTCATGGGAAATAGATGGGGAAACAGTGGAAACAGTGTCAGACTTTATTTTTTTAGGATTCCAAAATCACTGCAGATGGTGACTGCAGCCAGGAAATTAAAAGACGCTTACTCCTTGGAAGGAAAGTTATGACCAACCTAGATAGCATATTCAAAAGCAGAGACATTCATTGCTTTGCCAACAAAGGTCCGTCTAGTCAAGGCTATGGTTTTTCCTGTGGTCATGTATGGATGTGACAGTTGGACTGGGAAGAAAGCTGAGTGCCGAAGAATTGATGCTTTTGAACTGTGGTGTTGGAGAAGACTCTTGAGAGTCCCTTGGACTGCAAGGAGATCCAACCAGTCCATTCTAAAGGAGATCAGCCCTGGGATTTCTTTGGAGGGAATGATGCTGAAGCTGAAACTCCAGTACTTTGGCCACCTCATGCGAAGAGTTGACTCATTGGAAAAGACTCTGATGTTGGGAGGGATTGGGGGCAGGAGGAGAAGGGGACGACAGAGGATGAGATGGCTGGATGGCATCACTGACTTGATGGACGTGAGTCTGAGTGAACTCCGGGAGTTGGTGATGGACAGGGAGGCCTGGCGTGCTGCGATTCATGGGGTCGCAAAGAGTCGGACACGACTGAGCAACTGAACTGAACTGAACTTATTTATAATTATGGGCAACCTGTTATGGTTGTGTGTGTGTGTGTGTGTGTGTTTTCTTTCTTGGCAGTGCTGCATAGCTTGTGGGATCTTAGTTCTCCAACCACGGAATGAACCCAGGTCCCAGCAGTGAAAGCACCGACCCCTAACCACTGGCCCACCAAGGTATTCCACACCCCCTCTTTTTTTCATTTAACAGCACATGATGTGTACCCTCTAATGTCACGACACTGTCTACAAAGTTATGGAATTGTATTTCAGAATCTTACACTGTTATTTATATGTTTATTTTTTTCCCTCAGTTTCTCATCCAGAGTTTACATTTTAGGAGCAAAGAAATCTCGTCTTATCTTTCCTTAAATTTCTCCTGATACTTATTCTTGAGGATTAGGATGAATAATGGAAAGACCACATTCTTATAGACCTTGTTTACCCATTTTTTAGGTCAGTGCACTTGGAAAGGAGTTTGCAATGGTGGACAGTATACATGGAGTATATATGGAGTACATACATGGAGTGGCATATAACAGTTCATAGAAATTTTTCTCTAGAAGACTTTGATACTTTCAAAACAATATTGTCATCTGAATAGCTCTAATTTCTAGCTATACTTATGAACTAAAGCAAAATTAGAAGTTTGCAACACAAGTACAAGGCCCATAATGCATAAAATCTCACAAATACATTAATTTTCTCTCTTTAATACATCTTTTATATATGTAAAATAAAGACTTGAAGGAGGTAAGATATACTCTATGGTGCAGAGTCTTAAACTTTCTATACTCTAATAATTGTGTGGTATGCAGTGGTAAAGAATCCGCCTGCCAATGCAGGAGATGCAGGCAGCATGGGTTCAATTCCTGGGTTGGGAAGATCCCTTGGAGAAGGAAATGGCAACCCACTCCACTATTCTTGCTTGGTAAATCCCATGGACTGAGGAGACTAGAGGGCTACAGTCCATAAGGCTGCAGAGTTGGACGCAACTTAGCGACTGACACAGGGTAATGCCAGTTTTAAAATGCTACTTTTTAAATTTTATTTTTTGTTTTTTTCCCCAGCTTTACTGAGATATAATTAACATATAACACTGTATTAGTTTAAGGTATACAACATAATTATTTGGTATATATATATTACAAAGTGATTACTACAACAGTTAACAGCAGCCAGTACACTGGCTTATGGTTAACTGGGATAATTTATTCAGTGTTACTATTCAGTGTTAAACAATAGCAATAATATTGCTGTAGTCTTGAAGCAAAACTTATAACAAAAGAGTAATAACCAAAAACTCTTATCATTTAAGATATAGGTTCTTTTCATGAAAAGAAATATACTGATATATCCATTTTAACATTACCACTAACTATAATTCTGGCCAAAATGGACTACCTTAATAATCTGCCAGATCACAAGCAAAAATGAATTGTTTATGAAGTTTTAATGGCTCAGTTCCTAATAGACTGTTTTACCTTACCTGTAATAGAGTTGACGACAGAACGCAGAATTGTTGGTGGTTTAATCAATTCTTTCAAGATGTTAGATTCAGTAGCCAGTGGAAATCCATTGTCCAACATTTCTTCCAAGAGCTCATATACTATGACCACATTATCCTTAATTGCAGCCTCCGAACACTCACCAAAGTAGTCCTAATAAAATATACATAGTATTGCACGATGGAAGGCACGAAAAAGGTTTGCTAAATATTTTTTATTCTATTATAAAGGGTATATTTACAGTAGCATAATTCACTGTTTAAGATGTTGAAAATATGTAAACCAGAGGGAAAAAAGCCCTCTATAATTCTATATACTATATCAATATTTTCTTAATATTTTTAGATTGAACTGAATTCCTACTACAAATTATGCCAGAAAGTACACTGAAATGTTAAAACAGAATAAGAACTATAAACTTCATTTTCCCTGATTAGGTACTCCAAAAAACACAGATTAGTTTTAAACTACTGGTACATTAAGCAAGATAAGAAAAAAAATAAAATTTAAGTAATGCAAGATTTCATAACCTATAAAAACTTTGGTGCCATTCAAAGAATTGCATGTCGAGAGCACTATTATTTCCTGATGACATAATTTATAATACATTAAAAAAAATACAGTTTCTGTGACCATGAGATTGTTCTGTTCTCATAAAATAGGGGCAGCCGTGTGTGCTACTTGTATGCCCTATTAAAAAGGTTTACATTTTATGAACATATGCTTAGTTAGAAAGAAGAGGGACAGAGAGAGAGGGAAACAGACTGTACATCAAAATTAAAGAATATAATTATGTCCCACCTCGAACTAACTTGAATAATCCAAATTCAAAAGACTTGATGAATAACCAACCTGAAAAGTGTCAGCAACTCGATGTAGGAACTCAATTACAAAGAGAGGTGGTACTTCAGTCTGTATGACAGAGACAAAGAAGAGCTTATCCCGGTAGATACTGATGAGGTAGTGGTGAGGTGTTGAAATAACAGGTGGTACATTTTCAACATCAGCAGCTTTCTCTTGAGCTTCAAAGAAATAATCACAGACAGACTGGCTCACAACGCTCTTCCAGTGCTTCTCTAGAAATATGTCACCGGAACAGTTTATGAGAAACAGACTGTGGATCATTTTCTGTGGGAGGAAAATGTTTAAATTTAGTATATATCAAAGAAAAGTATCTTCGTATTATCTGGACACCAAAACCAGACCAAGGCAATACAAGAAACTACAGACCAACATCTGTAGACAGATGTAAAAATTTTCAATAAAATACTAGCAAACTGAATCTAGCAACATTTAAAAAGGTTATAATCCTGACCAAGTGGGATTTATTCGAGAATGCAAGGTTGGTTCAACATGTGAAAATCAATCAATATACAATTCTCATAAAATAAAAGACAAAAATACAATTATTTCAAGAGGTGCAGAGTATCATTTGACAAAATCCAACCACCTTTGAGATAAAAGCATTTAAACTAGCAACAGAAAGAAACTTCCTCAGCCTGATAATGAGCATCTGTGAAAATCCTATAGCTACCATTTAATGCTTAAAGACCAAAAGCTTTCCCTTAATATAAAGAACAAACAATACTCCATTTTCACTACTTCTTTTCAACATGGTACTGGAGGTTGTAGCCATGACAACTAAGCAAGAAAACGAAACACTGCAGCTATGTGCGGAAACAGTGTTGAGTTCTTCAAAAAGTTAAAGACAGAGTTACCAAATGACCCTACAATTGTACTCCTTTATACTCAAGAATGGAGAAGGAAATGGCAACCCACTCCAGTGTTCTTGCCTGGAGAATCCCAGGGATGTGGGAGCCTGGTGGGCTGCCGTCTATGGGGTCACAGAGTTGGACACGACTGAAGTGACTTAGCAGCAACATACTCAAGAAAACTGGAAACATATGCCCATACAAAAACTTTTACACAAATGGTTGTAGCAACATTATTTATAACAGCCAAAGAGTGGAAATAATTCAAATGTATATCAATTGATGAATGGATTCATTAACCAATTAATGGATAAATAATACTGATAAATATCTGAAATAAAATATTATTTAGCCATAAAAAAGAGTGATGTACCAGTACATGCTACAACAGAATGGATCTTTAAACATTATGCTAACCAGATACAAAAGACCATAGATTGTATGATTCCATTTGTATGAAATGTCTAGAACAGGCAGATCTATAGAGACAAAGTAGATTAGCCATTGCCAGGGGTTGGGTAGAGGGAGAAGAATGGGGAATTACTGGTTTTGCATTTCTTTTTGAGGTGATAAAAATCTTCTGGAATTAGAAATGATGGTTGCACAACTTTGTGACTATACTAAAAGCTACTAAACTTCACATTTTTAGAATACTGTGCACTTTAGTTTTTAGTATTAAAAAAGATGAAGTGAAGTGAAGTTGCTCAGCCATATCCGACTCTTTGCGACCCCATGGACTGTAGCCTACCAGGCTTCTCCGTCCATGGGATTCTCCAGGCAAGAGTACTGGAGTGGGTTGCCACTTCCTTCTCCAGGGGATCTTCCCGACCCAGGGATCGAACCCAGGTCTCTAGCATTGTAGGCAGGTGCTTTACCCTCTGAGCCACCAGGGAAGCCCTTAAAAACTTACCTTAAAAAAGGTTAAGTTTTAATTTAAATTATTTCAATTAACACAAAGTATTCTTTAATACTCTGCAACACAGAAGTCTACCCCCAGGTGGATTGACAGAAATATGTACAAATGTACACAAAAAACATGCATAACAATATACTGTAGTAGTGAAGACTATTACTGGTTATTAATAGTAAATGGGAAAATAAATTAATATATTAAAATGAAACAGCAATGAAAATGAATGAATTATTGCTACATGAAACAAATATGGACAAATCTTACAAATACAATACTGAACAAAGCCAGACACAAAAGGATACATGCAGTATTTATATTAAGTTCTAGAACAGACAAAACTATAGTTAAGAAAAATCAAACGGTTTCTATTATGAAGGAGAATGCGGGTGGTGACTTAAGTGAGGCACAGGGTTGGCCTTCTAAGGTACTGGTAATGTTTATTTCTTGATCTAGATGATGGTTACAAGTTGTGTTCATTCTGTGTTAATTTTTTGGGTTTTTTGTTAAAAGCTTGAATACTTTTCTGAGTGTTAGTTATACTTCAAATAAAGAGTTTATTGTCCTTGTAATGTGGGAGACACTGGACAAATATCTAATTACGTTAACTCGCTTTCTTTTATATGAATAATATCAGTATCAATAACTTAGTCTTAGAGGTCCATTCATTCAAAATTACAGTGCTGAATGATAAATGTAGCCTAAGGAGAAAGAATGTAAAATCTATTAATATAGTTTCTAAGCATGAAGACAAACTGCAAAGAGGAAAGGAAGAGTTTTCAGAATGAATTCAATTCTATCGACAGGGAAAACGATGACAACCTGACCAGTTCTTTTCAGAGGAAGTCATTTACTTAATGAAAGCAGTTGACATTTAAAGACTTATCTGATAATTTTCTCTTCCCATGTGGTGCATGCTCAATAGTTACTAATTTAAATAATACTAATTAATAAGATGTGCTTTAGTAATTACTGTATTAATAAATATGGGTGCTGTTAATGGTTTAGGCTTCCTATTTATTAGAAAATGTTTCTTTGTTCAAATGCATCTCTACTTAGCCAAGTAGTCAACCTTGATTGAGTTGGCAGCAATAAACCCTGACAGCTAAGGCTTTGGACCTACTAAATTTTTCCAGATTAATACCCACACTCAGTCAACCCAGTCATGCCTGACTCTTTGCGACCCAATGGACTATAGTCTGTCAGTCTCCTCAATCCACAGGGTTTCCCAGGCAAGAATACTGGAGTGGGTAGCCATTTCCAGATAAATATCTGGAACCTGCTAAAATTTTCCACTTTATCTAGTCAGATGTCTTGTTTAGTAAGTTTGCTTTGTGTCAGTTTCCATTTGAGTGTTAAAATAGCACCACTGGGATACAGAGACTTACTATTCAGAACCTACTGATTTTTAACTATTACCTCTGCTCTCTGATATGTTAAAAAAAAAAAAGGAACAGGGCTATCCAGAAATAAGATCTGCGATTAAAGTTGCATTATATACCTTTTGTGGAATAAAATTTTCACCTGAAATATAAAGTACGGATTAAAGTGGAACTTTTGTAATGAACGCAATGAGACCCAGGCTTGAGGACTTCAGGCGAGCCATCTATGGAATATAGCATCTTTCACAATAACTAATTTTCAGCTTCAAAGTGTTTTACTCATTAAAGATGAATGAATTAATAATATCTAAAACTGAATACTTACTGTGGGCCAGGCACTATCCTAGGCACTTTACTTACATTATCTTCTTTAATCCTCATAATCAACGCTATAAATACTTATCCCCATTTTTCAGATTAGACAAGAATGTCTGGAAATGATAATTATGATAATTATCTAAGGTCATATAGTAAGTATCAGAGCTAGGATTCAAACCCACATCCAGTTGAATCTTGAGCTCCTGTTCTTACTTGCCTCCCAGAAGCTAATTATCATGAACACACTCTACTGCAGTAGTGTCCAGTAATATTTCCTGTACTGATGGCCATGTTCTCTACTTCTGCTGTCTCATATAGCAGCCACTGGTCACATGTGAACACTTGAAATGTGGCTAATGCAACTGATGTACTGAAGTTTTAATTTTAATCAAATTTAAATAACTACACGGAGCTAATGGTTATCATATTGGACTGGACAGCAAATGTGCTGTTTGAACTTAAAATTTAAGAGAATGAGTTGAAGGATATGTTTCTTGTTTAGTTAGAAGCCAAATGTATTCTAATAAATTACGTACAGCAGACATTATGTTTGAGAGAGCTGACAGTTATCTTCACCTATTTATCCTAAAGAAAGTATAGTTCGCATGGATCTTTGCTACTTTACTCTTACAATATACCCTAAAAAAGCTGCTGTTGAATAAGTGACTTCGTAGTTTCTTTATTTGAAGGGCCAATTCCTACTTGTCGTCTTAAGCTGGTGAAAAATTCTTTCCAGGAAAAGTTTCCACCAAAGCTGTTTTTATTGGCACCGTCCAGGTCTCAGAAGAATAGAGTAAGTCAAACCACCATCTGGATTTACTGCTGTTGTCCTGAGCGCTGAGATGGAAGCATAGTACCTGCAGCTTTCAAAGTGCGCAGCTTTAAAACCGATCTTAACCTTCTACTATAGGGAAAGAGAGCTTATTTCTTCTATCCATATTAAGACCAAGGGCCTAGTGCAAAAAACAAATACTGCATGCAGCTGTGTAAATTAAGGTGTTTCTTTAGCTACTTACCCTTTGAGTAGCCGCAGTTACTTCTTCCATTATTTTAATAAACTTTCTGGGAAAGCTACCACAACTATCCTTTTGTTCCAGTGACTTCAGAGTCAGAAAACAGAATTCTCCCAGCTTATATTAAAGCCACTTAAGAAACTGTGTTTAGAGGCAGTTCCATCAGAGCTTCAGTTGCAGCTTAAATATTTCATAAACCCTCTTTACTGAATGTTGAACACATGCAGCCTGATGACTCACAAACAATGCAATCACAATAGTCAAAATACCCTTGGAAGAGAGTGACTAAAAAAGAAAATGTATTCCTTCTGTATATAACAGAATGGAGGCACAGAAGGGCGTGTATCTAAGGTGAGAGAATGAAACCAGAAAATATTTTAGTCATTCTGATTTTTAACCAATATTCTGACCATTGTTCATTCAACAAAGTTTTGTATGTTTTCTATATTAAGCAATGGGGATACAAGTTGAACAAAACAGAGTCTCTGAACTCAAAGCATTTAGAGTTCAGCAAAGAAAACAAACAATTTAATACAGTAAGATAACAGGGGAAATACTGTGCTATAAAAATCCACAAGGCTTCAAGGTGAGAAAGAACATAAGATAAAGAAACCCAGTACAAATTTAGCAACTTCAGAAGGTGGATGGCGGTGGTGAGATAAAAATGGAGAAAAGCAGATATTGGTTCACTTTGTCCCCAGTGCAATGCAAAAAGTCATTTTTTAAATGGTTTTATGCAAGGGATTCATGTAATCCAATTTATAGTTTTAAGAAAGATCGCACTATAGAAATTGGATAATTGGGCAATTGAATATTGTGACATTAGCTGAGAGATGACTTATGTGGGGGCCTATCTAGAGTGCTGACAATACAGATGAAGCAAAATGAAAAGGTAAGAGAAACATTTAGGGTTGAGCAAAGTTTTGGGGGTAGAGACGGGGCAGGGGACATGAGAGGGAAAAGGAATTTAGTTCTGGTCCTATATAATCTGACCCAATTCTGGATATATTTGACCCCAATGGATATATTCAAAACACCACTGTATACAGAGGTCTGGTGCTTCAGAGGGAAGCCAAACTGGAGATAGATTTGTGAGTACTGTAACCATGATTTTTTATTAATGGAAATTATAACAAAAGGAGAGTAAAACTGCAAAGAGAGAACGTATATAGTAGAAGAGAACCTATAGAAGGAACTTCAACATTTGAGAAGCATATGGATCAAGTCAGCCTACAAAAAGAATGAGAAAATGTGGCTGAAGATGGATAAGAAAAAAAAAAGGGAGCAGAGTTTTTTAAGTAACTAGAGTATGTCAGTCAGTGTGTTTCCAGAACAATGGAGTGGTAAACACTTTAAATGGCACAAAGAGGTCAAGCTATAAGAGAAACTTAAAATATCTGTTATTTTACAGTGTTCCTCAACTTTCTTTTCATTATTGCATCTGAAGAGGCCTTTTCAGAGCCCCATTCATTCATACCCCTCCTCCATAAAATTATTAAAATCACAGAATATTTCTGTATATCTCTTTATGTACCATATCTGTGCTTTATACATAGAAAGTATGATTTTTTTTTCCTCATAAGAAGCAAATTTTGTCCCTGATGAGAATGTACAATTTAGAGGCTATTGGTGATCTCAGTGAAAGAAGTTTCACTGTAGCTCAGTGGAATGCTGGCAAAAAGATATACTACAGTGGGCTGAGAAGGACATAGCAAGAAGTGGGAAAAACAGAGATAAGAAGACTAGATGATACAGTCAAGAACTATAGCTGTGAAGGAGAAGGCAAGAAAATAAAGGGGAATAGTTCATAAAGTTAAGGAAGGATATTTTTAAATGCTAAAGGAAAAATGTAAGTAGAAGGGAGGCTGATGATGGGAGAGCGGGAATAAGTTAAAAAAAAAAAAAAAAAAAAGAGGACTCTGAGAAGCTAGGGGAGGATGGCACTGGGAAACTTGGTGAAAGCATGTGTCTTTCCTAAGGAGAAGGGGCACTTTTCCCTCTTTAAACAGAAGGAAAGCAGATTTGTATACCTGGTTGCAAGATGATGGCTTCTATTTTTTCTGTGCAAGAGGAGAGAAGGTCATTTGTTGAGAAAGTGAATTTCTCCTCTCTACAAATACCATTTGTTGTGTGTGAATTAAAATATTACTGAGCTACTTAAATATATCTAGTCTGCAGGGAACTCCAATAGTCTAGTATGTTGACTATTTAGAAAAACAGTCAACATAATTGTAAAATTACGTAAAACTTGTAAAATCCTAAGATTCAGTAAGAAAAGCTAATCTTGTTGCCAAGAGAGCTTCCCAACTAAAGGCATATTAGGATTCCAATAATTTTTCTCTCATCTCAATCCTCTACTTTTCCTATGGTTCAACTGAAAGTGTCCTCTGTCCTTTCCAACAGTAATCCTTTCACTCTAATTCTGATCCCATCCCCTCTCCTCTCTTCCAAGGTCTTCTTCTTTCTTCAATCTTTAATCTTGTACATGAGTTACTTGCTCATAAAGTGCCTTGTATCCTTTAAAGCAAACCCCAAACCTTTTAGGGAGCTTGCAAACAATTTTTCTCTTCATGCGCCACATGAAGAAGCATTAGTCTACACTTGCAGTCTCTCCTCTCAATAACTGACTCTTATTAAAGCAGTTCTTGCAAATGACCCAATGACTTCTTAATCATCAACTCCAACAACCTATTCTCAGACTTCAACTTCCTCCTTTGATCTTTGCAGCATTTCATGTCACTGTTAAGTGTCTGCCAAACAAAACAAACACTTATTACCAAAATTATATGAAACTTCACCTGTTTTGGTTTTCACCTGGAAAGTTTTTTTTCAACCTTTCATCTCCATCTAAACTACTGTCTCAAAATGGATATAGCCCAAGTCCTACAAAATTCCTCCTTTCTCACGTGTTGTTGTTTAGTCGCTAAGTCGTGTCCGACTCTTTTGAGACCTCATGGAATTGTAGCCCACCAGCCTCCTCTGTCCGTGGGATTTCTCAGGCAAGAATAATGGTGGGGTGCCATTTCTTCCTAATCCAGGGATCGAACCCAGGTCTCCATCATTGACAGGCAGATTCTTTACCACTGAGCCACTTGGGAAACCCTTCTCAGGAAGACTACTAATTTGAAACAAGTATCAACAAGTCTTCCCTGTAGCTCAAAGAGTTAAGAGTTCTCCTGCAATGCAGGAGACCATGGTTCGATTCCTGGATCAGGAAGATCCTCCGGAGAAGGGAATGGCAATCCACTCCAGTATTCTTGCCTGGAAAATCCCATGGACAGAGGAGACTGGCGGGGTCCGTGGGGTCGCAAAGAGTCGGACACGACTGAGTAACTACTACTACGCTATCAACTTCTTAATTGAGCTCCAACTTCAATCCAAATCCAACTGTCACCTCCTCAGTTTAAATTCCTATTAACTCATTTTTGAAGAACTGCAACACCCTTCTCACCGTATTCACCGAGGCTCATCCAGGTGCCACCCTCTAACAGGACGCCCGCTCGCGTCAGTTAGGGATTTTGTCCTCCAAAGTAGAAGCCTGGGGTTGAGGTCCGAGTTGTCGGTTCTCCAGCTCTCCGTGCGTGACAAGACCTTTTTGCCGCGCCGAAGCACGACAAGCGACCCCAATGAGCCTGAACCTCTTGAGCTTGAGGCCTGAGAACACTGGGCTGTAGGTGTACCGTTCCCTTCCGGCCTAGCTGGCAAGAAAGACCGGAAGGCCGGGAGGAAGGCGCGGCTCCGGTCCACAGCACCGGAGGCGCTTCCACACCCCTGGCTGGAAGCGGAGGTCTAACTAGTCAGTCTACTTCCCAGCTTTCGTGATGTCCCCTGTCCGTAGACCACCCCCCCTCCCCCGCCCCTCACACTCACCCCGGCTCCTGGGCCTGTCAGTGATTAGACGCGGGGTCCTCTCCGGACCGAAGCTGAGACAGCTGAGAAAGCCGTGAGGACCCTGCAGTTGGGATGCCCAGTAGATTGCCTGACTAACAGCGTCAATATAACCAATAGTTTTAGGAAGAGTAAACGAGCGGGAAGACGCTGAATGAGAAGACGTCTTTTGAATTTTAGGATATTATCTTCTGAATCATCCAGGTCTAGAAGAATGAGAGCTTTCACCTCTTTTGGACTCAGGCGCTCATCTGCAGCCTAAACCAGTCTGGGGTGTCCCTGGAGTCGAGCGCGCGGGGTCTGGAAGAGCTGTGTACTAGCCAATGGGTAAGGCCAAGAGGTAGGGCCAAAAGACTAGGGCTGGGAGAGGCACAAACTGGGAGGAGCCAAAGGGGGCGGGGTTTAGTGACAAGGAGGCGGTGATGCGGCGAGGGGGCGGGGAGAGGGAGCCGAAGGGGTGGGGCGAGCCCTGGAGCGTAAGTGAGGTGGGAGCGCGAAGATGGCAGCGGCAGAGGAGGAGCCAAAGCCCAAAAAGCTGAAGGTGGAAGAGCCTCCGGCGCTGAGGTGAGCCCTACCTGACATAGGGTGGAGGGCGACGAGCTGCCGCTAGCCAGGGGCCACGTAGGGTTGCGCGACCGAGGCGCTGGGTGGTAACCTCAACCCCCGGTATGGGGCCAACGCACGGGACGGGTAGCTCTGGTAGTTGCCCGCCTGGCTGCGACCCTTTGCCCGCTGTCCGCCCAGTTTGGCCCAGTCGCCTCAGGCTCCGGAGACGCTCCGCCGCCCTTGACCAATCAGAGCGCCGGCCGGGGTGCGGAGCCGGCTTTGGGTAGGCTGCGGGCGCCACGTGGGAGCCCGCCCCCGCTTGGCTGTGAGACCCGGGAGGACCGGACCGGACCCGATCTGAGCCGAGTCAATCGCGGCCACTTCCTCTTCCCTGGGGGATGATGAGGAGAATGCCCAGCGACTGGCCTACCCTGAGGCAAAGACAGAAATTTGGGGTATTTTTCGTAAAGGTCGCGGAAGGGCGCTTTGACCTTCCTTTTAGTACTTAGGTGGATCTGAATGCTGGTACCTTTGCAAATCCTCTACCAGGAACCAAGACCCCGCCTCCGAGGCTTTGCGGGAGTGGGGTCGGGGATGTGGGGATGGCATTTGCCAAAATGGTTAGGAAAGGTTAATTTTTCTTCTTTGCACTTTTGGCAGCAGTGGAGATAGTTCTACACCTAACATATGATTTGATGTTGCAACTTTTACTTACAATATGCACGTTTCTTGATGATTTTGAAATGCTCCTTGGAAGGCAGTGGGTTTTCTATGTAAAGCTAGATATATAAAACTGATTTAAAACTATTGGGACACTCCTGATTATACAAATTTCGTTTCTTCCAACATGATCCTTCTTCACTTTTGAAAGAACTAATCTTTCATGTTTGAAAAGATCACTTAGGAGTCCCGTGGTCTGTTCACGCTGTTTTCAATGGATGGTGACGAAATCCCTGCCAGTACCTTTAATATATTCATATTACCTTCAAAGGGCCAAAGTGTTAGTGTGCCTACCTTATATAAAGAAAATAAACTCCCCCCCCCCCTCCCCCGCCACGACTCAGGATGTTCTGTTTTCGTTTTAAGCTTTCAAACTACAGACTAAAGCAAAGGCTTTTGAGTCAGACCTACCTGGATTTGAGTTGTTTGGAGAAGCAAACTGACTGAAACCGCCCACTCTGGCCAGGCAATGTAGTAACCGTTTGCCGTGAGTTATTTTACCATAGGAGGTCGTGGTAAGGAACACGGAATTAACAAGCCACCTTTAACCAGATGAATTTGGGAAGGGTCAAAAGGAGACACCACGTGTCCAACCATCTCCCAGAATCTTTCTCACTGACATCCATCTTGGCTAAGCAATGCCTGTTCCACCAGGGAGGAAGGACCCTGAATGAGAAAGATTGGCCAAAGACAACCCGGAAACTAATCCCATCACCATAAAACTTCAGACTTCAAGAAACACAGCAGAGCAGTTCTCCTGGGTTCTGTTAACCTACTGCTCTCCGGCAGGCGTCCCTTTCCAATAAAGTCCCTTGCTTTGTCAGCATGTGTGTCTCCTCAGATAATTCATTTCTGAGTGTTAGACAAGAGCCCACTTTTGGGCCCTGGAAGGGGTCCCCCTTCCTGCAACAAAGGCATATGCTTTCCTTGAAAAGCACCTTCTTAACAAAGTTTCCTCTACCAAATTGAAGACAGCTCCAACTTTTTCCCCTCCTATCCTACTAAAGATGCAGCCTTTAGATTTTTCTCTTATGCACCTCCATTTTCAAAGTGCTTTCCTCTTCTACAGATGAGAAAATGGAAGCCTAGATGAAACAGTAAAGGAACTGAAGTTTGAACGCAAAGAATCTGGGTGCAAGTTCATTGTTATCTGACTTCACCGTGCCTGCTTTTATACAGTCACCCAAGATATGCTTCTCTCTGACATGCAGCCTTAAAAATAATCATAAAAAATAATGTTTAATATGTATTGTTTCAGCATTTTACCTATTTTAACTCAATTCAATCCCTCAACAACTCTTCAAGGTAGACACTATATGTCCATTTTACCAAGGAGGAAACAGGTATAGAGAAGTAACTTTATCGAGGTCAACTTTATTGACTTCACATTTTGATCAAAAGCCCTAGTGAACTGTTAACTCAGCTTTTGTTTTTTCTTGTTTTGTTTTTTGGTTAGTGTGTATAATTTTTTGTTGTTGCAATACATGAGCATATGATACTTAATAATTCTTAAACGTGTATAATGTTATTTTACAGGTCATCAGTGTCTGTCTACCTAAAACTTGTAAGTCTTTACTATGTGTAGACATGAAGGTAGGATTAGACACTTGAGTACTGGAATAAATCTTTTCATTTTGTGTGAAGACCTTTTGTGATTGGCTGTTCGTACTTTCGTTATATTCATTTGTCTTTAAGGATCTCTGTGATAATGTACTGAGTGGTTAGATTGTGTGCATTATTTATGATGACTTGCTTGACATTTAAGAGGTTAGCTACCAGTTTTGGTTAACTTTTAAGAGGATGGCTTATAAAGTCTGTTGTTCAGTCACCAAGTCGTGTCTAACTCTTCATGACCCCATGGACTGCAGCACACCAGGCTTCCCTGTCCCTCACTATCTCCCAGAGTTTTTTCAAACTCATGTCCATTGAGTTGGTGATATTATCCAACTATCTTATCCTCTGTTACCCCCTTCTCCTCTTATACAGGAAGTCCCCAAAACAAAAAATTATCCAGGGAAAAGTGACAATAATGTGGAGGTTGTAAAAACTCTGCTCTAGAGAGAGCATCTGACAAGTCTAGTTTCCCTTTCTCAAAAAATATTTTTCTTGGCTTTTTAGGGTTACTGAAGTTGGAAATAAGCTAGCTTTATCATGTTTTCACACTGGGTCAAGGAACAGAAGGGAACATTAATTGAGTGCCAGGCACACTAGGTGCTTTATATATGCTATCTCATTTAATCTTCCCAGCAACCTGTGAATGAGCCTTGTGTTACAGTGGTGTATGTAGGCCTGAAAGAAGTCCAGAAGCATTTTGGGGAACTGTTCCCTTGATAAAGATGTTCCATGATGATTCCCTGTATTTAGGACCACTTTCTTTTCTCTCTTTTGGGAATGTCATCCAAGTTCATTTCTTGAGCGGTCACCTCTGAGAGGATAGAGTTTCTTCCCAGGCTTTTTGAGCACATGCCAAGTGTATTCTTTTAGTCTTTCAAGTGCCTGTTATTTTAGGCATGGTGCTGAAAACTAGGTACACGAAGTGAGAGAGCAAAGAACCGGTACCATCTTCTTGGTGGGAAAATGACACCTGCGTATTCCAAAAGGTGACAGAGAGCTAACCAGGTGGAAAATAGGGTGTCTGGCTTTAAAGAAAAGTTTGTTTGGAGGTAGAAATGGGAGAGAGCTGCCTCTGCTGGGGAACTGCATCTGTTTGGTCTGACTAAAGCTGGAAGGTATAAAGGGGTCACGGTTTTGTACTGAACACTTTCACCTGTGTGATCTTTTTATCTTATGTCCTTCAGCCCCCAGACCTAATTTGAACTGCTGAATATCTCCTTCGGAGTGTCTTGCTGACACTTGAAAGTCATACATATCAAGCTAAATTCACCTGTTGTCCTAAATCTGCACCTTTTTCCATGGTCTGTATGTATGTTAATGGCGCCACTAACTTCTCTTATTCCAAAGTTTGGAGCCTAGATACGTGGTTCATTTTCCCTCTGTATATGGTTATCAAAGTTGGTCTTCTTCAATTATGTCTGATAAATTCCTTTTCTTTTCCATCCTGCTGCCACAACTCAAGTTTAAGACTTTATTTTGCTTAGACTTTGTATTGACTTTCTCACCAGTCTCAAGTTCTACCTAAGCTTCATTAAGAATAGCTCGATTTATTCATCATAGAAAATACTTGTAAGCTCTGAAGTTGATGTTAGGAAAGGCTGAATCTGAAGAGCCATTGTAACTCTTTCTGATGTTAGTAATTATACATTGTTCTGGGTCGTGGTTTAACAATTACACATTGTTCTAGGTCATGACTTTTATATAACTTATGCATATAAATTATATATAATTTTAATCTTGATTAAAAAGGAAACAAACAGCACTTCTCCAGTCAGCAAATGCTGAACTTTTCTCAAGTTATTGTTGCCTAACCATTTGTCTTCTATGGGCTCCTTTTAGTCTTTCCTTCTGTCTTTTACTTCACTAATCTCTCTGTTTTAAAATTGTGTATTAAACCTCAGAAAAGTCTGTAAGTATTTTGGATGACAAAGCAACAATAAACACTTTTTTTTTTTAATTTCAGAAAATTCTCTGAAATGTGATTTTTATAAATGGAGCATACTGTTCCCGGGGTGGCCTGTGGTGAGGATTAAATGTGGAAAATGTACGCATAGTAGAAAAGAGAAAGGATGATTGATCATGTGTCCGTAGTGTGTCGCTCAGTGCCTGGTCCTTGGGAGCTATTCAGTTAATGTTTGAGTGAATTATCAGCACAGCGTAGAGTGAGACTACTGAGTTTTACTTTTTTAGATCTTATGCTTTTAACAGTGCAGCCTAAAATCGAGTTTGGCTCTTTTTAGGTGACATTGCATGTTGCTTACATTACAAATTTAATCCTTTAATATTAAAGCTTTTGACTATGAAGGAAAATGAAAAATGGAACTCTTGGAGGTACTTTGTATGAATGCCTTAATAAAGTCCTTTCCTAGGCATTATAAATTAGGGCAGAGTGAGGGTGGTGAAAAGGCAGAGTCAGAGGAAAGCCTCCATGGATGGTCCTAGGTGTCTAGAGATAAACATGAAATGTGTGGAGCCCAGGCAAAGTCGGAAGGACTTTTGGTAAAAAGGCATTGAAAACTAAGTTTCTGGTATTAGGTATAGGCCTAGACTGAATAACACTAAATAAAACATGAAGCCAGTATGCTACTTTCTACCTGGAATATGGCTTGGCTTCCCTTCCAGACAATAAAATCCTGTCTGTATGCAAAATATTCAGAGTTAAATCAAAATTGTCGAGCATTCTGGTCAGAATGGAAGCCAGCAGAGGCGTAGTTAAGAGCATGGTCTCTGGAATCAGACCTTTGGTCCTTGGTCTTTATTAGCTGGTAATCTTGGTAAGATTGTTTAATGGCCCCATTCCTCTGTTTTCTCACCTTTTAAATGGATATAATAAAAGTACTTACCATAAAAGATTGTTGAGAGGATTTCACTAAAAAATAAATATAAAGTTGGCTCATAGTATGTCTGCAGTAAATGTTAGCTACTGCTGTTGTGGTAGTGTTTATCCTGCTTTTGGCTCCCTACCCTGTTCCGAACTGCAGTTACACATTTAAGCAGAAAAAGAAAAGATCCAGGTATACTCAAGAACAAGATAAACATCTCCAGGGACTGAAATGAAAAGGAAACATGCATTTAGATTCTGGGTTCAGGAGCAAGTGGAAATAACTTTGTGCAGGGGAGCTGGAGTCAGATACCCTGAGTGAATCTTGTAGCTGGATTGGGGCTGACTGAAAAGAAGGCTGAAAGCCTCTGTTCCTGGCTGTTGCTTTAAAAAGCTGTGAATCTGAAGTGGTGACACAGAAGTGGCTGAGCTGCCAGATGGCTTAAAGTTGGGAACTGTAATTTCTCCATTATCAACTGGTACAAGAGCACCAGACTTGGAGGTCATGAATCTAGAAGAGGGGTTCAGTTCAGTTCAGTTCAGTCACGCAGTCGTGTCCGACTCTTTGCGATCCCATGAATTGCAGCACGCCAGGCCTCCCTGTCCATCACCAACTCTCAGAGTTTACTCAAACTCATGTCCATCGAGTCGGTGATGCCATCCAGCCATCTCATCCTCTGTCGTCCCCTTCTCCTCCTGCCTCCAATCCCTCCTAGAATCAGAGTCTTTTCCAATGAGTCAACTCTTTGCATGAGGTGGCCAAAGTACTGGAGTTTCAGCTTTAACATCATTCCTTCCAAAGAACACCCAGGACTGATGGATCTTCATCAGAATGAAGAAGAATGGACTGGTTGGATCTCCTTGCAGTCCAAGGGACTCTCAAGAGTCTTCTCTAACACCATAGTTCAAAAGCATCAATTCTTCGGCTCTCAGCTTTCTTCACAGTCGAACTTTCACATCCATACATGACCACTGGAAAAACCATAGCCTTGACTAGATGGACCTTTGTTGGCAAAGAAGAGGGGTAGCTTACCTCAAAACCATTGGAAAAAGGAAGGGAAAGTCTGAGCCGGCAAACAGATAAGGAAGACCATTACTTAGAAAATAAACACAACTACCAGGAGATAAACTCCCTTAAAATCTACTGGATTGTTAGAGCAATTTCAGACTGATTTTAAGTATTTTTAAAGATCCTTAAAAAGATAAAAGAAATAATAGTTATTTAAAACATGTTATAAATAAAAAATAGTAAATATGAAGTAAATGGCTATGTAAAATAAAAAATAGTTACTGAAATTAACAAAAGTTGGTTAAACTCCAGTTCAAACACATTTAAAATGAAAATTAATGAGTTGGAAGATAGTACTGAGTAATTCTCCCAGTTGTAGTACAGAGAAATCAAGAAAAATCAAGAGAATATATATATTATATGTATATATACACGTGTGTGTTACGTTCGGTCATTAAGTCGTATCTGACCCTTTGCAGTCCCATGGACTGCAGCATGCCAGCATCCCTGTCTTTCACTATCTCCTGGAGTTTGCTCAAATTTATGTCCATTGAGTTGGTGATGCTATCTAACCATTTCATCCTCTACCACCCCCTTCTCCTTTTGCCTTCAATCTTTCCCAACATCAGGGTCTTTTCCACTGAGTCAGCTCTTTGCATCAGGTGGTCAAAATGTTGGAGCTTCAGCTTCAGCATCAGTCCTTCCAGTGAATATTCAGGGTTGATCTCCTTTTGGATTGACTGGTTTGATCTTCTTGCAGTCCAAGGGACTCTCAAGAGTTTTCTCCAGCACCACAATTCAGAAGCATCAATTTTTTGGTTTTCAGCCTTCTTTATGGTCTAACTCTCACATCTGTAAATGACTACTGGAAAAACCATAGCTTTGACTATTCTGACCTTTGTTGGCAAAGTGATGTCTCGGCTTTTTAATATGCTATATAGTTTTGTAATGGCTTTTCTTCCAAGGAGCAAAGGTCTTTTAATTTCATGGCTGCAGGCACCATCCGCAGTGATTTTGGAGCCGAAGAAAAGAAAGTCTGTCACTGTTTGCATTGTTTCCCTATGTATTTGCCAGCAAGTGATGGGACCAGATGCCATGATCTTAGTTTTTTGAATGTTTAGTTTCAAACCAGCTGTTTCACTCTCCTCTTTCACACTCATCCAGAGACTCTTTAGTTCCATTTCACTTTCTGCCATTAGAGTGGTATCATCTACATATCTGAGGCTTTTTATATTTCTCCTGGAAATCTTGATTCCAACTTGTGATTTATTCAGCCCGACATTTCATTTGATGTGCTCCACATGTAAGTTAAATAAACAGGGTGACAATATACAGCCTTGTCATACTCCTTTCCCAATTTTGAACCAGTCCATTGTTCCATGTCAGGTTCTAACTGTTGCTTCTTGACCTGCATGCAAGTTTCTCAGGAGACAGGTAAAGTGGTCTGGTATTCCCATCTCTTTAAGAATTTTCCACAGTTAGTTGAGATCCACACAGTCAAAGACTTTAGTGTAGTTGATGAAGCAGAAGATGTTTTTCTGGAATTCCCTTGTTTTCTCTATAATCCAACAAATTGGCAATTTGATCTCTGATTCGTCTACCTTTTCTAAACCCAGCTTGTACATTTGGAAGTTCTCCCTGGCAATACATACATATGTGTAAAAATTGAGGCATCAACTAATGTCTAATTAGGAGTTCCGAAAAGAGGAAAGAGTGTGAATAGTGGAGAGGCAATGTTGTTTTGCTGAAAGTTTTCTTTCAATTTAGGATTGAAGGATTCATTAATAAACCACTAGTTACACAGTAAATAATTTCAATATTTAACACAGGATTATTTGACTTAATCTCAACATATAGTCATTTCTTTACCACTAGAGCCACCTGGAAAGTCCATATAGTCATTAAAAGAAAAGAAACAGGAACAATAGAGGCAGTAGCATATGCATCACCACGTTGGCCAAATTCTACATCCAGACTTGAACAGCACTGGGAAGTCCTGAGTAACAGCAGTCTAGAGTCCTAGTGGGGAATAGGGTCCTGGGCGGTGTGTCGACCCCATAGGTGAGACTTCAATTGCAGTTTTGGAGGCTCCTGCTTATAATCACAGGCCACTTGACTTGGTGGTAGCAATTGTGCGATTACAGGCAGGAAGTCCAGGCAAGATCAGAAGTTGGTCAGAGGTCTGCTCCCTTACTTCTGAAGCCTGAACCAGACTGCCTCCATTTTAATTTCCCTAAAACATATTAGAAGAAATGATGACTGAGAATTTTCCAGAATTTAAGAAAGATCAAAGCCCTCAGGTTGAAAGGGTATTCCAGATGCGTTTAAGTGACATCATATGGTATTTGTCTTTCTCTTTCTGACTTACTTCACTTAGTATGATAATCTCTAGGCATCCATGTAGCTGAAAATGGCATTATTTCGTTCTTTTTAATGGCTGAGTAATATTACACACACCACATCTAATTTATCCATTCTTCTCTCAATGGACATTTTGGTTTCCATGCCTTCACTATTTTAAATCGTGCTGCTATGAACATAGGGGTGCATGTGTCTTTTTGAATTACAGTTTTGTCTGGATATGTGCCCAGGATTGGAATTGCTGGATCATGTGGTAACTCTATTTTTAATTTTTTGAGGAACCTCCATACTGTTCTGCCTACTGGCTATACCAGTTTACATTCAAATAGTGGGTTATTTTTGTTTATTATTTTTTATTTTTTTGTATTTTCCAACTGTTCTAAATTGAACATATATATTAGGACTTGATTTTAAGCTGGAGGAACTTGATGTATACTGAATACATATTTTGGTCAAGTGCTGAGTGGCTGAGTATCATCATTATAGAATGGACCTCTGGGATACTAAGTAAATCTGAAACTTTGTAAAATAAGCGTTAAGATTTTCGTATAGGTTATAGTCTTTTCATCTTTATTTCTGAAATCCCCAAAGCTCTGAAAACTGGAAATTAAAAAAAAAAGGTTTGAGATAGAATTAATTTGCCAGCAAAACTTGAACGGGTGTGAGGCTCCCTACAGTATTTATTTGTTGACACAAATGTGTGTGTTTTGCTGTAGATATATCTGCTTGTTAATGGCATGCTGCATGAAACCTTCCCGGGCAGTTTACAAAATATAGTACATAGAGTGTGTTACCTTCCTAAAATTCACAAACTTGTGAATCTCATAAAATTCTGGCCCTAAAACATACCTTGCCCCAAGGATTCAATAAAAGGATTGAGGGCCTTTTGAAAAATTTAAATACTCAATTTTTTGTTGTTGTTCAGTCGCAAAATTGTGTCTGATTTTGCGACCTCATAGACTGCAGAACACCAGGCTTCCTTGTCCTTCACTATTTCCTGGAGTCTGCTCACTCAGGTCCATTAAGTCAGTGATACCATCCAACCATCTCATCAAACTCTGTTTTAAAAATTCAGTTTTTTAAAGTTTACTATGCAGAGTACATCATGAGAAACGCTGGGCTGGAAGAAGCACAAGCTGGAATCAAGATTGCCGGGAGAAATATCAATAACCTTAGATATGCAGATGACAACACCCTTACAGCAGAAAGTGAAGAGGAACTAAAAAGCCTCTTGATGAAAGTGAAAGAGGAGAGTGAAAAGGTTGGCTTAAAGCTCAACATTCAGAAAATGAAGATCATGGCATCTGGTCCCATCGCTTCATGGGAAATAGATGGGGAAACAGTGGAAACAGTGTCAGACTTTATTTTTTAGGGTTCCAAAATCACTGCAGATGGTGACTGCAGCCATGATTTTAAAAGACGCTTACTCCTTGGAAGGAAAGTTATGACCAACCTAGATAGCATATTGAAAAGCAGAGACATTACTTTTCCAACAAAGGTCCGTCTAGTCAAGGCTATGGTTTTTCCAGTGGTCATGTATGGATGTGAGAGTTGGACTGTGAAGAAAGCTGAGCACCGAAGAATTGATGCTTTTGAACTGTGGTGTTGGAGAAGACTCTTGAGAGTCCCTTGGACTGCAAGGAGATCCAACCAGTCCATTCTGAAGGAGATCAGCCCTGGGATTTCTTTGGAAGGACTGATGCTAAAGCTGAAACTCCAGTACTTTGGCCACCTCGTGCAAAGAGTTGACTCATTGGAAAAGACTCTGATGCTGGGAGGGATTGGGGGCAGGAGGAAAAGGGGATGACAGAGGATGAGATTGCTAGATGGCATCACCGACTCGATGGACGTGAGTCTGAGTGAACTCTGGGAGTTGGTGATGGACAGGGAGGCCTGGCGTGCTGCGATTCATGGGGTCGCAAAGAGTCGGACACGACTGAGCGACTGAACTGAACTGAACTGATTGTGAGGAAACAACAGTTTCTCATCAGAATCACTTGCTAAAATATTCCTGCAGTCCCCATTCTACATGTTGATAATTCTAAGTCAATGCTTGTTTCAAAGGTCTTATTTGGCTAGTTTTTCCATAGTACTTGTGCTGGTTATGTCATTGAGTTCTTAGGTTTTTTTTCCGTTTCTGATAGTAACTGACTAAGGTAAAGACTTCAGGTTTTTGAATTTCAAGATTTAGAAGGCGTATTTCACTGGAAGTGGTCTCATGAACTCAAGTTTCACATACTACTTGAAGATGATACCTTTTGAATATTTTCCAAAGCAGATTTAAAGTTGTTGCCCTCTCTTCTATGTTTTACTTCTGGTGTTTTTGTTTGTACTTGTGCCCTCACATGATTTCTTTAAAAATGTTTCCATTTAGAAAACAATAATTAGTTTTCAACATAAGAACATCTAAATTTCCACTTGGAATTTGGCTTTCATCGCATGCATGCCGATTTCAGCACCTTCTGTAGAATAAGAAATTGTGTACAGCAATTATGTAAGAAACCCAGTTTGCTTACTTATTAACAGGCTCTCACAATTTTGTCAGCAAGCCGCACTTAGTCATTAGTAAACCCAGCTATTTTTCTGTGTTAGCTGCAAATACAAGATTATAGGTCTGGAAGTAGCCTATGTGATCACTGATCACTCACAAAATTAGCGATTATTGGAAATGATATTGAAGTAGTTACTTGGCTTTTTTGCCGTCTAGAGGCTCAGGCTGGACTTTGGTGTATCCATAGTAGAACCATTTCTAATTCTCTAAGAGACTCAGTTGACTCAAAGAATGGGAAGTCTAGCCAAATATGACTCATTCTAGGAATGCATCCTTAGCTTCTATTATCCTCTGGTATTGAATTTATTTCTCACACAGGCCATCTTAAATGTAGTAAGAAAGACAGCATTTTTCATCCCTAAGCCCACAATCTCATGAGCCCAAAGGCAAGACTTTCCACATCTGTTTAACGGTTTTGAGAATATTCTGATTGGCCCTGCCTGGGTTACATACCCACCATTGAACCAATTAGCGTCTCAGAGGTGGGGATTTTGGCCAGCCTTGGAGGTACTCTTACTCTTTTTCCTGTGTGCGTGTGTTTATATATGTTGGGGAGTGTATGGATGTTGAGGAAGACACTATAATCAACAGCTCTACCAGGAACTTGAAGGGTGCAGGAGGTGGTGTCATTCTCTCAGCAAGAGAAAAATTCATTATGGCACTTAAAGAAAATATTTACAAAAATGAACAAACAATCCTCTCCTGTCTCCTGCTGCCACTGGAAACCTCATTCCTCAAGGTCCAGACAAAGTCTATCTCCCTTATAAAATTTTCCTAATCGCCAGGCCTGGGAACGGCTCTGTCTGCTGCTTGGTGCTTTATGCTTCGTATCATTGCAGTGCGCAGTGTGTGCGTGTTTCATCTTGTCTACTGCTACTTGAAGTCAGGAAACTAGTTGAACAACTCTCAATGCTTTATAACTAATTACTTCATTGCAACATAGGCCCTAAATTTTTGTTCAATGAATTAATTAACTCTTTAAAGAGGTTTGAAGCTTTGTAGTATTCAGTGGTGCAAAATGGAATCATATATTGACTGTAAATTGTTATCTGTTCAGAAGAGTTGACAGAACTCTTAATGAAAATGTTTCATGGTTCTTGGACCTTTGTTTTTTATTGTCATGGGGAGTGAGCTTGTGTGTGAAATAAATCCAGTGCTGGAGGACAGAGGCCAAGAGATGCACTCTAGACTGCATTTCTGTTCTTTCTGATGACTATAATAAGCTTTGACTGTAATAATCATCTCATGCATTTGTCCATAGGGAAAATTACCTCAAAAGAAATATATTTCTCCTGTATTAATGGCTTCCCAGGTGGCACAGTTGGTAAAGAATCTGCCTGCCAGTGCAGAAGATGCAAGGGACTCGGGTTCGATCCCTGGGTCCAGAAGATCCTCTGGAGGAGGAAATGGCAATCCATTCCAGTATTTTTGCTTGGAAAATTCCATGGACAGAGGAGCCTGGTAGGCTACAGTCCATAGGATTGCAAAGAGTTGGATACAACTAAGCACACACAATCAACCAACCAACAACACTATATTAATAGAAACGTATTATTAAGGCCATGTTGTCAGTGTTTTCTTTCTTAAAATAAATATAGTACCACTGCTTATTTGGTGGAGAAATGAATTTTCTGAAAGAGTGAATTTACAAAGAACTCAGTGACCTATCAGAATGGTCAGTCTTTTCCCTATGGGTTTGCAAGTCCACATTTAGTGAGATTATTTGCATTGTAATGAACTCCAAAAGCACTGAAGGTTAGCAGTATTGGTTCTTGATTTCATAACATACTGTGTAACAATGTACTATGTAACCAGTAAGTGATATCGCAAAATGGTCTTTTTAAGAAACTTGTCTCTATTGACTCATCCAAGAGGGGTCACTTGAAAACTATTGAAATAGAGCAAAATAATCAAATTCAGATGTCTTAGGGTTCTCAAATTCCTTTAAGCTTGATGTAGCAAAGAAAATAGTTTTACCCTTTGAGCCCTTGAGCTAAAGTTTGGAAACCCATGTTAAGTTTCTGAGTTAAGTAAGTTAAACAATTTGTTTATCTTTTTAAACAAACAGTTCAAATGTGTTGTCTTTGAAGTTAACCGCATTAGAGATTTGAACATTTTCTTATTTTGTAGTCATGGCTGAGGAAGTCTTGGGTTCCTCCTAAAATAGAGTTTTTCAGAAATTGTTTTTCTTATGCAGAGCTTACTAGACCTTCGACTTCACTTCTATGTGAAGCCTGAATAAGCTACATTCCTGAGAAGACTTGTTAGTATCCTGTGACTATCATGTCAGATTCAAAGCTCTTTAAATGCTCTCTTGTTGAACAAGATGTTGCTTCTTTTTACTCATAAAACAGGTTAAAGCAGGCTTTCTTAGGCTTTCCCTTTTAGGAGCTATTTTGGTATTTCCAAAGAAGGCCAGGGAATGCTGGTGTGAGTAGGAGTAGGAACAGGGGTGGGAAGAGATGTCTAGGTGTGCAAACCCTAAGGTAGGGTAGGATCTCATAGAGTTGAAGTTTCCTGCAAATCTCAGTATTAGATGTGGTTTTGAAATGATAATTTACAATTTCACGTGAATTTTTTGAAAACTCTGAACATGTTTTAGACCCTTTAGATTGTCAGTGCCTGGGGAGGTACTTAAAATCAGTCTCATATTTACCTTGTGTTTAGAGAATTGAAGCCCAGTAGGTTAAATATGAGTCATGTAACATAGCTATTAAGTATCTGAAATGAAATTTGATGCCAAATCTTATAATTTCTCATTGTCCTACTTTCTAGAACAGGAAATGAAGCATCAGTTTTTTTTTTAAAGATAAAAATAACATATGAATACGTCAATAACTTTCACTTAGATCCTCACAAGGCCACCAGGTAACTACCTTCTGCTGAGGAAATAGACCCAGGGAGGTTAAGCGTCCCTAAGTAGTAAGCTCTCATTTCACACTCAGGACATGTGATTCACATTTCTTGGTGTGTGTATTACACTCTGAAGACAGAAATTGAGAACTTGTCAGAATAAATTCTGTATGTGAGAGATAAGCACACTATTTAAGGAAATTCTGTTTTCTGTTTAGTAACCTTGTTTAGATTTTTGTCTTTCAAGTTCTGTTATTCACATATGTAAGTGTCCAGCCCTCCTCACCCCCTAAAATAAACTTGTGGGATATACTTAATTGTAAGCTTTGCAGTGGATTAACTCATTGAACTTCAGTTTTGAGCAGGTTGTGTTTTCCATTAAAAGCCTTTTTTGCTTGGCATAAGCCAATTTTGCTTATGTTTTGAGAGTTAAAATGTTCCAACTAAGAGAACAATTTCTGATAAGTTTTTATTTACCTTGGAAATTTTGTACTTTTCTCTGATATTGACGATTTGAATGTTATGACTTAGCATTATTAATTATTATAATAATATGGAATAACCATTACTGTCCACAGAATTTAATATGCTCAAGATTATACAATAAATGGCAGAGATAGGGTTCAAACCTGAATCTGTCTTAACGTTTAGTAATTAGCTCAAATATTCAGGTATTATATAAACAATACAGCAGGAATCAATAGTGATTTATGGGATTAAAAAAAATAAGCAAGCCCTTTGCTTCAAAAATACTCCTAAATTATATGTGAAACTATTACTAGTAATCTAAAAATCTATGAATTAATCTTAATATTATTAATAATTTAAAATTTTCTAAAAATATTCTACCAAATCTGAGATGGCAGTGGTGAGAATTCTTTTTCATTAGAAAAGGCCTGCAGCCACAATTAGTCTTCGACCTCAAACAGAAAAAAAGCAACATTTTTAAAGAAATGGTAAAATGTTCAGTTAGCCTACTTTTAAGGATATGACTATAACATTTCATTAAATTCGACTGATACTTAACAGCTCAATTTTATAATGCTTGATAACCGTAGGAAGAAGGAAGTAGGAGTAAGAAAATGCAGATCTGTGAAAAGAAGAGGGGAAGTAAAAGGAAGTGATTTAAAAAAAGGACTCAGTCCCTCTTAGCTATTTCTGATTTCTGCATCACTTCCAACATCAGACATCTCTGCTTTTCAGCTTTTCACTCAGCTCTGAAGAGTGTATGTGAGTTTATGAGAAACTTCTTGTTATGAACTATAGTACCTGTGGTCTCTTAGGATGATATAAGGAAAAAGAGCTTTGCATTATTAATCAGAGCACTTGGGTCCTATTAAGGTTTCTGTCTAGGTTTGTGTATACACCTGTGAAGTGAGTAGTCTAGATTAAAAAGCTTTTCAAACTAGATCATGAATCAATTTGGGTGTAGAAAAAGTGGTATTTTATAAAAGGAAAATAGAAAGTGCCAGTGCACTGAATATGGTAAGGATAAATACTGCTTTGTGAAGTATTTCTGTTATGTGTATTTATGGAGTATTAGTTGCAGTGCAAAATGTATTTTCACAATGAGTTTGATTTTTCTGTCCTAAAATTTAGTGGCTTAAAAGAGCAGCCATTTTATTAGAGTTAATGGTTTTATGGGTCAGGAGTAGCTGGTTAATTCTTCTGTTCCATGTGGTATTGGCTAGGATCACTTGAAAGTATTTAGCTGATAATATGGAGAAGGCAATGGCACCCCACTCCAGTACCCTTGCCTGGAAAATCCCATGGATGGAGGAGCCTGGTAGGCTGAAGTCCATGGGGTCGCACAGAGTCAGACACGACTGAGCGACTTCACTTTCACTTTTCACTTTCATGCATTGGAGAAGGAAATGGCAACCCACTCCAGTGTTCTTGCCTGGAGAATCCCAGGGACGGGGGATCTGGTGGGCTTCCATCTATGGGGTCGCACAGAGTCGGACATGACTGAAGTGACTTAGCAGCAGCAGCTGATAATAGGTCTGGTCTGTTTTGGTAGAGGTGACTGGAAATCTTGGCTGGATTCCTCTTTGTCTGTGTAGTTTGAGTGCCTCTCCTGTGGTTTCTTCATCCTGGTAGTTGGACCTCCTTGAGAGCAGCTCAGGTCTCCAAGAGACCAAGGCAGGAGCTGGCAGTCCTTTATGGCTAAAGCTTGACCGAATTTGTCTATCTAAGCTTTTAATTCTGCTTCTGTCCTTTGAATGATGATTCATTTCAATAATCTACTCTCCTACCCCTCCACTTGCACAAATAACATTGGAAAATGTGTTAACTTTTGGTTTCGAAGTGCGGAGTTTAAATATGTATATTATTTTCCCATGGTATATAGTGAGTTTTAGGTTTTTGGAGAAATAATTTAAGGTCTAACCATTTCTGTGGAGTCTTAAGTTTGTTACCTAATGCTACCTAAAAAGAACTGCCTTCTTATAATGTTTGGAGATTCCATTTGGATTTAATTACTTCTTCCCTTCACATATAGTCAATCTGGAGCTGTTATGCTTTTGTCAAAATCTGGAAAGTGCGAAATCTGTTCCCATCAACCCCCATTCCACCCCACAGTAAAGAAAACAAAACCATTAAATGTTTTTGTTATAAATCTAAAGGTTGTTATCACAAGAAAAAAAAAATCTTTGTGTATGGTTATGGATGTTAACTAGACATTGTGGTGATTATTTGCAATATATACAAATACCGAATCATCTGAAGCTAATACAATGTTAGGTGTCCATTTTACCTGCAAAAAATATATTCATTTTTGTAAAATGTAGATTTTGTGATGTATTTTTAGCTGATAGAGACTTTCTAGAATAGGACTATTCCCTATGATAGAATTGTAGAGATTTTTGTATATATACTTTTTATTCTGTATTGGGGTATAGCCAATTAACAGTGTTGTGTTGGTTTCAGGTGAACAGCAAAGGGGCTCAGTCATACGTACACATGTATCCATTCTCCTTGAAACTCCCCTCCCATCTAGGCTGCCACCTAACACTAAGCAGAGTTCCATATGCTGTGCATAGGTCATTGTTGTTTATCTGTTTTAAATCTAGCAGTGTGTACATGTCCATCCCAAACTCCCTCTCACTTCCCTCCATCCTCCTCTCTAAGAGCTGTAGGGATTTGAAGAAATGTCCATGTTAGCGTATCTGCCTATATTTGGAATATTAATAGCAGTCTCTTAGGATATAAATATAAGGGATTTATCTTACCATACCCTTGGCTATTTAGAATCCCAGATCTTGAAGCAGTGTTTGAGTTTAACCCCTGGCTTTTTGGGAATGGGTTGGGCTGGTTATTTGACAAGTTGCACTGGAGAGTAATTGTTTTTTCGCCTCTGTCTGCAGACAAATGTCTTGTTTTTCAGATAAACCACATTCATTTTAAATGTTCCTCTACCCCAGGCTATTCTTTCCTACCAAGAAAGACATGAAGACAATCAAGATTTCCTTCAAAGTAATAAAGGAGGAGAATGCGGAAAATGATAATTTAGAATGAAATTCTGTGCATTTAAATGCCAGTATTTAAAAATAAATACTAAAACCCACCCTCAAATGAAATGAGAGTGGGAGTACTTAGGTATATTTTAAGCTTGTAAATAGGCTTGTGAAGATAAATGTCTTATCTCAACCCCTGGCAAAGTGATATGTTATAGATGCTTGAAAGAAAGAAAGGGAAATCGCTCAGTCGTGTCTGACTCTTCGCGACCCCATGGACTGTAGCCTACCAGGCTTCTCCGTCCATGGGATTTTCCAACAAGAGTACTGGAGTGGGTTGCCATTTCCTTCTCCAGAGGATCTTCCCAACCCAGAAATTGAACCCGGGTCTCCTGCATTGCAGACAGATGCTTTACCCTTTTGAAATAATGTTATATATACACACATACATACATACCTATGTATGTACATATGTACATACATACATATGTACATACATACATATGTACATACTTTGTGTATGTAAACATATGTCAAACCCTGATGATAGTAGTTCTATCACATTGCAGTTCTCTATGAACTTTTATAACTATTGAGGCAATAAAATAATTTATTCTTAAGGTTTCTTATGCCTGATTCTCTCAGATGCAGTGAAACATTAGAAAATCTGTACAGCAACCCACTGCAAAAGCTAGTGGTCCTTCCCTTTCATTTGAGACTACGTGATCACATCAAATAACCACTGGGTGAAGTATGTCCATTGAAAGTACTCCAAAGAGTGCTATGGTGTGTGTGCTGTATTTATACGTATATAGTTTTAATTACACTTGAGTTAGAATGTCTGTTGTGCCAACTAAGAGAAGACACTTCAAAGATTACATTTTCCCCAATACAACAGTTTTGGTGGGCACATCTCCCCCTCCCTGGTTTCCCAATAACAATGAGACCACTATCATTACCGCCTCCACCGCCATCACTGCTGTATAAAACTTCCACGTGTTTCAATTTTAAATGCTTCGTTATTGCAGGAAAGCAGTCTGCCCTGTTTCCACAAGGAGGGGTTGCACTGTTTCCTTGAGGTCAGTCTTTAGGCTGATGAGAACCAATGCCAGTCTGTGTCCTGTCCTATAGACTGTGGGAGAAGATGGCCCTCTGCCCATGTAGTAGGGTTGAAGACAGGGCCTTCAGATCTAGATTAGTCCTCATTAGTGGAAACTATGAGATTGCTGGTTACCGTTGTTAGAATACCTCTTAGGGGGAAAAAAAAGCCCCAAAACACTGGGACTACTAAATAAGAGACCAGTTTAATCATTTCTAAAAAACTCAATAGAAACTACTGTTCCTTAGAACTCTTTGGATAAAGCTGCATATTTTTTACTCTTATTTAGAGAATGATAGGCACCGGTTAGTTAGAGGACATACCCAAGGACAGCATGAATATATAAAAAATTTTTTTTCTTACAGAGGAGCCTTTTATGGACATTTGTGGTTTCAATTTCTGAGTCTTGAAAGATCTTGCTAAGAAATAATTTGTAATTTTCCTAAAGCCTAAATTTGATTTGCACAAGACGAATGGCTGAGATGGGGTATTTTCTTAGTTTTATAGTAAACTGAACCCTTGTACTCATTGTGTGCCTCTGAATTCTTGCAGAGTGGTAAAAAAGATATTTTTCTTTGTCAAAAATCAGTGTTGTGATTTTGACAGAAATGAAATTGTGATTGAAATTTAAAAAATGAAGAGGTCTAAGAGATGATTCTTGGTGGCAATTAGGAGTCTTGGCCAAATTAAAGATAAAAATGGCAGATTCATTGTCTGCTTAGATTTAACTATGAATAAGTACACATGGAAAAAAAAGAAGCAACTTCTGAAAGTATTTCCTGTGATGCTCCAGCTAATAAGAAAGCTCTTTCTGGACTATTATATTGCATGGGTTGAAGTCACAGTATAGTGGTCTGAAACTTGGATATTTGTAAAAGTCTCAGACTTACGTCAGTCTATCTTGGGTTTACTCTGATCAGACACTGTATAGTGGTAACTAGTCCCAGTTCTGGAGTTATACTACCAGAGTTTGCATTTCTGCTCTGTAATGTGTGACTTTCAGCAAATTCTTTAACCACTTTGAGTTTCAGTTTCTTCAAGTGTAAATGGTGATAATAAAATGTCTTCTATTACGGTTGTTGTAAATTCAAATGAGATAGTACTTGAAAGATATATATAGCGTGGTTCCTGGCACATACTAACCACTCATTAAGTTGTACCTTGGAGAAGGGCATGGCAGTCCACTCCAGTATTCTTGCCTGGAGAATTCCATGGACAGAGAAGCTTGATGGGCTGCAGTCCATAGGGTCTCAAAGAGTTGGATGTGACTGAGCACACATGCATGCAAGTTGTACCTATTATTTTTCTTATATACATATTTAGTGGCTGCTGGCTTCCCTGGTAGCTCAGAGGTTAAAGAATCTGCCTGCAATGCAGGAGACCTGGATTCCATCCCTGGGTTGGAAAGATCCCTTGGAGAAGGGAATGGCAACCCACTCCAGTATTCTTGCCTGGAGAATGCCATGGACAGAGGAGCCTGGCAAGCCACAGTCCATGGGGTTGCAAGAATTGGACACGACTTAGCAACTTAGACAGTGATTGCTAGCAGGTGACTGCTAAGGTAGAATGGTTCCCCTCTTAGGGTGTTGTTCAAATGAAACTGCATATACAATTGTGGACAACTATTTAGTCTATTAATAGAAAACAGTAGGCACTACAGAGTAAGAACGACTAGAAAGAAAAATCTGTTTCCCAAGTTTTTATTTCTATCCCTGACCACTACTAGAACTTGTCCCTTGAACTTGATTCTTGCCTTTTCCATTTATCTTGGTAATAGCAGCACCATTTACTCAATTTAGCCCAAATTTACCCAATGTTGTCTAAAATCTAGGAGTTACTCTTGATTCCTTTATTTTCCTTACTCCCCTGTATTTTGCAAGTCCTGTCATTCTACCTCCAAAATGTCCATTTACTTCTATGTCCACCACTATTTTTGTGGTTCAGATCAGAATTATTTGTCATCTTTAATACTGTAATAGGTTATTTATTTGGTTGCATCAGGTCTTAGTTGTGGCATGGGGGATCTAGTTCCCCAATCAGGGATTGAGCCTGAGCCCCCTGCATTGTGAACACAGAGTCTTAGCCACTGAACCACGAGGGAAATCCCTGTCACAGGCTTTTAATTTAGTCTTTCTGCCTTCATGCTCCTGTGATCTATTCTCTGCACTGTAACCACATTCTCTTTTAAAACAATATCAGATCATGTCATTCCTCTGTTTAAAACTTAATTAAGTGTTCAAAACTTAATTCCTGTCTTGCTTATAACAAAATCTAAACTTCTTAGGCTCATCAAAGCTAAGACAGCCTGCTTCTTCTCTGACTACAGCCTTTCCTCTCTTCCTTGCCCTTTTTCACACTGGCCTTCCAGTTATTTTAGTCATATCTGTCTGGAATCCCTTCCCCACTTTGCTATTCTTTGCTATTCAGTTTCTTCCTACTGGAGGCCTTCACTGACTCTAAATGAGCCTTTCTCTGTGTTGATTTGCTGGTTTTAATTCTCTGAATAGCACTTATGAGCATTTAATGATCTTATTTATTTGATTATTCATCCATATCCCCTCACTAGAATGTAAGTTCTTTAAGGGCAGTACATATTCTTGGCCGTTGCTTAGTCTCCAGTGTTTTGAGTAGTAGAGTAGAACTCAGTAAATATTTGTTGAGCTAATGAGTGATTGATCTCCTTCCCCCTTTTTTTGGCTATGCCTTGGATTGTGGGGTCTTAATTCTCTGACTAGGGGTTGAACCCCTGACCTCAGTGGTGAAAGCATGGAGTCCTAACCTCTGGACCACTAGGAAATTTCCGAGTGAGTCAGTCCTAAAAGCTTGTTTGTGAAGTACCAGATTTATGGTAAAATAAAAATAAGAAAAAATCTTTTACATAGAAACTATACTTCATAAGATTACCAGCAATACTTTTGAGTAGCACTATTTATTCTGTGATGGCCTTTTTACATTTTTATGTTAAAATGCCCTTTTATGAAATGATAGTGCTGTATTCAATTATGTAGTTTAAATATATATTCTTGGCAGCATAAATAATTGGGAAGCTGTGTTGTCCTATACTTTTAGGTTGGAAGTTTTCTTTGACTTTTAGAGATTTGTGGTTCACTGAAAATAAAGAAGCACTGTGTGGGTGTTCTTGGGAGGGAGTTTTGCTAAGAATTCTTACTAAATAAAGTTCAATCAATCAAATGTTATTATATTCTTCAAACTCTCCTGGGAAATTGTCAGTTTCCATTTAAAGATTAGGTTCTGTTTGAATATGTCATGGTAAAGTGAAATGTGACATTAGAATCTACGGACAATAATTTAAAGGAAATAAAAATAGTGAACCTCTTATATCTTTTGAGGTAATACATTTAGCAATGTTTCTTTGAATAACCTTGACTATAATGAAAGCTAAGTAAAACTGTATACGTTCTATTTTCATTAAAACTGACCACCTCTTAAAAAAAATCTACTCAATTTGTATTGAGTCACAAGTGGACAGTTTTTTTTTTTTTCCCCCACTTTCCAGTAAGAACTGAAAGGGCCCTGAGATGTTGACTGTAACAGATGACCTTGCATTTCAGATAAGGAAACTAATGGTCAAAAGGCATACTTTTTTTTTGGTAGGCCTAGGCTTAGAATTCCCACCTCCTCATTCCTGTGCTTCCCAGGTGGTGCTAGTGGTAAAGAACCTGCCTGCCAAGGCAGGAGGTGTAAGAAACACAGGTTCCATTCTTGGGTCTGGAAGATCCCCTCGTGGAGGGCATGACAGCCCACTCCAGTATTCTTGCCTGGAGAATCCCATAGACAGAGGAACCTGGCAGGCTATAGGCCACAGGGTCACAAAGAGTTGGACAGAACTGAAGCGACTTAGCACGCAGGCATTCTATTTTTGCTTAGTTAGGGATGTAATAAATTTTTGCTACTGTTAATGTGAAATAAATAGTATACAAATCCTTGTTCACATTTGCTCTATTTTATTTATGATAGTTGCCTAAAACATGGAATTGGTGACATGTATTGCCACAGAGCTTTCTAGAAATGTACCATTATATGGAAATACTTGTTATTGAACCCTTAACAACAAACTGGTTGTGTTTGAAGAGAACTTTGCTATTGTTTTGGGGTTGGAAGCATTTGTTGAAATGGTAAGTCTACATATTTGTTATGGTATCCATAAATGTATTTATTTAACTATTTGGGGGTTCGCTATCTACGTGCTTTTAGTGGCAAACTAACCACATGATTAGATAAATAGAATGTTTGCTTATCTATCTTTCTATGAGTAAATTATTCTGACTCACTGATCTTGATTCAACTAGTTAAATTGGAAGAAGGTTAGTGGAAGTTAAAAATTCCAATTGACTGCTTTTCCCTATTCGGAAAATAGGGATTGAATAGGGAAATAAATTGAATAGGATTGAAATAAATTGCTTAGAAAATTGATCAAAAGTTTTTTAGTAGTTACTCAATAGCTAACCGTGTGTGTATTTGTTATGTGTATGGTTGAAAAAAACTGGGTGGAAGAGAGGGTAGGGAAAGATTAGGAAAGGAGCATGAAAAGCTGAGGAAAGGAACATGCTATGAATGAAAAAAGCTGCTGCCTTTATCTGGAAAAACATGTATTTTATCTCTACCTGATTGACTCTAAAAGAACGATCACACATGAACCCTTTTTACTGAAATAACATTTTTATATTTATACCTGCCAAAATGAACTATTATCTAAGTACATTTTAAATAATACACTTTTTAAAAGTTGTGTTGACTGGTTATGAGTACAAACAAAACAAAATTATTGATTGTTAGATGCAAAGTGTCACTTCTCAAAAGTTGGGTTTTTTAAAAAGAAATCTTTGAATTTGATATGACTTCAATTTTATTGAATATTTGAACATAGCAGACTTTTATCATCCCTTAATAACATACAATATATTTGTTTAAAAGCAGGGTTTCAAATCTAGCTTTTTTGTGTACCACCTTTTTTTCTTTACCTTTATTATTAAAAATCAAAAGTAAGTGTCAACAAAAGCATGAGTAAAAGTTCATTTATTTTTCACAGGGCCAAGTTCAGGTTAGCTTTCGTATCATGCTTCTCAGAGATATAATTTTAACAAGTGTGGTAATAACAAAGTAGTAATCATGTCTTGTGCTAAGGACTCTATTAGACACTTTACTAGAATGAATTAAGTTTTGATCTTCTCAATGCCATGAAAAGCATGTAATGTGTAAACTCATGCAGGAAGTCATGTAGGGGTTCCAAGTCACTTCTGTCTTGCTACCTTTATAATCTTGCTACTTTCCTTTACAGCCTTGCTACTTAGCATGGCCCACAGGAGAAGCAACTGGCAACATCTGGGAACTTAAGGAAATGCAAAATCTTGACCACAGAGCTTGCTGAATCCTTAATAATAAGATCTCTCAAGTGATATGTATTAAAGTCTGAAAAGCACCATAGTGCATCCCATATTAAAAGTTGCATGGAGATTTTGAAGTTTGTTCTGAGTATTATTCCTGGTTTTACTTTAGTTCATCCGGGTTACGGTTGTTGTTCAGTCGCTAACTTGTGTCCGACTCATGCGGGTTATCTATTAACATTTTCCATTAGTGGAGAAGGCAAACTGTTGAATTAGTCAATGTCTCCACTGCTTCAAATTGCTATCCTGCTGCTGCTTTGATTCACTTCCTGAGCAACAACTGGCTGGTTCTGCTTGTGGACATTTGGTCAAAGTCTCAATCAGCCAAGACTCTTGTTTTTAATAGCCTTTACTCATGGACTGAACACTTCAGATTTATAGTGCAGGGCTTCCTTCTAGATAGGCATTTTCCAAATTAAAGAAAATAATGTTAAAAGCATTTTTGAAGAAGACTTGAAATCTTTTGGAATACTTATATTTTAGATTGTAAGAAACCACAGATTTGTGTAAATTGATCTACTAATTTCATTTTGTGAACATAATTATTCTGTCACAGGGACAGTGGTAGGTAAGAAAAGCAAGGCTGGCTTAGCAGAACAGCACTGTCAGGTAGACATGTAATGTAAGACAAAATTAAACTTCTAGCCACATTAAAAAGTAAACAGTTTAATCTTAATAGGTTTTATTTAACCCAGTGTAGCAAAGTACTATTTTAACATGTAGTCAAGATATATATAAAGACTTGAGATATTCTGTATTTTTTTGTACTGTCTTGAAAAAGTACATATTTATCTGTGCAGTGTCTCAATTTGGATGCTAAATTTTCTACCTTGAAACGTATGCAGTGAAAAATACTGTGTTTAATGGAATAATGTTTTACTTTGCTTTTGGTTTTAAAATTTAAACTAATTAAAAGGAAATAAATATTTAGTTCCTTCAGTCACAGAATGCACATTTCAATGTTACGTGTTAGGGTGTTTCTAATGTAACTGATTTCAGATTATGGAATTGAACCCCATCCAAAATGCTTAGTAAATGAATGCCACCGGAGGTTATGGTCTGTCTGTTTATATAAATATTTGTACACAGAATAAAGAGGGAATAAACAAAAGCTATTTAGATCATAAAACGTTTATTTTCTAACGCCCCCATGTCAGTCCTTCCTGCAGGTGGAATTGATTTACTGTCTTTTATTAGCGGTTCAGACTCAGTTTTAAGTTCTTTTACCCCCGCTAAATCGCAAAGTTAGCGCCAAGAGTCAAGGTTCTTCCAGTTTTCTATGACTAGATGCTTGCTTCAGAGCGCTGCATCCTTTTCAGGAAAGGGAGGACGTCTGACAATTAGTGTGTCAAGCAGGATAGTCTGGGCTAGTTTGGCCTGGAGGTTTTAAAAGTTACACGTGTACCTGGATAACCCGGGAACTTGCTAAAAATACCATTGTACGGGCCTCACTTTTCTAGGTTCTGATTCGCAAGTTTACACTGAGACCCTGGACACTTCCTTATAAGCTGTCCTAACTTTTTAAAGTCCAAAACGTTTGGGGACCACCATACTCGGCACTTGACTCTTAGAAGGCTGCGAGTTCTAATTTAACACATCGTGCTGCTATTGCCACGCGATCGACTCTCCCCGGACTGAGGTTGCCAGGCGGTTGCGGTTTTTCTGCAGATGGGTTTTTAGGCTGTTAAACCCCCTCTCCGAAGACTGCCCTGACATCGCCCCCGTCCCAAGCCCTGTTAGAGCGACCTGGGCTGGCCGAGGTAGACCGCGCCATGTGACTGATAAACCGGTTGCCTTTCGGGGCGGCCATTTTTGAGGCGGGCACCCAACCTCGTGCACCGTAAGCCGGGAGTGGGGGTAGGCAGTTACCAGGACTCAAGATGGCCACCGAGCCCGCTAGCCAGCCCGCTAGCCCGCATGCCGGCACGAGACGCACAGGCGGCTTGCCGTGGCCGGCGGCGCCCTGGCTAGGTCCTTGGGCCGGCAGCCCGGGGCGGAGCGCCCGCCCCTTCCGGGCGCGGCCAATCAGCGTGAGCGACCGGCTAGGCGGGGGCGGCCCGCGCGCGGGGTGTGTGAGGACGCGCTCCCGGGTCGCGGAGTGCTTGAGCCCAGAAGCCGTGGCTGTGGTACCTGCTGCTGCCACCCGTGCGAACGCAGAGCATCGGACGCGAGCGCTGTCGCTTGGGGCTGGAAGGTGAAGCTATGACGGCCATCAGGTAATTAATCTGGGCGGCAGCCTGAATTGCGCGCTAGGTAGGCATTAGCCTCTCGGCTGCTGAGAACTGCCGCCCGCCCCTTCTCTTGGGTGTTCTGGAGCCTCCCGGTGCCACCAGTCCCCCTCATGTGGAGGCTTTCTGCACTTTTCATTTGGTCATTTATGCCTTCCTCAGAAGTTTTGGGGGCTGAGGCACGTGGCGGAGACCTTTGAGTAGCCGCAGAGCTGAGGTGACTCTCGCCCAGATTCCAGGATTTGAAGCTTGCTGATGAGTCTAGTGGATTTCTTATGAAAATGTAGCTGTCTTCCCCCCACCCCCCGAATGGCCTGAGGCCTGGGGAAGTGTGACGTGCACCGGGCGTGTCCTTGCCCGCGTGTCTTGCCTTCTGACAACTTCGTTGGTGGCCCAGTGCAGACCTGCAGTGTTGGTCCTTCGATGCAGGTAGATTGCCCCCAAGTTTTGAAATTGTCCTCACAATGTTTGCTTATGACTGGAATTAGTACTCTGGTTCCCAAGGTACCATCTGTTTACCTACTTTTATCTGAGTTCCAGCAGAATGAGTTTCATAGTATACAATGAGAGCAATAAACGAAAAACTTCACCTCAGTTGCTCTTCCAGAGTTTGGAAGGTTCTTTATTGTTAATGGCCCGGTCCAGTGCCTGTGGGTAGCATTGACCAAATGGTTACCTTATGCTAATGCAACTATTTATAAAAAGAGATAAATCTAAAAGAGAGAGAGATAAATTGCCTTATTTACCCAGTGTTCTGAACAGCCTCTTTTAAAGTAGACCTTGGCCTTCATGGGCTTCGCTGGTGGCTCAGCTGGGAAGGAATCCACCTGCAACGTGGGAGACCTAGTTTCTCTCCCTGGGTTGGGAAGATCCCCTGGAGAAGGGAATGGCTACCCACTCCAGTATTCTGGTCTGGAGAATTCCATGGACTGTATAGTCCATGGGGTCGCAGAGTCCCACACGACTAAGTGACTTTTCACTTTTTGACCTTCATTGTCCCAGAGAAAGGGAGGCCCCAGCACAAATGTGAAGAGAATAAATGAAATTAAATTTTGCTCTGCAAGCTTCTAGCAGCCTAAGTCCTGGTGATTTAATGGTTTGTCACTGGTGATTTTGACTACACAGTATTTTAGAAATTACTTTAGAACCTAACCCTCAGGTAATTTAGGATGTAACTGTTGAACTTGGATGCAGTTTCTCTTAAATTGCATAATTCTATGTAAACTCAGAGTACTTACCTAATTACGCAGAAGGAGGATGGAAATACAGTACTGAAATGTGGGGGCTTCCCAGGTGGCTCATTGTAAAGAATCTGCCTCTTAATGCAGGAGACCCAGGAGATGCAAGTTTGATCCTTGTGTCCAGAACATCTGGAGGAGGAAATGGCAAGCCACTCCAGTATTCCTTCCTGGAAAATTCCAAGGACAGAGGAGCCTGGTGGGCTATATAGTCCATGGGGTTGCCAAGAGTCTGACACAACTGAGCACACACACACACTGAAATGTGGAGATCCACATGGAAAGATTTCACAGTAAATTATATTGGGATGTATAAATTTAGCTTTTAATGCTAACAGTATTTAGGGTGAATTAGGATTATGCTGTTAAACCTAGTTTATGCTCCATCTCCCCATTTGCACTTTCAAATCCCATCATTTCAGTCTGCTACTAATTAAGAGTGTGGGGCAAATACTTGCTATGTTAAGGGTCTCTTGTGTAGACTTAATTTTAATCCATCATCATAATCCTTGCTACTTCTTGGTGGAGAAGCACCCAAATCTAAAACTTCTGCTGCTTGGCTAGTGACAATAGGATGTGTTTTTTAATGTAGAAGTTGAATGGTGGTTGTATTAAAAAGACTTGATTTTTTTTTTTTAAACATATATTTTTGGCTGCCTCTGGTCTTAATTGAGAGTGTATGGGCTTTTCTGAGTGGTGCTCAGGCTCCAGAGAGCACAGGCTCAGTAGTGGCAGGCTTAGTTGCCCTGAGGCACGTGGGATTTTAGCTCTCCAACCAGGGATCAAACCCATGTCCCTTGCATTGGAAGGCAGATTCTTAACCACTGGACCACCAGGCAAGTCCCAGAAAGATTGATTTAAAGGTTAATGCTAGTCTTATTTGACTCCTGGAAGGGTAGATAACTAATAATAGTTACATTTATGCTTGTATCTTCAGATAATTAGTCTACATTTTGTATAGTCTTCAGCTATAGTGACATTACTCAAAGATTTTTAGATATTACCTAAAACCAGTTGCCACATTTATACCTGAGGCTAAGAAAAGTTGAGTGCCTTGAGTAAAATCAGTTAGTGACAGAGTTAGGAACGGAATCCAGATATCCATAATCTAGTGCTCTGCAAGATACCTTTATAAAAACAACATACTACTTAAATTTCCTGAAAGGACTGTTTCTAGAACTTTCCTGGCAGTCCAGTGGTTAAGACTCTGTGTTCCCAGTGCAGGGGGCATGGATTTGAACTTAGGAACCAAGGTACTGCATCCACATGGCGCAGCCTAGAAAACTACAAAATTATATACAGAAAATAAAGATAAAAACTGCTTCTGGGAACAAAAATTGTTAAGTATTGTGAGGGACAACTATAGTAACTTTCTTGCTTTCCCACAGTCCTCCAAAGAACTTAATAACTTAGGTTTAAGAGTAGGTGTGGGGACTGCTGAAGTTGAAGCAACTTTGTATATGTGGTGACAGTTCTAAATGGGTTGGTAATCCTACAGATACCAGCTGGTTCCCAAAGAATACAACATTTAATGCAATTTTATGATACCTTTCACATTTATGTTTATTAATTTTCACATTTATGATGTTACGTGCGTTCCCATTTTGTACTCAGTTTGACAGTAGCCCAGAGGATGGGGACTGCTGACTTGCTTTTACTGATGAGGAGAATGATCAAGGTCACCGAGCTGACGTTATGTCCAGTGCTGTTTTTACACCACACTTAAAGTAATTGCTGGTAAATATAGTAATATGTGACTCTTCACAGTGACTATGACAGAATATAGAAATGGAAACCAGTGAGGGCCAGTGGTCAATATACCTGGGTTCTAACTGACAGTATTTTGCTGATTTAGTGATCTTTTTCTTTTTCTCTGAACATTGGTTTTATGAAATAGTGATGGTAATGTGTGCTCATGCTCAGTCACTCAGGCGTGTCCACCTCTTTGTGACCCTTTGTGACTCTCTGAGCCCGCCAGGCTCCTCTGTCCGTGAGATTTTCTGGGCAAGCATACTGGAGTGGGTTGCCATTTCCATCTCTAGGGGATCTTCCCCACCCAGGGATTGAACCCCCATCTTGACGTCTCGTGCACTGCAGGCGAATTCTTTAGCTGAGTCATTGGGGAAGCCCTCAAACAAATCTCTGGTTCCACTGAGATTTGAACTTAGATCGCTGGATTCAGAGACCAGAGTGTTAATCTTCACAGCATGGGGCCTGTTGTGATGGTAATACAGATATGTATTCCACAGTGTTCTTGAGGAGATACGAAACTTTTTTATATTTTAAGGCATTTTGTAAATGGAACATTGTTGAATGCAATTTGGTCTCCTTAGAGAATGATGTCATCGGAAAATGTTTAAATCTTAGATTTTTAAATAGGAAGTGGACTTACCTAATTCTCTCATTTTAGAGTCGAAGAATCTGAAGGCAAGAGATACTGTGATTTGTTTGGGCTCATAACAAGTAGTTGCATGTCTTGAACTAGATCCCAGATCTCTAGATACCTGATTCAGTGCCCTTTCCAGTGCAGCATCCCACTGTTATGAATTCCCAAATATTTACATAAAAAGAATTTTAAAAAAAGCTTATGATTTTTGAATAACTTTGGCTGGAGAATTTGACTCTGACTTTTATTGTTTATGTTCTACTCTGCTACACCATTACTAATGAAGAGTCCAAGTTTGCAGTCTCTTAAACCAATTATCAGAGTGTGTATTGGCTTGGCCAAAAAGTTCATTTGGTGTTTTCTGTAAGATGGCTAACGAAAACCCCAAAGTTTTTGGCCATCCCGATATATCAGATTCCAGCTGGTCTTCACCTGAGAAATGATGGAACATATTTGATAAACTGATGCTTTTGTCATTTTTAATTGGCCTAACAGGAAAGTTGATGCTTGGGTTAAAATTCAGGACACACAAGAAAATGTAGAATGTTAGGAGTATAAGAGAATCGTAGAGAGCACTTTACTCTTTCTTTCTTGGTACTGGACCTTCAGGCCCAAATGAAGAGCTATGTCCTAGTTTGGTAGCAATAGAACGTAAGAGGGAATTTAGGTCTCCTGACTTCTACTTTATGCACTTTTTATAAGTACTAAGCCAACAGTATTTCAAAATACTCCTATGAATATTGCCTTGTTTTTCCAACATGAATGTCTGGTCTGGTTTTGAAAATTGCTTACAGCTTGAGTTTGTGCCATGGAAGATTGGGCAAATGAGGTAGGGAGTCAGGGAGAGTGTTTGCTGTAGAGCTGAGGAACCTATTCTTTGGCCTGCCCAGACAGGTCAGATTTGGTTTAGGACTATTCTGGGACTAGACATGACTATGGCCTACATGATAATTCTGTAACCACTTCTGTGGGTTAAGCCTACATTGGAAAATTTATGTGGGCTGTGGGTGGAGTACTGGGGTATTTTTCTCGTAACACTCAAGACTTTGAGGTACGTCTAGTAGGATCTGCCAAGCCACTCAGATGGAGAACATTCATATGGAGACTAAATTCTGGCTGAGATTGAAGTGTGTTACTTTGTTGAATTGGTTTCTTTAGAATATTTAAAGTTTTTCAAACTCATTTCAGGGCTTGTGTCTTTTATAAGAATTATAAATTTTATATTCCTACACAAACTTTTTTATTCCATGAGGCTTCTTAGTGAAGCTAATGAGCTTTTTAAAATAAAATGAAATTGTTTCATTTATGAAATATTTTGAAGAACTAAAGCAGGAATCCTTTCCTTGGAGAACTGCAGTGTTGTCAGCTGTTAATACTCATATTTATAAATAGGTCATCTTTATTTGAAAAGGCATACAAGGTTTTCTAACTCCAGATCTTTCCAGCCACAGTATTGCTACATTAAGCAGAACTGTCAAAGATGAAATGGAACCAGAATGATTGTCTAGACAGTTTGAAATGTTAACCCTTTCTTGTAACATTGGTTAATGCTCATGACTATTTACCTCTTCTACTTGGTTTTAAAATTGTCACTTTAAAAAATACTGTAATAAAATGTAAGTCTGAATCCTTAATTTCACATAGCACAGCTAGCTTATAAATAGAATGACCATATGTCTCAGTTTGCCCAAGACAGTCCTGGATCATGCCTGTTATCCTAGCATAATTATTAATAGCTCTTCCTTTATTCTCAGAAGTGTCCCACTTGGATAATAAGTTATCTGGTCACTTACTTACACACTGTAGTAATTTTGTGGTAGTAGATTTGGGTTGTTGAAATGTTATTTGACATAGGACCATAAGATAATGGAATATTAGCTTATTTTGGCTAGATTTGGATATTTTTCATCGGTCAGACACTTTTATTAACAGAATTCTTACTGTCTCAGAGTAGCATATTAAACAAGAAAGTATGTGATTTGAAGTTAGGTATCATTTACTTGTTGTGTGACCTTTGACAGGTTATGAAACTTTGCCAAGCTTCTTATTCTCTTTAACAGTGGTGGTGGTTTAGTTGCTAAGTCATGTCTGACTCTGACGACCCCATGGACTGTAGCCCTGCCAGGCTTCCAGAAACACAGATAATAGCAAAACCTATACTATAGGGTTTTTGTGAGGATTTAAAGGCAATAACATACATAAAAATGCATTGTAAGCTTTAAATTGCTGTGTGTTAGTCATTAGTATTGGAGAAGGCAATGGCACCCCACTCCAGTACTCTTGCCTGGAGAATCCCATGGATGGAGGAGCCTGGTCGGCTATAGTCCATGGGGTTGCTAAGAGTTGGACACGACTAAGCGACTTCTCTTTCACTTTTCACTTTCCTACATTGGAGAAGGAAATGGCAACCCACTCCAGTGTTCTTGCCTGGAGAATCCCAGGGACGGGGGAGCCTGGTGGGCTGCCGTCTGTGGAGTTGCACAGAGTCGAACACGACTGAAGTGACTTAGCAGCAGCAGCAGCAGCAGCAGTCATTAGTATCTCACACATGTGCTTCTGAAAATTGAATTTAAAATGAATAATTTTATCTACTTTAGGGAACCTTACTATTTCATAGCAGTCTTTTGGAAGTGTTAGCTGTCATGGGGAGTAGGGAGATAATACTTAGAGATATATGTATGGTTGAGGATTTTGGGGATGAAGGGGAAGAAAAAAATAGATGATGCTGGGCAGAGGGAAGAGATTTTTTTCCTTGAGTGTGCAAGACAGCATGCTAATATGGACAGCCTTAAATGAAGGACTGGCTTCCATAGCCTAAGGGAAACAAAGACTTTCCTAGTTTGTTTACTTTTTAAAAAATGCCAACAATGTAATTCATATATAGTAAAATCACAGATCCTAAGTTCACTGAATTTTTTGGGGGAAAGAAAAGTATTTGTAAAACACCACCCAGATCAACTTAACAAAACATGTTCATCTCCCAGAAAGTTTTTTCTTGCCTCTTTTCAATCAGTCTCTTTCTCCTGCCCCATCCAGGCAATTGTTTTCTGGCTTCTATTAGTAAAGATTAGTTTTGTGTATTCTTAAACTTCATATAAATAAAATCATAGGGTAAGTACTGTTTGTGTCTGATTACTTTTGCTCAGTGACAGTTTTGAGATTCATGCATTTTGACATGCGTTTTAGTAGTTTGCTTCTTTTCACAGCTAAGATTCCATGATATGAACATTATAACAGTTCTGCTGATGGACTTTGGCTTGTTTCCAGGGTTTGGTTACCCTAAGTGACGCTTCGTGAACCTTCCTGTATACGCCTTTGTGTGGACGTGGGTAAATGCCCAGGTGTGGAATTGCTGTGTTCTAGGGTAGATGTGTGTTTAACTTCAGAAACCACCACTGTTTTCCAAAATAGAAAATGGAATACATTCAACATTCTGTATTATAAGAGTTCCAGTTATTCCGCATTCTTGACATTTTTGATGTCACTTACTCCTTTTCCATCCTTTACTCCTTTTCTGTCCTTTCCAAATACCAAAATGTTTGGCATTTTGGATTTTAGCCATTCTGGTGGGTATATAATTCTATTTCATTGTAGTTAATAGTTCACTGGTGGCTAATAATGTGACTATAGGCCATTTGCTTATCTTTTCTTTTGAACTGTCAGTTCAGGTCTTTTACCCATATTTGTAAGTATAGGTTGTCTTTTTTGTTGCTGGTTTGTTAATTCTTTTGGTATTTTAGATAAAAGTTATTTGTCAGATTTTACACATAAGCATATATACCTTCATGTTTAGCAAATATTTTCTCTCTGAGCCATGTCTTTCCATTTTTGTAACAGTGTCTTTTGGGAGCAGAAGTTTTAAAATGTAATATTGAATTCATTGATTTGATTCCTTTTATTTTATGTTTATTACCTTTTAGGTTCTTAGAGATCTTTCCTTTTCTATCTCAAGGTTATGAAACTATTCCCTTATGTTTTCTTCTAGAAGCCTTATAGTTTCAGCCTTCACATTTAGGTCTGTGATCCATGTTAAGCTAATTTTTTTGCTACAGTGTAAAGGTTTCCTTAAAAGGATTCTCAGTCAATAGATTCGATAGGTATAAGACTTTTCTCAGACTCTCTATTCTGATCTGTTGGTCTGTTTGTATCGTGTTATGCCAATACTACATTGACTTAATTATTGTAGCTTTATAAGGTTGGTGTTGTTTCTTTAAATTTTTGATAGCTTTCAGCAGTAAAGCCATCTGGGCCTAGAATATTTAAAGATATGATAAATGGTTATTAAGATTTACCATTTTTCCCTGTGTCAGTTTTGAATTTTTAAAGAAATCTGTTTTAAATTGCTGGATTGTTATAGAATTACTCATAGTATTCTGTTACTGCTTGCGGGAACTGTTTTATGTCCCCTTTTTCATTCCTGATATTGGTATTCCGCCTCCTCCTCTTTTTTTCTTTTTTAACTTTTTGGGCTCAGTCTTGTTAGGGGTTTACCAATTGTATTAATCTTTTCAAAACACCAGATTTGAGTTTTGTTGAGCTTCTGTTTTGGTACTACATTTTCTATTTTGTTTATTTTTTGCTGTCATATTTTTATTTTCTTGCTTCTATTCTTTTGGACCTAATTTACTCCTTTTCCATTTTCTTTTGAGTTAGAAATTCAGACCATTCATTTTAAACTTTTCTTGTTTTCTAATATGTGCATTTCATATATAAAATGTTTCATATATATAAATGTTTCCCTCTCAGTACTTCTTTTAACTTCAACATAAAATTTTGACATGCGTGATCAGTTCAAGTAATTTTCTAATTTCTGTTGTGATTTCTCTCATATACAGATTTTAAAGGTTTATTGTCTAATTTCTAAATATTTGGGGGTTTTACAGTTATTTTTAAAAGTTGATTTTCTATTTAATTCCATGATACAGAAAATATATTGTTTATACTTTATAAGCATATATCTGTATTTTGTATATGTGGGCATGCGTGCTTAGTTGAGTCTGACTCTTTGTGACCTCACCAGGCTCCTCTGTCCATGGGATTATCCCAGGTAGAATACTGGAGTGGGTTGCCATTTCCTCCTCCAGGGGATCTTCCCAACCCAGGGATCCATCCCATGTCTCCTGTAGCTCCTGCATTGGCAGGTGATTCTTTACCACTGAGCTACCTGGGAAGCCCCCTTTTTATGTATAGAGAAAAAATACATTGTTAAGTTTCAGCCCTTTGATACCTCCTGAGATTTTTATGGTCTTACCTGTAGCCTGTTTTGCTGAATGTTACATGTGTTTTTAAAGTCTTTAATTTCACTCAGCAATATTTTGAGATTTTCAGTGTAGTTGTTCTGTACATCATTTATTCAGTAAATGAATATTGCAGTTGTTGGGGTGTATTGTTCTATAAATGCCAATTAGTTTGCTTGTTTTATTTACTGCGTTATTCATTTCAGTTCAGTTGCTCAGTTGTGTCCAACTCTTTGTGACCCTGTGGATTGCAGTGTGCAGGCTTCCCTGTCCATCACCAACTCCCAGAGCCTGCTTAAACTCATGTCCATTAAGTCTATGATGCCATCCAACCGTCTCATCCTCTGTCTCCCCTTCTCCACTTGCCTTCAGAAGGTCTTTCCCTTCATCAGGGTCTTTTTCCAGTGAGTCAGTTCTTTGCATCAGGTGGCTGAAGTATTGGAGCTTCAGCTTCAGCATCAGTTCTTCCAGTGAATATTCAGGACTGATTTCCTTTAGGATTGACTGGTTGGATCTCCTTGCAGTCCCAAGGGACTCTCCAAAGTCTTCTCCAACACCACAGTTCAAAAGCATCAATTCTTCGGTGCTCAGCTTACTTGATGATCCAGCTCTCACATCCATACATGACTACTGTGATACATAATTCACATGCCACAAAATCTGCCATTTTAAACTGTACAACTCAGTGGTTTTAGGATATTCATAGTGTTGTGCATCCATCACCACTATCTAATTGCAGAATATTTTCATCATCTCCAAATGAAGTCTCAGGCTTCCTTGATGGCTCAGTGGATGAAGAATCTGTCTGCAGTTCAGGAGATACAGGAGATGTGGGTTTGATATCTGGATCGGGAAGGTCCCCTGGAGGAGGAAAATGCCAACCCACTTTAGTATTCATGTCTGGAAAATCCCATGGGCAGAGGAGCCTGGTAGGCAGCATTCCTTGGGGTCAAAAAGAGCTGGACACAACATAGTGACTGAGCACAGGGCACAGGTGAAGCCTCGTCCCTGTTAGCAGTCACTCTCTATTTCCTCTGCCCCTATCCTGGCAATTACTAATCTACTTTGTGAATTTGTCATTCTCTGGTCATTTCATGAGTGGAATCATGTATTTGGGGTTTTGTGCCTGGCTTCCTTCACTGAGCATATTATTTTCAGAGTTCATCCTATGTTGCTACAGGTATCAGTATTTCATTCCTTCTTATGGCTGAATAATATTCCATTGTATGTATAGACCACATTTTGTTTATCCATTTGCCAGTGGATAGGTATTTTTATTTCCACTTTTTGACCATTAGGGTAATGATACAATAAACATTTATGTCCAAGTTTTTGTGATGTCACGTGTTTTCATTTCTCCTGAGTATATACTTATACTGGGTCATATGGTTATTTTGTTTAATCACTAAGTTATATCCAACTCTTGCAAACCCGTGAACTATAGCCTGCCAGACTCTTCTGTCCATGGGATTTCCCAGGCGAGAATATTGCAGTGGGTTGCCATTTCCTTCTCCAAGGAATCTTCCTGAGCCAGGGATCCAACCCACATCTCTTATGTCTCCTGTGTTGGTAGGCGAGTTCTTTACCACTAGCGCCACCGGGGAATTTTACATTTGTTTTTTCTTTTGAGGAACTGCCAAACGTTGTTTCAAGCTGGCAGCATCATTTTACATCTCCACCAGCAGTGTGGATTACAGTTTTTCTGTGTTCTTTCCAATACTTATTATTTTCTCCCAATGTTTGCTGAGAGGCTGTCTGTGCTTGATAAGGTGTAACTTCAATGCTTAGCCAGGCTTACAGTGCTGCCATAGCCTTTATTTCCTGCTTGTGCAGAGCCCCATGTTCAGAGATGATTGCTTAGTGCCTTTTCAAGTCTTTCATGAGCATGCACACAGGCCAGGGCACATGTACGTGGTCTCCTAGATTCTCAGGAATATTCAGAACTTTTCAAAACCCCTATGGACATCTCACGTCCACACTTTTACTTTTAAGCTTTTTGGTTTGCTCCCAACTGCTTCAGATGGCTGGAGTGTTAAACAGTTGCAGATGATTGTTTTTGACAAATGCCCCTGGGGAAAAGGATGTGAGCACTGGGGAAACTGTGAGTCAGGTCAAATGATGAGAAGTGTTAGGAGTAGGGGTTTTTCGGGTAACTGCTGGTTACTCAAAAGCTCGATAATAACGGTCTCTGAAAATGGGGCTTTGAAAGAGCTCCAGTTCTGTTCCAATTCCTCCAGTGGCTGATAGACTCTTGCTTTCCACTGTGTTTTTGGGGCTCTTGCTTTTAAGGCTGCCATGGAGCTGGGAGGGGGATGGGAATTGGGCAAGTTAGAGTGCCACAAAGCTTGCTGTTTTTGCAGAGATTCAGCCTTTTTTTTCCCTTTGAAAAATGCTCCTCAGATGTTGCAAGCCTTTGGAGCTCTGAAAGTGTTGATTTTGACTTTTTTTTTTTTTTTTGCTTACTGTTCTTGTTGCTTTTATAGAAGAGAGGATTCTTGGAGGCCCTTATTCTACCATTCTTGATGATGTCACCCTAATTGTTTTTTAAACATTTTAATATATTTTTCTTTTGAATACTTTACGATTTTCTTTTTTTCTTTTTTGACTCACAGGAAGTTGCAAGAAGAGTACAGAGAGTTCCTATGACCCTTCACCCAACTTCCGCCAGTAATAAATCTTAAATAACCATAGTATAGTACCAAAACCAGGAAGTTAATATTGGTATAGTACTTTACCGGGTGGCGCTAGTGGTAAAGAACCCACCTGCCAGTTCTAGGAGATAGAGATGCGGGTTCGTTCCCTGGGTTGGGAAGAGCCCCTGGAGGAGGCAGTGGCAACCCACTCCAGTATTCTTGCCTGGAGAATCCCACGGACAGAGGAGCTTGGCAGGCTACGGTCCATGGGGTCACAAAGAGTCAGACACAACTGAAGCGGCTTGGCACGTATAGTACTATTAAGTCAACTGTGAATGTTTTTAGAATATCACCAGTCTTTGCTTACACTGCATTTTACTGGCGTGGTGGCGGTGTATAGTTCCGTGAAATTTTATCATGTACAGATTCCATATTAACACAATTAGCGTACTAAACTGTTCTGTCACCAAAAGAAACTCCTTTGTGTTATCCCTAAATGGTCACTCACAACAGTGTGTTTGAAATCCATCTAGGTTGTATCATAGTTCATTTCTTTTTAATGCTGAATATTAGCCCATTGTACGGGTGTACCACAGTTTGTTTACCTAGTTACCTGTTGAAGGACATTTGGGTTGCTTCCAATTTTTTACTATTACCAGTAGAAGTAGTATTACAAGATGGGCTCCAGGCTAGGCATTTAAACTGGCCTCCTGTATACATTTCTTGGGGCAAAAAAAGATGAGCTACAGTCCAGACGTTTACAATTAGCCTTCTGTTTGCATTTCTTGAGACAGGAGGTGGGTGGGCTCCAGGTTAGATATTTACAGTCAGTCTCCTGTTTGCACTTCAGAATACAAATAACAACAGAAATAGAGTAAAATAGCCAGGCTTTGTCTCCTGAGGACACTTTAAGATAACAACAGTCAGAAACAGAAAGGGGCTAAACCTTGTTTGTGTAAAAGATCAAGAGGTCATATATTTCCCATCCTTGGGGCAAGGGATACATTGCACGTGCACAGAAAGGCTCCTTTGGGGGTCAAAAGGAGGAGTTTGTCACTCTGTAATATGTGACGCCAAGGCCACCCTATAGGCCTCTGGGCTGGAATGTATTTTGAAAAATATTTGCACATGCATGTTGGGGAGGGTCCTAGAGTAAGTCAGGTGTGGAAAAAGAAACCATGTAATTGGCCAAAGGTAAACAAATACCCAGAAGAACTGCCCTGTATGAATGATTTAACTACCTCTCTACTGCCCTCCTCCTCTTTAGGGGGGACGCCCACACCGTTTCCCTTGGGTGTGTATTTTTGCCTTGCTCCTATCTTAACTGTTTCTCTGTGTGCTCACCCACTTGTTATGGTGCTGTGCTCTAATAAGAAACTTTGTACCTGCTTGTACAGTTTTTGCCTTCATGAGAAACGAATTTCTCAGTGGGGGTAAGAGCCAGGGAAAATTTGCTTCTAACCTCTATCCCTTGCTGATCTGGTGGCTAGGATTCCTGGTTTTCATCCAGGGTACACAGGGTCAATTCCTGGTTAGGGAACTAAGATCTTACTTCTTGCGACTACTCACTGCTGCCTCTAAGATCAGTTCAGTTCAGTCGCTCAGTTGTGTCCCACTCTTTGCGACCCCATGAATCACAGCACGCCAGGCCTCCCTGTTCATCAACAACTCCCGGAGTTCATCCAAATTCATGTCCATTGAATCGGTGATGCCATCCAGCCATCTCATCCTCTGTCGTCCCCTTCTCCTCCTGCCCCCAATCTTTCCCAGCATCAGGGTCTTTTGCAATGAGTCAACTCTTCACATGAGGTGGCCAAAGTATTGGAGTTTCAGCTTCAGCATCAGTCCTTCCAATGAACACCCAGGATTGATCTCCTTTAGGATGGACCGGTTGGACCTCCTTGCAGTCCAAGGGACTCTAAAGAGTCTTCTCCAACACCACAGTTCAAAAGCATCAATTCTTCAGCGCTCAGCTTTCTTCACAGTCCAACTCTCACATCCATACATGACCACTGGAAAAACCATAGCTTTGACTAGACGGACCTTTATTGGCAAAGTAATGTATACGAATATGCTATCTAGGTTGGTCATAACTTTCCTTCCAAGGAGTAAGCGTCTTTTAATTTCATGGCTGCAGTCACCATCTGCAGTGATTTTGGAGCCCAAATAAATAAAGTCTGACACTGTTTCCACTGTCTATTTTCCATGAAGTGATGGGACCAGATTCCATGATCTTCGTTTTCTGAATGTTGAGCTTTAAGCCAACTTTTTCACTCTCCTCTTTCACTTTCATCAAGAGGCTTTTTAGTTCCTCTTCACTTTCTGCCATAAGGGTGGTGTCATCTGCATATCTGAGGTTATTGATATTTCTCCCAGCAATCTTGATTCCAGCTTGTGTTTCTTCCAGTCCAGCATTTTAGTTAAATAAGCAGGGTGACAATATACAGCCTTGACGTACTCCTTTTCCTATTTGGAACCAGTCTGTTGTTCCATGTCCAGTTCTAACTATTGCTTCCTGTCCTGCATATAGGTTTCTCAAGAGGCAGGTCAGGTGGTCTGGTATTCCCATCTCTTTCAGAATTTTCCACAGTTTATTGTAATCCACAGAGTCAAAGGCTTTGGCATAGTCAGTAAAGCAGAAATAGATGTTTTTCTGGAACTCTCTTGCTTTTTTGATGATCCAGCCGATGTTGGCAATTTGATCTCTGGTTCTTCTACCTTTTCTAAAACCAGCTTGAACATCTGGATTTGTTTAAATAATATAGTTCTGGTGATACTGTATCGGATTTATTGTGGCTAAAAAAATAGCAGCAGTGTAGAAATTTAGGCAGGGTCTAGAGAGCCTGGTGGGCTGCCGTCTATGGGGTCACACAGAGTCGGACACGACTGAAGTGACTTAGCAGTAGCAGCAGCAGATGGCCTAGAGGGCCTAGTTAAAGGCAGTGCCAGTGGGATGTTGTGGGGGCTCCTGGCAGGTAAACTGTTGGCGAAAGCTAAGAACATGCAGTTATTACTAAGAATAGTGCTTATTGATGGAGAGAGAAGAATCACCTATGAAGATGAGGCTTCTGAATTTAAAGAGAGGACGATGGCTGTAATAGTTAAGGATACTCATCATTAGTATTTATTCTGGCAGCATAGTGTAACTAAATATTTTTGCTGACCAAAGAGCTAATCAATAATAATGTATCAATAGAGTAGACAAAGTTTTATGAGTATCTTTTACTTTCATATCTGTGTTAGTGCATAAAACTTGTGGGTTGTCTAACAATAATAATTATAGGTTTGTGTTGGATGGCATCTGAATTATGAGACATGTAAAATTACTGACTAAAAAAAAACCCCAACAAAACCAGTCATTCAGAATCTTTCATCCTAGCATCCATTCCAGGAAAAAGACATTGCTAACATTTAAATTGCTAACAAAATAATAGTCCTAGTATGAGTCAGATAGTTTTTGGCTACAGACCAGTCCATCTTGTTAACATCTAATAGGAAAAGATAAAAATAAATGCTTACTTAAATAGTATTTTCATTATTTGAGAAGGGTGGTACAGTATTTACTGGCCTGGATACTAGTGTGTATTTAGGAAATTAGCCATTTTAAAGCATTAGTGTTTTTTTTTTTTTTCTGAACTGCACCCAATTTTAATTTTAGGAGCACCTTACACGATACGGCATTTATCACAGGTGATATATAAGTCCTCGGGCAGGTCTAGGAGAAAAACGCTTCCACCGCCAAACTGAGTTACTGATCATCCAGCATTAGTGTTTTTAACAGAGTTGATCTGTCATATTACAATGAAGTTGTTTAATAGCTTCTCAGTTATATACAGTGATGGAGAGGAAAATGATGTGAGTAGTCTAAACTCATTTGCTTTTGGAAATAATTGTATAGTTTTTACTTAACTTACTGTATGAAGACACCTTTTATGTGTTATTTTAAATTCTTTTGTCTGTTACCTCTTATATTAGCCGTGCTTGCTGCAGTGGGTTCCAACTAGGCCAGCTTGACAGCATCTCTCATCAGGGCCTATGCTATATAATTCTTGCAGTAAGGAACAGTAATTGGTATTTAAGTTCTTCCCCTTTTGTCCTTTATACAGGGAGCTCTAAGATCAACATTTCACATATTCTTATCCATTTTTGTTCATAAGCAAAGGTTTTGTTGGATAAATAGATTTAGAAATGAGTTTAAACATGGTTATTGTGATTCATTGTTCTCATTTCCCACCATAATTCTTTGACTGTAGAAGCCATGGGCCTAGAGAGGTTGCATTAATTTGATAATATTATTTCTACTAAATTTTCGAGTAGGGTGTAATAAACCATTTTGAGAGTGCAGGAGATATGCAAAGGACTGACTTCTTAAAAAGAAGTATCACTGTTATATTTCTTAAAACCAGGAGGGAACCAGTTGGGAGTGGAGAGACTGATATGGGGACAGGAGGATATTTTTTTGTGATGATGGAAATGTTTTGTGTTTTAATTTTTACGGTGGTTACATTACTGTCTATATTGAACTAAACACTTAGAAAGTGTGAATAAAAAGAAACAGCCAAGCAGCTCAATAATATTTTCCCTGTGCTTTTTTTTTTTAAATAAATAAGAGATCTCCAAGAATATTAGAGATACTAAGGGAAATTTTCATGCAAAAATGGGCACAGTAAAGGACAGAAATGGTATGGGCCTAACAGAAGCAGAAGATATTAAGAAGAGGTGGCAAGAATACACTGAAGAACTGTACAGAAAAGATCTTCATGACTCAGATAGTCACGATGGTGTGATCACTCACCTAGAGCCAGACATCCTGGAATGCAAAGTCAAGTGGGCCTTAGGAAGCATCACTACAGACAAAGCTACTGGAGGTGATGGAATTCCAGTTGAGCTATTTCAAATCCTAAAACATGATGCTGTGAAAGTGCTGCACTCAATATGCCAGCAAATTTGGAAAACTCAACAGTGGCCATAGGACTGGAAAAAGTCAGTCTTCATTCCAGTCCCAAAGAAAGGCAATGCCAAAGAATGCTCAAACTACCACACAATTGCACTCATCTCACACGCTAGTAAAGTAATGCTCAAAATTCTCCAAGGCATGCTTCAGCAATACATGAACCGTGAACTTCCAGATGTTCAAGCTGTATTTAGAAAAGGCAGAGCAAAAAAGCAAGAGAGTTCCAGAAAAACATGTACTTCTGCTTCATTGACTATGCCAAAGCCTTTGACTGTGTGGATCACAATAAAGTGTGAAAAATTCTGAAAGAGATGGGAATACCAGAGCAGCTGACCTGCCTCCTGAGAAATCTGTGTGCAGGTCAAGAAGCAACAGTTAGAACTGGACATGGAACAACAGACTGGTTCCAAATAGGGAAAGGAGTACATCAAGGCTGTATATTGTCACCCTGCTTATTTAACTTACATGCAGAGTACATCATGAGAAATGCTGGGCTGGAAGAAGCACAAGCTGGAATCAAGATTGCCAGGAGAAATATCAATAACCTCAGATATGCAGATGACACCACCCTTATGGTGGAAAGTGAAGGAGAATTAAAGAGTCTCTTGATGAAAGTGAAAGAGGAGAGTGAAAAAGTTGGCTTAAAACTCAACATTCAGAAAACGAAGATCATGGAATCTGGTCCCATCATTTCATGGGAAATAGATGGGGAAACAGTGGAAACAGTGTCAGACTTTATTTATTTGGGCTCCAAAATCACTGCAGATGGTGACTGCAGCCAGGAAATTAAAAGATGCTTGCTCCTTGGAAGAAAAGCTATGACCAACCTAAACAGCATATTAAAAAGCAGAGACATTACTTTGCCAGCATAGGTCCATGCAGTCAAAGCTATGTTTTTTCCAGGAGTCATGTATGGATGTGAGAGTTGGAATATAAAGAAAGATGAGTGCCCAAGAATTGATGCTTTTGAACTGTGGTGTTGGAGAAGACTCTTGAGAGTCCCCTGGACAGCAAGGAGATCCAACCAGTCCATCCTCAAGGAAATCGGTCCTGAAAATTCACTGGAAGGACTGATGCGGAAGCTGAAACTCCAGTACTTTGGTCATCTGATGCAAAGAACTGACTAATTGGAAAAGACCCTGATTCTGGGAAAGATTGAAGGCAGGAGGAGAAGGGGGCGACAGAGGATGAGATGGTTGGATGGCATCACAGACTCAGTGGACATGAGTTTGAGTAAAGTTTGGGAGTTGGTGATGGACAGGGAGGCCTGGCGTGCTGTAGTCCATGGGTTCAGAAAGAATCGGACATGACTGAGTGAACTGAAGTGAAGTGAAGGGTTTTTATTGTCCAGGCAAGAATACTGGAGTGGGTTGCCATTTCCTTCTCCAGGGGATCTTCCTGACCCAGGGATTGAACCCTGGTCTCCCTCATTGCAGGCAGGCGCTTTACCATCTGAGCCACCAGGGAAGCTCAATAATACACAAATTAGGCAGAGAAGTTCCTAATGAAATGATGGTCACATTTTACTGTGTCTGCCTGTTGATCCTTCATTTTCTAAGCATTTAATTTCTTTATTAGACTTTTGATTATAAATGCCAATGTGAATAAATAAATTCATTGTCTTTTATCCCTCCCTCATCAGCTTTCTTTAAATAGAAAAAGGGACAGATTTCCCCTTACTGCATATTCAACCATAGTTGCCCAATCTGTGATTTTACTTTAGTCTTCTAAATCATTTTAGACTGTAAGTGTAGGCTGTACTTTGTTCTCCTAAGGAAACTTTGGTGTATCAGTCCTATTGGTATTAATGATAATCTCCAAGTGGTGAGGATGGTAACTGGTTTGGAAGCAACTGGAAAAGAGCTTGAGCAAACTAGATGCCAGTGGGAAATTATGCAGGGGTGAGTTTTATTGCAGTAACTAGAAGAATGCCCCTCATCGAGGCTGACCCAGCTATGCCTCTAGTCCATTTCTTGCTGTCAGTTGGTATTGCTTGTGGTTCTCAGGGTTCTATCTTTCCCTTAGTTTTGAGCGATACTGTAGTACTATGGAAAACAGACTTGCTCAAAGTCTGTTAAATGTAATTGAAAATTACACTGTCTATGACACAAAGGTCCCACTCTAGGCATTCACAGTTTTTCAGAGGTAAGCCTGTTGCTTGAATTTTTCCAGGACTTGCTCTGTGCTCTGTAATAAACTTTCATTAGTTAAGCGCAGACGGTAAAGCGTCTGCCTACAATGCGGGAGACCCAGGTTTGATCCCTGGGTCAGGAAGATCCCCTGGAGAAGGAAATGGCAACCCACTCCAGTACTCTTGCCTGGAAAATCCCAGGGACTGAGGAGCCTGGTAGGCTACAGTCCATGGGGTTGCAAAGAGTCGGATATGACTGAGCGACTTCATTTCACTTCACTTCATAGATAGAGTTAAGTATTCATCAAGTTTGTTGAATATATAAAACTTTATTAAACCTTGAAAAAAAGAACATAGAATTTAATTAGCTTTAGTCATTAGCTATTAAATACTGTGGAAAAAAATCACATGATCTGGTTTCTTCTTTTGTTAGGTTTTATTTGGACCAATTTAAAAGTCATTGTCCTTTCTGAATGGCTTTGTGCTACCGCTAAAGTTTGTTCTACATGTATGTAATAGGCAAATCAAAGGTTTAATAATCTAGTATGTTAGGTTTATTTTCAGGGTAAAGTGAAGATATTTTTATATTTGTGTGCATTTTATACATCACCTTACTTTCAGAGATATTTCTAACTTTTGCTTGTATTTTGTTTGTTTTTTTTTTTAGTGAAAATATTCTCTTTGGAATGGGAAATCCTCTTCTTGACATCTCTGCTGTAGTGGATAAGGATTTCCTTGATAAGTAAGTATTGAGCTCTTCATATTTACTATGTAAAACATACATCTAAGTAAAAACTGAAAATGTTAGAGTTGAATTTGCTGTTTAACATCTTCAGTTGAAGGAAAATTCAGGAAATTTAATCCTGATAATGGCAGGTGCAATATCATTATTATTGAGTAATTGACCACAATTTTCCCTGGGAAAACTTTGGTACTTTTGTTCATTCCTGTTGCAACTTTCACTTGAAGTTGATTCTGTTATTCTTTGCAAGGAAGAAGTATATGATTTAATTTCCACATTTTAAAGTTAACTGTCAACAAACTAAATCAGTAATGGTACCATACCGTATGGGAGAAGGAATAGGATTAGAGAGAAAAAGAATATGTAGAACATAATTCAAACACTATGAATCTTCCCTATTTCCCCCAATAGTAACTTTTGATATTGTTAGTTTAGCTGAGAAATCATTTTATGTTTATTTATCTGTGGTCATTTGGTACGAGGGAAAAGTTAAGTACTAAAAAAGACTTAATAATGAGAAATTAATATCCCCTTTCTCTTAAACACCCCAAGTTCTATGCCCAGGGACAACCACTTGTAGAAAATATTATTGATGCAAAATTTACTTAAAATTAAATTCATAATTTTAACTATTTTAAGGTGTACAATTCAGTGACTACTAGTACATTGGCAGTGTTGTACAACTGTCACCACAATCTAAACCAAGGACATTTCATCAGGTCAAAAGAAACTTGTATCCAGTAAGCGGTCATATCAGTATTCCCACCTGCCCTCCCCAGCTTGCCCCAGTCTACCAGTTTAGTTTGTTTCCATGGATTTGCCTATTCTGGATATTTTATTTCATATAAATGGAAGCATGCAATTAGTGGCCTTTTCTGTCTGGCTTATTTTACTTAACATGTTTTTCAAGGTTCTTCCATGTTGTAGCATGTATCAGTGCTTTATTCCTTAAGGCAGAATAATACTGTGTTGTTTGTATATACCACAGTTTATGCATTCATCAGTTGATGTAGACATTGGTTGATGGACACTTAGATTGTTTTGTCTTTTGACTATTATGAGGAAACCTGCTGTGAATATTTGTGTACAAGTTTTTGTAAGAATAGATATTTTCATTTCTTTTGGGTTTATATATTGGAGTGGAATTGCTAAGTCACATGGTAATTCTGTGTTTAGTTCTTTGAAGAACCATATGCTCACCAAAACTTGGTCTTTTCCCTTTTTAAAATTATAGCCATCCTAGGACTTCCCCAGATGTCCAGTGGTTAAGACTCCATGCTTTCTCTTCCGGGGTCACAGGTTCAATTCCTGATTGGGGATTGTAAATGGAATCATTTTCTTAATTTCAATTTTGTTCATTGCTGATATGTAGAATACAGTTGATTTTGAGGAATAACCATTTTTAGCAAATTCTGTTTTTTAATGTCTTGGAGATTAACTCTTTATCTGTAGAAACTCAAGTGTCACAGGATCAGGCAAGGTTTATAATTGTGTGAATTTGGCTTATTGCAGTGTAATAGGAAGTAGGTTAGGGAGCCAAGGACAAACTGGAGAATGTGTCTTATCGTAAGACATTCAGATACAAATTTTAAAATACACTCTGCTAATCAGAAACACTCCTGCATACACTTATATTAATAGGTTTACTTCTGGTTACCTTGTACTTTTTAATGACATAATATTCATACATGAAAAATTTTCTTGTATCAACTTTCAATGGAAGCCCTTGACTTCTCCCTATATACAGTGAATTTACCAGTGCCCCTGTTCTTTCCTCTGTTTCTTCTCCTCTACTTTCTAAGTTTTGTTAACTTTCTACTTTAACTCCTGACTACTGCTCTAACTTTTAGCTTTATAAATTCTGTTTAATTATATTTTTATTTTAATATTAAGATTGATATGTTTTCATTCTGTTAGCTATCTATAATTACATTACCATCTTTGAAGACAAAGTGGTAGTGAAGATTGAAAATCACTTATCCATACTTACACAGTCTCACTGTATTTATTCCTTTTTGCAGAATGAAATAGTGTGCTTAGAGTATAGGGTAGGTTTAATATTTGGAATGTAATTAGAGTGCTTAACTATATTAACAATAGAAAAAGAAAAATAATGTAATCATCTCAATAGACAGAAAAACCATTTGCCAAAACCACTATCTATTCCTGATACAGTTTTGTATAGGATTCTTAGAATAGAAGGGATCTTATTTATTTCTCATAAAAGTTTGGTTAGAGTAAAGCCTCATAACATAATTTCTAATGGGAAAGTCTTTATACTTTTCCCTAAGATCAGAGACAATTCAAGGATTTTGGCCCTTACCACTTCAGAATGTATACAGTGGTCCTGGAGATTCTATTCAGAGCAGTCAGTCAAGATGAAGTAAAAGACATCCAGCTTGCAAAGGAAGAAATAAGCTATTTTTATTTCCAAAAGGCATGATCATTTATGTAGAATAACTGATGGAATCTTCATAAAAGCTACTGCCTGATTTCGAGAATTATTTTAAAGTTATAGTAATCAAGCAGTGATGTCAGTGTAAAGTTTGATTGCATAGAATAGAATGTCCAGAAATAGCCTCACACATAAATGGATGACTGATTTTTGACAAAGGTGCAAGTCAGTTCAGTGGAGAAAGGATTGTCTTTTCAACAGGTAGTGCTGGAACAATTGAATATCAACATGCATAAAAAGGAAATTGTATTTTGTACCATATTTAAAATTAACTGATAGAGCTAAATTTCAGGCCTAAAAGTATAACACTTCTTTAGGATAATGTAGCAGGAAATCTTCGTGACTGTGATTTAAACAAGAATTTCTTATATACAGAACACCAGAAGTCTGTTCTATTAAAGAAAAAAGTGATGAGCTGGACTTTTTCAAAATGAAAATTTTTACTATTGGGAAGATACTGTTAGAAGAATGAAAGGACAAACCGTAGGTTTGGAGAAAATGTTTGCAAAGCATATGTCTGATAAAGAGCTACCAGTAAGAATATGTAATGAACTCTTAAAGCTCAGTCAGAAAAGAAACAGCCTAATAAAAATGGACAAGAAATTTGAACATTCAGCAAAGGTATATGGGCGGCAAATAACCACATGAATAGGTACTCAGTCTCTTTCATTATTAGGGAAATGTAAATTAATGATACAGTGAAATACTTATATCCACACTTTTGTTAGAGTGGCTAAAATTTTAAAACTGAGCATACCAAATGTTGGCTAGTTAATGAAGGAACTGCAGCTTTCTTCTCATGGAAATATTAAAATGCTGCACTGAATTTCAGTCTAAAAAGTTAAACACACATCTATTTGATCCAGTCATTTCATTCTTAGATATTTACCCAGTCCAGCCATTTCATTCTTAGATATTTACCCAAGAGAAAGTGAGAGTATGTATCCACACAAAGATGTGTTCACTAATGTTCATGGTAACTTTGTTTTTAATAGCTAGGACTTGGAAGTTACCTAAATGTCAACAGGTGAATCGTTAAACAGATTGTTTACCCATGCAGTGTAATATTAGTCAGAAATTAAAAAGGAATATTGTTTGGATGAAACTTAGAAAAATTGTTTTCATTGAAAGAAGCTAGACAAAAAAGAATACTGTATGATTCCGTTTATACTGAAATTATCGGGAATTCAGTTTATAGTGACACAAGGCAGATTGTTGGTTTCACGTGCATGTGCTGGGGTGTGCTGGAGGACAGGAAGGAGAGATTACAAAGAGACATGAGGGAGCTTTTAGGAGTGTGTTTATTATCTTAAATGTATAATGATTCCATGAGTATATATACATGTCTCAAAACTTACCAAATTGAATGCTTTAAATATGTAAGATGTATGTCAGTTACGTATCAGGAAAGCTTTATAAGTAAAACAAAATAGAGTCAACTGAACATGAACTTCAGGAGTTTGAAGGTAGAGCTCCTTTGCTTCGTGAGATGTTTTATTCAGGAAATCAACTAATTGATTGTCACTGTTTTAAAAATAATTCTAATAGCAAATAAAAATACAAAGTGAAAGTAAAAAATGTGAAATTTTATGACATGTGTAACCAGTCTTAAATTGTTTTGATGAACATGTGCCTGAACATCTATGTAATAATGTAACTCAGATATATATATATATATATATCTGAGTTACATTATTACATAGATGTTATATATATATATATATATTTGTGTTTATGGGATAATACTATGTGTAGTCTTAGGTAATTGGCTTTTTTTTCACTCTATACTGTCTTTTTTAAGGTTCATGCAAATATGATCAGAATGATTATGATCTGGCAGCTGTGTGCTGACACTCTTGGCAACTCAAATAGCTTCTTTGTTCCACTAGCAGCTGATTCTAAATGGCCAGTTGAAGTCTTTTTTTTGGTGGGGGCGGGTTGTTTAATTTAACCTTGACTTTTGAAATCAGTACTTGGAGATAAAAAACAAGTTCTCGAACCCAAATCATAAAAAATGGAGCATTTCCTTTCTTATATCCCTGACCACTTCTTCCGAAATACACTTGAATGTGTTCCTTATCATCTCAGAATATCATTAAAAGACTGTTTAACTTATGTTTTAGACCATGTTTAGATGAGTGTTTTATATTTGTACTGTGTAAAAATAAATAATCCAGGAATAATTTGCTAGGTACTATGATAAATGAATTAAATATGGACTTATCAGTATCTTACATTATAAAAATGAGGTACCTGTTAAAAGTCTTTTGATAAAGTATATTTGTGATTTTGATTTTTTAAAAAGTATTTGGGCTTTTCAATTTAAAAAAGCTTATCATTGTAAAACTAGTACTAGTTAAAAAGTAAACTAGTGCTGAAGATTTTTAAGGAAAAAGTCAGTTCTTTGCTGCATCTTCCATATCCCCTCTTCCCTTCTGCATAAGTGCTGTTTTTCCAGAAGAAACCATTTTATCTTTTTTTTCCCCCAGGTATCTGCCTGTTTCTAAATAATGTGCTAATACTGTTTTATGTGACTTTTCATAAGGATGGTTGATTGGAGAGGCAAAGGATAAAAGTTCCTTTAAAGTCAGGAAAAGATACAAGAACATGTTTCCATTGAGATGGATTCTGGAGTAGAGGATACAGTAGCAGTCTGTGTGGAGGGGCACCCTTGGTCTTCAAGTTGCTAGGAGAGTAGATGTCCAAATCTTGTTATTGAGTGAATGTGGAGAGGATTCCTTCTGAGCTTCTGAGAACTTAGCTTTTGCCATTCTTAACAGACTTTTTATGTTCTTTTTCTTTTTTTTTTAATTGTTGGATAGTCTCTGATGATTAATTCTTACCTCCTTGCTGACCAGGTTCTAGTTACTTGTCAAAACCCCTGTGCATTCCTGAATGTTTCCTGGGAGAATAGGTGAATTGAAGGTTAAAGTCTCAAGCATACCCTAAGCTTAGGGCTTCCTGAGGTCTGTATCTCTAGCTATTTCTTGGTTTGTCAATTTTAGATATTGTGTATTGTCTCTGTTATGATAGCTAAGGATTTAGCTCTGTTTCACTTATATCATTTCCTCTATTTCATATTCCCCATTTTACTATATTACATTAAAATAAAGCTGAAAAATGGTACAAAGTGAGCCTATTTACAAATCAGAAATTGAGTCACAGAAGTAGAAGGCAAGTTTATGATTACCAAGGAGGAAAATGGGAGAGATGAGTTGGGAGATTGGGATTGATCTATACCCACTGCTATATGTAAAATAGATAACTAATAAGAGCCTACCATATAGCACAGGAAACTGTACTCAATACTTTGTAATGACCTCTATGGCAATAGAATCTAAAAAAGAGTAGGTATATGTGTAACTGACTCACTTTATTGTATAGCAGAATGTAAAACAACACTGTAAATCAACCATACTCCAAGAAAAAATCAATAAAAATAAATCAGTAATCATTGTGAACAAAATTGCATACTGTGATTACTTACAAAACTTTTTGGTTTTCTTTCAGTGATTTATTATTGCATCATGTGTTCATTTGCATTGTTTTCTGAACACAGAGTTTCAGTAGACACTCTGTTAAGTCTGTCTTGGTCCTGTGAACCGCTTTTCCCCTTATCCCTCCTTCTCAGAATCAGTAAGTGTGTCAACCTCTTTTCCCTGGTGACGTCCATTCCTCAGTTCTCCATCTTTGTGGTCCAGACTGAACTGGTTGTGTTGCTAGACTTGTCTCTTTTTTTTCTCCTTTCAAATAGCAGTCTTCCTGGAACTTCCTTTTGACTTTCTCCTTTTCGATCTCTTGTTTCCTTCATCTCATATCTTCTTTATTGGTTTCCTCTGTGTGTGTGTGTATGTATAACCTCTCCTTCAGAGAAAAACTGCAGGAATACCTGTACAATAGGATTTTTTAATATTTGTATTTGTCTGACCTTTTAAATATTTTTCCCCTCACACCTTGTTGACTGGTTAGTATAGAGATTTCTTTGAGAATTTTGAAGGCATGTGCCATTGTCTTTCAGCACCAGTGGATCTCTTTATATCACCAGTTTTTTCTCTGTGGAAGCTTTGAGAATTTTTTTTTTTTGACCTTGGTGTTAGCAAATTATCGTTATATAACATTTTGTTCTTGTGTTATGGATGCGTTTTTGCCTTGTCTTTCTAAGCATATTAATTAGACTTGGTTTTGTTTGGTCTTGAATGTTTCACTTTTCTTTCCTACTTCATCTTTGTTCCTGTAGATTGCTCTTTTCTAATTGCTTATTGTGGTCTTCACAGTGGAGAGTTTCCTCCAATATTAGGTGATTGTTGGCTGTAGGTGATTGTTGGCTGTCTGTTCTTATTTAAGGGTGAGACATTAAAGAAGTTTATTTTGTTTATTTGCAAAAGAATAAGAAAAAGTCCGGAAGGATATGTTCTAAACGTGGGCAGCCGTAGGAGGGTAGGTTGGCTAGGGTGGATACTTTTATTTATATTTTTGTAAAATCCTTAATTGTTTCTATGATTTTTTTTTTGAAGCTTTAATGAAGTTATTTACTGTTGTATAATAAGAGTTATCTATTGGTATGTAATACATTACCACAGAACTTGACTGCTTAAAATAACAAAGATTTATTGTTTCACATAGTATATGAGGGTGTGAATTTGAGCGTGTGGCATTGCTGGGGGGTTCTGGTTAGGGTCCCTGATTAAGTTGTAGTCAGTCTGTTGGCCTTCATGTCATCTTCTTTATTGGTTTCTTCTGTGTATGTGCGTATGTGATCATTTCAAGGCTCAACTGTGGTTTCCAAGCTCATTTGTATGGCTTGCCTCAGTTTCTTAAGAGCTCCTCACTCATAAACCTCTGAGTGTCCTAAAAACGTAGCAGCTGTTTGCCCTATTGCCAGTGATTTGAGAGAGAGTAATAGTCATTTTTCCTAGATGGAATCTTCCGTCTATTTTAAAACCTGTTCTTCGAAGCAACATCTTATCATTTTTTCCAGAAGCTTGCTGTTGGTCATACTAACCAAACCTGGTATAATGTGGGAGGGCACTGCATATGGGTTTGAAGACTAGGAAGCGGGGATCGTTGGGGGCCGGAAGGCAGACTGTGATAGCCAGCCTCCAAAATAGCTCCTGATGATCCTCCCTTCCTGGCTTTCCCTTGAATAGTTCCCTTCTCCCGCATTGCACCATGGCTGATCCATGTAACCAGTGGCATATGGCAGAGGTGATGATATGCTTCTTCAAAGTTATTCAGTCACTCAGTCATGTCTGACTCTTTGTGACCCCATGAACTGCAGCATGCCAGGCTTCCCTGTCCTTCACCATCTCCCAGAGCTTGCTCAAACTCATGTTCATTGAGTCAGTGATGCCATCCAACCATCTCATCCTCTGTTGTCCCCTTCTCCTCCTGCCCTCAATCTTTCCCAGCATCAGGGTCTTGTCCAATGAGTCAGTTCTTTGCATCAGGTGGCCAAAGTATTGGAGCTTCAGCTTCAGTATCAGTTCTTCTGGTGAATATTCCGGGTTGATTTCCTTGTTGTTCAAGGGACTCCCAAGAGTCTTCTCTAGCACTGCAGTTCGAAAGCAGTTCTTCGTTGCTCATCCTTCTTTATGATCCACCTCTCATATCTGTACATGACTACTGCAAAAACTATAGCTTTGACTATACAGACCTTTGTCGGCAAAATGATGTCTCAGCTTTTGAATACGCTGTCTAGGTTTGTCATGGCTTTTCTTCCAGGGTGCAGGCGTCCTTTAATTTCATGGCTGCAGTCACTGTCCATAGTGGTTTTGGAGCCCAAGAAAATAAAGTCTGTCACCGTTTCCATTGTTTCCCCTTCTGTTTGCCGTGAAGTGATGGGACCGAATGCCATGACCTTAGTTTTCTGAATGTTGAGTTTTAAGTCAGCTTTCTCAATCTCCTTCACCTTCATCAAGAGGCTCTTTAGTTCCTCCTCACTTTCTGCCATTAGGGTAGTGTCATCTGCATATCTGATGTTATTGGCATTTCTTCTGTCTATCTTGATTCTAGCTTTAGTTTCATCCAGCCTGGCATTTAGCATGATGTGCTCTGCATATAGGGCTTCCTTTGTAGCTCAGTTGGTAAAGAATCTGCCTGCAATGCAGGAGACCTGGGTTTGATCCCTGGGTAGGGAAGATTCCCCTGGAGAAGGAAATGGCAACAACCTCCAGTATTCTGGCCTGGAGAATCCCATGGACAGAGAAGCCTGGCAGGCTACAGTCCTTGGGGTCATAAGAGTGGGACATGACTTAGTGACTGAGCCACCACCACCACTCGGCATATAAATTAAATAAGCAGGGTGACAGTATATAGCCTTGACGTAGTTCAGTTCAGTCGCTTAGTTGTGTCTGACTCTTTGTGACCCCGTGGACTGCAGCATGCCAGGCTTCCCTGTTTATCACCAATTCCCAGAGCATGGTCACACAGATGTCCATCGAGTTGGTGATGCCATCCAACCATCTCATCCTCTGTCGTCCCCTTCTCCTCCTCCCTTCAATCTTTCCCACCCTCAGGGTCTTTTCCAGTGAGTCAACTCTTCACATCAGATGGCCAAAGTACTAGAGTTTCAGCTTCAGTATCAGTCCTTCCAGTGAATATTCAGGACTGATTTCCTTGAGGACGGACTGGTTGGATCTCCTTGCTGTCCAGGGGACTCTCCAGAGTCTTCTCCAACACCACAGTTCAAAAGCATCAATGCTTCGATGCTCAGCCTTCTTTATGGTCCAGTTCTCACATTCATACATGACTACTGGAAAAACCATAGCTTTGACTTTGTTGGCAAAGTAATGTCTCTACTTTTTAATATGCCTCCTAGGTCTTTTAATTCCTAGGTCTTTTAAGCGTCTTTTAATTTCATGACTGCAGTCACCATCTGCAGTGATTTTGGAGCCCCCCAAAATAAAGTCTGTTTCCATTGTTTCCCCATCTAGTTGCCAGAAAGTGATGGGACTGGATGCTTTTTTTTTTTTTTGAATGTTGAGTTTTAATCCAACTTTTTCACTCTCCTCTTTCATTTTCATCAAGAGGTTCTTTAGTTCTTCTTCACTTTTCTGCTATAAGGGTGGTGTATCTGAAGTTATTCATATTTCTCCCAGCTGTCTTGATTCCAGCTTGTGCTTCATCCAGCGTATCATTTCGTGTGATGTCCTCTGCATATAAGTTAAATAAGCAGGGAGACAGTGTACAGTCTTGACGTACTCCTTTCCCAATTTGGAACCCGTTTGTTGTTCCATGTCCAGTTCTAACTGTTGCTTCTTGACTTGCATACAGATTTCTCATGAGGCAGGTCAGGTGGTCTGGTATTCCCATCTCTTTCAGAATTTTCCACTGTTTGTTGTGATCCATATAGTCAAAGGCTTTGGCATAGTTCATAAAGCTGAAGTAGATGTTTTTCTGGAACTCTCTTGCTTTTTCGATGATCCAGTGGATGTTGGCAATTTGATCTCTGGTTCCTCTGCCTTTTCTGAATCCAGCTTGAACATCTGGAACCTCGTGGTTCACGTACTGTTGAAGCCTGGCTTGGAGAATTTTGAGCATTACTTGTGCTAGTGTGTGAGATGAGTGCAATTGCACAGTAGTTAGAACATTCTTTGGTGTTGCCTTTCTTTGGGATTGGAATGAAGCCTGACATTTTCTAGTCCTGTGGCCACTGCTGAATTTTCCAAATTTGCTGGCATATTGAGTGCAGTATTTTCACAGCATCATCTTTCAGGATTGGAAATAGCTCAGCTGGAATTCCATCACCTCCGCTAGCTTTGTAGGATGCTTCCTAAGGCCCACTTGACTTCACACTCCAGGATGTGTGGCTCTAGGTGAGTGATGACACCATTGTGGTAATCTGAGTCATTAAGACCTTTTTTGTGCAGTTTTTCTGTGTAATCTCACCATCTCTTCTTAATATCTTATGCTCTTGTTAGGTTCATACTGTTTCTGTCCTTTATTGTGCCCATATTTGCATGGAATATTCCCTCAGTATCTCTAATTGCCTTGAAGAGCTCTTTAGTCTTTCCCATTTTGTTGTTTTCTTCTATTTCTTTGTTTTCTTCACTTAAGGCTTTCTTATCTCTCCTGCTGTTCTTTGGAACTCTGTATTCAGATGGGTGTATCTTTCCTTTTCTCCTTTGGTTGTCTGAGGCCTCCTCAGACAAGCATTTTGCCTTGTTGCGTTTCTTTTTCTTAGGGATGGTTCTGGTCACCGCTTCTTGTACCATGTTACAAGCTTCAGTAGTCAATTGTAAAAATTGTCTTCCATTGTGAGTGCTTTCTTGTTTGTGCTCCAGTGTTCTCTCTCTCTCTCTCTCTCTCATACATTCAGACATCTTATGAGGGGCTCAAATGGCTGGAGATGGAGGCTACTTCCTCTGTCTCTGAGGAACTCGACATAACTAGTGAGGAACTGAGACTTGCCAACAATCATGTGATGTGCGTGAGCCTCAGAAGTGGATTCTCCATTCTCTTTTAAGCCCTGAGATGATTGCCATTCTGGCTGACAGCTTGACTGCAACCATGTGAGAGACCTTGAACCAGAAAAACTCAACTAAACTACTCCTGGATTCCTGACCCTCAGAAACTGTGTGGGATAATGACTTGTGTTTTAACCTGCCAGTTTTTGGGTGAATTTGTTACATAGGCAAAGAGCACCAATAAATAAAGCAAAAAAATTTTTTTCCAAACCCACACACATGCACACACCCATATCCCACATTCAAAACCACATTGGCGTGTTGATATGTGTGGGTTCGAAACTGCCAGGTGGTGTTTTGGGGGCCTCCAAGGAGCTCCAGTTCTTTTTTTTTTTTTTAATTTTATTTTATTTTTAAACTTTACAATATTGTATTAGTTTTGCCAAATATCGAAATGAATCCGCCACAGGTATACATGTGTTCCCCATCCTGAACCCTCCTCCCTCCTCCCTCCCCATACCATCCCTCTGGGTTGTCCCAGTGCACCAGCCCCAAGCATCCAGTATCGTGCATTGAACCTGGACTGGCAACTCGTTTCATACATGATATTATACATGTTTCACTGCCATTCTCCCAAATCTTCCCACCCTCTCCCTCTCCCACAGAGTCCATAAGACTGTTCTATACATCAGTGTCTCTTTTGCTGTCTCGTACACAGGGTTATTGTTACCATCTTTCTAAATTCCATATATATGCGTTAGTATACTGTATTGATGTTTTTCTTTCTGGCTTACTTCACTCTGTATAATAGGCTCCAGTTTCATCCACCTCATTAGAACTGATTCAAATGTATTCTTTTTAATGGCTGAGTAATACTCCATTGTGTATATGTACCATAGCTTTCTTATCCATTCATCTGCTGATGGACATCTAGGTTGCTTCCATGTCCTGGCTATTATAAACAGTGCTGCGATGAACATTGGGGTACACGTGTCTCTTTCCCTTCTGGTTTCCTCAGTGTGTATGCCCAGTAGTGGGATTGCTGGGTCATAAGGCAGTTCTATTTCCAGTTTTTTAAGGAATCTCCACACTGTTCTCCATAGTGGCTGTACTAGTTTGTATTCCCACCAACAGTGTAAGAGGGTTCCCTTTTCTCCACACCCTCTCCAGCATTTATTGCTTGTAGACTTTTGGATCGCAGCCATTCTGATTGGCGTGAAATGGTACCTCATAGTGATTTTGATTTGCTTTTCTCTGATAATGAGTGATGTTGAGCATCTTTTCATGTGTTTGTTAGCCCTCTGTATGTCTTCTTTGGAGAAATGTCTGTTTAGTTCTTTGGCCCATTTTTTGATTGGGTCATTTATTTTTCTGGAGTTGGAGCTCCAGTTCTTTATGTCTCAGTGCAGAACAACTTCAATGAGAGGCAAGGTGGTAGATACAAGTGATTTATTGGAATAGGATGCTTGTGAAGTTTACAAGTGGGCAAGTGAGATGGTATCATGTTCTAAGAACTTCGTGGGCTACAGTTTTATAATCAAAGAAAAAGTGGGAGGGGGAAAGATCACCTTTTTCCTCATTCTTTTTTTTTTTTTTTAAATTATTTATTTATTTTTGGCTCTTCGTTGCTTCCCATGGTCTTTTCTCTAGTTGTGGCGAGTGGGGGCTGCCCTTTGTTGTGGTGTGAGGCCTTCTCATGGCAGAGGCTTGCTGTTGCAGAGCGTGGGCTCTAGACACACGGGCTCAGTAGCTGTGGCACGTGCGCCCTGTGTGGGCCCTGGACCATACGGGCTTCCCATAGTTGTGGCTTATGGGCTTAGTTGCTCTACAGCATATGAGATCGTGCTGGCCCAGTGGTCAAACCTGTGTCCCCTGAATTGGCAGGCAGATTCTTAACCACTGGACCACCAGGGAAGTCCCTTCCACATTCTTGAGTACACATCATGCTTCCATCATCAGCTCCTTTCGGTCAGGTGGAGGCGTTTTCTTGTCCCTACATGGTCAAGCCAGGACTGTCATGGCACTATGGAAAAATTATTTCAGGTCTCAGTACAGTGAGGGTCTTTCACTTTGACATGTCACCCTTCCATAAATTATTGTTTTATATGTGCAGAGACTTTGCCCTAGGGATCATTAATTTAATGAGCTCACTGGGCAGAATGTGGATCTCATGCCACCAGTGTTTTATTGTCTGGGGGCATGTTTCGTGCTTCTGTTGCTAATCAAGCTTGCTTAGCTTTGTGCTTAAGCAAACCCGCTTTACTGAGTGATCAGTAACTTACAGGGGTCTCCCATACTTTTTTCTTTACTTACGATCCTCTAATAGGATTAACTGCTTAACTGCTTTGTCCCTTTACTCTGTCCCTTTCATGTTGGGCTCTACCAAAGGCTTGGTTATGCTAAAAGCCTATTTTTCTGAGGGTGTGTGTGTGACCCTTAATGTTAATATCTGGAAGTCTAAAGAATCTGTTCAGTTTCTTTCCAGAAAAGTGTTGAATTTTGCTTTCTGAAAGTTTCAGCCTGGCTGCTTTTTTCTGAGTTGGCCAGTGAGAGGGGTACCGTAATTAAGTCGGCAGTTTCACCTGTCCCTCTTTACTTCCTCTGCTTTGCCTTTTGTCGTTCATTCAGAGATGCTTCTTTTTGGTTTCTTGAGGGAATAAACTGGTAATTTATCTCTATTTCAGGAATTGTAGGTTGTGATGGTGATGGTAGTAGTTCATTCCCTTACTTGTGGCTCCATTTCTTATGTGTATCTTCTGAGATTAGGGTTTCTGCAGATGGACTAGGCTTGCTTATCATAAGCAGCTTCTTTCAGTTGTAACTGAGATTTTTGTTTCTTTAGCACTGCTGAGTTCCTCATCTGTTTTCCTTTTTCTGAAAATTTGTGGAAACCTTTTGGCCAGTACTGCTTAGTTACTTCTTTTATATTATTTTTGATCCCATAGATGTTTGCTTTTTTGCGTGTCTGTGCCTTTGTCATCATTTTAACAGTCTTAGATGGAAGAGTAGATAATCTTTCTGCCATATTTAAGTGGAAGTTCCAGGGGTATGACTGTGTGTATTTCACTGTTATTGTATGTACTGTAGCAGGACATATACAATCACAGGAATTTTGAGACAAACTGGACTTTGGAGATAATTTAAATCTCTTTATTCATTTTACAACAAAGGAACAGTCTCAGTGAAGTTACTGCTTTTGCTGTTGATTATAGTTAGCAGTGCAAGCCTGAGATGGAATCTGTATGTCCTGACCCTGTTTGTTTCTTTTTCTACAATGCCACACTCACTACCTTTATTTTTTAATTAGATTATTAAATTATCGGTAATTTAAACCTGTTGTATAAACTAAGAATTAACAACTACATACCCGATTTGGGGGATTCAAAATGAGTAAGCCTGGTTTCTTTGTCAGAGCAATCTCTGGATTAATAAAAATCAATTTCTTATTTACTTTTAATTCAATTCTTTTCTTGATTGCTGATCTTATCTTTTGCTTTAACTGTTTAGCAGTTTGTATAATTTATGTGATGATCTCAACTTACAATTTGTCAAACAAGTGGTGGTTTTAATTTAATGAGAGGTTTTTTTCCTTTAATTTATGATTTCCTTTGACTTTCTTGACTCTCATTACTGTCTTCTGCTTTCTCATTTCTTGAGAGGAAGCTCAATATTTTTTCTGTTGTATAGGTTTATAATTAAATACCTATAGCATATGCCTCACATGCAGCATTTATAAACATTGCTGGGGAGAGAGACAATTAAGAAAAGTATCTTAGTAAATTTTTTCTGTATGCGCTCAGCTCTTGGTGCAAAGGAACTGCACGATACCTTTTTCTTACATGACTCTTAGCACAGAGCTGGATATATGTTAGGCAACTTGGTAGATAACATCTGACTGAGAAATATTTTATGAAAGGCCTTTTTTAAAGTGGACTTTTGTGTTCAGTGTTGAAACCTAATGAGGGAATTGGTATTTTCTTCACATATATTTCAGTGAAGATACATTTTTCATGTGCTATGTTGTCAAGTTTTTCGGCGCAGTTTTTTAAAGAACAAGAACCCATCATATTCCAGTGGTCTTTGTACTTTGGACTGGTGTACACAAAGGTTGGATCTAAAGAAGGGCCATGGAGAATCCATCTGAAAAAATTTCAAGGGTAAGGAGAAAAATAAGAATACATTTATTTTTGACAATTATTATTTGACCATGAAGCATTTATTCATTGTGTATTAGGTACATTTTTTATATAATATTAGTTTCGTCATCATGACAACTTCATGAGGTAGTTATCCTCATAAAAAATAACAGAGCTTAAGACATTTGTTCATGACCAAAAATGTATCAGGCATTGTGCAGTAATTTGAAATACATGCTTGTTTTAATTGTAAACCTGTATTCTATATTTTCTGCTATCTTACTCTGGAAGTATTAATTTGAAATTGAAAAACTCAATTATACATCCAGATTTTTGGAGTGATTCTGTTTTCCTTTAATTATAGATATAGTGTAGATGAGAAAAATGTGTGTTATTTGCTCTAAACATTGTTAACGTTCAGTTTTAATTAGTTTATCAGTATATTAATAATTTCTTTGTATTGTAAAATAATTAGCCTCCAATTAAAAGAAATAAATTAATTTTTAAAAAAGCCAAAAAAAAAGAAACAACAACAAAAACAGAAAGACTCCAGAATTCTCTTTTTGGCTGAGGTTTGAAAACAATGAAGTTCTGTGTTGGGAGGATGATATGTTGCCTCCAATTGACCTGTTTCCAGAATAGAGCAAGCATTGCCATGATTTGGAAATATCAACTAGATAATTATTTGATATTCAAAAATTAAATTTCTTCTAGAGTTTCTGTTCTTGAAGATTATAAAGCTGGTGTTCCCTTGAGTAAGAAAAAACTAGAATCTTTATCTAATTAAAAGAAAAGCAAAATTAAGTTAGTTTTGATGTAATTATTTGATGTAAATATTATAACTGAAATTAAGTAGGAACACTTGTTATAGGAAGTAGACTATTGAAAATAATCTTCTCCAGCATCTTGAAGAGACACAGTGGGTGTGAGGAGAGGAGGAAATACGGAACATATAAATACTTCCAGATGGATATTGGTGTAATTATGGAGAGTAAAGGAAAAGGAATGTATAAATAGAGATGGAAAACAGAGGGAAGGAATTTGTAAGACAGATTTGCCTTAATTTTCCCTGACACCAGATAAATACCCACAGAAGTAAGAGAAATGAGAGAATTAATGAAATGGTACTTGGAAATAAAAATCATCATTTGCAATGAAAATAGTTTTAAAAAGGGAAGCTAGAGTAGTTCAGGAAATACGTTTCTCTCATGGATATAAATCCTTAATAATGATATGAACCTTAGGTAAATCTTGATTAATGTAAACAAAAATGAAAGGTATTACTTAATGTTTGCTCTAAAAATACTATGAGTAATAAGGGTTGGTCATAAATTTCACTGCTGATTATTTAGTGTCAGAATTTATAGGTGAATCATTGTGTAATTTATGATGAATTACTTCGATAAATGAGTGTATATTAGTTGGAAGGTGAAACATTTGGAGTGTCAAGTAAGACTGTATATAAGGTTAAAAGCTATCATTGTTTTGTTTAAAACTAATTGTGAGATGCTCTGACATTTTTGTAGTTAAATCTATATATAGCTATTTTGCAATATTTTCTTCCGCAAGTCATATCATTTTGCTTTGTATATTTAGGTCTTTAATTGATCCTAAATTGATTTTTGTATATGATGTGAGGTAAGGATCTGGTTTTTAAAAGTTTTCCAATCTTTATTGGAATCAAATATTATATTATTGTATTGTGAATAGTCTACCTTTACGCACTGATCTGCAGTGCCGATTTTAAAATTTATCTATAGTTTGGTTTCTAGCTTCTCAGTGTTTTTTCTTTCTGTCCTTGAGCTTATATAGCCCTGTAGTTGTTTTGCTAGTAAAGCTTTATACTGAGTCTTTTTTTAAAAAAAGTTATGTATATATCTTTGGCCGTGCTGGGTCTTCTCGCTGCGTGCGGGCTTTCTCTGGCTGCAGCAGGCGGGGCTGCTCTCTAGTTGTGTCTGCAGGCTCTCACTGCGGGGGCTTCTCTTGTCGCAGAGCATGCGAGCTCATGGGCTTCATCTGGTGCGTGACCTCAGTAGTTGCAGCTCGGAGGCTTCATTACTCTGTGGCATGTGGAATATTCCTGACCAGGTATCGAACCTATGTCCCCTGCACTGGCAGGCAGATTCTTAACCACTTGACCACCAGGGAAATCCATTCACTTTTTTAGATTATTGCTGGTATTTGGAAATGCTGCTGAATTTTGAATATTTCCTTTAGCCTAGTTACCTTTGCTTTTCATTAAAAGAAAGATGATCTTGGCCATTTTGATTTAAAAAAAAATGAATTCTATATTCTTAGAATTTGAAATAAACTGATATTTGATTCTGAATCTTTATATTATTTCATATTAAGTAACTGATTGTGAGTTGCTCTGGAGCGTCTTCAAATAAGACCTAAAATACTGATGCTAAATGAACACAGACTCATTTATGAAGACCTCATTTTGACCCAGATATTATAAGATGGTATTCCTTGTGGCTTCTCTGGTATTTAGACCTGATTTTGAATATTGAGGAAAATGGTACTCTTAAGACTTACCTAAGCATAGGTTCATTTTTAGCAGTTGATTTGAACTCAGTACATATTTTTTGGAGCATCTACTTTGTGGTCAGCTTTTGCCAAATAAATTTCTTTCCTTTAAGCAGCTAGTAGTGTAATCGAGGAAACAAATGTAGAAAGAAATCAACTCATTACTGTAGCGTTACAGAATTTGGTTAAGTATAAGGTAAGGTAAGATGGCACAGTGGTAAAGAATCTGCCTGCCAATCATTATAGTTAGAAAATGGTCAGGAGAAAGTTCAATAATACAGTGTTATAAAGGTAAGATTTGATTGATTTAATGAAAAGAGCAAAGGAGTCAGGAGTGATGTTCCAATGTTTAGTTTTGGTGAATGACTAGATGTTGTTATTTATAACTGAATTAGGGAGTATGGGAGGAAGGACATGTTAGAGGTGATGAAGAGATTGGGTTCAGGTTTGTTCATGGATGAGATAAATATGTGTTATCTAGATGGGCATATTTAGGAGCATCTGTGATTTATGTGTCTGGTTGGTAGAGGATTCACGGTGGGAGAGACATATAATAAATAAAGATTATATTTAATTGTACTTTGACCTAATGCCATTCAATAAATGTTACCTGTTATTACCATTATCATCCTCATTATCACCACCAATACCACCATCATTATATAGGCAGTGTTAATTTTTTTTGATACCTCCAAAAATTATTTTAATACTGGTCAGAAGGCCTAAGTCCCATGAGAGAGGCACAGCTAGAGCCTGCATCTATGTCACTTTAGTCGTCTCCCACTCTTGGTGACCCTGTGGACTGTAGCCCACCAGGCTCCTCTGTCCATGATATTTCCCAGGCAAGAATACTGGAGTGGATTGTCATTTCCTTCTCCCATAGGTAGTGTTTAAAGCAGCTAATAGATAAGCCTTTCTACACGAAAGACATGAAATAAAAAGAGAAGTGGGGTGGAGGATAAAGCATTTAATGGAATGGGTAGATGAGTTACAGAAGGAGGTGGCGAACTTTTCTTGGGAGAACTAAGACCAGGTCTCACAAAGAATAGTGAGCTTGTATGACAGAGTAGTGAATAGTATCAGATGTAACAGATTGGTAATATAAAACCTACAGGGAGTCCACTGGATTTAGCAGTACAATATCAATGGTGACCTCAGCTAAGTAAATCACAATGGAATGATACAGAGGGACAGAAGCCAGATTAAAATGTACTTAGAAGTATATTGAAAGTGTGATACAAAGTTGGCTAGCTTTGTTGAAGTGGTTCAAGAGCCACGTGGTGATATCTTACAAGTACCAAATGTTAAAAATTTCCTTTAATGAAAATATCTAGCTAGTCATTATGAATAATTATCAGTGATGTTTTTAAAATACAAAGAGTATATTTCTGTGTTGAGGCTTAAATGTAGCTTTATTATTTTTCCTCCTGTTTTCTCTAGCTGAATTTTATTTATTTATTAAAAAAATAAATTTATTTTAATTGGAGGCTAATTACTTTACAGTATTGTAGTGGTTTTTGCCATACATTGACATGAATCAGCCATGGGTGTACATGTGTTCCCCATCCTGAACCCCCCTCCCACATCCCTCCCCATCCCATCCCTCAGCGTCATCCCAGTGCCCCAGCCCTAAAGCACCCTGTCTCATGCATTGAACCTGAACTGGTGATCCATTTCACATATGATAATATACATGTTTCAGTGCTATTCTCTCAAATCATCCCACCCTCGCCTTCTCCCACAGAGTCCAAAAGTCTGTTCTTTACATCTCTGTCTCTTTTGCAATCTTGCATATAGGGTAATCGTTATCATCTTTCTAAATTCCGTATATATGAGTTAATATACTGTTTTGATGTTTTTCTTTCTAACTTACTTCATTCTGTATAATAGGCTCCAGTTTCATCCACCTCATTAGAACTGATTCGTATGCATTCTTTTTAATAGCTGCGTAATATTTCATTGTGTATATGTACCACAGCTTTCTTATCCATTTGTCTGCTGATGGACATCTAGGTTGCTTCCATGTCCTGGCTATTATAAACAGTGCTGAGATGAACATTGGGGTACACATGTCTCTTTCAATTCCGGTTTGCTCGGTGTGTATGCCCAGCAGTGGGATTACTGGGCCATATGGCATCTCTATTTCCAGTTTTTTAAGGAATCTCCACACTGTTCTCCATAGTGGCTGTACTAGTTTGCATTCCCACCAACAATGTAAGAGGGGTCGATTTTCTCTGCACCCTCTCCAGCAATTATTGTTTGTAGACTTTTTGATAGCAGCCATTCTGACTGGTATGAGATGGTACCTCATTGTGGTTTTGATTTGCATTTCTCTGATAATGAGTGATGTTGAGCATCTTTTCATGTGTTTGTTAGCCATCTGTATGTCTTCTTTGGAGAAATGTCTGTTTAGTTGTTTGGCCCATTTTTTGATTGGGTCGTTTATTTTTCTGGAATTGACCTGAAGGAGCTGTTTGTATATTTTTGAGATTAATTCTTTGTCAGTTGCTTTGTTTGCTATTATTTTCTCCCATTCTGAAGGCTGCCTTTTCACCTTGCTTATAGTTTCCTTTGTTGTGCAAAAGCTTTTAAGTTTAATTAGGTCCCATATGTTTATTTTTGCTTTTATTTCCATTACTCTGGGAGGTGGGTCATAGAGGATCCTGCTGTGATGTATGTCGGAGAGTGTTTTGCCTATGTTTTCCTCTAGCAGTTTTATAGTTTCTGGTCTTATGTTTAGATCTTTAATCTATTTTGAGTTTATTTTTGTGTATGGTGTTAGAAAGTGTTCTAGTTTCATCCTTTTACAAGTGGTTGACCAGTTTTCCCAGCACCACTTGTTAAAGAGATTGTCTTTTCTCCACTGTATATTCTTGCCTCCTTTGTCAAAGATAAGGTGTCCATAGGTGTGTGGATTTATCTCTGGGCTTTCTATTTTGTTCCATTGATCTATTTTTCTGTCTTTGTGCCAGTACCATACTGTCTTGATGACTAGCTTTGTAGTATAGTCTGAAGTCAGGCAGGTTGATTCTTCCAATTCCATTCTTCTTTCTCAAGATTGCTTTGGCTATTTGAGGTTTTTTTGTATGTCCATACAAATTGTGAAATTATTTGTTCTAGTTTTAGATAGGGATTGCATTGAATCTATAGATTGCTTTGGGTAGTATATTCATTTTCACTATATTGATTCTTCTGATCCATGAACATGGTGTATTTGTCCATCTATTTGTGTCATCTTTGATTTCTTTCATCAGTGTTTTATAGTTTTCTATATATAGGTCTTTTGTTTCTTTAGGTAGATTTATTCCTAAGTATTTTATTCTTTTCATTGCAATGGTGAATGGAATTATTTCCTTAATTTCTCTTTCTGTTCTCTCATTGTTAGTGTAAAGGAATGCAAAGGATTTCTGTGTGTTAATTTTATATCCTGAAACTTTACTATGTTCATTGATTAGCTCTAGTGATTTTCTGATGGAGTCTTTAGGGTTTTCTATGTAGAGGATCATGTCATCTGCAGACAGTGAAGAGTTTTACTTCTTTTCCAATCTGGATTCCTTTTTCTTCTCTGATTGCTGTGGCTAAAACTTCCAGAACTATGTTGAATAGTAGTGGTGAGAGTGGGTACCCTTGTCTTGTTCCTGACTTTAGGGGAAATGCTTTCAATTTTTCACCATTGAGGATAATGTTTGCTGTGGGTTTATCATATATGGCTTTTATTATGTTGAGGCATATGCCTTCTATGCCTGCTTTCTGGAGGGTTTTTATCATAAATGGATGTTGAATTTTGTCAAAGGCTTTCTCTGCATCTATTGTGATAATCATATGGTTTTTATCTTTCAATTTGTTAATGTGGTGTATCACATTGATTGATTTGCAAATGTTGAAGAATCCTTGCATCCCTGGGATAAAGCTGCCTTGGTCATGATGTATGATCTTATTAATATGTTGTTGGATTCTGTTTGCTAGAATTTTGTTAAGGATTTTTGCATCTATGTTCATCAGTGATACTGGCCTGTAGTTTTCTTTTTTTTGTAGCATCTTTGTTTGGTTTTGGTGATGGTGGCCTCATAGAATGAGTTTGGAAGTTCACCTTCCTCTGCAATTTTCTGGAAGAGTTTGAGTAGGATAGGTGTTAGCCTTTCTGTAAATTTTTGGTAGAATTCATCTAGCTGAATTTTAATCCTCATCTAGTTTTCTAATGAGAATTTAAAGTATTATTTTCACAAACATTATAACTTTGCTATTTTTTGCATTCTAACTCCGTGGTTTACTCTTAATTTCCTTCTCTACAAGCCTCTTAAATTTCAGCCTTACTGGTTAGTAGATTAACACTTTTGATCCCCTTTTTCTTTCTAGTATGGGTCTTTTTGTATTTTTTTAAGTTGAAATATAGTTAATTTACAATGTTATGTTAATTACTGCGGTACAACAAAGTGATTCAATAGTACATATATATACATTGGTTTTTAATTTTTATTTATTTTTTAGAACAAAATTTATTTTTTTATTTTTTTAACTTTTTCATTTATTGGAATGATTTGTATATTTATAATTACCTCCTCAAGAGACTGTAATGTCATGAGAATAGTTATAATCTCTATACGTAATAACTACGTCTGGTTTTGTACATCACTGTATCCTCAGGGCTCAGAACAATATCTGTGACCTAAGTACTTGCCTATTTTCAAGTTTTCTTTTTTTTTTAATATTCTTTTTTTTTTTTTTACTTTACAATATTGTATTGGTTTTGCCATATATCAACATGCATCCGCCACGGGTGTACATGTGTTCCCCATCCTGAACCCCCCTCCCACCTCCCTCCCCATACCATCCCGCTGGGTCATCCAGTGCACCAGCCCCAAGCTTCCTGTATCCTGCATCGAATCTAGACTGGCGATTCGTTTCTTATATGATATTACACATGTTTTAATGCCATTCTCCCAAATCATCCCCTCCCCCCGCCCCAGAATCCCAAAGACTGTTCTATACATCTGTGTCTCTTTTGCTGTCTCGCATATAGGGTTGTCGTTACCATCTTTCTAAATTCCATATATATGCATTAGTATATTGTATTGGTGTTTTTCTTTCTGGCTTACTTCACTCTGTATAATAGGCTCCAGTTTCATCCACCTCATTAGAACTGATTCAAATGTATTCTTTTTAATGGCTGAGTAATACTCCATTGTGTATATGTACCACAGCTTTCTTATCCATTCATCTGCTGATGGACATCTAGGTTGCTTCCATGTCCTGGCTATTATAAACAGTGCTGCGATGAACACTGGGGTACACGTGTCTCTTTCAATTCTGGTTTCCTCGGTGTGTATGCCCAGCAGGGGAATTGCTGGGTCGTTTTTTAAAAATAATCTTTCCATTATGGTTTCTCATAGGATATTGAATATAGTTCTCTGTGCTTTCTAACATTTCTTTTTTTTTTTTTTTTGGCCAAAGTGCACACCTTGGAGGGATCTTAGTCCCCCAACCAAAGATTGAACCCAGACCCCAGGCAGTGAGAACATGAAGTCCTAACCACTAGACTGCCAGGGAATTCCCTTAATATGTTTTAATCAACCTTTAGTTTTCAGTTGCAAGAACCATTTAAGCATGTTAAGTTTAAAATCTTGCTCTATCCACACTATCTGATTGATTCTGTCAACTTTATAGAACTTTGCAGGATACCATTAAGGTTCTTTGGTTTATATGGTAATATTTGTAGATTTCTAGAATTTTACTTGTTTGATTCTCAAGAAGGCAATCTTAGTTGCAAATATTTATGGACTAGTTATTAACATCCTTCTGTATAGCAAGTCTTAGCTTGGCATTAACTATCTGACATTGGTAGGGCATTTCATTTATGACCGAGGTGTTTTGGGGCTTAACAATCTCTTCAAAGACCTTTCTGAGCCTTAAGTTCTAAGTTATGCTAATCTTCAGGGAAATAACATATTTGAATGAATAATATTTGTTTCAGTCTCATACAGAAGACTCAGACTTTGTGGAGACCACAGGCAAGATAGAGAGGGCCCTTGCCTGTGTTCTCTCCTGCTTCTTCATCTCCTGATGACTGGAGTGTATGTCTTTTCCCTCTGGTAAATTCAGGTAGAAAAAAGGTTGAGAAATACCACAGTACCCTTATGCTGTCTCTGGCTTTTTTAGGAACTATGTTCATGTTTGAATCTAACAAATGATATAAAAGCAGAACATTTGTTTAATCATGTCTTTAGGAAACAAAACTCAAGTGAAAAATAGTTTATGTGTTGTATTATTCTGGAGAAGACAGAGTAGAAAGTTCAAGTATAGCTCTCCTTTCTTCTTCTTACTAAGCTGAATTTTCCCTTTCAAGTTTATTAATTTAAAACATTGAATATTCAGAGAATAAGTTAAATGTAATAAGAGATTAAAAAATCTGTGTATCTTTTGTTCTGCCAACAGAAGTTAGGTTGGCAGAACAAGATCCACTAAATGAAAAAGAGAACTGCATTTAATTTAGTCCCACATTTAAACAGACATTTTAAAAGCAAATATTAACATTAAATGTTTCATTGAGAAGTAGCTCCATTTTATTAGTAAGGATTGTGGACCTGATGGCATATTTACTTTTACATTTATAATTGTAATTTATATCTTACCTTCCAAAATGAATTTGAGGCAGTGTTTTAAGTATATAACTGTGTCCTCAAACCCTGCAGTTTGGCTTGCTCTTGGTGGTAGGTCAGGTTCTTAAGAAGGAGGGTGCAAGAGTCAAGGAAGAAATAAGGAAGATAAAACTGACTAAACCAGCAAAGACAAAGAAAAATAAAGGTTATTGAGATCTGATGGAAAGTTACCTGGCTTGGGGCAGGGGAAAATCGTATCCGAGAAAGAAATACTAAGGAGAGACTGAACATTTTAAAGTTTGGGATTAGAGAGCTAATCTGCCAGTAGAATAGTTTAAAATGGATCTTGCATTTTGACATTAATTTCTCATTTAAATGCTTTCTTCTCTGTAGTAACCCTCTGTGTTTTTTCAGTCTTTTAACTTTATTGAGGCTTTCAGTAGATAATCAAAGGTCTCTCTTGGTGAATGCTACATTGTACTTAAAAATATGTGGGTTCTTTTCAGATATCTTTGATTTCTAACATAATTCCTCATGATAACCGAATAGACTATATTAGACCATGAAATTTTTGTACCTTATTTTATGTCCCTGGGTATGTTCCAGTGTCTCCTGATTTATAGTCTGTGGAAACTAGAATTTTTATCATACTGTTGTGTGAAAATTATATAAATCTTAATTATTTTGGCTTGGTTCATAGTACTTTTCAGATTTACTTATCCTTCTACTTTTCTATGTATTCATTCTGTTAGTTTTTGAGAGTTTGATACTGAAATTTCAACTAAATTAAGATTTATCTACTTAAGAAAATAATTGTAATATATAGTGGAACTACATGTAACTTTGTTCTGTACTTTCCAAGTCTCCTGTAGATGTGTTATCATACTTTCATAATTTAAAAGATAAAAAAAGAAAAATAATGGATCTTGTAAATTTATTGTTGAGGACCTGAAGATGTACTTGAATCTGCAAAGTAGAATGTCTTTTGGGTGATTTGATCACAGTTAAGCTGTCCTTGGCTTCTTCTTGCCTATAATATGGATCTTTTTTATGGGCTACCTTCACTATTCTCTTTAAATTCTTACCCTGAGACTTTAAAAGTTGTTGTTCAGTCGCTAAGTTGTGTCTGACTCCATGGATTGCAGTGCGCTAGCAGTGCGCTAGGCCTCTGTCTTTCACTATCTCTTGGAGTTTGCTCAGATTCATATCCATTGTGTCAATGATGCCGTCTAACCATTTCCTTCTCTGTCTCCGCTTTTTCCTCCTGCCCTCAATCTTTCTCAGCATCAGGGTCTTTTCCAGTGAGTTGGTTCTTTGCATCAAGTGTCCGAAGTTTTGGAGCTTCAGCTTCAGCATCAGTCCTTCCAATGAATATTCAGGGTTGATTTCCTTTAGGATTGAGTGATTTGATCTTGCTGTCCAAGGAACTCTCAAGAGTCTTCTCCAGCACCACAATTCTTTAAAAGGAGGAAAGGTTTTTTATGGGAAAGGAGCACAGAAGAGATGAAATGGGAGAGGAAGAGAAAGTTGGGCAACAGATAAAAGATGTCCTTTTTTTTGACTCTTACAAAAGAGACAGTACTCCCTCTTCTATACTGTACTTAACTGTATTGTAATATCAATACTTATGACACTATGAGTGGTTACTTTTATTCTGATTTGTCTACTGAATTGTGAGATCCCAAGGGCAAGACAGGCTTCCCTGGTAGCTCAGAGGCTAAAGAATCTGCCTGCAGTGCAGGAGACCTGGGTTTGATGCCTTGGTTGGGAAGATCCCCTGGAGAAGGGAATGGCAACCCACTCCAGTATTCTTGCCTGGAAAATCCCATGGACAGAGGTGCCTGGTGGGTTATAGTCCATGGGGTCACAAAGAGTTGGACACGACTGAGTGACTAGCACACACATAAGGGCAAGACATGTTTGTTATTTCTCTTTCACTATCTAGAGAAGGAACGTAAGGGAATTCCCTGGTGCTGTAATAGTTGGGACTCCCTACTTCCATTTCAGGGGACACAGCTTCAATCCCTGGTCAGCAAACTAAGATCCTACTGGCCTCGTGGTATGGCCCCCTAAAAAAGGAGCTAATATTAAAGGTGTTTAATGCTGTGCCACAGCATTGTTAAGTACACGATACATGTTAAAAAAAAAAAGGAAAGTTATATTGATTGAGTTCCTATTTTGTATATATCAAGCACTTTGCTGAGAGATATCATCAAATCCACTGGTTTCAAACTTTTTAACTTCCATGAAAATGTTTTGATAAGTAAGTACTTCCTCAGTCATTTAAGTATTTATGATTTTTATATTTTAATGTTAAATAAAACTGGTAAATCATTCTTTTACTGGAGTCTTAAATACCATAGTAGTTTGATACCTACCATTCATTATACATTTATAAAAAGATACAAACAACTTCTTTCTTAACATTAAAAAATTTATATTCCTTTCTCTGTTTAAATTTGTATTTTTATTATACTTTTCCCACCAGGTTTCATCCTTTTGTGATGTGTTTTTTATGCATGGATTATGTTTTGCACATAATATATTATGTATACATTATGAAGGCAATGTATTTTTATGCATGCAAGGCTTTCTTGCATATTGATCACCCTGTCGTATGTCTTTGAACAACTATATGTATGAAGTCAAGTTTAAAATATTTTTTCTAGTTATTTTAATTAGCATACAATTAATAAAACAATGTAAATGTATTAAATGTTAAATCAGTATTAAACAAGAAAATGAGAAGTTTTTGGAAATGCATCTTTTAATGAGATGGATGAAGCTGATCTTTAATTTTTTTCAATTAATTGAACCTTTTGTGGATAAATAATACCCAGTGCTACAGTAAGACAATGTTCAGCATTAGTTTTATTTCCCCCCTTTTTTTCTTTTAGAGATCTAAATTCTGAGTACTCTGTTTATATAATTAATTGAATGGTAATGGACAGTTTTGTTTCAGAAATTTTTACTCAATTATTTGAACTTTTCTAACGTCAAATGATTTATCATCAGAATTATTTTTATTTATCTATCAGCTGATAATTTGATTAAGACCTTTTTCAGTTTTGTTGGAAGCAAAGAATAGAAATCACCTGACTTGCCAGAGTCATTAGAGTCATTAAAGACTTGAAATTCTGGGAAGTATACCAAAAAGGCTTTATTAAAGCTTCTTAATGTAATTATATTAAGTAGTAATTATATGTTGGTATTTTATTCATAGGCATTGTTCAGGCGGTATTGAGAAAAGCTAAATCTTGTTAACTTCAATATACCTATGTCAAAGGATATTTCTTTGGTAAGATGTTTTTATCAGATGACTTAAACACGTTTTAACCAAAACCATTTATTCAGTTTAAAGCCATTGTCTATCTTGAAACCTTTTTGGCAAAACTGTTCTTTCATTGTCACACCAATGAGATTTACTTTCATGATGTAAGAAGTCTGACTTCATTTTTTCAATTCAAATAAATTGATTTGATTCATGTTCCTGTAACAACCATCTTTGAATCTTAATCCTTGGTAGATAAATGTAAGGCAAGAAGACTTGTTTAAAGAGTGTTGCTTGGAAGAAATAAATTGACTTTGTCTTTCTTGTTCCTTTTTAGAAATTCTCTTAGCTTTGCTTCACAGAACTCTACTTGAAAAGGAATGTGTTCTCTGATGATGAACATGGGCTAGAAATGATGAACTTTTAAAATGAAAATTGTAATCAACTTCTGAATATATCTGAAAATAGAACATTCTATCCCAATTCCTCAGTTTAAATTTCTGTCTTCATTGTTTACTGTAATAGTGTGTAAAACAGGAAGCCATAAAGTCAGTTTGTAGTACTTTAAGAAGGCCTTGAAGACCAAGTATTATGAATCATTCCTTGTTTAATACTTCAGAGATTTTTATACATAGGCATTGCAGTATGGTTACATTCAGGATGGAAAAGATGTGTGCCATTCTTTTTATAAAGTGAATAAAGGCACTTGTGGAAGGGGAGGCAAGAAAGGAGATTTAGATGACCTCTCTGCTGTCAGACAGTTAGTTTTAGGAAAAGGATGAGTACAAGTGGAAATTGCAGACCTGTCCTTTGTTGTTTGCCTATTTCTGTGACCTTTAGTAGTATGAACTATATGATATTGGAATATCCCTGTTCTTATATTTATGGTAGCCTCTATTTTATAGTCAGGGAAACTTATAGTTGAAACAATTGCCTATGGTCACTAAGCTAGTTAATGGTTTAGTTAAGAATTCCAAAGCTTATTTTTCCTCCTGTGTTACATTACTTAGTACATAGTCTGGTATATAATAAATGTTTACTGTATATTGCCTTTTTCCCTCTCTTGGCCGTACAATATGGCATATGGGATTTTAGTTCCCAGACCAGAGTAAGAACCCACACTCCCCCTGCTTTGAAAGCGTGGAGTCTTAACCACTGGATCACCAGGGAAGTCCCTGCTGCTGCTGCTGCTGCTAAGTCGCTTCAGTCATGTCCAACTCTGTGCTACCCCATAGACGACGGCCCACCAGGGCTCCCCCATCCCTGGGATTCTCCAGGCAAGAACACTGGAGTGGGTTGCCATTTCCTTCTCCAATGCATGAAAGTAAAAAGGGAAAGTGAAGTCGCTGAGTCGTGTCCGACTCTTAGCCCTACTATATATTTAATGAAAGAATAACTTTGTATTGTTTTGTGAACTATTAAATCTTAACCTTGGAGTAGTTTCTTGAATTTTGTACTGCTGGATAAATGTAACATTATGGATGAGTCACTACAGAAGAATATTGAAGATACCTCATTTTTTAAAAGCATGGTCAAGTACATCTCCCTTTCCTTACTGAGGTGGTGTTGGTGGAAGTGACTAATAGAGCATCAAAGAACTCACACATGTTTTCTCAATTAAGATAGAGACCTGTTATCAGTGTAGTAGTGTTTATTTGCTTGGGTTCAACTGGCTGTATGTAGAGACTACAGTCAGATGTCCATGAGGCAAACGTACTCATATGTTTATTTTACCAGTATATTTTTGTTTCTGTGTTACAGATATTCTCTTAAACCTAATGACCAGATTTTGGCTGAAGAGAAACATAAGGAACTGTAAGTGCATTAAACCCTAGGCTATCCATAATTTAGACTCTGTCTGTGGATTAGATGTGTAAACAATCTGATTTTTAAAATTCCATGAGGTTTTAAAATCTAAAGATGTAACTAGTAGTATGTTCTTAATCCTAGTAGGATTAGGATAATTTATACTACATAAGGTTAACAAAGTTGTTACCACATGCACATTATAATATGTTTTAATACTATTGTATCCCATCATCTTGCAAGTCCCTTGGACTGCAAGGAGATCCAACCAGTCCATCCTAAAGGAGACCAGTCCTGGGTGTTCATTGGAAGGACTGATGCTGAGGCTGAAACTCCAATACTTTGGCCACCTCATGAGAATAGTTGACTCATTGGAAAAGACCCTGATGCTGGGAGGGATTGGGGGCAGGAGGAGAAGGGGACGACAGAGGATGAGATGGCTGGATGGCATCACTGACTCGATGCACATGAGTTTGGGTGAACTCCGGGAGTTGGTGATGGACAGGGAGGCCTGGTGTGCTGAGATTCATGCAGCTGCAAAGAGTTGGATACGATTGAGCGACTGAACTGAACTGATCCCATCATCTGGACTAAGGGCATATTGGGAAATAAGTTGTTTTGTTTCTTTCCCCAGATAAAGTATTAAATTGTCATTGTTAATTTTGACTCTTGCTCAGTTGACTTCCACCCTGTGCTTAAGGTGGAGACATGATTTTGTCACCTTACGAAAAAGTAAATGCTTAAGCTTGTTTAGCACAAGGTTAAAAAAACACTTTAAAATTGTAGATGTGAATATAACTTTGTTTCTTTAAAAATTTTTGGTATTCATAGGATTCTCTCTTTCAGGTAAAGTAACTGTATACATGATTTTGGAATATCTCTGTTGCTGTTTTTCTGCCCTATGGTAGTATCTAAAAAAAATTACTGTGTTACAGGAACTGTGAGGTTTTTAGCTAAAAATTACAGACTTGGTAGTTTTAAAAATTCATCTCTTATTTTTCAATATCATAGGATTGTTCCAGGATGGAAGCTAAAAAAAAAATTATATGGTTCTCTTTTCTAGTAGTCTACCTTTTTTTCTCCATCATGCAATAAGAAAGTTCTGATAACATTAATTATCATGCAAGTATTTAATATCAAGTAATAATGTAGAGCTAAGAGTTTGAGGCTTACTGTACCTTTAGGTTGGACTTAACATTATTAGTATTATTATTATATGTTTTTAGAATTGAAGTATAGTTGACTTACAGTGTTGTGCAGACCACATTTACTCTCAGTGATAGTTAAGGTTCTATCCTGTTTATAAATACATTGGTGAATTTTACAGACTTCTTGGTTGTTTCCTTGATGTTTGACATCTAATTCAAGTCCCTTGCTGTTTAGTTTAAATGAAATCTTCATTTGTACCCATGTGTATGGAGAATAACTTTCTGTAGATTAAGTACTTTCCAAGACTCTTACTTTCTTCCCAAGATTAAGTAATGATTTTTCTGAGTACTTTTAACTGCTTAAAAAAACTGTGTCCTGGATCTTTTCCAAATTATTTTCTTCCTTTTCTCTTATTGAAGAGATTGTAGAAAAGTGTTAATCATCAAACGGTAGGCTCGGTGTGCAGGGAAAGGATTTCTTTAAGAGTTCTTACAATTGATATATCTCATTATTATGTTAGCCTTCCATCATATTAATCATAAAATGGTAGGCTCAATGTGTAGGGAAAGGATTTCTCTAAGAGTTCTTAATGTTGGTATATCCCATTGTTAATATTAGCCTTTTACCAGTGTTTTTATATTTGTTATAAAATTCATTTAATTATGATTCATTTAGTTATAATTCATTTAATTATGATCTCCAAGTGGGTTCTCAAATTTATTGTCAAGGAGTTTTATATAATTTTTTTCTTTATAACTAGAAATTGTGAATGAGGGTACATGATTGTAACTGTACCATTGGTTGATTGCTTGTTATTTATAGGTCTTATAGCAGAGCTTTTTTGGTTTGGGAATTAGGTGGTCAACCTAGAAGTTCTTTGGGGCTTTCCTGGTAGCTCAACTAGTAAAGAATCCGCCTGCAGTGCAGGAGACCCTGATTCGATTTCTGGTTGGGAAGATCCCCTGGAGAAGGGACAAGGCTACCTACTCCAGTACTATGACCAATATTAAAAATACCAGAAAACTGCAATAGTGTAAATATTTTGATATTATTTAATATGTAACCCACATTAATGTCATTCATTTACAATTTCTCTAGCCATCTATGATATAGTTGACCCTCAAGGATAAACTGATGTTTTTCTTTGACTTTATTATGAAAAATGTACAGTATATAATTAACCATATACTCACCACCTAGATTTTATCATTGACATTTTACTCTACTTACTTTTTTACCTGTCCATTCTTTTGTCCATCCATGAATTCATCTGCTTTTTTAATATATCTCAAAAGTAAATTGCAGACATCAGTATGTTTCCCCATAAGTATTTCAACATGCATACCGTCACCTAGAGTTCAGTCTTTTAAAGTTTTTTGTATTTACATGTAAAAATATTCATATATTGAAACACACAAATCTTCACTGTACATTTGCTGAGTTTTGACAGATACATGAATGTTCGTGACCCAGTTCTCTATGAAGAACATTATCACCACCCCCGAAAATTCTTCCCCTCTTCCTCTTTGTAGTCACTCTCTGCTCCTACCCTCCGAAAGGAATATTATGATTCTTTTTCAACTATAGATTAAGGTTTTCCTGTTCTGAAATTTCTTACTAATGGAGTCATATGTCTGTTCTGTTTTATATAGTGCTTCTTTCACTCAGTATGTTTTTAGCTTCTTTCATGTTGTATGAATTAATTTGTTTTTATTGCATATTAACATTCCATGGTTTATCTGCTTTCTTATTGGTGGACATCTAGGCTGTTTACTTTTATTTTGGCTGCTATGAATAAAGTTGCTGTTAATATTTTTGTACAAGTCTTTTGGTGAACATGTTTTTATTTCTCATGGAAAATTACTCGAGTAGATTTGCTGCTGAGTCACTAGGATATAGGGTAACATTATATTTGGTTCTATAAGGAACGACTAGATTTTCTTCTGAAGCAGGACTGTTTTACATTCCTGACAGCGATATGTGAGAGTTCTAGTTGCTCTTCATCCTCATCAACATTTGGTGTTTGATGGTCTTGCTAATTTTAGGTATTTTGGTGGATATGTAGTTGCATTTCATTGTGGTTTAATTTTCATTTCCATGGTGACAATTGATATTGAGCATTTTTTCATTTGCTAATTGGCCATATGTATTTTCTTTGGTGAAGAATCTGTAAAATCTTTTGCTGATGAAAAACATTGGATTGTTTTGTCTTTTTATTGATGAGTTGTTGAAATTCTGTATATAGTCTGGGTACCAGTCTATGTCAGCAGTCCCAGGCATACCTTTTCCCCTTAATAGTTTCTTTTGGTAAGGAAGTTTTAAATTTTTATAAAGTCTAATTTATCAGTTTTTGCCTTTATGATTATTGCTTTCTATGTTCCTCTAAAAAACTTTTGCCTGCCCTCAATTTATGATGATACTCTTATATTTTTCTTTAAAAACTGTGATTTGAGCTTCTTTTGTTTAGGTCTGTGATCTGTTATGTGTTAATATTTGTCTATGATGTGAGGTAGATGTTGAGGTTCATTTTTCTTTACCTGGATGGATATCTAGTTACTTCAGCACCATTTGCTGAATAGACTTTACTTGTCTACTGAATTGCTTTGATGCCCTTGCTGAAAATCAAATAACCTTAGAAATATGGATTTATTCTGTTCTGTTGATTTACTTGTCACTCTATGCCAGTAACACAGTATAGTGAATATTGAAGTCAGTTGCTGTAAGTCCTTCAGCTTTGTTTATGAGATTACTTTGAATATACTAGATCCTTTACATTGGCTTTTATTTTAGAATCAGCTTATCAGTTTCCTCACAGAGACCTTTTGGGATTATCATGGGGGTGTTGAATCTATTTCAGAGAAAAGTGACATCTTAACAGTGTTTAATTCTTCTTTAATTCTCAGCAGTGCGTTGTAGTTCTCAGTGACTTTAGGCTACATGAATTTTAATACCACTCTTTATGACTGAATTTAGAAACAAAAGATTGAGGGTTTCACATTATATTTTCCCCTTGAATGTGTTAAATTTGGATAGATGATTTTTTCTTCTCGCAATGGAAAATCTTCTGTATTTGCATTCTTCTTGTAGATTATTTCTCTTTGAATATATTACATAATAATTATTTTTGTAAGTTAACATTTATCACTAAAAGTATATTGGAGTTACTATTTTTCTACCATTTCTCCATAATTAGCTGTGTAGGAAAATTAGGTATATTCCTAATCTTTGCCAGCCGTGGTTAAAATGAGTATTATTAGGCCATTCCAGAGACTGGAAAAGAGAGGTAGGTATTTAGCTCAAATTTGTCATAATTAGTAGAGAAACTCTTCAAGGTGTGTAGTGTGATGAAAGATTAATTTAATGCAAATACTCTACAAAAAATTGTATGATATGACAGGAAAATACAGTTGCTTTATTGATTGAAGCAGATTTTTTGATTAGACCTTTTCTTTTGTCACTATTTAGCATTAAAAAATTGCATGTTTTCTAGGTTACTCTTTGCTTTACTTTCTTTATTTAAATTTAAAAAAGATGTCGGAAAGGAGTCTAGAATCTTACTAGGATTTAAATAATATATACACATTTTACAGAAAACACAAATTTTTCAACTGTTTTAAAAGGCAAGTGCCATACTCTTGGATTAATCTTAAATGACTTATTCTCTTTTTCCAGTGCAGTTAAATAGTTAACTGTATAGAATATTATGCAGTTGTTAACATGTTTTTAGGAAAATATTTAATATCACAATGATTAAGTAATTGAAAAAGCTTGCTTACAGATATCATAGAAGAGAACTGTGGTAGAATAGTAGGACTGAGGGTGGTACGGTTGTGGGTGACTTTTGGGTTTTTTCCTTGTCCTTTTATGTGTGTTTTAAATCTTCTCTAACGGGTTGTGTTAATTCTGTAACCAGAAAAAAGAATGAAAGTGATAAATTCCGTAAATTTAAATTGGTTATTAAATATATTATCTGTTTCAGGATGAACTTTTTCAACTTTATGATCATAATTGGTGATCTAAGTTAGGAAACATAAAAATGAGGGTCTAAAGGCTGAAATGACACAACTTAATTTTTTTTTTTAGTGCAACATGAAGTCTTCTTTCTTAATAACTAGTGCTTATGCAACAACAATCTTACATTTGTTAGTGCATGCTTGATTGATTTGACATTGGTTGATTATCTTAATTCTTTTGACTGCTGGTTCTCTGTAGTTTTTGACCTGTACACCTAAGAAAACTTTCAGTTGGGTATGCCACTGTCAGAACAGAATATTAATTTAAAAAAACTCAGCAGCAGCCCTTCATGAAAGCTGCTTATAAATAATTTCATTTGTATTTTATACTTAAAATAGCTGAGATCTCTTTATGTTTAAGACCAAGCTTTTAAAAATATCATAAGAGGTGTAGCTATAAAACAAATAAAATTATCCAAATTAATAATTCCATGCTTTATTCCTATAAAACAGTATTATTTGCTTTTTGATTATAATCTGCTGAAAATCTTGATTTAAGTTGTAAAAATGCAACATTAAATTAACTGACCTATTGAAAGTCTACATTAATTCCTTATATGCCAATAGGAGAGTATAATAACATTATTTTGATATTACTTTGTGGTAAATATTAAGTATGCTTTTACTTAAAATATTCTTAGTACCCAAGATGTCATAATTCAGACTCCATATACATTTAGTCACGTGTACTTGTTATTTCCTTCTTTGGGGAAGACTGACATGCACGAAAACAGGGAAGATTGGTCAGCAACGAAAGTGACACTTGTTTGTTTTAAGCATAATGGCTTTTCTCAAGTTGCTGTTTTTCTGTGTACTGAAGATGCTAAGAGGTGATTTTTAAGTGGGGAAGGCCAAGAAATTAAATTTGGGATCTGATTAATCCACAACTATAGAATTTATACTTTGCACTGTATGTGATCCAATAATGAATTGGTTTCATTAGTCTTCTACAGATTTTCCTCAGTCTTCTAGAGTTTTAGTTTTCTAGGTGGAGATACTTAAAATAAATGAGAAAAATATCACTATTTCATTGAATAAGTCTTTTTTCACCTACTTACCAATTGCTATGCTAGGCAGTGTTTAAAGTGAAACATTGATCAATGTAGACTTACTCCCCAGTTAATAGTTCACATTTTAAAAGTTTTGTAATTGGAGACTTTGTAATAGTGCATTCTCTTACTGTTGGACATCTACAGTTATAGGAAATAGAACTCTTGTTTTTATTTATGAATATATAAATCTATATTACATTGAACAGAATATTGAGATCAGATCATAAAGATTCAGATAAGGAAAGATAAAAATTGGCTTGAGTAAGAGATAAATTTCAAAGGCAAATATAAATAAATTCAAAAGAATTCATGCTATTTAGCACATACAGAAGTAACTTGATATCTGAGAATTGTTTTTCAGTTTCCTGTACTCCATAAAGCATGGGGAAAGCCTCTTTTTAGAGAGATTCACATTTATTTACTTGGCTTTTAAATATAGTTGCCAAGATAAAGGGTGAATTTTTACCTTTACCTCTAGAACAGTTCATGCTCTTCTAGATATGGAGCATATTTTACTTATTGTTACTGAATGAATTCTCCTTATTGACTGTTTTTTTGTGTTGAAAATTGTATTAATTTGTTAGAATTAGTCCTTGAATTAAAAAATTTTTGTCTTGCAATAAGTATAATATATTTAAGTTTTTATCAGTTTAGGGTTATGATGAAATGGGAGAAAATGAATGAATTACGTAAGAGGTATGAAGTAGAAGTATTGGAAAGAAAGTGAAATCGCTCAGTCGTGTCCGACTCTTCGTGACCCCATGGACTATAGCCTCCCATGGACTATATCCTCCATCCCTGGATTTTCCAGGCAAGAATACTGGAATGGGTTGCCATTTCCTTCTCCAGGGGAATCTTCCCCACCTAGGGATGGAACCTGGGTCTCCTGCATTGCAGGCAGACTCTTTACTGTCTGAGGCACTGGGGAAAGACACTGTTAGACCTTAATCTTTGATTCAGTGTCAAAACATCAGAATTTCTTAGAGTTGTTAACAATGCCCAGTTTATTAACCAGTAGGGAAGATTTTTAAGTATTTAAGTGGCACGTTTGAAAACATGTTCAGAGCCCTTGGAGACAATCAATAGCATCTGTCTGATATGTTCCTAAATTCATTATTATTAATGGTGTGACTTAGTAATTCTTTGAAAATATCAGGATTGTTTTGTAAGAGTAATATAAGAATGTTTGCCTATAAAGTTGATAGATTTTGTTCATTGCAAATACCAAAGAGATAAAAGAAAGCCTGGGAAGTGAAAAGTCAAAACTGAAATAAAGAACATCTAGGACCAGCAATGAGGTTACATGGTTAATGTTTTATATCTTTTACATTATAGAATGCAAGATTCTAGAAATGAGCCCTAGAATTGGGTTACCCTGCCCTTTAATTACAGCACTGGACCAGAATCCAAATCTCCTGATTCCCAATTAATTGCTTTTTTATCACACCAAGCAGCTCCTTGAGAATATGATTTTTTTTTTTAATAAATGGGGTTGATACTCATTGGCAGATTCACTGATTATAATGAACTCAACTGTATCAAGGCTCAATGGCTAATTAATTTTACAGTATTATGGCTTTATGAACTACCTCAGACTCACTGAGTGAGTTGAGGACAGTTAATCAAATAAATGCTACGTGTATCTGAATTCCAAATACAAGGCACTTATTCTTCCAAGGAGAGGGTATAATACAAAGCTTTTTGGCCAACTCAATTCTAAAAACTTTTAGAGAAGTTTACAAAATGTCAAATTTGTACTTGTAATTTAGTTTCGTTATATACATATTATAATCACATATAAAGTGAAATGATATTAAAATTATTTTTCCTTTTTTACTTGTTATTTGTTTGAATATCCAGAATTTTCATAATCTAATCACCACTGGAACTGTTTTCTCTAGAACACAGCAGTCTTCTTTGATCCAAGTTGTTTAATTTCATGTATAATACTTTCATAGGACATTTTATTCTAAGCTACCAATGCCTCTTACATGGGAAACATTTTGTGTTGTTGTTTGGGAAATATTTTTTAATTGATTTTTTAATGTATAGTCATGATCTTTGTACAGTAACTGTTCACTATATTGCTTTTTAAGTTGATCTTTAAAAGGTGCCATATAATAACATTATCATGTGTGCTTCTGAAGCTGTGCCTCTAGGAATTACTAAATGTAATTTCAGATTCTTTGTTCCCTTTTTTTTTTTTTTAAACTAATCAGGTGACTTTTGTAAGAATCCCAAACTAGCATTGATTGAAATTATTTCAGGCAACTACAAATGGTTCATACTGTTCATGGGGTTCTCAAAGCAAGAATACTGAAGTGGTTTGCCATTTCCTTCTCCAGTTACAGCTTACTCCTTGGAAGGAAAGTTATGACTAACCTAGACAGCATATTAAAAAGCAGAAACATTACTTTGTCAACAAAGGTCTGTCTAGTCAAGGCTATGGTTTTTCCAGTGGTCATGTATGGATGTGAGAGTTGGACTATAAAGAAAGCTGAGTGCCGAAGAATTGATGCTTTTGAACTGTGGTGTTGGAGAAGACTCTTGAGAGTCCCTTGGACTGCAAGGAGATCTAACCAGTCCATCCTAAAGGAGATCAGTCCTGGGTGTTCAATGGAAGGACTGATGCTGAAGCTGAAACTCCAGTACTTTGGCCACCTGATGCGAAGAGCTGACTCATTTGAAAAGACCCTGGTGCTGGGAAAGAGTGAAGGGAGGAGGAGAAGGGGATGACAGAGGATGAGATGGTTGGATGGCATCACCGACTCAATGGACATGGGTTTGGGTGGACTCCGGCAGTTGGTGATGGACAGGGAGGCCTGAGGTGCTATGGTTCATGGGGTCGCAAAGAGTTGGACACAACTGAGCGACTGAACTGAACTGAAAAAATGATTCTAAACTAATCTGTGACCTGAGTTCACCCTTCTGGTGAATTTTTGACTGTGTTATCAGTTTAGAATTCTAGAATTTCATAGTTTCTTCTTATCTGTTGTTATACTTGGATTATGAAACTTTTGAAATGTTTGTGTAAATGTTTTATTGTTTAAAAGAAAATTATTAGCCCTATCATAAAGGAGAGCTCCTTTATGAGTTCTTCCTTTATGAGATAATTTTAGTATTAGACTTGGTCATATATTCATGCGTATATGCTAGATGAATGAAAAATGTATGTTATTAGTGGTGAAACCTTAAAGCCTCAAAGGATTTATCCTAAATTGCCGCCTTTTGTTTTGATGAAATATATGGTGCTCTAGACTTAGTGTTAGAAGAAACAGGGTTAACATATGTTTTGCTACAGATTGTAACCTTGGTGTATCAGTTAAGACTCAGTTCTGCTATGAGTAATAAGAAACCTATTATAGGGAGTAAACCTTGTTCATTGTGAGGAAAACTAGGGAAATAAAGGGCCAAAAAGGATTAGAGAAAAATCACAGACCAGTCGTGGTGTGTAGGTTAAGGAATTGGAGCTTTCAAGAAGCAACTAGGCACGCCCAGCTGTTGGAGTGAACTGTGAAGAGTTGGTGCATTGTTGGCTCTCTGAAGCTACTACTTCAGTGTATTTTCAGTAGAGGATTTGGTGATGAGTTTGGGCTTGGTTGGGAAGGTGAGCTGGAGGTGGAGTGGGGATAAATAAAAATAAGTTGGAATTCTACCCATACCTTTCTGTCTTCACTACCTCTAAACCAGTAGCTGCCTTTGGAGTGAAACGGCTGATGTTTCACTTGTACCTCCCAAATTGTACATAAATATCTCTTGTAGTTAATCCCAACTTAAAACCACACAGGGAAAAGAATTCTGGGAAATGTAGTTTAGTTGGTACGCTACCATTCTTGGGTTAATCACCTCATCTCCTGAATATAACATCTTCATTTGTAAAATAAAGATACTTTTGCTTTATCTTGTTAGGTTTAATGAGGATTAGATGAAATTATATATGTGAAATATATACTGGAGCCTGGTGGGCTACAGTCCATGGGGTCACAAAGAGTTGGACATGATTGAGCACAGCTGCCACATGTATGTGAAAAACTTTTTGAACTATAAGGGACCATAAACGTTAGTTGTGAAGTAGGTTTTTTTGAGTATGATAATGTTCATAAAAATACTCTTGAACTAGCTTCTGCTCTTAGGGAAGCTTAGCTGTCTTTCACATGTCATTGCGGGCTAAGATTCAATTCAGTTCAGTCGGTCAGTCATGTCAGGCTCTTTGCGACCCTATGAATTGCAGCAGGGGACTGGAATGCAAAAGTAGAAAGTCAAGGAACACCTTGGGTAACAGGCAAATTTGGCCTTGGTATACAGAATGAAGCAGGGCAAATACTAATAGAGTTTTGCCAAGAGAATGGACTGGACTAAGATTAGTGCTTTGCTATTTCATTATTATCCATTAAGCAAATAGTTTCTTTAACTACTTCTCTTTTAGTCTGTTTTGTAATTCCTCTGAATATAGTTTCTGAGTTTTAGTATAAAATAGTTCAGAAAAAAATGGTAATAGTCTTTTTTTCCTTTATACCTCTTTGTTTTTTTAGTGGGGAAGGATAAGATACCTAAAACTTTGTCCAGAGCTTTTTAGTTCAAGTTAAGTTCATTGATGTTTTGTTGCAAATAATTTACTTGAGGTAAAATACGATGCTGTAAAGAGCAATATTGCATAGGAACCTGGAATGTTAGGTCCACAAATCAAGGCAAATTGAAAGTGGTGAAACAGGAGATGGCAAGAGTGAACATTGACATTTTAGGAATAAGAGAACTAAAATGAACTGGAATGGATGCATTTAACTCAGATGACCATTGTATTTACTACTGTGAGCAAGAATCCCTTAGAAGAAAAGGAGTAGCCATCATAGTCAACAAAAGAGTCCGAAATGCAATAATTGGATGCAGTCTCAAAAACGACAGAATGGTCTCTGTTCGTTTCCAAGGCAAACCATTCAATATCACAATTATCTAAGTCTGTGTCCCTACCAATAATGATGAAGAAGCTGAAGTTGAATGGTTCTATGAAGACCTACAAGACCTTCTAGAACTGACACCCCCCAAAAGGTGTCCTTTTCATTATAGGGGACTGGAAATCAAAAGTGGAAAGTCAAGTAACATCTGGAGTAATAGGCAAATTTGGTCTTGGAGTACAGAAAGAAGCAGGGCAAAGGCTCATAGAGTTTTGCCAAGAGAACGCACTGGTCATAGCATACACCTTCTTCCAACAACACAAGAGAAGACTCTACACATGGACATCACCAGATGGTCAATAATGAAATCAGATTGATTATATTCTTTGCAGCCAAAGATGGAAAAGGCCTATGCAGTCAGCAAAAAACAAGACCAGCAGCTGACTGTAGCTCAGACCATGAACTCCTTATTGCCAAATTCAGACTTAAATTGAAGAAAGTAGGGAATACCATCATTCAGGTTTGACCTAAGTCATATCCCTTACAGTTATACAGTGGAAGTGACAAATAGATTCAAGGGATTAGATCTGATAAAGTGCCTGAAGAACTATGGACGGAGGTTCGTGACATTGTACAGGAGGTGGTGATGAAGACCATTGCCAAGAAAAAGAAATACAAAAAGGCAAAATGGTTGTCTGAGGAGGTCTTACAAATAGCTGAAAAAAGAAGAGAAACGAAAGGCAAAGGAGAAAAGGAAAGGTATACCCATTTGAATGCAGAGTTTCAGAGAATAGCAAGGAGAGATGAGAAAGTCTTCCTCAGCGATCAATGCAAAGAAATAGAGAAAACCAATAGAATGGGGAAGACTAAAGATCTCTTTAAGAAAATTAGAGATGCCAAGGGAACATTTCATGCAAATGGGCACAATAAAAGACACAAATGGTATGGACCTAACAGAAGCTGAAGATATTAAGAAGAGATGACAAGAATACACAGAAAAACTATACAAAAAAGATCTTCATGACCCAGATAATCACGATGGTGTGATCACTCACCTAGAGCCAGACATCTTGGAATGTGAAGTCAAGTAGGCCTTAGGAAGCTTCACTACAAACAAAGCTAGTGGAGGTGATGAAATTCCAGTTGAGCTATTTCAAATCCTAAATGATGATGCTGTGAAAGTGCTGCACTCAGTGTGCCAGCAAATTTGGAAGACTCAACAGTGGCCACAGGACTGGAAAAGGTCAGTCTTCATTCCAGTCCCAAAGAAAGGCAATGCCAAAGAATGCTCAAACTACCGCACAGTTGCACTCATCTCCCATGCTAGGAAAGTAATGCTCAAAATTCTCCAAGCCAGGCTTCAGCAATACGTGAACCGTGAACTTCCTGATGTTCAAGCTGGTTTTAGAAAAGGCAGGGGAATCAGAGATCAAATTGCCAACATCCACTGTATCATGGAAAAAGCAAGAGAGTTCCAGAAAAACATCTATTCCTGCTTTATTGACTATGCCAAAGCCTTTGACTGTGTGGCTCACAATAAATTGTGGAAAATTCTGAAAGAGATGGAATACCGTACCACCTGACCTGCCTGCTGAGAAATCTGTATGCAGGTCAGGAAGCAGCAGTTGGAAATGGACATGGAACAACAGCTCCATGTAGGAACTGTTCCAAATAGGAAAAGGAGTACGTCAAGGCTGTGTATTGTCACCCTGCTTATTTAATTTATATGCAGAGTACATCATACAAAATGCTGGGCTGGATGAAGCACAAGCTGGAATCAAGATTGCCGGGAGAAATAACAATAACCTCAGATATGCAGATGACATCACTCTTATGGCAGAAAGTGAAGAAGAACTAAAGAGCCTCTTGATGAAAGTGGAAGAGGAGAGTGAAGAAGCTAGCTTAAAACTCAACATTCAGAAAACTAAGGTCATGGCATCTGGTCCCATCACTTCATGGCAAATAGATGGGGAAACAATGGAAACAGTGAGAGACTCTATTTCTTTGGGCACCAAAATCACTGCAGATGTCACCATCTGCAGCCATAAAATTAAAAGACACTTGCTCCTTGGAAGAAAAGTTATGACCAACCTAGACAGCATATTCAAAAGCAGAGACATTACTTTGCCAACAAAGATCCATCTAGTCAAAGCTGTGGTTTTTCCAGAAATCATGTATGGATTTGAGAGTTGGACTATAAAGAAAGCTGAGCACCGAAGAACTGATACTTTTGAACTGTGGTATTGGAGAAGACTCTTGAGAGTCCCTTGGACTGCAAGGCGATCCAACCAGTCCATCCTAAAGGAGATCAGTCCTGGGTGTTCATTGGAAGGACTGACGCTGAAACTTGAAACTGCAATACTTTGGCCATCTGATGCAAAGAATTGACTCATTTGAAAAGACCCTGATGCTGGGAAAGATTGAAGGTGTGAGATGGGGACGCAGAGGATGAAATGGTTGGATGGCATCACTAACTCAATGGACATGAGTTTGAGTAAACTCTGGGAATTGGTGATGGACAGGGAGGCCTGGTGTGTTGCAGTCCATGGGGTCACAGAGAGTTGACATGACTGAGCGACTGAACTCAACTGACTGAACTTACTTGACATCATTTTACTATGTGATATCAATTGGGTAAATACTTACTAGGGTCAACCTGGGTCTTAGAGAGTAGAAACTACTGTGTCGAATTGTTTTTTCTTCTTGGTCTATGGCAGACAAGAATATTTTGAGAGTGAAGCTATGACAGATATCAACTTGAAAAATAATGAAAGGATTATGCTGACACAGTGTATAGTTCCCTAAAGAACTGAGTCAGACTATTTGGAAATGATATGAATTTAGAAGTTTCGGGGAAGTTTTAATGTCTGTTAGCAGCTAATGTAGCTCTTGAAAACTACTGACTATAATTAATATTTTCTCTAGTATCTATAATGATTTCTTTTTAGAAAATATTGAAAAATTGAATAACATGAGTAAGGGATGAGAGCAGTTATTTCAATTAACTGTTACGTGCTAATTTAATCTTCACAACAACCCTATGAGGTAGATACAGTCATTCCCATTTTACAGGAAACTAAAGCTTGGTGAGACTCTATTACTTGTTCTATAGTAGAAAAGGGTAGGCTCCAATTTGATTTCAGTTTTTTTTTTAATTGCCTTTTCGTTGCCTAAGTTCAGTGACTTAAGAAAAAGAGTATTTAAAGAAATTCTTTAGAAGAATGATGTTATTTAAAACAAACATTTACTCTACACACTCTGGTTGTGGTGGATGCTATATTTCATTAGTTTAATGTGATTTACCAGAGAAATACCATACTTTGTAGATAATATTGTGGTTTTTTGCGGAGTTGGCTGATGGCCAAGGTATAAAACCCTTAGAGTATAATCCAAGTTTATGTTGATGAATAGAAATCTAATATTTCTAACTGAGTAGGTCTTTTCTTGAAGTTCTGTGTATTATAAATTTTTTTCCTTGTGATGCTAGCTCCCTCTGTAGAACTTCATTCAGATTGCAACTTGGCTATTTCATTTTGCAAAATGATTGAAACATTATCCAGAATACATTTTAAAATTTTCCTTTAAAACTTGTGCTTTATGTTCTAATCACTTCTAAGTGTTTTGTTTTTTTTTTGGTGTGTGTGTGTGTGTGTGTGTGTATGTGTGAAAATGTTACCTTTATGAAAAGTCTCACTTTGTATATACTAAATTTTAGTAGCAAGTACAAAGGGAAACCATCTTTCCCAAATATTCCTACTACTTTAATGTTTATTTAATTTGTGAAAGCCAGAGATACTTTTGATTTCTAGGTCTGTAGGGTCTGTGTGGGATAAGACCAGAGGAGATAGGAAAAAACCTGATGGAAGATTTTGAAAAAAAAATTTTCTGCAAGTATAACTGGTTTCCATATATCATATTCTAAATTATCTTTTTTAAAAGAGCTTTTTCAGTGTTAAATTGGATAAGAAAATGGTCATTAAGGGAAATTTGGGGGGAGGGGTCTTGCAGAAAGGGCACAAACAAAATTTCTGCACGCTAGAAGGATTCATTTCTTTTCAAATTGAATTCAACAAAAAAAAAATCCAAAGACTTGCAGGAAATACATACATAGTTTTCATAAACTTATGTTCTTGTGGGAAAATCCTTTATTATCAAATCCTACCACCAATTTTCCTTTGTTGAAATGTGGATACTTCTTTAACCTCTACTTTTTCTCCTTTCTCCTTCAGATTATTTTAAATTTAAATATTGAGTTGTATAATTGTCTCTTCAGGGAAGTTTTCCCCACTAGAATGAGGGCAAAGTGAATGTGTCTAGCTTCCAAAATGAATTTGGAAAAATGGGCAAATTTGATGTCAACTTTAAAGCTAGGGACGTTATTAGGATGATGCATGAATCGGCTTTTAAACAATTTTGTAAGTTAATTATCTTTGAACACTTTTTGTTAATTTTGAGCGTATTTATTCTGTTAAAGTATAATATAGTTTATAGAAACACAGGTGTACATTATGGTGGCACAAAAAACATCAGGGGTGATTTTTATTTTTTTATATTTATTGAGCTTCACTGAATTTGATAACAGAATTATTTGAAAGAGTATAATTGAACTATTTTATTGATATAGCAATACTCTTCATGATCTTTTAAAAAACTTGAGATATAATTGATATAGCACTGTATTAGTTTCAGCTGTACAACATAATGATTCAATATATGTATATTTTTAAAATTAATTATATAGTTGATATACAATGTTAATTTCTGTTGTACAGCAGAGTGATTCAGTTATATATGTATATATATACTTTTTTAACGTCCGTTTCCTTAATGGTTTATCACCGGATTTTGAAGATACATGTGTATATTGTAAAATGATCACATCTAGTTAACATCCATCACCAACACAGGTGCAAATTTTTTTCCTGTGGTGAGAAGTTTTAAGATCTACTCTCTTAGCCAGCTACTCTCTTAGCAACTTTTAACCGTCTATATTCTTTTTTTTCATAATTCTTCTTAGAATGTTACAGTAGCACCTTAGGACCACCTGCCTTGTTCTCACCCTTTATCTTCAGCTCACATTCTTTGTTTAATGTTTGTTGCAGTATTTTTTTTTTTTCCTGTCCTATTGATTGTCCACCTTTCTAAGAGACTAGTTTGTCCCATCTAGTTTGACCATGTTATTAAGGCACATTAATAGTTCTCTGTTGGCTATTGGATGAATTGCTCTCTGCCTACTGCCAAAGAATGTTCAAACTACCGCAAAGTGAAAAGTGAACGTGAAGTTGCTCAATTGTGTCTGACTCTTTGCGACCCTATGGGCTGTAGCCTGCCAGGTTCCTCTGTCCATGGGATTTTCCAGCAAGGATAACTGGAGTGATTGGCCATTTCCTTCTCCAGGGCATCTTCCTGATCCAGGGATTGAACCCAGGTCTCCCATACTGCAGACAAACTCTTTACCATCTGAGCCACCAGGGAATACATGCTAGCAAAGAAATGCTCAAAATCCTTCAAGGTAGGCCTCAGCAGTGTGTGAAAGGACAACTTCCATATATACAGATTGGATTAAGATAAGGCAGAGGAACCAGGGATCAAATTGCCAATGTTGTTCAATCATAGAAAAAGCTAGAGAATTGCGGGAAAACATCTACTTCTGCTTCATTGACTATGCTAAAGCCTTTGACTGTGTAGATGACAACAAACTGTGGAAAATTCTTAAAGAGATGGAAATACCAGACCATGTTACCTGCCTCCTAAGAAACCTGTTTGCAGACCAAGAAGGGACAGTTAGAACTGGACACAGAATAACAGACTGGTTCCAAGTTGGGAAAGGAGTATGTCAAGGCTGTATATTGTCACCCTGCTTATTTAACTTATATGCAGAGCACATCATGCGAAATATTAGGCTGGATGAAGCACAAGCTGGAATCAAGATTGCCGGGAGAAATATCAATAACCTCAGATATGCTGATAACAGCACACTAATTTCAGCAAGCAAAGAGGAATTAAAGAGCCTCTTGATGAAGGCGAAAAGAGGAGAGTGGAAAAGTTGGCTTAAACCTCGACATCAGAAAATGAAGATCATGGCATCTGGCCCTATCACTTTGTGGCAAACAGACTAGGGAAACAATGGAAACCGTGACAGACTATTTTCTTGGGCTCCAAAATGGCTGTCGATGGTGACTACAGCCAGGAAATTAAAAGACGCTTGCTCCTTGGAAGAAAAGCAATGACAAACCTAGACAGTATATTGAAAAGCAGAGACATTACTTTGTGGACAAAGGTCCATATAGTCAAAGCTATGGTTTTTCCAGTGGTCATGTATGGATGTGAGAGTTGGGCCATAAAGAAAGCTGAGCACTGAAGAATTAGTGCCTTTGAACTGTGGTGTTGGAGAAGATTCTTGAGAGTCCCTTGGACTGCAAGGAGATCAAACCAGTCAATCCTAAAGGAAATCAACACTGAACATTCATTGAAAGGACTGATGCTGAAGCTACAATACTTTGACCAGCTAATGAGAAGAGCCAATGCATTAGAAAATACCCTGATTCTGGGAAAGATTTAAGGCAGGAGGAGAAGGGGACTACAGAGGATGAGAAGGTTGGTTGGCATAACTGATGGTTCGATGACATCGTGGATGTGAGTTTGAGCCCGCTCTGGGAGATGAGAAAGGATAGGGAAGCCCGATATGCTGCAGTACCCAGGGTCGGAAAGAGTGGGACAAGACCGAGGGACTGAGCAGCAGCAGCAGCGCATGACTCAGAAGCAGTTGATCTGAAACTGGCTTTCCCCCGTTAGTTCTATCACCTGCCGAGAGCTTTCTTCTGCTTTAAGCTCCCTTAAGGTCCAATTGCTTGTTTTTGTCTTTCAAGAAAATGATGCTTTAGGAATTTTAGGCAAACAGTGTTAGTTTTTTAAGCATGATATCCAGAATGATAGTATTCTTAATTTTTATTTATAGAAGGATTTTTAAACAGCATAAAATTATTCTGATTTCTTTGTTTTGAATGTTGTAGGAAAATATGAAAAAGATTGGTCTGTAGTTTAATCCTTTTAAAAATAGAATTAATTATCAGAACATTTCTAGAGCATAATTTTATTCCCATGCTGATTTCATCCTTCCACCTTATTTGTTGTCAAGTAAAGGTCAGGAAGTGGGGAAGGGGGAAGATGGAGAGAAAGGTAGGGAGAGGGGAAGGAAGAGGGTAGAGTTAGTTGTGTGTGGATATGTGAGTATGTGTGTTGGGGGCTGAGAGAGACAGAGAGAGAATTTCTTCTTTCCTGTCTTCCTCCTCAGGCTTTGTGTGGTGGTATAGTTCAGCTCAATATTTCTGTTGCTTTAAAGACTTCAGTGTATTATGGATATTTTGTACCAAAAATGTCCTTGGAAGTTTCTTATCATTTTAGTGGAAGGAACAAAGATGAGCTTTGCTTTAAGTTTTTTGTATTTAAGTTCAAGTTAATACTGGTCGGGGTATCTTTAATATAAAAGCTGTATAAATTGAGATGTTAAATTCCTTTACGTTAGGAAACAACAGCATAACTAAAAGGGAGAAAAATTGCTGCATCTGCAGGATGCTTAGTCAGTGGGGAGAATGATAGCTGCATTGTAAGTCTCATGAGAAAATGGGTTTATGTTTCAGTGTGTTTGTGTTTCCTTTCCACTGTGTATATAGTGCTTAACTTTGTGTAACCAGTAGTTCCTTTTTCTTGTTAAACTGTGTGTGTGTGTTAACCAATAATTACTGAAAAAATGTAACACGCAATTTTTATCTTTTTAGATAAAAAAGTGCCTCAAGAAATATGCTACCTTTTTCGGGACTTTTTAATATTTTGATCCTGTTCTCATTCTCCATTTCACCCTTGAAAGCCTATAATTAATGTCCTGGTTTTTGTCTTTAGTTTATTTTCCTTTCCATAGTTGTTACCATTACCTCATAAAATTATGATGTAGTTTATGTTTTGACCATTATCCAGCACAGTACTTAGTATTCAGAAAGGTTTTATTGTTAATCAGCCTTGAGATCAGCCTTACTAATTTAGTTGATTATTTAGATAAACTTATTAAAAAAAAAAAATCAACACTGGGAATTCTCCGGTGGTCCAGTGGTTAGGACTCTGTGCTTTTACTGCCTATGGCCTGGGTTCATTCTCTGGGAACTAAGATCCCACAAACCTTGTAGCATGTTCAGGGTGGGGGGTGGGGTGGGGAACCATAGTATAAATACAAACAACACAGAGCACTATCTTCTCTTTTTTATACTTTTTTTTTTTTGGCTGTGGTGTGCAACTTGTGGGACTTTAGTTCTTTGACCAACAGTTGAACCTGGGCTCTCAGCAGCAAGAGCTTGGAGTTCCAACCACTGTACTGCCAACAAATTCCCTATTTTTTCTGAAGATTATCTCATATCTCATCCTCATATCTCGTATCTCATATCTCATCCTCTTCATTTAGTATACATGTATTATATCAAAGGTCTGTTTAGTCAAAGCTGTGGTTTTTCCAGTAGTCATGTATGGATGTGAGAGTTGGAGTATAAAGAAAGCTGAGTGCCGAAGAATTGATGCTTTTGAACTGTGGTGTTGGAGAAGACTCTTGAGAATCCCTTGGACTGCAAAGAGATCCAACCAGTCTATCCTCAAGGAAATCAGTCCTGAAAATTCGTTGATGTTGAAGCTGAAACTACAATAGTTTGGCCACCTGATGCGAAGAACCGACTCATCGGAAAAGACCCTGATGCTGGGAAAGATTGAAGGCAGGAGGAAGAAGGGGACGACAGAGGATGATTGGATGGCATCACCAGCTTGATGGACATGAGTCTGAGCAAGCTGCAGGAGTAGTGATGGACAGGGAAGCCTGGTGTTTTGCAGTCCATGGGGCTGCAAAGAGTCGGACACGACCGAGCGACTGAACTGAATTGATTATATCAAAAATAAAATTATTTTTATATTACAAATTGACATTTCCTTCTTTTTAAACAAAGACCCAAAGGTTCTGAGGAGATGTTATCCTTAATGGCCTGAGAATAATGGTTAACTTCTTAGTAATTAAAACAATGCTATTATCTCATTTCAGTTTTCAAGTATACTTTTGCTTGCTAATCAAGCCACTGTTTATTATTCATTTATAGTACTTTATAATGAGTCCCTATTGTTGTGCAGTTTTCCCAAAATAGAGTTAATAAGGTAAATGTAGAAATTTATTTTAAAACTAAGGTGATATCCACCAGATGGTGCTATTTCGCCTGTTTTGTTTGTGGGGGAAAAGGAAAGATGAATATAGAAATTTTTAAAAAGTGGAAGATCTCAGTGCTCAGTGAAGAGAAGTATTCAAGTATTGTAAGCTTATAGAATATAGAATAAGTTTACATATATAAGTTATAGTAATGTGTTTTAATAGAGTTATAGACCATTGCTACAGTTAATATGGCAGAGAACTTTCTATTTAGTGTAAAAATATTAAGTAGATATTCTTTTTTTTTTTTTTTTTTTCTCTTTGTTTCTTTTATTGGCCTTCTGTGTTTTAGCACCTTTTATTTATTTTTTTTTTTTTTTTTTTAAAATTTTATTTTATATTAAGTAGATATTCTTAAGTTTTACATAATGTGATGCTATCAACTGTCATAACTCCATAAGCATGAAAACAAAATTTATATTTCAGTTTTCTTTTTGTTTTGAAGTAAATAGTATTACTGCCCAACTGAGTTACATAGTTATTGACAAGTAAGGCAAACCTTTTGATTATTTTATATATTCTTAAATATTCTCAGATCGAGAAGAGAGGATTAGGTTTGAATTCATTAGTTTTATAAGGGATAACAATGATCCAAGTTAATTTGTATATTACAAGAAAGCAACCGTGTGGCACACTAGTCATTTAGATACTGCAGTTGAATGACTGACTATCCATTGTAGATAAAATGGCTAGCTAATGAAATATACTTTTCAGTGACATAGGAAAGATCAGTGAGCATTTCTAGGATTTTAATATACTTTACTTTTTCTGGTTTTACTATCACTCCATATTTGTGTCTGGCCTTGAGATTGAAACATAAAGGTATATAGGTCCTGTTAGAAGGATTTGCCAAAGGATTGTGCCAACAATGATTCTGTTTGCCTATGTGAAATTAGAGGTTAAACTTGCATTTATTTCTTATATTTTACTTTCTTCTGTGGAAAGATACCTGTATTACTTTGTAGGAAGGGAAAATTTTTTCCTATACCTTTCTAGGTTATTTTGGCTGGTCTGGTAATTCAATTGTTGAAAGATTACAGGAAAAAAAACCCCAAACTTAATTACTTATGTATGGGATCCCCATAAAATATGAAACCCAAGGGCAAGCCTGGCAGTTGAGGCCTTCTTGAGGTAAGGAATGGGATGGGGGCCTGGGGCTTTAAAGGGGAGGAGGGTATTTCACAGGACAATAAGAAGAGCAGATGTTTGGTAATTGTATGTCCTACAGATAGTCCATTCAGATAAACTATTATCTCTGGTAGCTGTGTCTCTGAGCCACGCCCCTTATCTGAATGTTTTTTAGGTACTTAAGGGAGAGGTAAAAAGCTCTTCTTGAGTCTTTTGGGCATTGATTGTCTCCAGCTCAAAATAATCCAAATGCTCAAGTGACACATCTTTGGGGAGACTTGTTCTGAACCCCTTCAACTTCAGAGTCAGTGAATGAAACTTAGCTCTTTAGGCTAGGAAATATAGATGGTAGATTTTCTTGTATTTTTAGACTTTGCAAATGAATAGTTTAATCATGATTATATTAATGTAGTTGATATTACAACCTGAAGATTGTGAATCATCATAATATAATAACTCCCTTTGTATTTTATTTCCTCTGTGTAGTGATTTCCATAATAATAGTATACTCTGTTGCATTATTTTTAATCTTCAACATCTTTTCTTATATGACTTTTTATAGTTGGTTTTAAAAGGACCATCTCATTGAACTCTCTTAAAATGATATTAGTGATACATTCTATCATGGTGAAGATAATGTATTTTCAGGTTTTTTTTTTTTTTTTTTTAATAAATATCAAATCTTGTCATCAGTCTAGTTTCATGTGGATCTTGAGAATTAGAAATGGTCTAGTCTGATAGTGCTCCAAGTGTGGTTCAGGGCCTCTTTGTTGAGGAGAAGTTCGTAATACCTTTTCCAGGGGTTCATGAAGGTAGAGCTATTTTCAAAATGATAGTAAGATATTGCTTGCTTTTTCATACTCTCTCATGAATGTAAGTAGTTTTCCAGAGGTTACATGATATGTGATATTGATTGAATGCATAAGCATATGAGGATGTAGCTGTCTTCTATTAAGCCAGACATTAAAGAGATTTGCAAAAATAATAAACAGTGTAACTCATGTCACTTAAAGATTTTTCGTTTGGAAATAGTTTTTTTCCCCCATAAAATGTTATTTGTTTTGGTATTTAATGCTTCTATTATTAAAGGCAATAAATTAATAAAATTTAATAATCTTAAAAATTTTCTAATATGGTAACCAGGGATAGATATAAAAGCTCTTTGAAGTATTCAGTACTTTTTTTTTTTAAGTATAAAGAGGTTCTGAGATCAAAGTTTATGAGCACTTCTGATCCTAATTTTTCATCTTCATTTCACAGATGAGAGTACTCTGTGTTCTAGAGAGGTGAAGTAGTTTAATCAAGTATACTCAACCAGTTTTTGGCTTAGCTGATACTTATGTCACTGATTTCTGACTGCCTTGATTTATTTTATTAGCTGTTTTGCTATTTAGATATTTTCCAACCTAATACCAACTCTTGAGTTTCTTAAACTGTTTTGTAGTTTGATATTTTAACTGATTTTATTAAGTCTATGAGTAAATTGGGAATATTGACCTGATTTTTTAGCTACAATAAAAATTTTTCTTACATTAAATTTCTAATATGACTTTGCTATAAAGTATGAACTTTCTAGAAAGAAAAGGGAATTGATAGATGAAAAAGTGTAGCCTTAGTGTCAAAAAAATAAAATTGAGGTCAAAGAGGTAGCCTCTTGTGTTTTAGAGAGTCTTTTACTACTCTTGTTTGTTCGCCATTCATCCACAATAAAACGTAGGTTACAAGCTTCCCTTGACATTTATGGCAGTCTACTCGTAGAATAACGAGGTATTCTCTTCTTAGGTTTGAAAAATTAAAAGGATAATAATTCCACATTCTCTTTTGGTGGATATGCATTATTCTTATGTTGAATTTCATGCTTGAAAGAGTGAATTGTAAAACATTCTCTCTTTTTTTTTTTAATTGTTGAAGAAATTTAAATTCATACCATGAAGATGGGTGGAAAACCTGGGTAGCTTTAGCTTGAAGAGAGAGGATCAGGAGATATATATGATAGCCCTCGTCATTTGAAGGACTTTCTTCATTTGGAAATATTAGGTTTATTGATTTATTTGTAAAACCTCAAGTATAGAAGAACCAATGGGTAGTTGACACAGACTGGATCATTTTAGCTGGATAAAGGAAAACTCTTTAGTAGTAAAGAAGTACAGAAATATAATCAGTTTCTTTTGGAGGTACTATGTGCCCTGTGTCAGGAGGTGTTAAATTGTGGACCAGATTGCGTGGTGGGAATGTTGGCAAATGAATTGAGAAGTTAAGGTTAATTGAATTAGATGATCTTTCATAAGATTCTTTCTGTTATTATGTGTTTGCATATACTTGTTGAAAATACCTTGTTAAATGATAAGAATTTATTTTAGAAAGGTAATTGGCTTAGCAGATGTATTTTACTTTTATATTATTAACTAGTCAGTAAACTTCATGGAGCTGTGGTGTTGCCATGAGCGGTATAATCGATTCTCCTTGAAGGACTGTGTGTTTTGTTTGTTCCTTTTATTACAAGCCATTTGAAAAGATGAGAGATTGGTACCAGAAGTTTAGAAGCGAAAGGAATGATAAACATTAGAAAGGAAGATGAAAGCAATTTTGAAGATGTACTTTGAATTGAAGATACTTTGAGATATGTTTTGTTTTATTATTATGATCACAAATATTTTCTGCCTCTTATTACCATTTTTTCCATATCTGTTCCAAGTATCACTACAAAATAAACTATTCTATAATCAGTATTTTTGTGAAATTCTTTCAATTTGCTGGTTTTATAAGTTATAGGCTGCTTTGTAGTATAATCAAAATGATGGCAGCATTAAAACATATTCTTAATTTAACAGTGTTGGCCTGGGAGGGATCTGAGTCTAATATTTTTAACTCTTTTTTTTGGGGGGGGTTATACTAGAGGAAAAGACATATTCTTACTATTATTAGAAGTATTAATAAATGGATTATAGCAAAATATTCGACTTTATTTTCATTTGTGAGTGGGTGTCTGTCTTTCTGTCTATGCATGTATCTTTCTCTGTATAACATGTGTATTCTTAATACTTTCAAAAATGATCTGAGATTTTATAATGTCTTGTTGTACATGCACGCACTCGCACATGCAGACGTACACAGTGATTGATTTATTCGTCACACATTTATTGAAGACCTGGCAACTACAGGGCTCAGGTAGGAAGTGAATGAGAGAAATGAGCCAAGTTGGAGAAATAGTTTTTGGTTGATAGGTAGACTGTATTCTCTCTTCAAAATAAAATTTGTGGCACTGTGGAATCTTGCCCTCTGTTACACTGTGTAAATAAGATTGTTGTATTTGATATTTAAATAGTTAAGAAATTCTAGCAGAACTGAGTGCAAGGACTTCTTGGTCAAATTGTCATTGTACAAATTAATCTCCCCATTATTCAAGAATGCTGAGGTTTTCTTCTATTTATTAATTAATTCATGTGTTTATTCATTTAATTAGCATTAATTAATCTCCTACAGTGTGTAAAGCCTACTTCAGACATTGGATACCGTATCAGATGATAATTTTTCTTTACTCATAGAGTTTATAGTCTGATGGGAAAGACAGATTTGAACATTACATTTCTTATTCAATAAATATTTCTAGTAAAACATAAAGTAAAAAAGCTTAGAACGTGGAGTCTAATGATTTGAGTTCTTATTCAGACACTGTTTAGCTTTTCATCCAGTTAATGCTTGTTATTAACTGTTTATTGTATATACCAGAAATGTAGAGATGAGTAAGATATAACTGCCCTGAAAAAAACTCAGTCTCTCGAGGATTACAGACAGCTAATAGCTGGTGATAAATGCTATGACTGAATTATGTATAAAATCCTTAAGGAGTAGTACATTCCTCTAGCTATGAGGGATACAAGAACCTAATTCGAAGACTGATATTTGAGCTAGGCCTTGAGGATGGTTAGAAATTATTTGGGAGCAGAGGAACCAGTATGAACAAAGGAGGAGTTACCCTTGTTGACTGAAAAACAAAACACACAGGAACAACAGCCCATGATGTGAGAGCTATGCGTTCTCTTTATCTGGGACTCACTGAAGACTGTAGCCCTGGAGACAGTCTCAGATAGCTCTGAGGAACTGCTGCGAAGAGGTCCTGGGGAAGGTCATTATACTGAATATATGTGATTTTGATCAAGGGGGTATATGCAACTAAGCACACATCTAAACAGAAGGTTACTGCCAGTCACAAGGAACAGATGTCTTTGTTAATGATTTTAGTGCTGTTCTAGGTATGAAAATATGCAAGAAATTGGACTCATAGAATTTTCTCCTTAAAATATCTAACCAGCTGAAGACCTGTTCTGCCAGTTTTTCCCAGAGTACAGAGTGCCTCATTCCTGATCTCCATGCTAAAATCCTTTCAGTTCAGTTCAGTTGCTTAGTCGTGTCCGACTCTTTGCAACCCCATGAATCACAGCACGCCAGGCTTCCCTGCCCATCACCAACTCCTGGAGTTCACTCAGACTCACGTCCATCGACGTGAAAAATCCTTTCAGGGTGTGTCAAAGGTCACTTCATTGGCTAGGGATTTGATTCTTTAGAACCAGATGGTGAGTAACATTCTTTGGCTTGTACCCAGCCCAATAGAGGGATGTCCATGAATGCACAGAACATGAATGAGCAAGTTTCATGCAGAGAATGATAAACTATTTTGTACTGTTTATAACTCTAGGTATGTTATGGAAGGAGAGGTAACAGAAGAAGCTACACATGTAGGTCGGAGCCAAATTATGAGAGGTCTTATGTTGTCCGGTTGCTAAGTCGCGTCCAATTCTTTTTGACTCCGTGGACTTTAGCTTGCCAGGCTTCTCTGTCTTCCACTGTCTACCGGAGTTTGCTCAAATTCACATCCATTTAAGTCGGTGATGTATGTAACCATTACATCCTCTGCCGCCTGCTTCTCCTTTTGCCTTTAATCTTTCCTAACATCAGGACAGAGGAGCCTGGTAGGCTGCAGTCCATGAGGTTGCTAAGAATCAGACACGACTGAGCGACTTCACTTTCACTTCTCACTTTCATGCATTGGAGAAGGCAATGGCAACCCACTCCAGTATTCTTGCCTGGAGAATCCCAGGGACGGGGGAGCCTGGTGAGCTGCCGTCTATGGGGTTGCACAGAGTCGGACACGACTGAAGCGACTTAGCAGCAGCAGCAGCAGCATCAGGATCTTTTCTAATGAGTTGATTCTTTGCATCAGGTAGCCAAAATGTTAGAGCTTCAACTCCAGAAACCATCTTTCCACTGAATATCAGGGTTGATTTCCTTTAGGGTTGACTGGTTTAATCTCCTGGCAGTCCAAGGGACTTTCAAGAGTCTTCTTCAGTACCACAGTTCAAAAGCATTATACATATAATAGACTTATATACTAGGCTAAGTTGTTCGGTAAAATAGAGAGCTGTTTGGGACCTGTGGAAGGCTTTAAAGCTGGCAAGCATGATTAGACTATATTTTACAAAGATAATTGATAGAATACTGTATAGGATGAAGTAGAGCAAAGGTGAGACTGGAAACAGTTGTACTAGTTTTAAAACTCCTCATATTAGATATGAATGAGATAATGAGGGTCTCTTATAGGGTAGTAGTAGTGACTTAGCAGCAGCAGTGACTTTAGAACATTTGAAATATACTTCAGAGGTTGAACTGACAGAATTTAGTAGTGGATAAGGAGAGAAGACATCCAGGAAGATTTTGAATTTTTGTCTTTGTCATGTGTATAGATAAATGATGGTGCTATTAAATTTGAAAGGGAAAGCAACATGGTTTGGGGGATGTAATAAATTTGTTTTTGTAATGTTAAATTTGGAGAAGTAAACCTAAGAGGAGTGTTGGAGGCATTTACGTTGTAAGTTGAGGAAATGCCTGTAACAGAGATAGGAGAAGTAGGAGAGAGAGGGTTAGCTGTAGGTATGTCATTGAATCTCTTAAATTCTCAGTTTGTGATTTATAAAATATGGCAGGTGGGATCAGTTATTTTTATGGTTTGGAAATAAGCAATGTTTTTGTTATCACAAGTTCTAAATTAATGGTGCAGAAATCATAATGATAATTATGTATGTTACAGACTAATAATATTAGTTAAGATTTATCGAGTGAGTTAAAGTTGAGTGCTCCTGTGAAGCTTAGCTGAAACGTTAAACATTTTATGTTCATCATCCTATTAATTCTCATGGCAGCATGATTAAATATTATACTGTATGGATTTTCAGAAGAGATGATTTGTTGGTCAAGAATAAATAAGTGAAGGGTTGGGTATTGAAATCCAGGTTAGTCTGACTTTAAAATTCAGGCTCTTAACCACTATGCTAATTGCCTGTTTTGTAGAACATGAGAGCTGTAATAGATCTAAAGACATTATCTAGCCCTGCCCTATAATCAAATATATGTCATAGCTAAAATCTGTAATTAATGTCAAGATTAGCTGTCCAATTTACTTAATAAAAAGCTTACCCAGCAGCCATTCATTACTGCTGTTGTCCTTGTGGCAGATCTCTGTATGTGTGTGTGTGGGGATGGGCTCACCCCTCTACTCTGTGACTTGAGAAAAATCATATCAGTCTAGGCCAGTCATGTTTGTCTCTCTCTCGCTCTTCTGTTGCTAGTAATTAGTTAAGATATGGGTGTGTGACTACATATCTGGCCAATGAGAGGGTATGCTTGATGAGGGGCTTCGGAGAAAGTTTTTTCCCCACTTATTTTTGGATGTTATCTCATCTATGTGGGTACTTGGAATTGTGGGATTTATTTTGTAACTATTTGAGGGCTAGTTGAGTATAAAATTAAACAAAAAAACCCCACTGTATGGCAGAGTGAAAAGATGGAGAGAACCTGGATCCTTAATGATTTTGTTGAGCTGCTAGACTGCCCAGCCCTAAAACTACTCTATCTCAGGACTAAGTATTACGTGAAATTAGAGTAAGTCTCGTAGGCTGTGTGGAAAAAAAAATAAGATTTATTAGGCCATTTTGGATCGGAATTTTTTTTTTTCCATAATTTCCACTGAAAGAAACCTAACTGGGGTCAGATTATTTACTCTTGATCTGAAGTACAACAGAAAGCATTGTAAGACTTGCATTACTATTAAGGTGCAATTAAAACAGGACTAGTAGACAGTTTTATTGGCAAATGTGCCTAATCTAATTGAGGTAGAATCTATCAGTCAGTTCAGTTCCGTCGCTCAGTCGTGTCCGACTCTTTGCGACCCCATGAATCGCAGCACGCCAGGCCTCCCTGTCTATCACCAACTCCCAGAGTTCACTGAGACTCATGTCCATCGAGTCAGTGATGCCATTCAGCCATCTCATCCTCCGTCGTCCCCTTCTCCTCCTGCCCCCAATCCCTCCCAGCATCAGAGTCTTTTCCAATGAGTCAACTCTTCGCATGAGGTGGCCAAAGTACTGGAGTTTCAGTTTTAGCATCATTCCTTCCAAAGAAATCCCAGGGCTGATCTTCCGAATGGACTGGTTGGATTTCCTTGCAGTCCAAGGGACTCTCAAGAGTCTTCTCCAACACCACACTTCAAAAGCATCAATTCTTCGGCACTCAGCTTTCTTCACAGTCCAACTCTCACATCCATACATGACCACAGGAAAAACAATAGCCTTGACTAAACTGACCTTTGTTGGCAAAGTAATGTCTCTGCTTTTGAATATGCTGTCTAGGTTGGACATAACTTTCCTTCCAAGGAGTAAGCGTCTTTTAATTTCATGGCTGCAGTCACCATCTGCAGTGATTTTGGAGCCCCAAAAAATAAAGTCTGACACTGTTTCCACTGTTTCCCCATCTATTTCCCATGAAGTGATGGGACCAGATTCCATGATCTTCGTTTTCTGAATGTTGAGCTTTAAGCCAACTTTTTCACTCTCCTCTTCCACTTTCATCAAGAGGCTCTTTAGTTCTTGTTCACTTTCTGCCATAAGGGTGGTGTCATCTGCATATCTGAGGTTATTGGTATTTCTCCCGGAAATCTTGATTCCAGTTTGTGTTTGTTCCAGTCCAGTGTTTCTCATGATGATTATATTCTGGAGAATAGATGTTATAGGTTAAAGTAGGAAAGTGTCATTGAGGAAATAAGCCTGTTTATCCTAACAATTTCTGTAGTTAAAAGGAATAGAAAATAGGCCTTCAAATTAGGGTAGGGAATGGAGTTAGCTTTACTTTGTAGTCAGCTAACTTGTTTCAGGGTATATACAGGCCCTTCCAAGGCCCTGAGAGGATCCCAAGCAATATGTTTCATAGTTTTTTTTGGAGGGGGGTAAAATTTGCAAAAGTTAGGTATTTAAACAGTTAGAAACGTTGTCTCTTTCATTTTGAACTTCCTGCTATCTATTCAGTGGTACCCTCACTGAGCTGGGATCTAGTTAAGGGGAAGTTTAGTAGGAGGCGCGTTCACATGTGCAGCTGCCCGACTCGAGAGCGCGGGCCTGGTAGTTGTGGCATGTGTGTTTCATGGCTCTGCGGCGTGTGGGATCTTCCCAGGCCAGGGGTCGAACTGGTGTCCCATGCATTGCAAGGTTGATTGTTAACTACTGGAGCACCAGGGAAGCGCCCTTTGAAGTTTTTCTGTGTATACTTTAGTTATTACTAGTCATTCTGACATAGGGATGACTTCTAGGAACATTCTTACTTTCCACTGATACATAGATGCAGGGCCAAGGGTCTTAGAGTAATATGAATATGTTCTTTGTGGTACCAGAATTATCTAGACAAAGGAAGGGGAATATGATTTCAGTATTAATATATGGAGTCAGAAGCTTGTCTGGAAAAAATTTCCAAATCTGAGAGCATGTATATGAAAGAAACTTAATAGGAGTTTTCCTCAATCTGACAGTTCTAACAATGCACATGACCTTACTGGTAATATGTTGTAAAAATGATATAAACTTTCTTAAATTATTAATTGTAATCATTGATCAGATAGACTGGCGGAAATAATTGTCTTTCTATTTTCTTGATATTACAAAAGTGTTGTATGAAGGGACAATAGATCATGCAGCCAGAAATGTAGGAAATATGAGTATTAGAGAGGTGGGTCAGGTAATGAATAAAAATATGCCATTCTTTCTGAAATTTTTGATGTTTTTGGCATTAGTTTTTTAAAGTGTGTGATTTGTTGTAATTTATTTTCACATTCTAATTAAATGTTTACTTCATACCTAATTTTGTATTTTATTTCTTAAAAAGAATTCCCCTTGTTATAAGATTTTGGCCCACAAAGCATGGATCCATTTCTCATAGGAAACAAAAGCTAAGATTTGTTTTGTAGAAGTGTTGAAACAATAAAGTCAAATGACAGTTAAGCAAGTACCATGTTTCATTATTATGGCAGAGTAAGATAGAGGTAAAAAGTTTGAAATGAACACAGGGAATTGGGGTTTTAATAGCTATAGTGGGTTTGAATGACAATGTTTTCCCTTAACATTTTATCAGATTATTTCTGGTGCATGGCAGTGGCAGCCTTGACGATGCTGTCTTTGCTAATGGTCTTCAGGAATTGGAATGGGAGAGATTTGCGGAATGGAAAGAAGGCCACTACCGTGCGGCAGCTAATGAAGAATAGACAGAATCACTCTCTGTTGTATAATAAAGAATTTGTTTGTTTTTTTGTCCTGGGTTCCTGGTACAGAGCAACTGAAACCCTTGGAATTTCCCAAGTGATGGAAATATTGTTGTTACTCACGAGCTGCTTGAATCACTGTACTATGGCTATCATTATGCTAGTGACTAAGGGTGGGCTCCTAGAAAACCTCATGTGGGGGTGCACTGGTCACCCAGAAAGAGCAGATCATGTGATTACAGGGTAAGGACTTAGAGCCAGCCCAGCTCTGGGGAGGGGGCTCGTAGGTTGTGTTCAGTCATGTGGCCAATGATTTAATCATTCATTGTAAATGAAATCCCAACTCTGGACATTGAAGCTCAATGGAACTTCCTTGTTTGTAAACAAAGTAGGTTCCAGGAATGTGTCCAGCTTTGCTTCCACAGAGGCAGAGGACATGGAAGCTCTCTGAGATCCTTACAGACCTTATTATGTCTCTTCATTTGACTGTTTGAGTGTTATCAATTATAGGATAACTGTGAGTATGCTGCTTTCCTTGAATAGTGTGAGTCTTGTTGTGAAATATTCAACCTGAAAGGGTAATGGTAACCCCCAAATTTGTAGGCTGTCAGTCAGAAGTGTGTGTGGCATCTGATGAGAGGGAATCCTGCTGTGAAGTGTCTTTTAACTTGTGGGGTCTGCCCTAACTCTGAGTGGTTGGTGTCAGAATTGAGTTGCAGTTCCCAGTTGAGATTGGAAGACAATACCTCCAGAAAGGCAAATTCTAAAATAATGTGTGAAAATTGTTGTGTAGTCGCTAAGTCATGTCCAACTCTTTTGTGACCCCATGGACTATATAGTCTGCCATACTCCTCTGTCCATGGGATTTTCCAGGCAAGAATACTAGAGTGGGATGCCATTTCCTTCTCCAGGGGATCTTCCTAACCCAGGGCTCAAACCTGAGTCTCTTGCATTGGCAAGCAGATTCTTTACTACTGAGCCACCGGGGAAACCATGTGCGAAAATGCTGAACACAATTTAGGACTTGTTGGTTTGCAGCACCAAAACATGACATCACATGTTATGTCAATTAGAATTGCGTTTGCATGTACTGGAAAGCCCAAAATCACAGTGACGTAAACAAGATAGAACTTCATTTTTCTTTTATGTAAAAGATATCTAGAAGTTAGCTAGTCCATATTGGTGTAAGAGCTTAATAGTAACCGGGAACCCAAGCTCTGTTTTCTCTGTGCTGGCTTCAATTTTCAGGTTCTTTATGGTGACTGTTAATATGTTTAAGTCTTCTAGAGGTCCTGTCCTTAGCATAGTCTGTAAAAAGACCCAGTTCCTGACCTCCTGGAGTTTATAATGAATGAAGAAAGCAGCTTGTAAAATTGAAGGTATAGCAGGCATCAAATAGTGGCTTCTCTTGGGGAAGGCGGCTAAGGAGAAGGTGATTTCTGAATGGGGTAGATTAGGAGCATGCAAAAGTGGCAATAATTCCGATGACGTAATCAGAGAACTGTGATTGACTTTAATTTAAACAGACAGCAGTAAGATAATTATATGGTATGCTTAAGGAAATAATAAAGGGATTTGTATTAAATATAGAGCCAGCTTTCAAGAAGGAACGATGAACTTTGTTGGGATAGGATCAATGATTCAAGATCAACAGGACAGTCTTCAGATGATTTGGAATCCTCTATCTGGTTTCTTCCTTAACCTCTTATTTATTCAGGCTTATTTATTCATATTCTGGTTAGCCTCAGGTACTCTATTTGCAGTTTGATTGTGCCCCGACTGTAGTGTGTATATATAATTTTCTGTCTGGGAAGTTCTTCCTCTCCCTGTAGACTCATATCTGTTTTTCCTTGAAAATTCACAGTTCCTTAAAAGATTACAAGTCTTTCCTCTATCCACCTCCTTCCATCATGCTAATCTCTCCTGCATTTCCACAGCATGATAATGCTTTTTTTTTTCCATTATATTTAAGCTGTTTTCATTTGTCACATCCTAAAAATTGTATATTACTTGAAGATAGAGACTATTTTGATTCTTTCATCTCTACTGGAAATAGTAAATATTAACATGAAAAAAATTTTACTGTAGTATATTCACTTGCACATACTTTGTCACTATTTCTGTATGTCTAAATATATAAAGAGCTACTATAATCATTATTTTTAAGTATAATTTTCCTAAAATATCTGGGCTTTTAGGTCACTTTTGTATTACATAAATTATGTAATTTTATAAAATCTATTTAAATGCATTTGTCCTGAACATGTATGTGAAAGGATTTTTTTATACATTTGAAAAATACTAGTATAACTAGACTTAACATCTTTCTGTCTGGAGAGTGCAGAAAGTGTCTGGAGAATGCAGGAGACTCTCTCATTCTATTTATTATTTTTTAATTGTTTTAAGTTACAGTTATAAAGTTATAAAAATTTATTTTTCGATTTCAGATATTAGCCAATTGCATGTTCCTTGTGCAAGATCAAAGTGATTCCTAAATATATATAGAAAACAGAAGGCCCTCAGAATTTCTTATCCATGAGATAACCAATACCAATAACTTGGTATATATTTTTCAAACATTTTCCTAAAAAGTATTTGATATAAACAAAATAATATGTGTAAGTCAGACAGTGAGAGACACATACTGTGTGTTTTCACTTATATGTGGAATGCAAAATGCAAAACAAATGAATAAATAATAACCAAAGAGAAACAGGCTCATAGATACAGAGAACAAACTGGTGGTTGCCAGAACTGGCAGCAGCATGAGGGTATGAGTGAAATAGGTGAAGAGGATTAAGAGGTATAGACTACTGGTTATAAAATAAATGTCATAGGGATATAATAGAGAGTAAAAGGATGCTTAAACTCAACATTTAGAAAACTAAGATCATGGCATCTGGTCCGATCACTTCATGGCAAGTAGATGGGGAAACGATGGAAACAGTGACAGATTGTTTTCTTGGGTCCCAAAAATCACTGCAGACGGTGACTCAGTTCAGTCGCTCAGTTGTGTCTAACTCTTTGTGATGCTATGGACTGTAGCAGACCAGGCTTCCCTGTCCATCACCAACTCCTGGAGCTTTCTCAAACTCATGTCCATTGATTCGGTGATGCCATCCAACCCATCTCATCCCCTGTTGTCCCCTTCTCCTCCCACCTTCAATCTTTCCCAGAATCAGGGGCTTTTCCAATGAGTCAGCTCTTCGCATCAGGTGGCCAGAGTATTGGCATTTCAGCTTCAACATCAGTCCTTCCAATGAATATTTAGGACTGATTTCCTTTAGGATGGACTAGTTGGATTTCCTTGCAATCCAAGAGACTCTCAAGAGTCTTCTCTAACACCACAGTTCAAAAACATCAGTTCTTTGGTGCTCAGCTTTCTTATAGTCCAACTCTCACATCTGCACATGACTACTGGAAAAACCATAGCTTTGAATAGATGGACCTTTGCTGGCAAAGTAATGTCTCTGTTTTTTAATATGCTGTCTAGGTTGGATATAGCTTTTCTTCCAAGGAGCAAGCGTTTTTTAATTTCATGGTTGCAGTCACCATCTGCAGTGATTTTGGAGCCTCCAAAAATAAAGTCTTTCACTGTTTCCACTGTTTCCCCTGTCTCCCCATCTATTTTCCATGAAGTGATGGGCCCGGATGCCATGATCTTAGTTTTCTGAATGTTGAGTTTTAAGCCAACTTTTTCACTCTCCTCTTTCACTTTCACCAAGAGGCTCTTTAGTTCTTCTTCACTTTCTGCCATAAGGGTGATGTCATCTGGATATCGGATGTTTTTGATACTTTTCCCAGCAATTTTGATATCAGCTTGTGCTCCATCCAGCCCTGCATTTTGCATGATGTACTCTGCATATAAGTTAAATAAGCAGGGTGACAATATATAGCCTTGACGTCCTCCTTTCCCAACTTTGAACCAGTCCGTGTTCCATGTCCAGTTCTAACTGTTGCTTCTAGACCTGCATACAGATTTCTCAGGAGGCAGGTCAGGTGCTCTGGTATTCCCATCTCTAAGAATTTTTGCCCAATTTTTTGTGATCCACACAGTTAAAGGCTTTGACGTAGTCAATAAAGCAGAAATAGATGTTTTTCTGAAACTCTCTTGCTTTTTCAGTGATCCAGCAGATGTTGGCAATTTGATCTCTGGTTCCTCTTGCCTTTTAAATCCAGCAGAATGGTGATTGCAGCCATGAAATTAAGACACTTACTTGCTCCTTGGAAGGAAAGCTATGACAAACCTAGAGAGCATATTAAATAGCAGAGACATCACTTTGTGGACAAAAAGTCTGTCTAGTCAAAGGTTGAAGATGGAAATGGCAACCCTCTCCAGTGTTCTTGCCTGGAGAGTCCCATGGACGGAGGAGCCTGGAGGACTGCAGTCTGTGGGGTTGCACAGAGTCGGACATGACTGAAGCGACTAAGCAGCAGCAATAGTCAGAGTTACGGTTTTTCCAGTAGTCATGTATGGATGTGAGTGTTAGGCCATAATGAAGGCTCAGCACCGAAGAATTGATGCTTCCGAACTGTGGTGCTGGCGAAGACTCTTGAGAGTCCCTTAGACTGCAAGGAGATCCAACTAGTCAATCCTAAAGGAAATCAACCCTGAATATTCATTAGAAGAACTCATGCTGAAGCTGAAGCTCCGATACTTTGGTCACCTGATGTTTAGAGCTGACTCATTGGGAAAGACCTTGATGCTGGGAAAGAATGAGGGCAGGAGGAGAAGGAGACAACGGAGGATGAGATGGTTGGATGGCATCACTGACTGAATGGACATAGTTTGAGCAAACTCTGGGAGTTGGTGATGGACAGGGAAGCCTGGCATGCTGCAGTCCAGGGGGTTTCAGAGAGTCAGACACTACTGAGCGACTGAACAGCAACAGTACAGCAGAGGGAATACAGTCAATAATACTGTAAGAATTTTGTATGGTGCATAAAAATATCAAATCACTCACATAAAAATAATATATATATATATAATCTTGTGAAGCCTACTAATGAAACTAACAGTCACAAACCCATCCCAATTTTAGAAATAAAATATTTTTAATAGCTTTGAGAATCCCTATGTACTCCCTAAGGATTTTATTCTCTCAAATTCCCTACAGAGGTAGCCGTTCTCCTGAAGGTAGAGTTTTTCTTTTGAGAGTGGGGTTTGTTTTTACAGTTCCTTTTCTGAATGGTTTTCTTCTAAATGTATATTCCTAAATAGTATGTTCTTTAGTTTTACTTGTTTGGAAACTGTATAAAGTTAATGCATTTTTGTATGTTTCTCTGATTGATTGTTGTTGATACATATAGTTCATTGATTTTCATTGTTAACTTGTGTTCGATTGCATGAACATATATCACTTTATTTTTCCATTCACCTGTTAATGGATGTTTATGTCATTTCTGTTTGTTTTGTAATTATGAACAGTATTTTTGTAAATTATCTTATATGAGACTCCTCTTGTACATATGCAATAGTTTATTTAGGGTAGTACTTATCAAAATACTGTGAATTACAGCTTGGAACAAGAAACACATTTTATATTTCAGTGCATGCATGTAGACACATGTTCTTACAACTGAAACTCACTATTTATTGTTACTAAATATAATAAATATAAAAAGTTAATGACAATATGATTTTAAAATCTACAGAATGAGTAGTGAAAAATGAATATTTATAAATGTTTTGTTTTGGAAATATTTATACAGTTTTGGAAGTTTTTATTACGGGTGTTCTTTCCTATTCATAAATCGCTTTCAGTTCACTTCGTAGAAGAGCAGTGTTTAAATGGCACACTGTTGAACCTGTTGTTTTCTAGTGTTTTTAATTGTCAAGTTGAAATTTTTGTTCATACTAATAGATTTTTGTCAGTGGTAATATGCTCTTTCTACGTAGAAATAGAAATGTCTTTTTGGTCCTACTCTATAATAATTCATGCTGTTTGAGCACCAAATTTAATGTAATGTTTGATTCAAGGATTAAAAAATGAATCTGTTCTCTAAATGTTTTTCTTTTAAGTTTAAAATTTCTTACTCAAAAATTAATCATGAAATGTTTTACACAGAGAAGTAAGAATTTATAATACATCAATTTAATTCAAACTTGTTTGCATTAATATTCTTTTCAGTAAGGGAACAATGCCTTTTGCTATCCATGGGTATTTCTGTTGTATTAAAATATATCATTACTTGTTCCCTATAGTTTGACATTTATTTTTCTAAGTGTATTGAAAATAATCAAAGATACCTGTTTTGTCCCCCAAGTTTTCAAAAGTACTTGCCTGAAAAGATTTTTATTCACTTTAGAAAAGGATATCTTCTTCCTTCATTTCATACCATCTTCTCTTAGTATTTTCTTTCTCAACAGTTAATTAGCGCTCTTCAAATATAATTCTAAGTGGGTACGGTTAGTTCTAATCTCTAAACAAAATATTTTAGAAAGTCAGCTATTCATGAGCCTCCTTTCATTACATTAACAGATTTTATTACATTTTACCCATGAGATTTGATGGAATTTGTGTGTTAAAGCTTTACTACATAAAATAATGAGTCCAACCAACTCTTTGTTTTAGTAGCCTAGTAGTTTGTAAGAATAGCTATTCTTTTCCAAGCATATATGCTGCTCCATCACTTATAATTCCTGTAAATTTATAAAATTTTAATTTATGCTGATCACTTTATTTAAAAGTTTTTGTTTTTCTTTTTTACATTTTCCATAAAGTTTCACTGGAAATTATTCTAGTAATTTGTCCTGAATATTTTGTGTATTATATCTCTAGTAGACCTTTGATATTCATGAGTATTATACCTGTTATCTTTATGAAACTCCAAAGTATCAAATGCTTCTCTAGCATATATTGTCACTCATAAAATGAAACCAACTACAACTCAAAAAAGTGAACAAGACTCTTTTAGGTCCTGTTCTACAAATAAGTAACTAAACCTTTATAAAGCTGTTAAGTGTTGCCAAAGCAATTGGGTGAATTATTTCTCTTGATTGCATTGGACTTTATCACATCAGATGGCTGAGCCACCTCTGAATAATGCCTTTGTAATAAACCCAGTCATCTGAAATTTAACATGTCCAAACCTGTTCCTCCCACAGTCTGCCTCACTTTGATAGATAATTCCAGGGCAGAAAACTGGAAACTATCCATGGCACTACACTCTCTCTCATTCCCCACCTCCAGTCCAACAGCATGTTTTGCCTACTCATTCTTTCAAAATGCTCTAAGTTCACACACTTCTTTCTGTCTCCATTGGCCCCACCCCACCTCTTCTCTTTCAAGAGACTCCTGTTTTCCTCTTGCCAATGCTGCATTTTATAATTCAGTAAATGTATTTGACCTAGTTGTTCAGTTCAGTTCAATTGCTCAGTCGTGTCCTTCTATTTGTGACCCCATGAACCGCAGCACACCAGGCCACCCTGTCCCATCACCAACTGCCGGAGTCCACCCAAACCCATGTCCATTGAGTCGGTGATGCCATCCAACCATCTCATCCTCTGTCGTCCCCTTCTCCTCCTGCCCTCAATCTTTCCCAGCATTAGGGTCTTTTCAAATGAGTCAGCTCTTCGCATTAGGTGGCCAGAGTATTGGAGTTTCAGCTTCAACATCAGTCCTTCCATTGAACACCCACACTGATCTCCTTTAGGATGGACTGGTTGGATCTCCTTGCAGTCCAAGGGACTCTCAAGAGTCTTCTCCAACACCACAGTTCAAAAGCATCAATTCTTCGGCACTCAGCTTTCTTTATACTCCAACTCTCATATCCATACATGACCACTGGGAAAACCATAGCCTTGACTAGGTGGACCTTTGTTGACAAAGTAATGTCTCTGCTTTTTAATATGCTGTTTAGGTTGGTTATAACTTTCCTTCCAAGGAGTAAGCGTCTTTTAATTTCATGGCTGCAGTCACCATCTGCAGTGATTTTGGAGCACAGAAAAATAAAGTCTGACACTGTTTCCACTGTTTCCCCATCTATTTGCCATGAAGTGATGGGACCGGATGCCATGATCTTCGTTTTCTGAATGTTGAGTTTTAAGCCAACTTTTTCATTCTCCTCTTTCACTTTCATCAAGAGGCTCTTTAGTTCTTGTTCACTTTCTGCCATAAGGGTGGTGTCATCTGCATATATGAGGTTATTGATATTTCTCCCAGCAATCTTGATTCCAGCTTGTGCTTCCTCCACCCAGGAACATTCTCATGATGTACTCTGCATATAAGTTAAATAAGCAGGATGACATATACAGCCTTGACATACTCCTTTTCCTATTTGGAACCAGTCTGTTGTTCCATGTCCAGTTCTAACTGTTGCTTCCTGACCTGCATATAGTTTCTCAAGAGGCAGGTCAGATGGTTTGGTATTCCCATCTCCTTCAGAATTTTCCACAGTTTATTGTGATCCACACAGTCAAAGGCTTTGGTATAGTCAATGAAGCAGAAATAGATGTTTTTCTGAAACTCTGTTGCTTTTTTGATGATCCAGCGGATATTGGCAATTTGATCTCTGGTTCCTCTGCCTTTTCTACAACCAGCTTGAACATCTGGAAGTTCACGATTCACATATTGCTGAAGCCTGGCTTGGAGAATTTTGAGCATTACTTTACTAGCATGTGAGATGAGTGCAATTGTGTGGTAGTTTGAGCATTCTTTGGCATTGCCTTTCTTTGGGATTGGAATGAAAACTGACCTTTTCAGTCTTGTGGCCAGTGCTGAGTTTTCCAAATTTGCTGGCATACTGAGTGCAGCACTTTCACAGCATCATCTTTTAGGATTTGAAATAGCTCAACTGGAATTCCATCACCTCCACTAGCTTTGTTTGTAATGATGCTCTAAGGCCCACTTGACTTCACATTCCAGGATGTCTGGCTCTAGGTGAGTGTGAATGATCACACCATTGTGATTATCTGTGTTGTGAAGACCTTTTTTGTACAGTTCTTCTGTGTATTCTTGCCACCTTTTCTTACTATCTTCTGCTTCTGTTAGATCCATACCATTTCTGTCCTTTATCGAGCGCATCTGTGCATGAAATGTTCCCTTGATATCTCTCATTTTCTTGAAGAGATCTCCAGTCTTTCCCATTCGATTGTTTTCCTCTATTTCTTTGCATTGATTGCTGAGGAAGGCTTTCTCATCTCTCCTTGCTATTCTTTGGAACTCTGCTATATAAGATGCTAAAAATATAAGATGCTTATATTTTTCCTTTTCTCCTTTGCTTTTCGCTTCTCTTCTTCTCACAGCTATTTGTAAGGCCTCCTCAGACAGCCATTTTGCTTTTTTGCATTTTTTTTCCTTGGGGGTTGTCTTGATTCCTGTCTCCTATACAGTGTCACGAACCTCCGTCCATAGTTTATCAGGCACTCTGTCTATCAGATCTAGTCCCTTAAATCTATTTCTCACTTCCACTGTATACTCATAAGGGATTTGATTTAGGTCATACCTGAATGGTCTAGTGGTTTTCCCCACTTTCTTCAATTTAAGTCTGAATTTGGCAATAAGGAGTTCATGATCTGAGCCACAGTCACTCCCGGTCTTGCTTTTATGACTGTATAGAGTTTCTCCATCTTTGGCTGCAAAGAATATAATCAATCTGATTTCCATGTTGACCATCTGGTGATGTCCATGTGTAGAGTCTTCTCTTGTGTTGTTGGAAGAGGGTGTTTGCTATGACCAGTGCATTCTCTTGGCAAAACTCTATTAGCCTTTGCCCTGCTTCATTCTGTACTCCAAGACCAAATTTGCCTGTTATTCCAGGTGTTTCTTGACTTCCTAGTTTTATATTCCTGTCCCCTATAATGAAAAGGACATCTTTTTTGGGTGTTAGTTCTAGAAGGTCTTGTAGGTCTTCCTAGAACTGTTCAACTTCAGCTTCTTCAGCGTTACTGGTTGGGGCATAGACTTGGTTTACCGTGATATTGCATGGTTTGCCTTGGAAACAAACAAAGATCATTCTGTCAGGTTTGAGATTGCATCCAAGTACTGCATTTCGGACTCTTTTGTTGACTATGATGGCAACTCCATTTCTTCTCAGGGATTCCTGCCCATAGTAGTAGATATAATGGTCATCTGAGTTAAATTCACCCGTTCCAGTCCATTTTAGTTCGCTGATTCCTAGAATGTCAACGTTCACTCTTGGCATCTCCTGTTTGACCACTTCTAGTTTGCCTTGATTCATGGACCTGACATTCCAGGTTCCTATGTGATATTGCTCTTTACAGCATCGGACCTTGCTTCTCTCACCAGTCCCATCTACAACTGGTTGCTGTTTTTGCTTTGGCTCCATCTCTTTATTCTTTCTGGAGTTATTTCTCCACTGATCTCCAGTAGCATACTGGGCACCTACTGACCTGGGGATTTCCTCTTTCAGTGTCCTATCTCTTTGCCTTTTCATACTGTTCATGGGGTTCTCAAGGCAAGAACACCGAAGTGGTTTGCCATTGCCTTCTCTGGTGGACCACATTCTGTCAGACCTCTCCACCATGACCCGCCCGTCTTGGGTGGCCCCATGGGCATGGTTTAGTTTCATTTAGTTAGATGAGGCTGTGGTCCATGTGATCCAATTGTCTAGTGTCTGTGATTGTGGTTTCAGTCTGTCTGCCCTCTGATGCCCTCTCTCAGCGCTTACTGTCTAAATTGGGTTTCTCTTTCCTTGGACGTGGGCCATCTTTTCACAGCTGCTCCAGCAAAGCGCATCCACCACTCCTTACGTTGGACGTGGGGTAGCTCATCTTGGCCAGCACCCCGAGCTTGGACCTGGGGTAGCTCCTCTCGGCCACTCATGCGCTGTCACAGTGAGCTAGTTGTATGAGAGTTTAATATTGCTGCAATGTAAAAATCTTAGATTAAATTATCTTCCCACATGTATCTGACATAAGTTGATGGAGTTCTTATCCAGTTATTTCATGAAATTTATGCCATACTAAAATTGAGAGGTTTCTTGATATTTTGTATTAGTACAGATTTTAGGTAGTTTAGTAGTATATCATTATAAAAAGATATAGCTATTAATGTATCAGCTTTTTAAAAAAATGCATCTTCCCCCGTGTCTCTTCAATGCTAAAAGTAGAAAAATGTTCAGTGACTGTGTGTCATTGCTTTTGTGATGAGTTTGGCCACTAAATGATGACTTGCTTTTGCAATTGCATCTCCATGAACTATCAAAACAGTATTCTTCATTTATCAAAACATTCTGCTTTTCTTTAAGACCATTCATTTGTCACTATAGAATGGTAGTTATTTTTCTGGACATTTATTTTTTTATTAATCACCTATGATGTCAATTGCAAGGGATTCAGAGGTAGATAAGACTGTCTTCTTTTGCAGTGTTCCTAGTCTGCTGCTGCTGCTAAGTGGCTTCAGTCGTGTCCAACTCTGTGCGACCCCATAGACGGCCGCCCACCAGGCTCCCCCGTCCCTGGGATTCTCCAGGCAAGAACACTGGAGTGGGTTGCCATTTCCTTCTCCAGTGCATAAAAGTGAAAAGTGAAAGTGAAGTCGCTCAGTCGTGTCCGACTCTTCCTGACCCCATGGACTGCAGCCTACCAGGCTCCTCCGTCCATGGGATTTTCCAGGCAAGAGTACTGGAGTGGGGTGCCATTGCCTTCTCCGGTTTCTACTCTAGTAGGTGCTAAATATGTTAGCAAATTTGACGAACTCAGCAGTGGCCATAGGACTGGAAAGTTCAGTTTTCGTTCCAATCCCAAACGAGGGCAGTGCCAAAGAATGTTCAAACTACTGTACAGCTATTCTCACTTCATATGCTAGTAAGGTTATGTTCAAAATCCTTCTAGCTAGGCTTCAGCAGTACACGAACCGAGGACTTTCAGATGTACAAACTGGGTTTAGAAAAGGAAGAAGAATCAGAGATCAAATTGCCAACATTTGTTGAATCACGGAGAAAGCAAGGGAGTTCTAGAATAACATCTACTTCTGCTTCACTGACTACAGTAAAGTTTTTGACTGTGTGGATCACAACAAACTGGAAAATTCTGAAAAAGGCGGGAGTAGCAGGCCACATAACCTATCTCCTGAGAACCATATATGTGGGTCAAGAAGCAGCAGTTAGAATTTTACGTGAAACAACTGAGGGTTCAAAATTGGGAAAGGAGTACATCAAGGCTGTATATCCTCATTTTGCTTATTTATCTTGCATGTAGTCTACATCATGTGAAATGCTGGGCTGGATGAAGCACAAGCTGGAATCAAGATTGCCAGCAGAAATATCAACAACCTCAGATATGCAAATAATAACCACTCTAATGGCAGAAAGTGAAGAAGAATTAAAGAACCTCTTGATGAGGGTGAAAGAGAAGAGTGAAAAAGCTGGCTTGAAACTTGACATTCAAAAAACTAAGATCATTAAGTAGAAGGGGAAAAACTGGAAACAGTTACAGATTTTATTTTATTAGACTCCAAAATCACTGAGGTTGATGACTGTGGCCAAGAAATTAAAGATGCTTGCTCCTTGGAAGGAGAAATATGACAAACCTAGACAGCACATTAAAAAGCAGAGACATTACTTTGCCAACAAAGTTCCATATAGTCAAAGCTATGGTTTTTCAGTAGTCATGTACAGATGCGAGAGTTGAACCACAAAGAGGGCTGAGTGCCAAAGAATTGAGCCTTTCCAGTTGTGGTACTGAAGAAGACTCTTGAGAGTCCCTTGGCCTACAAAGAGATCAAACCAGTCCAGCGTAAAGGAAATCAACCCTGACTGTTCATTGGAAGGACTGATGTTGAAGCTGAAGCTGCAATATTTTGGCCACCTGATGTGAAGAGCTGACTCATTGGGAAAAACTGTGATGCTGGGAAAGATTGAGGACAGAAGGAGAGGGGGCAACGGAGGATAAGATGGTTTGATAGCATCACCGACTTAAAGGACATGAATTTTAGCAGACTCTGGGAGATGGTGGAGGATAGAGGAGCCTGGCATGCCTCCGTCCATGGGGTCTCAAAGAGTTGTACATGACTTAACGACTGAACAACAATAACAGTCTACTGGGTAGCCAATGAACAGTCAGAGTGGAGATGTGAAATTAAGGGAGTGTTTAAGGGAGTACAGAGTCTTTGGTTGTTTTATCAGTCAGGCAAAGCTTCATAATGGAGGGGTTAAGCTTAGTTGAAAGAAGAGTAAGATTTCATCAAGTAGAGGTGAAAGAGAGCCCTCTGACATAGATAGCCTGTGAAAAGGCAGGGAAGACTGAGTGCAACATTTGTACTAATTTTGTCTCCCTGGAGCATTTTGTAACTTGTATTGGGTATTCTGACAGGACAGAAAAGCAGGCAGGGGTCAGTTCATGGGGTAGGGGAGTGAGTCTGAGAAAATTAGAGTAATCTAAGTTGGTGATGTTTTCAGGTTTGTAGTTTTGAAAGGGTAGTTGCTACTATCCTGGTTGTAGTTTTGACTGTTTTGGCTGGAGCTGATTGTTTAGATTTGATAATAAATTAATACCAAAAAAATTGGATTTCTCTTTGTTTTCAGAAATCTTTATGAACATTATCTAACCTATCTTCGTAGCCTACTTAGTGAATTAGATGTCTTTAAGAAAAAAAATTTTTCTTCTGAAATTTAAACTTTTTGAAGATTTATCTTTCTCAGATAATTGATCTAATGAGTTATGAGCAGAAGTGAAATGTGTTTTTTTTGGGTGGAGCATTTAATTACCAGTGCAGGTCATTTCAGAGCTCTCTTTCTGTTAATTGTGATGACTGGCAGGATTTGAGATTGTGATTGCTCCATCATATTGGTTAGTGAAATGAATAGACATGAGGTGGAGCCTTTAGAAGACCCATGAACGTCTAGTAAAAGTGAGGAAAGGACCTGATTGTCTTAAGCCACTGAGATTTTGCAGTTGTTACCTGATCCTAACCTGACCTCTCTTCACTGATGCACATCCTGTATATTAAAGCAGTCTTAGCTTATAAATAAAATTATTTGAGGAGTCAAAGAAGTATAAAAATAGGTAAAGAAAATTTTCCTATCTGATTTAGAGATATTTAAATCACAATAATTCATATATGTGGCAATGTAAACGTTTTCATGATATATGTAGACTGTGAGTTATTGTGTCTATAAGAAAAGTCATTTAAAAGAGATTAAAATGATGTTATCTTTAATTTTTAACATAAATATAGTTAATGTGATATAAATCCATTACAAACTAGGTAAAAAGTGAAGATAACTGCAATTTTATGTCACAGCGTTAATTTTACACTACATATTATTTTCCAGTAAGTATTTACATAATTGGAAACTTACGGGGTTTATTTGTACTTTGATATTCAGAGTGCCAAAATAATCTACATGTACATTTTGTGATGGTAAAGTGGTAACATTTCAGTGGTAAAGAATCAGCCTGCCAATACAGGAGACTCAGATTCAATCTGTGTGTCAGGAAGATCCCTGGAGAAGGAAATGGCAACCCATTCCACTTCTTGCCTGGGAATTCCATGGACCACGGAGCCTTCGTGGGCTACCGTCCACGCGGGGGTTGCGAAAGAGTGAGACACGACTGAGCAACTAAGCAGAACACAGCATGAGAGTTACTAAAGCAGTTCACACTTTATTGACATCATGTAATCATTTTAGATAATCATCATTATAAAATTAATTAGGATAATCATATAGATATATGTAACTTAATGTTTATGTAGCACATTTTTGTGGTATTTTGGTTATCCCAATAATGAATACTGAGTAAAAATTTTATTTTAAAATGTGCAAGCTAATATAATAGAAGGGGATAATATAACATTAATATAAGCTTAGGATTGTCATCATTTACTGATAGTAAATTAGATTTCCATACTAAATTATTCCTGCTTATTTAGGCAATACATTTAAACTATAGAAAAAAAATGCAATGTAACTTGTACTGTAAATAAACTATTAGTAATGAGCATCACAGTGAGAGCTGGTAGTATATGAATTATTCACTGAAAACTTATTATCTCTGTGTCATTAGCATGTAAGATAATGAACCTAATTACCATGGCTTTAAACTCAGGGGAATTAGCAATTTATGTGTGGAACTTTGGGGGCTGTAGTTACCACCCACATGGGTATTGAGAGAACTGCAGAACTGTTTTGTTGCTGAGATACTCTTTCTCCTTATTTGCTTCTTTGCTGGTAAATTTGTTTTTGTTTATTTTTAGGTAAAGACAAGAGATTTTCTCTTACTTGAATACCCTTTAAAGGAGTTAAAGGAAACATTTAAATATTTTTATATGTTTTCTTTTTAGTGTTATTTAGGATTATAGGTAGACAAAGTATTATTGATACACTTTCATTGACCCACATAAATTAGCATCACCTATTACAGTAGATTACCATAAATACAGTATTTATTTGAAAAATCTAGGCTAAAGGTTAATAATCAATTTTCTCCTTTTAAAGAATTTGGGCTAAAATGCTTTACTTTCAAAGTACTAGATATTAGCATATAGCCCTTTCAAATCTGTGATACTGTATCTGTAATAATAATTTAAGGTTTTGATGAACTTCTTCTGTTTTCTTTATTATAGTGTAAATTATCTGTAGTAAGTCATTCTAATTAAAGTTGGTAAATCTACAACTTCTTCAATTATACACTAATCAATTATACACTAATTTAATTCCTCTTAGCACGGTATGGCACATCATTAATTGGTTTCAGACCTAATACAACAGATTTACAAGTAATCAAAATTTAAAGTATTTTATTTAGCTGGGAAAAAGTGAAGGATCATAATGTCAAATAATTCACATATCTGCTAAACTAAGTGGTTTATCACTTTAACAGTGAAAGCATGCAGCTGCCATTTATGTTCCTTGTTGAGTGCTGTCAGGGTGATTATATAAATAGTGTCAGATATTAACAATATACTTGTTTTATATTCTGTCCTTTAAATTTTTAACGTTACTAACTTACTTTCTGTACCATGGTTTTATCTATATATATATTATATGTATATGTAATACAAGAGTATACCTTAATTCATTGGTTTTCAGCTTTTTCATGTCATGGCCCACACAAAATATTTATTAGTAGCTGGTTTTAAATGTGTAAACATGTGCTATAATTATTGTTTCTAGAATTATATTAAAGAAATAAGATAATTTAATGTAATTAACTTAAATCTTTAGTAAAGTAATCTTTTGTTATGGTTTTATTCTTGTTGAGGTAGTGACTTAAGTGTGCTTCAGAAGTCTTAGGAATGAGTTATAAACTCAGTGTAATAACTTTTCTCAATTAACTGCTCATTGAATTAAATGATTCAGATTACATTTCATTACTCATTCTTTGCATGTTCATATTAGGGAATACTCCTTGCCCTGCCCACCTTTCTTTCCAATAAATTATTTCTTTGTAAGAATGTTATATAGATGGGGGTTTCTAGGTTATGAAGACTATGTTAAATGCATTTTACCCTTTTGAGAAAGTTATTTTTGGTAGCAAGTTTCAGGGAATCCCATGGGCCTTTGATCCATTATATCTCAGGACCACTTTAAAAAAACTCCAAGTTAATATATGCACATGGTTAGAATTCAGATAGAACAGATGGTCTTATAATGAAAAACAAGAGAAATCATATCCCACGTTTCCCCTTCCCACTCCCCTAAAGGCAACTACTTTTAACTCAATCTGTTTTGACTGCTTATTGTGGTTATCTTTACCTATAGTAGGGATTGTGTATTATTTCTTGGTATTTCTGCTCTATATTCTTCTGTGATGGGGTGAATCTTTATCTCATACAATCTCTGTGTTTCCCTAGCTGTTTCAGCTCTTAAATTGATTACTTTGTATTTCAGATAACAATAAGAATGTTACATTGTATGGCTGTTCCCTGCTTTCTTTCAACTTCTTTTAACAATATCAAAGTTGATAATACTAAGAATGTTTTTGTATTAAAATAATTGTTGCATGTAGGTAAAAGACTGATTAGTGCCAGGTTTACAATAAAATACAGCAGTTTTCTGCCCCTCAGTTTTCTAGAAGTAACCACTATTTAATGCTATTATTGATAGTTTCTTTCTTATGATACCACTTTATTTCTAAATAATATGGTTGTTCAGCTTTTCTTGACTGACCAATTTTGGCTATAATTATTGACTTTTTAATGTTGATTTGTGAGTCAAATCATAAAACACACCTACTTCTTTCTTCTCTAGTTTAAAAAAATATAATAATTTTGGGTAAATCTGTGAACAGTCTATACTTAATGTTTACATTATAATGATCATGTAAGCATTGAATAACATAATGCACTATATTACAGCCATTTACTTAAACAAATATTTGTCCTTTCCCCCTCCTCTATGATTTATTGCTTTGCTTATTCAGTTACTTAGTTTTCTGTGGGTTAATTTGCTTATTTCTCCCTATGTTTCAACAAATCTCTTAGGCCCTGCTCAATTTTTTTCCAGAGTTTAAGTATAGGTCTAAAAGCTCATTTTTTTTTTTTTTTTCTAGAGCTTTCTCTCAACTTAATGTTCTGCTTCGGTCTTTTTTAAATGTTTCACAGCCCTGATCCTGATCCTCTGACTTTTCTTTTGGATTATTTTCTTTTGGGGCTGTTTTCTCCTTTATTAGTTTATTTCCTCATTTTACTGAAGTTTATTCTCATATTTTACTGAAGCATATCATTCAAAGATTGCTGAAGAAAAATGTGTTGAAAAGTGAAATTTTTGAGTACTTGGAAGTCTTAAATATCTTCATTCTTTCTTCACCTTAGATAGTATTTCAACGATCTAAGGAATGGAACTGTAGATTGAAAATAATTTTTCAGTTATTTTAAATTATTCAAAAATTTTCAATTTTTTCAAGAATTTGAAGGCCTTGCTTCATTGGTAGCTATTGTTACCCATGAGTGTTATATGTAATCTGTTTTTTCTCTTTGGAAACATTTTGATAGAATTTTTTTCTTTCCCTCTAGTATTCGGAAATGTCTTTATGCGGTTTTTCTTAGGAGCATGTGATGAAACCTTATCATCCAGAGACTTTAATGTTCCTCTTGCCATTTTTGTTAAACATTTTTGGCAATTTTCTCATTACCATTTTCTCTGTTCTTTCTCTGTATGAACTGTAAATTATCTTTATTAACCAGCTTTCTATTAATAAACACTTTGAGTTTTTCATTGCCAAAGTATGTCTGTTATCTTTTTGCACGTTGTCTTTACGCAATTGTGCCAGTTTTAGTAAGCTGTAACTTAAAGTCAAAGCTAACGCCTTTGACTGTGTGGGTCATAACAAGTTGTGGAAAGCTCTTTAAAGAGATGGGAATACCAGACCGTCTAACTTGTCTCCTGAGAAACCCATATGCGGGTCAAGAAGCAACAGTTGGAACCCTATAGGGAACAACTGATTTGTTCAGAATTGAGAAAGGAGTATGACAGGGCTGTCAGTTGTCACCCTGTTTATTTAACCCACACACTGAGCATGTCATGAAAAATGCTGGGCTGGATGAGTTACAAACCAGAATCAAAATAGGCAGGAGAAACATCTACCTTAGATATGCAGATGATATCACTCTAGTGGGAGAAAGCAAAGAGGAACCAAAGAACCTCTTGATGAGGGTCAAGGAGGAGAGAGAAAAAGCTGACTTAAAACTAAATATTAAAAAAACTAGGATCATGGCATCTAACCCCATTATTTCATGGCAAATAGAAGGGGGAAAAATGGAAATAGTGACAAATATGCCCTTCTTGGTCTCTAAAATCACTGTGGATGGTGACTGCAGGCATGAAATCAGAAGATGGTTGCTCCTTGGCAGGAAAGCTATAATAGACCTAGACAGTATTTTGAAAAGCAGAAACATTTCTCTGTTAACAAAGGTCTGTATTGTCACGACTATGGTCTTCCCAGTGGTCACATACGACTGTGAAAGTTGGACTGTAAAGAAGGCAGAGTGCCAAAAAATTGATGCTTTCAAATTGTGGTGCTGGAGAAGACTCCTGAGAGGCCCTTGGACAGCAAAGAGATTGAACCAGTCAATCTTAAAGGAAATCAACCCTGAGTACTCACTGGAAGGACTGATGCTGAAGCTGAAGCTCCAATATTTTGGTCATCTGATGTGAAGAGTTGACTCATTGGATGGGAAAGTATCATCTTTCCTGATGCTGGGAAAGATTGAGGGCAGGAGAAGAGGGCATCAGAAGATGAGATGACTAGGCGGCATCACCAATGCAATAGACATGAACTTGGGCAAACTTCACGAGATGGTGAGGGACAGGGAGGCCTGGTGTACTACATTCCATGGTGTTGCAAAGAGTCGGATGCGACTGGGTGACTGAACAACAACAACAGCTTAAAGGGATGCACATTCTAACTCTTCAAAGATGCCAAATTGTCTTTCACAAAAGTATCATTTACTTATGATAGAGCATAATGGTGTTTATTTACACATGCAACCAATGCAATAGAGGAAAATATGACAGCAGTTCTAATAAATTTTCTTTGATATTGAGGACAGTTTTATTGGCCACTTTTAAGCATGTATTTTGCCTTTGTCCTGGCTTTGTCATTTTTCAGACAGAGGGGTTGTTCCCAAATGTAAATGTACCAAGCAAAGCAGAACGCCTTCAGAAGACATGAGATTTTCACCTTAAAATTGGGATTGGGCTTTAATACTGTTTTTCATCGTTTCCTCTGAGAGAAGGAAGGTGGGTGGCAGAAAGCTGTGAGAAGAAATTTCGTGGTTCTACTGACATTCTGGTGTGAAGCTCCAACATTTGGAATTGCTTTTTCAAGCATGTTTATTTTCAGTTCTTCACTTTCTTTTGTCCTACGTAGTCATGAATCATAACAAATAAATAGGGGACATTTTGATACTGATAACAGATAGTTGGATTCATTGAGTATTCGTTTATTCATTCAGTCACTTACAGTGACACTATATTTGATCTCATGGAACATACAGTCCTAGGGATTGGTTGGAGTCTAACCATAAAACATGTACTTTGTACTTCTTAACAATAGAAGGATTGAATAATTCAAAAAAACTTTAGAATTCAAACACAGGCTTACTTTAAAGTAGAATGTCATGTTTGCTTGTTTCTATTTTCATAAGTACATTTCTTAGCTTTTGATTTTTAAAGCTAGGAGAGAACAGTGTCTTGGAAGAAAGACCTAATATGTGATCCTTATGAGTTTCTCAACTATTGCAAAACATAAACATTTAATAAGACATTCAACAAAGTAGATTAAATGTTATTTAAAACATATGTTATAGTTGACCTCATGGCTAAATGGCCTGGTTCAGGAATCTATGAATTATCCCAAGGGTAATTCTTATATAGGAGAGCTTTTTGTTTTGTTTTCATGCTGAAATACTTGATTTCTACAAATACTGCACAAGGGAATTGAGTAAGAAGTCAAAAAGTCATAAGAAAAAGAGAAGCCTTGCCTTTTTACTGATTTAACTAGGACATAGAGAACATTTTTAGTAAAAGACGATGCTTCATCATGAAAATACAACTGTTTGAGGCCTTCACAAATTTGATTTCACTGTGTTCAGTGATGAATGTTAGTAAGCTAAATGAGATGGGAAGCAATTAAACAGGAACTGTCACACTTTTCAAGTGGTTGTGTTGTATAGTTTGTATCATGGATTTTCTTTATATTTTCCTTATAAAATATCTTAAGTATATAGAAGAATTGAACAGTACTGAAACATACACCCATGTACCCAATATATTAAAACTGTGCTATATTTGTTGAAGGTTTTAGTGTGGTGGGGAGAGGAACCAAACAGACGGGTATAGTTAGGACTTCGTATGTACCACTCTGCAGTCCCATTCTCCCTGTTATCCCAAGTCATGGGAATTTTTAATTGTTCTTCATGTTTTTAAGCTATAATATATCTCTTATGTTTAATGTGAACACGTGTATTCATGCACAATATGAGTGAATTGATTAGAAGGTTGTAAAACATTATGTAAATGCTGTTTTACTGTGTCTGTCTTTCATGGTTTTTTGTGCAGTATTACTTTTTGAGATTTATATTTTTAAATATTATTTATATGTTGTATTATGCATTTAGTCACTTAGTCATGTCCGACTCTTTTGCAACCCCAGTGGACTATAGCCCCTCAGGCTGCTCTGTCCATGGCATTTCTGTTGTGGGTTGGCCATTTCCTTCTCAAGGGGATCTTCCCAACCCAGAGATCAAACCTGTGTCTCCTGCACTACAGGATGAATTTTTTTTTCACTGCTGAGCCACCAGGAAAGCCTTATATGTTATATAATGCATTTAAATTTCATGGACATAAATGTTATAAAATAAATATTTATTTTCTTCTATGTAGTACCGTATGAGTGTGTCACAGTTTATACTCCGGTTGAGGACTTAGAAGTTTTTCAGTTTTAGAAACTTTGCTGCAATTAAAATTCTTGTATTTATGTATGTACATGTGGAATATTCTCTTCAGATGTACTGTCTGCTGCAGTAGCATGTTGATGTTTAATTAAAATTGAGTAAATTTAATTAAGTTCCTCAGTTAAACTAGCCACATTTCAAGTGCTCAGAAACCATATTTAGCTAGCAGCTAATGTACTGGATATTATAGATACAAAACATATCCCTTTTCCCAGAAAGCTCTGTATGACAGCACTGACTCAGATTTATACCTGTGTGTGGAATTGTCAGTCATGCGCATCTTATACTTTACTAGATATTGCTGAATTGTTCTTGCCATCAGCATCTGAGTATTCCCTTTCTCAACTGTCATGCTAAGAATTGGTGTCAATAGAAATTTTAATTTATTTTTACTCCGATAAGTGTGAAATGTGTCTCAGTATGGTTTTCACTGACATTTAAAAAATGGTGAAGTTGAGCATGTTTTCCTACATGTTTATTTGCCTATTTTGTGATTGCCTGTTAGTGTCATTTGCTCACTTTTTTTTTTCTGCTGTGATATTTTAAGTGACTGTAGTTTTTTATATTTTATGGATACTAACTCTTTGATTGCATTCATTTACATGTATCTGTGTCCTGTGTGTGACTTATCTTTGTGGTGTCTTTTGTTTCATGTAAGTTTTGTAATTTGATGTTAACTAAATTTATCAATCTTTTTCTTGTATACTTTATGCTCTTTTGCTTTAAGAAATTTCTTCTACCTCCAAGTCAAAGAATTTCTATATGTGCCCTACAGAGTTTGATCTTTCATCCAATTGAATGTAAGTTTTGTGTATGGTGTGAGGTAGAGTTTGAGACTGAATTTTTCATAAATGGATAACCAGTTATTTTGGTATAATTTTTTGAACAGTCCAATGTCATATATTGAGTTTTCTGTATATGTGTGAGTCCATTTCTGGGTTTTAATTACGTTTCATTCTTAGCCCTGCATTTTTGAAGAATTGAAAAAAATGGATAACATTTGGAAAGTCAGTACTTCTAGACACTTTCAAGTGGTAGGTTAAATTTTTTAAAATTAATATTCACTTTTATTTTCTTTTGCAATATAGCTTTTTTTTGTTTTCTTTTAGTATGCAACTGAATCACTCACTCCCAATTTTATAAATTGGGTTTGTGGTTTGGCCATAGTATGGAAAAAGAAGAAAAAGCAGTATGAGTAGTAATTAAGCAAATGGGTTTTGGAGTCTTAGCCTGTCCAATAATTTGTGATCTTGGGTACGTGAATGGGATACTCAGAGTAGTAATTTTTCTAAAGTCTTTGTGATGATGACCTGCATTAAGGACTAAGTGCCTGGCAAAGGTGAGGGGCATTCTAAACAGTTGTTCCAAAAGTAACAAGACAGTTGTTGAGAGAGGAATGACGGGAGACTTAAGACAACATGTATGTACATATGAATAAAGGAATGGATTTTGTACAAAGGAATGTACAGAGGAATGGATTTTGAAAATATTATTGAATACAGAAAAACAGTAGGAGACGTGCCTGTGCTGTGAAGGAAGTAGAAAGACAGTGAGTCTCAGATGTGACCGGTGCAGGGCGCTAGGTGGTGCCATTAGTCTAGACTGTTTATTTGATGTCACTGGAGGCTGAACAGCCTCAGGGTAAAAGAAAGTCAGGAATCCGACTCAATGGGCATGAGTTTGAGTAAACTTGGGGAGTTGGTGATGGATACGGAGGCCTGGTGTGCTGCAGTCCATGGGGTCACAAAGAGTCGGACGTGACTGAGCGACTGAACTGAACTAAAGATGTGAATTGTTTTTTTAAGAGTACGTTTCAAAGTAATGTGATAGTTCTTGATTTTCTTCTCAAGTGATCATTGTGAAAATGTTTCTGTTTTGAAGTAGTTTGTTACTTTTTAAATAGTTTATTTGATGGACAATCCATTTTTCTTTCTAATTTTAAATTAAAGATTATATATAAAAATGTATGTCTATTTAGAATTCATGGTGAAACTAGATAACAAGTTTTCATTTGAGATGATAAACTCAGAAGGAACTTGGTGTTAAGTTTTAGTGACCTTACCTCAGATCGGATTATGACTCCATTAAACTTTCTAAAATACTGAAAATAATTTAATTCCTGTTGATTTTTTAAAAGATTCCTGTTAATTTCCTTTAAGATTCCAGATTGAGAATAATTAAATGCATTATTTGGCTTTTATGAATGATACATACCACTTTTTATTGATATGTGCATTGAACAAGTGACAGAAACCTCTAATTTAGACTGGCTTAAGCAAATGGAAATTTATTGGGTCACATAATTAAAAAGATATGACATGGCCGATTTCAGGTAAAGCTTGATCCAGTGACTTAAATAACATCTTTGGGTCCTCTTCAGCTGTTAACTGTGTTTCTCTTGGTTTTAGCTTCTTTTGCAAATAGGCTCTCATCTCCTGGAGGTAGGGTAGGCTGCAGCAGGTTTATATCCTTCTAATTTTTTCTTTTTTATTTGCATCTAATCTCTCCAAGAAGAGTTTTGGCATTAAATCATGTTAGGTCTGTTTGGCTCGTCTTGGGCTGCCTGTCTACTCCTGCAACTGGGGGTAGAATTAGCTCTCCTGGAAATTTAGAGATTAAGAGTTTCGGAGGGGTAGTTTCTCAAAAGCAGATTTGAAGATTGTTATAGGAATAAAGAATGGTTATAAAAATGATAGTGATTCCTTTAAGAAACTGGACTTAAAACTGCTTTCATTCTTTTGATTTTATTTTGCTAGAGTTTGTTTTGACTCTAATTCTGTTTATGCTATAACTTAGTTGTGCAACTTCTCAGAATCCATTTCGTCATTGTCAGGGGGAATATGACACCTATTGCTGTGGTTATTGTGATGATGAAATACAATAAGTGTGGAATACTTAGCCGAATGCCTGGCATATGTTAGATATATTAGAAATGTTAGTTCACCTCTAAGCATGGCCTAAGCTAGAAACTTTTGGGTTTCTGGCTTGTCTTGTCTCATAGTAGTCTGTAGTCAGTAAGTATTGCAAGTGTAGTAACTTTTATTGATAAATTTCTAAACTCAATGTAATTTATTGATTAGCACCTTCAGTGATTAAAATGGTAATTGATAGACAGTGTCCTAGTCATGACTTACCTGTACCTTTATATTCTATTGAATGTATAGATTTAGCTTATGAAGACTTTTGTAATTAATCTATGCTGGGAAATATAAATTATCTTTAAAGACAGCAATAAATATAGTTAAATTGTGATAAATGGTTTTATTGTTTGGGGAAATAATATAAACTGTTTCATGTGTTTGAAGAATAGAAAGAAGTTGGCAACAAGAGACAAAGATGAATGATTATGGTTTAAACTTGTTTTTTAATTAAGGTACTTCATTGCTGCGTACAGTATTCAGAAATGTATTTTTAAATGTAACATTAATTTTTCAACTACCATTAATCTTTATTTGAAAATATTACTTACATTTATCATAATATTTTTTCACCAGCCTTAACTTTTATAATCCATTTAGGTTAACTGGTGTGTAGTCTCAAGAAAAGAACCTTCATAATGGTTTTTAAACTATTTAAACATTAGCTATTTGGGAACCTACATTTCTAGCAATATACATAAAACTCATGATAGTGCTGACATAGAATTAATTGTGTTCTTTGTAATATAGTACAGTACTGGTATCTTTTATACAGAATTGACAGTATTGATAGCAAATATAAAAATATTTAACTGTATAAAATTTTGTAACCAAAAATAAAGCTACATCAGACCAAAAGATATTGAAAACTCATGTGGCCCATCTTTTATTGTTGGTTATTGTGTTCATTATTGTTTGTTTTAATTCCAATTTATTTTTTAAAGCACTGTATTATGTATATGTAAAAACAATTAAAAAACAAAATGCTAATGAGAGATATTAATTTGATGATAATTAAAAGTACAGAAAATTTTTTAGATTGAAAATGGTGAAAAATTGATTTGTACAATAACAAATTATTTTGAAAACAAAGTTGGTGATTAAATATGTGCAAAGTATTATTTCTTTGTCACAGTGAGTTCTTGCTTCTTGGTTATATTTCTTGATATTTTACTGTATCAGAAATTAACATGAGGACATTTAAAATTTTTATTTAAACATTTAAAGATAGCTGTAATAAACCCATTGTATATCAATATAAGTAACATATTTTTGTGAAAAATGATATTTTCTAAAACAGAAAATAATATAAAAAGATTTATATTGTTTTACTTTTTATGTTTTACATTTTTGCTAATTTTTTTAATGTCTGAATTAGTAGAAGCAGGTGGATTCTTACTGTCACCATTCAGTCTGTTGCAGTATATTGTTTTGATTGAAGTATATGAATGAAATATGGACTTACACCAAGATTATAGCATGTATAGCTAGTTAAGAGTGTATAATGGAAGTGGCAAGAACAAATTAATTTGTGAAAATGTCCATGTTAACATCCTAGATCTATTACCTTAAAAAACAAACTTCTCAAAACAAAATGGAACACAAACATATAATCATTCATTTCATTAGCTAACCAGAGTCATATCATTATGTTATGTAGCCTATGCAAAACTTTGCTATATAATCATGCAAGAATAGATTATAAAATGAAAATAATTTTGCATGCGGATTCTCTGAAAGAATTGTAGGGTCCCTTGTGGTCCATGGACCATATGTTGAGAACTCCTAGCCTACACACTTGGAAACAATCGCTGTGAGGTGTTGGTAGAAATTCTTCTTAATTTACAGTAAAGTTTAAGAGTTAGTATCAGATATCTATTGATCTTATGTTAAAAGACCAGGAGTTTGAGAATTTTAAGTCTTAACACAGTGTGTAAAAGCTGTTGATCAAATTTGTAGCAGCCAGGAATAGTCCTTTAGGGTTAAGGCTCTTTAAATTTATTTGATACTCAGTTAAATGGCAAGGTAGCTATTGTGGATGTTATAGCTGCTAAAAGGTTTCTTAGGATACTTGTGCAGAAATCATCAAGAAGAGAGAAATTATTTCATGACTAATTTTTATGTGGACAGACCAGGACTATTTTGGAGAAAGAAGCAAATAAAATACATGGATGAGCAAGTTAGGAATAGAGGATAACAATGTATTTTTCTATTTGAAAGGACTCATATAGGGACTGGTCATGTGTGATTGAGAAACAAAGGGGATTTAACCTACTTACATATACAGGCTTCTATATAGAGAACTTTCTTAGTATAACTTATATTCACCCCAATATCAAGTTGTGGGGGATTTTGATACCTTCCAGTTGGCAGTTGTTCAGCTGAGGCATGGAGACAAACCGCACGTTGGTTAGTATCTTGCAGTAATTGTAATTTCTAATGTTGGAAATTTTAGCTCTAATACTACGTATTAAACAGTTTAAACATTCATGTTTTCTTGCTTAAAGACAAAGTATTTCTGTTCTCCATTTTTATCAAGTATGTTTTAAGGCAGTTTTCTTTTAAGTATATCATTTGTTTTAATAGTTATTGTTTATCAAAACCAATTACTTGTTATGACAGAGCTACTTGGCATTGTCCTATTAGCTTAAGCTTCCCTTTGATATGTCCAAATAAATACTTGCTTTTCCTGAGTGGGACTCAACTACACTGTAAATCCATTGATACTAAATTATTTGTGAAGAATTAACATGCAGGGAAACCTTAATTATTCAGAATACACTTATGTTATGAAGTATAGATGATTTGTTTACTATCTTTAATGTAACTCAGTCAAAATATATGTAGATTTTTGCATAAAAGGGAAGTGTTGCTAATATCTTTTACATTACTTAATGTTACATGTAAAATTAATTTTCCTTGTTAAGAGATGTGCGAAATTTTTCATTCTTCATTTCTGTTTCTTCTCTTCAATTTCTATGAAAATGTAGATTTGATCTTTTTATAATACAAGGAGAGTAGAACAAATGTGGCAAGCAGCATTGGTTTGTGGGAAGATCTGAAAGTGCCAGCTTATCAGCTTTCAGTCTCAAGTATTTATATAATTCTTTTAACAACTAGCAGCAGATTAAGTGGCAGGAAGAATGGTTGGTCCTGACAGAGACACTTTGAGTATAACTCTTACCTCATGTAACCCACTCCAGTATTCTTGTCTAGAAAATCCCATGGACAGAGGAGGAGCCTGGTGGGCTCCAGTCCTTGGGTTGCAAAGACACGACTGAGCGACTAACACTTAACCTCATGTAAAAGCGCCCTTGCTCACAATGCTTCAAGGACGCTGATCTTTGTCTTGTTTCTTGAACAGCTGCTGATTCCTATATCGGGGCCTTGCATCTGTTTCCTTTTTCCGGAATACTCTTCTGTATAGTTCTTTTGGGTTTCTTTCAGATCTCAGTTTAAATGAGATTTCTCTTTGCACTTCCCAATATCTGAGGTACTTTATTTTCTTGTTTATTATCTGTCTAGAATATAAGCTCCTTGAAGGCAGGATCTGTGCCCAATTGATTTCTATATCCTGCCCCTAGGAGTGGCTGGTACATAGTAGGACCTTAAATATTGTTGTATGAAGGAAGGTTATATTTAAGTGATTTAAGATGAAATCATTTAAAAATATCTTGTTTCCCAATTCTCATTATAATTTAAAAGATATTATTATAAATGCTTAATCTTATAACCTCCAAGTTGTGATATTTTACTGCTCCTTGTTGTGATGAATAAATTATAAGCCATCCTGTGTTTAATTCTAGTTGGATTTGGTGGAAAAGTTTTCCACTTTCAGAAGTTTGCTGTTAGATCATTTTGTCAACTATTCCCATGTAATTACGTAGTTCATTTACAGCCTTTCCCAACAATTTACAGATAAACTTAGGTCAGTAGGGCCTCCTGTTGCTCCTTCTACCCATATGCAATTTCCGTCTGCCCACAATGTATAGTGTCCCTTCTGTAAGGTGTTCATAGTGCAGATCTCTGCTTGTGCTTTCACCTTAAGCAAGCACACAAATATAATTAGAAGAAGTAGAAAAGAGAAGAAGGGAGTAAAGTGGAAGAGGGGAGGGGATTTTGAGAATGGATGAAATGGGTTCCTAAGTGGAAGTGTGGTGGACATGGAGTTGTGCAGCCACACCCTTCAGGGGGAGAAGAAGGTAATCAGAAAGCTTTCAGCTGTCAGCTTGTTCAAGGTCAGCTTCTGGTGCAGAAAACCTCCTGCCTAAGGTTCAACCCTTTCCAGGGCAGCTCTCATCCTGCACCTGAGCAAGGCAGAGGTGTAAAAGCCCAGCCTTTTTGTTCACACTGAGAAAACCCTGATAAGTAACTACCTCCAGAGATCCCTGCCAGGTTGCCTGAGGTTTTATGAGGTCTGTATTGTAATTTGACTTCTGCCTTGCAATTCTGCTTTCCCCTCCTTCCTTTCACAGGAATGATCTCTAGTAAACATCTTGCATCCCAAACTCTTTCAGTGTCTGGTTTTAGAGAATTCTAGTTGTAACAGGGAGGTCTATGGGTCTCGTCCTTGAATTTTTCATAAAATTTATGCAAATTTGTGTGCGTGTGCATATGTGTGTGTGTGTGTATCATTCTGAGAGGGTCTACAGCTTTCATCCTATTTTTAAAGCCAGATTGAAAGCTACAGGTCATTTTTTTATCCAAGAATTAAGAAGGAAAGGCTTTCTTTTTAGTTTTTTGGGATTCAGGTTCAGACTAAATATTGTGAACTTCTAATTTTGGCTAACAACTGAGCCAGAGCTTTGTTGACTGGGGAACATTCTCTAATGACACAGCAGTATAGCACCCTGGCAGAAGCCATTGGAGCTGGTTCTCATTTGCTGCTGCAATGGCTCTTAGAAGCTCGGGAAAAGTGATGGCCCATGTTAATTGAAGTCGGTATGTTAGAGCTGCTGTTTATCAATAATGTAATCAGGAAGTGTGATGGCGATGAGGGTACCAGCATCATAGAGAAGCTTCCAGTGGTTATTTACTGTAGACGGAAGCTGATGGTGGTTGTTGTCACTCAGTCGCTCAGTCATGTCCAGCTCTTTGTAACCCCATGGACTGCAGCACACCAAGCTTCCCTGTTCTTCACCATCTCCTGGAGCTTGCTCAAACTCATGTCCATCGAGTAGGTGATGCCATCCAACCATCTCATCCTCTATGGTCCCCTTCTTCTCCTGCCTTTAGTCTTTCCCAGCATCAGGGTCTTTTCCAGTGAGTTGGCTTTTTGCATCAGGTGGGCAAAATAGATACTTTTATAAAATTGGACTGTAGTAGTGAAGAAGATGAGGAGATCCTGGAATAGTAAAACCTCGAGAGCAGTACTTAACTGCAAGGAAGGTATATTAGTTTTCTGTTGCTTCCATACAAATTGACACAAATATAGCAGCTTAGAGCAACACCTGTTTATTATTTCATAGTTCTATAAGTCAGAAGTAGATACCATGTGTCACACTGAACTGCTTCTCTGCTTCAGTTTTCACCAGACTCAAATCAAAATATTGGCAGGACTGCATCCTTTCTGGGGACTCTAGGGATGAATGCTTCCATGCTCATTCAAGATGTTGGCTGAGTTCAGTTACTTGGAGTTGTAGGGCAGTGGTCCCATTTGCTTGCTTGCTCTTGGCCACAAACTTGTATCTGCTTAATCTCTGTTGTTTCTGTAGTTATATATATGTGTATTTTCTCTCTTTTGGGTTTTTCTTTTTGTGTGTATGTATTTTCTAAATTGATCTTTGTCGTACTTTGCTTTCTGTTTCCTTAATTTGTACTCTTTATTTCCTTTCTTTTGGTTATCTATTGTTACTTTCCTAATATCGTAATATGAACTAAGAGTGTGTTCATGTGAACACTTCACTCATTAATTTACAGATTTTTTTTCTAAGACTTACAATCAAGCTATATGGTTTTTCTCAGAACACTTTTTGTGTGGTATCATGTAGACTTTGAGATAGTGTTTTAACTATCATTCGTCTATAAGTATTTTAAATTTCCCTTAGCAATTTCTTTTTTATTCTTTAATTGGAAATTCTTTTTAAAAATTTGAAATATGGACTTTAAAGAAGTTATCTGTTTGTTTTTTAATTCCAAAGTGTAGTTAAAAAGTTACGTATGATATTTGCTCTTAGAAATTTTTGTAATTTATCTTATGTATACATTTACTCAGTATACAATTACTTTTGTAATTTTTTATGTGTACTTGATATGCACTCTCTAATTGTTGGATGAAAAAAATCCATGTGTTCTATATGTCATTCATTGTATTATCCACTCGTGTGTATATGCTTGCCTGATCAATAATGTAGAGAGGTGTGTAGAAATCTGTTGCAATGTAAGATTAGTAAATTTCAGATTATTTTATTTTTGTTTAATATATATTTTATTAGATGCATGTACTTTTAGAATTACTGTTCTTCTTATACACGTAGCTTTAAAAAAATCATTATTAGTGATCCTTTCTGTCCTAATTGGTTTCTTTTACTTTTAATGTTTATCTGACAACGGTTACAATTAAACTTCTTTTCATTAACATTTGATCAGTATATCCTTTTCTTCCTTTCAGAACATTAGATGTCCTTATGCTTTTGATGTATCTTTTATAACAGCCATTAGTTGAACTTTTTCTTTACCTTAACATCTTTCTCCTTTAGCATATAATTGTGACTTTTAAAATTTGTCTTGCTTGTCTTTTTTTCCTCTTTTCTTGCCTTTAAAAAAGAAGTGTCTTTAACCTGGAGTCTCACTAACAGAGCTGTTAAACTTTGGATGTTTTCCCTCAATTTAATCTCTAAAAAAGGGTTTTCAGCCTACTTCTAATTTGTGTGTGTTTTATAATGAGTGAAGTTGAGGCTCTTATTTCAAAACCATTTGCTTCTCTGTTACTATGTAACATTTTTCATATATTCTACACCACACTTCCTTTTTTGGTGAGTAGTTGATCTTTTTACTGATTTCTGGGAGCTTTTTATATGTTAGGAACTATAAACTGTGTAGATTTGTGTTATAGACATTTTTACAAGATTATAATTTAGATTTTTTTTGTTTTTCTAATTTTATTTTTATTATATTATTGATCTTACTATTTCTTTTAAGACTTCTTAATTCAGTATTTTACTCAAGTTTTGATCGATTTGTTATTTATCCTCATATGTAGTATGGGTTGTGGACTCTACATTTGATCAGTATATCCTTTTTTTTCATAGCTGGTTATTTAGTTGTTCCATACTCTTCAGAGCATTAGATGTCCTTATGCTTTATGATCTAATTGACATTTACTTACAGAACACTGCACTTAAGATGTTGTTGTTCAGTTGCTAACTCGTGTCTAGCTCTTTGTGACCCCATAGCCTGCAGCATGTCAGGCTTTCCTGTCCTTTACCATCTCCTGGAGCTTGCTCAAACTCATGTCCATTGAATCAGTGATGCCATCCAACCATCTCCTCTGTCATCCCTTTCTCTTCCTGCCTTCAGTCTTTCCCAGCATCAGGGCCTTTTCTAATGTTGCAGCTCTTTGCATCAGGTCACCAAAGTATTGGAGCTTCATTTTCAGCATCAGTCCTTTTAATGAATATTCAGGATTGGTTTCCTTTAGGATTGACTGGTTTGATCTCTTTGCAGTCCAAGGGACTCTCAAGAGTCTTCTCCAACACCACAGTTCAACAGCATCAATTCTCCGGCATTCTTTATGGTCCAACTCTTACATCCATACATGACTACTGGAAAAACTGTAGCTTTGATTATGGGGACTTTTATATGTATTAATTTTTTAACCCATGTCTCTTACCACATTCTCTTATTGTTCATAAGTTTTCTACTGCTTTTTTCAATTTTTAAACTATGCACTTTATTAAACTATGCAATAACATATTCCAATATTTATAGCTCCAATTTCTTTCATTTTGCTAGCGATGTTGACTAGTATTCCAATATGATGGTAAATGGTGATAATAGACTTTCTTGTCTTATTTCTAACTTAGCACATTAGAGTGGTATGTTCTGCCTTTCACGGTACTCCTCCACCTTCAAAAAGTATATTTTCACAAACTCATTTCCACCAGTGAACGGTCTTGCCACATTTTGTGCTTTTCTTCCTACTGCATGACAGCTGCTTTTGACAGCTTACCACGTGTATTTATAGTTGTTCTATACCATCATTGATTACTCTAGCCTTTTCTTATTAGTTTGTAGTACCTACTGACTCTATTAGAGCTTCTCCAGTGGCTTAGGGGGTAAAGAATCTGCCTGCAATGCAGGAGACACAGGAGATGTGAGCTTGACCCCTGGGTGGGGAAGATCCTCTGGAGAAGTAAATGGCAATCCACTCTAGTATTCTTGCCCGGGAAATCCCATGAATAGAGGAGCCTGGTAGGTTATAGGCCACGGGGTCTCAAAGAGTCAGACATGACTGATCAACTAAGCGTGCACTGCCTATATTTGTCTCCTACTTTTACTAAAAATAAGGTGCCGTTTTCATTATCCTTGATGTTGCATGATTTCCAATAGGAGGAAGAGAATGTTCCATGAACATTAAAGTTCTAGTCAGAAGTTTCTAACAGACTTGCGAGCATCCTTAATTAAACCACAGCTCCATTTTTCTTGTTCTCTGTATAGAATTGAAATATTTAGAGTTGTTGAGATTTGAGTACTCTTAGTCCTTTCTTGGAGTACTGGCTGTTGTATAACCAGCTACTTGAAGCAAACATTTTTGGTACAAAGTATTCTAAATCTCAGCAGTGTATTTTTTGCCAAAATCACCTTTGTATTTTCAAGGCAATAATGCTCCATTATCTTCTAGCTTTCTAGTGTTGCTCTGATGAATTCTGATTCTTTATCCTTTGTTCGAAACACTTTTTTTCCCCCCTGCAAAAAAGCCTTTAGGCTTATTTTGTGAGTCTCTTTTTATATGTTTTGCTGCACACATTGGTGGTGGGATTCTTCTGATATGGGTCTTGTCCTGGAGTCTTTTCTTTTTTTTTAACATTTATATTTGTCTGTGCTGGGTCTTAGTTGTGGCATTTGGGACCTTTAGTTGCTGCATGTGGAATCTAGTACCCTGACCAGGGTTAGAACCGAGGCCACCTGCATTGGGAGCACAGTCTTAGCCACTAGACCACCAGGGAAGTCCCTTTCTTGGAGTTCTGAATAATGTTCTTTAGTCATTTATATGATTTCTTCCTATTTGTCTTTCTTCTCTTCAATACCCCAGTTATTGGGATATTGGACATCTTGGATAGGTCCTCTAAATTTTCTCTTCTAATTTAAAATTTTATTCTCCCTTTTTGAGGAATTTTGGTTTTTACTGTCATATTTTTAATTTCAAAAGGTTCTTATTCTGCTACATTTTTTTTTTTAGTAGCATCTGTTCATGTCTCATGGATGCAGTATCTTATCTTTCTAAGGATTTTAATAAGATAGGTTTCATATCAAGGTTTTTTTCTAATGTATGTCTCCCTTTCCTCCAAGTTTGCGATTAATTTTGTTTTGACTTCTGTCTTTCACAACAGAGAGTTTCAGATGTCTTGTAATATTAGCCTCTTTGCTTATTTTAAGAGTGGAAAATTGAAAGATGATAACTGTGCATGGATAAGAGTTGATCACTGATAAATGATCTGCTGTGCTGTTTTGTAATAGAATTCCATTTGATGTTAATGAGATCATTTCTTATACTAGGTCAGTTATAGGAAGGTTTTTTCCCCAACTTCCTGGTTCTGGAGTGAAGAAGGAGAAGAAAATTAGAGGTCCGAAAGTTTAGTGTATCAACTTTTGGTTAATCCTCCTTACGTTTTCAGTATACTTTTATAGCACTCTTATCCGTTTTAGAAAACGGACCTCTAATCTTCTTCATGGCCGAGAAAAAAAGGACATTTGCCCTGATATGTAAAGTACAGAAAGTGAAAGTGAAGTTGCTCAGTCCTGTCCGACTCTTTGCGACCCCATGGGCTGTAGCCTACCGGGCTCCTCTGTCCATGGGATTTTCCAGGCAATAGTACTGGAGTGGATTGCCATTTCCTTCTCCAGGGGATCTTCCTGACCCAGGGATCGAACCTGGGTCTCCCGCATTGTAGACAGACGCTTTACCGTCTGAGCCACTAGGGAAGTCCCATAAAGTACAGGGAGGGATCTTAAGCAGACTTTTATGCGCTAGCTTCACTCTGATTCATAGAGATTCCCAATGCTATCTAGTTTGATGCCTTCTGGGAGTATGGCAGTGTAAATTTGATAACCTTCAGTTTCCTTCTACCTTTCTCCACTGCTATTTGATTTAACTTCCTTGGGTCTGTTGAGCTCCTTGGGTCCATTCTGTTTTATAGTGTCCAAAATTTTGCCACCATTGTTTTCTTTTCTGGAATTTTTGTCCTTGAGAATAGTTTTAGTGGCGTTCAGAATGAATCAGAAGTTTATCTAAGTATACAGTTCCTTTTTCTTTTTTCTGAATGTATGACACATGTTTTGAATTGCTGCTTTTTCTTATTTTGGTCTACTAATTTAGATGGAAAACTATTGCATTATATAGTTTTCTAGTGAGATATTCATTTATCAGGATTGAGATTTTTAAGAGGTATATAAAAGGATTTTCCACATTGTTACATATAATGTTCATTTGAAGTATGTAAAGGAAATAATGACAATTGTATATTATATGTAATGTATGAAAATAGTGTAATTTGATTCTTCACATTTTATAGAGTTCACTTGATACTTCAGTTTTTATCACTTATCAAAGGCCCATGTACTTTATGGGAGACTAGGTTCTTCTTTACCTTCAGTGACTGAATTTGAATTAGTCTAAGCTAATCATCATTATTTCATTCCTTTTGATTGATTTAGTAATGACTGGCCAATGACACTTGAAATTTATTTGGGAGGTTTTTCTTTTCTTATTTTTATGATACATAAGAAAGAGATAGCCTTTCTCCTTTGGACCTTAGATAAAATGATACTTACAACTATTGCAGCTATCTTGGGGCATTAAAGGACAAAAGTCATCCTGCTGAGGATGGCGTGGAGAAAACATGAAAACAACCGATGTCAGTGATGATGATGTTGAGTCATAAATTAACTAACTCTGGAGCACTGCTCTAGTTCTGGTACTTTTAATGTGAGATGGTAATTCTTCTAATTGTCTTTAAAAGTAATCAAACTAACCATTATTCTTAGCAAGTTAGAAAAAAAAATCCTAAATAAATAAACATTCTAAAGTTCAAATTACATAAATGTTAAAACTGCAGGTTTCTGAGAAGTTAGTAGCCCGCCCCCCCCCCCCCCACTAAAACAAGCCAAATTGGGAATTTATATTGTATTCTTTCATTATTACTATTTTTGCCCATAGCTTGTGTAACTCTGACATTTTAGTTATTTGGTAAAACTGGTAATTTTATTCTTTTGTTTTGGTGTGATTCAGGTTGACATGACATTTTAATAAATCTGGCTCCTAGGACTGATTAAAGGAACAACTTATTTGTTGAAATATGTACATTTTTCTTCATGAAATTAAAAAAAAAAATTGTGATTTGCCTTGCCAAAGCTTTGGGATTCTATGTTTTTGATACTGGTGTTACATTTTTAATTAATACTTAAATGCAAAAGGTGACGGTCTAAAGGATTGTTTTGTTAGTGACTTATCCTTAAAAGCAAGTGGCATTTGGTTTTATTTTACAATAGAATTTAATCCTACATGTTTTTTGTTAAAGTAATGTTACCAAAAAATCTCTTATTGAACTATTTGTGGTGAGCTTTTTAAGGATGTTTAAGATTTCACATGCAGTTTAACTGATCACAGATGAAGTTGTAAATTAATACCTCATGAGTGTATTTGACTGCAGGGCATTGTTTGTGAATCAAAACTCCTTTGTTCCTGTAAACTGTGAAGGAGGTTTAAGCATATGGGTTAAAACTGCATGGTGATACCAGTGTACTTATGAAAAGACACTGTAGTTGGATCATTTAAAATGTACTAAAATATTATGAATATTATGAATAGCCATAAATTGTAATAAGTACCTTAAGCTTTTAAGGGTCGTAAGATTTAGTTTTATTCCTTTGTTGGATTTTACCACCTTAATAATAAATTGCTTTGTTGTTTTTAAAGCTGTGCTATGTGCTAAGTCACTTCAGTCATGTCTGACTCTTTGTGACCCCATGGACTGTGGCCTGCCAGGATCCTCTGTCCATGAGGGTTCTCCAGGCAAGAATACTGGAGTGGTTTGCCGTTTCCCCCTCCAGGGGATCTTCCCGACTCAAGTATCGAACCTGGGTCTCTACGTCTCGTGCATTGGCAGGCGGGTTCTGTACCACTAGTGCCACCCGGGAAGCCCCTTTTAAAGCTGTACATAGTGATAAGAATAGCCTTTGATACAGTGTGGTGGTAAGAACAGCTGAAGTTTCTTAGAAAACATGTATTTTTACAAAAGTGTTCACAGCTTTATCAAATAAACGTGGCAAGTTTTTTCTTCTTTTCATTTAAGTCATAGTCTTAATAAAACCTGTAGAATGAATAATTGTTCATTGATATTTTCTAGTATAAGATTATTAAGTAAACATTTTTAGTGTAAAGTCAATTTTTTTTTTTGCTCTGTTTCTGTTTTATAGTATATGTTAGCCACCTGATGTAGAATGAACTTTTCTGATTGTGACAAACTGTCAAATATCTATTGAAAAAAATTAGAAAATAGGGACTTCTTCTGGAAGGCAGTGATAGGTTAGAGGAAGCAGGAAGAAGCTTTATTTAACATTTTAAGTGAATAACGCAAAGGGAAGCTTTTGGGGTTCTGATCTGCGTCACCTTTTTAGACTCCTTCATTCTTTTTTTTTTTTTAATTTTATTTTATTTTTAAACTTTACAATATTGTATTAGTTTTGCCAAATATCGAAATGAATCTGCCACAGGTATACATTTGTTCCCCATCCTTATTCTTCATTTATTTTTTTTTTTTTAAATTCTTTAAAGACGTTGGTATCTGTTTTACAAATATTCTCTTTCTTACTGTCTTCTTAGTTCTGCTGTGCATGAGTAGCAGTCACACAGTTCATTAAACTCCTCTGTTATAACTACCTTTATGTTCATTTCACTTGAGCAACCCTCTTTTCACATTCTGAACCTGCTCAATCCCCAGAACTGTTTTATACAAAATAATCTGTGTTTTCCTTTTTAGCTTCTTCATATTTTCACCTTATTCTCTTTATCTAGCCTGAGTGGCATGGACAGTTAGTTCAACTACCTCTTACCATGATCTTCAACTTTCTGTTCCCTTTGACCAAGCCAGTATCTAAACCTTTGTTAATTTAATTTTATGCCTTGTTTTTTGACGTTTTTTTTTTTAATCACAATTAACTTATTTTGTCATACTGTACATTTTCAGCCATCTTTGATCCTACTGCTTAAGCCTTCGTAAGCAAGTTATTCACTACTTGTTGTTAGCAAGTTGTTGTTCAGCACTAGCAAACTGTTCTTATTACCATCTGAAATGGATCTAAAATTTCTCCTTCTTTGCTACTTTCATGTTTATTGCCCATATCGTCTCTTGGATTAAGTACTGTAGCCCTGTCATCTCTGGTTTTATTTCTGCAGTGGTTCTTGCTTTCCACTTTTTCTCTCTCAACAATATATGAGAGATTAGATATTCATCTAACCCTTTCCCCCTAAATTACGAGTCACCCATCAGTTGTTGTTTTGTTTAGTTGCTAAGTTGTGTCCGACTCTTTGGGACCCCATGCACTGTGGCCCACCAGGCTCCTCTGTCCATGGGATTTCCCAGGCAAGAGTACTGGAGTGGGTTGCCATTTGCTTCTTCAGGGGATCCAGGGAATCTGCATTGGCAGGGAGATTCTTCATTGCCGAGCCACCAAGGAGGCCGTCCCTTCAGTAGTAATTCTCATTTGAGGTGCCGAATCGTCTATGTCTCAGTGGCATGTTTATTTGATTTTGAAAACACCTTAAAAATGATTCTCTTCTTCTGAGGTCCTAAAGTGTCTATTGCAGAAATTCCTTAATTCTGTAATCTGTAGTGCTACAGGAACTGTCTTTTTGAAACATGGTTTTGTTTATTTGGTTGGTTGGTTTGTTTTTTTTGGAGCTGCACTATGGCTTGTGGAATCTTAGTTCCCCAACCAGGGATTGAACCCAGGTACCAGCAGTGAAAGTGCTGAGTCCTAACCACTGGACTGCCAGGGAACTCCCTGAAACATGGATTTAACTCACTTTGCAAATGTACAGTCACTTTTTTTTTTTTGGCCATGCAATATTAGTTGCTGGAATAAGGCTAAGGTGTTTGCCTTTGAAAGAAATATTAATGTCACAGTACATCTATCATTTAGTGGAACTTTTATTAAGTGCCAGCTACTTCTTGAACTTGTCTTTATAATAGTCCTTCAGTGTAGATACTGTTAGTCACTCTGTAGATGAGCAAACTGAGTCCCAGTGAACTCTGAGTAATAAACACGTGATAAATGTTATGATAAGTACTTGAAAAATTACCTCTGAGAGCTTTGAGGTGGGATATGTTGGTTAAAAGGATTAGAAGATCAACGATTAAGATTGACTGCAATAGAGATGATGATGTTAGTATGAAGTTAGATAAAGAAACTGATAAATAGGAAGGTGTGTGGGTGGCATGGTTGTATTGTGAACAGCCTTTGCAAAAAACATGCAGAGACTTGAGAAAGCATTTTATGGATACACCACAGTATGACTGAAACATAGGACATGAGTGAGGGACCTGAGAGTGAGTTAGCAGATAAAAGATGTTAAATGCAACCTGGTTTATATATGTTTAAATACCCTGCTAAAACGTTTAGATTTGTTTTCAGTAGGTGATGGGAATAATTTTAAATAGGAGAGTTAATTGATTAAACAGTGTGAGAATGGATTGAAGGAAGGCCTTTCTGCAATCGTAAAGACATGTCAGACTGTTGGAATATCCTAAATACTAAATATGGAGGCCCTGCGCCCTGCATGTCCCAATGAGATTGAAGGGAATAGAGGTGGAATTTAAAGCCTGTTTGGAAGCTGAAATCAACAGACTTGATGTAAAAACTGAGAGGAGTGATTTCTCAGGTTATATTCAGTGTGGGAGAGCGGTTGTGTCAGTCTAAGATAAAGCATGTTAATAATATATAGTATGTAATGTAGACATGCTTAAGGCATTAATAGGCTCTGAATAAATATTTGTGTAAGCTGCTTCCTAAATAGCCTTCTAGTTTTTTTTATTGGAGTGTGTTCTTTAAACATCTGAACAACTGTGACCATTGAGACCCTTTCATTTATCAAGCCTTAACTAAATATCTAGGGCCCAGTGATACTGTGGTTCCTGTGGGGTGTGGGGGCTCCAATAGAAGTTCTGGGACTTGTCCATCTAGTTGAATTTCTTGAATTTAAACAACTTATGAACTTCCAGTTTTCATTTTCTCCAGTACTGGAAGCAGACTTTTTTTTACTTGTGATCATATAAATCAATATTATGGTTTAAAAAAACAGTGACCGTAATATATAGAAGCAAACTTTTAAAATTTAACTACAAAGACATTTACCTGAAGGTCTCATTGTTTTTTGTTTTTTTTTTTTTTTACCAAAATTTATACATTATTAAAATACAGTGAAGATGAGCTGTATTAACATCTATCTCCTTACATACGTCTAGAATGGAACCTTGATAACTAGTGTAGTAGAAAGTAGGATCTAAAATGGGCAACAGTGTTACTTTACTTTTCTTTATTAATACTCATAGAAGTTAGTTGGCCTTAAACTATTTAAGAGTTTATTTATATGAAAAGCAAGTAATGTTTTGTAAGCATCACAAGTGATGAGGTGGGGGGTACTTTGAAAATTATATCAATATGTAGAAAATGAAAATATCAGAATGAACCAGTTTACACTTCATTGTTGAATTGAGTCCTAACGTTGTGGATTAATTTCTGGATTAAACTTTATTACAACTCAAACATGCTTCACACACGTACATACACAGATACACACATACTCATTCTCCCTGTCTCTCAATACATGTACATTCACCGAAGTCTTATAGCTACTTTTTTATGACACTCTGCTTTACACATAGTAGGCATTTGATATACTTGTTGAATTGAACTAAATACTATTTGTCAAAGCTGTGTGAAGATTAAGCCTAAGTAAAAATGTCAATTGAACCATGATGAAAGTTAAAATTACATAAAATATACTCTTAAACAGTAATGATTCTTTCTGATTGTTGAGAATTTGGAAAATACGTAAAAATACAACAAAAATATAAAGATCGTCAGTAATTCCACATGAATAGAGTACTTATGTTGCCATTTTGTATTTTCTTTCAACTAATTTTTCTGTGAAAATGGCACTATGAACTTCCACTTAAAAAAAATAAATCATGGGGCTGATATTTACAGTATGGGGAACATAGCCAATAATAATATAATATGTAACATAGCCAATATATAATATAATAATATTATAAAAGATGGTAACTAAACTTACTGGAGTGATAATTTTTAATGTATAGAAATGTTGAATCACTGTGTTGTGTATCAGGAATTAATGTAGTGTTGTAGGTTACTTGTACTGTAAAAAAACAAATGAACAAGCAGAAAAAGAGATCAGATTTATTGCAGGTGGGTATAGGAAGAGGATGTTGGAGAGGGAGAATTGGATAAAAATAGCCAAAAAATATAAACTTCTAGTTATAAGATAAATAAGTACTAAGGGTATAATGTATAATATGATTAATATAATTAAAACTGCTATATGTTACATATGGAAGTTATTAAGAGAGTATATCCTAAGAGTTTTCATCACAAGAAAAAATATTTTTTTAATTCGTATCTATATGAGAAGATAGTTACTAACTTATTGTGTCAATTCCTTATGCTATGCACCTTAAATTTATACAGTGCTGTTTGTCGTTTGTATCTCAGTAAAGCTGGGAGAAAAAAAATGGTACTACAGTTTTGAAAGAGAGGAGTACTTCAGGGAAGTTACTATCTACTTACTTTCTTACATTGGTGCTTTTCAAAAAAGATGACTCTGAAGTTTTCTGCTGTAGTGAATTTTATTTTGATGCTTAAAAAAAAAAACTCTCCCCTTCACCTAAAATAAAGGAAATAAAGTTCTCCTTCCTGGAAGAAGGAGAGAAGATGGAATATATATATGTCATCATACATGTGAAAATTGACGCATTTCTGTAAATACATGGGCAGTTAGTAGTTTACTCTTTCTTGATACTTTTACATTCTATTAGGGTTCTTGGCTACATGTGACAGGAAACTTAACTAGCACTAGCTTAGTCTAGAAAAGGAACTTAGCAACTTAAGTCGCTAAAACTGCATACACACAAAAGTATATGGGTACAAGTTGGGCCTTAGGAATGACTAAATTTACGGAGTCAAAAGCTGTCAGATTTTTCTTCAGTTTTCTCCAAGAGTTACCTTCAGGATTTTGCTTCCGTTTGTTAGACTTTTCTTTTCTTACTTTGACTTACTGTGTGTGTTATGGTCTTCTGCTAGCTTTCCTTCTTGTTTGTTTGAAAAGTTATCAGTACTCTTGATTAGTAATTGCAGATACTGTTTTTACATTTTTATTTTATTTTATATGTAAAACAAATATCCAGAAAAATAATTTGGTTTCATAGTTTTGTAAGATTTATGGTGTGTTTCATTATTTGTCCTCAGAAGAGTAATTTCAAATGAAATAACCATGACTGGAATCTCATTTGTTTAATTTGTGAAAAAGCCTTTGAATTTACCCTAGGGACCTGCTTATAAATTTTAGTATTTGTGGCATTAGTATTCATATTCTGAGGTGTTAAAAGTGCTTTTATGAAAGAAGTTAACTGTTTTACTTAAAGAATGTCTTTTTCCCTTTTTTTTTTGGTAATTTGCAGTGTTTTCTCCATTTTTGCTGAATGCTTTTTTAAAAAAAGACACTTCACATTGTTTCAGGTTTTTCTTCTTGCTGATCAACTAATGTGCTAAATGTGTTTTGTTAAGGTGACCCTTTAAGATTGCCCTTATAGACTAAGGAGAGGCACTGAATTTTCCAGTGTTGAAGAGGTTATATTTAGCTGTTGGTATTTCAAGTTGGAACACTTCATTCTACTTTGCCTTTAGTTAATGAGTCATCTGGAGAAAATGGGCGGTCTCTTGCTTTTAGGAAGAGTCTGTAGCAAATAATAATAATGAGTTAAACCCTGTGGGAGATTTTCTGCCAAATTACAAACTTAAAATGGAAAATGTTTTGTAATACATTTTATTGTCCATATGTAAGATATAAGCTAAAGAATATATAAGCATTTTGCTCATTATTATCTTCAGCTGATAAAAATAAAAAATAATCCTGATGTTCCATATAGCAGAAAGAAAGGTGTGTTTTTTTTCCTTTTTACCAAAGCGTTATATAGATTATTATCAGTTATAGGCACATGGGAAGCCAGATTAGCTCTGAAATTCTTTGATATACAGGATATATTACAGTGGTCAAACAAGTACTTGTTAGTAATTGAGGAAACTATTGTGATTATTGATGTACTTATTTTTTTTTCAAATCTTATATCTGCTTAGTTTTTTCCACACTTAAAAATTGTGGTAAAATGCATATAATATAAAATTTGCCATCTTAGCCATTTTTAAGTGTACAGTGGTGTTGAATATAGTTGTTCAGTCATTACCACCATCCATTTCATCTTATAAAATTGAGTCTCTATGCCCATTAAACATATGCCCATTAACTCCTGTTTTTCCCTTTCCCTAGCCTCTGGCAACTACCATTCTACTTTTTGACTCTATGGTTTTGATTACCTCTAAGTACCTCATAGAAATGGAATTATATAGTATATATTTTTTTTATGACTGGCTTCTTTCTTGTTCTTGAGATTTAATTACATTGTAGTATCAGATAGTCCATTGTGCTTATATTTCACATTTTGCTTATGCATTATCTATTGATGGATACTTGAATTATTTCCACATTTTAGCTGTTATAAATAATGCTGCAATGAAAATGGATGTGCAAATATCTCTTTGGTATCAGTTGTTTTGGTCATAAAGACAGAACAAAAATACATACCCAGAAGTAGAATTGATGAAATATATTGTAATTCTGCTTTTATTTTTTGTGAAATCCTATACTGTTTTCCACTGTGTGTCTGTACCATTTTACATTCCCACCAACAAGTGTACAAGGGCTCCAACTTCTCTCTGTTCTGGTCAAACAGTTACTATTTTCTTTTTTTTTGATAGTAGCTTTCCTAATAATAATAATAATTGCTAATAATATTTCCTAATAGTAAGTTTGAGGTAGTATAATTCTGATTTGCATGTATCTAATGATACTGATGTTGAACATCTTTTCTTGTGCTTTTTGGTCTTTTTTTTTTTTTGAGAATCATTTATTCAGGTCCTTTGCCCATTTTTGAATCATGCTGTTTGGTTTTCCTTATTAGGAGTTCTGTATAAATTCTAGGTCTTAATCTTTTATCAGATACATGAGTTGCAAATATTTCTTCCCATTTTGTGGGTTGTCTTTTTCTTCTGTTGATATTTTCTTTTGACGCACAAAAGTTTTTCATTTTCATGAAGTCTGTCTATTTTTGCCTGCTCTTTCAGTGTCATATCCAAGAAGTCATTGCCTGATACACTATCATCAAAGTTTTTCCCTGTGTTTTCTTCTAAGACTTCACAGTTTTAGTTCTTAAATTTAGGTCTTTGATCAATTTTGAGTTAGTTACATATATAGAGAGAGTTAGATGGAGAAGGCAATGACACCCCACTCCAGGACTCTTGCCTGGAAAATCCCATGGATGGAGGAGCCTGGTGGGCTCCAGTCCATGGGGTCACTAAGAGTTGGGCGTGACTGATCGACTTCACTTTCACTTTTCACTTTCATGCATTAGAGAAGGAAATGGCAACCCACTCCAGTGTTCTTGCCTGGAGAATCCCAGGGACAGAGGAGCCTAGTGGGCTGCCGTCTATGGGGTCACACAGAGTCGGACACGACTGAAGTGATTTAGCAGCAGCAGCAACAGCGGAGAGTTAGATGAATGTCCAACTTCATTGTGTTGCATGTAGATATCCAGTTTTCCTAGCACAATTGGTTGAAAAGACTGTTCTTTTGTTCATTAAATGATGTAGGCATTCTTGTCAAAAATCATTGACCATATATGCAAGAATTCATTTCTGGACTGTTTATTGTATTCTGTTGGTCTATATTTCTGTCTTTAAGCGAGTTCATACTATTTGATAATTGTAGTTTTGTAGGAAGTTTTGAAATCAGGAAATACGAGTCCTTTATCTTTGTTCTCTTCAAGACTGTTTTGGCTGTTTGGGTTCACTTAAGATCCCACATGAATTTTTAAGGTATGTTTCTTTATTTCTGAAAAAAAAGGTCATTAGGATTTTTGATATGTGCTAAATTTTTATAGTTTTCTTTGTTACCTCATATTTGGTTTAGTATGACAGCTTTGCAATATTAGAAACTCCTTGAGAGAGTAGCAAAGGATATGGAAGATACTGATTCTAATTTTGGTTACCTTTATGTTATGCATGTCACAATATTTGCATACTTTAATTTTCTCATCTGTGGAATATTTTGTTTCTCATGACTTTTCTTGCAGGAGTGAAAGGAGATAGCATGGGATAAAGAAGAGCTTATCTTTTGGTTCTGCCTTAGTAAAGCCTGCATTTTGGTTTTTGATATGTACAACCCTGTACATGGCAGTCAAGCTATAGGACAGTTTCTACCTGAAAAGAAACTGGAAAGATGGCAACTGCTGTAAAGTCTCTATACTTTTTTCTGGATCTCATGGATCATTTCTTTGCAGTGAAGTAGAATGTCTTGTGGCATAGCTCGTATCCTAAACTCAGCATATCCAAAATCGAACTCTTAATCTTTCTCCAAAACCTGTGCCACCTATAGCCTTCTTTTTTTCACTTTATGACAACTTTTTCCATTTTTTTGGGACTGCATTATTCTTGATTCTTATCTTTTTCTGATGGCACATATCCAATACTTTGCAAATCTTACTGGACCACTTTGAAATACATCCTGAGTCTAGTCAGTTTTTAACCGTTGATACCACAATTGTCATATGTCCCTTGCTTTAGGCCACCATCATTCTTTGCCTTGGTTACTGCAGTAGCCTCTATCAGTTTTGCTTTTTCTACCCTTCTCACCTTCATTATATTCTTAGCAGGGCAGGATGTGTTGAATTTTTAAAAACATCAAGTCAGATCATGATGCTCTGATAAAAAATAAGGTATAGAAATCAAAAAGAAAGGAAACTATAGTTTGTAGGTGAAATGACTCTGTTTTTGTAAAACTCAAAAAATACCAACAAACAAATATTTAGAAACATTTACTTGGTAAGAATTTACTTAGTGGAGGTGATGGAATTTCAATTGAGCTATTTCAAATCCTAAAAGATGATGCTGTGAAAGTGCTACACTCAGTATGCCAGGAAATTTGGAAAACTCAGCAGTAGCCGCAGGACTGGAAAAGGTCATTTTCATTCCAATCCCAAAGAAAGGCAATGCCAAAGAATGTTCAAACTACCGTGCAATTGCACTCATCTCACATGCTAATAAAGTAATGCTCAAAATTCTCCAAGCCAGGCTTTAGCAATATGCGAACCATGAAATTCCCGATGTTAAAGCTGGATTTAGAAAAGGCAGAGGAATCAGAGATCAAATTGCCAACATCCGCTGGGTCATCGAAAAAGCAAGAGTTCCAGAAAACATCTACTTCTGCTTTACTGACTATGTCAAAGCCTTTGATGTGTGGATCACAACAAACTCTGGAAAATTCTTCAAGAGATGGGAATACCAGAGCACCTGACCTGCCTCCTGAGAAATCTGTATGCAGATCAGGAAGCAACAGTTAGAACTGGACATGGAACAACAGACTGGTTCCAAATCAAAAAGGAGTACGTCAAGGCTGTATATTGTCACTCTGCTTATTTAACTTATATGCAGAGTACATCATGAGAAATGCTGGACTGGAAGAAACACAAGCTGGAATCAAGATTGCCGGGAGAAATACAAGTAACTTCAGATATGCGTATGATACCACCCTTATGGCAGAAAGCAAAGAAGAACTGAAGAGCCTCTTGATGAAAGTGAAAGAGGAGAGTGAAAATGTTGGCTTAAAGCTCAGCATTCAGAAAACTAAGATCATGGCATCCAGTCTCATCACTTCATGGCAAATAGATGGGGAAACAGTGGAAGCAGTGACAGATTTTTATTTTTGGGGGCTCCAAAAATCATTGCAGATGGTGACTGCAGCCATGAAATTAAAAGACGCTTGCTCCTTGGAAGAAAAGTTATAAGCAACCTAGACAGCATACTAAAAAGGAGAGACGTTACTTTGCCAACAAAGATCCATCTAGTCAAGGCTATGGGTTTTCCAGTAGTCATGTATGGATGTGAAAGTTGGACTATAAAGAAAACTGAGTGCTGAAGAATTGATGCTTTTTGAACTGTGGTGTTGGAGAAGACTCTTGAGAGTCCCTTGGACTGCAGGGATATCCAACTGGTCCATCCTAAAGGAAATCAGTCCTGAATATTCATTGGAAGGACTGATGTTGAAGCTGAAACTCCAATACTTTGGCCACCTGATGCAAAGAAGTGACTCATTTGAAAAGCCCCTGATGGTGGGAAAGATTGAAGGGAGGAGGAGAAGAGGACGACAGAAGATGAAATGGTTGGATGGCATCACTGACTCAATGGACATGAGTTTGAGTAAACTCTGGGAGTTGATGATGGATAGGGAAGCTTGGAGTGCTGCAGTCCATGGGATTGCAAAGAGTTGTACATGACTGAGCAACTGAACTGAACTTGGTAGGAGATTATAGAATTAATACACAAAAATATTTTTTATACTTTTCTTTATCAGATCAGATCAGATCAGATCAGTCGCTCAGTCGTGTCTGACTCTTTGCGACCCCACGAATTGCAGCACACCAGGCCTCCCTGTCCATCACCAACTCCCGGAGTTCACTCAGACTCACGTCCATCGAGTCAGTGATGCCATCCAGCCATCTCATCCCCTGTTGTCCCCTTCTCCTCCTGCCCGCAATCCCTCCCAGCATCAGAGTCCTTTCCAATGAGTCAACTCTTCACATGAGGTGGCCAAAGTACTGGAGTTTCAGCTTTAGCATCATTCCTTCCAAAGAAATCCCAGGGCTGATCTCCTTCAGAATGGACTGGTTGGATCTCCTTGCAGTCCAAGGGACTCTCAAGAGTCTTCTCCAACACCACAGTTCAAAAGCATCAATTTTTCAGCGCTCAGCCTTCTTCACAGTCCAAGTCTCACATGCATACATGACCACAGGAAAAACCACAGTCTTGACTAGACGAACCTTTGCTGGCAAAGTAATGTCTCTGCTTTTGAATATGCTATCTAGGTTGGTCATAACCTTCCTTCCAAGGAGTAAGCGTCTTTTAATTTCATGGCTGCAGTCATCATCTGCAGTGATTTTGGAGCCCAGAAAAATAAAGTCTGACACTGTTTCCACTGTTTCCCCATCTATTTCCCATGAAGTGGTGGGACCGGATGCCATGATCTTTGTTTTCTGAATGTTGAGCTTTAAGCCAACTTTTTCACTCTCCACTTTGACTTTCATCAAGAGGCTTTTGAGTTCCTATTCACTTTCTGCCATAAGGGTGGTGTCATCTGCATATCTGAAATTATTGATATGTCTCCCGGCAGTCTTGATTCCAGCTTGTGTTTCTTCCAGTCCAGCGTTTCTCATGATGTACTCTGCATATAAGTTAAATAAACAGGGTGACAATATACAGCCTTGACGAACTCCTTTTCCTATTTGGAACCAGTCTGTTGTTCCATGTCCAGTTCTAACTGTTGCTTCCTGACCTGCATACAAATTTCTCAAGAGGCAGATCAGGTGGTCTGGTATTCCCATCTCTTTCAGAATTTTCCACAGTTTATTGTGACCCACACAGTCAAAGGCTTTGGCATAGTCAATAAAGCAGAAATAGATGTTTTTCTGGAACTCTCTTGCTTTTTCTATGATCCAGCGGATGTTGGCAATTTGATCTCTGATTCCTCTGCCTTTTCTAAAACCAGCTTGAACATCAGGAAGTTCACGGTTCGCATATTGCTGAAACCTGGCTTGGAGAATTTTGAGCATTACTTTACTAGCGTGTGAGATGAGTGCAATTGTGCCGTAGTTTGAGCATTCTTTGGCATTGCCTTTCATTGGGATTGGAATGAAAACTGACCTTTTCCAGGTCTGTGGCCACTGCTGAGTTTTCCCAAGAACCATAAATGATAAATTGTTATTTTAGTTGCTAAGCTGTCTCTCTTTGTGACCCCATGGACTGTAGCCCATCAAGCTCCTCTGTCCATGGGATTATCCTCTCAAGAACACTAGAGTGGTTTGCTATTTCGTCCTCCAGGGGATCTTCCTGACCCAGGGATCGAATTTGTATCTCCTCCTTGGCAGGTAGGTTCTTTACCACTGAGGCACCTGGGAAACTGCAAATGATAAATTAGCAGCAACATAAACAGAATAGAACTACATACCAAGAGACTAGCACAAGTGGAGGTTCTTTCCTAGTAGCTCAGATTGTAAAGAGACTAGCACAAGTGGGGTTTATTCTAAAATGAAAGGATCATTCAGAATTAGGGAACCTTTGAATACGGTTTACCATGGTTTTTCCCTAGCTGCTTCCCAGAGGTTACTATTATTTGCTCATCAGCTCCAGACCAGCTAAACCAATGCACCGTGCTATCTGGTGGCTGAACCACACCTTGTCAAATGAAGTCTGATTCTTTACATGTTTTTCCTTCCCCTTGAATATCATATGGGCATTCTTATATCTTTTAGTTACTCTTTTATCATAGTTAATTCTTTATGTTAAAATTCTCCTGTTTAATTTTACTGTGGTTTTAATCTTTTTAGTGAACCAAACTAATGAACCATATTAGTAGATTTTTGGAGAAATTTTATATTTTTTTTTCATAGATGGCTAAAAACACATTTGCAAAACTCAACGTTTATTCTTCTTTTACTAACTTTTTATGAATTGAAATATAACACACATAGAAAAGTGTACAAATCACAAGTGTCCAGCTAAAGGAATTATCTGAGTAAACATACTTGGTTTAACTGCCATCCAGTTCTAGAAATAGAACTTGGCTAGCAGCCTAGAAGCACTCCTGTCCCAGCTCTTTGTTCCCGAAAAGTATCCACTGTCCTGACTTACAACACAGAGATTAGCTTTGCTGTTTTTGAACTTTAAATAAATGGAATCGTACGGTGTGTATTTTTCTTTCTCATACCATTCTGGCTCATCTTTATTTGTGTGATTTATCCACATCAATTCTGGTAGTACTGCTTCATTCATTTTCTTTTCTCTGTGCTATTCCACTGTATAAATCAATCTCAATTTACTTTTGTATTCTACTGTTGATAAATATTTGTGTTGTTTCTAGTTTGGCTCTGTTATAAACAATGCTAGTGGTGAACATTCTTGTATATATCTTCTAGCGTTAATGTACACACATTTCTTTTGGAATTATGTGTAGCATTGGGTCACTGAGTATGCTTGTCTTAATTTTTACTAGATACTGACAAAAAGATTTCCAAAGTTTTGTATTTCCATTAGCAGGACTGAGAATTCCAGTTTTTCTACTGTTATTTTCAGTCTTTAAAACTTTTGTTTTAGCCAGAGGGTTGTGTAAGTAGTGGTATTTCGTTACAGTTTTAATTGTATTTCCTTGACCATAATCAATAATAAGTTGAGCATTTTCTTATTTGTTTATTTACTGTATGTGTGTATACTTGTTTGTGAACTGCTGCATGTTTAAGGTCTTTTCCCAGTTTTCATTGGGTGGTGGTTAATATTTGATTGATTCATAGGAATTTTTTATATATTTATGTTATGGCTCTTTTTGGTTGGCAAATGCCTTCTGTGATTTTGAGACTTGCCTTTTCACTCTTTAAAGGTATCTTTTTGTGAATAAATGTTCTTCATTTTAATGTGGATACTCCCTTTTGGTGTTCTTCTCTTTTTGTGCTCTGTGATTTTGACTACAGTCAGTGTTATTTCATTCTTAAATGTTCTGTAGCATTCAGTGATAATGCTTTCTCAACTTGGAGTTTTCTTTGTGGGAATATTCCATTAAAAATAGATAAAGGACTTTTTATAGTTTTCTATTTATTCTTATGCCACCTTTGGTAAGATTTGTGTTTATAAGTATTCATACATTTTGTCTAAATAGTTAAATGTGTTGTTTATACAACCCATGTTCGTAATGTCTTCCTGTGATCTCTTAATTTGTATGTCATCTGTGGATTACAAAATGTACCCTTCTGCATTTCTGCTAATGGTTGTTTGTTGCTTCTAAGGGTTTATCAGTTTCATAAACCTTTTCAAAGAGCCAGCTTCGTCTTTGTTGTTGCCCTATTTGTTTTCTGTATCTACTTATTTTACCTCTTTGTTGTTTTCTTTAGGTTTAGTTTGCAGGCTTTTTGTTTGTTTTGTATTCTAGAATGGACACTTGACCATAAGAAATAATTTTTTAAAATATATGACAAAATGTTTGCCTAAAGTCAGAAGACAGTTCACGAACTGATCAAAATAATTGCCAATTAAATCAGAGTTCAAGTCCAAGTTCTTTAATATGTTAAGAGCTTCTAGAAGTCAACATGAAAAGAGCAACAATTACATATTAATAATGAGCAATGTCTGTGAGCAGATAACGGACAGAAAATTTAATATCAGTGGCACTTAAACATATGTAAGGATGTTCATCCTCTCTCCTAAGAGGAATTCAAAGTAAATGCGTTGTGAAAATTCGTACATAATTTATTGGCAAGGATATGGGAAATGGGTACTTGCATACTATGGTCGGATATAAATTGCCACAACCTTTTAAAGGAACAATTTATATTATTTATCAAAATTTTAAATGCCCTTTGACTTTTATGTATCCATACGTATATTTGTTCTCATATTACCTGTAAAACCAAAAAAAAAAAAAAAAATCCTGGAAAACATCTGTTAGTATATGTTTATTCTATAGATTAGATTGTAGCTATGCAATGTAAAGCTGTGAAACCACTGAAGGGAGGTAGTTTGAAGGTGCTGGTTGTTATGGAACAAACTCTGTGAAAGACTGTTTGCTGAAAAATGTATCTTGTTAAAGAGTTTGAGGGTGAAGTGTGGGTTTTGTGTGTGCATAGTGAATTTCTGTATTGCCTAGCTGTGTATCCTGTGTAAGGTAAATGCTAAGTGTTTGTTTTATGTCTGTGGAATTGAACTGACTTCATCTGGTATTTATTTAACACAGGATATTCAGCATTTCTCTTAGTTATTTTGTAATTTTTCACTCATATTATAAATTCATTGAAAATAGATGATACGGACCATGTTACATGCTCTTTATGTGCTCCACGCTGCCCATCATAATACACTGAATGTTGTACAGACAGTATTTTGTGAATGCAAAATAGAATTAGTTCACACACAAATATTCATTTCTTTTACATTTTCTGAACCTGGTCATGGTTGCATATGTGGTAGATGGATGGGACAGTCATTATTTAATTTTCATGTTACAGAAGAGTGAACTGAGCTCAAGTGAATAAATTATTTCTCTGAAACAAGGATTGGTAAAGCCTGGGGACCACACCTGTCCCTTCACCTGTTTTTGTATGATCCATAAGCTAAGAATGGTTTTTATATTTTTAATGACTGAGGGGGAATATTATATGACAGGAAGCTTTTATAAAGTTCAAATTTTAGTGTGCATAATTAAAGTTTATTAAGAGATATCATAAACATTTATTTCTGTATTTTCTGTGGCTGCCTTCCCGCCGCTGTGGCTGACTTGAATAGTTGCGGCAGAGATTCGATGTGGCATTCTCATTGCTTCATTCACACTGTTACTTGGCACACTGCACAGCTCAGTGATGCAGCTGTGATTCAGTAGTGTTTCAAGTGTCACACGTATTTCTGTACCATAACATTTTTTTTTTTTTTGTAACTGTTGCATATCCCATTATGACAAAACAAGAAAAGGAGAAAAAAGGGGACTTTGAAACTTACGGTTTTAAGGGAGTGTGGACTGTGAATTATTTTATTAAATTAGATGATAAAACATTGGGTTTATTATGTTCTATTAAAAGAATATATAATATATGTCACCCTTACCAGCCTAAGTATTACAGTATTCCAAATGCAGGAAAGCAACTCTCATAAAAATTAGAAATTTTAAAAAATTTCATCATAGCAGATTTTTTTCCCCACAAGTATAAAAAAGGTGAAAATGAGCTGGCTCTCAAAGTAAGGTTTGGAGTGGCTCATTTGTTAGCTAGGCAAAGAGAGCCAGTTACCAATGGTGAGCTTATTTAATTAAACTGTGTTTTATTGCAGTAAAGAAATGTGTTCAGAAAAAATAAATTTGTTTGATTATTAGCCTTTTGATGACAATAATTGTGTTAAGAATTGAGGACATTGGTAGCAACATCAGTAGTCAAATGTAAAAAAGGATAATGATTTTGAGTGGTTTTCCTGACTCTTGATGAGTCAACAGATGTTTACTGACACTGTTCAGTTGTGTATTCAAAGAGGCAATGCTGAGTTTCAAGTGACTGAAGAATTAATTAGTCTCCCTAAGAAGTGTTTGTAGAACAACTTCAGGCAAGATTATTTTCAATGAAGTTGACAACACTATTTCAGTGTAGTCTGAAGTAGAATCGAAAGATATGTTACAAGTGATGGTGATAAAAATATATGTGGAGCAGAAAAAAAGGTAGACTAATTTACAAAGTTTGTGAAAATGTAAAGTTTTTAAAGCCTATGGTTATTCTCAATTTTTATGATTACAGAATTGTGGAAAACGTTTGTAACTGCCATTTATTATTGAGCCAGAAATAATAGTGAACATAATTTGATCTCATAAAGAACTGGTTGTAGTTTTTGTAAGAAATTTGAGCTGTTTGACATAACCTAGCACCCATAAGTTTGATCATTGCAATTTTTTGAGCTTGCAGTCAAGATTAAAAGTTTTCTAGACAGGAACACACTCCTTTTACTACTCTTGAAATATTGAATGGCTTGAACATTACCTTTTGCTTCAATCTTCATATTGCTTCTTACTGATTTAATTGATAATATTTCTAATTATGAGGCAAACCAACTCTTATATGTGAAACTTAGACCATGGTAATCATTTGACAGCAACTAAGGCAGCTTGACCTGGACAAGAGAATGGCAACCCACTCTAGTCTTCTTGCCTGGAGAATTCCTTGGACAGAGGAGCCTGGCAGGCTGTAGTCCACAAGAGTCAGACACAACTGAGCAACTAACACACACACACACACACACACACACACACACACACGGCAGCTTGAATCACAAGTAATGTCAATTTGCTTTATATATGTCATTCTGTCAGAAGGTAAAGCAAGGAGTGATATCTCCATTCACACACAGACAGCAGACATATTTTCCAGGCTGGAACTATAGTTCCAACAGTATTTTTCAGACCTTGATGGAGGTGCAAAGAAGCTTCCTTATTTCAAAATCTTCTAACAGTGCGATTGAGGAGCCTCTACCTAACCTTAAGTTAGAAGTGATTGATCTATAGTGACATGCTAAAAGGCAAATACCAAGAGACTTTTGTAATAGAATTCTATAAATGCCTTATAAGTGATGAATATACTCAATTAAAATCATATGCTTGTGGATTGATATCGGTATTTGGCAGTATATCTGTGTGAAAAGACATTTTCAAAGTTGAAATATGTAAAATCTCATATAGATCAGTGTTAGCAGATGAACATTTGCAATCATTTTTGATGATGGTGAACAGTAATTTTGAACACCATTAAATGAAATGTTATTCCCCCCAAAAGAATTATGTTCTACTACTAATAGTAGACTTGAATTGCCAAAAGTTTTTTGGAAATTTGTTCTCTCTCTTATTTTATAACTACCTCAATAATACTGTTATTATGTGTTTTTCTCTTTACAGAGAAAGTTTTCTGAAGCCACTCTCCTCCTGAAGGAAAAATATATTTCTAGTTAGAAACCAGTTATGCATCGATTGTCCTTTATTCTCATTTTAGAGTTCTTGCCTTTAGAAAATACTAAAAATGTTCAAATTTGGGACAGTTTATTGCCTGTTAATATAATTTCAATCTTTGAAGTGTTGGAAATGAAATTCACCTGTAAATTATGTCAGTAGAGGACGTCTACGTTGTACTGAGTCCAGTGTTTTATTTTATTTATCTATTTTTGGCAGTTGACTTAAAGAACAATATGAGTACTTTCAAGTTAATAAGCTTCATGGACAGTTTTAGTTTAAATTCTGTGAGCAGTACATATTTTAAGATCCCATATAACATGCCTTGATGCATTTTATAATATGTATTTTGGTAAATAATTGCTTATGAAACAGGCTTTTACATTAACAGCTTAACTTCATGCAAAAGAAAAATGCACCTTCAGGATTTTAATAGAAATTAACCCATTTATTCCTTACCATAATCTTCTGAGAGTTTATTGTTATCTCATGAGAGTTGCCATCTTTGACCAAAGGAAATATTTGTTATCTGAACCCTTCACCCAATATATTTGTTAGCAATTACAAAGGATTATTGATAGTTACTTTCTGGTCTCTGATCCCTCTAAAATTAGTATATTCTCTTACAAGTAAGTCCTATGTATTTTATATTTGAGCACTAGTGTTTGTTTTTAAAGTTTTCTTTTATGGAGCATTTTTGTCCCTTGGTACTTTGCTTCCAAATTATAGTTTCTTTTTTCTTTTCTCTCTCTCTCTTTTTTTAAAGTCTGTTTATATTCAATGGGATTAAAAACACACTTCCACTTTTAGAGCAGATTTATCATCTCCCCTTCAGGCTGTTCTTTAACGTGAAGCTCTTAAAATGAATATCTTAAGATATACCCCAGATGTTTTAAACTTCAGCAAACTTGCGGTTTTCTTTATTGGAATCTCTGTTTGTAGTACTCAGAAGATGAAAGAAAACATCTCCTCAGTCTCCAAACACTTTTCATACTGGTTTTAACGTCTTGTGCTGCAAAGACATGGATAAGATAAAACTTCTATTACTGATAACTTTTTAGAATCCTTCCTTTAAAATTTAATTATCAAACTGGGAATTGCATTAACAATCATGTAAAAAATAATATTGGTCTGTTGTATGTGCTTTTCAATCAACACTGTTATGTGGTTAGTTTTTGTTTTTTATAGCTGCAGCATTTAGTAGAGCTTGAGGATGTTTTGTTTCAAGTGTTTATCCAAAATGTTGGGAAGTTTGAATTTTTTTTTAATGATGTCAATCATTTAATTCTTTTTTTTTTTTCTAGAGGATAGCCAAATTGCATATTCTGTACGAAATCAGCAACTAAAGTATTTCTCCAGTTATAAAAATAGTTGGTAACATTTATTGAGTGCTTACTGTATTCAAGGCAGTGGCATATTGCTCACGTCAGGACAAAGTAACCATGATTTGTACAAATTGAAAGATAATAAGGGGTTAATAAATGAGTACAGTAGTGTACTACATACAAACACACACACTTTTGTCATCTTAAACATGTTGTAAAGGAAGCAAGTAGGAGCACCTTATCTGATCTCTACTGTTTATAAATAAACAAATTTTTTTCTTACCAGGTAGCATCATATATAAATATTAACCTAAAGTTTATGTCTTACACTTAAATTTCTCTCGTAACAATGTTCTACATTCTCATTTGTTTTAGTTCTTCTGATTTAATTTTCCACCTCATGTCTAGGAGGTATCTGTGACATAGGCAAAATTGCCATCAATGTCAAGTTCTTCCTACAAATATTCAAGAAAAACTTAATTTTGTTAAAATGTGTACAAATTGGCAGTCTGTACCTTCTTAAAAATTCAACACCAGCAGCAGCAAAAAGACTCTTTTAATCCTTCCATAGGTCATCCATCCACTTATCCCCCTTCTTTTTTTTGGCGTGCGTGCGCGCTTGTGTGTGCCCAGTATCTGTCGGGCACTATGTTTAAATACTGCAGAATGCAAAACAGTCTCTAATACCATGCTTTACGCGTGCTGCTGCTGCTGCTGCTAAGTCGCTTCAGTCGTGTCCGACTCTGTGCGACCCCATAGATGGCAGCCCACCAGGCTCCCCCGCCCGTCCCTGGGATTCTCCAGGCAAGAACACTGGAGTAGGTTGCCATTACGCATGAGGAAACTTAATCTTGGAGAATATAAATTACTTGCCCCATCTCAGACAATTAGATGAATATGAAATTAAAGCCAGATCTGTCTATACCAGAGCCTTTACTTAAGGAATCTGTCTATCTTGATCACTTGCTATGTAAAATCCTAATTTGACCATATTGGTATCAGACTTGTCTTTTGTGTTCTTGGTAAGGAATTTCAACTATAGGTTGATATCTGCCCTCCCCACTTCTTCCTCCCTTTTAAATCTTTTCCTTTTAAATACTGATATTCCATCTGGTTCCACCCTCCGGGTTCTTCTCATTTGTCTAGGCATAGATTTCTTTGGATTTTTTTTAGCTTCTTAAGCCTATAAGAATGTGTCTTTAATCAAATTTGGGAAGTTTTAAGGTGCTATTTCTTCAAATTTTTTTCTGCACTGCATTTTTCTCTCCCTTTGATTCTTTGATAGCATAAATGCTAGATCTTCTAGTAGTATTTCATAGGTATCTGAGTATTTTCTCATTTAAAAAAAAATCATTTTTCTCTCTATTGTTCAGACTGTATTGATTGGTCTTCAAGTATAGTGAGTTTTAATTTTTCTGTTGAGTCCATCTACTACTGCTGCTGCTGCTGCTAAGTCGCTTCAGTCGTGTCTGACTCTGTGTGACCCCATAGACAGCAGCCCACCAGGCTTCCCGTCCCTGGGATTCTCCAGGCAAGAACACTGGAGTGGGTTGCCAATCCCTTCTCCAATGCACGAAAGTGAAAAGTGAAAGGGAAGTCGCTCAGTCCTGTCCAACTCTAGCGACCCCATGGACTGCAGCCTACTAGGCTCCTCCGTCCATGGGATTTTCTAGGCAAAAGTACTGGAGTGGGGTTGTTGAGTCCATCTAGTGAATTTTAAATTTTCACTTATTGAATGTTTATTTGATCTTCTTTATATCTTTTATTTCTTTGCTGAGTCGTTCCTTTTTTTCTAGATACTTAAAGAGTTCTAGTAGTTTTTGTTTTCTGGAGTTCTCCTTTCTGGTCTCCTAGCCACAGATCTGGGGCTTTATTTTCCCAGTTCTGCCTCAGACTCAGACTTGTCTTGGGCTAAGTAATAGGAAGATACAGAGAAAATATTCTCAGCTTGAATTTATATTCAAACTTATAGTTATTTGAACAATAAATTCTTAAACTCACATATATCAAATTGTTCAGTTCTAAATGTTTACTCTTTTTTATAATTCTAATCCTCTAAATTCTCCAGTGTTTCTAGTTTATGCATTCTTTCCTTTAATTCCTTGAAAATATTATAGTTACTATAAAGTCTCTTTTCTTATTTCCAGTATTTAAATCATTTTGAAACTTCTTTATTGTTTTTTTCATTTTTAGTTGTCAATCAAATTACTTTGCCTCTTTGCATAACTATCAGTTGTTCACTGTTTGCTGTTCACTTTATATAAGAGCTGTTGACCCTTCAGATTGTGTATTCTACCAGACTGTTCACCCATTTGTTTATGAGGCTGATGTGAAGTGAAAGGAGAGCTGATCACTGTAACAAGGTTAAGAATTAAATCTAGGTCAGAGTTGATTTTTGGTTTTAATAGACTTGGTCTACACTGCTTGCCTCTGTTTCTAGAGCTTGACTCTCTAAGATTCTTAATTTAGACCCCTGGGGTCTTTGTCTCAGCTATGAAACAGTCCACCAGAACGTCTCTCAGAGGTTTTTAGTTTAATTCTTTAGCTTTCTTCCCAGTACATGTTCAAAATTTGACAAATATCTCGAGTAGGAGACTGACATTTGAAATATATATATATTTTCTAAAATTTGAGTATAGTTGATCTACAATGTTAGGTTAGTTTCACCTATGCAGAGCAGTGATTTATACATATATTCTTTCCCAAATTCTTTTCTATTATAGGTTATTACAAAATGTTGAGTATAGTTCCCTGTGCTATACAGTAGGGCTTTTTGTTAGTTATCTATTATATATGTAATAGTTTATATATGATAATACCAACCTCCTAATTTATCCCCTCTCCCCTTTCCCTTTTGGTAACCCTAAATTTGTTTTCTGTGTCTGTGAGTCTATTTCTGTTTTGTAAATAAGTTCATTTGTATCTTTTTTTTTAGATTTCTTATAAAAGAATAGCATATGATATTTGTGCATCTGGCATACTTCACTTAGTATGATAATCTTTAGGTATATCCATGTTACTGCAAATAACCTTATTTCATTCTTTTTCATGGCTGTGTAATATTCCATTGTGTATTATATATAACCTTTTTTAATAAAAGTTTTCTCCAGAATTATGCCCAGGAATGGGATTGTAGTATTGTATGGTAACTCTATTTTGAGTTTTTTCAGGAACTTCCATGCTGTTCTCCGTAATGGCTGTACCGGTTTACATTAGGAAACTGATATTTTGTTTTAGACTCTTAAGTTTCCAATTTTATCACTTAGTACTATGTAATGAATAAAATTATCCAACTTTTTTTTTTAATCCCCCTCCCTTCCACCCCCATACCATTGTTCTGCTAAACCCAAAGTTTGAATTTTCAGCTTCGAGATAGAACCAGGATAGCCACACATCCTCTCCTGCTTCCCAGTAGAAGAGTGTCTATCTTTAGTTTTTATTCTCCCCTCTTCCTGTGGAGTTCATTTCTTGCCTAACATATTTTTAGTTCCTTTGCTCTTGGCCTTTGTTTTGTAAGCACGGCCAGACTGGGCAGACTTCCTGGTTTTCAGGTGATTTTGGTTAACCTCCTTAGTTTGCATTTCATTTTCAGAATTCAGCAAATGTGTTATGGGACAAACCAGCTCTATGTTTGTGGTTCCTGAATTGTCAAATTTTGTCTCTCTGGCCTAAAGCTGGTGAGTACAAATTTGGACAGGTCAGACAAACAGCTGCTGGTTCTGGCCAACTCTAAACAGTTCTCACCTCCATAGAAATTTATTCATTTGGTGATTGTTGCTTCCAAAGATCTCTTGTACCTTTAGTGATTTATAATATGTATGACTTTACTAGTTGTTGTCAGTAGAAATGCTATTTATGACTCAGAATCAAAATTTCTATGTGTTATGTTTTGATAAGAAATCTGAATGTTTGAGTGTTTCTGATAAATGACACTTTTTATAGTTGGATAGAGAAAAATGATTAATTTGTTGCTTAAATACTGTCCATATCCATATCTGTTACATATGTTTATGAAGTGTTTGTATTAAAGAAACTAAGGCCCCATTATAAACCATGTATTCTGTGATAGAAATAACAAAGCAGTAATGGATGAAAAAGAGTATTTTGTGTTTTGGAACTTTCTGTGGACATATGGGTGACACTCTTAAGTTTATCAGGAGACTGTTTGTCTCATTTTGAGAAACACTATCTTACAGTATTTCTCTTTTTCTTATATATGACTTTTTCTTGCATAGTTTAAAAGTAAATGTCAAACAGTTTTACTATTTAATGAAACTTGTACACTGGTTTAGTGAAGTTTCCTTGTATATTTTTATAAGGAGGGGATACATAATGTGTATGCTGTGCATCTGTATTTAGGAATAATTCATTTTATCTTAATCATCTTCTATACAAAGTACTTTTCAACAGTTATTTCTCGTGCAGACATCTTCATTCATCTTCAGAGTTATAAATGGGAATAATTAAAACTTTTAAACGTTTTAGAATTGAATAAAGACTTACCTAAGCAATGCATGCTTAAAACTGCTTTCTTATCAAGGAAAATAAAATTAGAGGTTAGAGAAATACCTTTAAATTACGATCCTCATGAGCTAACTTAACCCTGGTTTTGAATGACTGTTACTTTTTCCATCTTTTAAAAATATGCTTAAATATAAACACATGTGGGAAATGTTCTTTTGGCTTTTATCAAACTGACATTTAAGTGGATTTTTTTGAACCTCACTAAACATTTGTGGTAAAAGATTTCAAAGCTTTGAATCTTTCTACTGGCCTATGGATTTTTCCCCACTGTGTTATTCTATTAACATTTGGTCTTAATAAGTATAACCTGTTTAGAATTAGTGATGTTTTTTCATTTATTATTTGTTTAGATGAGAAGTTTAGGAAAGGAACTTCATCAGAACCCTACTTGGCAGTTATGAATGCTTTCTTAAGGAAGTTAAATATTTTGAGTTTTACTATAAAGATTTTACATGTATCTTATCCTTCATATGTCTTCTTTATGAAGTTTTCGAAATTTTTAATGTTTGGTTTCTATGCTGTGATGTTAGCACAATCTGAGGTCTTCTTTATCTTCTGAGCTCACTCTTTTTCCTTCCAAGACTGGGATAAAAGAGACTTTACTTTAGTTGCTGTGAAAGTGGGAAGCAATTGCCCTAAGATAGAACTAGAAATTATAAAGGATGGTTTTGTGGACATTTTCCTGTTGATATTTCTTTTATTTTACTTACAAGAACTTTTTTAAGGAGGTTTAAGAATGATTGATCCTAAGTTATAGGGTATATGTGAAATTTTCCTTATGATTTCAAGATGCATGCAGAAAATCCTTCTAAAGAGTCATAAAAATAAAAAGAATGATAAGGAAAAAAAAAAAAACACAACAGGAGAGAAGAAATTAAGTTACAGAAATAGCTCCTTAAATGTTAATGTGTAATTTTTCTGTTCTTAGGTTCAAGCCAATAAGGTGTATTTTATTCTAAATTATCTTATTTTTACTTTATATGCTTTTAATGTTTTCTTAATTTTTGGATGGATCTCTTAGTCCTGAGTCTGCCACTTACTAAGAGAAATTAATCAAAAATCATTTAACTGGACTTGGAGGATAATGAAAGTGAATTTCCTTGGTCTTCTTAAAACAAGGCACGTAAATAGAATCACATAACCTGCAATTCAGAATTGCTAGACGACAGATCATACTAAGAATTGAAATTTCTTGTAAATACTGGAAGAAACATCAGGTTCCAATAGAGCTCTAACTACTCCTGTATATCTTTACCTCTGGAGAAAAAGGTTGGAGGGTGGAGGACCTTAAAGAGCCTATTAAAAAGAAGGGAAAGATGTGGAGAACAGAGTTCAAGAGCAGATGCAGTCAATCCTGAAAAGTATATACTTCTCAGAGTTAATATTTATAATAAATGCTGATGAGTATTTTTATAACAATATCTTTGAAATGGTGGGTCAGTTAATGTTTAAGTCAGAAATGCTAAACAACGCTTTAGCATCCTTAGTCACTAGCCTCACAATGACATATTCAGACTGAGTATAGGTTTCCAAACTTGTCAGGGATTAATGTTATGTAATATGAAAAATATCTAGATTGGTACTTTTTTCAGGAATGTCAGGAAATAAGTTCATATTTCTAAAGTTTTTCTTTAAAAGTCTCACATTTGTGTCTTTCCCATTTGTCTTACCAGTTTACATCGCTGGTAGGGTAATTTATTTAGGGTTAAAAAAGAGGTTTATTTGAAAGAAATTTCTTAACCTAAAAACTGAGTAAAGATAGGAATTAAAAATGCCCTACATTCTAAAACTTTCTTTGAATCTTAAAAATTTGAACTAGATTATATTTGAGCCCCAGGTTATAAGGGATAAAACTTAGTTTATCATTCATATCCTTATGTGTGAATCACTGTCAGTGGAATTAAGAGTCTTATGATTGTTTTTTCTAAGGTTTAGTGTATATATACATTGTTTTATTATCATCCTCCGATAAATACTATTCTCCTTAACCTTTACACTCCTGATTTTTACTTTTGTGTGGTTGTTATTCTTTATTCTTGAGTGCTTAACTTTCTCAGTTAGACTCTGCTTGTGTTTATTTCTTAAAACTCATTGAAAAATCATTTAGTGTTTGTTCCTCATTCCGACTTTGTAAAGTGGATACTAGTTGGAAATTTTATGAAATGAACAGTTTAGTATAATAATAAGCAGCAAAATCTAGATACTGTCTTAAAGATAGCACCATATTTCTCTTCCATTAAACTTTTCAGTTGTTGACTTCTCCATAGTCTTATCTGACCGTGTTGTAGTTGTTGTTTTTCAGTCACTCAGTTATTTCTGACTCTTTGTGACCCCACGGACTACAGCACGCCAGGCTTCCCTGTCCTTCATCATCTTCCAGAGCTTTCTCAACCATAGGTCCGTTGAGTTAGTGATGCCATCTAGCCATCTCATCCTCTGTCATTCCCTTCTCCTGCCTTCAATCTTTCCCAGCATCAGGGTCTTTTCTAATGAGTTGGCTCATCACATCAGGTGGCCAAAGTATTGGACTTTTAGCTTCAACATCAGTCCTTCCAGTGAATATTCAGGACTGATTTTTTTTAGGATTGACTGGTTGGATCGCCTTGCAGTCCAAGGGACTTTGAAGAGTCTTCTCCAACACCACAGTTCAGAAGCATCAATTGTTCGATGCTCAGCCTTCTTTATGGTCCAACTCTCACATCCGTACATGACTACTGGAAAAACCATAGCTTTGACTAGATGGACTGTTATTGGCAAAGTTGCCGGGGACCAGCCCCGGCTGATCCAGGGTATTCGAAGGAGAGACGGCGTAGGCGAAGATCAGGAAACAATTGCTTAATTAAATGTTAATTAAGGATATAAAGAGTAATAGAATGAGGATAGCTCAGTAGGAAAATTCAGTGGAGAAAAGAGGCTGAGATAAGGATAGCTCAGTGAGGAAATTCAGTGTAGAAAAGAGGCTGAATAATTCAGCCAGAAGGTAAGAGAAAGAACGACATGGTGAGACCAAGTTTCGGTGAACAAGGCCCGTACTTTATTTTCCAAAGTAGTTTTTATACCTTAAGTTATGCATAGAGGATAATGGGGGAAGGGGTAGAGTCAGGCAGCAAGCCAGGCTTTCTTCCTGCAAACTTAGCATATGCAAAAGTTAGGTGATTTGCATCATCTTCTGGCCCGGAGGCCTGTTAACATTTTAAGACCTTTTCTTCAGAAAACTTATTTTTCTCTAAAGGTGATTGGTCAGGAGCCACCCTCCAAAAGCATTAGATAAAGTTGCATTCCTACAGAGCAAAGGTGTGGTGGGCTACAACAAGAAAAAGAATTAACTCAAGGGTCCCAGGTTACAAACATTAAAGCTACTACTTACACCAATTATATTAATCAATACACTGCCAGGGACACAGCAGGTAAGGGATATGGAAACTTAGCAGCAAACATTGGCCCAACAAGTGAAAATCCCTTCACCAATACAATTTCTAATCAATCTTTTAACTGCTCAAAGGAATCTGTATTTAGACAGTTTAGAACATCTCCTGCCTCTCACAGTTGGGAGGCTCTGAACAATCACATGTGGCCGGAAAAACCTATTCAGGCAGGCTAGAGGATTTCCAAAGGAGTTTGTAGGTTAAACACTGTCACACCCAGGAATTATTAACTGGAGCTGTAAGCTAACTCTTTTTTCAGAGAGAGGTAGTGGGGGACAGCCCCCCGTAAAGTCAGAGGTGTAGGTGAAAGCACAAAGCAGAAAGTAGGCAGACTCTGGTTTTGGGGGTAGATTGCTCGAGAATTTCCAGGGAGACTCCTGAGGCTTGATCCCGCCTTTGCGTATGCCAAGCCTCCTTCCTCATGACCTTTGCCAGAGGCGGAGCTCGCTCCCCGCAGCAAAGTAATGTCTCTGGTTTTTAATATGCTGTCTAGGTTGGTCATAGCTTTTCTTCCTAGGAGCAAGCGTCTTTTAATTTCATAGCTTTAGTCATCCTCTGCAGTGATTTTGGAGCCCAAGAAAATAAAGTCTCTCACTGTTTCTATTGTTTCCCCATCTATTTGCCATGAAGTGATGGGACTGGATGCCATGATCTTCTTTTTTTGAATGTTGAGCTCTGAGCCAACTTTTTCACTCTCTTCTTTCACCTTCATCAAAAGGCTCTTTAGTTCCTCTTCACTTTCTGCCATAAGGGTGGTGTCATCTGTGTCTGAGGTTATTTATATTTCTCAGGGCGATCGTGGCAGCTCTGCTAGCCATGTTGTAGTTAATATAGTAATCACTGTTTTTGAAAAGGTGAATCTCTTTGTAGTATACTCTCCTACATTCTTTTCCATTAATACTTGGCTTGACCTCAATGCCAAAAGAGCTTTTATACTAAAGGATGAATTATGTTTGGTTGACTATGTTTACTTTGGTCATTTAGTCATTGCCCAGCTGTTCCAAAATTAGAAGCTCTTTGCTCCTGCTAGTAGCATGCTTATGATCATCAGTATTATTTTTATCAGAAGTCTCTGTTATCTTTTAATAGACTTAAAATTTTCATGGTTGATCATTTTCTTATGATAACTTTTCTGTGCGTATTACCACTCTGAGGTATGGTTTAATATTAAACCAGGATTAAAAGACTAGTATTTAGTCACATCTCTGCCTGCCATGTTAGTATTTGAAGTCTTCTCTCTACTCTATTGTTTTTTTGCTTTTCTTCTCAAAAACAAAGCATATATATATAGATAGCATATTTATGAAGTATTTAATAATATGTGATATGAGAGCTGAGAGTGTTACTGAAAATTTAAGTTCTCCTGTACACCATCAGCTTAATACTGTACACAAGTATTAAAATTCTTTAGCAGTATATGGTATATTGCATTCTTGTTTTTTCCATAAGGTTAGTCTTTGAGAAATTCTGAATTATATCCCAGTGACATCAATTTTTATTTAAAATTTTCTTTAATGAAAATAGTTTCATTATGACATGGATCAGCTGTTAATTTCAATTCTGTTTTTTATTGAGGTGTTTGATACACTCACTGCATTCAGACAAAGAAGCTCAAAGAAAGGAAAAAGTAAGAATGTATCTATAAAGTACAGAAATAGACACATCGCTCCTATAGAAAAAAAAATCACATTCTGAAATATATTGAAGTTCTCCATCAAAAGTAAAGGTATCATAAACTCTGTTATTTCTAAATAACCTAGAAAATATTTAGGGTTTTTGTATAATTGATTATTTCCCTATACAATTTTAATCATGGTTTTGAGGCTTATTAATATTTTAGCTTAACTTTTTTGTTCTTTCATTAAAGATATACAGTCCTTCTTTTCCTGGCATTTTCCACTGAGTGCATTTATAGTTTTGTCATAGACAATGTGGAACATTCATATAAAATCAGGAGATTTTGTATCAACTAGAAAATTGTGTAGAGAAGATGTGCCCAATCCATGCAAGAGATGAAAGAAAATAAATTTTTCCTCTGTGCAGTTAGCTCCCTAAACAGAAATCTTTCTAGGTTTGATAATCACATACTTAGGAGTTCCCTTTTTTCCATATGATTTTTCTTCTTTCTTGTATTTCCTTTCTTAACACCATCCAACTGGTAATCCAAAGTAGAAGTCTCAGGATTGTTTTCCCTCTGACACATCTTTTACTTCCAGTTATTTATCACATGTGATGTCTTCAACTTCGGAAATGATTCCTTAGCTTGATCACTTCCCTCTAGCCCCTTGTCTCAGCATCGGACTTACGAACTTTTCCAAAGGCTTGCGATGTGCCTGTCTCTCTTTCTCTCTCACTCTTTGTTCTTTTTTTTTTTTGCCCTCAAAAGATGTGATTTTCCCTCTCCACTCTTTTTAAAAAATATTTTGTTTATTTGGCTGTGCAGTTGTGTGTGGGGTCTAGTTCCCTGAGCCAGGGATTGAATCTAGGCCCCCTGCATTGAGAGTGTGGAGTCTTAGCCACTGGATCCCCAGGAAAGTCCCAGTCTGCCTCCCTTTAATCTACCTTGTTCTTAGAGGAGTGCTATTATCATTTAAAAATAAAATCTACCTTTCACACTATCAGTAAATAGATTTTAATAATTCCTAGTTGCCTACTGACTAGTACTGAAGCTTATTAGTCTGGCAGAGAGAGTTCGCTTCTGTCAGTTTTTACTACTTTGATTTTTACCTACATTTTAGTCTGTGTATAACTTATTTCCCTGAATATGTTAGAGTTTTGTTTTATCCTTAGCCCTGAATATTTTTTCTCCCATATCTGTCAAATTCCACTTCAGATGTTACTCTTCCCCTGCCTCTTTCATTCAGAACCACTCACTTCTCTGCTCTGTGTTTTGATTTGTATATAGTTCTATTTGTATTGTTGTATGGAAAAACTGCTATTTTCTTCCATTATAAGATGAAGTAGATTTTTAAATGTTTTTATTACGAACAGTTTCTATGCTTATTACACAATAAAAAAAAAGTATATAAGGTCTGTAATTGCTTCTACTTTGGAGTAAACCACTCTTAACACCTTGGTTGTAATCTTCTAGGTCCTTTTTAGTACACATATATATTGGGTAATTTTGCTTGCAGGATACACATACATATTGTAATTTTCTTGGGTTATATTGTACATATATTTTGGTTACTTAATATTTCTCAATTGAAATATATGGAAAGTGTCAGTAGTATAAGTCTACTTTGAAGAAGTAGACTGAATGTTGAAGAATGTTCAACTATTTAGTAGAATCAGTGCAAGGAGATCCAATCAGTCCATCCTAAAGGAGATCAGTCCTGGGTGTTCATTGGAAGGACTGATGCTGAAGCTGAAACTCCAATACTTTGGCTACCTCATGTGAAGAGTTGACTCATTGGAAAAGACCCTGATGCTGGGAGGGATTGGGGGCAGGAGGAGAAGGGGACCACAGAAGATGAGATGGTTGGATGGCATCACTGACTCGATGGACATGAGTTTGGGTGAACTCCGGGAGTTGGTGGTGGACAGGGAGGCCTGGCGTGCTGTGATTCATGGGGTCGCAAAGAGTCGGACATGACTGAGTGACTGAACTGAATTGAACTGAGAATCAGTGCGTACACACAGTAAAAAATCAAAATGAAAAATTAAACATTTTGAAATGGACGTACCTTGTCTATCAGAATTCATCAGGATTTATCAGACCAAAATTTGAAATACTGCATACTGTAGCATGTAGGTATTTGTTGAAAAGAAATTGAAAAAAAATAGGAGCTAATGGTAGTACCCATGTTATAAACTTGTATTGAGCATTTAAAAAAATACTTCACTCTATTATACAGAGTGAAGTAAGCCAGAAGGAAAAACATAAATACAGTATACTAACGCATATATATGGAATTTAGAAAGATGGTAACAATAACTCTGTATACGAGACAGCAAAAGAGACACTGATGTATAGAACAGTCTTATGGACTCTGTGGGAGAGGGAGAGGGTGGGAAGATTTGGGAGAATGGCATTGAAACATGTAAAATATAAAAAAAAAAAAAAATAAAAAAATAAAAAAATGATTTGGGTAAAATTTTAAAACAGTTGATTCTGTATATTTATGTAGTAAATATTATTTATGTAGTAAATATTTTTTTTTGTACTAATTTTATGTACTAATATTTATGTAGTAAATATTACATAAATGTTAGCTATGGAAACTAACCCTAGAACCTCAGAGGGTTCTAAGATCCTGTATGTTCAATAAATAAAACATGTTTCTTTGTTTCAGATATCTCAGTGCTTTTAATATGCTGATATACAATATGAATCTTCAAGATGAGAATAGAATACACAATTTCCTATGCTTATTTGGTCTTGTAATCCTTTTTCTCTAGAGCATCTTGAAAAGCTGGTATTCTTTTTAAACCATAATAGTCTAGAAGGTAGCCGCTAGCCTTGAGGCTATAGATGTTCAAGTGTAAGTTAATAAAGTTAAATGAAATTTAAATTTTTATTTGAAATAAAACATCAGTCACACTGCCTACCTTCCAAGCATGCAGTAGCTAGCTAGTGGCTGCCAGACTGGATGCACAGATACAGAACTTTTCACTATGAACAGAAAGTTCCTTTGGATGGTGCTGGGGGAATTGATAACAAAAACAAAGTAAACAGTACAGATTGTTGTTGGTCTACTGTGGTTTTAGTGTCTGTACTAAGTCTACCCCCCAGTTATTACCAAAATATTATATCTGATTCTTTGTTGTTGGAAGGAAGAAACTAATGATGGAGTAGGTAAGACATAACTTAAGGAAAGATTCTTGAGAGAGTGAGAAAGGATGGTGTTGCTGTAGCAACAACAAACTGGGGTGGCCTTCAACAGAAATTTATTCTCTTAAAGTTCTTGGGAAGCAGAAGTCTGAAATCAAGGTGTTAGCATAGTTGTACTCCTTCTGAAGTGGAGAATGTTTGTCTCTTCCAACTTTTCATGGATGCTGGCATTCCTTGGCTCTTGGCCACATTTGTCCAATCTCTGTCTCCATCCTCACCTCTGTCTTCTCTTTTGTCCATTGTAAGAAGAACTGGCATTGGGGTCTGAGACTTAGCTGAGTAATTCAAGAGGGAGGATTTTACCTCCTCAAGATCCCCAAATCTTTACTTCCTGCAAGACCCCCCACTTTTTTTTTTTTCCCAAATAAGGTTACATTCACAGGTTCTGATATTTAGATAACTTGGCTTTTGAAAGTGGAATGACCTCAGACAGATAGAGCAATTAATCACTTAATGTTTATTTTGTCCACTGATTCTTCCTTTCTCTTCCAATCTCCAGTATCATTCTTAGCTGATATATAGTTTAGAAAGTAATTCGAAGAGAACATTTCCTAGACTACCACAACTCCCACGTATCTGCATCTGGGACTATGTACTTTTCTTCTGTCCTGTAAGTATTCAGTTCAGTTCAGTTCAGTTCAGTCACTCAGTCGTGTCTGACTCTTTGCGACCCCATGAATTGCAGCACTCCAGGCCTCCCTGTCCGTCACCAACTCCTGGAGTTTACTCAAACTCATGTCCATCGAGTCGGTGATGCCATCCAGCCATCTCATCCTCTGTCGTCCCTTCTCTTCCTGCCCCCAGTCCCTCCCAGCATCAGGGTCTTTTCCAGTGAGTCAACTCTTCACATGAGGTGGCCAAAGTATTGGAGTTTCAGCTTTAGCATCAGTCCTTCCAATAGATTAGTATTATTCCATTCAGTTCAGTTGCTCAGTCACGTCCGACTCTTTGCAACCCTGTGGACTACAGCACGCCAGGCTTCCCTGTCCATTACCGACTCCCGGAGCTTGCTCAAACTTATGTCCATTGAGTTGGTGATGCCATCCAACCATCTCATCCTTTGACTTCCCCTTCTCCTCCTGCCTTCAATCTTACCCAGCATCAGGGTCTTTTCCAGTGAGTTGGTTCTTTGCATCAGGTGGCTGACTATTGGAGCTTAACCTCTAGCTTCCAGTGAATATTCAGGGTTGATTTCCTTTAGGATTGATTGGTTTGATCTCCTTGCAGTCCAAGGGACCCTCAAGAGTCTTCTCCAACACCACAGTTCAAAAGCATTAATTCTTTGGTGCTCAGCCTTCTTTATGGTTCAACTCTCACATCCATACATGACTACTGAAAAAACCATAACTTTGACTAGATTGAATTTTGTCTTTAAAGTAATGTCTCTGCTTTTTAATATGCTGTCTAGGTTGGTCATAGCTTTTCTTCCCAGGAGTAAGCATCTTTTAATTTCATGGCTGCAGTCACCATCTGCTGTGCTTTTGTGGCCCCCCAAAATAAAGTCTCTCACTATTTGCATTGTCTCTCTGTCTATTTGCCATGAAGTGATGGGACCCAATGCCATGATCCTTGTTTTCTGAATGTTGAGTTTTAAGCAGGCCTTTTCACTCTCCTGTTTCACTTTCATCAAGAGGTTCTTTAGTTTCTCTTCCCTTTCTACCATAAGGGTGGTGTCATCTGCATATCTGAGGTTATTGATATTTCTCTCTGCAGTCTTGATTTCAGCTTGTGCTTCATCCAGCCGGCATTTCACATGATGAAGTCTCCATATAAGTTATATAATCAAGGTGACACTATACAGCCTTGATGTACTCCTTTCCCTATTTGGAACCACTCTGTTCCATGTCCAGTTCTAACTGTTGCTTCTTGGCCTCCATACAGATTTCTCAGGAGGCAGGTCAAAAAGATAAGGTAAGGTGAAGTCACTCAGTCGTGTCTGACTCTTTGCGACCCCACGGACTGTAGCCTACCAGGCTCTTCCATCCATAGAATTTTCCAGGCAAGAGTACTGGAGTGGGTTGCCAGTTCCTTCTCCAGAGGATCTTCCCGACCCAGGGATTGAACGCAGGTCTCCCTCATTGTAGGCAGACACTTTACCATCTGAGCCACCAGGGAAGTCAGGAGACAGGTCAAGTGGTCTGGTATTCCCACATCTAAGAATTTTCCACAGTTTGTTGTCATCCATAGAGTCAAAGACTTTAGTGTAGTCAGTGAAGCAGAAGTAGATATTTTTCTGGAATTCTCTTGCAGTTTCTATGATCCAGTGGATGTTGGCAATTGATAATCTGGTTTCTCTGCCTTTTCTACATCCATCTTGAACATCTGGAAATTCCCAGTTCACATACTGCTGAAGCCTCGCTTGGAGAATTTTCAGCATTACTTTGCTGGGGTGTGAGATGAGTGCACTTGTACAGTTGTTTGGATATTCTTTGGCGTTGCCTTTCTTTGGGATTGGAATGAAAACTGACTTTTTCCAGTCCTGAGGCCACTGCTGAGTTTTCCAAATTTTCTGGCATTTTGACTGCAGCACTTTAACACCATCATCTTTTAGGATTTGAAATAGCTTAGCTGGAATTCTGTCACCTCCACTAGCTTTGTTTGTAATGATGCTTCCTAAGGCCCACTTGACTTGGCACTCCAGGATGTCTGGCTCTAGATCAGTGAGCACACTATTGTGCTTATCTGGGTCTTTAAGATTGTTTTTTGTAAGTTCTTCTTAGAGGTATACAGGTACTGTTGTGAAAACTTTCTAGTGTGTGCTCCTCACGTCTGGCTCCTGTGACCACCAGCCTCCTCTCTCCATGGAATTTCCCAGGCTAGAATACTGGAGTGAGTTGCCATTTCTTATAGGTAAGAAATCCCTTCCTCACCCAGGGATCGAACATGCATCTCCTGTGTCTCCTGCATTGTCAGGTGGATTCTTTACCACCGAGCCACCTTGTCCACAGTTTGGGCTTTGCCAGTTGTGTTTATTGACATCTCAGGGTTTTATAGATGGGATTTGAAGGCAATTGGAAGTATAGAAGTGGGTATAGTAACTCTGTTTTCCCTATTCCTAATGTAACCATCTCTGTATTTATCCCTTTTTGCATTTTGAAGTTGTGTGAAAGGTTTCATTTGAGTAAAAAACCTCCTTCTGAGCTTAAAATTTTAAAGTTGTGAAAATAGCACTAGGACCGGTATCTTTCCTGAATACTGTATTCATATCCCAGTCTCTCTTCTTTGATCTTCTGTAACCCTTGCTGTCTGTATTGCATACATTTTGTTTGTGGATAACTTGGTATTTTTAAATTTTCTCTTTTTTCATGCATATTCATCCTTGTCCCTCCAAAACATATAAATCCTTTAAAATAAAGTTTATGCCTATGCCCTTTGGTTATCTCCCACAGCATCCAACATGTTAGAAATGTGTAGTAGGGAATATTGACTTGTCATCTAGATTATTAAACACCATGTAATTTGAGACATTTTAATCAGTTTACTTAGCCCTTTGAGTGTAATACTAGGGATTTACAGGCATCACCTTGTATGAAAAGTACTATGTGTAGTTAGTATATATATCTTCCTTTATCAGATGCCAAAGTAATGAAGTATGAAAGCTTTAGATCATCTCTCTCTCCCTCTCTATTTGGCAGATACAGAAACTGTCACCAAGCAATTTTCCTAAGAATCATGCAACTCCATGTAGTTTTGTAATTCTTTAAGTTTTAAAACAGTAGCCTTTATGATATTTAAAATTTTTGAACTTATTAGGGCATACATTTGTAAGAATTTTAGAGTTCATTTAAAGTAGGAAAATATTCATTGCTTATAAATATTTAATAACTTACAAATTCTTATTTTTACCTTGTTTTTAATGTCTAATTATGGTCACCCTATGTATTTTAAAGTCTCATAATTGTACACTTGTGGAAAACAATTAGTTAAGTATGGAAATTTAGGAAAGTTGTTTTCATATAGCATTTTAATTCATTTATTCAACATAATTATGTAATTCAAAAATTTCACTAAATGTAATTTAATGAGCTTCTAATCAGAAAAATTTGCATTGTGACAACTGACAAATGCTAACTTTTTTCTACTGTGATTTCCTTCTAGGTTTGATGAACTTGTAAAAAAATTCAAAGTTGAATATCATGCTGGTGGCTCTACCCAGAATTCAATTAAAGTGGCCCAGGTTAGTTGATTATTTTAAAGGTGGTAAAAGAAATTGGCTTAAAATGATTTGATACTTTTGGTCATTGTTCATAAGTATTTTAATCTATATGTTTGCTATAGAATATTTTTGTTGGTTTTAAATGTTTATTGTTTGTATATATTTCTTAATTACTTGTGGAATCCTTTGGTTATATTTTATCATGTTTCATGTTATTGATTTGTAGAAGGTCTGCATATTTTATAAATAGTATTCCTTTTTTGGAATTGGAAGTATTTTTTATTTGTCATTTATACTTTAATGACTTTTCACATCTTTTACTCTGCCAAAGTTCTTAGTTTTTTTAATATAATTAAACTTGATGGCTTTCTTATAGTTCTTAGAATGGATGTTCTTATGGATACTATAAGTTTTCTTGTAGTATATATAAATACATATATATCTATATATTTGTGTATATTTATGTATAAGTTTATGCATCTGTGTCTGTATCTATATACATCTTCCAGTGGGTAACTGGACAAACTTATTTTGACATGTACTCTTTCAAGTTACCAGTGTAACCTAATTTTAAGTGGTAATGTTAGTGTTCTATTTAAAGTTCCAATTATGAAGAACAGGAAGAGCTTTATAAATCTCTGTTCTTACCTCTGCGATTTGTAAACTAGCTCAGAATCCCTCTAACTGCAGTCACAAGTGTTAACTCTCATGGATTCAGGTCATTTTGATTTTTTTTTTAATTGATTAATGCTTTCCCTTGCAATTTTAATTATGGGCTGAAGAAGTGGAGAATTGTCAAAGATTGAACTTTTATTAAATTTAGATATTTACTGTAGTTATCCTGCATACTGTCAAAGCTCAAATTTAATCATTTGATCATTTAAAGTGTTAAAATATTTTAGGTTGTAAAATACTGTGTTCAGTGGCCTGAGGAGATGAGATCTTTTGTGTTTATCAGTGGATTTTGTTTGTTTGTTTGTTTAACATTCCAGTAGTCATTTTGTGATTTCAGGTTAACAGAAAAAAGACAGTTTACTTTTTGTACTTAGGTGTTTTTATTAGTCTTCTCAGGCTGCCACATCAACTGTATCTTAATCTTAGATTTCCAAGCCTCCAGAAAAAGTTTTCTATTGTTCAGGCCATCTGGTCTATGATATTTTGTTACATCAGGCAGAGCACACTGAGACAGGTTATATACCCAAAAGAATTAAAAGCAGGGTATTGACATATATGTACATGTGTGTTCATGACAGAATTATTCACAATAGCTAAAAAGTGGAAGCAACCCACATGTCCTTTAGTGAATGAATGAATGGCTAAACAGAATGTGGTGCATGCATACAGTGGTATATTTTTCAGTCTTAAAAAGTAAGGAAATTCTGACACATACTATAATATGAATGAATCTTGAGTGTATACAGTATGTGAAATAACTTAGTCACAGGAGTATTAATATTGATGATTCCACCTATATAAGGTACCCAAATTAGTCAAATGCATAGAGATGGTAAGTAGAACGTAGTTTCTAGGGGTTATAGGAAGAGGAAATGAAGAGTTATTGCTTACTGGGCATAGAGTTTCAGTTTTACAAGATGAAGAGTTTAGAGGTGAATAGTGTGGTTGTACAACAGTGTGAATATATCTAATGCCATTGCACTGTATGCTTAAAAATTATTTAAAAAGATAAATTTTGTGTATGTCTGTTTTACCGTTTTTAAAAATAAATTGAAAAATAGATTCTAGAAATGCTTCTGTAGGGTGTAGTATCAACTTTATTCAAGTTTTATATTTCCTTTGCTTATTTAACAATCACTGAGGCAACAAGAACGTAGGCTTGCTCTTGTGGCTATGGGAATCCATTAAACTGGGTTTGAGTTCAAACTTTGTTGCTTTACTGGCTGTGAAACCATGAGCAACTTTTATGAGCCTTTCATCTGTAAATGTGGAGTTTAATGCATATCTCAAATGAAAGTCATAAGGATTAATGAGATAATGAACATGTTAAAAAGTTATACTGCTTTTTAAGGGAAAGTTTGGAAACCACCAGAGTTGCAGGGCTTCTCCCCCTCCCCCCATTTTACTTAGTTAACAGACTAAACTTACGCATCCATGGACAGAACAACCAGATTTGTGGCTCTCATCCACTTAAAAATACTGTTTCAATCTAGTCTTCAGTTAAACATGTTATTTGGCTTTTTATTTCCCCTAATATTTTGAGAGTGCTTTTCCTTTCCTTCTGATTGATGATTCAGCTACATAATTGCCCAATTATAATTTATCTTTGGGGTAGCCAGAGAGGTTTGAAAAATGTTCCTATAGAAGTACTTTTCTTTAGAAGGAGAATTCTTCAGATTTTCCATGGCAGTCATTAATGGAAATAATTGATTGCTTTATATGTAAAGTAAATATTTATTGGCATCTGCTATGTGCTAATCATTGTGCTTGGTAGTAGCTGGTATAAGCTGTGTCTTCTAAAGTTTAAGTAAAATTTGATACAGTATTTAGAACCTTAACGTGAACGGTTTTGATAAAGCCTTGCTTGAATCTAATGTGATGAATGAATGAGGTTGAACTGTAAGCTGTTTAAAAAGTCTAGCTAGAGATGTCCCATCAGGACAGGTTTCAGACTTTGTTTTCTGTTAGTGCATTTGATTCGTTGGTTTTGGGCTTTCGTCTTCTTTTCTTATCCATTTGTGTTCTCCTTCACTTCAGAGAACAACTGGATTGCTCTTCCATTTTCTCTATTATTCTAGGTGACTGAGAAACAAATACTGGGCAACAAATACCAGTTTAGTGTAACTATGCTAACTGAATGTCTTCCAGGTCCTGTGAACTGTAGATCTAAAATAGGGCCGAGCTCTATGATAGGAATTCAGTCCTCATCAAAGTACTCATAAACCATTGAATTCTATATAGATTTTGTTAGTACATACCATGTGTAATATGTGTTTCCTGTGTGATCTTTTGTAATGGGTATTTTGAAAATAATTCAGTTCTTCTGTAAAGATAGGAAAAATAAAGATAGATGAAATTCATAGATAGTAAACTGATAGCTTTTAAGATTGAGGTAAAACAGGTTTTTTTTTTTTTCCCTTGCCCGTGCCGTGCACCATTTGGGATCTTAGTTTCCAACCAGGGATCAAACCCTTGTCTCCTGCAGTGGAAGCACAGTGTCTTAACCACTGGACTGCCAAATATAAGTAGTAAACAAGTAGCTTGAGAAACAGGCAATATTGATATGATTTGTTAAATATAAATAGCAACTAAGTTTGTAACCTGTAAGACTGCCGAAGAGGTAATAAAATGCTATGCTATAACAAACAGTGTTACTTACAGCTAGAAAGGGATGGAAAAACCATATTATGATCATATAATACTAGGCTGACAGTTACACCTGCCCTTGAAAGATCACTCATTAGTGAAACTTACTATGTCCTTATTTCTGGCCTCACAGGTATATAACTTCGGAAAGGGAAATAAAGCCATGACTACTCAGGTTATTTCCTAAGATTTAGTTTCCTTGTTTTATAATATCTGCCAAGGACTCCCATCTCTAGGCCCCGTTGCTCAAACTGTGGCCCTGTTCTCCTACCTATACCATTATCATCCGTCAGATGAGGTTAAAGGCAGATAATGTGTGAACATTCAGGTGGTGTGGTCCTTACCCTTGTTTGCACGTGAGCATTAACCTACTCCAACACTTTCCCTTGCTTCTTAGTGTGTATTTTAGATGGATGCATCTATGATTTCAACATCTTAATTTGGTCAGGAGGCCCTTTCTGTTCTGTGTCCTGTGGTATAGCTTGCTTATAAAGTACTTGAAGTCTACCAGGGCTTTAAGGTAATTTCACCACACAACACCAGGTTTAGGTCGATTTCTCCTTATTCAGTAGTTTAACAACAACAGCTTGCATGGTAGCTATATTAAAGATATGCTGAAACATTGAAAGGCAAAGTTACTTGGAATAATCATCACAGCTATTAAAGAAGAACTGAAAGTCCTATGGAGAGTAAAGGTTAACATTTGACGATGTAGAACTCATTCTGTCAGATCTTATCAGCAATCACACTTTGATATAAGTGATGTGACAAATCATGTCAACAGGAAAATGTTTCCATTAGCTCTTAGATAATTTAATTTGTTAAAACATGTTTTGAAGATTTTAATCAAACTGCAGGCAGCATAAAACAAATTAAGATATCATAATATTGTTGATATCATGCCCAAATATACTTTTTAGACTTTTCTTATCTGCATATTTGACAGACAGTGCAAATTTAAATTTTAACAGATTCTGTTCATTGTAAACTTACTAATGAAAATAAAAAGATTTTATCTTCTAAATATCCTACACATGTTGTATACAAAAAAGTGATGTGATTTGCTTACCTATGAGATTGGTACTTTCATAGAGGACGTTTGGTCACTTTTCAGTTTTTTTAAGTGTACCGATGCACTTAATGTGATTTTTGACTTTAAAAAAATGGAAGAGGATTGCCTCCTTGAACATGTGCCTAAAAGATGGCTATAATTATTGCTGGACCTAGAAAATATGTCCTGCAGTATAATATTTTAAAGATGTGATACAAGAAGAATGTCCTTGTCTGATGTACATTGAAGAGAATGCAGAGAAAGATTACAGTAAAACAAAAATTTATATGCCATTTCTCCACAAGTGTTTGATGATACTTGAAGAGGCCATAAAGAGGCTAAGAAAAACTCATACAACAGACAAATGACTCATTGTTGTGTGATAGGACTGCTTTTTATCTCAAGAGGGATAGAAGGTCACTTTGAAAGGGCAGCTAGCTTAAATAGGACTTTCTCAATGACTTTACTAAAACTGTGACTTACTTGGAATCCAGCTTGACAGCCCAAACTGCAATGACCATTGTGTTTTGAAGTGTTTTGAAATAATGTTCATCTTAGGCATGGATAGTATATGTAATGAATCTATCGATGCAAAGGATATGATTGAATAAACATTTGGAATGCTAAAACAAGCATTTAGATTCAAGGTAGATAAATATTTTGCAGAGCTAGAAATGGATTCTTATACATCTCAATGTCTGTTATTGCTAATAAGTAAAATCTAAAGTATTACATGTTCAGATGCTTTTGTTCAAAGAATATTTAGTTTCATGTCATCATGTTGGATGGACATCACGAATGTGGCCTTGATAACAGTAGAGCTGTAAGTCAGAGTGAAATTTACATTTAACTGTACCCAGTTTTATCACACATTAAAGGAGATGTTCTAATGGTTTTTGAATCAGTTCAGAGAAGTATTATTGGAAACAGAAATTTGAAATATTCTTTTGTTTTATGGGACAAAATGGAACAGGTTATTGTAATTTTTTTCTAAATTTTGTTAATATCTGTTCAATTCAAGTATACTTAACTCTTCTTTTTAAAAATCTTACATTTATGTACATTAAGAATATACAGTATGGCCTATTAAAATTTAAATATCTAATAAAGAGTTAAGAAAAGTATACAATTTCAATTAAATACTATGGTGGTTTGCTCTGGCTGCCATAATAACATCATGGATTGGGCAGCTTAAAAAAAGAATTTAACTTTCTCACAGATCAGGGAAGCTTAGAAGTTTAAGGTCAAGGTGTTGGCTCCTTGGTTTCTTTTGGGTCCTTTCTTCTCTTGCTGCCTTTTCACATATTTGCCCCTCTGTGCATACCCCTTGTGTCTCTGTGTGTTTCTATTAATTCTTACAAAAAGACACTAGTCAGATTAGATTCAGTTCAGTTCAGTTGCTCAGTCGTGTCCAACTCTTTGCGACCCCATGATCCGCAGCACGCCAGGCCTCCCTGTCCATCACCAACTCCCGGAGTCTACCCAAACCCATGTCCATCAAGTCGGTGATGCCATCCAACCATCTCATCCTCTGTTGTCCCCTTCTCCTCCTGCCCTCAGTCTTTCCCAGCATCAGGGTCTTTTCCAATGAGTCAACTCTTCGCATCAGGTGGCCAGAGTATTGGAGTTTCAGCTTCAACATCAGTCCTTCCAATGAACACCCAGCACTGATCTCCTTTAGGATGGACTGGTTCGATCTCCTTGCAGATTAGGGCCTATAATAAATGTCTCATTTTAACTTAATGACATCTTTAAAGCCCTAACCTCCAAGTACAGTTGCATTTTGAAATCTTGGAGGTTAGGGCTTCAACATATGAATTTTGGAAAGACAGTTCAGGACAAGTCCTCATTTGTTATGTATCTTTTTTGGTAGTGTACCATTTTGATTCCCATCTTCTTTCCTTTTCTATATTTGTTTTAGTTATTTCCTTGGTGGTTACTTTGGGGAATTAGAGTTTCATTCTAAACTTATAACAACCTAGTTTAAATAGTATCAACTTAGTTTCAATAGTATGAACACTTTGCCCCTTTATATCTCTATCCTCCATCTTTACATTATTGTCACTGATTATATCTTTATACATTGTGTGCTCGTTAACATAGATTTATAGTCACTATTTAATTCACTTACCTTTTAAATCCTATAGGAGGAGTTGCAGACCAAAAGTATAGTAATACTGGTTTTTATATTTGCCTGTGTAATTACCTTCATCATTTTTTTTTATTTCTTGATATGTTTTTTTAAGTTATTGTTGTATGTTATTTCCATAACATCTTACAGAAGAACATGAGCAAACTTTTTGGACAACCCAATACTACCTGATGTGCTTTTACTTCAGTGTGAATGACTCCTTTCAGCATTTCTTATAGGGCAGGTCTACTATCAGCAGCTTCTTTCCACTTTGGTTTTTAATCTGTGAATGTCTTAATTTATCCTTTATTCTTATTTATTTAGTTATTAGTTGCACCATGTGGCTTGAGGGACCTTAGTTCCCTGATCAGGGATTGAAACTGGGCCACAACAGTGAAAGCCTGGAATCGTAACCAGCAGGCCCCCAGGGAGCGCACTGTGCTTTACGCTTAAAGGATAGTTTAGCTCTGTGTAGAATTCTTGGTTGACAGTTCATTACTTGAAATATGTCGTATCATTGCCTTCTAGTCTCCATGGTTTCTGATGAGAAATCAGCTTTTACAATTATTGAGGACCCTTTATTCTTGACAAATTGCCTCTCTCTGCTTTTAAGATTCTTTGTCTTTTGATAGTTTAGTCAAATCTTGGTACGGATCTCTTTCATTGTTGAGCTTCTTTGATGTATAGGTGCATGTATTTCATCAATTTAGGATGTTTTTGACCATTATGTCTTCAGTTATTTTCTTCTGCTCTTTCCTCTTTTCTGTGATTCCTATAATACATAATATCTTGGTATTCTTGATGGTTGTTTTTTTCCCCTAATACTTCTTAGAGTTTGGAGCTGCCTGTCTCATCAATTGCTCCCTAATTATTGTTTTGCCATTATATACATACGTATATATATACATATGTATATATATATACATACATATATATGTGTATATATATGTATATAGTAAATATACATATATATAAAATACATATATTTACATATATAAAAGTCTGATATATTTGTTCCTGGGCTGGAATTCTAAAAAGTTGGTCACTGTTAAGGCCAATGGTCTATTGATTTCTGTTCTTATACTGGAGCTATTGGTTTTTGTAAACTATTGTTTCTTTGCAATCTTTATTGTATACCAGTGTTGTATACTTGCTCAACCTTTAGATCCTCAAGACAGCCTATGAGACAGAAAAAAACATGTGGTTTCTGTTTTAATGATAAGATTCTAATTAAATAACATAGATAAAATGTCATAGTGGTTAACAAAGCAGGTCAGCACTAGAACTCAGATGTTCTAACTGGAAACATCTGATTGCTCTCCTTACTGGAGATTTTTCTCTCCTCCTTAGTGAACTTTAGTTTTGACTTGTTCGTATGCTGCACTTCACATGTTGTCTACTTCTTACAGTCTGCTTCAATTTGGGAAGAGTTGGAGGTTGTCAGAGAATCAAGTAGCCATCATTTTAAATACAGCTCTGAGTAAACCAGCTCTTTCTTTCATGCTTCTTAGGGACAGCAGTTTTTCTTGTTTGGATATCTTTTTGCTTCTTGACAGTTCATATTTTTTCGGACTTACTGAATTTTTCAGAAGTCTGATGACCAGATACATGTGGTATTCCTGTATGGTTTTTAAGTTATATAAATCCACTGTTTTTAAGCTTCCTGTACATTTTTTAAAGATTGTTTATTTTTTATGTTTGGTTGCACTGGGTGTCTGTTGCTGAGCGCAGGCTTTCTCCGATGGCAGTAAGCAGGGGCTGCTCTTTGTTGCAGTGCGAGGGCTCCTCATTGCAGTAACTTCTCTTGTTGTTGGAGCACAGGTTCTAGGTTCATGGGCTTCATTAGTTGTGGCTTGCAGCTTCAGAAATTGAGGTTCTCTAGACTGTGGGCTTGGTGGTTGTGGCACATGGGCTTAGCTGCTCTACAGGATATGGAATCTTCCCAGACTAGGGATCGAACCCATGTCCCCTGCATTGGCAGGCGGATTTTTATCCACTGTACCACTAGGGAAGTGCTCTCACAAATTGATTTACTGATTTTTCTAATGTTCTATACTTGTTAAAATTTTGTCATTTTGGATATATTCTGGGTATCTAGTCAGGATTTTAAGTGCCTTCTCAGTCTTTGTTACCTGGAATATAATGTCTTTGGAATCAATTAATTCTCTCTTTCATCCCCTGAAATGTTAAGGCTATATGGATTTTTATAATTCTTTCTTCAATAATAAAGGGTAATCATTTTCTTATTACTTTAATAACTGTCATTTTCCTAAATATATTTTTCTTTCTCATTTGAAGCAAAGATCTTGGGCATCAAATAGTGCTTCTTTCTTTGCTGTAGTTTAAATCATTTATTGAAAACTACTAAATTTCTATATGTTCCTTGTCAAATAGCCCTCTCTCCTACATTTTTCTTTAGAAAGTATAATATGTTTCTGATTATAAATTTTCTTCCTTAATCATAGATATAAATCCATCAGTGATAGATTTGATTCTCTTCTTCACATAAGCATTAAACATTTCGCTTGATCTTTTCTTGAATTCTTATATCCTTCTAGTTCTTCACATGGTTTTCTGATTATTGACTTTTTAGTCTTTGTATTTCTCATCTTTCTCCCAGTTAGTTAAGCCTTTGTATTGAAATTTTAACCAAGCTGTGTGTGTGTGTTTTAATTTTTGAGAGAAATCTTTTTTCTCTCAGTATTTTTATGTTTTATACAGTATGACTATGAGGGGTGTGTATTAGGAAGGGTACATTTTTTTTCATACAAATATCACTTAATCTTTCACTTTTCAGAATTGTTTTAAAGCTTTCCCAAACTCTTTATATATTGAATACCTAAAAACATTTTTTATAAAGTTTACAGTTAATATTGGATTGAATAGAAACATGTTCAACCCAGAATTGTAGGCTTGGTATTTTAAGAACCTTGTAACATTTCCAATTAGGTCATAGCATAATAGAGCACAGCTATGCACAGCCCTTAACACACAGCAGGTTTTCCTGGCATGTTGTTACCAGGCTGTGGTTACCTTGAACTGTTAGTGGTCCTGTTCACCCACTGGTCAGTGCTGCAGTGGTTCCCTCCCCCAGGTGATTAACTATCACTGAGGGACCATTAGTGGGCCCATTCACCTTATGATCAACAGAGTGGTGGTCCCCAGTCAGAGAGTACGATAAGAGTTTACCCTGGCCCTCTCCCCAGGGCTCTTTAGCTCATCCAGCATCAGGTCAGTGAGTGAGCTGGGGTGCCCAGGGAACAGGCTGAAGGCTCTGTCCTGCAGGGCTCCACTACTGGCCGGGCGCAGGCCTTGAGGCGGCAGTGAACCTCTCCCCAGTCTCTGCCTCTGCCACCTAATGGGAGCTGCCATCTGCCTATGTAACAGTTTACAGAACCTGCCTCTTCTGTGTGGGTGGCCTGTGGAGCCTGAGGGCCAGTTGGGTCCTGGGCACCTGTCTCTCCCAGTGATGTCAGCTGGGCAGGGTTTGACAACCCTGCCCTGAGGGAGCCACCAACTGAGAGCTGCCGCCTCTTAGCCAGGACCTGATCTCAGAGGGTCAAAGTTGTGCCTTGGGGTCTGGTCCTTTCTTGTCAAAACATAGAATAATGTTTCTTTGGTGGAGATTTAAAAGAATGTCATTACCTGACCATGACCTACTACCAAGAAGTTTAGGACTAACCTAAACTCTTCCTCACTTTTCATAGAAAAGGGCTTTGCTGAAAGCTTTTGGGGAGTTTGGGTTTTGGGGTTTTTTTGTTTTATTTTTAAAAATTGTTTATTTATATTTATTTTTGGCTGTGCTACATCTTCATTCCTGCATGTGGGCTTTCTCTTGTTGCAGTGTGCAGACTTCTCTTGCAGTAACTTCTCTCGTTGTGGAGCATGGGTGTGGGTTTCGGATTTCGGTAACTGCAGCTCACCGGCTCTAGAGTGCAGGCTGTGTTGCACCAGTGCACGTGGGATCTTTTCGACTAGGGGTTGATCCAGGGTCTCCTGCACTGGCAGGCGGACTCTTAACCACTGGACCAGCAGAGAAATCCTGAGTTTGGGTTTTTAAGGCATGAAGCACCCATCTCTTTGCATGGCCCTCAGTAAACCTTTCTTTGTTCCACATTCTGACATTTAGTATTGTTTGGACTCAGTGTGTGTTGGGCACACGGGCTTGTGTTTTAGTAACAACAGCGTTTAGAAATAAAAATTGATGAAAATCGAGATCCTCATCTTTATTTTTGTAGACTTTTTTTTCTTTTAAAGAAACAAGTCTATGTGGCTTTCCTATATGAATAAATAGTATTCTGATTATTTCATTTTCTGACCAATTTCACTGGAATAAACTATTTAGAGATTAAAAGGCATTTTAGTAGATATATCTCTGGGAATCTGGGAACAGTCTAGACTGCTTAGATCTAAAGAGAAGAAATGACATTGGAGTGATCAAAGAGAGTTCTCCCTTCTAATGCCTTACACCTGGAGCAGTTGTAGAAACATCAATAGCACAACTATATTTATAAATATCAGAGCAGAATGTGGCAGATGGTGATGCAACACAGAATCTTGTCAAACTTTTATGTCCCTAAAAAGAAGGTTTCTTTTAGTGCCTATTTTAATAATTTTAACTTGAATCTTACAAAATAAAGTTGACTCTTTATATTGTGAATTTCTCCTTGCAATTGAAAAAATTAAGTATGAATTAATATCTTGCTTCTTTGGTAATCTTTTTCTTTGTTGAATTAGACTGTGAATGACTGTTGTAGTAAACTGAGGTGAAAAAAGTAGTGTTTTGTTTTCCTAAATGATATTTTTCATGTGTTTGTGACATCCTTCTATGTTGTTAGATTCTTTAATGTAAAGCAAAACCCGATATTTTCTCTTTCTTCCTTAGCTCCCCATCCTCTTTTTCTCTTTCCTTCTTTCTGTATTTTTTGTCCTTTAGGACTTAATTTATGACTGTGTTTAGGGATTCTTTTGCCACCATTAGTAAAACATGCCTTTGGTTTTGTCTCAGTAGTTTTGGTGTGCTCTGAGGTTGTATAGTATAAATCTATACCTACATATCGTAAAGCATGCACTTAAAAAAAAAAAAAAAGTGTACCTTTTACACGTATGGACCTTAATGTGGTGCGTTGTCCCGTGGTATGAAATTAAACATGGTTACAGTTTGATGTTGTGTTTCTCCTGCCTAATAGTAAAGCAGCAAGTGCTTCAGTAAGGAAAACTGGAAATAGCAGGACTATTTCATCCAGGGGATAAAATTTTTTGCCTTGATTCTGTTTCCTGTTATTCTATTTGTAATTACATTTAAATAAGTATCTTGTTGATCAATTAATTAATTTTTTGGAACTGAAAAACAAAGTTGGGACCTCTTCTGGTGTACAGGTGAGTGCCTAGACTTTTTTTTTTTTTTAATAGGGAAGGTTTTTTTTTTTTTTAAGACTTATTTATTTATTTTTGACTGCACTAGATCTTCGTTGCTGTGTGCAGACTTTGTCTAGTTGTAGCAAGTGGGTGTGCAGACTTCTCACTGTGGTGTCTCTTATTGCTGAGCATGGGCTCTAGGCACACAGGCTGCAGTAGTTGTGGTGGTAAGACCGAGCAGTGGTTCATTAGTTGTGGGGCAGGGGCGTAGTTGCCATGTAACATGTGAGATCTTTGCGAAGCAGGGATTAAGCCTGTATCCCCTGCATGGGCGGGTGGATTCTTAACCACTGGACCACCAGACTTTTTGTTTGATTAGTTGGATAGTGAAGACGGTCTTTGCCGATTAAATGGTACAGTGGTACTGTCAACTGCCGTGTATTTTAAGACAAGCTTTTCTAGAGTATTTCTGTTTTCTTTGGTACTTTTGGTGATAAGGTATTTTGTAAAAGTGAAAAACAAGATAGTAAGTTTTTAGCTTAATATTGCGTAGTGGTGGGGGGCTTAGTGATGTTTTGTGCAGTAAAGAAAGCTGGAGAAGTGTAAACTTGGACTAGTTACCTGACCTTTTCAAGTTTCGGTTTCCTTTTCTGTAAAATGGGAATAATCGTAGTACTCTTACAGGCTAACATTCTTAGAAGGGAAAATCATGACTCTCAGATATAAAATAAACACATGCCAACAATTTTATTTAACTCATTGTTAATTAGTGTACAGGTAAGATGTTGCAGTTTATTTTAAGGAGAATTCAGGACTGGAGATACATGTGGTCCAGGGAATAAGTCTATAAATACGACGATGATGGGGTGACATTTCAGTTTTCATCTCTATTGATTTTAATTTTTTATTTTTATAGATAATAATTATTGCTATATATAATATATAATTATAAACTCCTGAAAAGGTGATAATATGATGTGTACTTCATGTTGCTGCTGCTATTTAGTCTTGTCCTACTCTGCAAATCCATGAACTGTAGCCCACCTTGGGATTAGCTTTGTCCATGTGATTTCCCAGGCAAGAACAGTGGAGGGGGTTGCCACTTCCTGCTCCGGGCTATCTTCTCAACCCAGGGATTCAACCCGCGTCTCCTGCTTGACGGATGGATTCTTTACCACTGAGCCACCTGCGAAGCCTATAATTAATGTTAGGGAAGAATAATTCTAATCTTTATATTTTCACAAATTTTATTAAGAAGAGCTGTTGACAAGTTCTTTGGTGGTAAAGAATCCACCTGCCAATGCAGGGAATCCAATGAGTTGGATCCAATGAGTTGGATCCCTGGTCTAGGAAGATTCCATATGAGGCTGGTCAGCTAAGCCTGTGTGCCACAGCTACTGAGCCTGTACCCTGGAGCCACAAAAGAAGCCACCGCAGTGAGAAGCCCACACACTGCAAGTAGAGAGTAACCCTTTCTCACCACAACTAAAGAAAGTCCATTGGTAGCAACGAAGGCCCAGCACAGCCAAAGATAAAGTAAGTAAATAAATATTAGAAAAGAATAATTGTTGAGTTGATAGCATAATTATTTTTCCTTTTTAGCCTGTTACTACAATTTATTATTGTAATATTTTTCTTCTGTTACTATTGTGTATTCTTTAAAATATAAGCATTATGAGGGCAGGCACTTTGTTTTATTCCTTGCTCTGTGTCCTTAGTATCTCCAGCAATCTGTGTGACTTAAAAGACTTCAGTGAACAAACTTTGAGTGATGGAAGTGATTAAGAGACATAACCCTATATGAGAAAACTTATTTTTCTTTAGTGCTCGATTCTCTGGTTTGTGCTAATTTTATTTAGTTTGTTTTTTTTTTGGACAGGCTGAAAACGTAGCATCTTTACAAGCATAAATATTTATTTTAATCTAATTATTAATTTTTTTTCTTTTAATGTCATGCATTGAAATGTTTTGACTGCAATATAAATAAAGTTTATAATAGTATAATCTTCAGAGGCAAAGATCTTTATTTTAGACCTGGTTATTCACTTTCATATTGAGTGGCCTTCAACTCTTTGAGCATTAGTTTCTTCACAAGTGAAATGATATGATAACTCAAAACATCATAACTTTATAGTTTATTAAGAAAATTAAATGTAATAATAGGCATAAATTACCTAGCAAGGTGCCTGATGCGTAGTAAGTGATCAAAAAGCTTAGCTTTGGGACTTCCCTGGTGGTCCAGTGGCTATGCAAAGGGTTCAAGTTCAATCCTTGGTTGGGGAACTAGATTCCATCTGCTCCAACTAAGACCTGGCAAAGCCAAATAAAACTAGTAAATAAATTAAAAAAAAAAAACAAGCTTAGCTTTTACGTAACTATTTTTGATTTGAAGGACTCACAGATGTAATGTGATGGTGATTTATCACATTAATAATAGATATGATAGAGTAAAATGTGGGACCCTAAAATACCCTTATCTAAGTTGGTATTCAGGATGTTTATAGTCTTTTTGAATACATGATACCATAAGATATTCACCATACCTAATAAAATAATGTCATGATTTTTACTTATGTTAGTGGGCAAATAAGCTAACTTCTGAGAGTTAAATCAAAGGTCTGAATTTTGCTTAACACATTTTATGCTATGTAAATAAGGAATTTTAAAGCATTTCTAAGACATGCTCATTTAGGGTTCCCCTTTAAGCCCTCAGTTTAGCTGATAATATCCAAAGTTAAGTGTAGGAAAAGAAGTTTTTAAAAGTCTTAGTTGAGTATAATTGCAAAATGTTCTTATTTCCACCAGAAGAAATTCAGAGTGTGTAAAAGAAAATTCTTAAGACAGAGTTTTTATTTTAACAGTACTATATGAATAGGCTTTTGAATATAATAGCTTATTGATAAAATTTTTGAATTTGTAAATGAATCATCTGTTAAAATCTTTAGAGTTCATATTAAATCTTAGGAAATTGTTCTTCATTCTTCATATATAGTCTGTGTATTGTAGTTCACTGTCAACTTTACAGTGTATAATAATGAATTGTTAAATTGAGAATCTGTGATAGTACTTTCCAGGTTCTGTTTATTTGCTTGATACTCATCTTTACTGTAAGAAAGTGAGCTAAGTGAATTCCCTGGCTGTCCAGTTGTTAGGTCTTGGTACTTTCACTTCTGGGGCCTGGGTTCAGTCCTTGATTGGGCAACTAAGATTCTGCAAGCTGAGTGGCACAGCTAAAACATAAAAAAGAGTGAACTAAACTGTTTGTTTCCTAGGACCTACCTTGTGCATTGCTGCTTTTTAGGTGACGACACACTCTGAACTCCCCACTCCCCACTTGTTTCTTTTGTTTTCCCCCTCAGAGGCATTGTTGCCATCCATTAAGAGCCAATAACTTCCTATTTTCTAATTTTATTCCTGTACCAGTCAAGATACTCATTCCTTCTTTGACATTTTCAGGACATTGTATTAACATTGATTTATAAAATTATTTGATTATGTATCTGTTTAATATTTATATTGGGCTTCCCAGGTGGTTCAGTGATAAGAATCTGCCTGCCAAGCAGGAGACATGGGTTCAATCCCTGGGTCTGCAAGATCCCCTAGAGAAGGAAATGGCAACCCACTCCACTATTCTTGCCTGGGAAATCTCATTGTTAGAGAAGCCTGGCAGGGTGCAGTCTATGGGGTCGCAAAAGAGTTGACCATGACTTTGCAACTAAACAACAGCAACAATATATTATTAAGAAATGAAAGGCCTGAGTTTTTTGTTAATGGAATTTGAAATAAGTGCAAGGTAAATAAGATAAGGAATATTTTCTCTTTTTAAAATTAGACACTTGTATGGTTGGCCGTAAAGATAAATATGTATGCATGTATACACAGGGGTTGGTGAGATAAATGAAGAATTGACCTAAGGAACCCTATTTCATTCTATTCTCCTACCTGAATCCCTCCCATGTAAAGCATTTAGAATCCAGTATGCAGTGATACAATCCTTGAACTCATTTTCATAGATCTTACTTGGTAGTAATTGCTGTCCATTCTATCATGAGCTATAATTTCCAACTTTTCATAAAGTCTCTGCATGAAAATTAGCAGCTTTCAAATAAGCAGGAAGAAGATTGGATGGTTGGTTGGAAGTTAGCTGACCATTGAGAAGCTCTGTTCTTGGTAAGAGTGGCAGTTTGATTGCAGGTGGTGTATAGTTCAATTGATGAGCTTTGCTGTTTAATCTTTGTGTATTTAGAAGTGATTTAACAATATGTAACAGAAAAATAACATTTTTATAATTAAAAAATTTGCGATCTGACAAAATGAGCTTAGGTTTGATTTTATGAAAGCAATACCAAGTATTATGCTTTATGAATATGGCATACAGTTTATGCAAATATGAGCAATTAAATAATAGTTCCTTGTATAGATCAGGTTATTTTCAGTTAAGTTCAGAAAAGTAAGTTTTCCTACTTATGGAGCACTAGGTATTCGCACTTTATGTAAAGTCATCACTTTCTCTTGTGTTAAAAATTGAATGAAATGTTCATTGGGTACACTAATGCAATTCACATTTGAAAGTAATCTTTGAACCCTAAGAGTTATCTAAAAATACTGGGGAACTAAACTACTTTTTATTACTACTTTGCTACTATGTAAATGTGAAGCATTTACATAAATATATCATTTATCTTAAATGGTGAAAGATTTTAAACCTCTAAGTATATAGAATACAACTTTAAATTATTTAAAATCGTTCATTTTTCCTTCCCTAAACTTACAGATTTAATCCTACCCTGTGGAAGATTACACTAAATGTGAAAGATCATAGTCACTAATAATGTAGTTAGTGTTGCAGTTATTTTAAAAGCAGAAACTATCAATTTTTAGCCATCTCCTTTAAGCACCTAAGGGTTGAGGTTTAATTTTATAGCAGCAGTGACTGCAAGTACATGGCTTGGGACATGTACATAGCTGACTTGAGAGGGCTCATACTTTTGCATTGACTATGTAGTAAGTGGAGTAGCAAGCTCAGCCATTGGGCTCTTCTGTGTATAATTACACCTTTCATATAGGAAGCTGTAGCAGGTTGATGCTTTATCCTCACCCCCTTAAGGGCTCCTTAACATTTTTTCAAATGGCTTTGTTAAACTTAGAACTCATGTTAGAAAATTGAAATGTAAAGAAAAGAAAAAAAATGACAATTTTTTTTTTCTTTCCAGTTGTATGTGAGTCGGTGTGTGTGTTTATATAGTTGTTACAATTGGAGAACTTGGAGGAGAAAACGTTTGCTTTGTTTTTAAGGGAAATTCAGTTTGTGTCATGTAGGTTTATAGAATGACCAAAACACAATGTTAGGGAGAGTAATGTAAAAAGAATATTGAAAATGAAGGAAAATGGACTACGAACAGTGTATTTCTTGAATATGGTGCTTAGTTCTGGTAACCATATATATATTTAGATGACATGACAAACTTGTTTGGATGACGTTGGGCAAGTCATCCAAACAAGGCTTCCTGCTGGGCTCAAATGGTAAAGAATATTTATGGACCACTAGGGTTTCCCTGTGGTCAAACAGTAAAAAATCTGCCTGCAATTCAGGAGACCTGGGCGCAATCCCTGGGTTGGGGAAATTCCCAGGAAAAGGAAATAGCAACCCACTTCAGTGTTCTTGCCTGGTGAATTCCGTGAAGTGAGGAGCCTGGCGGGCTACAGTCCATAGAGTCGCAAAGAGTCAGACGCAACTGACTGAATTTCACTCTTTCCTGTGCCTCTGTTGGCTCATTTGTCCACTGTAAAAGCACACTGTACACTTGGCTTTGTGAGGGTGAAATGTAAAATATAAGAAGAGTATGTACTACTCAATAAGGTGCTGGCACATAAAATCATTTCACAGATGTTCTTAAACTTCAGTATCATCATTAAAGATTATGTGATTTAATTTTTCAGTGTTTTCATAACATATTTGTATGAATAAGTGGTACACACTGACATATTGGCACTGTTCAGAGCCATTTTCAAAATAGTCCTTTAGTTATACATTCAATTGCTGTTTCTTATTTTAGATACAAATGTAAAGATTGAGATATGTGTTGTTATCTCATAAAAATTAAATTCCAGTTCTCTCTGTCATTCTTTAGGTAAATGATAAAAGTTTGTCAGAAATTCCCTGGCAGTCTGGTGGTTCGGACTTGGTGCTTTCACTGCTGAGGGCCCAGGTTAGTCAGTGAACTAAGGGAGAAGGCGATGGCAGCCCACTCCAGTACTCTTGCCTGGAAACTCGCATGGACAGAGGAGCCTGGTGGGCTGCAGTCCATGGGGTTGCTAAGAGTGGGACACGGCTGAGCGACTTCACTTTCACTTTTCACTTTCATGCACTGGAGAAGGGAGTGGCAACCCACTCCAGTGTTCTTGCCTGGAGAATCCCAGGGACAGAGGAGCCTAGTGGGCTGCCGTCTATGGGGTCACACAGAGTCAGACACGACTGAAGCGACTTAGCAGCAGCAGTGAACTAAGATCCCACAAAGCCATAAGACAGGGCCAAAAAAGAAAACTTGTCTTACACAGTTATAGGCATCTTTTTATTTAATTTTCTAATCTTCTATTTGTATTTCCCAAAATGCAATATGTATGTTTCGGCTTTTTAAAAGTATCGCTCTCAAGTTCTTTGACATTCTTATATTTAAAAGGTGGGGTCTAATTTCCCTGTTCCTAAATATGGGCCAAACTTAGTAACTAGTTTCTAACAAATAGAATGTATGGCATTGATGATGTGCTATTTCTGAGGCTAGGCCCTTAAAGGTATTATTGCTTCCACATTATTTTCTTTTGGATGCCCATAGTAATAAAGTCAACTGGTATGTCATGAGGATACTTAATCAGTCAGTGGAGAGGTCCACATGGGAAGGAACTAAAGTTTCCACCACCAAGGAGCACCAACATGCTAGCCATGTGCAGGAGCCAGCCCCAGTCACCATAACCTAATGAGATACTCTGAGCCACAACTCCTCTGTTAAGCTACTCCCAAATTCCTGACCCATTAAAAACTTCATAAGGTTATGTTTCTTATTTTAAGCCACTGTGTTTGGTAGCAACAGATAACCAAGAGTCACCGAGTCCAAATTTTTACATGTACAAGACTATGTAGTGAAAAGTAGGTTTTCTTCCTGTTCCCATACTCTGCTCACCCAGCTCATTTAATTAGATGTGATTCCTATAACAGATTTCTTGTATCCTTCTAGAAATATGTTATTCTTTTACAACTATGTGCATATCTGTCAATGTGTATTTTCTTCATGTGTTATACTATATATACAGTTTTGTATTTTCAATTTTTTTCTTAATAGTATATCTTGGAGATCGTTCCATATCAGTATGAAATAAATCTGGCTGGTTCTTTTTAATGGCTATAATGGTCCATTCTGTGATAGTATTATAATTTGATTAATTACTACTTCTTGACATTTAAATGGTTTATAGAGATGCTTTAGGAGTGCCTTAATATACATGTTGTTTTCCATTTGTATGTCTTTATAATTTAGTTTTAGAAATAGAATTGCTGACTGAAAGAGTATAGACATGGTAAATTTTTATGCAAATAAGCAAATTTGTCCACATAAACATTTTACCAATTTTTATTTCCATCAGAACTGAATGAACATGTTTGTTTTAGTACATCCTTACCATTCAGAGTATAATTGGGATCTTCTTTATCAATATGCTATATAAAAAGAAGATCTCATTGAAAGTTTACATTTCCATTTCTCTGGATGACATGAATTACTTGGATGGAGTAAACTATTTTCTGAGAGAAATAAATCACCAAAACTCATTCTAAAAAGAAAAAAATCTGAGTGGTATAATGCTCATATGAGAAATACAGATTATCAACAAGCTTTCTCTCCACAAGTGTGAAAATCCCAGATAATTTTGCTTAGACAATATACCAGACTTGTGAAGAGTAGATTATTTGAAGATAAACCATTGAGCAGTGTAGGCGAAAAAACCTTATAGATTCTTTTCTTTCAAGCCTGTCTCACATTGATACCATAACCCAACAAGGAAAGCAGAAAGAAAAAGAAAGAAGCAGACATAAAACTAAAAGTGTAGATTAATACTATTTATGACTATTGTGAAGAAAAGCCTCAAGTACAATATTTGGAAGTAAATTTCAGTTTAAATTTAGTACCATGTTAATAATTGTCAGTGACCAAACTGAGAAATAGGATTAATTCTGGGAATGCAAGGATGGTTCATTGTGACAAAATCTATAATTTGGACCCATAGTAATAAAACAAAGGAAAAATAGGATCTTCTCTGGAGATGCTGAAACAACTTCCATTAAAGAAAACAGGTGTATGTTTCCTTAGTACAGTCTGCCTCTTTTATTTCTAATGACAGTATCATATTTTGTAGATAAAATGGAAAAATAATTTAGCACTACTTTTGTTGAGGGAATTCCCTGGTGGCTCAGACTCTTAAGAATCCACATGCAGTGCAGAAGTCATGGGTTCCATCCCTGGGTCAGGAATATCCCCTGGAGAAGGGAATGGCTACGCATTCCAGTATCCTTACTTGGAGAATGATGACCGAGGAGCCTGGCGGACTACAGTCCATGGCGTTAGAGAGTCAGACACGACTGAGCGACTAAGCACACACGCACGTTTATTGTGTCTTTTGTGTAAAACCTCAATAGAATGAAGTAAATACTGTTGTCAACAAAGAACTAATACATTAGCTGCATTTAAAAGTAAAATGTTGAGGTGCTTATATAAACAATGCTATAAACTAAACCTCATTTACAATAGCAAACTAAAAGATAATACAGCTTTTGGACAGACATTGGTCTTTATTTTTGTTTTCTGCAATCTCTTTGCCACCAATATTCTTTGATATTTCCTGTTTTTATTTAAACATTCTTTTTTTCTGCCCTTATTTTTATTTCTCTTTGTTTTCTCTCTACTCCCATTGTTGTGTGACTTTATATATTCATTACTTTGAGCTATAAGAATAATTTAATACCAGAGACATTACAGATAGGAATATTACAATGCGTACAGAAAATACTACTATTATTATAATTTACTATTGTTGCTTACATCAAGAAGTACAAAAATAAGCTATTCATGGGCTAATTTTTGTTCTTTACAGATGCAGGGAAATGCCTAAATTTCAATCTTATTGATGTGTTTTCCAAGTTTTAAATCATGCTTCTAGTTTTGAAAACCATACTTGATTTTTATTTCTCAGAAATATGATACTCTAAATACATTGATAAATGATTATTTAAGTAATTTTACTTCAATCAAAGTAGCCAGGCCAGAATAATTTAATTTCCCAGAAGAATAATGGAATAAAAATCAGTGGTAATTCTATGTAACATTAGCCTATATTTCTATTTCTTTAACTTTGAAATCATTTGTTGCCTTTAGCTGGATCATATTTCTTGAATTTTACTTTAATAATAATTTGCTAATGTAAAAAAATGCTATATAATGGGATTAGTAATGCCATACTCTATTAAGCTGATGCTCTCTTAAAAATTGTTTATGATAGCAATATAAAATGAGAGGTATATGTAGTTTTGAATGATCTTAACATTACTGTGTATCTTTTTATTTAAGTTTAAAATATACTCATATTGTTTCTATCACCAGTATTTTTCTTTTAGTGGTTAGCACAAAGAGCTATATTATGATGGTGAGACTATGAAAAGGTAAATTTATGGTTAGTTTCCAAATCTGCTCTAGAGTTTATTACCATCTGGTCTCTTTGGAGACTATTATAATTATTCATGGAAGTGTTTTCAACACACAAAAAAGGAAGGTTTGTGTATTGGCAGAAAGCAAGAAATACCAGTGGTTTAAACCACATGTAGTTTTCTTAGAATTAGGCAAGGGAAATGAACTAAAGAACTAATTGAGAATCATTAGTAGTTATGTGGTTTGTCTCAACTTTGTCAGAATTTCATTCATAAAGAACAAAATACTGTACAAGAAAAACTGAAGGTCATAGAAATACAGTAACTCCATTTGGCATATTTTATTTTCATTTTAATCAGTGAAATGTTAGGATGGTCTCAAATCTTGGTGTAAACCTCAGAAATAAGATGAGGAATGTATGTCAAATTTGAGGGCTTTTGAAATAAAAGCAAAAATATATTCATGTTAAAATAATTATAGAGATGAGAATGCCTTTATTAAAGATACTTGTCTTGGATTTAATGCAAACATTATATTAAATAATTTTACATGTGTTCTGGACTTACGTCACTCTCCGGAGTAGCAGTTTGCAGTGTTTTAAGCTTAAGTTGATTTAATAATAAAAGGATAAAAAGAAATGTCTTTTTACTTTTCCATTCTCAGAGTTGGAGAGAGGTCTATAAAAAATGAGATGACAAGTCAAAAAATTGAATTCATCTATTTTTATTCAGCAATTTTAAACAAAAAATGGCTGGTGGGCTGGGAATATACAGGAAATTTAAATTTGTGATTGAGAATAAGAAATGCATTTGTGGTTTAAAAAAGAAATACCAGCATGTCGCATTAAAGTTATGGTATCTACAGTATTATACAGTTAGCAGGAAAATGTATTACATCAGGGGGCATGTTGCACTTTAGAGAGCTAGTGTGGGGATGCAGATGAAGAGAATAACTCCATAGAAGGCATGAGCATTAATAATCCAGTCAGAGAGGAAGAACTCTGCTGTCTCGCATGTAACATAAAACAGATGTTACATTCTATTAAAAACCTCCTTAACTAAAATGAATGTTTAGATCACTGGTCAATAAGAAAAACATGAACAATGGCAGTGTAATGATTTTGAAAATTTATTCCATTTGTCAGTTAATATTGGTGGTAGGGAGGGTGAAGGGAAGGTTGCTAAATGTTATTGTATTTTGGGTATCTTAATTTACAAAGCTGAAGGACAGCAGTGAACTATATTTGTTTTTAATTTATTTTACACATTTAAGCTCGTTTCTTTCTCAAATTATTGTAAAAGCCAACAAGAGATTTAGAAACTATGAGTTCTGATTTAATATGTCTGAGGAGGTGATTTAAATATATCTAAAAGTTTTAATTAATTAAATGAATGCTGGAAACGTTGTTAAGTAGTTGACAATGGAAAGAAGACATATGGAGAGAAGGACATTGGGGATGTTACCACAAGGTGCTAGATATCTTTCCTTTTTAAAAAAAAAAAAAAGATTTACCTTTTCTTTTCCCTTAATATTTTTAACCATTAGAAAATTTTAGGTGTAACAAGTAAAATTTTAGGTGTAAAAATTAGGTGTAAAGTACATGCAATAAAATTGACTTTTTAATGTACGGTTGTGTCAGTTCTGACATATGCACACAGTCATGTAGCCAGTACCAGGGTACAAGATATATTTTAGTTCGCCTACCCCAAATGTCCCCTGTGCTCTATTGTAGTCAACCTTTTCCCCACCTCAGCTCCTAGCAATCAGTGCTCTGTTTTTGTTGGCAGATATAGACCTCCTTGGCTGGTGTGCCAAGACCATAAGGCTCTGATTGCTCTCTTTCCTGGGACATTTCTCAGTATTATTTATACAGCTGGTGGACTTAAGACATGAGGTAACTGTCTCTTGCCAGACAAAGAGCAGACTTAGTTACTGTTTGCTATAAAATTGGTAGAGTCCCCAAGCTTTATGTTCCTCACCTGCCAGTGGAAACCCAGAGCATATATAGCATCTCTCTGAACCATATCCTATTACCTCCATAGGACTTGGAGCAAGGGGAAATAGTGCAAATATGCCTATATTTGAATGCCTTGCCTTGAGTAAAATAAAGTCTTTCCCTTTGACTCAGGAGTCTCATGTCTTCTGTCAATGAATTAGTACCAGACTTTTTTTTTTTTCTAATTAGCTTTTAAAACATGATAAAATCAAATCCCATATCTCATAGTTTTCTGTTTTTATAGTTTAACCTTTTACAGTGTTTCATATTGAGAGATCCAGCTCCTGGCTGAAAACCCATGTGTGATTTTTCAAGGTGTCATAGAGATCGACAAAGGTTTTATATGGTGGGCTTTAAATGGGAAAGCTGCCCTCCCTACTCCTCACTTGGTACAAAGCCAATCAACTGTCTCTGAAGGGAGTTGCAGTCAAGGACTCGTCCCACATGGCCAACCATGCTCATTCTTACACATGTCAGTATTCCTAGGCCAAGTACCTTCGTTTGGAAACTTGACTGGGGCTTTCATTGAGACCTGGCTTATATTTCTATGTGAAGACCTTCTTATTAGGGAAGTTAAAGAATTTTGAAGACACCTTTCTGTTCTGTGACTTAGTACTCAATACTTTTCTACACCTGGCCCTCCTTCCATCTTATTCCAGACCCAAGGTCTTAAAACTACTGGAGCCTTTTTTTGCAGACTCTCCTTGGAAGGAAAGTTATGACCAACCTAGATAGCATATTCAAAAGCAGAGACATTACTTTTCCAGCAAAGGTCCGTCTAGTCAAGGCTATGGTTTTTCCTGTGGTCATGTATGGATGTGAGAGTTGGACTGTGAAGAAGGCTGAGCGCCGAAGAATTGATGCTTTTGAACTGTGGTGTTGGAGAAGACTCTTGAGAGTCCCTTGGACTGCAAGGAGATCCAACCAGTCCATTCGGAAGGAGATCAGCCTTGGGATTTCTTTGGAAGGACTGATGCTAAAGCTGAAACTCCAGTACTTTGGCCACCTCATGCGAAGAGTTGACTCATTGGAAAAGACTCTGATGCTGGGAGGGATTGGGGGCAGAAGGAGAAGGGGACGACAGAGGATGAGATGGCTGGATGGCATCACCGACTCGATGGACGTGAGTCTGAGTGAACTCCGGGAGTTGGTGATGGACAAGGAGGACTGGCGTGCTGCGATTCATGGGGTCGCAAAGAGTCGGACACGACTGAGCGACTGATCTGATCTGATCTTGGAAGTGAAGCAACCCCCACGTTGGTTAAGATTCACCTGATCTTTGATCAGTGTACTGGTCTTTGGGGGGAACATATGGAGCAGTAGGGAGCTGACACTTTCTACAATTTAACCTCTTTTTTTTTTTCTTTAATTTTCATCAGAGTGTAATTGTTTACAATATTGTTTCAGGTGTAAAGCAAAGTGAATGTTACACATATACATTTATCCACACTTTTTTAGAATCTATTCCCATTCCCATGTAGGTCATTATATAGTATTGAGTAGAGTTCTCAGTAGGTCCTTATTAGTTATCTATTTTATATATACTTGTGTTTATATGTCAATCCTAATCCTCCAATTTATCCCTCCTCCCCTTTGCCCCCTGGTAACCATAAGTTTATTTTCTACATCTGTAACTCTATTTCTGTTTTGTAGATAAGTTCATTTGTACCTTTTTTTGTTCTTCTATAAGAAGAACAAAATATATACAGAAAATATATATTCTGTATATAATCTGTATCATGTATTTGTCTTTCTCTGACTTACTTCACTCAGTATGACAATCTCTAGGTCCATCCGTGTTGCTGCAAAGTAGTCTCTTTCTTGTAGTATCACTGTAAGTGATGAAAGACTTAATTAGTTTCAGTTTGATTTGTTGTCTTTTTTTAATTTTTGGTGCACAGCTTATGGGTTCTTAGTTCCCTAACCAGGAATTAAACCCTTGCTCGCAGCCTTGAAAGATAGAATCCAAACCACTGGTGTGCGTGCATGCTCAGTTGCTGTGTGGTGTCTGAATCTTTTTGACCCCGTGGACTGTAACTGCCAGGCCTTGTCCGTGGGATTTCCTAGGCAAGAATACTGGAGTGGGTTGCCATTTGTGTCTCCAGGGGACGTTCCTGACCTCAGGATCAAACTTGTGTTTCCTACTTAGCAGGCAGATTCTTTACTGCTGAGCCACCAGGGAAGCCCTGTTAATCACCTGGATCACCAGGTAATTCCTGGCTTGTCTTAATCAACTACGCTGATATCTGACAGACCATCTTTCTTCAACTCACTTGAGTTCCTGACGCATATAAATGGAATCATTTAGTCCATCAGTTCAGTTCAGTCGCTCAGTCATGTCTGACTCTTTGTGACCCCATGGACTGTAGCATGCCAGGCTTCCCTGTCCTTCACCAACTCCTGGAGCTTGCTCAAACTCATGTCCATCGAGTTGGTGATGCTGTCCAACCATCTCATCCTCTGTTGTCTCCTTCTCCTCCCGCCTTCAATCTTTGCCATCATCAGGGTCTTTTCCAATGAGTCAGTTCTTCTAATCAGGTGGCCAAAGTATTGGAGTTTCAGCTTTAGCCTCAGTCCTTCCAATTAATATTCAGGGCTGATTTCCTTTAAGATTGACTGGTTTGATCTCCTTGCTGTTCAAGGGACTTTAAAAAGCCTTCTCCAACTCCACAGTTCAAAAGCATCAATTTTTTGGCCCTCAACCTTCTTTGTGGTCCACCTCTTACATTCATACATGACCACTGGAAAAACCATACCTTTGACTGGATGGACCTTTGTTGGCAAAGTAATGTGTTTGTTTTTTAACATGCTGTATAGCTTTGTCATAGCTTTTCTTCCAAGGAACAAGAGTTTTTAAATTTCATGGCTGCATTTAGTCCATAACTGTTGAATTTTCTTTGCTTTAGTTGGCGCAAGTACATCAGAGATTATCATGCCTTTTGTTGAGTATGAGTAGTTTGTTTCTTTTGTGACTGAGTAATATTCCATCATGTTGATGTACTGCAGCTTGTATATCTATCCCTAATGGAGGAATACTTAGATTGTTTCCAGTTTTGGTGATTCCTGATAAACTGCTATAAACATTTCTGTATATATTCTTTATTAGCAAACATTTTCATTTCGCTAGAAGTGGAATTGCTGGATCACATGCTTCATAAGAAACTGTCAAAGTGGCTGTTATCATTTTACATTCCCACCAGCAGTATATTAAGAGATTTAGTGGCTTCACATTCTTGCCAGTACTTGGTATTGTTGGCTTTTGTTATTTATCCACTGTAACAGGGGTAAAGTAGTTTCTCATTGTTTTATTTATACTTCCTAACGATTTTGAGCATATTATTCTTTTTTTTTTTTTTTTTAACTATCTGTATACCTTCTTTAGAGCAATATTCAGATCTTTTTTTAAAAAAAATAAATCATGTTCATTTTTTGACCCTAGTTGAGGGTCAGAACGATATTCTTCTATATTTTCTTCTAGAAATTTCATTGTTTAATTGTTACATTTAGGTCTGTATTCCATTTGAGTTTTTGTGTTTGTAGAATGAGATAGGTAGCAATGTTTCTTTTTAATCCTCACTTTGGCATATAGGTATCCACTTGTTCCAACCATTACCCTTTGCTGAAATCTTTTTAAATCACTGTAATTGCCTTTGTACTTTTTTCAAAATCAATTCTGTGGTTGTTTTTCTGTACTGTATGTTCTGTCCCATTGATCTACATGTCTTACTCTGTTTCCAATATGCTGTGGTGATTTCTGTAGCTTTATAGTAACCCTTGATGTATTTGTTTTCTGTGGTCTCTATAATCATATTAAGTTGAATCTAAAAGTTGAAATTATTACATTTCACAGGTTGAAATTGTTTCCCATTTATATTCATGTGCAGGCATGCTCAGTCACTTTGGTCGTGTCCAGCTCTGTGTGACCCTGTGAACTGTAGCCCGCCAGACTCCTTTGTCCATGGGATTCTCCTGGCAAGAATACTGGAGTGGACTTCCATGCCCAGCTCCAGGGCATCTTCCCAACCTAGGGATCAAACCCACGTCTCCTGCATTGCAGGCAGATTCTTTTAACCGCTGAACCATTGGGGAAGCCCATTTATAGTCATAAACATCTATAAATTTTCACTATTGAATTTTGATTAATGTACATGTTAGAAATTGTTTTCAATATCCAAAGTGTTGTTAACTTACAGTTGAAGAGAATTTTGTAATAGTGACTGTAGTTAATAGTAGTAAGTAGAAAAATTAAATAGAAAAGGGAAAACTTATACATGTTGCTAGTTGTCACTACTTTTGAAAAATATTTTTATTTTTAGTGAGACTTTTTTTGTTTTCATAGGTGGTTTAATTTTTATAGGTTCTCCTAGCAGCAGAACCTAGGACAAGAATTTTAAAATGCCAATTTGGGACATGCAGGTGTCTCTCGAAAGGGTGGCAGGAGGTGATTCAGGGAAGACAGAGCAGCTCATAAAAAGTCATTAAGCCTACTATCACAATAGGATACTGGGGCTTTATCCTGTGGGGAAACTTTAGGAATAATCAGTGTTGATATTGGAGAAGGCAATGGCACCCCACTCCAGTACTGTTGCCTGGGAAATCCCATGGATGGAGGAGCCTGGAAGGCTGCAGTCCATGGGGTCGCTGAGGATCGGACACGACGGAGCGACTTCACTTTCACTTTTCACTTTCATGCATTGGAGAAGGCAATGGCAACCCACTCCAGTGTTCTTGCCTGGAGAATCCCAGGGATGGGGGAGCCTGGTGGGCTGCCATCTATGGGGTCGCACAGAGTTGGACACGACTGAAGCGACTTAGCAGCAGCAGCAGTGTTGATATCATTTTCAGAATTAACTCACGGAAAATGCAAGTATATTTCCTGTTACTGATTGTGTTGTGTGGTTTAGAAGACTGTGCACCTGCCTAGTGCCCACATGGGCACAGTAGCTTTCATCAGTTCAGGAGAAGATCCCTCTGGGGCAGAGAGGAAGCTTGTGGCATTTAGAAGCCTTGAGCCAGAGTAAACTGTTAGGTTCAAAGAACACGCAGGGACACTGATAGCATCTGTGTCCTATGCATGCTCTATGACTTCTAAGTCCCTTTTCTGGGTTATCGTAATAAATAACTTCAATCAGATCATCCCTATAGTGATATTTCCTAAATAAATTAGATTACACTTTCTGTACTTAAGTGTCTGTCTCCACTTTTTATTCATAAAGCTTCATTAAGTTTTGTTTAATTATCCTTGTCATACTATTTACTTATGTGAGAGACCTTATTAACTACACACTTGGAAATATTATTGTTTATTCCATCTTAAAATCTGTTAAAATGGCAAATAAGTGTATAATACATTTTCATTATCTTTAGCTATCAGAAGAGTGCAAGTTAAAAACATGTGAAGCATTGCACATCTTTAATTAGCTAACATTTTTAAGTGATGACAGTAACAAATCCTGATGAGAATACAGAAGAACTGGCTCTCTCATACATTGCTGGTGGGAATATAGAATGACACAGCCACTCTGGAAACAGCTTGACATTTCTTTTAAAATTGAACATACATTTTCATGACTCAGCAGTCATATTCCTGAGCATTTGTCATAGAGAAATGAAACTTAAGTTCCTGCAAAGGCTTCCTACACTGTATTCATAGCACTTTGTTATTGCCCCAAACTGGAAGCAATCCAAATAACTTTTATCAAATGAATGGCTAAATTGTGATACATCTGTACGATGAAATACTACTCAGCTTTAAAAAAGAGTAAAATATTGCTTCAGACAACAATCGGAGAAGGCAATGGCACCCCACTCCAGTACTCTTGCCTGGAAAATCCCATGGATGGAGAAGCCTGGTAGGCTGCAGTCCATAGGGTCGCTAAGAGTCAGACATGACTGAGGGACTTCACTTTCACTTTTCACTTTCATGCCTTGGAGAAGGAAATGGCAACCCACTCCAGTGTTCTTGCCTGGAGAATCCCAGGGACGGGGGAGCCTGGTGGGCTGCTGTCTATGGGGTCACACAGAGTCGGACACGACTAAAGTGACTTAGTAGTAGCAGTAGCAGTCAGACAACAATTTGCATGGATTTCAAGGGGGGTCACACTGAAGGTAAAAAGCCAGTTGCAAATGGTTATATTCTATGTGATTCTAATTATATAATATCCTTGGAATTAAAAATATATGTAGTTTTGAAATATATTAAAATGGTTGTCAGAGGTTTAGGGATGAAGGTGAAAGACAGTGTAAATAGAAAGAATCTTCACAAAAAGCTGTCTTGGTGGTGATGGAACGGTTCTATATCTTGATTGTGGTAGTTGTACAAATCTGTACACCATTAAGATTTTGTAAACTGTACACATACACAAACAAGAATGCGTGTGAAACCTAGTGAAATCTTAATTGGATCTGTAGTTTAGGATTGTACCAATGTCAAGTTCCTGGATTTGAAAATGAGCTATGGTTATATAATACATCATCTTTAGGGAAAACTGGGTGAAGGTAATGTAGGAGCCTTCTATACTATTTTTTGCAATTTCTTGTGAATCTGAAATTAGTATTTGGTTACTCGGTATGTTTTATTTATTGACATTCATTTACATCTTGTAAGCTGATTCTTCATTACAGAGTAATCCCATAGTATGTAATTTAAAGTGTTTTTTAAGTTAGGGCTTAAAAGACTATGAAACTAATTGTATGAAATTTAATTTTATCAAGTGTTTCCTTGTCTGTTTTAAACCTTTTCACAGAATTTCAAGGTTGCAAATATAAATAAAATAATTTCATTTTTAAATGATCTACTTCATAGACTAAATTAGAGAACACTCATGATTTCTTAAGAATTCTAGGTTGTAAATTAAAACATTTGGTCACTCATCTCATTGATATAAATCTATAATCTTTCCTACTTGTAACATTCTTTTTGGGTTTTTTTGACCTGTGTGTGCCCATTTCTTGAATCTCAGCTTAAATGTGACTTTCTTGTGGAAGTCTTTCTTACTCTGACACTCTTCTTTCAAAATCTTTGTTTCTACTCAGATATATGCTTCTATGCCAAGTCAAATTCATTTTACATATGTACAGAGTGATCAAATAATGGGAAAGTTAATCAACCAACAGTGTCATTTGGTATAAAATTTTGGAGTACATCCTAAATCTTAAAACATATTAATAAATTATTGAAAAGATGAGAGCACCCAACCTATTCTAGTGATACTTAACAGAGATGTATTTGTAAGTGGTAGAAGAAATATCACTCCCTGAGTGTAAGATCAATTGCTGTTCATTTTATTCACCTGAAGATAAATCACTTTTTCAGATTTTGCAGACTTTCCCTTTTTCTGAAAAAATGATATATTAAAGTGAAAGTTTCTTTACTATATCAATGCTAACTTCCTCTTCCTTTATAATACTTCTATATTGAAGGAACCCAGAGGTCAACAGTAAGTCTTGTCTGCTCTCTTTTTTATTTCAATGTTATTTCTAAACGACTTGATGAAATTCCCTTCCGTTTTGGAGGACCATTTTTCACCTGCGTATGAGGAAATTTAAACTATTTGAGCTGATATTAACATATTCTATTACTATAAATTATCTATGATTAAAAAAAGTATTTGTCAATTTATATTTATTAAGTATAATTTTAGGATTCAAATCTACTGACCAGAAAATAAATAGTGTTTTTTGGTATGATGAAAAGAAAAAGGTATATGATAATGGTTAATTATCTAAGGAAATGTTTTCAGTGTTTCATCGTGTGTCAGAATTTTGCACTGCTTATATTATATGAGGAAAAACTTGGTTATTTCCCTATATTCTCATACACTTTTTGACACTTTGACAAGTACGATAGTTTTTATTTCTGCACCTAGTGACTTTTCATTCTAAAAATATTGTTTGAACCAGGTTTCAGAAGATGTATTCTGGTTCCTAGTTTGGGAACTCTGCTGCTGCTGCTGCTAAGTCGCTTCAGTCATGTCTGACTCTGTGCAACCCCATAGACGGCAGCCCACCAGGCTCCCCCATCCCTGGGATTTTCCAGGCAAGAACATTGGCGTGGGTTGCCATTTCCTTCTCCAGTGCATGAAGGTGAAAAGTAAAATTGAAGTCGCTCAGTCGTGTCCGACTCTTCGCGACCCCATGGACTACAGCCTACCAGGCTCCTCCGTCCATGGGAGTTTCCAGGCAAGAGTACTGGAGTGGGGTGCCATTGCCTTCTCCTTGGGAACTCTATTACTATTCAAAACTAAGCATTTTCATCTTTTATGAAAATGAGGGCCTATGTACCATTTGTTTTGATAAAGTGAGTAGAAATATGGATTATTCTGGGAAGTCTAGAATATATAGTTTTATTATGTATATCTAGATACAATAGATTAAAGACCAGGGGATCAAAATAGAGTCAAGAAATAAATAAACATAACACTGGAAATTCTGGAAGAAAATATATAAAACTGGCAGCCAGGGGAGGAAAACTAAGAAATTACTATTTGTGGGAGAATTTTTTTCTACTCATGTGCTTTCTTACTGTTTTAATCACTTTTATTACATGTTATGTATTATGAATTTTAAGTATTGTATATAATTTTGAAAAATTAAAATACACTGTCAGATTTTTGTAAGAGCAATTTAATTGTCCATTTGCTAATTATACCAGGATTAATGTGATATGCAGAACATTGGACACTGTCTTTCAAATGCTTTTTTAAAAAAACAGTACAACCTTCTTCCATAAGAAATATTTCTTAATAAACTATTCATTAGACATACACCATTATCCTTTATGTCAGAAATTTACAATAAGAAAAATTTTATGACTGGCCTGAATGATGAACATTTGTCCTCATTTTCTTGTGCTCTGGCCTTTGTGATATCCAAAGGTACAGTTCCCAGGTGGCACCACTGGTAAAGAACCTGCCTGAAAATGCAGGGAACATAAGAGATGTGGGTTCTATCCCTGGGTTGAGGAGAACCCCTGGAGGAGGTCATGGCAACCTACTCCAGTATTCTTGCCTGGAGAATCACATGGAGAGAGAACCCTGGTGGGCTGTAGTCCAAACGGTTGCAAAGAGTTGGACACGACTGAAGTGACTTAGCATGCACACATATGACCTTTGTGATATCCGAAGTTACAGTTTTTTTCTTCCTTTTATAGTATACTAACACAAGTATATTTGATGCAATGTCCTAATGTTTTTTTAACATTTAAATTTTAATTTTTATCATCCTTTTCCCAAGATTTCTTACACTTGCCATACTATATTGTGTACATTGAAATAATTTCCAAAATTATTACTTTTGCTTCTTGCTGTCTCTGGTTTTGTTTTGCTATTTGTGGCCTCTTCAGAGTTTTATATATGTTTGGACTGACTTGTTGGAAAATCCACCATGTGTTAGCTCTCCTAATAGTTCCCCATGTCATGCAGCTCCTTACATAACACAAGTAACTATTCTTGGGGTTTTGTATATGTATTTATTTGACTGTCATTTTATTGAAAATTGTTTGACAGTTGTTTACTTATGAAAAATGCAAGACTAGCACGCTCAGTTTGTGCTGTTATAGTTAATTGTTGCTATATGGGTATTTTCAAATTTTAAAAGACTCAGAACAGTAAAATATGTACTTAGCACAAATTTTACCACTCTTTGGTACTTTTAAAACTGTGCTTTAACTTTTTAAACCTTTGTTCTCATGCTGCTTCAAAAAAATAATTTTATTGAGGTATAGTTCGTCTGCCAGACTTTTAATCATTGAAAGGGTACAGTTCCATGGTTTTCCCTATATTCACAAATATGTGTGGCCACCACCAGTGTCAATTTTGGTACCTTTTTATTACTTCAAAAAGAAACCCCATACTCTTCAGCTATCACTCTCTGGTTCTCCTTCATGTGTTTTCCACATGAATTTTGGAGTCAGCTTGCACATTTCTACAAAAAATACAGCTTGGACTCTGATTAGGATCAATGTGGGTATTGCTGGCCATATTAACTGTGTGAAGTCTTCTGACTCTGAAAAAGTGGGATGTTTTTTCATTTGTTTAGATCTTTAAATTCTTTCAACAGTGTTTTATAGTTTTCAGAAGTTTTTCACGTTAAAAGAAAGTATTTCCAAATATATTTTATTTAAAAAAATAATTTGTTTTTGGCTGTGCTGGGTCTTCATTGCTGTGTGCAAGCTTTCTCTGGCCGCGGCAAGTGGGGGCTGCTCTCACTGCAGTGCCTGGGCTTTTCATTGTGGTAGTTCTCTTGTTGTGGAGCACAGGCTCTAGGCGCGTGGGCTTGAGTAGTTTCTGCTTGTGGGCTCGGTAGTTGTGCCCCGAGGGATCTAGAGCACAGGCTCATTATTGGGCTCATGGGCCTAGTTACTCCCAAGCATGTGGGAATTTCCCAGCAGAGAGATGAAACCCGTGTTCCCTGCATTGACCAGCAGATTCTTAATGACTGGACCACCAAGGACGTCCATATTTTTTCATTTTGGTGTTATTGTAAATTGAATTACTTTTTAAATTTCATTTTTCGGTTGTTCATTGCAAGTGTATAGAGATAGAATTCATTATTTAAATTTTGATCTTATTTCCCGTAGCTTTTCTGAACTCATTTCTAATATTTCTGAACTAAGTTCTTATATTTTTCAGTGAATTCCCTACGGTTTTCAATGTACTAAATATGTTATCTATTAGTTTGGCCAAAAAGTTCATTTGAGTGTTCCATAACATTGTACAGAAAAACCCAAACAAACTTTTTGGTCAACACAGTACAAATACTTTTCCTTCTTCCTTTCCAGTTTGGAACCCATTTGTTTATTTGTTTCTTTTGCCTACTTGCCTTGACTAGTGCCTCTTTGTTGTTGTTGTTTAGTGGCTAAGTTGTGTCTGACTCCTGTGACCCTATGAACTGCAGCACCCCAGTCTTCTCTGTCCTTTACTATCTCCCTGAGTTTGCTCTTGTCCATTGAATACAGTGATGTCATCCAACCATTTCATCCTCTGTTGCCCGCTTCTCCTCTTGCCCTCAGTTTTTCCCAGCATCAGGGTCTTTTCCAATTAGTCAGCTGTTCACATCAGGTGGCCAAAGTATTGAAGCTTCAGCTTCAATGTCAGTCTTTCCAATGAATATTCAGGATTGATTTCCTATAGGAGTGACTGGATTGATCTCCTTGCTGTCCAAGGGACCCTGAGGGGTCTTCTCCAGCACCACAGTTTGAAAGCGTCAGTTCTTCGACACTCAGCCTTCTTCATGGTCCAGCTCTCACATCCATACATGACTATTGGAAAAACCATAGCTTTGACTGTACAGACCTTTGTTGACAAAGTGATGTCTCTACTTTTTCATACACTGTCTAGGTTTGTCATAGTTATTCTTCCGAGGTGCAAGCATCTTTTAATTTTGTGGCTGCAGTCACCATCCGTACTGATTTTGGAGCTCAAGAAAATGAAATCTGACACTGTTTCCACATTTTCCCCATCTGTTTGCCATGAAGTGATAGGACCAGATGCCATGATCTTTGTTTTTTGAATGTTGAGTTTTAAGCCAGCTTTTTTACTCTTTTCTTTCTCCTTCATCAAGAGGCTTGTTAGTTCCTCTTCACTTTCTGTCATTAAAGTGGTATCATCTGCGTATCTGAGATTGTTGCTGTTTCTCCCAGCAATCTTGATTCCAGCTTGTGCTTCATCCAGCCTGGGATTTCAAATGAGGCACTCTGCATATAAGCTAAATAAGCAGGGATCTAGTATAATGTTGAAGTGATGAGAGTAAACATCCTTGTGTTGTTCCTTGTCTGAGGGCCAAGTATCCTGTCATTCACAGTGATGTTTACTGTGTATTTTTCTTAAATGTTCTTTATCATATTCAAGAAGTTCCTGTCTATTACTAGTTTGTTGAATCTGTTAAACTTGAAAGAGTGTTAGATTTGCCAGGTGTCTTTTCTGCGTTTGTTGTCATAAGCATATGAGTTTTGTTTTCTATACTGTTGATATGATATATAACATTAGTTGGTTTTGAGATGTTAAGCCAATCTTGCATTCCTGGGATTAAATCTCATTGGATATATTATATAATTCATTTTTATACATTGCTGGATTTGTTTTTGCTAATGTTTTACTGAGGATTTTTACATTATATTCATAAGACGTATTGGTCTGTAATTACCTTATTTCTGTCTGTGGTTTGGTATCGTGGTAATACTGCTCTATAAAATGAATTGGGGTTTGTCTTTTTTTTCTGTTTTTTGGAAGAATCTGTGGAGAATTTTAAAATTCTTCTTTAAATATTTGTTAGAATTCAGTGGTGAAGTCATCTGATCTTTTTCGTTTGTGGGTAGTTTTTGATTACTAATTACTTCACTAGTTGTATTGGTTTTTAAAGATTACGTGTTTATTCGTGAGTCAGTTTCAGTAGTTTGTGGTCATTCTATTCATTATATTACCCATCTTATCTGAGTTACCTAATTAATTTTTATGTCTGTTTTTTCATTACAATAGCCATTTCAGGTCTCTTCTGGATATTTGCATGATACATCACTTCCCACCATTTTACATTCAATCTGTTTGTAGCTTTTGATGTAAGGTGTGGTTCTTCTAGACAAACATAAATATTTTTATATAAAAGTATCAGAACTATTGATATGAAAATGTGAGATTTGTCTCATTATTTTATTTCCATGAATCAGTATACTAGTCCACAAATTGTTTCCTACTTTTTCTATAAAATTCAGCTTGTTTTTACTAAGGCCATCAAAGAAATATTTAATAATATTAAGTTTCATTGTATTTTGAAAGTTCTGTTATTTTTCGAGTTGTAAATTCATTTCCCTTATTTTCATGTCATGAAATGAATTAAAAAATAGTGATTTGAAGTTTCCTGAACACTGGATTTTTATTATATTGAATAGTTATATCTTATAATGTGATCTTCTGGCATGGAGAAATACTATAATGTTAAATATATTTTTAGTTGAATTTATGTATCATTTAGATTTTTCTCTGATAGTTTAAATTTTTATATTGACAGTTTGTTGCATATTGATAAATGCTTTTAAGTCATAATAGTGTGTAATTTAACATGGATTGGCCTAATCCAATGTAATTGTTTAATTAGCTTGTAGTTACTGCAAGCTAGTCTAAATTTTCACTGATTTCCAGTCTCTAATCAGTTGCTTCTGAGATACATTTCTTACATTTTTTTTCCTTTAAAAAAAGTTCTTAAAAACTGAGAACACTAAAATCACTTAAATACAAATTATAAAAGTGTTTCATAATGTTTTAAAGAAGCAATCTTGTTTTTGAAATGTCTAATTTTGTGTATAGAGTTCCTTAGGGATTAAAAAAATAGTTTTTCTGGATTACATACATAAAAATTTTTATGTATGGAGAAGAAGTAAGATTTTATAAACACTGTTAATCATTCTACATTAAAAAAGTTTTCCTTTTTCAAAAAATCCTCACTTTAAAATAGTGGTCAAAATATGTATTTAACAAATTAGTGTAAGACTTGTAATGCAGGCAAGTAAACCTGTGGCTTTTTTAGTTTTTCTACTGATTACCACTGTTAAGCAGAAGTTTCATATGGGAATAGGAAAAAATGAACTCATCATTCTCTTGAGCATCTGGAGTAAGTTTACTGCCAGAGGCAAGCTGGTAATTTCTATATTCTTATCCGTTCAGCAAATCCTATGCTGCCCTGAAATGAATCACATGCACAGCTTCATTGACTCTCACAGAAATATTCTAGTGCCTATGTGAGTTTTTTTAGCTGGATAAATTGCATCTCTGGGCCTCAATACAATTCCTTTATAAATAGTAAAGATACCCCTATAACACAGTTCCTTCATCCTTAGTATGCTTTGATAATTATCCATGGAGTCCTAAAGTAGGTATGAAAAGAATTATTGTTTTTAAATGAATGTCATATCGTATCAAAAACATGATGAACTTTAACTCTTTTATGGCTATTTAGAGCTGAAGACATTATTTGTATAGTCTTATGGAAAACGTTATAAATATCTGGGATGATAGAAACAGTCAAAGGCCTGATGGGAACTCACAAAGTAGAAAATCTACTCCATGCTCTGCCAGCAAGTAGCTGAGTGATCTTGGGCAAGTGATTCAACTATTTAATAATTTAATAATACTTCATAATTAATTAGATATGATTATTGTGGGGAAATTAACAAGATGGTGCCAGTCAGGCTCTGTTGCCCCACGCTCTCACGCCCTCTCGCCCCATATTCTGGAAACACTGACTTTGCACAGCTGTGTAACAGCTGAGGTCATTTATAACACTGCACATGTGTATCACGAGGTACTCGCTTGGTCATGGGGGCTTTGTGCCATATGCCTACATGAGCTTCACCATGAAAGCCCTGGCTGCTGCTGCATCATGGCTACATTGGAGCTACATCGTAGATATGTTATATGGGACTATGTTTTTGCTATGTTATAATTATGTTATGGTTATGTTATAGCTGCTGCATCAGCCAGGAGAGAGGCTGTGTTATGGCTGCTGTGCCAGCCAGGTGAGAATAAACGTGTCTGTAGTTCCTGGGCTTCCCTGGTAGCTCAGCTGGTACAGAATCTGCCTGCAGTGCAGGAGACACTGGTATGATTCCCGGGTTGGGAAGATCCCCTGGAGAAGGGATAGGGTACCCACTCCAGTATTCTTGGGCTTCAGTGGTGGCTCAGATGGTGTGGAATCCTCCTGCAATGTAATAGAGCTGGGTTCAATCCCTGGGTTGGTTAGATCCCCTGGAGGAGGATATGGCAACCCACTCCAGTATTTATGCCTGAATAATGCCCATGGACAGAGGAGCCTGGCGGGCTATAGTCCATGTGATCTCAAAGAGCCGGACACTACTGAGCAACTAAGCACAGCAGCAGTTCCTGCGTCTCCTCGAGTCTTCTTCCAGCCTCTTAGCTCCTGCCTCACCTACCCTGGGTTCAGTGAACAGTGTGCTCAGTGTGAACAGCAAGACAACTGGTGCTGTGAACAGGATCAGCTAGATAATTATAAAATAGATAATTATTTTAGACTTGATTTCTGTGGTCCATATAGCTCCTGAATTTCATGGCATTGCTCCATTTTATTTTATATTGTTTTTTAATCTAAGTAAAAGCAACTATTATATTGACGGGAAAGATCTATTTGTAGGTGAGTTACTAGGTATGTTATTGCTTCTCGTTTTTCATCCACTGCTTCCATTTTTTGTGATTATGTTTACGATATGCATTTGTAATGCATTTTTTTAAGTCCAAGCAGAACACTGCAGTAAGTAACTAAAACTTCACTCAACTTGCAGTTGCCCAGCATCTAGAGAGAGTTATTATACAACTTACTGAGAAATGCTGGGCTGTATGAATCAGAAGCTGGAATCAAGATTTCCAGGAGAAATATCAGTAACCTCAGATATGCAGATGACACCACCCTTATGACAGAAAACAAAGAGGAGTTAAAGAGCCTCTTGATGAAGGTGAAAGAGGAGAGTGAAAACCCTGGCTTAAAAACTCAACATTCAAAAAACCTAAGATCATGGCATCTGCTCCCATCGCTTCATGGCAAATAGATAGGGAAACAATGGAAACAGTGACAAACTTTATTTTCTTGGGCTCCAAAATCCCTGCATACGGTGACGGCAGCCATGAAATCAAAAGATGCTTGTTCCTTGGAAGAAAAGCAATGACAAACCTAGACAGCATATTATAAAGCAGAAACATTACTTTGCTGACAAAGGTCCGTCTAGTCAAAGCTATGGTTTTTCCAGTAGTCGTGTATGGATGTGACAGTTGGACAATGAAGAAGGCTGAGAGCCGAATTGATGCTTTTGAACTGTGGTGTTGGAGAAGACTCTTGAGAGTCCCTTGGACTGCAAGGAGATCAAACCAGTCAATTCTAAAGGAAATCCAGCCCTGAATATTCATTGGAAGGACTGATGATGAAGCTGAAGCTCCAAAACTTTGGCCACCTGATGCAAGGTTCCAACTCATTAGAAAAGACCCAGATGCTGGGAAAGACTGAAGGCAGAAAGAGAAGGGGATGACAGAGGATGAGATGGTTGGATGGCATCACTGACTCAATGGACATGAGTTGGAGCAAGCTCTGGGAGATGGTGATGGGCAGGGTAGCCTGGTGTGCTGCAGTTAATGGGGTTGCAAAGAGTCGGACATTACTGAGTGACTGAACAACATTGCTAGCCTGGGGAAAATTCAGAATTCATAGTAGTTTCTTTCTCTTTTTGTCCACGGCCATATGTGGGATTTTTGTTCCCTGACCAGAGATTGAAGCGTGGAGTCTAATCACTGGACTACCAGGCATGAGTATAGCTTTCCCACCATCATAATGTCCAAAAATTGTAGACCAAGCCATCCTAAGTCAAGGACTGTCTGTAATACTATAGTAATGAATAATCTTTCACTTTGGAACAGCTGCCGCATGTAGATCGGTTTCTAAATTTTGGAATTACTGTCCTCTGATGCACTTCGCTGGCACTAGTAGCATCCTGTCCTTACTGCACTGTCCCCTGAGGACTGGTGCTCAAAAAGGCAGCACTAAGATATTTCTTTTGCTGCCATTTTTGCCTCGATCTGGAGGTCTCATGTCCTTCTGTCGTAGTGTGTGTGTGTGAGTATGCATGCATGCACATGCTTGGATATAGAAAAAGGGAGAAAGAGATGAACAGGCAAACACTGGCTGACTACTTTGTTACCATGTACCTACAGTTAAATAGGAGACCCTTGATAGTTTTTGAGTTAATGGCTCTTTATAGAAGTAGTGCAGGGTCTCATGGTTAGTAAGTAGCAGACTTGTATTTTGAACTGAGGCATTTTTTATAGGTAGATAATATAACCAGAAAATATTGTGCTAGTGGCTAGAATTTGATGAAAGGAGACAAATACATATTTTATATCACATTTGCATTCTTTTACCTTTGACTCTCCCTCTGATAGCTCAGTTGGTAAAGAATCCGCCTGCAGTTCAGGAGACCCCAGTTTGATTCCTGGGTCGGGAAGATCCGCTGGAGAAGGGATAGGCCACCCACTCCAGTATTCTTGGGCTTCCCTTGTGGCTCAGCTGGTAAAGAATCTGCCTGCAGTATGGGAGACCTAGGTTCGATCCCTGGGTTGGGAAGATCCCTTGGAGAAGGGAAAGGCTGCCCACTCCAGTATTCTGGCCTGGAGAATTCCACCAATTGTGTAGTCCATGGGGTCACAAAGAGTCGGACACGATGGAACGACTTTTACTTTCACTTTTCACCTTTGACTCATGAGCAGTCTGAATGTTTTCCTTCTCATCCCCATACGTTACACTAAAAAATGTGATAGGCTGTGGCTGGAATATCTCAGGATGAAATTCTTTTTATAACAATATAGGTTTTGTGTAATTAGAACACATTGAAAAGTAAAAGCACAATGACCTTGAATAAAAGTTGTGGAAATTTCCTGGCAGGCCAGTGGTTAGGACTCCATGCTTCCAATGAAGGGGACATGGTTTTGATCCCTGCTTGAACAACTGAGATCCTGCATGCCATGAAGCTGGCCAAAAAAAAAAATTAGAGAGTATCTTTATACTTGTTGTAGAATTACCCTGGGATTTCTTTGGAAGGAATGATGCTAAAGCTGAAACTCCAGTACTTTGGCCACTTCATGTGAAGAGTTGACTCATTGGAAAAGACTCTGATGCTGGGAGGGATTGGGGGCAGGAGGAGAAGGGGACAACAGAGGATGAGATGGCTGGATGGCATCACTGACTCGATGGATGTGAGTCTGAGTGAACTCCAGGAGTTGGTGATGGACAGGGAGGCCTGGCGTGCTGCAATTCATGGGGTCGCAGAGAGTCGGACATGACTGAGCGACTGAACTGAACTGAACTGAATATCCACAAATATTGATTTTAAGTGACACTCCTTATGTGATATTTTGGGTATTTTTAATCCTGTGTTTTGAGGAATCATTTGTAATGTAAGTTATAGAACATTTTAGAAAAATCCCTAGATTTAGCATTAGCATCAGATCAGATCTGATCCCAAAGAAAGGCAATACCAAAGAATGCTCAAACTACTGCACAATTGCACTCATCTCACATGCTTTGTTGATAAAGTGGTATCTTTGTTTTTTAATATGCTATCTGGGCTTGTCACGGGAGCTTCTCTGGTGGGTCAGTGGTAAAGAATCCATCATCTTTCAGGATTTGAAATAGCTCAACTGGAATTCCATCACCTCCACTAGCTTTGTTTGTAATGATGCTCTAAGGCCCACTTGACTTCACATTCCAGGATGTCTGGCTCTAGGTGAGTGTGAATGATCACACCATCGTGATTATCTGTGTCATGAAGATCTTTTTTGTACAGTTCTGTGTATTCTTGCCACCTCTTCTTAATATCTTATGCTTCTGTTAGGTCCATACCATTTCTGTCCTCTATCGAGCCCATCTTTGCATGAAATGTTCCCTTGGTATCTCTCATTTTCTTGAAGAGATCTCCAGTCTTTCCCATTCTATTGTTTTCCTCTATTTCTTTGCATTGATTGCTGAGGAAGGCTTTCTCATCTCTCCTTACTAGTCTTTGAAACTCTGCATTCAGATGCTTATATTTTTCCTTTTCTCCTTTGCTTTTCGCTTCTCTTCTTCTCACAGCTATTTGTAAGGCCTCCTCAGACAGCCATTTTGCTTTTTTGCATTTTTTTTCTTGGGGATCGTCTTGATTCCTGTCTTGTATACAGTGTCACGAACCTCCGTCCATAGTTCATCAGGCACTCTATCAGATCTAGTCCCTTAAATCTGTTTCTCACTTCCACTGTATATTCATAAGGGATTTGATTTAGGTCATACCTGAAAGGTCTAGTGGTTTTCCCCACTTTCTTCAATTTAAGTCTGAATTTGGCAATAAGGAGTTCATGATCTGAGCCACAGTCACTCCCGGTCTTCCTTTTGCTGACTGTATAGAGCTTTTCCATCTTTGGCTGCAAAGAATATAATCAACCTGATTTCCGTGTTGACCGTCTGGTGATGTCCATGTGTAGAGTCTTCTCTTGTGTTGTTGGAAGTGGGTGTGTCCTGTGACCAGTGGATTCTCTTGGCAGAACTCTATTAGCCTTTGCCCTGCTTCATTCTGTACTCCAAGACCAAATTTGCCTGTTACTCTAGATGTTTATTGACTTCCTAGTTTTATATTCCTGTCCCCTATAATGAAAAGGACATCTTTTTTGGGTGTTAGTTCTAGAAGGTCTTGTAGGTCTTCATAGAACTGTTCAACTTCAGCTTCTTCAGCCTTACTGGTCGGGGTATAGAGTTGGTTTACCGTGATATTGCATGGTTTGCCTTGGAAACGAACAAAGATCATTCTGTTGTTTTTGAGATTGCATCCAAGTACTGCATTTCAGACTCTTTTGTTGACTATGATGGCTACTCCATTTCTTCTAAGGGATTCCTGCCCACAGTAGTAGATATAATGGTCATCTGAGTTAAATTCACCTGTTCTGGTCCATTTTAGTTCACTGATTCCTAGAATGTCGACATTCCCTCTTGCCATCTCCGTTTGACCACTTCCAATTTGCCTTGATTCATGGACCTGACATTCCAGGTTCCTATGTGATATTGCTCTTTACAGCATTGGACCTTGCTTCTATCACCAGTCATATCCACAGCTGGGTATTGTTTTGCTTTGGCTCCATCCCTTCATTCTTTCTGGAGTTATTTCTCCATTTATCTCCAGTAGCATGTTGGGCTCCTACCGACCTTGGGAGTTCCTCTTTCAGTATCCTATCATTTTTCCTTTTCGTACTCTTCATGGGGTTCTCAAAACAAGAATACTGAAGTGGTTTGCCATTCCCTTCTCCAGGGGACCACATTCTGTCAGATCTCTCCACCATGACCCATCCGTCTTGGGTGGCCCCACAGGGCATGGGTTAGTTTCATTGAGTTAGACAAGGCTGTGGTCCGTGTGATTAGATTGACTAGTTTTCTGTGATTATGGTTTCAGTGTGTCTGCCCTCTGATGCCCTCTCGCAACACCTACCGTCTTACTTGGATTTCTCTTACCTTGGACGTGGGGTATCTCTTCAAGGCTGCTCCAGCAAAATGCAGCCACTGCTCCTTACCGTGAGGAGATACCTGTTGTCCAAGGTAAGGCTTGTTACACTCATTTAAAAATAGGCCACGTACTGGCACTGCATTTTGTGCATTCTAGCATTGGTCATTTAAAACAATGAATATTAAACATGTGGGCTCCACGTCTGACCCACAGAACATCCACCCCAAATCTTCTTGTTCTGTGTAAAATATCCACTGTGTATGTACTATGAAAGTTTTATCTGGGCTCCATTATTAAGTCAAAAGAATGTAAATAGTCATATTATAATAATCTAATGACTTGTATATTTCCATATGGATGAATGTCAGTATATCTAAATAGGAAATAAATTGCAATACTATCCACCTATATTAAAAAAAATAGAATATCTCCAGATTTGCATACTCATCACTGTAGAAGAGGTATGCAGGTTTTAAGGTTTCATAATCAGTTGTCAGAAAAATAGCAGTTATTCCTGCAATATCTCATTAGCATCTGACTCAAATTATTTTTAGATTACATGATTTAGAAGACATTATAACTCCACTAAGAATTTGTAATTATTCTGAGATGCTTTCATCATTAACTCTAGAATCACTATCAGAAAGAGTAACAATATGATATAGGAAAAAAGCTAATCAACATGAGTAAAAATATGGTCACTTTCAGAAGAACAATCTGGTCATCTGGAAAAATCCCAGCTACAACCTGCAAATACTCCCATGTGGGAGACTGGCCAAGGCACATGATTTCTAGGCAGGAAAGCCATGAGATCGGGGTGAATTGAGGCTGTCTCTAAGGAGCAGGCTATAAACTTCCAAACTGACCTTGGGCAGCATAATTGGTCCCATTTCCTCTAACGCAGTCTCATGCTCTCCTCCCCACATCAACCCCAAGTTTGCTAAAGAGCATATTGGAGCAGAAATGGACATTCTAGCACATTCTTACTGCTATATTACGTTCGAAGACAAGAACATCCCACCCACAACAGTGTTGTTCCAGGAAGCAGGGTGGGAGTAGTCGTAGATTAGAAAAGAGACTATTAATTGCGCAATTAATAAGAAAGTGAAAATGTTTCAAGATCTACAATAAAGCTGTATCCAAAGGAGTCTGTTTCGTCAGTGATGCTGGACTTTGAATTCTGTGCTAAAGCTTGTAATGAACTCACTCTGGTCTGTCAACCTGTGTCCGGCTTGCTTCCTGCCTATTGAGGGGTTCGTATGCTACACAGAGCTATGATGGATTCTATGGAGTGGTGAGATTCACAGAAGTTCCAGGGTGCTCATGTCAGGATCATTCCTTGTGGAAAGTTTGATGCAGATGAAGATAAAATGGTTTCTTGGACAATAATTGCAATTTCTTTCTTTTAAAGTCAGTGGGTTTCTTGTATAGTTCTGTTACAGTTGGCCCAGGTTTAATTTCAGCCATCTCCATGAAAGCAAAACACTCGGTGCTGGTAAACCTTTCTTTAGGCTTGTAGTGTTTGAATTAAAAGAAAATAGCTGCACCTTTGGTTAATTTTTCAACATGCTTCTGGAGCTCAATGTCTACATTAAAATGAGCATATGTATCTCCTGTTCTTGAAGCCACAGGAGTATCTTGCACAGGAGTTAAATTTGTGCCATTCAGGTCTTTTACCCTAACTGTGATATAGGGATCAGTGCATTGCCTGGCATCTTTTAGGCCAGTTTTCTCAATTCTGGTAGTAATGTCGTTCCTGGTTCTGATGGCAGCCTTGGTAATTAAGTACTGGGAGCTCTGGCAGGAAAGAAATCAGGAGACCCTGCTCCAGCACCACCCTCTTCTTCATCTTCAAATTCCGAATTCTCTTCTGCACCAGGTGCTAAAGTTCTTCTTAAAGGGACAGGCTGAACATCAAATGGGAGTTCTTTATTATATGTAAGAATATTCTTTAGGATTGGTTCTAGCTTCTTCAGATCTTCTGCCTCTCCTAAAATTGGTGCCCCAGCACTGCAGCAGACTTCGAGTCACCTCTGACATGTCTGACATGTCTGGTCCCCACCCCGTCCCCTCCCACCCCTACCCCAGGAAAGGCCGGGCTCTAGGGCGTCATTAACAAGGCCTGGCCCCGACATTAACAAGGCCAGGAGGAAGCGATACGGCCACTGCTGCCACCTGCCAAGGAGCCGCCGAAGCCCATTTGCCTTACCAAGTGTCTTTTAATTTCATGGCTGCAGTCACCACCTGTAGTGATTTTGAGCTCAAGAAAAGAAAAACTGTCACTACTTGCACTTTTTCTTCTTCTGTTTGCCATGAAATGATGGGACCGGATGCCATGGTCTTAGTTTGTTTAATATTGAGTTTCAAGCCAGCTTTTTAACTCTCCTCTATTACCCTCATCAAGAGGCTCTTTATTAAGAGTTTCTCTTCACTTTCTGCCTTTAGAGTAGTATCATCTGCATATCTGAGGTTATTGATATTTCACCCAGCAATCTTGATTCCAGTGATGAGTAGAAATTTGTATAAAACCATACTCTTTGTAAATAGGCAGAATAACTCAGTTTTCCAAACTAAGTTGCACCCTGAAATATCTTTTCTTTCCTTTTTTTAATTGAGTTATTAATTTACAATGTTGTGTTAGTTTCAGGTGTACATCAAAGTGATTATATATATAAAACTTATTTATTATATATATTTATTCTTTTTTTAGATTCTTTTCCATTATGGTTTATCACAGCATCCTGGATATTGTTCTCTGTGTTGTACAATAGATCCTTGTTGTTTGCTTGTTTTCTATGTAGTTGTGTATAGAAGTTAATTCCAAACTCTTGATTTATCCTGTTGGTGACCATAAGCTTATTTTCTATGTCTGTGTATCTATTTCTGTTTTGTAAGTAAGTTCACTTGTATCGTCTTTTAAAATTCCACAAATAAGTGACATCATGTAATATTTGCTTTCCTCTATCTGACTTACTTCCTGGACATTTAGGTTACTTCCACATCTTGTTAGTGGCTCACTCATGTCCAACTCTTTGCAACCCCGTGGATTGTAACTCGCCAGGCTCCTCTGTCCATGAAATTGTTTAGGCAAGAAAACTGGAGTGAGTAGCCATTCCCTTCTGCAGGGAATCGTCCAACCCAGGGATCGAATGCGGGTCTCCTGCATTGCGGGCGAGTTCTTGAATGACTGAGCCACTCTTAGTTACTCTAAATAGCGCTGCTGTGAACATCACGGTGTTTAAGTAAGAGTTTTCCTAGATATATTCCCAGGAGTAGGATTGCAGGATTATATGGCAACTCTATTCTTAGTTTTTTAAGGAACCTTTGTAATGTTCCCCATTACGTGTAAGTGGCTGCACCAATTTATATTCTCAGCAACAGTGTAGGTGGTGAAACTTCTTTTCAGTTCTTTAATTTGCTTTTAGCGTTCTCTTTTTCTCTAGATTTTATGTTAATAATTTTTTCATATCCTCACATCTACCCAGTCTCTTATCCCTCTACCAGGAGATACCTTCCCAGCTTCTCAACTGAGCAACTGTTTTGGCTTTCAAGAAGTGTTTTCAGTGTCTTGTTGTGTAGTCATGCTTAACTGCATCCATATCTTTATTTCATTGTTTCTATCTAATATTTGAGAATTAGTTATTCCACTTTCATTTTATATCTAACATCCTTCATTTGTGCTTTTCTTCTCACCCTTGAGTCTACCTTCAAATCTTATCCCCTCCCTGGTCTTCACTATCTTTGTTATAAATGTGCTTAATTTCTCTCCCATCCCAATAAGAAAATCTCTCTCCAAAATCCTTATCTATCTAGTTTCCTTTTCAGTTGAAATATTTGAAAATGTAGTCTATACTTCTTTATCTCTTCATTATTCTTACCACTTCTCTGAAACTCAGGTAGTAGGAGCCACTGATTATGATTTGGTCATCCAATCCACTGAACACTTTATAGTTCTCATCTCATTTGACTCATTTATCAGTGTTGACTCTACCACCAGTTTGAAGCTTTTTTCCTCTCTGGCTTCGCTTCTGTGATACCTGTTCCTCAGGTTTTCTTCCTTTCTGGTTCCTCTCCCTCCTTTTCCATAGCTGGATCTTCTTCTTTTAATTCTTGCAGTGTTTCTTTCCTTCTCCTTTAAATCTTTACCCACTGTTTTCTCTTGGGTTCTTACAGCCCCTTAACAGATGACTTCCAGCTCGTTTTCTGACATATTCTGACACTCAGCTGGAGTGTCACAGGCACTGTTTGTGATTTCCTCTCCTTTATCTGCTTGACAGTCTTGAAAAGTCTCCCCTGGGTTTCACTGTTCCCCTCTATTATTCTCTGATACTCCTTCCTTCCTTACTCTAGTTTGTTCTTTTCTCAATTATAGGATGATTTCCCTCTGTTCTCGCTACAGCTATTTGTCTCTCCACCAATTTGTGTTCTACAGAGCTGCTGAAAACCCTACTAAAAGACAAATTTTGTGATGTTGCTTCTTTAGAATGCCTCAGTGGGTAACGTTAACAGGATAAAGAGTCTTTCCTTTTTTTGTGTGTTCTTTTTTCACTGAAGTAAAATCCACATAACATAAAATGAATCATTTAAAGTGTGCAATTCAGTAGAATTTACTTAATTCACGATACTGTGCAAGCATACTCCGTGTCTAGTTCTAGGATGTGTTTCATCACTCCAAATGGAACCCCTAGAATGAAAGCAGTTGTTCCTCACTCCCTCCTGTCAGCCCCTGACACCCACAGATAGGTTATCTGTTACAATGGATTTGCCGTTTCTGAATGTTTCATGTAAATGAAATCATTGCTTTATATGACCTTTTTTATTTGGCTTCTTTTACTTATAGGTAATAATATTTTTGTGATTCATGTAGATTGTCGTATGTATTAGCACTTGATTCCTTTCTGTAACTGAATAATAATTCCATTATATGGCTGTGTCCTGTTATCTATTCATGAGTTCATGAATATTTGGGTTGTCCACAGAGTTTGAATCCCTCTTTTTTATTCATTTGAGTATATACCTGCAGGGATTTAATTGATGGTTCGTATGGTAAATCTGCACTTCTGGAGGAACTACCAAACTCTTTCCACAGTGGCAACAACAATATACATTCTCACCAGAAATATATTAAGGGTTCCAGTTTGTACAGATCCTTGCCAGAATTTATCCCCTCACCCTTTTTTTTTTTCCTTCTTTTCTTTAAAATTATAACCAATCTTGTACATACAGTGGTATTTCATCACTGTTATTTCCCTAATGACTAATGGTATTGAACATCTTTTTATGCACTTGTTACACATTTATATATTTTCTTTGGGGTAATTATTAGGCTGATTGTCTTTTGTTTTTGAATCAGAAATACCTTTTAAATGATCAGATCCAAGATATTTCTGGATTTAATGATCATCAAAGAAGAGTTTACATTTTGACCTTAGAAGTTCTTTATTATTATGGTCTCATTTTAAATGGGACTTCCCTGGTGGCTGAAATGATAAAGAATCTGCCAGCAACGCAGGGGACCCCAGTTTTATCCCTGGGTGGGAAAGATCCCCTGGAGAAGAGAATGGCCCACCCAATCCAATATTCTTACCTGGAGAATTCCATTGAGGGAGGAGCCTGGCAGGCTATAGTTTATGCCTCACAAAGAATCAAAAACGACTGAGCAACTTATCACGTTATCATTTTAAATAGTTGCTTGAATATTACCAGCATTTCTGGACTCTCTGTCCTTAAAATGCAGCAAGTTGTTTTTTAATCTTAATACTAAAATATCCAGTTCAGTCACTCAGTCGTGCCAGACTCTTTGCGACCCCATGAATTGCAGCACACCAGGCCTCCCCGTCCATCACCAACTCCCAGAGTTCACTCAAACTCACGTCCATCGAGTCAGTGATGCCATCCAGCCATCTCATCCTCTGTCGTCCCCTTCTCCTCCTGCCCCCAATCCCTCCCAGCATCAGAGTCTTTTCCAATGAGTCAACTCTTTGCATGAGGTGGCCAAAGTACTAGAGTTTCCGCTTCAGTATCATTCCTTCCAAAGAACACCCAGGACTGATCTCCTTCCGAATGGACTGGTTGGATCTCCTTGCAGTCCAAGGGACTCTCAAGAGTCTTCTCCAACACCACAGCATCGATTGATTCAAAAGCATCAATTTTTCAGCAGTCAGCTTTCTTCACAGTCCAACTCTCACATCCATACATGACCACTAGAAAAACCATAGCCTTGACTAGACGAACCTTTGTTGGCAAAGTAATGTCTCTGCTTTTCAGTATGCTATCTAGGTTGGTCATAGCTTTCCTTCTAAGGAGTAAGCATTTTTTAGTTTCCTGGCGGCAATCACCGTCTGCAGTGATTTTGAAGCCCCCAAAAATAAAGTCTGCCACTGTTTCCACTGTTTCCCCATATATTTGCCATGAAGTGATGGGACCAGATGCCATTAGTTTTCTGAATGTTGAGCTTTAAGCCAACTTTTTCACTCTCCTCTTTCACTTTCATCAAAAGGCTTTTTAGTTCCTCTTCACTTTCTGCCATAAGGGTGGTGTCATCTGCATATCTGAGGTGACTGATATTTCTCCCAGCAATCTTGATTCCAGCTTGTGCTTTGACTTTTTAAAAATTTCAATATAGAATATTTCCACCTAGCACTTCTTCATACCTTAATGAGCAGTTACGAAAAGGCAGTTACGAAATATAAGAATACCTTATATTCTCTGTTGTTGACTACTTTCTCTTTTTAAAAAATATTGTTTGCTTTCTTGTGAGTACGTAATAAACATATACCAGGTTAATGTTCCAGTTGACAATCAGGTATAAATGTAAATATAAGGTATAAGTGTGTTTTTTGCAGTCATGCTTATGTGAATATAAGAATCTTTGATTAATATTTTTGAAGACCATATGGAGTAATTTTGAGGTAATTTGAAAATAAGCTTGTATTTATTATCATGGAGATATGCTAAACTGTTGAGGGTACCTTTACTGATTGTCTAGTATTTTAAATCATAGTGTTTGCTTTTCAAGCAACAGATCATGATGAAAAGTGAATCCACAATGGAAGTTATATATTAGCAATTGTTACTTTTCAGTTTGGCAAGGAAAAATTATAATCTGAAGTTTTATCTACCACCACCACTCCAAAGATAGGCAGTTTCCCTTAACTTTCTGAATGTTTGAGATTAGATTTCTAACATCCCCATTTTTAAAGATCGTATATTTATTTTAACTTATATTCTGAGAGAACTGGAAGGTTTAGCCATAAAGCTAAATGTATGAAAGAGATTGGGTTTTACAAGAGAGAACGTATATCCGTTAATGTTTTTTATGTTACCCCCAAATTTTTCAAAGATGAAACAAACCTGAAATCTACTTTCCAAGGGCTTCATAGGTGGTGCTAGTGGTAAAAAATCCACCTGCCAATGCAGGAGACCTTAGGGATGCAGATTCGGGGAGGAAGATCCCTTGAAGAAGGTAATGGCACCCTACTCCAGTATTCTTGCCTGGAGAATCCCATGGACAGAGGAGCCTGATGAGCTATGGTCCATAGCGTCACAAAGAGAGAGACACGACTGATGTGACTTTGCACTCGCATGCACTTTCTAAATGAAAGGTTTTTACACACAACATTTTTCTGCTTTATCTAAAGGGCTTACTCTACAAGCTTAATTTGAGTGTCTGTTCTCTGTCAGTGCATGTAATTTCTGGAGACTAATTACATCTTTTTGTTTGTTTTGTGTTTTTTGGTTTGTGGTTTTTGTTTAATTACATCTTTTAATAAGGTGTGTTTCTTAGCTCTCAGGGAATTATCAGCATGTACCAATTATTTCTTAGAAATGGGCAATAAATTATTTGGAAAAAAATATTCCATTTTTTTTCCACTTTGCCTAGAAACCGCTTCTCTGAATAATAGACTTTTTTTGATGTCTGTTAATTGGTAATTTTTGGTATCATTTGACTCCTGGGATTCTAGTTGTTAAAAGTTAACTTAATGAAGAATTATAATTCTTTAAGTAGTAGTTGCCTATATTTTGTACTGTATTTTTTGTTATTAAGTGTCCCATGATCATTTGTTAACTAAGTCCTTAACTTATGTGATAAATGGGGCATTTTTGATCAGTCAGTCAGTTCATTTGCTCAGTTGTGTCCAATTCTTTGCAAATCCATGGACTGCAGCACGCCAGGCTACCTTGCTCATCACCATCTCCTGGTGCTTGCTCAAACTCATGTCCATCAGGTCAGTGATGCCATCCATCCATCTCATCCACTGTTGTCCCCTTCTCCTCCTGCCTTCAATCTTTCCTAGCATCAGGGTCTTTTCCAATGAGTTAGCTCTTCACATCAGGTGACCAAACTATTGGAGCTTCAGTTGTTCCATGTCCGGTCTAACTGGTGCTTCTTGACCTGTATATAGATTTATCATGAGACATGTAAGGTGGTCTGGTATTCCCATCTCTTGAAGAATTTTACAGAGTTTCTTGTTGTCCACACAGTCAAAGGTTTTGGCATAGTCCATAAAGCAGAAGTAGATGTTTTTCTCAAACTCTCTTGCTTTTTCTATGATCCATTGGATGTTGGCAATTTGATCTCTGGTTCCTGTGCCTTTTCTAAATCCAGCTTGAGCATCGGAAGTTCTTGATTCACACACATACTGTTGAAACCTTGCTTGGAGAATTTTGAGCATTACTTTGCTAGCGTGTGAGATGACTGCAATTGTATGGTAGTTTGGACATTGTCTGTCATTGCCTTTCTTTGGGATTGGAATGAAAACTGACCTTTTCTAGTTCTGTGGCCACTGCTGAGTTTTCCAAATTTGCTGGCATATTGAGTGCAGCACTTTCACAGCATCATCGTTTTGAATTCCAGCTCAACTGGAATTCCATCACCTCCACTAGCTTTGTTTGTAGTGATGCTTCCTAAGGCCCACTTGACTTTGCAGTCCAGAATGTCTGGCTGTAGGTGAGTGATCACACATCCTGGTTATCTGGGTTATAAAGATCTTTTTTGTATAGTTCTTCTATGTAGTCTCTGTATTTTATTTTTTTATTTATCAATTTTTTTCAATAAACATAGTTGTTTATTGAAAAATCAGCATTGAACATAATAGTCCAATAGATTTTTTTCCTTCAATACTCACTGAATTCTTTTTCTTCAAAATTTTGAAGTGTTTGATTCACCAAAGAAATATCATATTTGGGAAGTTGCAGCTGAATCAGGTTTTCAAATGAACACTTAGAAGGACTCTATTTCCTCTTTAGAAATGTTGAGCTTAATTTTTTTAATTTATTATTATTTTTTAAATTTATTTATTTATTTTTTTAAATTTTATTTTATTTTTAAACTTTACAATATTTTATTGGTTTTGCCAAATATCGAAATGAATCCACCACAGGTATACATGTGTTCCCCATCCTGAACCCTTCTCCCTCCTACCTCCCCATACCATCCCTCTGGGTTGTCCCAGTGCACCAGCCCCGAGCATCCACTATTGTGTGTCGAACCTGGACTGGCAACTCGTTTCATACATGATATTATACATGTTTCACTGCCATTCTCCCAAATCTTCCCACCCTCTCCCTCTCCCACAGAGTCCATAAGACTGTTCTATACATCAGTGTCTCTTTTGCTGTCTCATATACAGGGTTATTGTTACCATCTTTCTAAATTCCATATATATGTGTTAGTATACTGTATTGGTGTTTTTCTTTCTGGCTTACTTCACTCTGTATAATAGGCTCCAGTTTCATCCATCTCATTAGAACGGATTCAAATGAATTCTTTTTAATGGCTGAGTAATACTCCATTTTGTATATGTACCACAGCTTTCTTATCCATTCATCTGCTGATGGACATCTAGGTTGCTTCCATGTCCTGGCTATTATAAACAGTGCTGCAAATCAAAACCACTATGAGGTACTATTCTCTGTATTTTAGTAAAAATTCCATTCATATTTAAGTGAATATTCTACATCACTTAACACTGTTAGTTTTTTTTTTCCTTGCTCTCCTCAGAATAATGACGATATTCAGTCCCAGCATGATTTTGTACATATGCTTCATATCCTTCTATATTGAGTCAGCAGGCATGTATTGAATAATTAGTATTTCTTAATAACATTGTTTTAGAATATTTTTTTTAACTTTTTAAGTACTTTCAAATCACATACCTTACTTTTTTGAAGAAATAAAAATTTTTATGAATATCTTAGTACTTTCAGTTCAAGGTAATAACACTAGGCATTATTTGAAAAACAGTGTAAAATGTTGTGAAATGGTGATGCTGTCCTAACATACCTTTTCAAGAAAATTTTAACATTTCCCCTCTTTTGGCAATCATTTTTAAAATTGTATATTTCCTATTGATCAAACAGAAGCAGGAAAAATACACATTTTAATATTTTCTTTTTGTATTTTTGAAGTCTAAAGGCATTTAAATGAATTTTCTTGTAACTTGTAAAGATCTGTCTACAGTTTCCCAACCAGTAGGTAAGGGATCATTTCACTGGTATAAACCATGCATCTTCCCCTTTTAGAGTTTGTTGAACTTGATTCTTATTAAATAATTCTTTATTATGTCAGTATTGTAAATCGTCATCCCTTACAGTTCTATATATGAGATCTATGACTCATTTTCTGTGATGATATAGAATTTTCCTAGCCCTTGTACCTCTACATGTCACTGCCCCCCAAATCTGGCATTTCATTGCCCTTAATGCATTTAAGTACGCTTAATTTTCTCTCAAACTTATGTAAACACGTTCTCTCGCTTTTTGTGTTCTTTTAATTTACCGTGCTTAGCCACCAGCCTAGGTCAGTCTAACTTAGTATCTGCCAGTCTATTCCTTGGTATTGAGATTGTTGAATGCAAATCACAGCACTACTATATGCATGGGTCCTATTTCAAATTCCTGGTCTCCAAACCCACACTTGGCTTTCTGTAGTATTTTTGGAAATGGTAGCTTTTCTTTTTAGAAATTCTAATGAAGATTAGTGTTAAAGTGTTATATAATTTATGTGAATACGTCATTATTCATCCACTTGGAGGATACTGAGTTCTAGCTTAGGAATACATTTTAGAAAGTTGATGAATAGTTGACCCTGAACATTTAGGGGTTAGGCTTGCCAACCCTTCACCTGTAACCTTATAGTTCACTCTCCATTACCCTGGATGTGTACCAACAGTGGATTGTGTAGTACTATCAGTTCAGTGCAGTTGAGTTACTTGGTCATGTCTGACTCTTTGCAACCCCATGGACTGTAGCATGCCAGGCTTCCCTGTCCACCACCAACTCCCAGAACTTGCTTAAACTCATGTCCATTGAGTCAGTGATGCCATTCGACCATCTCATCCTGTGTCATCCCCTTCTCCTCCTGCCTTCAGTCTTTCCCAGCATCCAGGTCTTTTCCAGTGAGGCAGTTGTTCGAATCAGGTAGCCAAAGTATTGGAGTTTCTGCTTCAGCATCAGTCCTTCCAATGAATATTCAGAACTGACTTCCTTTGGGACGGACTGATTGGATCTCCTTGCAGTTCAAGGGACTCTCAAGAGTCTTCTCCAAAACCACAGTTCAAAAGCATCAATTCTTTGGCGTTCAGTTTTCTTTATAGTCCAACTCTCACATTCATAGACGATTACTGGAAAAATCATAGCTTCAACCAGATTGACCTTTGTTGGCAAAGTAACGTCTCTGCTTTTGAATATGCTATCTAGGTTGGTCACAACTTTCCTTCCAAGGAGTAAGCATCTTTTAATTTCATGGCCGCAGTCACCATCTGCAGTGATTTTGGAGCCCCCAAAATAAAGTCAGCCAGTATTTCCCCATCTATTTGCCATGATGTGACTGGATGCCATGTGACTGGATGTCACTGGATGATCTTAGGTTTTTTGCATGTTGAGTTTTAAGCCAGCTTTTTCACTCTCGTCTTTTTCTTTCATGAAGAGTGTCTTTAGTTCATCTTCACTTACTGCCATAAGCGTGGTGTCTTCTGCATATCTGGAGTTATTGGTCATTTCTCCCTGCAGTCTTGATTCCAGCTTGTGCATCATCCAGTCTGACATGTCACATGATACACAGTCTGCATATAAATTAAATAAGCAGGATGACAGTGTATAGCCGTGTTGTGCTCCTTTCCCAATTTGGATCCAGTCCATTGTTAAATGTTCGGTTGTAACTGTTACTGCTTGACCTGCGTACAGATTTCTCAGGGGACAGGTAATATGGTGTAGTATTCCTAACTCTTGAAGAATTTTCTACAGTTTGTTCTGATTGTCACAGTCAAAGGCTTTGGTAAGGTCAATGAAGCATAAGTAGATGTTTTTCTGGAACTCTCTTGCTTTTTATGTGATCTAGTGGATGTTGGCAATTTGATCTCTGGTTTCTGTGCCTCTTCTAAACCAGCTTGAACATCACAAAGTTCTCAGTTCACATACTGTTGAAGCCTCGCTTGGAGAATTTTGAGCATTACTTTGCTAGTGTGTGAGGTGAGTGCAATTGTGCAGTAGTTAGAACATTCTTTGATGTTGCCTTTCTTTGGGATTGGAATGAAGACTGACCTTTTCTAGTCCTGTGGCCACTGCCGAATTTTCCAAATTTGCTGGCATATTGAGTACAGCACTTTGACAGCAGCATCCTTTAAGATTTGAAAATAGCTCAGCTGGAATTCCATCACCTCCACTAGCTTTGTCTAAGGCCCACTAGACTTCACACTCCAGGATGTCTGGCTGTAGGTGAGTGATCACACCATTGTTGTTATCTGGGTCCTGAAGATCTTTTTGGTATAGTTCTTCTGTGTATTCTTGCCAACTCTTCTTAATATCATCTGCTTCTGTTAGGTCCATACCATTTCTGTTCTTTATTGAGCCCATTTTTGCATGAAATGTTCCTTTAGTATCTCTAATTTTCTTGAAGAGATCTCTAGTCTTTCCCATTCTCTTGTTTTCCTCTATTTCTTGGCATTGATCACTGAGGAAGGCTTTCTTATCTCTCCTTGCTATTGTTCGAAACTCTGCATTCATATGGGTATATCTTTCTTTCTTCCTTTGCTTCACTTCTCTTCTTTTCTTAGCTATTTGTAAGGCCTCCTCAGACAACCATTTTGCCTTTTTGCATTTCTTTTTCTTGGAGATAGTCTTGATCACTGCCTCCTGTACAATGTCACGAAACTCCATCCATCGTTCTTCAGGAACTTTTATCAAATCTAATCCCTTGAATCTATTTCTCACTTCCACTGTATATTTGTAAGAGATTTGATTTAGATCATACCTGAATCGGAGAAGGCAATGGCACCCCACTCGAGTACTCTTGCCTGGAAAATCCCATGGACAGAGGAGCCTGGTAGGCTGCAGTCCATGGGGTCACTAAGAGTTGGGCATGACTGAGCGACTTCACTTTCACTTTTCACTTTGATGCATTGGAGAAGGAAATGGCAACCCACTCCAGTGTTCTTGCCTGGAGAATCCCAGGGACAGAGGAGCCTGGTGGGCTGCTGTCCATGGGGTCACTAAGAGTTGGACATGACTGAGCGACTTCACTTTCACTTTTCACTTTCATGCATTGGAGAAGGAAATGGCAACCCACTCCAGTGTTCTTGCCTGGAGAATCCCAGGGACAGAGGAGCCTGGTAGGCTGCAGTCCATGGGGTCACTAAGAGTTGGGCCTGACTGAGCGACTTCACTTTCACTTTTCGCTTTCATGCATTGGAGAAGGAAATGGTAACCCACTCCAGTGTTCTTGCCTGGAGAATCCCAGGGACAGAGGAGCCTGGTGGGCTGCTGTCTATGGGGTAGCACAGAGTCGGACACAACGGAAGCAACTTAGCAGCAGTAGTAGCAGCATACCTGAATGGTCTAGTGGTTTTCCCTACTTTCTTCAATTTAAATCTGGATTTGCCAATAAGAGTTCATGATCTTAGCCACAGTCAGCTCCCAGTCTTATTTTTGAAGACTGTATAGAGCTTCTGCATCTTCAGCTGCAAAGTATATAATCACTCTGATTTTGGTATTGACCATCTGGTGTGTATAGTTGTCTCTTGTGTTGTTGGAAGAGGGTGTTTGCTATGACCAGTGTGGTCTCTTGGCAAAATTCTGTTATCCTATGCCCTGCTTCATTTTGTATTCCAAGGCTAAACTTTCCTGTTATTCCAGGCTCTTGACTTCCTACTTTGGGATTCCAGTCCCTTATGATGACATATGTTTTGGGTGTTAGTTCTAGAAGGTCTTGTAGGTCTTCATAGAACCATTCAACTTCTGCTTCTTTGGCATTAGTAGTTGGGGCATAGACTTGGATTACTGTGATGTGGAATGATTTGCCTTGGAAATGAACAGAGATCATTCTGTTGTTTTTGAAACTACACCCAAGTACTGCATTTTGGACACTTTTGTTGACAATGAGAGCTACTCCATTTCTTCTAAGGGATTCTTGGCCACTGTAGTAGATATAATGGTCATCTGAATTAAATTTGAATGACTTTAATCATCCTATATTAAAAACTATAGTGCAGTACTATAGTATTTATTATTGAAAAAAACTGGACATGGAACAACAGACTGGTTCCAAATAGGAAAAGGAGTTCTTCAAGGCTGTATATTGTCACCCTGTTTATTTAACTTATATACAGAGTACATCATGAGAAACGCTGAACTGGAAGAAACACAAACTGGAATCAAGATTGCTGGGAGAAATATCAATAACCTCAGATGTGCAGATCACACCACCCTTATGGCAGAAAGTGAAGAGGAACTCAAAAGCCTCTTGATGAAAGTGAAAGTGGAGAGTGAAAAAGTTGGCTTAAAGCTCAACATTCAGAAAACGAAGATCATGGCATCTGGTCCCACCACTTCATGGGAAATAGATGGGGAAACAGTGGAAACAGTGGCAGACTTTATTTTTCCGGGCTCCAAAATCAGTACAGATGGTCACTGCAGCCATGAAATTAAAAGACACTTACTCCTTGGAAGGAAAGTTATGACCAACCTAGATAGCATATTCAAAAGCAGAGACATTACTTTGCCAACAAAGGTTCGTCTAGTCAAGGCTATGGTTTTTCCTGTGGTCATGTATGGATGTGAGAGTTGGACTGTGAAGAAGGCTGAGCGCCGAAGAATTGATGCTTTTGAACTGTGGTGTTGGAGAAGACTCTGGAGAGTCCCTTGGACTGTGAGGAGATCCAACCAGTCCATCCTGAAGGAGATCAGCCCTGGGATTTCTTTGGAAGGAATGATGCTAAAGCTGAAACTCCAGTACTTTGGCCACCTCATGTGAAGAGTTGACTCATTGGAAAAGACTCTGATGCTGGGAGGGATTGGGGGCAAGAGGAGAAGGGGACGACCGAGGATGAGATGGCTGGATGGCATCACTGACTCGATGGACGTGAGTCTGAGTGAACTCCGGGAGTTGGTGATGGACAGGGAGGCCTGGCGTGCTGCGATTCATGGGGTCGCAAAGAGTCGGACACGACTGAGCAACTGATCTGATCTGATCTGATGCTGTTCCAACCTATGTTGTTCAAGGGTCAACTGCAATTGCTAAATGAAAACACTACTCTTATTTTTTATCCTGCTTTCGAATCGAAATGTATCTTTTTATTTATTACTTGAGTTGAAAGTCAACAAACCATGTCAAAATTTTGCCAAAAAATAATTAGTTTTGGACACAGAGTAGATTTTTTTGATTTGCAGAATAATGACTTCAAAAGAAGAAAGCAATATTATGATTGTGATAATTTTATTATTGTTATATAATATTAATTTTATTATAGTATATTAATATAACATGAAGGGTATATAAGAATTCTTTGCATTATTTCTGTAAGTTTTCTTTAAGTATAAAATTATTTCAAGGTAAAAATTTTAAAAAAGTAATTTTATATTTAGTTTTTTAAAATAAACTTTTATAGAAATTATTTTTTATTGGACTTAATTGATTTACAGTGTTAGTTTCAGGTGTACAGCAAAGTGATTCAGTTCTACATGTACATATATCTATTTTTTTCAAGTTCTTTTCTCTTTTAGGTTATTACAGAATATTTGAGCAGAGTTACCTTTGCTATATAGTAGTTCCTTCAGTTCATTTCAGTCACTCAGTTGTATCCACTCTTTGCGACCCCATGGACTGCAGCATGTCTGGCCTCCCTGTCCATCACCAACTCCTGAAGTTTACTCAAACCCGTGTACATTGAGTTGGTGATGCCATCCAACTATCTCATCCTCTGTCGTCCCCTTCTCCTCCTGCCTTCAGTCTTTCCCAGCATTAGGGTCTTTTTAAATGAGTCAGGTTGTCGCATCAGGTGGCCAAAGTATTGGAGTTTCAGCTTCAACATCAGTGCTTCCAATGAATATTCAGGACTGATCCTTATTGGTTATCTATTTGAAATGTAGTAGTGTGCGTATTTCAACCCCAAATTCCCAATCTAATCTATCCCTATCCTCGTCTTTCCCCTACCTAAGCATAAGTTTGTTCTCTTAAGTCTGTGATTCTGTTTCTGTTTTGTAAATAAGTTTGTATCATTTTTTAAGATTGTTCATATTAAGTGTATCGTATGATATTTGTCTTCTGATGTCTGACTTACTACACTTAGTATGGTAATCTCCAGGTTCATCCATTTTGCTGCAAATGGCATAATTTCATTCTTTTTCATGGCTGAGTATATTATATTGTATGTAAGTATCATATCTTCTTTATCCTTTCATCTGTTGATAGACTTTTAGGTTGCTCTCTGGTCTTGGATATTGTAAATGGCAGTGCAATGAACATTATCTGTGTATCATTTTGAACCATGGTTTACTTCAAATGTATGCCCAGGAGTAGGATTGCTAGATCACACCGTAGCTCTGTTTTAATTTTTTTAATGAACCTCTATACTGTTCTCCATGTCACTGCACTAGGTTACATTCCCACCGTAGTAGGAGAGTGGACTTCTCATTTGGAATAATTTTAGATTTACAGAAAAATTTTAGAGTAATACGGGTGAGTTCCTATGTAATCCTTACCTAATTTCTTCTCATTGTTAGTTTATTAAATAAAAATATCATTTTCAGTGTATGTTTAGGAGCTGAATACATTTAAAGTCTTTATTCTAACTCTGTTTAAATATAAGCTTTAACATTAAATAGCAATTTTAGTACTTTTTACTTTTGATTTTATTTTGCAAATGATATAGTTTAGATATAATTTGACTGAAAGTTTGTTATACTTTACATCATAAGATTTTAAATTCTGTGGTTATGTATGTATGAAAATATTATATGTCTTGATAAAAATTCCATTTTTAGTGATATTTACAAATTTTTGGTCATATACTACAAATATAAATTTTAATAGGTGCCACTTCATCAGTTTGCCAACCATTAGTATGAAAGTTTTAATCTGATTCTGTAGAAATTAAATCAAATAGAATTATATGTTCTTCTTTGGAAATCATGTCACTGTATAATTATCATATTAGTGTATACTGATTTATATAAAATTTTTCTATTAAAAAGTCATATAAAAACTAAATTTCTTGAAGCATGTATATTTTTTAGTTATCCAAAATCTGGTCATATTTTATACGTATTCATTGAGTTTGTCCATATGCAAGCATTTTCTAGGCATTTTAAAGGACTCAGACATGTCTGTATCCACAGTAATTTGAGTTTCTACTCCCAACTGTTATTCCCTTCATGTTTGTTTGAAGTAAAAGTGAAAGTTGCTAAGCTGTGTCCGACTCTTTGCAACCCCATGGACTTTACAATCTGTGGAATTCTCCAGGCCAGAATACTGGAGTGGGTAGCCTTTCCCTTCTCCAGGGGATCTTCCCAACCAGGGATCAAACCCAGGTCTCCCGGCACTGCAGGCAGATTCTTTACCAGCTTAGCCACAAGAGAAGCCCTCCTGTTTGTTTAGATCTCTCTTAATCTCTTTTAACATATTACCCTATTCTCAGCAAGTTACTACATATCCTTCTCAATACATATAACAGAAATCATCAGGTTTCAACTTTTTCACATTCTCTCCTTATTGTCTTCAAACCTGTTTATATAATTTTAATTTTTAGGTTCTATTCCTTTTTTTTTCTCATTCTCTGAAACTGCAAATTGTTACCTTTCCACCTTCCCTTCACTACCCCTAGTCTAGGTAGAAGACTTTATATTCATTATCACCACTGCTTTACCTCCCACTTTTAAGATTTTAACCTTTATCTCTCTTTGGAAACATTTATTTATTTATTTTTTTTACAGAAATCACTAATAATATAATGGCTGAAACCAGAGACCATTTAAAAATATGAATTCTAATTGACCCACTCAGGGTTATTTCATTTGTTCATTACTTCCTCAGTTTTAAAACTTTCTTACATTGGCTTTCAAGACAAATAAATAGCACTCTTTCTTCGTTCATGTTAACTTTGAGCTATCTGTACCCTTTACTGGCTTATCTTTCTCTGTCAGTTTCTCACTGTTGTTTCTAATCTGTAAGTCTTAAAGTACATTAAATTCAAAAAGTGGTAGGTGAAATACGTAATAAACAAAGATGAAATGAAAATATTTGCAACATTTATCAGTCAAAGAATTAATGTTCCTAAAGTCTTAAACAATTCTTAGAATTTTGGCAGCACTAAGAAAAGCAAAGCCAAACTGAAAAAGTAAACAAAGGATATGATGAGTAATTCAGTTCATATAAGAAGAAATATGAATTGCTAATAAGTAAACCTCAACCCAGTTAGCAATAAAAATGCAAGAAGTCACCAGATTTGTGTATCACTTAGTTGTAAATAATTTGATCAGAATTCAGTGTGGGGAGATTGAAAAGCAAAGGATACTTTTATACACTTTTGTATGGGAGTGAAAACTAGGTATACCTTATTGTGGAGCAATTTGGCAGCATTTTAAAACATTTTATATGCACATAATCTTTGATGCAGCAATTCCTAGTTTTGGTATCCTATAGTAGTAGTTAGATATTTAAATAAGGAATATGTAAATATATTAAGGCAGTTTTTATAATAAAGTAGACTGAAAACAAGGTAAACATTCAGCAATAGGGGAAAATTATAGTCATTATGATATACTATTATCTGTGTATGGAATGCTAATTTTCCAATGGTAAAAAATTATAATACCACTAGCATTTATAGAATGTCAGTTTTATATTAAAGCTGTATATTTAAGAATCCATTGGTAAGGGATTTTACATTTAGATCTATAATCCGTTCTGAAGTATTTTTCTTTACAGGTGAGGAATGGATGGAAATTTTTGTATGTAACTGTCTAGTAATTCTGATTATACAGTGAAAGTGAGAAATAGATTTAAGGGCCTAGATCTGATAGACAGAGTGCCTGATGAACTATGGACGAAGGTTCATAACACTCTACAGGAGACAGGGATCAAGACCATCCCCGTGGAAAAGAAATGCAAAAAAGCATTGGCTGTCTGGGAAGGCCTTACAAATAGCTGTGAGAAGAAGAGAAGCGAAAAGCAAAGGAGAAAAGGAAAGATATAAGCATCTGAATGCTGAGTTCCAAAGAATAGCAAGGAGAGATAAGAAAGCCTTCCTCAGTGATCAAGGTAAAGAAATACAGGAAAACAACAGAATGGGAAAGACTAGAGATCTCATCATGAAAATTACAGATACCAAGGGAACATTTCATGCAAAGATGGGCTCGATAAAGGACAGAAATGATATGGACCTAACAAAAGCAGGAGATATTAAGAAGAGGTGGCAAGAATACATAGAAGAACTGTGCAAAACAGATCTTCACGACCCAGATAATCACGATGGTGTGATCACTCACCTAGAGCCAGACGTCCTAGAATGTGAAGTCAAGTGGGCCTTAGAAAGCATCACTACGAACAAAGCTAATGGACGTGATGGAATTCCAGTTGAGCTATTTCAAATCCTGAAAGTTGATGCTGTGAAAGTGCGCACTCAGTATGCCAGCAAATTTGGAAAACTCAGCAGTGGCCACAGGACTGGAAAAGGTCAGTTTTCATTCCAATCCCAAAGAAAGGCAATGCCAAAGAATGCTCAAACTAACACACAATTGCACTCATCTCACATGCTAGTAAAGTAATGCTCAACATTCTCCAAGCCAGGCTTCAGCAATACGTGAACCATGAACTTCCAGATGTTCAAGCTGGTTTTAGAAAAGGCAGAGGAACCAGAGATCAAATTGCCAACATCCGCTGGATCTTCGAAAAAGCAAGAGAGTTCCAGAAAAACATCTGTTTCTGCTTTACTGACTATGCCAAAGCCTTTGACTGTGTGGATTGCAATAAACTGTGGAAAATTCTTCAAGAGATGGGAATACCAGACAACCTGACCTACCTCTTGAGAAACCTATATGCAGGTCAGGAAGCAACAGTTAGATCTGGACATGAAACAACAAACTGGTTCCAAATAGGAAAAGGAATATGTCAAGGCTGTATATTGTCACCCTGCTTATTTAAACTACATGCAGAGTACATTATGACAAACGCTGGGCTGGAAGAAGCACAAGCTGGAATCAAGATTGCAGGGAGAAATGTCAGTAACCTCAGATGTGCAGATGACACCACCCTCATGGCAGAAAGTGAAGAGGAACTAAAAAGCCTCCTGATGAAAGTGAAGGAGGAGAGTGAAAAAGTTGGCTAAAAACTCAACATTCAGAAAACGAAGATGATGACATCTGGTCCGATCACTTCGTGGCAAATAGATGGGAAAACAGTGGAAACAGTGTCAAACTTTATTTTTTGGGGCTCCAAAATCACTGCAGATGGTGATTGCAGCCATGAAATTAAAAGACACTTACTCCTTGGAAGGAAAGTTATTACCAACCTAGATAGCATATTCAAAAACAGAGGCATTACTTTGCCAACAAAGGTCAGTTTAGTCAAGGCTATGGTTTTTCCAGTAGTCATGTATGGATGTGAAAGTTGGACTGTGAAGAAAGCTGAGTGCCGAAGAATTGATGCTTTTGAACTGTGGTGCTGGAGAAGACTCTGGAGAGTCCCCTGGACTGCAAGGAGATCCAACCAGTCCATTCTGAAGGAGATCACTCCTGGGTGTTCATTGGAAGGACTGATGCTAAAGCTGAAACTCCAGTACTTTGGTCACCTCATGAGAAGAGTTGACTCATTGGAAAAGACTGATCCTGGGAGGGATTGGGGGCAGGAGGAAAAGGGGACGACAGAGGATGAGATGGCTGGATGGCATCACCGACTTGATGGACATGAGTTTGAGTGAACTCTGGGAATTGATGATGGACAGGGAGGCCTGGCGTGCTGCGATTCATGGGGTCGCAAAGAGTCGGACACGACTGAACGACTGAACCGAACCGAACCGAACTGGTCTAGCTCTATTTGCTTAAAAACTCTTCTTTCTCCAGTGAATTATGTTTGTATCTTCATCCAATCTAGTTTGCACAGATTTTAGAGTCCAGAAAGAAATTTATCCCTTTACGATTAATTGATTTCTGACAAGAATATCCAGAGAATCAAACAGAGAAAGAATGGCCTTTTCAACAAATGATGCTGCAGAAGGTACATACAGTAAAATGAACTCGTACCCTGTCTCACAGCATATATAAAAATTGTGATGAGGATGTTGAGCTGGTAGGATTACAAAATTGTGAAGCTTACTTGGCATAGAGTCTCTCAGTTCCTCAAAAGACTAAAGATAGAATTATCATATGACTCAACATTTCCGGGTATATACCCAAGAGAGATGGAAATATATCTTTACATAAAGAGTTGTACATGCATATTCATAGCAGTGTTATTCATAATAGCAAAAAAGTGGGAGAAAACCACATGTCCACCAATTGAGGAATAAATAAACAAGATGTGAAATATCTGTACCATAGTATATTGTCAATAAAAAGAAATGAAATACTTATTCATGCTACAATGTGGCTGAATCTTGAAAACATTGTGTTAAGCGTAAAAAGCTGCTCACAAAAGTCTACATACTTTATGATTCCATTTCTGTGAGATGTCCTAAATATGCATATTTATAGTGACAGAAAATACACTGGTTGTTTCCTAGGATTTGTGGGAATGGGGGTTTAGGGGTATGGTGACTAAGTGATGTGGGATTCTTTTTAGGGTGTTGAAAATGTTCTGAGATTGATGTGGTGATCCTTGCACTGCTCTGAATATACCAAATTCTATTGAATTGTTCACATTAAATATAAATTATATATGTGTTGACTGTATATCAACAAAGATAGTGTGTTAAAAGATATATGTATCCATCAGTCGTTTTAACTCTTTGTATAGAAATTCTTCACACGTGTGACTTTTACTATGGTGAATTATTCATTTGCATAGTTTTTATTCATTAAATTATCCAGATTTTTCAAATGTTTTAAAATGTCTCTCATTTGTCAGTATCACTCACAGTTTCGAGAAAACAGTCTTTTATGTATTGGGAATCTCACAGTGGTGAGTATGTGATTTATACAATTATAATTTTCAGTTGAAAGCTCAAATTTCATTATTAAGAATAAATCCTGAGAGTTAATTTTTTTATGTGACAGGCTGACTTTTTTTCATTTTTAAGAATTTATCTGCCAAATACTCAAGTTTTAGTAACTGTCATTTGTCTGTCCATCATTATTTAAATTCAAAGTAGTCTTTCCTAAAGAAAGCAATTTAGTTCGTGTAGAAACTCAACATCACAAGAGTTTTTCCTTAGGAAACCATTTTATTCATTCATACTTTTCCAGTTTCTTAAACAGTGCATTTAAAAGATGTGTATTTAAAGGCTAGTGCTTAATAACAATGATAACTTTTGCTGCTTCAAAAAATTCTTAAATTGGTATCATTTAAAAAAGAAAACAATTCCTTCCAATTTTATTGAAATATAATTGACTTCCAGCGCTGCATAAGTTTAATGTGTGCATCATAGTGATTTGGTTCGCAGACATCATGAAATGATTATTGCAAAATGTTCAGGGAACATCATCTCATCTAAATGCAAAAAGAAAAAAAATAATGTTTTCTTGCGATGAGAACTCTTGGGATTTATTTTCTTAACTTTTATATATAAAAAATAGCACTGTTAATTATGTTGTACGTTAAATCCTTAATACTCTTATTTATGTTATAACTGCAAGTTTGTGCCTGTGACTGCCTTCATCCAATTCCTTCTACCACTCCCCCACCTGTAATAATCACAGATGTGATGTTTTTTTTTTCTATGAGTTTGTTTGTTTGTTTTTGAACAACATAACACTATGTTAGTTCCTGGTGCTCAGCTTGGTGATTCAGTGTTTCTGTGCATTACAAAAGGATCACTGTGATAAGACTAGTTAACATCTGTCACCATACAGAGGTATTACATTATTGAATATATTACCCATGCTGTTCATTTAATAAATTGGTATCTTTTTAATATGAGCACAAGGTTGTGAAGAATTCAGTGACTACTGTGCTATGGCTCCACTTCCTTTATTTATCTTAGATACCAAGAGTTTACCCGTCATTTGCAGTTTGCACTTTAAAAGCAAATGTCAGCATAGTGAAGAATGCAAATAATATCTTCATATAGTCTGAAACTTGAATTGACTTTGTGAATACCCTGTCATGTTTTTAGGGTCTTCCAAGGGTCTGCAGACTGTTTCAAGAATAGCTCATTTTCAATGCTTTTTCAGTATTCGTGACCTTTTGTGGTACTAGAAACTGGTTTTTCCAATATACCAGTAGATATTCTACAAGAATGTTCTCCTAATTCCAAATGTTTAAATTCACCTTTTTCTAGTTTTCTCACATAGTACTTCATCCTATATTCTTATATCAGTTCAGTTCAGTTCAGTCGCTCAGTGGTATTCAACTCTTTGCGGCCCCATGAATTGCAGCATGCCAGGCCTCCCTGTCCATCACCAAATCCTGGAGTTCACCCAACTCACGTGCATTGAATCCGTGATGCCATCCAGCCATCTCATCCTCTGTCGTCCCCTTCTCCTTCTGCCCCCAATCCCTCCCAGCATCAGGGTCTTTTCTAATGAGCCAACTCTTCTCATGAGGTGGCCAAAGTATTGGAGTTTCAGCCTCAGCATCAGTCCTTCCAATGAACACCCAGGACTGATCTCCTTTAGAATGGACTGGTTGGATCTCCTTGCAGTCCAGGGGACTCTCCAGAGTCTTCTCCAACACCACAGTTCAAAAGCATCAATTCTTCGGCACTCAGCTTTCTTCACAGTCCAACTCTCACATCCATACATGACCACAGGAAAAACCATAGCCTTGACTAGATGGACCTTTGTTGGCAAAGTAATGTCTCTGCTTTTGAATGTGCCGTGTAGGTCGGTTATAACTTTCCTTCCAAGCAGTAAGTGTCTTTTAATTTCATGGCTGCAATCACCATCCGCAGTGATTTTGGAGCCCAGAAGAAAAATAAAGTCTGATACTGTTTCCACTGTTTTCCCATCTTTTTGCCATGAAGTGATCAGACCAAATGCCATGATCTTCGTTTTCTGAATGTTGAGCTTTAAACCAACTTTTTCACTCTCCTCTTTGACTTTCATCAAGAGGCTTTTGAGTTCCTCTTCACTTTCTGCCATAAGGGTAGTGTCCTCTGCATATCTGCATATGAGGTTATTGATATTTCTCCCGGCAATCTTGATTCCAGCTTGTGCTTCTAGCCCAGCGTTTCTCATGATGTACTCTGCATATAGTTTTTCTCTATTAGTAATGTAATCCCCACTCAGTCATCCACTTAGAGACTTTATAGTCAGTTTCAACATACCCTGTCCTTCATTTGCCATAACTAAACAGGCCTTCATGGCTTCCCAGGTGGCGCTAATGGTAAAGAACCCGCCTGCTAATGCAGGAGACATAAGAGATCTGGGTTTGATCGGAGTCAGGAAATTCCCTGGAGGGGTGGGCAAGGCAATCACCCCAGTATTCTTGCTTGGAGAATCCCATGGACAGGGGAGTCTGGAGTACTACAAGTGCATAGGGTCACAAAGAGTCAGACATGACTTCAGTGACTTAGCACACGTGAACTCAAAATCAGTCCCCCGTCTTATCCGTTTGGCCTCCAGAAGAACCCTTCTTTATATCTGTGTCCTGCTTTCCTTAGAATTCTTGAGAATAGATCCTTGTCTCTCTTCTTCAGTACTGCATAGCAAGCTAATCGGTCTTCCTGTATCCTGTTCCTGATCATCCTCTTCTTTTTGTCAATAACTGTGAAATGTCTTGGATTTTATACCTCTTGCAGGCTAGCAAATTGGTCTGCCACAGCTTCTTAGTTGTTAACAGAGGCCGAGAAGCTCCTGGCTCAGAGACAAAGGATTTTTTCTTTTTCTTTTTACTTATAACAATGCAGGCAGCATTAAGTTTCTATTCTCATTAGTTCTGTTTGATTCCTCAGTCACTGAGAGGCAATGTGGAGGAGAAGCTGTGTTCACAGAGCTTGCATCACAATTGAAGAATCCTGAATTTAAGAAATCACAATCTTTAAATATGTTCCCTGAAACTCGCCCAGCCTTTACCCTGACATAAAGCCACTATCTTTATCTTTGAAGACTTTGTTATATTAACATCCTTAAAAAGAGAAAACAAAATCTGATACGACCTACAGAGACATGATAGACCCATGGTGAATTGTCTCTCAATATTTTTTGGTTAGTTTCCTGGATACTGTTGCCAAAATCGTCTTACTAAAATACATTTTTGTCATGTAGCTCAGTGATTGCAGCCTGCTTTTCCGTGTTGTGGATTGCTGGTCCTTTATAAAGTATGCTGTTATAGAACCCATGTTTTACTAATCCCCTGAGTAAGCCATGGACATAGTTTCCCTCTGTTTTTGCCCATATGTTTCTCTTGTGTATAACTTACTTTATTTCTCTTGTTCTCAAATTGATAAGATCTTCAGCCTTCAAGAACCAGCTTATTTGTCATTTTCTGTTTGACTTTCTCATTACTCCCCAAACTTCTTGCTTCTCTCAGAATATTTTGTGTCTACATCTTTTATAACACTCATTGTTTCTGTTTCCATGCTGCCTCTTCCACTGGACTTGAACTCTTCAAGGTCTTAATTTGAGATTGTGTTCCCTCACAGAGTACTTTCGATATAATAAGAGCTTGATATAAGTTTATTGAATTAATAAGTGTATAATTCCATGGCAGGTGCCCAATAATATTTTTATTTTGATGATGATATAATTCAGCTACTAATCTTTATTGACTATGCCAAAGCCTTTGACTGTGTAGATCACAATAAACTGTGGAAAATTCTGAAAGAGATGGGAATACCAGACCACCTGATCTGCCTCTTGAGAAACTTGTATGCAGGTCAGGAAGCAACAGTTAGAACTGGACATGGAACAACAGACTGGTTCCAAATAGGAAAAGGAGTACGTCAAGGCTGTATATTGTCACCCTGTTTATTTAACTTATATGCAGAGTACATCATGAGAAACGCTGGACTGGAAGAAACACAAGCTGGAATCAAGATTGCCGGGAGAAATATCAATAACCTCAGATATGCAGATGACACCACCCTCATGGCAGAAAGTGAAGAGGAACTCAAAAGCCTCTTGATGAAAGTGAAAGTGGAGAGTGAAAAAGTTGGCTAAAAGCTCAACATTCAGAAAACGAAGATCATGGCATCTGGTCCTATCACTTCATGGGAAATCGATGGGAAAACAGTGGAAACAGTGTCAGACTTTATTTTTCTGGACTCCAAAATCACTACAGATGGTGACTGCAGCCATGAAATTAAAAGACGCTTACTCCTTAGAAGGAAAGTTATGACCAACCTAGATAGCATATTCAAAAGCAGAGACATGACTTTGCCAACAAAGGTTCGTCTAGTCAAGGCTATGGTTTTTCCTGTGGTCATGTATGGATGTGAGAGTTGGACTGTGAAGAAGGCTGAGCGCTGAAGAATTGATGCTTTTGAACTGTGGTGTTGGAGAAGACTCTTGAGAGTCCCTTGGACTGCAAGGAGATCCAGCCAGTCCATTCTGAAGGAGATCAGCCTTGGGATTTCTTTGGAAGGCATGATGCTAAAGCTGAAACTCCAGTACTTTGGCCACCTCATCGAAGAGTTGACTCATTGGAAAAGACTCTGATGCTGGGAGGGATTGGGGGCAGGAGGAGAAGGGGACGACAGAGGATGAGATGGCTGGATGGCATCACTGACTCGATGGACGTGAGTCTGAGTGAACTCCGGGAGTTCTTAATGAACAGGGAGGCCTGGCGTGCTGCGATTCATGGAATTGCAAAGAGTCGGATACGACTGAGCGACTGATCTGATCAGATCTGATCTGATCTGAATGAGTCTCCTTGCAATCTCTGCATGTAAATCTTCCCCCGCCCCCCCCAATTCTGTCTATTTTAATTATCTTGTGCTACTCTGTAATTATCTGATGTTACTGTGCAAAAAATACCGTTTATTGTTCATTGCTATTGAATATTTCATTGTAAGTGTAGGTACAGGTGGGATAAAATGTAGGTCTATCAGAAATACATATATGCCTGAAAAACTGTCCTTTGATTCACATCTGCACTTGGGACTATGATATAGTTGTTACCACTAAGACTCACTGGATAGACAGGCTCAAAGCTAAAGTCTCGTATTAGAGTCAGTCAAAAGGGGCTAGAACTGCCTAAGTACTTCAGCAGTATGTTGAGAATGTCAAGAGTACCTTCTTCAAAGACGTATGGCCTCCTCACTAGGAACAGGAAATTTTATCAACATCAACAGTGGCCTCCTTAATGCAGATTTGAAAGCCAGTGAAGAGTTCTTTTGTTTTTTTCAGAGTGCTGCTTATTCTTATTCTGTACAGACTGCTAGTGTTCTTTACTTAAATGAAAGGAACGTGTATTATTGCTTATATCGTGTCTGACTCTTTGTGGTGCCATGGACTGTAGCCTGCCAGGCTCCTCTGTCCATGGCATTTTACAGGCAGAAATACTGGAGTGGGTTGCCATTTTCTACTCTAGAGGATCTTCCTGACCCAGCAGAGATTGAACCCACGTCTCATGTGTGTCTTGCATTGGCTGGCAGATCCTTTATTACTAGTGCCACTTGGGAAGCCCAAGGTATCAAATTGAGAAACAGAAATTGAACATACTGATAGAACACTGGTAGTGTTGTTCTCGTTTAGTTTGCTAAGTTGTGTCCAACTCTTTCATGACCGCATGAACTGTAACCCTCTAGGCTCCTCTGTCCATGAGATTTCCCAGGCAAGAATACTGGAGTGGGTTGCCATTTCCTTCTCCAGGGGATCTTCCTGATCCAGGGATTGAACCTGCATCTCCTGTGTCTCCTGCATTGGCAGGTGGATTCTTTACCACTGAGCCACCAGGGGAGTCCTTATATGTATGAGCATTACTCTATGAAGCACCATCCTTATCACAACCTTGCATATTTTTTTCGTACTTATTTTTGAGAGTGCCTTGTACATTAAAGATACTGACCTCTCTCTACCCTTTTGGCATGCACACACTTCTTTGCTTCTCTATAATGATTTTAACTTTAAATCAAGTCACAGCTATCAGATTTTTCCTTTATAGTATTTGATGTTCTTGCCTTAAGGAAATCTGCCTTTGTCTTAAAGTTATTTTGGAAGTCGCTGGATTTTCTAATTTTCTGGTTTTATTTATTTATTTTTTACATGTTTTTGGTTTAAGTGTAAGGGGAAGGAATCACTCCTACCCCCAAAGGCTGTATTCTTATCCTAGATCAGTGTACTGAATAATCCCCTTTTCCCCCAACTCAGTGAAATATCATCTGTAGCCTATACTGTGTTGCCATCGGTACATGAGTCTGAATTGAAACTCTTTTTTATCCCCCACTGATTTCTTTCTGTGTTTGTACCAGTTACAGTTGTGAAATAATACATTTTAAAGGCAGTCTAGGTTTGTCATAGTTTTTCTCCCAAGGAGCAAGCATCTTCTAATTTCATGGCTGCTATTAGGATGGTGTCATCTGTATATCTGAGGTTATTGGTATTTCTCCCAGCAATCATGATTTCAGCTTGTGCTTCATTCAGCCTGGCATTTCACATGATATACTCTGCATATAAGTTAAATAAGCAGGGTGACAATGTACAGCCTTGACATACTCCTTTCCTAATTTGGAACCAGTCTGTTGTTCCATGTCCGGTTCTAACTTTTGCTTTTTGACCTGTATACAGGTTTCTCAGGAAGCAGGTAAGATGGTCTGGTATTCCCGTCTCTTGAAGAATTTTCCACAGTTTGTTGTAATCCACATAGTCAAAAGCTTTAGCATAGTTAGTAAAGCAGAAGTAAAATTTTTTCTGGAATTCCCTTGCTTTTTCTATGATCCAGTGGATGTTGGCAATTTGATCTCTAGTTCCTTGCCTTTTCTTTTCTTTTCTTTTTTTTTTTTGTTTCCATTTTTATTTTTTTATTACTCATGTACTACTCAAGACATGGCACATTGTAACATGCAAATGTGAAAGCTGAAGAAGTCCCTCAAACCAATTCTCTTGACAAAGGGGATAATTACAACATAAACCAATTATATCCAGCTTGTATGTCTGAAAGTTTTCAGGTCATGTATTGTTGAAGCCTAGCTTGAAGGGTTTTGAGCATAACCTTGCTAGCATTTGAAATGTGCACCATTGTACAGTAGTGTGAACATTCTTTGGCGTTTTCCTTCTTTGGGATTGAAATGAAAATTGAACTTTTCCAGTCATGTCCCCGTGCTAAGTTTTCCAAATTTGCCGGTGTATTGAGTACAGGACTTCAGCAGCATAGTCTCTTAGGATATGAAGTAGCTCAGCTGGAATTTCATCGCCTCCACTGGTTTTGTTTGTAGTAATGCTTCCTAAGGCCCACTTCACTTCATACTCCAGGATATCTCACTCTAGGTGAGTGACTACACCATCATGTTTATCTGGGTTATTAAGACCTTGCTTGTAGAGTTCTCCTGTGTATTCTTGCCACCTCTTATTAATATCTTCTGCTCTGTTACGTCCATACCATTTCTGTCCTTTATTGTGTTTATCTTTGCATGAAATTTTCCCTTGGTTTCTCTTATTTTCTCCTTGAAAATTGAATATCTACTATGTGTCAATTTCTAAGGATGCACTGATGAGCAGAACAAATAAAAATTCTACCTCCATGTACTTTTCAGTGAGTTACAACTCCTTGCAACTCCATGCTCTTTGCATGAAGCGAAGAGCAGACTCATTGGAAAAGACCCAGATGCTGGAAAAGATTAGGGGCAAGATGAGAAGCGGGTGACAGAGGATGAGATGGTTGGATGACATCACTGACTGACTAACTCAAACTCATGTCTATTGTGAGAGAGTGAAGGACAGGGAAGCCTGGTGTGCTGCAGGTTATGGAGTTGCAAGCAGTTGTACTTAGCAACAGAGCAGCCACAACAACCTCCATGTAACTTATTTTAGTGGGAGGAAGACATACAAATAATGTAATGTGTTAGGTGTTGACCTTAAAAACTTTTCTTTAGGAAAAATGTGTTGATTCAGGATCAACAAACTATCGTAACTGGGGATCTGCAACCATGACAAGCCTTATGCAGGTCCCTACAAAGGAAGGAGGAGAGGACTCTTTTATTTATTTGTGTTTTTGCCTGTTCTCAGTCTTCATTGGTGTGCAGGTTTTTTCCTAGTTGCTCTGCGCAGGCTTCTTACTGAGGTGGCTTCTCTTGTTGCTGCAGAGCTCAGGCTCTAGGGCGCCGCAGTCTTCAGTAGTTTCTGCTCCCAGCCTGCAGAACACGGCCCCAGTTGCTGTGGTACATACGTTTAGTTGCTCTGAGACCTGTGGGATCCTCCCGTATCAAGGATCGAACACATGTCTCCATTGGCGGGCAGATTCTTTACCACTCAGCCCCTAGGGAGGACTCTTAAGGAAGTGAAAATAAATTGGGAGTTTTTAGTAAAAGAAGAGCCCATTGGGGGAACTGAGAGGTCAAAATAAGTGACTTTTCATTGACTGAGTGATAACAGTTTCTCATTGGCTGACCTCTTGCCAGGCAAGAAAAGGACCAGTTCCTCCTACTGGTCTCCACACTCTTATTTTAACTGAGATTTCTGTTTATTAAATTTTATAAAAGCAAATAATTAAAAGTAAAGAGAATTGGGAGAGTATTGGGAATGTTGGAACAAAAGGAATGTTTTATAAATAGAGTGTGTGTGGAATTGTTTTGTTTAGATTTGTGTAAAGAATTTTTAGATGAGGGAATCACTGGGAAATCTGGCTCACTGGAAAAGTCCAGTCTAGTAGAGTGTCAGTAGTTGCTAAGGGAGAGCATGCTTGGCATGTTTCAGAATCCTGCAAGGAGTTCATTGTGGTTGCAGCAGGATATGAAGAGTAACAGAAGATGAGGTTAGAGAGGGAATAGGAGGTACAGAAGATTGGCTTGAACCTGTATGGCCTCACAGACTAATATAAGAAGTTTGGCTTCTTACTGAGTGATCCGAAGAGCATTACAGGGTTTTAAGCAAAGGAATGACATTTGCTGATGTACGTTTTAAAAGGAGGCTGTCAAGAAAGGAGGCAAAGACATCAGCAAAGTTTTGCAACAGTTCAGGCAAGAGATTATGGTAACTTGGATGAGTGGTAGCAGTGAAATCAACTAAAAGTTCTTGGGGGGGAAAAAAAAGTAGTTAAAATTTGGAAATAAAATGAGAATAGAAGCAATTAGCTTTTCCAAAGGGCTGGATGCAGGACGTGAATTATACCATCCTAATTAATATCTTTTAGGCTTCCCAGGTGGCTCGGTGGTGTAGAATCCACGTGCCAATGCCGGAGATGCAGGAAATGGCAGCTGACTGCCGTATTCTTGCCTGAAAATCCCATGGAGAGAGGAGCCTGGCTGGCTACAATCCATGGGGTCTCAAGGAGTCGGGCACGACTTACTGACTGAGCATGGACACACAACTGATATCTTTATTGCCTGTCTGTTTATCTATGGTTTAAAAATCCTTTATATGTAATAGTAATATTGATTCTCATTTAAATTCAATAATTTTGCTTTGTTGTTTAAAACACTTCAGTGACATTCTGTTGCACTCTGTATAAAATTTATTGTCTTTATCATAGCCAATAAGGTGTGCATTATCTGGAACCTACATATGTGTCAAAACTTAGCTACTATAAACAATTTTTTCTTCAGTTTCTTGAATATATGCCAACTTCTGTGCCTTAGAAGTTTTGCACTTGCTTCTTTTCCTGTTTGGAAGGGTCCCCATCCCCTACCTCACTTTTTGCCTATTTAGCGTACTTACGTATTTTATGTCTCAACTTGTTCCTTAGGCAGGCCCATTTTAAGGTAAATTATTTCCTTGCTTCTCTCTCCCATGCCTTTCTCCTTCTCAGCCATTTGTTTTGTTCCTTTTTGGCATTTCTTAGAGTTATTTCTCTGTTCAGTGTTTTTGTTTTATTTGCTTTGCATTTGTTTGTTTTCTTTTCTTTTCTTTTCTTTGGTATCTCCCTGAGGTAAGAACTGATTCTAACTTGTTTAACTTTGTGTTTCAGTACTAGTCTGGTGTCTGCCCCATAGACTCATTCAGTAAGTACTTCAGGTTGGATTGACTGATTAATGCACAAATGAACAACCAAAATATTTACTTTATATGCCAGAGTTACCAGCCCTGAACATTACACCTAACTTAGATTTTTATTGGCTTGTTATTTTGCTGCTCTCCTTGTTTAATCAGCCATTGCATATTGCTAATTGTAAGGTAATCATACATAATTCTTTATCACTAGAAGAAAGTTTTTCCTTGAAATTCATTTTGTTATTAAAATTAGGCAAATCCTTATGTTTCAGAAGATAGCTGTAGTCATTTAGTTACACTGCTTGTTACAATGATGTGTGAAAGGAATGTGAATAGTAGCTTTAAAGATGTTTCCTACCCCCACCCCTTTTGCCCCTTGAAGCCCTTATCTTAAAGGAAGAAAAGGATAAAAGAGAACTTTATGGTGTGAGTTCAGGTTTACTACTGTAAGTATATAAGGAAGGCCCCCCTGTTACCATGACAACAAATGGATGAATTTCAAGTGGAAAATTTTCAACGTAGGAAACTGATAAAATTGTAGCATCCCTATTCTCTTAGTATAGAATTGCTCTTTGGCAAGTTGTAAAAAAAATTCTGAAATCCCCTACTAAAATTAATAAAATAGTCCTATAATATTGTTTTAAAGTAATTTATTATGAGTTAAAACTATACCAAAACAGTATACTTTCATGGATCTGTCATACAGAAAGTTAAGCATTTAATTTGACATTAAAAATTACTTTTCTAACCTGTACTGTATCTTTGCTTAAATGGTAAATAGTTTAATATATTGGGAGTTTTTGACAATAGAAAATGACCTGCCACTTTATATATTCCTTTGCCTTAAATGCTTTCTAACTCCAGTGGAGGAAGGCTGTTAAGCTTTAAGTGCTCTGTCATATTGGCAGGCTTTTATAGTCGAAGAGAACCGCAGTGAGCAGTGATGATGGAAAACGATGGCAGGTAGACTTAAAACACCATAAAGCACAGACGATTGTGTGTAATGCCTTGAATTGAATCCTTTTCGAATGAAATGATCAGCCATATGTGCCACCCTTATGGACCCCGTAAGAAGAGGAGAAGAAATGTGCCCTAATGCTAACTGTGCATGAAATTGCAGTGTTTGGAGATATTGACCAGATGTTTCAATCTCAACAAATAGCTTGTTATGTGACTGAGTGAAAATATCTTTGCTGCTTTGATCACACACACCTTGAAAGAAGGGGTAATTTAATCGAGGCTGTCGTAGTTCATCACTGTCAATAAACTTTGACTTGACCTTTGCCTCATGTTTTTGATGTTGCTTCTGATAAGCGTTGATGGGCAGATGTTTACTGCCTTGAGGGATTTTTCTTTCTATAACATGTATGCTAGAAATCGTAAAGGAGGAGGATTTTTCTCAATTCTTCTTTTGCTCTTTGGTTATTATTTGGATTGTTTCTCTGAAGATTTTGTAGAATTTCTGCACGAATACATCTGAGTGACATTTTTACCTTTAAAGACCCTCAGTGGTTTTTCTCCAAAAGTTTATTATTCTCCTCACCTTTCTGTCCCAGTTTTAATTGGCCACAGTTAGCTTCTGTGGTGATTTTTTTTCTTGTTTCATATACTGAATATATATATTTTTTTGTAGTTTGAAGTGATGGATATCTTAGAAAAGCATCATGATTTGCTGACTTTTACGATTGGGAACAGTGAAAGCTAGAGAGATTAAGTTACTTATTCAAGGTTACTCTTTTCAAAGCTGGCTGCATGTCTGAGAACTGATGACACTCTTCCCAGTAAAATTTTCTTTAGTTCACTTTCTTTCTTATATCTAGAGTAGTGATTGAGAGTACACCTTCTAAAATAATCCAGACTGGAACTTGCCACTGACCTATTTTCCTCATCTGTGAAATTGGAATAGTAAGTATCTATATCGTGCTTGGTAGTTCAGATTAGCTGAGATTACATAAGTAGGTAAAGTATTAGCATATTGTCTAACATAAAGTAAGGGCCCACTAATTTAACCCTCAATTATATTTTTGTTTCTAAAAGGAAGCCTTGCGTGCTGCAGTCTATGGGGTTGCAAAGAGTCGGACATGACTGAGCGACTGAACAACATTGTCCGTTAATTATAGTGCTTTTTAGCTGAGGTTTTTTTTTTGATTGCAGTTTTTTCTTAGGTTGTCAGAGGAAAGTATTTAGACTATATGGGGAAAATTAAACTGATTTTAGACATCATTTTTAAATTATGGTAGAAAATATAGATAAATAAAATGTCCTTTAAACTAGAGCAGCTGTTGCTACTATCTCCATTACTTTGAAGTTTCTTGGCAATTGTAGGAGATGAAAAATTTTCCTTGACTCTCATAGGGTCCCTGGCTAGGTTTGAAAGTCAAACTGACAAAACATACAAATTTATTTAATATAAATTGTATGTGACGTGAGAGCTTTCTTAAGGCAATGAAGATCCAAGCAAACAGTTTGACCTGTGTAGGTAGCTTTAATGAAGAAAGGGAAATCTTGCAGAAATACAATAGGTCAGAGAGTGTGAGCAAGTGTTAACTTGAGGAAATGTAGCAAGGTCTTTTTATTAGGAGTCTTCTCAGTGTCCCTTTGTCTTTGGAGATAAAGGTGCTCTTTTCCTTCAGATACAGGGAGGGCGCTTCACACATGAAGGTTGTATGACCTGTTTCAGGAGAGGAAAGGGATGGTAAGAGTGATCATTTTCCTGCTTCTGCCTTTTTTTTCAAATTCCTTTAGCCACTATGCCATAACTTGGAGTAGTGTGTCTTAAACCCCCTCAGTGTATTGGCTACATATATTTACAACATCATTTCACTTTGTAAGGGAATATAACAAGTTCAGGTAATGTCATGGAAATGTTATATTGAATTCTCTTTCTGAAGACTTTTTCTGTAAGATTTTTTTTTTTAACAAATCAAATTTCTCCTTGTAAGACATCTCTATTTTGACTTAAAAGTAAGACTTAATTGTGCATGGCAAGAAAATAAAAGAAAGGTAGGCCTAATTTTTAAAATCTTGGGAGAACATAGAAATAGAGTATAAATTATCTGTTTGGTAGAAATCTTATTTCCCAAAGACCTTTGTTGAATAAAAACCTGAATCCTGTTACAGCACTGTATTCAGGTCCTGTGTTATCTTTTTATCATCTGATTTTAGAGTCTTTTGGAAATAAATCTGGGCTACTTATTTTTGATAAGTGAAGAAATTGAGTAACAATTTTCAAATAATATAAATTGTTTAAAAATGTTTTTGAAAATTTAGATGAATAGTTTTGGATCAGTGGTTTTCTTGGTTCATTTGTTGCTGTCCTATAGCCTTCTTACCCTTATGTTTGAAAAGAAAAAGGCATCTACCTTAGCTATATCTGTGTTCTCCCTACACCATTCCTCTTCCCCCTCCGTCCTCTCTGGTGTGGGTGGTCTAATCCCTTTTAAGAATCTAATGAAATTTGTGAATCCTATCTTCTGAAAAATGTATCAGAATTTCCTTATATTTCAGAGAGTTCATGGATTCCCTGCTTTCTCTCATGTATACCTTGACCTGATTGAAGCCCATGGACCTCAGATAGGCCACAAATTTCATTAGAAAATAAAATTCAAACTCCTTTCTAATAATCTCAGTATTTAACAATTCACCTTAGAAATAATAGTCTTATTGATACCCATATAATAATTACAATAGTAGTGATTAAAAGAATAGTTAAAATTTTATTCTGTGCCAAAGTTATACTCCATCTTCTGTTAAACCTTTAACCCATACTAATGGTTTATTATTAATGATATCTCCAAATGGACTTATCCAGTTTACATTTATTGTGTGCTTTAGAAAATAGTGTATCTTTAGAATACAATTTTAAAGAGTAGATTATAAGCATTTTGATTCTAAGACCTTTGCTGATTTATCTTCATTTACTGCATTTACACAAAATTCCTTTTAGGAATACTGAATTTATTTTTAGTTCTTTAATTTCAGTAGTCTCTGTTTTGCTTCTGAGCCTGTTTGTCATTCTTCTGCTGCTGAAAATTAACTATCCGACCCATACCCACATGTCCCTTATTTCCTACAAATTTCCGTTTGGATTCAAGTTCTTAAATTACCCTTAGGATATCTTCTTTGGTCACTCCACAAAGCCTAACATACATGCTACTCCTATGTGCTGCAGTCACGTTCTTATTCTCTCTTGCTCACTCGCTCACTCGCTGTCACACTTTATATATATAAAAATGGATAGGATCGGAAGAGTAGATTCCAGGCTGGTTAATACTCGGGGATCGGAAAACGAAAACAAGTCTACTAAAAAGAGAATTGTTTCTTTATCTATTATTTACTACAGTAATGTTCAGCAGGTGTTCATTGATCAGAAATAGTTGTCAAATGAGCTAAATGAAGTTACACTAAAATTTATTTTTATTATATCTCAGTGTACTGTTATTGTCCTCACTAGTACTCTTCAATAGGTACTGCTTTAGGCACTTTACTTTCATTATCTTATTAAATTCTCATAATAATTCTACAAGAAATATAATTTTTCATAAAGTATATAATTTATCATCACGTGACTAAATGAACTTACGTAGGTCTGAGTCTAAAGTTTGCTTGTTTGTTTGATTTTTCTAGTAGGCCAAAGTTTCCCAAAATCTCTTCAGAGAAATAGATGTTAACACATATTTAACAACAGAAATTGGAGAAGGCAATGGCACCCCACTCCAGTACTCTTGCCTGGAAAATCCTATGGACAGAGGAGCCTGGTAGGCTGCAGTCCATGGGGTCACTAAGAGTTGGATATGACTGAGTGACTTCACTTTCACTTTTCACTTTCATGCGTTGGAGAAGGAAATGGCAATCCACTCCAATATTCTTGCCTGGAGAATCCCAGGGACGGGGGAGCCTGGTGGGCTGCCGTCTATGGGGTCACACAGAGTCGGACAGGACTGAAGTGACTTAGCAGCAACAACAGAAATAACTAAAAACCTATTTGGGGGATAATAGTAGGATTATTGGGAATCAGTTTTTACTAATGGGTTATATACCAGTAGGTGCAAATGAAGCAGCTTTGGCAGGACAGGAGAATAGTATTAGTCATTGAAGAAGAATGGATTCTTGATAATATTTATGAAAATTTTGTTTCACCCTGACTCACTTGGTAGCATAGCAGTCATCTCAGAGAATCAATCCTTTAAGCTTTGTGATATATGCAGTTTTCCTAACCAACTACCTCAATTTGATTTCCTCATCACCCTTTGCAATCTGCTTTGTTGCTGTTATTTCCCAGTTTTGACGTTTAATTTCTAATAGTTGTGCTTTATGGTTTTCTTGAAATGCCTCATTGGGTTTTCTCTTACAAAATTTTTTATCTTTAGGCTTATCTTGCAAGTATTTTAGTATCTAGGTGTTGTTCTTCATCGTTCTTCATGGATTGAATTAAAGTAGCATTATTTTAGAAGTGACTGGTTCTTGAGCATCACTGTCGTTTATATTGTCCTAAATATTACATTTAGGTGACAAAGAGAAAATTCATCTGATAGGTGAAGTTAATAGAAATCTTTGCATGTCTTGTTTAAGTCTCTTGATGTGAAGCTTAATATGTCATTTATTCAGCTCCTATTTAAATCCAGTTGTAAATTTCCTCCTCCTGATTTCTTACCTGATGAGATATCATCTCTTATCCTCTCATTTTTGCTAAAAATCCCTCCTGTGCACCCTCTACCTATAGAATGTTGCCTAAACTTCTTAAAGTGGCATTTAATGATCTCACCTAGATATTTGCTCTCATCAGTCTCTTTCCTCACATACTTGTTGTTGTTCAGTTGCTCGCTCATGTCCAGCTCTTTGTGACTAACCCCATGGACTGCAGCACTCCAGGCTTCCCTGTCCTTCACCATCTCCCGGAGCTTACTCAGACTCATGTCCATTGAAGCAGTGATGCCATCCAACCATCTCGTCCTCTGTTGTCTCCTTCTCCTCCTGCCTTCAATCTTTTCCAGCATCAAGGTCTTTTCCAATGAGTCGGCTCTTCGTATCAGGTAGCCAAAGTATTGGAGCTTCAGCTTCAGCATCAGTCTTTCCAATGATATTCAACACTGATTTCCTTTAGGATTGACTGGTTTGATCTTCTTGCTGTCCAAGGGACTCTCAAGAGTCTTCTCCAACAACACAGTTCAAAATCATCAATTCTTTGGCACTCAGCCTTCTTTATGGTCCAACTCTCACATCCGTAACTGACTACTGGAAAAATCATAGCTTTGAGCAGACGGACCTTTGTTGGCAAAATAATGTCTCTACTTTTTAATATGCTTTTTAATAGCTTTTCTTCCAAGGAGCCAAGTGTCTTAATTTCATGATTGCAGTCACCATCTGCAGTGATTTGGGAGCCTAAGAAAATAAAGGCTGTCACTGTTTGCATTGTTTCCCCATCTATTTGCCATGAAGTGATGGCACCAGAGGCCATGATCTGAATGTTGAGCTTTAAGCCAACTTTTTCACTCTCCCCTTTCACCTTCATCAAGAAGCTCTTTAGTTCCTCTTCTCTTTCTGCCATAAGGGTGGTGTCATCTCCGTATCTGATATGCAGATGACATAACCTCAGATATGCAGATAACACCATCCTCACACATAATGCTCTGTAATTATATTTCTAATTGACAAATGTTTATTTTCCTTTATTTCTTTCTCATTATTTTTATTAACACCATTCTTATTTCTCAAACTGTGTGCAAGGTCTCATCTGTGTGGACACAGTTTGGTTCCACAGTATATTTTAAATTTTCTAGGGAAACAGTGATATCTATTAGACATAGTACAAACCACTTGCTTCAGATACTTCCATTTTAAAATTGGATTGCAATCTTTCTTTTGGTGGTGTCATAAACTTTGTAAAATTGGGTTTCTGTGATTGGGGAAAAAAAAAAAAGCACTGCTCAAAAATCACTGTGAGACAGGAAATGAGTGTGGTGGTGACCAGTCTGATTCCAAGGTTTGAGAATTTTGTAGTGCTCAACAGGGACTGAATTGTTATGAAATAAATACTATGTTGTTTAGAACTAACTACTTAATAAATAAAACTTCTTTTTCCTAACACAGTAAAGGAGGCATGTGCTCTATGCTTCTGTTTTCTTTCCAGTTTATAGCTATTTTTGAAAATTATACCTATCCTTCAGACTAGTTGATCATGTCACCACTCATCCCTGGGAGGCTCTTCTGATCCTCTCAGCTGCAATTAATCTTTCTCCTGGGTGTTTCCTGGTAACATGGTATCTTTACTATTGCTTTCAAAATTGTATTCAACTAATTCATGTGTTTATTTAAAGTTAACAGTGATGACTTTCTGGTTCTCCTGTTAGGTGTAGTTACTTACAGTATAGTAAGAGCTATTTCATATCATTTCCAGAACTAAAGTGCATGTTTTTTAAGCCTATTTCTAATTCTTAAAGCATCCTTATAAGATCACAGGTTATATTATCCACATTTTGTATGTGAAGACATTGGAATTTAAATCACTGTTAATTTCTGTCACACTGCCTACCTCCTAACCTTTGACTGTTCTAGTTACTTCTCCTTTTCCTATTGATAGAACCAGCTTTTTGATATATCCTTAAAAATTCTATTGAGTTTTTTGTTTGTTTTTATTTATTTGTTCATGGCTGTGCTGGGTCTTCAGGGCTGCCCACACGCTTTCTCTGATTGCAGAGAGTGGGGCGCTCTTCAGTTGCCGTGTGCGGGCTTCTCACTGCCATGTCTCCTCTTGTTGGGGTGTATGGCTCTAGGGCAAGCAAGCTTCAGTACTTGTGGCAGGCAGCGTCGTTAGTTGCTGCACATGGGTTTAGTTGCCCTGCAACGTGTGAAATCTTTCAGGACCAGGGATTGAACCCCTGTCCCTTGCACTGGCAGGGAGATTCTTAACCATTGGACCGCCAGGGAAATCCTCATATTGAGATTTTGATTAGGATTTGCAATGGCTCTCTGAATCTGTTAATGGAGAATTGTTTTTTTAACAAGTATTGAGTTTTGGGGAGTTCCATGGCAGTCCAGTGGTAAGACTCAACACTGCTGAGTGACCAGATTCAGTCTATTGGTTAGGAAACTAAGGCCCCACAAACCACACAGCATGGCCAAAAATGTGTGTGTGTGTGTGTATACATATTTTTTCCTAATCCATACACATATTATATAGCACTCTATTTATATAGGTATTTTTCCCCTTTAGCAAACATATATAGTGTTCTCTGTATAGATTTTGCACGTTTTCTTAAATTTATCCCAGTATGTTTCATTTTTTTATATTATTGTAGATTACATTGTTTTCTTAATTTTAAATTTCAGCTGTTCCTTGGTAGTATATAGAATCACATTAGATTTTTTTTTTTTTATAATGATCTTGACTCCCAAGTCAGGCTTCTCCAAGCCAGGCTTCAACAGTATGTGAACCGTGAACTTCCACATATTCAACCTGGATTTAGAAATGGCAGAGAAATCAGAGATCAAATTGCAAATATCCACTGGATCATTGAAAAAGTAAGAGTTCCAGAAAGACATCTACTTCTGCTTTATTGACTACACCAAATCCTTTGACTGTGTGGATCACAACAAACTGTAGAAAATTCTTAAAGAGATGGGAATACTAGACCACCTGACCTGCCTCTTGAGAGGTAGGCCAAGAAGCAACAGTTAGAACTGGACGTGGAACAACAGACTGGTTCCAGATCGGGAAAGGAGTATGTCAAGGCTGTATATTGTCACCCTGCTTATTTAACTTATAGGCAGAATACTTAATGAGAATGCTGGGCTGGATGAAACACAAGCTGGAATCAAGATTGCCAGGAGAAATATCAATAACCTCAGATATGCACATGACACCACCCTTATGACAGAAAGTGAAAAAGAACTAAAAAGCCTTTTGATGAAAGTGAAAGAGGAGAGTGAAAAAGTTGGCTTAAAAATCAAGATTGAAAAAATGAAGATCATGTCATCGGGTCCTGTCACTTCATAGCAAATAGATGGGGAAACTGGAAACAGTGAGAAATTTTATTTTCTTGATTTCCAAAATCACTGCAGATGGTGACTGCAGCCATGAAATTGAGAGACCCTTGCTCCTTGGAAGAAAAACTATGACCAATCTAGACAGCATATTAAAAAGCAGAGACGTTACTTTGCCAACGAAGGGTCCATCTAGTCAAAGCTATGGTTTTTCCAGTAGTCACGTATGGATGTGAGAGTTGGACTATAAAGAAAGCTGAGTGCCGAAAATTGATGCTTTTGAACTGTGGTGTTGGAGAAGACTCTTGAGAGTCCCTTGGACATCAAGGAGATCAAACCAGTCAATCCTAAAGGAAATCAGTCCTAAATATTCACTGGAAGGACTGATGCTGAAGCTGAAACTCCAATACTTTGGTCACATGATGTGAAGAACTGACATTTGAAAAGACCCTGATCCTGGGAAAGATTGAAGGTGGGAGGAAAAGGGGACAACAGAGGATGAAATGGTTGGATTCCATCACCAATTCAATGGGCATGAGTTTGAGTAAGCTCTGGGAGTTGGTGATGGACAGGGAAGCCTGGCGTGCTGCAGTCCATGGTGTTGCAAGGAGTCGTACACGACTGAATGACTGGACTGAACTGACTCCTGAGACCTTGATAAAGTCACTTTTTAATCCTAAAGCATTTATATGAGATTCTTTGTGATCTCAGATATTCCTTAAACATGCACAGATTGGTCCCCAGCCAAAGTCTCAGTAATTACTCTACATGGATTTCAGCTCATTCCTCTTTGAAACTCTTTTGCAAAATTTCTAGTCTCTTGACTCTCCTTGAGCCTCTGTCTGCTCATTTCAGTGAGAATGCCAGGTTGTGTTTGTCTTCTTCCTCCCTGCACCATAGTCTGTAAATTGCTTACTGGCAGAGAGACTGCATGATGTCAGGGCTTGCCTTGAGTCTTTTCTATCAAAGATTGCAGTGCAGCTCTTCCTGTTGGCCACTGTTTTAAAATTGTATAGTTTTCCCCTTTTGATTTTCTTTTTAGTTAATTATAGTACAAGGGTAATTCTGAACCGTGCTTCTCCCTCAGAGCTAGGTTGGAAATTAAAGATATGTGTTTAATGATGTACTGTACTTACAGGAACAAAAAATGGGGGCAGTTTATTTTGCCCTTAAAAAAGCAGTAATGATTGAATCAAGTTATGACTGAAGGTTGAATCTCTTGTAGAAACACTGAGAATGTAATGATTTTGACTTTGTTTTAGGGACTGTTATTTTCATCATTTTATTCTCTAGTATACATGTATTAAATGTTTAAGAATTGATTTTTTAATCTTTTCCAACTTACTTGATTATAACATCTTGACTTATTCAGGTAGTTTACTAAATACTTTCTAGCAGTGAGCATGGCTTCTGTTTCTTTTATGTGTCTACTTTGGCTTACTAAACTCTCATTTTAGATTGGCTAACTTCTAAGTGGAAATAACTGATCCAAGAGTAAAGTTCTTTTCTTTGTCAGTATGCTGATATCAGATATTACCAGAATATTAGCCAGTTGCTTATGATGAAATATTCAATAGTGGAATTATAACATAACCTGCTGAATAGTTCTATTATTTGTTCATTCTTTTTGTTTTGAAGGTTAAAGTAATATTGATTTGAAATGGAAACATTTCAATTTATTTAAATTCTGATTAGGGAAGAATTATAAATCAGATTTAACCTCCATAGTGAAGTGATATAGCCCCTTTTTTCAGACTAGTTTTTAACATATGAAATTTGCTTATAATTGTGATTACTATCATTGATGTTTTAATGACATTTTAAGTTATTTAAATGATCAGAGTAAAATTTGCTATTGACTTTCCCTTTTTTATCTCACTACCTAAAGCAAACATGGTTGATCATTCATTCATGCTTCTACATGAGTAAAAGTAAATTATTAAAAAAACCCCACAGGTATTTTCTGTTGTTAAATTTATAATTTACCTAAGAGTGGTTTAAAATCTATTAGGTATGGCTATTGATGCATTTTAAGATATTAAAATGCTTCATGAGGTTGACGTATTTTAATAAATTGATATCATCAAAGTTTGAATAAGTTAATTTTAAATTATTATTTTTAAATTTAATGACTGATTTAGTCATAATATCTTTGTCCCTTCCTTTAAGTTCAAAAATTTTCTAACTTACAGAAAAATATTTGTTGTTCAGTCACTAAGTCATATTCAGCTCTTTGCAACCTCATGGACTGTTGCATCCCAGGCTCCCCTGTTCTTCACCGTCTCCCAGAGTTTTCTCAAATTCATGTCCATTGAGTCAGTGATGCTATGTAACCATCTCATCCTCTGCTGCACCCTTCTCCTTTTGCCTTCAGTCTTTCCCAGCATCAGGGTCTTTTCCAATAAGTCAACTCTTCACATCAGGTGGCCAAAGTATCAACTTTCAGCTTCAGCATCAGCATCAGTCTTTCCAATGAATATTCAGCATTGATTTCCTTTAGGATTGACTGGTTTGATCTCCTTGCAGTCCACAGGCCTCTCAAGAGTCTTTTCCAGCAGGACAGTTTGAAAGCACCGAATCTTTGGCACTCAGCCTTCTTCATAGTCCAGCTCTCACACGCGCACATGACTCCTCAAAAAACCATAGCTTTGACAGTTCGGACCTTTGTTAACAAAGTGATGTCTCTGTTTTTTAATATGCTGTCTTGGTTTTTTACAAAAAAGTATAAAGAGAAGTAAAAGGAATTTCTTTGTACCTATTATATAGATATAACAACTTTTAGCATTTTAGCTTTCACTTTCTCTTTTTTTACATAAATATATATATTTTTTCTGAGCCATTATTTATTCTCTACTTCAGAAATTTAGAATTTATACAATACTGTTTTCTGATATATTATACATATTCCAATTTCAGTGATTATTCTAATAATTTTATAGCTGTTTGATTTTATTTTCAATCCAGCGTCCAGTAAGGATTACACATTGCGTTTAAATATTTGTTGTATTTCAAATACTTTTGCTTGTCTTTTTTTTTTTTTTATTTTTATATTCCATTGATTGAATTTATTATATTTTATTAAACCAGCCTTCTGTGGAGGGACATTTTTTCCCCAGTAATTTTTCATAACAAATAATGTCTCAAAGAATACTTAGGCATATGTTGTTTTGTATTTGTGGACATGTATCCTCGTGGCATCTTGTCCCATCACTTCATGGGAAATAGATGGGGAAACAGTGGCAGACTTTATTTTTTGGGGCTCCAAAATCACTGCAGATGGTGACTGCAGCCATGAAATTAAAAGACGCTTACTCCTTGGAAGGAAAGTCATGACCAACCTAGACAGCACATTCAAAAGCAGAGACATTACTTTGCCAACAAAGATCCGTCTGGTCAAGGCTATGGTTTTTCCAGTGGTCATGTATGGATGTGAGAGTTGGACTGTGAAGAAAGCTGAGCGCCGAAGAATTGATGCTTCTGAACTGTGGTGTTGGAGAAGACTCTTGAGAGTCCCTTGGACTGCAAGGAGATCCAACCAGTCCATTCTGAAGGAGATCAGCCCTGGGATTTCTTTGGAAGGAATGATGCTAAAGCTGAAACTCCAGTACTTTGGCCACCTCATGCAAAGAGCTGACTCATTGGAAAAGACTCTGATGCTGGGAGGGATGGTGGGCTGGAGGAGAAGGGGACGACAGAGGATGAGATGGCTGGATGGCATCACCGACTTGATGGACATGAGTCTGAGTGAACTCCAGGAGTTGGTGATGGACAGGGAGGCCTGGTGTGCTGCAATTCATGGGGTTGCAAAGAGTCGGACACGACTGAGTGACTGAACTGAACTGAACTGATCTTCAGGATAAATCCCTATATGTAGAATTAGACTGCTAAATCATTAGACAGTTAGTGTATCTTTATCTTACAGATTTCTCTTCTTTATCTTTTTTTACTTTCCTCATCCGTTTTACACTAAATATATTGATACATGCATTTCTTTTTCTCCTCCAAATATTTGGGAATATGGTATGATTTTGACATCTTGACTTTGTGTATTGAGTAGTTAGCTAAAAAGTTGTAGAAACAAAATAAATGTTTACAGTAACAAAATGACTCTTGTAACTAATACAAGTGTTAAACACCTCAGGAGTTGTAGCCTAATTGGAAAAGATAACAAGTCAAGAGAAAGTATTCATTTTAAAAGACATTGTCATTAATTTATAGCAAATAAAGTTTATGAGACTAATGAATTAGAATTTGTAATACTCTTTAGTTCTGAATAAGTAAGTTGTCTTTAAAGCAACTTACTAGACCTGAACATAGTTTCGCATTTATATTTGTGTATATATATATATGTATACACACACATATATGAATTACATATATAACAGAGACACCAACAGCTATACATCATATACTGTATGCTGTGTACCTTGTCCAACAATACATATACATTAAATTACTTAGTTTAATCTCCAGCAACCTTATGAGATATAATTATTTGCCACTTATAGATGAGGACAGTGAAGCATAGAAATATTAAGTGATATGCTATTACTTATTCAGCTAATTTGGAGAAGGCAATGGCAACCCACTCCAGTACTTTTGCCTGGAAAATCCCATAGAAGGAGGAGCCTGGTAGGCTTCAGCCCATGGGGTCGGGAAGAGTCAGACACGACTGAGCGACTTCACTTTCACTTTTCACTTTCATGCATTGGAGAAGGAAATGACAGCCCACTCCAGTGTTCTTGCCTGGAGAATCCCAGGGACGGCAGAGCCTGGTGGGCTAATTAGTGGCAAAGGCAAGATTTGAACCCACATGGTATTCATTATAGATTCTGGACTTTAATGACAATGCTTCACTACTTATATTGGACTTGGTATTATTTTTCTGTATTAAGACTAATTAGTAACCTAACATTCTATATGACTTTGATTCTGAGTTCTTAATCAATTGCTCTGCTCTGTTTCTTTCCTTGAAAGAAGTATATTAAGATTTTCTCTAGTTATATCAAATTTGTTATCATAAGTGGTGATACAAGAATAGAATTCTGTTCATAACAGCAACAGCTGCTCACAAAGAAACCATTTTATGCCACCACCCATGGCAGAATACTGAACTATGTGTTCCATTTTTCTGACCCATTAAAATTATTTATGTTTCCATTTTTCAGTGGATGATTCAGCAGCCACACAAAGCAGCAACATTTTTTGGATGCATTGGGATAGATAAATTTGGGGAGATCCTGAAGAAAAAAGCTGCTGAAGCCCACGTGGATGCTCATTACTATGAACAGAATGAGCAGCCAACAGGAACTTGTGCTGCATGCATCACCGGTGGCAACAGGTCAGTGTTCTCTGAAGGCGAGCTCTGTACCAATTGACTGTTTAACCGCCGGTAAAATCTGAGTTCAAATCTGAGTTTGGAATTTAGACTTCGTGTTTATAATGGTTTTAATACTTAATAAACCCTTCTTCCTTATATCACTTTTCCTTAAGTTTTTTTTTTTTTTCCTTTCTTGAACCTGCTATTGTCTCCATGAAATATAATGAAATGGAAATTTGGAGATCATGTGTTCTTGCCTGTGCTTTTTATGTGTGTGTGTGTTAGTTGCTCAGTTGTGTCCGACTCTTTGAGACCCCATGGACTATAGCCCACCAGGCGCCTCTGTCCATGGAATTCTCCAGGCAATTATACTAGAGTGGGTTGCCATTCCTTTCTCTGGGGAATCTACCTGACCCAGGAATTTAACCAGGTCTCCTGCATTGTAGTCAGATTCTTTACCAGCTGAGCCACCAGAGAATTAGAGTTAAGAATGAAGCACGTTTTATTCAATGTTTTATAGCTAGGTTCTTGCCAACCTGACATTAAGAAGAATGTCCTTTTCAACATATCCTGAGATTGAAATGTTAAAATAAATATTTATATATATATTTTAATATATATAAAAATATTTTTATGTATTTTATCATGTATAAAATATTACATTATATGCAGTCTCTTATGGATTACATCATCTAAGGCAGTTCTGGCAAATAGTTATCTGTCCATACTGAACAACTTCAGTCATGGGTAGTGTACTACTCAAAAAACAAGCCATTACATTTCTAAACAGCTTTGCTTATCAGAAGATTTTTCTTTCTATGAACTTGAATGCTGTCTGTCAGAGCCTGCCAGGCATTGCTTCTTTCCGTGCCTTTTGCAGTTATATCGGGGTGTATCTTCTGTACCTTCATGCTTTGCTAACATCAACATTACCATGTTGCTTATCAGCACAAGCTTTTTTCCTCCATTGGAAAAGAAAAAAATGATTTTTTTTGTTATTGTTAGAATCCACAAAGGTGATCTCTTTTAAAATAACAATTCACTCGATACTTCACATACCTTATAGCTAGAAATGCAGTATGTCCTCCCCCATTTCTTGTCTCCCTTTTTCTTCTTTCTTGCCTCTTGTCTTCTTTTCCTTATTTCCTACCTTATCTCTCCTCCCCTTGCTCCATTCCCTCTTTTTACCTCATTTATTTTTGCACACTTTTGACTTCACAAACATGTATTAAAAACTTGACAATATTCTACACAGTAGTCATGAAATAGCTAAAATAAAACTTTCAGAAATAGTTATGGTACCAAAGCCATTTTTAAAAATAAAGTTACAGAAAAGTATTAAAGTTCTCCTACCAACAAAAAATAGTATTTGTAATAAATAAAACCATCAATTGTTGAGATATTGAGATATACTTAATTAGACCTTTCCTCTTTTCAGTTTTTCTAAAATTACCTTTAGTAGGCAGGTGCAGAGAGTTCCTGTTAGTGAGAAATGGATCAGCTTTTGCCTGTTTTACCACTCAAGCTACAGTAAAATTGCTAAATTGTTTTTATATGTTGTTATTTTTTTTTTTATGCCACCAGAATTCTAGATTTCATGCTCATGGATGATAATATCATCCAAGGGGAAAGAGATAGCTACATCTGTACCTCAGTTTGAGAAGTTTTGGGAACAGACCCTAATAGATTAGACCCTGAGACAAGGCTTTTGGTGCAGGTAGAGTATTTGGGAAAGGGTACAAGGGAGCACAGATGAGGGGGCAAAGAAAGCTCACCAGATGGGAGAAGAGTCAACAGGGTGTTAATGAGTGAGTTACCACTGTGGGCAACTGGAGTGCAGGCCTGGTGGGTTTTTAAAGAGTATTTGTGATAATACAAGGTTTTCCAGATGTCAGCAGCTTAATTTATATACTCATATGAATTGCATTATCAGTATTATTTAGGTAATATTGGAAGTCAGAAACTGAGGGAAACCTTTGCAATCTAACTCATTTTCCAAGTTGTAGAACTTAATAAATTTGGATAAACTTTTAAATAGAGCTAGAAACTCTTACTTCTACTATCCCAAACTCAGATTAAGGCAGTATTTTTCTTACCCAGGTTCTTTTTCTCCAAACTCTGAACCAGATACACTTGGATAGTAAGAATACGTGTATTTTCTTTTGGAGGACTAGTTTTCTATTGAAGAGTAGTTTTATTATCAGAATAGAGTTTAGTAGCTCATACTAAAAGTATTTGCTTTTATTTAGTAAGCATTTTATGCCAAAATTTTGCAGGAGTCATGATTTCTAAAATATATTTTATAGATTGAGTGGTTATTCTTAATTTATAATATAGTTATTTTGTATATGCATGTATTGATGCACGTCATGCTTATTTTCATTAATCCAATTGAACATAAACAGAATGTATCCTTCAGTTAGTCACTCAGTTGGCATATGGGTGAGTAGAAATATGTTTTTGAAGATAATTGATTTTTTCAAAAGAGAATCTAACCATGTTATCAAAATCTTAAGTGATGATATATTTGTGGGTTTCTTTTTGTTTTTTTAATCACAACTGTTACCAAAAAAAGTTGGAAAAATTGGCAAGTTGTTTTTTCTTATTTCTGGATCAGTAGGAAAGGAAAAGTATTTTTGTCTATAATGTAAACAATTATTGTGTTAAGTTTAATTGTTGGACAATAATAAAAAGTTGTATGTGATACTTGGCAGCAGAATTTTAAGTGTAGTATTGTGGTTAGATTTTTCAGCTTCAAAACTGGACCAGCACAGGGAGTTTTAAACTATAAAAAGTAATTTAAATCTATTATAGTGCATAAAATGTAATGAATTGCAAATTAATTTCTCATAGTAAATATGGTCTACATATATATGTGTGTTTTACAAAATTAATCTCATGCTTGGCTTTTAAAGCATTAAATATCAATGGATATTCTGTTGATACTTGAAAACTGAAGGTTTTCGTTGCATATGTATTTTTTCTGTATCACTATATAGTAGCTATTTCTTACCTGCGTTTTGAACTATTAAAATGTAGAGGGTAGATAATTTTATCATTTTAGTATCAAAAGGAAGCTTAAATGCTAGTTTCTCGAAATACCAGATATTTAGATTAATGTCTGTGTTTTTATCAAGGTAACCAAGATGTCTTACAAAATTTTTAAAACAAAATTAACATTAGTAAAATCAATATACAGCAGTTTGAAGAATTAAGAATTAAAATGAAAGTCATAGTGAAGTATTTCAGACAGAGAAGGACATATATCACATGACATCCCTTACATGTGCAATCTAAAAAGAAATGATACAAGTGAACTTACTTACAAAACAAAAAAAGACTCACAGACTTACAAAATGAACTCATGGTTGTGGGGTGGAGTGGGGGTTCCATGGGATAGTCCAGGAATAGTTAAGGACTTTGGAAAGGTCGTGTATATACTGCTATATTTAAAATGGATAATTACACAAACCTATTGTATAGCACATGAAACTCTGCTCAGTGTTACGTGTCAGGCTGGATGGGAGGGGGTTTTGGAGGAGAGTGGATACATGTGTATGTGTGGCAGAGTCCCTTCTCTGTTCACCTCTAACTGTCCCAACGTTGTTAATTGGCTATACTTCAATACAAAATGTTTTTGGTGTTAAACAAATTAAAAAAGAATTAAAATGAAAACAAAAGTTTCAAAAATAGTTAACTCTATAATTAACTATTATAATTAAGTAAATAAGTAATAAGACTGTAAGTAAAAGCCTACTTACATTTTGTTGTTTTAGATCACTTGTAGCTAATCTTGCTGCTGCCAACTGTTACAAAAAGGAAAAACATCTTGATATGGAGAAAAACTGGATGTTGGTAGACAAAGCAAGAGTTTATTATATAGCAGTAAGTATTTGACTAATTCAAATTTCTGGTACATATTTTTACTATAAATTATAGTTGTTTGTTGATGTACATTTAAAAATAATTGTCTCATCCTGCAAATTATATACCCATTTCAAAGCATATTTTGGGCTCACTATTAAAAATTAAGAACAGAAATATGATCATTCTGTGGTAACATAATCTGAATTATTTACCTTTAAGTGTACCTCCTTTTGGATACATTACATATAGATGTTTTTAACCAAGTGTCAAATTCTGTATTAAATGTTAAGGAAGTAATTCTGGAAATTAGCCAGTTGTATTTATAGGCTGCATATGAATGATGCATGCGTTGTGTGGGAAAATGTTAGTAATATAATTGTTCACTGCAAACAGTTAGAGCTTATTTGCCTAAAAAATCTTAATTAGTATTTATTCCATAGTAATTACCATGACACCTTTTAATTTAATATTTCAGAGACATTGATCATGACAAATCTGTTAAATATCAGAATAAGGGCAGCATGTAATTTCAATTATTAAGTCTTCTGACATAAAAATAATTGGTTAAGAATTCATTTCTAAAATAAGACTGTAATAAAAATTCTCCTGAATTAATCACCCTGTGAAAATCTTGTTTTTATTTAATAGGAGTTAAATGTGACTGATGAAAAATAAGTAGATACCTCTGAAAATTATAAGTACTTCATATGCATATATGGTTTTGATATAACAGCTGCTGCCATTTACTACCTGAGCTGTGAAACAGCTGGTAAGATGTGTAAAAAATTGATTATCCAATAAGAACATGTTTATTGAAAATATAATTATTTCTTTCAGTCTAGTGTTAATGTCTCCTACAGCATGTTTATGTGCTCTGCTGTAGGCTTTACAAGGTTGGTATTGATTCTTCTGTATAGCAAATCCTGTCCCTTTTATAGCTGTCAAGTAAATGCTTACATTGAGAGGATTATATAGAGGAAAGTCACATTATGTATTCTGCTATTATGTAAGAAAACCATCTCAAAATTTAAAAAATTTTCTGTGTTATCTTCTGTTTTATTTCTCAAAATTGTCTCATTTTTTCATTAATGTCTTGGTAGCAAGTGTTTGTAGTATAGCTGTAAGGGGGTCTATGCATTATCTTAAACCATCTTGTATTTGAAAGTCAAAGAGCACATGGTTTAAAATTTGTTGTTATTTATGCTATATTTACTGACTAAAATTTGGCAATATATAATGATACAAAATATTTTTACCCTGACAGTTATAATTCTTGGTATGTCAATATATTAATTGGACCTCAAGTTATGAGCTAACTTGGAAACAACTCATAATTTTAATGATTATGCCCATATAACACATCTAGCCAATTTTGTATGAATGAAATTTTTGTAGCAGTATAGACCTATTTGCAACCAACAAATAATTCTAGCAATTATACACTGTAATACATCTAGCCAACTTTGGGTAGATGGAATTTTTTTAGTAGTGTTAACTAGTTATTCGAGTACAGTTTTTTATAAAGTGTAGAGCGATCAGTTTTGGTCTAAATAATACAATTGAATTACTTTTGAGACTTGTGTGGTGTATTCAGCCAGAAACAAGTATCAAAACAGATTGCAGTTGATTGATCTGTTTGTAGCTGTTATCTCTTAGTTTCTGTGTCAGCAATTTCGTGAAAGAATGCTCTTTCACACTGCCAGGTAAATCTATTGTTTGTTCAGAGTTGGCTATTTAAATAGTTCTGGAAATAGTAGATTCATACTGGATACTTAGAATGCTATATATTCTTGGTGAACATTCAACAAATATTTATCCTGCTTAACAACTAAGAAGATAATTATTATTCATTAAAATCTGTGATATTTCTTCAGAAATGTAATGTTATTTCTACAGACTTTCAGCTGTTCTTTTAAATATTTAATTTCCTTTGTGTTCAGAGTATCCGGTCTAGTCTTAGAAAACTGCAAATTTAGATTGAGTTGATAGATATATCTGTACTTATTTCAAGAAATCAAATGGGCTTTCTAACACTTTCAGGTTCTAAAGGGGTTTGTAGTCATCTCACATCATCATCGTAAACTTTGGAGGTTCAACAAGTTGAAATTGTGGGAGCTCTTTTAAATACAAAAGGTTCTTGATCTAAAGAAGCGGTTCAGTATATCCAGCATATTTCCATAAGTAAAATGTCTGTCTGCATTATACAAAATAATCTAAATCTACATACTTGACTTTTTCCTCACTTTTCCATGAATTATTAATGGTCAGAAGCATTAAGAAAATTTAAAACTTTTCCTCATTTTCTCTGTCACATAATGCATTGAATCTATAATTGAAAGCAAAAACTTGTCTTATAAAAAATTGAAGTATAGAATATGCATACACCAGTATTCTCTTTTAGTGTAAACTGTCCCACTTATGGTATATAAACTCAAATTTTCCATGTTTAAACCAAATTCTTAGTAGATATTTAGGAATTCTTGGTTATATTAGTAGCTAATTGATTTTTTAAAACATAAACCTTAGTTGCTCTTTACCTTAGAATCAGATTGACATGTCTGTTTATTGAAAGAAATATTGTTACAGTCGCCCTCTAAGACTGTGATATTTAGGAAAGGTTTATGAAAAAGATGAGATTGGAGCCATTAATTTTGTAAACCATGTGTTTTCTTTTTAAGCAATATTAATGTGCTGTGAAAAGTCAGCAAATTAGTGCTTTATTTCATCTTCCTTCTTGGTTTTTTATAATTATTTTTATATTTTAAATATTTAAAAATTTACATTTTGTTCTATAACCATAATTGTTACAGACTTATTCTGTGTTTAAATGATCTAAGTGATTACCATCCATTTCTTTACTCCATTTACCTCATTCCTTTATTGTTTACTTTGACTGTCCCTCAATTGGCTGCATTCATTAAACATTTCCCAACCAATGAAAGACTAAGAACTCTCTTCTTGAGCTTATTTTCATGTTGTTTTTATATGTGAATGACACCTTGTTTGGTGTAATATTTCATGAAACAAAGTGCCTTGTGGACATTTCTTCATTGTCCCTTAACATTTCTTATGGGAAGTGTAAGGTCAGGTTGGTTTTTATTTCTGTTCTTTACTATTACTTTCTTTTTTTCTGTTTACTTTGAATTTCATTTGCCACTCATTTACTCCTCTTCCTTCATTCTGTTCCACCCCGCTTCCAGCTTTGGAAGAATAATTTATTGGAGACTTTTCTCTTCTACTATAGACATTTAGTGCTGTAAAATTCTCTCAAAGCATTCATTTGACTGTCTCTCACAAATCTTGATATGTTTTCATTTTCATTTAGTTTGTAATACTTTCTACTTTCTCTTTGGCTTTTGTATATGACTCATGGATTATTTAGAAATGTGTTGTTTTTTTTCTAAATATAGAGATTTTCCAAGGATCTTCCTCCTACTACCATTATGTGTTTTTGTATTCCTCCTTGCAATTCTGATTTTTCTTCATATATTTTGAAACTCTTTTATTAGGGGCATAAATGGATGTGGTTGATTATTTGACTCATTTATCATTTTGAAATATTTATCTCTCATAATATACTTTGTCCTCAGTTCTACTCTGTCTAATATTAGTATAACGAATATAACTTTCTTTTGACTGTTGATATTATGGTATATCTTTTCCCACTCTTTTACTTGTAACTTATTTGTCTCTTTAAAGGGGATCTCTTATAGGCAACATGCTACTGAGTCTTATTTTTTGTCCATCCTAACAAGGTCTACTTTTTGATTGGAATGCTTATACCATTCCCATTTAATATAATTATTATATGGTTAGATTTGAGTTTTTCATCTTGATATTTGTCCCATCTGTTCTTTAATGTCTGTTTTCTCTTTTCTCCTGTTTTTTGGGTTAATCTAGTATTTTTATCTCCATTGTTGGCTTAATATCTCTAACTTTCTGTTGTTGTTATTTTGGCAATTGATTCAGATGTTATATATATTTAAAACATTGTAATCTGCCTTCAGATAATGCTGTATGGCATCACACATGGTATAAGAACCTTGCAGTAGTACACTTCAGTTTCATCCTTCCTAGTCTTCATGCTATTACTGTAACACATTTTATTTTCTAATTTTGTGTTTATTTTTGAAAACAGCTTTATTAATACATTATTCGCTTACCATACACAGCCATATTATAGTTTTACATGTGATAAACACTATAACATATTTGTTGAAATCATCAAATATCTTTTAAAGTGATTTAAATAATAAATGTATATATGTTCGTTTAATTACCATTTCTAGAGCTCTTCATTTCTTTTGTTTAGAATCAGATTTCCACCTGGTATGATTTTCCTTCTGACTGAAAACCATTTTTTAGCATTACATGTGTTTTGGTCTGTTGATGATGGATTCGTTCTGTTTTTTTATGCTTGAAAAGTCTTTATTTCACCTTCATTTTAAAAGAAACTTTTGCCAGGTATGTAATTCTAGTTTGACAGGTTTTTGTCTTTTAGTACTCTGAAAATGGTGCTGTACTGTCTTGTCACTTGCGCTATTTAGATGAGAAATCTGATATTCTAAAATTTGATTCTCTGGATGTCACATGCCACACACCCCTGATTCTGTCTCCTCTTAGAGATTTCCTGTTTATTGCTGATTTTGATCAGTTGATTATTGTGCTTCAGTTTTTAGTTTTAGTTTTCTTTTCATGTTTATTGTGCTTGGGGATTAACTTCTTAGAGCTGTGGATTTATGGTTTTTATTACGTTTGAAATGTTTTCAGCCATTATTTCTTTAAATATGTTCTTTGCCTCAACATCCATCACCTCCTACTGGGTCTCGGAGTACTTCTGTATTAGGACACTTGCAGTTTCTTATTGTGATGACTAAGGATTGCTACTAGTAGGTACAGGACAGTAATGTTGCTAAACATCCTGCAATACATGGGACAGAACCACACAACAAAGGATTATCCAGTGGTAAACATCAGTACAGCCAGGGTTTAAGAAACCCTGTTCTAAGGCTAAATAATCCCTATGACTGAAGCAAGATTTATCTATACTTGGTGCAGTGCCCTGTTAATTATGAGTTTTTTTGCTCTAGATGATGGAAATAAATACCATTTCCAGAGGTCTGTGTGCCTAACTATTGTATAATCTTTTTCCCTGTAATACTTTTAGATCATTCTTTCTTGGGCTCTGGTCTGGTGAATGTTCAAAAGCAAACCCTCTGCACATTTCTGGGATTCTCTGTAAAGCTTTTTCTTCTAGGATATCTGGCCTCTGATGTCTGCCTGCTCTGGTCTTCCTTGATTCTCAGCTCTATCTCCTCAACTTAGTGGGCTGGGAACTCTCTCAAGGCAGTAAACTAATTCAGTTTTGTTGAATTCTGTTTAAGAGAAGCTAAAGGCAAAGGAGAAAGGGAAAGATATACCCATTTGAAAGCAGAGTTCAAAACAATAGCAAGGAAAGATAAGAGTGCCTTCCTCAGAGATCAACGTCAAGAAATAGAGGAAAACAATAGAATGGGGAAGAATAGAGATCTCTTCAAGAAAATTAGAGATACCACGGGAACATTTCATGCAAAGATGGGCTCGATAAAGGACAGAAATGGTATGGACCTAACAGAAGCAGATGGTATTAAGAAAAGGAGGCAAGAATACACAGAAGAACCATACAAAAAAGATCTTAATGACCCAGATAACCACGATGGTGTGATCACTCACCTAGAGCCAGACATCCTGGAATGCAAAGTCAAGTGGACCTTAGGGAGCATCACTACAAGTAAAGCTAGTGAAGGTGATAGAATTCCAGTTGAGCTATTTCAAATCCTAAAGGATTATGCTGTGAAACTGCTGCACTCAATATGCCAGCAAATCTGAAAAATTCAGGAGTGGCCACAGGACTGGTAAAGGTCAGTCTTTATTCCAATCCCAAAGATGGGCAATGCCAAGGAATGTCCAAACTGCCACACAATGGCACTCATCTCACATGCTAGTAAAGTAATGCTCAAAATTCTCCAAGTCAGGCTTCAATAGTACGTGAACCGTGAACTTCCAGATGTTCAAGCTGGTTTTAGAAAAGGCACAGGAACCAGAGATCAAATTGCCAACATCTGCTGGATCATCAAAAAAGCAAGAGAGTTCGAGGAAAACATCTACTTCTGCTTTATTGACTATGCCAAAGCCTTTGACTGTGTGGATCACCACAAACTGTGGAAAATTCTGAAAGAGATAGGAATACCAGACCACCTGACCTGCCTCCTGAGAAATCTGTATGCAGGTCAGGAAGCAACAGTTAGAACTGGACATTGAACAACAGAGTGGTTCCAAATCAGGAAAGGAGTACATCAAGGCTGTATATTGTCACCCTGCTTATTTAACTTATATGCAGAGTGCATCATGAGAAACACTGGGCTGGATGAAGCACAGGCTGGAATCAAGATTGCTGGGAGAAATATCAATAACCTCAGATATGCAGATGATACCACCCTTATGGCAGAAAGTGAAGAAGAACTACAGAGCCTCTTGATGAAAGTGAAAGAGGAGAGTGAAAAGTTGGCTTAGAGCTCAACATTCAGAAAACTAAGATCATGGCATCTGGTCCCATCACTTCATGGCAGATAGATGGGAAACAGTGGAAACAGTGACTGACTTTATTTTTTTTGGCTCCAAAATCACTGCAGATGGTGACTGCAGCCGTGAAATTAAAAGACGCTTACTCCTTGGAAGGAAAGTTATGACTGACCTAGACAGCATATTAAAAAGCAGAGACATTACTTTGCCAACAAAAGTCCGTCTAGTCAAGGCTATGGTTTTTCCAGTGGTCATGTATGGATGTGAGAGCTGGACTATGAAGAAAGCTGAGCGCCGAAGAATTGATGCTTTTGAAGTGTGGTGTTGGAGAAGACTCTTGAGAGTCCCTTGGACTGCAAGGAGATCCAGCCAGTCCATCCTAAAGGAGATCAGTCCTGGGTGTTCATTGGAAGGACTGATGTTGAGGCTGAAACTCCAATACTTTGGCCACCTGATGCGAAGAGCTGACTCATTTGAAAAGACCCTGATTATGGGAAAGATTGAGGGCAGGAGGAGAAGGGGACGACAGAGGATGAGATGGTGGATGGCATCATCGACTCAATGGAAATGGGTTTGGGTGTACTCTGGGAGTTGGTGATGGACAGGGAGGCCTGGTGTGCTGCAGATCATGGGTTTGAAAAGAGTTGGACACAACTGAGCGACTGAACTGAACTCAAAACTCAGCACTCAGAAAACTAAGATCATGGCATCTGGTCACATCACTTCATGGCAAATAGATGGGGAAATAATGGAAACAGAGACTTTAGCTTTGGGGGCTCCAAAATCACTGCAGGTGGTGATTGCAACCGTGAAGTTAAAAGGCACTTGCACCTTGGGAAGAAAAAGAGCTATGATCAACCTAGACAACATATTAAAAAGCAGAGACATTACTTTACCAACAAAGATCCATATAGTCAAAGCTATGGTTTTCCCAGTAGTCATGTATAGATGTGAGAATTGGACTAAAGAAGGGTGAGTGCCAAAGAATTGATGCTTTTGAAGTGTGGTGTTGGACTTCTCCAAGAGTCTCCAAAACCAGTCCATCCTAAAGGAGATCTGTCCTGAATATTCATTGGAAGGACTGATGCTGAAGCTAAAACTCCAATACTTTGGCCACCTGATGTGAAGAACTGACTCATTTGAAAATCCCCTGATGTTGGGAAAGATTGAAGGCAGAGGGGAAGGGGATGGCAGGGGATGAGATGATTGGATGGTATCACTGACTCAATGGGCATGAGTTTGAGCAAGCTCCAGTAGCTGGTGATGGACAGGGAAGCCTGGTGTGCTGTAGTCCATGGGGTCACAAAGTGTCGGACATGACTGAGTGACTGAACTGAAAGGAACTGAATTGTTTGCTAAAATTTTGTTGAGGATTTTTGCTTCTATGTTAATCAGTGATATTGGCCTGTAGTTTTCTTATTTTTTGTAGTGTTTGTCTGGTTTCAATATCAGGGTGATGGTGGCCTCATAGAATGAGTTTGGGAATGTTCCTCTGCAATTTTTTGAAAGAGTTTTAGAAGGATAGGCATTAGCTCATCTCTAAATTATTGATAGAATTCTCCTGTGAAGCCATCTGGTCCTGGGCTTTCATTTTTGGGGAGATTTTTGATTGCAGCTTCAATTTCAATGCTTGTAATTTAGTTGTTCATAATTTCTGTTTCTTCCTGGTTCAGCCTTGGGAGATGGAACTTTTTTAAGAATCTATCCATTTCTTCCAAGTTATCTATTTTATTGCCATATAGTTGTTTGTAATAGTCTCTTATAATCCTTTGTATATTTGCATTGTCTGTTGTAACTTCTCCTTTTTTATTTCTAATTTTGTTGATTTGAGTCTTCTCTCTTTCTTTCTTGATGAGTGTGGCTAGAGGTTTGTCAATTTTGTTTATCTTTCACAGTACCTGCTTTTAGTTTTATTAATCTTTGCTATCATTTCTTTCATTTCTTTTTTACTTATTTCTGCTCTGATCTTTATGATTTCTTTCCTTCTGCTATTTTTTTTTTTTTTTTTTGGACTTCTTTTTCCAGTTGTTTTAGTTGTAAAGTTAGGCTGTCTATTCAGTTTCTTGATAGGCTTGTATTGCTATGAACTTCCCTTTTATAACTGCTTTTGCTGCATCCCAGAGGTTTTGAGTTGTCATGTTTTCATTGTCATTTGTTTCTAGAATTTTTTTTATTTCCCCTTTGATTTCTTCCATGACGTGTTGGTTATTTAGAAACATATTGTTTAATCTCCATATGTTTGTGTTTTTTGCAGTTTTTTTCTCGTAATTGATGTCTAGTCTCATAGCCTGTGGTCAGAAAAGATGCTTCGTATAATTTCAATTTTCCTAAATTTACTGAGGTTTGATTTGTGACCCAAGATGTGGTCTATCATGGAGAATGTTCCATGTCCACTTGAGAAGACGGTGTATTCTTTTGCATATGGATGGAATGTCCTGAAGATAGCCATGAGATCCATCTCATGTGTATCATTTAAGACTTGTGTTTCCTTATTCATTTTCTGTTTTGATGATCTATCTATTTGTGTGAGTGGGGTGTTAAAGTCTCCTACTATTATTGTGTTACTGTCAATTTCTCCTTTTTTGTGTGTTAGTGTTTGTGTTATGTATAGAGGTGCTCCTGTGTTGGGTGCATAGATATTTACAATTGTTATGTCTTCCTCTTGGATTGATCTCTTGATCATTAGGTGGTGTCCTTCCTTATCTCTTGTAATATTTATTTTAAGGTCTGTTTTGTTGATATAAGGATTGCTACTCCAGCTTTCTTTTGCTTTCGATTTGCATGGGATATATTTTTCCATCCTCTCACTTTCAGTCTATATCTGTCTTTAAGCCCGAAATGGGTTTCTTGTAGACAGCATATATATGGGTCTTGTTTTTGATCCATTCAGCTAATCTGTTTCTTTTAGTTGGAGCATTTAATCCATTTACATTTAAAGTAATTATACATATATATGTTCCTGTTACCATTTTCTTAATTGTCTGGGGGTTGATTTTGTATATCTTTTTCTCCTCTTGTATTTCTTGACTATATAAGTCCCTTTAATATTTGTTGTAAAGCTGGTTTGGTGGTATTGAATTCTTTTAACTTTTGCTTGTCTGTAAAGCTTCTGATTTCTCCATCAGTTTTGAATGAGATCCTTGCCTGTAGAGTAATTTTGGTTGTAGATTTTCCCCTTTTAGCACTTTAAATATATCCTGCCATTCCTTCTGGCCTGCAGAGTTTCTGCTGAAAGATCAGCTGTTAAATGTATGGGGTTTCCCTTGTATGTTTCTTGTTGCTTTTCCCTTGCTGCTTTTAATGTCCTTTCTTTGTGTTTAATCTTTGTTAGTTTGATTAGTGTGTGTCTTATCATGTTTCTCCTTGCGTTTATCCTGTATGGGACTCTTTGTGCCTCTTAGACTTGATTGACTAGTTCCTTTTCCATGTTTGGGATGTTTTCAACTACAATCTCTTCAAAAAATTTCTCATACCCTTTCTTTTTCTCTTCTTCGTCTGGGACTACTATAGTTCAAATGTTGGTGAGTTTGAGGTTGTCCCAGAGGTCTCTGAGACTGTCCTCAGTTTTTTTCATTCTTCATAATTTTTTCTGCTCTTCAGAAGTTATTTCCACCGTTTTATCTTCCAGCTCACTGACTCGTTCTTCTGTTTCAGATATTCTGCTATTGATTTCTTCTAGAGTAATTTAATTTCAGTAATTGTGTTGTCTCTGTATGTTTATCCTTTAATTCTTCTAGGTTTTTGTTAATTTATTTTTGTGTTTTCTCCATTCTGTTTTCAAGGTTTTTAATCATCTTTACTATCATTATTCTATTCTGAATTCTTTTTCAGGTAGTTTGTGTATTTTGTCTTCATTTATTTGGACGTCTGTGTTTCTGGTTTGTTCCTTCGTTTGTGTAGTATTTCTCTGCCTTTTCATTATTATTATTATTTTTTTAGATGTACTGTGTTTGAGGTCTCTGTTTTGCAGGCTTCAAGGTTGAATTCTTTCTTTTTTTGCTTTCTGCCCCACTAAGGATGTTGCAGTGGCTTGCTTAAGCTTCACATAGGGTAAGATTTATGCTGAGTTTTTTTCTTTGTTTCTCCTCTGATGGGCAAGGCTAGGTGACATGGTAATCCTGTCTGCTGATGATTGGGTTTGTATTTTCATTTTGTTTGTTGTTTGGATGAGGTGTCCTGCACAGGGTGCTACTGGTGGTTGTGAGATGCTGGGTCTTGTATTCAGGTGGTTTCCTTTGTGGGAGTTCTCACTACTTGATACTCCCTAGAGTTAGTTCTCTGGTAGTCTCAGGCCTTGGAGTCAGTGTTCCCACTCCAAAGGCTCAGGGCTTGATCTCTGGTCAGGAGCAAAGATTCTACAAGTGGTTTGTTATGGCATTAAGTGAGATTAAAACACATACCCCAAAACGAGAAACCAAAGATGATCCCCAGACAAATGATGGTTACGAAATCAGGCAAATAATAATAATTAAAATAATGGAATATACACATATATATATCCATCCATAAGCAAAATCAAAAGAGTCCTACAAAAATAAAGTACAATAGATTGACCCAGCAAAGAAAGGAAACCAAAAATTATATCTGTTAGTTAATAACAAAAACTAGCTAAAGCACAAACTGGAAAACAGAACTAAAGCAAGGTGCTGACTGGGGAATAAAGCAATGAAAGCAAAACTAGCAAATATGTTGAGAGGAAAGGAAAGAAAAGAAAGAATAGATATGCAAAGCTAAATAGAGGTACATGAAGATTTATATACATTAAAGATTAACTGCAAGGGGAAAAGAACAGTAGGAAAAGCAGACAAAGGACTGAATGTAGAAAAAATAATAATAGGTTTTAAAAAATTAAAAGAAAAGGAAAAAAAAGGAAAACTCCACAGAACTGCAAAAGCCCAATGCAGAGGCAGAGGTTTATAACAACAATAAAAAGTGTGATTGGGGGAAAAAAAAAAAAAAACTCAAAGCTTAATAGACTTCATAGTGCCCTTAAAATCGACAACTACAGTGGAAGTGGGCAGCAGTGAAGGAAAAAAAAAAATCCAAAAGACACTACAGAACAAGTCAGAATATAAGAATAACAAATTTTTCTGGAGTCACTGCTGTCAGAGTCCTTTGCCTCACTGGGAGTCACAGCCCACCTCACTTCCCTAGGATACCCTCCAACACTGTGCTGGTCTCTGGACCTGCTGTGGGGGCAGCTCAGATTCTAATCTGGTCCTACTCCTGTGTATTCTTGCCTCCAATGTCCACAGCTATCAGAGCTAGTGTGTTTTTTTTTTTTGTGAGAGCTCTCAGTCTTCTTTTATATATTCCGTAGACACAGAGTCTGCCTAGTTGATCATGTGGATTTAATCTGTAGCTTGTACAGCTGGTGGGAAGGTTTTGGGTCTTCTTCCTTAGCCATATTGCCCTGGGTTTCAGTTGTGGTTTTATTTCCACCTCTGCATGTGGGTTGTCCACTGGGATTTGCTCCCGAGGCTGCCCTGGAGGACTTGGGTCTGCCCCAGTGAGGGCCAGGTGTGGAGGAGGTGCAGCTGCTTGGGTCGCAGGGGTTCTGGCAGCACCAGGTACTCAGAGGAGTTGGCGGTTAGGGCGGCAGGAAATACAGTGCTCCTGAAGGGTATGACAACCAGTACTGGCCAATACACTCCAGTGTTCTTGCCTGGAGAACCCCTCCGATAGAGAAGCCTGACAGGCCACAGTCCAGAGGGTCGCAAAGAGTTGGACACGACCAAAGTGACCCTGTGTGCATAGAAGCAAGACATTTATTTTTGCCTGTGGTGGCTCTGCCCAGTGAGGGTTGAACATGAAGGTGGTGCAGCTGCTTGGGTCATGGGGACCCTGGTGGCTCCAAGTGTGCAGGGACACGGAGTACCTCAGCCTCTGGAGTTACGGCCCTATCAGCCTTTTTTTGAACCTCTGGTAGCTGACGATCAGAAGATCTCTTTGGCTAGTCTTTCTCCATAGCTCTACCTGTTCAGGCACTTAGAGGGCTCCCCTACCTGGGGTCCTTATCTGTTGTTCAGTGCATCAGGCAGATAGAGGGGCCCCCATGGCTGGGGTCCCACTCTGTAGATCGGCACATCAGGCACTTAAAGGGGGGCTCCTGCTCTGTAGTTCAGTGTGTCAGGCCCGTGATGGGCCAGCCTCTCTGTTGTTCAGATGCCAATGCTGGCGTGTGGGGAGAGAGGCTCTGGTGGTGGCTCTACCCACTGTGTGTCACTCAGCAGTATTGCCTTGCTTCCATGGCTGCCTGGCTTTCATCCGCAGGCATTTCCTACCTCAGTCTCCTCCCTCATGTCTCCTCGGTCCATCTGTCCACAGTCAACAGCAGCCCTTGCCTTGGGATTGCTGCATCCACAATCCCTAAGCTCCGGCTCCCAGCTGCTTCACCTTCTAGGGGACCTGTGTCCCTGTCTGGGATACATGTGGCTGTGGCAAGGACTGTCTGATTTTCATTCCATTTAGGCTGCAGATAATCTTTTTCACTCTCAGCCTTAAATGTTTCTCTTCTGACTCAGACAGTTGCCCTGATGTGGGGATTGGACCCCTGCTTCAGTTCCTCCACCCACTGAGGGCACGTCCAGTCCTAGTAACACCCGTGTTTTCCCCTCTAGTTCCTTTGTCCTGCTGAGTTTTACATGGTTCCATATATTCTTTTCCGCTGGTGAGGTACTCCTGTCTGCTCTCAGCTGGTGTTCCACATGTACTTCTGTATTGGAAGGTGTATTCCTGATGTATCTGTGGAGAGAGATGTACTTCACATCTGTCTACTCCTCCACCATCTTGTTCTCTCCACCCAATGTATTTTTTATCTCAGACATTGTAGTTTTCCCTTTGTAAGTTTGATAATGGGCCTTTTTAACTCCTGCTCTGTTTACTCTACATGTTCATACTTTTTACCTGAGTAAAAGGTATGAAATTTTAGAAATTACCTCCATTTCTAAACTTATGGGATATAATTATAATACGGGTTTTAATACTCTTGTCTGCAAGTTCTGTCGTGTTTTTTTCTGGTTCTTACCTTGACATTGGGTTTTTTCTTCATGCACATATGCTAAAGACTTGATGGGAAAGCCTTGCAGATCTCAAGTTCTCATTTTGTACCTCTTTCTTCAAATGGCTGTCTTCTGATCGCAGACTAGTGGACTCTGTTTAGGTTCTCTCTGCCTTGACTGCAACCTGGAAATTATCTCTAGTAATTAAGTTTAAAAATTGTAGAGATCACTTGATCTTGTCTGTCATATGATTGTTGTCCAGTTTCTCAAAGTTGTTGTTTGATATGTTTTGCTCATTATTATAGTTGTTTAAGATGGGACTATAAATCCATTTCTCATTGTTTTCATCTTGGTTAGAATTAGAAATCTCCTGGCTTTGTTTTTCCTTTTTTTAGATGACTTTTATTTTTCTGCAAGATTACCTAAGCTTCTTTATGAATTTGAACAATTTTAAGGTTCATTCAGCCTAGGAAACTCTGTAAGTTATTGTTCTAGATTTTGTAAAATTCTCTAGCTGTGTATTTTATTATTTAAAAATGTAAAAGTTCTTAGCTAATATATAACTGTCATCCATGTGTAATTAAGATGTTACGGTAATTTTTCTAACATTTTCAGTCAATTCTTAGTAGTGTTTTGGCTTGCATTGTGAGTACAGTGGGATTTTGCATAGAAGTTTATGCATTATTTCTGAAGACTTCTTAATGAGAAAAAGTTTCTGTATGTCAAATACATTGTAAAACACTAATCAGCTTGCAAGTTTAGGCTTATACAGGGAGAATTTTTAACTTTAGAGATCAAAGTGATATTTAAGAAATAGGTTAACAAAAGCTTCCAGTGCCATGTTACTTAACTTCGTGTAAACTGAGTCACCTCGTGTGTGTGTTCTTTTTTACTGATTGAAAATGAAGCACTATAAATGAAAAAAAAACAGTGAATCATAGTCTGTCAGTGATTGTTTGAGAATGCAGGGCCAGTAATTTGAATTATCCTTTGACTCCTGTGCATATTTTCCTCTTTCTGCGATGTTTTCAGTTTTAATGGCTTATCATAGATCTTTTACAGCCTACAGTCTTACCATTTTGGGTAATATATTTTTTGTGAAGGTAAGGTTTTAAGTGTTAGTAAGGTGACTCTTGAGAGTCCCTTGGACTGCAAGGAGATCCAACCAGTCCATTCTGAAGGAGATCAGCCCTGGGATTTCTTTGGAAGGAATGATGCTAAAGCTGAAACTCCAGTACTTTGGCCACCTCATGCGAAGAGTTGACTCATTGGAAAAGACTCTGGTGCTGGGAGGGATTGGGGGCAGAAGGAGAAGGGGACGACAGAGGATGAGATGGCTGGATGGCATCACTGACTCAATGGACTTGAGTCTGAGTGAACTCCGGGAGTTGGTGATGGACAGGGAGGCCTGGCGTGCTGTGATTCATGGGGTCGCAAAGAGTCGGACACAACTGAGCGACTGATCTGATCTGATCTGAAGGTTTGCTTCTAGAATGATGGGAGATATGATTATGGATGATTGGAGGAAACATGGTTTGAAGAAGTGTACATGCTTAGAGAAAAGGAATAGAGTTAATACATGGTAAGAAATAGGATCTTTTGCACATAATGGACAACTAGTATTCAGTGACAATTATTTAGGTCGTAACTTCGTTCGGCCTGGTTGCGTTTTCTACTAAAATTCTTAATAACGCCATTAGTAATAATTTATCTTAATAGAACTGTTACTTGGACTCAGTTACAATTAAATATCTTTGTTGATATTGTGAAAGCAATAACTAAAGTCATTAAAATGAAGGATTCATTTTGATATTTGGCAAAACTAGTGCAATTATGTAAAGTTTAAAAATAAAATTAAACCTAAAAAAAAAAAAGAAGATAGTATTAAAATTCTTCCTTGTTAATCAGCTCTACGGGAAGAAACAAATATATGAAAGAAACAAAATTTTAAATTATGTGTTCAAAATTTAATAAAATAAATAATGCTGTAATTTCAAAAAAAAATGAAGTGTGATAAATTATAAAAAATGTAGTCTAGGAGATCATAATTTTGAGATTTTACATATTAGAAATTTTTTCTGTGCATGTTGAATAGCAAATTAGAATGAATGTATAATGGAATAAGATAATTGCTGTTTTTTTTTTCAGGATTTGGTTTTCTTCAGATAACATTTGCTAAAAAAAATACACTTAGTATAACATGATTAGAATTTTAAAGACATTTTGATTATACTCTATTTAGCGTCATCTAATATTGTAATGTTGTGAAAAAATTTGAGAGAGATTCTAATGAAAAGGAATGAATTTGTGTTGTAATTGTAACCTAATAGAAATTAATGTACAAAGGAATGAAAGACACCTATTAGTTTAATATATAGTAATATATTTTATATATATATATGTGAGATTTATATTCCTTCCCCAAAATATCTGGATAGGTGAAAATAGAAAAATTTTGCTCAAGTATGGACACTTAAACTCGTTAGCATACACTTATTATACTATAGAAAAAGCCTTTGTAATATCATCTTCTGAAAAATGTGCTAATATACTGAATGAACTTTGATAGAATAAATAAATGTATTTTTTAAAAGAATTTAAGCTATTTTGTATGCAAGAATTGATTTAATAAGTCACTTAATAAGCTGTTTATAAAACATTTAGCTATGAATGAAGTCAAAGCATTTTTGAAATTTATTAATCTTTGTCATAATCTTCTGAGATCATTAGTTAAGGAGTTGGGATGGTTGAACTATCTCTTTTCATCTTATCGGTGTTCTAAACGCAGTTTTTCAGTGCTTATGTATTGAAACTCCCATTGCATTGGTCAAATTAAACACCATCATTTGGTTTTACTCCTGCATTTTTTTTAGAAACTTTAAAAATTTTCTGAATTCAATTTTAAGTTGAGCTGAGTCTTCGTTGCTTTACACAGGCTTTCTCTAGTGGCAGTTTTCGAGCTTTTCTTGTGGAGCACAGGCTCTAGCTGCTCGGGCTTTAGTAGTTGCGGCTCCTGGGCCCCAGGGTGTGGGCTCGGTAGTTGTGGCGCACGGACTTGGTTGCTTTATGGCATGTGTGCTCTTCCCAGAGCAGGGATTGAACCTGTGTTACCTGAATTGGCAGGGAAACTCTTATCCATTGTGCCACCAGGGAAGTCCTATTCCTGAATTTTTATATTGAAAGGTTTTGACTATACTGTTCTGTTTTGTTTCACTGACTTCATTAGGAAGTAACTATGACTTTTTAAGCTTTAAAAGTTTTTTTTACAATGTCCTCATAGGTGACATTAACTATTAACATTTATAAAGTCAAAATATAAAATAAGAAACATTTTCCCCTGTCTTATCTGGAGTATTACACGTTTGTGTATAATTTCTGACATTTAGTATAGTAGTCCCCCCCACCTCACCCCCAACCCTTATCTGTGGTTCTCCTTTTTGTGCTTTCAGTTACCCATGATCATCTTTGGCCTGAAAATAGTAAATGGAAAATTCTGGAAATAACAATTTATAAATTTAAATTGTGCACCATTCTGCGTAGGATGATGAAGTCTTGCGCTGTCTTGCTCTGTCCTTTGTCCATCACATCGGCACTGTACACTACTTGCCTGTTAGTAATTTAGTAGCCATCTCAGTTATTAGGTCAGCTGTTGCAGTATCGCAGTGCTTGTGTTCAAATAACCCGTATTTCATAATGGCCCCAAAGTGCAAGAATAGTGATGCTGAGAAAAATGTAGTCTATAAAGTGTTTAGTACTATTGGCAATTTCGAGTATACCTTGACATTCTTGGAATGTATTCTCCACATATAAGGGGGATGCTGTACACATGAATCTGTGTCATTCAGGAGTTTAGAGTTTTATGGACCAATTTGACATCTCTTCAAGTAAAACTCCCAACTGTGTGGTAAAAGACATCCATCTTTAACTTGGATACAGGATAGACAGAAAGAAAAAGACTGTTAATTCTTTTGCTTCTTAAACATTAGCATTGGAGTTCAGTTTTTAAGCTGAGAAAATTTTCTGAATGTTCTATCTGTCCAGTGAGTCACACAAATGATTACTGTTCTTGCTTCTTCCTTATTAGAGAGAATCTTTGATTCATACTAGAACATTTTTCAAATGAGAATGTGATTTTTAGAAATTCTATTTGTATTTGTTTTCAGTTTGTCTAGAATTTTTTTCTGGCAAGTTAAACTCTAACAGTATCACTTCTTAGACTAATACTTTGTGAAAAATATATAGAGATATTTTCTTCAAGTTGAGCAATTTACTCCTGTACTGTGCTAAGTCGCTTCAGTTGTATCCGACTCTGTGTGACCCTATGGACTGTAGCCCGCCAGGCTCCTCTGTCCATGGGATTCTCCAGGCAAGAAAACTGGAGTGGATTGCCATGCCCTCCTCCAGAGGATGTTCCCGACCCAGAGATTGAACCTGCACCTCTTATGTCTCTTGTATTGACAGGTGGTTTCAATAGCACCACCTGAAATGCCAGTTTACTCCTATATGCCTATAATTTTTCTTGAGTTTCATTTTTAGCAGGCATCAAAAGTAAAACTCTATAGTAGGGGGATGAATATATGGAATATTAAAGTAAAGTTATCTTCAACTAAACAGAATAATCTTTTTACTTGCTTAGTAGAGGTAAGATAGTATTGATTAAAGAAGCTTTGGACTCTAAAGATAGAAAGATAAAGATTGAAAGTATTTGTGTTTAAAACTTGTGGCTTTATAATTAAGTCTTGGAATTTTATGTGATGTTGGAAAGCACACTGTGTGCTAATTGCCTTAGAAGGTAAGAAAATAAACATATGTATAGCAGTTAATTGTTAAGACAGTAGGTTCTTATATGTGGGTGTGTGTGCACTCAGTCATGTTCAACTGTTTGTGATCCCTGCAACTGTAGCCTGCCAGGCTCCTCTTTCCATGGGATTTTCTCAGGAAGAATACTGGAATGGGTTGCCCTTTCCTCTTTTAGGGGATCTTCCCAACCTAGGGATCAAACCTGTGTCTCATGCGTCTCCTGCATTGGCAGGTGGATTTGTTATCACCGAGCTACCATATGTATAACAATTAATTGTTTAGACAGTAGGTTCTTTTACAGAACCCCAAATGAATTAATAAACCATCTGCTGAAGTGTTTCTGCTTCAGTTTATATTTCAGGTCAATCAGCAATTGCTTGAGAAAATGTTTATTAAATCTCTTTAATAAACATGTTTAAGAGGGGAAATTTACAAGCATTGTGATGACAGTATACATTTTTACATGCTAGTTGTCACGTCTTTGATATTGTATATAAATTGGACATAAACAGTCTAGTATCTGTAGATGTATATCTTTTTTCTAACATATTTTATTGTACATTCTTTCTAGCTTAATATGATTTAAGCCGTATGTTCTGCTGTGTCTGTTCTTCTACAATGGATAAATAAAACTTAATCTCTTTATAGCAGCTTTTTTGAGATATTTATATCCTGTAAAGTTCACCTGTTTAAAGTGTACAGTTCGGTGATTGTTAGTTTTGATATATTCAGAGTTCTGCAGCCATCACTATAATTTAAAACTTTAACGTCACCACAAAAAGAAACTTTGTACCCGTTCGCAGTTACTCTCCATGGTTTCAGTATTCAATTTTATATCCATATTCTATAATTGTTTGTATGATTCAAGTATTATGGCTATAAATTATATAATTTTCCTAATTAGATGATGAATTTATTTCTTTGTTCTTTAACACACATAGTAGAAGTCATAATAAGTCTTCTTTGTTTTCTTCCTTTTACCTATTTCTCCTTTGCCAGATACTCTATAAAGAGTGGCTTTTAATCTTTTGTGCTCATTTATTTGTTCTAAATATAATATTAAATGTTTTGGAGTCAGTTCTTTACAATAGCACTTAATTTTTTTTTTTTTCCTGATCTGAGTAGATGATGTGTAGTAGGTGAAGCTTTAAAAACTATATTTGGTAAAGTGGGATGAAAACATGAGAAAAGTTTTCTTCCTTTTCAGTACTTACTTAGACCTATTAGATTCATATTTGCTATCATCCAATTTCAGATCAGTATAATTTCAGATCAGTATAGGTTTCTGAACTACATGCTGCTGCTGCTGCTAAGTCAATTCAGTCGTGTCCGACTCTGTGCGACCCCATAGTCAGCAGGCCACCAGGCTCCCCCTTCCTGGGATTCTCCAGGCAAGAACACTGGAGTGGGTTGCCATTTCCTTCTCCAATGCATGAAAGTGGAAAGTGAAAGTCAAGTCGCTCAGTCGTATCCGAGTCTTAGCAACCCCATGGACTGCAGCTTACCAGGCTCCTCCGTCCATGGGATTTCCCAGGCAAGAGTACTGGAGTGGGGTGCCGTTGCCTTCTCCATCTAAACTACGTAACAGGGCTCATTTGACTCTAACTTCTTATGTCTATCGTGTGTTTTCTCCCTATGCCTTGGTATATTCATATTAACTTTTTCACTGACTTTGTCCTAATATAATTAGGAGCATTAGCAAATCCTAAATAATTGAAGATGTTTTAAAAGATAGATTAATACTCTTCCAAATTGCATTCCTCATGTACAGATTACTGGCACAAGTTTTTGTTTAAATTTTGATAAACCCTTGAACACTTTTCTATCTCACATCTTCCCCTATAAATACCTTTAGCCCAAACACAAATTTTGTCTAATCTCTCACCTCTGTTTAACCCTGCTGTCCTGACTAGTCTTTTATGTATTTATTTTTCAAATTATTATTTCTTACTTCATTCTATAAATAATATAGGACCAACTTATATTGTTATTGTTAAGTTTAAGGAACATGACAGAAGTAGTCACAATCAAAATAAAATATGAATATATAGTAACCCACCAAAAATATCTTGGCTCAGTCTTTTCAGAAAGACATATATATACAAACTAAAAGAGTCCCATATATTCCATTATTCATCCTACAAAAATAAATATTTTTACAGATATGTAGTTTCTTCTAAGGTTAATATTTATTTAATTTGATAGTGATAATAAACTAAATTAAATCTTTAAAATATTATTTCGCTTAAAAATGTAGACCAGCATTTCTCAGGCAGATGTATCTGCTTAGTATAGTAAATTTTCATTTTTTCTGAGTTTTGAACCATTCCAGAAAGATACATTTACTCATAAAATTTTTGTAGAGTTTTTGATAGTTCATGGATATAAGAAGACTTTTTCCTAATTAATGGAGCCCAGGTCAGTAACCCCTGTTTAGTAAATAGTGAATGAAGTGATATAAAATTCCAGTTATAGTTCCATATTAAAAATGTCCATTCTGGATTTCTAAAGCTTCTCTAGTCGTGTCTATATGCTTGTTTTCTTATATCATTCAAGACTTAGATTTTGTAAAAAGGTGTTAAAATGGAGAATCGTGCCCAGTGGTGAAATGATGTAGTTTAGTGCCAGTGATAGAAGAACAGAATTCTATAAAATTATTCAAATATCTTTAATTCATTCAGTCTGCCAAAGTGGCCATTGTGATGTTTTCAGATAGACCACAACATTTTTGCTTCCTCATATGAGCCAAATTGGGACTATGCTTTGTGGGAAGGTTTTTTTAATACAGTATGTAGACATGGGTGAGAATCGATCATGTCCACTAACTTACTAGTTTCACAGATGCTTCCATAATACTTAGTGTACCCTTGGGTTTATTAAATTATCGTATCCTGACAGCAATCCTGAAACACTCCAGTCCTATAAAGCCATGTTTCTAAGAACTAAAGCAAGGTTGCAGCGAACCATATCTGACATGCCATGTTAATTTCCATAACTATCATTCTGGAGGCAGTAGTATTTCTAAGGCATGGAGAGTCTTGATAAATCTACCAAGTAAAAAATGAGAAAATAGCTACGTTTTTCCTGGGTTTCCAATTATGAGGTTTGGTTTCTTTCAGTTCTAATTGAATTGCTTCAAAAATAATGATAAGCATCTTTTTTTCTCTTATCATGGATTATACAATAGTTATTTAGGTATATAATATATCAAAACACAGTATCATCTTTTTCTGTTTTTATCATGTCTAGTGTTCATATTGTGAATGAAAACCTCATTCTCTCATCTCATAGTATATTTACGTATACATATGATTTTTGCCTTAAGTAGAAGGGAAACAACTGACAGATACATAGATTAATTTCCTTTTTAAAACTGCAGCAAACTGTTCTATGATTCTTTTGTGTGTTTGGGACTCACAAAACACACGTTTTGTGGAGAAAGAATTTGCCAAGCAGCATTTGAGGGACATTGGCCTTTTGTGTACCCTTTCCTAAATAAACTTAAACAGAAACCTGTCAACTCAAGAATAAAATATTTCTTTGTAAATTTTCACCTGCAAATTATTGATAATAGAAGGAGCACCTTTTAAATCCTTATATCCTCCTTCTCCTCAACAGCTTTTTGATTGTAGATAAACTTCCCAGCTCAGTAATTAACTGAGCTCAGTCACTGCACCCCATATCATGTGATTTTTTTTTTTTCCAGTAGAATACATTATTAGAGCACTTACACAGCCAGTCTAGCTGCAGCAGCCCAGGCGGCAACAGCAGTGCCATTTTTCACAAAGAAAATGTTGAACAGGAGCCAAATGTTTGGTGGCAGTCTGTTGCTAGGAAATCAAGGTCCTGAGGCGATTAATGACAAAGCAAGCAATAACAAGAAGGCAGAATTACAGATTTAAAAGAGAAAAAAGTGGTTGGTGTTATAATTACCCAAAGAAATCCGCACTCATTAAATTGGCTGTTTTTATGATTGACTTTAATTGGAGGTTAGCTCAGATATTTAGCTCCTTTCCCACCCCTTTAAACACACACAGGCACATAATCTGTAGAACTGCAGACTTGTTTTTCTAAGCATTGAGAGGAGCTTGCCCTGTAATTTGATCCCCACTGACAGATGCATTTTCTATGCTGCCATTTTGAATTAACCTATTGTAGAACAATTTTCTTCAGCCCTGTTGAATAAAACATCTAGTCCGATTACCTCTGAAGGATTTGATAGAGTAAAAGAATGTACTTCTCATTGAAGTAGATTGTTTGCATAGACTCTACTGATTTTGAACTCTGCCAATAAGCACAATCATTTGTAATAAATTTTCAAAGAAATTTGTGGGGAGAAGGTAATGAGAGTCACCCTTTTATAGTTTAATGTGTGGGTATCTGCATCAAAACAATATTATTCTTTCAAGAAAGCGTTATTTTCCCAATAAAGATGTTTATAGGCATTTAAAAAAATTTTATGAATCTTCATTTATACTGTTGATAATTTTAGGAATAGAATCTTGTATTTATGTGCTTAAAATGACTAATCCTCCTCTCCACCAACAGTATTTTAATTATAGGACTCATTATGCTTCAAAGACCCTCTTGTAAAACTATTTTTAATATATAAAATATTTAACTAAAAAGATTTTAAGATCTGCCTATTTGAATAAATGTTTGATGTATTTATATATAGACAAAGAATTCCTTTACATTTTCTAGAATTTGATAAAGTATATTACCAGAATGACATTGATCAGTCTTTCATGTACAGATGAAGCATCACAGTTTATTTACCTTTTACAACCTTAAGAATAAAGTTACATGATGCCACTGCTCTCCAGATTTCTAATCAAACCCTGAAACAAAAGAGCCAAGCACATTCTATCTGACAATACACACACTGCTAATCAGATGCCAGTGCCAAGCTGTCTGCTTTGTTAAATACTTAGCTTCCTAGAGGCAGGAAGACAGCTGCTATAAGTATGATAAAATTTGGTAGTTCAATCTATTTTTACTACCCTTGAGCTACTAAGTTACTGTTAATTTGGACCACCCCAATTGGTACACTTTAGGGAGTTTTTTTTTAAGAGTTTGTAATTAAAATGATAAAGTATTATTATTACATTGAATACCTTCTGTAAGTTTTACATTTGGCAGATACCTACTGAGATAACTCCAGCATGTAATTTACAATGATGTAATGGTTGTAATTGCATTTTGGGGGGGCAAAAGAGGAAGTATAGGAGAAAAGTGCTTCCTTTAGAAGAGTTTTGAGATCTGTTTCTATTTCATTTAAATCCACTCTTATCCTAAAATTGGCTACCTATAATTGACTGTAGCAGCCATAAACATAAAGCATTAAGAGTCTATCCAAATATTATTTAAAGTGTTAATGCATACATTACCACCAGGGGGAGAAAGCTAAAAAGTCTTTGATAATAACACTGCCAGCAAGTGACTTGTGCTGCTTAGACCTATATAGTTAATCATATCTCCAGATAACAGTGCCTTTGGGGTCATGATTCATATACAGTTTGTATATGAAATCAAATGTATACGAAATCTATACTAACTTAACTAAGTACCTAAATGTAAATTAAATGGAAACTCCTGTACTGCATGATTTTTTAAAGAGAGGATACAAATAAACAAGTTGAAGATTTTTATTATTATTTTTCTCTTAACTGTCAGTCTACTTGAGCTATCCTTCTGAAATCTACTAAAATCGAATATTCACATGATTGATATACCAAATTTGAATAGTCTGTGGGATGGCTTTCTAGTTTATTGTCCCTACACTGTAGTTGTGGTGTTGGTTGGTTGGTTTGTTTTAATATCTCTCTAGTTAACCATTTACAGTTCAATACTAAACATTTGTATGAGCAAAGCTTACAGAGTCTTTCCCTGGAGAATACTTTATAAACGTATAAAATAGGTGCTTGGGACTAGACCCCAGCTCCCAACCATGAAAAATGTCAAAGTTGATCTCATGTCTCTTCTCCAGTCTAGAACTCTAAAGTGATACAATGTAAACACTCCCCCATAACGTTTAAGCATGGCCTTTCCTCACACTTTTGTGTTTTATTCTGTGAAGAATCATCAGTTTTAATTCTTATACTTTGATTTTTAATTATGGAGATATTAAAATTATAAATGTCGGGCAAAGAAAATCATTGACTACAGAAGACATGGAGATGAATTTTTGTCGTGATAGAACTGTTCTTGGATGGTACTGTAGTGGTAGGTACATGACGCTATGCGTTTATTAAAGCCCAGAGAACTGTACATCACAAGGAATTAAGGTGAAAATATTTTTTAATGTAAGGAATCCTAGAATTAGGACAGACTTTGAGAGATGAATCTGTGTTCCAGATATATAATATTACCTTACTGGAAGGGTACAGAAAAAAGGAGCTGACATAAGTAACTTGGGAAATGGTGTCCTGACTGGAAAACGTTAAGTTACATACAAAGGAGCACTATAGAAGCACTGTAGTTGCAGATTTGTTTCTTACAGGCGTATGAGTTAGTAATTCTGAGCCCACTTTGTATATATACTGGAGTTGGACAACTATTGAAATAGATGATGGATGGTGGGGTTCAGGTTTCTCACTGTCGGAGAGAGATGTTAAAGATATACAAGATAACCCGGGGTCGGAGGGAAACTAGAATAAACTCTTGGTACTGAGTTAGAGTTGCAGATAATAGTATGAATTCTTATTCAGCTTAATATATAGAAATAATTACAGATACACGTGTGTACATGAGTTAGTGTACATACATATATTTCCTAGATCTGTCAACTAAGAAAGCTTAGAAGCAGTGATACCCCAAGCAACAGACATACTCAGCACCCAGACCTGTGTTGAAAAATACTATTCTCCACTGAAAGAACCCAGGGTTCTTTGGAGAAATGGCTGATTCTGTGACTGGAACAGGGAAAATAAACTTGTAGTATCTTGTATTCTTCCACCCCCATCCAATCATGAGAACATCAGACTAATCTCAACTGATGGAAACTTTTAAGAAATACCATCGAGTACTCCTCAGAACCTTTAAGATTGAAGAAATCAGGAAAGACTAAGAATGTGCCACTGATAAGAGGAAACTAAAGAGATATAACAACTAAGCACAGAGTGGTTTCTTGGATTGGAACCAGAACAGAAAAGGAAAATGAATTAGGTGTGGACTTTAGTTAATAGTAGTACAATAGGTTGGTTTCTTTCTTTGGACAGATATACCATGGTAATGTTAACATTAGGGCAAACTGGAATAAGAGCATCTGGAAACTCTTAACTATGTTTGAAGTTTCCCTATATATCTAAAATTATTCCCCAATAAAACTTTATATAAAAATTAACCTGTATACCTATCACCCATCTTAGGAAACAGAAATTTGTCAGTATCTTTAAATCTCTATTTGATCCTTATGATCCCCTGTCTCTCTCCAGCCCCAAGGTAACCATTATCTTGAGTTTTATGAATATTATTCCTGTGGGCTTGATAATTTAACCATATTTGTATCCCTGATCACTTATTCGCAAAACCTTTCATCACTTGCATAATTTCCCTGTCTTGTCTTTGCTACTTTCCGGATTATGATGTATTTTCTGATGTTTCTGATTATGTCTTCAATAGTGTCTAGTATTCTGTTTTGCCTCTCCTTTAGTATCCATAACTTTAGTATGGATACTAATTTTCCATAATTTTAGTATACATAACTTTATTTTTCATTTTTATTTGTTTCAGATTTGCTTCTTGTTTCATCATTTTGGTAAACTCTGACTCCTTTCTCCTGTTTGTACTTCTTTCTTTTATTTTTTAAAATATATTAAACTTTTTATTTTGTGCCTAGCCTAATAGTTAAATCTTTTGCAGTTCTGATTTTGTTGTTTTTGTTTCTTCTGGCTCTTGCTCAGACTCCCTTATGTTTTATGTGTGAGCTCACATTCATTATTTGTAGTATTTTTGAGGCTGAGATGAAGGTGAGTTTCCAGAGAGAGGATTTGCATGGGAATCTGCCAAAACCCTAGGAATACAGTCAACATGGAGACACATTCAGATAAATTTTAGGCTTAAAGTTTTGTGGGCTGCATAGGTAGTATGAGTTCTAGACCTTTAAACTTCTATGAGGGTGGGCTTGTGGTTAAATTTTCAGGAAAGATATTTTTACCTTCACCCATCAGCAAGTTTGAAACAAGCATATTTCCTTGCTGCCTCTTTCTCTGGGATAGGCTTACTTCTGTTTCACTCTTACACTCAAAGTGTGCAACTCTTTAGAGTTTCAGCTTTATGTTGAGATCTGTAGTCTCCCTATCTTCAGTTTACCTAAGATTTCTTTTCTAAACCTTAGGTTCAGTAGTGTGCTGGTAAGGATTTTAAAACTTGCTATCTAGAGGGAAAAAAAAGTCTTGATTTGCAGTATTTTTCAGTTTTATGTTACAACTAATTTCAGACTACCAATGTGAGGTCAGTGAGCATGAATTTGGGAAGAGATATGTACAGTTTGCTCCCACAAGTCATTTCCAGGGTACTGCTGCCAACTCTGCACATGGCTGTAAAAAGTAAAGCTCAATTCATGGAATTTGACATGTCTCTAGAATGAAAGACATTTGGCTGTTTGCTTACCTCCCTGGATTTCCATTTTTACTTTGTTTTAGCTTTCTGAGTGTTCTGTGTCAACCTAGCAATGCATTTCAAAACAAAAAAGATTCTTTTCTTTTGATTTTTAACTCATCATTTGTTGTTTTCAGCAAAAGGGCTTTGTTATTATGGTACCTAAAGTCAGTTTGACTACCAAAAATAGAACTTCTTGTTTGCAAATATAATTTATTGTTTTTTTTGTATTATAAACATAATGCATGACAATTACATTAAACTTGAGACATACAAAAAGTACAGCAAAGAATATTAAAACACCCATAATCCCATTACACATTTATCTTTTTGTACATACATGTGTCCCTTTGAGTTTTTATATATAATTTGCATCATACTATATCTTGTTTCATAATATGATTTTTATTTCTTAATGTTTAAGGAATGTTTGCTCATGTCATTAAAAATTCCTCCACAAGATGCCCATACCCCATTACACAAGAGTAAAGAAAAACATCTTCACAAATATGAATTAGTTAAACTGGGAATCCAGGCCTTATGGTATGTTAAAATAATTTGCGAAGATTATTTATTTCAGTATTTATAATTGTAAAAGTATTAGAATGTATGTAAATGACCAATCATAGGAGATTGATTGAATAAACCGTGGTACATGCACACTATAGAGTACAATGCAGCTTTTTTATAAATAGAAATGAATTGATATCCAGGAAATAAGATACAAAATGAAAGCACAAAAGAGCACATGTAGTGTTATTTTTTTGTGTAAGAAAAAGGGAAAATAAAACATGCATATATGCAGGAAGGGTAAAGCAGAACACAATAAAATCAGTAATCCATATGTGGCAGAAAGTGTGGTGGAAGAGATATGGGTCTCACATGACACTTCTTGGAGTTTATTTTTTGGTATAGTTTCAAATTGTGTTAATATCCTGCCTATTCAAAGGGCTTCTCTGATGGCTCTGCAGTAAAACATCTGCCTGCAATGCAGGAGACACGGGTTCGATCCCTGGGTTGGGAAGAATCTCTGGAAGAGGAAATGGCAACCCACTCTGGTATTCTTGCCTGGGAAATCCCATGGACAGAGGAGCCTGGTGGTCTGCAGCCCATGAGGTTACAAAAGTTGGACATGACAGCAACTGAACCACTGCTGTGTATTCAACAGGTTAAAGAAAAATGATATCAGTGAGATAGCAGATCTAAAACTAAGCATACTAAAACAAATGAACATAATTGGTTATCAGAAGTCAAATGAATACTGTATACTGAAAGGTAAAGAAGAAAGAAGGGAGGAATAATTCAAGTAATTTATTAACACAATATTGGATGATAGGACCGAGGAGCCTGGTGGGCTGCCGTCTACGGGGTCGCACAGAGTCAGACACGACTGAAGTGACTTAGCAGCAACAGCAGCAGCAGCAGCATCCTCAGTTTGGGGCAGAATGGGAGAGGCAAACAGTACTGCATACAAATCTTGAACTTTTTTCTTTATTCTGTTTGTTTATTTTGGTGGTTTGAGCAAGCTAATGCTGAAATTATTTTGAGTGAATGAGTAATTTAGTTAATATTGTTTGGAGCCTGTATTTTCACTGTGGAAAAATGGACATACAAGTACAGAATAAGAGAAGACAGAAAAGAATGCTGTGGGAATGGATTGGATTGGAGGTGTCTGTGTAAATATCTACATTCCTGTGTATAAGTGACTTATGTGTGTGTGTGTACTTATATATTTGTTTATGTGAATATATACACATTTATGCCCTAGTGCTCTTGCCAAGTGGACAAAGGAAGAAAGTTGCTCAGGTAGTAATGACACAGCTAGCACCATATCTCATTCTTTTAGCTTCCTAGGGCTGCTGTAAGAAATTACCAGAAACTTAAAACAACAGAAATTTATTCTCTCACAAGTCAGGAGACTAGAAGTTCAGAATCAATGTGCTGGCAGGGTTTGGTTAAGTCTTGATCTTAGAGGCGCCGAGGGGGAATCTCTGCCATGCCTTTCTTGTAGCTCCTAGTGGTTGCCTGTGATCCTTGAAGTTCCTTGCCCTGTGGCAACATAGCTGTAGTCTCTGCCTCCATTGTCGCATGCATTTTCTCTATGTCCAGATTTCTTTTTTCTTATAAGGACACCAGTCATTGGCTTAGGTCCCATAGGGGGTAGTCTCCTCTTGGTTATATCTGCAAAAACTCTTATTTCCAAGTAAGCCTGCATTCACAAGCAATACCAGCAGTTAGACCTTAAACATATCTTATTGTGGGGCACAGTTCAACCCACGGCACCACTTAAAAAAAAAATTCAGGACTCCTTGTTGAAATGGCAGGTTCCAGGGCCAAGTATAACGTCACAAAGGAAGCATTCAAAATAATGATGGATGGTTTATCTTAACTATATAGGAAAGAGCTGGAAGGTCTCCCATTGGCCAAATTTGGGACAATTTGAGCATCAAAATAATTAAATACCATAATGAATTATGAACCATTGGGAAAAAAGAATTTTGTGAGATTATGCCAATCATAGGTGGGAGGGAGGAAGAAAAAGAAAGAAAACAAGAAAAAGAAGGTATCTTGCTTACAGTAGAATGCTGCAGGTTGAATGGCAGATGTGGCCGGTGTCGTGGAGTTGGAAAAAAGCAAAACTGAAAACAAACCTGACATTGTTTTGCAGCTTCCAGGGTAAAAATTAGAGCAAGTAAAAATTATCAGTAGAGGCAACAGGTTGATGAGGAGGAGGATATTTGCATGGTCTTAAAGTAGCTCCCAAAGAATGCTTATTAGTTGTAGGGTTGAAAAGAAATTGCAGTAATGCATCGGAGATGTCAAGCCCTAGTGATGAAAATTATCACCAATGAGAGTCAGATGGCCAATGTAGAGGACACAATGTCGCCTATGCAATATGCTGTCTAGAGTGCATTATCTCAACATAATAACCAGGAAACATTAGAAAATGCACACAAATAGAGAAAGACAATACTAACAAGTGCAAATAAATAAAGCAAATAAAATAAAAATGTTAACAGGGGAACCTGAGTAAAAAGCATAGGTATATGGGGTTTTTGTACAATTTTTATTTTTGGAATTTTTCTACATTTGAAATTATTTCCAACTGAAAATTCATATAAACTCTATGACAAACCTACATAGTATATTAAAAATCAGAGGTATTATTTTGCCGGGAAAGGCCCATATAGTCAAAGCTGTGGTTTTTCTAGTAGTCGTGTATGCATATGAGAGGTGGACCATAAAGAAAGCTGGGTGCCAATAAACTGATACTTTCAAATTGTGATGCTGAAGAAGACTTGTGAGAGTCCCTTGGACTACGAGGAGATCAAACCAGTCAGTCCTAAAGGAAAACAACCCTGAATATTCATTGGAAGGATTGATGCTGGAGCTGAAGCTCCAGTACTTGGCTACCTGGTGCGAAGAGCCAGCTCTTTGGAAAAGACCCTGATGCTGGCAAAAGGAGATTGAAGGCAAAAGGAGAAAGGGTAGGCGAAGAAGGAGATGAGTTTGATAGCATCACCAGCTAACAAGACATAAATTTGATAGCATCACCAACTAACCGGACATAAATTTGAGCAAACTCGGGAGCTAGGAGAGGACAGAGGATCCTGACATGCTGCAGTTCAAAGAGTTGGACAAAACTTAGGAACTTAACAACAACAAAATTCTTTGGTTACTGAGAAGAAATTGAGAAAACCATCTTAAATTGGACTCAGATAGTGTACAGTCCCAACTGACAATTAGCCAATCTTTTTAGTGAATATTATTCAAACTTTTTAACTAAGAAACTGATTTTGTGTTAACTGTGAAATATCTTATTACACTGACTTTATGCTTCTTAAAGCATTAAATTATGATGCCTAGAATCTCTTTGAGATTTAACCTACTTATACATAATTATAGTTAATATATAATTAGTATCTATATATTATAGATACATAATCAGTATCTGTGGGGAATTGGTTCAGGAACTATATCCCCCTCCAAGGACATCAAAATCCTTGGATGCTAAAATCCCTTATATAAAATGGTATGGAACAGTCAGTCCTATCAAGGTATTTGTCATATCAAGGTATTAATATCAAGGTATTTCTGCATCTACATTTACAGAAGGCTGGCTCTATGGTTAATACATACAACTTGTAGCAAAGTATCTCAATTCTTTCCATTAATTCCAATCAATTTTTGTATGCATAAAAGACATCATTAGAGTTATTAGAAGAAACCTATAAACTTATAAGACTAGTGGCCTTATTAATCATTATTCATATCTGTAATATTATAGAGATAGAGAAGGAAGAGATTAACAATATATCCATCAGCTCTTTCAATCAAGATCGATATAATACAAATGGATTTTAAGCCAAGGCAGATTTCATGAGAAAGAAAGGAGGAGAAATTCTCTAATGCAGAGGAGAATTTTTGTGGTCATCCATAATCAATTATACAAATTATACAAATATAAAAAGAAAGTTTTGACATGTGATATTCTCAAACTTGGATATTCAGAAGAGTGATTTTATCCGTGCACTGGAAGCAAATATATCTCTCAGGACCATTCATTTGTTAAGTGCTTATCATGTGCTGGACGGTGTTTTAGGCACTTAGAACATAACTGTGAATAAGAATTGTATTTATAATAGACAATATAGCAGAAAATGTTCTCTGAAGAATTGTTAATAATGGATCACATTTGTGTAGTGACACATACCATTGTGTAGTGACACATACCATTCTAAGATCTTTATGTATTTTAGTTAATTTCCCTTAATTAACCTTGTGAATATTGCCACTGTTATCACCTCCATTTAATGGTTGAAGAAACAGAAACATGGGGATGTTACTTAACTTACTCCAGGTCTCACAGCTAGCATATGACCAACCTTGAATTTGAACACATTGTATAGGCTCCTGTGTCCAACCCTCTTTTTTTAAAAAAATAAAACTTTTGAGATCACTGAAAATTCCTATGTCATTGTAACAAATAATATAAAGAGATCTCATATACCTTTACACAGTTCCCCCAAAACACTATACTGCAATAGCACAACCAACATACTGATGGTAATATAATCCGGGTACCAAACAGATCCATCACAAGAATCTCTCATGGTCTTAGTTTAGGCTGCTATATGAAAGTGCTGCAGACTGGGTGGCTTAAAAATAGGATTTGATTTCTCACAGTTCTATAGGCTGGAAAGTCTAAGATCAGAGTGACAGCATAGCATGGTTGAGTTCTGATGAAGGTCTTTTTCTGACTTGCAGATGGCTACCTTCTTGCTGTAGCCTTACATTGCTGTAGAGAAGGGACTGTCTCTCTTGTCTATTCTTAGAAAGGCACTAATCCTTCTCATGAGGCTTCCATTCTCATGACTTAATTACCTTGAAAAGCCTTACCTCAGAAACATTGCACTGAGAATCAGGGCTTCAGCATACAGAATTGTAGGGACGTAGACATTTATTATATACCATTGATGTTGTCTCTCTATAGCCACACCCACTTAGCTTCTATCCCAACCCCTTCACATACCCCCTTAACCCTGGCAACCACAAACCTTTCTCTGTAATTCTGACATTTCAAGAATGTATAAATGTAATCATACAGTATTTCACTTTTCAAATTGGCTTTTTTCACTCAGCAGAATCCTGTAGAGAGTTATCTAGATTGTTGGCATATATCAATAGTTCATTCTCTTTTATTAATACATAGTTTGGTACGAAATGCCAAAGTTTGTTTACTCATTGGAAGACCTCTAAGTGGCTTCTGCTGCTGCTGCTACATGGCTTCAGTCATGTCCGACTCTGTGTGACCCCATAGATGGCAGCCCACCAGGCTCCCACATCCCTGGGATTCTCCAGACAAGAACACTGGAGTGGGTTGCCATTTCCTTCTCCAGTGCATGAAAGTGAAGTCACTCAGTCGTGTCCGACTCTTAGCGACCCCATGGACTGCAGCCCACCAGGTGTGATGCTATTATAAAAAAGTTTCTATAAACATTTGTTTATATTTGTATTTTTCTTAGCTACTTCTAAGCTTTATCCATCCCTTCATATCTCTTAGTAAACCGAATAGACAATAACTTGCTGGTAAGGTGACATTGGGAGAAGGAAATGGCAACCCACTCCAATGTTCTTGTCTGGAGAATCCCAGGGACGGGGGAGCCTGGTGGGCTGCCGTCTATGGGGTTGCACAGAGTCAGACACGACTGAAGCGATGTAGCAGCAGCAGCAAGGTGACATTGAGAAGAGGCCTGAAGGAATTAAGGAAAAATGCCATGTAGCTATTTGAGGAAAGCACATTTCTAGCAGAGGGGAGCAGTTAAGAGGCTTTGAGGAAGGAATATGCCTATAGTATTTACAGCACAGCAAAGGAGGACATTGAGACACACCACAAAGAGAATGAAAGCAGATGAACTCTGAAAGGCAGCTATGAGTCAAATCTATAAGATATGTAAGGTTTTAAATTTTCCTAAGATGAAACAGGCAACTATTAAAAGAGTTTGAGTAAAGGAGTGGCATATTCTGTATTATATTTGAAAACTCATTGTAACTCCTAAGGAAAATAGATGAAACTTGAGCCAGGGAGAACAATAAGCAGGCTTTTACAATAATATTTGGCAAATACATGATGGTGGCTTGCACTAGTGGTGGAGCTGTTTAAGATGGGTCAGATTCTGGATATATTTTTGATAGATTGATTATTGGATATGAGAGAGAGAGAGGAGGGAAGGATGATTCAGTTTACTGACTGTGCCGAAGCCTTGCACTGTGTGCATCACAATAAAATGTGAAAAATTCTGAAAGAGATGGAAATACCAGATCATCTGACCTGCCTCTTGAGAAATCAGGTCAAGATGCAATAGTTGGAACCAGACGTGGAGCAACAGACTGGTTCCAAATAGGAAAAAGAGTACATCAAGGCTGTATATTATCACCCTGCTATTTAACTTATATGCAGAGTACATCATGAGAAATTCTGGGCTAGATGAATCACATGCTGGAATCAAGATTACCAGGAGAAATCTCAATAACCTCAGATGTGCAGATGACACCACCCTTATGGCAGAAAGTGAAGAAGAACTAAAGAGCCTCTTGATGAAAGTGAATATGGAGAGTGAAAAAGTTGGCTTAAAGCTCAACATTCAGAAAACAAAGATCATGGCATCTGGTCCCATCACTTCGTGGGAAATAGATGGGGAAACAGTGGAAACAGTGTCAGACTTTATTTTTTGGGGCTCCGGGAGTTTGTGATGGACAGGGAGGCCTGGTGTGCTGCAGTCCATGGGGTTGCAAAGAATCGGACATGACTGAGCGACTGAACTGAACTGAACCTGCATATTCTCTAGCCATAGATAAATTTGCATTTAGAGCTCAATATTTTCTCTGTGATGACATAGAATCAGAAGAAAGAGACTTTCAGTCTTTAGTAGCATGTGCACATGATAACTTCATCTCTTCATTAGGACCTGAAAATGTGAAGTCCATTGTCCATAGTTCCTGAGCTCTTGTTGAATAGGTAGTATTAACATTTGCCTTTCTCTCTCTTTTATGACCTGTCAGCACTAACACAACTCCTAACTTCAACATAACCTTTCTATAGATTTGTTAATATATTGAAACAATCTATATTGCTTCTCTGATTTTGTTATGGTTTACTAAAAGGTGGTATGAATATTCCTTATTTACAGGTATCATTGTAATGGCAATAGTGATAAACAATAAACATGTTTTTTATTTGTATAAATTTAGTATTGCAATGAGTATTGCTGAAACTTAGTTTAGTGATATATCGTTTATCCAGAATTGTCAAGGATAGTATTACATCTTAACAAACGAAATACTGAGTAAGAGCATCTTTAAAATTTTACTCTTTCAGATAAAGCTGTAGCTGTATAAATTCACGATCTTTTTTATCAGTTCTGTGAATATAATTGTTTTCTCCATGTCTCAAGATTTCATATGCAGTATCTATTGTTATATGGGTTTGTTGTGTGCTTTTAAGTGGCTCCAAGCAGCTATGTATTTTCAGTTCAGTTCAGTCGCTCAGTCGTGTCCGACTCTTTGCGACCCCATGGACTGCAACATGCCAGGCTTCCCTGTCCATCTCCAACTCCCAGAGCTTGCTCAAGCTCATGTCCATTGTGTTGGTGATGCCATCCAACCATCTTATCTGCTGTCGTTCCCTTCTCCTCCCACCTTCAATCTTTGCCAGCATCAGGGTCTTTTCAAATGAGGCAATTCTTCGCATCATGTGGACAAAGTATTGGGAGTTTCAGCTTCAGCATCGGTCCTTCCAATGAGTATTCAGGACTGATTTCCTTTAGGATTAACTGATTGGATCTCCTTGCAGTCCAAGGGACTCTCAAGAGTCTTCTCCAACACCACAGTTCAAAAGCATCAATTCTTCAGTGCTCAGCTTTCTTTATAGTCCAACTCTCACATCTATACATGACTACTGGAAAAAGCCATAGCTTTGACTAGGTGGACCTTTGTTGACAAAGTAATGTCTCTGCTTTTTAATATGCTGTCTAGGTTGGTCATAAATTTTCTTCCAAGGAGCAAGTGTCTTTTAATTTCATGGCTGCAGTCACCATCTCCAGTGATTTTGGAGCCCAAAAAGATAAAGTCTGTTACTGTTTCCATTGTTTCCCCATCTGTTTGCCATGAAGTGATGGGACCTGATGCCATGATCTTATGTTGAGATTTAAGCCAACTTTTTCACTCTCCTCTTTCACTTTCATCAAGAGGCTCTTTAGTTCTTCTTCGCTTTCTGCCATAGGGTGATGTCATCTGCATAGCTCAGATTACTGATATTTCTCCTGGCAATCTTGATTCCAGCTTGTGTTTCATTCAGCCCGGCATTTCTCACGATGTACTCTGTATATAAGATAAATAAGTACAGTGACAGTATGCAGCCTTGACGTACTCCTTACCCTATTTGGAATCAATCTGTTTTTCCATGTCCAGTCCTAACAGTTGCTTCTTGACTTCATATAGATTTCTCAGGAGGTAGGTCAGGTGGTCTGGTATTCCCATCTCTTGAATAATTTCCACTGTTTGTTGTGAAACACGGTCAATAAAGCAGAAGTAGACATTTTTCTGAAACTCTGTTGCTTTTTCTGTGATCTAACAGATACTGGAAATTTGATCTCTGGTTCCTCTGCCTTTTCTAAATCCAGTTTGAACATCTGGAAGTTCACATTTCACGTACTGTTAAAGCCTGGCTTGGAGAATTCTGAGCATTACTTTGCTAGCATGTTGAGATGAGTGCAATTGTTCAGTAGTTTGAACATTCTTTGCCATTGCCTTTCTTTGGGATTGGAAAGAAAACTGACCTTTTCTAGTCCTGTGGCCACAGCTGAGTTTTCCAAATTTGCTGGCATATTGAATGCAGCACTTTCACAGTATCATCTTCTAGGATTTGAAATAGCTCAACTGGAATTCCTTCGCCTCCACTAGCTCTGTTTGTAGTGATACTTCCTAAGGCCTTCTTGACATTGCATTCCAGGATGTCTGGCTCTAGTTGAAGGATCACACCATCGTGGTTATCTGGGTCATGAAGATCTTTTTTGCATAGTTCTTCTGTGTATTTTTGCCACCTCTTCTTAATATATTCTGCTTTTCTATATAGATACTTTGTATTAAGTTTACCTCTGCTAGCTTTGTTCATAGTGATGCTTTCTAAGGCCCACTTGACTTCACATTCCAGGATGTCTGGCTCTAGGTCAGTGATCACACCATCGTGATTATCTGGGTCATGAAGATCTTTTTCATACAGTTCTTCTGTGTATTCTTGCCACCTCTTCTTAATATCTTCTGCTTCTGTTAGGTCCCTACCATTTCTGCCCTTTCTCGAGCCCATCTTTGCATGAAATGTTCCCGTGGTACCTCTAATTTTCTTGAAGAGATCTCTAGTATTTCCCATTCTGTTCTTTTCCTCTATTTCTTTGCATTGATCACTGAGGAAGGCTTTCTTATCTCTTCTTGCTATTCTTTGGAATTTTGCATTCAGATGCTTATATCTTTCCTTTTCTCCTTTGCTTTTTGCTTCTCTTCTTTTCACAGCTATTTGTAAGGCCTTCCCAGACAGCCATTTTGCTTTTTTGCATTTCTTTTCCATAGGGATGGTCTTGATCCCTGTCTCCTGTACAATGTCATAAACCTCAGTCCATAGTTCATTAGGCACTCTATCTATCAGATCTAGTCCCTTAAATCTATTTCTCACTTCCACTGTATAGTCATAAGGGATTTGATTTAGGTCATACCTGAATGGTCTAGTGGTTTTCCCTACTTTCTTCAATTTCAGTCTGAATTCGGCAATAGGGAATTCATGATCTGAGCTACAGTCAGCTCCTGGTCTTGTTTTTGCTGACTATATAGAGCTTATCCATCTTTGGCTGCCAAGAATATAATCAATCTGATTTCGATGTTGACCATCTAATGATGTCCATGTGTAGAGTCTTCTCTTGTGTTGTTGGAAGAAGGTGTTTGCTATGACCAGTGCATTCTCTTGGCAAAACTCTATTAGCCTTTGCCCTGCTTCTTTCTGTATTCCAAGGCCAAATTTGCCTGTTACTCCAGGTGTTTCTTGACTTGCTACTTTTGTAGCAATGAATCATCCTTAACCATCCCCCTTTCATGAATGTATTTCTAATTTTTTAGGGCAGGTATGAAAAATCTAGTTACGTAGAATTTTTAGAAAAGAGGAAATAAATATTAAATAATTTAGGTATTTGACTACTCTGGGACCTTTTCAGCTCCCTGATTCTCTTTTCTACTCTGCATTCCTGAAAGGCTTTACAAAGTAAGTCAGGAATATCTCTATATGTCGTTTAATTTGAAGTCCTTTCGTTCCGTGGAAGCAAATACTGCCCATTATTAGCAACCTGACATATTCTGTTGATGAGAAAATGAGCAATTTGGATCATCCATAATTGTTTATACTGCAAACAGTGTATCAGAAATGTCATAGTCTCATTTCATTAAAAAATTTACATACACACAGATTTTAGAGTACTCATTCATGATGAAAGTCTGCTTCCATACTGTTTGTGTTTGGAAACATTCAGTAGCCACTCTTGAACTTAAAAATTTAATTGAATGCTTAAAGAATTATAAGTGTTCCTTTTCTTAGCTCTAATGCTAACCAGAGTGCTTTTCTAAACTGCTGAGAATGGACTGAAGATTCTGCTGAGGGCTGTAGATACTTATCTCCCTAATTGAGCCATCATTTGTTGACATGAGGGGAAAAACCACGTGACCTGCATTTCTCAGTAACAGCAGGAGGCTAGAATGTAGTTCATTCAAAAGTAAACCAGCAGCAGTATTATTAGACATGTGAAAATAGCATTGGTTATGGAGTGGTTTTAATAAAAGGTGAATAGTAATATAAAAGGATATAATCTTATTAAGTATAGGGAATGATTTTTTAAAATCACTTGTTAGTTATTCATTAACTGTTTACTGATTTTTACACTTGCTAAGTATGTTAAGGTAATTGTTGACTTCTCAAAATTGATTATTAGTATAAATTAGTGGTAAAATTTGAAATTGGTGATTTATCATGCTGTGCTAAAGCAATGAAATATTACTGAATATTTCTGAATAGATAGGAATGTAGTAGGATGAAAACTTTACTGACTACATCAACCTCACCTGGAGTAAGAGACATCAGTTGGCTTTGAGGGCTTCCCTTGTGGCAATTGCAGTTAGTATTGCTGAAACTTTGTTTAGTGATATATCATTTATCCAGAATTGTCAAGGACAGTAGTGCATTTAACAAGCAAAATGTTGAGTTGAGTTCAGTTCAGTCGCTCAGTCGTGTCTGACTCTGCGACCCCATGAATCGCAGCACACCAGGCCTCCCTGTCCATCACCAACTCCCGGAGTTCACTCAGACTCACGTCCATCCAGTCAGTGATGCCATCCAGCCATCTCATCCTCTGTTGTCCCCTTCTCCTCCTGCCCCCAGTCCCTCCCAGCATCCGGGGCTTTTCCAATGAGTCAACTCTGCATGAGGTGGCCAAAGTCCTGGAGTTTCAGCTTCAGCATCATTCCTTCCAAAGAAATCCCAGGGCTGATCTCCTTCAGAATGGATTTTTACTCTTTCAGATAAAGATGTAGCTGTATAAATTCATGATCTTTCTTTATCAGTTCTGTGAATATAATTGTTTTCTCCATGTCTCAAGATTTCATATACAGTATCTTTGTTTGAATAGATTGTCTACATTATCTACATTAACCTGACCTGGACTAAGAGACATTAGTTACAAGAACATTAGTCAGCAGTGTTACTTCAGTTTGCTACTGCTAAGTCACTTCAGTCATGTCCGACTCTGTGCCACCCCATAGACGGCAGCCCACCAGGCTCCCCCGTCCCTGGGATTCTCCAGGCAAGAACACCAGAGTGGGTTGCCATTTCCTTCTCCAATGCATGAAAGTGAAAAGTGAAGTCGCTCAGTTGTATCTGACTCTTAGCGACCCCATGGACTGCAGCCTACCAGGCTTCTCCGTCCATAGGATTTTCCAGGCAAAAGTCCTGGAGTGGGGTGCCATTGCCTTCTCCCAAGTCTTACACAGTAGTGCCATATTAGAGTTCATATTGGAGTGGCTTAAAAATCCAACTTGGCTTTCACCACGAAGAGTTTGATATGGACTCCACCGGAGAGATAGTGATAGTAGACAGATTACATAAAGAGTGTTGGATGAGAATAAAAGTTTGTTTAAAGACATAATAGATCTGAGTTTGTATATTATCTGAATAAGATATGATAGAAGTCTGATGATGGAAATGGAAGAATTATAACTAATAGATGGAATGAAATCAAAGGCATATAGATGAAGGCTTTATTGTTGGAGGAAATTTTATACTTATTTAATATTTTGTGTGTTGTTTTTATTAGGTGTTTATTTTGGTCCTCACGGGAATCCAGTGAGTTAGGCAGAGTATAATTTTTATAATTCATTCCTTTTTACATGGAAGAAAATGGAGAAAAAAATTCAGGTTCCTTGAGGCTTCCCTAGTGGCTCAGATGGTAAACAATGTGCCTGCAATGCAGGAGACCAGGTTTGATCCCTGGGTTGGGTAGATCCCCTGGAGACGGGAATGTCTACCCACTCCAGTATTATAAATAAATGGTATAATGAATTTAGTTTATGAATAACTGGCTCTTCACCTGAAAGGAAAAAAGTTCAGATGCCTTATCCATTATCACATGGTTAGAGAATAGAAATCAGAGAAGGAATGACACCCAACTCCAGTACCCTTGCCTGGAAAATCCCATGGATGGAGGAGCCTGGTAGGCTGCAGTCCATGGGGTCGCTAAGAGTCGGGTACGACTGAGCGACTTCACTTTCACTTTTCACTTTCATGCATTGGAGAAGGAAATGGCAACCCACTCCAGTGTTCTTGCCTGGAGAATCCCAGGGACGGGGGAGCCTGGTGGGCTGCCGTCTATGGGGTCGCACAGGGTCAGACACGACTGAAGCGAATTAGCAGCAGCAGGAGCAGAGAATAGAAATATTGTGATGCCTAGTTTTATACTAATAATTACTATCATGTTTGAAAATAGGAAAAGATTTTTGAAGAAATAATGACTGAAAACTTCCTAAATTTGTTGAAAAACATTAATCTACATGTCTCAGAATTTCACTGAATGTCAGGTGGTATAAATGCAAAGATATGTAATAGTCAAAATGTTGAAAAACAAGTACAGAAAAGAAATTGTGAAAAAAGCAAGGGAAAAAATAGTCATCACATAAAAGGGAACACCAATAAGATTTAGAGACCAGAATACAGATGGTAAAGAATCCACCTACAATGCAGGAGACCTGGGTTCGATCCCTGGGTTGGGAAGATCCCCTGTAGGAGGGCATGGCAACCCACTCTAGTACCTACTAGCTCTCCTTTCTTCTCTGAAAGACATAAAATTATATAAAATAATACATATAAAAATGCATTCCTGGGTTTGTCACATACATATAGGCTTAATATGTAATAATAATAGCATAAGAGAGAGGAGTAAATAGAGATGTACAAAAATAAAGTTCTATATCTTACTAGAATTAAGTTAATGTGAATCTGAGGTAGATATAATTAAGATGTATATTCTAAGTTTTAGAGCAACCAAGGAGAAAGTCACAAAAGTTATAATTTAAAGTTATTAAAAGACCCATATAAGTATGTTCAACTGATTTTTGACAAAAGCATAAAATCAGTTCATTTGAGGAAGGATAGTCTTTTCAAAACATTGCAGCCGAAATAGGACATTCGTAGGTCCAAAAATGAGCCTTATACAAAAATCCTCATACCTTATATAAAAATCAAGTCAAAATGGGTCACAGGCTTTAATGTAAAAAGGAAATTATAAAACTTTCAGGGAAAAAAATGGGTGCAAATCTTATCAATGTAGGACTAAGCAAATTTCTGTTCTATGTTGTACTAGAAGTACTAATCAAATCAATTAAGCAGGAAAAATAATGGACAGCTAGAAGAGAAAGTAAAACTATCTGCTGTAGACTATTTGTGTCCCTTCAGAATTCATATGTTGATTGCTAATAATTTAATCCTCAATGTATTTAGAGGTATGGTTTTTAAGAGGTGATTGGGCCATGAGGACAGAGCCCTCACAGGTGATATTAGTGCACTTAAAAAAAGAGGCACCAGAGGGATCCCTTGCCCTTTCTGCCATGTAAGGACATAATGAAAAGATGCCCATCTATGAAACAGGAAGCACGCCCTCATCAAACACTTCATCTTCTTCCCAAATTCCAGAAATGTAAGAAATACATTTGGTTTTTTCCAAGCCACTCAGTCTTTGGTTTTTTCTTATAGCAGTCTGAATGGACTAAAGACATTGTATTTGAAGATAGGATGTGATTTCTCATGTAGAGAATTTTAAGGCATCCAGTAAGGGGGGTGTGGGGAGAGGAAAAGGATATGATAAACATAAATTAGAAGTTAATGAAATAGAAAATAATACAGACTTAAACCTAAAACCTACTTGTTTTAAAAAGTAATCAGAATAGATAATATTATCTGAAAATACTAATAAAGTGAAAAACAGGAAAAGAGCCCATTAGCAATGAAAATGATGTTTAATCAGTAAAGAGAGGGAAAATTGGGGCCATTATATTTAAAAGTTTGATACATTCTGAAATTTTCTCATTTATCTTATATATTATCTTCATAGTTAGACTTAGCCATACTCATGGCTATAAATACCTTTCATAGAGAGTTGTGATTTCCAAATGAATTTTTTTGGCGTATTCTAATTTCCAAGTGTAATACCCACTGCATGCATTGGAGAAGGAAATGGCAACCCTCTCCAGTGTTCTTGCCTGGACAATCCTAGGGACGGGGGAGCCTGGTGAGGTGCGTCTGTGGGGTTACACAGAGTCGGACATGACTGAAGCAACTTAGCAGCAGCAGCAGCAATACCCAATGGTTAGTCGATATATGCCAGTGGTAGTCTTGAAACACCGTTGATCTTGTTTCTCCCTTTCATCTAAAACATTTCTGTGCATGGCATCACTATAAGGTTTGGCTCAATGTTCTCTGGCCAAATCCTAAAAGTCATCCTTGTTTATTCCCTTTCCTTCAAGAAGTATCTGTCTTTAAAGTTTATCAGGAATGCATCTGTTTTTCTTGTATCTGCAACTACCTTTCTATTATAAAACTTTAGTATTTTATTTTTTTACTGTAGGCCTACTGCAACAACTGGTCTCCCCGGTTTTACCTTTTAACTCTTTCTAAACCATTCTCCACAGAATAATATGAGTTATCTTTCTAAAATGCACATCAGTATAAGTCATTTACTGCTTAAGTTCCTTGCATAGTTGCCAGTTGCTTATAGAATAAAGTCTGAGCTTTATGCAATGATATATAAGATCCTACATGTTTTATTGCTTTCTCTTAACGGTCATATCATCTTATTCCATTCCTCCCTCATTGACCATTTCTTAAACACCTAAACTCTTGTCTTCTTCAAGTCCTTCCCTCCTATTCCTTCTCTCTAGAATACTCTTGGCCAGTGTTCCCTAACGTTTTTGGCTTTAGGGACTGATTTTGTGGAAGACAAGTTTTCTTTGGATCAGAGGTTAGGTGGATGGTTTCTGGATGATTCAGGCATATTACATGTATTGTGCTCTTTATTTCTAATTTAATGCTGCCTCTGATCTGATGAAGGTGCCAGTCTGCAGCCCAGAGATTGGGGATCCCTGCTCTTGAGTCACGTTTTCTAAGAGCCGACTCATGCATACTCTTCAGCTTTCAACTCAGATAGCATTCTTTTAGCAAGACACTTTCTGGTTACCTGTGTAAGATTGCTTCTGCTGCTTCTTCCTGCCTTTGTTATTACATACATGTAACATATTCCCCATTCATTATATAATCATATTTGTTACCTTTTTTGAGTCATCTCAGTTGGTAATTATCTTTATTTCTCCTAAGATCCTAACTAGATGAGAAGGTAAACAAAGTTCTTGCCTGTCTTAATAACCACATTAACTCTGGCGGCTAGCACAGTGTTGAGTATTTAATTTATATTCAGTATGCATCACTTCATGGGAAATAGATGGGGAAACAGTGGAAACAGTATCAGACTTTATTTTTTTGGGCTCCAACATCACTGCAGATGGTGATTGCAGCCATGAAATTAAAAGACGCTTACTCCTTGGAAGGAAAGATATGACCAACCTAGATAGCATATTAAAAAGCAGAGACATTAGTTTGCCAACAAAGGTTTGTCTAGTCAAAGCTATGGTTTTTCCTGTGGTCATGTATGGATGTGAGAGTTGGACTGTGAAGAAGGCTGAGTGCCGAAGAATTGATGCTTTTGAACTGTGGTGTTGGAGAAGACTCTTGAGAGTCCCTTGGACTGCAAGGAGATCCAACCAGTCCATCCTAAAGGAGAACAGTCCTGGGTGTTCATTGGAAGGACTGATGTTGAAGCTGAAACTCCAAAACTTTGTCCACGTGATGCAAAAAATTGACTCATTTGAAAAGACCCTGATGCTGGGAAAGATTGAAGGTGGGAGCAGAAGGGGACGACAGAGGATGAGATGTTTGGATGGCATCACCAACTCAATGAATATGAGTTTGGGTGAACTCCAGGAGTTGGTGATAGACAGGGAGGCCTGGCGTGCTGTAGTCCATCGGGTCACAAAGAGTTGGACATGACTGAACGACTGAACTGAACTGATATATATATAAATATATAAAAGAGATACAACAGATACTGTATCTCTTTTGAGTTTCTTTGTTGTTTTATAGTGGGTCTATTCCCTCCTTTCTCCCTTTTTTAGATCATATAATCATTTATATTACTGATGTGTCTTCGGTTTCATGTGGCATGTTCACATGCCTATGGTGCCTTTGGTCAGTGTTCTTTTCTCCCTAAGTATGAGTCTTTTGAATAAAAACTCTCAACTTTCTATCGTGATCACCTTTTAAAGAACCCTTTTATATGTTCCACAGAACGCCTCTTGTTTTTTTCTTGTTGTTAGGTTAGACTGCCCAATTAGGTGTCAGATAAATTTGCTGCCTTTGGCACACATTCTGAACCAAAATTTTAATTCTAGAGCTTAGGGTCAGCATTTTCCAAGTGTGTTAAACTGTAATCCTTTATAAAATGTTATATGTAAAATAGTGAGTAATTTTGAATTTACTAAAAGCTGAGAAAGTTATTACTTTGGCTTTTCCCAAGATGACTTAAAATTTATCAAAAAGGATTATAGAAAGAACAGATTTATAGCAGCTGTCTGATATATGCCCAGAATCCCCATGTTCAACTAAAACCACCTTGCCCTAGGCTTTCTAGAGCATAATGCCCGTAGCAAGCAGCTTTCAACAGCTTTTTCAGGAAGCAATATTTTCCTTCAGTAAAAGGGTCACTGTACTGTTTTTCTTTTTCCTTCTCCTGTCTTATCTTTTGAGTTCAGGAAGTACTTTAAATTTACAGGCAGCTTTGAAGGCATGAAGCAAGTTCAGGCCTAGAAGTATTTCCTGTTATGGCATTAATCTAATTCCATGAAAGTAGAGCTGATTTTTCATCTGTAAAGTAGATAAAGTGCCTAGAGCAGCCGACCATTATTCTGGGTTATCATGATAAAGAGGCTTAGTTTTGACACGAAAGAGTTTATCAGCCTAACCAGTGGAAGATTTCATCCTTTTTGTTGAAAGATATATTAATGGATTATAATCTGTCTTGGCTTCCAAAAGAGAAAATTCTCCTTCATATTGAAATTGTTTACTTAATTCAGCAAATACAGTTTTCATGTTTATAAAGTGTGTAATACACAGTAAATCAAGACAACATATTAAGGGCATCACATAAAATTAAATGTTAGAACATTTTTTCTTAGTGTTCAAATTAATGTCCCAATTTGAAATAACCACAGCTTCTCTAAACGAATCAATATGACTTAATTTTAGTATATAGACATGTATAATTTCCTATAACCATTTATATTTGGTATTAGTAATTCATGTTATTAGGTCATATAAAGTCTTCTATCAACTTATATAAATACTTTCCTCATAACAACATATTCTGTTTAATAGTCAAAGTTATTTGTTTACTTGTGTTATTATGGACGTTGAGTATATAAAGCAGGCAAATAATAGGTAATTCAAAAAGTAAAAGTTCGTCTTTTTCCATTTCTGCCACCTACCCACTGGGCTAAGATGTTTAGATTAATCCTAGTACTTTGTTATAGGTTGAAGAATGTATTTTGTTTCAAAACTGATTCCACATTGGACATATTTACAATGTTTTCTTGAATAATAATAGCTTATTTTAACACATCTTACTACACAGTAATACATTACATATTTACTCCCCTTGATACTTCTCTGTTTTAAATTCTGTTACCTATTTGGAAAATGCGGCTTCCCTGGTGGCTCAGCGGTAAAGAATCTGCAAGCAATGTGGGAGACCTGGGTTTGATCCCTGGGTTTGGAAGATCCCCTGGAGAAGGGAACGGCTACCCACTGCAGTATCCTAGCCTGGAGAATTCAAAGGACTATACAGTCAGTCCATGGGGCCACAAAGAGTTGGACATGACTGAGCATCTGTCACACTTCACTTGGAAAATACGGAACCTGAAGTTAAAAGAGGTTAAATAGTTTGCTCAAGATCACCCAACTAGTAAGTGGTAGATTTGGGACTGGAACTCATGGCCTCATTATAGATTTATAGAAGTAGACAGTCATTTCCTGATCCTGCCTTTTATACCTGACAGGAACAAAGAATCTACTTACCACCTATTTCATAGTTAATGAGAAAATTGCTAAAGCTTTACCATATTCTAATGAGATGATACCTAGTTTTATGTTCATTTTGTTTAAAATAAGTGAACTATCTATTCATGCTCATAAACCAAAATACAGACATTGCTTTGTTGTTGAAATGAATAGTTTAAAATGTAGATCATCTGAATGTGAAGAATTTCTGGCCCAATCCGAGATACACTGAGCATTAAACTTGTGATTAGGGAATTTGGAGTTTTGTTGTTGTCTCATTAATTCGAAGTACAATTATCTGTGATTATCATATTTCAAAAGGAGTTTGAATACTATCCATTCTATCTTAGAGGATTTTGAGAAATTAGTATGAGATGTCATGTTAAATTTAGTAATTGAAGCATTATTCATTGAGTCTGCCTACTGTGTGTATTCTGTTAAGTAATGTGACAGGTACAAAGATGTAGAAAACATGGGTGCTGTCTTTATTGGACTACCAGTTTTTTTAGGAAGAATGAGATCTGGCAGTATAAATTGACAAATGCTTACTTAGTATATGTGAGGGTCCCCCTAGCTAATCTGTGAAAAGTAACAAGTATAATTCCATCAGCTTATACTAATCTATAGCTCTGTAAACTCAAGGCCTTACGTCTACTTTCTGAAAACACATACACGTACATATACTCAAAGCAGAGGTTTTTATAAGAACATGAAAAAGTGTTCAGCTTTATTAAGGATCAGAGAAATGTCAATCAAAACCACAATGAGATTCATCTTCACACTCCGCAGCATTTTCATAATCAAAATGGTAGATCATCAAGTGTTGACAAGGATGTGGAGAAAGTGGAACTTCATGAAATACTGCTGGGAGTGTGCCAGTTCCTTAAAAGGCTAAACATAGAGTGACCATATGACTCAGCAATTCCACTCCAGATATATACCCTGGAGAAATCAAAACTTTTGTCTATGTAAAAATTTGTACACAAATGTTTGTAGCAGCATTATTCATAATAGTCAAAAATTAGAAATAATTCATGTCCATAAACTGATAAATGTATTATAATCTTTGAATTTATACACTGGAGTGAAAGTGAAAGTTGCTCAGTTGTGTCTGACTCTGTGTGACCCCATGGATTACAGTTCATGGAATTCTCCAGGCCAGAATACTGGAGTGGGTAGCCGTTGCCTTCTACAAGGGATCTTCCCAACCCAGGTCTTCTACATTGCAGGTGCATTCTTTATCAGCTGAGCCACCAGGGAAGCCCAAGAATACTGAAGTGAATAGTCTTTCCCTTCTCTAGGGGATCTTCCCAACCCAGAATCAAACCGGGGTCTCCTGCATTGCAGGCGGATTCTTTACCCAGCTGAGCTACCAGGGAATATTATTTAGCAATAAAGAGGATCAAATATTGGCACATGCTACAACATGCTGCTGCTGCTGCTAAGTCGCTTCAGTCGTGTCCAACTCTGTGCAACCCCATAGACAGCAGCCCACTAGGCTCCTCTGTCCCTGGGATTCTCCAGGCAAGAATACTGGAGTGAGTTGCAATTTCCTTCTCCAATGCATGAAAGTGAAAAGTGAAAGTGAAGTCGCTCAGTTGTGCCCGACTCTTAGTGACCCCATGGACGGAGACCTTAAAAATATTATTCTAAGTGAAAGAAGCAATTTACAAAATGCCATAGATGCATAATTGCACTTATATGAGAATTCCAGAATTTGATAAGAGACAGAATTTAGGTTGGTAGCTGCCTGGCAGGATGTGGAGGGGAACTATGGGGATTGGGGAGATAGTGATGGATGATGGAGACTGACTCCTGGGTACAGGCTTTCTTTCGGAGGTTACAGAAGCATTCTAAAATTGACTGTGATGATGAGTGTACATCTCTGTTACTGTACTAAAACCACTGGATTGTGTACTTTAAATGTGTGCATTGTCTGGTCTGTGAGTTAGATCTCAATAAAGCTATGATTTAAAAAGTAAAATGTAAAACAAAACATGATGTTAAGAATGTTTAGACTACTTAGACCTGTTGGCACACCTAAGAACAAAGTATCTAAAACATTCGTACTTAGAAGTATACTTGTTTGTTGTATTAAAGGCATAGAATTAGAGAGGGGCACGTTGAAGAAATGTATAATGTAAAAGTATTATTGTTATTATATTTATTCATCAAAACCATGGTGGTGTTAATTTATTTATTCTCTGTAGTCCCATTGGTTAAGTAGACTGTAGTACTTAGAATGAGTCAAATATTGGTAATCCATTGAGGAAAGAGTTCATATCAGAACTTCGTAGAACATCTGTCACTTGCCTCTCCATTTCAGGCATGTGCAGGTGACCTGACTGTTAATATGATGATCTCTTTGGCCCTTCGTCAGTCATTTGCCAGATTATCCAATGTGAGCAAATGATCAGTATAGCCAAAGTATATTTGTAATTTTGTTGTTTAGAGCTTAAAATGCATTTCACCACAGGAATTATCACCCTGTGCAAAAGCTGGTTAATTCCCCACAATATTTCATAAATACTTAATATAACTAATTTAAAGCATTATTTAGGTAGGCAGTGAAAGAGGAGGAAGAAAAGCCTCTTTCCTGAGGATAAATCCTGGCTCTGAGGTTTTACACTTTTACTGGGAAATATTTGTCTGTTTTGTGATGAACACATGTTTGGGAGTTAAATAAACTCATGGGTCTTCTGTTTCATCCCAGTCATATAACTGATTTTGTTGTGTTGTGTTAATTGCTCAGACGTGTCTGATTCTTTGTGACCCCATGGACTGCAGCCTGCCAGGCTCCTCTTTGGAATTCTCCAGGCGCGTATACTGGAGTAGGTAGCCATTGCTTTCTCTGGGGGATCATTCCTACCCAGGGATCAAAACTAGGTCTCCAGAATTGCAGGAAGACTGTTTACAGTCTGAGCCACAAGGAAATCTCCATTTAACTGATGTTTGTGTGCTCAATTGTATCTGACTCTTTGTGACCCCATGGCCTGTAGCTCCTCTGCCCCCAGGCTCCTGTGTCCATGGAATTTTCCAGGCAAGAATATTGGAGTGGGTTGCCATTTCCTTCTCCAGGGAATCCTCCCAACCCAGGAATCAAACCCACATCTCTTGCATCTTCTGCATTGGCAGGTGAATTCTTTACCACTAGCGCCACCTCGGAACTTTTAAAAGAAGTTATTCCTTCGAAATTCAGAGTTAAGGGATTTACATCCTTTTTTTTTCAGCAAAAAGAGAAAGAGGTGATGGTCATTAATCCTGATCCATTACTTTTCATGAAAAATACGACATTTTTCCTGTATTGGTTCATTTGTCTGACTGCTTTATTTCCCACCAGAAATCACAAGATCCATTTTGTGTGAGAGTATAATAATTTTCATAACTTCTGCTTATAAGGGCATATACACACAGAATATTAAAGATATGGATTAGAAAAGAAGTAATAAGACATTGAGAATAAATATCCTGGTAGAATTAGTTTCTTCAATGGCATAGTTACTAATTTCAAAAAATAAAAGTAAAAAGTGATGTAAATGTGTTGTTCAGTATTTTTCTAAAGAATTAGTTCATTGCATGCACATTTAATTTTTATACACTTGCCCCAAAAAAGTTTTTTTCTCTCCCTATTATCACATGAAAATTACAGATGTAATACATAGCCTCTGTTGAAAAAACCTTCCATTAAAATCAGCTGCCCCATAGAGTGATTAATATCTTAATAACAAGTGTGAATATCATTAATGTATCTACATTTAATTTCATTATTAACACCTCATGTTTCTTATTATTCATTCCTCAGATGAAGAATTTTCCAGTTTATAGCTAAGTGGCAATTATATTTTTAAAATTTAATAAAGAGTAAGATGCTGTTGGTAGTACTACTAATTCATATATAAGTTTAAACATGCTTTTCTATTCATTCTTTTATGTATTTGTCCACTATTATTCCATATTTTAAGTGTCTTTGAGTGAACAAAAGTGGTTGAAATATAAAAGAAGCTACTTGGAATGTCTGTAATATCACATGCTCTAGTGTGTTTACACCTGCTTGAAGGAAAGAGTAAATTATTTCCTGAGAACCCCACAGTCACATAGCTAGTCCCACCTCTGATCTGCTCTGAGGCATTTAACCTCTCTTAACCTTGGTTTCCTTATTTAGAGGAAGTGGCTGTTGAGCTTTATACCTAAATCATAAAGTGAGTGCAAGTAATTGTTTACTGAGAATTCTAAGAAAGGGTAATGGAAAATGTCAAGTATAAATGAAAGAGTTATAACTGCTCTCCTCTCTCAAAGGAATTGCAGTTGAGTCATTGAACTATCATTTTTAAAACTTCTACCTTTTCAAAAAGAGCTGTTTAAATAAAAATACATAAAAGATTTGCTTTGTTATCTCAATAGTGATTTTGAATTAATTAAAGCATACAGCATAAATATTTTATTATTATTATTACATTTAAATAGTAGATTAGCAAAACCCAGTAAAGAATTTGGAAATAGGTTCTGCCAGATGAACCATAAAATGGATGGTACATACTTTGAAGGGCTTTAACTTTTTCTTTTATACTGATTTAAGATTGATAATTTATCTCCTTACTCATTAATTACTTGAAATTGGGGAGGGGGGGCATCCTGCCACTAATTGTATAACCTTTTTGTAAGTTATTTCTCAGAAATCCTTCCAACCTTCCCCCCTCCTTAATATGCTAATGTTCATTTTGAATTTGTAAGAGGGAGCTATGCAGCTCTTAAAATTCGTTTGCCACTCAAGCCTTTTTCCCAAAGAGAGCTTGTTAACCTCTCCTCTGGAAGAGATTGTGAAATGCTAAGATAGGTTGTATATGGAAGAATGGGTAGGAGGTTGTGGTAGAAAAATGGAGTATGGTAGAAAATATAAAAGTTGGAAGGACCTTATATTTCATGGTTAAAAGTATAAGCATTTGGGGACCATGAAATCTTTTTAGGAGAAATGTGGTATAAGACTAATTTGGAAGAATACTTGTGAGACATTAGATAATTGTCCATTTGTTTTTAACCATTTATGCTAGTGGTTCCCAAATATGTAAAATGAATGAAATACAGAAGAAAAAGCTTCAGCTTTTCTTCAGTTTCTTGTTGCTTTTAGAGCTTGGAAATACGTTGAGATATTTTTAAACCTGTTTCATCAACTATTATTTTCTCTATTTTATATACTACAATGATTTTAAGCATACTTTTACCTTGATTTTTATAAGCCAAAAGTATAAGTGATTGCTCTCAAAACACCTCATGTTCCTCATTTGTGTTGAGAAAGCTTTGGGGTGTTGTTTTTGTTTCCTTAATGCTTTAGTGAAAGCATTTCACATCATCTGCCCTTCCAGTAATAATTTCTATCAGACATCTATTATTATGTTCATAATGAATATTAACTTATTAGCTATACTATTTGCTAACTTTATTTAAACATCTTTCTGTTTCCGTATTCGCCAGAAGATTGTAGGAGAAATTGGCTACAGGCTACTCATTAATACTAGGATGCTGAATGAAGATGCACTTTAAGATTTGGCTAATATCCTACTACTCTGTCAATTTCCAGCTTTAGTTCCCTCATCTTTAAAATGGAGGTGAAAAATAAATAAATAAATAAAATGGAGGTGATGTTAGCACTTCGCTCAAAAAGCTGTCAAAAGTTAATAAATACATGGGAATTTCCTGGCAGTCCAGTGGTTAAGACTTCACACTTACTGACTAAAGCCCGGGTCATGTCAGGGAAATACAATCCCTCAAGGCAGCATGGCCTAAAAAGAAAGAAAGAAACAAAGAAAAAAGAAATATATAAAAATGCTTAATAAAATGGCCTAACGCATGTTAACTGCCCAATGAATGATTCATAATGCTGTTAATAATCATTTCCTTCTAAGAGTCTGTAGTGCAGAAGAAAAAGTTGGATCTCCTAGAGTTAGATAGGCTTGTATTCAAATTCTAATTCTGTCACCTGTTAGTTATATGACCTTGGACAACTCAACCTCAGCTTTCCTATCTGGAAATAGAAATGATAATGTTTAGTTCATTAGATTATAAGCATTAAGTGAGGCAGCATTTATCAGGCATATGATAAGTTTCATTATATGCCACTTCCTCTTCTGTATAAATTTTCTAGGCTTCTTGTCTTACCCCAGGTGTTAAGCAGGTTTTATGTTAAAACTGTGTCCTCTCCTTCCTTGTAACACACCTCAGTGCCAAGTGAAGTGCTCTGTTCATAAAATAAAGTTTTCATTGACAATTTAGAACTCCTCTTCAGTTTTTCTCTATGATTAGGCCCCTTTCATTGAAAGTTGATGTTTAAGCCAAGAATTGTTAGACACATTCAGCGCAGTTCAGACTTGTGTATTTTATATACTCACTTTCAATAATGTATATTGGTTTCCTTAATTGATAAAATGCCCATTTTTTCAGTTGAAAAGCAGAGACACACATTCTTTGAAAATGTCTGAGTATAATAATTGTGTGATTTGGAATGAGATTTTCATCAGTCTGGGTTCAACCAGAGAAAGAGAACCAATAGATACATTTGATACACATGCATACAGAGATCGAGAGAGAAATTTCAAGGACTCGACCTTTATCCTTGTAGAAACTGGCTAGGCAGTCAAAAAACTACAGGACAGGCAACCAGAATGATCACCACCAGGCTAGAACTCCATGGGCATGGGCTGAAGCTATCTTCCATAGGTGGAATTTATTCTGTGAGGGAAACGTTTGGCTATGTTTTTGAGGCCTTTCAACTGATTCAGTCCAGCCCTTCCAGATAATCCAGAATATATCCTTATGAGATGTTAACTGATTAGGGGTTTTAATTACATCAGAAAAATACCTTCACAGCAACACCTAGATTAATGTTTGAATGAAAAACTGGAATCTGTAGCCTAGCCAAGTTGATCTCATTAAAAAAACCATCATAGAGGATAAATTTTGGTGAAAGAAATAGCAAATTCAAGGTATTTCCTCTTTATTTTTGTGTATTATGTGGACTTTTTTATGTTTAAAGTATATAATGTAATTGAATAAGAAGTAATAAACATATTCTCAGTGTTTGTGCTTTTATATATTTCAAGTTTGTTTTGTCTTTAAAGTATTATAAAGTTTCTCTGGTTGATATCTTTCAATGCTTTTCTGTGTAATGAGAAAGCAGTTGAATATAAAGGAAAACTGTTTGTGTGGGGATTAAAGGTTTATTGTATAAATGGCTTAAAGTTTTCTATTTTTGCTGCATCCCTCTGCTTCTGACCAGGGACTGTACTCAGCCCAAAACAGTAGAAGTCTATAATCATAACCACCAGGCCACCTTTAAACTTCCCCTAAATGGTTTAAAGATTAATTAACTGTGCTATCTTTTTACTTTCCTATAGAGCTTCTCTGGTGCCTCAGATGGTGAGAAATTCACCTGCAGTGCAGGAGACCTGGGTTCGATCCCTAGGCCAGAAAGTTCACCTGGAGAAGGGAATAGCAACCTACTCTGGTATTCTTCCCTGAGAATTCCATGGACAGAGGAGCCTAGCGGGCTACAGTCCGTGGGGTCACAAAAAGTTGGACACAATTGAGCGACTTTCACTTTTACTTTCCTATAACAAATCGGTCATCTATTGTTCAATTGCCAAGTCATATCTGACTCTGCAACCCCATGGACTGCAGAACACCAGGCTTCCCTGTCCTTCACTATCTCCTGGAGTTTGCTCAGACTCATGTCCACTGCCTCAGTGATGACATCCAACCACCTCATCCTCTGTCACCCTTTTCTTTTCCTGTCCTCAATCTTTCCCGGCATCAGGGTCTTTTCCAGTGAGTTGGCTCTTTGGCCAAAGTATTGGAGCTTTAGCTTCAGCGTCAGTCTTTCCAGTATATATTCAGGTTGGTTTCCTTTGGGATTGACTAATTTGATCTCCTTGCAGTCCAAGGTACTTGCAAGAGTCTTCTGCAGCACCACAGTTCAAAAGCATCAATTCTTCAGCACTCAACCTTCTTAATGATCCAACTCTGACATCCATACATGACTAATGGAAAAACCATAGCTTTGACTAGACAGACTTTTGTCAGCAAAGTGATGTCCTTGCTTTTTAATATGTTGTCTAGGTGGTCATAGCTTTCTTCCAAGGAGTAGGCCTCTTAATTTCATGGCTGCAGTTACCATCCACAGTGATTTTGGAGCCCCCAAAAATGAAATCTGTCACTCTTTCCACTTTTTCCTCATCTGTTTGCCATAAGTGATGATACCGGATGCTATGATCATAGTTGTTTGAATGTTGAGTTTTAAGCCAGCTTTTTCACTTTCCTCTTTCACCTTCATCAAGAGGCAGAAAGTTACCTGTTAGTACCTAGAAACTGTTTTATTTCCCATTTTGTTCTCACTTCTAACCAAGTATCAGAAAAATGTCAAAGGAAAAAACAGTTGGACATCTTTTCACTTTTTTGTGCTTTTAAAATTTTTAAGAAGTACAGCTCCACTGCTATTTAAATTTATTTTTTACCGGGATCTTGTGGAAAAAGTAAAATACTAATTCCATTTATTTAATGATTTTCTTTTGAGTTTATCCTCATTTTATAATATCTAGTCATTTGGATATTATAGAGAGTCTCTTGTGGGAAACAGTAGGGATCAAAGAATTTCTTACTCTGATGGCTTTTTAGTGGTTTTATTGCTAGAATGTGAAACATTGCTTTATTGTTTATTTTACTCAGTAAACTTGTCTGAAAACTAGGTAACAAAATGCAAAACAGTATATTTACTTTTCCACCTTTTCCCAAAGAGACAATAAAAGCAGTGTCTGTTATCCAGTGGAATAATTTGCTACCTGTGTTCTTCCTTGGCAAATACTGGTGGCTTTTATCACATGATCATAGATATATACAAAAATGCTAATGATGAAAAATGAATATAATATCTATTTGTTGAAATATGACCAGAAATTTAGAAATGAAACCTGTTTTTCTGAGGTGACATCTAGATATGCAGTTCTTTCTTAACAAATGACCTGATCTGTTTTTTCTAGCAATTCAAAAAAAAGGTGAGAGTGGGGGCCTAATATATAGCAAAGCTACTAAAGTGACTATTTGAGTTTTTCATTCCATCTATACTGGATATCACGAATTTGACACAAATGGATGTAATTATTTTTCATTTTATGAAGAAATAAAGGATTGATCAAGCCATCCTAAAATGAAGGAGTAAATGCCAGGAAGAATGGAAGTAAAAAGAAAACTAAATACTGTATTCTTTAAAGAATAATAATATAACTCAATGTATAAAAATGAATTATTTTAGAGATTATTTGCTTACTTATTCCTGTAAGTGGCATTGTTGGGAAAGGAACTTGAAAGTACTTGATCAGAACCAATACGTTGATTAAACGTCTCAATTGCCTGTTTTGCTTATTAACGGTGTATCAGCTATAATTCAGAGTATAGACATATGTTTCACAAAAATTAACCTGTGTATAATTAAAAGAAAGCTACACCTTAACTTGAGTTAATACTATTTGTTTTAGTAAATTTGCAACTGAGGAAATGGACTTGGTTGACAAAATATGAAAAATATATTTTAGATAAATGAATTTAAAACTTTCAGATTAACCTATAATTTTATCTGTATTTGGTTATATCATTAGCTGAAATGTGGAGCTAGTCATTCCTTCTACTTATTGACAGCTTCTAAAGTACTGAATTTATGTTGTAAAGCTTTGTGGTGCTGCTTGCTTTATAGCTGTTAATGATTTGCTGTTTCTAAAACAGTGTTTGAAGTTGGTCTGTAGTTAATTGATCAACACACATGAATGTGGTAGGAAGAAATGAGATTAGGCATATAACCTCTGTTTTTATTTCAACACTATAAAACCATGAATTTATAAATAGATATAGAAATAAAATACTTCAGATGTATTTTGGGAAATTTATAAATGAGAGCTTGATTTTGCTACAGAATAGTAGTAATAAGAATTCTTTCCAGAGGTTTTTAAGAACTCTGTTTCCTGGCCAGCTGATTGTGGGTGACCATATTCATGTTAACTCCAGTTTATCTGATGACTGGCCACAAGTTTTTAAAATAAACGTTTGAGTTTACCAGATACACTTAATGATGATTAGAATAGCTCTTAAATTAAAAGAATTTATTTTGAACAAACAGTGGACACATTTCTGGTTTGCCTGTTGCCGTAGACTTATTAGGAATTTTTCTCAACTTGTTTTTGGTTACTATAACCTCTCAAGTTTACAACGATGATGGTGATAGGTATGGAGGTTTTTACTATAATAGAATTTAGAAAAAGTTATGTAAGCTTTATGCTTTATAGGTATGTAAAGATACTTTATCAGATAGATACACTGATTTTTAAATTGTCTTCACTTTGCAGTTATTTTTCTTTTTGTGCAAACCATAGTTCAACATAGGAGCAGGTGATTAGTTTCATGCTAACAGAGATAAGTTTAACTAAAAATCAAATTTTATAAATCTTTCTGAAAATCACACAAACGAGATAATTTCTTACAGGGTCAAGAAGTTACTAATTTTTAAAAGTTTGAACACCTGGTACCATCCAGATGTTTTATGAATTTTTTTTTAAAGCAAGAATCCAAATACTGAATAGCTAATTTGTTCAGCATTTAAGATTCATTTCTATAGGACTAAGAACATGCACCCCATCTCGTTGACTATGGTTCTAATTACCTCAGCTTGGACTGATCAATTTTTGATCTTTTTCCCACCATACAAACATGTTACTTTGACTCTGTCTCTTTCTCTTCCTTTTGGATAATTTGCAGCCATGTGAGAATGGTTCATTTTGTTTGTTCTCTCTGGCTAGAGGCCAAGGGTCTCTTATTAGTATAATGCAGCTCATTGATGTGAATTTGTTGATCTCCTGGGTAGTTTTTCACAAATTTAAGGCATTTAAAAGCTTTTATATAGCATTTCACTTGAAATTATTAGTGGCCTTTCAGTGATTTTGCTTTTCAAAATTACTTCATCATTTTATAGTTATTTCCTTTCCTTCTCATTTCTCTCCCCTTTCCAACATATAAAACCCTAAAAAAAAGATTTGAAACAACCATTTCATTGATAGATTTCATAAAAAGCAACAATTTATAAACTTGTAATTCAATAACAGTATTTTAATTAACAATTTTAAAGGACTAATGAAATTTTTTGTTTTGAAATAGTTGTTTAAGTATATGGATATTCATAATAGAAGCATGAATCTGGAGAACAATGACAGGAATTGGAGGTCAAAATTATTTAGTAACTGCTAAAAGCAAAAGCATATATATGTGTGTGTGTGTATATATATACATACATATATTTCAAACTTTTGTTTTTCAATGAGGCAAGTTTGTTTCAAAATTAGAGCTATATTAATATCTTAAAATTTTCTCATAGCTAGTAGTTGCCTGTGTTCGCTCCTTAACCTTTGCAGTGAATGGACCTTTTTTGAATACATCAGAAGTAAGAAATGTTGAAGACCACCTGAGTCTTAAGGAATGCTCTTATTGGATTGATTAAATTAAAATCTTTTTACTTTATTTGTAATATTAGGAATCATTGGTATCATTTCTTTATTCCTCCTCCATTTAAAAGATTATTTATTGAGTTGTTGTTTTCGACAGTTCCATGGTGGTCCATTGGTTAAGACTCTGCACTTCCACTGTAAGAGATGCAGATTTGATCCCTGGATGCCTGGTTGGGGAACCAAGTTCCCACATTATCATGCAGTGTGGCAAAAAGTGGTATCTGTCAGTAGCAAAGTTTCAATTACATTACTTGATTCAATTTGTTTTGTTAGTATACTTGATTAATGTAAAGAAACCATCACTAGAGTGTATCTCAGGTAACTTGGAAAAGTCAAAGTATTGCTATCAGTATTTGAAATATCATATTCATTTATAGAGACATTCTTTATGTTTTCCATTTTTTAACTTGAAAATATGTGTAAAAATAATAGACACTTAATAGGAACTTCATGCTAAGGTAAGAATATATTATTTTGGTTGAGAAAGTATGCCTTGAAGTTAAACTATCAGGATATAAATCCAAGTATCACTGATTACTAGCTGTGTTCTCTTGGGCAAGTTAACTTCTAAACATCATATTCTTCACTTCAAAATAATACATATCTCATAAGGATAAAATAATTATGTGTAGGTTGTTAGAACATTGTGTGGCCCACAGGAAACACTTGGCAAATATTGTTATGCTGCTGCTGCTGCTGCTGCTGCAGCTGCTGCAGCTGCTGCTAAGTTGCTTCAGTCGTGTCCAACTCTGTGCAACCCCATAGACGGCAGCCCACCAGGCTCCGCCATCCCTGGGATTCTCCAGGCAAGAACACTGGAGTGGGTTGCCATTTCCTTCTCCAGTGCATGAAAGTGAAAAGTGAAAGTGAAGTGGCTCAGTCCTGTCCAACTCTTTGCGACCCCATGGACTGCAGCCTACCAGGCTCCTCCGTCCATGGGATTTTCCAGGCAAGAGTACTGGCATGGGTTGCCTTTGCCTTCTCCAAATATTACTATGAAGATGTTTTTATTATTTTTCAGACTTTATGTTAAATTTTATACAGGTTTATTCCAAAATTAAAGCTATACCAAGGAGAGAATTTGAATCCCAACAAAAAGAAAATCAAAGAGTTGTTAAAAGAAATATATTTTTCAAGTAGTGTTTTTGTATTTAAAAAAAAAAAACCAACAACCTGTTCTTTATACTTCATTGAAGTAGAACTGTGTACAAAGGAAGCTCATGATTTAGAAAATGTAGTTAACTCTTGGATTTATGGTCAAGTTATATCGAGTAGATAAAATTTATTTCTTGGCTGATCAGGAACACTTCAGAGAGTTGACATTCTCATTTTTACAAGAAATAAAGTGATTTGTTAATTTGAACAATATGATCAGAAGCTTCAGGTTTGATTTCATTATTCATAGGTGAATTTCATTAGTGTATCATAGGAAATATTTAACTTTCTTTTTTAAAAAATGTTGCTTAATCTAAATTAAAGGAATATTTCTGAAATGATTTGTTACTTTGCATTGCAGTGGCATGACTCTAAGATGCACAAAACTATTATCTCCCTCTTCCTCTAAGCAAATCTCTTTTTTCCCCAAGGTTTTTATTTATTTATTTTTAATTTTAGCTGCATATCTCTTTAACCAAGAATTTAAGCATCTTTTTGACATCCAAAAGAGGCCTTTCCTTGGCTGATTTCTACCTAGCTCTCTTGCCTGTTTTCAAACAGTGTTCTGAGTTTCAGCCACACTGGACTTGTTTCAGGTTTTATTCTTTTCTGATAAAACAGTTCTTATATTCTTACCTTCCATTACCTAGTTAACTCTATAGTTCCATCAGATTTTGTCTCAATCATCACTTCCTTCATCAGTTCCATTTAATGTACTTTTGTTATCCTAACAATATTTACACTTTTAACAAATATTAAATGAGTCCATACTATGTGCTAGATACCATGTATATATTTGTATATACATATGTATATACAAATTTTTGCTTTCAGTAATATTTCATTCCAGAGAGGCAGGGAAAGAGGGTAGGGCCCAACACATATAGCATATTATATATATATCAGGTGGTAATAATAGTTTATGGAAGTCACATGACAATAAGTATTTTATAAAAGAATAAATTAGGGAAATTGATTAGCACTTGATAGGTAGGGATTGGTAGTGTACTCTTTTAAACATGATATTCTTGGATGATCTCTTTAAGGAGAGGATGTTTACTTGAGACAGAAATTATTTGAGGGGAAGATCATGTATATATCTGAATGTTCCAGGCAGATAGAATGGACAGTACAGCATGCTTGATATTTTTGAGGACTAAAAAACCTTTGTGATGAGAAGGGTGGCAATGTTTTGTGGCCCTTTAAACAGTAGTTAGCACATAGCCAGTAAATATCTGTTGAATTTATGGACTGATATTTGAAACACTGGCCCAGATCATTATTTTCCTAGAAAAACAGATTGTTTATTTAGAAACTTGTTCTTTTGATCAGCTTAAGACCTTGTCTTTCAAACTGGCTTGAAAAATATCAGGAGTATGTCACATTTTCTTGGCTATAAAATTGGGAGTAAATGTTGTTTGTAAACATTTCAATACAGAATTCTTATAATTTTTAAAAATGATGACCAATAATTTTTAGTTTATGATTTATCCCTCAGATTCCTCATGTTTCCACCACATCCCAGTTTTTAAGTTTGTGCTCTTTTCTGTCATTCAGGAGTGAGTACATTGAGACCTATTCCAAAAGAAAGGTGTGTATCATCAGCTTGGCATTGAAATTTTTTTGTACCGTACATCTAATGAGGTCATCTAGTTTCAGATTGGTACAGGCTGTTCCATTTACCACACCTGTACTATCAGCTCCCATTTGTCTCAGCTCCCAAAGCAATTAACTAAATAGCTTTTTTTTCCTTCATATTTCTTTCTGAATACTCATCTACCTTTCTTCTGGGACCAGCCTACAGACCACCTGGTGGTTCTTCCCTAACCATAGAATTCTTTAGATTAGTTAGGATTTAACATGAGAAATATCAAGAAATGATAAAGGAAACTTGATTAAAAGATTTTTTTCTTTAAACATACACATATATACCCTACCTTAACATATAGTGAAAAGCAGTTTTTCCTAAATGAAAGAAGAGTTTCATTTCCAAATTGCTGGGAAAATAAATGTAAAGATAGGCAAAAATTGAACAGATTTCTTTACTGTGAAACAAAACCCTTTTTTCACAGAACATGTTTTTACATATCAGGAGACACTAGGGTTCAGCAGGACACTATCTGGAAAATACCAATACAAAAAATCAGCTCTCTATACCCAAGAGTCAAACATTTTCACAGCTAAAATGAGGCAGATTTGTTTTTCCCCTAGCTTAGTTTCCATGTGTTGAAAGTGAAGTCGCTCAGTCGTGTCCGACTCTTTGTGACCCCATGGACTGTAGCCTACCAGGCTCATCAGTCCATGTAATTTTCCAGGCAAGAGTACTGGAGTGGGAAGAGATTTGGGTTTGGAATCTGTTTCTCTGGCTATCTAACTGTTCCCCTACCCCAGGGGGAAAATACTGTGAAAGAACACCTGGTATTAAGTGCTCTTCGAACATTATTCTTCCAGATAAAGCAGGTTTTGTTTTTTTTTTTTTAATGGAAAAAACAAAGCCTTGTGATACCTGTGTACCAAAAGGTCCTTTTGACATAAACTGTATAATTCTAATATTCACATGTACACAAACTCATTTTGATTGTTGCAAATGGGAAGGGTGGAGCTTATTTCATTTGTTGTGCTTATGAGTCTGCTATTCTATAGTTGTGAAATTTCAGGTATTAGTATGTCTAATTTGTTGTTGATTTGACTCATTTATTACCTAACACATGTACTATTGTTGCTATTGAAAAAAAAGTGATGCATGCGTGTAAAAAGATTGTAGTTTTTTTAAATGTACATGAACCCCAATAGGTTTTGTATAATTCTAATAATGAAGAGATTTCTATTCAAGGATGGTTTATTTTTCTTAAAACTTCAGTTATGATTTTATATTCAGTGTAATTTATTCCATTTCATCTGTAGTGCCAGATTATTCTATTTGCCTTATCCCTGCCATATACAGTTTAAACACTCTATGCCAGTGACTAGTATAAGCAAAATTGTTCCTAACAAAGGTGAAATCTGAAAGAGTTTTGTTTGTTGTATCTTTTTCTCTGTGAAGTTGTTACTTCAGGGTAACATAATATGATGTGAACGTTCTAGTGAAGTGTTCCTTTTATTCCATGGATTACAAATAGCTTGAGAAAATATTTAAACTAAAACTGTAATGATTACTCCTGGTAGTCTCTATTTTACTGAGAATGCCTTTGTCAGAAATTATGTCATCACAATGGACTGTTAGCCAGGAAGTTCTGTCTAGCAGATGAATGAATTAGGAGTACTGAGATTCTAATAAAAGACTCTGTTGTAATATTGAAATACTGCTGGTAGGGGGTTGCCAGTTTTCTGTCTTTAAATTTACAGAATATCTTATGTGATTAAGGTAAGAAATACTTAAAATAAATCCTTAGAGTAAACCAACTCTAAACTTGAGAAGCCAGAAATAGAAAATGATATTTCCTTTTAATAATGCCATTTAAGTTCCCAACTTTTCTGAATTCAGTTACCAGACACTTGTTTCTTTGTCTCAAAAGCTCCTAGAAAAAAACAATAAATATACTTCTTATTTTAGTCAGCTAACATCTAATTTTATCTGCACATTAATTCCATTTTAAAACTTTTCTCACGTTCCTAGTCTGAATGGTTTATGTAGTCCTCCATTGTTCTGATTGTCAGAACAAAGATTTTGATTCTTTATTTTGGAAAGGAAAAATATCCTGACAGTACTATTTGCACATCATTTAACTGTTTCCTTCCAATTTAAAATATGAACTATTTTAGATACATCTCTGATCTTTCCCTGAGTACTAGTTTTTTCGGTAATTCATATTGCAATAGTATAACATCTTCCAAACACATATCCCCTTTATGCCTGACACAAAGCTTTACATATAGCAGGTATGCAATATAATAGGATGGTTTGGAACTCACACATTTTCTTGGCTAAATATAACCTCCTGCTGTTTCATCTACTTTCTTAGCTAGATTTATTTTTAACTAGACTTCATGACGTTTTACAATTAGTGGTAAATTCATTATGCACTATCTTCTATAGTAAATATAGAAAAATATTTTTGCAATATTGTTCCCCAAATCATGGCTTCCTAACTAATAGTAAAATATCTTATCTGTACTAGAGTTTTATTACACAATAATTACAGCATTTTATAGTGCTGTATCATAGCCCATTAACTAAAAATAGCCCAAATGGAAAATAAAACTATCCTGTTGCTTGAAAATATCTTAACTTGGGTTTTATTACAGGTTGCATATGGTATCTGTTAGAACTTTGAACCTATCTTGCTTGTTGAATTATTATGTGGATTAACTGTTGTGTTTAAAAGTTCTTGACTCTAAAAGCGTATGTCTGTTTTAAATCTTATACAAATGTTCTACAGGTTTTGAGAAGAGTCTAATTTCTTCATTGTATGTCTTTTTGGTTTATTTGTTTTGTTTTTATATCAGAACTCGATGTCCTAAGCACTCCCAAATTTAAAACATGGCTTTATATTATATGGTATTATTGATATTGGATAAAATTACCTATATTACTGACATGGGGACATGACAAAAATTTTAAGTTTTGAAAAATGACGTTATACAGCATATTAAGATTAAAAAAACCTATTTTATCATGGTACTCCCAAGAAAAATAAAATCTCTTTAAGAGTACATTTGAAGAACTTTTCTATAATTCTGTAGATTGATCTATAGAGAAAAAAAGTATAAGAAAAATAATTTTTAAAAAATATGCAGAGACCACAATTTCTTCTAAAACTAACTTCTGAAGTTTTGGGAAGTAATTTATTAAATAATGTATAGTTCATATCTAGTTTCAAAAATCAAAGTAATTTTTGTGTTTTGGCTACCAAGTAGAGCCTTACAGTTCAGTCATATTTGAGTGTGTCATCTACTTCAAAATGAAAGAACAAGATAGTTCTTGCCCTTTCATCACAAATTTAGCTTTCATAATTTGACTCACATTTGCCACGATTTTAGGTCGTGAATGAATCTAGTAAACTATCTAGCATCCATGTGACATATTTTCTTCCCTAGAGCTTATCAAATGTCAGTTGCCCCTCTGAACTAATGAGAATTTGGATTCTTTCTGAAAACTTACCTTTAAATGAGAAGAGTAGATTACTATAAAGATAGAAACTGATTAAGTTTAGAGATACACATTAAAGAAAGATGACTGAAACACAAAATTTAGTATTTTTAATTAACTTCCTCATAATTCACAGATTTAAGAATTTGTGATAGTCTCAAAGTGTCTTCTGGATTCCAAGAAAGTGATGACTCAGATTTCGTAAATAAACATGAGTTCGGTTTAGTTCAGTCACTCAGTCATGTCCCACTCTTTGTGACCCCATGGACTGCAGCAGGCCAGGTTTCCCTGTCCTTCACCATCTCCTGGAGCTTTCTCAAACTCATGTCTATCGAGTTGGTGATGTCATCCAACCATCTCATCCTCTGTCATCCCCTTCTCCTGCCTTCAATCTTTCCCAGCATCAGGGCCTTTTCCAGTGAGTCAGTTCTTCACGTCAGTTGGCCAAAGTATTGGAGTTTCAGCTTCAGCATCAGTCCTTCCAATGAATATTAAGAACTGATTTCCTTTACAAGTGACTGATTGGAATCTCCTTGCAGTCCAAGGGACTCTCAAGAGCCTTTTCCAACACCACAGTTCAAAAGCATCAATTCTTTGGCGCTCAGCTTTCTTTATAGTCCAATTCACATCCATACATGACTACTGAAAAACCATAGCTTTGACTGGATGGACCTTTGTTGGTAAAGTAATGTCTCTGCTTCTTAATATGCTGTCTAGGTTGGTCATAGCTTTTCTTCCAAGGAGCAAGTGTCTTTTAATTTCATGGCTACAGTCACCATCTCCAGTGATTTTGGAGCCCAAGAAAATAGTCTGTCATGGTTTCCATTGTTACCCCATCTATTTGCCATGAAGTAATGGCACTGAATGCCATGATCTTCGTTTTCTGAATGTTGAGTTTTAAGCCAACTTTTTCACTGTCCTCTTTCACTTTCATCAAGAGGCTCTTTAGTTCTTCACCTCCTGCCATACGGGTGGTGTCATCTGCATACCTGAGGTTATTGATATTTCTCCTGGAAATATCATGAACGTGGAAAAGTATATTTCTAAGAAATCCTTGAGAAATTTCTACCTTAAGTGATGTTGTTGTCTTATTTTTGAAACAAGGAACCTCTATACAGATTTCCTAGTCTTTTCAGTATTTTCAGTTTTTCAGTGTATTTTTCCTTTTCCTATGGTTATTAGAAAACTGCAAGTAAGTCTCTGTTTTGCAGCTTATGACATTGTGTTTATTCTGTTTTTTTCTTTACCAGTACCTTTTAATCATGGTCTTATCTTTTTTACATCCTTCTCAACCACCTTAATCCTCAAAGAATTCGGTAAAGTGTAAGTGAAATACTTAAAAAACTCAAGAGAATGTTCTTAGATTCTTACTTGCCAACATATAGATCCTAAATATAAGAGAAAAATCATGAGCAACACTTCATGGTCTTTACATAATTAGAAAGTACTGTTACTGTTATGATTACTCTGAATTGATGTATTCTTATAGATACCCAAAGATTCTTGTATATAAGAGTTATTTGCATGCTTCCAAAGTTATAGAGAGTTTGTACTAAAAATGACTAGCAAGAAAATTTTCAGGAATATACCTAGGATATATTTTATATGTGACAGCTTCTCCTGAGTCCTTTGTGTTCTAGTTTTAGAAAGTTTCACTTTTTTAACAGCAGTACATAAATATTTTCTTAGCTCTATGTAAGTAAGAATCTGTAAACAATTTATGGAATGATATTATATTATAGTTTTGTTTTAAATTGTTTCTGTCATACCTTGAGAGAATATTTCATGAACTTTGAATCATTTGTCTTTAAGAGGTACATGAAATAATTTCAAAAGATACCTTACCATGACAAATGTAGTTAAATTTAAATATTGTTTTATATGTTTACTTCATTCCTAATACTGAGTTACTATGTATCTGCCACTTTTTCTCGGTGCTGAAAATACAGCTGTGACCAAAACAAATAAAGATTGCTGTCCCCAAGGAGCTTACATTTTAGTGTATAAAGACTTCAAACAAAATATATAGTGTATTAGATGGTAATAAGAAGTATAGAGGAAAATAAAATGGAAAAGGAGTGTTGGGTCTGCAGAGAGTGTTTGTACTTTCAAATGGCCCCATTAGAGAAAGCCTCACCCAAGAAGGTAGAATTTAAATAAAGTTTGAAGAAGTTCAATGAGCCAGTCACATACATCTTAGGGATAAAAACAATCTAGACACAAGAAATGGATACCAAGTATATCTACAGTATACTTGAGAGGAGTGAGGAGCATAGCATATTTCAGAAGCAAGGAGACTAATACAGCTGGAGTGGAGTAAGCAATGGGAAAAGAAGTAGAAGATGTAGTTACAGAGGCAAAGATTTGAGGGGCGTATTGAGAACGACTTTACACACCATAGTAAAGAGTTTATTTTTGTTTTACTTTCAACGAATAAAATGTCTTTAGAGGCTTTTGTGTGGAAGAGCAACATAACCTGACTTTATTTTAGTGTAGCATTATTCTGGCTGCTTTGTGGACAAGAAACTGAGTGGGACAAAGATAGACATTGGGAGATTAATTTGGAGGGCTTTGCAGTTATACAGGAAAGAGATAAGGTGGCATGAACTTGGATGCTGGCAATGGAAGTGGTGAGATGTGGTCAGGTTCTGAGTATAGTTTGCAGGTAGATGTAATAGAATATGCTATTGGATTGGAAGTAAGATATGAGAGAAAGAAGGAAGTATTATATATATTATTTACATGATAAAAGATGGAAATTCCATTAACTGAGATAAGGGAATTGGGAAGAATTTGGTTCCATTTTACACAAACTATGGGAAGTTTTAGTCTCATAGCCCAGTGGCCTGTGATTAATATAGTCCCTTGTCCACAGTGAATGAGTGATAGGTCATTTAATATTTCATTTTGTCTCAAACTTAGTTTAGACTTAGACCTTGATAAATTTGTATATTTACGATGAAGAAATTGGTCTTTTTTAGTTTATTGATTCTGTTGTTTCTATTTTATGATGCAATATGAGGCACCCTAATGGAAATACAACTTGAAGTTCTTTTCTTTTCTTTTCTTACTAACATTTAAAAAATAAGTATATATAATGTCTTTTGTCTTACTAACGTATTTGTACACCCTCCCCCTTCTTGGCAAACTTGTTTGAAAGTATAGTGTTACACGTTATGTCATGGGTATACTAGAGCACATGTGTTCAATACAGTTCATAAATGGAAGCAGCTGGCTTCCTGTGCAGTTAAGAGAGGGCGTGCACACAGCTGAGATCTTCAAACTTCAGAATCATTGGATTCAGTTTCTATCTTGTGTGATCATGTTGTAAGTTCAATTAGTACAGATGTGTAACAAGCTACCTTAATGGCTTAAAAACTATTTTATTTCAATAGTTGAACTGTTAAACCTAGTTAATGTTCTTTCCCCATGCCTTGTCCCAACTCATCCATCCTACCTCTTAAAAAAGCACATTATACCTATAGGCTTAGTTTTATATTCGATTCTGAAAAGGTCTTGGCAAGAGGCAAAAAAGTTACCATCTCAAAGGGAAAAGCTGAATTCATACACAGGAACTGCAGGATTACTTTGGCGTTTTACTAGTCCCTTGTAACACTAGCAAGTCCCATAAATACCTAATGGAAAAACAGCAGAAAATGAGATCTGCAGCAGCCTTTTGAGATCGAATTTATGTTGCTGAACATTTTTTTTGAGGTTGAGTGTAAAGGTCAAAAGAAAGTGGATAGATTAAACTTGCTGATTTTTGCAAACTTAAGGCCATGTTTAAAGGTTCCTCTTTCTGTAGCAAGAAAATTTCAAGATAAATGGCTTTGCTTCATTAGTTGAAATGTCATGTCTTCATTTATTATCTGTTACATGAGACATTTAGTGATTTAGTAGTATTTACATGCAACAAATGAAATCCTCAATCCAGTTTAACAAATGTAGATAAAGAAAAGAAATTAATTTTTAAAATTGGAGATCTTACCAAGGTAAGATAAGTGAATGTATATGATTTTGTTTGTATTTTTTAAATTTTAGATATTTTTGGAAAATGTAGAAGGAAAAGATAGAAGTCAAAGTTTTCCTTTTTGTTAGTATAAGTTATTGATCCAGCATAGTATTACCCATCTCTTTTAAAAACATATTTTATCTATTATAAATACTATTTCAGTGAAAGTAAACTTCACTGAAGAAAGGACATTAATCTTTTAGCATTAAATTAAAATTCATAGATGTTTTTACTGGTCCCTTTACCTTTTGAACGGGCTTCCCTGGTGGCTCAGACAGTAAAGAATCTGCCTGCAATTCAGGAGACCTGGGTTCCATCCCTGGGTCAGGAAGATCCCCTGGGGAAGGGAATGGCTACCCACTCCAGTATTCCTGCCTGGAAAATTCCAGAGGAGGAGGAGGGCTACAGTCCATGAGGTCACAAAGAGTCTGACAAGACTAAATGACTAACACTTTCTTTTCTTTCTTCTTTCTTTACCTTTTGAATAACCTTCTGTCCCTATATCACTATTTTAATGAATCAAAGAAAGTGTGAGCTACGAGCATACTATAGACTTTGTACAGTGAAAAACTATAAACTTCCATTCTGGACACTTCTTTTTTGAGTTGATAGTACATAAAGCCGCAACAAATATTAACTAAAAATTATGAATTATCTGTATCTCCAGGACTTGCCTTCTGTCTTTGATTCCACAGTCCAGATTGTCAGTCATAGATAACTCAGAATCCAAAAGAATAAAATAAAAAATTTTGGCATATTACATTGAGTACTACATTACAATAAAAGTTATAGAGTAATAATATATTAAATCTTTTTTTCTTTTGTAGTAGTTGAGAATTACTAGTAAAGCCATTTATTGTTATCTCTAAGAAGTGGGATTATGGACAATTTTTCACTTTCTATTTTATGGGGTTTTTTAAAAATTCATTTTAATGACACAGAGATTAATATTTTTAATAAGGTACAATTCACAGAGAAGATAGACATCATAAACCATTAGACACCAAAGAAAGAAACAAAGATACATAAAGCAAAAATCAGAAGATAGATAAGGGAAAAGAAATCTATTTTGTTTTTCTCTATTTTAAGCAGTTTTCCTGACAAAACACCTTAGTAAGGACAGTATTAATTTTATTATTTTTGTTTAAAACTATATATTAAACATCAGCTGATCTTATTGATAACCTGGCATCACAGTTTATATAAAAAGTTACTTTCGTATGAGTCTGAAGTCTTAATTGATCACTGTTGTTCTTTATGGCACTAGACAGAGATTAGATCTGTTGACAATGACAGCTGGTTCTTAAACCCAGGTCCTGTATTATACCACATTTCCTCATTAGTTTGCACTATACTCTATGGGCAATTTCCTCCTCTTAACTTTTTGTATTTTATTACTCTGTTAAAGTAGAACTATACTTCTCTTTCCAACTGCCCTTTTCCATTCAGTGCTGTTTCTATTCAGGGTTCCCAAGTGGTCAGTTATTCTGATTGGGGAGAGGGAGTGGGTGTTGGTATAGCTAGTGGGATTAAAAGACCATTAGGAAAGTGGGTAGCTGTATAGTTGTTATACCTCATTAAAAAGAGCCTGCTCTCACCTTCTCAAGTCAAAGGCTGTACCTTAACTGACTTACTGCCATTCTTATTTTTGAAGCCACCCATTATTAGGTTCAGCTTTGGGCTGTTTTTGATGTTGTTGAGGTAAGGAACTCAAAAAAAATGAACCAAAGATCCTTGAATTTCAGAGTTTTAATAAACTTGTGTTCTCCAAATCTTCAAAGGAATGTTTAACAATACTCTCAAATATGACATACTGTCATGTGAGTTTTTAGTGATAATTGTTAATGGGACAATTCTCAGTATTTTAGCTAGCTGTAGAGGCTGTCATTGAAACGTATAATATATATTCTGTGTTCATTTGATAGAGCTTTTATGAAGGAGTCAGTATTGTATACTAGAGAGAGCATTAGATGGCAAATTGTGTTTCAAATATTAATCATAGTTTTGTCACTAGTTTATATAATGTGCAAGTTTAATAAACTTTCTAGACCTGTACTACTAATAAAATTGAAAGGTGAATAGGATTATCTATAAAGTTGTTTTCAGCTCTAAAAAGTGTAATTATTTAAATATTATGGAAAAATTAAAATCATACACAGATATGAAATGGCACAATGAACTCCTCTATTCCCATTACCTACACTCATATCTTAACATTAACAGTAATCCCTAGTGTGTTCTAATATCTAGTCCATGCTAAAATTTTCATATCATCTCAGTAAAAATAATTTTCATTGTATAATTGTTTTATTCAAATCATAATCCAAATAAGGTGTGTGTGTTTATCATCTAGCTTTTTTGACTTGTATGTGTGTGTTCAAAAACACCTAACAAAATTTATCTTCTTAACCATTTTTATGTGTATGGTGCTGTAGTACTAACTGTAAGCACATTCTTGTGAAACAGATTTCTAGAACTCTTTCATCTTGCAAGACTGAAACTCTATCCATTAAGCAACAGCTTCTCTTCTCCCAGCTCCTGGCAACTATCATGCTACTTCCTATTTCTAAGAATTTGACCATTTTAGATACCAGGTATGAGTGGAATCATGCTGTATTTTTATGTTGCTGTTATTAGCTTATTTCTCTTAGAATAATATCCTCAAAGTTTCCCATGCTGCACCATATGATAAGACTCTATTCTTTTTTAAGACTGAATAGTATTCCACTGGTGGTGCTAGTGGTAAAAAACCTACCTGCCAATGCAGGGGACGGAAGAGACACTGATTTGATCCTTGGGTTGGGAAGGTCCCCTGGAGGGAGCATGGCAACCCACTCCAGTATTCTTACCTGGAGAATCCCATGGATAGAGAAGCCGGACAGGGTACAGTCCATAGGGTCACAAAGAGTTGGACGCAACTGAAGCAACTTAACACACAGTTTTCCACTGTACATACTTATCGCATTTTTATACTACATTTTGGGCTTCCCAGGTGACTCAGTGGTTAAAAATCCTTCTGCCAAGCTGGAGATGCAAGTTCGATCTTTGGGTTGGGATGATCCCCTGGTGGAGGAAATGCAACCCACTCCAATATTCTTGCCTGGGAAATCGCATGGACAGAGGAGCCTAGCAGGTGTCTCAATGAGTCAGACACAACCTTGATGACTAAACAACAACATTGGCAAAATGCATTTAAGATTTACTCTTGTAGTGTGAAATCAGTCATATTTATTATGTAAAATAGTTATTTTATAAATGAGTTCTGTCAGTTTATATTCTTTCTGTTTCTGAGGTTATTTGTTTTGTTTTTGTTTTAAATCTTTCCTGTGGTCTCTTCTTCCCCCTAAACCCCATGCCTGCACTCTGGTTTATTTTGTATGTGTTTGTTTTCCATAAATTTTTAGGCTTATATTTTTCTTCTGATGATTCCCTTGTAATCTGTAACATCACATAAACTAATTTTTTTAAGATATTAACTGTTGATTCTTAGAAATTCCTCAATCTCTTTTCTTACAGTGTTCCCATCCCCCTTTTGTATTTTTAAGCAAATGTAGACTACAGTTGCATGGTTCATCAGCTTTTCAGAAGCTCCTTGACCCCTGACTATGAAAGAAGAGGAAATCTTAGTTAATACACTGTCTCTCACCATTCACTCTCAATTACGGAGAGAGAAAGCATCCATAAAGAGGTTTTATAACATTTACATTCTGTTCTATAACCAAAACCACTCATCCACCCAAATTTTTTGTTTTTTTCTTAATAGTTAAAAAGAGTCAACATTCATTGCCAGACTTTTATTAATAGTAGTCATCTCTGGTTTGCAAAAGTTTATTCTCAGCAACTTCTTCAGAAAATCACATAGACATTATATTCCTCTAATTCTTTTATGTTCAAAAAAGTTGTCATTTCAGTTTTACTTACATGTTAATTTAGTCACAAATAAAATTCTTAGCTAGACTTTCTTTCCTTGAGGAGAGTATGGTCATTGCTTCATTATCTTACATCTTTCGATGATGCTTTGAAGTATCCACATACTCACATAGATGTATTCCTTCTTCATTGGTAACTCTCTTTTACATTATGCAGTTTCATTACTCTATGGTCTGGTGTATGTATTTCTTATTTATTTGTTGTCTGTCTCCATCCCATAGAATGAAAATAACAATAATGAAGAGATTTGGTCTGACTTGATCACTACTGAATTCCAAGAGTCTCTGTCAGTGTTCATTACTTGTTCAGTCGCTCAGTCGTGTTCGACTCTTAGCGACCCCAGGGACTATAGCATGCCAGGCTTCCCTATCCTTCATCATTTCCCAGAGTTTGCGCAAACTCGTGTCCATTGAGTTGGTGATGCCATCCAACCATCTTGTCCTCTGTCGTCCCCTCTTCCTCCTCCTGCCTTCAATCTTTCCCAATACAAGGGTCTTTTCTAATGAGCCAGCTCTTTTCATATGTGGCGAAAGTATTGGAGCTTCAGCTTCAGCATCAGTCAGGGTTGATTTCCTTTATAATTGACTGGTTTGATCTCCCTGCTGTCCAGGGGACTCTCAAGAGTCATCTCCAGCACTACAATGCAAAACCATCAATTCTTTCATTCTCAGCCTTCTTTATGGTCCAAATCTCACTTCCATACATGACTACTAGAAAAACCATAGCTTTGACTATATGGACCTTTGTCGGCAAAGTATTGTCCCTTCTTTTTAATATGCTGTCCAGATTCGTCATAACTTTTCCTCCAGGGAGCAAGCATCTTTTGATTTCATGGCTGCAGTCACCATCTGCAGTGATTTTGGAGCCCAAGAAAATAAAGGCTGTCACTATTTGCCTTGTTCCCCCATCTGTTTGCCATGATGTGATAGGACTGGATAGCATGATCTTAGTTCTTTAAATGTTGAGTTTTAAGCCAGGTTTTTCACTCTCCTCTTTTACCTTCATAAAGAGGCTCTTTAATTCCTCTTTGCTTTCTGCTATTAGAGTGGTGTTATATGTGTATCTGAGGCTGTTGATATTTCTCCTGGCAATCTTGACTCCAGCTTGTGTTTCATCCAGCCTCACATTTTGTGTGATGTACTCTGCATATAAATTAAATAAGCAGGGTGACAGTATACAGCCTTGGCATAGTCCTTTCCCAATTTTGAACCAGTTTGTTCTTCCATGTCTGGTTCTGCTATTGCTTCTTGACCTGCATACAGGTTTCTCAGGAGGCAGGTAAAATGAGGAATTTTCTCTAAGGATTTTCCACAATTTGTTGTGATCCACACAATCAAAGGCATTAGCATAGTCATTGAAGTAATAGTAGATGTTTTTCTGGAATTTTCTTGCTTTTTCTATGATCCAGCATGTGTTAGCAATCTGATCTCTGGTTCATCTGACTTTTCTAAATCTAACTTGTCCATCTGGAATTTCTCAGTTCACATACTGTTAATGCCTAGTTTGAAGGATTTTGAGCATTACCTTGCTAGCATGTGATATGAGTAATATTTTATGGTGGTTTGAACATTCTATCACATTGCCTTTTTTGGCATTGGAATAAACACTGACCTTTTCCAGTCCTGTGCCCACTGCTGAGATTTCCAAATTTGCTGACATACTGAGAGAAGCACTTTCACGGCATCATCTTTCAGGATTTGAAATTGTTCAAATTCTGAAATAGCAGAAATTCTGTCACCTTCACTAGCTTTGTAGTGATGCTTCCTGAGACCCACTTGACTTCACACTCCAGGATGTTTGGCTCTAGGTGAGTGATCACACCATTGTACTTATCTGGGTCATTAAGATCTTTTTTGTATACTTCTTCTGTGTACTCTTGCCACCTCTTGTTAACATTGTCTGCTTCTGTTAGGTCCATATAGTTTCTGTCCTTTATTTCGCCCATCTTTGCATGAAATGTTCCTTTGGTATCTCTAATTTTCTTGAAGAGATCTGTAGTCTTTCCAATTTTATTGCTTTCCTCTTTTTTTTTTTGCATTTTTCATTTAGAAGGCTTTCTTATCTCTCCTTGCTATTCTTTGGAACTCTGCATTCAGATGGGTATATCTTTCCTTTTCTCCTTTCCCTTTGATTTCTCTTTTCTCAGCTGTTTATAAGGCCTCCTCAGACACCCATTTTCTTTCTTACATTTGTTTTTCTTGGGGATGATTTTGATCATTGCCTCCTGTACAATGTTATGAACCTCTGTTCATAGTTCTTTAGGCACTCTGTCTATCAGATCTAATCCCTTGAATCTTTTTGTCACTTCCACTACATAATCGTAGTTGACTTCAGTCACTCAGTCATGTCTGACTCTTTGCGACCCTGTGGACTGTAACACACCAGGGTTCCCTGTCCATCACCAACACCTGGAGCTTGCTCAAACTCATGGCCATCGAGTTGGTGATGCCATCCAACTATCTCATCCTCTGTCGTCCTCTCCTGCTCCTGCCTTTAATCTTCCCAGCATCAGGGTCTTTTCTATGACTCAGTTCTTTGCATCAGGTGGCCAAAGTATTGGAGCTTCAATAGCAGAGCTTCCAATGAATATTCAAGACTGATTTCCTTTAGGATTGACTGGTTGGAGCTCCCTGCAGTCCAAGGGACTCTCAAGAGTCTTCTCCAATACCACAGTTCAAAAGCATCAATTCTTTGGTGCTCAGCTTTTTTATAGTCCAATTCTTACATCCATACATGACTACTGGAAAAATGATAGCTTTGTTGCAACTAACTTTTGTCAGCAAGATAATGTCTCTACTTTTTAATATGCTGTCTAGGTTTGTCATAGCTTTTCTTCCAAGGAGCAAGGTGGCTGCAGTCCCTATCTGCAGTGATTTTGGAGCCAAAGAAAATAAAGTCTGTCACTGTTTCCATTGTTTCCCCATCTGTTTACCAAGAGGTGATGGGACCAGATGCCATGATCTTTGTTTTCTGAATGTTGAGTTTTAAGCCAACTTTTTCACTCTCCTCTTTGATTTTCATCAAAGGCCCTTCAGTTCCTCTTCACTTTCTGCCATAAAGGTGGTATCATCTGAATATCTGAGATTGTTGATATTTCTCCCAGGAGTCTTGATTCCAGCTTGTGCTTCATCCAGCATGGCATTTTTCATGATATACTCTGAGTATAAGTTAAATAAGCAGGGTGACAATACACTGCCTTGATGTCCTCCTTTCCCAATTTGGAACCAGTCTGTTGTTCTGTGTCAGGTTCTAACTGTTGCTTCTTAACCTGCATACAGATTTCTCAGGAGGCAGGTCAGGTGGTCTGTTATTCCCATCTCTTGAAGAATTGTCCACTATTTGTTGTGATCCACACAGTCAAAACCTTTGGCATAGTCAATAAAGCAGAAGTAGATGTTTTTCTGGAACTCTCTTGGTTTTTCTTGGTCCACCAGATGTTGCCTTTTGAGCTCTGTTTCCTCTGCCTTTTCTCAATCCAGTTTGAACATTTAGAAGTTCTTGGTTCACGTACTGTTGAAGCCTCACTTGGAGAACTTTGAGCATTACTGTTGAAGCCTTGATTGGAGAATTTTGAGTATAATCATAAGGGATTTGAGTTAGGTCATAGGTGAATGACCTAATGGTTTTCCCTATTTTCTTTAGTTTCACTCTGAATTTTGCAATGAGTTCGTGATCTGAGCCACAGTTAGCTCCTGGTCTTGCTTTTGCTGACTGTATAGAGTGTCTCCATCTTTGACTGCAAAGAATATAACCAGTTGAATTTAGTATTGACTGTCTGGTGTTGTCCATGTGTAGAGTTATTGAAAGAGGGTGTTAGCTGTGACCATGCATTCTCTTGGCAAAACTCTGTTAGCCTTTGCCCTGCTTCATTTTGTACTCCAAAGCCAAACTTGCCTTTTACTCCAGGTATCTCTTGCCTTCCTGCCTTTGCATTACAGTCCTCTATGATGATAAAGACATCTTTTTTTGGTGTTTGTTCTAGAAGGTCATGTGGGTCTTCACAGAAGCGTTCAGCTTCTTCAGCATTAGTGGTTGGGGCATAGACTTGGATTACTGTGAATTTGCATGATTTGCCTTGGAAGTGAACTGATATCATTCCGTTGTTTTTGAGATTGTACCCAAGTACTGCATTTCAGACTCTTTTTGTTGACTGTGAGGGCTACTCCATTTCTTCCAAGGGACTCTTGCCCACTGTACTAGATAAAATGGTCATGTGAATTAGATTTGCTCATTCCTATCCTTTTAGTTTACTGATTCCTAAAATGCCAGTGTTCACTCTTGCCATCTCTTATTTGACCACTTCCAATTTACCTTAATTCATGGACCTAACGTTCCGGGTTCCTATGCAGTATTGTTCTTTGCACCATTGGACTTTAGTTTCACCACCAGACACATCCACAACTGGGTACTATTTACTCTTTGACTCAGCCCCTTCTGGAGCTATTTCTCATTCTGCTCTGGTAGCATATTGGGCACCTACGGACCTGGGGAGTTCATCTTTCAGTGTCATATCTTTTTGCCTTTTCATACTGTTCATGGGGTTCTCAAGGCAAGAATGCTGAAGTGGTTTGCCATTCCCTTTGCAGTAGACCACGTTTTGTCAGAGCTCTCCACCGTGACCCATCTGTCTTGGGCGATCCTACACAGTATCAGTTCAGTTCAGTTCAGTCACTCAGTCATGTCCTACTCTTTGTGACCCCATGAGTTGCAGCACGCCAGGACTCACTGTCCATCACCAGCTGCCGGGGCCCACCCAGACCCATGTCCATTAAGTCAGTGATGCCATCTAACCGTCTCAGCCTCTGTCGTCCCCTTCTCCTCCTGCCCGCAATGCCTCCGAGCATCAGAGTCTTTTCCAATGAGTCAACTCTTCACATGAGGTGGCCAAAGTACTGGAGTTTCAGCTTTAGCATCATTCCTTCCAAAGAAATCCCAGGGCTGATCTTCAGAATGGACTGGTTGGATCTCCTTGAAGTCCAAGGGACTCTCAAGAGTCTTCTCCAACACCACAGTTAAAAGCATCAATTCTTCAGCACTCAGCTTTCTTCACAGTCCAACTCTCACTCCATACATGACCACTGGAAAAACCATAGCCTTGACAAGACGGACCTTTGTTGGCAAAGTAATGTCTTTGCTTTTGAATATGCTATCTCGGTTTGTCATAACTTTTCTTCCAAAAGTAAGCGTCTTTTAATTTCATGGCTGCAGTCACCATCTGCAGTGATTTTGGAGCCCCCAAAAATAAAGTCTGACACTGTTTCCACTGTTTCTCCATCTATTTCCCATGAAGTGATGGGACCAGATGCCATGATCTTCATTTTCTGAATGTTGAGTTTTAAGCCAACTTTTTCACTCTCCACTTTCACTTTCATCAAGAGGCTTTTTAGTTCCTCTTTACTTTCTGCATAACTGTGGTGTCATCTGCATATCTGAGGTTATTGATCTTTCTCCCAGCAATCTTGATTCCAGCTTGTGCTTCCTCCAGCCCAGCTTTTCTCATGATAACTCTGCATATAAGTTAAATAAGCAGGGTGACAATATACAGCCTTGATGTACTCCTTTTCCTATTTGGAACCAGTCTGTTGTTCCATGTCCAGTTCTAACTGTTGCTTCCTGACCTGCATACAAGTTTCTCAAGAGGCAGGTCAGGTGATCTGGTATTCCCATCTGTTTCAGAATTTTCCACAGTTTATTGTGATTCACACAGTCAAAGGCTTTGGCACAGTCAATAAAGCAGAAATAGATATTTTTCTGAAACTCTCTTGCTTTTTCCATGATCCAGTGGATGTTGGCGATTTGATCTCTGGTTCCTCTGCCTTTTCTAAAACCAGCTTAAACAACTGGAAGTTCACAGTTCACGTATTGCTGAAGCCTGGCTTGGAGAATTTTGAGCATTACTTTACTGGCATATAAGATGAGTGCAATTGTGTGGTAGTTTGAGCTTTCTTTGGCATTGCCTTTCTTTGGGATTGGAATGAAGACTGACCTTTTCCAGTCCTGTGGCCACTGCTGAGTTTTCCAAATTTGCTGGCATATTGAGTACAGCACGTTCACAACATTATCTTTCAGGATTTCAAATAGCTCAACTGGAATTCCATCACCTCCACTAGTTTGAATTAATAAGATGAAGGTCAGTTTTCATTCCAGTCCCAAAGAAAGGCATTGCCAAAGAATGCTCAAAGTACAGCACAGTTACACTCATCTCACACGCTAGTAAAGTAATGCTTAAAATTCTCCAAGACAGGCTTCAGCAATACGTGAACTGTGAACTTCCAGATGTTCAAGCTTGTTTTAGAAAAGGCAGAGAGGAAACAGAATCAAATTGCCAACATCTGCTGGATCATGGAAAAAGCAAGAGAGTTCAGAAAAACATGTATTTCTGCTTTATTGACTATGTCAAAGCCTTTGAACGTGAGGATCACAATAAACTGGAAAATTCTGAAAGAGAGATGGGAGTAACAGACCACCTGACCTGCCTCTTGAGAAATCTGTATGCAGGTCAGGAAGCAACAGTTAGGACTGGACATGGAACAACAGACTGGTTCCAAATAGGAGAAGGAGTACGTCAAGGCTGTATATTGTCACTCTGCTTATTTAACTTATATGCAGAGTACATCATGAGAAATGCTGAGCTTTAAGAAGCACAAGCTGGAATCAACATTGCCGGGAGAAATATCAGTAACCTCAGATATGCAGATGACACCACCTTTATGGCAGAAAGTGAAAAACTAAAGAGCCTCTTGATGAAAGTGAAAGAGGAGAGTGAAAAAGTTGGCTTAAAGCTCAACATGCAGGAAACAAAGAATATGGCATCCAGTCCCATCACTTCATGGGAAATAGATGGAGAAACAGTGGAAACAGTGTCAGACTTTATTTTTTTAGGCTCCAGAATCACTGCAGATGGTGACTGCAGCCATGAAATTAAAAGATGCTTACTTCTTGGGAAAGAGGTTATGACCAACCTAATCAGCATATTAAAAAGCAGAGTCATTACTTTGCCAACAAAGGTCCATCTAGTCAAGGCTATGTTTTTTCCAGTAGTCATGTATGGATGTGAGAGTTGAACTATAAAGAAAGCTGAGCGCCGAAGAATTGATGCTTTTGAACTGTGGTGTTGGAGAAGACTCTTGAGAGTCCCTTGGACTGCAAGGAGATCCAACCAGTCCATCCTAAAGCAGATCAGTGTGGGTGTTTTATTGGAAGGACTAATGCAGAAGCTGAAACTCCCAATACTTTGGCCACTTGCTACGAAGAACTGACTCATTTGAAAAGACCCTGATGCTTGAAAAGATTGAAGGCGGGAGGAGAAGGGGACGACAGAGGATGAGATGGTTGGATGGCATCACTCACTCAATGAACATGAGTTTGAGTAAACTCCAGGAGTTGGTGATGGACAGGGAGGTCTGGCATGCTGCAGTCCATGGAGTTGCAAAGAGTCGGACACGACTGAGCGAACAATCTAATCTGAACTAAAAGAAAAGTTAAATAAACTAAGGTACATTTTTAACATTGTTTTTGCATTAAAAATCTGTATTATAAAGATTCAGTATTGTCAGTTCTCAAACTCATTTGTAGATTCAATGCAATTCTAGTAGAAACCCTAGCACACGGAATGTATCTGTGTGTAAATTGACAAACTGATTCTTAAATGCTTCTGGAAATTCAAAGGATTTATAGTATCCGGGACTCTTAAAAATTAACAAAATGGCAGAAGTTAATTTTGGATGTAAAGTTATAGTAATTTTGATATTGCTGTGATGATAATGGAATAGAGTACAAAATCTGAAAGCACACCAACAGATAAGAGTCTTTCATTTTTATTAATGTGGTAAATGTTGCAATAAATGTGGTAAAAACTTTCAATAAATGTTTAAGATTTTATCATAAGTATGTACATATTCTTTTAATCAAAATCTGTTTCCTTGGGAAATTGAGTGATATGAATTATGGCCTTTGAAATATGATCTGAGTTTAGGTCGCAGTTCAGTCATGTATTAACTTAGCTATTTGTGTGAAGGCAGTTATTTAATCATTGTTAGTCTGATTTTCTTTATCTGTAATATAAAATACTAAAATTTCCCTCTCAGGATTTTGGTGACAGAAGTAACAAATATAATCCTCCCAGCACATTTTGGTATTGATAATGGGTACTTTTTATTATGTTTCTCAGAAACCATGAAAATTTTTCTTTTTTGGTAAGAATTCATGTAATTCATGTTTCACAAATTTGGATATCCTATTTATTATATTTAAGCTTACCAAATAGCCTCTTTTGTTATGGTTGCCATTGGGTAATTTTGTTGTTGTTGTTGTTATATGATACTCCTAATCCATTTGGATTTTTATTCACGATTAGTTTTCATGGTTTAAGAAAAGCCTATTATTGCCTTGTATTCATAAAGTAGTTTTGTAAACACTGAATCAGTTCAGTTCAGTTTCTCAGTCATATGGGACTCTCTTCAAACCCATGGACTGCAGCACGCCAGGCTTCCCTGTCCATCACCAACTCCCGGAGCTTTTTCAAACTCATGTTCATTTAGTCGATGATGCCATCCAACCATCTCAACCTTCGTCATCCCCTTCTCTTCCCACCTTCGATCTTTCCCAGCATCAAGGTCTTTTCTAATGAGTCAGTTCTTTGCAGCAAGTGGCCAAACTATTGGAGTTTCAGCTTCAGCATCAGTGCTTCCAATGAATATTCAGGACTGATTTCCTTTAGGATGCACTGGTTGGATATCCTTGCTGTCCAAGGGACTCTCAAGAGTCTTCTCCAACACCACAGTTCAAAAGCATCAATTCTTCGGCGCTCAGCTTTCTTTATAGTCCAACTCTCACATCCATACGTGACTATTGGAAAAACCATAGCTTTGACTAGATGGGTCTTTGTCGGCAAAGTAATGTCTCTGCTTTTTAATATGCTGTCTAGGTTGGTCATAGCGTTTCTTCCAAGGAGCAAGTGTTTTCTAATTTCATGGCTGCAGTCACCATCTGCTGTGATTTTGGCGCCAAAGAAAGTAAAGTCTGCCACTGTTTCCATTGTTTCTCCATCTATTTGCCATGAAGTGATAGGGCCAGATGCTATAATCTTAGTTTTCTGTATGTTGTGTTTTAAAAGTGAATTTTTTTCACTCTGATCTTTTACTTTCATCAAGAGGCTCTTTAGTTCTTCTTTTTCTGCCATAAGGGTGGTGTCATCTGCATATATGAGGTTATTGATATTTCTTCCTGCAGTCTTACTTTCAGCTTTTTTTTTCATCCAGCCCAGCATTTCTCATGATGTACTCTGCATATAAGTTGAATAAGCAGGGTAACACTATATAAACACTGATTATTGTAGCATAATGAAAATTCAAAACCCTCAAATGATTAATGTTTTAAAAAATATTCAAAAAGGGATAGCTCTATTTTATCATAAGTCCTGTTATAGTAATTAAATGAGTAGAACCTAGTTTTTGTACATGCTAAAGATAGTATTTGCTCTTGAGAAATTTTATCTAATATAAGATAAATAAATTACATATTTATCAGTATTGTGTTTAGCTTCCTGTCAGATCTTTTGGGAAAGACTTCACTGTATTGAGCAGTGTCCCAAGGTGAAGAGGTTTATCAGGTCTTCAATAATGAAAGTAAGGGAAGTTCCAAAGATAAATTTGGATGAAATAGAATAGTTTAAAGAGTACATTGAAGCTCTAACAGAAAATTGTCTTTCACAGTCAACATATTACTTTGTTTATCTAACAATCATATATTTTTAACCAAGCAGAATTTTTAGTCATTATATATAATCAGTGCTTCCTGAATATATATGCCAGGGCTTCTCTGGTGGCTCAGATGGTAAAGAATCTGCATGCAATTCAGGATACTCCGTCAGAAAGATCCCCTGGAGATCGCAATAGCTGTCCACTCCAGTATTGTTGCCAGGAGAATTCCAATGATAGAGGCCATGGACAGAGGAGCCTGATGGAGTGCAGTCCATGGGGTTGCAAAGAGTCAAGAGATGATCGAGTGACTTCACACTGTAATCTTATCATTTAATAAGATAACCTCATATTAAACTTAGGAAGTTAGCCCAACCAAGTGATTCAATATAGCATCTTTAATAATAACTTAGTGTGTTTCCCAAGGCATACAGTGAGAAATACAAAGCATCACCTATTTACATCACCTTTAAAACACTGAATCATCACTACTAACAAAGCTAGTGGAGGTGATGGAATTACAGTTGAGCTATTTCAAATCTTCAAAGATGATGCTGTTAAAGTGCTGCACTCAATATGCCAGCAAATCTGGAAAACTCAGCAGTGGCCACAGGACTGGAAAAGATCAATTTTCATTCCAATACTAAAGAAAGGCAATGCCAAAGAATGTTCAAACTACCACACGATTACATTCATCTCACACGCTAGCAAAGTAATACTCGAGATTCTCCAAGACAGGCTTCAACAGTACGTGAACTGTGAACTTCCAGGTATTCAAGTTGAATTTAGAAAAGGCAGAGGAACCAGAGATTAAATTGCCATCATCTGTTGGATTATAGAAAAACTGCAGGAATTCCAGAAAAACATGTACTTCTGGTTTACTGATTACTCCAAAGCCTTTGACTGTGTGGATCACAACAAACTGTGGAAAATTCTCCAAGAGATGGGAATATCAGACCACCTTACCTGCCTCCTGAGAATCTGTATGCAGGTCAAGAAGCAGCAGTTAAAACTGGACATGAAACAACAGACTGGTTCCAAACTGGGAACGATGTATGTCAAGGCTCTACAATGTCACCCTACTTATTTAAATTTTTGCAGAGTATGTCATGCGAAATGCAGGGCTGGATGAAGCATAAGCTGGAATCAAAATTGACAGGAGAAATATCAGATTATGTCACATACAGAAATGATACCACCCTTATGGCAAAAAGTGAAGAAGAACTGAAGAGCCTCATGATAAAGTGAAAGAGGATAGTGAAAAAGCTGTCATAAAACTCAGCATTAAAAAAACTAAGATCATGGCATCCAGTCCCATCACTTCATGGCAAATAGATGGGGAAACAATAAAAACTGTAACAGACTTTTATTTTCTTGGGCTCCAAAATCACTGCAGATGGTTACTGCAGCCATGAAATTAAAAGACGCTTGCTCCTTGGAAGAAAAGTTACAACCAACCTAGAAGGCATATTAAAAAGCAGAGACATTACTTTGGTGACATAGGTCCATCTTGTCAATGCTATGTTTTTTCCAGTAGTCATGTATGGACGTGAGAGTTGGAGTATAAAGAAAGCTGAGCACCAAAGAATTGATGCTTTTGAACTGTGGTGTTGGAGAAGACTCTTAAGAGTCCGTGGACTGCAAGGAGATCCAACCAGTCCATCCTATAGGAAATCAATCCTGAATATTCATTAGAGGGACTTATGCTGAAACTGAAACTCCAATTTTAGGCCTCCTGATGCTAAGAACTGACTCATTGGAAAAGACCCTGATGCCGGGAAAGATTGAAGGTGGGAGGAAAAGGGGACAGAGGATGAGATGGTTGGATGACATCACCGACTCAATGGACGTGAGCTTGAGCAAGCTCCAGTGGTTGGAGATGGACTGGGAAGCCTGGCGTGCTGCAGTCCATGGGTTCGCAAAAAGTTGGAGATGACTGAGCAACTGAACTGAAAACACTGAAATATCAGACCAGTCTTGACTGTGGAACATTCTATAAGACAGTGACCTGGCATCTCAGATATGTCACTGTCATTAAAGACAAAGGGGAGAGGGTGGGAGAATACTTTCAGAATTAGGGACAGTGAAGAGACTTGACAAGCAAATACAGCGCTTGATTGAACCTGAATCCAAAATTTTTCAGTAGAGGAAAGGAACTTGCTGCAAAGAGCATTTTTGAAATGATTAAAAAATATTCTAATATTTTTTATGAACTGTGTGTTAGATAATATTATTATATCACTTATATCTTATATTTATATAGTAAAATGTTTTTGATCTTTATGGAGAGAAATACTGAAGGACTTAAGGATCGTGATGTTTGGAATTATTTTCCAGCAGTTCAAGGGGGGAAAAAGTCGTTTGTGGAGTATGTTCCCGTTTGTAAATATAGATGCTCTAGGAGTGTTCATTGCACTTTTCTTTCAACTTTTTCTACAAGTTTGTTGAGCTTTTTGCCTGAGGCTGCAACATGCAGCTTGTGGAGTCTTAGTTCCCCAACCAGGTATGGTACCTGCACCCCTTACATTGGAAGTGCAGATTCCTAAGGACTGGACTACTGAAGAAATCCCAGTTTGTTATTTTTTCAAACAGGAAAATTGAAGAATACTCTGCAGGGGAAAAAACACATTTTAAAAAATGGTAGCAATTATAATAATAAATTAATACACTAAATATGCTTTTTTAACTTTTATGAGTTACTTTTTTAGAAATCAAGTTTCTATGGCAGAGTTTTTTCCCTTTTGATAACTTTTAAAAAATAATTTTCTAAACTTTATATACTGGGAATGGAGAAATCCAAAAAATGTTGCTCCTGCCTCCATGGGATTCTCCAGGCAAGAGTACTGGAGTGGGTTGCCATTTCCTTCTCCAGGGGATCTTCCTGACTCAGGGATCAAACCTGGCTCTCCCACATTCCAGGCAGACGCTTTAACCTCTGAGCCACCAGGGAAGCCCTTTTATTTCACATCTGAATGCTAATGAAAACTGACCTTTTAAAACATTAAAGTCATTTAAGTTATCTAACTGGGATTCATTGTTTAGCTTTGACCATCAGATTGTATTCAACATTTAGGTGTTGTAGTAAAGTAGCTAATCTCTATGATTATCCAGGTTTATACTGATTTTACAACTTACCAACTACATGATCTTGATGAGTCATTTAACATATCTATGCCTTAGTCTTCTCAGGTATCAAATAGGGAAATAAGAATACCTATATCTTAGGGTTTTAGTAATGATTAAATGAGTTAATCTATTTGGAGCACATACAAGTATTTTAAAAAGTGTACCTGCTGCTGTTGCTCCTGCTGTTGTTGTGTTTGTTATAACCCGGCCCTTTTCTAAGAAAATGTGAGTAAGACTGTTAAGACTGGACTGCCATTGAGGAGTTCACAGTGCAGTAGTTTGACTCAAAGAGAAGGTAATTTTACATTTTATATTAGAAGTTCATATAGAGCATTGCTTATTTGTTTAGTCATGTTTTCAATCAGGTACTGAGTTCTACGATATAAAGCATAGCTTTCAGCTCAAGAGACAGGTAAGAATATACTTTGCAGAGTGTTTTTAAGTGTCACAGTAATACTACTCAGAGAAATTTAACAAATTGGCATCCGTAAAGAAAGCTCATGATTTTTGGATAGAGATTAGAGAAATGGGGAAAGGAGACACTGCGAGCTGGGATAATGACTTGGGGAAGGGCACAGATACATGTAGTACCTCCAGTGGATTTGAATGTGTATGTGTGTATTTATATAGGAAAATAATCTTCAGAATGTTTAGATTTGAATTAAATTCTGATTTTAAGACTTCATTTTCTATATCCATCTTATTTTTGATAGCATTCTGTTTCCTAAGTCATACTTTGAAACAGGGATATATATATATATATAATCCTGAAAATGCTGCTATTATTCCACCACAGTTAGAACAAGAGAGGATAATTTTCTGATTATCCTCCAGTTGGATCAACCTAAGTTCTGTGCATAGTTACTAAATACAGACTCAGAATTAAAACTATTTCCAGTTTACTTGTCAAAATGGAATTCATAGTTTGTTTTTTTAGGCCTAACACACAGCTAATATATATAACATACTGAAACCACCAAAAGTCAGGGAGAAAAAGTCTTGTGTAAATTGGAATAATATACTGGGGTTTGAATTGCTCTTAGAAATTCCTTTAAGAATCATGTAAAATGATTTGAGTTTCTATAAGTTTGTTGGATTACAATGGCCCACATTAATGTTGCCTTGTTACAATAAAATTTTAACCCATATTTTTCAACATGATGGAGCATTTAACCAATTATTCTGAAAATGAATTGTTTTTCCAGTCATAATCTCTGTACTTAAAAATTCCTTCCATTAATTAGGGAAACCACCATTTCTCTTCACTGGGTACATTTACAACCATTGTCTTGAACACCGTCTCCCATTCCTTCTGTCATTTGCTTTGGAGAGTACTGTATCTACACAAGGAGCTGAGCTGACCTTCCTGCAGGGATGCCCTGGAGTCTACAATGATCAGAATAATTAATTTATTTGTGTCTTCTGTTATGTTTGTATTTTTTGACAATAAGAATCCTTACTACTTAAAAAAAAATTCATTCTGTTTCTTTAAAATTCATAGCACCTATATTTGGAAAATATATCAATAAGGAGGAATATAAGCATTTTTAATTGTGTTAGAAAAGATTTTCCAAATTAGATAAAAATGTTTGACAAAATAAAATCTTTATGAATTCATTTCAATATTGATTTTATCAATGTGTTTCTGAAAAGATACTTTTATAGTAATTTTGAAAAAGTTCAACATATGGTATATATTACATAATTAATGATAGCATAAAACTATGTTAACACATAAAATATCGTCAGAGATTTACAAAAAGCCACAAACTTAATTATACTGAAAAAAATTGCAATTGAAAATGCAGTCCTTTGTCTTTTTACATTCTCTCTGTATATTTAGATGGTACCAGAGATATTATAGGAGAAGGCAATGGCACCCCACTCCAGTACTCTTGCTTGGAAAATCCCATGGACGGAGGAGCCTGGTAGGCTGCAGTCCATGGGGTCGCTAGGAGTCGGACAAGACTGAGCGACTTGACTTTCACTTTTCACTTTCATGCATTGGAGAAGGAAATGGCAACCCACTCCAGTGTTCTTGCCTAGAGAATCCCAGGGACAGGGGAGCCTGGTGGGCTGCCGTCTATGGGGTCAGGAAGAGTTGGGCACAACTAAAGTTACTTAGTAGCAGCAGCAGCAGCAGCAGCAGAGATATTATATCCCTATGTAGTATATGATCTCCAGCATATGTTGCTGAATTAGGACAAAGCTTCAGTGCCTAATAATTAAAATTATTTTCATAGTGCTATATTAATACTAAATAACAAGAAAAAACTCTGATCTAGTGTCTTACTGTCAATCTTCTAATTGAAATGATCCAAAAGTTCAAAGATTTCAGTCAATACATTCATTTCTGCCTAATAACGAAGTTTTTTGCTTTTGTTTTGTCCTTGGGCATCAGTTCATCTTTGTCTTAATTGTCTTAATTTTCAACTGTTAGGATTGAACTCAGTAATTTTTAGTGCTCCCTCCAGGTTGAAAATTCTGTTGATTTTTCTTTTATTAACTCACAGATAGCTTCCCAGGATGGAAGTAGTGTTGTACACACTGAGATATCAGCTATTCAACCATATTTGCACCCATAGATCTGTGATTAAATTTTACTTATTTATATGAATTATGTAATTCTATGGAATGTAATGTCTATTTCAAAAATATGACACATTTAGTCACTCAAAATAATAACCCTATAGAATTCTAGTAGTAAGTTTTTTTAAATTAAATATTAAATTGCTTAAAATGAACATGAGGAAAAGATGTCTGTTTACAAAGCTATTTATAAAAGTCTTCATAGTTCTAACTTGAGACAAAGATCAGCCTTTTGTCCACAGTGCCTTGTAGACAGAAGATACATAGTGAGTTTTTGTTAAGTAAATAAAATGTGATTTAATTTGCTATATTCCATTTCCTTAAATTTTTATTTTATTACAGAAGTCTTCAAAGACACAAAATTGCAAAAATAATGTAATGTAGCCACATCTACCCATTACTAAGATTCAGCAGTTACTAGGATTTTGCCTTCTTGCCTTTAAAAACATTTTTACATTCAAAGATTTCCCTTAAAATATATGACCCCCCTCCTTTTTACGCTATATTCTTTGTATTTTAAAGAAAGTAGTCTTTTTTTTTTTTTTTTCTATTCCTGAAGACCTCATTTCTGAGGCCCTTCATTTCTTTGCTTCAAGCTTTTTACCTTTTCTTCACTATTATCCTGAAATTCCTTTCATCTCTGATCTGTGTTGAATCCTTAGTTTCTAGAATCTCATGAGTTCTTCTTTAGTTAAATCTTTATTTGAAAGGTACACATCCTCTGTTAATCTTCTGAGAAAAATACAAGGGAGATAAATATTTGGAACCTAAATACTTCAGTCTTTACCATTTACTCTCATGCTAGATTAATAGTTTGGCTGCATATGGAATTCTAGAAAGAATATTTCATTTCTAATGTTGAAATATTTGCTCTATTATATTCTACACTCAGATGTTGCTTTTGAGAAGTTTAAGTTCATTTATTTTGTAAGCCATTGTTTGTGATCTGGTTTTTCTCTACAAGCATTTATAATCTATCTTTATCTTTGATTTTTAAAAATTCCCTAACAATGTTATAATGACAGAGGTCTCTTTTAGTTCCTTGTATTAACTCACTGATTCCTGGAAATCTAGACAATAAGAAAGTTTTGGTGCACTTTAAAATGCAAATGTAAATGCTGTTCTATGTAATTTCCTTCCTTCAATTTTTCTATTCTTTTTTTTTTGGAATATGTGATAGAAATTTGGCTTCCTGGAATGTCTGTCTACTATTCTCATTATTTTTCTCTCAATCCCCTCCACCCACCCCACCCGCAGCATTTTCTCTGTTCGTTTGAATTCCTTTTTTATAGCTTCACTTTTTGTTGGAGACTCTTCTCAAATATCTGGTCATGCTGGTTGTCCATTTATATTTAGGAATGATGTGCTAAATATCTCATTAGACTTTACACAAGTGAGACATTTTGATCTTAGAGTATTTGAGTAAAAGACCACTTTGTCATGGGAAAGGTAGCTTGTGCCAGCACAGTGTCTCAGTGATAAAGAACCTGCCTGCAATGCAGGAGGTAGGAGTTCATCCCTGGGTCTGGAAGATCCCCTGGAGACAGAAACGGCAACCCACTCCAGTGTTCTTGCCTGGGAAATCCCATGGACAGAGGAGCCTAGTGGGCTACAGTGCATGGAGTCACAAAAGAGCTGGACATGATTTAGAGACTAAACAACAATAACAATTCATAGCTTCTCCAGTGTAATGTTGATCCTCCAGTTTTCTGTTCAAGTGAACTTGAACCTGAATGCTAGTCAGGGAAAGTGTCTTAAGGACTGACAATTTGTAGTATGTAAATTTTCACATAATCACCTTCACCTTGGCCCATTTTCAGCCTAGCACTTCATTCTGAATCCTGTCTTCCTCTCTACTTGGGAGTTCCTGAATCTGAGCCCTTGTAGTTCTTTCATAGTTCTTTCTCCATTATCCTTCAGAGGCAAGGGAATGTGTGGTTCTGTGGGATGTGAATGGGAATCTGAAAGTACAACTCTTAAGTCATTTCCCCAATTTTTCAGCCCCACTAGATACGTGGTTCTACCACTTTTTGAACTTCACAGGGTTCTTTGGATGAAGTAGTTTGTTTCTTACTAATATATCTGCCAGCATTTATACTGTAGCTTTCTGTACTCTGCTCACCTAGGTACTACTTTTCTTTATGCTTTCTGCCTTCAGATATTGTAACCTGTGATAGGTTCTTCTACCTTTATTTACAAAGGTGTTTTGTTTTAGTTTCTCCTCTATATTATTTTGAGGTAGTTTTTGGCAAAGAATGTACATTAGAAATGTCTACACTCTGGCATCAGAATTGCTATCTTAAAACCAACTCCATATCTTTCCATTTTCTCTCATTAAAGTCTGTGAATAATTGGAAATGATTATAATAAATGAAAATTTCCTTAGTGTCTGAATTTTAAATAATCTACTTCATATAAATAAGTATTTAAGAATCAGTAATATTGATAAAGCTTTCTATGTTGAAATCCAGAAGCCTCCACTGACTACTAGGATCAAGCAAACCAATTCTGTTTAAGTCATGAGAGCCTCTGGATTGCTAGATGCTACATCTCCATAGACTCAAGCAAATGCATTCTTTCTCCCTTGGGTATCTTACTTTTACAATTTAATTGGGTAAATTGTTTGTTATTTTATTGAAAGTGATTCTCCAAAGAATGAAGCAGATTTCAGGTTTTTTAGGAGGATAAAGAAATGAGACAGAAGGTCATATTTAAATATCAAAGTATCCATATGCATAACTCAAGCTGAATCGAACAACCTCTGGGTATGATTTTTAACTGTAATATCATGAGATCCCTTAGCCTAATTCACTCCTTCTTAGTACAGCATCCTCAAAGTGAAGGAGAAAAAAGAATCAATAATATTTTATGGTTGAAGATAGATAATATTCTATTTGATCAGGGCAAAAGTATGGCATTAATTTTGGCAGCATTTCCAGATTAAAATAATAACATACTATTAACATTTGCCAAAAATAATGATCTATCTTATTTGCATATGCATTTATTGATCACTTACTATTAATCATCAGAAATGGTGACATTTATTGTTCCTTGAGTATGTGTAGTCCTGCTTTGAGAGAAGAAATGACTTTTGAATGATCACTCAGTTCAGTTAGTAAGTTTTGCCTATGAAAAAAACAAAATTATGGGTTTTTAAATTAAAAATTAAATACTTTGTGTGTGTTTACTGAGTTTATTTATACTTTTGTTTTAGTGATTACCTTTATACTTCCACAATTTCTTATCTTCTTTTATAAGTCTTATTTAACCTTTTACTATCTGGTTTATCTGGTTTTATTGATACCCTTTAACTCTCATCTGTCACCTATTTTGAGCTTATATATTTCCTTCTGTGTTTGTCTTTTCTTTCCTTTGTTAGTTACATTATTTCTACTTTCTCCCAATGTAAAATTTGTACATTAGTCTTTCATCTTTATTTTTATTTTAGTCACAGATGTACCTGTATATATTTTTTTAATGTTTAGCCCCATTTTAAAACTGTAAAAAATTCTTCAGAAATACTCGTGAGTACACAATACCCTAAATTCTGTGTTGAAACAGTTTTTCTGTAGTCTTAATATATTTAAGGGATACCTTAATTGGACATAAAAATCTTTGATTGACTCATTGAGATTTCTGAAGTTTACCGTTCTAGTGTTGCCTTGCTTTATGTGTTGTTTTTGAAAAGTTTGATACCACTCTAATTATTTTGCCTTTTATACATTATTTGACTAGATGTTTGGAGGAGTTTGTCTTTATTCTTGAAATTTAGTGGTTTTGCTCTGATATATCTCTAGGTTGTTCTTGTGTTACTAACTTGCCCAGATATCTGATGGACTCTTTCCATGTTTAGATTTAGATCTGTCTTATTTTTCAGAAGTTTCCTGGGATTATAGTTTTAAAAATTAATTCCATTTACTAGTACTTTTTTTTAGGGATTCAAACAGTGTGAATGTTATTACTCCTTTTTCTGTCTTCTTTTTCCATTATTTTTTCTCTTTTTACTTATTTCATTATCATTCTCTTAATATTCCGTATTTTTTCCTTTTTTAGTGTCCCTTATTACATTTTCATTTGAGTTTATTCTTTCTTAAGCAACCTGTCTTTGTCTTTTGTCTTCATTATTGAGTTCAGTCCACTCTCTTTTCTTGTTTTCTTAATTTTTATTAGTTTTTAAATTTCAGTTACATGGTAGGTTTTCATATCTTCAAATGCTTTCTTGAGTATAATTAATTCCTTTTGTGGTACTAAATTATTTTCTTTTGATTCATGGTTGGTTTTCCTTTGTGGAGCTTTCCTTGGTTGATAGGGGCTTCCCAGGTAGCTCAAACAAAAGAATCTGCCTGCAATGCAGGAGACCTGGCCCTGGGTCGGGAAGATCCCTTGGAGAAGGGCATGGCAGCCCACTCCAGTATTCTTTCCTGGAGTATTCCATGGACACAGGAGCCTGGTGGTCTTCAGTCCTTGGGGTTGCAAAGAGTTGAACATGACAGAGCGACTTCTACTTTCACTTCCCTTGGTTGATACATGTTGATTTTCACTTTTGATGTTTCCTAGCTATCTGTTGCCAAGAAGGCAATGGCACCCCACTCCAGTACTCTTGCCTGGAAAATCCCACGGACAGAGGAGCCTGGTAGGCTGCAGTCCATGGAGTCACTAGGAGTTGGACACAACTGAGTGACTTCACTTTGACTTTTCACTTTTATGCACTGGAGAAGAAAATGGCAACCCACTCCAGTGTTCTTGCCTGGAGAATCCCAGGGACGGGGGAGCCTGGTGGGCTGCCGTCCATGGGGTTTCACAGAGTCGGACATGACTGAAGTGACTTAGCAGCAGCAGCAGCAGCTATCGTTGTTGATGTTCAGTCACTAGTAGTGTCTGACTCTTTGAGACCCTATGGACTGCGGCGTGCCAGGCCTCCCTGTCCCTCACCATCTCCTGGAGTTTGTTACTATCTGTCACTAACAGTTTGCTATTTGTCCCTCTGTCTCTTATTCAGAGAGAGAGAGAGAGAGTGAGTATGTTATTATGGTCCTTTAAATAACTCTTGGTATAATAGTGCCCTCTTCCATCAGTAGGTCAAAGTGCAAATTTGTTAGTAAATTTGTGGAGGCACTGGGAGAGACAGGAGTTGTTTTCAGTGGATTTGTTTCAGACGGGATTAGGGATTATGAATTTCCCTACTTTGTGCTGTCTTTCAAAACTCTAAAAATTTACCCCTTTGATTCTTATTCTTTTCATGACTCAGTTGGCAAAGGGACTTCTTCTTTTTTTTTTTTTTTACCTTTTTTCCTCACTTAGAAATTATTCATTTCATAGAATGGCCCTTCACATTTCTGTGCTTTTAAATTCCTCCTCTGATCTACCTGGACACCTATTAAATACTTTCATATTTAGGATGGAGGTCATCTTTCTGACAGTGGTTTTATGTTGACCTTAGTCCCAGTTACCAGCTTTCTTGTTAGCCAATATTTTTTGTCAAACTACCTTTGCTCTCCACAAGGCCTCATGGTAGAATGGAGGTGGGCATGAATATAAGAAAATCTTGCAGTGGTATATGGTGATCCTTCTTTTATTTGCAGTTATTTTCTACTTTAGGCATTGTTTTTCTCATCTTATGCTAAGGACATGTTGTTTGGGTAGATTTATTTTTCTATGCTGGCACTGTAATATTTCAGAGGGAGACAAGACTTACATGGAAACTACTGCTTCAACTACCTGGCATTTCTCAAATTAATTTGTTTTAATTTTATATACCATCTCTTCTTCCCTGCTTGTCTTCACGTGAAGTTCTAGACTCCTTCATTCAAAAAGGATTTAAAATATTTTTATCTCTGTATGTGAAGTCTTCTAGGGATGCAGTAATGAACAGAGCAGATGTTATTGCTCTCATATATATATCATTCCAGTAGAAGAAAGAAAGAAAGTAAAGACGTATATAATATAATGTTACATAGTGATGGATAGTATGTTTAAAAATAAATGCATTAAGCCAGGCAGAAATGACAAGGCTGAGGAGTTTGTAATACTTTGTACAATAGTTGATGAAGACCTCTGAAGAAATGTTATTTGAGCAAATTATGTTATAGAACAGTAATGTACATCTCCTTATATTAGCATTTACTTCATATAAATCCTAAAGATTGCTGTTGTTCAGTTGCTCAGCCGTGTCTGACTCTGCGACCCCATGGACTGCAGCACACCAGGCTTCCCTGTCCTTCACCCTGTCCCGGAGCTCAAACTCATGTCCACTGAGTCAGTGATGCATCCAACAATCTCATTCTCTGTCATCCCCTTCTCCTCCTGTCTTCAGTCTTTCCCAGCATCAGGGTCTTTTCTAATGAGTTGACACTTTGTATCAGGTGGCCAAAGTATTGGAGCTTCAACTTCAGCATCAGGCTTTCCAATGAATATTCAGGGTTGATCTCCTTTACAATTGACTGGTTTGATCTCCTTGTAGTCCCAGGGGCTAAAGAATCTTGTCTAACACAGTTCAAAAGCATCAGTTCTTCAACACTCAGCTTTCTTTATGGTCCAACTCTCACATCCGTACATGACTAATGGAAAAACCATAGCTTTGACTGTACAGACCTTTGTTGGCAAAGTAATGGCTCTGCTTTTTAATATGCTTTCTAGGTTTGTCATAGTTTTTCTTCTGAGGAGGAAGCATCTTTTAATTTCATGGCTGCAGTCACCATCTGCAGTGATGTTGGAGCCCAAGAAAATAAAGTCTGTCACTGTTTCCATTGATTCCCCATCTATTTGCCATGAAAGTATGGGACCCGATGCCATGATCTTCATTTTTTAAATGTTGAGTTTTAAACCAGCTTTTTCACTCTCCTCTTTCACTTCATCAAAATGCTCTTTAGTTCCTCTTTGCTTTCTTCTGTAAAGGTTGTATCATCTACATAGCTGAGGTTACTGGTATTTCTCCTGGCAATCTTGATTCCAGCTTGTGCTTTATCCAGCCCAGTATTTTTCATGATGTACTCTGCATATAAATTGAATAAACAGGGTGACAATATACAGCCTTGACGTACACCTTTCCCAATTTGGGACCAGTCCGTTGTTCCACATCTGGTTCTGTTGCTTCTTGACCTGCATACCGATTTCTCAGGAAGCACGTAAGGTGGTCTGGTATTCCCATCTCTTTAAAGAGTTGTCCACAGTTTGTTGTCATCCACACAGTCAAAAGCTTTAGCGTAGTCAATGAAGCAGAAGTAGATGTTTTTCTGGAACTCTCTTGCTTTTTCTATGATCCAGCAGATGTTAAATCAAAAAAATGTCTAAAGTTTGTAAAGATCTTACTAGACCCATTCCCATAATTTACATTTTATTTTTTTATTTTTTTCATAATTTACATTTTAAAATAACAGGATTAGCCAGAAGGTTTTTAGAAAGGAGAAACTGTCTTCAAGCAGGATACATTGTTGTTATATAATCCTTAGTACAGATTTTAAACTGAGTTGTTTGTTGTCTAATCATCAGTTCCAGGCTTAAAGAAAAAACTGTTTTATGTGACTTAAGACCAAGGAATGTAGAGGGAAAAAAAAAAAAAACCCAAGTTTGTTCTTTCCTCCTCCTTGAGAACCCCAGACCCCTATCTCCGCTTCAAGAGCCCCAGACCTCTTTCTCCTCAGGGATCCCCAGACTTCTTATCAACCTGCCTAGGAATTGACTCTCTCAGTTCTTATACGAAAGTAGCATTTTTCATCTCTTCAAGAATGAAAGCCAGGTAAGCGAGTGTCTTACTTTTAGCTTTGGCTCTCAAGAAACTTAGAACCCAGTTCAGAGCCAATTCAAGCCAATTCAAGACTCCTGTGCCATGTATTTCTTTTTCCCTCAATCTTAACCTGTTTTAAGTGATATTTTCCCTCACCCTTTTTCTCAAAGTTGCTTCATTAATTATGGAGTGTGACTGTGGAGCATATAAACAAGTAAGCAGATGTACGAGTCAGTAGACTGGAGTGCAAGCACCTCCTCACTTGATTATTTGTATGACCTTAGGGAAGTAGAGCAACCTCTCTGGACTGTAGTTTCCACATCTGCAGAATGGGTTTATAGATCAAATCTTTCTAACTATAGAACCGTATTTCCATGGGAAATTACTCAGATGTAATTTGAGTTCAGCCCAGTGCCATAGCTGCAGCCCAGTGTGTGTTCAGCCCTATGCCACAGCTGCAGGGAAGCTAATTATGATATCTTCTTAATCTAGATATAATAGTCAGTTACCTCTTGGAACAAAAAAGCATAACTTTATTTCACTACGGCCAAGTTTTATATTTTGCTGCAATCTCCCTTTCTCCAATCTTCATAAAGATTTTGAGTTTCTCTGTGATGGAGTAGAAGTCTTAAGAACAATGAGTAGGTATTTCATTATTCCAGAGCGGTGGTTTTTGTATTTTAACATGCACCAAAGTCACAAGGGGCCTTGTGAAAACACAGTTTGCTGCATCCATCCCATGGTTTCTCTTTCGATAGGTCTAGGTTAGGACTCAGAATTTGCATTTTTTAGGAAGTTCCAGCTGTTAATGAAGCTGCTGATTCAGGAATTGCACTTTGAGAATTACTGTCCTATGTCTGTTAAAAATGCATTTTAGTCAGTTTTCTTATTTTAAAAATTATGTCAGATCGTGTAACTTGATAACAGCCAAGACAAGTAATGTATAATATAATATGTAAAATAATATTTAAATAATATACAAAGCTTCTGATGTGATGAAGCTGTCATATCTAGCAACATGGGCTTTCCACACCTTTCTGATGACTTGTACTACTGTTATGAGTGGATAGATACCAATCCAGCAGCAATCTGAGTTGGCTTCAGCTATAAAGCAATTATTCAAGTCTAAAAGTGGTCTTCTCCTATTGACGTACTGGAGACACCTAAGCAGAAAATGTCAGGGTCAATATAAGTGCATTTACTGACAGTTTAGCTCTTTGCCATGTCACAGAAGATGGGTTGAAATTTGGCTTTTATCAAAAATAGAAACACCGACCACTTAGAATGATAAAGCAATAGCTTTCAGCTTAGTCATTTTCCATTTATAAAGCACTTTTATAGAAATAAGCAAGCGGTTGTTTATTTTCACGTAGTTTCATCTTCATCATTTCTAAACTCAGATTTACAACAACTGTGTCCAGAAGTAATGGGGAGAAATCACTAGTTTGCATTGCATTAAAGTAACAACAGAGGATCACTTCAAGACAAAATATAACCAAAAGGAACGATCGTCTCACCATAGGTTCTTACAGATCACTTGTGTTCTCTAGTATTTGTGTTTCAGAGCCTGATCTATGTGTTTCGTAAAATTTAATCTTAGATAGAATTTTTAATTTTTCATTAAACCCTCAATTAATTAGTTACATGAATCAGCAGTTATAATAAGTTACATTTCTAGCTCACTGAGACCTATCAGTTTCTGGATGAAAGGGACTCCTTCAGACTATCCCTTCAAATGTTTTTTAAAACACACTTTTCATATGTACATGTTTTTTATGTTATTTAATGCTTCCAAAGGTATTTTAAAATCAGGTATGAAAACAAGAAAAATGTCTATAAATATATAAACACAATGTATTATATCCATGCAATATGGTATTATTTGGCAATAAAAGGAATCAGTGTACTAAATTCATTCTATACTATGAGTAAACTTCCTATATGTTATGCTAAGTAAAAGAAGCTGGGCATAAAAGATCACATAATGTATGATTCCATTTTTTGAAATATCCAGAATAGGTAAATTCAGAAAAACAGAAAATAGATTGGTAGTTTTCTGGAGCTAGGGGCTGTGAAGAGCTGACTCACTGGAAAAGATCCTAAAACTGGGAAAGATTGAAGACAGGAGGAGAAGGGGATGACAGAGGATGAGATTGTTGGATGGCATTACCAGCTCGATGGACATGAGTTTCAATAAGCTCTAGGAGTTGGTGATGGACAGGGAAGCCTGGTGTGCTACAGGCCATGGGGTCGCATAGAGTTGGACACGACTGAGCTGAACTGAACTGAGGGGCAATGTAGGGTTACTTCTTAACGGGTATGGGATTTCTTTTTGGAAGTGATGAAAATGTTTTGAAACTATATATAGGTGATGGTTGTACAACACTATGAACATACCAGATGACATTAAATTGGTCACCTTAAAATGGTTAGTTTTATTTTATGTAAATTTCACCTCAATTAGGAAAAAAATGGGGTAACTTGAAACCTAACTGAATTCCAGAATTTTTGACATGGACGGGCTTCTCAAGATCATCTACCCATTCTCCTGTCATGAAGAAACTGAAGTTCATTAGGACTCTCACTCAAATATTTACATGTAGCTTGTCCAAAACATAGACCAGAGTTTGAAATGTCTGAATTTCTAGTCCAGCCACTTTTTTAAAAGTGGGACTTGCTGCTTTATTATCTTTTATCAGGTTAAATATTTTAGGTGAAATACTACTCCACTTGTTACTTACGCATTAAAATAACAACAAAGAAACATAGCTTCATAGCAGGTGTTTGTTTTAGTAATTTCCCAAAAAGCAGACCAGAGCTTGAGTTAAAAGAGGGTTATTTTCTGCAGTACCTAAAAGAAGGCACCCTGTATTTTAATGCTAGTCCACAGTTGCCTGGTTTGTGAACCCTATGGTTCTATCACTATTATGATTCATTTTTAAAAATTCAAAACTATTAAATTTTTGTTAGCTTTTTACCACTGACAATTTTAATTTTTCCAACACAGAAGAATATTCACGGTATAAAAACTAAATGTTCCTGCCTACCTTATGGTGGCCAAAGGCTCTGTTTACAGCCATTATCCTCAGAGGCACCTAGGGAGAAATACTGAGTGGGACTAAAGGGTATAGACAGAGCAGCAACTGCTAACACAACATAACTTATGTCCTTTAAAACTGAGTTTTATACTCATATGTAGGTAGGTAACTAGCCTTGATTTAGTGCTTACCTCAGAAAATAGTTATATGTTCTTATTTCAGGGGAAGACACCAGAAAATACAGAGTTTACCCTTGATCAGTGTGGGAATGTAATGGTGCCATCATCCCATGTAGTCAAAAACCCCCATCAGTTCAGTTCAGTTGCTCAGTCGTGTCCAACTCTTGGCAACCCCATGAATCACAGCACGCCAGGCTTCCCTGTCCATCACCAACTCCCGGAGTTGGACGTGGACCCAAACCCACGTCCATCGAGTCGGTGATGCCATCCAACCATCTCATCCTCTGGCATCCCTGTCTCCTCCTGCCCTCAATCTTTCCCAGCATCAGGGTCTTTTCAAAAGAGTCAGCTCTTTGCATCAGGTGGCCAAAATATTGGAGTTTCAGCTTCAACATCAGTCCTTCCAATGAACATCCAGGACTGATCTCTTTTAGGATGGACTGGTTGGATCTCCTTGCAGTCCAAGGGACACTCGAGTCTTCTCCAACACCACAGTTCAAAAGCATCAATTCTTCAGCGCTCAGCCTTCTTCACAGTCCAACTCTCACATCCATACATGACCACAGGAAAAACCATAGCCTTGACTAGACGGACCTTTGTTGGCAAAGTCATGTCTCTGCTTTTGAATATGCTATCTAGGTTGGTCATAACTTTCCTTCTAAGGAGTAAGCGTCTTTTAATTTCATGGCTGCAGTCACCATCTGTAGTGATTTTGGAGCCCAGAAAAATAAAGTCTGACACTGTTTCCACTGTTTCCCCATCTATTTTCCAAGAAGTAATGGGACCGGATGCCATGATCTTCGTTTTCTGAATGTTGAGCTTTAAGCCAACTTTTTCACTCTCCACTTTCACTTTCATCAAGAGGCTTTTGAGTTCCTCTTCACTTTCTGCCATAAGGGTGGTGTCATCTGCATATCTGAGGTTATTGATATTTCTCCCAGCAATCTTGATTCCAGCTTGTGTTTCTTCCAGTAATAAAAAGTACTTTTAACCTTAACTTTACAATCAGGTTAGGTAAGACAAATATAAATTGCTTAAATTATTAAGTAAAATAAATAGTCTTGGTTATTTATTTTATAGTATATATTATGGAGGTTCAAAGAAGAAAGAGTATATCTGTTGGTAGGAATGCAGTATGACTTTGTGGGATGAATGTTCAATTTAAAATGGACCTTGATGGAGGGGTAAAAGTCCAACAGGTAGAGGGGGTGGATATTTTAAACAAACAAAACCATAATGACTAAGAAGATTTATTTTGGGGGAAGCAATTCATTCTATATGAGTGAAGGAAGGACATACCTTGTAGAGTAGTAAAGGTTACAGCTGATATACTCTGCAAGTTGGAATATTATTGTGGAGAGCTTTGAATGCTGGGGTGTGAGACATTTGGATTTAATTTGCTAGTAAAAGAAGACTGATTGGGGTGATTAATCTGTCAGCAGGATATAGGATGATTAAATCAAGGAGAGATAGGAGGCAAGGAGCTTTTGGAAAGGGAATGATGGATTTTGTTTTATGTATTTGTATTTCAAAGGAAATACCGAGCTCTATATTCAAGTTTAAAAGCATATTTTTGAGCAGCATTATAACTAAGAGCTATAAAATAGAACTCAATATTAATAGAAAAACAAAACTTTGTAACGCTCTTGATATTACTGCAGAAATAATATTAATAAAATGTTAATATGTGTGGAGTGCATGCTTCAAGCCAGGCATTATATGAAGCATTCATTTAATTTTCACAACAACCTTAATAGGCATTAGTATTCCCATTTTATAGATAAAAACCTAGGGAAGTTACATAGCTCAGGTTACATAAGAAGTACTAAGACTGTTTTTAAATTAAGTATCAGTTCAGTTCAGTTCAATCGCTCAGTCATGTCCGACTCTTTGCAGCCCCATGAATCGCAGCATGCCAGGCCTCCCTGTCCATCACCAACTCCCAGAGTTCACTCAGACTCACGTCCATCGAGTCAATGATGCCATCCAGCCATCTCATCCTCTGTCGTCCCCTTCTCCTCCTGCCCCCAATCCCTCCCAGCATCAGAGTCTTTTCCAATGAGTCAACTCTTTGCATGGGGTGGCCAGAGTATTGGAGTTTCAGCTTCAGCCTCAGTCCTTCCAATGAACACACAGGACTGATCTCCTTTAAGATGGAGTGGTAGGATCTCCTTGCAGTCCAAGGGACACTCGAGTCTTCTCCAACACCAGAGTTCAAAAGCATCAATTCTTCGGTGCTCAGCTTTCTTCACAGTCCAACACTCACATCCATACAAGGCCACTGAAAAACCATAGCCTTGACTAGATGGACCCTTGTTGGCAAAGTCATGTCTCTGCTTTTTAATATGCTATCTAGGTTGGTCATGACTTTCCTTCCAAGGAGTAAGCGTCTTTTGATTTCATGGCTGCAGTCACCATCTGCAGTGATTTTGGAGCCCAGAAAAATAAAGTCTGACACTGTTTCCCGTTTCCCCATCTATTTGCCATGAAGTGATGGGACCAGATGCCATGATCTTCATTTTCTGAATGTTGAGCTTTAAGCCAACTTTTTCACTGTCCTCTTTCACTTTCGTCAAAAGGCTCTTTAGTTCTTCTTCATTTTCTGCCATAAGGGTGGTATCATCTGCATATCTGAAGTTATTGATATTTCTCCCGGCAGTCTTGATTCCAGCTTGTGCTTCTTCCAGTCTAGCGTTTCTCATGATGTACTCTGCATATAAGTTAAATAAACAGGGTGACGATATACAGCCTTGACGTACTCCTTTTCCTATTTGGAACCAGTCTATTGTTCCATGTCCAGTTCTAACTGTTGCTTCCTGACCTGCATACAGGTTTCTCAAGAAGCAGGTCAGGTGGTCTGGTATGCCCATCTCTTTCAGAATTTTCCTCAGTTTATTGTGATCCACACAGTCAAAGGCTTTGGCATAGTCAATAAAGGAGAAATAGATGTTTTTCTGGAACTCTCTTGCTTTTTCCATGATCCAGCGGATGTTGGCAGTTTGATCTCTCATTCCTCTGCCTTTTCTAAAACCAGCTTGAACATCTGGAAGTTCACGGTTCACGTACTGTAGAAGCCTGGCTTGGAGCATTTTGAGCATTACTTTGCTAGAGTGTGAGATGAGTGCAATTGTGCTGTATTTTGAGCATTCTTTGGCATTGCCTTTCTTTGGGATTGGAATGAAAACTGACCTTTTCCAGTCCTGTGGCCACTGCCGAGTTTTCCAAATTTGCTGGCATATTGAGTGCAGCACTTTCACAACATCATCTTTCAGGATTTGAAATAGCTCAACTGGAATTCCATCACCTCCACTAGCTTTGTTTGTAGTGATGCTTTCTAAGGCCCACTTGACTTCACATTCCAGGATGTCTGACTCTAGGTGAGTGATCACAGCATCATGATTATCTTGGTCATGAAGATCTTTTTTGTACAGTTCTGTGTATTCTTGCCACCTCTTCTTAATATCTTCTGCTTCTGTTAAGTTCATACCATTTCTGTCCTTTATTGAGCCCATATTTGCATGAAGTGTTCCCTTGGTATCTCTAGTTTTCTTAAGAGATCTCTAGTCTTTCCCATTCTGTTGTTTTCCTCTATTTATTTGCATGATAGCTGAGGAAGGCTTTCTTATCTCTCCTTGCTATTCTTTGGAACTCTGCATTCGGATGTTTATATCTTTCCTTTTCTCTTTGCTTTTTGCTTCTCTTCTTTTCACAACTATTTGTAAGCCCTCCCCAGACAGCCATTTTGCTTTTTTGCATTTATTTTCCATAGGGATGGTCTTGATCCCTGTCTCCTGTACAATGTCATGAACCTTTGTCCCTAGTTCATCAGGCACTCTGTCTATCACATTAGTCCCTTAAATCTGTTTCTCGCTTCCACTGTATAATCATAAGGGATTTGATTTAAGTCATACCTGAATACTAGTTCATTTAACCTCTGGCTCTGAGCATTGAGTGAATCCATCTCAGATTTTGACAAATTATTATTATTTTTCTTAAGTATGTCTTCTTTTTTGTTAGTTTATTTTTCCCTATCATTCCTGATCTCTCCTAATTCTTCTTCACTCTATGGATACTCCAATGTGTTTGATATGTGTCTTGCATGCTTGAAAAATGAATCATCATGTTTTACGTGTGTGCACGTGTGTGTTTATTGTACACAATATATAAAAGGATGAACTATACACAATCTGATGCATATGTTTCTAGTATATTACTTTATATCTTTGTATAATAGTATGTATTCACCATATTTTCTGTGTCTTTTTCCCTAGAAAGGGACTTTCAGAATGCTTCACATTTCCTTTTACTTTCAGCAAAGCTGTGTTAAATATCCTTGCATGTATCTCCCTGAAATCCATGTTCTTTCTACTATTGCTTCCTCCTATTACATGCTTTTGGAGGTGTTTATTTCGTATGGAAGAAAACCTGACATCTTTTCACCTGTTCATGTTTTTTTAATCCTGAAAAAGATTAATGTATTTGTGGGATGAGTGATTTTATTTATGCTTCCCAAAGGAGCCAAAAGGCGGGAAGAACTAGGTGAATTATCCTGTTCCATTGTTGGGTTACATTTAGTCAATGGTAAAATAAGCGTTACAGCATCACTAGTATATTTTTTCTGACTTTCTTCTTTTAGTGATTCTTTTCCTGTTGTTGCTATAAGTAGTGCATATCATAGCATTGTAATTGTAAACAATTTATACATTATCCTAATGTTGGTCGAAGTCAGTATTTTTCTTACAATCATATAGCAACTATGCTTTGTAATAATTCATACTTGATCCTACAAGGAAATACATTTTATACTCCAAGAGGTTTGCAGAACACATAGGACCCATTAAAAGGAAGAAAACACGCTGTATGATTTTTGTATTTTTTTTTTTTTGGCTTCTTATTTATTCATTCTCTCAACTAGTCTTGACTAGTGTTACTATGGCACTTTCGTTATGGTGTGGAAAACAGACTAATTATGTTCTTTAAAACAGACAACAGTCGTACATCTTGAGATACAGCATCTGGTACTCTCAGCCATCCCTCATCAGTGCTAGTCTGCATTTGGTAGGGCTTCTAGTTGTCCAAATATTTTTATGTTATGGTATATTCTTATTTTTTAAAATATTTATTTATTTATTTTTGGCTGCGCTGGGTCTTCATTGGTACGTGAAGACGTTCATTGCGTTGAGGGGGAGCTATTCTAGTTGCTGTGAGCAGGCTTGTTACTGCAGTGGCTTTTCTTGGTGTGGAGCACAGGCCTGGGGCGGGGGCCCGGCGGGGGCAGGTGCAGTTTCAGTAGCTGTGGCTTCTGACTGCGCAGGTTCAGTCATTGTGGCTCAGGGGCTTAGCTCTTCCATGGCTTGTGGATCTTCCTGGACCAGAAATCAAACCTTTGTCCCCTGCATTGTCAGGCAGATTGTTAACCACTGGACCACCAGGGAGGTCCCTCTTTTAAAGAGAATGATCAAACCACTTCACCAAAATTTCAAAAATAAAAACATGAAAAGCACCCATAATTTTTCTACTGAAATTTGACCATATCTGCTTTTGGAGTATTCCCTAGTAGATTCTTTTCCTATTGATATAATATAGTTTATAACCATATTTTGCATATACTGCTTGTATAGCTTCTGTTTCATTTAACACTTGTGTGGCATAAACATTTTCCACTTTGCCGCTTTGCTTCATAATTTCCCTTTTAATATCTTCAAAGTATTCTCTAGAATAGCATTATCTAGTGGAAATACAATAAAACCCACATAATTTAAAATTTTCTAGTAGAGACCTTGAAAATGTAAAAAGAAACAAGTAAATTAATGTTAACAATATATTTAACTTCAAATATCTAAAATAATTATCATTTCAACACATATTCATATAAAATTATTAATTATATTTTTAATCTTTTTTTCTTTGAAATTGGTATCTGTTTTACATTTGTAACACAGCACAGTCACTAAATTGTCAATGGTCAAAATGAAATGTAACCGTACCAAAACAATAAAAATGTGTTTAATAGAAGAATATTTTTCCTTCCTTCCATTTTGAAATTTCAAAAAAATTAAATCAGAAATTCAGTTCCACAGTCACACTAACCACATTTCATATGCTCATTATCGACATGTGGCTTCTTATATTTAAATTAAAATTAAATAAAATTTGAAATTCAATTCTTCAGTTGCACTAGCCACATTTTAAGTGATCCATAGCCAAATTTAGAATGGGTGTATATGCCAATTCTTACTTGACTACTTATTCCTCTATTACTGAATATTTATGTTTAAGTCACATGTATAGTATACTGATGTGTTCCTAAATGAATATTTTCCATATTTTGAATTATTTACTTGAGGTAGACTCTTAGAATTATTGCATCAAAGAATATGAATTTTATATTTCGTAATATTTTCAGTTTATTTTCTTGGAAAAGTGTCAGTTGCACTCCCATCAGCAGGAATAATATAGTGATTTTTAGCAACCTTTCCTCATCATTAAGTTACTACAATGATTTTATATTCTATGTATTTTGTTGATTGAACTATAGTTGATTTACAATATTACATTAGTTTCAGATGTACAACATACTGATTCTATTTTTTAATAGATTTATATTTCATTTAAATTATTAGAAAATGATGGCTCATTTTCCTGTCATGTACAGTGCATATATTTACAGCCTATTTATTTTATACGTAATAGGTTATATCTCTTAATCCCATATTGCCATCTTGCCCTGCCCCACTTCTGGTAACCACAGTTGTCTTTTTATATCTATGATTATTACATTCATATGTGATAATAAAAAGTATCTGTCTTTCTCTGTCTGACCTATTTCATGAAGTATAATACACTCTAGGTCTGTCCACATGGTTGCAAGTGGCAGAATTTCATTCCTGTTTATGGCTGAGTAATCTTTATCCATTCATCTTTTGATGGACATTTAGTTGCTTTTAGCTGCTTTGAACTTTGGAGTGTTTTTATTGTTTTGAATTAGTGTTTTTGGTTTCTTTGAATATATATTTAGCACTGGAATGGCAGGATCATATGGTAGTTCTATTTTTAATTTTTTGAGGAACCTCTATACTGTTTTATGTAGTGCCAGTACTAATTTCCATTCCCACCAACAATGTTCAATTGTTCTTTTACTCCATATTTTTGCAAATATCTATTATTTATAGACCTTTTGATGACAGCCCTTTTGACAGATGTGACATGATATCTCACTGTGGCTCTGATTTGCATTTCTCTAATGATTAAGAATCTTTTCATGTGCCTATTGGTCATCTGTATATCTTCTTTAGAAATGTCTACTCAGATCTTCTGCCCATTTTTAAAATTGGATTGCTTATATTTTTGATATTGAGGTATATAGGCTATTTATATAGCATTTCAGATATTAACCCTTTATTGGTCAATTATTTACAAACTTCTCTCATTCCGTAGATTGTGTTTTTATTTTGTTGATGGTTTCCTTTGCAGTACAAAAGATTTTAAGTTTAATTAAATTCCATTTGTTTAGTTTTGCTTTTATTTCCTTTGCTTTAGGAGACAGATTCCCCCCAAATTGCAATAATATCTGTCAAAGAGTATTTCACCTCTGTTGTTCTCTAGGAGTTTTATGGCATCCAGTCTTACATTTAGGTTTTAGGTCTTTAATACATTCCTAGTTTATTTTTGTATATGATGTTTGAGTATGTACTAATTTCTTTCTTCTACACGTAGCTGTCCAGTTTTGTCAGCACCAGTCATTGAAAAGACTGTCTTTTCTCCGTTGTTTATCCTTGCCTCCTTTCTCATAGATTAATTAAACGTAATGCATGAGTTTCTTTTGGGCCCTCTATTCCTTTCTGTTGATCTATGTTTCTCTTTCTGTGCCAGTACTATACAGTTTTGATGACTGTAGCTTTGTCGTATAGTCTGAAGTCGGGGAACAAGATTCTTCCAGCTCTCTTCTTCTTTCTCAAGATTGCTTTGCCAATTTGGGATCTTTTATAATTCCGTATAAATTTTAGGATTATTTGTTCTTGCTCTGTAGAAGATGCTTTGAGTTGTCTGATGGAGATTACAATGAATCTATAGATTGGTTTTAGTGATATGGACATTTTAATCTTTTTAATTCTTCTATTCCATGAACATGGAATATCTTTCCTTTATTGTATGTGTATTATCTTTCATTTTCCTTCATCAGTGATTTATAGTTTTCAGAGTATAGCTCTTTCACCTCCTTGGTTAAGTTTAGTTGTGGGTATATTATTTTTGATGTGATTTTAAATGAGCAGTTTATTTTCTTTTAGTATTTTAAACACTTCAGTTCCTTACACTCCCCCATATTTAAGCTACCCTGAGAAATCCTCAGAGTGGCTGACTGACAAATCTGCATACTTGGGATTTCCAAATTTTATATCTGCCTCTGATTAAAAAAAAAAGGTTCTTTGGCTCTGCCTTGGGCCTTCCCCATTCCTTTTCCTCCTGCCTTTTTGTTCTGCTTCAGTTTTCATTTTAATGGATAAAATTGTCTCACTTCACCCTCAGTTCTGATTAATATTAGCCAGTCTCTAAGAGTTAGGATCTGCTTTGCTTTTCATTGTTCTTATGGCCAAAGAGTAGCAGGGCTAACTGTTGTGCTGACTGAAATTCCTAATTAGGATATTACAAGAGTTTTGTTGATTCTATAGAGTGTTTTTCTAAACTATAGCTCTCTAAATTATTGGTCTGTTTTTATTACAGACCTGTTACTTGAAAAAAAAATTTATACTGGCACTGTTTTTATTTTTGGTGATACTATACTCTGAAACATGTGGCTTAGCAATGGATATAAATCAAGAAAGAAAAATTATGGTTGGCATCAGTTTTAGGTCTTTGCACTCTAACAGAGCACAAATCCATAATTGCTCAAATACTAAATATTTACTTAAAGAGAAACAAGAAACAATTCAAAAAATGGAATTAATTTAAATTGTGAATTTGCCTCAATTAAAAACTGACCTTTTTTTGTATATTCTTTGTAAAATTGACAAAATGGAAATTCTGCTGTCCACATCACATGCTCTTATGTTGCATTTTAAAGTTAACACATACACAACATACACACATTTGGAATGAGGCCAAATTTAAACTCCAGGGGCATACTGTTCTGTACCTTAAATTACAATCAGATGTATTTTAGCACAGATCAAATTTTCAGTCTGAAGTTGGTGAGAAGCCTAATTATTTGACCAGGTTACTATTTATGTAGACCATTCTATGGCTGTCTGTGGTTAATCCACAGCTGGCAGAGTGCTAACTCTGGGAGGTTTTTATTTCATGCTGAAACAGTTTGGGGAGAATTAGGAGGAGGGGAGAGTTTTAAACTCTCCTCATTAAATGAAAGACTAAAGAGCAAATACATCCATATTACTATGGAGACAAGATGCAATATACACTGCTCATCTTAATTCTCCAAGTGACAAAAATAGCAAAGCAGCTTGAATGCTCATAGTTTGCAAGTGACATGGTATTTGGTTAAAAAATGAAGATGAAAAGATTAAATGATATTACCTAATAATAAATGATGTTACCTTTCTAAAGAGTTGAATATTGGTAAAGAATTAATGGATTAGAATTTTAAATGATGAGAAAATTTTATGTTATTTTGATTGGAGAACATATTTCTTATAATTTTATTAGCAATACTTTAGTAAGAGATAATTATAAAGTTCTTTCTAAATACTTCAAGATTTTTAAGGGAGAGATACCCTTCAAAAATATACCCCAGTACACATGACTTCTGCCAGAAAGTTGATTTTTTAATGTTCAAAATCTTATTTTCTCTTTAAACTTTTTGAGTTTGCAAGAGGGATGTCGTTAGTCTCTCATTATAAGTGAGCATTTCAATAGCTCTTTTGTAACTTAAGGTAACTCTTCTTCTCTAATGAAATGGCACATATTAAGCATACACTACTCATATGATAAACTTTTCTCTGATCAAATGCTATAGTTTCCTGCTTTGCATTTTATAATTGCATTTTTAAGGTTTACATTGTAGAGGCTGTGCTTCCCTTGTGGCTCAGATGGTAAAAAAATATCTGCCAGCAATAAGGGAGACCTGGGTTCAATCCCTGGGTTGCGAAGATCTGCTATTGAAGGGAACATCTACCCATTCCAGTAGTCTGGCCTGGAGAATTCCAGGACTGTATAGTCTGTGGAGTTGCAAATAGTCAGACATGACTGAGCAACTCTCACTTTCACTTTCACTTGTAGAGGCTTTTGTATTATGTATGTTGTTGGTGTTGTTAAGTTGCTCAGTCATGTCCAATTCTTTGTGACCCCCGTGGGCTGCAGCATGCCAGGCTCCCCTGTCCTTCACTGTCTTGTGGAGTTTGCTTAGATTAATGTCCACTGAGTTGTTAATGCTGCGTAACCATTTCATCCTCTGCCAATCCTTTCTCCTTTTGCCTTCAATCTTTCCCAGCATCAGGGTCTTTTCCAGTGAATCAGCTCTTCACGTAAGGTGGCCAAAGTATTCAAGCTTCAGCTTCAACATTAGTCCTTCCAATGAATATTCAAAATTAATTACCTTTAGGATTGACTGATTTGATCTCCTTGCATTTTATGGGACTCTCACGAGTCTTCTCCAGCACCACAATTTGAAAGCATCAATTCTTTGGCGCTCAGCCTTGTCTGTGGTCCAATTCTCAGATCTATTCATGAGTACTGAAAAAACCATAGCTTGAACTATACAGACTTTTGTTGACAAAGTGATGTCTCTTGTTTTTAATATGCTGTCCAGGTTTGTCATAACTTTCCTTCCAAGGAGCGTCTTTTAATTTCAAGGCTGCAGTCACCGTCCACAGTGATTTTGGAGCCCAGGGCAAAAAATCTGTTACTTGCTATGAAATGATGGGGCCAGATGCCATGATCTAAGTTTTTTGAATGTTGAGTTTTAAGCCAACTTTTTCACTCTCCTCTTTCACCCTCATCAAGAGGCTTTTTAATTTCCTCTTCACTTTTCTGCCATCAGAGTGATAGCATCTGCATATGTGAGGTTGTTGGTATTTCTCCTGGCAGTCTTGATTCCAGCTTGTGATTCATCTGTATTTTGTATAGATTTACTTGTATTCTCACTGAGAATGATTCTGTGGAGATAGCATTTCTAATTTCTCCTTTTTTTCTTTACCCAGGGTTTTTTCCTCACAGTTTCTCCAGAGTCGGTTTTAAAAGTGGCTCACCATGCTTCTGAAAACAACAGAATTTTCACTTTGAATCTGTCTGCACCATTTATTAGTCAGTTCTACAAGGAATCATTGATGAAAGTTATGCCTTTTGTTGACATACTTTTTGGAAACGAGATGGTGAGTAATTTTTTTAGATAAAAGTACCTTGCTTTTGGTTTCTGTTTGTGTATGTGTTTAGAAATACATAAATAAAAACTTAAATAACTGCATAAGTACACTTGAGAATTACACAGTAAAATGGCCTCAGTTTGGTCCAATATAGTTCATTATTTTCAGTATTTCCTTTAGAATATACTAATTCCTTACATAATAAACAATTAGTCTTTTAAAAAATTTGGTTGTTCAGGTTGATAATTTACACATGGTAACATTCACTCCTATGAGCTCCTATAACATTTCTGTGAGCTCTTGCAAATGTATACCTGTTATGTGACTTGTAAGCATAAGAAAGATAAAAAACATTTTCATCATCTTTGTCGGTCAAGCCTTCCCCTAATCCTTAGCCCTTAACATAAACTGTTTTCTGAACTGTAAAATAATGTTTTTGTTTGAAATTTTCATGGATTAAGATACGTGATATCTAGTTAAAATAAATGTTTTATGAAGTTAAGTACATTTTCAAGGTCTTGAGTCAGTTTAATAAATTATGACTATATGGTTGTATATTGTAATTTGTAGTTAAATGTGTTTAATCGAGATTATAATTTCTTTCATTCAAACTTTAGTGAAAAACAAAATTTTTTTCTTATTTAATATTCATACCTTCTGTCTTACCTGTAGACTATAAAAATCCATAAATACTTGTGGACTATAAAAATCCTTGAAATAGAAAAAAAGGAGACGTTTGCTATATCTTCCTTTTATGAATGTGTGAAGTTGTGTGAATTACCTCAGAAGTCCATTCTGATTCAGATTCTATGATTCTAACTTAGTTTGATTATATTCACCAATTTTATATCTAAATAAAATAACTATATTGTCTGCCTAGAATAACATAAAATTTGACCTGGAAGTAACTTGTGGGTTATTGGTGTGGAAATCATATGGTGTGGATATCTTCTAAGGGCCCTTAACCAATTGAAGGACATGCTACATTCTTAACGACCAACAAACTGACATAATGGGAAAAAATAGTGGTAAAAACCTTGATCTCCTAGGTATCTGCTAGAGGTCTCATTTGACTGAAATCTATGTTTCAGATTTTCCGTATTGTCAATGTTATTTTCTAGGTACAGGAAGCTCTTAAGAAAAGTGCTATTCTAGACTCTTTAAATAATGTTAACGAGTTGGTCATTAGTATAGCAGTCTGAGAGTGCTTGGGAGAAGTTGATACTTGAATCCAGAGTCCTTTATAGTCAGAAACAGTAGAATGGCAATACTTAGACTTTAAGAAGACAAACTTTAAAACTTTTAAAAAAGATAAATGTCATTCTAAAGAATGAGGTTTGGAAAGTAAAACTTGAGAGGGTTGAATACCAGCAAAAATTCAGTTATGACTTTAAAATCTCAAATGACCTTAATTAAAAGGAAAATAAAGAAGAGCCTTAACAAGAATAAAAAGCTTGGAGAACATACAGAAAGCTGTTTAATAAGAGCTCACATTTGTAAAACATATGTAAAAATGATGGAACGCATTTACAGAATGAAGGAGCAGTGCTGAAAGTTTGGCTGAGATATAGGAGAATAGAAAAGAATAGAGGCCTAAGAATGATTAGTTTTGCAGAAAATGCTGATAATATAAAAATGTTCTTTATTGTTTAAAAAAACTTCAAAAGTGCAATCAACAAAAAAAGTAATTGGACTTCATTAAAATTAAAAACCTTTTTGCATCAAAGGACACTATCAAGAAAGTGAAAGACAACACATGGATGGAAGAAAATAAATACATCTGATAAGGGATTAATGTATATCTCAACAACTCAAATATATCTCGACACAGGAAACAATCCAGTTTAAAAATGATCAAAGGACTTAAACATTTCTTCATAGAAGACATACAGACTGGCAATAAGCACACATGAAAAGATGCTCACCATCAATGATCACTAGAGAAATGCATATGAAACCAAAATGAGATACTACTTGGTACCCTTTTGGATGCCTATTGTCAAAAAATGGAAAATAACAAGTATTGCCAAGAATGTTGAGAAATGGAAACCCTTGTGCATGGTTGCTGGGAATGTAAATGATGCAGCTGCTGTGAAAAGCAATTCGATGCTCCTCAAAAAGTTAAACAGGGAATTATTACCATTGTTGTTGTTTAGTCACTCAGTCATGTCCAATTCTTTGTGACCTCATGGACTACAGTATGCCAGGCTTCCCTGTCCTTCACCAGCTCCTGGAGTTTGCTCAGACTCATGTCCATTGAGTCGGTGATGCCATCCAACCATCTCAACCTCGGTCATCCCCTCCTCCTGCCTTCAATCTTTCCCAGCATCAGGGTCTTTTCCAATGACTTGGCTCTTTGCATCAAGTGGCCAAAGTATTGGAGCTTCAGCTTCAGCATCAGTCCTTCTAATGAATGTTCAGGGTTGATTTCCTTTAGGATTGACTGGTTTGATCTTCTTGCTGTCCAGGGGACTCTCAAAAATCTTCTCCAGCATCATAGTTCGAAGGCATCAGTTCTTCAGCGCTCAGCCTTTTTTATTATCCAGCTATCACATCCATACATGACTACTGAAAAAACCATATCTTTGACTAGATTGACCTTTGTAGGCGAAGTAGGCAAAGCACTGTCTCTGCTTTTAATATGCTGTCTAGGTTTGTCATTGCTTTTCTTCTGGCGAGCAAATGTCTTTTCATTACATGACTGCAGTCACCATCCACAGTGATTTTGGAGCCCAAAAAAGTAGCCTGTCACTGTTTGCATTGTTTCCCTATCTATTTGCCATGAAGTGATGGGACCAGATGCCATATTCTTTGTTTTTACTATTACCATATGATCCAACAATTCCACTTATAAGTATTAAAAAAAAAAAAAAAAACTCAAAGCAGGGATTCAAATGCTTTTACACCAGTGTTTATCAGCATTGTTCACAGTAGCCACAAGTTGGAAGCAAAGCAAATGTTTTTCAGTGGTTGAATAGATAAATGTGATATATTAAATACAGTGGAATATTATTCAGTCTTTAAAAGGAATGGATTTTGGTAAAATACAGAATAAATTAAATAAAATCTTTTACCTGATACATGATAAAATCTGAATGAACCTTGAAGACACTTATGTTAAGTGAAATTAGCCCTACCTGTACAAGCAGACACATATTGGATTTTCCTATAAGAATTCCTCTGAAATGAAGTATTTAAAATAGAAAAACTCAGAGAGAGATAGCAAAACAGTGGTTACCAGGCACTGAGGGGAAAAGGGAATTAGGAGTTATTATTTAATGAGTACAAAGCTTCTGTTTGGGATGACAGAAAACTTCTGGAAATGGATAGTAGAAATGATTGCAGAACATTGTGAATATAATGTCAGTTAATTTAACACTTAAAATTGTTAAAATGGTAAAAGTTTACTACCTTATGTACATTTTATCACAGTTTTAAAAATTGATTCTACAAATCAGTAAACTTTAAAGTTTGACTAGAACTTAGTATAGCTTATTAGGGAAATTATTTTTCCTTACCTAGAAGAGGAAGTAGTCAAATTACAAGCTACTACATGGCTCAAAAAGGGCTTCCCTGGTTGCTCAGTAGTAAAGAATCTGCCTGCAATGCAGGAGATGCAGGTTTGATTCCTGGGTTGGGACTGCTACTGCTAAGTCACTTCAGTCGTGTCCGACTCTGTGCGACCCCATAGATGGTAGCCCACCAGGCTTGCCCATCCCTGGGATTCTCCAGGCAAGAACACTGGAGTGGGCTGCCATTTCCTCCTCCAATGCATGAAAGTGAAAAGTGAAAGTGAAGTCTCTCAGTCGTGTCCGACTCTAGCGACCCCATGGACTGCAGCCTACCAGGCTCCTCCGTCCATGGGATTTTCTAGGCAAAAGTTCTGGAGTGGGGTGCCGTTGCCTTCTCCGCCTGGGTTGGGAAGATTCCCTGGAAAAGGAAATGGCAACCCACTCCAGTATTCTTGCCTGGAAAATCCTGAGCCTGGCAGGCTATAGTCCATGGGGTCGCAAAGGGCCAAACACAACAACCAAACAACACAACAACAGAACTCCAAATCATGTCAGGATGACTTTAACTTTTCTGATATGATTGTTATTCATATGAATTCATTTCACTAGATATGTAGTACTTGTATGACAGTCCAATAAGCAGTGATATACATATATAGTATATTTGAGATGATTTGTCATAATATGGATTATAGAATAATGAATATTGGATATAGGGCAATTTGATATATTTGATAATTATTGAACCAGTCTCAAAAAATTCTTCTGACAAATTAATACTGATATGCTTCACTATAAATGATTCAGGTAAACTTGTGTTTGTGGATAATGTAGATATAGAGAATGCAAATAATGGAACATGTTAATAAATTATCAAATAAATTAAATGTCAAAATGAGACTTCTGACAATTTTAATAGATTAGAAATACCAGTTAAGTGATGAAATTTAATAAGGATAAATAAAAATGATATCATATTTGATTATAAAAAATATGGTATTATAAGATTTATCTCTTTGATCTCATCTTTCTTTGTTTTCCTCAAATATTCTAGTAATAATAAACTATTTTCAGTTCTCTAGGGAAAAAAGGGGGCATTTAACTTATAAATTGCAATGAAGTGTGAAATATATTTCTCAGCGTATACATTCAGGATTGCTCTGTCCTTCCCCCCACCTCTTTATCCCTCAAACCTCTCCCCCAAATCTACTGTGTTTAATATAAATCCTCAAAATGCCAATACCTAGCCAAAACTAAATACACTTGGCCCTTATTTTCTACCTAGTGCCATTTTTTTCTTTCATAGGATGTGTGCCCTTTGATTAACCCAGCTTACCACTTGAAGAGGGTTCCCAGTTCATTGCAGAGGAGAACCCACGTAGAATTCAACAGTCTCTTTCAGTTGAGAAAATGGAGCTGCAAGTTTGGGAAGTCTAACAGCTAGCCAGCTAGTTTGCAGTTCACAGTACCTGAAGGGAAAGAGCTACATAGACAAAGAACACAGGAGATTTGCGGAGTCCCACCCAAGTCTTTGAGCTGAGTACTGATCAGCCATGAGGAAACTAATGAAGGCTGAGGGAAAAAACCAACACTTGAGAAGATCTTTGGGCATAATCTTCAGAGTGCACAGACAGCCTGTAACCATCCTTATTGTACTAGCTAGAATTGAGACTCTTATCATAATTCATGGGCTTCAGATAGAGTACTTAGAACATCTCTGGGGCAAAATTAGTCTAGAATGTGTCTTCTTTTGTCCCTTATAACAATATTATCCCAACATGCATATGGTCCCCTGTATTGGTATGAAGTTTCCTTCTATTCATATTCAGAATACTGAGGGCTTTTTTCTAGAATGGATGTTGGATTTTGACATTGCCACCCCACCCCAATTTTAGAAAACCCAATCCAATAATACAAAAAAAGGATACTTCATTGTGACCAGGAATATTCAGTTGATTTACTGATCAATATAGTTCAACTTAGTAAAAATAAAAAGCATTACCATCTTAGTAGATACATAAAAGAAGATGTCAAAATCCAACATCCATCCCTGATAAAAAGCCCTCATAGTACTTAGAAGGGACCTTCTTCAACCCAATATGAAACATTCACAAAAAATATACAGCTAACATCATACTTAAATGATTAAAAACTGAGTACTTTTCTCTAATATCAGGGACAAAGCAAGGATGTTCGCTCTCTCCACTTCTATTCAGCATTGTCATATATGTTTTAGCCAATGTTAACAACATATGAAAAATATCCAGATTAGAAAGAATGAAGAAAAATTATCTCTATTATTAAACATAATGGTTGTCTTTATAGAAATCCTATTAAATCTACAAAGATATTAGAAATAAAAATGAGTTCAGCAAGGTTGTGGGATATAAGATAAACACACAAATAGCACTTGTATTTTTATATAGTAACACCAAACACTCAGAAATTTTAAATCACTATTTTCATTACCAAAAAGATGTATAACATACTCTGGGATAAATTAAAAGATGTGCAACACTTGTGTACCAGTTACTACCAAATATTGTTCAGAAAAATTAAAGAGCTAAGTAAGTGGAGAGAGAAGGCCTGTTTGTGGATTTTAAGAGTCAATTGTGAAGATGTCAGTTCTCAAATTGGTCTATGGATTCAACATAATTTAATTTAAAATCCAACAGGTTTTTTTGTTTGTTTTGTAGATGTCAACAAGCTTATTCTAAAATTAATGTGGAAAAACATTGGACTGAATAGTCACACAGGATTGAAAAAAAGTCAGAGGACCTGCGCTACATGGCGTCAGGACTTAGAAAGCTGTCAATGCAGTGTGTCACCTGCCTAAAGATAGGCAGGTTCCTAGCACCCCTTATCGAAGAGATTATCTTCCCTCCATTGTATATTCTTGCCTCCTTTGTCAAAGACAAGGTGCCCATAGGTGTGTGGGTTTGGTCTGTCTTTCTGTTTTTGTTCCAGTACCATACTGTATTGACTGTAGCTTTGTAGTGTAGTCTGAAGTTAGGAAGGTTGATTCTTCTAGCTCCATTCTTTCTCAAGCTTGCTTTGGCTATTTGGGATCTTTTGTGTTTCCCTATGAATTGTAATTTTTTGTTCTAAATCTGTGAAAAATGCCATTGGTAATTTAATAGGGATTGCATTGAATCTGTAGATTCCTTTTGGTAGTATTATCATTTTCATAATATTGATTCTTCCAATCAATATTGGAAGAACATGGATACTTGGATACCTCTCCATTTGTTTATATCATCTTTGGTTTCTTTCATCAGTGTCTTACAGTTATCTGCATACAGCTCTTTTGTCTCTTTAGGCAGGTTTATTCCTAGGTATTTTATTCTTTTTTGTTGCAGTGGTAAATGGAATTGATTCCTTAATTTCTCCTGATTTTTTATTATTAGTCTATAGGAATGCAAGTGATTTCTGTGTATTGATTTTGTATCCCATGACTTTTCTGAACATTATCTTTAGGTTTTTCTATGTATAGTCATATCGTGTCATCTGCCAACAGAGTTTTACTTCTTCTTTCCCAGTCTGGGTTCCTTTTATTTATTTTTCTTCTCTGATTGTCTTGGCTAGAACTTCCAAAACTATGTTGAATAATAGTGGCAAGAGTGGACACTGTTCAGGATCACTGTCTTGTTCCTGATCTTAGAGGAAAAGCTTTTAGTGTTTCACCATTGAGAATAATGTTTGCTGTGGGTTTATCATACATTGCCTTTATTGTGTTGAGGTAACTCGCCCTCTGCCCATTTTTGAAGAGTTTTTAATCATAAATAGGTGCTGAATTTTGCTGAAAGCTTTTTCTGCATCTGTTAAGATTATCACATGGTTTTTATCTGGATAGCTATATGTGCAACAATGAAATTAGAACACTTCCTAACAGTGTACACGAAAATAAACTTGAAATGGATTAAAGACTTAAGTTTTAGACCAGAAACTATAAAACTCTTAGAGGAAAACATAGGCAGAACACCGTATGACATAAATCGCAGCAGGATCCTCTGTGACCCACCTCCTAGAATTATGGAAATAAAAACAAATAAACAAGTGGGACCTAATTAAATTTAAAAGCTTTTGCACAACAAAGGAAGCTATAAACAAGGTGAAAAGACAACCCTCAGAATGGGAGTAAATAATAGCAAATGAAACAACTGAGTAAAGATCCCCAAAATATACAAGCAGCTCATACAACTCAATACCAGAAAACAGACTACTCAATCAAAAAGTAGGCAGAACACTTAAACAGACATTTCTCCAGAGACATAGAGAAGGCTAATAAACACATGAAAAGATGCTCAACATTTCTTATGATTAGAGAAATGCAAATCAAAACTACAATTAGATACCACCTCACATCAGTCAGAATTTCCTTTATTAAAAAATCTACAGACAGTAAATGCTAGAGAGGATGTGGAAAAAAGGGAACCTTCTTAAACTGTTGGTGGGAAGTATATTGATATAGCCTCTGTGGATGACAATATGGAGATTCCTTAAAAAACTGGGAATAAAACTACCATATGATCTAACAGTCCCACTATGGGCATATACCCTGAGAAAATCATAACTGGAAAAACACACATGTATTTCAGTGTTCATTGCAGCACTGTTTACAATAGCTAGGTCATGGAAGCAACCTAGATATCCATCAACAAATGAATGGATAAGGAAACTGTGGTGTATGTGTATATATATATATATATATAGGAATATTATATGTGTGTGTGTGTGTGTGTGTATATAGGAATATTACCCAGCCATAGAAAGGAATGCATTTGAGTCAGTTCTAATGAGCTGGATGAACCTAGAGCCTATCATATAGAGTAAAGTAAGTCAGAAAGAGAAAAACAAATATCATTTATTAATGCATATATCTGGAATGCATAAGATGAGACTGATATGCATTTGAGTCAGTTCTAATGAGGTGGATGAACCTAGAGCCTATCATATAAAGTAAGTCAGAAAGAGAAAAACAAATATCGTTTATTAATGCATATATCTGGAATGCATAAGATGGTACTGACAAACCTATTTGCAGGGCAGCAGTGGAGCTACAGACATAGAGAACAGACTTCTGGACGCTAGAAGGGAAAGGAGAAGGTATGACAAATGGAGAGAGTAGCATGAAAACATACACACTACCACGTGTAATATAGTTCAGTTCAGTTCAGTCGCTCAGTTGTGTCTGACTCTTTCCAACCCCATGAATCGCAGTAATATAGTTAGCCAGTTGGAATTTGCTGTATGACTCTGGGAGCTCAAACTAGTGCTCTGTGACAATCTAGAAAGGTGGGCTGGGTGGGAAGTGGGAGATAGATTCTAGAGGGAGGTTCAGTTCAGTTCAGTTGTTCAGTCATGTCTGAGTCTTTGCGACCCCATCGACTGCAGCACACCAGGCTTCCCTGTCCATCACCAGCTCCTGGAGCTTGCTCAAACTCATGTCCATTGAGTTGCTGATGCCATCCAACCACCTCATCCTCTGTTGTCCGCTTCTCCTCCTGCCTTCAGTCTTCCCAGCATCAGGGTCTTTTCCTGTAAGTCAGTTCTTCCCATCAGGTGGCCAAAGTATTGGAGTTTGAGCTTCAGCATTAGTCCTTCAATGAATATTCAGGACTGATTTCCTTTAGGATGGACTGGTTTGATCTCCTTGCAGTCCAAGGGACTTTCAAGCATCTTCTCCAACACCACAGTTCAGAAGCATCAGTCCCTCAGCACTCAACTTTCTTTTTAGTCCAACTCTCACATCCATCCATGACTACTGGAAAAACCATAGCTCTGACTAGATGGACCTTTATTGGCAAAGTAATATCTCTGCTTTTTAATATGCTGTCTAGGTTGGTCATAGCTTTTCTTCCAAGGAGTAAGCATCTTTTAATTTCAGTCATCATCTGCAGTGATTTTGGAACCCAAGCTAATAAAGTCTATCACTGTTTCCATTGTTTCCCCATCTATTTGCCATGAAGTGATAGAACTGGATGCCATGATCTTAGTTTTTTGAATGTTGAGTTTTAGCTTTTTCACTCTCCTCTTTCACTTTCATCAAGAGGGAGGGAACATATGTATATCTATAGCTGATTCATATTGATGTATGACAGAAAGCAAAGCAATATTGTAAAGTAATTATCCTTCAATTAAAAATAATTTTAAAAGAAACTGTATCAAAATAAATACTCCTTGATAAAAATGCTAAAATAGAATAAAGATAGGCAGATAGATCCATTAGACCAACAATTGATTTTTTTTTCAAAATTTCAGAAGCCATTCTGTAGAGAACAGTCTTTTTAACAAATTATACTATACCACTTGAATATCCATACCCAAAAAAGTAAGCTTCAAGCCATACAAAATACAACTGAATACAGCATACAGTAGCTATTCAAGTGTTCAACATTAAAAAGTTTGACCATGCCAAATATTTGCACGAGCTAGTTGAACTGTCAGATACTGCTGATGAAAATGTAAAGCGGTACAACTCCTTTGAAAAAATGGTGTCTTATAAAGTTAGATATATACCCACCATTTGACCTAGCTGTATTATTCCTTGGTATACACCCAGGAGAAGTGAAAATATATATGCATACAGACACATACACAAATGCTTATAGGAATTTTTATTATATTCAGTCTGGAAGCAACATAGTGTTCATTAACTGGTGACTAGATAAATTGTGATATATCTATGCAGTAGAATACTACTCTATAAAAGAAATGTATTTATACATACACCAACACAGATGAATATACATACACCAACACAATCTGAATATTTATGCTGAGTGAAAGATGAGCTGCCAGACAAAAACTACATTCTGTATGATTCCATTTAAATTCTAGAAAATTCAAAATTTGTAGATTCATGGTTGCTTGGGAAGGAGTTATGCTGTGAGGCAGTGATCACAAATGGACGTGATGAATTTATTCCTTATCTTGATTGTGGTTGTGGTTTCAGGACTTCACGCTTGTGTCAAAACATTAGATACTTTAATTTGTGCAGATAATTATATTTGAATTATATCTTATACAGCTGTTTTGAAAATATATGTACTGTGTGATTCTGTTTACATAAGTTTAAAAATGGAGAAAATTAACCTTGAGTTATTCAAATAAAAAGCTCTAAAGAATCAGTGTTAAAATGAAGACATGAAATAGGTGAAGGAAGTTGAGGTATCTCCCCTAAAAAATGAATTGCCAATTTTTTGTTTGGTTCACCACATACCAAATTTCTTTTATTTCTATGAAAGATCCCTTGTATTTCAAGGGCAGTATCAAGTCAGAGGAGGAGTATTTTGATAGTCCTGACTTTTAATTTTGACAGATTATTTTAAATTATCATACTTTATCATTAAATAATACTTTAAAATTACATTGGGCATCCACAATAATCATCATTTAATTTGCACATCAGTACTGTGGCTGGTTTTCTAATGCACGGGAAGTTTTGGCTTGATTCATAGTAAGTACCATTGACCTCTGAAAAACACAAAGGTTAGGGGTGCCAACTGTAAAGGCAATAAAAATTCTGCTTATAGTTTATGGTTGGCTCCCCACCCAAGGTTCCAAGCAAAGGCAGATCGAGTAGTGGTCCAGTATTTACTACTGAAAAGAATCTGCCCCTGTATGGAACCCTCCACAGTTCAAACAGTCTTGTTCAAGGGTCAACTGTACTGAGGTTTTGTTATGTACTGTTGAAGGTGTCCTTTGGAGTACTACTATTCTGCCTCTCAAGTTTCACTTAACTTTCTTGAAAAACATGCACCCTCTGTTCCATTGTTAAAACATCATAAGTAGTACCAAGTGAATAAGGAAAAAATGTTAAGCTATTTAGACTATTTTCTGATCGACCAGCTTTTTTTTCCTACAAATTTTTTTTTTTCTGATCGAGAGTCAATTTATTTGTTCCTAAGCCTTTTTACTGCAATTATTTGATTGACTGACTTGAATAATTTTATTTTTATGCAGTTATAAAATACAGTTCAGTTCAGTTCAGTTCAGTTGCTCAGTCGTGTCTGACTCTTTGCGACCTCATGAATTGCAGCACGCCAGGCCTCCCTGTCCATTACCAACTCCCAGAGTCTACTCAAACTCATGTCCATCGAGTCGGTGATGCCATCCAGCCATCTCATCCTCTGTCGTCCCCTTCCCCTCCTGCCCCCAATCCCTCCCAGCATCAGGGTCTTTTCCAATGAGTCAGCTCTTCGCATGAGCTGGCCAAAGTATTGGAGTTTCAGCCTCAGCATCAGTCCTTCCAATGAACACCCCGGGCTGACCTCCTTTAGGATGGACTAGTTGGATCTCCTTGCAGTCCAAGGGACTCTCAAGAGTCTTCTCTAACACCACAGTTCAAAAGCATCAATTCTTTGGTGCTCAGCTTTCTTTATAGTCCAACTCTCACATCAGTACGTGACTACTGGAAAAACCATAGCCTTGACTAGACGGACCTTTGTATGCAAAGTAATGTCTCTGCTTTTTAATATGCTATCTAGGTTGGTCATAACTTTCCTTCCAAAGAATAAACGTCTTTTAATTTCATGGCTGCAATCACCATCTGCAGTGATTTTGGAGCCCAAAAAATAAAGTCAGCCACTGTGCTTCCTCCAGCCCCACATTTCTCGTGATGTAGTCTCCATATAAGTTAAATATTATTGAGCCCGTCTTTGAATGGAATGTTCCCTTGGTATCTCTCATTTTCTTAAAGAGATCTCTAGTCTTTCCTATTCTATTGTTTTCATTGATCGCTGAGGAGGGCTTTCTTATCTCTCCTTGCTATTCTTTGGAACTCTACATTCAAATGGGTGTATCTTTCCTTTTCTCCTTTGCTTTTCGCTTCTCTTCTTCTCACAGCTATTTGTAAGGCATCCTCAGAAAGCCATGTTGCTTTTCCTTGGGGATGGTCTTGATTCCTGTCTCCTATACAGTGTCACGAACCTCCGTCCATAGTTCATCAGGCACTCTGTCTATCAGATCTAGTCCCTTAAATCTATTTCTCACTTCCACTGTATAGTCATAAGGGATTTGATTTAGGTCATACCTGAATGGTCTAGTAGTTTTTCCCACTTTCTTCAATTTAAGTCTGAATTTGGCAATAAGGAGTTCATGTTTTGAAATGTGAATTAATTTAATGAATTAAGTTCAGGTACAAAACTCAATAAAGACAAATTCCTTTAAAAAATTGTTCTTGAGGACTTCCCTGGTGGTCCAATAGTTAATCCACCTGCCAATGTTTGATTGCTGGTCTAGGAAGATTCCCTAAGCCACGGGGCAACTAAGCCCATGTGCCACAACTACTGAGCTCACTCGCTGCAACTACTGAAGCTCGTATACCTCTGACCTTTGCTCTGAAACAAGAGAAGCCCATACCAGATCTAGAGAAACCCTGCACACAAAACAGAGCCTGTGGCGCCAACACTAAATTAATAATAATTTTTAAAAAGCTTCTTGAATTAGGTGTGAGCACACAAAGTTTGAAAGAGTAAAGGATGAAGAACCCATAAATATCTGCACTCAGGGGTGTTTCATAGAAGTCTTCAAGTTTTGATTCTGCTTTAAAGAAACTGAAAGTGGAATTCATGAACTAAGAATTGTGGATCTGATTCTGTAGGATAGACTCTGGACTATCAGTCAGCATATATACACTGAAATCCTTGACCCTACTGTAAATATTAACAAATGATGTATCTTTATATGTATTAAGAAAATGTCGATAGATTTTTTCAATTAAAAATTTTAAATTTAGTCAATTTGCTGATTTATTAGCCAACCACTGTTCCTTTCCTCTCCTGATAGGTAAAGTGAGGGATTTATATAGAAATACTAGATGATCTTTTAAAATTTTCCTTATAACCTAAGAATGTTTTTTTCAAAAACCATGGATTCATTTTCTAATGAATCATTCTGATATTCAGTAACACTGACCAGTTTTGTTATAAATCAGCAGGTCCTTGTTCTGAAATCTAGAATATTTCAGTCCCAAACATTAACTTTCAATAGTCTTTTTCATTGTTAATAGGCTTGACTATAATGTTTTATAAGCTAGATTTTCCCCCTTCTTTTACTTCTACTATTTCTTTTCTCTGTCTGATATGCCCTGGGAAAAGAATATTCTTCTCTAAGGGATATCTGAAAATATTCGGTTGAGCTCATTCTGAAACAAAGTACAAGTGTTCACAGGAATACCAGTGCTCCATTAATATGATAAAAAGAAAGTATAAAGTATTAACTGATGTGACTTTTTTTCTTTCTTCTATCATGGTAAAAAAGTACATAACAAATTTACTATTTTTGAGTGTATAATTCATTTAAGTACACTGACAGTGTTGTGCAATCATCGTCACTATCCAGTCACAGAACTTTTTCATCTTTCCAGTACAGTAGCTTTGTACTCATTAAACAATAACTGCTAATTCCTCTTTTCTGCCAGTGCTGGGTTATCACATTTCTACTTTCTCTATGAATTTGACTACTCTAGGTAGCTCAAAAAGTGGGATCATACCATAGTTGTCTCTCCAGCTTATTTCATTTAACATATTTTCAAAGTTCATCAGTGTTGTATCAGAGTTTCCCCTTTGTCTGTTTATTCATCTGTTGATGGATATTCAGTTTGTTTTTACCTTTTGACTTTTGTTAATAATACTGCTGTGAATGCTGGTAAACAAGTATTTGTTCAAGTCCTTGCTTTCATGCTTTTTGGATAAGTGGAAGTGGAATTTCTAGGTCATATGCTAATAATTCTCCTTTTAACTTTTTGAGGAACCACCAAATTGTTTTCCCCAGCAGGTACACTGTTTTATACCCACCAGCAATGCACAAGGGTTATTGTTTCTCTACAACCTTGCTAGCACTTGTTATTTTCCTTTTTTTTTTTTTTTTTTTTTTTTTGCAGTAGCATCCTATTGGTGTAATGTAGCATCTCATTATCTCATTGTAATTTTGATTTGTGTGATTTACTTTTAGAAATTCATAGTGATAAATTTCTATGATACCTCAATTAAAAATATTGATAATCTGTTGAATTGCATTTTGTACTTTTAAACTGCACACCTGAATTTATTGGTTGTTGTTGTTAAGATAGTTTTAATATATAAATTACTTAAATGTTTGTATTTTAATTTGTTTCTGACATCTTCAAAGTTTAAAGCATTTCCCTTCAGCCACAACCATTTGTTACCTAGAGTCACATGTAATCAGCTTAATGAAGGACATTCTGCATGCAGGTAATTATATTCATTGATGCCTGCTAATGCAGTCTGCTTTGTAGTCATTATCTAGCAGTACATGACTAAAGAATTTGATTTTTCTTCTTGTTTTCATTTTTATTAAATTAAGGTTTTTTTGTTTTTTTTTTTTTGAATAGTGTCATCTTGCAAATGGTTCTTAAGAATAATACCTTTCAAGTCTCTGTAATCACTGGATAATTAACCTGCCAGGATTAAGTACCCTCAACTTTGCTTCAGGATACTTAACTCTCAAATAAGGTCAATTATCTCATGATAATAACTGCTTTGTCAAGAGTTACCACTTAATTCCACAGTGAAACGTCACATTACTGGTACAGTGTGCTTTAAGATAGAGTTTAAATAATGAAATACAGGTAGAAAATTGGGCAGAAGAATTCAGTTACATTATTTCATAGATATTAAGAATGCTACATTTTAGATAAAACTCCTCCTCATAGACCTAGTGTTTTGAATCTCACAGATGATTTCTATTTATAAAGATTATGTGTTACTCGGTTTCATCCATCCTTTTGCTGGCAATATTCCCACACTGTACATTTTCTTACAGGGAAATTCATTTTAAACCTATGGATCCTACAGAGGATTCAGTATATTAAAAATCTCTAGTGCTGACCAGGAAAATTGAAATGACTCTCTTTTGTAAGTGATGATTTAACTTAAAAAAATATTTTATCAATCAATGAATTATAAAATAATAAATACAGCTCTGCACTTTTTTGTTGTAGTTTTTGTTGTGGCTTACTAGCTCTTAAATCATCTTACGTCAGTGATGTGCAGCCAAAAACAGGAATGCTACTTGATGCATCAGGACACTGAAAGAAATGTAAAATTGGCTTTTGTTATTTCAATCCATGTTTTCTAAGCTTAAATCCTGATCATTTTTTTACTAAACTAGGTGGAATAGGCTAACTTTTTCTTCTTTTTGCCTGGAAAGGAAGGGGACCTTTATTGACATAATTCTTCTTTATCTTTCTAATGGGCTTCCCTGGTGGCTCACTGGTTTAAAAAAAAAATCCACCTGCCAATATAGGAGACACAGATTTGATCCCTGCGTCACAAAGATCCCCTGGAGAAGGAAATGGCTACCCACTCCAGTAATCTTGCCTGGGAAATCCTATGGACAAGAGGAGCCTTGCAGGCATAGTCCATGAGGTCACAAACAGTCAGACATGACTTAGCGACTAAACAACAACAATCTTTCTAAAAGCCATTGATTCTTTTTTTTTTTTTTTCTTTTTTAAATTACGTTATAAAAAATAAGAATTGGAAAACAGAAATAGTTTTAATTGTAAATAATTTTTGGTAAACTCTATCTTATCTGAAGTATTCTGTCAGTGTCTATGCAAAGACGTCATTTGCAATTTCAATGTGAAAATCTGTGTAAATCTTTAAATTATGTGCACCAAATATAGTAAGTGCTATACAGGCATACATCGTCATCCATGTAGTCTCTGTTTGGTTAGAAGACTATCTTTATAAAGGTATTATTTTTAATTTGGGGGAAAATTTCCTTTCTCTCTCAAGTCTGTGCACATTTTATCCTCAAAGAATTCCTTTCTGAGTTCTTGTATCTTTTTATCAAATTAATTCTTTAAGATAACATGATTTCCAAACACTTTCAGAGAGCCAGGTTGTCACCAGATCCATATTCTGACAATGTAAGAGATGGTCTTTTCTTTCCTCATATTAAGGTATTTCCAACATGAATATGGGAAATAAGGCTGTATCTAAAATGGTAATCCTACCCTTTTAAGTATACAAAAGTGTCTAGTTTCTTCCAAGGAAACATGGAAGTCACCTTCCTCTGACTGTTTGTATAGGTTTTTCCATTCCTGTCTCTTTTCTATCAGTATAAGCAAAGAAAGTGAGAGGAGCCTATGATACAGACAAAATCTAAGGTTATTATAAGGTCAGTCCAGGCAAATAGGAAATGATGTTTCAGAGAAGATACATAACCCCTTCATAAAAATTAAAACGTATGGTGCTCTTATAAGATTCTGATTTATTTTCTGTTAAGGATAATGAAATTTCAATTAAGATGATGCTGTGGCATTGCAATGCTGCTCAGTTTCTAGATTTAACTTGCTACTCAGGGTCTTTCTGATGTATTTTACTCACCTGGAAAAAAAATGAGATTTACTACAGCACAAGGGAGTCTTCTAATGTCAGTGACATGTTGTAAAGATAGGCTGTGGAAAGGATTTGGAAAGAGCCAAAAGTTATTTAACTGTAAGTTCTGTGCATCTTTTCCTTCCTTTCCTCTTTTTCTCTTCTGATTCCCACCAAATACCTCCTCCCTTCATTTCCCTCTCATCACCAAACTACATTGCCTCTGTAAGGATGAAAGGTCTTTTAATCATTCCTAAACTCATCATTTGTTAAAAAAAAAAAAAAATTCTGTGATTTGAAATGGTTTGAATTGCTGTGGAGATGATCATATTTTAGGCAGTAATGCTTTTCTGTGTTACTCAGGATTTCAGTTACTTTTTATTTGAATTTTTTAGTTCAGTTCATTTCAGTCATTCATTCATGTCTGACTCTTTGAGACCCCATGAATCGCAGCACGCCAGGCCTCCCTGTCCATCACCAACTCCTGGAGTTCATCCAAACTCATGTGCATCGAGTCGGTGATGCCATCTGGCCATCTCATCCTCTGTCATCCCCTTCTCCTCCTGCCCCCAATCCCTCCCAGCATCAGGGTCTTTTCCAATGAGTCAAGTCTTCACATGAGGTGGCCAAAGTTATTGGAGTTTCAGCCTCAGTGTCGGTCCTTCCAATGAACACCCAGGACTGGTCTCCTTTAGGATGGACTGATTGGATCTCCTTGCAGTCCAAGGGACTCTCAAGAGTCTTCTCCAGCACCACAGTTCAAAAGCATCAATTCTTCAGCGCTCAGCTTTCTTCACAGTTCAACTTTCACATCCATACATGACCACTGGAAAAACCATAGCCTTAGCTAGACAGACTTGTTGGCAAAGTAATATCTCTGCTTTTCAATATGCTATCTAGGTTGGTCATAACTTTTCTTCCAAGGAGTAAGCGTCTTTTAATTTCATTGCTGCAATCACCATCTGCAGTGATTTTGAAGCCCCCCAAAATAAAGTCTGATACTGTTTCCACTGTTTCCCCATCTATTTCCCATGAAGTGATGGGACCAGATGCCATGATCTTCGTTTTCTGAATGTTGAGCTTTAAACCAACTTTTTTACTCTCCTCTTTTCACTTTCATCAAGAGGCTTTTTAGTTCCTCTTCACTTTCTGCCATAAGGGGGGTGTCATCTGCATATCTGAGGTTATTGTTATTTCTCCCGGAAATCTTGATTCCAGCTTGTGCTACTTCCAGCACAGTGTTTCTCATGATGTACTCTGCATATAAGTTAAATAAGCAGGGTGACAGTATTCAGCCTTGACGTACTCCTTTCCAGATTTGGAACCAGTCTTGTTCCATGTCCAGTTCTAACTGTTGCTTCCTCGCCTGCATACAGATTTCTCAAGAGGTAGGTCAGGTGGTCTGGTATTCCCATCTCTTTCAGAATTTTCCAGTTTATTGTGATCCACACAGTCAAAGGCTTTGGCATAGTCAATAAAGCAGAAATCGATGTTTTTCTGGAGCTCTCTTGCTTTTTTGATGATCCAGCAGATGTTGGCAATTTGATCTCTGGTTCCTCTGTCTTTTCTACAACCAGCTTAAACATCTGGAAGTTCACGGTTCACGTATTGTTGAAGCCTGGCTTGGAAGTAAGGCAATGCCAAAGAATGTTTTAATTACTGTTCTATAAATGTGGCACTATTATAGTATTATTTGTCTGGTATGCCATGATATAAAGGCAATGACAATATTTAAACTTTTGCTTAATGAATTTTAATATTTTCTTATGACTAAAATTATAATGAAACTGACTGACTTGTAAATAAAAGCTAAATTTATATGACATATAAAGGAGCCTACAGCTATTTTTAGAATTTTTAAAATGTCTGTTTTTTGACTCAGCTTAAATTTTTTCTGTAGCTTTCTTGTTTGACATTAAGAGGATAATTGGGGAATTTTTAATAGGTTCTATAGTATGTTATCAACAGTAATTTCCTAGCTTTGATGTTTTTAAAATGGTTATGTTTAATGTCCACATTTGGAATACTTTTCACTCACAACAGCTGTATACATGAATGTTGTTTCTAATGGAGTTATTTTAATGTTTGGTTATTGACTATTTTTAAGGCACTGCCATCAAATAGAATTCATTAGAAGGGTCAGAGTTTAGCCTTATTTCAAAAAGTTGGTTGCTGCAAGAATTAAACTGAATTAAGACTATAATTGACTCAGCACCTATCAGCCTATTATTTTAGCACAATAAAAATAATCCAGTAAATTAAAAAATGATCATTTCTTAAGATATGAACTTTAAAGACTTACATCTCATTTTTGCTTGTGTAAAATCATTCAATGAATATGAATGAATCCTCATTATATATTAATAGTTTTATCTTTATTTTCTTTTCTCCTGCAAATCCCTCTTTCTCCTGAACTTCCTAACTGCTCAGATTTTCCAGAGTGCACCATTTAATTTTTGCCTTCATGTTTTTTCATCTTTCAGTCCTTCTTTCTTTATCTTTAATGTCTCTAATTCTTTCTGGCAAACTTCTAATTATCCATTAAAACTTGCATTACTTCCCTTACCTTCTCCTCCTCTTCTCCTCCATCCCAATTCACTTAGTCATTTTAAAAATTTGATTTAGTGATATTTTATGTGTAATTATAACACATTTTTCTTAACACTTGCATAGTTTAGTAATTACATGTTTATTTTCTTTTACGCTAATATATTCATTCACAGTAGACTTCTGTTCATTATTATAGTACTACCACCTAACAAATAATATGCGTTTACTAAACATTTAATAAATGAATGGGTGAGGTTTTTTTTCCCCCGTTGCTGGGAGTTTAAATCTTTGCAAATTGTATAAAATGGTTGTCTTTTTAAATACGATTTTCCTGCTTAGTAACCGCTGTTTTTTTTTTTGTTTGTTTTGTTTTAATCATTACTTTTGATCTTAGGAAGATTTAGAATTTAAGAATTGGTCATAAATATGAATCCCCCAAACTAAACTTTTAGCTATTTTAGGCTATATTTGACACATTTAAACTATTTTTAGGTAATTAAATATTGTCCTTCAATTTGACCACTATTTATTAAGAGAATATTCTGTATCAGGCACTGTGTTCTACATCTGTATTGTAAAATCCTTTTAGAATGTCAGCAGTGCTATTACACAGTCACTTGCTTATCACCATCCTTTTTCTCTCAACTTTTTGAAAATAAGAATCTGCAGTATGTTTTCACAATATGAAATTCAGGTTTGGCTTAGGGGTCCCAGTTCATATGAATAGTTTTAAGAGCCTCAGTTTTGTGGTAACCCTGTACTAACTTCACAAGCCCAGGGGACCATAGTTTCCACCAGAAGCATTTTGTCAGCCCTCTTGTTACTCTCTGGTTTCAGTTCATAGTGTAGAGAAGGGAGACAAGGGAACTGAAACTTCAGCTCCCTCTTGTCAGATTTTGCTCCCTAAGAAACAAGATTTAAACGTATCATCTTTTTCTATACTCAGGAAATGATTGGCTCCTCCAACTTTTAATTCTTTTTCTTTGGAAGAGTGTCCTAATGTTTTTTCAAAAATATGACGCTCATAGGATTGATGTTAGATATTTTTAAGCCAAATAGATATGGTATCCCCCTTGACTGTTGTTATAAATGTTACTATTCCTTTTGAACTATAATGAAAAATACCTTTTAAGAAGCAGTGTGTATTTTCAGTAATTGACCTGAATGAAACTAAATATTAAGTGTGGAGACATATGTTAATAGAGTGGATATTAGTACTAATTTATTCATATTAGTACTAATTAGTCATATTAAGGTGGAATATTTAATTTGACAAGTAAAGTTCTTTTATTACAACATCAAGCCAAATAGGGTTGATAATTTGTACAAAATTAATTTTTTATAGCACAGGGAAACATAAGTTTTCTTTCTCTCAGCATGGTATTAGTTTAAAAATGACCTCTTCAGTATCTACCTCTTTCAAGGGGGCAATTCTGGCTTGGAGATAAATTCAGTTTACTCCTTCCTAATCAAATTTCACATTTGTTATGTAAAGTCAGAGTCTACATTTCTTGATATATTGAACCCTAAAATGCACTACAAGGAATACCACAAAATAAATCAGTAGAACTTCTGTTTGTTGCTCAGAACAATTTAGACCAGCTATAAAATAGGTGAAAAGATACAAACCTATGAAGCAATGTTGTCACAACTGAATGGTACTTAGCACTAGTTTTCAAATAACAAATGAAAGAAGTGGAAACTTTAGGAGAGGGGAAGATTTAGAAGGGGCCTTTTAAATTGTGATTTTAGTATATTAATATCTGTATGGCAAGAGCATAGGAAGAGATAGAGACACAGAAGTAGGGAACTGTGAAAGTGAAGGTTGCTCAGTCGAGTCTGACTCTTTGCAACCCCATGGCGTATACAGTCCATGGAATTCTCCAGGCCATAATACTGGAGTGGGTAGCCTTTCCCGTCTCCAGGGGATCTTCCCAACCCAGGAATAGAACCCAGGTCTCCCTCATTGCAGACAGATTCTTTCCCAGCTGAGCCACAAGGGAAGCCCTAGGGAATTGTAGAGGATCCCAATTCACCCCACACCAAGGAGGAGAGGGGGTGTGGGTGAATTGGGAGATTAGGGTTAACATATACGCACTGTTGATACTATGTATAAAGTAAATAACTAATGAGGACCTACTGTATAGCTGCTCTTTGGTGACCCAAATGGGAAGGAAATCCAAAAAAGAGGGAATATATGTATAAGTATAGGCAATGGCAACCCACTCCAGTACAGTTGCCTGGAAAATCCCATGGACGGAGGAGCCTGATAGGCTGCAATCCATGGGGTCGCAAAGAGTCAGACACGACTGAGCAATTTCACTTTTACTTTTCACTCTCATGCATTGGAGAAGGAAATGGCAACCCACTCCAGTGTTCTTGCCTGGAGAATCCCAGGGACAGGGGAGCCTGGTGGGCTGCCGTCTATGGGGTCGCACAGGGTCAGACACGACTGAAGCGACTTAGCAGCAGCAGCAGCAGCAGCAGCATAGCTGATCCATTTTGCTGTACTGTAGAACTTAACCAAACTTTATTACTCCAAATAAAAAATTTTTAAATATTTTTATCTCTATTTGTCTAGCTATTCTCAGATTTATACTGAGTTCTGTATTTTCTTTTTCTTTTGTTATAAACAATCAGAACATTACTCCCATGATGTCATTGATTTAGTTATCATAGTCCCTTTATCTCTTTGTATAATAGGTAACAAGTCCAGGGAACATTTCTAAAAAGATTACTCATGCCTAGATTAGTTTTATAGTAGAGCTTTTAAAAATTAAGAAAAGCTGTGTTGTAAGAAAATAGAACATCTTGGATAGTAGAGAGAAGAGTAGAAATAGAAGTGGGAGAGAATATGGACAAACTTCCAGATGATCGGATACTTTTTGGGAACCTTCATTCTTAGAAATGAATGTGTTCAGTCTTCTAATTTATTTTGTAATGATCTTTTTTTAATATGTTAAAAATAAATTTTTATCCTGAAAGTCGATAAATAAGACAAATTAACAAGTCATGGACTATATATTTTATCAGACCACCTTTTAAGTGATTTTTAACTCTTTTCCAACTATAATAATAATGCATGCTCATATAGAGAATAAAATGTAGAAACAGTCAAAGATAAATTAACTTTCATTTCAGCATTACTTATTCTAAACAATTTTTGTGTGTTCCTCACAGTGTTTTTTTCATACATATTTTTTAGCTTAAAAATTTTTTTACTTTTTATTTGCCTGCACTGGGTCTTAGTTGTGGCACTCAGGATCTTCAGTCTTCATTGTGGCATGTGGCATCTTTTAGTTGCAGCATTCAGGATCTTATTATGGTATGCAGACTCTTAGTTGAGGTATGTGCCATCTAGGGTCCTGACCAGGGATCTAGCCCAGACCCACTGCATTGTGAACAGAGAATCTTAACCACTGGACCACATGGAAGTCCCTAAAGTTTTTATTTTGAAATGATTTTCAAATTTAAGAAAAGTTGTAAGAAGAATACAAATAAATTTTTCCCATAAGCTTTGAGCGTCTTCTCTTTTTGCATATGATACTCGGCGTATATTCAGATTTTTCTTGTCTTCCAGGAATGTTCTTTCTAGTAATTTTGTTTCCCTACTCCAAGACCCAGTTCAAGATTGTGCCTTACCTTTATTTGTCCTATGTCTTTGGTTTCCTTTCATCTGAAACAGTTCCTTAGTGTTTCCTGTCATGATATTGGCGTTTGTAAAGAATGTAGCAAACTGTTGGGCATATGCAAAGTTTTAACGAATTGAAATTACTTCCATTATTGTAACTTTATTTCTCCTTTTCCGCTTAGCATTAAACTTTCATTATTTTCCAGTGTCATTAATTGTTCTTTCAGTTATCATTTTAGGTTGCTGTATAATGTCATTTATTTTCATTAATCTTGTATTGTTGAACGTTTTTACTGTTTCTGATTGTTTCAGTATTGCAAGTACCATTCTGAAGAACATCTCTGTAAATGAATTTTCAGTGTAATTTTCGTTTCTGTCTTCTTCATCTATCAAGTATTTTTTAAGTGCTTATAACATGTAGCAACAAAACAAAATTCCTACAGAAGACAATGATTGAGTGTTAAACTCTGTGATCCTGAACATAGTTAGAATGGAAATTTGGAAAGGGGGAAAATTACCAATTAACAAGATTGCGAGAAACAGCTTAGAAAATGCAAGATGTCCGTTTAAATTTGAATTTCAGATGGAATTCACAATGTTAGAGATATAATTAAACTAAAAAATAATTAATTGCATATATGAAATTCAAATTTAACTGGTAATCTAGTATTTTACCTGGCAAGCATATCAGAAGATTGAATGTTCAGGAAACCTTCATGGTATAGAGTAAAGATGTTTTACACAGAAAAAATGGCTTCAGAAAGCCACTGAATGAATGCAAGAATGGAGTATGCTCCACAAGGATGAAAGCTTTGTGTCTCATTCATTGCTGTATTTCCAACCCGTTAAACAGTATCTGCACACTGTAGACACTCAGTATTTTCTGAATGAATAAATGAATTTTCACTATGAATACAACTGGGACTCTTTTTTTTCTTTTTTAAACAAGAGTTACCTGTTACAACTAAGTTGATGAGGATCAAATTTCCATGATGCTGGAAAACCTCACAAAAATTTTTTAACTTCCTCCCTTTTTTATTCATTTATTTCATAGTGATTTATTAAGTGTCTACTACATATCCAATATTAGGGATACTTAGTTGAATAAGAACAGATATGGTCCCTACCCTTAAGGATTTTATAGTCTAGTGGGAGTGACAGACATTATTAAAGTACTTCTTAATTTATAAGTACAGACTTAAATATTATGGAGAGAAAGTACTTTGTTCTGAATTCATATAAAATAAGGGTGTGTTCTTAAATACCTGACCATGATGAATGTAGAGTTGTCTCTACATTGTGTCTCGAGGGACATGTTGTATCTCGAGGGATTGATGTAATTTATTCTATGAAGTTTTCCTTCATTCATTAATTTTCCCCCTGAGTTTATAGAACTCTCTTTGGGCTGTCACAAAGAGGTATAATTTATACCTATAATAGGTATATTTATATGTTAACTCATTGAAGTTATAATGGAGCTTTTAATAGCCATAGATATGCCATGTACATTAAGATTGAGACTATTTCTGGATTCTTTGAGGACGTTTATGTCTAGTTGTCATTCTTAGTTTATAAATCTGAAGTGGAAATTTTAGGTCAGAGGTATCTATCCAGTGGTTTGCAGTCAAGGAGCTTTGGTATCCATTGTCGCCTTAATCAAAATAGTTGTGTTTGAATCTACGGTCAGTCTATATTGAAAGTCTAATTACCTGATACCACCTCTTCTAACTTCTTCCTAGTTCATAATGCTCTTATCACTTCCTGGATTATTGCAATAGACTTAGTAACTGCTCCCCACTCCCCAGGTCTTACCACCTTGCATCAACAACAGAAAAATATTAGAGGTTTTAAGGCAGTGATAGTAACATTATTAGATCATGCTTTGACAGAAGTATGTTGTGTTCAATAGATTGGTATAGGGATAGAGTAAATGTGGATTGATTTGGAAAATACTAACAGCAATGTTGGGCTTCCCTCATGGCTCAGATCGTAAAGATTCTACATGCAATGCAGGAGGCCCGAGTTCAGTCCTTGGGTCGGGAAGATCCCCTGGGGAAGAGAAAAGTTACCACTCCAGTATGCTTGCCTGGAGAATCCCATGGAACAAGGAGCTTGGTGCGCTACAGTCCATGGGTCACAAAGAGTCAGACACAACAGAGCAACTTTCACTTTTCACTTTCAATAGCAATATTACTCTTTTTAATTTGCATCTTGTTGCTTATTAATATACATTTGAACCTTAGTTTATAATGAGTTATACTCAAATGTAATTGAATTGCTTTTTAAGTAAACTTATCTATTTTTATTGAGATAGAATTGACGTGCAGAATTATATAAGTTTAGGGTGTACAAAATTCTCCAAGCCAGGCTTCAACAGTACGTGAACCGTGAACTTCCAGATGTTCAAACTGAATTTAGAAAAGGCAGAGGAACCAGAAATCAAATTGCCAACATCCTCTGGTTCATGCAAGAGCGTTCCAGAAAAACATCTACTTCTGCCTTATTGACTGTGCCAAAGCCTTAGACTGTGTGGATCACAACAAACTGTGGAAAATTCTTAAAGAGATGGGAATTCCAGACCACCTGACCTGCCTCCAGAAAAATTTGTATTCAGGCCAAGAAGCAACAGTTAGAACTGGACATGGAACAACAGACTGGTTCCAAATCTGGAAAGGAGTACGTCAAGGCTGTATATTGTCACCCTGCTTATTTAACTTTTATGCAGGGTACATCATGAGAAATGCCGGGTTGGATGAAGCACAAGCTGAAATCAAGATTGCCGGGAGAAATATCAATAACCTCAGATACGGAGAAGGAAATGGCAACCCACTCCAGTATTCTTGCCTGGAGAATCCCATAGACAGAGGAGCCTGGCAGGCTACAGTCCATGGGGTCGCAAGAGTCGGACACGACTTAGTGCAATGTCTCACCCCAGAGATCCTGCCACATATACCACAAAAACCAAACATCCCCCAGTGACCTTGGCCCCACTGTTCTAATCACTCCCAGGTGGGAATTCAGGCACATGTCCACAGAGGTGACATACAACATACATACGGTTCTGTTATGTCCCATATATTACCCTTTCATGTCCCAAGGAAGACATTTTCTTTTAGAGATTTTCATTTAGTGTATCTTTAAAAAATCTTGTGTTAAACTTGCCTCCATCTTTTTCTTGGGTAAGGACAACCCAGAAATGGCCCTTTTGTGTCTGTGATGTTGCCATTCACAGCTTTCTGGATAGGCCTAGTACAATCTTGAGAACAGGGCTGCTGTATGCTGAGTGTCAGACGGTAGCTCTCAGCTTTGCCTATCTTAGGTAGTTATGCTGTGCATTTTTTATTGGTGTATCATGTTTGATTTGTCCCTAATACCTTTGAAGTTTTTCTGAGAAATGAAATAATGCAACATGAACTTATTAAAATACATTTTAAGCCTTTAAAAAAAAATAACCTCTGATATGCAGATGACACCACCCTCATGGCAGAAAGTGAAGAAGAACTAAAGAGCCTCTTGATGAAAGAGGAGAGTGAAAAAGCTGGCTTAAAACTCAACATTCAGAAAAGTAAAATCATAGCATCTGGTTCCATCACTTCATGGCAGATGGATGGGTAAACAATGGAAACAGTGACAGACTTTATCTTTTGGGGCTCCAGAATCACTGCAGAGTGATTGCAGCCATGAAATTAGAAGACGCTTGCTCCTTGGAAGAAAAGCTGTGACCAACCTAGACAGCATTTTAAAAAGCAGAGACATTACTTTGCCGTCAAAGACCCATCTAGTCAAAGCTATGTTTTTTCCAGTGGTCGTGTATGGATGTGAGAGTTGGACTATAAAGAAAGCTGAGCACCAAAGAATTGATGCTTTTGAAGTGTGATCTTGGAGAAGACTCTTGAGAGTCCCTTGGACTGTAAGGAGATCAAACCAGTTCATCCTAAAGGAAATCCATCCTGAATATGCATTGGAAGGACTGATGCTGAAGTTGAAGCTCCAATACTTTGGCCACCTGATGCGAAGAGCTGACTCATTTGAAAAGACCCTGATGCTGGGAACGATTGAGGGCAGGAGGAGAAGGGGACGACAGAAGATGAGATGGTTGGATGGCATCACCGACTCTACAGCCGTGAGTTTGAGCAAGCTCAAGGAGTTGGTGATGGACAGGGAAGCCTGGCGTACTGCAGTCCACAGGGTCACAAAGAGTCAGACATGACTGAGAGACTGAACGGAACTGAACTGAGGGTGTACAGCATAATGATTTGACCTATATACATCATGAAATGATTATCATAGTAAGTTTAGTGAACTTTCATCATCATATAGATATGAAATTAAATAAATAGAAAAAAAATTTCCTGATGAGAACTCTTAGGAATTACTTTCTTAACAACTTTTGTGTATAGCATACCACAATGTTCATTGTATTTATCTGTACATTACATCCCTAGTTCTTATTTATATTATAAGTATAAGTTTATAGTACCTTTTGACTTCCTTCATCCCATTTTCCCTCTGTCCCCACCCACCATGCCACCTGCCTCTGTAAATGCAAATCTAGTCTCTTTTTCTATGTATTTCTCTGTATGTTTGTTTTTGAAGTATAATTGACATACAAGACTATGTTAGTTCCTGTTACATAGTGATTTTAGGTAAAGTTTTCATTTTGTCTACACAGTCCTATATAAAATGTTTAAGATAGTGTGGAGTTGACTTAAGGATAAGCTAATAGACAAAGGATAGGGTTCAGAAATAGACCCACACATGTACAGTCACCTAATTTACAAAAAGGCACCACTGGCAACTTGAGAGGAAAGAATGGTGCTGGCGATCTCCTGAATGTTCAGGTAAAACAAAGTTAACTTTGATTCCTACCTTACACCGAAAATCCGTTGTATATGGATTGTAAATAAATATAGAACAGTAAAGCTTCCAGAAGAACTCAGGAAAATATGGTCTTAATAGGCCATGCCTGATGAAAGACACCAAGTGCTAAAGTGCTAACAAGGAAGAAAGATAAGTTGGAATCATTAAAATTAAGGTCTTTTCATCAAAAGACGTCATTAATGAAAGGGAAAAGATAAAGTACAAAGTGGACTTAAGAATTATGAGAAGTTTGGCAGGGAAGGCTAGTGGAAGGAAATATGGTTATGTGTAATTTTTTTCCACACTGTAAAGAATATGAAAAGTAGAGAAACCTACATTTAACTAAAGCTAGAAGACATTTTGAATCCTTATTTGTTCTGATCTTCTGCCTATTACTTAGTAAGTATCCATACCTTAGGCTTACAGATTCAGATATATGTTGCATACATATTTTAGGGTCTTTTTAATGGTTAGAAAAAACTTGGTTTCCTCCCCTACTCTTTAATTCCTAGCCAACTATGAAATATGCCACATTTATCCTCGTTAAATAGTGAGATACCTTAGCCCTTTCCACTAATTTTTTACATTGATTGAAAAGATTTAGTTAGGTGGTAATGTTAGACAAACCTAATACGAATTGTTTTCATAAGTCACTGCTAGGAGCTATTATTTTAAATTTATTTGAAATAAAGACATTTTGTTCTTTATTTTTACTTACATTTTTTAAATGGCTCATTAACTGAAAATGTCTTCTATGCCTAAAGCAGTTCAAATAGTAAACTAGGGGTGGAAAAGAGATTGACTGTAAATGGAGGTGGAAATATCTCTTGGGGCTAATGAAAGTGTTCTAAATCTGAATTGTGATGTTTGCAAATGTTTGCAAAAACCATTGAACTGTTCTCTGAAAATGTGTGACTTTTACAATTAAGTTGATATCCTAATAAAGCTGCTTTTTCTTTTTTAAATGACACCATAAATATAATGAATAGGCCAACTGCAAGTTCCCGGAAGCATTTACAATTCATGTATCTGACAAGGTTTGTATATAGTATATATAAAGAACTTCTACAAATAAGAAAAACACAATAGAGGAAAAAAGTGGACAAAAGACATAGACACCTCACAAAGGGAAATAATGTAATGGCCAATAAGGATCTGAAAAGAGGCTCAACATCATTAATCGTTAGGGAAATGTAAATCAACAGCACAATGAGATACCATTCCCCACCAACTTTAGTGATTGAAATTAAAAGAACTACCAAGTGTTGGAAAGGATGTAGAACAATTGGAGCTCTCATTCTTTGCTGGTAGTATCGCAAATTTAAGAAACTACTTGGAAGGGTTTATATATATATATATAATCTTAACCATACATCTACCCTATTACCCAGCAAGTTACTTACCTAAGGAGAGCAAAAATATATGTCCACAAAATGACTTGCAGAAAAATATTATAACAGAAAATAGGTGACCATCAGAAGGATAATTTTTCAACAAAATGTGATATATTCATACAGTAATATATTACTCAACAATAAAAAGGAATAAACTACTGTTACTCCTCCCCCCACCACAGGGATAAATCTCAAAGAAGTAAGATCCATAATATAATATTTGTGCTCTGTATTAATCCATCCAAATAAGCAAAAGCTATCTGATATAAATCAGTAAGTATATATTGACTGGTATAGGGCAGCAGAGACCTTTTTAGGATTATGGAAATGTTCTATATCTTGTTTTGAGTGAACATTTAAGACGGGTACATCTTGTTGTTTGCAAACTATAACTCAATTACAAGAAAATACAAAGTGCTATAAATGACAGCCAATTGCAAGCCAAGCAAGCATCTCTCATAATAAGTCTCATCATTTTTTAACAGGAAAAGTAAATCCCCAACTGTTTCTGAAAAAAGAAACAGTTCTTTTTAATGCTATTTTACATATGCTTACATATGACAGGTTATATAAGCAAATAGGATAAATATTCTCTATGAAAAAGCATGAATTATTTGTCTTATTGAGTATGGTCTTCTATTTAGTGAAACAGGTTGCTTTCCTGTGGTAGCCTCCTACACTCTGTTCTCTAATGCTTGCTTGTGGTAAAACGTGAACTGTGATGTGCTGCCCATAAAAGAGTAATTATACATCAGTTTACTCTTTTTCTTTTCTTATTCTTTTCCTTTTTTCTCATTATAAATAATTAATATCTATCAAAGAATGTATAGAACGTATATCTTACAAGTAAATGCCTCTGCTTCTTTCCTCATCTGATACATTTAAAACTCTTTTCAGTCTCCTCCAAAGCTACTGCCTATATTTTGACTTCTACATTATCTGGAATATATATGTGTATGTATACATATGTATATATTTATACAATATATTGTTGTTCTGTTTTATTTTTATAGAAATGATATAAATGTAGTCTCCTGAATTTTCTTTTCATTCAGTAAAATGGTTCTGATATTCATCCATGTTGCTATATGTAGCTAAAATTTATTAATTTATGTTGCTATATAATATTGTTGAAAAAAAAATTGGTCCCTTTTTCTTAACCCTCTTTCTCATCCTTTAACTACAATCTGTAGTAGTAGTTAAATCAGCAAAATCATGAGTGACTTCACATATATGTAAAACTTCTAACAAAGTTGAAATTATGACTTGGAAATACAGATACCATTAGAAATACTTTCTATTTCTGTAAGTATAGTAAGCTATATGATTTGCATTTTTATAGTAGAATATGAATTATATACTTATACCAATAGCTGCAGAGTAGAAAGTTTTAACACAGTAGAATGAAGTGGATCTTCGAGACATTTCTTGGTGTCTGAAGATCAGTATGCTCTGTATGGTGCAACTGAACCAATGAGTTTGAAGAAAACATTGCTATTGCTGATATAGCAGAAAGTGGATTACTCTTTTATGCACAAGTTTATTGTCTTTCCAACTTAATTTATGTATGATAGTTGTATGTATAAAATGTATTGATTATAAATATAACCTGCTTTATTTAACCTGTATTTTTTCTCCAAGTTCCAATAAAATTATACTATAGTTTCTAAGTTTATTACAATTAAAAAAAAATAACAACCTCCAGGTCTAAGTTAATGGCAAGTTATAAGATGTGGTTAAGCTTATAACATTGTCATTTACTATGAATAGTAAACAGTTCTGATGGGTTTTTTCAGAAGTCCATCTTGGTATTAGTATTTGTTTATTTAGCAGTGTTTTATTTCCCACAGAATATGATTCTTTATAAAAGAACCCCGAAGTGTGTATTATATAAAAGCATAATTTAAGTCATTGGTGTGAGATCCCTTTAGCTGTCTCATAAACCAAAGAAAGACATCCTTTCCATCACAGGGGATAGGACTGCAAAATTAAGAAGATACCTGAAAAAATAGACCAGTTTGGCCTTGGAGTCCAAAATGAAGCAGAGCAAAGGCTAACAGGGTTTTTCCAAGAGAACACTTTGGTCATAGCAAACATCCTTTCCAACAACACAACAAATGACTATACACATGGACATCACACAATGGCCAATACCAAAATCAGATTGATTGTATTTTTTGTAGCTAAAAATGGAGAAGCTGTATACAGTCAGGAAAAAATAAGACCTGGAGCTGACTATGGCTCAGATCATGAGCTCCTTATTGCAAAATTTTGGCTTAAGTTGATGAAAGTAGGGAAAACTGCTAGGCTCTCCAGATATGATCTAAATCAAAGCCTTTATGATTGTACAGTGGAGGTGACTAATAGATTCAAGGGATTAAATCTGGTAGACAGAGTATCTGAAGAACTTTGGGTGGAACTTCGTAACATTGTACAGGAGGCAGTGACCAAAACCATTCCAAAGAAAAAGGCAAGAAGTCAAAGTGGTTATCTGAGGAGGCTTTACAAATAGCTGGGGAAAGAAGAGAAGCAAAAAACAATGGAGAAAGGGAAATATATACTCAACTGAATGCAGAGTTCCAGAATAGGAAGGAGAGATAAGAAGGCCTTTGAATAATGCAAGAAGTAGAGGAAAATAATAGAGTGGGAAAGACTAGAGATCTTTTCAGGAAAATTGAGAGACTAAGGGAATATATCATGCAAGAATAGACATGATAAAGGACAGAAACTGTAAGGACCTAACAGAGGCAGAAGAGATTAAGAAGAGGAGGCAAGAATACACAGAAGAACCATACAAAAAAGGTCTTAATGACCCAGATAACCATGATGGTATGGTCACTCACCTGGAGTCAGACATCCTGGAGTGTGAAGTCAAGTGGGACTTAGGAAGCCTTACTACAAAGAAAGCTCGGGGAGGTGATAGAATTCCAGCTGAGCACTTAAAATCCTAAAAGGTGATGCTATTAAACTGCTGCACTTAATGTGCCAGCAAATTTAGAAAACTCAACAATGGTCATAGAACTGGAAAAGATCAGTTTTCATTCCAGTCCTCAAAAAGGCAATGCCAAAGAATGTTCAAACTGCTGGACGATTGCATTCATTTCTTGTGCTAGTAAGGTTATGCTCAAAATCCTTCAGGCGAGGCTTCAGCAGTATGTTAACTGAGAATTTCTAGATGTACAAGCTGGGTTTAGTAAAGGCAGAGGAACTAGAGACCAAATTGCCAACATTCATTGGATCATAGAGAAAGCAAGGGATTTCCAGAAAAACACCTACTTCTGCTTCATTGACTATGTGAAAGCCTTTGTGTGGATCACAGCAAGCTGATAAATTGGAAATACCAGACCACCTTACCTATCTCCTGAGAAACCTGTATGCAGGTCAAGAAGCAACAGTTAGAACCTTGAATGGAACCGCTTCACAATGGGAAAAGGAGTATAACAAGGCTGTATAATTGTCACCTTGTTTATTTTTTATGCAAAGTATATCATGCAAAATGCTGGGCTGGATGAATCACAAGTTGGAATCAAGATTGCTGGAAGAAATATCAACAACCTCAGATATGCACAGTATACCACTTCAATGACAGAAAGTGAAGAGAAACTATGGAGACTCTTGATTAAGGTGTGAAAGAGAAGAAAGAAAAAGGTGGCTTAAAACTCAACATTCAGCAAACTAAGATCGTGGCATCTAGTCCCATCACTTCATGGCAAATAGAAAGGGGAAAAGTAGAAGCAGTGACAGATTTTATTTTCTTGAGTTCCAGGATCACTGTGGATGGTGACTGCAGCCATGAAATTAAAGGACACTTGCTCCCTGAAAGAAAAGCTATGACAAATATAGACAAAATGTTAAAAAGCAAAGACCTCATTTTGCTGACAAAGGTCTGTATAGTTAAAGCTGTAGTTTTTCCTGTAGTCATGTATGGATGTGAGAGTTGGACCATAAAGAAGGCTGAGTGCTGAAGAACTTATGCTTTTGAACTGTGGTGCTGAGGAAGACTCTTGAGAGTCCCTTGGAGTGTAAGGAGATCAAATCAGTCAATCCTAAAGGAAATCAACCCTGAATATTTATTAATAGGACTGAAGCTGAAACTCCAGTACTTGGGCCACTAGATGTGAAGAGCCGGCTCATTGGAAAAGATCCTAATGCTGGGAAAGATTGAAGGCAAAAGAAGAGGGCAGCAGAGGATAAGATGCTTAGATAGCATCACTGACTCAATGGACATGAATTTGCGCAAACTCCAAGAGATAGTGAAGGACAGGAAAGCCTGGCGTGCTACAGTTCATGGGGTCACAAAGAATCAGACATGACTTAGGGACTGAGCAAAAACACCACAAAGTCAGAATGATGGATTGAAAGAGAGGAAGGGAGGAAGGGAAAGGGTGAGGGAGAGAGAATTGTCAGAGAAACTTGTTAAGGTTTACATTCCTAAGTGACATCATACAGAAAGTTTAAAATTAAGTATACAATATTATAAATATCTCATTAAAATACAGGACAATAAGACTGTTCTAAAAGTAGTCAAAATCTTTGGATGATCTTTTTTTTCTAGATTGCTCTGGTAAGAAAGCACTTGGAAGATTTAAATAACACTGGTGCCAAATCAGAGATTTCTTCCCCTATAATCAACTATAAACTTGACCTAGCTGGTCCTAACAGTAGACTCAAAACCCTAGAGAAGATAGTCGGAGCATTTTTCCTGTTGACCAAGACTGAGACTTCATCCAGCCTTAAATCACATAGGACGTTGCACTTGTTTTTTAGAAGCCTAGATCTGTAATAGTGGTAGCAATAGTTATATCAGTAGTTCTTTATGAAGCAACTAAAACCCTAGGATGAAAGACAATATTCATTTGTTTTCTTGAACGGAACAGGCATTAGAGAGAGTGAACACTTATTAAATGTGATTTAAAAAAAAAATAGAAGGTGTAGAGTTTTATTCTGATAAGTCATGCAACAAGGGAATTTAAGTTATTGCAGCTCCAGGGCAGCAATTACTTACATATTGACAACTTATACATGTTTTACATGCCTGTTTGCTCTGTTCGCCACTGAAATGTAGTTACCATAGCAATGAACACATCACATGGTTCCTGTGCTAGTTCTAAAATAGAGAACAGCAATATGCCATATGAACCATGCTTATTTTGTACATAAGGACTGCATATACAACTAGAGGATATTCCATTCCCTTCTCAGTGCAGATAGCTTATCACTGATTTAGAAATCTTTCAAAGTAAAAAGCAGTTGGCAGGAGAGTATTTCAAGTCTCCAACCTCTCTTGTACTATATAGTTTGTATTCTTTGCCACTGAACTAAAAGAACAGCTTCACTAGCTTTGACCAGCAGGGACTCTGCTATTGTATATTTAACCAAGTGTCTTCTATGGAGCATCACTACTACTCAGAAGATTTGACCGAGGGGCATGTATATAGCATTCATGGAAACATTTTTCAGTCTTATTGACCAGTCCTTATCCAATCTTAGCTTTTCTCCCACTGTCTTCTTTTATGTACTAAGTTTAAAAAAATGGAGTCTGTTTTAGAATTTGAGAAGAGAAGGATGCCAGGCACAGCTGGAGGCATGCAGTTAGTTCCCTTTTAGGACCATTAATTGCTCTGTGAGATTTAAGTGTAGGTTACACCGCAGTGTATCTGTAAAAAAAGGACTTTAGATTTCGTGATTGATGCTGTCAGGTCCCCACTTCTCCCCTACTCTTGCATTCTTTAGAGTATGTAGAAGGCTGTCAGACCTCAGAAATAAAATAGGAGCACATGCCTGTTACTCTGGATCTTACCAGATATTTATTTTCAACAGTCCCAAGAACTATGACACATTAGAGAATGGTGCTGCTCTGTAACAACCTCTAACACGTACAAAATAAGAAAATGAATTTCTACATGAGCTGCCAGCTGCATTACACCTATTTCACTGGAAGTATGAATTAAAAACTTGTAAAGTTCTTTGTTGAAACTACTAGAAATAGCTATAATATAAGATAGTAGAGGCTCCCCTGATGGCTCAGCAGGTAAAGAATCAGGAGACACAGGAGATGCAGGTTTGATCCCTGGGTTGGGAAGATCCCCTAGGGGAGGGCATGGCAACCTTAGTCCATTATTCTTGCCTGGAGAATCCCATGGATAGAGGACCCTGGCAGGCTACGGTTGATGGGACCGCAAAGGGTAGGACATGACTAAAGCAACTGAACACAGCACATAAATAACAGAGGAACGTAGTGCTTAATTTTCCACCTATTTTACCTTATATTCTTGACTGAAGTTTGTAGCAGGTGAATCATTGATCTTCAGACACAAATTAGTCAATTAAAAAAGCTAAATGCTGCTGCTGCTGCTGAGTCACTTCAGTCGTGTCCAACTCTGTGCGACCCCATAGACAACAGCCCACCAGGCCCCGCCGTCCCTGGGATTCTCCAGGCAAGAACACTGGAGTGGGTTGCCATTTGCTCCTCCAGTGCATGAAAGTGAAGTCGCTCAGTCGTGTCCGACTCTTATCGACCCCATGGACTGCAGCCTACCAGGCTCCTCCGTCCATGGGATTTTCCAGGCAAGAGTACTGGAGTGGGGTGCCATTGCCTTCTCCCCCCCCAAAAAAAAGCTAAATAAGCATATATATATCAATATTTGACTACCTATTACTGATGGGATATATGTTGAGGGTATATTTGCGTTTGCCCTTTCATCCCCCTTGTAATTTAAAAAATGTGATTTAGTATTACATAAACTTTATGTATCAGATACCCAAATAGTATACAACAAGGTAGAACAAATGACTGAGGATGTCATGGTTATATTGAACTTTCTTTTTGCTTACTCATTGTTTAGAAATTGGGTTTTACAAAACTAGATAATGCCAAAAGGAAACTCTGTCACAATCCCACCACATCTCGTGAGATAATCTCTGTTGTTAATTTTAGGTATCCCTTCCAAATTATTTTATCTTGAAAAGTATTTTTAATATTCATTTTAATGAGGTTGCACTGTAATTCTGCTTTAAAGCTTTTTGCCTAACAAAATACATAGACCTCTTTTCCTGTTAGTACTGATTTCTCTTTGGTATTTTTTTTATAGTACTCATGTTATTGTATGCATACACTATAGTTTGTTTTCCTATTGAAGGCTGGTGGGGTGTTTTCTATTTTTTTGTTGTTGTTATAGTGTTGTAGTGAATATATGTCTGTGTACTTAAGTGTGCGTTTTTCTATAGGACCAATCTCTAGAAGTAGAATTGCCAATGATTTTTAGTTATATTAAATTTTTCCAGTTGCCCTCCTGAGAGTTTCTGCCAAATCATATTCCGAATTTAAGTGTGTTTTTAAGGTTGGCCAAAAGGATCAACTTAAAGTGACATCTCATTGTTTTAATTTGCATTTCTGGAGTTACTGTTGAAGTTCATAAGTTTGAGAGCCATTTCTATTTTAATCTGTCATCTCTCAAATTCTTTGCTCAGCTTGCTTTTGAATGATGCGTTTTTTACTACAGTGTTTATCCACGTGCCCCCCCCGCTTTGTTTTTTAGGGAAATAATACCTAATACATTCCTGACTTGTAAATATTTCTCACAGCTTGTCTTTTCACTTTATTTTTGGTGCTTGCTTATATATGGAAATTTTTCATTTGTATGTAATCACATTTGTTGGTTTTCCTTTTTAGCTTATAACCTTTAAATTTTAGTATTGTATTCATCTGGGTCTAAAGTATCCATTTTATTCACTTATTTTCAGAATCTAATCATTCGAGTCCTATCGCATACCAAGTGTCTGGAAACAATTGGTCAGTACTGCATGCACAATCAAGGAATATCCTCATACTTCCAGCAGTGAGGTTTTAGGCTAGCAATAGACCACAGTCTCTAGAATGACTAGCAGCTTCTTCTAAATATTGTGGTAAAGCAGAGTAACTTGTAACATAATCAAATTCTGAAGAATTATTACTAATCATTTCTGAATATTGCCTTAAAGTTAAGGTAACATGTAACATGTAAAAGCCAAAGTAAAAACCTATATGGAACAAATGATTTGTCCTTTTCTGAAATTTGATTTTGTCTCTTATGTGTCTTTATGTTTACTCTTAGTTTTGTGGCTAAAACATGTATGTCTTTCCAAGTTATGGTCTTATTATGAAAACATGAGTACTAGCATTTCTCATAAACAGGAAAAAAATTCCTTTAGATAAGAGACAAACCACAATTATCCTTATTTTGCATAGTACTCTGCAAATTATCAAATTAATAAATACTTATTGATTTATTGCTACACTCTTAAAAGAAAAAACACTAGTTGGTTTGTGTTTTGTGTGTTTTTTTTTTTAAGTCTGAGTTGTAACCCTCTCTTCAAGAAGCTCATGATCTCTTTGGAATATATGGCATAAGTACATCAAAAGTTAAATAATAAAATGATAATTGCCCGATAATATACAAAGACTCCCTACCCAAACCAAAATAATACAGAATGATAAAAAGTATAAGTTTCTTCTGTAGAAGTAATATATGGTAAGAAAATGTTACTGGTGTGAAAGGTTTGGCTGTGATCATTTCTAGAATCACAAAATGAATAAATCATTAAAAAAAAGATACCTGGAGGTAGCCAGTTTATAGATAGACAGAATACGTGGTCATTTGAGAGTTTGTGAATTTATATGTGTTGGAGAATATCCTTATTTGCTTGCTTATTTCACCATTTGCCAGATACTCCTTTGTGTTGAAGCTTTCACTTTTATTAAAGTAGACGTACCTTGTGGAAATTTTAAATACCAAGTGTTGTCACATATTAATACTTCAGTGTGAATAAATTTTAATCCTCTCCTCATCTTAGTTTTGGATAGGGAAGGAGAGAGACAATGAAAAAATTAAAAGTCTGGGGAGAAGATGAACCATGAGAGTCTAGGTTTGTTTACCTTTGTACACCTTGGAGTGACATCTGAATACACCCTTTATCTGCACATTGTATATGTGTCTACTCCTCATATCTACACATTTCATTGAAATTGATGGGAACAGTTAAAATATTTTAAAGTGTTCACTCTTTGTAGCTTATACAGCATCATTATGTGATGTCATTATATGAATCAAAATTGAAGCAGAGGAGCAGAACCAGTAGAACCATATAGATAATATGGATTTCTTACAAAGAATTGGCTTATACAGTTCTGAAGGCTGACTAAAGTTTAAAGTCTACTCAAGAACAGAAGATGATGAGCAGGTTAAAATCCTACGGGTGTATGTGGGATAGAGTCTCTGTTTAGGGAAAGCCTAGGCTCTCTTTTGGGTTTCCTGGGGGCTCAGTGATAAAGAGTCTGCCTACCAATACCAGAGATGTGGGTTTGATCTCTGGGTCGGGAAGATCCCCTGGAGAAGGAATTAGCAACCTCTCCAATATTTTTGCCTGGGAAGTCCCATGGACAGAGGAGCCTGATAGGCTACAGTCCATGCAGTCGCAAAAGAGTCAGACACAAGTTAGTGACTAAACAACAAGCTCTCTTTTGTAGGGCTCACTGATTATGTCCCACTTGGGATTTACTTTAACTGATTAGGGACTCTAATTTCATCTGCAAAATTCCATCCCAGCAGCAGATAGATTAGTGCTTGGTTGAATAACTGGGAAAAATAGTTCAGCCTAAGCAAGATGATGTGCCCCTGCTGCTGCTGCTGCTGCTGCTGCTGCTGCTAAGTCCCTTCAGTCGTGTCAGCCATCAGAATCATTTAGACATAATTAAGCAATCATTGTTATCTTGGCTGTAATTCACAAAAATAATAGTTCCCCTACAACTGGTAACCTCAAGAATCATTTACATTAGCACCATTCACACTCAGAAACTAACCTTTGTTGGTAGTCTTAAAATAGATCTCCTTAAGAAGTAATCAGTCTATCCCTTCATTTTGCAGGTGTAAAATCTAAGGCCCAGAAAGACTGTGAAATTTAATTTTGTTTTAATACTTGAAACATCTCATTTAGGGATATATTTTAGTTGAGTTAGTCTTTCACCTAAAGCCCTGCAAGATTCATCTAAGAGTGTAGATAGAGCACTGAAAATACTCCATTTTTAGTTCAATTGTCAGTTTGTAATATTATTATATATGAGAGATCTTGGTACTTATATATATGTTTCTTTGAGTATACAACTTAAAATCTGGATATTTAATGAAATTTGTAGAGATGGCTTTTATGAGAATGAATTTTGTCCTCTTTGGAGGATTAAAAACATGTTTTAAGTGCTCTCATAAGGATTAGTGACACAGTTTTAATATTTCTCCATTGCCTTGCCTGCTACCTTTTCCTTGTAATTTTTTATACTGGATCCCTAGTTTGCCCTTTGATATTATGGTGTATAATTAAAGTTTAACTGAAATTTGGTTTTGAGTTTTTTTTGTGTGCTTAATTGTGTATATATGATGGAGAAGGCAATGGCACCCCACTCCAGTACTCCTGCCTGGAAAATCCCATGGACGGAGGAGCCTGGTGGGCTGCAGTCCATGGGGTCGCTAGGAGTTGGACACGACTTGTGCGAGTTCACTTTCACTTTTCACTTTCATGCATTGGAGAAGGAAATGGCAACCCACTGCAGTGTTCTTGCCTGGAGAATCACAGGGACGGGTGGGCTGCCGTCTCTGGGGTCTTACAGAGTCAGACATGACTGAAGCGACCTAGCAGTGTATATATGATGTTCTTGAGTACTTGCATAACCTCCCATTTAAGGTCCGTAAAGACCGTATATTAATTCAAAAATATGTAAATGACTGCTATGTGCCTAACACTTCTCTTGATGCAGTGGTGAGCAAGATGGATAGTCTAGTAGGAAAATGATACAGGAAACACCAGCATTAATTATGGAAAGTATCTGTACTGGGAAAGTATAGAGACGTGATTCATGGTTTTTGTTTTTTAATTTGGCCACTTCCTGATGTGTGTGTGTGTGTGTTAGTCACTCATACATGTCCGATTCTTTGGGACTCCATGGACTGTAGCCCACCAGGTTCCTCTGTCCATGGATTTCCCATGCAAGAATACTGTAATGGGTAGCCATTTCCTTTTCCAGGTGAATCTTCCCAACCCAGGGATGGAACCCACATCTCCTGAGCCTCCTGCATTGGCAGGCTGATTCTTTCATTTCATGCTCTTAGTCTCATTGTTCCTGACCTTTAACCTTTGTTTTGAGATCGGTATATTGGTTTGAACTAATTGAAACTGCCAGTGACCAAGTGAATACAACATAACTAAAAAAAATTGAAGTCCTTATTATGTTGCTGCATCACTAATCCAGGCTTCTAGCTAAATTCCAGAATATAAATTAAATCTCTTATCAAATGTGGCACATAAAATTTTAGGATCCTTTTTAGTGTGGTACATGTGTTTTCAATAAATGCCTGCTTTGGCAAGAAATTAAATCAGCCTTCTTTGTGTCAAGTACACTTGAATTATATTTTATGCTCTATAACTTTAAAGCTGTTCTTGCAAACCAGGTCAAAGGCAAAACTAAATTTGATTTCTGTATTTGGTTTTATATTCAACAGATACCATTTTTTCTTTGTTTGGTTCTGTTGTGTTTTGAGGATTTGGTTTTTTGTTTTTTTTTTTTCATGAACAAAATTCAGAATCCATCACACCATCTTTCCACTAACCAATCTCCTGTCACGGTGGCCTATTTGCAGTTTTAAAAACTGTTGACCTATTTCTCTTCTTGTCTCAGACTTCTTTCATGTTCTTTTCCCTCTGCCTTGACCTGTAGTATTAACTTTTATTCACCCACTAAATTATTCATTCTTTAAAGATTCCTTCTTCATTCACACCACCAAATCTTAGTTAGATCCTGCTTAATAGTTTCTTCTGTATTTTGAGTTGCTATTAGTTCCTGGTACATAGTGGTAAGTGAAAGGATGGATGAGTATACTGAGCACTTATTATGCTCTAATCAATATAAAATGCCCTCAAGGAACTTTTAAGTCTGAGTTCCAAAGGCCCATGTTACTCTGTAAATGATATTCTTAGTTTCACTTTATGGGACAAAATTACCAGTTCTGAATGGAGTAAGTATAAAGATATAAGAATGTACATTTATGTAAATACATGTATACCTGTGTCTGTGTGTGGCATGTTACAAAGTAAAGTGAATATTTTATTGTGGTTGCTGTCAAGAAACCTTGAAAGCTACCACTTTAGTGGATGCTGTTGTGTAATAATTTCCTAACAAGTATTTCCAGAAAAGCAATCTATTTCACTTATCAACTTCCCCAGGCATCTCTCTGTTTCTACAGCTTTGGCTTCTCACATTTGTTTGCTTAGAGTCAAAAGCCAAAATCAGAAATCTCCCAGAAAATGCTATTAATATTAAGTTCAATGAGCCCATCAAAATTTGGAGGAAAGCCTCTTGAAAAAAAGGAAACACTGGATAACATTCTACCTTTAATTTTCAAAACCTGAAAACGTTCTCAAGCCTAGGAAAGTTAATGGTATTTCATCTGTTCTCTTTATTGGACCATGTGCCCCATCCTGTGATTTTCTTACAATTCTATAATACTTCATATTTTTATGCTTTTACTTTGTTTTTCTTCTCAGGATGATCTTTCAGGGTCTAGCAGAGAAATCCTTTTTCTCCAACAAACCCTTCTAATTTTTTTAAAGCTCTTTGAATTTTCTCACCATTTTGGTATATATATTTCTCAATTTTTATGTACTATACCTTCATGTTCTTGGTTATATAAACATTATTTTGTATTGGATGTAGGCTTTTCTGTGTTTGTTTTATTCTTACTCCTTAATTTCACATTTGTCTCCACCCAAAAAGTTGTCGCTTGAATCTTATTTTCCTTAAATTTAGTGCAATTTTAAATTGCTTTCCTGGGATATTAAGCACACATCATTATTGGGGTGCTTTCCTTCACCTACCCAGAGTTCTTACACAAAGTATAGTACTCAGGGAATTACCACCAATCTCCACCCTCTATCTTCTGTCCACATCGGCTCTGCTGAGATCCCTAGCCGTTAGCTATGGAAGTTCAGCGGCTCTGCTGCTTCCTCTGCATGAAAGTTTTGGCTAAGGTTGGTAGCTTTAGTAGCTTATATTTAATTTTCTCTGTTGGATATTTTCTGTTGACCCTTCAAGATTGACTTTTTACTCTTTCCCTTCCCTATTTTGTGCCCGAGGATCCTTAGAAAATTGCTGAGTATTGGTAGCATGGAGAGAAAAGGTCCTTGTGAGGCCCTGAATTTTTTAAAATATGGTTTTAAATCCCTGGGAGCCCCAAGATCAGGTGAAAGTAGAGGAGTTCAAAAAGAAGAGGGGGCAGATTAGAGCCTGGAAAGTCAAATGATGGGTCTTAGAATATAGCCTAACTCCAGGAACATTACTGTATCCTTTCTATGGGCTTGTTGAGTTCTATACTATTCCCAGCTAACTGAAGGAGAGAGTTAAATATTTTAACAATTCAAGATTGCTGATTATGAGACTGGCGATTTTTAAACAAGTGATCATATCAACAATAAAGCATAAATCTTGTCTTAATAAGGCACCACTTGTAATTCTGTTTTTCAGATTAATGAATATGATTAAAAATAAGATAAAAACTTTAGAAAACGGTTAACTAAAATCCAAATTGGATGTGAAATAAAGGCCAAATTGTTATTTTCAGTCATGTGGTGCATATTTCCATATGTTCTAAAAATCCTTAAGAACTTGGCATAAAGTTCTGCTAAAATAATTTCTGCTTTTTAAATGACAGGTGTCCCATCTTTTATTGTAGTGTTAACTCAGAATCCATACAGTATGAAAATGCATAGTACAAAAGATAAATTTGTAAGCATTTGCCTCAGTGTACTACAGTGTACATTCACTTGCAGCCTATTTCTACATCCTTACTCTCCTTCACCTGGCCTCCTTATGTCTTTACTTTCACCTTCTTTTCATTTTAACCACCATCACTTCTCTATCAGATGGTTCTTGTTTCTACTTCTGAATACATTTAAATGCCATTCATGCAGTCATAAATTCTTATTAAATTTATGTTTAAACCTAGTGGGATTCAGCAGTCATTTGAAACTGCAACATAATTATTAAATGTTGATTTTAATACCAGTGATGATTCACATTTTCCAACCTCTGTATTTTGCAATTTGTTTCTCTTGGCAAGAGTTTGTTTTCATATACATGAATAAGGCAAAAGGTGTCTTGAATTTTGGCTTTCAGAAAGAAGGAATGAATCTTTTACTGCCTTCTGGTGGTTTGGTCACTAAGTCGTGTCTGACTCTTGAGTCCATGGACTGTAGCATGCCTGGTTCCTCTGACCATGGAATTCTCCAGGCAAGAATACTGGAGTGGGTTGCCATTACCTTCTCCAAAAGTGAAAGTCACTCAGTCCTGTCCAACTCTGTGACCCCATATAATCCATGGAGTTCTCCAGGCCAGAATACTGGACTGGGTAGCTTTTTCCCTTCTCCAGCGGATCTTCCCAATCCAGGAATCAAACCAGGTTCTCCTGCATTGCAGGCGGATTCTTTAGCAACTGAGCTATCAGGGAAGCCCCACATTGTCTTATAAAATGTTGCTTTACCTTTAGCAAAAAGATATAAGCAGTAAAAACTGACAGATATTTAAATCTCACTGATTTAGTCCAGTCATTTCTTGGTAGAGTTTCTGGACCTTCTGCTTAAGGAGCTTTCTCTAATAGGCTTTCTGTAGTTCTTAGGGACCTTCCAAAAACTCATTTGTATAGTAATTGAATTTTAGACTTAGATAGACTTTAGAAAGTATTAAGCCTCTTATCCTCAAGATGAGGAAACAGAGAGTTTGCCTTGCCCACAGTCACACTAGAGGCAAAGTAAGACAAAGAAAGAACTAGAATCCAAGTTTCTTGATTCCAAGTCCAGGATTCTTTGATTTTATTTCATTATTTTATGTAACTTGGAAGGAAAGCCTAAATAAAAAGATTTGCCCAAAATTTATTATATTGTGTATATTTTGTAACTTGTCATTTCTATACTTTACTCTTTGAGTTACATTATTTTGTATTCATCACCTGTTCTCTGATCTGCCATCTAAAAATCTTCTCCTGTCTTCCCTTTTATATCCAGTCTGTATATTGACACTAGGTAAATCACTCTTTCTAAAGTGTAGTCCTAATTAGGGTGCCTATCCACTCAGAAACTATAATATCTCTCACCTCCTCCGTCTACCACATAGTTAAATGAATTAAATCCAGTCTACTAACTCATTACAGTGTAAATCTACCTTTCAAATCTTAGTGCTTTCGAGTCCTGTATTCATACCTTCTGATCCACCCAAATTGGACCACTTGCTGCTGACAGGACACACCTGTCATTTTCTGTACCCTCCTATCCTTCCTAATTCTTGCACAGAATCCTCATATTCTTGCACAGTGCCTTATAACTTTGGAAATAAAAAGTACCTAAAAATTCTTATGAAAGATAGGGTTGCTAAATTTCTTATGAAAGATAGGGATTGCTACCCTCCCTATATTCCTACAATAGGTAGTCAAAAATCTGTCCAGGTCGTTAGAACCAAGAGAAGTCCAACAACTCCCATGCCTATCCAGCAATCAATAGTATCTGACTAACATTGTCATGGTGATTACATAGAGGCTGGAGATACAAAATACCTGTTATGAAATGCCTGTTCTAAGCCTATTACAGTCACCAAATTTCACATTTTATGCAAAAACTGTAAAATATACAATGTTTATATTTTGCTTTGGAGGGACTAACATGAGGGCTTTTTTTCTTATGCAGTTACACATAAAATTATGCCATGTTCTGTGGCAGCTATGTTTTCAGATGCTGTGCGTGATAATACACTGAGGAATTTAGGATGCTCCTGAAAAGCCTTAAATAGAACTTGATTTTATAGAACTTGATTTTAGTATTTTTTCATATATGCAGTTTATGTAGTTTGCTTCTTAAGAATGTACCGTTGCTTTTTTGTGAATCTTGACTTTTCTTGCCATCCTTTCAAAGAAGAAAAATAAATTACTGTCTACCTATTAATTAGCAGAGGGTAATTGAAGAAAGTAGGGAAAACCACTAGACCATTCAGCTATGATCTAAATCAGATCCCTTATGATTATACAGTGGAAGTGAAAAATAGATTTAAGGGACTGGATCTGATAGATAGAGTGCCTGATGAACTATGGACGGAGGTTCCTGACATTGTACAGGAGACAGGGATCAAGACCATCCCCATGGAAAAGAAATGCAAAAAAGCAAAATGGCTGTCTGAGGAGGCCTTACAAATAGCTGTGAAAAGAAGAGAAGCGAAAAGCAAAGGAGAAAAGGAAAGATTTAAGCATCTGAATGCAGAGTTCCAGAGAATAGCAAGGAGAGATAAGAAAGCCTTCCTCAGCGATCATGCAAATAGAGGAAAACAACAGAATGGGAAAGACTAAAGATCTCTTCAAGAAAGTTAGAGATACCAAGGGAACATTTCATGCAAATATGGGCTTGATAAAGGACAGAAATGGTATGGACCTAACAGAAGCAGAAGATATTAAGAAGAGGTGGCAAGAATACACAGAAGAACTGTACAAAAAAGATCTTCACGACCAAGATAATCACGATTGTGTGATCACTCAGCTAGAGCCAGACATCCTGGAATGTGAAGTCAAGTGGGCCTTAGAAAACACACTACGAACAAAGCTAGTGGAGGTGATGGAATTCCAGTTGAGCTATTCCAAATCCTGAAAGATGATGCTGTGAAAGTGCTGCACTCAGTATGCCAGCAAATTTGGAAAACTCAGCAGTGGCCACAGGACTGGAAAGGTCAGTTTTCATTCCAATCCCAAAGAAAGGCAATGCCAAAGAATGCTCAAACTACCACATAATTGCACTCGTCTCACATGCTAGTAAAGTAATGCTCAGAATTCTCCAAGCCAGGCTTCAGCAACACGTGAACCGTGAACTTCCAGATGTTCAAGCTGGTTTTAGAAAAGGCAGAGGAACCAGAGACCAAATTGTCAACATCTGCTGGATCATGGAAAAAGCAAGAGAGTTCCAGAAAAACATCTATTTCTGCTTTGTTGACTATGCCAAAGCCTTTGACTGCCTGGATCACAATAAACTGTGGAAAATTCTGAAAGAGATGGGAATACCAGACCACCTGACCTGCCTCTTGAGAAACCTATATGCAGGTCAGGAAGCAACAGTTAGAACTGGACATGGAACAACAGACTGGTTCCAAATAGGAAAAGGATTACGTTAAGTCTGAATATTGTCACCCTGCTTATTTAACTTCTATGCAGAGTACATCATGAGAAACACTGGGCTGGAAGAAGCACAAGCTGGAATCAAAACTGCCGGGAGAAATATCAATAACCTCAGATATGCAGATGACACCACCCTTATGGCAGAAAGTGAAGAGGAACTAAAAAGCCTCTTGAAGGTGAAAGAGGAGAGTGAAAAAGTTGGCTTAAAACTCAACATTCAGAAAACGAAGATCATGGCATCTGGTCCCATCACTTCATGGGAAATAGATGGGGAAACAGTGGAAACAGTGTCAGACTTTATTTTGGGGGGCTCCAAAATCACTGCAGATGGTGATTGCAGCCATGAAATTAAAAGACACTTACTCCTTGGAAGGAAAGTTATGACGAACCTAGATAGCATATTCAAAAGCAGAGACATTACTTTGCCAGCAAAGGTCTGTCTAGTCAAGGCTGTGGTTTTTCCAGTGGTCATGTATGGATGAGAGAGTTGGACTGTGAAGAAAGCTGAGTGCTGAAGAATTGATGCTTTTGAACTGTGGTGTTGGAGAAGACTCTTGAGAGTCCCTTGGACTGCAAGGAGATCCGACCAGTCCATTCTAAAGGAGATCGGTCCTGGGTGTTCATTGGAAGGACTGATGGTAAAGCTGAAACTCCAGTACTCTGGCCACCTCATGCGAACAGTTGCCTCATTTGAAAAGACCCTGATGCTGGGAGGGATTGGGGGCGGGAGGAGAAGAGGACGACAGAGGATGAGATGGCTGGATGACATCACCAACTTGTGGACATGAGTTTGAGTGAACTCCGGGAGTTGGTGATGAACTGGGAGGCCTGGCATGCTGCGATTCATGGGGTCGCAAAGAGTCGGACATGACTGAGCGACTGAACTGAATTGAATGTAAAGGTATCAGAGTAGGAAGAGAAGTTATTGATAACTGAAAATCTCTATAATAATAAATCTACTGTTTAGTGTTGGTTGTCCAAGTGAATGTTAACCATGGCAGTGATATAGTGAATTACTCTGTTTGAAGTGGAAGTGAGAGATATAGCAATGTGCTCCTTGCCTTCATTTTGCAACTGCTAATCCAATATTGCCTAATTACCAGACTCTTCTGAGTTGGTGAGCACATCTCAGGCAGGCCCCTGTTGTGTCCAAACCATGTCTAATCTGCTCTGTCTAGTGAAGAATTGACTTTCCTTTTTTGTGAGGTATAGTGCCTGTTAATTAGAAGTGTAACTCAGATCATTCCTTTCACAATGAAGTTTTTAGGTATGTTATCATTGCTTCTAGCTTCTGTTTCCAAAGGTTCACTATATAAATTAGATCTTGTTCTTGGAAATCTTGGGCATCCCTGGTGGCTCAGATGGATAAGAATCCACCTGCAATGTGGGAGACCTGGCTTGATCCCTGGGAAGGGAAGATCCTCTAGAGAAAAGAAGAGCTCCCCACTCCAGTATTCTTGTCTGGAGAATTCCAGGGACAGAGGAGCCTGGTGGGCTACATACAGTTCATAGGGTTGCAAAGAATTGGACATGATTAAGCAGCTAACACTTGGAAAACTTAACACATAAGATCAATTTATGAAGATCAGTTTCTCTTCTTTTGAAATCAGAAAATTTAACATTAGGTCTTGAACTGCACATGAATGGGGTGTTATCTATAATGATATGTGCACTGACAGTGAAAAATGATATGTATTACATTGGATGTATTAGCATTCATTTACTAAAGGAAAAAAATACCATTTTAAAGTTGTGAATCCACCATAATGGGTTGTTGCTGGTTGTAAGCTCATTTAGACTTCTATTTCTATCCCATGTGCTATAAATTCTCTAATTATCACATATGTCAGCAAAGTAAAATAGTAGCTTATCATAAAACCACCTAGTAGATAACTTATCAAGTCCTCAGACCTGAGTTGAGACTTGCTATTTATCCCTGTTATTTAATCTGTATGGAAGAGGTTGTTTTGTGGATTTTGTTTAGTTATTTTTGTTGGTTTTCTTTGTAGCTGTTCTTGCTACTTCCATTATAAATATTGGTGCTTATCTTTGTTGAGCTGTATTAGACCCTTTGATATCCTCTATCTGGCAGTGACGTCTAGACTGTGCCTATCTTTGAAAACATAGTTTAATATTTCAGAGTTAACCATTCTTCCAGGAAAAACTATTTCCGTGATTATTTGTGTCATACTTGGAAAGAGACAAGTGCCAAAATCCTTAATGGTAACTTCCCAGAGCAGGACAACTGCAGAAATAGCACGATATACCGATTAAATGAATACTGTCACGGAACACATAAGGCCAGCAATTTGCTGGCCAAATCTTAGATTTCATTCCAGATAAGCTCAATATACATGAGTAGAAAGATCTTTTACCTTTTAAAATATGTTTCTTTTAAAACAGCTTAACTCATTCCAGCTCTCATTTATTTAATTCATACTCTGTGTGAGGCATAATTCTAAGATACGATATAAAAATTAGTTCTTAAGAAACTCATAAGCTAGAGGAGAAAATACACCAGGTAAATAAATTGTAAAGCAGCGTAAGAAATAACAGAGAAATATACAGAGCACCAAGATCTCTAAAACAGAAGTATGAAGCACAACAAATCAAGTCATTGATTTAATGTAGAGGTAGTTCTTCTTTGCTTAATGTAGGTGAGTGCTTTGTCCTTATCATTTGGTAAATCAACAAAGATTTACTATCTGTTCTGGGCAGAGCAATATACTAGATGTTTTGAGGAGATAAAATAAAGAAGTTTCTGTGCTAAGAATTTATAATCTAGTAAGATAGATAAGCTGTCTATACAAATAACTATTTCCAGTCTGTACATAACTGCCAAAAAAAGAAACCTTTACAATTTTAGCAAAACTCTTCTGCAGTGCAGAAAGCCACTTCTGGAGATGGGAAGGAAAGACCATGAACAATTCAAGAAGGCTTCCATTAAGAAGATGGTTGAACTAACCCTGGAGGGATTGGTAGGATTTTGACAAGGGTGGTTGAAGGGTATTCTAATTCATTTAGTGCCTACATGTGCAAAGTAGCATGAAGGCAAAAAAGCCTGAGGCATGTTCAGAGAATAACAAGTATTCTAGTTTGAGTGGCATCTGGTACATGTACAAGGGAATAGTAAAAGATCAGGCTAGAAAGAAAAAGTAGGGACACTTTATGGAGGACCTTTGAAAGTCAGGCTTTGGAACTTTTATCAGTTAAAGTACAGGAAGCAGTAGGTAGCTTTTTGAACAAAGGCTAATTAGAGTTGATATTTAGGAAGGTGGATCTAATGATTGGGTTTAAGGATGCATTCAAATATGCATTTAAGAGACTATAGCAGCAATCTAGGCAAGAGATAATACAGGCCTGACCTAGGTTTCTGTGGGTAAGAATGACAAGACTGTATAGGCATTGTGCTTATAAAATGTACTTGGCAGAACTTGGAAGCTGTCAAATGTGAAGAGAAAGAAAATGTCAAAGGGACTCTCGAAGTGAGGAAGTATATCTGAGGATGATACCAAAAGAAAGGAATAAAGGAAATTACCCCTAAAAAATGTGAAGAGAGGAAAGATTGAAAAGTTGATAGTTGAATTTCTAGGTAAGACTACGTTTAGGGAAGTTAATGAATTTGAAGATAAGCAACAGGGAAGGTGAGAGAGAAAGGGAAAGATGATATATATGTAACAGAAAAGTAGGGAGGGATGTTTCTCGGAGAGGGTGGAAAAATTCACACTCTAAAGCATCAAAAAAAAAAAAAGAATTTCAGTTTTTCATCTGTTAAATTATCCAATAAAATTGGAAAAATGCAAGCAAGAGGGCTTAAATATGTAGGAGTAAGTGGGAAGACTGACCAAAGACTAGAAAGAGGGAAAATATTTATTCAGGAAATGAAGACTAATTGGTGATGCAAAGAAATTTGGACAGGGATTAAAATTATGTTTCTGAAGAAACAGAAGGAAATGGCTGTTCTTAAAATAGAAAACAAATATTTCTTAAAATAAGTATTCCTAACTTTTACACTATGGAGAAATCCTTCACCACTCTAGAAAAGGGATCAAGTCCTATTCAGAAAGGTGAAGGAGAAAGCCAGGATTGGTGACCAATGGGAAAAGTTTCTGAAATGGATATAGGTAGAAGCCGATTTATAATACTATGTACAGTAAGTCAAAAATACTTTTAACAAAAATCCCATTTGTCAGCCCATCACTTTATAATGTTCAGTACAATAAAAATGCCCTACGTTGTCACTACCTCTGTGCTGAATTACCTTCATTTCCCAGTGTGTTGTTGGTATCTAATGAAAACTCATACTTTGTTACAGAGACTCCTAAGCACATAGGCAAGCACTTGGATTAAATGTGTTGTCTCAAATTCTGACAAAAGGGTTGCGAGGAGGAGGTGGGGGAAGGGAATTCCCTGGCAGTTCAGTGGTTAGGACTCCTCACTTCCACTGCAGGGGACAACAGGTTCCATCACACATGGGGTGGCCCAAAAGGAAAAAAAAGAAAGGTTTTCAAGGTAGATAAATATCTCTTGGTTCTAATTTGTAGACTTAAGATGATTGTCTCCCATTTCACTATCAAATGCAATACTGGCTTTTCAAAAGTATCTTTTTAAACCTATTTATCCTAGAGGAAGGGTAGGGGAGTTATGCTTTCAGTTAAATATTTATGGAGATACATATTATGTTGGGTGTTTCCTATCATCTTTCTGTAATTATTTTTTTAATAGCCTGACTTTTTTTCCTTTGACTTCTATGTAGTTTCATTTTTGTTGTGGGTTTTTTTTGTTGGTGGTGGTGTGTTCTTCGCTTTCTTTTTTCTTTTCCTTGAGAGACCTGTATTGATTGTTACCACCATGCCTAACCTTGTTCTTCCCAGTGGCCATTATGAAAATTCTAATTTTGTCTATATTAGACTTGTTTCTAAGGCATAGTGCTTCTGTATACTTTCTGCATAATTATTGTGAGTCAACTGGCAAAAATGAAAATAATACTGGGTTTTGGTGATACTTGGATGGAATGTGTTATATACATATCCGTAGTTTAAAAATTATGACCTGAGGAAGAACTACCTTTTCCACCCCTGACCGCCATCCCCAACCAGAGGTAGGATATTAGATACTTCTCAGCAGCTAATTAGATGGGTTTTTTTGTTTGTTTTTTAACTATTTTTTGTTATGTTATTAAGTCACAATGTGGTCCTATAAGTTTCTTTTTAAGTTAATCAGTAATATTTTGGATTGTGAATGTTATTATGATTTCTGATTGTTTCCTCTTCTCCCTCAAAAGACCAAGAGACTCAAAGAATAGAGGAGCTTTTATGATAGGTTCTGCTGTTAGGGTCATTAGGGTGGCCATAGAGGGTGGAATCTATGTAGCAGTGATTATCACACCTTGACCTTAGGAAGGTGTGATAGGAAGCTTAGGAACTTTAAGAAGCTTAATGCATGAAATATAGAAAAAATAAAGGATATTGGTGCACATATGAGAGAAAAGAATTATATAAAAGATACTTAATAAAAATGCCAATCTCTCCCCATCCTAAGGTCTTCCTTTCCTTTTTTGATCTAATTTTTAACACTGATCAGTAATACCTTTCTCATTTCCCCACATAAACATGTATCTAAACTTGTAAGAATTAATTATTTATCTTGTCTTTTACTGTTTTTTATTAATGTAAGTGATTTAAGTTTTAGATTTTTTTCTTTTTCCAGTAAATGAGGGAAGTAAGATCTGTCTAAAGATACATTTTACTTATCTTAAGGTTAACAAGCTGTAGCCTGGTCTCCATAGCCCTTCAGTTCTTCACTGGTAATGCAGTAAAGAAGAAAAATGTCTGTTTTAAAACTTATAAGTATTCTACTAATAGCATAATACAGGGATTGCTCAAGTTCAAGTGACCTAACATATATATTTGGAGTCCTGGAGAGGAGAAACAAAAAGATACTTGAAGTAAAAAAGAGTGAAAGTGTTCCATATTTGAAGAATACTATAAACCCAGAAATCAAAGAAGCTCAACAAACCACAAAAGAAACAAGGAAAAAAACTACACCAAGGAACATTATAATCACATTGCATAAAATCAGTGATAAAAAATCTTAAAACAGATATTTAAAGATACATTCGATACAGAGAAACAAAGATAAGAATGCATCTGAGGGCTTCCCTGGTCGCTCAGGGATGATCTGCCTGCTGATGCAGGAGACATGGGTCTGATCCCTGATTCATGAAGATCCCACCTGCTGCAGAGCAACTAACCACGTGCCACAACTATTGACTCTGTGTTCTAGAGCCCAGAACGAAAAAAAAAGAATGCATCTGAAACAGTACAAGCTGAAACTCAGAGAAAAATTGTCAATCTCAAATTCTATACCCTGCAAAAATATCTTTCAGAAATGAAAATGAGGTAAAGACATAAAACAGCTAAAAGAGTTCATCAGTAGCGGACCAGCACAAACCATTCAGAAATCATCAGATCCAGATGCCAGCTATTATGAATACATTTTATTTGGTATTGGATATGTACTTTAATGTCTCTGAACCTTCAGATTTTATTTATGAAAGGAGAAAAATACCTATTTTATGGGATTTTTATGAGGATCAAATGAAATAAGGAAAATAATTGACACCTGTAGAGTGTCTTCATTATGCCTCGCACGTGGTATCTCACTAGAAATGGAAATAAAACACCCAATAAGAGGCCTACTCCCCTAATCGTTTTCTTATCCTATCACCTCTCCTTTTTTTTTTTAGCAGCTGAAAGACTTGGATTATTCTACAAGTTAGCCCAAATAGCTAGTCAATCAAATTTTGATGAAATACATTTCCTAAACTTGCTTTCCTTTACCTACCATCATTAAATATGCATAACAGTGGGAGTGATGAACAGCTTTCCGTGGTAAAACAGACACATCACCTAGTAAATCATTTTGTGAAAGGATTAAGTATGTTCTAAACTGAACCTAATTTATTTGGCTTATAATTCAGCTAAGTAATTTTTTTCAGTCATGTTTATGAAGGTATACTTTATACACTGTTTAATTTTTATCATTGGATAGGGGCCATGCTTGTCTTTATAGCTTATACATCGCCCCACAGAGTTTTTGACACTCAATAAATGTTAAATAATATTTCTATTCAGCATTCTGCAGGCAGGAAGCATATGGTAATAAATGCCAGAGCACAGGTTGAAAATCTCCCAGAAGTTGTATGTTCTTTGAAAAACCAGTACAGATATTTTCATGAATGAAACATTTTAAAAGGGGTTTCTCAGATTTATATTTACTTAAAAATATTCTCCAGCCTTTGTTTATTTACAAGTTAAAACTTTTACTCTTCACAAATAATTTAATATTAAAAGTAGTATACCATTAATGCAGTCTCATAGGAAAATATGTAAATATTTTTATAAATAAGTACAAAGTACATTTTGTAAATAGTATAAGGTAAAAGTAACTCACAGTGTGAAGGATAGCATGAAGAAATATTTAGAGGCTTAAGCAGTATCAGTTAGTTCTGTTCAGTCGCTCAGTTGTGTCCGACTCTTTGGGACCCCATGGACTGCAGCACACCAGGCTTCCCTGTCCATTGCCAACTCCTAGAGCTTGCTCAAACTCACGTCCATTGAGTTGGTGATGCCATCGAACCATCTCAACCTTTGTTGTCCCCTTCTCCTCTCACCTTCAGTCTTTCCCAGCATCAGGGTCTTTTCAAATGAGTCAGTTCTTTACATCAGGTGGCCAAAGTACTAGAGTTTCAGCTTTAGCATCAGTCCTTCCAATGAACATTCAGGATTGATTTCCCTTAGGATTGACTGATTTGATCTCCTTGCAATCCAAGGGACTCTCAAGAGTCTTCTCCAACACCACAGTTCAAAAGCATCAATTCTTTGATGTTCAACTTTCTTTATAGTCCAACTCTCACATCCATACATGACTACTGAAAGAACCATAGCTGGGGTGTTCGTTGCCTAAGAAATGTCTCTGCCTTTTAATATACGGTCTAGGTTGGTCATAGCTTTTCTTCCAAGGAGCAAGTGTCTTTTAATTTCATGGCTGCAATCACCATCTGCAGTGATTTTGAAGACCAAGAAAATTAAGTCTGTCACTCTTTCCGTCGTTTCCCCATCTATTTGCCATGAAGTGATGGGACCAGATGCCATAAGCCTATTATTTTTTGAATGTTAAGTTTTAAGCCAGCTTTTTCACTCTCCTCTTTCACTTTCATCAAGAGGCTCTTTAGTTCTTCTTCGCTTTCTGCCATAAATGTGGTATCATCTGCATATCTGAGGTTATTGACTTTTCTCCCAGCAGTCTTGACTCAAGCATGTGCTTCATCCAGCCCAGCATTTCACATGATGTACTCTGCGTATAAGTTAAATAAGCAGGGGGACAATATACGGCCTTGACGTACTCCTTTCCCATCTTGAAACAAGTCTGTCGTTCCATGTCTGGTTTTAACTGTTGCTTCTTGACCTGCATACAGATTTCTCAGGAGGCAGGTAAGGTGGTCTGGTATTCCCATGTCTTGAAGAATTTTCCAGTTTGTTGTGATCTATACAGTCAAAGGCTTGAGAGTAATAAATAAAGCAGAAGTAGATTTTTTTTTTTTCTGCAACTCTCTTGCTTTTCCATGATCCAGCAGATGTTGGCAATTTGATCTCTGGTTCATCTGCCTTTTCTAAATCCAGCTTGAACATCTGGAAGTTCACAGTTAATGTATTTTTGAAGCCTGGCTTGGAGAATTTTGAGCATTACTTTGCTAGCATGTGAGAGGAGTACAACTGTGCAGTAGTTTGAACATTCTTTGGCTTTGCCCTTCTTTGGGATTGGAATGGAAACTGACCTTTTCCAATCCTGTGGTCACTGCTGAGTTTTTCAAACTTGTTGACATATTGAGTGCAGCACTTTACAGCATCATCTTTTAGGATTTAAGTAATATAAGTCTTCATAGTGCTACAGTCCATGGGGTCACAAAGAGTCAGACATGACTGAGCAACTTAACTGAGCTGACTTAGGGAAAAAAAATAAACAGCAGATAGTTCTTTATCATTAAATGTCAGCATGACTCAGAGGTGTATCACTGCTACAACTAAGAAATGGTTCATCACAATCAAGTATAGAAAACCATTTAGATAATATGTTTCTAAATTATCTTTCCTTTATTTTCTCACCTGTGATTGATCTGTTAGCCCTGCTTGTTTGGTTTGACTTTTGCGAGGATTTTTTTAAGGATTAGCATAATCTGAATAGAGAGATTTTCTGAATTGGACCATGTTAGTTAACCTCTTAGAGGCTTAGGTTCCTCATGTATAAGATGTGGATAGAGAAACTGGGCACAGCTTAGTTTGGTGCCTCTCAATTCAGTCTCTTACAAGGCTGAAGTCAGGATGTCAGCCAGGGCTGTATTCCTATCACTGCTTGGGGAGGATTCACTTCCAAGCTCATTCACGTGGCTGTTAGCAAGCCCTAGGTCCTCTCTGATGGTTAGTTATGGGCCGCTCCATGGGGGAACTCACATCATGGCGGCTTATTTCCCCTAGAGCGAGAGCTGAGAGAGAGCGTGTGAGCAAGAGAACGAACAAACAAGACATCCCATCACTTTTGGTCAGGTATTTGTTAAAAGTGAGTCTCTTGGTCCAGACAACACACATAGGGGAGGAAATTTTACAAGGACTTGAATACCACCAGTTAGGGACCTACACAGTAGGCAACCAATTTAGAGGCTTCCTGCTACATACACATATGATCCACAGATAGGACAAATCATGGAATGTACTCTGGATGCTCTGAAATTCATTTGCTTAAATTTTCCTAAGATTTTACCAAAAGCTTGAATTTCATAGGTGATATGATTTTATAGTTCACATTAAATATTTTCCTTATTCCTAGTAATAATCCAGTCAGTTTTGTTGGCCTCAGTTTTACTAATATATACTGAGTGACTTGCCCAAGATTACATATCAAATGAGCTATAAAATGACAACCTTAGTGTAGGTCTTCTAAGCCAACTACTCTTTCCATTTGGCTGTAACTGCTTCCTGACCAGTACTATCTTGCATTTAAAGCCTTCAAAAAAGGCTTCATACATATAATTGTATAAAAATATATGAATATTCTTTATATGCAGAGATTTTTATACATAGATTTATATAGAGACAGACATAGATATCATTCCATCTTAGACTCTCATGTACACCATACCATTTAGGATTTACAGTATTGTTTCAAATATTGCAAGTCAAAGTCTAATAAGGTGTATAACAGCTGTAACACTGATGTATCTCTAGCATTATAATATCTGTTAGCCTAAAACTATCCTTGCAGGGTAAATACTAGTTGGATGGAGAGATGAACAAACAAAATAGCAGAACTGTTTGGTGGTTCCATTCTCCCTTGGCTTTTCCCAGAGCTCTGGTTGGACTCCTATGACTTGAGTGAAGACCATGCAAACTCCAGTGAGTTTTCTGCTTCCTGTTTGCATTGGAGCAGCAAAATAGCTTGTTTTGAATGGATGAGCTGCCTTCTGTGGATAGTCAGAAGTTATCTTTCTTTGGTCCTAAGTTAGTTTCAGTCAACACCCAAGATCCCTCGTGTCCAATATCAAAAAACAGAGTGGTAACATAAGCAAGCAGATAATAGCTCGAGATGTGTTCAGTGCCTTGAAATGTAGAGCCAGAAGTAGGAGAGCAAGGGTTATGAGCTAAGATAGTGGTGGGTAGTTAGTAGTTACACCCTTCAGATTGCCCTGGAGGAAAGAGAGAGGATTTTAAGGCATGGAGAGAGGATTTTAAGGCATGTTGCTAAATTCTTAAAATAACTTTGTGGTTTGGGTAGTAGGAACATCTTGTTTCCCTGAAGGAAAAGGATAGTTCCTACAAGCAATAAGTTAATTTGGCAAAGTCTCAGGATATAAGGCCAATAATACAGAAATCATTTGTATTTCAATGTAACTAGTAACAAATAATTAGAATAACAATATGGCCTACTTATGGTTTTAGTTTTACAGTGACTACAGATAATTCTACATAAATTAAAATCAAGGTGTTATCAGGCAAAATGCAAAGAAAATAGTTTTCTTCTTAGATATAAAGGAAATTGTTGTATTTTCATACACACAGACACACACTGGAGTTGTTCCTTCCTTTCCTATATACCCTGAGAACGGTGCTTTTTAATAGTGGTTTGCTAATCCCTTTAAATAGTTCTTCATGTAAGTATTCCATAGTTTTCATTAACCATGAATTTCAGCTTTATTTTTTAAACCTCTGCTCAAAACCTGTACTTGGTGGTTGTTTCATCCTTTTAGCCTGGTCGGTGAAGCAGGGAGCCTACTGCAAATCCTAAATAGCGTGGTGTAGATGAGAGCCTAAGACTTTAATTATATGTCATTTTATTCACAACACTCAATTCCAGGAAGGAAAAAAATGACTTTGTTGTTGTAAAAAGACATATGTGAGTATCATTCATTGTAAACCAAAAATGATACTGTATTATAGCTTAGACAACAATGGGAACTGATTTTGAAATTGTGACCTGTGTGAGAAACTGAATAATAGTGAAAGTTATCAAAATGGAAAGTAGTGTTAATGTGAAATCCAGCCTTCTCAGAAATACTCTTTCCTGGCCTGTTTCGTTTTGCTTTTGTTGCTTGTCATGCATGAATGAAAGTGCTACACTCTCAGGGGAGCAGGAAAGCCTCTGTGTCGGTTGTTTATTTCCTTAATCCCTCCTCCTTTGTGATTTTTGATGTCAGATCTAAAATGGAAAGCCTGTAAATATAATGATTATCACATGGATAATCACCTGCATTAGGAACCGCCATGCTCCTCTATTCTAACCCTAGCTGTTCTCCACATGTCACATCCACTCTGCGGTTGGATTTTAACCTGACTGCTTCATTAGATTTGTGAAACTCAGTACGTGGCGCCCTGGGGCAGCACAGATGGGGACTTGCTTGTTTTCTTTTCTCACTTTTACTGCGAAGGCACGCTAAAAAGTCCTTTTCAGTTTAGTGTGATCAGTTCACTTGGAATTACCCCTGATATTTGGAACCTGCCTTACTGTTCTGCCCACCCTTTATGCCTTTTTTCTTCCCTGATTTCTGACCTAATGCCTTTTCTTTTTATCCCTCCATGCAGTGAATCTTAGGACTAAAATTCTCCTTCAGATTCTTACTGGGTCAAACTGTTCCTCTGTGTTGTTTTATTTGTTTTGCTGTGAGGGAAAAATAAATGTTGTTCCATCGTTGTATCTACAGACACCTTCAGATCAGAGGTTAGCTGTGGGAAAGTCTGCAGTGATGTGAGCCAGCTGCCTTTACTAATGGATTGACTGGGGGCACCAACCCAAGATCAAAGGAAGGTGGGAGGAAGTCAGGAGATAAGATCTTTTTAAGCTATAGAACAAGTGCTTAGCTTTTCAGTGATAGGGCACAGCTCTGCAAACCTGTGTGAGGGGGCGCTAAGATAGAAAATTGAATAGACTTCTTCAGCATGTCCTTCCTCAGTCAGAAATACGTTAGTGCTTGGAATAGTTTACAGATGTGGAAGAGTCCTAGGGCTCAGTTTCGTTGAAGAATAATGATCTGACATTGGTAAATGTGCCTTCTTGCAATTAGTCAGTTCTATTGTACCATAACAGATCACAGTCTATTGCGTCTTACTTTGGGGAGCAAAACTGGACATTAAAAAGGCAACATCTACTGTATGTGACTTTTGAGTCTTTATGTCTTAGTACAATTTTAGTTGTACAGACTTGTCATATTAACTTTGTCTTACAGTCCTTTAGGTTTCTTTCATGCCTCTGATAAAGCTCCATATAAATAAGTAGTTCTCACAAAGCTATTTTATTGTTTTTTTCATATAAGAATTAGCTTGGTTAATTCTTGAGTTGGACAACTTGGAAAAATTCTACATTGCTATCTTTTGAACCCTATCCTTTTCCTTGACATCCAAGCTAGTAAATATTATTGACTGTCTGGTATACAAGATTCTGGTGTAAGTAAATTGTCAAGAAGGCTAACCATCCTTACACCAGTTGTCAAGATCATGATTTAATTTTTTTATCTGTATCAACTAAGGTTAACTCAATCAGTTTGATGCTTCTCTAGTGAACAGCCTAAGGAATTGTACTTTCAGCTTATCACTTTCTATTAACTTCAGTGTTTGATTGTAATAGTATTTTTCAATCTTCTCAGACCCTCAGAGTGGTTCTTTAAACTTACATGGTATTAGTATATTGGACGATAAGTGCATACATACTTCTTTTCTCTGTGTTTTCCTTAACATGTAGATAGTACCCAGATTTGTGCTGGAGACATTAACTGTAGTTTCTGCCTTACATGGTTTGGTGCAGCAGTCATTTTAGTTAAGTTGGATCTGCTCACTACTCAGGCTCACATCCCATCCTTCTATTAATATCTCTTGGCAAAGATAATTTTGGAGGAATGTAAGTTAAGATGTAGAGACTCTTGACAGTTGTCTGCAGTTTTTTTTTTCCATCTTCAAGAGGGAAGTGGAATTGAAAAGTAATATTGCCTCCATTTTCTGTATCAGTACTAAAATGAAAATATATGCACAAAGCAGGGAGTGAAGAAAAGGAAAGGATTTGGTTACACAGATGTGGTTTTGTCATTTGATAGCCTATTATAAGGGCATTAGATTATATAATAATGTTCATCAGATTATGCCCTTAAGATATATTTAATATCTAGAAAAACATTGTTTAAAAATTTTTAACTAAATTTTAAAAAATATTCAGCGTTTGTTACCCTGTCATCTTAAATCAGAGAGAAATGAGGGGGTAGGCATTTTATTACACAAATTTTCAAACAGGCAAAAGATAGTAATACTGAATACATTTAGATACATTAATATTTTGCCATTTTTGCTTCACTTTCTTTTTTTTGTTTTTAAGTTTTCTAAAATAAATTACATATACCATGCCATTTTATCCCAGGATACTTCAGGATACACCTGAAAATCTAGGATTTTTTCATATCAAGTTGATAATTCCTAATATTATTTGATTTCCATTTCATAATCAAACTTACCCAAAATGTATTTTATAACTGGTGTGTTCAAAACAGTTTCCGATTAAAATCTGTACATTACTCCTGTACATTTTATCATGATGTTGACTTACTACAAAGACCAAGGTACTTGTCCTGTCTAATGTCCTACCTTATGGATTTGTTTATTAGCCTTCTCAGTGTATCATTTAACTTGTTCTTCTATCCTCTATATATTTCCTGTAGACTACAAGTTATTGAATAAAGTTTTGATTAATTCATGTTAAAAACTTTATAGATGGTGCTCTGTACCTTATACTACATTATGACAGAAGCCACAGACTATTTGGTGATCAGAATATTAGGTAATAAGATTGATCACTGGGTTAAAGTGATGACTGCTTGATTCTTCCGCTGTAAAGTTATACTTTGCTCCTCGTGACCAGCATATGATCTTTGATACTTCGATTCCATGAAATAAGCAGTTCCCCATCATTCTTTAACCTAATGAATTGAGCATCCATTGATAACCTTTGCCTGAATAAATTTCATCAGAGATTACAAAAGGTGGGTTTTCTGAATCTAATCTATACATTTATTAGCAAACATTCTTCTTACAGAAGAGTTTTCTGAAAGGTATTGTTTTAATTAAAAACATAACCATCAGCATCTTCCTTAGGTTTCAAATGATTTTCTTTGTCGGGGTCAAAACATCTGAACTCATGGTGACAGCTACAGTAAAAATATGTAGTACATCTTCTTTATTTCAGCTTGTGAAGTGTGTTGACATTTGCTGCCTTTTTTTTATGCCAAGGAAAAAGGAAATCTTTTTTTTCCGTGTAAGAATAAAAATTGAACTATGTGAGTATATTGAGATAATTGTGTAAAAAGAAGACTGTTTGAATGAGTTTCAAAATGGATTATTTCTTCATTACCTAGCACTTTATAATTAACTGTTCTTTTTTTTATTTCAGGAAGCTGCCACTTTTGCTAGAGAGCAAGGCTTTGAGGTGAGTTAACCCACAATTGCACACTAAACAGATCCTAAAGGTTTTTTCTAGCTGATAATGAAGTTCTTTTGGACAGTGATTGATGTGCTATTATACTCTCAGAGCCTCGCAGCAGTTGCCATGGAAACTTGGCAGTCGTCATGGTTTCTTTGTTCTGCCAGCACAGTGTTATGACGCACTCTGCTAGGTCTGCACCCAACATCGCCTACAGATGTTATTTATTGAATTTTGAAAAGCCTCTTGGGAAGCCAAGAGGTTGGGCACGGTTTCAAGCTGCCTCTGCAGATATGGGGCCTGTCAGTTTGTTCAGTTAAAAAGCTACCTCATTAGCTGCATTACATTTCATAAGAATTCACTGCTAAAGCAGTGGTGGAGCAACACTAAATAGTGAAATATAATGTCATTTAAATAATTTCAACCTTACCACATGTAGATTATCATTATGTAAATTAATTTCCAAAGGTTATACTTAACTGTTGTTAGGAACTGACTAGTTTAAATCCTTCTCATATGAACTTCCTGTTTGAATCTTTTTTTTCTTTTTCCTCTTTTCTTTGATAGCATAAAACATATACATTTTCTGAAACACAAAATTGATAATTGATTTAATTTTCAGATAATGAATTCTGTTTTCCTTATAGAAATATTATCCTGTTGAGATTCCAAACTCCATATAGTTGTTGTTGGCAAAATTAATAGCCAAGACCATGTGTTTACATATGTAGTATCTACCTTCCAATGGATTGTTGGGACACACTGACTAATCTAAACCCAGGTTAACTGACAGAGATTAACTGAGTGTGTGATTTTTATGACTATCATATTTATTTAGCCAGAACTCTGTAGAATATTATGTTCTATATAGCAACTTGGAATGTTTGATGGATGTAAGTTTTTTTAAATTTAACCTGACTAGATCTGGAATATATAGAAACTCTTTCCTTATTTGCATACTCAGTATTGTCTACCATGTACAGAAACTGTGAGCATTGACTGGATATATTAGTAAGCTCACTTTGAACTCTTTAGAGAAAGGTGTTTTATAAAATTGTGAAGGAAATGTTATTTAAATGTACTAAAGACAGATTCGTTATTAAGCAACAAAGTGATACATGTGTATGTTATCCATGTCGTAGGACTTGACAACCAAGGTGCTTCTTTTTCTTGGGGGAAGATAGTGAGCATGTGGTATAAGTATTCTGCTCTCAAAGTCCTATATAAAAACTATCAAGGCAGGAAGCTGCCTCATAGTGCTCAATTAATGGAAACTATCATCGTTTCTTGGGAGTTTCCTGTTTTTATTTTAACATATTCTCATGAATATAAGGTTGAGTCACATGAAGAAGCAATAAAGATTTCCAAGTAATTTTTATCTAATTTAAGTTTCCCTTTGTAATTTCCCAAACTGGCAATTGCTGTAGAGGGCTAAATGTAATGAGGGGAATGTTCAATTTAGAAAGACAAATGTTTTGATCATGAAACTATAAGTAAATATTTTAAGTCATGTTTTAAAAGTTTCACTGATTCTAAATTTCAGTATTAACAATTTATATTCTCTGTTGTTACATAAAAATTATTCAAATAAAACATATATAGAGTATAAATTTGTGTCCTATTTTATGTGCTAACATTTAGAAATGTATTTCAGTTCTAAAAAATAACCACTTTTAGAAATGTAACATGTTGTATAACAAATGATTCTGTAGTACCTGATAATAATTTTAATAATTTATTAAACCTTACTAATTCATAGTTTTATTGTCCCTTTGAGCTACATGCTTTGAATATGCCTGGTTTAAATTCAGTCTTAGCAACAAGCTACTTTTCTATTTTCTACTAACCAGCACCATATTAACCTTTCCATTAGTTCTTACTTATTGACTCTAAAGTTGTTTCTTTTTACCATAAATCTGCCATAACTGATTACAACATATGAACAAAGTGATGATTATAATAGTATACCTTATTACCTCCTGACATAGCAAAACTCAGTTGGTAATTTGACAATGATGTGTTAGATTGTATAAAGCATACAGTGTCTTGATGTATCCCTTCATGGGTTCCCTAAAATACTATAAGTATTTCAGAATCTGTAAGAGCCTTGATTAGAATACCCCGAAGTCGGTATTTTTAATAGAATATAATCCTTGTACTGAATGCTATCTAGAGAAACTGAATGATTTTAAAATGTCATTGAAGTTTCCTTCGTTGGTTAGATAGTAATATGAAAGCATAGATTTGAATCTCAGTATTTTTAAAGACTCAAACAAGAATAAATCATTTAACAGTTTAATGTCTGTGGGAATGTGTCAGTGCTTTCAAGTCTTGTGACAAACTAGACAAAATCTGTATCTATTTCCTCCCAACTTTAATTTTACCTCTTAATTTGGGACGTGAATGAGAGGAGAGAAGTGAAAAAATTAAAGAGCAAGGAAAGGTGGGCACTTTTTCTTCCCGTAAGTCCTACCTTCATTTTCTGTTATAAATCCCAATCAGTTCCCAAAGCCACCGAGTGTTGCCACTAGTGATCTGTCTGCTAAGAGACCAGTCCAAATGCCTCTAAAAATAACCAGTGTTTATCATCAGGAAATATCCTCAGTGACATTGTTTATGATATTCTGGTTAGCTTCTCTGCAAATTTCAGATAATCTTTCTTTAAGAAAAAAATCTTTAATCTTTAAAGTGAATTGGGCAATTTTCAGTAAGAAGCAGCAGCTTAGGAGTACACTGGAGAATGAGATAAAAACTGGAACTGGCCAGAGCACAAAGCAGAAGAGAGACGAATATATATATATATATATATGTAGGCTGAGGGAAAATTGCATAGTGCCTGATTTAAATGATAGACCTGCTAAGAATTTAAAATGACAATTCTTGGTGTAAAAAGTTTCACGGGGCCTTTTATTATTTTGAAAAATCGGTTCAGACTGCAGTGTGTTTTTAAACCAACCTTATCTTAAGTTGAACCGATTAAAGGTTTGTATTTTTAGAACCTAAATAGAAATGAGGCACTTAGCAATATGTTTCATTATGAAACCTCTTAAAAGCACTATTGAAAATTGATTTAAATTAAAGTGAAGAACATACCTCCAAAACCTAAATAAAACTATTCTTTGTGTTCTCATTCTCAGTGCAATAGAGTATATGCCAAACGATGAAGAGAATTCACACCTTTTCTACTGTATCAGTTACTCGGTTTTACTCCAAGCAGCAAATTTTAATTTTCTTATTTTAGAGCTCTAAAATATAATACTTCTAACCGTAGAGGAAATAAAGCAATCCTTTTCCATTTTCCCACTTCCCTGCAGCCCATGACTCTGCCCAGAGACTTCCAGGCTTGTAGTCTTTCTCTGACCAATGACAGCTCTATCATCTTATACCACTGAGAGAAGAAAGTATTGAAAGTGCTATCCAATAGGCATCCACAAGGCATGTGTGGCTATTTAAATTTAATAAAATTACGAGTTCAGTTCCTTAGTCTGTAGGCACATCTCAAGTGCATGCCTATGTAGATAGTAACTACCATATTGGACAGATGTAGATCATGACATCCTCACAGAAACTTCCATTGATTAGCACTGGATAGTAAGTCCACAGAGAGTTTCAGAAGGTATTGATTACCAAAAGTTCTCCAAGATTTTTCTAATGTTCCTGTGTTCCTCACAAATAGAAAGAATGCACAGTGAACGATCGCCAAGAGTTTCTGGAAATGAGACACTAAATTAGATCATGTTTGTTGATAGAGTACAGTGCTGCTTCCCTAAGTGACTGAGTCCCAAGTGATAACAGTTAAAAAAGCACTCAGTTAACAGAAAGAGATATAATAGTCGTGATTCTCTTGATTTAATCACTTACTCATTCAACAAATACTTGCTGAGCACTTACTTTGTGCCTAGCACTTCGATAGACCCTGAAAACAAGATAGAAATAATGAAAGTGTACGGTAAAGGAAAAGGTGGGAGTCTCCTATTTTAGATACTCTGATCATTGGAGTGACTCTCTGAGGAAGTAAAACTAAAAAACACAAATATCTAGCTATGACAGAAAAAAGCAAAACAAGCAACAGGGAAACAAACCAGACAGAGGGAACAAGAGTTCGCAGGACTTTAGACACAAGAGAGCATAATGTACTGTGCACTCCAGGTGGTGACAGGAGGCCAGTGCACCTGCAATGGAATGAGTGGCGAGGAAGTGGTATGAGACAGGATGGAGACTGACACATCGTATGACCACCCTGATTATTACACGAAGCAGAATATGTGTGATTAAATGGGGCGATATGTATGAACACCATATTTGCTTTTCTATAGGAGTAGATAGGTGGTGACAGTATTCTTTTACATTTGTATCATCAGCTTGTTAAAAATGGAATGAAGACAATATATTAATTTGGAAAACAATGCTAAATTTAAAGTGTGTGACCACCAATGACAATAAAAGCATAATTTGACATTTATGAAATGATTCAAAGTTTACAAAACATTTTCTAACATATCATTAATACATTTAATATTCATACAAACCTTGGAGGGGTAGGTAGGGCATGTATTGCCATATCAGTTGAACAGAAAAAAAATAAACTACATAACATGTTCAGAGTCACATAGCTAACAGATAATGGAATCAGAATCTGAGCTCAGCTGTCTTGAATCTGGTAATCTTTATAAACTAAACTTCTTTCTCACAGTCTAACATATTGGAGGAGGAAATCAGATTTTCAAATGACCTTGGAAAATGAGAAATATCTGGAAATTCAGAAGTTGAAATTCACTAGGGTAAAATACAAACCAGAATAATTAAGAAAAATATCATGTTTAAATGCAGGATCAGCAGTGACTTGTGACTGTTCCATATAATTATTTAACGTGAAAATGCTTTAGTTTTGTGATCACAACAGAAATCACATAACCAGAATTCATAGACGCAGTATGATCTGTGGATAACAGGGAAGAGTGTTGGAATCAAGACTTTGTGGATGCTAGTCCTGGCTCCACTTCTTAGTATGTTTATGACCTTGGGAAGTTACTTAACCTCTCTGTGACTCAATTTCCTCATCTATAAAATGGGGATATAGTAATAGCACCTATTTCCTAGAGTAGTTAAGATTTAATGAATATTTTAGAGCTATATACATGGCTCTTGCTTTCTGCATCTATAAAATAGGGACATAGTAATAATACATACTGTCTAGACTGGTTAAGAGGTAATGAGTATTTTAGAGTGCTCATAGCTGTTTATACATGGCTCATATTTAAATTGTGAGCTTCCTTCTACTTTTTCTTCCTTTTTTCTCTTTCTCCTCCCTTACTGGATAACATAATTGAATTCTCAATACTCAGAACTCTTCAGAGGGCTTCCCTGGTGGGCCAGTGGTTAAGAATCCACCTCTTGGAAATGCAAGAACACTGGTTCGATCCCTGGTCCAGGAAGTTCCTACCTATTGCTGAGCAACTAAGCAACTAAATGTGTTACAAATATGAGCCCACTTGCTACAACTAGAGAAAGCCTATGGGCAGCACTGAAGACCCACCACAGCCAAAAAAAAAAATTCTTGAGGTCCTTTCTAGGGATTTTCAGGCAACTTAGGATTTGACAGTTTTGGAGCATATTTAAATGACAGTAAATATAGGAAATACATTAATATTTATTAAGTACTTGGCATGTGCTAAATACTACATTCAGCTCTTTCACTTACCTTATTTTTCCTCCTCATACACACACACACAAAACTATTTAAACTTTCTATTTTGAAACAATTTTAGATTCAGAAAATTTGCAAAAATAGTGCAGAGAATTTCTGGATACCTTCACTTAGCTTCCCCTAATGTAAACATCTTACAGAACCAAGGTATAATGATCAAAACCTGGAAGTTAACATTAGTACAGTGTTAGTAACTGAACTATAGAATTTATTCTCATTTCACCAGTTTTTCCTCTAATTTCTTTTTTTCTCTTCCACAATCTAGTCCAGGGTCACACATTGCATATATTTGTCTTCTTAGTCTCTTCTTATCAGACAATTTCTCACGCATTCCTTGTTGTTCATGATCTTCATGCTTTTGAAGACTGCCTGTCAGTCATTTTGTAGAATGTCCCTCAATTTAGGTTTGTCCAACATTCAGAAAACTAAGATCATGGCATCTGGTCTCGTCACTTCATGGCAAAAATATATGGGGAAACAGTGGAAGACTATTTTGGGGGCTCCAAAATCACTGCAGATGGTGACTGTAGCCATTAAATTAAAAGACACTTGCTCCTTGGAAGAAATTCATGACCAACCTAGATAGCATATTAAAAAGCAGAGACATTACTTTGCCAACAAAGGTCCACCTAGTCAAAGCTATGGTTTTTCTAGTAGTCATGTATGGATGTGAGAGTTGGAATATAAAGAAAGCTGAGCGTCGAAGAATTGATGCTTTTGAACTGTGGTGTTGGAGAAGACTCTTGAGAGTCCCTTGGACTGCAAGGAGATCCAACCAGTCCATCCTAAAGGAGATCAGTCCTGGGTGTTCACTGGAAGGACTGATATTGAAGCTAAAACTCCAATACTCTGGCCACCTGATGCAAAGAGCTGACTCATTTTAAAAGACCCTGATGCTGGGAGAGATTGAGGGCAGGAGGAGAAGAGGGTGACAGAAGATGAGATGGTAGGAAGGCATCACCAACTCGATGGACATGGGTTTGGGTGGACTCCGGGAGTTGGTGATGGACAGGGAAGCCCGGTGTGCTGCGGTTCATGGGGTTGCAAAGAGTCGGACACAACTGAGCGATTTCACTTTCATGCGTTGGAGAAGGAAATGGCAACCCACTCCAGTGTTCTTGCTTGGAGAATCCCAGGGAGGGCAGAGCCTGGTGGGCTGCCGTCTGTGGGGTCACACAGAGTCGGACACGACTGAAGCGACTTAGCAGCAGCAGCAGCATTGTGCCCTTATCAGTGCATCATAACAGGGATATACATGATATCCCAATGTCTTACTGTTGGTGATGTTAACTGTGATCACTAGGTTAAGGTGGTATTTATGCTCTATGAAGTTAAGTATTTTCCCATTGTAGTTGATAAAATATCTTGGGGGTGATACCTGTGTAGATATCCCATTTTACCCACTAATTTAAGCATCACTAAAGTTGATCCCTGGGGTAAAGGGATGTCTGTCAACCTTCTTCACTATTAGCATTTCTATTTTTCCTTCTGTAATGAATAAGTTTAGAGGGAGATACTATAAGACTAAGCAAATACCCTGTTTCTCTTCAGACTTTTGCCCACCAATTTTAGCATACTTCACTCTCAACATCTTTTAAGACAATTACTATTGTCTTAGTTTTGTAGATAAGAAAATGGAGTTTCAGAGAGGTATATTTACCTGCTTTTCTGTTCAGTTGCCCTGTCATGTCCAACTCTTTGCAACTGCGTGGACTGCAGCATGCCAGGCCTCCCTCTCCATCACCAAGTCCCAGAGTTTACTCAAACTCATGTCCATTGAGTCGGTGATGCCATCCAGCCTGTCTCATCCTCTGATAGCCTCTCCTCCTTCTGTCCTCAATCTTCCCTAGCATTCAGGGACTTTTCCACTGAGTTATCTGTTTGCGTCAGATGACCAAAATACTGCAGCTTCAGCTTCAGTCCTTCTAGTGAGTATTCAGGGTTGAGCTCCCTTAAGATTGACTGGTTTGATCTCCTTGCTGTCCAAGGGACTTTCAGGAGTCTTCTCCAGCAGCACTGTTCAAAAGCATCAGTTCTTTGGCATTCTACTTTCTTTATGGTCCAGCCCTCAAAACTGTACATGACCCCTGGGAGGACCATAGCCTTGACTATACAAACCTTTGTCGGCAGTATAATGCCTCTGCTTTTCAACACACTGTCTAGGTTTGTCATCACTTTCCTGCCAAGAAGCAATCGTCTTCTGATTTCATGGCTGCAGTCACCATCCACAGTGATTTTGGAGCCCCAGAAGAGGAAATCTGTCACTACTTCTGTGTTTTCCCCTTCTATTTGCCATGTAGTAAGGGGGGCTGGATGCCATGCATGATCTTAGTTTTTTAATATTTAGTCTTAAGCTTGCTCTTTCACTCTCCTCCTTCACCCTCATTAAGAGACTCTTTAGTTTCTCTTCATTTTCTGCCATTAGAGTGGTATCATCTGCATGTCTAAGGTTGCTGATGTTTCCCCCTGCCTATCTTGATTCCAGCTTGTAACTCATGCAGCCTGGCATATCTCGTGATGTGCTCAGTGCATAGGTTAAACAGACAGGGTGACAGCAGACAGCCCTGTCGTACTCCTTTCTCAATCGTGAACCAATCACTTGTTCTGTAAAGGGTTCTAACTGTTGCTTCTTGGCCCACATACAGTTTTCTCAGGAGACAGGTAAGATGATCTGGTATTCCTCTCTCTCTAGGAGCCTTCCACAGTTTATCATGATCCACACAGTCAAAGGCTTTAGCATAGTCAGTGAAACAGAGATAGATGTTTTTCTGAAATTCCCGTGCTTTCTCTATAATCCAGCAAATGTTAGCAATTTGATCTCTAGTTTCTCTTCCTTTTCTAAACCCAGCTTGGACATCTGGAAGGTCTTGGTTCACATAATGCTGAAGCCTAGCATGCAAGATTTTAAGCATGACCTTACTAGCATGGGAGATGAGTACAACTGTCCAGTGTTTAGCATCTTATTTGGTACTACCCTTCTTGGGGATTGGGATAAGAATTGACCTTTTCCAGTCCTGGGGCCACTGCTGGGTCTTCCAGATTTGCTGACATAATGAATGCAGAACCTTGATGGCATCATCCTTTAGGGATTTGAATTGTTCTGCTGGAATTTCATCGCATCCACTAGCTCTATTAACAGCAGTGCTTCTTAAGGCCCACTTGACTTCACACTCCAGAATGTCTGGCTCTGGGTGACTAACCACACCATTGTAGTAATCCAGTTCATTAAGATCTTTTTTATACAGATCTTCTGTGTATAAAAATTTACTATTTGAGGTCACACAAATAGGAAGAAAAGCTATGACCAACCTAGACAGCATATTAAAAAGCAGAGACATTACTTTGCTGACAAAGGTCCATATAATCAAAGCTATGGTTTTTCCTATAGTCAATGTTCATTGGAAGGTCTGATGTTGATGCTGAAACTCCAGTACTTTGGCTACCGGATGCAAAGGGCTGATTCATTTGAAAAGACCCTGATGCTGGGAAAGATTGAGGGCAGGAGTAGAAGGGGACAACAGAGGATGAGATGGTTGGATCTCACTGATGGTTGAGGCATCACTGACTCATTGGACATGAGTTTGGGTAGGCTCCGGGAGTGTTGGACAGGGAGGCCTGGCGTGCTGCAGCTTGTGGGGTTGCAAAGAGTCAGACACGACAGAGCAACTGAACAACAACATCAAAATTAGTAAATCCAGTTGTGTCATACTCTAAAATCCCTTGTAATTTCATCATTCTGTTAAGATATGTTAGAGCAGATATATGGGAGAAAGAACTACCAGGAGATAAGGAAGAGGTTCATGTTTTCAAGTTTTACAGAACTCGAAATATATGTTGTTAGGAAGACAAAATTGAAGTTTTAAGAAAAGCTTTTATACTAGATGGGAATCATCTGTTGAGGGCAAAACAATGACTCCTCAAAGCTTAGTGTGGGATACTTTGATTTGGTGCACAATGAAGGTATAGATATGGATACAAATAGAATAAAGCTTATTCTTTCTGTGAAAATTTATCTTTTATATCTGAAAAGTTTGTTTCAATCTTGAATTGCTGTTTTTATAAGGTTTAACTTGAGGCAGGTTAAAAATGTTGCTTTGATTAGGTTACCAAAACTCCCACAAAACATTCTCTTTTTTCACAGGGTTGGTATAAGGCAACCAAATCTCACTCTTAATTTATTCCTTATACCATTTTTAAGAAGGATCTCTACTTAAAAACCATCCAGTACATGCATAAAATTCTACTCCTAAGGTGGTAAAGTGAATCTTTCTGGAGTTTGCCTCCTATCTTCACTAAAAATGAACTGTACTCAATCATAAGCAAAAATCTTATATTAGTGAAATATGTCTGTAGTAAAGAGATTTGAATACTATATGTAATTTTAATGTATATATTTATTAGAAGCATTATTATTATAAGACATTGTCATTTGGGGGGATAGACTTCCCTGGTGGCTCAGACGGTGAAGTGTCTGCCTACAATGCGGGAGACCCAGGTTCAGTCCCTGGGTTGGGAAAATCTTCTGGAGAAGGAAATGGCAACCCACTCCAGTATTCTTGCCTGGAAAATCCCATGGACAGAGGAGCCTGGTAGACTACAGTCCGTGGGGTCACAAAGAGTTGGATACGACTGAGCAACTTCACTTTCAAATGTTACTGGTCATTTTTAATAGTCTTTCCCCTCAAACTGAGGGAATTTCTTTTCTCATCTTATCAGAGTTTCAGGCATAGTTCTTTTCTAAAATAAGCAAACAAAAGTGAAATAGTCAGCATGTTTAAAAGGTCAGCAGCATTGTCCAACCACAAAAGACAATTTTTTTTTTTTTTTTTTTTTTTCAGAAATAGCAGTCCTCAGGAATCATGATGTTAGGTTTAGGAGAAGCTTAGATTCATATATCATCCAGAATCTTAAGTATTTTGTGACTAAACAGCATACAAATATTTCACTAAAGATTGTCATACCTTTAAAAACATAATGGTTTCTGATGTTGTCTGTAGCCACTGTAACTTTTCTGCTTTGCCTACCTAAATTTTTCTGTCCTATATATCCTAATTAATTTCTTTTATTAGATATATTTCCACTCTGGTATATATTTCTCTCTCCATACCTTTTTTAAACTTTGCACAGTGATAGAAGAAGCTACCAACAAACTCCAGACCCTGCACAATTTTAGCAGCCCTCTGAATTCAAACATGGGTTTTTAAATTATCTAAAATTGTTGAGGACTTCCCTGGTGGTACAGTGGATAAGAAATCTGCCTGCCAATGCAGGAGACACAGGTTCAGCCCCTGGTCCTGGAAGATGCCACAAGCCGAGGAACAGCTAAGCCTGTTCACTGCAACTACTGAGCCCACGTGCCACAACTGCTGGGCCTACCTGCCACGAGTACTGGAGCCTGCAAGCTCTAGGCCCAGGAGCCACAACTCCTGAAGCCGTGTGCCTAGATCTGTGCTGCACAGCAAGAGAAGCCACCGCAGTGAGAAGTCTGCACACCACAGCTAGAGGATGGCCCCTGCTTACTGCAGCTAGAGAAAGCGTGCACGCAGCAATGAAGACCCAGCGTAACCAGAAAAATAAATTAGTTTTTTAAAAAGCTAATGAAAATACATTTTTTAATTCAAAAAAGTTGAAAACATGATTCTAAAAATCTAACCCATAGCTCAAGAATTAGATTTCAAGACAGAACATTTATGATGTAAAACTTTGCAGCCTGTGTGATCATGAAAAACAGCGTGAGGGTTTCTAGAACTAATTTGTACTTTTTTAAACTTTATCTTTAAAAAAGCTAAGTCTCTAGAAAATGGTTAGCATCTCATTTTAGTTCTTTGAAAAATTTATTATATTAACTGCATTATTTCCGGAATCAGCATAATTATGCTCTCTCTGTAAGCCTCTAAAATAATTCAGTAATACTCTTTTTTACAAATCTCTCATTAATTGGAAATTTGAAAACTGACTTCTGTTGATATTAAAGAATTATCATTAATTAAAAATTTAATATAATAGATGGTTATGTTTGAATCATTACCTTTTAGAAATACATAATAAAGCATTTTACATGTGGCATTATATAGTATTTGAGATTTCCTTAAGAATAATATGAAAGGTAGGTAGATAAATAGAAATAAGATTCATCATAAATTTCAAATCATTGCAGCTTGATGATAGGTTCCTTGAAGATTGTTGTACTATTCTGTTTACTTCTGTATGTAGTTAAAATTTTTATGTAATTCTATGATCAAGTCTCTCTTATTTTGAGCATGAGAAACTAAATCCTTAATCTACTATAAAATTTTAGTTTATTGTATTGGTTATGAGCATATTTTTCCTCCTTTCTATTAATAGACTGAAGACATTAAAGAAATAGCCAGAAAGACACAGGCTCTGCCAAAAGTCAACTCAAAGAGGCAGCGAATTGTGATTTTCACCCAAGGGAGAGAGGACACCATACTGGCTACAGGTACGTGGGGAAGCTGTGGGGAAAACCCGGTATTATGGAGATTAATCATTATTTTAAAATGTTATATACTTTCTATTATAAATTACTCAAAGCAGTGTACATTTTTCTTTTTAAAATCTCCTCCATGTACTTTACGCACTGTCACCCCCTCCTCCAACTCCTGCTGCTGGCATCCACCAATCTGTTCTCTGTATCTGTGACTTGGAGTTTTTTATTATTATTTTTTTAATTCTACATATAAGTGAGATCATGCAGTTTTTGTCTGTCTGACTTACTTTGCTTAGTGTAGAGTACTCAAGTTTCATTCATATTGTTTCAAATACTAGCATTTCCTTTTTTGTGGCTAAATAATATTTCACCGTGTGTGTGCACACATGCGTGAGCTGATGTATATATACCACATTATTTTTATCCATTCTGAAGTCTGTCCATCCTAAATGTCTATCAGTGGACACATAGGTGTTTTCCATGTCTTGGCTATTATAAATAACACTATAGCGAACATGGGGGTGCAGATATCTCTTTGGGTTAGTGTTTTTGTTTCGTTCATGACGCAGAAGTAGAACTGCTGAGTCTTATGGTAGTTCTACTTATTTTTGAAGGGCCTCCATACTGTTTTTCATAGCAGCGGCACCAATTTACATTTCCACTAACAGTACAAAAAGGTGCCTTTTTATCCACATTCTTGCCAACAGATATTTCCTATCTTTATGGTAGTTTAGCCATTCTAACAGGTCTGAGATGATACCTCATTATAATTTTTTTTTTTTAATTTCTTAAAGTGTTTTATTTATTTATTTTTTTCTAATTTTATTTTATTTTTAAACTTTACATAATTGTATTAGTTTTGCCAAATATCAAAATGAATCCGCCACAGGTATACATGTGTTCCCCATCCCGAACCCTCCTCCCTCCTCCCTCCCCATACCATCCCTCTGGGCCGTCCCAGTGCACCAGCCCCAAGCATGATGTGTATTTTCCTGATGAGTAGTTATTTTTAGTACCTTTTTCGTGTACTTATTGGCCATCTGTTGTCTTCTTTTGAAAAACTGTATGTTCAGATCCTCTGTCCCTTTTTAAATTGGATTGTTTGCTCTTTTGCTGTTGAGTTGTATGAGTTCTTTATGTATTTTGGATGTTAACCCCTTATGAGGTATATGACTTGGAGATATTTCCTCCCATTCTGTAGGTTGCGTTTTACTTTGTTAATAGTTGCCTTTGCTATATAGGAGGTTTTTTAGTTTTAACTCCCACTTATTATTGTTATTTTAGCCTTTGCTTTTGGTGTCAAATCCAAAAATTCATCATCAAGACCAATGTCAAGGGCTTACTCCCTTTGTTTCCCTCTAACAGTTGTTTGATTTCAAGTCTTGGCTTCCAGTCTTTCATTCACCTTAAGGTGATGCTTATGTATGTTGCACGATGGTGGTCCAGTCTCATTCTTTTTGCCTATGGCTGTCTGGTTTTCCCAATACCACTTATTGTGAAGAAACTATCTTTTCCCTCTTGTGTCCTCTTGGCTCTTTTGTCATAAATGAATTGACTTTATGCGCATGTTTGTCTCTGGGCTCCGTTCTGTTCCGTTGGCCTGTGTGTGTGTCTTGTTCTGCAGAACTGTACTGCTGTGACTACTCTACCTTTGTAATGTCATTTGAGATCGGGAAGTGTGATGCCTCTAGCCTCATTCTTTCTCTCCAGATTGCTTTGCTATTCAGGGTAGTTTGTGGTCCTTTGCAAATTTGAGGACTGTTTGTTCTATGTCTGTAAAAATGTACCTTTTATTGTTTATTTTAATAAATACAGCTGTCTTCTCCCAGTAAAAAAATCTTTCAAGAACTTATATTTATTAAAATTCAGTTGAGTAAATCCACTTTGATTTTGTTTATTTGTTTTGAAATTTTGGAGATATTGTCAGTCTAGAAATGTCTTTCCTGAAAATAGATAAATAAATAAATTTTACTTACCAAGTATCATGCTTGAATAAAATAAACTTATCTGATTATGAGCAAGTAGAATTCAGAAATAAGTTACTTTCTTATTTTTAAACTTCAAGAAGAAAACCTCATTTCTGTTTTTACTCAGCCATCTATTTTATAACTGTTATAGAAATAGGTTTGTCATGAGTTAATAATTGTGGCAGCTGGGTGATGGATATATGGGGGATGGTTATTATGTTATTACTTCCACTTCTTCATATGTTTTAAAGTCTCCATAATTAAAAGTAAATGAAACAGAAAGAAAAGTAAAAAAAAAATTTTTCAGACAAAATTCAGAGTTATTAAGGACCTTTCCTAAGACACATTGATATCCTTGCTAAGTCTTGAATTTTGGGAGAAACTTAAAGAAAGGAGGGCAGTCCAGTCAAAGAGGATCATGTAAGCAAAGGCACCAGGTAGTATATAATCTTTAATTGTTGTGACAGGAAAAGCTATGTTGTAAATGTGTACAAGGGAGAAAAGGGTCATGAAAAGATAGCCCTGCATTAATAATAACTACCTGGATTGCTGTCTTCCTATACCATGTGGCCTCTTCCTGTCTTAGCAATGAACTCTTTTTGGAAAAGTGAAAAACATGCAGATTTTTTTATCTTACAGGAACTGGTATACTGCCTTCAGATTCAAAACATGCAATTTGTTGCTCTTTATGGAGACATTTATTTTAAGGCTTTATATATTCCAGATCTACATATTGTACAAGTGTCTTCCTCATTGTGAATTTGCACAATTTTCCCAAAATTGAAACCTTTAAAATTAGCCTCCCCTTCCTATGACTGAATTTCCTTGTCAACTCATTTTGTTCTTTATTAAATCTATTAAACCATGCTTAGGGATGCTTACCAGCAGGAATTTATTTGAGGAAAGACACTGGCTAATCTTTGCTGTTCCTACTCTATGAAAATGAACTTAAATTAGAGGATGCACTATATCTGCAATGCATGATAAATACAAGATGGATAGAGAATCTGTTCAGTGGTGTCAGCTACAAAAGCAAACATGATAAATGTTAATGCAGTTTTGAGCCCTGGGATAAGCTATTCAATGCAGAAGCATAGCTGAATCTCTTTGCTGTGTTGTTATTCATGGCAGCCAAATAAATGTCAATAATAAAAGAGAATTAAAGATTTTCATTTCCCAGAGGCAATCCTCTAATACGGCTTGATCTTTCATTTCATTTGTAATTCGTTCTTATGTCAGGATGCAATCATTTGCCAGGCTCTGGGTGTCATGTTAAGTCATTTAATAATGATTAAGAACATAAAAATGCTTGGCCTGTGGGGCAATTCACAGAAGAGATGCCAATTTGTTATTGTTTTTCCTCCTTCCCTCTTGAATATGGATCAGCTTTTTCCCACCTCCTAGCATTAAAATACTAATGGAAGATGGGGAAAGAAAGTATCCCTTAATTTACTGTAAGTGACATTCCAGAATGTTACAAGGCAATGCTGACACACTTATTAAAACACTAATTAGGAATCATGGTTCCTTAAACCTTGTGCTGTAGAGTACTTTTAAATGATCATTGCTAAGTTTGTGGCATTTAGCAATAATGTAACAAAATTAGTTTCTTGGTATTTAATTCTGGAGACCTTTCTCCTTTTGAGATAGAGTCAATAAACTGTTTTCTCTTATATTATAAATGTAATTCTTTGAATTCCTCTTCCATAAATTGCTTGTGAATCTAAAGACTTTTCCACTTACTCCTTTTTTTTTGTTTTGTTTTGTTTTTGGTCACTTCTATTTCATTTGGGAATCCATCCTCTATCCTTCCAGCCCAGAGGTTTTGTCACATAGTAATCATTGGTTCATTGCTTGCAGGCTAATTGAGTTCTGAGCTTTTTGGGGAGTGAGGGGATTGGAGAGGGACTGGAAAATAATGAGCAAGAGACTAGGGATGAAGGCAGGAAAGAAAAGTTGATTCTATCCATTTTGATCCTTTTAATAAATGTTGAATGAACCTGTTGGCAACATGGGAGTCAGGTTAGGGAAATCATTTCTGTGTCTATAAACTTTAGAAAAACTAAGACTGAAGATTACCTACCGCAAAGCAGCTGCTAATAAGGTCTTCAAATATTAACATAAATATAATCTTACTAAAATAAGGATTGTAGTGGAAAAAAAGATTTTCTACATACACATGTATAAATATGTACATATATGCACATATATACATATTTATATCTTCATAGCAAGTTTAAGATTTTCCAAGTTTCTGTACTAAATATATCATAGAAAATTGGAAGAAGCAATAGGACTTTTGTTCTGAATTGAAAATAACACATTTTACACAGTAGCTGTTATGAGACAATAAAATAGGGACACTGAAGAATAAGCTGTAGACTTTTCTGAATACTTCCAGAATGCTTTCTGATCTGTTTGAATTGTAATTGTGCCCTAAAAGAAAAAAACAGACTAGGTCAGAGGTTCTCAATTGGAAAACTGGTGCTGTTATATTAGAATCACCTAATGGGCTTTTGGTAAATATTGCCCTCCCTTCATAAAAACACCTTCCCCTCAACCTGATACATCCCTGTGAGGAGTTAGAATATATATCCTCAAGAAGATGTATAAGAATGGAGGTGATAGAGTCTGGGGGAAGAGAAGTGCAAGGTTGTGAATTTGTTGAAAAAACTCCCTTAGGTGATAATGTGTGTGCACTTAGTCACTCAGTCAAGTCCGACTCTGCAACCCCATGGGCTGTAGCCTGCCAGGCTCCTCTGATCATGAAATTCTCCAGACAAGAATACTAGAATAGCCATTCCCTTCTCCAGGGGATTTTCCTGACCCAGGGAATCTTAAACAGATCTCCAGCATTGCAGGCGGATTCTTTTTTGTTTTAGCCACCAGGGAAGCCCCTTAGGTGATATAGCAATGCTACTATCCTCTTCTCTCACTTTGAGAGCCACTGGATTAGGTGATTTGATAACGTTGCTTCAAGTTCTATGATCCTGTGGGATAATGGAAACAAAATCTTTTAGCAGCTAAGCATCTGATGCCTCAATAAGTCAGGCCTTGTTGAATCCTTCTCCTTCTCAATAAATCACAAAGTAACAAGGACTCATCCACAATAAAAAGCAATCTATATACATACTACTTTAAATAGTCTCCTGCCTCTGGGAAGTTCGTAATTTAGGATAGACACATCATAGTGTCTTTTGTCATTTTCTTATGAGTAAATGGGGTTATTGAAGTTTTTTGTTTTCATGTTCTTGAGTCCTTAAACTTGTCACCCCATTTGCTAGTTAAGTTTTCATGTTCTTTGAAAACACTCAAGGCTGTCTATTACTCTCTAAGAAAAGCTCAGTGTGATTTGCAATTCTGGTAGGCATAAAGCACAGAAGGTGTGCAAAAGAAAATGCGAACTCTAAAGGAAAAACAATCTCAGCAGCTGAAAGAATAATGTCAGCACATCATCACAACTGCTACTGCTATAAAAGATTATTATAAATCACTTTGAAAATGTTCTCCACTACAGCCAAACCAATTTTAAATCTTGTTCTTATTGGCATAGGTACTGGTAATGATGTGGATGGAACAAATTAAGTAGCATTCTTTCCGAACATCTATGCATGGCATTCTTAGGAAAAAGTTCTTACCAGATAAGGTTTTACACAATATGTATTTTTCTTAACTATTAACGTAAAAAGGTAACTTATTAATTCATGTTCCATTTAAAATGTTTTGTAACCACAAAAGACAAAGTTCTTTAATCCAGAGGTTCAAAATAATTTAAAATGACATATGTGAAACTGTCTTGTTCCTGACAAAGTATTATCTTTGGGGCATGGTTTGTATGGTTTAGTGATCTCAGGCTTGTCAAGAAATGAGACTTCTTTGAACACCCACCTTTCTATCAAAGCTAGAAAGCAAAATGGAAGACAGCCTACACTAGGCAAATGTTCTCCTCATCATAGAATTTATTTTTAAAGGACCTTTAATCAGATTTATTAAGGTATAGATTACATATGGTAGAATGCACATATATTTTACCAATTAACATGGAACAGCCACTGTAATCAAAATATAAAATAGATTATATGGTTTGTTTTGAAATATAGTACGGATACACAACTGGTTCAGATTTTCATTATGTTGGCACATCATACCTACGATTTTCATACCTATGCCAGTGACCATCAAATCAAGTAGAAGAACCCTTCTAGCGCTTTAGAACCCACACCTTGTACTCCCCTCCTAAATCATTACCCCCACCAAATTTACCCATTATTTTCACTTCTACTGCTCACAATTTGTTTTGCTTCTTTTTAAAATAGAATCACCCAATATATAGGCTTTTTATCCTGCTCTGTCCCCATACTTTTTTAAGCACTACCTTCCTTTTTCACAACATAAGATGTTCAACTACTTCTTCAAATAACCCCAGCTCCTTTTACTAGCACATGTTTTTAGAAACCCAAATCTGGGTACTAGATATGCTCATTGCTACTTAAGAATCATTGCTTCTAGGCCCTCTTACAAATAGATTGGCTGCTGCTGCTGCTGCTAAGTCGCTTCAGTCCTGTCAAAGTGAAGTCGCTCAGTCGTGTCCGAGTCTTGGCGACCTCATGGACTGCAGCCTACCAGGCTCCTCTGTCCATGGGATTTTCCAGGCAAGAGTACTGGAATAGGGTGCCATTGCCTTCTCTGACCCATGACTCTACACCTGTTTATATTTATTTCTCTATCCATGTATATATTTAAATTCCATGAGTTCAGACTGATACCTTTGATTCCATTTTATTGTTGGCACAATAAAGTTCTTTCTGACCGTCTTCCTTTCCTTATTTATAACTTCTCACTCTGATATTGAAATTTCTGGTTTTGTTATATAAGCTATACTTACTATTTTTTTTATCCTAAAGTAGTTTTTGAGCTTCCCTGGTGGCGCAGTGGTAAGGAGCCTGCCTGCCAATATAGGAGATGCATATTCAATCCTTGGGTCAGGAAGAGCCTCTGGGGAAGGAAATGACCACCCACTCTAGTATTCTTGCCTGGGGAATCCCATAGAGAGAGGAGCCTAGCAGTCTACAGTCCATGGGGTCACAAAACAATTGGACTCAACTTAGCAACTAAACAACAAAGTAGTTTTTAATTGCTTTCCCATACCCTTGTGTGAAACATATCCTTGACATACAGTGTTAGTTTACAGTTATTTTTGTCTTTGACCCTGTGGTATCTAGTCAGTTCAGTTCAGTTCAGTCATTCAGTCGTGTCCGACTCTTTGTGACCCCATGGACTGTAGCACGCCAGGCCTTCCTGTCCATCCCCAACTCCCGGAGTTTGTTCAAACCATGTCAATTGAGTCAGTGATACCATCCAACCATCGTATCCTCTGTCATCCCCTTCTCCTGCCCTCGATCTTTCCCAGCATCATGGTCTTTTCCAATGAGTCAGCTCTTTGCTTCAGGTGACCAAAATATAGCAGTTTCAGCATCAGTCCTTCCATTGAATATTCAGGACTGATGTCCTTCAGGATTGACTGGTTTGATCTCCCTGCAGTCAAGATGGTGTTATCCAAAAGTAACTCTAAGTTAGTTCTTATTATTCCATCCACTTCAATATGGTTACATTATTCATTTGTAATAGTTATATTTATTAGAGTTTGTATTCTACTTTGATTTCCTTTCATATCTGGGTTTTTTTTTTAATTTATTTTTTAACTGAAGGATAATTGTTTTTTAAATAAGTAAAAAATTTACTCCTTATAGTGTCACTTTCTGTGTTTTGACAAATGCATATGTTTATGTAACCACTACCATAGTTAACAATTCAGAATTTTCCAAACTGACGGTACTAATTTATATAGAATGACTTTTCCCCCTCACATTTTCACCAGCATTTGATACTATCCATCTTTTTAGTTTTGTCATTCTGGTGAGTATATACTAGTATGTCATTGTGCTTTTAATTAAAATTTTCCTATTGTAATGAGGTGGGGCACATTTTCGTCTGCTTATTAACATTTGAATATCTAGTTTTGTGAAGTTCTTTTAAGTTTTTGTGCTTATTTGATTGTCTTATTGATTATAATTCTTACAGTCAACATGCAAGTCTTTGGTTAGAAAAGCCTTTATTTATTTACTGTAAAATTCTATTTTGTATTCTTATTTCCTGTAGCACAATGTATGTAAATATCAAATCATTTTGTTGTACACCTGAAACTAATGTAATTTTTAATGGAGTATAGCTGATTAACACTGTAGTGTTAGTTTCTGCTGTACAGCAAAGTGACTCAGTTATACATATACATATATCACTCTTTTTAAGATTCTTTTACCATAAAGGCCATTAAAGAGCATTGAATCGAGTTCAATTACAGTTAGATCTTTATTAGTTATCTATTTTATATATAGTAGTGTGTTATACCAATCACAATTTCCTAATTTATCTTCCCTGCCCTTTCCCCCGGTAACCAAGTTTTGTTTCCTACATGTGTAACTGTATTTCTGTTTTGTAGATAAGTTCATTTGTACGCTTTTTTTTTAGATGCTACGTGTAAGCAATATCATATGATATTTGTCCTTCTTTCTCTGACTTCATTCAGTATGACACTCTCTAGGTTCATCTGTGTTGCTGCAAATGGCATTATTTCATTCTTTTTTTATGACTACTCTGAGTAATATTCCATTATATATATATATATATGTATGTATACCAGATCTTCTTTATCCATTCTTCTTTGGATGAACATTTAGGTTGCTTCCATGTCCTGGCTGTTGTAAATAGTGCTGCAGTGAACCTTAGGATGCAAGTATCTTAGAAAAGCCTTTAATTTTAATATAGTCAAATTTATAGTGTTTTCTTCTGTGGTAAATAAACTTTGCTGTTTTTTTGAGGAAAATCTTTACATATGCCAAGCTCATGTCTTCATATTTTCCTGTTATTTTTTCCTAATGTTTTATTTTAAAAAAAGTTTTCATGTAGATCCACAGTCCATCTAGAATTAGAGCTAGTTTTTGTATATGATGTGATCCAGAAGGCATGATTCATTCATTTTTCCCATATGAATAACCAGTTGACCCATCATCGTCTTCCTAACTGCACTAAATTGATACCTTTGTCATATTTCAGATGATCTTGTATCTGTGATTCTTTTTCTTGACTATTCTATTCCATTGTCTCTTTATTCTTATACTGGTTTACATTGTCATTTACTTAGTTTATATAATCACCTTTATTATCTGATTATTATCAGCTTTCTAACTTTGTTCTTCAGGACTCTCTTGGTTCTTCTTGGTCCTTTGCATTTCCACATAAATTCCAGAATCTGTTTATTATCACCTCCTCTCAAGTTTTATTTTTTGTGTCAAATTCTTAATAGAATTTTTTTTGAGATTTTATTGAATCTGCATTTCAGCTAGAGAGAATTGATACCTTTATAATATTGTGTTTTCTAATCCATAGAGTATTTCCCTCTGATATTTTAAGTGGTTTTTAATTGTTCTCAAAATGTTTGTTATTTTCAGTGTAATCATCTTATAATATCTATCTTTGTAAGATTCCAGGTTTTTTGTCTTTTAGTGCTGCTGGTGCTGCTGCTAAGTTGCTTCCCCTCTTTAAATGACATCCTTTTAGATTTCAGCTTCTACTTGTTTTTTATTGATGTATAGATTTTTTTTATAGTGACCTTGTTTTCATTTTAGTAATGTATCTGTTGGTTCTGTAGGATTTTCTATATATATAACGATATCATCTGTGAATATTTAGAGATTTACAATTTTGCTTCTTTCCCAAATATTTACTTTTTTTTTTTTTTTTTGGCTATATGGGCTTTCTCTAGTTGTATCAAGCGGGAGCTACTCTCTAGTTATGATGTGTGGGCTCCTCAGTGCGGTGGCTTCTCGTGTCATGGAGCACAGACTCTAGGACACAGGTTCAGTTGTTCCGCAGCGTGGGGGATCTTCTCCTGTCAGTGATTGAGCCAGTGTCTCCTGCATTGGCAAGTGAATTATTTATCAATGAGCTACCAGGGAAGTCCCACAGATGTTTGCTTTCTTTCAGACTTTTTATCAACTGTATTATCTAGCACAGTACAGCATATCAAATATAAATACAGTTGAAATAGTTATTTTGAGCATTTTTGTCTCATTTCTAACAGGTGAAGTCTCATTTCAGCACTTCATCAAAAATGATATTTGCTATATTCTCTTTGTCGATATTCTTTATCAGATTAAGGAAGTTTCCTTCCAGTAATAGTTTACTAAGAATTTTATTGTTGTTAAGACTATTTTTTATTCATGAAGGAATGTTGCATTTTATCCAATAACTGTCCTGATCTATTAAGATTGCTGTATGATTTCTTTCTTTTTTTTTTTCCTTTTAATGTGTGAATTATAGCTTGGTTTTGGAGTGGTAAAACCACCTTCACATTCTTGAGATAATCCCAATATAATTGTGATATTCTTCTATTAGATCATTGGATTTGATCTAATTATGTTTTGTTTCTGATTTTTGCAGTGTTGCTTAGAGAGAGTTTGCCTTATAATTTTCCTTTCTTGTAACATTTTGTTACTTTGGGTAGGAACATTATGATGATCTTATAAAATGAATTAGATAAGCGCCTTTTTCTGTTCTAAAGGAGTTTTATTACACTGATGTTAGTTTTATGTAAATATTATAAAGAATTCACCCTTCAAAATGTCCTGGCCTAGGAAGTACTTTGTTGGATGACTTTTCATTGCAGATTCAGCTTCTTTCATTGAATCAGAATGTGTAGCTTCCATTTCTTTCTATGCTAGTTTTGATAAATTGTGCTTTTTCTAGGAATTTTCTTCATCTAAATATTAAAATCTATTAGCATAAAATCATTCATACTATTCTCTCACCTTCCTGCTTACTATAGGATTTATAATGTTTTTAAAATTCTTGATCTTGGAATTAAATTTCTGCTCTTTTCCTTGATCACTTCCTAGAAGTTTACTTTAGTTAGGATTTTCCAAGAAGTAGATGCCAAGATGAAATTAGAGAGACTTGCCTAGTTATCCAGTGGTTAAGAGTCCACCTGCCAATGCAGAAGACACAGATTAGATTCCTGGTCCAGGAGGATCCCACATGCCTCAGAGCAGCTAAGCCCATGTGCCACAACTACTGAGCCTGTGGTCTAGAGACCATGAACAGTAGCTCCTGAGCCGGCATGCTACAACTGCTGATGCCTGCGTGCCCTGGAGCCTGTGCTCATCAACAAGAGAAGACGCTGTAAACAGAAGCCTGCACACCGCAACTAGAGAATAGCCCCTATTCGCCTCAACTAAAGGAAGCTGGTGGGCAGCAACAAAGACCCAGCCAGCCACAGATAATTAATTGTTTACATTTTTGAAAAGATGAAGTTAAACATCAAAAGATTTATTGAAGGAAACACCTGTGAAGGATAATAAGATGGCAGTCAGAGGGGGCAAAGAGACCTGTCAAATTCTGATGCAGGTCTGTTCCCTGTGTTAGAGAGAAGGAAAGTAGGTAGGAAAGAAGGAAAGTAGGAAGAGGCTTAGGTTGTAATACAGTAAAGTTTTGACAGCATCAGTGAGGATTCCTCAATCCATAGTTGCTCATCAAGCCAGGCTGTCGAACGGAGTCCCACCTCTCAAGAATAGGATTCTAGAGATTCCCTGGTGACTCAATGGTAAAGAATCTGCCTGCCAAGTTCCGGAGACTTGGGTTCAGTCCCTGGTCCAGGAAGATCCCACGTGCCATGAAGCAACTAAGCCCATGTGGCACAACTGCTGAGCCTGTGCTCTAGAGCCTGGGAGCCACAGCTGCTGAGCCCGCATGCCACAACCCAGAGCCTGCATGCTTAAGATCCTGTGCTCTATACAGGAGAAGCTACAGCAGTGAGAAGCCTGCACGACCCAACTAGAGGGTAGACTCTGTTCACTGAAACTAGAGAAAAGCCCATACAACAACAAAGACCCAGCACAGCCAAAAAATAAATAAATGAAGCGACAGCAAAAAAAAAAACAAAAACTCCACTGCCTTCCTGCTGTGCTCAGTCCCCTGCTGTTGGGAAGCATGGACCCAGCATGAAAGCAGTGATGGATTCAGAACATAGCTAGTTCCATCGGTCAGTTATGGCCCATGGCAGATCTGAGAGGCACATTTTGATGGCCTCCACAGGGTTGATCAATTATTATTATTCTTATAAAGAATCAAGTCTGTCTTCATTGATTTTTCTCAATTATCTAGTTTAATTTTCATCTTTGAAATTTAAATCCTTAAGCTATTTAGAAAGTTTTGCTTAATTTCTGAATATCTGGAGATTTCCTAATTATCTTTTTGTTTATGACTTTGTTTAATTTTATTGTGATCAGATATGTTGGATGATTTTAGTTCTTCAAAATTTGTTGTAATTTTGTTTTTACTGCATGCCATACGGTTAATTTTATACATATTCTTTGGGCATTAAAAAGATGTAAATGCTGATATTCTTATATATTGCCTTATATATACAGTTAGGTCACGTTTGTCAAGTTTGTAGTTCAGACCATTTATATTCTTGTTTATTTTTGTCTGCTTGTTTTATCAGTTATGAAGAGAGGTTTATTAAACAGTCCTACTCTGAGTTGAATTTGTGTATTTCTCCTTTTGGTGCTATCAAATTTTGATTTATGTATTTTGAAGGTATCCTATTACATGCACATAAGTTATTTTGTTTACTATATATTTATTTATTTTCTACTGCGCTGGGTCTTCTTTGCTATACATGAACTTTCTCTAGTTGCGGTGAACGAGAGCTGGTCTTCACTGTGGAACACAGACTTCTCATTGTGGTGGCTTCTCTTGCAGAGCATGGGCTTTAGGCATGCAGACTTTGTGGGCTCAGTTGCTCTGAGGCTTGTGGGGTCTCCCAGGGCAGGGATCAAACCCATGTCCCCTACATTGGGAGGTAAATTCTGAACTAGTAGACCACCAGGGAAGTCCTGTATATAAGTTTAGAATTCTTTTATCTTCATGATAAATTGAATGTTTTATCATCTTGAGATGTCCCTCTTTACTTCTAACAATGCCTCTTGCCTCAATGTCTGTGGTATCTGTTATTAGTGTAAATATGCCAACTTTCTGTGCGTTATTATTTGCATTGGTGTATGTCTATTCCTTTACTTTCTACCTTTCTTTGGTCTTAATTTAAGATTTTTTTGCAGTTGGCATATAGTTTTTTGTTGTTTTGCAATTCTGACAATCTTTATCTTTTGGAATCTTTATATTAAATATAAATAACTCATATAATTGGATTCATGTTCTATTTTCTCATATTTGTTTTCTTTTTTCTGTCCTTTCCTGCATCTTTTGGATTAATCAGGTGTTTTTAATTCTCATTTCTATCTCTATATGTTTGCCAGTGGTATATCTTTAATGTGTACCCTAAAGATTACAGAATCTATCCTTGACCTATTAAAGTCAAATATAAACCATAACTTTTGCCACTTCTCATACAAAAAAAAAAAAATAGTAGGATCTTAGAACGTTTTAAATCCATCTAAACCTTTTAATCTTTTGTATTATTGTTTTCATTCATTTTAATTCTGCATATATCTTAATGCCTTGTAGTGACAAAATACTGTTATCTTTTGCAGTTGAATATACTCCTTCCATTTTTTTCTTTCCCTTTTGCATTTCTATGTTTTCATCTAAGTATTTACAAATTATTACATAATTTTTCTTCTGCCTAAACAGCCCCCCTTTTAGTGTTTCACTTAGTGTGTGAATTCTTTTGGTTTTTGCTTGAAAATGTTTCTATTTTATGGAACTCGATATACTGGGTTATATTACTTGAGCTCTTTAATAATCACCTTCCATTATCTTCTGGATTCTTTTGTCTTTGTTGAGAAGCCACAATTAGTCTTATTCTTGGTCCTTTGAACATATTTTCATTTTCTCTTAATGCTTTTTGGGATTTCTCTTTGACCTTAACTTAGGTTTGTTTGTTTTTTGACTTTTTATCTTGTATTGAGTATAGGTAATTAGCAATACTCTGATAGTTTCAGGTGTACAGCAAAGGGACTCAGTGATACATATTACATGTATCCATTCTCCTCCAGGAGAAGGCAATGGCACCCCACTCCAGTACTCTTGCCTGGAAAATCCCATGGATGGAGGAGCCTGGTAGGCTGCAGTCCATGGGGTCGCGAAGAGTCAGACATGACTGAGCGACTTCACTTTCACTTTTCACTTTCCTGCATTGGAAAAGGAAATGGCAACCCACTCCAGTGTTCTTGCCTAGAGAATCCCAGGGATGGGGGAGCCTGGTGGCTGCCGTCTATGGGATCACACAGAGTTGGACACGACTGAAGTGACTTAGCAGCAGCAGCAGCATTCTCCTCCAAACTATACTCCCACCCAGGTAGCCACACAGCACTGAGCTGAGTTTTCTGTGCTATACAGTAGGACCTTGTTGGTTATCCATTTTAAATCTAGCATTGTTTACACGTCAGTTCTAAACTCCCTGACTATCTCTGACTTTGATCCTTCCCCCTTGGCAAGCATAAGTTTGTTCTCTATAGTGAAAGTGAAAGTGAAGTCGCTCAGTCGTGTCTGACTCTTTGCGACCCCATGGACTGTAGCCTATCAGGCTCCTCCGTCCATGGGATTTTCCAGGCAAGAGTGCTGGAGTGGATTGCCATTGCCTTCTCCAGGGGATCTTCCCAACCCAGGAATCGAACCCAGGTCTCCCGCATTGCAGGCAAACGCTTTACCATCTGAACCACCAGTTCTTTGACTTTAATTTTGTATTTGGTTTTGTATTTATCCTGTTGGGATTTTTAGTGCTTCTTTCATCTTTGACTCTGGATCATCTTCTTAATGTTGCTTAACACTTTGGGGAAATTCTCAGTAATTATCTCTTAGATACTGCATTCTTGTCTTTCCAATTAGAGACCAATCACATATCTTGGGCCTTTTTCATTGTGTCCCATATGTCTTTTTTACCTTTTTTGTATCTTTTATCCTTTTTCTTCCCTCAGGCTTCAGCTTGTGTGTTTTGCAGTGACCTAGCATTTAGTTCACGAATCCTATCTCTTTTGCTTTCTCCTATCTGCATTTCAACGTATCTGTTGATTTCCTTATTTCAGTAATCACATTCTTCTTTTTCTAAATTATTTGTTTCTTTTTTATTTATCTTAGTTTTATAATGTTATCCTCTACCTTGTCATTAATTTTTCAAACATGTTAATTATAGTAAAAGTAAACTGCATGTCCAAAAGCTTTATCTCAGTTATCTGTAGATCTGTTTCTTTTATCCTTAATAAATTATAGCATTTCTGTTGGTGATACTGTCTTTTTGTAGAAGGCAGCTAGAGTAAAGCTAGATCAGAAAGTGAACCAACACAAGGGTTTGTTGCAGTTTTTATAAGGCTCAATCTATTTCTGTCCCCACCCCCCCCGACCCCCCACCCGACTCCTGAAATTCTTCAGGTCTCCAAAAATCCTGGGGTATTTGCTAGGATCCCTACTCTCCAGTAGGTTCTCTTTGGCACCATATAACTACCAAAAACATTACTCTGCCTTTTAGAGATCTTCTACTTAATCTGTTGACCTCTTGTCCTGCTGCCTTACAAATTTGGCAGATACCTCAAAGGAGAAAACCCCTGAGTACCAGTCTTACTCCACTGTATTCCCCTTCATGATCATGACACTTCAATTCAGATTGCCTTCACTCCAGGTAGTCTCACCAGGCCTGCAGATGGCCAGAAACTCCATTGGCTCTGTTGCCTCTTGTGCACTTAGTCGCTCAGTTGTGTCTGACTCTGCGACCCTGTGGACTGTAGTCTGCCAGGCTTCTCTGTCCATGGGGACTCTCTAGGCAAGAATACTGGATTAGATAGCCATTTCCATAAACTGTGGAAAGTTCTTCAAGAGATGAGAATACCACACCGCCTGACCTGCCTCCTGAGAAACCTGTATACAGGTCAAGAAGCAACAGTTAGAACTAGACATGGAACAATGGACTGGTTCCAAATTGGGAAAGGAGTACTTTAAGGCTGTATATTGTCACCGTGTTTATTTAACTTATATGCAGAATACATCTTGTGAAATGCTGGGCTGGATGAAGCACAAGCTGGAATCAAGATTGCCAGGAGAAATATCAATAACCTCAGATATGCAGATGATACCACCCTTATGGCAGAAAGTGAAGAGGAACTAAAGAGCATTTTGATGAAAGTAAAAGAGGAGAGTGAAAAAGCTGGCTTAAAACTCAGCATTCAGGAAACTAAGATCATGGCATCTGGTTCCATCACTTCATAGCAAATAGATGAGAAAACAATGGAAATAGTGACAGACTTTATATTCTTGGTCTCCAGAATTACTGCAGATGGTGACTGCAGCCATGAAATCAAAAGACACTTGCTCCTTGGAAGAAAAGCTATGACAAACCTAGACAGCATATTAAAAAGCAGAGACATTACTTTGCCAATAAAGGTCCGTCTAGTGAAAGCTTTGGTTTTTCTAGTAGTCATGTATGGATGTGAGAGTTGGACCATAAAAAACCTGAGCACTGAAGAATTGATGTTTTTGAACTGTGGTGTTGGAGAAGATTCTTGAGAGACCCTTGGACTGCAAAGAGATCCAATCAGTCAACCCTAAAGGAAATCAGTCCTAAATATTCATTGGAAGGACTGATGCTGAAGCCAAAGCCCCAACACTTTCGCCACCTGATGCAAAGGACTGACCCTTGGGAAAAGACCCTGATGCTGGGAAAGGTTGAAGGCGAGAAGAGAAGGGGATGACAGAGGATGAGATGGTCATATGGCATCACTGACTCAAAGGACATGAGTTTAAGCAAGCTCCGGGAGTTGGTGATGGACAGGGAAGCCTGTGGAGTCCATAGCAGTCCATAGCAGAGAATCAGACATGTCTCAGCAACTGAACTGAACTCCTTCTTCAGGGGATCTTCCCAACCCACGAATCAAACAGGGGTCTCCTGCATTGCAGGCAGATTCTTTACCAGCTGAGCTAAGGGGAATCCCTTTTAGCATAAGCCAGTTCCCCAGAATCTCAGCCATTCACCAGAACCAAGAATTGCCAGGCCCTGAAGGAGAAAGTCAACTTTTAGCACATCAAGATAGCTCTTTAAGGTTCTCTTTTCTCAGAGGTCCTGTCCCATCAAGTCTTGGCTACTTTGGCAGCTCTCATACCTTCATTTATTTAAAAATTAAAAAAAATTTTTTTCAACTGTTCTAGTTGTTTATGATGTATGAGTTGGTTTGTTACAAGCAATAGCAATAGAACCTAATGTCCTTAAAAAATATCTTTTTATTATAAATTCGAAAAGTATATGGTCCTGGAAAGTTAAGAGGGCTGATCTATTTGTTATGTAAGGTTGTTAGCTGATTTGGTAATACTGCACTCCATAATCCACTTTGAAAACTGCTAGATTAGGTAATTTCCCCATGACACTAAAGTTAGAGGCAAAAACAGCTGGATTAGAACCTAACCTTTTGATTCTTAATCTTGTGTAATCTATTCTGTACTGTGGTGCCTCATGTATTTATTACAGCAGTGGTTCTCAACTTGGAGCAGTTGTTCTCTTTCCTTTTGGTTGTCACAGTGGAATAGGTAGAGGAGGGTTAGGGAATTCTACTAGTATCTAATGGATAGAGGCCAGAGATGCCACTGCTGCTGCTGCTGCTGCTGCTAAGTCGCTTCAGTCGTGTCCAGCTCTGTGTGACCCCATAGACGGCAGCCCACCAGGCTTCCCCGTCCCTGGGATTCTCCAGGCAAGAACACTGGAGTGGGTTACCATTTCCTTCTCCAATGCATGAAAGTGAAAAGTGAAAGTGAAGTCGCTCAGTCGTGTCTGACTGTATCGACCCCATGGACTGCAGCCTACCAGGCTCCTCCGTCCATGGGATTTTCCAGGCAAAAGTACTGGAGTGGGGTGCCATTGCCTTCTCCACTATATATCCTTTAATTCACAGGATAGCAACTTACAACAAAGAATTATCTGACCCAAAATATGGATAGCACCCGGTTTGGAAAAACCCTGGCTCACAGTGTACCTCAGAATGTTTATTTAAATGATCACTGTCTCCTTCCCCATTACACACTTAACTGTAAGATCAATAGCAATAAATCTTCATGTAGGAATACACCCAGGGGCCCCTTAATCTAAGAAAGCATCTGTGTATGAACTAGTCCATACTGTGTTTTTTAGAGTTTCTCCCAAATACCCTCCAATACTCTTTAGTTAGAACCTCTTAGAGCTAGAAAACATTCTGATGAAAAAGAGTGTGTACATATAAATGCATTTCATGTATGTGAATGGGTATGTTTAGCTACACACTGATAGATAGATAGTGAGCTCAGTCACTCTATCATGTACGACTCTTTACAACCCTGTGGACTGTAGCCTACCAGGCTCCTCTGTCCTTGGAATTTTTCAGACAGTAATACTGGAGTGGGTTGTCATTTCCTGACCCAGGGATTGAACCCATGTCTTTTGTGTCTCCTGCATTGGCAGGCGGATTCTTTACCTTAGAGTCACTTGGAAGCCCTAGATAGATAGACGTTAGCTTAAATAATTCTTAGAGAATGTATCCGTTGTGTTTTAAGACTATATATAATCAATTTCTATAATTTAAAGCTCTTGAAAGTATACAAATGGATATTTACCTAAGAAGTATATTACCAAATATTTTTCAGAGTAATTATTGATTATACCCAGTAAGTTATTTTTCTGCAGTTCAGTTAGACACCAAAATTCAGTTTTCAGAACATTATAATTTGGCGGCAAAATTTTATTTTGGCTTAAACACCACATGCAAGTTTTTGGCTCAGATAAAGATCTTTGGAAGGGTAGCAGATAAGTATAATTCAGATAATTGAACAGCTAAATTTTTCCTCAGTTAAAAGGAATAAAGTGTTTTTACATTTAATATGAAAAATTTATTTAAATGCAGACTTAACTGTTGCCTTGTTCCTATTATTAGGATCAGACAGTTTATCCCAATTAAATGTCTTAAGAAGCTCACATCATTTTTGCATCATTGATTTTTAAAGTAGCCCTACAGCAGCCAGTATTCCTGAGGACTTTTCCCCCTTTGTTTAATCTTGGTCCATAAAGTTTATTTAGCTTTTCCCTGTTTCTATCAAACTATTTTAAGTTCCTATATTTAGAGCTTTTCTTGTCCCAAGAAAGTGGCCTATTTTTTTGTCTCATTATTTTGCACTTAATATCAGCAATCCCCAACCTTTTTGGCACCAGGAACTAGTTTCATGGAAGACAGGTTTTCCATGGCCAGGGGCGGGGTGGGGGTTTAGGGATGATTGAAGCGCAGTCCTTTTTTTTTTTAATTTTCTACAACCTTAATTATTAATATTCTTTGACATAAATTTTAATTTCCATATATTAAAATTTAGATGAACCCTTTTTAAAAATTTATTTTTAATTGGAGGACAGTTGCTTTACAATGTTGTGTTAGTTTCAAGCACTATACATTTATTGTATCCTTTATCTCTATTGTTATCACTTCAGCTCTACCTCAGACCATCAGGCAGTAGATTCCAAAGGTAGGGACTCCTAGTTCATATGATTTACTCATTGTAATGCATTTTGGCTGTACTCTTAATGATTTCCTAGAATTTCACCCATACTCACCTATAACAAAGGGAAAAATGTTTTAAATGCCTTGTGAGGAAGCAGTACATTCACATGGTTCAGAATTCAAAACGTATAATAATTAGGGCTTGTTCAGCTGTCCAGTACTTGTGAGGAAATAGTTTTTCATTATTTGAATAACCGTAAAACTTGTCTTCAAAACTTACATACTTTTGGAAATGGAAGGGGGTACTATTAATTGTAATAGGACTATCCTGGGTAAACCAGTCAATGTGGTCATGGAAGTCATTATAGATATTTAAACGAAAGTAGTTAGTTAAATGAATTACTACATTGGTTGATGTTTTGGATTTATGTTATTTCTGACATTTTTTCCAACTCACAAATCATGTGCTAAGAATATGCCGGATAATATAGAATTTAAGTCTTGAGAATCTAACTCCAAGAAGAACAAGTTGGAGGGGCAAGATACCGATAGATTAAAACAGTAAAGTAGCAGTACAAACGAATTCAAGTCAAGGTTATTTTATTGAATGCCTTCTATATGTCAAAACTTGTAGTTATAGAGATAAAATAAGACAAAATCTCCTTTTCTTGGAATCTAGAAGAGACACAGCCCACTAATACAACATGAGAAGTTGTATACAACTTTTATGAGCAGATTTTTATAGGATAAAGAATGAAGAAATTTATAAGTTTCACAGAGGAAGTGGTGTTTGAATTAGGCTTTGAAGAATACTTACAGTTTTGGCAAGTTGATATTACAAAAGAATTTAAGTTAATGGAGCACTAAGATCAAAAGGCAAAGAGGCCTTAAAGGGTATGATGTATCACAAAGAAAGTTACATATCATGGAGATGGGTTGTGGGTAAGCATGAAATGGTAAGTTGTAATAGGCCTTTGAATGCTGTACTGCACAGGACATGATTAAGTGCTTAAAGTACATACTGAGAAGAAAGAGATTTGGGCTGAGAAACATTTTGTGGTCAGTTTATCATAATTCAGTAAAAGAAAGGAACTATACTTACATTTGTTTATAAAGCTCTGTTTCAGAGGGATCAACAAATACTAAAGATGAAGATCCTTTTTTTTTTTTTTTTAATTAAATGCCAAAGAATAAAAGCTGCGATAATCCCTCTAAAACGTATTAGTGATGAACAATCCCATGGGGTTAGACTGAGACAGATTTGATAGGGTTAGAAAAATCGTAGAGAAAAGGAGCTATATATAAACTGAGAAAATTAATAAAGATTGGCTTGGTTTAAAGATGATAAACAAAGACTAATGCAAGAGGCTAATGAATTCAGTCATGAAGAAAGTTTATACTAAAGTGCTCTCAAAAAGAATTGCTGCTGGCCTGGTTTTTATTAAGCATTTTTCCCTTAAATTAGAGGGAAAATATAAGTAACCCATTAATAAAATTTGCAATTTATACTGAATTAGGCGATACTGTCTCTGTTAATAAAATGATGGAAATTCTGATAATAATAATTACTGTAAGTTGGATATAGAAGGTCAAAATAGTGTTTAAAATAAGATAAGCTATATGTTTCCCATTTTTAAACCCACATAGAAGCAGCAGGTAGCATTTGAGAAATGTCTCCATTTCCAGGAGATATTCTTGGTTTAAGGGTTTTAAGAACTGAATGGTAGGACCTCCCTGGTGGTCCAGTAGTTGAGAATCCACCTTGATATATAGAGGACATAGGTTTGATCCTTAGCCTGGGAAGAGTCCACACTGCAGGGCAAGTAAGCCCATGTGCCACAGCTAATGAAGCCTGCTTGCCTAGAGCCCATGTTCTACAACAAGAGCAGCCGCAGCAATGAGGATCCCATTCACCTCAATTACAGAGTAGACCCCACTCGCCACAACTAGAAAAAAGCCCATGCACAGCAGCAAAGACCCAACATAGCCATAAATAACCACTTAAATTTTTTTTTTTTTTTTTTTAGGAAAAGAACTGAATGGTAGAGACACCTAAAATGTAGGCCTGTAGGAATATGTCTTCACTGAAGAGTCTACATTTATATGATGTATAATGTATATTCTATGATTCAAAGAAGATTTTTTGTGAAACTTTTCAGATAAATCTTTGTCACTGAATTTTCTGTAGAACATTTCTTTCTGAGACTCACATTTTAATGAAGGAATTATTTTAAAATTCTTACTCCCTCTTGATGGTGTTTAGATACCTAGAGGAGGATGTGTAGGTCTTAAGAAGTTAGGTGAGGAACAGTGGATGGAGGTCTAGGCAAAAGTGTAGTTCCGAGCACTTTTTATGCCTGGTTTTTCCTAAAGCTGAGATGGCATCCCAGGCAAAGGGCCTTCTTTCTGAAGAATGTAGGGATGAATCTCGCGCCGGGCCGTACCCATTAAAAAAAAAAAAAAGTGTAGTTCCCTGGGACAATTATATAGTTCCCTTAGCAAGGTTCCTATTTCAATCTAAACTGCTATTTGTACTGAATGTGCTCATGAGCTCTAGAAAGTAAACCATGGCCTTCACTTTCCATATCTTGCAGTAGATTTTACCATAAATTAGAAATTGTAGTGTGATTATTTGAAAGATCAAAAGTGTAATTTGTTAGGATCAAATAAACAGTTTTCCAGTCAACTATTCTGGAATCTGTTGACACATTTAGACTTAAGCCCTCATAGCAAATCCATAGAGATTTAAACTTTTTAGAACCTGGACTCTAGCTACTTTGAAAATTTGACACAGGGAGTAATTTTAAAAGATTTCTTTTGAAATGACCTCAGGTTCATCAATCTCTATTCTTATATTATACTACTCTATAAAGAATCTCTATATTCAAGTTTGGTTGGATGTTTTGTAAGTACAGAAAACTATTGGGTGGGCGGGGCAGGGGGAGGAAGGAGAGAAAGAGGAGAGGGAGAGAAGGAGGTGTGTGTGTGTGTGTGTGTGTGTGTGTGTTTTCAACCTTAATGGAACAGTTGGCTGTAGTAAACTTCTTGATATTCATTGGTATATCAACTTAAGAAGTGGATCATAAAGAAAGTCAATAGGTTTCTTTGACACATGATAGCAAGAACCCAATCCAGCATGCCACTTGTAAGCTTATCTGTAAAGCATGGAGGCATTTGTCACCACTGACAGTACTGACATTTAATCTGGGATCTGTTTGCAACTCAGCTTTCCATGTGTTCCCGTGTATATGGTAGTCTGAATTCAGCTTCAAAGCATAGCTTTGTCTATCAAGTTATTCTGAATTTTATGTAACAGAGGAAAACAGAAATATTAAGTAGATACTGTTTGGATGATTATTTTTCTCCAGATGAGTTATGCCAACCAGAGAGTTCTGGGCATTGACCTCTTGTGCTGTTTTTGTAATTCACAAGCCAAAACTGTTGTAAGTTAAATTATGGGAAGTTGATTAATGATCCAAGAAGGAGGCACAGTAGATCAGTTACATAGGAAACTCAGGAAAGCCAAGTCAATAAGAACTAAAAAATACTTAACCCAGATGAGGCAGATGTTTAAAAAAGATGTCCTGGTTACACAAGTTGATAGCAAATCTGGTGTCAAGTCAGTTTGGGTATAGTCTCCACAGGAGTACAACAGCCTGAGGAATTCTAGTATGAATCCACTAAGATATTATATGAGCTGGGAATGGTAGCAGGAAAATGGAAGAACTGTTTCTCAGGAGTCAATCAGTGTCATTCACAGAGGTTTATTTTTATATAAAAGCTTCTGGTTTAGTTGCTAAGTCATCTCCGACTCTTCGGAGATGGAGACTCCAGTTCAGACCCCATGGACTGAAAGCTCACCAGGCTTCTCTAACCATGGGATTCTCCAGGCAAGAATGCTGGAGTGGATTGCCAGTTCCTTCTCCAATAAAAGCTGCATTGGTCTTCTAAAATGGAAGGTTCCCAGGAGCTGGCACATATTAAAATTCCTAGCAAACACCTTGGAGTGAAAGCCATCTAGATTTAGAAGATAGAGACTAGAGTGTTAGGAAGGCTAATACTCAGGGCTAAAGATAGGGAATCTAGACCGAATCTCAGTTTAGTTCTTAGGATTGACTGATGCAGAAGACAACTTATTAAGATAGAACAAAAGATTTGTGGTCACAGTTGGGCCACCACAGCTTACATCTGAATGTCTGTTAGTCCATGTTCTACTCTTGACAAGTATCCTACCCTTATTAGAATTAGCTGAAACTTGGTACCCAGCTCTGCAAATGCAACCTAAACTACAAAAAACTAGCAAAGATATAAGTAGAGCAAAATGAAGAAGGACCTCATGCAAGCAAAATCAGGACTTAAAATGTCAGCAGATAGCTGTCTGAACATGTCATGGCAGAAAGCAACTTGGAACCTGTTGAACTATTACAGTGCTAAAGGGAACCACTGCTGTGTGTAACCTACTGTGCTGAGGTAATGTTGGAAACAAAGATAAACGGCCTTTATGGCAGACCTTATTCTTGAGTAAGGCAGGTGAGATATATACTAGAAAACAGAATAAGAAAGGATTATATGAATTTTACCCAAAAATACACTGTAGAAATAATGCAAGCATGAATTCATTTTATACTAGTGATCATGGAAACAATATATTCTAAAGGGAACATGTAAACTAACTTGTGGAATGTAAATAAGATTTTGATGCAAATAAGAACTAGAGATGATCTTAGAGATCATCTGGTACATCTTAGAAATTTGAAAAGTAATTGAGACCCACTCCAGTGTTCTTGCCTGGAGAATCTCAGGGACAGAGGAGCCTGGTGGGTTGCGGTCTATGGGGTCGCACAGAGTCAGACACGACTGAAGTGACTTAGCAGCAGCAGCAGCTGGTGGGAGAAATTTTGTACAACTTTCCTGGAAGATAGCTTGGAAATGCATATCAAAAATCTTTAAAAAATGTATACCTTTGACTCAGTATCTTTACTTATAAGAAGTAATTCTGTGGAATAATTTAGCATGTGCACAAAGATTTATACACAAGGATGATTGTAACAGCATTGGTCTTAAGTTTTTAACTTCTCAATTTCTGCAGCAAAATTGTTAAAAATAATAGATATCTTCCATATATTAATTACCCGGCTTTCCTAAACTTTAATATTTCGTGTAATTATAGTAAAATGATCAAAACCAGGAAACTAATACTGATTTAATAGTATTAATAAAGCTACAGGCCTTATTCATATGTTGCCAATTATCAGTAATGTTCTTTTTCTGGCATAGGATACAATCCAGGATCCCACATTGCATTAGTCATTAGTCAATTCCTCTTATTCTCTTACAGTCTGGCATAGTTTTACAGTCTTTCTTTTGTCTTTTGTGACTTTGACACTCTTAAAAAGTACTGCCCAGCTATTTTGTAGAATGTCTCAATTTGAGTTTGACTGTTTCCTCAAGATAAAATTCACATTACGCATTTTAGGCAAGAATACCACACAGATAATATTTTGCTCTCCTCAGTACATCATATCAGGAGGCATATGATACGCGTTTGCCTCATTGGTGGTGACATTAACATTGATTACTTACGTAAGATGGTGCCTCTCACATTTCTCCATTGTAAATTAATGTTTTTCTGTTCTTAATCAACAAAGTATTTTGTGGGATGATACTTTGAGATTGTGTCTTTCATCTCCCCTCCCCCCATTATACTTTTGCCCTCAAATTTTAACATTCATTGATTGATTAGTAATAATGATTACTATAGTATCAGCCAAATAATGATTTTTTAATTTTTATTATTTGTCATATATTTATTAATTGGAATTCTGTCATCAGAAGGAGCTTTCTCTTCTCTCCATTTGTTTATTCATTTACTTATTTATATCAGCATGGGCTTACAGATATTTATTTTATTCTGTGGATGCACATTCATTAGTATCATTATTTGTTGCTCAGATAGTTCTAGATTTGGCCAATGGAAGCACCTCCAGGTTGTCTCTTGTGCCCTTTCAACATGCTCCTATCATTTCTTTATTTCCTTATGTTCTCACACAAGATATTCCAAGATCATCTTGTACTTAGCCCTAGCCATGGGATCAGCCATTTCTCTAAGAAGCCTTTGATCTTTTTATTGGCACTGGCCATTCTCATTTCTACTGGATTGTCTCTATTTTTAGATTTCTGTGGTAAGATTAAAAACTGTGTGAATATATAAACACGCTTCAGCAATATGTGAACCATGAACTTCCTGATGTTCAAGCTGGTTTTAGAAAAGGCAGAGGAACCAGAGATCAAATTGCCAACATCTGCTGGATCATGGAAAAAGCAAGAGAGTTCCAGAAAAACATCTATTTCTGCTTTATTGACTATGCCAAAGCCTTTAACTATGTGGATCACAATAAACTGTGGAAAATTCTGAAAGAGATGGGAATACCAGACCACCTGATCTGCCTCTTGAGAAATTTGTATGCAGGTCAGGAAGCAACAGTTAGAACTGGACATGGAACAACAGACTGGTTCCAAATAGGAAAAGGAGTTCGTCAAGGCTGTATATTGTCACCCTGTTTATTTAACTTATATGCAGAGTACATCATGAGAAACGCTGGACTGGAAGAAACACAAGCTGGAATCAAGATTGCCGGGAGAAATATCAATAACCTCAGCTATGCAGATGACACCACCCTTATGGCAGAAAGTGAAGAGGAACTCAAAAGCCTCTTGATGAAAGTGAAAGTGGAGAGTGAAAAAGTTGGCTTAAAGCTCACCATTCAGAAAACGAAGATCATGGCATCCGGTCCCACCACTTCATAGGAAATAGATGGGGAAACAGTGGAAACAGTGTCAGACTTTATTTTTCTGGGCTCCAAAATCACTACAGATGGTGACTGCAGCCATGAAATTAAAAGACGCTTACTCCTTGGAAGGAAAGTTATGACCAACCTAGATAGCATCTTCAAAAGCAGAGACATTACTTTGCCAACAAAGGTCCGTCTAGTCAAGGCTATGGTTTTTCCTGTGGTCATGTATGGATGTGAGAGTTGGACTGTGAAGAAGGCTGAGTGCTGAAGAATTGATGCTTTTGAACTGTGGTGTTGGAGAAGACTCTTGAGAGTCCCTTGGACTGCAAGGAGATCCAACCAGTCCATTCTGAAGGAGATCAGCCCTGGGATTTCTTTGGAAGGAATGATGCTAAAGCTGAAACTCCAGTACTTTGGCCACCTCATGCGAAGAGTTGACTCACTGGAAAAGACTCTGATGCTGGGAGGGATTGGGGGCAGAAGGAGAAGGGGACGACAGAGGATGAGATGGCTGGATGGCATCACTGACTCGATGGTCACGAGTCTGAGTGAACTCCGGGAGTTGGTGATGGACAGGGAGGCCTGGCGTGCTGTGATTCATGGGGTCGCAAAGAGTTGGACACGACTGAGCGACTGATCTGATCTGATCTGATCTACTTCTATATCTGTGTATATGTATTTTTAAAATATGGGTTCATATTGGTATTGTCTACTTCAGTCCAACACTGGAGACTTCCCTGCACATCCTGGTTCATGTTAACTTTTTTTTTTTTGATATATTGAAAGTTACCATGACTACATACTCAGTGAAGTATCTCTCCCCACTCATCCTTTTTTCCACATTCCAGTTTTCACTCTCTTTCATACTTTTTGTACCCACCAGTAGGCAGCAGAGCTCTTTAGTTTCTGACTATTCTTCCTGTATTTCATCTTTTTTTCCTAATAGTTTATTGAGATAGAATTCACATACCATACCATTTACTCATTTAAAATGTGTAATTTTGTCTTGGGGATATATTCATAAAGTTGTGCAATCATCACTACAGTCAACTTTTAATATTATTTACAATCAGTTTTCTTCACCCCAAAACATACCATTTTTCCTAAGTTCCTCTCTCTTTCAGCCCTAGGCAACCACTAACCTGTCTCTCTATCTATGCCTTTTGTCTTATGAGTTTTTTAATTTATTAATACATCCATATGGCAGAAATTGATTTAGTAATGAAGGTGTTTTTATTAACATGGAAAGATATACACAATATATTTTTGCTGTAAATTTTTAAATTTATATTCTCAATATATAATACTTTCAAACAATACATTCCCTTTTATATCAGTCCTCTTTCATTTAGTATGGTATTTTAGAGGTTTATCCATGTAATATCATCTATCAGTATTCCTTTTTCAGTCCAGTCACTCAGTCATGTCCAGCTCTTTGTGACCTCATGGAATGCAGCACACCAGTCATCCGTGTCCGTCACCAACTCCCGGAGCTTCCTCAAACTCATGTCTATCAAGTCAGTGATCCCATCCGACCATCTCATCCTCTGTCGTCCCCTTCTCCTCTTGCCTTCAATCTTTCCCAGCATCGGGGTCTTTTCCAATGAGTCAGTTCTTCACATCAGGTGGCCAAAGTATTGGAGCTTTAGCTTCAGCATCAGTCCTTCCAATTAATGTTAAGGACTGATTTCCTTTAGGATTGACTGATTGGATCTCCTTGCACTCAAGGGGACTCTCAAGACTCTTCTCTGATACCAAAGTTCAAAAGCATCAATTTTTTGGCGCTCGGCTTTCTTTATGGTCCAACTCTCACATCCACACATGACTACTAGAAAAATCATAGCTTTGACTAGACAGACCTCTGTTGGCAAAGTAATGTCTCTGCTTTTTAATATGCTGTCTAGGTTGGTCATAGCTTTTCTTCCAGGGAGCAAGCATCTTTTAATTTCATGGCTGCAGTCACCATCTGCAGTGATTTTGGAGTCTAAGAAAATAATGTCTGTCACTGTTTCCATTGTTTCCCCATCTGTTTGCTATGAAGTGATGGAACTGGATGTCATGATCTTTGTTTTTTGAACGTTGAGTGTTTGGCCAACTTTTTCAACCCTGTTTCACTTTCATCAAGAGGCTCTTTAGTTCTTCTTTGCTTTCTTCCTTAAGTGTGGTGTCATCTGCATATCTGAGATTATTGATATTTCTCCTGGCAATCTTGATTCCAGCTTGTGCTTTGTCCAGTCCAGCATTTCGCATGATATACCATGCGTATAAGTTAAATAAGCAGGGTGACAGTATACAGCCTTCTGGTCCTCCTTTCCCAATTTGGAACCAGCTTATTGTTCCATGTCCAGTTCTAACTGTTGCTTCTTGACCTGCATACAGATTTCTCAGGACGCAGGTCAGGTGGTCTCGTGTTCCCATTTCTTGAAGGATTTTTCACAGTTGTGATCCACACAGTCAAAGGCTTTAGCATAGTCAGTGAAGCAGAGTAGATACTTTCCCGGAATTCTCTTGTTTTTTCTGTGATCCAGCAGATGTTGACAGTTTGATCTCTGGTTCCTCTGCCGTTTCTAAAACCAGCTTGAGCATCTGGAAGTTCTCAGTTCATGTACTGTTGAAGCCTATCTTGGAGAATTTTGAGCATTACTTTCCTAGAGTGTGGGATGAGTACAACTATGCAGTAGTTTGAGCATTCTTTGGCATTGCCTTTCTTTGGAATTGGAATGAAAACTGACCTTTTCCAGTCCTGTGGCCACTGCTGAGTTTTCCACATTTGTTGGTATATTGAGTGCAGTCCTTCCAGAGCGTCATCTTTTAGGATTTGAAACAACTCAGCTGGAATTCCATCAGCTCCACTAGCTTTGCTCATAATGATGCGTCCCAAGGCCCACTTGACTTCACATTCCAGGATGTCTGGCTCTAGGTGAGTGATCACACCATTGCAATTATCTGGGTCACTAAGATCTTTTTTGTATAGTTCTTCCATGTATTCTTTCCACCTCTTCTTAATATCTTCAGCTTCTGCTAGGTCTATACCATTTCTATCCTTTATTGTGCCCATGTTTGCATGAAATGTTCCCTTGGTATCTCTAAAATTCTAAAAGTAGAGCTTCATTTCCTTAATTTTCTAAAGGAACTTCATTCCTTTTTATTGCCATATAATATTGCATTGCATGACATGTTAGTTTCCTAGGACTGCCATAACAAATTACCATAAACTGGATGGCTTAAACAACAGAAATTTATTTTCTTATAGTTCTGAAACTTAGAAGTCTCCAGATATCAGTATATAGAGCCGTAGAGATATTAGTTGGGCCACGTTCAAAGACTATAGGGAAAAATCTTTTCTTGCCTCTTTCTAGCTTCAGGTAGCTCTTGGCAATTAATCTTCAACATTGCTAACATTCCTTGGCTTGTAGCTGAATCACTCCAGTCTTTGCCTCTGTCTTCACGTGTACTTATTGTATGTATTTCTCTGCATCTTCATCTCTTATTGGGCTTCCCTTGTGGCTCAGCTGGTAAAGAATCCGCCTGCAGATGGGAGGAAGGTTCAAAAAGGAGGGGTATATGTATACCTATGGCTGATTCATGTTGAGGTTTGACAGAAAACAACAAAATTCTATAAGGCAATTATCCTTCAGTTCTAAAAAATTAATTTTAAAAAAAGAATCCACCCGCAATGCAAGAGACCTAGGTTCGATCCCTGGGTTGGGAAGATCCCCTGGAGAAGGAAAAGGCTACCCACTCCAGTATTCTGGCTTGGAGAATTCCGTGGATTGTATAGTCCATGGCGCAAAGATTTGGACATGACTGAGCAACTTTCACTTCACTTCACTTCACCTCTTATTATAAGGACTTCAGTCACTGAATTTTGGACCTACTCTAGTCTGCTACTGCTGCTGCTAAGTCACTTCAGTCGTGTCCGACTCTGCACGACCCCATAGACAGCAGCCCACCAGGCTCCCCGTCCCTGGGATTCTCCAGGCAAGAACACTGGAGTGGGTTGCCATCTCCTTCTCCAATGCATGCAAGTGAAAAGTGAAAGTGAAGTCGCTCAGTCGTGTCCAACTCTTAGCGACCCTGTGGACTGCAGCCCACCAGGCTCCTCCATCCATGGGATTTTCCAGGCAAGAGTACTGGAGTGGAGTGCCATTGCCTTCTCCGACTCTAGTCTAGTATGATCTTATTTTAAATAATCAGCAAACATGTTATTTCCAAATAAGGTTATAGCCTGAGATTCCAAATGAATGTGAATTTTGGGGGGGTGCTATTCAATGTACCTCTGTATAAATATGGGCTTCCCTGGTAGCTCAGAGGTTAAAGCGTCTGCCTGCAATGCGGGAGATCTGGGTTCGATCCCTGAGTCGGGAAGATACCACATTTTATTTATTCATTCATTGGTTGATGGACATTTCATTTTTATACTTCTTTATGCCCAAAGGAACAGATACATGAATGTTATTATTTCCTTTTCTTTTCATGTGAAAGGTGGCATACTGTTGATACTCGTTTGCACTTTGCTTTTATCACTGAAGTATATAACTTGGATATTGCTCCATACTACTTCACAGAGGCCCTACCAATTGTAGTCAGACTCAAAAGAGTAGATAGGAATAGCTCCTATCAAACCAATCCTTTCTCAGGTAGCAATTGTAACTCTGGAAAAATATTAGAAAAGAAAATACCAGGGTGTTCTCTGGCGACTTAGTGGTGAAGAATCCACCTTCCATTTCAGGAGATGTGGGTTTGACCTCCGGTCTGGGAAGATTCCCACATGCTGCAGAGCATCTAAGCTCGTTCATCATAACTATTGAGCCTGTGCTGTACAGCCTGGGAGCCACTATTACAACACTTGAGCCACAACGAATGAAACCCATGTGCCCTAGAGTGCTCAGCAGCAAGAGGAGTCACCATAGTGAGAAGCCCATACACCAAAACTAGAGAGTATCCCCTCATCACCACAACTAAGAAAAAACTTGATTCAACCACAAAGACTAGTACAACCAATAAATAAATAAATATTCTTTAAAAAAAATTACTGAGAGATACTGGAAAACAATGAAAATCAGGTGGAAACTGAAAGAGAATACATGCAGTCTTACAGACTTCTGGAGCAGATAAAGAGTTTGGGGTGACTACATCAGGTAGAAAGTGAGCAAAGAAATTCCTGAAAGGAAAGAACCATAGAAAAGTAGCCTGAAACTCTGCATAAAGGTCCTGCAGTTGTGGAGAAGGAAGAGATTTGTATGACCCCTGAATTACACATATACAGAGAAGTTCCAGGAGCTCAACCAAAGCTAAAAGAACTGAATGACAATTTCTGTTATTGTCCATTGCTGGAACCAGGAGTTTAGAATTTGAGTTTAGCTAAGTTTAACTGCTTACTTAGTGGACACACAGCCACACCCATTTCCTGCTTTCTGCCGCTGCTTTAGTGCCACAAGTTGGGGACTAAAGTCTTGTCCTTTCCGTACATTCATTTAAAAAATAGGGTAATAATAATTATGGGCTTCCCTCATAGCTTGGTAAAGAATCTGCCTGTAATGCAGGAGACCCAGGTTCCATTCCTGGGTCGGGAAGATCCCCTGGAGAAGGAAATGACAATCCACCCCAGTGTTCTTGCCTAGAGAATCCCATGGACAGAGGAGCCTGATAGGCTCTTGTCCATGGGGTTGCAAGAGTTGTACAGGACTTAGCGACTAAACCACCACCACCAACTGCTTACTTAAAAAAAAAAAAAATTAATCCTTTTCAAAGATACGTAAATGACCAGTCTTTACAATAGAGGTCAACCAACTATTTTTAAAGGGCGCAGGAGTAAATATTTTATAGAGTTGTAGGCCTTGCCTTGTGGTCTTAGTTGAAACTACTCAACTATGCCATTGTAATGCAAAACTGTCCATAGAAAATCTGTAAACAAATGGACTTGGCTGCATTCCACTAAAACTTTATTTAGAAAAGTAAATGACTGTCCCTCTGGTTATAGATTGCCCAACCTCTGTTTCACATCCCGTGCACAGTATTCAGGATATAATCTCAGATTACAAGGAAACATTCACGCTGAAGAGCAAAAACAATCAATGGAGACAAGCTCTGAAATGACACGGATGTGGAATTAGCAGATAGGAGTTTTAAAGCAGTTGTTTTAACTGTATACTCCAAGATGTAAAATATGCTCATATGAATGAACTAATTAGAAAAATCTCAGCAGAGATATAGAAGCTTTTAAAAATAGAAATTCTGGAACTGAAAGTACAGCTTCCGAAATTAAAAATTCACTACCTGCTCTGAGCAATTTAGAGATGATAAAAGAGCTAGCAAACTTGAATACAGATCTATTGAAATTATCAAGTCTGAGGAACAGAGAGAAAAAAAGACTGAAACAGAATGAACAGAGTTTCTGTAACCTGTGGGACAATATCAAAGGGCCTAGTGTATGTGTATTTAAAATCCCAGAAGGAAAGGAGAGAGAAAATGGGGCAGGAGAAATGTTTGATTGAATAATAGTTGAACGTTTCATAATCATGATTAAAACCATGAATTTAAGGATTTGGAAAGCTCAATGTATACCACAAACAGAATAAATACACAGAAAATCAAAACTAAACATATTATAAAACTACTGAAAACAAACGATAAAGAGAGAAAGTTGCTAAAGCAAAATAGCACATTACATACAGAGGAAACATTCAATGAATAATTGCAGGTTTCTCATCAGAAGTGTTGAGGGTCAAACGAGAATGGAAAATCTTCAAGTCATTGGAGATAGAAGTCAGGTTATCTTTGGAGGGGATTAGTAATTTCACGAAGGGAATGTTTCCACATAACATACCACCTGACAAGTTAGTAGCTTAAAAAAAAGTTTTATTAATGATTCTGTAATCAAGAATAGGCTCAAGTGAGCAATTCTTCTACTGGTCTTGACAGTAGTCACTTGTATGACTGCATTCAATTAGTGTGTTGCCTGCAAGCTGGATTTGTTAGGGTTGCCTGGAAGCCTCTCTGTCTCCGTTTAGTCTTAGAGTCAGTACTTCCGGCCTCAGGCTTACAGTTTATACCCCTTTTAAATATGTGTTATACTTCAATAAAAAGTTTACTTTCAAATGGGGTACAATCAGTGGAAAACCTAGTTGTTAAAGAATAATGTAGCAAACACAGTTATTACAGAATGTTTCAGAGAAAACAAGTATTTCCTATCTGTCTAGTGTAAAGTTTTTGTAAGGAAAATTAATAGATGACAGAGAAAAAAAATATTTAACTTAAGGTTGCAGTTAGATGGCTCCAACTTCAAAGGATGTAAGAAGCTGTTAAAAGAGTTTTGAGCAGAGGACTCGTGTGATAAGAACAGTAGTTTAGGTGATATAATTTCATGCTAGTGTATAAGATCAAATGGAGGAGAGAGAGGTTATAATCAGGCAGACTTGTTTGGAAGCAACGATTCAGATGTGTACCTATAAGCATTTGAACTAGAATGGTGGAAATTTAATGAGAAAGAAGGTAATAAAATTTATTTATTCCATATACAGGGATTGAGGACCTACTATGTTCCAGGCACTGGGTAGGGAACTCACAATATATGAAATAGAAGTATAGAGAAATAATCACAGTTTGTTGTAATCAGAGTTTTAACAGATGAATGCTTAAGGGGTTAAGGACACAGGATGAGGAATCAACTAATTATATGGAAGAGTCTAATACATGTTTTATACAAGAGTAAACATTAGGTGAGTATTTGCAGTTTGGCGAGCAAAAGCCTAAGTAAAGAAGAGGAGAGCATCTTGCACTGAGGACGTGGCAGAGTATGTCTGTGTGTCCAGGCGAAGCCACAGGCACGAGGAGCTAGAAAGACAAAGGAAGGATTCCATGGCCAAGGGCAAAAGGTGCCATGACAACGTAAGTAGGCAAAAATTACCCTAAGAAGAGTATGAGTAACTAGAAGAATGATAATACAAATGGGAACTCCATGTTAAGAATTATGCAGCCTATAGATATTTTTCATCTGAGTGTACCTGAAATACCCAGAGAGTATTTTTTTTATGTATGTTTGAACACTAAATGTGTTTCATCGGTGAAATTCTGAATATCATACACTCATCATAGGTTTTTAAAGCCAACAAACAACCTAGAATTGATTATTGACCATTGGCATAGTTTTTTTTTCAAAATTACAATATGTAAAATAAAAGAAAATTTACCTGAATTTTTCTTAACTCAGAAGAAAAGAAATAGGGTAACTAAATGAGAAACAGAACTGTTACAAATGTTCCAAAGGTTTGGATCTAAATTATCAAATTAATTCCTCTTTCATTTGTTTTAAAATACTGTTGTTTCAAGAACCACCAATTATCAGCTAATGCTAGATCTATAATTATGTGTTAATATATGACAAGGCTGGCAGTCTCCACAGAAGACTGGCATTTAGCAGATGCTCGAATCTGCTGTTGGTCCAATGAATCTGTAGCTCAGAAATTTTCCTACAAAGAACCTCTATTGTTCAGGTTACACATCCATTTTTGAAGACACAATCCACTGACTACAGTCAGTATTACCTGAAAAATTACACAATAATTGATTAAAAATCCAAATCAAACTTTGATACTATGGATCCATTATGAGTGTTTGAGAACTAGGGGGCAGAAAGAGATAGAAGCTTATTAAAAAACACAAGGGGTAATTGTGAAAGTAATAGATATGTTGATTGTCTTGATTGTGGTGATAGTTTCATATATATACTACATACTTAACAAATTATACACTTTAATATGTGCAGTTTACTGGATGTCAATCTGTTACCTACCTAGGTTCTTGGACTCTTTAATCAATAGAAATTGATAAGAGGTCAGAGGAGAAATTCAGGCCAAGATTTACTAGGACTCATACCGCAGCACAGGGAATGAAAACAAGTTCCCTTTATCTCTCCCCAATGCCCAATGTGGGGGTGAGCTGGTCCTGTTAATGGAGTGAGGGTAGGGGCAGTGGCTGGGGCTCAAGGGGTGGCTTAAGTGGTCTACCCAGCCCCTTGGTGGTGCTGTGGGCAGGGATCACGTGCACTACCCTGCTTTTGCTCTGGTACCTCAGAAGTACCAACTGGGACTTGGCTTTTTTGTATATTGTTCATAATTTGCCCCAGCTATGCATGCATGCATTTTTAGTTTCTTAGTGTTTCTTTGAATTTTTTTGCTCTAGGAAACATTTGTCCTTGTACAAAAACTCCAGTAGAGGGTTCCGAGCCATAGGTTTCAGTATGTCTCAAATCATAGCTTAGTGCAGCTGTTATTAAAAGAAATTAATCTTAGAATGGTCGGATATAATATTTGGGATCCTGCACTGTTATTCCGGAGAAGGCAATGGCACCCCACTCCAGTACTCTTGCCTGGGAAATCCCATGGACGGAAGAGCCTGGTAGGCTACAGTCCATGGGGTCACTAGGAGTCGGACACGACTGAGCGACTTCCCTTTCACTTTTCACTTTCCTGCATTGGAGAAGGAAATGGCAACCCACTCCAGTGTTCTTGCCTGGAGAGTCCCAGGGATGGGGGAGCCTGGTGGGCTGCCGTCTATGGGGTCGCACGGAGTCGGACACGACTGAAGCGACACAGCAGCAGCAGCAGCAGCAGCACCATTATTCATATTTTAAAAGATCTAGTCATTTTTAAGTGGATATACACAATTTGAACTAATCTAGGTTACCTGAATTATAATGAATTGAGTGTGGTAATTTTTTAACTAGAGTCTTAAGATAATATGCTTTATTAAGTATAGATTTGTGTGTTTGTGAATCTGTGCTGAGGCTCCCCAGGTGGCTCAGGTGGTAAAGAATCTGCCTGCAATGCAGGAGACCCAGATTCAATCCCTGGGTCGGGAAGATCCCCTGGAGAAGGGAATGGCAACCCACTCCAGTATTCTTGCCTGGAGAATTCCACGGGCAGAGGAAGCCTAGCGGCTGATTCTGGATAATTTCTTTTTTTTGAGAATGTATTTCTGTGGACTGGATATTTAAATTGTCCTTCAAGTAGGTTTTATAATACATCAGTACCACCTTAGTTTGAGTAGTTTTTCCTTATGAGAGATGCAGAAAGATCGATGTCTCAAGTGCCCCAGATCATAATAAATACTTTAAATACTTTTCTTACCTTTATACACTTTTGCTTTTATTAATGAGCTTTAAAAAAAAAAAACTGAACTATTAATGGCTTTCTCCCAGTGTCATACTAGCTGTGAAAAGTGAAAGTGTTAGTCATTCAGTCATGTCTGATTCTTTGCCACTCCATGGACTGTAACCCACCAGGCTCGTCTGTCCCTGGAATTCTCCAGGCAAGAATACTGGAATGGGTAGCTATTTTCTTCTCTAGGGGATCTTCCCAACCCAGGGATTGCAAGAAGATTCTTTACCCTCTGAGCCACCAGGAAAGTCCATCATCCTAATTGTGGTTGAGACTAATGTGAACTCTAGGTTGGTTGGTTGGTTTTTCTTTTTTTCTTTCTTTGAACTCTAGTTTTTAAAGGTTAATTCTATTGGTAGAACATAGATGTATTAGAGTACATAAGGACTCTGATAAAAGATCAACTGAGGATATGTGATATAAGAGGATCTTTTAAAAGAATTGGTATTTGATGCTTGGGGGTGTAGTCAATCAGATGCCTATATAATGTTACTAAAATACAAATAAGTGAAAATATTCATATCCTTTAATACAGTATTTTCAGTTCTTAAAATTTAATCAAAATAAGACTATATGTGAAAACAGTTACATCATTTTTATGCATAATAGTAAAAATTAAACAAAACTTGATGGAATGGATAAAGTATGTTATTTACTTAAGGCTACCATTAAAAATGATACTGCAATTTTAGACTATCCTTACATATTGTGTTAGATGAACAATGCAAAGTGTTTGTTCATTTTGTGAAACATCATTACTTAAAATTTGAGGACTTTTCAATAGTATACAAAAATCAGAATATTAAATTACCTGCCACTACAGTCAAAACAGCAAAAGTGATTATGTTGGAGGTGGGGGTAAGATGATAAGTACTGTGTGTTTTCCATATCTTATTTCTATATATTTTTAAAATTATGTTGTTTTTAAAAGAACACAAGCCTTTTAATTAAGTATACAAATTTAGTTACCCTAAAGTAATATAGACTACTAGTGTCTGAAGCTCTGGGGTTTCATTAGTACAGTGATGACTTAATTAACAAATCCTCGATGAACAAAACCTCTTTCCCCAAGACTGGCCTTGGTTCAGCAGACATGAGGGAAGGATCAATTTTCTCTGAGCTAGATTGGTGGCAGCAGGGACTAATGAGGCAGGGCCCTGAAAGTAGCTCTGTCTCAGATCTGACTCCTCAGGGGTTAGCTAGAGCTGATGCTAAGGGCACTGCTGTGCTCCTGGGACCTACACAGCCTGGTTACCCAGGTGTTAAAAAAACAATTTCTGTGCCAAGACCATATGTGGCTTTTAAGAGACTCGGCAGGACTCTTGATTTAGGCAGAGCATTCCTAGTGTGGAATGAGTAGGCTAGAAAATAGCAAAGTGGGAATTCCATGTGCCAGGAAGCTTCCACTCGTCTTCTGTGTGCTCAGTGCGCTGCTTTTTTTATTTTCTGGGTTTTATTTTATTCAACTATGAAATGAAAGGACTGACGAGAAAATCTCTACTGTATCTTTCAATTCTAATGGTCTCTGTGTCCAGATTGCTCTAATGGTCTATATGTCTAGATCAGGAGTCAGCAACCTTTCTGTACAGGGTCAAGATATATGATCTCAGTTGAGGCTGTTTAACTCTGCCTCTAGTTTGAAAGTATCCCTATATAACAATACATAATCAAATGGAAATAGCTAGATCTGGCCCATAAGCCAGAGTTGGACAACCTCTGGTCTAGATTTTGTCTTAAGATTTATATATTTTTGGCTGCTCCGGGTCCTCATTGCTACATGCGGGTTTTCCCAGGTTGTGCTGAGTGGGAACCGTTCTCGAATTGCGGTGTGCAGGCTTCTCACTGAGCTGGCCTTTCTTGTTGCAGAGCGCGGGCTCTAGGCACAGGAGCTCAGCAGCTGCAGCTGTCCGGCTCTAGTGCACTGACTCAGTAGTTGTGGTGCGAGGGCTTAGTTGCTCCATAGCGTGTGGCATCTTCCCCTGCATTGCCAGGCAGATCCTTAACACTAGACCACCAGGGAAGCCCTGCTCTATTTATTAGTGTAATGTAAGTATTAAAAGAATTCTTAGGGGGCTACAACATAAACCTTGTATCAGAGGGACCATTCTCTCAGATTTTTTACTTTTAAGGTTACTGAAACATAAATGGTATTTCAGAGAGTTCCCTGGTGGCCTGGTGGTTAGAATTCCAGGCTTTCACTGCCATGTCCTGGTTTCATTCCCTGGTTGGGAAACTAAGATAAAAATAAGTAAATAAAACGATATTTCAAAGTCAGTGTTTAACAGCTTGGAAGAAAAGGATAAAATACCTTGTCATCAAACTATTATAGTAAATTATCTGGAGTAGAGGAGCCCTGTGATTCCCAACTAAGGAAGAAATGGTATCTATAATACTTGTGACTAGATTCTTTAAAATCCTCAAAACTGTCAACCTAGTAGGAGAGAAGTTCAACAGCCTGTTAATATCGTTTCTTATAAAATAGGCTAAATCAGTCCTTTCATGGTAGTGTATACTTCAGACCGTGTGTGTGTGTGCACTTTTCTAGAAAAGGCCAACTGCCATGCTAGGCAGGCTTCAGATTTCCATCTATCTTGTGTTGGGCTTATATATCTCAGTCTTAGGTTACCAGGATTCCAACATGGAAATCAGAGTATGATCACTTTGGAGACCTTTGTTAGTTCTCCCACGTTAGGCCTCATCCAGTATACTTTGTCTAGCATTTATAGCAAACTGTATACTTTTGTTTGCTGTAACAACAAAGAAATCATAGGTTGGGTTAATTAACTCAGGCCTATTATTATATAAAGGGATCAGTACAGTGATACTTTATCTGCCTGCTGCTGCTGCTAAGTCGCTTCAGTCGTGTCTGACTCTGTGCGATCCCACGGACTGCAGCCTACTAGGTTCCTCCGTCCATGGGATTTTCCAGGCAAGAGTATTGGAGTGGGTTGCCATTGCCTTCTCCTGCCAAGTCGCTTCAGTTGTGTCTGACTCTGTGCAACCCCAGAGATGGCAGCCCACCAGGCTTCCCCTCCCTGGGATTCTCCAGGCAAGAACACTGGAGTGAGTTGCCATTTCCTTCTCCAATGCATGAAAGTGAAAAGTGAAAGTGAAGTCGCTCAGTTGTGTCCGACTCCAGCGACCCACCCCATGGACTGCAGCCCACCAGACTCCTCCGTCCACGGGATTTTCCAGGCAAAAGTACTGGAGTGGGGTGCCATTGCCTTCTCCATGCCTTCTCCTAGGGAAGTCTAAAACATTCTTCTCAGCCAGCTTGCTTTCATCTAAACACTTGGGATCTTTTACTTTCTAAGCTGCAGAGCATGAACTCTTTACTGGCCTATCCCACTAAACACAGCTGTGAGCACAGCAGAACTGACATATTCTTTGAGTTACAGCTTGTCCAGAATGAGCAGTTGTACCATCCCAGCATAGGAACATCTATAGCCGTTACTTTGATACAGCAGTTTTCAAGGTGTGAACCCATTGGAGGTATCCAGGACACTCTCAGAGTGTCTTCCATGAAGGCAGAACTGTTTCACAATAATACTAAGACATTGTCTTTATGACTCAATTTCAGTAGAGTTTTCCAGAGAGTGCATAATGTGTAATACAGCAACAGATTTAATACTGAAGTAGATATGAAAACCCTGCTGTCTTTTATTAAATCAGACATTAAAGCGATTAGCAAAAATGCAAGTTTTCAATAATATTTTTATTTGGAATATATTATTTTTATAAAAATATGTTAAAACTTAATAGGTATATTAATAAACTTTTCCACCCTCTTTTAAAATTTCTAATACAGTAAGTATTGATAAATATAACTTACATAAACAAATGGCATTTGGGGTCCTCAATCTTTAAAAGTATTGTATATGTCCGAGAACCCAAAAGTATATCTCCCAGTTACTAATAACAATCTCAGCATATTTTCATACATAAAATGTCAACTGAAATTTCCCCATTCAGCCAACAGATGTTAAGAATGTAGTGCTTATCCTTTCAGACATCTTTTTACTGAGTGCTTGCATGCCTACAGTACATAATTTTATATATATAGGATTATATTGTACTTTTTCTCTGAATTCTTATAAAATCCTAAGGTCTTTAGAAGGGCATAGGAAGCACCTTATTTCATTCCCAACTCAATTCAAGAATCCTTTCTAAAACATGCACTGCCTAGCAGATTGTTCATTTTGGTTTTATAAACCCTAAATTGTTAGAAAATTCTTCTTTCTGTTAAACAGAAATTTACTTTCTTATAAATCTCTGCATTGGTTCTAATTTCACTTTCAGTAGCTATGTAGAATCCATCTTACCTATCTTCACTGTGTCTCATCCTGGATATTTTCTTCTGACCTATCTTCCAGTTCACTGATTCTTTTGTAAGCTGCATCTGAGTTTCTTTTAAATAGTATTCATTGAATTCTTATTTTCAGTTTTTGTTTAAACCAATGAAATTCTTATCTGTTTTTCATACTTTATAGTCCTCTGCTAAAATCTTCAGTTTTTAACTTATAATCAGTAAGTACAGTCATTTCAGAGTTTCTGTTTGATGGGTTCATTATCTGGACCACTTGGGGCTACTTTCTGTTGTATAATTTCTGGTGGTTTTAATTTCTTGCTTTTCTTATATTACTATTTTTTATTGTGTTTGAGACTTTGTATTTGGAAAATTCTTTGTGGAAATAATTTGAGGTATAGGCTAATTCGTGTTTTCTTTTGGCAAGCACGAGTCCACTGGCATACTAGAAGCATCTTGATCTAAGTTTAGGTATTTAGATGATTGGAGTATAAACCACAGTCCATTGCTTAGGCCTGTCTACCTCCTGTATACCCTAAACCTGCAGTTCTTTGGAGGGCCATCTCACTTTATAGGGTCTAGATTCCAAGTTTTGTCCTCCAGCAATATCAAACATCAGACTCACCTCTCTGGGCTCTATTATCCCTTATGTCCTACCCTGGTAATTCTTCACTCTTTTGTTAGGGCATCAGTACCTTCAAGCACATTTTAAGGATATTTTTTGCCCATTCTAATTCTTCTTCATGGGATGGTTGGTCCAAATTGCTTAATCTCTTACTATCAGAAGCCCCTAAAACCTGCTTAAACTCATACTAATATTTCTCTATTCTTCTAGGTTGCTAGAGAAACTGTTAGGGAGCAGAGATAACCGTGAAAGGGCATCCTCATAGACACATTTTACCGTCTGTACCACATTTATCCAGATGCTCTTTAGAACACATGTTGAATGTTTAATCTGATATTGCATTTCATTTCAGACACAGTGAAGGTGTTATCAAATTCAAATAAGCAGTTATTCTGTAGTCTTCATCTCATAATTTTGAAATGTTAAGATTAATAATGCAGTGCTACCCTTTTTATATATATATTTATTAGCCAGGTTAGGCTAAGGCAGCAGCCTACTAACAAATAACCCTCAGAATCTTAATGACATTCAATAATAGATATTTCTTTTTCTCTTGCATTCTTTTTCTTCACTTGGTAGCTGAGGCCCTCCTCCACGTTTTCTCCTGTCTGGGATCAACACGGAAGGGCAGTCCCAATCAGGGACATGTTATTTGCATTAGAGGGGTAAAGGCATGATGAAATACTACACAGTAGTTGCTACATCTCTTGCATCATCTCCCCTCACATTGCATTAGCTGAAGCAAGTCATGTGGCCTGATAATAATCAGGTAGGAAGTACAGTCCTTATTACAGAACGTATAATAGTTCCCCCCAGGAATGAGCCCAGTAAGGAGGAGCAGTGAATACGATGTATCCGTGGACCCGTTTTCCGTCCTGGGTTTATATTCTAGTCTTCTTGAAATATAGTCTAGTCTTCTTGAGATAAAACTAATGGTCTTATTGTAATTTGGGGTTATATCCTAAATTTATCATAAATTACACTAACAACAAAAAAGTCAGAACATGCTATTCTTTAAACCTTAAATTAAAGTAGAGAGTGGGGTTTGTTTTAAAAGCCACTTGCATTGCCCTTCTTTAAAACATAATTCTGTGTGTGCACAGTTTCTTTCATCTGGTGTTCTCTAACTTCCTTCACCCCACCTCTTTTCCCAGTAGTGATAATGGAATTTGTTTTTCAGGGAGTTAAATCTTTCATATTGACCTCTCGGTATTACAGCATAGCCCAGTTGTTCTCTTGTTTTGAATTATACCTTCATTAGCACTAAATTTTTCATCCTAGCTTTCCTAGGATTTTTATTTTTATGTTTTTTTTTTTATTCTTTAAATAACATTTTCCCCATTTATTTGCACATCTTCTCTCTTCTTGATTGTTTCATTGTCCACCCACCAAAGATATATGTACTGTCTCTTATCTTTTCATTCATCATGTATGCTCTTAAATTCTAAACTCAGAGATTCTCAGTCCTCTTTTATAGTTACAGTGTTTCTCTAGTTGTTCTCCTATTACTATTCAAAATGTTTTTGTGATGTATTGGGATTTTCTTCAGTGTTTGAGGTTCTCTAACACTGAACTGAACTGAACTGAACGTGTCCTTTTATTTTCATGCATCAGACCAATTGCTACTATATTTGTATGGGTTCTCATATAATTTTTTTAAATGAGGAAAGTATTGAGCAGCATCAGGATTTTATTATTCCTTACTCTAAAATATAACATTTATTTAATAATGAGATGAAAATACAGGCTTTATGAGATATAATTCCTGTGTCAAAAAGCTGTAAGTGCTTCTACTGTTTTGTGACACCCTGAATGATGTCTGCTTTCTTTGTGTTAAATCTAATAGTAAATGATCCCAAGGACTATCATAAAATCCCCTGTCATTAGCTCTAGAAATGCCTTGATGAGTAACTTGCTTGATGGGATAAAAGCTTCAGTAAACTGATGTCCCCACCTGAGTGATTAATTCCAAAATATTATTTGTCTAACACATTGTTGTCAATGACAACTGAATAAGAACTTTTAGGAGCAGTTGGCTGTCCAAGGATCGCAAATTTCAAGGCTATGCAAATTGTGCCAGTTCAGCCCAGCTCTTTTCTCTATTATCATATCAATTGAGTCAGTTCATAGTAGACAAAGCAAGGTTATGGGAACCACCTAGAGCATCATGCACCATTTAACATCAATGCAGCATACAAGAACATCTGCAACTTCAATCTTATTAACAGTGGAGAGAATGGAAGGCAATAAACAGCTTTCTTCACCATTTAATTGCAAAATAGTATTTCCTAATGTTTGCATTGTTTATCAACAGGAACTTCATCAATAATTGTATAATTATGGTTGCCTAGATTACATAGGCAACCCTCATGCATCTTGTCATTTATCACAGAGAGGTCTGAATTCAATCTGAATTTGAACACACAATTCAAGACTAATAATGTAAGTCCTTTGAAATGTGAGTTGTATAATATAGATAATTTGTGCAGTAGGAGAATGGCAGTTTATGATTTTTCAGTCACTTTGGGGATTAAGTTAACACAGAAAAGACTGAAAGGCAGTGAAAAATGAGGGGAAGCCACTAGTTAGATTCTAACATAGATCCATTGAACATGAAAGTAGGTTATGTTCTTTAGAATTAATCACAAGTAATTAGATGTTTGCTTTAGGCCAAAATTGGGCTGAATTAAAACAGAATTATTATGCTGAGGTCTTCCTCTCAGTCTCTATACTTAAAGGGAGAAATGGCAGAAAACTACAAGTATACTGAGAAAAAAACTATGGTGGCCAAAGTTAGAAATTGTAAATGCAGAGGAAGACTTGACATATCTGTTCAGTCTTCGCCTTTGTTGCTTTTTGAAGCCATATAACATCACTATCCCTAATGAGCAAAATTTGAGTGTTTGTAGCAAGCAACCAAGTGCATTCTTCAAGCTCTGCGGAAGCAGGGAGTTTCTTTTGGCACACACTGCAAAATAGCCAAGAAAAATGAGAGGAAATAATATAAGTCCGGTAACAGTTATTGGTGTGGTCAGTGGGAGTTGTCTCATAATAAAACACGAGCAGGAAAATGTGAAAAATAAGAGGTACATTTGAAGTAAGTCAGGCAAGGGACTGGTCTGAAAAGTTTATATCTTTTAAACAAGAAAATCTCATATTTTTACTTAGATTTATTTTGTGTATGAGGAAAACCAGAAGCCTATTCATGAAATTAGGTCTGAAACATTTCAATATTTAGAATATTTTCTCCAAGAAAAAAAAATTGCTATAGTGAAGTATCCACAGAGTAGAATATATAGAGTTTTTGTCCCATTTTTTGGTTGGTCTGGGTATAGTGAACATAACTGAAGCTTTCTTAACATGACAGTTGACCTATCATTTCCTCCACCTGAGGGATTCCAAGAACGGATGTGCTGGAGGTAATGCTTTGACCTGTAATTACATAACATTATGCCTAGAAACTTTTTTTTTTTTTTTAAGTTTTAAGTAGTTACAACCTCTGCTATAAACTTTGAAAAAGTTCTAGCTCTGAAGAATGAGAGTGGAGATTTTATACGCATGCATATATATATAGATATACATGCATATCCATATATATATGTCTCTCACTTAAAATACCTCAGGGAAAACATCTGTCTATGCTGGGGCTTTGTGTAAATATGTAGTGCCAATTCTGACACTTGCACACCTTTCCTTTAAAGAACTTATATGCAAACATTATTCAGAACCTTTTCTAGGGGCTATTTATCAAAACTGCTATGATAATAACTCTATCATAATGAGTCCTGGTCTCTGTTTAGGGAGTAATCGATAAACTAAAAATTAATGTTCCATAATTCACATTACAATGCACATGTAATTATTTGAGATGAGGCAAACCCTGTGCATTTAATTTACAACTATAATTAAGTAAACTCATTTGATACTAATTAGGTGAGCCTAAAAGGATCATAGGTTTGTGTATTTAATTATCAAAGTACAATCAGCAACCAATTTCTGAAAAGCTTTCCTAGCTTGAGTTCAACATTGATCTTTGCCCACACTACAATTTTATCTTCCTGGACCTTCAGTAAATTAAAAGGCAATGTGAATCATGGAAAATCTACTTGGTGGGTTAGCTTTTTTGGTAATTTGTAATTCACCATCTGAAAACAAGGGCTTATATATACTGGAGTTTTATATCTGTTAAAATAGTACATCAAAAATGAGGGAGAAATTAAGATATTTCCAGTTAACAAAAGCTAGAGGAGTTCATTACTGGTCAGTCAGTCAGTTCAGTTGCTCAGTTGTGTCTGACTCTTTGTGACCCCACGAACTGCAGCACACCAGGCTTCCCTGTCCATCACCAACTCCCGGAGCTTACTCAAACTCCTGTCCATCAAGTCGGTGATGCCAGCCAACCATCTCAACCTTCGTCGTCCCCTTCTCCTCCCGCCTTCAATCTTTCCCAGCATTAGGGTCTTTTCCAGTGAGTCCTTGCATCAGGTGGCCAAAGTATTGGAGTTTCAATTTCAGCATCAGTCCTTCCACTGAATATTCAGGACTGATTTCCTTTAGGATTAACTGGTTGGATCTCCTTGCAGTCCAAGGGACTCTCAAGAGTCTTCTCCAACATCACAGTTCAAAAGCATCAATTCTTCGGCGCTCAGCTTTCTTTATTGTCCAACTCTCACATACATACATGACTACTGGAAAAACCAAAGCTTTGACTAGACAGACCTTTGTTAGCAAAGTAATGTCTCTGCTTTTTAATATGCTGTCTAGACTTGTTATAGCTTTTCTTCCAAGGAGCAAGTGTCTTTTGATTTCATGGCTGCAGTCACCATCTGTAGTGATTTTGGAGACCAAAAAAATAAAGACTGTCACTGTTTCCATTGTTGCCCATCTGTTTGCCATGAAGTGATGGGACTGGATGGCATGATCTTAGTTTTCTAAATGTGGAATTTAAAGCCAACTTTTTCACTCTCCTCTTTCACTTTCATCAAGAGACTTTTTAGTTCCTTTTCACTTTCTGCCATAAGGGTGGTGTCATCTTCATATCTGAGGTTATTGATATTTCTCCCAGCAATCTTGATTCCAGCTTGTGCTTCATCCAGCCCGGCATTTCTCATGATGTACTCTGCATGTAAGTTAAATAAGCAGGGTGACAATATACAGCCTTGACGTACTCCTTTCCTGATTTGGAACCAGTCTGTTGTTCCATGTCCAGTTCTAACTGTTGCTTCTTGACCTGCATACAGATTTCTCAACAGGCCGGTCAGGTGGTCTGGTAATTCCATCTCCTTAAGAATTTTCTATCATTTGTTGTGATCCACATAGTCAAAGGCTTTAGTGTAGTCAGTAAAGCATAAGTAGATGTTTTTCTGGAACTCTCTTGCTTTTTCGATGATCCAGTGGATGTCATTAATGGTAGACCTGCCCTATAAGAAATCCTTCAGGCTGAAATGAAAGGATCCTGGACAGTACTCAAAGCCATGTAAAGAAATAATTCCAGTAAAGGGAATTACATAGGTGAATAGCCAGTGTTCTTGTGTTTTGAGTTTCTAACTCCTCTTTTGTTTCATACATGACTTAAAAAATACATTTAACAGTAATTATAAATATATGTTAATGGACACATCTGCATAAGATGCAACTGTAGCACCATCATAATAGGGAAAAGGAACAATATGGAAGCATAGGTTTTGTGTGTTGTTGAAACTAATTTGGTTTCAATTCAGATTAGATTGTTATATATTTAGAATGTTAATTGTAATCCCTGTTGTACCCACTAAGAAAATATTTGAGAAATACAGAAGTTTCCTCTATTTTATTAAAATAGTATCTAAAAATTATTTTATGAGAAAATGTATTTGTTTGCTAGCTTAGAAGTCTTTTAATTCTACCATTAGTCAATCACCAAATATTTATTATGTACCTAATAATGGGTTTCTGCTACATTTCAATAATTATCTCCATTTCTTCCCACTAAATGTATAAACATATAATCAAGAAAGACTTGTTATATGATGTCTAGAGTGACTTCATAGACTTGGAATATGTTAGATAAAATGTTCACATTTTCTTTCTTTTTAAAGAAATTACTGTTGTCTCTGCTGGAGTCTTCATTGCTGTGCATGAGCTTTCCCAAGTTGTAGCAGGTGGGGGCTACTCTCTAGCTGCAGTGTGTGGGCTTCTCACTGTGGTGGCTTCTCCTGTTGCGGAGCACAGGCTCTAGGCTGCATGGGCTTCTGTAGTTGCAGGTCTTGGGCTTAGATGCCTCATGGCACACAGGATCTTTCCAACAAGGGGTTGAACCTGTGTGTGCCATACATTAGCAGGTAGATTCCTAACCACTGGACCTCTAGGGAAGCTCTTCACATTTTCATATTTCTTAATGGCATTTATTCTGTAAAGAATGTGAAAACGTGTGCCCATGACTTTCCCTGAAGGTGTTAAAGATGTTTCTGTCTGCATACCTTTCAAACCAGGGTACCTGGATGTAGGTAGAAGGCACCTATATGATCCAGTATGTGTTCCCTTCACTCTCAGCATATTAAGGGTATTGCCATCACTACCAGAAAATGTGAACCGTAGCCACAGATGCTCAAATTCTAAGCTTTCAGAATGTGCTTCATGCGAAACATAAAGGCTTTTCCCTTTCCTTATCAGCTACCACTATGGTAAAATAAAAACTAAACTGCTGATGCAAATGTTGCTCACAGAGAACATTTACTTAACATTAACTAAAATGTGCTATTAAAATAGGTGAATAAATTCATACCTGGCCTATTGATGCTTCTTTATTTCTTTGGGAATACTAGTGCAATTTGTCAGTATTAAAACAGAGACTTTTTTTTGTTGTTGTTAATAGCAAGGCCTAAATTTCTTTTGTCCAGATATAACCAATGTCAAGAAGTCACACCCCACACAATTAAGGACACCAGCCTTGTAGCACTGACATCTACAGCCTGGCCAATTTGTATCTTGTCTCTGGGTCATCTGAGGAAGTATAAGTGGTATTGTGGGCTGTAAACAGACCAAGTCTAGCAGGTGCCATTTACATAAACTAGAGTATCAATAGTATCCGCTGCAGCTGTACAAGATGGTTTTCTTAAATTGAATTATCTCTCATCTTCTTCCAGTCTCAGAAACAAAGATGCTGGGTTTTGGGGGGTTTTTTTGTATCATTTGAAGAACTATCTAGTAGTTTAACATAACTAGCAAAGTATAAAGACCTGACACCTAATGGCTTCTGTTCTATCCTCTCATGGTGAAAATTATTTGGTGACTTCAGAAGAGTAATAGACATTTAGAATGACACTTTGGACAGGAAAATGGAAGCAGCAACTAAGGATTATTAGTAGAACCAGTTCTAAGAGGCATTAGCAGTAATCGGCTCAGTATTAGATGACAGACACAAGCCTGTTTGGAAAGAGGGTCTTTATCATTTTTTAATAGGGTTGTGCCATTCTTTTTAATCTACTTATAGGTATGAGTATGATCCTTAAACTATTCCTGCAACTTTTCAAAAATCTGATGCTACAAATTCTGTTCATAAAGAGTAGTGAGGAGTATAACCAAGCTTAAAGAGCAATATAAAATATTGTAATTGAGAGGTTTTCTTCAAACAGGTAATTAACCATACGTTTATACATTTTAATCTACTTTTAAGTGCAAGAGAGATTGGTAAATGCCTCAATAAAGAAAAGTGTTCTGTTTAAATTGGACAAAATTGTTGTTTACTAGTGTTTATCGCTGTACTCCAAGTAGTCAAGTGATCTGTGAATCCAATTTAGTTTATTGGACAGTAAATAGAACTCATAACTTTTATCAGTATTTGTCAGGGAGCCCTCTGAAATTCACTCCATACTTTGAGGAAGTTTAATTTTATTGTATAGAATAGACTTTAATTTTTTTTGTTTCCTTTTAAACCTATGACATTACCTTAAAGCATTATCATCCCTGCAAACCAGATTGCACTAAACATTAGTGATATTTTGTTAATGCTTTCTTGCTCTAAGATTTCTTAATCCATAGGATAAAAAGGGAGCCATTGGTTCCCTCATATCTGATACAGCTTTTCCTTTGCAAACTTAACAACATTACCATTGCCACCACCAGCAATTCAAAAAGAAATCTTACCAATAGAAAGCCCATGATTAGAAGTAATGGTATCAGTAACATCTTCATTGATAATGGAGAATAGCTTTGTACATCCATATCCATTTGAAAATCTTTACTGTTATACTCAGGAAGAAATACATGGTTTTAGAAAGGGGTCCATTTAGAATACCAGTAGTATCTTATATCCCCCTACTGCAGTGATTAGGACTAAACCACAAGAAAAGAAGGACAGGAAGGATGGAGGGAGGGAGAAAGCCATCAATGTTTGATTGCTCAATTTTTCCCATAACACTACTCAGTTCAGTTCAGTTACTCAGTCATGTCCAACTCTTTGTGATCCCACGGACTGCAGCACACCAGGCTTCCGTGTCCATCACCGACTCCCGGAGCTTGCTCAAACTCATGTCCATCAAGTAGGTGATGCCATCCGACCATCTCATCCTCTGTCATCCCCTTCTCCTCCTGTCTCAGTCTTTCCCAGCATTGAGGTCTTTTCCAGTGAATCAGTTCTTCACATCAGGGGGCCAGAGTATTGGAGCTTCAGCTTCAGCATCAGTCCTTCCAATAAATATTCAGGACTGATTTCCTTTAGGATTGACTGGTTTGATCTCCCTGCATTCCAAGGGACTCTCAAGGGTCTTCTCCAATACCACAGTTCAAAAGCATCAATTCTTCAGCACTCAGCTTCCTTTATAGTCCAACTCTGACATCCATAGATGACTCCTGGAAAAACCATAGCTTTGACTATCTGGACTTTTGTTGGCAAAGTAATGTCTCTGCTTTTGAATATGCTGTCTAGGTTGGTCGTAGCTTTTCTTCCAAGGAGCGAGCTCATTTGATTTCATGGCTGCAGTCACCATCTGCAGTGATTTTGGAGACCAAAGAAATAAAGTCTGTCACAGTTTCCATTGTTTCCCCATCTATTTGCTAAGAAGTGATGGGACCGAATGCCATGATTTTCATTTTTTGAATGTTGAGTTTTAAGCCAGCTCTTTCACTCTCCTCTTTCACTTTCATCAAGAGGCTCTTTAGTTTCTCTTAGCTTTCTGCCATAAGGGAGGCGTCATCTGTGTTTCTGATGTTACTGATATTTCTCCCAGCAATCTTGATTCCATCATGTGTTTCATCCACCCTGGCTTACTCTGCATATAAGTTAAATAAGCAGGGTGACAATATACAGCCTTGACATACTCCTTTCCTGATTTGGAAGCAGTCTGTTATTCCATGTCCAGTTCTAACTGTTGCTTCTTGATCTGCATACAGATTTCTCAGGAGGTAGGTCAGGTGGTCTGGTAATTCCATCTCCTTAAGAATTTTCCATCATTTGTTGTGATCCACACAGTCAAAGGCTTTGGGATAGTCAATAAAGTAAAAGTAGATGTTTTTCTGGAACTCTCTTGCTTTTTCTGTGATCTAATGGATGTTGGCAATTTGATCTCTGGTTCCTCTGCCTTTTCTAAATCCAGCTTGAACATCTGGAAGTTCACAGTTCACGTACTGTTGAAGCCTCTTAAAGAATTTTGAGCATTACTTGATAGTATGTGAGATGAGTGCAATTGTACAGTAGTTTGAACATTCTCTGGTATTGCCTTTCTTTGGGATTGGAATGAAAACTGACCTTTTCCAGTCCTGTGGCCACTGCTGAGTTTTCCAAATTTGCTGGCATATTGAATGCAGCACTTTTCACAGCATCATTTTTTAGGATTTGAAATACCTCAACTGGAATTGCATCTCCTCCACTAACTCTGTTCATAGTGATGCTTCCTAAGGCCCACTTAACTTCAGACTCCAGGATCTGGCTCTAGGTGAGTGATCACACCATCGTGGTTATCCGGGTCACTGAGATCTTTTTATAGTTCTTCTGTGTATTCTTGCCACCTCTTCTTAATATCTTCTGCTTCTGCTAGGTCCATACCGTTTCTGTCCTTTATTATGCCCATCTTTGCATGAAATATTACCTTGGTATCTCTAATTTTCTTGAAGAGATCTCTGCTGGTGCTGCTGCTGCTGCTAAGTCGCTTCAGTCGTGTCCGACTCTGTGCAACCCCATAGACGGCAGCCCACCAGGCTCCCTCGTCCCTGGGATTCTCCAGGCAAGAACACTGGAGCGGGTTGCCATTTCCTTCTCCAATGCATGAAAGCAAAAAGTGAAAGTGAAGTCGTTCAGTTGTGTCCGACTCTAACGACCCCATGGATTGCAGCCTACCAGGCTCCTCCGTCCATGGGATTTTCTAGGCAAAAGTACTGGAGTGGGGTGTCATTGCCTTCTCCATTTTATAGTTCTTCTGTGTATTCTTGCCACCTCTTCTTAGTATCTTCTGCTTCTGCTAGGTCCATACTGTTTCTGTCCTTTATTATGCCCATCTTTGCATGAAATATTCCCTTGGTATCTCTAATTTTCTTGAAGAGATCTCTAGTCTTTCCCATTCTATTGTTTTCCTCTATTTCTTTGCATTGATTACCAAGGAAGTCTTCCTTATCTCTCTTTCTAATCTTTGCAACTCTGTATTCAAATGGGTATATCTTTCCTGTTCTCCTTTGCCTTCCTTTCGCTTCTCTTCATTTCTCAGCTATTTGTAAGGCCTCCTCAATCAACCAGTTTTTGTTTTTACATTTCTTTCTCTTGGACATGGTCTTGATCACCGCCTCTTCATCTCTACTTCACCTCTAATATCACTTTGGCCCACTATGGCTCCAAGCCCCCTTGTCATGGATGCCTGTCTTGATCAATCTCACCTAATTATAAGGATGAGTTGCTCAGCAAGAGAGAGAAGGGGAAGGTGGGGGGGGGTCTTGAATTAAAATTTTAAGGATAAGTGGGCTTCTCCAATCAAAGGTAGATAAAGCACACTTCAGGTAGGGAACTTATATATGAACTATGGGGTATAGAAAAATAATTCTACAAGTTTGTATTTTTTCCAGAATGTTACTAAATAGTTGCATCACAATTTGTTGAACAAACTTTCTTCTCCCGGTGTAAAATGACAACTTCTACATTTATCATATTTTAATGTGTATGTGATATTTAATATGATAATTATCATTTAATATGTATATTTCAGTCCATTTGAGCTGATATAACAAAATACCACACATGGAGGGTAACCAAGCTTTTTATAGCCCAGGTCCTCTATATTGAGTATTCTACCCCTGATGTGGCTACTTCTTGCTACTGTAGTCTCAATTCAAACATCACCTCCTCAGTGAGAAAGTAGCACCCATCTAAATTAACTCTCTTCCCCAGTCATACTTTTTCATCCTGTTTGTTTCCTTAATGTAATTTATTGGTATTTCAAATTATCTTCTTCATTTTTGTGTTATTTATATATTATCTATCCTGACTAGAATGTAGATCCTGTGAGAGCACGGATTTTATTTGTCCTATTCACATCTGTATTCTCCCTCTCTAACAAAGGTCCTGACAGATGATAAGCTCTTAATAAGTATTTGTTGAGTAAAGTAGCTGAGCCAAAACCAGACTCAAACAGTGGACCCTTTGAGTCCTAATGCAGTGTACTTGCCATCATTCCATTTATTCTGCCTTTCATGAAAGCACTTATACGTTTGGAACTACAATAAGGATTGATGTTCAGAATAATAACATTAACATGTGCTATAAGATTCTCTATTATCAAAGAAAATTTTCATTTGAGTTCAATAAACTAAACTAATTAAAGCAGGGATGTCATGGTATGTTATTATATTAGTACATTTAGAAAGATTTCCAACTAAAGAGACTTTCTGCTTTTTCTTTAATCAGAAAATTAAATTAGCCCAGAGTTCTTCATTCCCCCAAAAGTCCCTGTTAATTAGGAGTGTTCTATAAATCTGTATTATTAGCAGAATTTGTCATCTGTTTCATTATCCTGTTTATTAGAGCAGTCTGAGCAGGGTGTCTTTGCTCATATCCTGGTTTGTGTATCACAGTGAAAAGAAAAATTAAATATTTCCTAGATTCTCTTTTTTTCCTATTCTGTGACACAGGCATATTTCATGCTGTTTGTTTAACAACTTAATTTCCTTGTGTCAGTTCCCAGTATAAAGTAGGAATGATATTATTGAGTTGGCTATTAAGTCAAATAATTAGATTTAGAGTCTACTTAAAAGCATTAGTGCTTTGAAACATTGTGATAACTGAAGATTGAAAACAGCCTAACAGTCCATCAGTAAAGGACTGTTTGTAAAGTATAGTATGTCCATTTAATGGACTATTATGCAGCCATAAAAAATAATGGGGACATTGTCTGCTTACCAACATAGAAAGATCACCTAGTGAAAAAACACAGTCCAGGGCAGGCTGCATAGTGTTATTCTTTTGTTGTTGTTGTTTAAAATAAAAAGAAGAAAAATAACTATGTATTTTGCTTGTGTGTACGTAGAGAAATTATGGAAAGATATACAGGGAAGTAATAACAGTGATAACCAGATTGGAAAATAGTAGGACTAGAAACGGGAAATGGGAGAGACTAGGGAGTGGAATGTATACCATGTCTTTCTTTTCACAGATTAATATTTGGGGTCTATAGGTTATATATTATCTGTAGTAAAAATTGAAAGGTTAAATTAAAAAAAAAAAAACTCATAACTAAAAGCATTGTGTGGTTCTGGACTGCATCTTATAGAATTTAAAAAAAGTGCTATAAAAAACATTAAGGGACTTCCCTGGTGGTCCAGTGACTAAGACGCTATGCTCCCAAGGCCAGGGGCCCAGACTTGATCCCTCCTCAGGGAACTAGATCCCACATGCCACAGCTAAGAGTCTGCATGCCACAAGTAAAGATCCTGAGTGCTGCACCTAAGACCTGGAACAGCCCAAAAAAAAAAAAAGCCTATTAGGACAGTTAATAAAATTCAATTATGGAATATAGATTAGAGGAAATAACAATATTAAATTTTTAAATTTATCAACCATACCATGGTTACCTTAAAGGATATATTTGTTCTTAGGAAATACACACTGAATTACTAAGGAATAAAGGACATGATATATGCAAGTTATGCTCAAATGACCTGAAAGAATAAATAAAAATATGTATGTATGTGTATATACATACGTATCAGAGGATTGATAAATTTTGACAAAATGTAAAACTGATAGATCTGAATAAACATTCTCTGTATTTCTCTTCAAACTTTTCTGCTAGTTTAAAATTGTCTTTTAGTCGCTAAGTCATGTCTGATTCTTTACAACTCATGGACACTAACCCGACAGGCTCTTTTTTCCATGGAATTTTCCAAACAAGAACAGTGGAGTGGGTTGCCATTTCCTTCTCCACGGAATCTTCCCAACCCAGGATTCAAATCCACATCATGGATTCTTTACCACTGAGCCACCAGGGAAGCCCAGTTTCAAATTATCTCCACAGCCCCCCACCCACCCACCAAAAAAAAAAGGTTAATAAAAAACAAGCAAAGAATCTTAGAAGTTCAGATGTTTAAACAGTAGTGCTTATCACTTTCTGGTGAAATTTTTGCCATCAGTTTTTTCCATGACTGGTAATGCTCATCAAGAGGCAGTGGCAAAAGTGGCGACTGACTACAGTCTACTTTATGGCTGAAAACCATCTGCCTGTCTACTTCTTATCCTGCTTTCTGTCTTTTTCAGTTTATCTTCACTACAACTTAGAGGTGACATTTGTGATACAGTGACAACACATTGCATTTTAATATTCCTTGAACAAAATTTCCTAAGGATATTAACTGTCTTGGCACTCTGTGTATAGGGCTAAAATATATAGTTCATTTTGTAGTGGTAAAGCTACAGGAACATTTAGTCTGGTTGCGTGGCATTGAGTGACTGAATTTGTATTATTATTTTTGAGTTAGCTATTTTGGCATTTGTATGAACTACCATCTCTAGTATAAATGACTTAACATTATAGTTGATTCTAGCCAGACTGGCCTCTTAAGTGCTTGAGAAGTAAGGCATATGTCACAGTAAAGTGAGGAGTAAATTATCTGCTTGTATAAACTGTCCAGAGAATGTTTGATTTTTATTGCTTTGTATTTTAAGTATGTTAAATTTGATTGTTCTGAGTGAAAATACCCTAAGGTCTTATCTAATAAATGACACTGACGCTAAACAAATCTAGTATCAACTGAATTGTTAGTGTTTGTTTCCTGTCTGTTTAGGGAAGCACATGATTTTGTGGTACTGTAGAAGTCTGGAAAATAGGAATAATAATAATTCCCATGGGATGGGGAGGGAGATGGAAGGTTGGTTCAAAAGAGAGTGGATTTATCTATACTTATGGCTCATTCATGTTGAGGTTTGACAGAAAACAACATAATTCTGTAAAGCAATTATCCTTCAATTAAAAATAAATCAATTAAAAATAATAATAATTCCCAGCCCCTTCTCTTCTCACTTTATAAAAAAAAATTGGGAGGAATTGAGAGACAGTAGCACTTAAGCTCGTACTTGATCAGAACTAACAGTGTCATTTTTCTATAACTAAGGCAAACGGCTGTTTTTACTACTTTTCCCACAGCTACTCCAGACCCATTTCACACCTTTGAAAACTAGGTCCCAGGTAGAGTAATGTGAGTTTCTTGGGCCTCATTAGCTGAATAATGCCCATGCGTATAAATGGGTCTTTGGATTTAGTTAAATACTTTGTATTTTCATGCAATAAATTGACTAGATGGCTATGAAATAGATCATGCTGGCAAAAAACCATTTACTTAGTTTGTGGATTTTTAAAAAAAATAGCTGTCTAAAACAGCTTAGGTCATTGTCTTTCAAAATAAGAATTTACTGAAAATATAATTGAATATTATTGAACATTGCTTAATCCCCTTTCAATAATTTGAAACACCATTCAAGGTCTTGGAATTTGGGGGGTTATTATTTTGAAAAGAGTTCTCATAATATAGCTCTCCGTATGCAGCAGATAAAAGATTCCCAGGTGGCTCAGTGGTGAAGAATCTACCTACCAGTGCAGGAGATGCAGGTTCAATGCTTGGGTCGAGACGATCTCCTAGAGGAGGAAATGGAACCCACTCCATTTTTCTTGCCAAGAAAATCCCATGGACAGAGGAGCCTGGTGGGCTGTATACTCTGTGGAATCGCAAAGAGTTGGACATAGCTGAGCAACTGAGCACACACGGTGCAGCAGATAATAGAGCCTGGACTACGTCTATACCAATTTATGACAGCGCTCTATACATTCTTAATATTCTTACATATTTATTTCTATTAATAAGTACAAAAAGTAGAAAATATTTCTACTTTGTTTTAGGAAATTGAACTTCACATGACACCTAAGGATAAAAGATTTTAAGAATCTACACATACATCCAGAAAAAGTATAGTAAAATTTCATTCACTTAGAATTTTTGCTAATGTAGACCAAAAGTCGTGATTCTTAAGAACATAATTCAGATAAACTCTTCCATTGTGAATTAGGTTTTATTCATAAAGATTTATCCAATTAAAAATCAATAACTTATTTAAATAGGAAATCAAGGAATTATATCTAATTGTGGCTTACTTACCATTTATTGATAATTATTTTCAAATCTCTAATCCAGTAATTAATTCTTATATTAATTCTTATATTACCTAAAATGTTTTATAGACATGTTATATTATTACATAATGTAACCCTATTATAAATTGTAATGGTGTCATTAACTTAGCTCGTTTTACTTGTTTAGTGCCTATTCGTTCTAGTTTATAATTGTTAATTCCCTTTATAGTAGGACTTGTACTTGGAAGTAATAAAATCAGATTTCTTTATAAATATTTATGGTACAGACCTTTCCATAAACCAGACTGTCGCCCTTTCCTTTCCTAATTATTTCCAATAAACTCTACTTATATCTCTTTTTTTGGCCTGTATAGCAGTCTATACTACATACTCCCTAGGAAATTTAATCCTGGATATTTATGCCTTAACTTCCAATTAATCAAAACCTTGTCAACTTCATGTATGTCTCGTGTTATAAAGTGTGGAAAGGTAGTACTTAGAGTTTTTAGATAGATACGTCTAACATGAAGTCTTCTTAGCATCTATAGTCATAGGGATCACTAAGTGAATGAGTCCTCTTCTGGAGTATCAGTCTTTCCAGGAGGATCTTTTTCTCATTATCTTAACATTGTTTATCTCTTGCTGAAAGTATCCATTAGTAGCAGGTAGCAAAAAGCAGGCAGAACATGCTTTTTGAAAGTCTTAAGTTCTTCATTAAGACCTTTAAGTTTCCAAGATCTCCTTTTCTCTCCTTGTTCATCTTAGGTGAGATTGAAGGTTACAGATTTTTGGCCACATCTGTCACCAGAAAGGATGCAAATTTGTGGTTTGAGAAGTTCCAGACACCAATAAAAAGCACTATTCAGTCTTTTACAAATGTCCTCAAGGCCAGATTTCATCACAAATGCAGTAGCTTCCCGTACCTGCAGGGGGTATGTTCCAACAAATTGGATTCCTGAACCTGCATAGTAGCAGACCCTATATATACTATGTTTTTTGTCCCTGTGCATACGTAACTATGATAAAGTTTAATTTATAAATTAGGCATAGTAAGAGATTTACAACGATGACTAATAATAAAATATAATAGTTAATAATCTGTAATAAAAATTATGGTATGGGAATTGCCTGGTGGTCTAGTGATTAGGACTCCATGCTTCCACTGCAGGGAACCCACATTAGATCCCTTGTTGGAGAAATAAGATCCCATAAGCCTCACAGCACAACCAAAAACAAAAAAAATTATATGAATGTGGTCTCTTTCTCTTTCTCAAAGTTATCTTATTGTACGGTCTTCACCCCTCTTATGATGACAGGAAATGATTCAGTGCCTGTGTGATGAAATGAGGTGAGATGAATGACACATACTGTGATGTATTATTAAGCTAACATTGACCTTCTGATGATAACATCAGAAGGAAGATATCAAGCCATGATGTCAATGGTTGGGTGTCAACAGCAGACGATGTCCATCATTGGGGATCCTTGATAGTTGAAGGGTATTTGTTTTTGTTTGTGTTTGTTTCACTGAAATCTTTTAGAAGAACATGGTAATTGGAAGTTGTCTCTTTTTAACATATCAAAGTTTTGCTGCCGTGGTTGAATCCTTCAGTAATAATAAGGGTAACACTTAATACTGCATTCCATCCAAGAATCTTGTTCCCTAATTTTATCCTTTAAAGTCTGTGTAATCTCAAAGACTTTAGCAAATTTTGGTATCATCTGAATTGCTGGTTCTGTTTCACTCTCTTCTTTGTAATCTTTCTCTTTCTCTGTTGATGACTCAACAACTTCTTACAGTTTCTCATCTAGTAACACTTCTTTCTCCATAGTTTTCTATGTGTTCTGCTGCTTCATCAAGCATTTTGGCAAATCCTTCTTACTGTGTAAATGATTTTCCTAACTTTTCTGTTGATTCCCAGGAAGCCTTTAAAATCACTCATGACTGCAGGCCTTTACAATTTCTAATTTAATTAATCCACTGCAGCTTTGATGAATATTATTGTATCCGTAATAGTGAATGATTTCCAGTATGGCATTGTGTCTAGATTGGAGTCTGCATCAATTGCTGATCGAATATTATCAAATACCAGGAAGGTATATGTGGCCTTGACAAACTGAATGATGCCCTGGTCAAGGGGTTGAAGCAGTGAAGTTGTATTTGAAGTTGTAAACTTCTAGCTTCAGCATTTTCATGTTTATAACAGTTCAGGTTGACTAGGTGCATTATCCATTATTAATAGGACTTTAAGTTCCAACCTTTCCTCTTGTAAATATTTTTTCACTTGTGGGATGAAACATGAGTAAAAAAACCATCCAATAAATGAGGCGACTGTCACCCCTGCTTTTTGACAGTTTTTGAGAGCAAGTGAGTTCTTTGTCCTGCACACTCCACATATTACTCTGGACTTTATCACATGCCCTGCAGTGTTGCCACATAGTCAGAGTTCATCTGTCCTTCCATGTTTTATACCCTGGTACCTTCTTTGCACTGTTATGAATGTAGCTTCTATTGGGCATCTTCTTCCAGAAGAGCCCAGTTTCATTGCCACTGAAGACTTGCGTTTATGGTATCCTTTCTCCTTAATCAGTTCTAACACTGTCAGGAATGTGGCAGTAACTTCTTCATCAGCAGACTCAGCCTCTCCAGTAATTTTTATATTTTTCAGTCTAGATCTGTTCCTGAATCTGTGTAACCTTCCTTTGGGTGTGGGTGTGATCAGTCACTCAGTCATGTCCGTAACTTTTGTAGTTCGAGGTGCAACATCAAATCTAGCATAGATTTTCTTTTTCCTTCACAATTTCACAGATAGAAGATTCATTCTTACTGTAGATCTTAGAAACCTTTTCACTTAAACGAAGCACTTCATGGCTTCTTTTTGGCATATTCAAATCTCCAGCATCGCTACTCTTGGCCACTGATAAGTAAAATAAGAGTTACTTAAACATAACCTCTGCAGTACAGTGACAGTCAATCTGGTAACCGAGGGGGCTATTGAATGATATATGGGAGGCATACATCACACAAAGGGATGATTCACATCCAGGGCAGCATAAATTGGGACAGTTCTCAAAATGATATGGAACTTAAAATTTATGACTTGTTTATTTCTGGAATTTTCCATTAGACTTCAGCTGACCGCTGGTAACTAAAACCACAAAAAGCAAAACTGTGGATAAGGGAGACTACGGTAATGTCATTCCACTGTCATCTGCCAGGATTAAAGTCGTGTATTCGGTTACTCTGTAGTCAAAACAACCAAGCCCTAGTCCAGACTGCTGTAAGACAAGAGCTCATTGCACTGCCCCTTTTGTTCTGCCCAGGCAGAGGTAGCTTTTCCTTTTGTTGTTTGACTGATAGTTTGGAGGAAATAGTGGCTCTTTTGTAAAAAGTAACCAGATTAGGTTATTTGTAATAAACCAACTAATATCAGTAATCCTTGCCATTGGCATGAAGTATTATTCAGAACAGTAGTTATATTTTTATTGTGCCATTGTGATTTTCTATACAGAAACACCCAAGATTCATTATTTCTATTTTCTAAATTTATAGCTCTTTAACTATATCCAAGATTTCACTGCCGGGGCTCTGCTGGTGGCTCAGTGCTAGAAAATCTGCCTACCATTGCAAGAGATGAGGGTTTGAGGGTTCAATCCCTGGTCCGGGAAGATCTCCTGGAGAAGAAAATGGCAACCCACTCCAATGTTCTTGCCTGGAAAACCCCATGGACAGAGAAGTCTAGCAGGCTGTAGTCCATGGTGTTCCAAAGAGTCGGACATGACCAAGGGACTGAACAATAGGATTTCACTGGCAGGATTGTAGGCCAGGCTTGATGTTTTGTTAGAGACCCATGATATAGTACTTAAAAGCACTTCCTTTAGTTCATAGCTTCTGTTCAAGTATTTTTTCCGTCCAAAAAGGTGCTGCTGCCATTTGCAATCGTTCCTCAAAAATGTGAACCGCTCTCAGTATAACTCTTAACAAAACACATGGCATCTGTGTGCTGAAAATTACCAGAAGCACATTGCTTACAGCTGGCTTTTCACCTTGGTTCCCAAGTGCTCGTGTACAGAATATGGACCTCGTGTTCCATCTCTCTCTTTGAATGATGTAGGAGCTTTAAGCTTTCCTGGGTTACTTTGTATATTGAGTATTACAAAGAGAAGTCATTCTGCCTTGCTTTGGCTCTAATTGCAGAAAGTGAAGTCACCGCTTTTGCTGTCTTGGATCAAGACCAGACAGAAATTGTTGATACCAATGGAGCTGGAGATGCATTTGTTGGAGGTACAGACTCATTTATATGATTCTTACTTATAAGTTAAACATTTCCTTTAACCCTATCTTTGCCACATGGCCAAGATTTTTTAATTTAATAACTTTTAATTTCTTCTTTTAAAGAATTAACTCCTGGTGTTTTTTCCATATGCTTCTATAATTTTTATGAAGGGTATATTACTATAGAAAAATACATATTTTGGGCTTAAAGGTAATTTACTGTTAGGCTATAGCCCAGTCATTTTCACAAGATTAATTGTGTCTGTCAGAATATTGCGTAAACAAGCTGCATCAAGTATAGTACATAGTATATTCATAGCCCTTCTAGCTGAAATGTTAACACATTGTTGTTCTTTAAAACAAGTTGTGAATATTAATAGTATGCTAATAACTAAGAATGATGTCTTTGGATTATATCCTTTGATTGTATCATCTGTTTCTAAAACAATGGTTGGATGTTTATAAGAGCTAAGTCTTTTTTGGAGTGAGTAGTCAAAAATAAAATCAAGAAAATTGGCAGAGTCTTGGCTTCCTGACTTAGGGATTCCCTGGTGTCTCAGACAGTAAAGGGTCTGCCTGCAATGCAGGAAACCCCAGTTTGATCCCTGGGTCGGGAAGATTCCCCTGGAGAAGAAAATGACACTCCACTCCAGTATTCTTGCATGAAAAATCCCATGGACAGAGGAGCCTGGCAGGCTACAGTCCATGGGGTTGCAAAGGGTCAGACACAGCTGAGCAACTTCATTTTCACTTGGCTTCCTGACTTAGGTTGATGTAAAATCTGATTCATAAGTTCTGAACTCCTTCTAGCTAAGTGTAGTTAAGCTAGGTTAAGATCTCTAGAAAGCTTTAGATTCCTGAATGATAGCCCAGAAGAGTCCCTCCTGATCTTTAGTTCTCATAACATCAAAGAAAGAAAGGTAAATGGAACTGACCCTTGTCCTTTTTTCCTTGGAGTATAATTTGAATTGTGGGAAACTTATTTGAGATTATGTAACGGTTTTAACTTAGTATTGTTTAAAATATTTATATTCTTTTATTTTAATATTCTATTTCACTAGCATGAATTTTTCATGTTTCCTTCTTTGAAACTTTTCATTACTAGTCTTAAACTGTTAACCATAATACTGGTAGCATTCACCATGCCCTGTTCTTTGGAAAGAGTACATGTGCATTCAACAAATACTGTGCTACTTTGCTGTCATTCATGTATCTTTTATTTCTTTGCTCTGAAAGTTTTCACCATTGATTAGAGTATTTTGCAGCTGTTTTTTCTATTCCATGCTGCTTCAGAAGTCTAATACCATGTAAAATCTAATACCATGTAACCTAAAAACACCTTATCCAGAATTGGTTCAAATTCTGTAATACCTTAAGGAGACACTATTGATTTCCTGGTTAAAAATTGGTTAAACCAGTAATCTTAGTACAGAAACTTATAAACTTATAACTTTTGTGTGTATTATTTAAGCATTTAAAAATACTTAAAACAGTTAGAATTCTCTTTCTTTGCTATTTAGTTTGGTACTTCCTGAGGCCACCATAAATATAATGATGATGATATGATGATGGTGGCCTAATTAGCCACTACTTCTGATCCTCAGACCTGGGTTTCCTAGCCTTGCAACAGCAATTCCATTATAGACCCTTGCTGCTGCTGCTGCTGCTAAGTTGCTTCAGTAGTGTCCGACTCTGTGTGACCCCATAGACAGCAGCCCACCAGGCTCCCCCGTCCCTGGGATTCTCCAGGCAAGAACACCGGAGTGGGTTGCCATTTCCTTCTCCAATGCATGAAAGTGAAAAGTGAAGTTGCTCAATCGCATCCGACTCTTGGTGACGCCATGGACTGCAGCCCACCAGGCTCCTCCATCCATGGGACTTCCCAGGCAAGAGTACTGGAGTGGGTTGCCATTGCCTTCTCCATAGACCCCTAACCTCCTATAATGTTTCCAGTACAAGGTAGGAATATGTAGACTTCCTGAGGAAGAGAAAAGTCATTCTTAGGATAGGAAAGTAGGAACAGCCAGTACCCATTTGTATTATGGTTAGAGTGATAAATAAACTATATCATCAAAGCACTTGGGCTCTTCGAGGATTTTCAGCCTGTTTATCTTGTTTTTCTTACTCAAGCTCAGTATATACTTATGGTTGGGGTACAGTGAGGTAAATAAAAAGGAAAGAGTGTGGAACAGGGACCTGCAAACTTTTTTTCCTAAAGGGCCAGGTAGTAAATATGTTAGGCTTTGCAAACCATATACAGGCTATATCGCATATTCTTCTCATTTGTTTTCTGGCTTGTTTCTTGTTTTGTTTTTTCATTTTTTACAGTACTCTAAAACTGTGAAAACCTTTCTTCTCTCTCCAACTGTAAAAAAGCAGACCACAGGCTGGGTCAGACCCTTAGGCTATGGTTTGCCAACCTCTTTTGTAATATGTTGGCAGCTTCCTCGCTTGATTCACTTTCATCATACCCTGGATTTCACTACAGATTGTTGAAATCAGTATAGAGAAAGTGGAAGGCAGGCTGAAACTAGGCAGAACTTTACTGATAAAACCTCAATTCAGTTCAGTTCAGTTGCTCATTCATGTCCAACTCTTTGCGACCCCATGGATTACAGCACAACAGGCCTCCCTGTCCATCACCAACTCCTAGAGTTTACTCAAACTCATGTCCATCCAGCCATCTCATCTTCTGTCGTCCCCTTCTCCTCCTGCCTTCAATCTTTCCCGGCACCAGGGTCTTTTCCAATGAGTCAGCTCTTCGCATCAGGTGGCCAAAGTATTGGAGTTTTAGCTTCAACATCAATCCTTCCAATGAACACCCAGGACTGATCTCCTTTAGGATAGACTGGTTGGATCTCCTTGCAGTCCAAGGGACTCTCAAGAGTCTTCTCCAATACCACAGTTCAAAAGCATCAATTCTTCTGCACTCAGCTTTCTTTATAGTCCAACTCTCACATCCATACGTGACTACTGGAAAAACCATAGCCTTGACTAAACAGACCATTGTCGGCAAAGTAATGTCTGTGCTTTTGAATATGCTATCTAGGTTGGTCATAACTTTCCTTCCAAGGAGTAAGCGTCTTTTAATTTCATGGCTGCAGTCACCATCTGCAGTGATTTTGGATCCCCCAAAAATAAAGTCAGCCACTGTTTCCACTGTTTCTATCTATTTCCCATGAAGTTATGGGAACAGATGCCATGATCTTCGTTTCTGAATGTTGAGCTTTAAGCCAACTTTTTCACTCTCCTCTTTCACTTTCATCAAGAGGTTCTTTAGTTCTTCACTTTCTGCCATAAGGATCATGTCATCTGCATATCTCAATTAGGTATCCATTTTTTCATTTAACCTACTCTCATTGCTTCACAAGATAATCAGATCCTGAAAGACTGAGTCATGCAATGAGATAAATAATGTTATTTTAACAAAGAATTTCCTGAATTTTAATAAGAGTTATTAAATTCCCTGAATTCTTTAATAAGAATTTTAATAAGTGTTCCCTGGTGGCTCAGAGGATAAAGCATCGGCCTGCCATGTGGGAGACTCGGGTTTGATCCCTGGGTTGGGAAGATCCCCTGGAGAAGGAAATGGCAACCCACTCCAGTATTCTTGCCTGGAGAATCCCATGGATAGAGGAGCCTGGCGGGATACAGTCCACGGGGTCGCAAAGAGCCGGACGCGACTGAGCGGGTTCACTTCACTTAACAAAGAATACTAATGTTGGCTAGTTCAGCACATTCTGTTTACTTAAGTCAAGCAATACAGTAATAGCAATAAGTGACATGTAGTGCCCCAAGCCAGTCGATATCCTATGCACTTTACGTGTATCAACTCATTTAGTGTTCATAAAAGCTCCTGGATAAGTCATATTTAACCCCATTTTACTGATAATAAAGCTGAGAAACAGAAGGGTTGGGTAACTTGCCCAAAGTCTCATAGCTAGAAATTAGCAGAGATAGGCAGTATGAACTGTTCTGCTTCTGTAAACGTTTAGGGAATTCTCATCATTAGGACTCAGAACCACAGACCAGCCTTACTAATAATAATTGGTTTTGCCGAAGAGAATTTTCCTGTCGTCTGCATCGATGACTTCATTTATTGAACAGGAGCTCTTGTTATCTGATGGGATTCTGAGAACTCTAGGGTAAGATTGTTGCAGAAAAGAAAGAGGAGAAAGGGAAGAGAATCAAAGGACTGGAATCCCCGGTGAGTTTGAACCGGGAACTTCTTGCTAAGCAGTGGAATTGATGGCGCTACAGAGGTACTGAAAGACAGATCATAAACTTGCTTGGCCAGCATGGAATCTGAATGGAGGGAGTTATATGAACCAACTGTTTAACAGCACCAGGCTGATGCATCTGTCTTACAATAGAGATGGTCTGTTAGTTTGAAAAGTAAAAAATCCATTGGTTAAAATCCCCTACTTCCATCTCTGTACCTGGGAAAGCATACTCCTTTGGCTTGAACATGAATGGAGAGGCAGTGGCAACATTTGCGTGTGTTATGTAGTTTCTTTTTTGTGCTTTATTGCCTGATTAATATACCTCCTTTCTGATTGACACATTTTATCTTTAGATGGTTAAAATATTCCTCCTATTACTTTCAAGTTTTGCTGGCTTAAAAGCATTTCTTTCTTTTGTGAATTTGCATAACTGTATTCCAGTCCCAAATTTAAGTTCTTAGATAAATGATGACTTCACCTACCATGTGGTGATATTGCATATCACAATACCAGAGTGCCATGTATTCTTATTAGCCACATAAAAGGGACATGACTACATCATTGATGTATAATTTTAAAATGACTACCCCAAATGTACATAAATTAAATTCATAGTTCCATCTTAAGGGTTTAGTGACAGTGACAAATACCTCTGACCTCTACAAGCATACCTCCTTGTTCTGTTTGTAGATCTTAAGCACTTTTCTTATGTGTCACTAGCCAGCCCTGATGGAACTGCCCTTTTCACATTCTCCCTCAAAAGCCCAAGCACTACAATTGTACCCTTGGAAATGGAGACAATTCTATAATCTCTAAGTATGATTTCCTAATTTCCCAGGTCAGTAGAAAATTTCTTCCTGTTGTCCTGCTGTGCTTTGTCACAGCAGGTCTGCCTTTTCATTTGGAACCCTCTTTGTCACTGCCATAGTAACAAATGGAAACATTGAGAACATTTTGTGACAGGCACTGTCATTGTTCCCAGTGAAATCCCTTCCCCTGTGTCTTCCCAGTAAATGAAACTGAGAAGAAAAATCATAACAAATACCATGAAAGGGGACCTAATCAATATGTTCCCAGTGGGCTATCAATACCAGCTTGTGTTAATCTAATATGATTTAGTCATGTTTCATGGCAGCTGTAGGAATATGGACTAGATTTGCTAATCATTTTTAGACTGAGTACACCTTTGACAGATTATTCCCAGGCACATATATATTAATATAACTCTCAGATAAAAGACTAGAGACCTCACTCAAGGGCCAGCATTCTTAGGATTTAAAAAGCTTCATTAAATAATGGTTAAAAGCCATATATAGCTTAGAACAGTTTATTTGGAATGATAGTAGAGTAACTGTGCTGCCTTTAATATTTTTATTTTCAAATTCCCATGACAGCTTTTGCAGGGAAAATGAATTTTCCTAAAAGATATTACCTATAATATGCAAATAACTTTTAAAGCTACTTAGCAATCACACTGTAAATAATTATCCTATTTCTCATCTAATAAACAGGAGCATTAACTTCACTTTCTAACTTATGTTCAGAAAAGATGGTTTTTTTTTTTTAAATGATTTAAGTTTCTAGAGCAGAGATACTACTTCCTTTTCAAGTAGCACCTGTCTATATTTCTAAAAACCATAGGGAATCTAAATTATGTTTGTATTTTCTATTCTCACCTTGCCTTTTGTTCCCAAACATTTGTATTAATAGCTTACTCTCCCATTTTTCTAAACTGCTGCTTCATTATGCTACACAAAGAAGTGATGCAGAATTCTTATGATTTTTTTTTTCCTGCACAACCCCCTTCCTTTGCTATCAACTCAGAGGACTAGAAAATAGCTTGGTACATGTTGAATATATCATTTCTCACACTTCTTTATTCAAAAACCAAAACCTTCATATGACGCACTGAATGCAGAAGATTTACTTGTGCATGGTAACCGAGAAGATTGCTGCATATTCCTACCATGTCCCACAGCAACAACAATCCCTTCTCTGTCTTTTATCTCTAGCAGGATGTCTTTAGTGTTCAATTTCTTAAGCAGTTTCCCTTAAAACCATTAAATGAGGAATAGAATACACTTGGCCATTTGTTGTTGTACAGTTGCTCAGTCGTCTCTGACTCTTTGTGATGCCCTGATGGCAGCACACCAGACTTGGTCATTAGGAATTTGACACACAACACAGACATCAGCTCAAGTTCATGCAAGGGGGAAGGGAAAAGAGATTCACACCTTGCACAGTCCTAGGATTCTTCATGACATGCTATGCTGATGTTTCACATCTAGAGATTTCAATAAGCTGACATTGGACCAGGACCAAATTTCATGAACCTTGCCAAAGATTATTTAAGCCTTTGTTTGTCTAAAGAGGTAAAGATGATCCTCAAGCCTTAACAAAAAAGAGAAATAACTTTCATTCACATGGGATACAGGATGATTTTAGGATAAAGTCTGAAATTTCTCACCATTAGAAATGTTCCCTCAAAGATATAGTATCTTGGATGGCCTCCATCTAGAAGCAATTGTTAATAGATAATGGAATCCAAAGGACTTTGTCTTCCATTTGGATAATTTAGAGACAGGCTGAGCCGTGTAGGCTATCAGATCCTGAAACTTACATATGAACCTTGTTATTGTTTAGTTGCTAAGTCATGTCCAACTCTTTTGTGACTCCAAAAAGAATCTGGCAGTCTCCTCTCTCTGTGGGATTTCCTAGGCAGGAATACTGGAGTGGATTGCCATTTCCTTCTCCAGGGTATCTTTTATGACCCAGGAATCAAACCCACGTCTCCTGCATTGCAGGTGGATTCTTTACACTGAGTCTCCTGGGAAGCCCAAAGATCAACCTTACATTTCCTGTGTTTGAAGGCTATTGAGAAATGCTTATTCTAAGGAAACAGCGTTGGTATTTATAAGATTTCATTTGGTGGAAAAGGGCAGAAGAAATATCCTAAGCAAAACTTTCTGAAGTTGATTTTCTTAGAAGTGACATGACAAAATTTATGTGTGTAAGTTTTCCAACTTTTAACGTTTGTGAGTCAAATAGAACTAATTTGAATCCAGCAGCAGTTTATGCTGCTATTATATGGATTTGGTCAGTGTTACCTACCTTATCTGTCTGATTCATACAGCCAGTATCATTTAGGTTTTGCTGTGTGACACACCAGCCTCAAAACTTAGTGACCTGAAAAACAACCATTTATTTAGCTCCACAAATCTGTGAATTGACAGCTGGGCCCAGGCTCAACTGGGAGTTCCTCTAGTCTCAGAGGTTCGAGAGATTAAGTAATTTGCCCAAGGTCACAGTGAAAGCCAGGATTCGAACTTAAAGTTTGACTGCAAAGTTCTTAACTCTGATCGTTTTGTTATACTCAATTCCATTAGTATATCCTCGTCTTCCCCTCCAAATGAGGAGAGATATCCAAAGTGCCTTTCTAACCACTAGTCTGTAGACTGGGGCCAGTCGACAGAAATTTCATCAGTCAATAGCAAAATGAAAAAAAAGGTAGGAGCAGTATAGTAAGTTTTCACAAAGCTAAATAATTCAATTGGAAATCTTGTCTCAGGAATGTTTGGATTTGTTACCGTGTGCCTTTATTGGCTTTGTTATTAGTATAATCAAATAAATTATTAGAAACAACATCCAAACTATATGAAAACTTGTATGAAGTCTAACCTCTGTTGTCAGATGGCTGTTTACTGTCAACAGAAGTCTGAATAAAACAAAAATTTATCGACATGATCACTAAATTCACAGCTATTATCCCATCAGATATGAGTTCCCAAACCTGTGGTATGAACACAGGATCTTAATTTATTTTTCATTTAATTATCTAGTTTACATTGACGTTTTATGAAGTTAAGATATGTACCTTTTATTTCTAGCCCATGAAATAAATGGCAAATTAAAACCAGTCTCTGTCATCAAGTGCTCTTAGAATTTTAAAACCACCCTGCTGTGAAGAATTGTCAGTTGATCAAACACAGGTTTTTGAATTGAGTTAAATAGTAACAAAATTACTTATCTTGCATATGAATTGAAGCATAAATAATCTTACTATCATCTCCTTATTCCCACAGCTATGACTTTGTCCTGATGTGCCTTTTTGTTTTTAATTATTATTGCTTAAGATGTTAGTGCTGAAAGGGAGTATTTTTTTAAATCATGTTTCCTGGTTTTCAGGTTTTCAAACTGTTTTCAATAGTGAAACCATGTTCAAATGAGGTCTTATCTGAATCAAAATGAAATTAGGTTAAACAAATCCCCCATATGACCTTATCCACATTTTATTTAGCAGTTCATAAAAGAGTTCCCTTGAATGGGTTGATGTTAGTTATGAAAACCTAACATGATCTGTTAAAAAGCCCCCATTTGATGGATGAGGAAAGTGAGACCAAAGAAAGGGAGTTAATTGCAAATATGCAATACTAGAAGCTAGATCTCCTAATTCATTAATTCATGATCCAGTAATTACATATGTTCATAAGCCAAATGAAAGTTGTCAGTTAAGTACGCCTTTTGGAAATATATAGGTCAAGAGTCAATACCCCAAATGGATAGAAGCCTTTGATGTAGGTTTTTTTTGTTTTTGGTGTGTGGGTATCCAAGATGTTAAAGCTTTCACAATAAAGAGAAGCATGTGCTAAACTTTTATTTTTGGAACCACATCAAGAGCTCACAGGTTAGGTTTAGAATTCAGATTCTAATCTCATCGTGTACGTTTTTGTTCCATAAGGAGTAATGATCATTACAGCAGTATTTTGAAAGGGGTTGGGGTGTAAGGGCACCTTATCCATACAAGTAAATCATACTGCTTTCTGGTACTCTTTAGGAGCTTATTTTCTGAATTAGGAGCACTGAAAGGTTTTCTTGGTTTGGGATTTTTTTTTTTAATAATTCAAATGTAATATCCCACACCATGTTAATAGAGTTTGACAAGTTTCCATTTTCAGATACCAGAGAGAGGAAATAAGTTATCCTCATTGTTACAGCACTGATCACTGCCTGTGTATTATACCATACTGCTCAGTCGCTGTCTTTGTGTGGGAGAGCATATTGTGCTGAGCTATCATAAAGGAACCTTCGCTCTGAATTGACTTCCTGTCCATGTCAGTCACTACACCATCTGACACCACTTAGGCTTTGGTTTTCATTATGCAAATATCTGCTAGGTCAGACCTTACCCTGACAGGCACAGTAGCTTTTTAAGTTATTTCAAAACTTAATGTTTGTTGATTTCCTTTTTCCAGAAAAATCTGTGTTTTTTAACATATGAGTCACAAGTTGTTTAAGTTCATGACTAGCTGGTAGTCAATATGAAGTCAAAACAAAATTTTACTAACTAAACTACATAGAAAATGAAAGGAAAAAAAAAAAAAGCTTCTGTCTCAGGCTTTTTCAGCAGGGGGAAACCATTACTTTGTCACATCTGGGTAGTCTAAGCCAGCCAAATTGAAGTGGGAATTTCCTGCCATATGTTAGTTCTTTGAGCAACCTGTGAACATCTAAAAGAGGGTATATGAGTTCTTGTTTGGTAGAGCTGTAGCCACTGTGGAGGCTTGCTCCTAATAGGTAGCAGACATTTTTATGTACTGCCACTCATCAGGAGGTTGTGTCATCTGTCTATAGCTAACAGTGTTTGCTCTTGTTAAATACGTTAATTTGGAAGACCTAATTTGGAAGGTAGAACATCAGGTCTCAGATGCTATGGCAAGAGTGAACGCTGTGAATTCCCAAATTTTGGTGATAGTTTTGTTTCATTAATAAAAAGAAGGTAAGACTGAATCACCATGGGTATTCCAGATAACTTGAATAAGGTTATTTTATAAAGTCAATGAAGACCAAAATAAGCCACTTAATATAAAGGAAAATAAAGATTCTGAAAAGGCAGAAGAAATATCAAGTATTTACATCAGCTTTCTATTCAAATGCACATGGGAATTAGGAGGTAAAAATTTCATTCGGAAGAGTTGTGCACAAAAGGTAGAAATGCTTCATCCATTTGAAACAAGAGACATTTTTAAGGGGGAAAAAAAGGCTTTCCACATGATCTCACTGTTTTTGTCATCCTCTGTAAGGGAAAATATTGACATTTGCCAGACTGTTTGCTCCAGCTTTCTGATCTCCTGCAGTTTATTTTTATAACAACCTTATCGATGGGCCTCTTACCCAGCTCTCTAGGTTTAACTGAGTTGAGTCGATTTGTTACCACAGCTTCAAGTAGCTGTTACAGAACAAGCAAGACATCCTAATAAAGCTGTAAATGTGTTTACTCAAACAGAGTATTGATTTTACTTGGAGAGGGAGAAGCTGGTGCTTAGCACAGTGTCAGGGTGGATGAATTTCACTGCAGGTTTTCATTGTCATCTGTCATGGTTGTGAGACACTAAGTAAAGCCATCAGAGGATAATTAGAAGTACCAGAAATTTAGCCCCTAAAATCAGTTAACCGCCTGGGAGTTTTGTAGCTTAATTAACTTTTATTTAAAATTTCCTCTAGTAATAATAATCAAGCATTTTTAATGGTGCTTTCAGATAGAGCAAGATTTCAAGGTCGTGACTTGTTAAATATATAAATTTAATGGCTAAGGGTTTTTCAGACTTTTTTTCATTCTTGTAATTTAAGCTAACATTAGAACACAATGTAAGGAGACAGTGATCTGTACTCATATCAACAGACATACGTGGTCTTTCTGAAAAATCAATTTTAAAGAAACAGTAAAGCAATTAGAAAGTAATTAAAACACATCCTATTAAGGAAAAAAATTACCCAGTTAGCATCTTTAGTAAACCTAAATGGTTTTGTAGTGCAGCATGACCTGGACGCATAAAACTGTAAATGCCACCCTTGTTTCTTAATACCTTCCTTCATTAAAGAAGAATCTAAAATATTCTAGCTTGCTGTAAGTCATTATCTTGAAGATAAAAGTTGATTGCACAACTGTGAAAAAGACAAGAGTCAGATTAAGAAGTTACTTACCTTCTATAAAAACTATATGAGCTATTGAATTTGATAAAAGGTGGTCATATAAATACTTTACTTGCCTCCTTGCAAATGACTAGAAAAAGTCACAGTTGAAATGAATTATACCTAGGATGATGAACATAAACTGAAAATTTATCAAAAATAAGTTTTACCATTATAGATTTTTTTAATTAGTCTTTTCCCCATCATCTACAGTCATTTATTTGCTGCCTTATAAGAAACTCATGCTTTCTTGCACTACTGCCCAGCTTACCTAAATGACTCATTAAAATGATGATATCTAAGGAATGACCATTTCTAAAGCCTAGGAGTAACAGACTCTGTCAAAAAAACAGTGAAAGATATTGAAGCATTTTCTTTGCCTTTGAAATGCTATATAGTTATAAGCCAAATTCTACCCTGAGTTAAACTTTTAAACCTTGAAGTAGCAGATTGTAAAATTTTGTTATGTAACTGGGCACCACTAGAGCTGCTTCTTTTAATTTTTCAGAGGGTAGAGGAAGAAATTGATTTTTCACAGCTGTATTTCCATCTTTATTCTATGTTGAAGTAGTCAAAGACAGAGGAAAAGGAAAGGATATAGATTTATGATTATAATATATCATTCTGTTTTTTATATTTTAAAATCCCTACAATACAGTAATTAATTTTGTTCTCTTCGTTTCTAGAGAATGATAGCTATATGAGGAAGCTTGTTGTCATGGAAGCAGGGAGTGGTGCAGGATCTAGTAGGGCAGCCATACTTTGGCTTCATCTGACTCCTTTGGTCAAAGGAACAGAAACCCATTTCATCTAGCTCAGAATAAGGATTGTTTTTTAAGGAAGCACATTAGCATTAAAGGAGACATTATAACATAGTGGTTAAGACAGTGGGTCAAAAGATGTGGATTTGAGTCCTGGTTCTGCCATTAACTAGTTGTGGAACTAGTTACTTGACATCTCTGAGCCTCAGTTTTCACATCTATGAACAGAGGACAAAGTAACTCTCATTTGGGTTATTGTAAAGGTTGAATGTAACAATGTTTACAAAGCACAATACATAATACTTAGTAAGGACTCATTAAGTGTTACCTGTCATAAAAGGAATCTCAAGCAAGAACCATGACTGGACAGGTTTTTGCTGAGAATGGAGCCAGATGATGATTCTAGAACCCAACAGTTCTAGAGACCTCAACAGCAGAAATTCATGGATCTTTACTCCAGTGCTTATGCACTAATGTTACTCAGCTTCACTGTATCTCTGCTTCTTCCTTCTTGGTCTTTCTTTTTTTTCCATTCTGGCTCCTCAAAGAGAACACCAGGTTAGCTCAATTTACTTCTTGTGCCATTCATAAATAGGACACTGGAAGAATATCTTGGGTCAGATGTCCTGGCCTTGATCCAGGGGTTGATTTGTATGCTCAAAATACATCAACTGACCACCTCAACAATGCTGAAGGTGAAGCAGTTTTTCTTTTCTTTTTTTTTTTTCTAATTTTATTTTATTTTTAAACTTTACATAATTGTATTAGTTTTGCCAAATATCAAAATGAATCCGCCACAGGTATACATGTGTTCCCCATCCTGAACCCTCCTCCCTCCTCCCTCCCTAAGCAGTTTTTCTTAAAAGGGTGATGGATGGAGCCTTTAAAGGGCTGCGTGTACATACATGCCTTGTCTTTACCCTTTTTCTCGTACTTAGAGTTCTGAAAATGTTCCCTACAGCATGATCCATCTATCACACAACACATGAAACATCAAACACCTTATATCTTAAGCTAGAAATCTAGGGATCATACTCAATATTTTCCTTTCCCTCTGTTCAAACCTTCAGTGAGTTCTTTTGACTCAGTTTTAAGGATATATCTCATATCAACTCATCTCAAATCCATCTGTTTTTCTGCTTTATCAGATCTACCACTTTAACTCAGGCCTGTTTTTTACTTACTACAGTAGCTTCCCATGTGCTTAGTCTCTCAGTCATGTCCAACTCTTTGTGACCCCATGCACTGTAGCTCTCCAGGCTCCTCTGTCGATGGGATTCTCCAGGCAAGAATACTAGAGTGGGTTGCCATGCCCTCCTCTAGAAGATCATCCCAACCCAGGGATCAAACCTAGGTCTTTGGCATTTACCATCTGAGCCACCAGGGGAGGGAATTCTGCCTGGCCAAATTCTGAAAATCGTCAAGACAAGGAACTCCTTTCTATATCTGTTCCATTTTCTTCCTTCTGGAATAGGAATGTCTATAACTATTATCATACGCCTATCCCACCACTGCATTTGGAAAGCAGGAGCCCTGTTGATGTCTTGTTTCTCTGATTCACAGATGCAAAGGAATTTTACCCCAGGGTTTGACCTGTTGCTGATTTAGATGATCTAGATGAGATTTGGGACTTTTGAACTGATGATGTTTGGACGAGAGTTTAAACTTTAGGTTTGAGACTTTGGGGAATATTAGGGTAGGGTGAATATATTTTGCACAGGGGACAGACATAAATTTTGGGGTCCAGAAGGCAGACTGTAGTGGGCTAAAGGTCACCTCCATAAAGATATGTCCATATCTTAATCCCCAGAACCTTGGAATGTTACCTTATTTGGCAAAAGGGTCTTACAGATGTAATTAAGTTTAGGCTCTTCATATGAAATTATCCTGGATTACCTCAGTGGGCTTGAAATTACAACAAAAATGTCCTTATAAGAAAGAGGCATAGGGGGATTAAATACACAGAGCAGAAGTTACTGTGAGGACAGAGCAGACAGGGAGATGTGGCCATAACCCAAGGAATACCAATAGCCACCCAAAGCTGGAAGAGGCAAGGGGAGATTTTCCTCTAGAGCCTTTGGAGGGATCATGGGCCCTTGATTTTGGACATCTGGCCACAACAACCATGAGAGAATAAATGTCTGATATGTTAGGTCACCTAGTTTGTAAGGAAACTAATACAACTAGTAAACATTTTAAAGGGTTTTGCACTTTTAAAAAAACATTCTGAAGAAAATCTGCATAAATTTCACCTTTGCTTGCATGCTCTAGCTATGCAAGCCTTCTTTCAGGCCTTAGACACTTTGTACTTGGAATTCCCTTGGCCTGGAATGCTCTTCCCTACTTTGCATGGCAGTGTCTTTGCCATCCTCAGTCTCAGCTTAACAGTTTTCTCTAATCATTCTGTCTGACATGGCTCCATTCACTCTTCTGTACTGCTGCACACAGTCATTTTCCTAATAGCACTTAACATTCTCTGGAATTATCTTACTTATTAACTTACTCACTGACTTATTGCTTCTTAAAAAATCTCCCCCATTAAAATACAAGCTTTAAGAGAATAGGGTCTCTATGTGTCTTATTCTCCAATGTATCCTCAGGATCCACCACAGTACCTGGCAGAGAATAGACAGTAAATATTCACTGTATGATATAAAGTCAGTTAATCACACACATAGTTAGAACCAACTTACCTCCTACATCAAATAAACTTAGTATATCTAAGAACTTGGCTATTGAGGGATTTTGTCAGAAAAGGAATGAGTCAGGAAATAGCAGGTTAGACCATACTTTAGTATCAGGGCACCTTCACCTAAGATTAAACTGTGCTACTTAAATGACCACTGATAGAAGGTTAGATAAAGAAGATGTACAATGGAATATTACTCAGCCAGTAAAAAGAGTAAAATAAGGCCATGTGCAGCAACATGGATAGACCTAGAGATTGTCATACTGAGTGAATACTGAGTGAAGTAAGTCCAATAGAGAAGGAGAAATATTATATGGCATCCCTTATATGTGGAATCTAAAAAGAAATGATAGAAATGAACTTAACTTACAAAACAGAAACAGACTCACAGACTTAGAGAATGAACTTACGGTTGCCAGGGGGAAGGGATAGTTAGGGAATGTGGAATGGACATGTACACACTGGTATATTTAAAATGGGTAACCTTCAGGGACCTCTGTGTAGCACATGGAACTGTGCTCTGTTTGTTGGCAGCCTGGATGGGAGGGGAGTTGGAGGGAGGATGGATACGTGTATATGTGTGGCTGAGTCCTCTCACTGTGCACGGGAAACTATCACAACATTGTTAATTGGCCATACCACAATACAAAATTTTAAAGTTTTTAAAAAATAAATAAAAGTGAAAAAGCAAAAAAAAAAGATTGAACTTTGCTATTATAAATGTGTGGATGCTCAGTTGTATACTACTCTTTGCAACCCCAGAGACTATAGCCCGCCAGGCTCCTCTGTCCATGGGAATATCCAGGCAAGAATACTGGAGTGGGTTGCCATTTCTCCTCCAGGGGATCTTCCTTCCCAACCCAGGGGTTGAACCCTCCGTCTCTTACATCTCCTGCATTGGCAGGCAGGTTCTTTACCTCTAGTGCCAGAATATGAAAACTGATTCTCAGGATCATAATCCTGAACATCAGTTCCTGGTGTTAATAGGCAATAGCATACAAGCCAGAGGCTCCCAGGAAGATTTCACAGAGTGTACTCAAGTTACCCAGTAGATGTCTAAATTTGATTTGCTAAAGTGCCTAGTTGGGATGTCCAGTGTCTCCAATAACAGTGCCTTTGTCATGTCCTACCTAGGATCTTTACTGCTATTTCTTACTGAAAGTGTTGTGAAATGCAGCTTCTCCACAGGAGTAGCAATGAGACTCCGATGAAGAGCGTTTGACGTACACTGAGCATACATACGTATGCCTGGGGCATAACCCTTGTTTCATTTTCTACGCAGTTACCTAAGCTTTAAGCCACAGAATTGTTCTTAACTTTTTAACTTTCATCAGCACCCACATCAAATCACTGTTTATTCTCCTTCCTACCCTTATTATCTGTCACTTTAGACCTGTGGTTCTCAAACTTGAGCGTGCATTAGAATTCAGAAACCCATGGAAGACTTGTTAAAAGATAAGTTGCTGGGTCCTGTCCTCAGAGTTTCTGATTTGATAACGTCTGGGATGGGGATTAGGTTACGCTAAAGCTGCTGGTATAGGAACAGCACTTAGAGAAACACTCCCAGAATACTGAAGGAGATGCCTATGTGATCTCTCTGCCAGCACTCTCTTTCCTAGTGAATTCATGTTACTCACTTCTGCCAGGATTATTTTTAAAGTATTTATATGGCTTTCCTAAAAACTGTAAAATCCTCAAGGATTAACACTGTTTTATCCATCTTTGAATCCTTTGATGTCTAGCACCTTACCTAGTAATGGCAGGTATTCAGTAGCTGTTGGTTGATTGAATCAATCAAAATACTTTTGATAGCATTCTAGGTTTTTATTTTCATTTGCTTCTTATACAAGTTTGTATAAGTATATGAGTGTTAGCGTGATAGTGGCATGAGTCTAATAAATTGAGGATTCACATTAGTCAGTGTTTTAATTTATAGCTTATTCCCTCTCTTAGAGCAGGCATGGGTAATAAAAATAAAAGTACAGCTTTTAAGTTGACTGTCTCATTTGCCGTGTGGAAGCATATATCTGATAACCATTGGTTTAGAAGGTATAGCAGACCAGTCTAAGAGAGCACATAAAATCATCACTGAAGTGTAGATACCTAAGAAAGATGGAAAATAACCAAATATTGAAAATCAAATTGACCTAGAAATGACAGCAAAATTTTCACAAAGAAAAGGACAGGGAGAATATAAAATTCAGCACTCTTAGTTGCTGTAAAATATTATTATCAGGTTTGCTTTAATTACATGGTAATGCCTCTGAGAACAAAGGTAATTACATGATAACTTATGTTACTATTCCCATATTATCTCTTAATAACTATGTGATTAACTCATCACTACCATACAGTGTGTAGTTCAATATTACTCATGTATAAAGAACATTGATGATGAGTTGGGGTGGGATGAGCGATGAAGATAGTAGAGAAAGCATAGTATTATAAATATCTAGAATGCAAATGATTCATTAGCTCATTGACCTAGTCCTCAAGGATCTGAACCAAAGCTGTGGAGAATACCATCAGTGTCTAAAATGAATCATGTGGCTTTGAAGACAACATACATAAAATATAGTAAGTTTACTGTGAGCAGTGAAATAGATAAGTGATTATAGGACATAAGGCATATACTTTCATGTTTTGAGAGGTTTTTAGTTTTAAGTAAGTATTAAGATTTATTTTTTAATGAAAAAAGACGTTCTTTCACCCATATCATTAAGCAGCATCTTGAGTTTGTACGTGCAGACTATGTGGTGAGGATGTACAGCACCAGAAACTCTTCATTCATTCATTGCTGATAGGATTGCAAAATGGTACAGCCACTTTGGAAAACGGTTTGGCATTTTCTTAAAAAACACACTCTTACTGTAAGATCTAACAATTGTGCTCCTTGGTTGCCCAAACGAATGGAAAACTTATACCTACATAAAAACCTGCACACGAATGTTTATAGCACTTTATTCATAATTGACAAAACTTATAAACAGTCAAGATGTCCTTCAGTAGATGACTGGATAAATAAACTGTAGTATATCCATTCCATGGAATATTATTCAGTCATAAAAAGAAACAAGCTGTCAAGCCATGAGGAGGACACAAAAGAAACTCAGACATACCACACTAAATGAAAGAAGCCAATTTGAAAGGGCTACAGATTGTATGAATCCTTTACTGAGAGGATAAGACTATGAAGAGAGTAAAGACATCAGTGATTGTCAAGGGGTGAGGAGGGAGTGAGAGGTATGAATAGATAGAGTACAGGGGTTTTTTGAGCAGTGAAACTATGCTATGTAGTATTGTAATGGTGTGTAACAAATCATTAGACATTTTCTTTTTTAATATGTCTTTGAATCCTATAGAATGAACAACATAAAGTGAACCCTAATATAAACCATGTACTTCAGTGAGTCATTATCGGTTCATTAATTGTTAACAGCATACCACACTAATGCAAGACGTTAATGATAGGGGAAATAAGGGATGTAGCAATGAGAGTGTATATAGGAGCCCTGTACTTACTGTTGAGTTTTAAATTAAAAAAAAAAAAAAGGCCAAAATGGAAAGACCTTTCTCCCACCCACCTCATTTTACTAGTATCTTCAGTTTGTGTGTGTGCCTTAAGTCTCCCAACTTTATCAGTTACAGTGCTCTGAGATTCTAAGGCCAGTATCCTATGGCCAGTGATCTCACCATTTGTACTAAAAAAGCTTATTCTATTGATGCTGAAGCTGAAACTCTAGTACTTTGGCCACCTCATGCGAAGAGTTGACTCACTGGAAATGACTCTGATGCTGGGAGGGGTTGGGGGCAGGAGGAGAAAGGGACGACAGAGGATGAGATGGCTGGATGGCATCACCGACTCGATGGACGTGAGTCTGAGTGAACTCCTGGTGTTGATGCTGAACAGGGAGGCCTGGCGTGCTGCGATTCATGGGGTCGCAAAGAGTCGGACCGGACTGAGCGACTGAACTGAACTGAACTGATTGATATCACATAATGACCACTCTATCCAAGTACAGTGAACCTTTCTGCTTAATTCTGGCAGGAATTCTCCCAGAATCCCTGCTAAGGAAGCATTGGTCCCTGAATTTCCATTTCAAAAGATGCAGACTGATGTATTTGGCATATGCCATCTACAAATGCAGTCTTCATGTGGGGAAGAAATACTGTACTAAGGTTGCCTCAAAAACTCTCTAAGGTGCCTCCTCTAACACTGCCTGTGTTTCCCTAAACCTGAGAATATAGAAGGTAGTGAAGATCTTTAGTTCTTGAGAAATCCTTCTGAGAATAATGACCAATTTCATTGTACTTAACACTCATACTGATTTACTTTACAGAAAGCTGTTCCCAAGTGGCTACAATTATTAATAAATTCTAAAAGCATGAATGGAAAACTATCAGAATAAAACATCACTTAGCTGAAATTCTTGAATGAGTTGTTCATAAACATTTTCTGAATAATTAAATGTTCCATGTTATCCTTTAAAATGTTTATTGATTTTTTTCTGATTATAAAAGTAATATTACTTACTATAGAATATTTAGGAAATAAAAGGAAACAGGAAGTAAAAATCATCTCCGAAATCTGGAAATGATCATAATTCTTCAGACATATAAGAATTTTGCTTTTTTACTGTTTTGAATAAACATGTTTCTAAAATACATTGCAAAGATCTGACCAAAGAGTAAAAATGGAGGGAAACACATGTAGGAATTTAATAAAATCAGAATGAGTACAGATGTACTCTACTATCTTTGCAACTCTTATGTAAACCTAAAATTATTTCAAAATAAAATGTTTGAAAATGTTTGGAACAAGATGGATTACTTAAAATATGGTGGTGGAACAAAAATGTAAGTCTGGGAAAAATGAAAGTTGGTTACTACCAATCATGACACTCAATTTCTAAATGGAGTAAATAATTGAATGACCATAAGTGAACTAAAAGAAAATATGAGCTGATATTTATCTGAACTCATGGTATGAAGACCTGTCTCAACCCAAATTCAGTGAAAAAAACTATTAAAAGATAAATATATCGATGTAGCAATAGAAATAAAAGGCGAGTGACAAAATAACAGGAAGTACTCTCAACATAAGTAGGAGACAAACTGGAAGAATGTCTTTTAGAAATCAATAATAGAAGAGAAATACTCTGGTAGGAGAACAAGTAAAAGCTGTCATCAGACGGCTCATAAAAAGAAGCACTACAAATGGCTAGTAAGCATATGAGCAAAAAAAGTTTTCAACCTCCCTAATAAACAAAGAACTGTAAGTTAAAACAAAATTCGGCCTTTCACTTTTTAAATTATCAAACAGATTTTTTATAGCAAGAATGCTGTTGGGTATATACATTAATAACATCATTTTGAAAAGGAGTTTGGCAATATGAATAAAAAGCCTTAAAATTAATTACCTTTGGGGCTCCCCTGGTGGTCTAGTGACTAAGATTCTGAGCTCCCAGTGCAGAGGGCCTGGGTTCTATCCCTGGTCAAGGAACTGGATCCCACATATACCAAGATCTGATGCATCTAAATAAATAAATAAATTTTAAAAATTAATTACCTTTCAAGAAATATATCCTAAGAAAATTAAAATTTTAAATTGTGCACAATAAGTGTTACTAAAATGTTATAAAGATATTTACTACAATGTTATTTATAGTAGTAAAAAAAATTAGAAATACACCTAAATATCCAGTAATCAGTCCAGTTCAGTTCAGTCATTCAGTCATGTCTGACTCTCTGCGACCCCATGAATTGCAGCACGCCAGGCCTCCCTGTCCATCACCAACTCCCGGAGTTCACTCAGACTCACATCCATCGAGTCAGTGATGCCATCCAGCCATCTCATCCTCTGTCGTCCCCTTCTCCTCCTGCCCCCAATCCCTCCCAGCAATATCCAATAATAGGATTAAGTAAATTATACTGCATCTACATTTAAAATGCATGGTCTCTAAGAATATTTAAAGATATGGGAAAATGTTTCTAATAAAGTTTTTATTACAGAAATAATACCTGTAAGCAGTAGAAAATACAACAGCACAAAAAGGAAATGTATATATATCATAGAAGTACTATATTTATATGTAATGAAAGGTAAGCATTGCTTCCACCCCAGGCCTCTAATTCCCCTCTGTGAGGTAGCTTTGGTTGCTGGTATTTATTGAATCCATCCATAAATATTCTGTGTTTGTGCAAGTTTGTATATGTATACATATCCTAGTTTTCATCAAATGAGAGTATACAGGGCTTACTTGAGTTTTCATTTACTTTTATCTTGGAAATTGTCTCATAGCAGCTTAATGAAGATCTAACTCATTTTAGTTAACTGCTTTCTATAATTCCGTCGCATGGATTTAACTGGTCACCTCTTCAAATTGTTGGATTTTTTTTTTTTTTTTTTTACATAAACCATATAGCCATATGTGATGATAATCAGAAAACCTAACTTGTGTTTTTACTGTGAATGTTGAATGAACAGTAATGGAGTCTACTGGGTTTTTAGTTCCAGCCACCACGAAAAATATTAGTAAAGGAACTATATATGAAAAGGAAAATACTGACTTGTAGATTTCATTCATTTCCTTCTAAAATTTTCCTGGCTGCTACGTGTCTTTAAGACTTTCATAATTACTGACAGTATTTCTGTTTTCTGTGGATGACACTAAGAAAATTCTACATGTTGTATGTTTTCTACAGTAACTACATGGAATGGACAACTTGAGCTAGGAAATCTCATTGCCTTTTGCCCACACTAGCCATCACGCCTCTCTGTGCTTTGAGAAAAAAAACTTAGTACTCCTTTCAGCACAGTTTAAATTATGTGTCAGGTCTCATCTCAGACACTGAATTCATGCTGATTGAATGCTAAAATTGACCACTCTCTTTAACAGCAGTAAAAGAAAAGTCCACATGAAATTAACCAGAAGATAGTAAACCATTCTGGTTGTTAATGGACAGAGGTTTATTCTGAGAACTCTGGGTCTGTGATTGCTCCAAGATTCAGAGCCCTAGAAACCAAATTCAGTGTCAGTGAGAAGCCTTCAGTTACTGTGCCTCAGCAGCCCGAGACCTAAGGTCCATGACGTGACCAAAAGTGGGAGAGGCCCTGGAGTAAGCCTATCCATGAAAGGATCAAAGAGAGGTTAAGAGTCACAGAGAGAAGGCACTCAAGTTAAAAGGGACAACCACTGCCTCAGCATGTGAGTTCTTGATTTGGAAACCTGTACTGCTGTTTCTCGTTCACCAGTTGTATGCCTCCTGTTCCTGTTCTCATGGTTGTTTTGCGAGGCATATACACAGAGCCTTACCATTCATTTTTAACATGATATACTGACAAGGACCATAAGCTAATGGCCTCCCCACAAAGAGCTTCTAAAGTACTTTTTCATATTGAACACCCATGCCAAGTCAGTTATTTAAAATTTTACTTCTTCTTTGGCCCAGAGTCTTTACTGAAACAGTACAAAATTCTTTTTTAATTTATCTGCAAGCCATATTTATCTGCTGTAGTGTCTGCTAGCTGCAGTCTTTGTAATTCATCACATTCAGTGAATGAAACATGAATAAGCACTTTGTTTACCTGCTGGCACAGTATTTGTATATACTCACAGCATATTGTATTTTTCCTACCTAAAAATACTTTATTGAAATAATATCCTAAAAATACAGAGAACTTTAAAAAACTGGGGTGGGAGAGCCAAAAATTCTACAGAAAAATAAGCAAAAGATCAGAAAAAACAATTCACAGAAAGAGGTTAGTTTTTTAAACATAGAACAAGGTCTTCAATCTCACCCATAGTAAGAGAGATGCAAATTAAAGTTACATTGAGATATGTTTCTAACCCATCAGATTGGCAAAAAATCAAAAGTTTGACAGTGTACTCTGTTATTGAGGTTGTGGGGAAACATGTGCTCATAAACATTACTAGTGGAAATGCAAAAGGTTTAACCCCAAGGAAGGGGAATTTGGCAGTATCTAACAAAACTACTTACGTATTTATCCTTCAACCCCAAAAATGCCACTTCTAGAAATTTACCCAAAAGATACACACACACACACCCAATAGCACAAAAGCACACATGCAAAATGTTATTCATTACAGAATTATTTGTAATTTCAAAGCATTAAAAACTGGTGAACATTCACACATAGGAGATGGAGTGAATGAACTGTGGTGTATCCATACAATAAGCTGCTATGCAGCTGTAAAAAAGAATGGGGAAAATCTCTTATGTATTAGTATGCAGTGATGTCAGGAGATATTTTAAGTGAAAAAAGGGCATATATTCTGTGCCACTCCTTTTGTAATAAAAAAAGAGGAAATAAAATGCACAGATTATCTGCTTACTTGTACAAAAATAAATACAGGAGTTCAATTCAGTAGCTCATTCATGTCCAACTCTTTGCGACCCCATGGATTGCAGCACAACAGGCCTCCCTGTCCATCACCAACTCCTAGAGTTTACTCAAACTCATGTCCATTGAGTTGGTGATGCCATCCAACCATCTTATCCTCTGTCGTCCCCTTCTCCCGCCTTCAGTCTCTCCCAGCATCAGGGTCTTTTCAAATGAGTCCTTTGTTCTTCGCATCAGGTAGCCAAAGTACTGGAGTTTCAGCCTCAGCATCACTCCTTCCACAATGAATATTCAGGATTGATTTCCTTTAGGATGGACTGGTTGGATCTCCTTGCTGTCCAAGGGACTTAAGAGTCTTCTCCAACACCACAGTTCAAAAGCATCAATTCTTTGAGACTCATCTTTCTTTATAGTCCAGCTCTTGCATCCATACATTACTACTGGAAAAACCATAGCTTTGACTAGACGGACCTTTGTCAGCAAAGTAATGTCTCTGCTTTTTAACATGCTGTCTAGGTTAGTCATAACTTTTCTTCCAAAAAGTAAGCGTCTTTTAATTTCATGGGTGCAGCCACCATCTGCAGTGATTTTGGAGCCAAAAAAATAAAGTCAGCCACTGTTTCCACTGTTTCCCCATCTATTTGCCATGAAGTGATGGGACCGGATGCCATGATCTTAGTTTTCTGAATGCTGAGCTTTAAGCCAACTTTTTCACTCTCCTCTTTCACTTTCATCAAGAGGTTCTTTTGCTCTTCTTCACTTTCTGCCATAAGGGTGGTGTCATGTGCATATCTGAGGTTATTGATATTTCTCCTGGAAATCTTGATTCCAGCTTGTGCTTCATCCAGTCCAGCATTTCTCATGAAGACAAACCAAAAAACAGTGAAATTGGGTACCTCCAATGGTGAGAACATAGGGTAAAAGAAAGTGACACTTCTCTGAGCATACCTTTTTTAGAATTTTTAATATTCTACATATGTTTAAAGAAATATTAAGTTAATAAGGATGAAAGTGAGGGATGAAAATTGAAATCGTGACCCCCACATTTTTTTCGGTCTTAAGTAAGTGAACCATTCTGAAAGAGTCAGTTCCTAGGCAGGCTGATAAGAAGTTTGGGGGTTCCCAAGGAGAGAGGGGTCTGGAATTCTCAAGGAGGAGGAAAGGACAAACATTTTTTCCCTCTACATTCCTTAGGATTATATAACAATAATGTATCCTGCTTGAGGACAGTTTCTGGAAAAAACCTTCAGGCTAATCCTGTTATCTTAAAATGTAAATTATGGGAGTGGGTCTAGTAAGGTCTTTACAACCTCCAGACATTCTTTTGATTCACTGTAATAGCTAATTAAAAGTATATAACTCCATTGCTAACACTAGTGAGGGGGTACTCTTTCTGCCCCCTTCTGATGTCTATGTCAGAAGCTTTCTCTATCTTTTATACTTTAATACAACTTTATTACACAAAAGCTCTGAGCGATCAAGCCTCGTCTCTGGCCCCGGATTAAATTCTTCTCTGGAGGCCAAGAGTCCCGGTGTCTTTCGTGGTTCAGCAACAACCTGTCAATTCTGAAGTGGAGTAAAAAGGAGAACCAATGTAAAGAGCGTACTGAACACAGTATTTGAGCACATTGGAGAACAGCAAACCAATTCTAAACTGTTTTTAATAGATTTGGGGTTTTGTAAAATTAGTAGTGAAGCAATTTGAAGCTATTTTGGAGATAGTATAAAACTGAGCCAATAAATATTTTGATATTGTTGAAAGCTAGGGTTTTCACTATGGAAAAAAGTACAGAATCATAATAATGGACTGGAGAAAGGTAAGAAAGAGCGCTATAAGGATGGATTGGAACTGAAAGTATTGGTGTCAATTCAATATCTAAAATAGGTCTGTGTACACATGTATATACATACATACACATTTATGTGTGTACACATAATACGTACATAAATGTGTATGTATGTATGTGTATGTGTATCTGTACATGTGTATAAGTACATACTTCCTAGCTTCATTTGCTGTCAGGGTCTAGAAGCAAAGAATGCACCTACCTCCCACACTGTGGTCTCTAATACCATTTTACCCTAATAGGAAATAGGTATCCTTGGGAAAATGGCAGGTTCTAAGGCTGAGATAGGGTGGGTTTAAGATGAGCCAAGAATATAATTCCAAAAAGTAAGGAAGTACTCAAAGATACTATGAGGGCATATCCAAGGGCACCTGAGCCAGCTTGTAGGTGCTCCCACTGGTAAAAACTGGGACATTTTGAGCACCATATAGAGCTGTATTGAATTATAAACTATTGATTAAAAAATAAAAGTCTGTGCCTCCTTATTGATATATAAATAGATGAAAAATAGTAAATGAGATAAGAGATAAGCTCTTACATATAGAATGTTGAAAGCTGACAGGTAAATGTGAAGGGAGTGCTGGAGTTAGAAAATCATCATGGTTTAAGTTGCTTCAGTTAGGAATTATGAGTGAATACTAAATTTGGGAGAAGGGATTGGGATTCTTTATAGGGAGCAGAATATTTGCATGGTATTAAAGTGTCTACCAGCAGACTCCTTGTTAGATGCAAGGGAAAAATATAACTATACAGTGGAGAAGTAGGACATCTTGATCAGGTGATCAAAATTATCACCAGTGAATAGCAGCCAGACACAATGTGTTCCTAAATGTGATACCCTTGAGAAGCACACAACATAATTTTTCTAGTATTCTGGCCAGGAATGCATAATCTGAATTTAATCATGAAGAAATATCAGACAAACCAAAATGAGCATTACTCTATTAAATACGGAGTAGGGGAAGACTGTATTCTTCAAAAATGTCCTTGTCACAAAAGTCGAAGGAAATGTTCAAGATAAAGGAAACTAAAAAGATGACAAATCCTAGACTAAATTCTATCCTAGATGGAAGAAAAATGCTATGAAGGGTATTAATGGGTCATTGACAAAACTGGAATATGAACAGGCAATTAGATAACAGTATTCTAACAGTACTACTGAAGTCGATGACTATGGTTATCCATGAGACTAGCCTTATTCTCAGGAAAGATGCATAGATAGATTTAAAGGTAAAGGGCATGACAAATGCCACTTCTTCTCAATTAGTTCAGTGGAGAAATTTGTATAAAAAAGAGAAGATGGGCCCAAAAAGAGCAAAATGTTGACAGTAAGTACATCCAGGTAAAGGATGTATGGATACTATTGGCATTGTTTGCAAGTTTTCTTTCTTTTGGCAAGTTTTCTGAATTCGAAATTATTTCCAAATGTAGTTTTTAAAAAATACATTTTAGGTCAGCTAACAATAAAAATCTAAACTTAAAAAAATTGTACTGAAAAACATTATGCTAAGCAAACTAAGGCAGATACAAAAGGCCAGGGGTGGGAGGGAATGGAGAGTTTAATAAAAGTATAGTTTCTGTTGGAATAATGAAAATATTCTGGAAATTGATAGAAATGATGGTTACACTACACTGCAAATAAACTTAATGCCTTGAATTGTACACTTTAAAATGGTTGAAATGGTAACTTTGAGGTTATGTATATTTTATGCAATAAAAAAGGTATCTTGGGAATGTTTCTTATTATGAAATAATTTCCTATGATTCTTTAAATATAAGCTTCTTTATTTTTTTAAACTATTTTGTACAACTTGTGAAGACTCATATCAGCTACTTTATGAAGGTTCAACTTATAACTGATTATATAACATCTGTAGTTCATCTCAGTTAGAATTAAAAATAGTTTGTTAAAGAACTGATATTCACTCAGGGCAAAGGTCTAAGCTTTTTTTCTCCATCCAGGTTTTCCACTTGTCAAAGCAAATGTCTCTTCAGGGGACTTCACTTCAATCATCAACTAGCTCTTCTATTATAAAGAGGATGCTGGTACTTATGCTTCTCAAAAATATTTCATAAACACAAGCTTTCTTTTTCTCAGAAAGAACATACCAGGAGGAATGAGGAAAACAGATGTTCCTTATAAGTCTTCTAATAGACGTGTTTCCATTGTAAGCCGATCTGACTGAATTTGGCATCTGCTCCATTCACTGTGTGGGCTGAACCGTTTAGTCTCACAGTTTGGCTGAAAGTTAATATTGACCTTTGACTGTTACCTGAAAACTCAATGATAAAATACTCTTACTAAACCTCTTGAGAGAATGATTTCACATTCTAAGCAAATGTCTTCAAAATACATCACTCCATTAACCAAATTAATTATTCTTTGGTTGGGCGTACTTATTTATTTTATTGGATACAGCATTCCCCAAATCTGACAAGGGAGAAGCCTGTGTGGTCAGAATGGTAGAAGAGAAAGAACATAAATCTCTTATAATGCTCTCTACAGGTCACTATACCACAGCTTTTAAATTAACCTTAACCCCTCAGCTGCCCAGGGCCGATGAGGCCTAAAAGTCTGGCTACAGAACAGTTCCTCATTATCATCTGTTCTTCTGCGTAGAGTACTGCTATAGCATCTTGGGTTTTCCTTAGAGGGGAAGTAGCCCCAGGTTTTTCTGTTGTTGACTATGGTATTTGTAACTACAACAATTTTTTATGTAGTTTTATTGCAGTATAATTGACATACAATAAACTGCACATGTTTAAAGTGTACAGTTTTACAAATGCTGACATATGTATACACCCATGGACCATCACTGTGGACACATTTACTGCGTCCGTACTATTTGGATTGCTTCCAATTTGGGGCTATGCCAAATGAAGCTGGTCTGAACATTCAAATACAAACCATGGTTAAATACCCAGAAATAGAAAGACTGAGTCTTTTGATAGGTGTATGTTTTAAGACACCGATAACTGTTTTCAAAAAGAGTCTTACTTTATAGTCTCATAATCCGTATTTTGGGCTTTCCGGTGTCTCTGAGGTAAAGAATTTGCCTGCCAGTGCAGGAGACGCAGGAAACTCAGGTTCAGTCCCTGGGTTGGGAAGATCCCCTGGAGGAGGAAATGGCTACCCACTCCAGTATTCTTGCCTGGAGAATCCCATGGACAGAGGAGCCTGGCGGGCTGCAGTCCATGGGGTCACAAAGAGTCGGACGCAACTGAATGACTGAGCACACGCACAGGCGATCGGTACTGGAGCGTTTCAGTTCATCTGTGCTCTTGCCAACACTTGCTTTGTCAGTCTTCTTTCATTTTAGCCTTTCTAGGGATGGGCAGTGGTATTTCATGGTGGCTTTAATTAGCATTTTTCTAACAGATAATAATGTTGAACATCTTTTCCTGTGCTTGTTTGACATGTTTATCTTCTTCACTAAAATGTTTGTGTAAAAGTGTTTAATTTAGCAAAGTCAAAATTATTTTTTCTTTCATAAAAGTTTACACTTTTTATGTCCTAAGATCTTTGGCAAGTTCAAAATCACAAAGATTTTCTCATAAGTTTTCTTTTCAGTTTTATAGTTTTAGCTCTTGCATTTAGACCTATGATCCATTTCAAGTTAATTTTGTGGTTGGTGTGAAGAAGGGTAGTAGTGTATGTGTTTTTTATGTTTTCACATATGGCCCATCCAGCTCTTCTAAGAACATTTGTTTAAAAAGAAGTCTATTATAATAACATGGAAAAAAAGAAAGATTATCCTTTCTCCATTGAATTGCTTAATACCTTTATAAAAATCAGTTGACCATATAGAAGTAAGTTTATTTCTGGATTGTCTGTTCAGTTTCACTGATTTATTTGTCCATTTTAATGCCTGTACCACAGTGTCTAAATTATTTTAGTTCTATAGTAAATTTTTAAATCAAGTACTCTTGTTTTCAGAGTTCTGTTTTAATTAGTCTAAATTCTTTGCATTTCCACATAAATTTTAGAATCAGCTTGTCAGTTTCTTTTAGAAAAGCTTGCTGGAATTTTGGTTGATATTACATTGAATCAGTAGAGGTGATAGCAATATTGAGTCTTCTGTTCTCTGAATAGTTTATAGCTCTTCATCTTACTTAGCTTGTTTTTTATCTCTCAGCATTGTTTTTTGTTTGTTTTGGGTTGTTTTCTCAGCATTATTTTGTCATTTTCAGTGTTGAGGTCTTACACAGCTTTTGTCAGATTTAGGTATTTCACATGTTTGGTAGTATGGTGAAGAGTATTTTTAATATCAATTTCTAACTGTTCATTGCTGGCATGTACAATTGCTATATATACACACATTACTAGTACAAAAATTCAGTTGATTTTTGTATAGGAATCTTACATCATCCTGCAACTTCACTAAACTAACTTAGTAGTTCAAGTTAACTTTTTTCTAGATTCCATAGGAATTTTTAGATAGACTAGGATTTCTCAGTTTGGGTATTATTGACATCATAGGATATTTAGCAGCATCCCTGGGCTCTACCCTCTAGTTGCCATTAGCACCCTCTGGCACAAATATGACATTGCCACATGTTCTCCAGGAGGCAGAATTGCCACTGTTGAGAACCATAGATATAGGTGGTCATGCCATCTGCAAATGAAGACAGTTCTACCTCATTTTCAATTTTGATGCCTTTTCTTTCTTTTGTTTGCCTTAATGCACGGGCTAGAGTCTACATTACAACGTTTAAGAACAAACATTCTTTCCTTGTTCTCAATTCTAAGGGGAGAAACACTTCATCATCCTCTATTAAGAATTATATTAACTGCAAGGTTTTCATAGAAGTTCCCTTCTGTTACTAGTTTGTTGAAAGTTTTTTTTAGAAATCCATCTTGGGTTTCATCAAATGCTTTTTCAGCATCTATGAAGATGACCTTATGATTTTCCTGATTAATATGGTAGATTACATTGATTGATTTTTGAAAGTTAAACCAACCTTGCATTTCACCTTATCATGAATTACTATCTTTTTAAATATACTGTTGGATTGGATTTGCTAAAATATTTGCATCTTTTCTGATTATACTATCAGAGTAAAGCTGGCCTCAAAGAGTGAGTCAGAAAATATCCTTTTTAGTTTTCTAGAGTTTGTATAACATTGGCATTATTTTTCTTCTTTAAATGTTTGGTAGAATTCAGCAGTGACACCATCTGAACTGGAATTTTCTTTATGGGAAGCTTTTTAATTTTAAAATTAAATGTTTAGTAAACACAAGGCTATTCAGATTATCTGTTTCTTCCTGAGTGAGCTTTGATAGATTGTGTATCTCCAGAAGTTTGTCTTACTTGTCAAATCTGAACACCTTATAGTTCTATAACACTTTGTTGGCATTAAGTTGTTAATAACGTTTCCTTATCCTTTTAGCGTGCGTAGATGCTATGGTGATATGATGTCTCTTATTATCAGTAGTGACCATTTATGTCTCTCCTCTTTTTTTTTCCTTCTCAGTCTGTGTAAATGTTTATCGTACTTTGATTCCTATTTCCATCTTCTTAACTCGGTAACTGTCAGGCTCTGCCTGGGTTTTCCTTCCATGAATCATGGCCTGGTAGTTTTCCTCATTTGTTTCCCTTCTTTCATGTATCTTTTGTGACTGATGTACTATATTTGAAAAACTTAGTTTCATATACTTTGTTTTTAAAGTTGTTTCTGAAGAAAGGGTAAATCTGATTCTTTTATTTCATCTTGATTGGAAGCAAAAGGCCTCAGCATTGTTATTTAATCATATTTATTTTAATGTCAAACTGATCCATGGTGCTTGACTCTACATATTATTTCTCTGATACTTCTGGGAGTGAAAAAGGTATATAAAAGGTCCTTCATAACTTTTCAACTCTCAGATTTGTTCTTGGAGAGATATCCAGATGAGAGAGTTTTTCCCAAATAACAGTTCTCTAGGAATAACAGCAATACAGAAGGAATTTAGAGAGATAGGCAGAGGTTTTAGAGCTCTGCTCTAAACCTATTTAGAGCTCATAATTTCTCAGCTATAAAGACCAAAGATAATACTATTTGGCCAGTAATTCTTTCTTACAACCTTTTATTGTCAAAGTTAAAGGAAAGCATGAGCGTTTATGCCTAGAAAGACTAGACTGACTTGATGATGGGTTGTTACGTCCCAACTTGAGCTCTTTAAAAGAATTCTTAGGGAAGAACCCTCTAACCCCGGAGGTTTGACACTTCACTATCAAGACTAAAGAAAGGCATAGGTATGTAGACCATATTTTGTTCTGACCATATGACATTTCTGATGCTATTACACAGTACTCATGTTTCTCCCTTCTGTCTGTGTTCCAGGTTTTCTGTCTCAGCTGGTCTCTGACAAGCCTCTCACTGAATGCGTCCGTGCTGGCCACTATGCTGCAAGTGTCATAATTAGGAGGACTGGCTGCACCTTTCCTGAGAAGCCAGACTTCCACTGATGGAAAAGCATGAAACTGCATCCCAGGAGTACAGACACTGCCCTGATTGTTTCCTGAGAATTCCCATATTAATAAAAAAGAAAATGAAATGCCACCTTTCCTACTATAATAATGTTGATTCTTAATTTAGGGGGTACAGTAATGCACAATAGAATCTTTGTTCTCTCAACAACCTAAAGTAGGAGGTTTATTTCCATAGTCTGATAGTGCCAGGTAAATGTCAATTAAACAGAAATATAGTATTTCAATTGATTTTTGTTTCATTTTCCATTGCATTGTAAATTCATGTGTACTAAGCAAAGTGATCATTTTTTTACATTTCTGCTTTGAATGCAGATGCAATTTAATATAATAGATTTTTTAAAGGAATTAAAGATAATACATAAATCTTTAGCTTTTATACAAATATATTTAATTCAGAAGTGTGTTTATACACATATACACACATGTGTTCATATATGTACCACATATATACATGACAAATGGTTAAATAAGGTGCAGAAATATTTATCTTTGCAAGTTATGCAAGTTCATCAGTGTGTACTCAAACATGTAATAAATTTTGGATAATTAATTTGCCAAATTATAAGCTATATTACAATATTCAAGTCATAATCTTATATTTACTTATGGTACTCTGTATTTGATACAAATAAAAACTTGTCATAAAGGGCTTTTTTTCTGTCTTTGTCCTGTACTCAGCAAACTAAGGAAGAAAGATAACTGTCTAATCCTGGGTCCTGAAATAGCTGATCTGTTTATGGAGATAGAAAAAACAACATAACACATCAAAAAATAACTTAGTATTGGAGACCAGTAAGCCACTGTTTTCAGGAAGACGGAATGGTATGATATAACTTATGGGGAATGCCCTGGCAGACCAGTGGTAAGGACTTCATATTTCTGCTCCAGGAGGCACAGCTTCAGTCCCTGGTCAGGGAATTAAGATCCTACATGCTGGGTAGCATACCCCCCACCCCCCAAAAAATCTTAAAAAAATGGAACCTCTAGAGTCAGACTTACTTACCTTGATAAGAGCTTAGCCTCTTGAACGTCAATTTCCTTTCTATAAAATGGAATCATAACCCCTATGTATGAGGTCATTGAGATGATTCAAGAGGAGATACTAGGTACAAAATGCTTGTTACAAGTCTAATAAGAACCTACTATTGTTATGATTATTGTTACTGAAGAAGAAGAAAATCATAGTTATAAAACGGAATTCATAGAAAAGTGTTCAGGTTTTTGTTTTATGTTTAAGAAGACTTTTAGGTCTCCTGTGCTAATCTTTTTTATCATTGTTGAGATAAAATTCATAGGCCATAAAATTTTTTATTTTAAAGTATACAATTCAGTAGGTTTTCGTATATCCACAAAGTTGTGTAGCTATCACCAATATCTAAATCAAGAACATTTTCATCACCCCAAAAGGAAACCCTTTTCTTCCCAATTCAATCCCCATCCTCTTGATAACCACTAATCTATTTCCTGTCTCTCTAGATGTGCCTATTCTTGATGTTCATAAAAATGGAGTCATATAATAATGTTTTCTTTTGTGTCGGGCTTCTTTCACTTAGCATGTTTTCAAAGTTTACTTATCCTATGATATTTTTAGTACTTCTTTTTTTGCCAAATAATATTTCTTTGAATACATATGCCATATTTTGTTTATCCATTCATGTTGATGGACATTTCAGTTGTTAATGACCCAGTTAACCCTTTGGGGCTATTATGAATCATGCTGTCATTAACATTCATGTCCAAGTTTTTTATATGGATGTATGTTTTCAATTCTTTGGGGGTATATACCAGAAGTGGAATTGCTGGATCACATGGTAATCCTATGGTTAACTTTTTGGGAAATTGCCAGACCTTTCCAAAAGGACTGCCTCATCTTGCATTCTCACTGAAAAGGTTTGTGAGTTTCAATTTTTCACACCCTTGCCAACACTTGCTACTCTCGTTTGATTATAGCCATCTTGGAGGGTATAAAGTGATATCTCATTGTGTTTTTAATCTGTATTTTCCTATTTATTAATGATATTGTATTTACTGACCATTTGGATTTCTTTCTTTGGAGAAATGTCTATTCAAAGTTATTGCCCATTTTTCTTTTTTTGTCTTAATTTATTTTATTTTTTAACTTTACAATATTGTATTGGTTTTGCCATATATCAAAATGAATCTGCCACAGGTATATACATGTTCCCCATCCTGAACCCTCCTCCCTTCTCCCTCCCTGTACCATCCCTCTGGGTCGTCCCAGTGCACCAGGCCCAAGCATCCAGTATTGTGCATCAAACCTGGACTGTACTGTCCATTTTTAAATTGAGTGGTTTGTCCTTTTATTGTTGAGTTGTAAGCATTCTTTGTATGTTCTGTATATTATCAGTCATGTGATTTACAAATATTGTCTTCCACCGCTTGGGTTGTGAAGCATAGTTGTTTTTTTTTTTCCTTTTGGCTGGGCTCTGCAGCTTGTGATTGGGCTTCTCAGGTGGTACCAGTGGTAAAAAATCCTCTTGCCAATGCAGGAGACACAAGAAACGTGGGTTTGATCCCTGGGTCAGGAAGATTCCCTTGAGGAGGAAATGGTAACCCACTCCACTATTCTTCCCTGGCAAATCCCTTGGACAGAGGATCCTAGTTGGCTACAGTCCATGGGGTCACAAAGAGTCAGACACGAACGTGCACACGCGTATGGCTTGAGGGATCTTAATTCCCTGATTAGGGATTGAACCCGTGCCCTTGGCAGTGAAAGCATGGAGTCCTAATCACTGGACCGCTAGGGAATTCCCCAGATGTTTTTAATTTGTATGAAAGCCAGTTTCTCTTTTTTTTTTTTTTGGTCAATTGTGCTTTTGGTTTCATGTCTGAGAAACCATTGCCTAATCCAAGGTCATGAACAATTAACATCTATATTCTCCTCTAAGAGTTTTATAGTTTTTGCATATATTTGAGTTGGGAGGTCTAATTATCTTGCTTCTGGATATGCAGTTGTCCCTATACCTTGTTAGAAGTGACTAGTTTCTCCACTATTGTATTGTCTTGGGGTTTCCCTGATGATAAAGAATCCGCCTGCAATGCAGGAGACCCAGGTTTGATGCCTGGGTCGGGAAGATCCCCCGGAGAAAGAACACTCCAGCGTTCTTGCCTGGAGAATTCCATGGACAGAGGAGCCTGATGGGCTACAGTCCATGGGGTCACAAAGAGTCAGACACAACGGAGCAACTAACACTTTTACTTTCACTTTAATCGTATGGTCTTGGCACCCTTGTCAAAAATTATTGGCCATAAATATAAGGTTTTATTTCTGGACTCTGAGTTCCATTAGTCTGTATGTCTGTATATTATCCTTATGCCAATCGGGACTGTCTTGATTACTGGAGCTTTGAGTAAGTTTTGAAATCAAAGTCCTCTAACTTTGTCTCTCAAGGACAATTAGTTTTTGAGTGTTAGAGTATCTTTATCATATTAAAACTACTACAGAATGTCTTCCTCTTAGATCAGTAGTTCTGACACTGATAAACCTTTCCTATTCTTTTTTTGATAAGAAAGTCCTTTACCCCAAGGTTATTGATAAGTACCACTCACTGGCTAGACTTTTATGACAGTCACTATTTTTAAGAGGTTCCAGAAGCATGCTTTCTGGTAGTGATTAACATGCACACAGATCACATAACTTTCTTGTATTAGCAAAATAGTCATTGGGATGTGTGTTTTTTTTTCTTGGATTTATGGCATACTTTTTTTAGTTTTCTGTTTTATTAAAGGACAAGGGAAAAATAATTGCTAGCCTTGCTGACCAGGTCTCAAGAAAACTGCCTCTTAACTGGCTGTCAGGCATCCTCTTCTCTTGGCTAAATTTTTCTATCTTGGAATGATGAATAGCTAACCTAGTTCCCCTTTATAACATCTTGATTTAACAGATAGCTGAGGGAAGACATACAGGACTGGGAATGGGGGAAGGGATAGTGAAGTTGTCAAGAAAACATGGGTTCTGGTCTCAGGTTGGCTTCAAATAGTTGAGTGACTCTCATTTTATGTATTGGGTTGGCTAGAATGTTCATTTGGGATTTTTGTATGATGTTACAGAAAAATCCCAAACAAACTTTTTGGTCAAACCAATAATTATGAAAATATAAATGCTTTGGTTGTGACATTCCTAAAGGATATTATGTATGAATGGTTTTAACAAGGCTGCTTTCCTGAATCTGGGAAAAGATGGTCTTTACAAGCCATTCATTTGCTTGTTACAGTTGGGTGAATTGGGTGGGCATAGGAAACCCATGCCTCAGGGGTGAACCTAGGTGATCTGGAAAATTAGATTAAAAAATACATGTACTTACTTTAATTGGGGATAATTACTTTACAATAGTATGATGATTTTTGCTATACATCAATAAGAATGGGCCATAGTTATACGTGTGTCCCCTCCATTCTAAACTCCCCTCCCACCTCCTTCCTCACCTTATCCCTCCAGGTTGTCGCAGACCACCCAGCAGCTTTGGGTGCCCTGCTTCATACATCAAACTCACACTGGTTATGTATTTTACATAGGCTAATGTATATGTTTCAATGCTATTCTCTCCAATCATCCCATCCTCTTCTCCCACTGAATCCTAAAGTCTGTTCTTTATGTCTCTGTCTCCTTTGCTGTCATGTATGTAGGACTGTCAGTACCATCTGTGGTATTTTTCTTTCTCTTTCTGACTTACTTCACGCTATATAATAAGCTGTAGGTTCATCCACCTCATTAGAACGGACTCACATGCATTTCTTTGCGTAAGAGAATTAGATTATTGAGGCTGGCCTAGTCTCAGCAGGTGATCAAGTTTGCCTGAAAACTGCTGCCATGATGTGGAAAAGAAAACAATACCAAACATTTGGAAACAGGCTGGGTGCCCAAGTATTAGTATAGCAGAAGAGGAGAGAAAGAGAAAAACAAGAGTGGCTATTGAGTTTTCTTCTAGTTTTTATTGAAGGCAAAAGAGGGTGTCAGAGGATGAGATGGTTAGATAACATCAATGACTCAATGGATATGAATTTGAACAAACTCCAGGAGACAGTGGAGGACAGAGGAGCCTGGTGTGCTGCAGTCCATGGGGTCTCAGAGTCAGACAAGACTTAGCAACTCAACAACAACTCATTTTCATATCTATCTTCATGGCATATACCTTTAAGTATTGTTTCTGTGAATCACGGAAGAGTAATTCTGATTTTAGATCAGGGTGAAAGAAATACATTCTTTATCTTAAAGTCCAAGCAACCTTTGCTAAAAGCTATTGTTCTTACTCAGTTATGTAAAGCAACTGTTATAATTCTGTATCTTTTCTAAAAAAAAAAAAGGATGCATATTATAGATTGGGTTTTTATGAGTTTGGGGGGGATTTTGTTTTATTTTGTCTGGGTTTTTAGGGGCATAATTATTTGGGGGCTTGGGGGCAGTGTTTTTTTTTTTTCCACACCACGCAGCACGAGGCACTTCTACAACCGGGGATCAAATCTGAGCCCCCTGCAGTGGAAGCACAGAGTCTTAACCACTGGACCACCCGGGTAGTCCTAGATCATTTTAGATAGACACAAGCCTACAAAAGAAGCATGTGTTTGGCTAGCAGTCTGAAAATACCACCTGTATTGAAATATAAAAACATGCACTTACTCATTTTTGTTACTCCATTACCCTCAGAAAAAGTGTCCATTTAATAATATTTTCACTGGCTATAGTAGGTTTAAAATGTGAACAGTTTCTTTATGATTCAAAAGGTCCTTCTAGTCAAGGCTTTGGTTTTTCCAGTAGTCATGTATGGATGTGAGAGTTGGACTGTGAAGAAAGCTGAATGCCGAAGAATTGATGCTTTTGAACTGTGGTGTTGGAGAAGACTCTTGAGAGTCCCTTGGACTGAGATCCAACCAGTCCATTGTAAAGGAGATCAGTCCTGGGTGTTCTTTGGAAGGACTGATGCTAAAGCTGAAACTCCAGTACTTTGGCCACCTCGTGCAAAGAGTTGACTAGTTGGAAAAGACTCTGATGCTGGGAGGGATTGGGGGCAGGAGGAGAACGGGACAACAGAGGATGAGATGGCTGGATGGCATCACCGACGCGATGGACGTGAGTTTGAGTGAACTCCGGGAGTTGGTGATGGACAGGGAGGCCTGGCATGCTGTGATTCCTGGGGTTGCAAAGAGTCTGACACGACTGAGCAACTGAACTGAACTGAACTGAACTGAGTAGTTCCAGAAGTCCTTCACTTTGTGTCCCCTTGGTCAAGTTCTTGAACTGCCCTAAGCCTTGGTTTTCTCAATTCAAAATGAGGAGAATAGTGAGTAAGAGAGTGTTAATAGGAGAATGAGACAATTTTATCAATAGTAAAATAAATTTGAATATGTGGTTTGATATTTTACAAAAGCACCAAAGCAACTGAATGAGAGAAGGAAAATCTTTTCAATATACAATGCTATTACAACTTGATACCTTTATGGGGTAAAAAAAATGAACCTTTGACCCTTTACCTTACACCATACATAAAAATTAAAAATGAATCACAGCTGTAATAAAAGCTAAAACTATTACACTTCTATAAGGAAATAATATTTCCACAGCTTGGGGATAGGCAAAAGTTTCTTGTTGAGGACTTTGAAAGCACTAACCATGAAAAAAAGATACTGATACATTCAAAAAAACTTAATCCTATCGCTCATCAAGATACCATTAAGAATATGAATAAACAAGCTATAGGCTAGGATAAAATACAACATATATCTAACAACTTATATCCAGAATATACTAAAAAACTAATTCAATAATGAAAAGACAAACATGAAAGAAAATACGTGAATAGTCATTAAGTATATGAGTATTCAACATCATTAGTCATGAGACAAATAAACATTAAAACCTCAGTAAGATAACTACTGCATTAAAATGACTAAAATTTAAATGACAGCACCAAATGTTGGAGAGGATGTGAAGCAACATTGCCAGTGAGAGTGTAAAATGAAACAACCACTTTGGGAAAAAACGGGTAAGTTTTAAGAAACTTAAAAGTTAAATGCGCCTCTTCTTTGCTGCAGCCATTCTACTCCTGGTATTTATATGAGAGAAGTGAAAGCATATGTCTGCATAAAGACTTGTATTAGAATATTTGTAGAATTTTTATTCATTGTTGCCAAAAGCTGGAAACTGGGTTAGTTGCCCAACAGCAAGAGAAGAGATAAAAATGGTGGTGTAGTCAAACAGTGGAATAATACTCAGCAAAAGAAGGAAACTGCTGATAAAACAATATGAATCAATCTCAAAAAATTTTACTGGGTGAAAGAAACCAGATACGAAAAAGAGTGCATACTGTAAGGTTCCCTGTGTATGAAGTTCTACAACAGGTAAAACCAACCTGCAGCGCGAAAGTTCAGAACAAGAGCTGCTTTGTGGGAGAGGGGAGAAGTGGAAACTGACTGGGAAGGGAAATGAGGGGACTTTCTAAGCTGACAGTGATGTCATAATAGGGTTTGCTATGCTAAGTTACTTCAGTCGTGTCCGACTCTGTGCAACCCCATAGACGGCTGCCCACCAGGCTCCCCCGTCCCTGAAATTCTCCAGGCAAGAACACTGGAGTGGGTTGCCATTTCCTTCTCCAGTGCATGAAAGTGAAAAGTGAAAGTGAAGGCGCTCAGTCGTGTCCGACTCTTAGTGACCCCATGGACTGCAGCCTACCAGGCTCCTCCGTCCATGGGATTTTCCAAGCAAGAGTACTGGAGTGGGGTGCCATTGCCTACTCCGATAATAGGGGTTACACAGGTATATTCATTTGTCGAAACTCAGGGAATGTCCCACTTAAGCTGTGTGGTTTTTGAAACTCTCACACACAAACTAAGCTAATTTTGAACTCTAGTTAATGATGTGCATACTGATAGATATGAAGTGTATTAATGTCTGACTTACAGTGAAGTGCATCAAGTAATAAGATAAATGGGTAAATAAGTGATAAGTCAAATATAGCAAAATATTAGTTGTAGAATATAGAAGGAAGTGGATGTTTGCTGTATAATACTTTTCAATGTTTCCTTATGGTTGAAATTTGTCCTAATGTTCAAAAAAATATAGGATTTTCCTTAAATAGGAAAATCAGTTAAATAAGTATAGCTGATTTACAATATTGTATTAGTTTCATGTATACAACAAAGTGAGTCAGTTATATGTTTTTTCAGATTATTTTCCATTATAGATTATTACAAGACATCAAATATAATTCCCAGTGTTATACAGTAAATCTTTGCTGCCTATCTATTTTATGCAGTTTGTATCCGTTAATCCCATAGTCTTCATTTTCTCTCCCCTTACCTTTAATCTTTGGTAACCATAAATTAGCTTCCTATAACTGTGAGTCTGTTTCTGTTTGGAATATCATTTGTATTATCATTACTTTTTGGACTCACATGTAAGTGGTGTCATGTAATATTCATTTTTTTCTGTGTCACTTATTTCACTAAGTATAATATTCTTTAGGTCCATCCATGTTGATATAATGGCGATAGTTCATTCTTTTATGGATGAGTAATAATATCCCATTATGTATGGAATACACAGATGACAATCATCTGTTGATGGGCACTTGGATTGTTTCTGCCTTGCTGATTAAATATGATTGATAGCAACATTTCATGAAGAAGGTAAAACAGCACATGATGCAAAACCACATATTATTTACTTCAAAATGTAAGTTTCACATGAATTCTCTGACAAAATTAGCCAATCCTTGGGCTGCTGCAAGGTTTCTTGGGGCTTTTTGCAACCTCCAAGCTCCTCTTCTGAGTATGGAACACCCTCTCCTCATTCCCTAACCCACCTAGCTATTGGAATATTCACAAAGTACCTCTGTAAACACCAACCAGACCTCTTCCCACCCAGACTCCTAAACCCACTGCAATCTGCCCCTACCTTCTCTGTAGCATCCCTTCTCCTGATAACCAGAAAATTCCTAATAGTCAGACCTAACAGCCAGTTTTCAGTCCTCATCCTACCTCATCTTACCATCTGACTTGGAGGACCATGCTCTCTTGACTTCTTATCCCCTTAGCTTTCACCCAGCCACTTTTTCCTCATTATCTTGCCTCCTTCACCTCCTCTTCTTAGCGTGCTTTCAGAACACCTCTGTCCTTTTCTTGTGTCAAGGTGCCTCCACCCCCACAAGCCTTTTGTCACTATAAGCTCCTCCTAGGTGTTCAATTTGACTGCCACGAATTCACCTATCATCTAATTACTCTCAAATCTCTGTTTCTAACCCCGACCGCCTTCCGAGCTTTAGGCTCAAAACCTATATAGGTCAGCCCCTTGGGATATTCTGCAGGCAAGTTGATTATCAAAACAGAGCTCCCCTTCTCTTGAGCTCCCCAGCCCAGTCTACTTCTACTTTTTCTATCTCCATTAATAGAAGTAATTCCCAACTTTCCCCTTCCTTGCCCATTGATCTAACTGATCACCAAGTTCTGTCGGTTCTACCTCTCCTAAAGCTCTTCCTCACCTCCTCCTGCTCTCAGGTGTGGTTTAGACTTTCATCATCTCTAACTAATTTGCCCAACTCTAGTTCTTCCCCTTTATTGGCCATTAGTCAGTCCTCTCTCACCACGGGGGTTGCCTTCCTAAGAAGAAACAGTCACACTCCGTGGTCTGGTCATTGGCCATCCACCCTTAATCACTTTAACAGCCTTCCCACCGCCATCCCTCTTTATAACCCTTCACCTGAGCCCAAATATGCCTTATAACTGCACTCTTGCCTCTATGCAGATTGTTGTTTTCCCATTACAACTACTCATGTGTAAGAATCCAACCTCAGAAGTCAAAAGTTTAAATGACAACACCAAATGTTGGAGAGGATGTGAAGCCCGACTGCCAGTGAGAGTGCAGAATGGAGCAACCACTTTGGCAAAAGGCATGGAAGTTTCGTATAAAGGTAAACACACCTATTCTTCGATTCAGCCTTTCCACTCCTGGAATAAGTGTGTCCTTTAAAAAGTTCTCTGTAAACCTCCCAGGCAATTAGTTCCTGCTCCATCCTTTTTTTCCTCTCAAAGTACATTGCAGATTTCCTTATTGTAGTTTATACAATCACAATGTATCATACGATTTTTATTGGTGTATATGTCTTCTTCTAAGGCAATGGCACCCCACTCCAGTACTCTTGTCTGGAAAATCCCATGGACAGAGGAGCCTGGTAGGCTGCAGTCCATGGGGTCGCTGGGAGTCAGACATGACTGAGCAACTTCACTTTCACTTTTCACTTTCCTGCATTGGAGAAGGAAATGGCAACCCACTGCAGTGTTCTTGCCTGGAGAATCCCAGGGACGGGGGAGCCTGGTGGGCTGCCGTCTGTGGGGTCGCACAGAGTCGGACACGACTGAAGCGACTTAGCAGCAAGGTAGAACTATCCACTGCCACACAGTACATGCTTAATAAATGTTTGCTCAAGGAAGGCCTTTCTCAGTTCTCCAGATCTCTGCAGTGAGTCAGAGCTTAGAGATGGCAGGGTCACCAAGGATATCCGCTACTACAACAACTATTAATTGTTACTATCTGGTTATGTTGTAGCCACGCGTTCTGGGAAACAAACTCACTCAGAAGGACAGTGCAGATAGTGGAGTGCAGTTTATTCCACCGGCGGGCCCAAGGAAAGTCTCCTCTTAGCCAAGGACCCTGACCAGTTTTTCTGAAAACCTTATATACCCTAAGTGTACGTGCCCAAACCCACCTCCCTAAATTCCCTGAAACTAGTGTGAACAAAGGAAAAGAAAGATATGATCAGAGTTAATCCCTGATTCATATGCCTTAAGCCTAGGTAGTTAACAGTGGACAATTATCAATAGGCCTGTGGTCATACCCCAATAAGCATAATAGAATGTATGATTCTATTTGGTTACACAGATAATTAGGGTATTCTTTTAGGCAACAGAGAGTCTAGGTACAAGCCCTGGGGCTCTTCCATCCAGGGGGCCTGGTTTTCCAGTTGGTATGTCGTTTCCACAGATACTGGGCATATAGCTCAAAGTGCCCAGTCCAGCCCAAGACGGAGTCCAGCTTTCAAGATGGAGCCTGTTCTGTCTGTTTCCTCCTTCAGTTATACTTCTGCTCACGTTTTCCATAATTGAACTCTCCCTGCCTTTCTTTTTAGCTCCATTCTTCAAAGACTACTAAGTAGGCAAGTGAAAAGAGTATCCAGATTGCCACAGTTGAAATACCTTCTCTCCCCCTCCCCAGTCACAAAATCTGCATGCACATAAATGAAACCTGATCATGTGATATGGAATAAGCTTTTATCCTTTGTAACTCTGATCCTTTTTGAACTCAGAAAAAGGTCGAGGGTAGAAGATCTGGAATTTGAGGACTGATCTCTAGTCTAATCCCTGCACTGACTAGCTAGTGAGAGAGGGGGAGTGATTCCACAACTCTGAGCTTCAGTGTCTCTCCTTTAAAAATGACTTGGAGTGAGCCATTTGTGAAAACCTAGTGTAATGTATGTATATGCAACAATAACTCATTTATTCAACAAATATTCACTAAGTATTCATACTTTTTTAAATTCATGTAAAAAGTATCTAGTATCTGCTGCTGCTGCTGCTGCTAAGTTGCTTCAGTCGTGTCCGACTCTGTGCAACCCCATAGACGGCCTCCTACCAGGCTCCTCTGTCCCTGGGATTCTCCAGGCAAGAACACTGGAGTGGGTTGCCATTTCCTTCTTCAATGCATGAAAGTGAAAAGTCAAAGTGAAGTCACTCAGTCGTGTCCGACTCTTAGCGACCCCATGGACTGCAGCCTACCAGGCTCCTCCGTCCATGGGATTTTCCAGGCAAGAGTACTGGAGTGGGGCCTACTAAATATCAAGTAATAGGTTAGGTACAGATATATTATAGCCCTCAATGAATATGTTTTTTTATAAGTGTCTATTAGAATTTCTTAATTTTTAAATATTCTATATAGTACTATTTCCTCCCCATCCTATCCTCTTTTGGCCAAAATAATTTTTCTCTGAATTCCTCCTTTAAGGTCTGCTAAGTAGCATGGAGTAGTAGCTAACAGCATGAACTTTAAACCAGACTTTCAAGGTTTGCACCTGGGCTCTACCACCTTTTAACTTGAGACTTTGGGTAAGTTGTTTAACTTCTTAATGTTTTGCTTTCTGCATTCTTAAAGCACAATAATATCTACTCCATTAGGTTATTATAAAGAATGAAAGTGTTAATACATGTACATCTTAAAGTGTTGCGTGCACTAAGTAAAGTGCTTAAGTAGTGGTAGCTATTATTATTTGCAACCTGTGGTTCATAGGGTCCCTACCTTGCCATGAAAACCGTTTCATGGCAAAGTATAAAAAAGCAATTAAAGACCTTACTTTTCATTTATATTCCTTTAAATAACTCTGCTTAGAAATTTTCTTATAAACCTACACTGTCCAACATGTTGGCTATTGGCCATATGTAGGTATTGAGTACTTGAAATGTGGCTGATTGGAAGAGTAGGGTTGCAAGTATAAAGTAAACCAGATCTTTAAAATTTAGAGGAGTGACATCAGTGAAAATAATAGAGTAAGAAACACCTAAAGCTTTCACCTCTAAAAGTGCAACTATAAACTGGCAAAGACTGTCAGAATCAACTTTTTCAGAACTCTGGATGGTAATCAAAAGCTTGAAGCAGCTTGGGAAGCATTTTTTTTTTTTTAAGAAAAACAGTAGCATCCTGATAAAAACAGTAAGCTTTGTGGCATTTTAACTTGCCTGAGTCCCATTTCTTGTACCCTAAGGGATGCAAGAAATAAGGAAGTATGGCCCATACATGGAAGAAAAAGCAGTCAATATAATATAACTGTTCCTGAAGAAGCCAGACATTAAACTTGACAAGGATTTTAAATCAGCCATCTTAAGTAGGGTAAGCTCAAAGAAAGTCACATTGAATCATATAAAATCTAACCATTTTGGAAAGAAGTTTGGAAGTTTCTTAAAATGTTAGATATGTAACTACCACATAATCCAAATATTACTTTTAGGTATTTTCCCCCCTAAAATACAACATATGTCCATACAAAGTCTTATACATGAATGTTCATAGCAGCTTTATGTGTAATAGCCCTAAGGAGGAGAAGTGCGTGACAAAGGATGAGATGGTTAGATAGCATCATCAACTCCATGGACATAAGTTTGAGCAAATTCTTGGAAATAGCAAAGAACAGCAAAGCCTGGCATGCTACAGTCCATGAGGTCACAAAGAGTTGGACATGATTTAGCAACTGAACACCAACAAAAACTGGAAATAACCCAAATATCCATCAGTAATGAGTGGACAAATTAATATATATAAATATATATATGCTATTCATCAATAAAAAAGAATGAATCATTGATCTGTTCAACACATGAAGCTTGAAATACTTATGCTGCAAAAAGCCTGTTGAAAGGTGATTCCATTTATGTAAAATTCTAGAAATTGTAAGCTAAACCATAGTGACAGAAAGCAGATCAGTGTCTGCTTGGGAATAACAGGGTCATGGAGTGTGGAAGGATGGGGGAAATGCATTTCAAAGAGGCATGAGGCAAATTTTGGAGTGATGGCTTATGACCATTATCTTGATTATGGTTATGACTTTACAGATATATACATGTCAAAACTTACCAAATTATATACTTCATATTAGTACATTTCATTGTATATCAATTATACCTCAATAAAACTTTTCTAAATTGCATATGTGTTGATAATATAAAATGATACAGCCATTTTTGACACAGCATGGAGTTATCTGTAGTCAGCAATTTCACTTCTACATATCCACATTCTACATAAAGAATGCTCCATAGCAGCATATTCAAAATAGCCCCAAATCAGAAGCAACTCAGATGTCCATATGCTGATCAATGGATAAACAAATATGCTATAATAACACACTGGAATATTATTCAGCCATAAAAAGGGATCAAGTACTGATGGATGCTACAATATTAATGAACCTTAAAAATATTATACTAAGTGCAAGAGCCATCACAGAGCACCACATACTGTATGATCCCATCTGTATGGAAAGTCAAGAATAGGAAATTCTCTGGAGACTGAAAGTAGATTAACAGTGGACTAGGCCTCTGTGTAGGGGAGAATGGGAAGTGACTGCTTATGGGTACAACTTTTCTGTTGGACATGATGAAAAAGTTCTAAAATTAGATTATGTGATGATTGCACAACTCTATAAATATACTGAAAAACATTAAATCATCTGCTTTAACATGTGAACTTTATGGTATGTAAATTATGTCTCAAAAAAAGCTGTGAAAAATTACATATATGGCTGGCATTCTATTTCTGTTGGACAGTGCTGTTTCAGAGAAACACAGCTTGGTGCAAAGTATGGGCCAAAGGTAGATAGGAGAGCATAGTGGTGCTCATTATATGACTACCCTACATATGAAGTTTTCCATGAATATTTACTCAATTGTTAACGTAGAACAAATGCTATAGGTAATAAAAATATATTAGAGGGAATTTTTTGACTGCAGGATTTTTTTTTAAATATGTGTGAAAGATTTTAAATACTCCATTTACATTTGCTAAGCAATAATTAAATTATCTAAAATCAGCTTGCATATATAAATTACATTCATGTCTTGGATAATTTGTGCCTTTAAGGATTTTCCTGTCATCACTAAGAATGCCATCCCCAACTCTGCCCACCATCTACATCAGAGTTTCCTCTGCATCTTGCAGATCACGGCCTTGGAAAAATTTAGACAGCAGCGAGCTTTCTAATCAAGTGCCACTTAATGGTGTGTCAATATTTGGTGATCTCAAATATTAAATCCACCAAATGAGCCTGATGCCAGAATCAAACAGCTTTATGATAATAAGCTGAAAGCATGATGTCTATTGTGAGTTTGGGGCATGATGTGGGCAGTAGTTTTATTTTTTCCAAAAGGATGGAATTGTCTTCTTCAAGGGACATGATGATTCCAAAATATCCTGTGTAGAAAATAAAGAGATGAAAAAAAAAACTTTGATAAACATAATAATCCCACAAAGATGCCTACGCCCTAATCCCTAGAACATATGAGTATATTATATAAAATGGTAAAAGGGCATTGCAGATGTGACTAAGGTTACAAACTTTAAAATAAAGAGATTATTCTCTTTGATCTGGGTGAGCCTAGTCTAATCACATGAGCCTTTACAAGCAGAGAACAGAAAGAAAAGTCAGACAGACTTGAAGCGTGGAGACTCAGTGCATCATTGCTGGCTTTGAAGATGTAGAAGCAACGTGACAAGAAATATCAGAAAACTTAAGGGGCTGAGGGGGCTCCAGGCTATCAGCCAGACAGTAAACTAGACCTCAGCCCTACAAACATGGAACCATATTTCACTAGCAACCAAAGTGAACGTGCTAGTGGATTCTTACCCAGAGTCTCCAGAAAGGAACAAAGCCCTGTGAACACCTTGATTTTTGACATTTTGAGATCTGGAGGCACGTACGTTGCCAAGCCTACCAGACTTCTGACTACAGAACAGTAAGATGATAAATGGAGCTCGTTTTACGTTTGTGGCAGTTTGCTACATGACCATAGAAAATGAATACAATAGCTATTAGAAAGGATTTCAGAACCCCAGTGCTGCAAAGGTTCTCAGGTAAGGTAAGAAGGCTCATAAATTAAAAAACTGGAAAACACATTCAGGGATATAAAGAAGAACATTATGAGCAGGATTATATTATAAAGCTGGATTTAGAAAAGGCGGAGGAACCAGAGATCAAATTGCCAACATCGGCTGATTCATCGAACAAGCATGAGACTTCCAGAAAAACATCTGCTTTATTGACTATGCCAAAGCCTTTGACTGTGTGGATCACAACAAACTGGAAAATTCTTCAAGAGATGGGAATACCAGACCACCTGACCTGCCTTCTGAGAAATCTGTATGCAGGTCAAGAAGCAACAGTTAACACTGGACATGGAACAACAGACTGTTTCCAAATCGGGAAAGGAGTACGTCAAGGCTGTATATTGTCACCCTGCTTATTTAACTTACATCATGAGAAATGCCGGGCTGGATGAACCACAAGCTGGAATCAAGATTGCTGGGAGAAATATCAATAACTTCAGACATGCAGATGACACCACCCTTATGGCAGAAAATGAAGAAGAACTAAAGAGCCTCTTGATGAAAGTGAAAGAGGAGAGTGAAAAAGTTGGCATAAAACTCAACATTCAGAAAACTAAGATCATAGCATCCGGTCCCATCACTTCATGGCAAATTGATGGGGAAACAGTGGAAACAATGGCTGACTTTATTTTTTTGGCTCCAAAGTCACTGCAGATGGTGGTTATAGCTGTGAAATTAAAAGACACTTGCTCCTTGGAAGAAAAGTTATGACCAACCTAGACAGCATATTAAAAAGCAGAAACATTGCTGACAAAGGTCCGTCTAGTCAAAGGTATGGTTTTTCCAGTAGTCATGTATGGATGTAAAAGCTGAACTATAAAGAAAGCTGAGCACCGAAGAATTGATGCTTTTGAAGTGTGATGTTGGAGAAGACTCTTGAGAGTCCCTTGGACTGCAAGGAGATTAAACCAGTTCATCCAAAGGAAATCAGTCCTAAATATTCATTGGAAGGACTGATATTGAAGCTGAAACTCCAATGCTTTGGCCACCTGATCTGAAGAACTGACTCATTTTAAAGACCCTGATGCTGGGAAAGATTGAAGGCGGGAGGAGAAGGGGATGACAGAGGATGAGATGGTTGGATGGCATCACTGACTCGATGGACATGAATTTGAGTAAACTCTGGGTGTTGATGCTGGACAGGGAAGCCTGGTGTGCTGCAGTCCATGGGGTCGCAAAGAGTCGGACATGACTGAGCGACTGAACTGAACTGATATTATATCTCAGAATCAGGGTTTGGGGCTCAGTGCCTGGTTGTGTATTGGATTCTGCAGCAGGGATGGAACTGGCCTGATAGATTTAACTACAATTGTACAAATTCACAAGGACTCAGAAAATGAAGACAAGAAGTGTGACTCTAATTTGTATATGATGTTGAGAGATTCTTTGAGAAAGAAACAACGATCATGCTGCTTTTTGACCCTAGGTTCATCACCGGAATTTTCTATTCACCTCATACATAGCAAATCGATCACTCGTGTCCCAAAGCATCAGTCACGTGTTTACTGGCAGAGAGTATGAACAGCTGTAGGATGAGAGCATATTTGGTGTCTTCCCTGGATGAAAAAAATTAGCTCTTTCAGGAAGTAAACATACAAGACCACTGTTATCCCATTTGGGGACCAAACCAAAACAAGAAATACATTTCTTGTCATCTGAATTATTGTTGTACAAATCTCTGTTCTCGCCCAATTTTATAAATTCTTTCAAATGTCTGAGATTCAAGAAACCAGTGCCTTATCTCAGTTCTAATCTTCTACTTTGAACTTTATGATTTAATGTGATTGTCAAGGAGTAAGAATGAAACACTTAATTCCAGTGCTATATAAGCTATAGAAATAAAGCAAGATTCTCAACTTATTTTATGAAGTTAAAATACACACACACACACGCCAGATCAGACTAGTCTGACTTAAGCTACTTATATGGAATTTATAAACATATATTCCAAATGGAATACTGCCAAATCTAATCCGTTAGTACAATATATTAAAATAACATTCCATCACCAAGCATTCCATAACATTCCATTCCATCCTACCATCATCACCCAGAAATGCAAGGATGGTGATCAATACTTCACAATTTATAAATACTGTACATAGACCATGTGCTAGTATAATCTTGGTATGTAGCACTGTGCCTAGCACACAGTATTTGTTGAAAGACTAAATTAGTATTCGCTGTCAATAATCCATTTGAAAATAAAATGAGAAGATACATATCCCATTCAAGTAGCAATTACAGAAATTTTATATAAATACATAAAATGTATACATATAAATATTAAAACTTACATAAATACATAATTTACATAAATACATAAAAATGTATTCCTTGTTTTATTGCAATTTACTTTATTCCATCACATTTTGGTAATTCTTACAATATCTCAAACTTTTTCCTTATTATTATGTTTGTTATGGTGATGTGTGATCAGTGATCTTGAATGTTACTGTTGTAATTGTTTGGGGGAATGCTACAAACACACCCATGTAAGATGCTGAACTTCATTGATAAATGTTTTGTGTGTTCTGACTGCTCCACCAATTGGCCATTCCCCCGTCTCTCTCCCTCCTCTTGGATTTTTCTGAGACACAGCAGTATTGAAATTTGGCCAATTACTAACCCTAAAATTGCCTCTTAACTGTTCAAATGAAGGGAAGAGTCACCTCTCTCAGTTTAAATCAAAGGATTAAGCTTAGTAAGGATGGCATGTCAAGAGCTGAGACAGCTTGAAAGCTCAGCCTCTTTAGCCAAACGTTAGCCAAGTTGTGAATGCAAAGGAAAAATTCCTGAAGGAAATTAAAAGTGCTACTCCGGAGAAAACAAATAATAAGAAAGAAAAACAGCCTATTGATGATACAGAGAATGTTTTAGTGATCTGGATAGAAAATCAAACCAGCCACAACATTCTCTTAAACCGAAGCCTAATTCAGAGCAAGACTCTAACTCTCTTCAATTCTGTGCAGGCTGGGAGAGATGAGGAAGCTGCAGAAGAGAAGTTTGAAACTAGGAGAGGCTGGTTCTTGAGGTTTGAGGAAAGAGGCCATCTCTGTAACATAAAAGCATTAATTCAAAGTGAGGCAGAAAGTCCTGATATAGAAGCTGCAGCAAGTTAGCCAGCAGATGTAGCTAAGATAATTCATGAAGGTGGCTAAACTAAACCACAGATTTTCAGTATAGATGAAACAGCCTTTTATTGGAAGAAGATGCTACCTAGGACTTTCATAGCTAGGGAGGAGAAGTCAATGCTTGGCTTCAAATCTTCAAAGGACAGGCTCTTGTTAGGAGCTAGTGCAGCTGGTGTCATTCAGTTGAAGCCAGTGCTCATCTGGCATTCTGAAAGTCCTAGGGCCCTTGAGGAATGATGCTAAGTCTACTCTACCTGTGCTCTGTAAGTGGAAGACAAAGCCTGGATGATAGCACATCTGTTTACAACATGGTTTACTGAATATTTTAAGTCTATTCCTGAGACCTACTACTCAGAAAAAATGATTCCTTTCAAAATACTGTTGCTCACTGACAATGCACCTGATCACCCAAGAGCTCTGATGGAGATGTACAAAGAGATTAGTGTTGTTTTCATGACTGCTAACACAACATCCATTCTGCAGTCCTTGGATCAATGAGTAATTGACTTTTCAAGTCTTATTATTTAAGAAATACATTTTGTAAGGCTATAGCTGCAGTAGATAATGATTCCTCTGATGGATGTGGACAAAGTCAACTGAAAACCTTCTGGAAAGGATTCACCATTTCAGATTCCATTAAAAGCATTGTGATTCATGGGAAGAAGTCAAAATATCAACGTTAACAGGAGTTTCAGAGGATTTGGTTTGCTCATGGATGACTTTGAGGGGTTCAAGACTTCAATAAAAGAAGTAACTGCAGATGAAAATAGCAAGAGAACTAGAATCAGAAGTAGAGCCTAAAGATGAGACTGAATTGCTGCAACCTCATGATAAAACCTTAATGGATAAAACTTGAAATGATAACAAAGGATTTAGACTATTACATAAACTTGATACAACAACAGCAGGGCTTGAGAAGATTGACTTCAGTTTTGAAAGAAGTTCTACTGTGGGTAAAATGCTACCAAATGGCACATATGCTATAGAAAATTATTTGTGAAGGGAAGAGTCCAGTGAGGTGACAAAATTTGTTGTTGCCTTATTTTAAGAAATTTCCACAGCCACACCAGCCTTTAGTAACCACCACCCTGATCAGTCAGCAGCCATCAGCATCAAGGCAAGACCCCCCACCAGCGAAGATTACTACTCACGCAAGGATCAGATGATAGCACTTTTTAACAGTAAAGTATTTTTAATAAAGATACGTACTTTTTATACATGATACTATTGTATATTTAATAGGCTATAGTATGTAAATGTAATTTTATATGTACCAGAAAACCAAAAAAATTCATGTCGCTCATTTATTGTGACTTCCACTTTATGACAGTGGTCTGGAACTGAATGCATAGTATCTCCAAGGTATCCCTGGATATATGTGTGCATATATATTTGCATGTATGTACATGTATATATATATCACTGGGAATAAACTTAAAAAGAATTTTTAAATGTATGATGATCTACCTGAAGGAAAGAACAAAACTTTACCAAGGTACATTGAAAAAGATAAATACACGAATAACAATGTGGCTGTAGTTACTGTACTGTATTTTACACTTGAAATTGCTAAGAGGGTAGATCTTAGGTTTTCTTACCACAAAAATGAAAGAGAAGAGGAAAGAAAAAAGTAACTATGTGAAGTGACGACTATGTCAGTTACCTTGATTGTGATAATTTTCTACCATATACGAATATCATATCAACAAGTTGTACACCTTAAACTGATATTTTACTTTTTTAATTCTTAAATTCGTTATGAAGCAAGATTTGGCATAGACTAGACAGATCAGTAAAATTAAAGCCATGAAACAGACGTAAGTATTAGTATATACATGTGTTTAGTATATGATAAAAATAGCATTTAAATCAGAGGTAGAGTGGCAGTGGGTAAAATTGGTTAAGAAGGTTAAAAGGTATCATCAGTCATCAGTTCAGTCACTCGGTCGTGTCCAACTCTTTGCAGCCCCATGGACTGCAACATGCCAGGCTTCCCTGTCCATCACCAACTCCCGGAGCTGACTCAAGCTCATGTCCATTGAGTCGGTAATGCCATCCAACCATTTCATCCTCTGTTGTCCCCTTCTCCTCCCGCCTTCAATCTTTCCCAGCATCAGGGTCTTTTCAAATGAGTCAGCTCTTTGCATCAGGTGGCCAAAGTATTGGAGTTTCAGCTTCAGCATCAGTCCTCCCGATGAACACTCAGGACTGATTTCCCTTAGGATTGACTGGTTGGATCTCCTTGCAGTCCAAGGGATTCTCAAGTCTTCTCCAACACCACAGTTCAAAAGCATCAATTCTTTGACACTCAGCTTTCTTTATAGTCCAGCTCTCACATCCATACATGACTACTGGAAAAACCATAGCTTTGACTAGACGGATCTTTATAAACTTCAATTTATAAAATAAGTAAGTCATGGGGATGTAACGTACAGCATGTTGACTATAGTTGATAATTCTGTATTACATACTTGAAAGTTGCTAAGAGAGTAAATCTTAAAAGTTCTCTTCAGAAGAAAAAAAAATCTGTACCTATGGTGATGGATGTTAACTAGACTCATTGTGGTGATCATTTTGCAGTATTTACAAATCTGAATCATTATGCTCTATACTTTAATACAATGAGATATATCAATTTAAAAATCAGAGGGGGAAAATATTATTCAAGCAAAGAGTTCTGGGATAGTTGGTTTCTCTTTGGAAAAATTAAGCTAGAGTTTCCACTGCATACCAATCATCAATATAAATTTTCAAATATGAGTTACTTTTTAGAATACCTTAAAGAAAATAACTAGAAAATATAGAAAGTGCTTATATAATTTTGAGTCATAAATGTTTTTCAAAGCAAAAATCATCAAAGGTACGTAGATGTGCCTGCATAAAAGTTTGAAACAGATTTAATTTAAAAGAATGAAAAGCTAAACCACAAACAAGGATAAAATGTTGGCACTATGAAATGTAGACAAAGGCTAAATGTCCTTAATTTTAAAAACTCTTGCAGGGCTTCGCTGGTGGCTCAGTGGTAAAGAATCCACCTACCAAAGCCGGAGACACAGGTTTGATCCCTGCTCCAGGAAGATCCCACAGGCTGTGAGGCCACCACGCCCTGTGCCACAGCTACTGAAGCCTGTGCTCTACGAGAGAAGTCACCACAAGGATAAGCCTGCACTCCACAACTGCAGAAAGGCTGCGTGTAGCAACAAAGACTTAGTGCAACCAAAAACAAATGAAATCATTAAAAAAAGAAAAAAACGTGCAAAACAGAAGGGAAAAGACATATATCTCAATTTTTAAAAAATGCAACAAAAGGCAATTCATAAAAGTAGAATACAAATGAAAAAAAGAAATGTTTTCCTCACTAATAAACATATGAAGTTATCTTTTTATATATCCCAAATTGACAGTAATGAAAATAGTATAGCTACTGGGAAGCAATGACCTCATATACTGCAGAAGGCAGTTAAAAAGCCTTAAAAACATGTATCTAGAATTTTCTTCTGAAGAAAAGATCAAGGGACACGTGTAAAGATCTATATCCAGGGATATTCATCAAAGAATTTTTAAAAAGTTATTAATGGAGATAATAGAAATGTTCTACAGAAGAAGGCTGTTTTGGTACATCAGTCCATGTGTACAATGGAATACCACAGAGCCCTTAAAAATTATGTTGAAGAGTACATTCTAACTTGGTAAATACCAGAATGTTGAAGCCATTGAACTCTAAAGTCAGACCTGGATGTAAATCCATCTCTTCCCAGCTTTGTGTTATGGGACGGTTTTCTCTCTCTAAGCCTCAGTTTCTATACTGACCCTTTAAAGTTGTTGAGGGAGATCAAATGAATCATTTATAAAATGTACTTATAAACACAATGCCTGGCATTCAGTGAATATGCTCTGCTCATACAGAGTTGAAGTCAGTAATACGGGCCTACAAAAGACATGTAATAAACATCTTTGAATAAATATGATGAACATGACAGGAAATTTTACTGGAAAAGTTGTGTTTAGGTCAAAAAGAAGATGTGGCTCTAAAGTAATGGGACCTTGGTTTTATAGGACTTCAAGAACTCAGGAGGAAATGCCAAAGGAAAGCTTTCAGAAGGATTTTGAACAGCAACAGCATATTGAAATAAATGTACACAGCCTGGATAGTTGGAAACACATTTAGATGTAAGTGTTCTGCTAAAGTGTATTTTGACATTGTAATGTTGTAACTGTTCTTTACATGGCCCACCTCAAAATACCCTTAGTACTATTCTCATTCAACACTTTCTGAGCACTGACTGTGCTAATAAGCACTGCCACAAGCTCAAGGTCCTCGTGGAGTGTTTTACTGTGATCGGGTGACATAGTCTCTCCTCCCAACAGGCACTTTGGCTAAGCTCTGGAGAGCCTGGCACTTTGACTCAGGAGAACCCCAGAGTCCTGACTGTGGACCTCAGTCTTCTCATCTGTAAAATGAGAGCATTAGAAAGACAACTTCCTTTTTTTCTTTTTTTATACCACAAGCTGAAAGAAATCAGTTGTGACCCAGAACATACTCACATTTACACACAGACACACAAAACATAAAGCAATTTCACGAGTGCCAAGACCACTTCCAGCTCTGAAATGTTTGTTTTTCTAGTGGAAAAAGGTCTGGCAAGGAACCAAAAGCCCTGATTGTTGGTAGCTGTCAGCCTTATGGGATCTTAGGCAGATTATTTCAGCTCTTCACACACTTCTCTATGAAATCAGGTTCTTGGACTCGATCTCTGAAGTCCCTCCATTTCTGAAATTCTGTTTTGTGGTCATTTAATTCTTTTAAGCAACCATTATTGAGTATCCTGTGCCAGGCACTTTCTAGGGCCAGGAGAATGACTCTTGGACCCACCATCTTACTGAGTGAGTCACAAAGATGGAAACAGGTGTGTATGCTTTCTCCAGAGTTGGTTTATAACCTGCCGGAAGGTCCTTAATAAAAGGTTATGATCTCCGCCTGTCTCCTGTCTGGGCCTCAGCCATTTTTCTGGTTCAGTAAATGGGCAGTAAATGCACTGACTCACCAAACACATATTTTCACCACATTTCCATCACCCCGCATCCTGAAGGAAAGGAGTTTCCAGGGGGGACGCACTCCGTTCTCTGTGCCCGAGCCGGCAAGCCCTAGTGACAAGGAGAAATGCTTGCCGTGTGGCACAGGCTGCAAGTTGTGAAGGACAAATGGAGGATACATAAGATAGCTGAGTGCTGAGTTAATTATCTTAAAGTCCAAATGTTATTTTTCAGCCCTCACTCCCCCACCCTGTGAGCTGCTTTTTTATCAGATTTTTAAAATCAACGTCATGCAAAAAAAAAATTCCATTCATATTAATCCAAAAATGTTTCTTCATTTGACCCACAGCCCTATCCATGTGACCACTTTCCATCAGAAGATAGCTGTTTGAATTGTCAGCTCAAAAGCTCCCACTGCCCAGCAAGGCCAAATGCCAACACACAAAGCCACCCTTCAAACCAGTTAAGTTTATCTCTATGCCAAACACAGCTTTGAAATACAAGTTTAGATAGAATGGGAACTGCTGATGAAGAATTGCTTCCATGGACTCAGCCCTGTAGAGGGCCAGAGGAGTAAACATGATCTTCCATGTGAGTGAACTGCAGTGGCTGCATATTGATGAGACACACTCAAGTCTTACCTTCAGTGGTGCAGTCAAAATAGACTCCAGCCCCTACTCACAAAAGTCTCCAACCCTTCTATCACATGTGCGGATACTGCCTTTCTTTGTCTCTAAAGAGTGGTCTCCAACCTTTTTGGCACCAGGGACCGACTTTGTGGATAGGGTATCAAAGCCTATCTATAAACAGCTTTGCCAGCTCTGTGGTGCTAGACAGTTGGACAATTGAAAGAGAGGATGGTAAGTCCTGCCTATTAGCAAGGATTATTCTGTGTGGCTCTATAAAAGCAGGGCACTTGGTCCTGTCCCCCATTATGGGAATCAGTGTCTCATTCTTTTAGGGGCCCCTGCTCCTGTTCTCGGTCTCTGCCCATTACTGTTTAGCCTTAGCAGCAGCAGAGAAGCAAAAGGTAGAAGAGCCAAGCACAAAACAGGCCGGTCCCAGCGCCAAGTGGTTAGTGTTCTCTGTGTAGGAATTGCTGTTTGGCTACAGATCCATTACTCAGAGTGATCTCAGGGTGGTTTAGGGTAGACTTTTTCTGGGAAGCAATAAAGCTATCGAGGAAGCCATTGTAAACCACACGACCCAAAAAATGTTCCTCGAGACCTAATATATACCAACAAGTTCCAGGTCCCGGGGATGGGCTCCCTGCTCTCGTGGAGCACACACTTAGTGAGACAGGAACAATAATAAATAATTACATCATGTATCATGTGGTTTTCAGGGTAAGAAAGATAAATCAGGACAAGGGGAAAGATGCTATCCTAGATAGACTGCTTAGACAAGTTTCCTCTGACAAGGCAGTATTTGAATGAAGGTTGAGTCACACACATATCTGAGGCAAGAGTTTCAGGCACAAGAAACAGCAAGAAAAAAGTCCTGGCTAGAGATATGCTTGGCATGTTTGAGGACCCAAAGGTGACACTCTGAGGAGCCGGTGACAGAAATTCCTCCTGGGGTGCCTCTTACAGGAGATAACTGAGTTGGGTGGCGAATAAGGGCTTTCTTACTAAGATTGCCAGTGCTCTCTGCATGTGGGTGGGGGGTTGATCCTACCCATAATGTGCACTCACATCTTCTAATCCCTCCATCCAGTCTCCTCAACATGTGTTTTTTCAAAGTGCCAAAGTTGCTACAGTCTAAGCTGCTTCACAGGCAAAAACCCACAATAGAATGAAAAAAGAAAAACAAGTCTGGTCTTAAAAATACCTGTAAAGAAAAATAAGTCCTTGGTCATTTTCTGTTGATCATCTACTAAATACAGACACACATTATATGTATACACACACACACATATACATATAAATCATCCGGTACATAGGTGTTATTATCCTTTTACACATGAGTAACCTGCATCCTGCTTTGAACCCAGGCTGTCTGACGCCAGGACCTGTGTTCTTTTCCACTGTAGAGCATCACCTCCTGTGTGCTGATTATGTGTATTGGATACTACAGGCTCATTGCTAGCCCAGCGGTTACAAAGTGTTGTCAGAGAGCAGACTTCCAGATTTGGTTTGAGACTGTGCAGCTCCCCCACCCCGACCCGTGCCCCTCAATGACTGGCAAACTGTTGTACGTGGCAGCTGTCAATTCTTCAAAACCTCTGTTTCTCCTCAGTGTGTGTCATGTCTCCATTGCAAGTTCAGCCATCCCACAAACCCAGGTGATGGAACAAAATGCCACCTTCAGCCCAACTTAATCTGAAGACCTCAGGGGATGAGATTAGGGCAGGGCCTGCTTGGCTCTCAGAGATACTGCCATATGCTTTCACAGTTAACCAGTGCTTTCTTCTAAACTAGTACCCACCCACATATGAAATGGCACAAATAGCTTAATACTCGTTTTCCTTTCTTTAAAAAGACATCTAGTACCTGGAACCATGGAATGTTGAGCATCAAAATGGACCTGAGATTTTTTTTTTAAGACCCACCATCCTCTGATGGTTCTCTTGCTGCCCCATTTTTTACCCAGTGGTCATTCTGTTCATGCTTGAACACTCCAGTTTCCAGAGAACACACTAGCCCCTGAACAGCTCTTCTGTTTCTGAGTGGCTTTGAGCAGCTTCCTAACACTCCGCCAATGTCATTCCTCACTTAGGCTCTACTCTGTGAAATTAATTCATACTCTTCCTGGGAGGCTATGCAGTACATCTAATCCCTGTTACAGGGAAGCCAAATATTTGTCCTATACTTTTATTAACATAGCCTAAAATCACAGCCTTTTTTGGTACTCACATTATACTATTGATTCACATTGAGGCTTTCATCAGCTAAAACTTGTGGGGCTTTTCTTAAACTTACTACTGTTAAGCCATATCTCTGTGTCCCTACTAATGCAGTCACTTTAATAGAAAATTCCAAGACATTTATCTCTATTAAAGGTTTATCTTGTAATAGAAAATTACAAGACGTTTATCTCTATTAAAGATGCACATCTGTTAACTAGGTCTTTCTGGATCTTGATGTTTTTGTCCATTTTCTTGCTATGCCTCTCACTTTCACTTCATCTGTGATAATTTGGGAAAGCATCTGTCATCACGACTTCAAAAGTCAAATACCTGTAGAGGCCCAGAAGTGGATCAATGGGGCTGGTTTTAAGTGTACACCCTGAGTGATGTGGGCTCTGTGAACAGGGGAACAAGAGTCCCTTGGCAGAGGAGCAGCTACTACTTACTTCAGCTGACTGTTGCTCTACAGGAATGCAAATACACTATGACCTGATCACCAGCTTCTTTTAAAATCTGGAATTCTGGATTTTTTTTTTTTTAAATCTACTGATTTCAAAACACAGACTATTTTTACCAGCATATGGGATAAAAGTATCTATAGAACAAGTGTCCTGTGGGCCATCAGTTTGCAATCAATTAATTCCACACTAAAGTAATTGAACAGTTAGAGGCTGTGACATCACTAGAAACTACCCTCTGAGGCATTCTGAATTCATTCCCCAGCCCCCTCTGAACCTGGTCCTTCAGCCACTTATTAAGTCATCTACCTGGATTGATATCCAGCCCTCACTTGCCATCTTGCCCAGATACCCTGGGGACTGCTCCATAGAGGAAGTGTTTCATTTCAGAAGTGAATACGTACAGTGTAGGCAGAGTCCAGGCACTGCTGGGATCTCATCTTTCCCCGTCTACTTCCTGGCTGTGTGACGTTGGGCAAATTCCTTCACTTCTCTGTGCTTTAGTTTTCTCTAAGTAAAATGAGGATGATAGTGTCTACTAAAGCGAGTTAACATGAGTACTTTACAAAATCATACCTATAGGATGCTTAGCTCAGGGTCTAGCACATAGGAATTGTTCAATGAATTTTACCTACATTTATTACTTTTACAGTTATATACTTAGTACTTTGTTATTGATATGAATCACATTATTATATCTGACACATTCTATAGGTAGTGACTGGACAGGAAGAACAACCCAGTGAGCACAGTTGGAAGTTGGAAATATCTTCAGCCTTTGTCCTTCACTCGTGACCCCCTCAGCCTGGAAACCTTGGCATATTGCTAAAGCTCCTCTTAGAGAAAATAGCTCCAATGGTGAGAGTTGAAATCTCAATTTTGCCTCCATATGACACACACCAGATCATGCTGTTCCTCTCCTTGAAAACTGTCAACGTTTCCTCTTTCTTGCAGAATGGAGTTCACACTCCTTTGCCTGTGATTTAAGGTTCTCTCCCACCTCCTGTCTGCCCACAGCTTCAGCTCTTCCATCGGGAGAACTTCCCCAGGGGCCTTCACCTTAGGAACTCTCTGCCTACAACTTGCCACTCCCTGGATGTGTCCCAGGACCTTTTGTACTCATTCTATGAGCTCATCTCCCAGGTAAGAAGCCCTCACCTTGCCATTCACTGACTAAATCCCATTCATCCTTAAAACCCTGTGAAATTCAAGTCTACTGTGAGAAGTTCTTGTTTTAAATTCTTTAGCATTTACTGTTTCTACCACTTACCTGGCCTTAGCATGTTCTGCTTTCTGTTGTTGCTTGACTGGTAAGCTACAGAAGAGGGACTGGATCTTGGCCTTTTTTTGTGAGTCTCCCCTCAACACACACACACACGCATGCACGCCCCACATAGCACAAGGCTGAGAACACTGAGAATGCTCAATAAAGAAACATTTTTGGCCTGAATGAATGGCCTGAAGGACTGTTCCTTTCAACAATTATGGCCCAATAAATTATACTGGCATTGCCTCCTAGAGAGAAAGGCCACACTAAGGCTCCACAGATGGGGAAACTGCTCTGTCTGCCAAAACCCAGATTCAGGGCAGCCTTGGCCCTGTTTGGCTGTCTACCTGAATCTGGGTTTAACAACTTGGACTACAGTTTTACAGCCTAAGTCACCAGGCTCAGCACAACAGCATGAGTTCTTTGTCCACATGCTGGTGCCAGGTGTTAAGGGAACTGGCTCACTCTGCTTAAGGAGACCTGCAGATGGGGGAGGGGCTGCCTGTGCTCCAAGCTGTCAAGCCAGGGGGCTTGTCTGCAAAAGGAGCCTTCATCTGGATCCTAAACAGGAAAAAAGAAATGAGGAAAGTTTATAACATGAGGATTTCGGGCTGGATGCTGGGGAAAGGGGGGTGGGGAAGTAGAATGACCTGAAGGTCATGACTGAATGGGACAAAGCTGAGAAAAATGGCCTAGACTCAATCAGATTTTATTTCCGTTGTTGTAAGAGTTGCACAGTCCTAGGAAGGTGAAAGAAGACGGGAATCCATCAAAGTAAATCTTTAGAGTTGAGGTTACTTTTTTTTTTTTCCCAAACCGTGTGGTATATAGGATCTTAGTTCCCGGACAGAGATCAAACCCGTGCCCCCTGAAGTGGGAAGCGTGAAGTCCTAAGCACTGGCTGTGCTGTGCTGTGCTTAGTCACTCAATCATGTCTGACTCTTTGCAACCCCATGGAGTGTAGCCCACCAGGCCCCTCTGGGGGAGGAGAATCCATGGAAATTCTCCAGGCAAGAATACTGGGGATCTTTCCAACCCAGGAATTGAACCCAGGTCTCCCGCATTGCAGGCAGATTCTTTACCAGCTGAGCCGCCAGGAAAGCCCAAGAATACAGGAGTGGGTAGCCCATCCCTTCTCCAGGGATCTTCCCGACCCAGGAATCGAACCAGGGTCTCCTACATTACAGGCGGATTCTTTACCATCTGAGCCACCAGGGAAGCCACCCTAACCACTAGACCACCAGGGAATTCCAAAAGTTACATATTTTAAGACAGGGTCCCCAACCTCTGGACCGTGGACCAGTCAGTACCTCTGGTCAGATCAGCAACAGCATTAGATTAGAATAAAGTGCACTATAAGCATAATGCATTTGAAGTATCCTGAAACCATCCCCCCATCCCCAGTCCCTAGAAAGATTGCCTTCCACAAAGTCGGTCCCTGGTACCAAAAAGGTTGGAGACCACTCTTTAGAGACAAAGAAAGGCAGTATCCGCACAAGTGATAGAAGGGTTGGAGACTTTTGTGAGTAGGGGATGGAAGGGTCTCTGGCTACATGAGTTGTCCCTTTTGGGGTTTTGAAGTTATCGGTATAGCAGCTATAAATGGGGTTCCAGCCATGGTGTGATGGTTAAAGCTTAACAACCAGTTCTCAAAAAAAAGCCCTGGCTTGTAGCATTTGCAGATTTCTGTGGTGTAAATACACTCACCATGGTCAATTTCAAACTACTTGGTGGAGGCTCAGAATGTGGGGTTGGGAAGTGCTTGTGCAGCTGGCTCCTGTGAGCCTGGGCGAGTGGTTACAAAGGTGAAAAGTCTGAGTCACCACAAGCTCACCTTCTCAGCTGAGGCTGAACAAGCTAGTGTGATGCCTCCTCGTTTCAGCTTCAACTCTAAATAAGTGTCCTTTCTGGTTGTATTAAGTGCCAACTTCTTCCATTTTTACCCCTTTGGTTGCTGTTTTCTCTTTTTAAAATGGTCGGTTCCTCAAGTGTAGTGCTGAAGTGCTGTCCACTCTTCCTGAGAGCAAGAAGGCTCTGATGTGCCTCACAGAGAAAACATGAAGATAAATTTCATGCAGGAGTGGATTATAGTGCCATTGGTTGTGAGTTCAATGTTAGTGAATCAACAGTATCTATTAAATAAAGTACTTTAAACAGAAATACACATAAAACTAGGTATGTATGGATCAGGTGACAACCCATTATGACCAGAGGCTCTCGGGAACCTAATTCTGTATTTCCCTGAAGACTGGTTCACTAATTCAGTGTTTGTGCCAACGTTATAGGGCACAGCTACCTCGAACGAGAATTGGTCGTGCTTTCAGAAAGAGTGAGGGGCTGCAGCGGCCCAAGGCAGAGCATCAGAGCCCCAGCAGGATGAGTGGGGAGCCCTGTAGGAGAAGCTCAGGGTAGAGCGTCAGAATCTCAGCAGAGAACAGAAGAGGTAGCCCAGGTGGGAAAGATTAATTGTGTACTTAGGTATGAGTCAAATAGAGAAACATATTAAATGTAATGGAAGCTAGAATTCCCTCTATTTCTATCTACTGCAAGGACCCAGAGCAGCATCACCCCAGTGGCACAGAGCTTGCCTAAGGCCCAGAACCTGGCTTCTAAACACTACTTTTTCCATGGCTTCTTGGAGGAAGAAATGATTCTAGGGCTAGCAGTGAACACATGATTCTGAGTTTGATTTGTGTGCTATAAAGGACATCATTAGGACTATGGACAAAATTCTTTTGAAGTCTGAGGAGTTAATGGTGAATATATTAGTGTTCATTTCCTGATTTTAATGGCTCTGTTGTGTTACACAGGAGAATGTCCTTGTTTGTAGAAAAACACACACTAAATATTCAGAAGTGATGGGGCATCAGATTGGCAACTTACTCTCAAATGGTTTGGAAAAAAGTTCTTTAAATTGTACTTTCAAACTTTCTATAAATTTGTGTTTGTATTAAAAATGTGTAATCAGGTAATTGATTAGATTTATAATTTTTAAGTAGAAATATTACCAAGTTTATATATAGTAGTGAAACATTTCAGAAGAATTAAGTTCACCATATCTATTTGTTTAATTTATTAGATTTATAAAAATTGCTTAGGTACTTGGAAGGGTTTATCAGTTAAATAATTGAAATACTTTTAAAAGGAAATAGAGTATATTACATTTATAAATGCTGTTTTAAATAGTTCAAAGTATTTAATGGAATCTATAAATGGGGCCAAATTATTATTTTTAAAGTAATCACTAAAATGTGCTAGACTTATAAATAGAATAAAGCCTTCAACTGAATTTAAAAGTCTAATTAATATTAACCTTTAAAAGCCAGAGTAAATATAAATAGTTTTTCATGGGTAATATAGATTCAACAGTTAACTAGCACTGCTTTAGCACTAATTTTGTGCCTAGAGCAGCCAGGATAAAGAAGAAATATAAAACATAATCTCTGACCTGCTAAGGAGATTATAACTAATCAGTGCCATGAGATCAGCACACAGGAGACAATAACAAATAAAACAACATGGCAAGTATCAGAAACTGAGATTACGTGGCATATGCTTGTGTACACCTGTATAACCCTAGAAGGCAGAACTCTTATCAAGAGGAAAATAAATGGAAGCAGTTACAGTACTCAGCTTTAACGCTCAGGATGGGATTAGTCTACACTACAAGAACAAACCAACCTTGAAGTCTCAGAGGCCTAACATGAAGTTTGTATCTTGCTCACGCAAGGTTAAATGCAGGCCAAAGTAGCTATTTGCCCTGCAGTGAATTTAGGCATTCAGACACCTCTCACCTTATCGCTCCACCATTTCCAAACATTGCTTCCAGGGTTGCTGCAACAGGAAAACAAGAGAGTGGTTGTTAGAAGAATTAAACTATGATGTATCATCAAAATTAAAGGGCTTAAAAAAATAGTTGTTGGTGTTGGTGTTGCTATTATTATCATTATCAAGCCATCCACCAGTTGCACTTTGTAACTTAGAAACTAGTGAGTTTCCTCTTACTAGGAGGTATCTAAACAGAGAGAGGGCAGCAGTTGATCCAGGATTCCATGAGAAATACTCAAAGACTGGGTCAGGCTAGACCTATCAGGACCTTTCATGGAGATTCTGTTCTGTTCTAAGTGCGCCAGAAGATGAAGGAAATTGGTGTGAAATAGAGGAGATGAGCCTTGAAAGATGGGGTCAGTTGGTCATGGCCACCATAGCACTTGACTTCAGAGTGACTATTCATCACCAGAGTGACTCACCATCACTTTGGTGGCCCCAAAGGAAAACATGAAGTCAGAAGAACTGGCTACGTTTTCTTCTGCCTCTTTCGAATGTAACATTCGCTTTTTCATTAAGAGTCTACATGCTGTCATTTCAACAGATGACCCTGGGGTTACTGGATATTCACATCTAAAAGAATGAAACGGAACCCCTTCCTCTCATGCACCACGTGTAAAAATTAACTCAAAATTGATCACTGACCTAAATGTAAAGTTTAAAACTATAAATCTCTGATAATAAAACATAGGTGTTAATCTTTAAGACTTTGGGTTAGGCACAAGCAACAAAAGGAAAATTGACAAATTAGACTTCTTCAAAATTAAAAACTTTTGTGATTCAAAGAGAAAGTAAGAAGACAATGCAGCAAGTGAGAAAAAATGTTTCCAAGTTGTAGATCTGATAATGGTCTAGTTTCCAGAATATATAAATAACTCTTATAGCTAAATAACAAAAAGAAAAACAACTCAGCTTAAAAATGGACAGAGAATAATTCTCCAGAAAAGACATACAAATGGTGAATAAATACATGAAAAGATACTCAACATCATTAGTCATTAGGAAATGCAAATCAAAATCACAGTGAGATACCACTTCACACTCGCTAAGATGACCTTAATAAAAAGATGGGCAGTAATAAGTGTTGACAAGAATATGGAGAAATGGAAATCTTCACATGTTGATAGTGGTACATTAAATTGTGCTGCCATTTTGGAAAACAGTTGGCATTTCCTCAGAAAGTTAAACACAGTGTTACCATATATGATCCAGAAGTTACACTCTTAGGTATATATTCAAGAGAGATGAAAACATATGTCCACACAAAAAGTTGTATACAAATGTCCACAGCAATTTTATTCATAATAGTCAAAAAGTGGGAAAAACCTAAATATCCATCAACTGATGAATGATAAACAAAATATGATACACACATACAATTGAATATTATTCAGCCATATAAAGAAGTAAAGTATTGATAAAAGCTATAACACAGATGAACCTTAAAAATTATGCTAAATAAGAGAGGCCATTCACAGAACATCACCTATTATATGATTTTATTTACATGCAATGTCCAGAATAGGCAACTCTACAGAAACAGAAAGTAAAGCAGTGGTTGCCTAAGGGTAGAGGTGTTGGGGGGAAATGGGGAGTGACTGCTAATAGTCATGGGTTTTTTCTTGAGGTGATAATGTTCTAAAATTGGTTGTGGTTATGTTTGCACAATTCTAAATATATTAAACAATTAAATTACACACTTTAAAAGGTTGAATTGTAAAGTTTGCAAATTATATCTCAATAAAGTTGTTACATTTTAACAGCTTTAAAATGCATACCTAGAATGGGATTATATCCAGAATATGCAAAGAGCTCTTAAAACTCAACAATAAGAAAACAAACAACTGAGTTTAAAAATGATCAAAGGATCTGAACAGATCCTCACCAAATAAGTTATGCAAATGATAAATAAGCATGTGAAAAGATGCTTAATATCATGTCACTAGAGAGTGCAAATTAACTCCACACCTTTAAAAATGACCAAAATCCAAAGAACAGACAGTGTTAAATGCTATGCTAGCAAGGAGGTGGGGAAACAAGAACTGTGATTCATTGTTGGTGGGAATGCAAAATGGTATAGCCACTTGGGAATACAGTTTGACATTTTCTTACAAAGCTAAACATAGTCTCACCATACTATCCAGCAGTCACACTCCAAGGTATTTAACCTCAGGAGTTAAAAACTAATGTCTGGCCCACCACTGCAGCCATGAAGGTCGAGCTGTGCAGTCTCAGCGGGTACAAGACCTACCCAGGACACGGGAGGCGCTACGCCCGGACCGACGGGAAGGTTTTCCAGTTTCTTAATGCAAAATGTGAGTCGGCATTCCTTTCCAAGAGGAATCCTCGTCAGATCAACTGGACTGTCCTCTACAGAAGAAAACACAGAAAGGGACAGTCGGAAGAAATTAAAAAAAAAAAGAACTCGCCGTGCAGTCAAATTCCAAAGGGCCATAACTGGTGCTTCTCTTGCTGATATAATGGCCAAGAGGAATCAGAAACCTGAAGTTAGGAAGGCTCAACGAAAACACGTTATCAGGGCTGCCAAGGAAGCAAAAAAGGCTAAGCAAGCATCTAAAAAGACAGCGATGGCTGCTGCAAAGCCTCCCACAAAGGCAGCACCTAAGCAAAAAATTGTGAAGCCTGTGAAGGTTTCTGCTCCTTGAGTTGGTGGAAAACGCTAAGTTGGCAGAGTGGATTTTTAAATAAAGATTTGACTATTAAAAAAAAAACAAAAAACTAATGTCTGCACAGAAATCTGCAGAAATTAGTTTTTAACTCATGAGGTTAAATACCTTGGAGTGTGACTGCTGGATAGTATGGTAAGACTATGCACATGAATGTTTATAGCAACTCTATTCATAATTGCTAAAAGCTGAAAGCAACCAAGGTATCCTTCAAAAGGTGAGCAGATAAATTACAGTAATCTGTAAAATGGAATAGTATTCAGTGATAAAAAGAAATGACTGATCAAGCCTCAAAAAAAAAGCATGAAACAACCTGAGATACAGAATGCTAAGTAAGGGAAGCCAGTTGGAGACGGCACCACAGTATATGATTCCAGTTATTTGACATTACGAGAAAGGCAAAACTGTAGAGACAGTAGGGACTTCCCTGGTGGCTCAGATGATAGAGTCTGCCCGCAGTGTGGGAGACCCGGGTTCAATCCCTAGGTCAGGAAGATTCCCTGGAGAAGGAAATGGCAAACCCCTCCAGTATTCTTGCCTGGAAAAGCCCATGGATGGAGGAGCCTGGCAGGCTACAGTTCTGGGGTCACAAAAGAGTCGAACACAACTGAGTAGCTTCATTGCCACACATAGAGACAGTAAAAAGATCAGTGGTGGCTGGGAGTTTGGGGATGGAAGGGAGAAAAGAAATGAGTGGGGCACAGGAGATTCTTAAGGCAGTAAAATTATTCTCTATGATAGCATAATAGTAGATGCATGATATTATGCATTTGTCAAAACCCATAGAAAATATACGACATAAAGCGTGAACCTTAATGTAATTTATGCACTTCAGTTTATAATAATGTATCAATACTGATTTATCAGTTTTAGCAAGTATACCACATTAATGCAAGAGGCTAATTATAAGGGAAACTGTGTGTGCTGGAAGAGCATATATGGGAACTTTCCCTACTATCTGCTGAATTTAGTATAAATCTAAAACTGCTCTAAAAAATTGTCTATTGATTAAAGAAAAAATAAGGAATGAATATGGGCTTCCCTAGTAGCTCAGCTGGTAAAGAATCCACCTGCAATGCCAGAGACACCAGTTCGATTCCTGGGTCAGGAAGATCCTCTGGAGAAGGGATAGGCTACCCATTCCAGTATTCTTGGGCTTTCCTGGTGGTTCAGATGGTAGAGATGATTCCGCCTATATCTGGGTTCAATCCCTAGGTTGGGAAGATCCCTTGGAGGAGGGCATGGAAACCCACTCCAGTGTTCTTGCCTGGAGAATCCCCATGGACAGAGGAGCCTGGCGGGTTACAGTCCATGGGATTGTGAAGAGTCGGGCACAAATGAGTAACTAAGGACACACACACACAAGGAATGAATGTGGAAAACAGATTAAAAATACACAAGACTAGTACAAATCAGACCCCAAAATATGAACAAATGGTACTCTTTAAAAACATTAAAAAGAATTTAAAGTTTTCTTCAGAGTCTATGTGCATCTCAGAGATACCTGCACTTTCACGTTCATTACGACATTATTCACGAGAGCCAAGATATGAAACCAATCTAAATGTCCATCAATGGAGGAATAGATTAGTAAATGTGGTATATACAGCTGAAGGAATATTATTCACCCTTTAAAAAAGAAAGAAAGGGAGCCATTTATGACAACATTATGGTAAGTGAAATAAGCCCAACTGCTGCTGCTGCTGAGTCGCTTTAGTCGTGTCCGACTCTGTGCGACCCCATAGACGGCAGCCCACTAGGCTCCCCCGTCCCTGGGATTCTCCAGGCAAGAACACTGGAGTGGGTTGCCATTTCCTTCTCCAATGCATGAAGGTGAAAAGTCAAAGTGAAGTTGCTCAGTCATGTCTGACTCTTGGCGACCCCAGGGACTGCAGCCCACCAGGCTCCTCCAACTACGGGATTTTCCAGGCAAGAGTACTGGAGTGGGTTGCCATTGCCTTCTCCAATAATCCCAACAGAGGAAGACAAATACCATATAGTATCACTTATACGTGAAATCTAAGAAGGCCAAACTCGTAGAAGTTAAAGTGTTAGTCACTCAGTCGTGTCCAACTCTTTGTGACCCCTGCTCTGTAGCCCGCCAGGCTCCTCTGTCCATGGACTTCTCCAGGCAAGAACACTGGAGTGGGTAGCCATTCCCTTCTCCAGGGGATCTTCCTGACCTAGGGATTGAACCTGGGTCTCCTGCATTGCAGCTGGGTTCTCTACCATCTAAGCCAGCACAGAGTCAAACGGTGTTTGCCAGGGGCTGGAAAGAGGGGTAAATAGGGAAGCGATGGTCAAAGGTTACAAAGTTTCAGTTATGAAGATAAGTTCTGGAAATCCACACAACACAGTGCCTGCTGCTGACAATATTTTACTCAAAAACTGCTGAGAGGATAGATCTTACATTAAGTGTTCTTACCACAAAAATAATAATAATAAAAAAATAAGGGGGGTGAGAGGAAACTTTGGGAAGTGATGAATATGCCTATGGCTTAGATTGTTGTGATGGTTTTAGGGGTGTATATTTATCTCCAAACTCACTGAGTTGTATACATCAGTAGGTACAGCTTTTTTTACATGGCAATCATATCTAAGTAAAGTGTTTTTATAAATAGAGTCTACGTGCTTGCCAACTATGACGTGTCTTCTCTTGCAAAGGACAGATGATGTCATGGCACTGTGTCTCCTTGTCGCTACTCAGATGCTTGGGACAAGAGCAATACTACAACAGGCATCAGGAGCTCTCCTGACAGCCTCAGGAAGCCAGGGAGACCTCTGCTCCAAAAATTTAACTAGGAGAAAAAAATGCATTCTCTACTTTCATTCCAAACTTACTAGTCACTAAGAGTTATTCTGTGTCACCATGATCTGTTCTTTTTCGGTATGTGTCCGTTTAGAATACAAGCACTGGGAAAAGCAGTCATCACGGGCTCCCATAGCACCGTCTTTCCTTGCTCTGCCAAAGCTGTGGGAGGAATGCTGTCCTTGACAAGCAGGAATAAGCCAGAACGTGTTTGGCCACTTAGGTCCTTGTCAAGAAAAGAGCAAGAACTACTACACATCAGCAGTGAACTAGGGTCTATGGGACAGTAGTTCTCTACCCTACTCTGCTTGGACTCACTCAGGGATCCTGTCAAAATCACAGGTACCTGGCTCTACCCTGTTCATTCAGTCAACAAATATTCAGTAAGCATCTTTTTTTGTGTGCCAGCCACTATTCTGTTTACTTCGAATTAAGACTGACCCTCCCCCCAAAAGACAAAAATGTCAGTGCTTTTGTGGAGGAACAAAAAGAATAAACACAATAATTAGTAAATGGTGACTGCATCAGACATGACTGAGCGACTGGACTGACTGATGGATGTTGTAAGGAACTAAGTGCTATGGAGCAAGATGTTAGGCGAGGAAGATGCAGAGTTAAGAGAGGTGAGAGGAGCTGGTTGCAGTTTTAAATCTCAGGGGCTGGGTTACGCAGTAGGAAGACTAGCCCTGAAGATGGGATGTCAGCCACCCGGCCTCAGGCAAAGGAAGCAGTCTCCAGGGCTGAGGGAACAGGATCTGCAAGGACGGACCTTGGCTGGAATCGAGGTGTCTGTCCTCTGCCACTTAGAAGTGGGCCCACCTGGTTTCCCTTTCTCTGTCTTGGAGTTTGAGAGGTGTGACCATTAGGAGCTCTTCTGACTTGGAACTCTGGTGGCAGGTTGGACCCGGTGGCAGGTTGGGACAGGAATGAGAGAGATTGCAGGGGCTGACACCGGTGGAAACGCCACTTCTGACTTGTCAAAGTGAGTGACAGCAGACACGAAAAAGCCCGAGGCTGCCGCCCGGTTCCGTGTGCTATGGATGCAGACTCAGAACAGCGCATGGGATGCAGTGTGTGGTGTGACAGCAGAGACAGCTGCAGTTTAAGGCAAACTCGACAGTAAGTGTGGCTCCTGCCTAATGCATTTACTCATTAAGTGTGGAACCTGTTCTGATTTCACATAGGTTGTGTGCTTTTGTGCTAAATTGCTTCAGTCATGTCTGATTCTCTTTGACCCTATAGACTGTAGCTCTCCAGGCTCCTCTGTCCATGGGATTCTCCAGGCAAGAATACTGGAGTGGGTTGCCATGCCCTCCTTCAGAGGATCTTCCCAACCCAGGGATCGGACCCATATCTCTTTGTCTCCTGCATTGGCAGGCGGGTTCTTTACCACTAGTGCCACCTGGGAAGCCCCTCACACAGGTTAGTGAAAGTTGCTCAGTCATGTCAGAGTCTTTGCCACTCCATGGACTGTCCGTGGAATTCTCCAGGTCAGAATACTGGAGTGAGTAGCCTTTCCCTTCTCCAGGGGATCTTCCCAACCCAGGGATCAAACCCAGGTCTCCTGCATTGCAGGCAGATTCTTCACCAGCTGAGCCACAAGGGAAGTCCAAGAACACTGGAGTGGGTAGCCTATCCCTTCTCCAGGGATCTTCCCGACCCAGGAATTGAACCAGGATCTCCTGCAGTGCAGGTGGATTCTTTACCAACTGAGCTAGGGATTGTATAAAACAAGTGACATCAATGTGTATATATTTTCAACCATTGTTTAAAGAGAAACTTATTGCTTTAGGGAATTTCATCTACACAGTTTGTGGACATGGATATGGGAGCTATTATAAAACCCAAATGCATGCTTGAAATAGAAAAGGTGCTAAATATGACTTCACTCCACATAGCAGGGTGCTAGTCAGGATAAGGTATGTTGCCAACAACCCAAATCTCAGTAGTTTATAACAACAAGGTTATTTCCACTCCATCTACAGGTCTATCATGAGCTGGCTGGGGCTACTGCCCCACATGTCCTCATTCTAGGGCCCGGTCTGGGAAAACAGCTGTTGTCAGAAACATTACCAGTCACATAACATCTTGGAAGGGTCTCATACTCATAATTCAATGCTTGAGCCCAGCCATTGTACTTCTGCTACCACTAAGAACGTCTAAGAGGGAGAACATGACGAGGGCAAACTTTGTAGCAGGTTATGTAAAAAGACAAAAAAAAAAAAAAAAAAAAGCCTGCATTCTCCCCAGCTCCAGCCCAAAACCTCTGAATGTCTCAGGAACTGGGATTCAAAAGGAAAATACCATGTTCTAAATGTGCCAAAGTTTGAGAAAGCAGAATTTCCAGAGGGCTGGATCCAGCAGGCTGAGAGACATAGGTTCAAAGTCATCTGCATTGAGCTGAGAACCAAGCCAGGAAGAATGAGGGGAAAATGTCAAGGACAAATGCCAATGGCCTCAGACAATGAAAAGAGACATCAAGATGTCAGAGGACCAGGAGGGCACGTCCAGGACAAGGGTATGGAGAGGAGGGCAGCCATATGGATTTGGTCCCGGGGTTAAAGGGTATGTCCAGGCAGAGGGAATACATGAGCATGCCAGAGGGTCTCAGCTTAGACATGGCACCCTGAGAAACCCTCCCTGGCTTCTCTCCATTGCACCTTCAGCCCTCTTGAAGTCTGCCTCTGCACGCCCCCATCCCTCTCCTTGGACCAGGGCTCCTTGGCGCCTGAAACAGTGTTTTGTTCACTGTAACACTGTCTCCTCTGCACCCCCCAGTGCCTAGCCCAGTGCCTGACACTTAGAAGGTACAAGATTAAATGCTCAACAAATGAAGAGGTAGAAGAGGAGAAAGAGAAGGTATATCCAGGAACTAGTGACGACTGAAGCTAAGGTTTCAAATGGAGGGAAAAAATAGAAAACAGGAAAACAAAGATAGATGCAATTTGGCTTAATTCAACAAATAATGTACTCAGCCTTCTGGGGGAGGAGATGGGGGTTGCGATACAGGATGTGAGAGGACACGGGTCCTGTTTGCAGGGTGCACACAGCAGCCCAGTGGGGAGAGACCGCAGGCCACACAGAACCCCAGTATCAGAGTCAGGGAAGCGCTACAAGAGACTCACAGAGTGCTATGGGTGTTTAAAGTAGGGAGAGATGGAAAACCAACCTGAAAAAGACGGTGTCTGAGATGTGCAGTTGAAACAGGGAGTGGATTTTCCAGGAAGATGAAACAGAATGACAAAAGGCACCAGCCCAGGTAAACACAGCCTCCTGAAACATGGGTCATTGGCATCTAGAGTTGGGAGAAGGAATCACTAGTGTGTTAATGAGGAATGTGCGAATTCTTCTTCATAGAAATTACTCTGTGTAAACACCAAAATGTGAGCACAGATGTACGACTCAGATCACAGGCAGTATCTCTGCTCTTTTGTGTGGTCACTGAGCTGCTGTCACCAGGAACAAAAGTGCTCAAAAGGACAGATGCAAATAGAAGGTGTCAGAGCCACCCTCCCCTTCTCACCCACTTAAGACCTACATGAGGAAAGCAGAAAACCACTTTTATCATTGACATCACTGGCCCCCTAAAAAAAAAAAAAACTTTCTGGCTCGTAGTCTTTCAAAGTCTGGAAGGAATTTTAATTTTTTTATTTATTTGTTTTTTTTTTTTTTTTTTAAATCATGTCTCATGGCTTATGGGATCTTAGTTCCCTAACCAGGGATTGAACCTGGGCCCTCGGCAGTGAGAGCATGGATTCCTAACCACTGGACTTCTGGGGGATTCCCTGGATGGAATGTTTAGATTTTATATTTCATGATTAGTGACTGTTTTATTTGCCATAGTCACTTGCCAGTTTGGGACACTGGCAGAGTAACCAGACACTTTGATTGGCCAGAGGCCCTGTCCCTCTCACAAAGACCTCAGAGATTTTCCAAACAAATTATGCAAGAGGCGAGAACTAATGATGCTGTGGCCATTCCATGCCAGAACTGAACTATGGTGACCAGGGCCAGGGAGTGGGGGCAGAATGAAGGGCAGGACCCCAGGTAGAGGACACAGTTACAGGCAGGCTTCATCTCTTCCCTGGCAGAGCACAGGAGAACAGGTGCTAAGCTCCCTGTGGCCCAGCAGTTCTGCTCCTCTGCATCCCAGAAGGAGGAGGGCCTTCCAGTGTTCAGCATTACTTATTCCTGTGGATGAACGCAAACCTCCTGAGTTTCTCCTTGTAAAACAGCCTTCTATAACTGTCAGAAGTGGAGAGATCAAAAAGTGTCTGTACCCTCTCCAAAAACAGATCAAAATCTCTCCTTGATCTAAATAAAGTGACTTAACAAGTTTTCACTTAATATAGAGATAGGATTTGCATCCAATTCAACAATCCACCTGCCAAAAAGGCACTTTATGGAAACTAAAGCCGAGTTATGAACCTCTCAGCAAACTTGTGCATAATGGAAATTATAAATCAGCAGCAATGATATAATTATGAAGGATATTTTACAAGAAAAAATTCTCTTAGCATGTTTAGAGATACTTTATGTTCCATAACATAAAACACAAATCCAGGGCTAATTGGAAACAATGGCATGGTACATAATAATGAATGTTCCCCCCAGTGAGCCCAAGTATTCATCTGAGTCCTTATCTAGATCTTTTTGGGTAATCAGATTTAGAAATCTTAAAAATCTCATGTGCTCAGAGGCAGGTCATGGCAACTTCACCCAGGGGTGAGCAACAGAGGAGTGCAGTGAAATAAGAACAATCAAGGGCCAAGCCCCCAAGGGCAGCAGAACGCGTATCTGGCAGCAAAGCCTGGTGGCTCCACTGTACCATCCTGAGTTGACCCCAATAAATTCAAATTAGGTGAAATGAAAAAAAACGTCATTTTTCATAGGATATAGCATTTCAACCCTGGGGAAGGAGGACAGGAAAAAATCAGAAATTCTCATATGTCATGTAAATGGCCAGTGTGTTGGATGTGGAAAAATGCTTCATGAAAAGTAATATTTCCCAAAATATGGTCCCCAAGATCACTTTAGGGGATACAGAAAGGAATCTGTTTTTAGGGGGGTTGTTTTATTTGTTTGAAATAGTTCTTTAAGAATTTCTTTTTTTTTTTACTTTGGAACAATTCAAATGTGTATGTTAATGAACAAAGACAAGTGATACTGGCTTTTCAGCTTATGATATTGGCATAAAAGTTTCCTTTTGGCTACATTTCAGTAAAGCAGCAAGTTCATTTAAATTAAACTTCTAGTAAATAATGGCATGCTCAGCCCTTAGCTAATAGTAAAACAGAGACACTGATGCCCCATTGTGAGGTCTGGGAAACAAGAACAAAAACAGAAATCGTGGACCTTCTGGATATGTCCTTTTGTCCCAGAGTGGGAAGAGTTTCTTTCATTCATTCATTTGGCTTTTAGCAAGTGTTTTTTAGGTGCTTTTCATGTCTGGACACTGTTCACTGGCATCTGATGGTGAACAACAAATGGTCTGTCCTGAAGGAGCTCCACATTAGAGGGGATACAAACAGAGAGACAGTGGGGGGCTTCCCTGGTGGTCCAAAGGCTAAGACTCGTGCTCCCAACATAAGGGGGACTCTGGTTCAATGCCTGGTCAGGGAACTGGATCCCACATGCCACAACTAAAAGATCCCATATGCCTAAATGATACCTGTGCAGCCAAGTAAATATAAATATTTTAAAAAATAAATTAAAAATAAAGAGACAGGGACCATATGCCATTAAGTGAGAAAAAAGGATCAAGGCTAAGTAACAGAAGAATTAGATGCTTTAAAACAATGGATAGTAAATTATACAAATATTTAACAGTGAGAAAAAGAACGATAATATATTCATAGCAAAAATAATGGTGTATAATATTATATTAATGAACAAAGATAATGTTTCAATATAGAGCCTTTAGCATGTAATACTCTTTGCATATATTATTTCATTTATTCCTTACCACAACACTGCTAGTTCCTTGTTATTAAATTTATCTTGCTGCTGCTGCTATTGCTGCTAAGTCACTTCAGTCATGTCCAACTCTGTGCGACCCCATAGACGGCAGCCCGCCAGGCTCCCCCGTCCCTGGGATTCTCCAGGCAAGAACACTGGAGTGGGTTGCCATTTCCTTCTCCAATGCATGAAAGTGAAAAGTGAAAGTGAAGTCGCTCAGTCGTGTCCGACTCTTAGCGACCCCATGGACTGCAGCCTACCAGGCTCCTCTGTCCATGGGATTTTCCAGACAAGAGTACTGGAGTGGGGTGCCATTACCTTCTCCGAAATTCATCTTACAGGTGAGCAAATAGTCATCCTCAAACTCACACAGCAGTGCTGGGATTCAAACTTAGATCTTCTTGCTGCCAGAACCTGAGCATATTCACTAAGTCATGTTGCCTCACTAGAGCAGATGTGGGAGGAGCAAGGGAGAGAGTAGGGAAGTGGAATTAAAGTGTGGAGCAAAGAGGAGGAATAAGGGAGGAGAAGCAAAGAGGAAAAAGAAGTCAAGGAATGGATGAGAAGAATAGGAAAGCAGATAAAGGAAGAGGAAAAGGAAGGGGCAGAAAACCTGTATCTCTGTGATGGGGGAATTAAGGAAAACTCGAATCAACTCAGGCAGGGGGTGGGCTGGGTATGGTGACAATGCCAAATCCATTGTTCAAAACCCTTTAAATTGAAGACATGGAATGTTCACAGTACGAAAATATACAGAGAAAGACAATAGATTTGTGGTTGCCCATGGCTGGAGGCTTTGGAGTAAATGACAGGTGACTGCTAATGTGTACAGGATTTATTTTTCAGTGATAAAAAAGATTCTAAAATTAATTATGGTAATTGTTGTAGAACTCTGTGAATATACTAAAAACCACTGAATTGTATACTTTGGGTTAACTGTGTGATATGTAAATTATATCTCAATAAAGTTGTTATTAAAAAAAAAAAAGAATCAGAGAACTTGAAGATAGGTCAATTGAAATTATCCAACCTAAGGAACAGAAAGAAAAATGATGGAGAAAAAGAACAGAATCTCAGAGACCTGTAGGAAACCTTCAATTATATCAACATATGCATAAGGATATTCCAAGAAGAAGAGAGAGAGAAATGGGCAGAACGAATATTTGAAGAAATAGTGGCTCAAAAGTTCCAAAGTTTGAGAAAAAATTCAATAATCTACATAACCAAGAGCTCTACAAAATCAAAATAGGATAAATTCAAGGAGGTTCAAATCTAGACTCATAATAAACAGTTGAAAACAAAAAATAAAGAGCGAACCTGGAAAATAGCATGATAGAAAATACACAGTCACATACAAAAGGCCCTCAATAAAATCAACAGTTAACATCTCTTCAGAAACCATGGAGGCCAAAGGGTAGTGGGAACACATAGTCAATGTTCTAAAAGAAAAAACTGTCAGTCAAGAATTGCATATCCAGCAAAATTATCCTTCAAACATTAGAGAGAACTCAAGATATTTGTATACCAATGTTCAAGTAGTATTAATCATAAGAGCCAGAAGGTGGAAACAAACCAGATGTCTGTCAACAGCTGTGAAAGTCGCTCAGTCGTGTCTGAGGCTTTGCGACCCCATGAACTTCTCTAGGCCAGAATACTGGAGTGGATAGCCTATCCCTTCTCTAGGGGATCTTCCCAACCTAGGGATCGAATCCAGGTCTCCCGCATTGCAGGCGGATTCTTTACCATCTGAACCACAAGGAAAGCCCCTATCAACAGATAAATGGACAACAAAATGTAGTATACAGACAGATGAAATTCTGACACACACTGTGGAAGAACCTTGAAGGCATTATGCTGAGATAAACTGGACACAGAAGAACACTGTATGATTTTACTTATATTAGGTACATACAGTAGGCAAATTCATAGACAGAGTTGAATGGTGGTGCTCTCTAGGGGCTGGGTAAGAGGGATTGAGGAGTTAGTGTTTAAAGGACACAGAGTTTCAACTGGGGAAGATGAAAAAGTTCTGGAGATGGATGGTGGTTATAGTTGCACAATAATGTAAAGATACTTAATGCCACAGAATGTACACTTTAAAATGGTTAAAATAATAAATTTTATGTTCTGTATATATTGCCACAGTAAGAAAAAATACAATGTTAGATTAAAATAGCAAAAAAAATTAAGGTGAAATTATGACATTCTCAGAGAAGGCAATGGCACCCCACTCCAGTGCTCTTGCCTGGGAAATGCCATGGACAGAGGAGCCTGGAAGGCACAGTCCATGGGGTCTCTGAGAGTCGGACACAACTGAGGAACTTCACTTTCACTTTTCACTTTCATGCATTGGAGAAGGAAATGGCAACCCACTCCAGTCTCCTTGCCTGGAGAATCCCAGGGACGGGGGAGGCTGGTGGGCTGCCATCTCTGGGGTTGCACAGAGTCGGACAAGACTGACACAACTTAGCAGTAGCATGACATTCTCAGATAAACAAAAACTGATAGAATCTGTCAGTAGCACACCTATCTAATGGAAAATACTAATAGGAGTTCTTCAGGCTGAAATGAAAGAACACCAGAGGATACTTTGAATCCACATGAAGAAATAAAGAGCATTGGAAGAGGTAACTAAATAAGTATGTATGAAAGACAGTATATATGTATAGTTTGTTTGTAACCATTTTTCTCTCCAATCTGATTTAAAAGACAACTACATAAGCACTAATTATAAACTAATTGTGAAAGATTCAAAATATATGTTGACGGTCATATATTATAGAAAGATGTATTTGCTTGACAATCATAGCATAAAGGAAGGGGAGGAATTGGAGCTATGTAGAAACAAAGTTTTGTATAATTTTGAAATTAACTTGGAACAGTTCCAAACTGGATTGTTTCAAGATGTGAAACATCTTCAGTCTTCAGGAAACCACTAAGAAAATAATTCAAAAAAAATAGTAGAAGAAATGAAATTAAAATGGAACATTAGAAAATGTCTACTGAACAGAAAAGAAGACTGTAATGGAGAAATAGAGAAATAAAAAATAATGATAATAAGACATATAGTCAACAAATAGCAATGACTGGTGTAAATCTTACCTGTGTGGGATTGTGCTCATTTAGTTGTTCAGTCATGTCAAACTCTTTGCAAATCCATGGACTGCCAGGATCCTCTGTCCATGGAATTTTCCAGGTAAGAATACTGGAGTGGATTGCCAGTTCCTCCTCCAGGGGATCTTCCCAACCCAGGGATCAAACCTGCATCTCCTGAGTCTCCTACATTGGCGGGTGGATTCTTTACCACTGAGCCACCTGGAAAGCCCAAGGCTTACCTTATAAGGTAGTTGAATGTAGATGGACTAGATACTCCACTCAGTAGGCCAAGATTTTCCAAAAGAGTAAAGAACTAACTATGTACTGTCTACCAGAGATACACTTTAGATTCAAAGGTGCAGATAAGTTAAAAGAAAAAGGATGGAAAAAGACATACCATGCAAACAGTAACCAAAAGAGAGCTGAAATGTCCATATAGTTGTCAGACAAAGTGGACTTTATAATAAAAATTGTTACTAAAGTCAAAGCAGATTACATAATTAAAAAATGACCAATATATAAAGGAGACATAATAATTATAAATATACACCTATCAGAGCCCCAAAACTCATAAAGCAAAATAGTCATAATTGAAAAATAGACAATTCAGTCATTACAGTTGATGAATTTAATATCCTATTTTCTATAATGAAAAGAGTAGGTAGAAGATCAAGTAAAATGAAGACCTGAACAACACTATAAATGAACTTGCACACATCTATAAAATACTTTAACAATAGCAGAATACACTTTCTTCTCAAGTGCTCATGGAATATTTTCCAGTATTAGATCATATGTTAGGCCATAAAATTTTTTTCAATAAATTTGAAAGGCTTGAAATCATACAAATATGCTTCTGATCATATTTTCATTTCACAATGAAATGAAAGTACAAATCCATAGCGGAAGGAAATTTAGGAAATTCACAAATATGTGGAAAATATAAATATTCTCTTGAACAACAAGTAGGTCAAGGAAGTCACAGGGGAAATTACAAAATACTTTGAGATGAATAAAAATGAAAGCCCAATATACCAAAACTTATGGAATGCAATGAAAGCAGTGCTTTGGAGGAAATGTACGGCTTTAAGTTCCTATATTAATAAGAAGAAAGATCTCAAATTAATAACCTAACCTTTCACCTTAAGAAATGAGAAAAATACCAAAACCAAAGACAAGAAAGGAAAACTACAGATCACTATCTCTGGTGAATATAGAATGGAAAAATTCTCAACAGAATATCAATAAGCCAAATTCAACAATAATTAAAAGGATCAAATTAATTTGAAAATAAATAAAATGAAGACTTTTTAAAAAGAGAATTCCCTGGTGGTCCAGTGGTTAGGACTCCATACTTCCACTTCAGGGGGCACAAGTTTGTTCCTTTGTCTAAGAACTAAGATCCCACATGCCACCCAGCACAGTCAAAGAAATTTTTTTTAATAAGGAAAAAAAATACTTTTAAAGAAGATCATATACCATGATAAGTACCATTTATTCCAAGGGTTTAAGGATGATTTGACATCCATAAATCAATCAATATGGCACACCACATTAACAAAATGAAGGATAAAAATCATATGATCATATCAATAGATGAACAGAAAGCATTTAACAAAATTCAACATCCATTCATGATAAAAACTCTCAACACAGTGAGTATAGAGGGAGCATAGCTCAACATAGGCAAAGCCATATATGACAAACCTATATCTTACATTATACTCAGTGGTAAAAAGCTGAATGCTTTTTCTCTAATATCAAGAACAAGCCAAGGATGCCCATCCTCACTACTTTTATTCAACATGGCATTGGAAGTCCTAGCCACAGAAATCAGGCAAGAAAAAGAAATAAAAGTCTTCCAAATTGGAAAGGAAGAAGTAAAACTGTCACTACTTACAGATGACATAATGCTACAAATAGAAAACCCCAAGGACTCCACCAAAAAAAGTTAAAACTAATAAATGAATTCAGTAAAGTTGCAAGATACAAAATCAATATACAGAAATCAGGAGTTCCCTAGTGGTCCAGGGGTTGAGACTCTGCACTTCCACTGTCAAGGGCCTGGTTAGGGAACTAACATCCCAAAAGCTGTGTGGTGTGGCCAAAGAAACCCAAAAAACAGAAACAGGTTGCATTTCCATGCACTGATAACAAGTAATCAGGGGACTTTCCTCAGCCCCAGTGGTTAGACTTCATGCTTCCAGTGCAGGGGGTGTAGGTTCAATCCCTGGCAAGGGAACTAAGATCCCACATGCTCCATGGGGGCAGTCAAAAACAACAATAATAATAAGCAATTAGAGAAATTAAGAAAATAATCCCACTTATAATTGCTTCAAAAAAGAATAAAATACCTAGCAATAAATATACGTAAGGAGGTAAAAGTCTTGTAAACTATAAACTATAAGACACTGAGAAAAGAAATTGAAGACACAAATAAATGGAAAGACGTTCCATGGTCATGGATTGAAACAATTAATAGTTAAATTATCCTTATTACCAAAGCAATCTACAGATTCAGTACAATCCCTATCAAAATTTCAATGGCATTTTTCATGGAGCCAGAACAATTCTAAAATTGTATGGAAACACATAAGACCCCAAATAGCCAAAACAACCTTGAGAAAGAAGAACGAAGCTGAAGGTATCATATTCCCTGATTTCAAACTGTATTTACAACGCTATAGCAATCAAAACAGTATAGTATTGGCATTAAAAACAACAACACATAGATCAATGTAACATAATACCTAGAAATAAGCCCATACATATTACAGTCGGTTAATTTACAAGAAAGGAGACAAGAATATACAATGGGGAAAGGACGATCTCTTTTAAGAACTGAAAACCAGACAGCCACATGAAAAGAATGAAACTAGACCACTACCTTACACCATCCACAAGAATTAACTCAAAATGGATTAAAGGCTTAAATATAAACCTGAAAGCATAAAACTACTAGAAAACAGGCTCGTTGCTATTGTCTTAGTGATTTATTTTTTGATTTGATACTAAAAGCAAAAACCAACAAAAGCAGAAATCAAAAAGTGAGACCACATCAAAATAAAAAGCTGCTGAGCAGCGAAGGAAACCACCAGCAAAATGAAAAGGTCACCTATTGAGTGGAAGAAAATATTTGCAAATCATGTCTCTCATAAGCAGCTAATATCCAAAATATATAGAGAATTCATACAACTCAATAGCAAGAAAAACAAACAATATAATTTTTTAAATGGGCAGAGGCTCTGAACAGGCATTTTTACAAAGAAGATAAACAGATGGCCAAAAGATACAGGAAAAAGTGTTCAATATCCCTTGTCATCAGGGAAATGCAAACCAAAGCCACAATACAATATCATCTCACACCTGTTAGAATGGCTTTTGTGAAAAAGATAAAAAGTGTTAGCAAGGATGTAGAGAAAAGGGAATTCTTGTGCAGTGTTGATGTGAATGTAAATTGATGCAGTTACAATAGAAAACAGTATGGAATTTCCTCAAAAAAATAAAAAAATAGAACTACCATATTACCCACCTGGGTATTTATCGGGTCAGGAGGTCAGGAAGAGGACCTCTCACACACGTATCACTCAAGTCAACACAAATCCCATCAGGGAGAAATACACCTTGTGTCTCCAGCAGAAAGTAGCATGACTTTACTAGTGCCAGCTGGAAAATCCCATGGATGGAGGAGCCTGGGAGGCTGCAGTCCATGGGGTCGCTAAGAGTCGGACACGATTGAGCAACTTCACTTTCACTTTCCACTTTCATGCATTGGAGAAGGAAATGGCAACCCACTCCAATGTTCTTGCCTGGAGAATCCCATGGACGGAGAAGCCTGGTAGGCTGCAGTCCATTGGGTCGCACAGAGTCGGACACGACTGAAGCGACAGCAGCAGCAGCAGCAGCAGGAAGAATAAAGATTTTCTCCTTGCCTGGCAACAGCTCAGCCAATGAGAGACTGTCATAACTCAGCCAATGAAAAGCCACCCTCCCTCAAATTTGTTTCCTCCAATTAACTTGTTGTTTTTAACATCCCCTCCCAACTTTTCCTTCTCCTCTGTAAGTTTCCTCTCCTTTGCCTTACTGGACTTGCATATAGTTCCCCATAGTTGCATGTCCTGAATTACAGTTCTTAGCTGCTCCTAAATAAACCCATTTTGCTGGTAAAAAATAATTGGCTATTTTTTTGTTTTAGGTTAACAATGAACATTTAAACTGTCTCTGTTTTTCTCTCTCCCCCCCACGCCCGCCCCCACTGCCCTTTTTTTTTTTTTTGACTGCACTGCATGGCTTGTGGGGATTTTAGCTTCCCAACCAGGGATTGAACCCAGGGCCTCAGCAGTGAGAGCATGAAGTCCTAACTACTATACCACCAGGGAATTCTCTACCTCCTTTTTTATTATACAAAATGCCACAGTGGAAATTTAAAAATCTGTCCCTTAGAGCACATGTGGGAGAATTTTTCTAGGAAGGGAATTACTGGATTGCGGGGGTATTTTCTTCTTAAATATTATTAGCTATTGCCAGTCTGCTCTGCAAAGAGCACATCCCATTTTACACTGGCTCCCAGTGTATGTAGAAATTTCAGTTGCTGCACAGCCTCACCAGTCCGTGAAATATCTCTTTGTGGTTTTAATTTGCATTTCCCTATCCCTGGTAAAATTGAACACCTTTTCACATGTTTATTTGTGGTTTAGGCTTTTCTTCTAATTGCCTGTTCATGTCCTTTGATCACTATTCTACAGAGATATTCCTCCCTCTTTTTAAATTGATTTTTTAAAGATTTTTTATATGTTCTAGATACTAATCTTTTGTTGATTATACACAATCTGTTGTTGATTATATGTAATGCAAATATCTTCTCCCCTTTTCTGACTTGTCTTTACTTTTTTTTTATGACATCTTTTGTTGTACAGAAGTTTTTAATTTTTAGACAGTTGAATATCTGAGTTCTTTTCTTTCAAGGCTCATGTTTTTTGCATCTTGTTTAAGAAGTGCTTCTCTATGCCGAGGTCATGATATTTTCTCCTGTTCATTATTCCTTTATATTTGTTAATACAGTCAGTCTGGTTGGTGTTAAGAGGGAAAGGGAAGATTGATATGTCCCCTCAGAGGTGACTTGGCATATCTTGCCTGGATTCTTAAATGCTGATTTCATGGTTTAACTCTCTGTGGGCAATTGTATTCTTATTTCCAGGCTCCAGGGAAAGCTTTACTGAAACTTCCAAATCCTAGGCAGAGTTTTATTTGATTGGCCTGGAGTGGGGCCCAGGGATATGCATTTTTGATATGCAGTCCAGGTGATTTTGATGCAGAAAGTCTCCTTTTGAACACCTCTGGCAGTGCTTAGCCACCCTTCCAGGTATCTGAAAACTTTGCAGTGAACCCAGTTTTTGCTAACCAATGACTTAGCCACTCTCTGCCTCAGATTCCTCTTTATAAAAATATCTCCCTGGAAGAATTCTTCCATGAATGGTGAGTGTCATGATGAGTCTCATGTATGAAGACTTGACCTGGACCTGGCATGTGGAAGGGCTAAGTAAAAGATGAATCTTCTTTAGCCCTGGAGGTCTCAAGCTCTGGGATGAACTGGCCCTGCCTCCCTCCTAGACTCAGCTCCCACCATGTTCCCCATCATGGTGGCAAGTCACTTAACCTCTCAGAGCCTTAATTTCATTATATGTAAACTGGTACTAATAATCCCTACTTTATGAAGTTGTTGGAAAAATTAGAAATGGCATAGAAAATGCCCAGGACAGTACCCAGATGTGGTGGGCAAACTGAGCTGTTGTGTGTTTAATTCTGGAGAAGCTGAAACTTGAAGTTCAGAAACTGTTCTTACTGAGTAGCCACAGGCCTAGGGAGTCCTGGGGCATCTCCCATGTCCCTTCCCAGTGGCCAGAACAATCCTAGACACAGGCTTTCGGTAAAGGCTTGGTCAGTTCATGTTTCTTTCCAGTGTAATAGACAGCACCTCCAAAGGATCCACAAAACTGGAAAACTTTTTATTATTTTATTTAATAGGTGTTTGTACAGAGCTTACAATATGTCAAATCCTGTTTTAAATGCTTTATATTAATTAACTCATTGCCTCTCCATAATAACTCCATGAGGTGGATACTTTTATTATTCCTGTTATATAGATGAGGGAACTAAGCTGAAGGACAGCCCTGTACTGAGTGAATTGAACCTTCCAGCTGTCTTGCTTTCGGAATAGCAGAATTAGACCCCTGGAAAAAAGGTTCTACAACTGCTGGTCCTTCTCAGAGTTTTCTATCTCTGATTAAGGTGGCTTAATAGGAGAGGAAAATAACCTTTGACTTGAAAATAATATGCTTGAGCAATATTAGTTTAAAAAAATTTTTTGTATTTTAAAACCCTTTCTACCACTTCATACCTATTAGGATGGCTACTAAAAACAAACAAGAAAATGACATGACAAGTGTGGGTAAAAATGTGAGAAACTGAAACTCTTGTGCTGGCCTGTTGGTGAGAATGGTGTAGTTGCTATGGAAAACAATATGGCAGTCCCTCAAAAAATTAAAAAATAGAATTACCATTTGATCCAGCAATTCCTCTTCTAGGTATATATCCAACAACTTGAAAGCAGGGATTTAAAGAAATGTTTGTATACCCATGTTCATAGCAGCATTTTCACTACAGTCAAAAGGTGGAAGCAGTTCAAGAAATTGTGGTATATATGTACAATGGAATGTTAATTCAGCCTTTAGAAGGAGGGAGTTTCTGATACATGCTGTAGTGTGGTTGAAACTTAAGGACAGTATGCTAAGTGAAATAAGCCAGACATAAAAAGACAAATGTTGTTTAATTCCACTTATACGAGGTACCTCCCATAATCAAATTTTTTGATTCAGAAAGTAGAACAGTGGTTGCTGGGGGCCGGGGGGAGGGGTAGAATAAAAAGTTACTATTTAATAGGTATAGAATATCAGTCTTGAAAGATATGAATGTAATTAATGCCACAAAGCTGTATGCTCAAAAGTGGTTAGAATAGTAAAATTTATGTTGTATGTATTTTACTGCAATAATAATAAATAGTTAAAGGAGAGAGCAAACAAGCTACTTATGTGATGGTGGAAGAATGAACTGTAGGCACCAGGAGACCAGTGACGTCTTCTCTGTTCATTACTGTGTGTGCTCCGCTCTTGGTCTCGTTGCTGCTTAAAGATGTATGTTCGTGCTAAGTCACTTCAGTCATGTCTGACTGTGTGTGACCCTATGGACTGTAGCCTGCCAGACTTCTCTCTCCATGGAATTCTCCAGGCAAGAATACTAGAGTGGGTTGCCATTTCCTCCTCCAGGGGATCTTCCTGACCCAGGGATCGAACCTGCATCTCTAAGTCTCCTGCATTGGCAGGCAGTTTCTTTACCATTAGTGCCACCTGGGAAGCCCCCTACTTAAAGATAGTGGATAAATGAACATTAGATGAATAAATGAACATTAGAAAACAAATCCTTCAGCTAACTCCTATAGCCCATTAGGGGCTTCTCAGATGGCCCTGGTGATAAAGAACCTGAAGCGACTTAGCCCACACATGCATGCATAGCCCATTGCTGCTGCTGCTGCTAAGTCACTTCAGTCGTGTCCGACTCTGTGCGACCCCATAGTCGGCAGCCCACCAGGCTCCCCCGTCCCTGGGATTCTCCAGGCAAGAACACTGGAGTGGGTTGCCATTTCCTTCTCCAATGCATGAAAGTGAAAAGTGAAAGTGAAGTCGCTTAGTCATGTCCGACCCTCAGCGACCCCATGGACTGCAGCCCACCAGGCTCCTCCATCCATGGGATTTTCCAGGCAAGAGTACTGGAGTGGGGTGCCATTGCCTTCTCCATTAGGGAGCCCTATAAGAAGTGGAAGGTGGTGTTGGGAGAAATGGAGAGGAAATAGTGGAATCAAGTTCGAGGCCAGTTGTTCCAGTCACGCTTGAGCCAGGCAAGAGCTGGCTAAAAGGCCCCTGCAGAGGTTGGGCAGTTTCCCTGATGGGGAAGTGGATGAAAGCTGGCGCTTAGGAAATTGATCTCTGTCTGGGTCTGTTGGCCCCAGCAGCATCCCAGGGGCTCTGAAGAAGGACGGAGATGTTACGTGGCACTCCTCTCTCACCTCCCCACTCCTCAGCAGTCACCATGACTTTTCATGCAGCCTCCATCGCACCTCTAACAGACCCTTCCTTTCTACCTTATTGCTGTAGCAAAGTGAACTGTAGCAAAGTGATTTCTATGACTAGTCTGTCTCCTTACCTGTAATGCTTCTCTCCTCCAACCAAATTATACCAAGTAATCTATCTAAAATCAGTTTTCATACTTTAAAAAAGTTAACAATATCTCGTTCTCTACCTACTGAAATGTAAACACAGGTGTTTAATGAACTCTGTGGAACTCTATCCTTTTCCAACTGACACAGGCTGTGCTTCCTCTTCACCTGCCTGTCCTAGGATTTGGGGTGTTTATTTTCCTTTTTTTCTTTTTATTATGGAATATTCTAACACATGCAAAAGTACAAGGAACCCCTATAGACCTGCCTCAGTTGTCAGCAAATGATCAGTTTTGTTGCATCTGGACCTCCTCCAGCTCCCCACACACTACCTTTTTTTTTTGGTTTGTGAGGTTTTCAATTCTTTATTTTCTTTCCTGATTTTCAAATAATATTTCTTATAAAAATTTGAAACATCACAAATGTACAAAGAATGTGACAGCCTTCCAAAATCCCACATTCCTCAGATAATAATCATTGTTCACAGTTTGGTGAACGTTTTCAGATTTTTTTTTTTTTTTGCTGTGAATATATTATACAATATAAATAACCATATTTAATCTGCTTTGCAAATTGTTTTTCCATTCAACAATATATTTTTGACAGGTTCCATATTAGATCATGTAGATCCATCTTATTCTTTCTAACAATCAGATTATATTATACTATATGCTTTGCTGTAATCTATTTAACCAGCCCCTATGGGTGGACAGTTGAGAGAGCAGTTTCCATCTTTTCATTGTTACAAAAAGGTTACAGTGAGCATGCTTTTACATATTTATTTCTGCACTTGTGCAAGTATGTTTATAGGAAAGAATCCCAGAAGTTGAGTTGCTTAAGTTTAAACATGCTGTAAAATATGAAAAGTATATAAAAGTACTTATTTTGTCATTTTCTTACATATAATTAATCTGTCTTGTCTTTGCCAAATTGATAAATTTAAACTATTTCATTATGATATAAATTTATAGGATTCTAAGTTGAGCCTCTTTCCTTCTATTAACCAAGTATCAAAACTCCAGGGAGGAGGTGGAGACAGCATGTTACTGACAGAGGAACGTGGCAGAGGGAGAGCCTGAGCCTGGAGAAGTGGGCAGATTCTCAATGGCAGGTGTGTTGAACTTCAGGTTAAGGTAGCTGGACCATACTACAAGTTATAAGGTTCAGACCAAGGAGTAACTAAGTCAAATTCTCTACATTCAAGATTTGGTGCCCTTGAGGAGAGCCTGAAAGCCTCCAGCCTGCCTCTGCATTCATTTCTATAAAGAGGCTTTTCCCCAGAGCCTGCCTTCAGACCACGAGTACTCTCAACCCCCACCCCCTCCTCAAATGTACCAGGACTCAAGCAGAATTTCAGCCAAAGATGGTGGACTTTGGGCTCATACTAAGATTGAGACACTTAAATCATTAGTAGAAGACATTTTTGTTAAACTGTAATACTTGAATTCCTGTACTTCTCAATGTGTACAGTAATTAATAGAAACCAAAATTATTTTTTGTATAGGACTTGGATTCAGAAAATTCAGTATGTAGCCACTAAATTCATCCAACCAGTGTTTCCCAGAGGTTTCCTGAGTGGTACCAGGTATTATTGCTAGATAAAGGGATACAAAGGAGAATAAGAGAGACTTATGGTGTGGTATGGGCTTCCCAGATGGCGCTAGTGGTAAAGAACCCACCTCCCAATGCAGGAGACAGAAGAGACGCTGGTTTGATCCCTGGGTTGGGGAGATACCCTGGAGGAAGGCATGGTAACCTACTCCAGTATTCCTGTCTGGAGAATCCCAGGACAGGGAGCCTGGTGGGCCATGGTCCATAGGCTCACAAAGAGTCAGACACAACTGAAGCGACTTAGCACACACGTATGCATGCGTGCATGGTATGGTATGGGAGGAATGACTTCTATTTCAAAATAAAATGTCAGTATCCCTACTATAAACAGATATAAAAAACAAAACTGACAGAGAATGAACCAGCAAGAGAGACTCTCTGATCTGTGTTCAAAAGAACAAATACTAAATGCAAACAACAACAAAAAAAATTACCATGTTTAAAATTACCAAAAGGAGATAGTTCAAAAATATAAGAAATAATGTTTTAAGAAGTTAGCCACAAGTGAATATGAACTATAATGAAAAAACTTGCTTCAAAATATGACTCATTTGATAATTTGGTTATAATATACAAGAATCATGAGCATTTAAAAATATTTTTATAAAAAATGTATAAACTGAAATTAACCATAGAGAAACATCAGAAAACCCAAACTAAAGGAAATTCTACAAAGCAGCTGGCCAGCAATCTTTGAAAACATCAAGATCATAAAATCTAGGTGGAGGAACTCATCTATATTAAAAGAAATTAAGAGAGAAAAACTAAATGCAATCAAGATTGGATCCTGGTCTGGTAAAGAAGGAGCTGTTGGAGGCTTTATGTGGACAATTAGCAAAATTTGAGGGACTTCTTTGGTGGTTCAGTGGTAAAGAATTCGCCTGCCATGCAGGAGACTCAGGAGACACGGGTTCAATCCCTGGGTTGGGAACATCCCCTGGAGGAGGCAGTAGCAGCCCACTCCAGTACTTTTGCCTGGAAAATTCCATGGACAGAGGGGCCTGGTGGGCTACAGTCCATGAGATCACAAAGAGTCAGACGTTGCTGAGTAAAATCTGAGTGTGGACTACAGATTCCGGTCAGTTCAGTGAAATCTCAGTGAAATCTGAGTGTGGACTACAGATTCCGGTCAGTTCAGTTCAGTCGTTCAGTCGTGTCCTACTCCTTGCAACCCCATGGACTGCAGCACGCCAGGCCTCCCTGTCCATCACCAACTCCCGGAGCTTACTCAAACTCATGACCATTGAGTCGGTGATGCCATCCAACCATCTCATCCTCTGTCGTCCCCTTCTCCTCCTTCCTTCAATCTTTTCCAGCATCAGGGTCTTTTCCAATGAGTCAGTTCTTTGCATCAAGTGGCCAAAGTATTGGAGTTTCACTGCAGATTAGATATCAGTAATTTAACAATGTTAAGTTTTCTGAATTTAATAACTGTATTGTGATTATAAGAGGATGTCTTCACTGTTAACAGCAAAGATGAAAATGTTTAGGGGTAAAAGTCTACAATTTGCTTTCAAATAGTTCATTTAAAAGATAATTTAAAAAAAGATAATAATGGTATATAGTGTATAGTGAATAGTGAAAGTCGCTCAGTCGTGTCTGACTCTTTGCAGCCCCATGGACTGAATTCTCCAGGCCAGAATACTAGAGTGGGTAGCTTTTCCCATCTCCAGGGGATCTTCCTAACCCAGGGATTGAGCCCAGGTCTCCTACATTGCAGGCAGGTTCTTTACCAGATGAACCACAAGGGAAAACCCCCTAATATATTGCATCAAGAATGGTAAAGCAAATGTAGCAAAAATAAGAACAATTGGTGAAAATAGATAAGGAGGGTTTGGGAGCTCACTGAAATGTTTTTGCAACATTTCTGTAAATTTTACTTTTTTTTTTTTTCAAAATAAGAAGTTAAAAATTAAAAAGTCTTGGGAATTCCCTGGCTGTCCAGTAGTTAGTGCTCTTTGCTGTCACTGTTCAGGGTCTGGGTTCAATCCCCGATTGGGGAACTAAGATCCCGTAAGCTGTGCCATATGGCCAAAAAAATAAAAATAAAAAAGCCTTCTTTTTTTTTTTTCCACACAAGTTTACTCTTAAGTATACAATAGATTCCAAGACAACACTTCATTCTAGCTATAGATGGCAATAGATGTTATGGCAGGCAATCCAGATATTTAAACAGGAATGGGACTAAGAATCATCATTGCCTCAGGCATAAGGAACAGCTTACTTTCTGCCAGATTTCTTGATTCCACCTGTGGCCAGGGGGCCTTTCTCTGAGACTTTGGCTTTTAGCTCCTTTAGTTTGGAGAAGGCAATGGCACCCCACTCCAGTACTCTTGCCTGGAAAATCCCATGGACGGAGGAGACTGATGGGCTGCAGTCCATGGGGTCGCAAAGAGTCCGACACGACTGAACGACTTCACTTTCACTTTTCACTTTCATGCATTGGAGAAGGAAATGGCAACCCACTCCAGTGTTCTTGCCTGGAGAATCCCAGGGACGGGGGAGCCTGGTGGGCTGCTGTCTATGGGGTCGCACAGAGTTGGACACGACTGAAGCAACTTAGCAGCAGCAGCAGTAGCTGCTCCTCCTGTTTCTGCTTGCATGCCTCATCTCGTCCATCTCTTGGCTTGCTTTTTGGGCTGCTTCAGGTGCTTCTTCTTGCCACCTTTGCACCCGACACGCCACCTGCCCAAAAAAGCCTTTAGGGTATGTAAAGATAGAAAGATATTTCCAATATTTCTGGTATGGTAGAGATCATTATTTAGAGTGGCTCCATCAGGCTTTCTGGGAAGAAGAGGCTAACCATTTGAGTAAAGCAGAATTGGATGCCTGAACACAGCCCTTCGATGCCCCTTGCTCTTGGATTATAGCTGTTAGAAAAAAACAATACCAGTGGCTGAGCTGCAAAATAAAATCAGTGGGGCCAAGGTGCAACTTTCTGCCTCTGCCCAATATTGCCCCTGAACAGCAAGCAGTGAATGAAACCCTGACAGCAACCTGACCCACCTCTGCCAAAAGTGGACAGTTGTTCTGTACACTCTTCTTTTTCCTTTTTTTTTTTAATGTTGAATTTTCTTGATTCTTCCTTGTCAGCCCAGGAATGCTCTGAATTTTCTATGGATTGGAGTCAATCATTTGCATAGCACAGTCTGGGCGGTCCTGTTCTTTGCTGTTGGAAAGGAATTCTGCTTTTCCTCCTAGGTCCCTGAGAAGAGTAGAGAGTCTTCTGAAGCTGCCTCAGGCCCTGTAGGGGAGCACTTGCCTCCACCCCCAGCCCCAGCCCACTCATCTGGGAGCCACAGCACAGTGAGTCCCTGAGGGGCTGTGTCCCACTTGGATGGTGGGCTGGGGCTGGGCCAGGTGGGAGGCTGGGTGGACTGGTCAACTCTCAGTGTGACCTTGAATATTGAGGCTGCCAACATCTGAGGCTGAGGTGAAGTAAAGTGTTAATTGCTCAGTTGTGTCCCACTCTTTGGGACCCCTTGGACTGGAGCTCGTCAGGCTCTTCTGTCCATGGGATTTTCTAGGCAAGAATGCTGGAGTGGCTTGCAATTTCCTTCTCCGGGGGATCTTCCCGATGCAGGGATTGAACCCTGATCTCCTGCATTGCAGGCAGGCTCTTGACCGTCTGAGCCACCAGAGAGGCTGGGGTAATACCTTGAAATTCACACATTTTGTTACAAGTTGACCATGACTGTTTTGTGGCAGAAGTGGATAGGGCAGGAGAATATTTTTCCCTTGTGTACTATGCAGATTTACCTAGGAGGCACAGCTGTTTGGCACTTACTCACTAAGTGTAACCACAATCACTGAACAGGTTCTTTTGGGTGCTTATCAGGGGTTCGAGTGATGAAGCAGATATTCGCAGTCCCAGCCCTCAAGGAGCTCAAAAAGAGCAAGAAGAGTCAATGGATTAGGACAATACAGCGTGTCACAGCACAGAAAGAGCAATTTCCTAGAACCTTGACAATATGTTTTTTATTTTAAAGCTGAATGGCAAAAACCACACAAAAAATTAAAAGCTAAGTGATAAACCAGAGGAGAAAATTTGCATATGTTTCAACTGAAGGGCTAAATGAAGAAAAAAAAAGAGACCTACTACTCAATAGAAAGTGAGGCCAAAAGCAGACAATTCAGTGAAAAGGAAACACAAATGGCTGTTAAACATATGAAAAGGTGCTCAACCTCACTCACAATAAAAGAAATGCAAATTGAAATTTCAATAGAATACCACTTTCACCTTGGCCAAGAACGCAGGTTGACAACACTGATGAGAGCTTCAGAAACAGCCCTTCTGATATCTTTGTCCAAGAGTGCGTTGGAACCTCTGTGGGGCAAGTTGGCCATAAGTGTACATTTTTAAATACACATCTTTTGATTCAATAATCCCAATGCTAGGCACTTACCCTACAGACACAGAATTTGCGGAATGTTAACAGTTGAGTGAAAAAAAGCAAGGTACAGAGCCAGGCGTATCATACGCTATCAGCTGAGTTTCTATCTGAAGCCACATGTCTGGACCATAACTTTCTTAACGTTTCCCCTAATGCTGGATGCATTGTGTCCCTGTTTTTATGATCATAAACAATCCTGGAGGGACTTCCCTGACAATCCAGTGGTTAAGACTGTGCCCTTCCTCTGCATGGGGTCATGGATTTGATCCTGGTCGGGGAACCCCACATGCTGGGGTTGCAAGGAAGGGCAAAAAAAAAATAATACTGGATAGACATGTTTTGTACATGAATCTTTGCCTACATGTCAGATTATTTCTTTGGGACAGTCCGGATTACTGGCTCAAAGAGAATTTAGAATAACAGCCACTGCGGCATCCCTGTGTATTAAGCCCTCTGTTTTTTCCCTTCGGCCTCACAACAGCCCTGTGAGGCAGGGAGAAGCGCCCGTTGTTCTCATACTGGAAAAAACAAGCGTAAAGGAGGCAAAGTGGCTTGTCCGTGGGCACACAGCTGGAATGGTGGGATCAGGACTCACACTTGCTTGGCTCCCACAGCCCTGCTTTAGAGTCCGCTCATCTGCACGGAGCATTGTTAAGGCTCTTGATAAACGCTGTCAGATATTTTCCAGAAACTTCACGTCAGTTTATGCTCCCAGAGAGAGTGTCACACTTATCACACCCAGGCCAGTGTCGGGGGACTCCATGCTTTCATTTTGCTTATTTGGAAAGGGAAAAATAGGGTCTCACACATCTTCAATAACTAGGAGGTCTGGACATTTTCTATATGCCTATTAGCTATTTATACTTTTCCTCATTAAAACAGGTTTGTTTATTTATTTTTGGCTCTGCCGGGTTTACCTTGCTGTGCGGGCTTTTCTCTATCCGTGCTGAGCAGGAGCTACTCTCCAGTTGCGGTGCATGGGCTACTTGTTGCAGTGGTTTCTCTAGTTGCACAGCGTGGGCTCTAGGGCACAGGCTCAGTGGTTGCAGCACATGGGCTTAATTGCTCCTGGCATGTGGGATCTTCCTGGACCTGGGATTGAACCTGTGTCCCCCTGCATGGGCAGGTGAATTTTCTACCACTGAGCCAGGGAAGCCTTTTGTCATTTGTTAAAGTATTCATGTTGGACTATATATTCTTTAAAATATATCAAACTTTCTTTAAAAATGTATCACATAAATTCCTATCTAGTCTCCGTAAGAACACTGGCTCATTTTGGCTAAAGCAACCGCCCAGGCAACCGGATGGGTTATGCCTGCTCCCATGTCCTTGGCTTTACACTGGAGATCCAAGTCGAGGAGGATGGGATGACCATGGCAGAAACTAAGTACATTCATATTGAGAAAGGTGGCAGCAAGGAGTTGGATGTGATGCTTAAACAAACCCATAGGACGTAGGATAATGTCCCATCCACATGTTAATTGCTTTCTGCTAGAGTAACAGTTATCTGGGATCATCCTCCCTGAAATGACCCTTTCTACATGATGGCTGATGCCAGGCTGGTGATGACGCTCAGGCTGGACCCCGCCAGAGGCAGGCACATTTTCAGAACGGAGCAGAGGTTGTCCGGGAGGGAGCCTGCCAGTTTCCAGAACCTTCTGGCTGATTTCCCTGCTTCCATCTGTACAGGCCACTGGGGTCATGTCCACCAGGGAGGGTCAGGAGGGAAGTCTGGGCTCAGGATCCTGGACTGCAGAGGCCATGCCAGCCCCAGGCCCTGCCTGGCTGGCTCTTCTGGGGTAGGTGGGGGCATGTGGTGTGGGGTTCCGGGAGGCAACCGAGCAGGGAAGGGAAGGCTCCTGTCAAAGCCAGCTGAGCCCTGTGAGTTTTCTCTGCCAGACATCAGCCCTTCAGCAAGGTGAATTCTTTCAGAAAGAGACTCGCTCACATGCTGCAGAGGCATCCACAACCTGTTGGTGAATTCACACTAAAAGACAAAACAACCACCGGGCTAGTTTAGCAACTTTAGTTAGTTTAGCAGCTGATGCTCCATCCCTTTGAGCCCAGCCCCTGCTCAGGGAGGTCTCTCCGGAGTTACTTTGTATCCAGCCACCCCAGGCTTGGCTGTGACAGCGGAGTGACGTAGATGGCACTGTGGGATGTGGAATGATGAAGGTGCAGAGTGTCTCCCAGTAGCTGGTGGGGGACAGCGCCACGGACACGGGTTTGCGCCCCGGAGTCCCTGCCTCAGCACCCACCTGTTAGGAGCTTAGTATCCTCACTCGTTTCTCCTCTCTCTAAAAAATATTCTTGTTGAAATTAAGTGAGAGGCTTTGGCATACCAGAAAGTGGTATTCCTATGTTCTCACAGCCTGGAAGTGGTTCGGCCTCTGGACTCCTGGAGACCTAATCTGGAGGTTCTTCTCTGTCACTTTCTCCTCTCCATCGAGTGCCAGGAATCCTTCTTTCTGCCCCAGAGGCTGCTTCGCCTTCCTGGCCTGCAGCCTTCCCGTGCCTTCCCTTTCTTGGTGGAGCCAGTTTCCTCTCTGGCCAAGAGCCTTGGGCCTGGGTGCCTGGGTGAGGTCGTGTGCACCTCAGGGGTTGCCTCTGTTGCACAGGCGCTGAGCTGGCAGTGCTAGGAGGGCAGGTTGCTCAGTGGCTGCCTGGACTCCTAGACAGCCTCACAGGGCCACTCCTATGGAGCAGTGGCTGGAGGCCCGGCTTTGAGTTCATACTCCATCAAGGGACAGGTAAAGGGATTTCTGACCTCCACACAGCCACTCAGCACCTCAAGGCCACAGTTTCCTAGTCTGTAAAATGGGGGATAATAGCAGTATTTAAAGAGGATTTTTGTGAGGATCAAATGAGCCAATTCAGGGAAATCACTTAGCCCTGTAAGTACTCTGTAAGTGGTAGCTGTTATTAATAATATTGTTAGGCCAAGCACTTAAAAGCCATGCTCAGCCAACATGTTCCCGCAGTCCACTTCAGCATCCCGTGTTCCCACGCTGTTTATCCTAAGAGGTTTTGAGTGGAGCCACAGAATTACACAATACCATGCCCAACATGAGTCCCCCTTCTTTAACTGACAGGAACAAAATGCACTTCTCCTAGCCACCTTGCAAATCAGCTCCTGTATCATTTGTCATTTCTTAGAGCTCAAGACTAGGCTGAGAGACTGCAAAAAAGGATGCGGAGTGGACTGGGGCAGAATGTCTTTCTCTTAAGAAGCAGCAGTTTTTCCAAGAAACACCCATATTTAAAAAAATTCAACTTACAGTGGTGACAAAATTAGTTATTTGGTAGCCAACAAAGCCATGCTAAAGTAGTAAAGTGATTCCAACTTAGTGTTTCTACTGTGTTCAGAAATACAGTAGATTCTAGCCTGAGAACGACACGACCGCCCCAGACTTTCCATAGTTTTTATTTACATGGAGAAACACATCCTTTAAAAAAAAAAAAAAAAAAAAAAAAAGCATTGTATCTTTAAGATTTAAATAAATATATCCATTTATTGATTTGGCTGCCCTGGGTCTTAGTTGCAGCATGCGGCACCTAGTTCCCTGATCAGGGAAGGTACTTGGGGCTCTTGCACTGAGAGCCCAAAGTCTTAGCCACTGGAGCACCAGGGAAGTCCTGGATCCACTGTTTCAGTCCCTTCATCTCATCGACACTTTCACTAAAGCATTCTGGGGGAAATCCAACATAATATGATATATCTGAATATCCATCACAACCCTGGTCAATGGGCAGTCAGCTGGGGTGCTTGGAGAAAAAGGATAATTAGTGAGGAGGGAAGTGTTTTTACCTCAATGACACTAAGATTTTTAAAAAGGTATTTGTAAAGTACTGCACTTAGGAAATACATTAATTTAGGTTCTGCAACTCTACTGCTTGCTGTAATAGACACACTTCAACACATATCTCTTTGGCTTAACACAACAAAATTTATTTCTCCTGTTACACACTAAACCCAATTGTGGGATCTGGGGAGTCTTCTCCATTTAGTTACTCAGGGGTCCAGGCTGATAGTGGCTCTGCCAACTTGTAGCTTCTTGTCTGGAACACATGGCTTCTGAGATGCTTCAGCAAGGAAAGAGAGGCAATGGAGAACCACTACCCTGGTTCTTAACTTCCTTGACCCAGAAGTAATACATACCACTTCTGCTCAGAGTCCATTGGCTGAAACTAGCCACATGATCTAACCAAATTGAAAGGAAGGCTATGAAATATAGGGGAACGTAGGGAATACTTGGTGAACAGTAATCTCTCTGCCTTGCCATAGATTAGATACTACAAACTACAAATAAACTGAACTTGGAGTTGTTATTTTAGATCATCAATTAAGATTTAGGAAGCAGAGTCAGGAGCCATTATAGACTCTTTACTAAAGATTATCATTAGATGTGTGGCGCAATGGAAAAAAAGGAAGATATCAGTCCCAGCTAGTAGATATGCCAAGTCACATGGGCTACTGAAGTCAGCCGCATGGAGCACTATAATAGGTCACAAACTGCAGAAGTGGGTAGCTAAAGTAGTTGTGGGAATAGGAGGATTTCCTCAAAGTATGGTCTTCTTGGTCTTAGAAACTGAGATGGGTGTGGTTTCAAGTCTGTGTGTATATGTATGTATATATATATAAGTATATATATACCTGTGTGTATGTATGTGTATGTCTGTGTGTGTGTACGTATATATGTATATACTGCAGCCATGAAATTAAAAGACGCTTACTCCTTGGAAGGAAAGTTATGACCAACCTAGATAGCATATTCAAAAGCAGAGACATTACTTTGCCAACAAAGGTTCATCTAGTCAAGGCTATGGTTTTTCCTGTGGTCATGTATGGATGTGAGAGTTGGACTGTGAAGAAGGCTGAGCGCCGAAGAATTGATGCTTTTGAACTGTGGTGTTGGAGAAGACTCTTGAGTGTCCCTTGGACTGCAAGGAGATCCAACCAGTCCATTCTGAAGGAGATCAGCCCTGGGATTTCTTTGGAAGGAATGATGCTAAAGCTGAAACTCCAGTACTTTGGCCACCTCATGCAAAGAGTTGACTCATTGGAAAAGACTCTGATGCTGGGAGAGATTGGGGGCAAGAGGAGAAGGAGACGACAGAGGATGAGATGGCTGGATGGCATCACTGACTCGATGGACGTGAGTCTGAGTGAACTCTGGGAGTTGGTGATGGACAGGGAGGCCTGGTGTGCTGCAATTCATGGGGTCGCAGAGAGTCGGACACGACTGAGCGACTGATCTGATCTGATCTGACATATATATATATGTCGTAAGTCATGTCTGACTCTTTGCAACCTTATGGACTGTATGTAACCCACCAGGCTCCTCTGTCTATGGATTTTTCTAGGTAAGAATACTGGAGCGGGTTGCCATTTCCTACTCCAGGGGATCTTCCTGACACAGGGGTTGAACCCACGTCTCTTGAGCCTCCTGCATTGGCAGGCAGATTCTTTACCACTGAGCCACCTGGGAAGCCCGTGTGTGTGTGTGTGTGTGTGTGTGTATATATATATATATATATATATAACCAAATGTAGTATATAATAAATAAAACATACCCATTGATCAAACGCTGAAATGTTAAATGTTTAAAAACATTAATGTTAATGTTTAAAAAATGTTAATGTTTAAAAACTCTCCAACAAACATACATAATTTAGAAAAAATGGTTTTAGAAAACTCAGTTTTACAGTGGTTAGGGAATGTATTCATCCAACCTTCATATGTTGAATGAATGCCTGTGAAGAAGTATATGGGACTTCTCAGGTGGCTCAGTGGGTAAAGAATCTGCCTGCATTGCAGGAGATGCATGTTTAATTCCTGGGTTGGGAAGATCCTCTGGAGGAGGGCATGGGCAACCTACTCCAGTATCCTTGCCTGGAGAATCCCATAGACTGAGGAGCCTGGTGGGCTACAGTCCATAGGGTCACAAAGAGCCAGACACGACTGAAACAATGGAGCGTGCACACATGATGTATATGACCGTATACAGAAAATATTTAAGCTTAGGAAGTTTACAGTCTGCTAAATGAATTTTATAAGATAAGCAAATGAATTTTATAAGATAAGCAAATAGATAACAGATCCTTAACTTTTTATTTTACTCAACATCATTTATTAATACCATGTACAGGGCAATTTGGGAACTATACAAATGAACCCAATCCCAACCCTGAAGTTTCTGGCCAAGGTTGTTATGAACAAGCAAGCTCTCAACCATGGTCTCCCACAAGCAGTTTTATTACTAATCCTGGGAAAGGTGTAAAGCAGATTAAACTGCTCACCAGGCTGACCTTCTCGACTGCCTTTAAAATGTTTTTGACTTGCTAACTTGAATGATGGGATGTGGACTGCATTGAGAACCTTATAGTTGGAAAGGCTCATTCAGGCCCTCTGTCTGCAATTCTATCAAAAAATTGGAGTGATTATCACACAGATATCATACACACAAGCTGTCTGAGAAGTTGGAATATTCTGGTTAGTGCTAGTAAGTTACTTTTCAGTTTCCTTAGCTGAAAAATTTATCCCAAACTTCAGCCACAATAGAAATATTGATTGAAGTAAAAAGTTAGAATACTTGCCAACATATTATCTTTCGGTGTCAGGACTTACAACTAATTTCTGTTTACTTTTCTCCCCTTTTTCTTTATTATCCACACTTTCTATGACAATATGTATAAATATGTTATAATTAAAAGATGCGTAAGAAAAAACATATTCAGAAGTTTCACTCTTTCATCAGTTCTTTAGAAACTTTATTTACAAAAACAATGACCTTTTGGGAATCAGGTAAGCCAATAATAAATTAGTAAGAGCAGAGATGAATTTCAAGATGTTGCCACTCTGGATTTGTCCAAGGACACACATTAGTTGCTGACAGAGATGGATACAAATCTGGTACCTACTTTTATTTTGGTGCTCTCTTCCATATTCCTTTGCCACTCTCTCTCTGAGCTGTATATTTTCTTTCTGTATTAAATATAGAATAAGAGAAAACCATCTTCAGTTAGTTGAGCACATTGAGTTGGGCATGTTGGAGAAAATTGTTGATGATTAGATCAAATATGATCTATACTTTTTGCCCCTGGTAAAGTGTAAAATAGTCCAGTGATTCCTGAATGCACTCTGGTCAGGTAGCCAGATTCAGAAGTAAAGTTTCAAAGTCTGCATTGAAATGGAGAAAAAGAGGAAGAAAGAAAATGTACATGTTGATATAGTCATCCACTTTCATTTCATGGGTGGGACTATCCTTTATTCAGAAAGTTCTTTCTTTTTTGTAATAATGCAGATGCATCAGTTCAGTCGCTCAGTTGTGTCCAACTCTTTGTGACCCCATGGACTGCAGCACGCCAGGCCTCCCTGTCCGTCACCAACTCCTGGAGTTTACTCAAACTCATGTCCACTGAGCTGGTGATGCCATCCAACCATCTCATCCTCTGTTGTCCCTTTCTCTTGCCTTCAATCTCTCCCAGCATCAGGGTCTTTTCAAATGAGTCAGTTCTTCGCATCAGGTGGCCAAAGTATTGGAGTTTCAGCTTCAGCATCAGTCCTTCCAATGAATATTCAGGACTGATTTCCTTTAGGATGGACTGGTGGGATATCCTTGCTGTCCAAGGGACTCTCAAGAGTCTTCTCCAACACCAGAGTTCAAAAGCATCAATTCTTCAGCGCTCAGCTTTCTTTATAGTCCAACTCTCATATCCATACATGACTACTGGAAAAACCATAGCTTTGACTAGCTGGACCTTTGTTGACAAAGTAATATCTCTGCTTTTGAATATGCTATCTAGATTGGTCATAGCTTTTCTTCCAAGGAGCAAGTGTCTTTTAATTTCACGGCTGCAGTCACTATCTGCAGTAATTTTGGAGCCCCCAAAATAAAGTCTGTCACTGTTTCCACTGTTTCCCCATCTATTTGCCATGAAGTGATGGGACCAGATGCCATGATCTTATTTTTCTGAATGTTGAGTTTTAAGCCAACTTTTTCACTCTCCTCTTTCACTTTCATCAAGAGGCTCTTTAGTTCTTCTTCACTTTCTGCCATAAGGGTGGTGTCACCTACATATCTGAGGTTATTGATATTTCTCCTGGCAATCTTGATTCCAGCTTGTGCTTCATCCAGTCCAGCATTTCTCATGATGGACTCTGCGTATAAGTTAAATAAGCAGGGTAACAATATACAGCCTTGATGTACTCCTTTCCCGATTTGGAACCAGTCTGTTGTTCCATGTCGAGTTCTAACTGTTGCGTTTTGACCTGCATACAGATTTCTCAGGAGGCAGGTCAGGTGGTCTGGTATTCCCATCTCTTGAAGAATTTTCCACAGTTTGTTGTGATGCAGATGTGTACATGCATGCTAAGTCAATTCAGTTGTGTCTGACTCTTTGTGACCTTATGGACTGTAGCCCAGCAGGCTCCTCTGTCCAAGGGATTGTCCAGGCAAGAATACTGGAGTGGGTTGCCATTTTATTCTCCAGGGGATCTTCCCGACCCAGGGATCAAAGCCTAGTCTCCTTATGTCACACGGGTTCGTTACCACTAGTTCTGTCTGGGAAGCCCCAGTAATGCAGACAGTGTATGGCCATTAGGTCTTTTAAAAAATGTCCTTATTATCAAAATTATAAGTTGGCAGCTTTGTCATTTTCCCCAAATTTAAAATTCAAAGGACTGGGAATCATTAAATTAAATCTTGGTATTGTTTCATTTTTCTTTTTTATAGCCTGGTGCTAAAAACTGAGTCTTCATTAATACTCTCTTAAGTCTCAAAACAAAACCAAAAAGATCCTGAGTCCTCTGTCCTCTCATCAACATTTAGCTAATTTTATAATCTTTCACCATCCTCTTGTCTTCAGAATTTCTCACTTGATGCTGAGGCATCCTCCTGATAAATATAAAACAATGGTTCTGAACTGTTGACTGCACAGGGTGCTTAAATACTAATGCTAATAAACAGGCCCACCCCAAACAGTCTTAGGTGTCCTCAGGTGGGACTTGGTGCTAGGCTGATTCAAAAGTTCCTTCGGCTGATTCTAATGTGCAGCCAGGGATGGGAACCACAGGTGTGTGTGGTGGTTGTTAAGTAGCTTCTATGGGTCAGGCTCTAGGGCAGTTTTACAGATGAAAAATCCGGACCATGTAATAGAAAAGCTCATTAGGACAACAAACTGGCAAAATGTGACAACAGAGTGTAAGTGCTTTTATTCCGTAATTTGACAAACAATAACAGAGCACTCAAAAGCGCCACAGCTGGATTGCTCCCGGTTAGCTTCAAGTCCTGTGGGCTACCTACAAAGACCAGGGAAACTTCACAGAAGAGGCAGCAGCCAAGCGGGGATTTGGAGGTATCTTTTTTTCAAGGTCTTCATCAGATAAGGTAGAGAGGGCAGGCATGACTGCGGAGGGAACAGTGTGTGCTGGGCACGGAGGAGTGTGTGGGGATGGGAGAAGCCGGAGATGAGATAATGGTTGGGTGCAGATGTGCATAGCCTTAGAGGTAGACTAAGGAGTGTAGACTTGGTTCAGAATGCTTTTAAATGACACTAAAAGTTTTTAAGCTGGAACTAATGGGGTAAGAGTACAAAATATTGGTATTTAAAACAATGCAGACTTTTTATACACACCTATAGCTTAAATTTGCTAGCCTATTTAAAACTAATGGTTTGACTGATTGCCCCTCACCCCCTTTGCCCTTGACTGACATAACCAGACACTGTGACCTTGTGGGGATACAGTTTCCAGTCCCAGTGGCAGGTGGAAGGACAGTGGAGACTGTTGTTTTTTTAAGTGACTAATTGAGTGTAAATAGACTTCATCCTGAGCTTTGGCCCAGACAGATCAGCTCAGGGTCTCTGCCTGCTGCCTCCCTTCCTCGGTTTCTTTCATAAGGCTTTGTTGGTGCATCTGTGGATATGATCCCTTATCAGAGTGTTTGTTTGACTTGCTTCAGAGCAAGTAAACAAACCCCAAAGATCAAGCCCTTCAGTTCCCTTCAGCTCCTGAAGCTATTCTGCATTCTTTTTCACTCTTACTCAGGACTGAAGGACAGATAGGTCAGACCATGGAATCATCTCAGTATACTAGGGACTATAACCTTCTGGCTAAGAAGCTCACAAAAGATACATTACTTTGCAGTTGGGAAAGACAAGGATTCAGCCTAGGCCAGTGGTTGTCAAATCAGGGATCATAAGCTTCAAGCCAAGTCATGGGCTAAAAATGTAGATTTGGGAGACTCACTGTAGACCTACTGAATCAGAATCTGGGGTTAGGCCAAACAATCTGTGTTTTAAGCACTCATTCCCAGATCATTCTGATGCTGCTGATCTGTGGACCACATTGAGCAGTTCTGGTCAGTGGTGCCCACTGGCAACTCTTTTGGGGAAGAGGGAGGACTCATCAGATGGGCCCCTGGATTCATAATCCTTCAGTCCAGTCAGCTTGCAAATTTTGCGCTGGGCTTGGTTTTCAAGTTATTTCTAGATTAAGTTATTAATTGAGCTGTTTAGCTCAGCTGAGGCTTTGAGATACTATAGATAAAGAGAGGTTTAGAGGAAGCATTAAGTATGTATCTCTGACTGTGACTCTGTTATCCTTTCCAGTCCCACTTACCTGAAGAGCCAGGATTTCTCAAAAAGGACCAGTAAGCTTAGAGGGGAGTATCATTGGGAAAGCAACACTGTCCCTTTCCTTGCCATGCCCTGTTAGAGAACTGTATTAAGAAAAGAACCTCAAAAAAAAAACACATCAATTTGTTGGATAAAGATAGTTCCATCTTCTGCGTTTGCCAGGTCCTGGGGTTACAGGAGCACAAGTTTAGGCAAATGAGACCCTTTTCTATCTAAAGTGTCTGTTCAGGTCTTGATGCACTGGAAATGCATCTGGCTAACTCATTAGTGATAACAAGTGTTAGATGCTCATAAATCTCCCACGATTCATTGGCTGAAGACATCTTAAATGCGGACTTTTGGCTTTAATTGTCTTTGGTTGCTTCTTTAGCATACTTTAGTTTGTATAGATATGGAGTTTTGAAACTTGTTTTTAATTAAGACATGGTTTATTTTTATTGCTTGAGATAAAATGCAGGCTGGGAGGCTCAAATCTAAGTTACAAAATAAAGTGCATCTGGGCAGACCACGGGAAAAAAAACAACAACAAAACAGAACATAAAGGCCGAAGTGTGTGCCAGGATTCTTAGATTTACTTAGTAATTTCTTGGAGAATAAAAATCCCAACACCTGCATTATAAAAAAAAAAAAAAAAAAAGCATACCTTATAAATGTCCTTCTCTTTGAAATACCTAAATGAACTAGACTGAATTATAAACTAATGGCTTGTAAAAATTCACCTTGAGCCAGCTACTGAAGATATTAAATAAAAGAGGTAGGAGAGGCTACAAGGAAACCCAACCTGCTGTTTGTTTGTTTTATCAGTAATGTAACTCAAAAGTAGCCAAGCCCAGAGCTTTCCCTGTGTTTTGTTTCCCCAAGCTGAGCCGGTGAATGCCAAGATTTAATCTAAAGAGGTTTGTGTTTTAAAAACTAACAACCAAGTAATAAAACACCTATAAAAGGGATTTATAATGGAACGGGTGACAGTTTTGAGGGTAGTATTACAACTCTTCTGCTCCCCCTCTCCCCTCTTCTGTCCTTTCATCCAATTCTGCACCCTTTGTCTTAGTTCTTTTCTCACCTTGCTGCCAAGAAGCATGTAAGTAGGGGCTGCTCACACCCTAGAGAAGCAAACCATCTTAAAAAGTGAAGTGTGTTTTAGCTCTGCAATCGATGACTGCGCTGTGCTGCTGCTTTTGTTTGTTTGAGAGAAGTTGCTCTAACAAAGTACCCACCTAGCTTACACAGTGGTTGCTATGTGAAGTTGAAGATGCTGCTGCTGCTGCAGTGTCACTGCCATGAGGATGCTAGAGTCAACCAGGGCAGGAAGCCTGGGGATTCCTCTCCCTGGTACCAGGTGTCACCCTGTCAGGGCCCAAGATCGCCCTGGGGCAGACTTGAGTCAACAGGTGGTTTGCCATCTAGGCCACCATGCCTGAAACTTGGTTCTTTTACAAAGTCATAGTTCTCCTCCCCTCACGAAGCAATGGCGCCTCGGAAGGGAAACTTCGTACTCAAACTCTGTAGGAGCCATTTCTCAAGGCTACTTTTGACTATTTTCTGAAGTCTCCCCTGTCAGCATCCCACCGGTCTCCGGGAAGAACGAGGGAGTCTCTCTTCAGAGTCTGGACGGCGCTGGGAGGCATGTGGGCAGCGTCAAAGTGGCCTCGCCTGGGCGGCCAGATGAGCCTCCAGCCTCCCTCTTGTGGGCCTCAGGAACTCGGGGGGCCCAGGGGAAGCCTGGAAAACCGAACTTCGCCATCAGCCTTCCTTCGAGCGCTGGCTAGAAGAGAGGGGGAAGGGCCCCCCCTCCAGCCGTCTCCCCCCGCCCCTAGCCCCTCTGCCACCCGGCTGCATCGCCCAAGAAAGCACTGGGAACGCAGCTCAGAGCTCTCCAGCTCCTCGCAGACCGGGAGAGGGCATCGAGGGGCAGCTTCCCCCTCCAGCGGCGTCTGACATCCCCACTCCCACCCAAGGATGCCGCCGCCGTGCCCTGTCCGCAGTCGCTGAATGTCACTGCTCCCTCTTCCTCCTGATCAGGGTAGACACAGCTCCCGAAGCATCCCCCACCCCAAAACTGCCGCGACCGCCCAGGGTACAAGACCCAGCAGAGGACGAAGTTTGGGGCCCACGGCGGCGGGGCGGGGAGGGGGGGCGCTTTGGCGAGGACCGCACCTCTCAGTCCCAGCCCAGGCGGGCACACTCCCCGCCCCAAACGGCCCAGGCGTCCCCATCCTCCCGCGGACACCGGCATCCCCGCCCTCCCCCGAGGGCGGCAAGCGGAGCCCCCCAGGGCGGAGGCAGGTACCCCCGGGGCGGGGACTGGGGCGGGCGGGGTCCAGGCTGCGCCCCCGGCCGGGCCGGGCGGGCTAGCTGGCGGCGCGGGGGGAGCGGGGCTGGGCGGCGCTGCCTCGGGCTCTGTGCGCTGCAGCCCGGAGCCGAGGAGGAGGAGGAGGCGGAGGAGGAGAAGGAGGCGGCGGCGGTGGGTCCCGGGCGGGGGGAGCGCGGCGCTGCGGACCCGGGCGGCTGGCAAAGGACGAGGCGGAGGCTGAGGAAGACAGCGGGGAGACCCGGGCTGCAGCAACAAAGGGCAGCAAACGATTGGCCGGGCTGCAGGCGAGGTTAGCCCGGGACCGGGGTGGCTGGAGGCAGCGGCGAACGGTGCACGTGCTTGCAGACACGGGCGAGTGTGGAGCCGGGGGCTGCACGCCCGGCGGGTAAGGGCTTGCTCCCCCTCGGCATGGGATGGCGAGGAGGCTGCAGCGACATCATACTGCCTGCACCCAGCCTCGGCTTGCAGGGTAGGGGTGCGTGGGGGGTAAGGATGCAAGCCAGGGGGCGGGCGAGTAGTCGCCCGGGACAGGACGGGAGAAGGTGGAGGAGGGGGCGGGATGGAACGCTCCAGGCGGCGCGCCCGTCCGCGCGCTCCACCGCAGGAGCTGGCGACTGAGAACCTCGAATTTTAACTTCGCGTGCCCGCCCGCGCGCGCCCGCCCGCTCCCACCCCTAAATCCTGCGGCCGCCGCCAGCGATCAGCTCTCACACAAACTTTAGCTGCGGGCTAGGGGGTTCGGGGTTGAGTGGGGGAGGGGAAAGGGAAAAGGCCCTCTGATTGGCGTCGTCTGCAGCCAATAAGGCCAAGTACCTCTCCTGCGAGTAGACCCAATCCCTTTCTAGAGGTAGAGGGGGCGGGTAGATGGAAGTAGAGGTTGCGTGGTGTCTGGCGAGAGAAAAAGGGCTGGACCAATAGGTGCCCAGAAGGGGCGGGCCAGGCGGTCTGTTGATTGGTACTGGCAGTGAGCCCTCCCCCGGGGTGGTACCGGAGGGGGGGCTGATGGGTCGAGGGGTGTGCCTATGCGGAGGCGAGATGACCGGCAGGATCCTGCCCCAATGGGCTGCAGAGTGGTTAGTGTGTGGGTGATGGACAGACTCCTAGGCCAACGGGTGGCCCTAAGTGTCTGCGGTCTAGTCCAATGGAGCAGCACTAGGGCGGGACCGTGGCTCGGGTTTAATGAGACTCCATTGGGCTGTAATCAGTGTCATGTCGGATTCATGTCAACGACAACAACAGGGGGACACAAAATGGCGGCGGCTTAGCTCCTACCCCTGGCGGCGGCGGCAGCGGTGGCGGAGGCAACGGCACCTCCTCCTGGCGGCAGCCGCGGCTTTTTTCTCAGGCAGCGGCAGCGCCCCCGGCAGGCGCTGTGGCGGTGGCGCGCGGCCAGGTCTGTCACCCACCCCGCGCGTTCCCAGGGGGAGGAGACTGGGCGGGAGGGGGGCGGGAGGGGGGAAATAGGGGGCTTGTGACGCCCCTCCCACAGGCCTCTGCGCGAGGGTCACCGCGGGGCCGTTCGGGGTCAGGCTGCCCCTGAGCGTGACGGTAGGGGGCGGGGGAAAGGGGAGGAGGGACAGGCCCCGCCCCTCAGCGGGACCTCCAGGGCAAGGGGCGGGGCTCGAGGGTAGAGGGGCGGAGCGATATCGGGATGGGGGCGGGGTTCGGGTGGTCGGAAGGCGAGGGCTCGTAGGGGTTTTCTGAGTGGGAGGGACCTACTAGGAACGGTAGGGGGCCAGTGAGTGTCTGGGAAGTGCACTCCCAGGGAGGGGGTGGGTGTGAGGGGAAACGAGGTGTGCAAGCAGGTGCATCAGGGAGGGTGAGGAGAGTGCAGAATTGGGAGATGTGGAAGGAGGACCGAGGGGCAAGTGAAACGGTGCAGAAGGGTGAACTTGTAGATATGGGGGTTGGGGGGAGGCAGAGTAAGAATGGATTTGGGTGTGGTGGATATGGAGTAGTGTTGAGAAAGCGGTGCAGAGTAGATACTGGTTTGGAGGAAGTATTGAGGAAACGGGGGTTAGGTACATTTACTATGGGGGGAAGGAGGTATCTGGGTGAATCGGCATGAATAGAAAGGTTTGCTAGCTTTGGGGTATAGAAGCTTGGAAAAAACATGGAGGGGTGGGAAACGGATATTCTTTAGAGAGTCTCCGGAAGACAGAAGAGCAAACTTAAATTCCAAGGGAGCCTACTTAGAATTTAGATATATTCTAAATTATTAGATATATTTTGCCCCCGAGGTGACCCTTACGCAAAATATATCTAACAGAAAGTCTCTTAGGAGTCAGGGGGTTCAGGAGGTGGGAAAAGGTGACAGGTGTGAAGAAAGGTAGGTGGGACTGGGCGAATGTGATTTGGATTGAGTCGGGAAGGCATATGGGCAGAGATGTTAGTGTGGGAGACAGGGTTGTTAGAGGCTTCCCAGGTGGCTCAGTGGTAAAGAATTCACCTGTCAGTGCAGGAGGGTGGGGGACAGGTTTAATCCCTGGGTCTGAAAGATCCCTTGGAGTAGGAAAGGGCATCCCACTCCAGTATTCTTGCCTGGAAGGGAAATTCCATGGACAGAGGAGTTGGTGGCCTACAACCCATGGGTACGCAACTTGGCACACACTTTGGATTTCTTGGGTGTAACTTGAGCTGGAGTCAGCAAAGGGGGAACTGGATGTCTGTCTCAGAAAGAGGCTCCTTGTGTTTGCATATTTTTGAATTTTTAAGTACTTTGGTCTGAGTGCAGGGAGTGGTAGGAGACAAAGGGCAAAGGCAGAGGAGGGGCTAGGTGACAAATGTGCAAAATAGGAAAAGAGAACCAGTGAACCAAGATTTGGGTGGAGGTACCTGGAAATTCAAAGTGAAGAAGAGCATATGAACACTCCTCCATATATGGACAGGAGGTGGGAGTAGCTAATGGGAATAACTTACACCAAGATAGTGTTCTAGTTCTGTGGTACTCCAAAAAAGGTGTGTGTGTGTGTGTGTGTGTGTTGTATGACTGTGAGTAAAGTACATTGATTTTCTCAGATAATCTTGAAGTGAAACACTCCATTCTTTTTTATTCATAAATTCTTCACACATTTATCAAAATGAATTTGGGCAGGATTTTTTTTTTTCCCCAGAAGGAAAGGATAATGCATTTTTCAATAAAGGATAAGATTCTTACCTGAGAACTTGAACTTAAGGTCAAAGATTGAGATGGTGAAGTGATAGTTAAAAAGAGAAGATAAAGACAGAGGGAGGGTTTAACATTAAAGGAGGAACTTAGGAGAATGACTGGCTGGTGGTGATGACAGGGTCAGTTGAAATTTTGCCTACCGGTCAAGCCCAGGCCTCTTGAGTAGAGTGAATGTTACATCATAGCTGTTACACCAAATGTTTCTCTCTCTCACTGCTTGTGCACATAAGGTGGGAACTGTCAGATATAAGGCATCAGGGGAGGGAAAGTTAAAATAAGGTGAATATTGGAAGGTAGTTTAGGAAGTTGGATAAATAATGTACTTCAGAAACTTTCATGGACTGTTGAATACCAGTCAGAAGAAGGCTTAGCCAACTGGTACAGTTTTTAAATGCCAGGGTTCCTAACGAGTGACTTTTCATCTCTTAGTTCTCTACACAGTAGTTTCAGTGTTCTTGTATACAGATCCCTGTATTTGTATCAAGTGAGAGAAAAGGAATTGTTTTATGGAAGCAGGTATGTGTGAGCTACAGTGATCAGTCTTCGCCTGTAGAATAGTGAATGACTAGTGAATGGGAGAAGTGTGAGCAATGGAGATTTCTTCTGGGTAGTGCTTTAATTTGCTTTTCCAGAACGCCGTTAAGCAGCTTTTCATGGGACTCCCGTAATCTTCCACAATTTTTCTATCATCGGTTCCGCTCTTTTTTTTGAAAGGCTGTAATATGTCCAAGTGGCCATTTTAAAAATAATTTTATTTCTTTATTTTTATTTTTGGCTGCTCGTGGGTTTTCTGTAGTTTGTGGTTAATGGTGGCTTTTGTACGTGGGCTTCTCACTACAGTTACTTTTCTTGTTGCAGAGCACAGACTGCAGGCTGCAGGGGCTCAGCAGTTGTGGTTCCCGGGCTCTAGAGCACAGGCTCCATAGTTGCCGCATGTGAGTGTAGTTGCTGTCTGGCATGTGGGGTCTGCCAGGACCAGGGATCGAACCTGTGTTTCCTGCATTGGCAGGCAGACTCTCTACCACGGCCAGGAGCCACCAGGGAAGCCTCATCAGTTCCACTCTTGCTGGATATTTGAGTTGTTTCTGGTGTGGGGAAGTTGTGAACTAATGTTCCCTGCCAGCGTTCCCATGCTCATCACCTGGTATGAGTGTGCACAGTCTCCGACTGAGGTGTGCATCTGCGAATAAACTGCTTCATAGGCAGCGTGAATGTTAATGCTGCTTATTCCTATTGTCCTGGTGTTAGTTGTATAATGCTCAGTCGTGTCCTACTCTGCGACCCCAGGCTCCTCTGTCTAAGAATACTGGAGTGGGTTGCCATTTCCTCCTCCTGGAATTAGTATAACACCTTTAATTCTCAGAAGTCTCTGAATTTGGATGATGATCTGTATGTTTGCCCTAGTCATGGGGTATACTTGTCTGCAACTTTACTAGGTACCAGTTTGACTATTTTCCAGAGTTGTACCGGGTTATACTTCCTCCAGTATATCTGTGTATCTGTATGTATATCTGAGCTCCCTGGCTTCTTACTCTTCACCAACTTGACTTACTCTTGTTAGTTTTTCAGCTCAGCCAATCTGGTACACTTTGCCTCTACCTTATTAGTAAGGAGGTTGAACAGCTTTTCATTTATTTATTGGCTACTTGGATGTCCTCATTTGTAAAGTTCCTGTTCAAGTCTGTCCCTGCACCCCTTCCCCCTTTTGTAAATTGGTCCTTGTGTCTTTTTATAGCTATTTAGTAGTTCTTGCTCTAAATATGAAACTCTGTCCTTTGTGTGTGTTGCAAATGCCTTCCTTCATTCTCTGGCTTGCCTTTTCACTCTTTGTGGTGTCTTTTAATGAACAGAACTTCTTAATTTTAATGGAGTCAAATTTAATGGTATTTTCTTTATGGTTAGTGCTTTTTGTGTCTTGTTTTAAGACTTTTCCTGCCCTCAGGTTAAGTAGATATTCTCCTATCAATTTTATCTTCTAAATCTTTACTGACCTTAAAAGATGTATGATCATGAGGAAAATACACGTTTCTTGACCCCATCCTCACCATTTCAAATCTCTTTTTGCTCTTCTTCACTTTTTTCTATTCTCTGTCTTGAATTTTTCTTGACTGTAACTATAACTAAGGCAGGTGCTGACTTTCCCTATCGCATAGGAGAAAATGGTCATATAGACAGAAGTTCAGCTAGATGAGATTTTACAGGTCTCTAGCTGACTGCATTGCCCTTTTTCCTTTTATGAGCTAGTATTTTATTGTGTTCCTGCTATGTGTCCTCCGCCTCGGTTCTTTCATATTTGTTATCTCAGTTATTCCTCTTTACAGGTCTACAAAACTACATTTTTCTCATTTTTACAGGTGAGAAAACTGAGACTTAGATCGACTCAGTAACGTGCCCTATATCCCACAGCTTAGGTAGCTGACAAAGTGGGGACTTGATTCCTGAACTCTCTAGATCCATCCCATCATAGCACATTGCCTTGTTGAATAAGATTTCATGAGCCTGTTTGACAGTATCCAAAACCAATGATAATAACTTTCTTTTTTTCCAATATAACATGTTTTACTTTAAGCACATATAGAGATAATTATTGTGAAACTGGACAAAACTATCAACCTCTCTGTGTGTTAAAGTAAGTTAAGTTAGTGAGTGGACCTTTAGAGGTCCTTGGATGAGCAGTAGAGATTCTGGAAGCCCTTGAAATTGTATGCAAATGTCTGTATGTACTTGTATTCCTATTTAAAAATAGATCTGAAATTTTCTTGAGATTCTCAGAGAGCAGCTTTAATTTGTTTTAAGGAACTGTGTGATAAAGTTAATGCAGAATTCTGAAATGATGTGTATTTTCAAAATAATCTTTTAAATTTAAGATGTCAGATTTTTTTCCCAAATACATTTTTTTTGCCTTTGTCATTAAAACCCAACTAAAGCTAACTTGAGGTTAGAATTGAATAGGAATTTTTAAATTTCAGGAAAAAAAGTCACTCAATTCAGTTGATTATTTCTTAAGTGAAAGTGCTTAGTTATGATATCATTATTACTTACTAATCAGTGTACCCTGGCTCCAAAGGCCTGATGACTTCGAATGACTTTTCATCTTGTCTCTAAAATCCTGTTTTAGAGACGGGGATCAAATTTCCTGTGAGGTTCCTGACAGTGTAATTAAAGTTTAGAGACTGAAACTATTGAGCACTTAAATTTAGGGATGACTATGCAAACAGAATTCATAGGCTTCACCAGGAGATTTGGGACGAGTCTCTACTAATTTATGATGATGATGTTGAAACTAATCTTTGCTAGGGATTATGGAAGACATAATAGTTTATTGATGGTTCAGTTATTGTTTGTTGAAGCAGATTTACACAATTATAGTTTAATGACATAACAAGGATACTGTCAACTAGGAGAGCATGACATGAAAAATTAAACTTCCAATTAATATAATATGTATTAGTTGAAATTATAATTTTCATGGTGATTTAGCCTCTTAGAAATCCTTGGAAAACATTATTAGCTTTTGAATTGAAAACTCTATGCTAATGAGTAGTGAGAAAGGACTTAGTATTATTCTAAAAAGGTGGGAATTAAATATTCAATTCAACTAACATTTATGGAATGCCTACTCTGGGCTTGCTGCTGAGTTAAGCTCATAAGTTGAACAAGATTGATATTTGGGGAGATGACATACTGATTACTTTTGTTTGTTCCTTCAGTCATCCTTCCCTTCAAAGTACACTGGATGGATACCATAGCCAGAATTATTCACACGTTCAGCACATTTGTGTGTGTGGGGGTGTGTGTGTGTGCGTGCACACACGCGCTTGCATTCCACTCTACCTTGTGTTGCTACTCCTGTTCTGGCTTTCTGTTACTTCATCTGTCGTGTTCGCATGCCTCAGCCTGGTTTTCGTCACGTCCAACTTTATTTCTTCCTCCTAGTCAACACGTCCCCTCTCCAGGCATGCACATGGACTCAGTGTCCCTCTATTCTGACAGCTCGTTCTTGTTCTCTGCCTTCTCCTAGATTTCCCTTCATTCATTCACTGGTGCATCCATTTCACAAATAGGCATTGAACCCCTCTTACGTTCAAGTTGTGGTCCTTGGAAATCTTGGGGCATGCCACGATGAATCAAACATGAGTCCTGTTCTTCAGAATTTTGCAGTCTAGTAGGGGAGATGAGGTAAGCAAAATACGGATTAGAAATATCAAGTGATAAGAAAGCTAAAAGTTTCCTGTTAGACAAAGTGATGTAGGGCTTCTGAGGAGGTATCTGTGGAGAGAACAGGCAGTTCATCTAAGTTCTGCCTTTCAGGGTCCAGTTTAAGTCCCATCCATCCAAGGGATGTTCTCCCGTCCATACTACTGAGGAATAGTCACTAGTCACGGTTGTTTTCAGACTTTGTTCCTTCTGTATTTAGAGGAGCCCTTTCTTTGAAGTGAATATTATAGAGAAGCCCATTAAATATAGAATAGTTAAGGCAGAGATGCTTTGTTTGGTGCAGGGATTATGGTGGCCCTAGTGTGTAACCCACAAGGGCATCTGCAGGTGGTTCTGAAAGCCCAGGCACTTTCTCACAAGAGCGCCAAGGAGCCTAGTTTGAAAGCCAATGGAGAGACAGGAAAGCGTTTAGCATCTGAATTAAAATCTTTCATGACTTACTGGTCTGAGGTCTTGACAGTCAGGAATCTGTTTTTCTTGTGCAAAATGTGGGCAACAATGCTACCTTACAGGGTGGTTTTGAGGTTTACTTGATAATTATGTAATCTATGGCTTGCCCCGGTGGCTCAGCGGTAAAGAATCCACCTGCGGTGCATGAGCTGCAGGAGATAGGGGTTCAACCCCTGGGTTGGGAAGATCCTTTGGAGGAAGGCATGGCAACCCACTCCAGTATTCTTGCCTGGAGAATCCCCATGGGCAGAGGAGCCTGGCAGACTATAGTCCATGGGGTCTCAAAGAGTCGACACGACTGAAGCGACCTGACATACGTATGCACGTGATAATCTATGTAAAGAGCCTGGCTCACAGTAGGTGTCAGACAGTGGTTGCTATTATTATAGTTTATTGCTCTATTTCTTAAAAAAAAAAAAAATTGGTGAAATTCATATAACATAAAAGCATTTTAAAGTGAACAAGTCAGTGACATTTAGTATAGTCACAGTGTTATGTGACCATGACCTCTATGCAGTTTCCAAAACATTGTCATCACTCCAAAATAAAGTCTCTTACCCCTTAAGCCTGGAGAAGGCAATGGCAGTCCACTCCAGTACTCTTGCCTGCAAAGTCCCATGGACAGAGGAGCCTGGTAGTCTACAGTCCATGGGGTCGCAAAGAGTCGGACACGACTGAGCAACTTTACTTTACTTACCCCTTATGCCAGGCTTCCCTGGTGGCTCAGATGGTAAAGAATTTGCCTGCAGTGTGGGAGACCCGGGTTTGACACCTGGTTGGGAAGATCCCCTGGAGAAGGAGTAGCTACCCAATTCAGTATTCTTGCCTGGAGAATTCCATGGACAGAGGAGCCTGGCAGGCTACAGCCTATGGGGGTCGCAAAGAATCTGACACAACTGAGTGACTTTCACTACTTTTCACTTTTACCCATTAATTAGTTTCTCCTCACCATCTCCCCCATCCCTGCCCAGGTCCCACCAATCTATGTTCTGTTTCTAGCTTTATCTATTCTAGGAGTTTCTTATTAATGGGGTTAAATGATATGTAACCTTTTGTGTCTGGCTTCTTTCACAACATATTTTTGAGGTTTGTCTATGTTGTAGCATGTATCACTACTTCATCACTTTTTCTTTTTTTAAAGGTTTGTTTAATTTTATTTTTGGCTCTGCTACTTTTCTTCGTTGTTTCACACAGGCTTTCTCTAGTTGCAGTGAGTCGGGGCTCCTCTTGGTTGCAGTGCTCAGGCTTCTCATTGCCATGGCTTCTCTTGTTGCAGAGCAGTGGCTCAAGGTCTGTGGGCTTCAGTAGTTGTGGCTCAGGGGCTCTCCAGTGCAGGTTCAGTAGTTACGGTACCTGGGCCTAGTTGCCCCTCAGCCTGTGGGATCATCCCAGACCAGGGATCGAACCTATGTCCCCTGCATTGGAAGACAGACTGTCAACCACTGGATCACCAGGGAAGCCCCCACTGCATCATTTCTTACTATGATTGCATACTATTCTAGTGTACGGATATACCATATTTTTTCACCCATTTATCTGTTGATGGACATTGACCTGTTTCCACCTTTTTTGGCTGTTGGGAATAGTGCTGTCGTGAACATGAGTGTACTTGTGCTTATCTAAGTCCCTGTTCTCAGTTCCTTGGGGTGTGTATCTGGAAGTAAAATTGTGACCTCATACAGTAATTTTATGTTTAATTTTTTTGAAGAACTACCAAGTTGTGCTGAATTGCTTCTTATCCCCACAGCATCTACCATAGGGCTGCACATGCAGAACAGTATCTCACTAAATTTGCTGGTTGTTCTTTGGTAGTGTTTATAACCTCACCTCCCAGTTCACATATTTTGGGTCTTGAGCATTAATTTTGAGAAGTAATTGCACGCAGGATTTGAACGTTAAACCGGTATTACTGTATGGATGAGGTCTGATGTCCCAGAAGTGTGTTCACTGAATGCTCTTTGGAGCAACTGTGCTAGTAGTCTGTGCTGGGTGGTTATAGAAGAAAAGAAGTTAAGTTCCCTTCCCTTAAACAGTCTATATTCTTTTTCAGACGATATTGTTAAGATTTGTGGATCCTTACTCAGTTACATAATAGGCTATGAAAAAATCCAGGAGCCTATAAAAGTGGGAGAGCTAAAAATAACTTTTGTCAGTATGACAGAAGAGTAAACTCTACTATTAATCTTTATTTTTTTCTACCACTGCTTTTGGCTCATCCGCAATCTCATGACTCGAGTGTTATGACATTGATTTTGAAACAACACACAGCCTTAGTAAAAGCTTAGAGGAGGCTTCACGTAGACTTTATGATGCAGGGTATTTTGACTCTTCTTATGCTGACATGAGTATTTCTGAATAGTGTTGATATTTTTATAATACTAATGAAGCCAAAAGCTCAGTGTTGGACGAAGCATTTCTCTAGATTTGTTTAGAATAGTTTGTAATGAATGATGTAAATAGTGTTTTATTAAAAACTGTATGATACAACCATATAATTTACTCATGTTACTTTGTAGTTAAAAATAGTGATTCAAAACCTTAGAAAATAGAGTAATTTAATTTTGATGTAGCATGAGTCCCCAGAATTAATTTGGAATGACTCATTCTTGGTTTTGATAGCCTTTTAGTCCAACTTTCAAGCTTTTATAGAAAAAAATGAAAACAGCATAACAGTTTTTAGGGTCATACTTGTGATAGCATGAGCTGTCTACCTGTGGGACCAATCCTAGGGCTTTGGAAGAAATGGTGTGGATAATTCTGAATCAGGGGAGGCAGGGGGTGGAAAGCATTTCTAACTGGCTTTTTAATGAATTATGCATTTTTTTTGGCCTTGGATTTGTCTTTCTAGTTAAATATTGCTTAGACTAAAATTAAATTGGTTTTCAATCTATTCTCTTAACATATACCAATTTACAGTGGGGCCATTGGGATGTCAGAAACAAACCAGCCTAAGATTAAAAAATTTGCAGTGGATAATATACAAAGTGGATAATATACATGTGTTTAGTTGAGAATTGGCTACAGTTAAGAGACTTATGATTTTGTTCCTTTCTTAGCTGTGTGTGTATGTTTTTAACACTGATTCAGCTTGTAGCAAAGAGCTGCGGGGTTACATCTGCTTCTGCCTAATTAACTCGGTTGGTTGGTGTCAGAGGAGAGCTAATTTTGAGATTAAATTGAGGAGTAAGGTGTGTGTCTGTGGCTAGGGGAGGGGAGAAGGAGGCTCTAAGGTTGCTTGGTTGGTCTGCACGGTATCCAAGTACAGCCTGTCATAGGTTGTTTCACATTTATTTTTTGTTTCCCTCGTGGCGATGAAAGAGACCACCTGCGGCGCAGGAGACTTGGTTTTGATCCCTGGGTTGGGAAGATCCCCTGGAGAAGGAAGTGGCAATCCACTCCAGTATTCTTGCCTAGAGAATTCCATGGACGGAGGAGCCTGGCGGTCTGTGGTCCCTGGGTTTGCAAGATTCAGACACAACTTAGCGACTAACCACCACCGCCTGAAATGTGTCCTGTGCTGACATACTGTGGAAACTGGTGTACCTTTCTCTTAGTTGCAGCTGTTGGCCGTATCGTGATAGCTCCCAGTACTTAGATACCAGATGACCCTTGGGGTAAATAGCGAATGTTGCCTGGAAAGTTAATATTGACCTTTAAACAATGTTTGACTATTTTTTTTTTCCATCCAGACAAAATGTTATACCTGCCTGACTACTTGAGTAATAGCAAGTTGTTTGTTTTTTTTTTTTTTAATGATGAAATTCTTTCTTAGTCTCTATCGCAAACCTGATTTTTTTTTTAATTTTTAAAAAATCCAAATTTTTTAAAATTTGGAGGTCAGGTCTAGCTTTGAAGAAGCCTGAAAGTTTACTTCCTGAGGTACTTGTCGTGGGGCTTCTTGTCAAAGAGAGCTAACTTATCACCAAATAGGGTGTATCAATAAACTCACTGTGTCTGTTTGGATTGAGTAGCCTGGAGATCCAGAGATGGTTGCTGAATTTAAGGGGTGTCCTAATGCCCGAATTAACATTTACATTTTTTTCTTTTGGCAGATTTGCCTGACGATCTGGACAATCTTCTTTTTTGTCATGGACTGTTAAAACACTTGGAGTTCCAATTCTGGTATTTTGCCTTTTTTTTCATTGTATTTTTCAAATGTAAAAGTGTCAGTCTGGTTGAAATGTGTTGGTCATGGAGATGAACAGTTCTTTTGATTGTGGGTTAGGATTGTGGTAATAGCTTGTCATGAAGGTGTATTTTGAGTATTAGTTATGAAATGTATTTTGTTTTAATGTATGTTCATTGGCCTGTGTAACCAAAATGCCTGAAAGCAACTTTGCAATATTAGATACTTTTCTGTGACCTCTTTTCCTGCTTCCTGCAGTTGTATTTTGTGCAATCAAATTAAATTAGTTGATTCATCCTGAATAAATGATGAAAGATGAAATAATTACTTGGACACGGTGAAATGTCTTCTAATGAAATTTTGCCCTGAACCATTTTACTTTGGAAAGATCAGCTTCCTGTTCTAAACTTGCTAAAGCAGAATGATTCCTGTGTTCTGTCCTGAAAGTGGTTGCAGGATGAAAGCCAGTGATTTCATTCTTAAACACGCTGTGTTCCAAGTCTAACATTTTTGTCAATGATTTATGTAATGACACAAAGGGGAGTGCTTATTAGATTTGCAGATGACATAGATGACAGAATCAGGATTCAAAACAGTTTTTAACAAGTTGGAAGATAGACTCAAACCAATAAGATGAACTGTGATAAGTGTAAAAATCTGAGCATGTATTAAATTTGTATGGGATAGAGAATGAAAATCCTCAGCTTAACAGTTTTTTTAAAAGAATATCTGAGATTTTTAGTTGGACTGCATGCTTGGCATGAACCAGTTGTGTGGCAGTGCTGGTAAGAAAGTTTATGTAACCCTGGTATAATTGGATAATGCCTGGACTGCCAGATTTTAAGATGAGCATTAGCCTAAGTAATGAGTGAGCATGAGAAGGAGGTGCTTGGAAACCTGTAATGTGTGGGCATGTTAAGGAATCGGGATATGAGTGGTCCAAGGTGCAAGTGGAAGTATAATGGGGTTTGATTGTAGTGGTTTTCAAAAGATACTTGTTTTCAAATATATGAAGGCTCATTGTGTTTTCAAATATATGAAGGAGCGTAGTATTAAAGAATTTCTTGAGTTTGTTCCAGGGGAACTAGAACTAGTGGGTGGAAGTTATGGGAAGAAAGATTTTGGCTCCTGTGAGCAAGAGATATATTACAGTTAGAGCTGCCCAACAGTGGCATGAGCTGTCTTAAGAAGTGACAAATCCTCAGTCACTGAAAGTATTTTGAGACTTTATGGCCCGTCTGTTGGGGAATTGAACAAGGGATCTTTTACTGTTTAACTAGAAGTTGGATTGGATGACCTATAAGATCTCTTTAGTCTGAAGTTGCTAAATCTGAATGGAGAAGAACAGAGTGAAACTATAATATACTAATTGCAAAAAGGACAAATCCTTTTTGAAACTGCCACTTTCAAGCTAGTATAGTTCAGTGGTCCAGTTTTTTAGCAACAGAATCTTTGAAAGCAAATGTTAAATTCTTCAGTGTATCTGCTTAAATTTTTTGGAAAAACATTATTTTACCCTTTTTAAAATGTTTATTTTATTTCATTTTTATTTTGTTTTTATTGTTTTACCAACTCTTTGCACCCCCATGGACTATACAGTCCATGGAATTCTCCAGGCCAGAATACTGGAGTGGGTAGCCTTTCCCTTCTCCAGGGGATCTTCCTAACGCAGGGATCGAACCCAGGTCTCCTGCATTGCAGGCAGATTCTTTACCAGCTGAGCCACAAGGGAAGCTCATTGTACTCTTTGAGGTACATTAAATATAAATAAACAATCAGAGATAACTTTATAATTTTATGAGTCGTTTTTCAGAGTGTGTAGGCATTGTATTAAGTGGAAATGATGATAGCGGTTCTGTGCTGTGTATTAGATAATGTGTTCACTTAATTCTCTCAACAGTCCTGGAGGGATATACTATTATTGCTCTGCAGGTAAAGTGACAGAAACTTAAGTCGTTTACCCAGGGTTTTTCTGCTTGACATGGGTAGGGCCAGCATGTGAACTACTAGTCTTAGTTGCAGAGGAAGAATAGCTGGAACAAGCAGTTGAGGCTCAGGTGAAGGCGGAACGGACTTCAGTATAGAATAAGGGCCTGTGAGCCTGGAGTCTACCACTGACTATTATCCTGTGTTCCACCTTTCCCCCAGCATCAGGTTATCCATACAGTCATCCTGCAGATTACAAGTTATATGTGAGCACACTCTGAAAACTTCAAGCTGTTTGAAAGAGTTTTAAGATGTGGATTTTATCTGTGAAGAGCAAGATTAGAGCCCAGTTCTGACTCAACTCTCAGACCAGGGTGCTTTGGCTGGTGCTCTTGGCAGGTGTTCTCAATCCCAGATTGGAGATCTAGGGGATTTTTGTGTATATCAGGAGGGTCTCAGAAAGCAGTGTCAGTGTCTACCTGGAATAGGATGTGTACAAATCTTGCTTGAATTGAGCAGTGTAATGAGCTAAGCGGGTAGAGACACCTAGAGGGCTCCATTATTCAAAAGGTGACGGGTTATGTTACCACATTAATTTCAGTTTTCTTGCAACCTGTGGATGAGAGAGTGTTACAGAACCTCTTCAAAGGGCTGGGGGAACATGGTTCTGTAGCAGAGGCTTAGTGGGAAATTTTCTTATGTGTGAGACTTGAGAAATATGTAGAATGTTTAGCTGAAATAGAAGAGTCAGGACTATTGCTTCTTTTTTTTAAGTTTAAGATTCTTTTTACGTTTAATGTACTCCCATCAGAGTTTTTTCCTTTTTTAGAAAAAAATATTTAGTTTTTTGGCTGTGATGGGTCTTAGCTGTGGCATTTGGGATCTTTAGTTGCAGCGTGTGGTATCTAGTTCGCTGACCCGGCATCAAACCCCGGCCACCTGCATTGGGAGCACAGAGTCTTAGCCACTGAACCACCAGGAAGATCCCCACCATCAGATTTTTTGCACCATAGATTTATTTTGGTGTTGATTTTATGTTTATGGTAGATACATATCTTGAACCACTAACATGTAATTTTATTAGTTTCAGTGAAGGTTATCCATTAAATATATATTGATAACTTAGATATGATCTCTTAAATGCCCCATAAACTACTCATATAAATAACAAATGAAAAATCCTAAAAGAAATTCCTTTTCAGACTGTGACCCAATTTCTGGTTGGAAAATATAATCATTGTGGCTTTGTTACATAATACCTGCTTGTCATTATTTCTGTGGACATTTTGCATCTGAAAAAGTCTTTTACTTTATTTTTAGAAGTTTCATTATTAAGAGTTTTTCCTTCTTTTTTATCTTTTAAGGTTTTGATTTCCTGGTTAAAGATGTTCTTCACCTGAATGCAGTTTTTCCTATTGGTCGAATAAGACAACTATCAACTTTGCCTGTTCATCCTCTTTTTAATCTCTAAAGGATGGATATTTGTGAGATGTTGCTTAATATGGTCTGGAATAGTCTGCCCATTTGTTGAATTGTAAGTGACTTCTAAATGTGCAAGTTCTGTTAAATACAAGGAGAACCTCTATGGGTAACTTTTGTACTGAAGTCATTTGTCAACCATGGTAAAACTTGCAAACCCACTTTATACAGAGTGGATTCTTGAAGCTATACAGAAAATAAAAAAGCAAAAGCAAAGGCCCTCTGAAGAGAGAATCTGCCATGCCGTCAGCACTTCCCATGGGTTGGATAAGAAGACAGTCTCTGAACAGCTGGAACTCAGCGTTCAGGATGGCTCAGTTCTCAAAGTCACCAACAAAGGCCTTGCCTCCTACAAGGACCCAGACAACCCTGGGCGCTTTTCATCAGTTAAACCAGGCACTTTTCCTAAGTCAACCAAGGGGTCTAGAGGATCATGCAATGATCTGCGCAACGTGGATTGGAATAAACTTCTAAGGAGAGCAATTGAAGGACTGGAGGAGCCAAATGGCTCCTCCCTGAAGAACATTGAGAAGTATCTCAGAAGTCAAAGTGATCTCACAAGCACCACCACCAACCCAGCCTTTCAGCAGCGGCTGCGACTGGGGGCCAAACGCGCAGTGAACAATGGGAGGTTACTGAAAGACGGACCGCAGTACAGGGTCAATTACGGAGGCTTAGATGGCAAAGGGGCTCCCAAGTACCCCAGTGCTTTCCCATCTTCGCTCCCACCTGTCAGCCTTCTACCCCACGAGAAAGATCAGGTAAGTGCAGACGAAATGTCAGTACTTTCTAAGTATTGCCCATTTGACTTGTACGGTTTCAGTTAAGTTTTACACAGACGCAAGTTCTGAGTTAAGTGTGATAAAATCAAATGTTTTGCCTCTGCGCAGTCTTTTATATTTTAAGAGATATACTTATTTTACAATAGAAATCGCTCTCTATTGTTCTACAAGGTGTTGAGGGCTTCCTCATTGGTTGACTAAGAATTTAATATGATGATTATGTGATTTGTTTTTTAAACTCTTAATTGCTAATCCGTGGGGGCTTAAAGGGCCCAGGATAGATAACTTCGCTCTTTACTCAAGGCAGGATCGTATATTTATTTCAAAAATCCAAGAAAGGCCATTGCATGGTTTTCTCTCTTTAAATTATTACTTATTTTTTTTTTAGCTTTATGAGGTATAATTGATTTATCTTCCTCTTTATTGTTGTTTCCGAGAAGAAGAATCTTTAAGATTAATTATTTTAATACAGATAGCTTGTGCATTACTGGAACTGTTACAGTATGTGACCTAAATCCTGCCTGTTTCAATTTAAAGTCATTTATTACTTGTTCACTTTTCTCATCTGGTGAAAGTGAATGTTTATTTTGTCTCATCTGTATCTTTCTTATAATCTTTGGTTTCTCTGGGCTTTCTGTTATTTCTAGGATAGTTATACATTTATGGCAGATTTCTCCTAAAATTACTGCTGCAATTTAAAGTCTGGTTATGTAGGGTTATCCTTTATTTTATTTCAAAGCTATTGAAGTTACCACCCAAAGTAAACCCAAAATAGAGCAGCAACAAATTGTTTATAATGGTTTCAGCCCTCCAGTTTATCTGTCTATCCCTTGAGGGAGTGGATGTATTGATGCCAGTTATTAATAACTTTACGTCTTGTAAACTGTTAGCCATTGTTGATAGACAGGGTGGTGGTTGTATGAGCAAACTGCATTTTCAGAAGTGATAGAAGCAGTGTCAGGAAAAGCTGTTCTCCTGAGGACTTGTTTTTCCTCTTTGGATACTGTTGCCCTTGAGATAGCCCCTGCTTCCCTCATTGCGTTAAGCTGATAGAGGCTCAGCTCTTGCAAACTAAGTGGGACCAGGTGATTTGCTTTTCCATGGACTAATCTAAACCCTAGCATTTATTTTTTAACTGTATTTTTATTTTATTAATTTTCCTCAACATTTATTTTATCCTTGGGTGGTATTTGTGTTTGTGTAACCAACCCCCAGTTCTTTGTGAGAGAATGTGGGCATAAAGAAAGAAATAAGTAAACCTATGAAATTTTCTTTTTAATAACAATTGTTTCAAGAAAATACAGCAAGTGACTTAAATCCTAATTTCTGTTTCTGACACAGCCACATTGAGCACTTCTGTTTCTCATTAAATATTTTTATAAAAGCTTATGCCATAAGGAAATTCCTTAAGGGAATGTAGAGCCATTTCTTGATGGTTTTGGATGTCTTTGTTTTAAAAATATATGCATTACTCTAAGGCATTAATATATTAAAGCTTTATAATTATCAGGTACATGGACTAATTCAGGCAGCTTTAGGCAATTTAACAGCATGTTTTAATAATTTTGTGATCCAGGGGAATATCTTAACTTGTGGTAGAGGAATCATTACAGGTTTTCCACAGTCCCTTTCCTCTCCTTCTCTTTAACCTTGCTCATCGTTATTTTTGCCATTCTTATCATATTTTTTTCATACAGCATCTATACAAAAGTATTTTTAGTCTAAGACTCCTGTCCAGAGGGGTCTAGAATTGAGAACAGAGTGATTTATTGCTTAGCATGCAAATTGTTCCTGCTCTTTCTGTGATGCTATTCTTTAAATTGTCCAGTTAGCATCATCCTATAACAAGGAATGCTGAGAAAATGTGTCCTGTAATTTTTATTTGATGAAATTGGGAATTGTATTGAGTAATCATAATCTAATTCTTAAAAGAGGACAAATAAACATAAATGAAAATCAGATCAAGTCACTTTGGCCAGAACGTACTGTATTGCTTCCATTGTATATTACAATGGCATTTTTCCTTGAAAAATGTAATAAGAACTACATTAGAATATATTGCCCTTTGAGATTACAAGGGGTAAATAGTTTAAAACCCTGTAAACTTTCCAAGTCAGTGTAATAGAAATTCTTATCCTGGGTCCATGAATGAGTTTGGGGTAGGTAAGCTAACAAATCCCCTTAAATAGAACAGTCGTTTGTATCCACATGTTTTCCTAGGGTCAGGGTCTGTAATTTTTATCAGATTCTCAAAGGGATCTAAAGTGTCAAAGAGCCAATGTGAACATTTTTATACTGTAGAAAATATTTTTGAGTTTGTTATACAAAAACCTATATATGTGTATGTGTGTATATATATATATTAATTGTTACCTTTCCATTGTTTTTGCTTCAGCTGTTGAACTTGGATCTGTATGTAGACTAGTTCTCCTATAGCTTCATGTATATAGGACTTGCTCTAATATATTTGAAAGGCAAATTATCATTGTTCTTCTGCTAGAAGTCTGAAGAATTCACAGTGTGGGAGGACATTTATGATATAAATGGCCACTATACAGAGATGAAGTCATTCAATCACAATTTAGCCGACCAGTACCTTTTAAGAAGCTGTTACTCTAGTTACTCTAGTTTCATTTAATTGTAAAAAAGAAAATAAAAATAGTGAAAGTAATAACATTTCTTAAGTGTTAAATGCTGGCACTATTCCAGGTGCTTTACATTTATTGCCTCATTATCACAATAACTGTGAGGGCCATAGATTATTATCCTTTTATAGATGAAAAACTGAGGCTCAAAACCTAAGCAGTTTATCCAAAGTCACTTACAGAGCTGGTGAACGGTGCAGCCAAGATTCTGAGACAATCTGACTCTAGACTTCTTTACCACTGGGCTGTATACTGGTCAACAGGTGTGGCTTTCATTAACAATAAAAGTATCTCTTTTAATTCCTCAAATGCTTTGAAGCAGTTTTCCCCCCAACTAATAGATTTTTGGCATTTTAAATTTGGTAACCGCAATGAGCTTATTACAGTTTTTAAAGCAGGTACTGTTTATAATATTAGCAGTATGAAAAAGCAGTAGGGAAAATAGTAAATCTGTGTCTAATTAGATTTAACATCATCATCATTCCTATGCATGACTGCTAGGAGGAATACAATGCAAGTTAAAATAGAAGGGCTCCTTCCTTTCTAAAATGTAATTGCACGTCTTCTGATAGTCTAGAATTCAAATTGGATATTACCATACTGGCTTCTTAGCATAACTTCTTTGTATTTATTTAAGAAAGCTCTCTTTGGTGAGGTGATATGGAAACGAATTAAACCACTGAAGATAAAAGTTTATCTTTGACTTGATGAGGGAACTCCTAAAGGATAGTGTTAGAGTTTCTCATTAAAAATGGTAAAGCTCAATTAGGTCAGATTATGAGGACTTTGGAAAAGTCAAATATGCTAAGAGAGACTTTAGTTATCAGTATGCATTCTGTAGCATTAAGATTCTATTTGAACATTTGGGCTTTAGCATTTTTTTTTTTAACTTTACCATATTGTATTGGTTTTGCCATATATCAACATAAATCCGCCACAGGTATACACGTGTTCCCCATCCTGAACCCTCCTCCCTCTTCCCTCCCGTACCATTCCTCTGGGTCGTCCCAGTGCACCAGCCCCAAGCATCCAGTATCGTGCATCGAACCTGGACTGGCGACTCGTTTCATATATGATATTATACATGTTTCAATGCCATTCTCCCAAATCATCCCACCCTCTCCCTCTCCCACAGAGTCCAAAAGACTGTTCTATACGTCAGTGTCTCTTTTGCTGTCTCGTATACAGGGTTATTGTCACCATCTTTCTAAATTCCATATATATGCGGTAGTATACTGTATTGGTGTTTTTCTTTCTGGCTTACTTCACTCTGTATAATAGGCTCCAGTTTCATCCACCTCATTAGAACTGATTCAAATGTATTCTTTTTGGGCTTTAGCATTTTAATAAAATCAGTTTGGTTCAGTTTTAAACAGATTCCTCAGTATTTCACTTTATTGGTAATATCTTCCTAAAATTTATTAAGTGTCAAATCTTGGTATGTTTCTAGTGCAGTACATATTATTATAATAGGAGCTCTCATTTTTGGCAGCTGTAGTTGGAAAGGGAGACACTTCTAATATCAGGTAGGGCTTTTGATGTTTTTTTCTTGAAGAAATGAAATACCTGTATTATAATACTATGAAAAAGCTTCAAACATAATTACCACACCAGTGATACTGTCAAAAAGAAAAAAAAAAGAATGAGTTTCAGAAGGAGCACAGATGATCAGAAATGGGGCTGAGAGATAAAACTATATTAAAAAATCACTGTTTGTGCTCTTGGCCTGTTCAGTTGTTTATTCTATTTGTCCCTCACTCCTTTTAGGGAGATATTTTATTTATGGTTATTGGTTATTACTATGAAATAGTTCCTTAAATAGAATAATTTTTTTTTTAAAGGAAGTGTAATAGGGAAGAACAAATCTGACTCCATATTAGATCTGTTTCCTTTTTTTTTGAGTTTTCATAAACAGAAGGTTAATGTATATCCTACATCAATTTCCTGTGTTGTGTAAATGCCATAATTTAAATAACTTAATTTTTTCTTTTCTTCAGTTTTCTCCCTGCCCCCTCCTCCCTCTCTGGGATTTTTTCAATCGCCTGTACTTTGTGAAGGACCATTCACTAGTCCATATTGTTCTTTGATGTGGCAGGCTTCCAGAAGTTTCTCAGCTGTAGAATTGTCCATGGCTGCAGACAACTCTGGATCTTTTTGACGGAAATGTGCGTATCTTTTATCTGCTAATCATGGAGTCCAAACGTCCTCTCTGTTGTCCTTCTCAGTCCTTTGAATTGGTGTGCTTTGTACTGCAGATGTCACATTTCTCAGAGTGCTTAGCTGTGTGCATTCAACTGAAAGTTGGAAAAAGCCCTAAATACACCAAAATATACTCTTCCATGTAACCTGAATTTTGGAATTGGAATGGATCAAAGTCAGTTTTGGAATGACTGAAGGCAGACAGAGAGCTGTTCTGTCGTGTGAACGACTAGGGGAATCCATATGTTCTTTCCCAGGTCAGGGAGGGCAGAGGATTGCTATGCTGTTCCTGTGTTTAAGCTTCAGAAGTTCTGCGGAATAACATGAGCTGCTTTTGTGAGCAGATAGTACTGGTTACTGAGGGGACGTTGAGCGCCCAGGAATTGTCTGAGACTAGTTAGCCAGGTCAAGAGAAGGACGGAATGAAGAACACCTGTGTCTTTCTTACTCGCAGGGGTGACAGTGTGTTCCACTTTTGAGCTTGTATCTAGGTGGGACTTGTGTACACTTCTAATGAAATACATTTCAGGTAAAATAGAAACTTTAGAGGATTTTGGACTCTTAAAATGAGTGTGAAATACTCCTTTTAACTCTTTGGATCTTAGATATGTTTGATATTGTAGCTGCCTTTTCCTGACCTTGACATGATACAGAGAAGAGTATTTTCTGATTTCCTAATGATATTTTCTTTCAAGCATTGAGGATGCTAAGGGTGTAGTTTTGTAGTTTCTTGACTAATTTTGGATGTTTTGAGCAGCTTTCAGGAATTTACTGTTGTATTCCTTTTACCTATTTGGATTATAACAGCTATATTTCTTTCAGTGCTAAGAAAAATCTAGATTTTTATAGCTTTGACATTGTTTAACAGTTAAGTGCTGTTTGCTGATTTATTCTGACTGTATCTTGGATGGCAGAGATATTTATTCATCCTTTCCTTTCAAACTTTATTTAATAAATAGTACATTTTAATGTATCTCAGAACAAAAGTTTACATTCTTTTTATATATTTTATCTTTGTACATGGTAATATAAAAAGAATACATGTGATTGTTTTATCACTGTAATAGCAAATTTTGATTGGAAAATTCATGACTTCGGGTATTGTTTATAAACTTATAAACTTAATTTTTCTGGCCTATACATTAAACTACAGTTTAATGAAACTACAGTTTAATAGTTCTCTGGTTACACCAGCATTTCAAATGTGAATCAGCATACTTAAGTACTTTGATTTCTCCAATCTATTAATGTTTCTAAGTACATAAACATCAATTACTGGAGTGGGTTGCCATTGCCTTCTGCGAAACATCAATTAGCTCACTGAATTAAAGTTCACAAATGAGTCATCCATGTAATTTGTGACGTTTTGAGTTAGCAGGGCCATGAGGAAAGTGTGTTTTTGTTTGTGTGTGGGTTCCCTTATCTCACTGTCTTCAGGTGGTGATGGGGAGTTTATATAAGTAAAAGGAGGAGGCCTGGCGGTGAGCCTTGTGAAATGCTAGTCACTGTTACCAGGCTTATACTCTGGACTAGACTGCTTTCCCAGAGAAGTCTCTAGGAGTTGCAGACGGTATACTGTTGTTTTTCCTTTTATAAATGAACCTTTTAATTAGCAGAGTATTAATTATAGTGTAACTTTTTTTTCTTTGGTGAAATATAATATATTGAAAACTCTGCAAAATGGACTATACACGCAAAATTTTAGAGTGAAGGATACTAAACTGTGAGGCTGGTTTCTTCAAAGATACAAAATAAATACTAATCAGCGGTCTAAGCAAAATCCAGGAAGGATTTGTGTTAATTTGACAAGTGGGTTTAGAATTCTTTAGCCATTATTTTTTAGAAACCAGCTTTGTTCATACATCCTTTCTGTAATTTGCTTCACTTTTGATCTTTGATAAAACCAGCTGCAATTTTGTTTCATTAACAAACTTAACTGGTTAACAGATGTTTGTTTTGGCTTGATTGTGTCCTTTCTATTAAAACCAGTGTAAGCATACATAGAAACCATGCTGGGCCTTTTCCTGTCTGTAGTTAGACAGGCGTTTCAGAAGAGCAACTTAATTTTATTTACAAGTTCAGTTTTTGTCCCTCTGTGCTATTACAGTAGGTGTACAAACATTTTAGCTCTTGTTCCTCCTGTCAGGGAGGTCTGAGGTCTTTTGTTCTTAATCCTCCATCTGTTAGTCCAGGACACCCTCCCCCGCTCTTCTGTTTCAGCATTACGGAATCTTAGCATGCCGAAAAGGGTATCGCAGAATTGGTAATTGAGATATCAGTGACTCTTCCACAGTTCAAGGGATGGAAAGGGACTAGCCTGGTAAATTTAGATAATGTCTTGCATCTTCTTTGATGTTGGTAAGCTGCCATATGGAAAGCAGTGAGGCCTGCAGGAAGGAGGTGAGCCTTGTCTGGGCTGTCTGTGATGCTCACAGCGATGTGGGCTGCGAGCCAGAGGCGACACTTGAATGTGTCTGTAGTACTTTCTGGTGTCACCAGTCCTGAGTTTTGTCCATGGTTGACTGCCATGCCTGTGACCGTCTTGGATCATAAATGAGAATATGAATTTCAAGAAACGGAGAGTAAGGGTAATACTGGGTAAGAGAAACAGTAGTAAGAGAAGCAGAGAATTCGCAAACTAAAATCCAGTTTTAAGGACCTGCAGTGATGATTCCAGTTTGGTATTTGATCAACTTGTTTCCCAAACTGGTATTCTAATACCATGTAGGAGCTTCTACCTTACATCGAAATCCAGCTGCAGCTGTTGAGCCTTGGGATGTGAGTGGAGCAGCAGAATGCGACATGTGCTGGTGGAAGAGTCTGCAGTTTGAAGAATGTGAGCTATTCCAGCTACAGTGCTGGCCAGGCATGAGGAGGCTGGGGAAGGTAGGCAGTGTAGGCAGCCTGCTGCTTCTCAGGTGGCTCAATGATAAAAAACCTGCCTGCCAAGTTGGGAGAAGCAAGAGACCCAGTTCAGTCCCTGGGGCAGGAAGATCCCCTGGAGGAGGAAATGGCAGCCCACTCCAGTATTCTTGCCTGGAGAATCCCATGGGCAGAGGAGCCTGGCGGGCTGCAGTCCATAGGGTCACACAGAGTAAGGACATGCCTGAGCACGCATCACTTGCACTCAGTGGGAGCCAGGAAGACGTCTCCCCCTTAACTTTGTAATTTATGAAATTGCAATACTGTAGATAAGTTGCAAGAGTAATACAATAAGTGCTGTATTTCTTTCCTCTAGACTCACCACTTGTTAACATTTTCCCACATTTGTTCTTTCTCTCTTTCCCTATTGTGTGTGTGTGTGTGTATACACACATATTCATACTTATGGCTGAACTATTTGAAAATAGTAGCAAATATGATGTTAAATTATAATTACAATTATATATCAAGGAACATTCTCCAGTGTATCCACAATGGTATTATCTCATGTAGAAATTCAACAGTGAAACAAGAGTATTACATTTAATAGACAGTCACAGCTTCAGTTCAGTTCAGTTCAGTCGCTCAGTCGTATCTGACTCTTTGCGACCCCATGTATTGCTTCAGATGGCCCCAAAGTGTCGTTTATAGCTTTTGTTTTTGAGTTGGAATCCAGTTAAGCATCTTGCATCACACTTGGTTATCATGTCTCCTTTAATAGGGACCCGTTTTCCATCTTTATTTACTTCTCCCGTCAGTGACATTTTTCAACAGTTTCGCCCAGTTATTTTTGTAGAATGTCCCACAATTACTGTTAATTAGTCTGATTATGTCCTTATGATTAAGTTCAGAGTCAGTATTTTTGGTAAGAATACTACGTGGGTCATGTTGTATATTTCCTGTTTCTGGTCACATCTTTTAAGGTGGTCTTATTACTGGCAGTGCTTATTTGATTAGTTGCTTAAGGTGGTGTCTGCCAGACCTCTCTTTATCAAGGCACCTTTTTCCTTTTGTAATGAATAATTTGTACAGTATCTCGTGATCCTCTGAGACCATGTGAATAACCTTTCATCCAGTGTATATTAGTTTTCTGTTACTTGCTGTGACAGATCACCACAAATTTAGTATTTTGAAACACTGCAAATTTATTGTCTTACAGTTCTTTTGGTTGGAAGCCCAACATGGGTCCCATAGGATTGCAGTCAGGGTGTCAGTGGTTCTGTGTTCCTTTCTTGGGGCTCTGGGGGAGAATCCGTTCCTTCACCATTTCCCGATTCTACAGGCTGCTTGCATTTCCTGACTAATGGCCTCTCCCTTCACCTTCAGAGTCAGCAGCATCTCATCACTCTGACCATTTCACCATAGTCACATCTTTCCTCGACCAGCAGCCTGGGCAGCTTTTCAGGGATTCATGTGGTTAGATTGGGGCCACTTAGATAATCCAGGATAATCTCCCCATCTCAAAGTCTTTAACTTAATCACAGCCATAAAGGTCATTTTGCCGTGTAAGGTGACAGATTGACAAGTTCTTGGCATTAGGAAATGGCTCTTGGGAGAGGGGGTGGCATTATTCTGCCTGCCACACAGTGGATTCAATATCCTCACCTAAATCAACTTTTACATAAGAGGTTGCGGATCTTTGAAGATTGTGGTGCTCTAGGGTAATAGCATGGTTTAAGTCTGCTTAGAAAGGAGTGAAGGCTGGGAGGCAGACGGCTTGAGTTCTAGGTCTGATGGTACATCCTGAATCATTTCCATGAGGGCAGGAACAGGGGCTGCCCCCGCTAAGTACCCCCACTTCCACTTAGCGTCTCTTTATTTCTGAGTCGAAGAACTGAAGAATGGGTTTGGCAGTAATAGCTTGGGAGTTTTTACCAATAGGAGTCTGGATATCCAAAATGTTTTCTAACACAGTACATTTAAAGTTGTAGATAAGGCTTTCATTTAAATACAGAGTGCAGGAAAATATATTGCGTATATAATGTGGGGGACTCTTTGGTGATATTTTGAAGACTAAGTAACATCTGAAGAGTTTTATGTCTATTATTTAAATCTGAATCCTCATAGAACTCTTAAATAGGCTGATAAAGAAACTGACTTATTTAAAAAAGAATAATATCTTGGTCACAATGTTATATGTCAGTTATACCTCAATAAAGTTGGGGGGAAAAAAGAAAAATATTCAGGTGAATGTCTATTATGTTCTTTCAGTTCTTAGTAAAAACTGAGGAGGAAAAAAAGTCACAGCAAGATTGACAAAGGCATTGAACCTTCCTTTCCTTTCATTCCATAGTGTTTCAGTAGAATCTTCTGCAGTAGCTGCAATTAGCTGGCATGCCCTGGTAATACTGACCTTTTCGGTTGTTAAAGAAAAACTGTTTGTTATCCGCCTGTAAATGTGCTTCCTAGAGCTGATAAAAAAAGATAATCTCATCTGATGGGCTCTGGCCCTCTGTAAACCTCCTTTTTCCAACTTATTTTCCACCAGCTACTGAAATACAACAAGATGCCAACAAGTACTTCCTCACAGAGCATTTATACCAACTTATATAAAATCATCTCTTTATTGGAAAATTGTGTAATGTCTTGATTTCAATTTAGCATAGCATGTTGGTTAGCAATAAATCTTGTTAGGGTAGGAACACAAGCTATAGGCAGTTTGCAGAACACTGATCAGGGGCAAATTATATGTGTTTTTCCAGCTTCTAAAAATTTCAGAGCAAGATGAAATAAATAGTTATCATCAAGACCACCGCTTTCTAGGTTGTTTTACAATCTGACATAGTAGAACATCACCGTGTATCTTGCAGTTAAGTGCCTTGACTCTCCTAAAATACGTTGTTTGTGCCTTGACTATTTCAGTTCCAAGTTCTGTCTGTGATACACAACAAAAGCAAAAGAATGTGGTTAAAACTTGGTACTTGTGCCTTGTAAAATAGCATAATAAACAGCTCAGATTTGAAGGCTGTACAGAAAACATGCAAGAAGATATTAGTATGAAATATTGATACTCAGTACTTGCTAGGTACCAGGTAAATTTCTAAGTATTTAATATATACAAAATAACTTTACATGAACCCTGAGAGATAAGTCCTGTTATTGATGGAATTTTACAAATGAAGAAACACAGTCCAGAGATGTTTCCTTGCCCAAGAGGACACAGGAAGTGTCAGAGCTAGTGTTTCAGCCTGGCATACGACTTGGAGTATAGCCACTTCACACCTTCTAGTCTTCTCACTTACTTGGATGGAACCAGCAGATGCCTATTGAATTCTTGTAACGTATAAAGCTCTGTACTAAGTGCTATACAACTTACATAGTATAAGCTGTATTCAAATTGTAGTTAGAATTACCAGTTGAAACATTCATAAACATACAGCTGTGCGGTACCTTTTCAAACGACCAGTGCGGTGATCTTCATTTTCACAGTGATTGAAAATTTATTTTCTTCAGGAATGAGTAATAGCAGCCAACGTTTATATACTGCTTACTGTGAGTCAGACACTACTTAAAGTGCTTTACGTACTTGCCTGTGATGTAGTACTTCTTTGCCTTCTTATAAGGGAGGGGACTGAAGCACGTGAGGTTAAAGGACTTGCCCAAAGTCTCATGTCTGTTGTGTGGCGAAGTGGAGCCAGGATTCAGGTCCAGGAGTCTTGGCTCCACAGTCTGTACGCTTAATTGTTATGCTGCTGCTGCTAAGTCGTTTCAGTCGTGTCCCACTCTGTGCGACCCCATAGACGGCAGCCCACCAGGCTCCCCCGTCCCTGGGATTCTCCAGGCAAGAACACTGGAGTGGGTTGCCATTTCCTTCTCCAATGCATGAAAGTGAAAAGTGAAAGTGAAGTCGCTCAGTCTTGTCTGACTCTTAGCAACCCCATGGACTGCAGCCCACCAGGCTCCTCCATCCATGGGATTTTCCAGGCATGAGTACCAGAGTGGGGTGCCATTGCCTTCTCCGAATCCTTATGCTATACTCCCTTATATTTTCCTCTAGAAGAAAACTTCTTTTAAAGAAAGGGTATTGAAACGAGTATGCATTAAGTTCTTATAAACCTGGACCTCTAAATGCCTTTTAAGTGTTTATAATAGGAGTCACTGAAAAGACTTAAAATTTGTAGTGTGACCTCATCTAATGTAGCTTTTCCCAAACATCCTGAGGTAGAAGGAAATGGTACTCTTTAAGATGATAAAGATGCTAATAATGTTCTGAGTTTTAAAGTTCCTGAGAGATTCTGGAATTTGACTTGCTTAGCCTACGGTTTCTCAAGATGGTTTGATAATGGGCCGTCCTCTTTCTCCTCACTCCTTACAGTAGCTGTTCACTTGTCTAGAAATCTTTACATTTGGTTAAACACAGCTTGGATAGTGCTAATGTCGGGTTATACTGCTAAGTCCTTTCCTCATGTCTCCCAAATACTCATCCCAAGGGAAGCCATTGACTAATTGACTTTGGGTTTGTGCTTTAGAACAGAAAGCCTCAAATCATCATTTTCATTCCTTGTCTGAGTTATGAATTAGTAAAGTGTTAGTCGCTGAGTCATGTCTCACTCTTCGTGACTCCATGGACTGGAGTCCACTGGGCTGTTTTGTCCATGGGATTTTCCAGGCAAGATTACAGGAGTGGCTAGCTATTCACTTCTCCAGGGAATCTTCCTGACCCAGGAATCAAACCTGAGTCTCCTACATTGCAAGCAGATTCTTTACTGTCTGAGCCACCAGGGAAGCCCTAATTTATTAAAACCATTGTGTAGTTCTTCAACTAGAGAATAACATTTTAGAGTAGCAGGTGGCCTTCGAGGTCGCCAAGTTCAGAGGTTTTAAGTTGATGTCCCAGTATTCCTTTTAGGGGTTGTGAACTTCTGAAATTGTATACAGAATGTTAGGCTTACATGTTTTATGAGTATTTTTTGAAGCCTCTCATCTCTCCCCTCCTGAATTCAGCAGGTCACTTGACTTTAGACCAGTGGTTTCCCAACTTTGCTGCATGTTTGAATCATTGGAAGAACTTTTAAAAATTCCATGCCCAGACCTCATCCCACCTGTTAACACACCATGTCTGGGTGGGAGGCAGGCACGAGAACTTTTTAACAATCTCTGGAGGGATGCCAGTGTGCAGGAAAAGTTTAGAAATCACTGCCTGGGGCTAACTTTCTTCTTTTATAGATGAGCAAACAGGGACTACTTTGTGGTTGAGGAAACAATCTAAATATGTTAATTGGACAGGGCCCCTACTGTTGCTAAAAGAGATCTTAGACATCATGTGAGAAAGAAGTCTTAGGAAAAAGAAGCTCTGGGGGCAGAATGCTTTGGTTCAAATCCCGACTTTTCCACTGGGCGAGTAGCCTTTGTCTTGGTTTTCCCAGCTGACAAATGGGGACGATAAAAGCATAGACTGCATAGGGGTAGTTTTGCTGCACTAGAAAGGGCAGCTGAACAGAGTCTAGCGCTACGGGAGGCACAGTTGCCCGTGGCCTCGCTGCTTTGAAGCAGAAGTGATGCTCTTATCACCTCATAAGGAAGGCCTCCTTTCCTACTGGAGACTCGCTGTAGTCACGCAGGCCACCAGTGGCTACAATTTACGTTTCTTTGTTGTTTTTCCCCTCATTTCTTGTTATTTAAATAATAAGAAAAAGAGTATATTTTCTAGGGTAATGTACATGTACAATAAACCTGTACATGTTTATTGTACAGGTTTTGAGAATACAGAAAAGTTCAGGGATGATAAATACTATGTAAATTTCACTCCAAAGATAACTAGCATTAAAAGTTTGTATTTCCTTCCAGTCTTTTTTCCCCTACCTGTGTATTTGTTCTATTTAAATAAAAAGATGTTAGCTGTATAATTTTGTATCTTGCTTTCTACATTTAAAATATGTTGTGAACCTTTCCCCATATTAATTCTTTGAAGTGTGACCTTAAAAGACTGGTAGTATTTCGTATGTCTTTGTTGCTTAACATTTAAGATGTTCCTAACTTTTTTACTATTACAACTAATCCTGCTACTAAAAATTTGTGTACGCATGGGTAATTATTTCTCATGGGATAGATTATTAGAGGAGTATACTGGGGCATAAACATTAATTCTTCTTCTATGACTTGTGAAATATATGGTAAAAAACGTTTCAAAAGGTAGTACCAGTTTACACTCTTGGGCAGAGTAGAGAGTCCTTGGGCATCCACTTGCTTCTTTAGTTCAGTTCAGGGGCTCAGTTGTGTCCGACTCTTTGCAGACACTGCACACACTGCACCCATGGACTGCAGCACGCCAGGCTTCCCTGTCCATCCCCAACTCCCAGAGCTTGCTCAGACTTGCTTCTTCACCCTTATTTATTTATTTGGCTGCACCGAGTCTTACTTGTGGCATGTGGGATTTAGTTCCTGGACCAGGGATCAAACCCCGGCCCCCTGCGTTGGGAGTTGCAGAATCCCAGCCACTGGACCACCAGGGAAGTCACGGCCTCATCCTTACTTTCTGTCCTGCCCATGTGGTAGACGGAAGAGTGGGTCTCTCTTACTTTACTTTGTATTTCTGTGATTACGAATGACTTGCACGTTTTTGTTTAGCGGTCATTGCTCAGTAGCTGTAGTGTTGTGGTCATCCATCCTTCATTCCTGTGCCTGGAGGCAACCATCTTCAACTCTTCAACCATATTTAGTCATTTCTTCTGGAAGTTAGAGTTCTTTGTTTTTAAACAGCATTCTTATAATGCTGTTTCTTGAATTTCAGTTTTAGACATTTTCTCTTGACTTCTTGCCAGGGGAAATAAGGATAAAGTTCTCATACACCCTTCCCTTTCCCATTGCCCTTCTCATCTCAGTATGATTAGGTCATCATTTTTGCTTAAGTAATTGTATTCAGTGTGCAAATATTATTTAGTTGTGCCTTGAAGTATACTGTTATCAATTTTGGTGATTTTTGTTGTCTTTTTTAAATAAGTAAAGATTTGTTTATTCATGACCGTGCTGGGTCTTGGTTGCTCTGCGGGCTTTTCTCTAGTTGCCGTGAGCGGGGCCGCTGTCTGGCTGGGTGCATGGGCTTCTCACTGCGGTGGCTTCTGTTGCAGAGCGTAGGCTCCAGGGCAGGCGGGCTTCAGGAGCTGCAGCTCCCAGGCTTCAGAGCACAGGCTCAGTAGTCGTAGCGCATGCGCTTAGATGCTCCTCAGCATGTGGGACCTTCCAGGACCAGATATCGAACCCGTGTCCCCTGCACTGGCTGGTGGTTCTTTACCACTGAGTCACTAGGGAAGCCCTGTTTTGTTTTGTTTTGTTTAGAAAATTCTCCATCCTGAGTTCAGAGAGACATTTACTGTTTTTTCCTTCTAGTTTTTTGTCTTTATACTTAAATCCTTAAAATCATGTGCAGTTTTAATTTTGGTAAATGGTGTAAGAGTCTCTTGTTGTTGTGTTGTTTTTAATAGCTGACATTGTTCCAGGATCATATAATAAAATTCTTACTTTCTCCACTAATTTATGATACCTTAAAAAAATCACATCATAACTTTTTATCTGTCAGAAAGCTAGATCTCTCTTAATACTCAGCTTCATTTTTACCTTTGACAATTTTGATTCAGTTAACTTTGTAACATTTATTTCACTTAACCTCATTTAGCCGAATTGTCTTCCAATTTTGCTTTGGAATGTAGGGGAGGACAGAGGAGGCAAAAGGCAAGTGGCCTCTACAGTACAGTATTCCCATTTTCAAAGACTTATGGAGTGCATATCCCTGGAAATCATTTGCTGTCTAAATTCTGCACATCTCTAGAGCGCCTTAGCTAGCCTATTATGTCAGCCTGTATTTCACTAATTGCTTATGATTATTTTGTGAAACTGAGGGGTCAGAAAAGAATGTATTTTACCCAATTAGCTATTGTTTTTAATGACATGAAGTGCATTTGTCAGAGACCCTTGCTGTGTTCAACCTGCCACGGTTGGAAGAGAGTGAGTTTGCTCTTGGGCATGCCTGAGCTGGCGCCCATCAGACTGTCTCCTGGCCTGGCATTGGATCTTCCCAACTATCCCACTGCCATTCAGTATCGCCCAAACGTTTATACTTGGCTGTGAATTTCCTAAATTTACCTCTGTTGTTAAGATTTCTGTTTTGTTCCATTGTGATCAGAGAATACAATTTATATGATTTCAGTCCTTTTATATTTATGCCTAACATACGATCTGTCCTGAAAAATGTTCTGTATGCTCTTGAGAGGAATGTGTATTCCGCTATTGTTGTGTGATGACATCTGTAGATTATCTGTTAGGTCTGCTTGGTTTGTAGTTCTGTTCAAGACTTGTTTCCTTGCTGATCTTCTGCTTGATTATTTTATTATTGAAAGTATAATATTGAGGACTCCAACTGTTACTGTTGAATTGTCTGCTTCTTTCATTATTACCAGTTTTACCTACTACTGAGTGTATTGTCAGGCTCTGTTGTCAGGTGTGTGTGTATACATGTTTAAAATTGTTATATTTTCTTGATACATTGACCCTTTCATCATTATACAGTATCCTTATTTTCTTTCAGTAACAATATTTATGTTAAAACATTTTTTTCTGATAGTAATATAACCACTTCACCTTTGTCTGGTTATTATTTTCGTGGTTTATCGTCTTCCTTTCTTTTACTTTCTAATTATTTATATCTTTGAATCTAAGGTGTACCTCTTGTATAGCATAAACAGTCCTGCCATGAAGACTTGAATAAAAGTATTTGAATCTGTGTTCTGTCTTCTTTTGGATATATACCTAGGTGTGGAATTGTTGAGTCATACCGGAAAAGGCGATGGCACCCCACTCCAGTACTCTTGCCTGGAAAATCCCATGGACGGAGGAGCCTGGTAGGCTGCAGTCCACGGGGTCGCTAAGAGTTGGACACGACTGAGCGACTTCACTTTCACTTTTCACTTTCATGCATTGGAGAAGGAAATGGCAACCCACTCCAGTGTTCTTGCCTGGAGAATCGCAGGGACAGGGGAGCCTGGTGGGCTGCTGTCTATGGGGTCGCACAGAGTGGGACACGACTGAAGCGACTTAGCAGCAGCAGCAGCACGATAATACTGTGTTTAATTTTTTGAGGAACTCCCTAGTTGCTTTCCACAGTGGCTGCATCATTTTACATTTCTACCAGCAATGTTTTGAGAGTTCCAGTTTCTCCACATTCTGACCAACACTTGTTCTTTCTCTCTTTCTTAACTAGTGCTCCCTTATTCTCCTTTTCAGAATTTTCACAGTTAGTTGTGCTTATTTTTCCACATAGACTTTATTTATTATTATTGTTTTCTATTTGGTTGTGCCACACGGCTTGTGGGCCCTTAGTTCCCCAACCAGGGATCGAACCTGCACCCCCTGCATTGAAAATGTAGATTCTTAACTACAGGACTGCCAGGAAGTTCTCCACGTATAATTTAGAATGAGCTGTTTAGTTTTCAAAAGCTCTTGTAATTTTATTGGAGCTTTTAGGGTATAGAATGGCATTCTTATAATAATACTAAAGCTTCTACCAAAGAACAGATGTATCTTCCATTTTTTGATATGTTTTATTACTTCAAGTTTTCTTTATTGTGGAAAATTTAAAGCATATGAAAAATCAAGAGCAATGCTCACGCATTACCATGACACTAATTCCTCATGACTACTCAGGTTTCATTTATATTCCTACACATTGTCCCTAGCCCCTCCACGGCTGAATTATTTTGAAGCAAATCCAAACACATTTTGTTTATAAATATTTTTGTAATATAACCATTATCATCCATTTAAGGTCCTGTATGTGAATGTAAGTGTGTAGACTGAGTATGAGCAATGTGTACTGAAGGATTTTAAGTTTCTGTTAAATTAATTCCTGGATATGCTATTTTTAGGGTGCTATTGTAAATAGAAACTTGTTACCCTTTCTAATTGACTCTTTTTAAAATACAAGATAGTTTTTTATTTTTTAAATACAAGATAGCTATTGATTTTTATGTATTAATTTTGTATTTAGCCACCTTACTGAGTTCTCTTTTTGTTCATAATAGTTTTTAGTTATTATCTTGGGTTTTCTGGCCAAGTAATGCTGTATTGGCAAATAATGATCATTTAAATTCTATTTCCTCCTTGCTAATTTCTATATCTGAAATTTTTCTATAGTCTGTTTTTATCAGCTTTATTTATTTATTTATTTATTTTTATCAGCTTTAGTACTTCCTTAATGATGTTAAAAAATACTGGTGACAGTGGATATGTTTTGGGGGAATACTTCATTATCTCTCAAGTATGATACTGTCTTATGTATTTATCTTGTTGATAAAGAAATTTATCAGGTATAGATTTTTTTATTTTATTCAGTATCTTTTCAGCATTTATGGAGATAGTGATTTTTCTTTGATCTTTAATATGATGAATTATAATAACTGATTTTCTAATATTGACCATTCTTGCTTTCTGAGTATGAATTGCAAATGTTCATAGTGTGTTATTTGTTTAAAGAGTGACATTCATTTTAATAGCAAAATTTCCTGGCATGTTTAAAATTTTCAGTCTTAGTAAGTTCACTCACACATTTTAGAAACATGTCTGTTCCATAAAGAAGCATCCTTATTAGTAAGGTATTTCCTTGTGCCTTTTTGTTAAGCTTGTATTAGAGGACAGTATTCAATATTGTATGTGTGAGAGAGAGAGAGAGACAGAGAGAGAGGGAGAGGGAGTGCACATGGGGGCTTGAGGAAGAGTTATAACACAATATTGGGTTTTAGAAGCTATGATATAATAAATTGTAATGCATGATATAGCCACATCTTTGTTGTAACAAACCATAATGTAATAGTTTTTACTAAAACAATTTAAATATTTTTACCACTAAATTGGAATCAACATGTCTATTTTTTTTTGTAGAAATGTTGATTATGATTTAATGAGATAATGCATTGGAGCACCTGACTTGGTGCCTATTCAGTAAAAGAGATGAGCTAGTTATTTTGGACATGTATAAACTCTGAGAAAAATTTTTTAATTATTTTATTTGTAGCTTTGAAATTTTTAATGAAGCACATTCTGGCGTATACCTCTCTCTTCTGACAGTGATCTTTTGACTGTCCTTTTTCAAGGCCTAATCAAAAAAGAGTAGGTATTAAGTGTTTTCCTTATAGCTTTGCATTCTGTAAGTTTAGTTTAATAGCAGAGGTTAAGTTTTTTTTTTCTTTATTAATTATTTAGATTACCTATCCTCTATTCTCAGGGTTTTGGTTAGTTCAGTGTTTTCACAAATCCAAGTTGTGTCTCCATTACAATTTTTGCCAGTTTCATATACCATCTATTAATTATTTTCTTAATATTTTCTTTCTTATTGCCCTACTAAAGGGATAACAACCAAATGCCATGCATGAATTCTGTACCAGAAATTGGGGGATAATTAGTTATGTTTGAATTTGGGCCAGATTTTATGGGAAATTTCCTGGAGAAGGAAATAGCAACCCACTCCAGTATTCTTGCCTAGAGAATCCCATGGACTAGAGGAGCCTGGTGGGCTATAGTCAATGGGGAAGCAAAGAGTCGGACACGACTGAGTGTCTAACACGTACACTTAAGGGAAATTAAGGCATAACTGGTAATGTTCTTCATGTGATAATGGTATTTTGGTCATCTAAGATTATCTCCTTATGAGTTAGGTAATACCTTCTGTAGTATTTAATGATAAAGTGTCATGCTGGTGCAGCTGACTTTCAAGTGGTTCATCAACAACCATAACAAAAGTATGTGTGGTTCCCCGGTGGCTCAGACGGTACAGAATCTGCCTGTAATGCAGGAGCCCCGGCCCGGGCTTGATCCCTGGGTGGTGAAGATCCCCTGGCAAAGGGAATGGCTCCACACTTCAGTATTCTTGCGGGGAGAATTCCATGGACAGAGGAGCCTGGTGGCCTGCAGTCCATGGTTTGCAAAGAGTCTGACACGACTGAGCGACTGACATTTACACACACATGTGTATGTTTAGATAGATAGAAGATGTAGATAGAGCTATGAGGCAAAATCTTAACAATTGGTGAGTTTAGGTGAAGGGCATACAAGCATTCATTGTACTTATACTCTTCTATAGGCTTGAAATTTTAAAAAAATGTAAATTTGGAAAAATAAATATAATTACAGTACTCGCTGTCTGTGGGGTTGCAGATTCGGACAAGACTAAGTGACTGAACTGAATAGTACTTGTTAAAAATTAAATGGCCTTATTTTCTTTACTTTGATCTACTGCAAAAGGAAACTTTTCATTACTGTAAGTGGAAAATATGTATTCTATATCATAAACAGAAGATAGTTGTGAAAGTTATTATTTAAAAATTTTTAATTAAAAATATATTTGTATACTGTTATCTGCCGGGAGCCCAGGCTGGCCTCTCAAAGATTTAGCAAATGTTAGAGAGGTGTTAAATATGTATTAGCACCAAACTGAGACTTTCTTCTTGGCTTAATAAGAAGGTATGAGAGAAAATTGCAAAGGGAACAACGGTTTTCTTATTCTGGGTGATGTAGATTGCTTCAAATTATCTTGAATCTCACCTCAAAGCATCTTGAATCCTACACTTTGAGAAATGCTGCATCCATTGATTTTAGTGTAGTGTGTTAGAAAGAAAATAAACTTGTATACTGTTTATAGTTCCTATTATGTCTTTGTTTTTAAACCTTCTGTGTTGAATCATCATCAACATCATTATTATTTGGTAGTTTTGATCACTACAGATGCATGTCTAGCTGAATGGCATCTTGGCCTAAAAGGCAGATGTCAGATTCTGCAGTCTAAATAGTTAGTGGTTTCTTGCTCTGAAGTTGCTCTTGTCGTTGGGGTTTTCCTGGGGTTTTGATCTTTTTGTTTTCCTTTCTCTCTTTATTTTTTTCTTTCCTGCTACATTGTCCCTGCTGTTATTTGGAAGCCACTAGGTCGCTTTGCCTCTTGAACAGTGAAAGGACCCAGATCGTGTCTGTCTCACATTTTGTTATCCCAGCACAAGACTCAATTGAATAAAACATATTACCCATCTGGCCTGGAAATCTCAGTGGCACTCAAAATAACTTACTAACAAGTTGTTGGATCATGAAATCTTGAAATTTTTCTGAAAGTTCAGCTTCTTTGTAGCTGTTGCTAAGAGAGAAACATCGTTGACATGAGGGACATGAGGACATGTCTGCATACGGCCAGTTGTTTTATAGGCATTTGGCTCTGCCGCCTTGCAGATGGTTAGACTCTGGGTGGTGGGTAAATGTGTGCCGATTATCTTATTGAATTAAGGTAACCTTTTGTCATTCATTGAATTCTGCAGACCAGTTGGTCAGTGAGCAGCTGCTCTGTGTGGCTTGGTTTGGGTTTGGAAGCACACAAAGGCTATCTTAAAGGGTGGTCAGTCTAATCCAGGTATTCAGCAAAGCAGGAGCGAAAGCCTTCTTCCTCCTTTGACACTGTTTTCTATTCTGACGGAAGCAAATGAACAAAAACGTTTTTGCTTCTTGCTCAGTTAACTAAATGATTTAAAGCAGTGATTTATTGAGTGTTTGGTTGAGTGCATTTTTGTAACCTAATGTTTTAAGTTGGAAAAATTATCCTATCATAATATTTGATGTTAGAAGCATTCTAGTTTTAGGGCAGAGTCTGTGTTTGAAAATGCTTGGTAGACTAATGGAGTTGTTGTCTTTTTAGTTTATTTTCACAGATATCCTGGAAACCAAAAGCATGCCTTCGTGATATCATCTTTTGGCAGATTCCGGCTGTATAATTTTTGTAGGGCTATTTTGTTTTGAATCTGCCATATTTTTATATGAATTCTAGTCTCAGTTTCTGGAAACTGTTTCAGGAGGCTTTATTTTTAATAAAGGGGTTCTAAATTGTTTTTAGTAAATTGCCAAAATTGTGTGGCTCATTTCATCTTTAGGAAAGTTTTTCTTGGACTCATCTTTTTGGCTTTACTCAGAGTACAGCGTAGGGGGCCTCAGAGAAAGTGACTGGCCACTAGTTGATTTCCTTGTTGTCAGAGAGAAGTCATTTAACAATGATTGATGAGTCATCTGATTTCTCTAGTTTGGTCATCTGTTAGGCCTGGGAGACTTTTGATTCAAAGCCCACTTTTTCATTTGGATTTATATGCTAGTAGTGATCATGATGTCTATCAACATTTATTAAACACATACTGTGTGCTAGGCTTTGGACTTGGTCCTTTACATATGCTCTTTTCTTTTATCCGCTCAACAGCTTTATGAGGTAGATCTCATTAGTTCCGTCTCAAGAGATGATGAAACAGCCTCCCAGGAAGGGTAGCTCGTCCAGTGTCACGCAGCTCATTAGTGCCTGGGCCTTAGTGGTCCAGGGCTCTCAGCCTCCAGGGTTTGTCCTCTCTCTTGCCATGCTGCTATTTTAATGAAGATCTAAGCCACAGATTTTTGGTCAAGCCTTAGAGTAGGCAGAAACTTCTTTAGGGCTTTAGATTCTGTCTGTGCTTATCTTAATTATGCTGAAAATAATAAAGCAACATTAAAGGAAAATTTTGAAATGTGAACACTGTCCTTAACATTGCCACCCTCACATAACCATTTTATTTTGTATTTCTCTTCCAGATTTGTCTCTATGCATGCCCTTTTATATAACTATAGTCAAATCATATCCATAGCTGTATATTCTGCTTTTTTTAAAAAAATACTATTAATTCATAAATTTTTCCATTTTAAATGTGATTCTTTTAAAAGATTTTTCCTAATCTCTTTGAACCTCCCATCCAAATGAAGTCCCTTAAGTAATTCCAGCAAAGTACCCGATACTTTATCTTATCAGCACTTATTACAGCCTACAACTGCATATTTATTTGTCTGGTTATTATTTAACTTCAGTTGTCCCCCTAGGTGGAAGAGCTCCATGAAGATGGAGGCCTTTTTTCTTTGTTCACCTCTGTTGAGTGAGCGCAAGGAGTTATATTATTTATTAGCTAATATTAAATTTTTGTTTGTCTTTTACTCCATTGCAGGAACACAGAGTCTGTCCAAAAACAGTTGGACAGATTTTCACCAGACTTGGAGAGTTGTGGCAGAGTGTGTTTAGGATGATCAGGAGATGTGTCGTATGTTTTCTGATCCTGTCTGTGTCTGAGATAGCAAACAGAGATTTAAGAAATGAGACCTAAAAGCAGAAGTCCTCAGGGTGGGTCATTGGAATTGCAGCCTATGGTTTACATTTTAGAGTTGAGTAGCTTCTCACTTGGGCTATTCCATATCTTAATCTATAATGAGGGGCAAGCAGCAGTCTCTTTATTTATTGATGACCACTGAATCTCACAGTTACATATCAGCTCATTTCAAATAGATCCATTTGATCTTTTCATTTTCACTTTGCTTCTTTAAACATGAATTGTCTTTTGAAAGCGATGATTTTAATCGCCACTTCTCTTCTGTGAAACACTTGTGAGCTAATGGAACAAATTAAACAGTGCAGGTGTTTATAGTACAAAAGACATGATCTGTCGACGTCTGAGGCTAGAATTTTGTTAGAAGAGACTCTGCTACTGTATAGCACAGGGAACTATATTCAGTATCCTGTGATGAACCATAATGGAAAAGGATATGAAAAGAATATATGTGTATAATGAATCACTTTGCTATACAGTAGAAGTTAACACATCATTGTAAGCCAACTATACTTCAATAAAATAAATTTTTTTAAAAAAAGAAGAGACTCTGTATGTTATACATAACTCTGTGGGATATATAGTGATTATTAGGATGGTCAAAAATAAATCAGATACTCGAAATGTGTAAGCAAGCCAACTGCTTGGTAATTTAAAAATCATGGCAAAGTAATCCGTAGACTCCTGCAACTGGAAAAAAGTTGAAAGAGTCAAATAAAAACAGTTCATTGTCGATCTCTGACATTTTAAAAACCAGTTTTGAGTTTAGGGTAGAAGGTTGACCTTTAGAGTGTCTGGACAACAGACAGACTGGAATCCATCTCCCAGCCACCACCCTCCCTGGTTCTGGGGGCTGTGTTCTGGGCACAGCCTACTACCAGGGCCCTCTTGTTTCTCCTGCAGGCTCAGCCTGCTCTTTAGGTCCCATAGAGGATGCTTCAGCCCTTCCTGTCTTCTTCCCACCACCCTATGCCACCTCACCCCACATAGCCGAATATTTGCCAAATAGCCACATGCTCTGGTACCTGTGCTGGATGTTAAACCAACAATCAGATGTACATGCCTCCTGTTCTGGACGTGTCGGTACACGGCTACACGTGTCAAGCTAAGGCCAGAGCCAGCACCACAAGAGGAAAACTACCACTGAATTCATTAACGGAGAATACAGCCCTTAAATAGCCTTACGTTATGCACCGGCCTTCGCATCCTAGCAGACTTTTCACCTCTTCACGGCCAGTCTCCTGGTCTCCTCTGGGCCGCTGTAGCACTGTGGTCCTTATTGTCCATCCTGCTCCTTGGCACTGTCTGTAACTCGTCAGTTCTGTGGGCGCTGACATTCTAGGCTGATTGTCAATTCCTTGGAGAGTGAGACTAAAGCTTAAATTGATAACATCCATGCTGCCTACCACAGGGGCATACTTAATTCAATTAAGAAATCACAGACTCTTGAGGTTGAAAAAGACCTTGTGGGTCATGGGGCTGAGCCCACGTTTGAGTCTCTTCTGCAGAATCCTCCCAAGTGGTCATGCAGCCTCTGCTCCCGCCACAGGGAGGGTGGGGCCCCTGTGCCCAGAAGCAGCTTTTGTTCTAGGTTCTGTTGGTATCTGAATGCTCGCATATTTTGAGCTGCTCTCTCCTCTGGGTCCAAATAGGGCTGAACAAGAGCGAGAAGGGAACTATTGAGAGCCTACTCTGCCAGATACGGTGCTGGCATTTCACTTAGGCTGCGGTTCAGAAGTGAGCACTCACTGTTGCTCAGCTGTGCGCCCTGGTTCACTGCTCCTCACCTCTATTCAGGAGCCTGTTTCCCTTTGTTTCAAAGGACCTGCAGGACCCTCTGCTCCCACGTGGGCTAAGAGCGAGGCATTATCCTTACTAAACATTTGAGGAAATTGAGGCCCAGAGAGAGTTACGGCCACACAGATGGGAAGCTAACCCCGTCTTCTGACTCCAGAGCCAGCCCTGTCTCTAAAATATTGTGGCCTTCCCCTTTCAAGCTGAAGACGTGGATCTTTCTCACACTCGAAACCACCTTGTGCTGGCCCGCTAACCCCTCTTGTCACCATTGATCTTAGAAACCTTCACAGTGCTTCCCTGAGAGTGTGCATTCACGCTGACTGCCCCCGGCTGGGCCCACAAGCTATTACTGTCCCTTCAGAGGGGAAGTGGTCTCACTGAGTTGTCCCTTCCTGTGTGCGATCTTACACAGTGAGGTCTTGACAAGGCCACTCTTTTTAAAGAGCCGTTTGTTTATTCTTTCATTTATTCACTCAAAAATATTTATTGAGTGCCTACTCTGAGCCAAACACTGTTCTCCTTTCACAGAATTAGGTGCTGATAAGCAAATAAGCCAACAAGGTATATACGGACTGTTAAGTGACAGGAAGGTAATCAAGAGTGAAGTGAGACAGAGGAAAACCAAGGATGTGTCTGTAGACACTGTGCCCTGGAAGTTCCTGGGGAGAGATGAAAAGATGAGGAGGGGTCGGCTGTGGAAAGAGCTGAGGGGCTCCAGGAGGGAAGGGAAAGAAAAGGGCAGCTTGTGTGGCTGTAACCGAGAGAAACAGATCAGCAGGGAGTTTAAAGTTGGGGAACAACAGAATCTGACTTATGTTTTTAAAATTATCCAGAGACCTGACACCTACATGAAATGTGCAATCCTGGATTGAGGTGGGGGAGGTAGGAAATGTTAACTCTAAAGGACAGTGCTGGGATAAATGGCAGAATTTGAATACAAACTGCATATTAGATAATAGTATTGTATCAATATTAAGTTTCCTAAATTTGGTAACTCCTTGTGGTTATGAAAAGAGTGTCCTTGTTCTTAAGAAGAGTGAAGAGTCTTGGTCTTTGCAGCTTATTCTCAAATAGTTCAGGGAGGAATAGAAGGTGACAAATATGTTAGAGGACGTATGGCTGTTTATTGTAATATCCTTGCAACTTTTCTGTGGGTTTGAAGTTTTTTTTTTTTTCCCGAAACAAAACTTTAAAGGTCTCTGAGGCTGCTGTGTATGAGAGGAATTACAGGGGATCACCTACTTCAGTGTTCTTGCCTGGAAAATCCCAGGGGTGGGGAGCCTGGTGGGCTGCCAACTATGGGGTCGCGCAGAGTCGAACACGACTGAAGTGACTTAGCAGCAGAGTAGGGGTAGACAAGTCCAGAAGGAGGCTGTTGGGATGATGGAGACGTTGATTGCGGTGTCACAGTGGGATGGAGAGAAGAGGACAGATTTGAAATGTGAACTGGAGCTAGAATTATTGGAACTTGCTGATGGAGTGGATGTGGTGGCCTGGGGAAGAGCAGGAGGTTGAAATTGTCTCCTTAGGGGAACAGATTGAGTTCCAAAAGAATCTTCTTCCCAAAGTACTCTCACCCCAATCCATTCTACTGAAGGCAGCCACTTTATGAGTAGTTAACATAGTGATTTATTTTACAGGTGAGGTGAGGCTCAGGGCTGTGAAGTGGCTCATTTGAAGTTGCCAGATGTAGGCAGAAATTTTACTCTCTTTACCCAGAAGAAACAAAATACAGGCGTGAGTTAAAAATGTTCTTCAAACTGAATCCTATCCCATCCATTGGTTGTGAAATTGATGTTGTAGTTGTTAGCAGCTTTAGAACACATGTATACCTGTGGTGGATTCATTTTGATATTTGGCAAAACTAATACAATTATGTAAAGTTTAAAAATAAAATAAAATTAAAAAAATTAAAAATAAAAAATAAAAAAAAACAGTAAAAAAGAAACGTTGTAGCATGTCCTGTGTGGAAAGGATACGTAATGTTTCATGAAACTTCAGTTTTAGTTAAATATGTACATATGTGTATTCTCATCATGATATAAAATATGTTATTTACTTGGAGTTACCGTTGAAAATTGAAGCACCATGCACAGGATCATTGTAAACAGGTCTTACAATCCCCATGGGAATAAGAAAGCAGAAGATAAACTCACTTGGGTGGCTACTGTTGGCTGTCCTGTGTTTATTTTCTTAATGATTGATGGGCTTTAAGTCAGTGTGTTTTTTGTGGACTTCATAGTCATCCTCCCCTTCCAGTCTTGGAGTCTACAAATATTGAGTGCCTGCCGTGTGCCAGGCTGTTGTTCTAGGCAACAGCAATGAGCAGAACAGCTCTGGCCCTCAAGGAGCTTATCTTTAAACACGTTACCAAGTGAAACTTTAAGATTCCTTCAGTTTTGTGAGTGATCGGTGCTCTAAAGGTTTAGGAGGACTGATCTAGGAAGGTCTCTCTGAGAAGGTGACATTTGAGTTCAAACCCAGGTGAAACTGAAGGTGCAGCTCTGCTTCAGGGAAGAGTGACCCAAGCAGAAGCAATAGCCCAGGCCAAGGTCCTGAGCTGGAAACAAGCCAAGGGTGTTGGCGGGACAGAGCAGTGGCGAGGGCATCAAGGGAGAGTGGAAAGGGAGGAAGTGAGATTTAGGATATTTTTTTTGGAGACGAAGCCAACAGGACCTGTTCGCTGTATAGCACAGGCATCTGTATTCAGTATCCTGTGATAAACCATAATGGAAAGGAAATATATAACACGTATATAATGGTGGTGGTGGTTTACTCACTAAGTCATGTCCAACTTTCGGCCCCATAGACTGTAGCCCGCCAGGTTCGTCTGTCCGTGGGATTTCCCAGGCAAGATTACTGGAGTAGTTTGCCATTTCCCTCTCCAGGGGATCTTCCCAATCCAGGGATAATTGAACTAGGGTCTCCTGCATTGCAAACAGATTCTTTACGGTCTGAGCCACCAGGGAAGCCCTAGCGTAGTAAAACCATTGAGTAGTTCTTCAACTAGAAAATAACATTTTAAAGTAGCAGGTGGCCTTTGAGGTCACCAAGTTCAGGGGTTTTAAGTTGAGGTCCCAGTACTCCTTTAAGGGTGTGTGTGTGTGTGTGTGTGTGTGTGTGTGTGTGTGTGTGTGTGTATAGAGAATAGCAGTTCACTCCAGTATCCTTGCCTGGAGAATCCCAAGGACAGAGGAGACTGGCGCACTTTGGTCCATAGGGTGGCAAAGAGTCAGATATGACCGAAGTGACTTAGCACATATATATATATGGGTGTATATATACACATACACACACGTATATATGTATAATTGAATCACTTTGTGGTCCAACAGAAATTAATACAACATTGTAAATCAGCTATACCTCAATAAAATTAAAAAAAAAAAAAAAGCTAACAGGACCAAATAATGGATTGGATATAGGATGTAGAGGGAAGGGATACAGGGATAAATCTAGGTGGATGATGGAGCCATTTACTGGTAAGGAAGACTAGAGGCTGATGTAGAAATACGATTGTAGAGGAAAGTAATTCAGTAGTTCTGTTCCTGGCCATGAGTTTCAGAGGCCTGTTGGACAAACAAGTGGAGACCCAGGGTGGTCAGTTGGATGGTCAAAGTCTTAGGTCAGAGTCTGAACTGGAGAATTTGAGAGCCATTAGTATATAGCTGATATTAAAAGGACTGAGATTGGATGAGCTTCCCGGGGTCAGGCTGCGGGGTTGGGTAGGCCTGGGGTGGGTGAGCTGGGAGTGTGGATCAGAAGAGCAGAGGCCTGGGGACAGAGCCCAAGGACAGTTAAGAGAAAGGTGGAGGAAAAGCTCTGTGAGCACCTGGAGAAGATGTTTTATGGAGGGAGGGGGAAGGGCCCAATATCAATTTATGTAACAGCTGATTCCCTGCTTTTTTGAGCCCTGGACTTACTAGCAGTAAGTGAATTTATTTATTCTGAGACGTTACTTCTCTGTGTGAGATACATGTTTTTAATTTTTTTATTTGATAAATTAGGGAGAATAGTACTCATTTCACAGATCTGTTTGGTAAATTAAATTAGGAAATGCACACAGTGTTTCAAACAGTCCCTGCCACACAATAAGAACTCAGTAACTCCTAGTTTTTTGTTGCAGTGGTGCTTATTACAAGAAATCAGTTTTAAGGTCTATATTCCAGGTTAGCATAGAGGTAAGTAGTAGCAGAAATGGCTGTGTGTGCTGTGCCATAATCAGTTTGGTTTAGCTAGTTCTCTGAGATATTTAAGGAGTCTTGCACAATGAGGGAACCTTCTTACTCGATTAAGTAATAGAAAATTGTCTTTTTCTCAGACATTTAATTTGCTGTTTCTTCACCACACATTATCCTTCCTTTGTTTTTTGTTTTTTGGCTGTGTCATGCAGTATCTTAGTGGGATCTTAGTTCCCTGCTACTGCTACTGCTAAGTCACTTTAGTCGTATCCAACTCTGTGAGACCCCATAGACGGCAGCCCACCAGGCTCCCCCATCCCTGGGATTCTCCAGGCAAGAACACTGGAGTGGGTTGCCATTTCCTTCTCCAAAGCATGAAAGTGAAAAGTGAAAGTGAAGTCTCTCAGTCGTATCGGAATCTTAGCGACCCCATGGACTGCAGCCTACCAGGCTCCTCCATCCATGGGATTTTCCCTGACCAGAAATCAAACCTGCGCTCCCTGCCTTGGAAGCACAGTCTTAACCACTGAACTGCCAGGGAAGTCTCTGTCCTTCTTTACTTTCAAGGTCAGGGGAGATATTAATTTATACCATACTGCTACCTTGTCAAACAAATTATTGTGTAAAGGAGCTTCTTAGATTTGACAAATGAAATCTCAGGAGGAACTCGTTAAACCAATAAAATTAAAAATTCTAATTCCCATTGCTTTCTAGTGTGTACCATTTTATTCATCACAAATAAACATACAAATTCAAGCATCCTATAAGACAAATAGATTCCTTTTTAATTAGTGGCTCTTTATACAGAGTTTTTATCATCATGGAAGTTTTAAACCAAGAAAAGAACAAATATTTGCAGTTGCAACTTCATGTCAACTTTGCGCACTCTTTGAACAGCTCTGAAAATGTAAATGTATCTCCCATTTTTTCACTATGGCAGTAAAAAAATATGCTTTGACTTCTTAGGATCATGTCTCCTCTGTTATGTATGGAATGTGGGAGATACATAGAAGTGTTCTTTTTTGGTGACCGATGTTACTGTTTCTCATGCAAAGACTTGTTTATCAAAAGCTGATCTTTGCTTGTGTGTGTGTGCTTTTCATGGTACTATTTCTTAGGCATCTCCAAATACTAAGGCAGAGTTTTATTTTGAGGAGTTATTGCTTTGTTAAATATTGTAGAGAATTATTTCTCATTTAAGGAGGCCTTGTAGTCCATGGCAAAAGTAAGCCAACTACAAGGGTTTCTGGGAGCAGAAAGAATAATGTAGTGCTAAGGTTTTATGTGTCAATGTGGGCAGTGTAATACTTTACACTAGATTTTTAATGATGCTTAAATATGTGGTGGTTTTAAGATCCCATTTGAAGTGAATAAGCTCTTTAGAATTCATTGAAATAATTTAGAAAAGGGGGGAATTATTTTGCCAAGATTTGAGAGATATGTACTTTTTTCCAAAGCTTTACTATGGCTTTGATGCTGCTGAAAGTGGCTCTGCCAAATTTCACCTTTATATATGGTGGTTATACTATGCCTGGAACCAAAAAATGATTTTAGGTGACTTAGGTGATTAAAATATATTTAATATATGAATCTTCTTTTCTAAAGTAACAGAAATAAGATGAAAGACTAGATAAATCCTATGTCTAGATTGAATAAGTTAGTTCTAAACATTCTGAACACTAAGGGGAAAGAGAAGCATGGTTTTTAAGATTCTCACTGTCAAAAGCATAGAGCTATGAAGAGAGAACATTTCTCCAGCCTTTTCTGAACTTAAGGATAATATGTTTTTGGATTCTAATCCTATATAATCAACAGTGAGTAATAACATTGACAGTCTCTCTGCCCACTCTTTCCTCTCCCCTCAAAGGGAAATACCCAATTATAAAAATAATGCATGCTGGTTGTACAAAAGTGTAAAACAAATAAAAAATACATCTGTCAAAATGAAGTTTCTCTGAATGACACCTCTGTCTGAGTAGACATTTCTCAGTTCACAGAAAGGGATGGCTTTAAATCACAACTCAGTGGCGTTATTTGTAAGGAGCCATGATGGCGAGTTCAGCACATAGTTATTGGGCATCTCAGATTTGCCAGTGTTAGGGATACAGAAATGATTAAGACACTACTCTTTTCCTTAAGAAACTCAAGGATAAATGGGCTTCACTCTTTGTCAGTGACCCATGAAATATTTCTGTCTGTTTCCTGGCTACCTATTATGGGTATAGTATGTACTGGCCAACCAGGGAGCCTCTAGTTGGGTGCATTGGTTACTCACTAAAGAACTAGTTATGAACTAACGTTCATGCTGATGCTGTGTTCTAAGTAAGCGGGCTGGGCATGAAGAAGGAGAGAAACTTGTTTTTCTAGGCAAGGGTTTGCAGAGGAAGGAAATTTTAGGTTGAGATTTAGTGTCAGAGTGCCCCAGACAGCCCCGAAGTGGGGATGGCATTCTAGGCACAGGGCATAGTGAACCCAGAACTTTGGAGGTGTAATCCAGAATGCACGTTTGGGAGACGGATAAACAGCAGATGGCCGAACAGAGTGTATGGCTCGGAGGAGGGGGAGTGTGAGGGAGGATGAGGCTGAGAGGATGGTAGAGCTGTGTCCAGTGAAGAAACTTGGATTTTATTCTGTCAGTAGGCTTTTAAGCGGAGGAGGAGAGATTTGTATTTCAGATACATGACCGGTGAAGTGTGACAGGTTGATTGTCGGGCAGAGAGAGTGGAGGCAGAGAATAGTGTGCAACTGAGGTCAAGGAGAAGCGTGGTCTCGGGTGTGGAGCAGTGTCCGAGAGGACACACCAAAGTACTGAGACGTCTCTAGTCTATTGTGTGGGATGAGTGAGAAGAGTGGGGAGCAGTGGTTGCTGAGGAGAGGGCGGGTCTCCGGGAATACTGACATTCAAGGATCAGTCCAGGAAGGGGGCCTGGTCTTCATTTTATTAGGTATTTTGAGCAATTTTACTTTTCGTTTTCTCCCTGATCAGCAAATTTTTTTTTCATTTTATTTTTAATAATTGTATTATAGATATCTCGACTACTTTGATCCACAAGATACTTTATTATCTAATAGACACACATATACGTTAATATATAAATCTTTATATAGAGAGTAAAGCCTCTTTATAATAAACTTAGACTTGTTTATACCCTTTTTTTTTTTTTAAAGAAACTGTGGTGAAGTTATATGTGCCACCATGTGGAGCCTCATCTTGTCCTCTCCTCATTTAGGCAAACTGGTGCATCTTTCAAAGCACCCTCTCCAGCCCTGACAGCCCTGGGTCAGAGGCTGGAAGTCTTTGGGCTGGTGCTAGGTCCTGGCTCCTCTGCCTCCTAACTGTGAATGTGGGCCTTTCACTTTTTATCTCTGAGCCTTAGTCTGCTCATCCGTGAAGCAGAAAGATTAAGTATCTATTGAAGCTTTAAAAGTTAAAAAACATTTGTTGATTCAAAATGGAATATTTCCAAGAAAACTATATGACATTTTGAAGAGGCCATTTTGATATTGTAGATTTGACCTTCATGCCTCTTTCCTGACTATGAAACAAACTATTAACCTTTCAGCTTTAAAACATTTCCTAGTTGTATACACAGCAAACCAGCAAATACCCCTATCCCAGGTCTGATCCATGCTGTACTCCATCCCTGAGCTTTTTTTTTTTTAATAAAATATATATACCTGGTATAAAAATGAGAACAATTCACTTTTTAATATTGTTTCTCATGATTTCCTTTAAACCTGGAGTAGCCTGATGACTCTTTCTCAAGAAGTTTCACAGATACTGTAGGTAAGGGACATTGGATAGTAGAGAGTCAAGAGCTTCAGTGGAGGTTGAACAGGCAGGGGGTTTTTGTCTCTTGCAGCAGCCAAGGTGGGCACTCCAAGGCTGCCAAGAAGCCTTGATTCCACCTTTGCATCTTTCTGCTTTCCATCCTTAGCACTGAGGCCTTCCTCACACTCCTCTCGTTCTCACAGTGTAGCTTCTTTATGTGTAGTCACCACTGCTGTGTTCCACCAGGGAGAAGAGGGAAAGGGCCAGGTGCAGCAGCACAAGCTTTCTCCTGGGGAGGCTTTTCCTTTCTGTTCAGGAAATGGGGCATCTTGTCCACCACAGGGGCCTGTGCTTGTACTTCGTTGCCTCGAGCTAAGTCGCATGGTCGTCACAAGCTGCAAGTGCTCTGGGAGGTCACAAGTTTAACTTTGCAGTCTCTCTGGTTTGAAGGTAAAGAAAAAGGTGGTGAGAATGAGTTTGTGTCAGTCATTCTGTACAGTATCTGCCCTTGATAGGGTGACATTGTCTTGGTGTAGTTACTCACTTCAGGGTCTTATTTAGGGTGACCAACTATCCTGGTTTGCCTGGGACTGAGAAATTTCCTGGGATGCAGAGCTTTCAGTACTATATAGCCTGGACAGTCCTAGGAAAACCAGGGTGGTTGTCGCCGTAGTCTTACCATATTCTCTTGGGTCTAAAAATACAGAAGTGAGTTATCTCTTGAAGATAAAATCACCTTGGCTGGGCTTACAAAGATTGAAAGGCAGCTTAATAATTTAATTTTAATACTAATTTAATAGTATATTTAATTGTAAATTATACAAAATAATTATCAGATTATTAAATAATAATGATGTACAGCAAGAAATAAGTGATATTGGATCCATGGAGCATACTGGAAGCAGAAGCTGCTTAGTACATCTGAGCTTTTGACAAAGGGTCTTTGGGCTGCAGTGTTGCTCAACTCCAGGGGGGCTTTGTTCACTCCAGCCTGGGGTGAATTCTGTAGTGCTAATGCTGTTCAGAAAAGCCTTTCTAAGGAATTCCCTGATGAAAGTGAAAGAGGACAGTGAAAAAGTTGGCTTAAAACTCAACATTCAGAAAACAAAGATCATGGCATCCGGTCCCATCACTTCATGGCAAATTGATGGGAAAACATTGGAAACAGTGACAGATTTTATTTTCTTGGACTCCAAAATCACTGCACATGGTGACTGCAGCCATGAAATTAAAGACACTTGCTCCTTGGAAGAAAAGCTATGACCAATCTAGACAGCATATTAAAAAGCAGAGACATTACTCTGCTAACAAAGGTCCATCTAGTCGAAGCTATGGTTTTTCCAGTAGTCATGTATGGATGTGAGAGTTGGACTATAAAGAAAGCTGAGCGCCGAAGAATTGATGCTTTTGAACTGTGGTGTTGGAGAAGACTCTGGAGAGTCCCTTGGACTGCAGGGAGATCCAACCAGTCAATCCTAATGGAAATCAGCCCTAAATGTTCATTGGAAGGACTGATGCTGAAGCTGAAGCTCCAGTACTTTGGCCACCTAATGCGAAGAGCTAACTCATTTGAAAAGACCCTGATGCTGGGAAAGATTGAAGGCGGGAGGAGAAGGGGATGACAGAGGATGAGATAGTTGGATGGCATCACCAACTCGATGGACATGCATTTGAGCAAGCTCTGGGAGTTGGTGATGGATGGGGAAGCCTGCTATGCTCTAGTCCATGCAGTCACAAAGAGTTGGACATGACTGAGTAACTGAACTGAACTGAAGGAATTCCCTGTGGTCTCGTGGTTAGGACTGTGCACTTTCACTGCTGAGGGCCCAGATTAGATCCCTGGTCAGGGAATTAAGATCCCACAAGCCACAAGTGGCAAAAAAAAAAAAGCCTTTTTAACGGGAACAGACCAAGTTCCTGGTCTCTCTGCAGGTGAAGCTTCTTCTCTGGACACGGCAATTTTGTTTTTTCACCCTTTCTGAGCTTCTGTTGCTGACAAGTCTCCCTTCTGATAGACAGTCTTTGGATATTTTATTGTCTTCAAGCAAATGTTTTTTTGAAAAATTGAGATATAATTTATATATCCTAAAATTCACCCTTTTAAAAGTATACTGTTCAGTGGTTTTATTAGTATATTCACAAAGCCATGCAACCTTTACCACTACCTAATTTCAGAACATTTTCATTACAAAAGGAAACCTGTACCCACTTGCAGTCACCTCAGCCCCTGGCAGCTTCTAGTCTGTGTACTGGCTGTTTGGAATTTGTCTGTTTTGGACCCTGCATTTGAATGGAATCATACAGTTTGTGGCCTCTTTTGTGTCTGGCCTCTTTCACTTAGCGTAATATTTTCAAGTTCATTCATGTTGTAGCATGAAGCAGTGATTCATTCCTTTTAATTGCTGAATAACATTCCACTATATGGATATGTCATATTTTGTTTATCCATTTATAAGTTGGTAGATATTTAGGCTGTTTCTACTTTCTGGCTATTTACCGCTACGAACATTTGTGTACAAGTTTTTGGGTGGACACATGTTTTCAGATCTTTCGAAATAGATCTATCTATGTGCATGTGTGCAAAGTCGCGTCAGTCGTGTCCGACTCTTTGAGACCCTGTGGACTATATATAGCCCTCCAGGGTCCTCTGTCCACAGAATTCTCCAGGCGAGAATACTAGAGTGGGTTGCCATGCCCTCCTTTAGGGGATCTTCCCTATCCAGGGATTGAACCTGCATCTCTTATGTCTCCTACTTTGGCAGGCAGATTCTTCACTGCTGAGCCACCAGGGAAGCCCGAAACACACCTATATTCTCTTAGAATAAACCCAGGAGTAGAATTGTTGGGTCTTCAGGCAAATCTTACTCTGATTCTTTCAGGATACTGTGTATAACTTATTGTTTGACTCTCATTAGATAGCATTAGTTTTCCAAGATTGGGGGTAGATTAGGATTCCCCTCATTGGCTCTCTCCACTTCATCTGTAGGCTTATCGTGAGGCTTTCCTGAGATCAACTTGTGTAAAGTGAAGTGCTGGCCTGTAGCTGCACGTCCCTCACTCTTCTGGCATTTCCACTGCCCTTAGCTCCCTGCCTTCCCTTCTGGCCAGCTTCAGACATCCCAGACTCCATCTTCTGTCCTTCTGTCAAAACATAATAATTTGATATCTTTCACTGATACTTTTGATTGACTGATTATACTGAAAACAAGTATATGTTATTTCAGGCATCATTTACATGTTAAACTCTATGCTGCAGGCCAACACACTGTAGGGGTGGAGCTTTAGATGCCAAAAGCCCTCCTAGGCTTCCTGCTGAGGTTGACCTTGAAGGCAGTCTTAATGTAGACAGGCCCTTGGTGGGTGGTCTACAGGGGGAAGGGTATGATTGGAAAGACCCTCCCCTCTCCTTTCCCTGATGCTGAGACCCAGATCTGGATGTGGATGGGCTTCCAGAATCCTCCCCTTCACCTCACTTAGGGCCTGGAGCCCTGCCCCTCCTTCAAGATTTCCTCTGCTGTCATCCCTTTCCTGTTCAAATAGAAATTCCTCATATTTCTCCTCTTGCTGTTAAAGTAATCTGGCTTACTCTCTTTTTTCCTCAACCTCTTCCTCAAACTGTCTGATGCATATTTTATATTTTCTTGCATGTTTGACTTTTAGTTAATATTTAATGATAATTTCATTCTGCAGCCATCTTCTTATCTGACATCCTGGAACTCATCCCTGGGCTCTCAATTCTAGCCGCTGATAATTACGTTTTATAAAAAAGAAGTGTGATATTTGGATATATTCTCTTATTAGTAAAGGTATTACTGAACGTGAGGCTAATGCCATGCATCTGTAACAAGCTGTTCCGCTCTGTGAATACTAATGTAATTTAGAGAGAAACCTTTCTTTGTTAAACACTTTTTCTCCATGGGCCACATGTTTCCAGACCAATTTCATAGTAATTTGTGGTTTTTTAGGTATGTCAATAGAGATGCTGTAGCCAGAATGCCAGGATTTGGTTAGATAAACATTTTATAAGATTGCTTACTTTAAAAAATTATCTTTGTTTAAAAAAGTTAATTTCTTCCCTAATATCTGGTAAATCGAGGTTAAAACATTAGTTTTTTTTAATGTTTTAAACATTTTAAACCTGGTTTCTGAGAGTTGATATATTAGTGCTTTCTTTTATTTACCTCCTTCTGAATTTTAAGAAATCAGTACCAGAATCTTGTGGATTTTCTTTATTAAAAACAGCTAACTAAAAATTTCAGTGAATGATAGTGTGCATATAGTAACATATTCCTCATCATTTATACACTATTGGGAGAGTGACTCATGCACTGTTTTTGCTTGAGTTTCTGAGAGTTTGTAAAAAGTTTACAGACAGTCAGCAATGGAATTGAAATAATGGATGTATAAAATGGGAGATTAAGTTGTTTCTCATCTGTTTCTCTCTTACCTGGGTAAAATTTTAATCTCTTAAAAATTTCCAGTAAAGTCAAGATCAGTACTGTGAGCCCAGTATGGTTCTACCCATCACGGTCTTAAGTGTTTCCTGTCCCGTCACAGAACATGTATATTTCCAAAGGAAAAAATACAGTTTTGTTTCATGATGATAAACAGCTCTTTTAAGGGCAAAGGAGTCAGGCATAAAAAGATGGTCCCCATTTTAGGACTGTGAGGTGCGGCAGCAGGAAAAGGGAGATGCAAGTTAAAAGCTCCCCGTCCGTTGCCTGCCCATCATGCCTCCTGCTGCCCTCCTGGCAGAATTTTAGGGATGTATTTCAGTTAGTTGGAAATCATTGGCCTTAGCAGAAAACTGACCTGAAGACAGTCAAATTGTTTGTGACCCACTTGACTGGTCCTTAAGGTAGAGTACATCTCAGTAAGAAGTGGTAAATGAATGACCTTGGGTAGTAGGTAAGGCTCAATTTCTTAGACAGGGTGGTGGACAGCCCAGTAAGAATGTCACAAATATACACTCAAAATGTGTAAAATTCAGACTCTAACGTGCCGTTTTATACCTTGACTGTCCTTGGTAAGTTGTTATCTTGTCTTTACCTTCAGGCCTCTTTTGTCTGTCCACTGTCCACCGTGGTTTTGATTTTTTTTTTTTCCGTTGTTTATTTATTGTCCCTCTTACTGATTTCACCGTGGGAAAAACTTTTCTGTCAAAGTGATGTAACTTGCTTTCTGGATCTTTTACCTTGAAGTCTCAGTGTTCCTAGAAGTCTGCAGAAGATCACTTTTCTCTCACTCCCCATGTGTGTATTTTATCTGTTAAGGAAAGTGACATTTAGTGGGAAGGGGTGGGAGATTGGCCACATAGAAGAGGCTTCCTTTGTTCTAATTTACATACTTAACATATTCATGGCAACCTTTCTCCTAGTTGCAGATTCTGAACTCTTAGAGGTTTTGTATGTACACGTAGTAAAATCCCTGGGTTGAAAAAATTTCTAAGTGTTTTCATACTTGGCCCAAGACATTAAGGGTTATATAAAAATTAGTTCCTTAAACGACCATTAACCAGAAATTTTATCTGGCCAGACAGAGGAGACATGTAACTTAAAGTATGCATTGCCCTCTGCCTAGCAAACTACTTTTGGCAACCAGAGATAGATGAGAACTATGCTGTGTTTAAATTTTTCATTGTCATGAGACAAATCTATTATTATAAAAGCTCTGCTGATCAGTGAGTGTTTCCTTCTGTTGATTTAATTAAAGGAGCAGTATATTTTTAATTTAATCATGGCAGTTTGATGATCTGATACTTATTGGATGCAAGCTAAGAATTGTTCAGTTTTTCAAGATTTATATTGCATCTAGAGTGGTGCTGCAGAGAAGGCAATGGCACCCCACTCCAGTACTCTTGCCTGGAAAATCCCATGGGCGGAGGAGCCTGTTAGGCTGAAGTCCATGGGATTGCTAAGAGTCAGACACGACTGAGTGACTGAACTGAACTGAAACAGCGCTGCTGTTAGCCATAGGGAAAGCCTTATTTAACAAAGGAGTAAGTTTATCAGACTTAAATATATTAGAAATGAACTTCTTTGAGAAAGCAAATGAGTCCAAAAATAACTCCAATGTAATTAATTGAACAAATATTTAGAAAATATTTCCTGTGTGTAAAGAACTATACTAAACGTGGAGGCCTTAGGAGTGAATTAAACTTAGGTGGTCCCCTCAAGGAGCTTTCTATTTGAGTCTTACTGGGGAGGTTTTGATAAGCTGAGGGGGTGAGCTCTGTCCACAGGAGCCCAGAATGCCAAGCCAAGTAGGGTATTATCATCAGACTGTTGAAGTCAGGATTCGACTTCAGGGCTTTGCAGCCTGGCTGGGGCTGTAATAGCCCAAGAAGGAACTGTTTACATTTGGGAGCATTAAGATCCCAACATCCAAGATTAATCTGGAATGAGAGAGGGTTGAGGTGGGACTGGGATTTCTCCAGGTGTACACTGTGAGAACCTCTGCTGAGTTCCAGATGTGTTTGAGCAGGCCCCTCAGGTCTTCAGCGTTTCTGAAAGATGGACTTTCCCAAGACTCTGGAAAGCTGGAGGGAGAGATACTGGGCATGAATCCCCCCACACCCCCACCCCACCTCTGCACACGCATTTCTCCTCACCTCTTTGAGGAGGGATTCTTAATAAATGCCAAGTTTGGCTCAACAGCCAGGATTATTTAATGTATATAAATATTCCCTTAAACAGAAGTATAGAGAGTGTAAGTAAGCCAGATTTTTTAAAAACTTGCAGCAAGAACTCAGCTTTTTTCCCTTTCAACTGACAAGATCCTGAGTTCAGTTGGCTGTGCTCCTAGTTGGAAACCCAGGGGCAAAGGAAAAGCCACAGGAAAACAGGCTGCATCTGCTCCTGCTCTGTGTACCCACCTCACTTGTCCATTAAGTTCTGTGATTTTAGCTAAATTAATCATGAATTTAGAGCAGAGGGGTGTGTGTTCCCACCAATCTGTGGCCCTCCGCAACCCTGCGTCTTCCCAGTGAGCCACTAGGCACTGCTCGGGAGGCAGGGAGCTCGGAACCTAACTGTCCTGGGCCCTCTTTCTGGCAGTTGGGTGAGTCATGAGGGCCTGAAGGGTAACGCTCAGGCAGGCAGGGAGCAGTAGGTCATAGGCTGAGAGGGAGGCCGTGTAAACAGTGGCGAGCTGGAGTTAGTGATCTGATCTCATGGTGCAGATGTGGAGGGAGAAGGGCCAGGTTTTTCCCCTGGGGACAGGAGCCCCTGTCACACAGACTGTATCTTGGCAGCTGGGCCTGTCAGGATCCAGTCACCAGAGCTACCTGCTGTGGGCACACACTCACTCTGGGTTTGTTTTTGCCAGGTCAGGGATGCAGTGCCACGTCCCTGTCACAGTCGGTTACCTCTGAGGCTGTGGTGGGTGTGGGTGTGTGTGTGTGGGCTTGGGTTGGCAGTCTTCACGTAAGGTGTCCAGACACTCGTGGTTCAGAAACTCAGCCACGGAGAGTGGGATGCTCGCCTCTGTGTGTCTGGGCCTTGGTCTCTGGCCTTGGGTCAGGAGTCAGGCTGACTGGTTTGGCACACAAGCCTGGAATAGGTTAGGCTTCTGCCTCAGACATTAAGGAAGGGAACTGGCTAGTCCTTCCTGGTGCCCACTGGCTGGCACCTGCCCATTTCAGAGGTGGGCTCAGGATAGCTGTGGAAATTTTCCAGTGTTTGGGTCGTGGGAGTGTACGCCTTCTCCCCGTAAGCACTGCCAGGCCAGAACCCAGCAGAATTGCAAAGAATGAGTTACTGTTAGAAGAAAATATTTCCTATATGTAAGTAAACTCAGGTACAGATGGGAAATGATGAGTAAATTGGATTTGCAAAGATTTGAAACCTCTGTATCACCAAAGACAAAATCACAAGCATAATTAAAGGACAAGTAGGAGACTAGGAGAAAATAGACCATGTGTAATAGACAAAGGATAAATGTAGAGCGTATGAGAAACCTTCTGCAGAACAATCAGATATTTTTTTTCCTGTTATATTGACAGAAGTTAAAAAGATTAATAATATTCTGTTTTGGTGACAGAAAAAAATGGATGTACTTTATATATAGTGAGTATATAAATTGTTCAGGTGTTTTTGGAAGGCAGTTTGACAGTGTCTATGAAAATAAAGTCATATACCTTTGATTCAGTAATTTTGTGTCTAGTACTGTATACAAGGGCACACACTTATTCTCTCTGTGTGAGCAGTGGTGAAATACTGGAAAAGCTAAATGCACAGTGGTATAGCCAGCGTATAGAATATTATGCCACGCCTAGTAACAGTGTGGTAGTGCATCTGTATGCAGCTGGTATGGTAAGCTCTCCCAAATACATTCTTAGTGAGAAAAATAAATTACAAAATTACCACATTATGTTAAAAAAAAACCTCAGAACTAGATCTATTTCTATATGTATTGTATTTCATAGATTCTTTATGTATTATGCATATGAAATCTATGTACAAAATAAATTCATTTCTGTTCTAAATGTATTTCATGGATTCCAAAGCATGTTTTTCACATTTTAACATTTTTTAAATCAGTGCGTCTATATATATGGGGAGATAGAGCTGCCTAGTTATCTGTGTCATCTGAGTCATTTTTCCCTATCTTATATTTGATACTCAGCTCATCCGAGACTGTAAGGCTTGCATGGCTGAGAGATTGTTCAGCCTCATTAAGAAGGTAAGGAGCTGTGAAGAGGCAGTGGGAGAGAATTGAGTACTGAGGTCCAAGAGAAGCGTGGAGCAGGCGCTCGGCCCAGGGCCAGCCGGCATTGTCGCCTTTCCTGTCAGTGTGAAAGGTTGAAGGGCTCAGTCTACAAGGTGGTACCAGGTTAGCCAGGGCTAAGAACCGTGGGGTTATTCATCTGCTAACTAGGGGTTCCGTGGGACAGGCCTTGTCAGTGGTGTCCCTTCCACTGTTTGATTAAGGTAATGGTACGGTGAAGCAGGAAACAGGTCAAACGACAAAGCGTTAAACTCAGTGCTTCTGAAAGAAAGTGCATTGTCTGGGTGGAGAACCAAGTCCTGGTGATGAAGAGCCAGAGGAGTAAATGAGCTTTAATACCTGAGGCGGGTAACAAGGCAGACAGGAACCGTAGGTTGGGGGTGGGGTCTGCCCTGTTCTGGAGGCCTGAGCAGGAGATCTTTGTACGCAGCGCATAGTGTGGGTTTCTCCCCATAAAGTTAGAGCTACGTTGTGAAGGTAAACACAGACTTTAGTGCTAATGCTGTAAACTAAGTGAAAGTCGCTCAGTCATGTCCGACTTTTTGCGACCCCGTGGACTGTATGGTCCCTGGAATTCTCCAGGCCAGAATACTGGAGTGGGTAGCCTTTCCCTTCTTCAGGGGATCTTCCCAACCCAGGGATCGAACCCAGGTCTTCCACATTACAGGCGGATTCTTTACCAGCTGAGCCACAAGGGAAGCCCCCTGTAAACTAAATGACTGTTAAAAAGGTACAGAGTGTAGTTTCTTGTAAGAGGTCAGCTGGGGCTCTGGGAGCCAGAGGAAGGGAAGAGCACTCCCTGGGAAACCCAGGAAGATTTCTTGGCCAAGATGTCATTGGGGTAGTCACTGGAGGAAGAGTGGAATTTGAACCCCTTGACTTTTAAGGAGTGATGCGGGAGGAAGGGGAGAAGGGCTCATTGCTGTGAACAAGGGCACAGAGGAGAATATGAGGAACTGGGAGCAGTACCGCTTGCTGGTACAGGCATGTAAATAGGTAGATGGAAAAGGTAGATAAAAGGGACGCAGGAGGAAGTAAGATTTTAAAAGGTAGGTTACAGCTGGGCCATGAGGAGCTAAGAAGGCCAAGTTTAGAAGTTTAACTTTGATTCAGTAGGCACATATTTTACATTGAATCCTTTGGTTACAGAGTATTAAATATTTTTGTATCATCATTGGTTAATTTTTTTTAAAGTGGTCATTTCCGATTTAGTTTTTGAGGTTTTTTTTTTTTTTAATATAAATATTCAGATCTTGTGTGTAGAGCACAGGGGTTTTGGGGTTTTTTTCCCTCGTGCACATGGTTGAATTTTAAAATTACATGTGTTCTATAAACTTTGTTTTTACTCTCTGCCTTCCAGCATTTGCAAATAACCACATCTCTTTCCCAGGAGATCATAAGAGATCCTAGCATTTATCTCCATTCAGTGAAAGTGAGGAACCGAGCCCCGTATGAAGAGGTGGAATTGAACATGAAAGATTTACTGGGAACATTGTTTAGGGAAAGCTGTGATCCCTGTCCCTTTGCTGTGACGTGATTCAGAACAGCTCTTCCGGTCCTGCCAATTCTTTACAGCCTTTCTTTTGAACTCAGCCCTGCTTCCGTTGCCAGCTTAACCTCGACATTAGCTGGTACTGCTGCTTCGAGGGCTGTCTTTGGCAGGAAGCCTCCAGGCATTTTTCTGGTTTTGGCTCCCCAGGTACCTTGCTGAGCTGAATTGATCGTATCTGCAATGTGGAGGACCTAGTCTGAAATGTGGAGGGTCAGTTTGGAGTAGGAAAATACAGTAACAATTCTTGCTTTTTCTGCCACAGTATATAACTTATCAAATCCTCTTGTTTTCCCCTTAATGGTACAAGGAGTTGCACTGAAATGGTTATTCATCTGTGTCTGTGATGTTTTTAAAAATAATAATTTCACTGATATGTCACAACATGCATTATTTATTACTTTAGTAAATGGATAGTTTAACAAGCAGCAATTTACAAATTTAAACATGACAATTAACATGATCTGACATAAAAAATTAAATAATCTCCTGGCATCTTTGTCATCAGTGTTGCATTAATGATTTTAGCCCTTCTGGGAGCTTTCATTTTTGGTTGACTCTGACTGATGATGGCAGACTGTGGTAGTGATATGCTTTTATAAATTATTTTTTAGTCGGAATGCTATTAGCATGTAATGTGGACTTGCAGAAATAAAATTGTTTGTCATTGTCAGTGTTGTTTTGACCTATATTCTGGTTCTTTAAGGAAGAAGATAAGGAGTGTCTATAACAGACACTTGGCGTCCACTGTGGTTTGCCCACTGGTGTGCCATGGGGAGGGCCTGCCTTCTGCTATGGAAGCTGGTGCAGGTCAAATGCGCGTTTCCTGGTCTTGCCTCTTAGGAGTTATAGGAGTGGGCTCACTCCTTAGGCTCAGCCTGCTGACTGCTTTCACCCTGGAGCTTGAAACTGGAGAGAATGGTGTAAAATGCAGGGACCTTAATAATGGCAGCAGAGCTACTAACATGGCCAGGATTTCATCTTCGTGTTTAGTCCTCATTGTACACATCAGTGTTGATACAGGTGGGCTTAGCTTTTACTGTTGTACATTTCACACTGATACCTCAACCCTGCTTATGTGCACACGATCGAAAGTTACATGACAATGAGCACTGGGTGACAGACCATTCAAGCTATTGTGTCATGACACTGCCTGCCTGCCAATATTTTGGGTTCAGCAGGGTTGATTTCTTTTTCTGTGCAGCAGTGCTTATCGGTGCAGTTATTTGAATATTTAATAGAGTTGAATTTTAAACTCTTCTTGGAGGAATTTTCGACTTCATGGTAGTACCTTGAATACCTGATAACTGAGTACCTCAATTTGATATAGCCCTTCTCATTTTTTATCCTATTAGTAAGGAAATATATATGGTAGTGTATTAAATGGGAGTTTTTCTTTTGCCTAAAATTCTGGCCAAGGTCCAGAGCTGTAACCGATAGGTGGTAGGCACCCATATAGTCTCAAGAGAGATTCTAGAAGCATCTATCATGGGACTTGTAAAGGGGTGTCTAAATAGGTCTAGCAACTGTTACACCCTCCATCCTGCAACCCAGCCTCTGTCAGGAAGACTGGAAATGAGTTACATGCACGGAACTCCTAGGAGGAGAGAATGCTTTTCCTTGAGGGAAAGGAAGATTTCGCTCTGGGTGTCATTCTCTCAAGAGAATAACAGAAAGACTGGGATGATGGCTAAAGGAGATTGACATTTTATTGAATCACAGTCACCAGCCAGGTGCTGCTGTGGATTTAGGATGAAGTCCTAAGGAAGAACTCCTGAGGGAGTGTGGCATGCCTCTCCTGGAGTTTGGAGGTGTCTGTGAACAGAGGCTGGGGTCTTCCTCTCACCTGGAACTAGCTGTGTGGCTGGAGCTGCCTTGGGTGGGGAGTTGGGGGAGCAGTGTGTGGAGAGGGGGCAGCAAATGCCAGACACTTCCTGCCGGCTAGGAGGTCTGCTTGGAGGCCACCACTGAGTCTTCGTGAAAGAACTTCCCTGCATGTGCTGACTGGTGTGGGACCCCAGCAGAAAGAGGCTGTGGATGAACCACGGGCAGGAGCTGGGAGAGACGAGCCAGAGGGCCCCTTGCCTGCCTCAGCGGGAAGGAGGATCCAGAGACGGGGTCTCACTGGAGAGATCTGGCATTTGGGCTCTAGCAATTGGCAGGTGTTTTACAGGCCAGAGGACCACAGACGAATAGATGGGCATTTCCTTTTCCTTTTTCTGCCATTTGCCTCTTTTCATTCTCTGGCTCCCCACACTTTCCTCTCTGCTGGTCTTAGGGGAAGAGCTTCACATTAGATGAAATTAGCTTTGATATGGATTAGACTGGACTTTTTAGTACCCGAAAGTTTGACTGTATTTAAGATAATTTCTTTTTTAAACTCGTAACTACAAATATATAGTTCTAAGTTACTGAACTTGGAAAAACTCCTTTCGTGATGATACAGTCAACATTCTCAGCACCAGTAGATTAGAGCTGGGCTTTATAATTAAGTGCACTTTCACTTATTTTGTGTCCTGCAGATTTCAGGTGTACAGTTTGCCAACAGTTACTTTGTCAACTGAGAAAGGTGAAATTTCACTATAAACTGAGCATTGTAAACTTGCTAACTAATTTTATAGCTAGTACAAGTCATGGCCCTGTGATGGCATTTGGGACCCCTTATGAAGTAGCCTGAAACTCTGCAACTTTTCATTGCTTTTTTGGAGTGTTTTTGCTATTATTTATTTTTAAAGTGTGTGAAAAACATTAAAATTTACCATCCCAACCATTTTTAAGTGTAAAGTACACAGTACAGTATATTTTTAAAGTGCATAGTTCAGTAGTGTTAATATGTGCACGTTGTCATGTAACAGATCTCTAGAACTTTTTCATCTTGTAAAACTGCAAGTCTATACTATTAAACACTATTCCCCTGCCCCTTTTCCCCCTTCCTCAAAACCCACGGCAGCCACCTTTGTGCTTTCTAAGAGCTTATTTTAGATACCTCATGTAAGTGGAATAATCATGTAATATTTATCTTTTTGTGACTGACTGTTTTCACTTAGCATAATATCCTCAAGGTTCATCTGTATTGATGCATACGACAAGATTTCCTTCCTTTTTAAAGACAATGATATTCCGTTTGATGTATACACCACCTTTTCTTGACTCATTCATCCGCTGATGGTCATTTGGGTTGGTTCCGCCTCCTGACTGTTGTGACTAGTGCTGTGGTGAACATGGGTATGCAGGTGTCTCTTTGAGATCCTGTTTTGAATTCTTTTGACTATGTTCCCAGGAGTGGAATTGCTAGATCACATGGAAGTTCTATTTTTAATTTTTTGAGGAACTTTGTACCATTTTTCCTAGTGGCTGCACCATTTTAGATTCCCACCACAGGTCACTGGAGTTCCGATTTATCCACGTCTTCATCAGCACTGGTTATTTCCTTTTCTTTTGATAGTGCCCGTCCTGATGGACATGAGGTGCTCTTGGCATTTCTTTTATGATTAGTGACGCTGAGTATCTTTTCTTACACTTGTTGGCCGTTTGCATATCTTCTTTGAAGAAATGTTTGTTCAAGGTTTTTGTCCAGTTTTGAATCTGAATATTCGCTTTGGATCATTGAGTTGTAGCAGTTCTTAATATATTCTGGATGTGGCCCTCTCATCAGATATAAGATTTGAAGATGTTTTCTCCTATCTCATAGGTTGCCTTTTCACTCTGTCCTTTAACTGTATTTTTTTTTTTTTTTGCAGTTAAAACATTGATCATAATGATTAAATATTTTGAAATACTGAAAAGTTTAGGAAATAATATGACAGACTTTGATCAGATCTTCAGCATTTTCCCAGTAGGCCTATTGAGTAGTGCACGAAACTTGAATTAATTCCGTCATTTGACTAAAATGCTCTTCTCCCATAATCCGGTTGGCATCAGCCTTTCCAGCTTTGTGCACTCCCTCATCATTCCTCCTTATTCTCTCCACTCCTCTTCTGTCCAAAGACGCCTCAAAAATACCGTCTCATCCTTTCGTCTGTGCCCTTCACACACACGGGTTTCTTTTGTACGGTGTAAGGCGAGCCTTATTTTACCTCGTGTTCTACCTTTTCATGCTCCTTTAAGACTCAGCCAGTCAACCAGCAGCTTCTCCGATGTGCTAAGTTGCTTCAGTCCTGTCTGACTCTCTGCGGCCCTGTGGACTGTAGCCGCCAGGTCCCTCTGTCCATGGGGATTCTCCCATGGCAAGAATACTGGTGTGGGTTGCCAAGCCCTCTTCCAGCGGTCTTCCCAACCCAGGGATCACACCCGAGTCTCTTATACAGTCTAGGTTATCTGGAGGTATTATGAGGGTTTTTATACTTTGCCCGCTCCAATCAAGCAGTGTAAACTTCTAAAGCGCCCAGCTTGTTCTTGTCTCTTTAGTCCTCATTCCCGTGGACCTGCCACAATATCTAGCCCATAGTGTTTGGCGTGTTTAATGATTATGGCTAGAGAGAACAAATGCCTTTTTAGAAGTAGCAGAACTTTTTGCCAATTTTGTGTCTAAGTATCCTTTCTCTTCTAATTTTATCTGGTAAAATTTTGGCAGCTAATTGTAGATTTTATGAACTTACATTGGATTGCTTTTGTCTTCTGTTATAAAAGCAATAATTAGAGGAAATGATCCTTTTGAGAGGTTGCTTAATGAATTCTGCTTCTTTCAAATGTGCTGCTTTAAATCTTATTTCAAGTAAACTGAACTAATGCCCAAATTATTTCACTGTAGATTCCAGAGTATTATGATTAATTTCCTTCCATTAAATTCCTTTGCGTCTTTTCTTTGGTGGTAGTGGTGGGGGTAGGGGCTCAACAATCGAAAAAGACTTTATTGATTTTACATTTAGTGTGGTTTACTCTGCTCAATTATATCGTTCAAATGTGAGTTTGTGTGTGGTATAAGATTGTGCATATTGGAATTCTATTTTCTCTTAAATTACTTTGTGTTTTATTCACGACTGGTGTTTAATGGTTTAAGATTTCAAAAAGCCTTTTCTTTGTAAGTCCTCAAATGCTTTTATTGTAATCCTGCAACCTAACCTTCTGGTTTCGCTGCCTCCTTCTCCACCCTTGAAACAAGCCCAGGCACAGACACACACTCTGGCATGCACCCCTGTGAGCCCGTCCGCTCCCCTGCCCCTCACCCCCACCTGTCAGAACCGAGAGCAGTAGCCATGGTATCGAAACTCCCCTCCCCACTCTGGTGGCCCATGGACAGAGGTCTCTCATCTTCAGCTGCAATAAGCTGGTCAGTTCCTTTTACTTCCAATAAGCTCATGGGCAGTGAAAATCCATTAGGTCATCACTACTTGGAGACTTTCTTTTTTCTGTTACCTTTTCGCAAGGCATGCTGCTTACATCCTCCAGAATGTAAGAGATGAGACCAACATCTATTTTTGTGTCTTAGCAGTGAACTTCATCCAAGACGGTCTTGATTTTTAAATGATTTTAGCTTGCATCATGATTTAAATTACTAGTCAAAAAATTTCAGCTTTTCTATAAAACATTCTATTAAAAATTTAGATGTATTCCTCATGGCTTACATTCAGTAAATGAACACTATAAGCAGGGATCTGTGTTGTTTTTTTGGCTTTGAAAATTGAAAATTTGGGAGCTATTATGTTTTAGAACTTGAAAACTCCATAGGAAATTAAGTATAATTCAGTTGTAGATATTTTTGCCATATTAAATTAGAATTTTAACTATACCAAGACAGACACTTTTAAATTACTTTGTTCAGCAAAATGCAATAGATGCTTATGTGTATTTGTTAGACCTTTTCTTTGTCAATAATAAACTGCATGTTTGTTTAGTAAAAAAGAACAAAGTGCTTCTTACAAAATGTTCATCCTCTCAAAACATATGAAATGCATTTGTAAACTAGGCAAAATCACCTAGAATTTGGGTCCTTTCCAGTCAAGGTATGTAGCTTTCCTGTTCTTAGTAACTGGAGGCAGGGTTGTGATGGAAAGAACGGGGCCTGGGCTGTGGACAGACCTGTTTCTTCTTCCCGCTCCATAACTTTTCGCAAGTTAGGATTAACCTCTCTGAGCTTTGTTTTCTCATTTATAAGTTGGAAGAGGATTAGCATCATGTTTGCACATAGCACATGATACTAAGTAATTTATTTTCTCTAGACAGCAGCTTACATTTGTGAATTCCTTTCAGGTGATACTATTTATTTTTTAAATTTCATCTCATTGGATTTTTACTGCCCGTTTAGATGGTGGGTAAGGCAGATATCATTCTCCTCGTGCAACTAAGAAAACAGGTTCAAGAGAAGTTTTATGCTGTATCTGTCTTATCTTTTAAAAAAATTATGTTTCTTGATGGCTGTGCTGGATCTTCGTTGCTGCGTGCGGGCTTTCTTTAGCTGGGGCGAGTGGGGTCCACCCCCCCGTTGTGGTGCGTGCACTTACTGTGATGGCTTCTCTTTTGGGGAGCATGGGCTCCAGGCATGCAGGCTTCAGTAGTCGTGGCACACGGGCTTAGTTGCCCCGTGGCATGTGGGATCTTCCTGGACCCCAGGGGTTGAGCCCCTGTCTCCTGCATTGGCAGGTGGAGTCTTAACCACTGGACCACCAGGGAAGTCCTATCTGTTTTATCTTTACATGGCCAGTCAGTGACAGAGCAAGAACTCCAGCTTGTGTCTCCTGGCCCCTGTCCCATGGTTTTCCCACAGAAATGCTATTTAATACTGTGAAATGGCAGGAAAAAAGAAGCATTAAGCAGGTCTCTGCTGATAGTCACTTTATTTTTCCAATGTAATTATATCTTTGGGGAAAAAAATGATTTTTTTTAATTTTTCATCTCCCAATAATTCCTTTATTTTTAGTCAGTTAGTCCAAAGAAAGAAAATATTTTTTCATATATTTATGGAAGCAGCCACTATTTCTATGAAAGACTAGATAATATATCACCTTTCTAAATGGATTTTTTAAAACTCTGTAATCCAGTGAATGGTTCTTGAATGCCTCTTAGCCTGAAGCACATAAGGTGGATTGTGAAGATTTTATCACTCGGGGTTTGTTCATTGTCACCACTCTCCTTTAGGTGTGAAGTTGACCTCCACTGCTGTGTAAATGAGTGATCATCTGTTCTCTTGGAAAAAAGAAAACAAAAAAAAAACCCTGAGTATATGAGGTGTGACAGTGTTGCAATGAAACAGACTCACCAAGTCACACATCAATACCAGCGTCGTTATTTTTGGTCAAATGCATATCACATAGCTAGAATTTATCATCCTTATCCTAGTCTAACTTCAAATATCTTAGACCTAAGCAGCCTTTGTATTCTTTTCAATATGTAGCAACGAGAGATTTAAAACTTTAAATTAATTACACAGGTGGGACAGTAAGAAAACAGTTCAAGATAAAAATCTCAAGGTAATGTTGTAGAAATTGAAGTTGTATAGAACTTCAGAAAAAAGAAGGATCAGTAGGATGGCCTCACGGAAATGTGAGCTTAGCTGCATTTTGGTTAGAATAACGTTTTTCCTGTTATCTTATTGCTAATATCTAAACACAGATAAATCTGGCATTAACCTAATGTTAATGTTATCTAGAGACATCTAATGTTCAAAACAGAAAGTGGAGGTGGATTAGGCTCAGTTGACGGCCCTCGCTCGGAGGATGTGGTCAGGGCTGTTTGTGTGCATCCGTAGCTCTGCCCCCTGTGTATGGGCTCACTGTGCCTATAGGCCCTCCCCTTGGCGACGGGGAAATGGCCGCCCGTACCTCCTGCCAGGTAAGTGGTTCCAGACTCCAGAGACTTCTCTCTCCCAACACATATATAGAAACGGCCTTCCTAAGGCATGTGTCCACCCCTTAGACCAGCTGTTGTCACCAGATGCCTGGGCACTATGGTTTTGAGAATCATCCCTGTGAGTTGGGGGTGAGGACACTATGATTGGCAGTTCTCCAGGACCAGAAGTGGAAGTGGGTTCGCCAGAAGAAAGGGGGTGATGCACTAGAGGAAGAGGAGAGAGTGGGGAATGTGTGCACAGCAGCGCAAATATCAATAATAACCCATCGTCTGTGACATAGGACTGTAAAACAGTTCTTAAATTGTTCTCTGGGTTCAGGTCGGTATTAAACACAGAGGAGTACTCTGAGTAATTCTAGACGGTTGGTCCGGGTGTCCCTGTTACAGTGGTTTCTAAAGCTTTCAAATCCTCAACTACTCTTAGCTAATACCCCATGGAAACATATATTCTGAGTGTCCCAAGTGTTTGTGCTTTGAAATATCTATATGTACCTTTTATATTTGTGCTTTTATAAGTTGCAAAAGGTAATCACCATGGCCATCTATTTGGATGTGACAGCCCTCCATTTTATAAAATAATTACTATGGAATCAGAATTTTTGTTCAACCTGTGCTATTAGGTTACCTATCAAAGCCAACTGAATGAATGACTAAAAGGTTCAGATCAAAAGCAACTGGCTTAACTTCATGGAGATTTTCATCCTTTAATTTAAAATGTGTCTGTGTCTAACTGATTATCTCTCACATTTTATAAAGAAATATTGACGTCCTGTAAAGTATATGGTGACCTCACTTCTGGCTGTGTGGGCAGGCTTCACTGCAGGCCTCTGAAGCATTGATATTCCTGTAACCTTTGAGGCAAGATGTGTGTATAGTGTATTAATGAGCTGGTGGAAGTGATGTACAGTAATTTCATCCTTGGGTAAAAACAGATGTGAAAGATTCTGTTTTAATATTTAATCAGGCTCCAAGCCTCTGTTGGCTTGTTTAAGTTGACCTGACAGCATTATACCTGGAAACACTTTGAATTAAACTCTGAGTGCTTGACCTTGTTCAAACAGTTGTAATTTAATAAGGCTGCTGTCTTGGTGGAGATAGCGGGGCTAATAGGCAAATCCTTTTCTGGCTGGGATTGTTCTGTTTGTGAGTGCTGAGGGTGGGGAGGGTCAGAGATTACCAGGTTCTCACCAGCTTTGGGGAGGAGCTAGATTTGAAGAAACAAAATGTCTGAATTAAGAAATTGCCTTTTAGAAGACCTTTAAGACTTCGTCTTTTGTTTTAATTTTTAGCCTTACAGAAGTAATGTTTTTAATGTAATTTTAGTCGGGCTCATTTTGGTTGAAAACAACGAAAAATCATTTGTTAAGAATGATTCCAACCAAGGGGGCTGGAAAATTCTCAGAAATCAGAGGAGCCCTAGGAGAAGCACATGCCAGCTCTGGCTCTTTGTCTGTCTGTTTGTCCTTCCATCTCCTGTCTTCCCTGCCCAGCCATTCATTCATTCTCTCTTCCCTCTGGTCTCTGTCTCTGCCTTCCACAGCAAGTCTCTAGCTCCTCTCTCCACTCTCCTCTGCTGGTTCCCTCACTCTCCTTCCACCTTGTCCTCTACCTCATAGCTTCTGTTTACTTACCGTTTCTTTTCTCTCACGCCACCGGTTTGTAGTGGTCCTTAGTAGTTTTACCTTTTTATATCCTTACTGATGTGGTTTCTGTCATTAACAAGTTTGTTTCTTTATTCAGATTCCACATAGTGGGATGCTATGTCAAAGCCACTGTGTTATCTGGAACATGTACAGCAAATGGTTTTGGCTTGAAAGAATGTTTGGACCAAATACCATGAGTTTCCCAATATAAATGTGCATATATATGTATATATATATGCTGGTTATAAGAGTGTTCTTACATGCTTATTGGGAAAAAAATGAGAAAAATTAAAATTAATCAAAATGCAATTAAAATCTCCTGTGATTCCCGCTATTCGAATAGCTAATCACTTTGGTATATTTCCTCTCGTATGTTTTCTTATTTGTGCATAAAAATTATATACACATTAAACACCCTCCCCAAACTTGGAACCATATTAGTAATATTTTAAAAGCCTTCGTATGTACTGCTGTCACCAGTGACGTTTGTAGGTATACTCGGGCTATGAGACTTGTATTAAAAGCCATGCAGTTTGGTGTGACTTTGTTATTCTTGGACATCTGACTAATATTAAGTGTGGCATCCTTAATCATTTCATACTATCTTTTCTTTGACTTGCGTTATTTATCAGTCCCTTCGAGAGGAGTTAACTTTTATGTATTTCCAGCTTTCACTGGGTTTAACATAGTGACTCATATGAAATAAATGTCCAGTATTTGGTGTCTTTTGCTTTGTTTTATGAAATAATTTCTGTATATGCTCTAAATACATTGATAAGTGTCCAGCTCAGAGAAATAAAAAATATGTGTGTGTATATATGCTAATATGCTGAGTTTATAGAAAAGGAACAGGGAAATACTAATTGCTTTAAAACTAGTGGAAATTTTGACAGTCCTTGTAGTATATGTGTCTTCTGTAGAAAGCTAGCTGGTTCTTTTTCAGGATGCCTTCCAGGATGGCATTCATTGTCTTGTTGGGTTTGCTGTGGTCCAGTATGGTAGGCAGAGTGCTAAGAATGCCCCCCGATGACCTTTGGCCTTTGAACAAGCCCCTCCGCTTTGAGCGTGGGTGTAACCTGTGAATGTGTTGAGCTGGCACGCCCACAGTTATATTGCCTTGGACGATGAAAGTGGGCCGTGTCCATGTGGGCTAATGTAATCAGAAGAGCCTGTTAATAGCAGAGCTTGCTCTCTGGATAATGGGGAGAGAGAGAGATTTGAGGCTTGAGTAGGATTTGATTGTGTTTTGCTGGCTTTGAAGATGGAAGGGAATATATGCCTCAGAATGTGCGTTGCTTCTAGAGGCTGAGTGTGGCTCCCAGCTGACAGCTAGCAAAGAAACGGGGACCTCAGTTCTACAACCAATAGGGACTGAATTCCACCAGCAATCTAAGTTAGCTTGGAAGTGGGTTATTCCCCAGAGGCTCAAGATAAGAGCCTGATCAACGCCTTCGTTTTGACTCTGTGATACCTTAAGCAGAGAACCCAGTCCAGTCAGCCTGCTTGGACTTTTGACCTACAGAACCATGAACTAATAAATGGGTGTTGCTTACTCCACTGTTTGTAGCAATAGAGAACTAATATAACCCAGAGTCTTGCTAATTCTTAGCTTAGTCAGATTTTATTTTTATTTTCTCTGGATATCAAGGACAGAGCTCTCTGTCACACAGACTCACATTTGCCTAGCTGAAGAACTGATGTATAAAGTTTGGGGGCCAGTATATATGTTTATTTGCCTAAGAAGTAATTATCCTGGGGGTAGTTGGTTTCTGTTATCTCCCTGAAAGCAGACCTGTGTAGGAAGCCAAGCTTGTATCAGTGGGCATGACATCTAGCCTGAAGAGCTAGATGATTTTAGTTTTTCTGTCTCATAGCAGGGATGCCAGTGTCCTGGACAGTGTTTGAATGAATGCTGCCAGCTTATCTGGAGACTCACTCTATTAGTTTTCAATTACTCTGTTAACAAATCACTGTAATTTAACAGCTTAAAACAACATTTGTTATCTCACAGTTTCTAGGGTCAGGAGTCCAGGCATGGATTAGTTGGGTCCTTGGCTCAGGGTCTCACCAGGCCACAATAAAGATGTTGGCTGGGGCCATGATCTCTTCTGAAAGTTGAGTTCCTCATCTAAGCTCACTGGATGTGGGCGGAGTTCAGGTCTTTATGGTCCTAGGGTTGAGGGCCTTTGCTTCTAGAGGCTGCTCTTCCATATGACCCTTCTCCACAACATAGTTTTGTGCTTTTTCAAGATCCTTTGAGAATCTCTTATAGACTTCCAATCTCTGATTATTTGAAAAAACTCAGTCTAATTAAGTCAGGCTCACCTTAGATGATCTCTGTCTTGATGGACTTGAGGATCAGTGGATTTGGGACCTTAATTATATCTCCAGAATTTCCTTACCTTGGTCACATAACCTAATCTTTGGGGGCTGGGGAGAACCCATAATATCCATGGTCCTGCCAAGGGGAGGGAATTACAGAGGTTGTATACACCCAGAGGCCGTCCTAGAATCCCGCCTACCACTGCTTTAGTCTCAGTGTCCACTGCTGACTGGCTTCTTGTTTCCGTCACCTTCTTTCAGTTCAGTTGCTCAGTCGTGTCCGACTGTTTGCAACTCCATGGACTGCAGCACGCCAGGCCTCCCTGTCCATCACCAACTCCTGGAGTTTACTCAGACTCACGCTCATTGAGTCAGTGATGCCATCCAACCATCTCATCCCTCTGTCGTCCCCATATCCTCCTGCCTTCAATCTTTCCCAGCATCAAGGACTTTTCAAATGAGTCAGCTCGTCGCATCAGATGGCCAGAGTATTGGAGTTTCAGCTTCAACATCAGTCCTTCTAATGAACATTCAGGACTGATCTCCTTTAGGATTGACTGGTTGGATCTCCTTGCAGTCCAAGGGATGCTCAAGAGTCTTCTCCAAGACCACAGTTCAAAAGCATCAACTCTTAAGCGCTCAGCTTTCTTTATAAGTCCAGCTCTCACATCCATACATGACTACTGGGAAAACCATAGCCTTAACTAGACTGGCCTTGGTTGGCAAACTCATGTCTCTGCTTTTGAATATGCTATCTAGGTTGGTCATAACTTTTCTTCTGAGGAGCAAGCGTCTTTTAATTTCATGACTGCAGTCACCATCTGCAGTGATTTTGGAGCCCCCAAAAAATAAAGTCTGACACTGTTTCTACTGTTTCTCCATCTATTTGCCATGAAGTGATGGCACCGGATGCCTTGATCTTTGTTTTCTGAATGTTGAGCTTTAAGCCAACTTTTTCACTCTCGTCTTTCACTTTCATCAAGAGGCTCTTTAGTTCTTCTTCACTTTCTGTCATAAGGGTGGTGTCATCTGCATATCTGAGGTTATTAATGTTTCTCCCAGCAGTCTTGATTCCAGCTTGTGCTTCATCCAGCCCAGCGTTTCTCATGATGTACTCTGCATATAAGTTAAATAAGCAGGGTGACAGTATGTAGCCTTGATGTACTCCTTTTCCTATTTGGAACCAGTCTGTTGTTCCATGTCTAGTTCTAATTGTTGCTTCCTGACCTGCATACAGATTTCTTAGGAGGCAGGTCAGGTGATCTGGTATTCCCATCTCTCAAAAAATTTTCTAATTTGTTGTGATCCACACAGTCAAAGGCTTTGGCATAGTCAATAAAGCAGGAATAGATGTTTTTCTGGAACTTTCTTGCTTCTTCAGTGATCCAGCGGATGTTGGCAGTTTGATCTCTGGTTCCTTCTTCTTTAGCTGTGTTAATACATCCAGTGTTTGGAAGTCTTGGCTTGGAAGCTGTTTTGCATAAAGCTGCTACATAGTTCTACTCATATTCAGTATGTATTGATTTTTAAGTTTAAATTTATAAAGCAGATTAATTAATCTTTTCCCTTCAGTAATTGAGGAATGGAATGAAGGGAAATGTCTTCACTATAATTGCCAAGATCCTGACAACAGTGACTTCTCTTTGTAGTTTTATGACCTGAAGATTTTATATTATTAGGGGAATTCTGCCCTCATCAAACAGTTTTGTTTTGTGGCCACGTTCTCGGGATCTTAGTTCTCCAACCAGGGATTGAACCCAGGCCACGACAGTGAAAAAACACCGAATCCTAACCACTGGACCACCAAGGAAGTCCCCTCATCAAACTTTTGAGGACTATAACTTAACATTCTACGTAACAGATGGAGAAACTGGGGAGAGGAAATGAGTTGTTTGCACAATTAAATTATTAACCATTGAAGAAATGCCAGAGTATTGTTTGTTATTTCTATTCTACATTCTCTCACTATGAGGACTCCTGGTAAAAGGCAGAGTCTAAAATTAAAGCAATTAAGATAAAATTGTATTACGAGGATTTTGACGGTACCTAAACATAGATGTCTTTGTTCATTAAAATGAATGCTAAGGAGTCCAGAATGTGTTTTCATGAGGCAGGTTTTTACCACTGCCCATCTGTTCTGAGAGATATTTGCCTCAGGCCACAGTGGCCAGGAATATGGCAGTTAACCTACCTTGCTCTCTGGGGAAAAGTCCAGAAATGGGCAATGAATTAGTAAGTAAGAAGTGTTCTCTGAGCTATAGGCAGTCAGTTGTTGATTCACTGATGAAAAGGTAGGCGGCAGGCTAATGAAACACGACATTGAGACTCGGCTATTGACTCTCAGCTGAGCTGAACTGGGGATTTCTGCTGTTTTGCTCATTTTTCCCTGAGTGGAGTAGTTTGTAGGTTAAACATGCAGCCCTGGGAATCAGGCTGCCTGGGGTAAACCCTCATTCTCTATTTACCTCTGTCTCCCGAGCCTCTCTTTCCCTGTCTGTAAAATGAGGGGTAAAAGAGAGTTCATGTAAAACACTTCCTATGATGCTGAGCGCTAGTACTGGTGGTGGGCCCAGGAGAGATGGCTGAGATGGGAGCCATCAGTCCCAGCAGGGAGGGCTAGAATGGTTTAGAATTGCCAGTGCAGAGTGATAATAAAAATCAGACTGACTTTAGTCAGTTTATTACTGTTTTTAAATTCTCTGCAGACAAGATACCCCATTATTGCCTGCACCCTGGGTGGACTACTCCTTCCATCCAGCCCCTTGAAATGCCACCACTGCCTAGCCAGTAAATGCCCCCAAAATGTTTACTGCTTTTCTCACATTTGAGCCAAGGTAGGTGTTTTCATTAGAGAGGAATTGCTAGGTGAACATGGACTAATAACATTTGTGATCGTAGAGTGTAAAAAAATTGTTGTAATAAAAATAATAAGGCATTTTGAATACAGTTTATAAACCATTAAGAACAAAATGTAGCAGAATCTGACCTGAATAACGGAAAAATGAAGCAGTACTGAAATCAAAACATAGCTTTGCTTTTTTCTTTGTCTGAGTCCCTAACATTGTAATACTTACAACTTGTGCATGAAGACATGAACTGTCCCTTCACTTATGACTTCAGTCTTACGTTTTGTCTGTAAACCATACTTAGACTTACAGTGCCAGCCTGAGCTTGGCAATCAAGATGGTCCGTGTCCCTAGTCTTGGCCGCAACCCCCTTTCTTGAACTCATCACCCCAGACTCTCTGCTCACTTACATACGTTCCGTCCAGCTCTGCTGGACTGCTTCTTGGGCTTCAGCCCCTGGTGTGCTCTCTGCTCTGTGTCCCAAGCTACCTAAGTCACAGTTCTGCAGGTCAAGTCTCTTTGCATCAGTGAAGCCTTCCTTTCCAGATCTCTTTACTGCTTTTTCCTGGTCCTAAACCTTCTTTTAAATTTATAGCATTTGTTTATAGGACTCATTTTTTCCCCTGCCTGAAGATGTTGGCTGAGATCTCACTGTGGTCAAAGCAGGATGATCCCTGGGTTCTGCAGAGAGGGGGCTGAATGGGTTGGAAATGGTCACTGTTGCCTTCCTGAACTTCTCTTGTCCCATTTTCTTTTCAGGATACATTTGTTTCATAGTCACCTGTCTTCTCGACTCTTACTACAGATGGAAATGAATCCACCAGAAATTGCTTAGACTAAGTGGGCAAGAGAAGGGATCTTAGAAGCAACTTAATACAGAAACCTCTTGAGAGGGGATTACCCTGTTCTGTTTGCACACTGGTTGCTCTGTTTGTCAGAGGTGCTTCCTTAATATTGGGTCTGAAATTCCTCTTCATTCTGGTGCTCTCCAGTGCAGTTTCCGTGAATTTTTCGATGCAAAGTACATGCGAACCTTATAAAATTGCTGACACTGCACTTTTTTGGATCTGTGAAAATAGCGATTTTATATGGATCAACCCAGTGTATTCCTCCTGACTCTGTTTGGTTTTGTTTATATATTCTTCTAGTTTAAATAACTTTCTGTCACTTAAATCCTTAATATAAGTTCGTAGTTCCTTTTTACATATTTTTTGTGATTTATGTATATCCTTCCTCTGGTAGACCTCAGGGTTTTAACCCACAGCAACTCAGATTCTGCTTTGTATCGTCTTCCCCAAATCAACTGCAAATTCTCCCCCAACTGCTCTCCTTTTTTGGACTCTGAACCAAGGTTTTTAAATCACAATATCCACAGTATGTATACGATGAGGTTAGGGGGTGGTAGTCATTTGTGCTGGGCTCAGTCACTCAGTCATGTTCGACTCTGTAACCTAATGGACTGTAGCTCGCCAGGGTCCTCTGTCCACGGAATTTTCCAGGTGAGAATACTCGAGCAGGTTGTCATTTCCTTCTCTGGGGGATCTTCCCCACCCAGGGAACAAACCCATGTCTCTTGCATGTCCCACACTGGCAGGCAGATTCCTTACCACTAGTGCTCCCTGGGAAGCCCAGTAGTCAGTAGTGGGGACACAAGAAATCTGAAAAGTGAAATAAGAGGTGGCCCTCTTGGCCTTGTTAGTATGTAAATGAGGCCAGGCCTGTTCCCTCAAATCAGTTTTGGAGTTTATCCTCTTGATTGTGCAGAATTATTCCCTGTTTAGTTCTTTATTGGCTAGATACCAGGCTGCACTTCTCAGATTTGGGTTAGCGTTAAACCAGAACTGGACTCCCACATCCTTCCTGGATAATCTCCTCACGTTGTGCATAAAGCCGTGGCTCAACTCCTCCCCACCGTGGCCGCATGTCTTTCCCCTCAGTTCTCTAGGGCTCTGGGTGGATACTGGCCTTCTGAGGAAAGAGTTCTGTGGCCAGAGATGCTTTCTGATTTGCTTGGACTAGCTTGAGTTCTACAGCAGTCTTAAATTTCTTTCCCCAAGTTTTTGGTGCACATTTTGTGAATGCTTGTTGTTCTTTACCTGTTCTTGTTTCAGAGGAGTAGAGCAGTTGTCATACTTTAAAGATGAGCAGATTGCCTGGCTTCCAAGCCCCACCCTGAAGCACTTAGATCCCAAACTGCTTGAAGGGAGGAGGTTATTGTGCTGTTGTGTTCAGCTGTCTCTTCTTTCCCCTAACGTTCTATTTTACTGCTACTTTCTTCTTTGTTGTTCAGTCCCTCAGTCGTGTCCGACTCTTTGCTCCATGAACTGCAGCACACTAGGCTTCCCTGCTGTCCTTTCTCTATCTCCTCGAGTTTGCTCATGTTCATTAAGTCGGTGATGCCATCCATCCATCTCATTCTCTGTCTCCCCCTTCTCCTCCTGCCCTCAGCCTTTCTCACTATCGGGGTCTTTTTCAATGTGTCGGCTCCCCACATTAGGTGGCCAAAGTATTGGAGCTTCAGCTTCAGGATCAGTCCTTCCAATGAATACTCAGCATTGATTTCCTTTGGATGGACTGGTTGGATCTCCTAGCTGTCCAAGGGACTCTCAAGAGTCTTCTCCAGCACCACAGTTCGAAAGCATCCATTCTTCGGCACTCAGCCTTCTTTATGGTTCAACTCTCACATTCATACATGACTATTAGAAAAACCATAGCCTTGACTGTACAGACCTTTGTCAGCAAAGTGAAGTCTCTGCTTTTTAATACATTGTCTAACTTTGTTACAGCTTTTCTTCCAAGGAGCAAATGTCTTTTAATTTCATGGCTGCAGTCACTGTCCACAGTGATTTTGATCGAGCCTGAAGAGAATGAAAACGTTGGCTTAAAACTCAGCATTCAAAAAACTGCTTTCGTGAGGTCATATATTTATTGAGTAAGATGAGGTAAAGGGATACATCCCATTGTTGTTGCTTTAGTAATCTGTCTACTTTGGTTAAACTCTAGTTTTTCAGTAAATTAGTGAATTCGCCTAACTACCTTACCTTGTTTTTCTCTCTGTCCGTAGTTATAACATGAAAAGAATTTATTACCTGCCTTTTGTTTTGTTTTGGTTTTGGGTCTGTGGCATTTTCCTCTGACTAAGTGTCCAGCAGCCTTATTAACGGATGAATTGGGGGCTTCCCTGGTGGCTCAGTGGTAAAGAATCCGCCTGCCAGTGCAGGAGACACTGGCTCCATCCTGGTGTAGGAAGATCCCACATGCCTCCAAGCAACGAAGCCCGTGCGTCACAACTATTGAGCCTGGGCTTCAGAGCCTGGGAACCACAATTACTGAGTCCATGTGCTGCAGCTGCTGATGCCTGCATGCCCTTGAGCCTGTGCTCAGCAACGAGAGAAGCTGTCCACAGTGAGAAGCCTGCATGCTGCAACTAGAGAGTATCCCCTCTCTCTGCAACTAGAGAAAGGCCCTTGCAGCCATGAAGACCCAGCACAGCCAAAAACTAAATAAATAAATAAATATTTTAAAAAGAGGAGACGTGAACTTAGTTTTTGAGGTTTAGTGCCCAAGTGACTCCACCTTGGGGTCTAAAAATACTTCATTTCTGGGTACTTAGAAATAAGCTGTTTAATTTTTTCTAAAGTTTTTGCTCAGGGGGAGTATAGTATCTGCTTGCCTGTTACTTTCTGAATTTTCTTCCTTAACTTTATTGTTGTTGTTGGCGTTTGCTCATATTCAGACTTCTGGCATCTCAGCCGTTCTCCCTGACTTTAAAAACTTAATGGACAGTAGGTCTGCTGCCTCACTGGTAAGTCATCTCAGCTTTAAGAGGAAGTTTACTGAAGGTTGGAAACTTGAACTTGTATAAAACAGATATCCAGACTTACATTTTATGGATGAAGGCAGGGAGTAAATACACGTACATACAGAAGCTAGGTCCTCTCTTAGCATTTCTTCCCTAATCTTGGGCTTGAGCCGACAGTCGTGTCTAGCGTATTCTTTGCCATTTTCAAGATCCTCTTCTTTGATTCTTGCTAGAGAATCTTGGGTATTTGTCTTCATTCCTGAAAGAATATGTTTTTTAAAAAATATTTTGAGAATAGGCACTTTATTATGTAAAACATCCTTCCTCTAAAATCTTCAAAGCAACTTTATTTTTATTTGATTACTCTGAATAGCCTAGCAGAGTATAATGTGTGAAGATAGTTGATAAACACTGTTTGCGTTCCTCCGGGATTCAAGCTCTTACATGGCAGCCTATATGTGTGTGTGTGTGACTTGTGTGTATGTATGAACAAATTTTTTAAAGTTGATTGAGCGTAATTTTTAACTGTCTTCACTCACTTTAGAATTTAGTCCCCCTGCTGTTCTGTGCCATTTTTATAGAACCATGTCATTTTCCCTTGATGCCTTCCCTGTCTTTCTTCTCATCATGATTTTTAAATCATTATTTTGTAGTATTTGTGATTCTTATATCCATTCCAAATTACCTTTCCTTAAAAAATATTTTGATACATTTTCTTGAATGACTGTGTATGTCTGTAATCTGGGGAAAAAACAGTAAGTGTTTGTGATTACTTTTTAAAAAGCAGATTCCATTTTCTAAAATTATATCCCCTTTGGGTTTCTAAACTGGTTTCCTTCTAATTGTGTCTTCAGTAGCTAATGAGTTCAGCCTTCAAATATCGTAATTTCTAAGCTGTTTGGGCAAGTTACTCAACTGTTTTGCATATATTTATGTGATAGTTAAAGGTTGAAGGGGATAGATAGAGTTGGAGGACAAATCCTAACTTTCAGTAGATTTTCTATTAAGTAGCCATTCAGATGTATAATTTCCTATATTGTAAGTCTGTTAACATTGCTCAGTCATGTATCTTGTATTTAGCACTGCCTGTATAATAGAAAGGTTATATATTATATGACCATTTGCTTTCTCTTATTTTTCCCTCCTTAATTTCAGTTATAACCACTATGGGTGCAGTTTATAATATGGACAGCCGTGTCTAGTTTTTAGGCTTTCAGAATTACAAAAGAGGCTATAAATATTGGTTTATAACATTGCCTAATTACAGTCAAATTCATTAATGACCTATATGAGTTAGTGCTCTACCTGATGTCTGTGTCTGTGTGGTGGAGCAGAGTGATCATGGCACATGGGGCCAGTCTGGCAGGGCTTTCCAAACATGGTACCCCAGCATCAGCCCCAGGGGAGCCAGCAGCTGGAGCAGCATCTGCTTTTGACAACAGAGTGTTCTTGTTGCTATTGATTGGGTTGTTCAGTCAAGTGCAAAAAAAAGAATCTAACCGTAAATGGTAGTTATATGATAATCCTAGAGATAAGTAAGTATCATGTGAAGTGTTACTTGCATTTGGGGATGTGAAGAGAGGGAAGGGGTAGGCAAGTAATCGGTGGAAGAAGTTTGGTGTCACAAGCTATTCAGTGGGAACTCTGCAGATAACTTTTGTTAGTGAAATCTGAAATCAAGCACCCCATACATAAACTTCAAACTAGATTTCAAAATATTCTCATAATGTTAATTGCTTCTGGAATTTCACAAGGATTGAATTAGACTTGGATCTTGCTACAGAAGCACATTATTCAACATTAGTCAAGCAAGAACTTGTATTTTAGAAATTTGCTCCTTTGAGAAAGTGCACATAGATGAAGAAAACATGTATGCTCGAGGCCAGCGGATAGATCTACATTTGGAGACAGAAAGCAAGCTGACCTGTGGGGGTCACCCAGGCCTTCCCCAGCAGAGACCCACACCCGGTGCCTGAGTCACCTGCTACTTAAACCAATACAGTAGACCTGCCCTCAAGCCCAACGTGAGCTTTAAGTGTTATTTTATTAGCAAGTCTGTAGCATTTTCTTCATGTAGTATGTCACTGCGCTTTCTCAACATATAATTAGTTAATCCAGAAATTAAAAGACCTGTGACAGAAAACAGATGCTGTTCTCACCAAAAAATGAGAAATAAAATTCAATCAGGTTTATTATTTAAATGAGTTCTTCTTAAATTGAAGAATTGTTATGTGGGTAGCTTTCAACATAATTTTCTTGGTATTAGATGTGTAGAACTAATTCGGATTTGGTTAATTTCATATTTATCACATTTAGTTATTGTTTACTGCCAAGGTTAAAGCAGTTTATTTCTTCTAGAAAATTTTAGGATCTTCTGAATAAGGAACTTCAGCCAAACTTGGTAACTTTTTCAAAGTAACTGGCTCAAGAAATTAGGAATTTCTTTAATAATGAGCCATTTTTATTTTGAATTCAGCAATTTAAAAGGCCTGCATAGTTAGGTTATGATTCCAGTGTACCCTCAATGCAAATGGATTTTTTTTTTCCCCCTGATATAGTCTGCTTTGTTTTCAAGCTTGTCCAGTTCCCTTAGAAGCAAAGAATGTATCTTTTGAGATAAAGCTTTTTATTAAAACCTGTTCTTTGGCAAAAGTAGTGATAATCATAATAATAAACCATTACTATATGTAGCTTTGAAAAGCATCCTTATAAGTTTCTCTGTGATCTTGAGAATCATGCTATACAGGCTGATAAATGCATATACTACCCCATCCTGCCGTGTACTCTAGCATTGTTCATTTTCCTCACTTCCCTCATCTGCCATGCTCCATGTGTTTTCTAGACTTTTCCCATAAGGTGCCTCATCCACCAAGAACCCCACTTCCTGCCTTCACTTCCTTTGTCTAGCTGGCTCTCCCTCATCCTTTAGTCTTCAGTGTCAGTGTAACTGGAATGTATCTGGGAGGCCTTCCTTGACTAGGCTCTGAGCGTCCAGTGCTTCCTCGTTCTCACTAATATAACATCATCACATTTATTAGTGGTCTCATTGTAAACCCCAATAAGTCAGGGACTGGATCTTTCTGTGTCTCCAATACTACCCCAGTGCCTGGCACATACTAAGTTGCAATGAATTATCTAGAGAATGAAAGACTGTTTCTGTTCTTTATCACCAGTCTTTCAGATAAAGAATTAACTGGTTACCTTTGTCTTAAATTGAAACAATTTAAAGGTTACAAGTGCTGGTAGATCAATTCAAATCCGCCACTTCAATATTGCTGCTTGTTGCCACTGTTGTCAATATTCCGAAGACGATTTAAAATTCACTTACATTGCTTGCAATGGTTGTTTTTAAAAAATCTATATTTTTTATAGTGGTGTTGCCGTTGTTGTGACCCTGAGAGGTATCATAATGCCTTGATGGTAATCTGTCTCGTAGATCTGTTTGCATTTTCACTTACATCTATAGTTCTACGTGTTCTATTGAATTGGTGCTTCTTTGATAATTCGCTTTTTTCTCTACGTTAAACTGACCTCTCAGACTCGTATTTCTACCATCTCAGCAGTTTTTATTCAGGACATATTCTTCTGTTGTATTCTGTAGCATGGCACAGTGCTTTATCTAGAGCTTCGTTTCTTGTGCAGTGATGAATCAGAATGAAACATCTGCACAGTAGTACTGGATTTCATGTATAATGATTTCCATATTCTGTGTATCACTACGTTACATCTTACCCGGAGAGTGCTTATAGAGGCTGTATCTTTATTGACTGTGCTGCTGCTAAGCTGCTGCTAAGTCACTTCAGTCGTGTCCGACTCTGTGTGACCCCATAGATGGCAGCCCACCAGGCTCCCCCGTCCCTGGGATTCTCCAGGCAAGAGCACTGGAGTGGGTTGCCATTTCCTCCTCCGATGCATGAAAGTGAAAAGTGAAAGTGAAGTCGCTCAGTCGTGTCCAACTCTGTGCTACCCCATGGCCTGCCACCTACCAGGCTCCTCCGTCCGTGGGATTTTCCAGGCAAGAGTACTGGAGTGGGGTGCCATTGCCTTCTCCGATTGACTGTGCTGGCCATAGACAAATTTCAGGTCTATTAAATTTGCTTTGTAGTTCTCATATACTTTATTTGCTTGGGTTTTTTTTTTTTTTTTAGTTATACTTGACACACTGTTTATGAATTTATTTTGGGTAAAAATTCAGATAGTATATATCTGGTAATGGTTCCTTTGACCTATTTCATTATTTTTATTTACATTGTATGGCTGAACACTTTGTATAAAACTGAACATTTCTTTGTGACATTTCTATCATTTGAGAAAACAACTCAATCCAGCAAGCACTTTAAAAAATTATTTTGAATAAATAATACAGAAAAATTATGAAAATAGTGTAGTTTATATATACTCTTTAGCCCCCCTAATGTTTACCAATTACATTGCTGTAGTATGATTATCAAAGCCAGAAATGTATTAATACAACACTATTAAACTACCCTATAGACCTTATTAAAAAGCAGAGACATTACTTTGCCAAAAAAGGTCTGTCTAATCAAGGCTATGGTTTTTCCTGTGGTCATGTATGGATGTGAGAGTTGGACTGTGAAGAGGGCTGAGCGCCGAATAATTGATGCTTTTGAACTGTGGTGTTGGAGAAGACTCTTGAGAGTCCCTTGGACTGCAGGGAGACCCAACCAGTCCATTCTGAAGGAGATCAGCCCTGGGATTTCTTTGGAAGGAATGATGCTAAAGCTGAAACTCCAGTACTTTGGCCACCTCATGCGAAGAGTTTTCTCATCGGAAAAGACTCCGATGCTGGGAGGGATTGGGGGCAGGGAGAAAAGGGGACGACAAAGGATGAGACAGCTGGATGGCATCACCGACTCGATGGACGTGTCTGAGTGAACTCCGGGAGTTGGTGATGGACAGGGAGGCCTGGCGTGCTGCGATTCATGGGGTCGCGAAGAGTCAGACACGACTGAGCGACTGAACTAAACTGAATAGACCTTATTTTAATTTTACCAGTTTTCCACCTACTGAATTTCCTTGTCTCAGATCCAGTGCAGGATCCTACGTTGCCTTTAGCTGTTGTTTCTTCTTTGTCTTCTCCAGTCTGTTATACTTTCCTGTTCTTTCTTTCAGTCTCCTTAGCAAACAGTTTTGGATACTCACTATGTCCTAGACACTAAGGTTGGTGCTTGGGGCTAGAAAGATAAAAGAATGGAGAAGACATGGCCCTTCCCTTCTAGCTCTCAAGGTAGACAGTGTATACGCAAGTGCTGAGCACAATGTAGCATATAATACCTTCTGTAAAAAGCCTTTGTTTCGTCTGAATGGAGGGGGGAGAGTTCATACTGGCTCATTGGGTGACAGTGTTGAGGCGGCCTTTTCTGAAGAAATGACATTTGATCTGGTTGTTAAAGAATGAGAGAATTTTTCTTTTTGGAGAACTGGCATGGAAGAGAAGGACATTATGGACAGAGACAACATTATTGGCGTGAATGCATAACAGACAAAATGGTGACTGCATAGACTGGCACATCACTTAATTGAAATATGGAGCGTAAGGTATGTAGAGAACATAGTGAGAGATGAAACTAGTAACAGTTAAGAACTATCTTTTTTCATTGCTTTTTAATTATGTAGATATAGTCTCATATTTATGAGGTAAGTTTGGCTTTTTAAAAAAAGTTTCAAGTTAACCATACTTATAAGCTTTTAATTTGTAATCAGTGTTTCTAATTTTAGAATATATAGCATTAAGATTGTATTGTCTGAACAAAGGAAACATTTTCAACTCTTACAATGGAATCTAAAGTCTTCTAAAAATTCTGTCAATATTATGAATTTATTTTATAATGTCTTTAAGCACCTGTTACATGACAGACATTCTTTTAGGTGAGGGATATAACAGCAGAGAAAACAGGAGAATTCCTGTCCTTGTTTCAGTGCATCTTAGTGGGTTTTGTTGTAATACATGAACTGACACGGCAGTGCCGTTCGTCAAGCGTTCGTCTCCTGCCTCCTGTGTGTAATGCAGCGGGTTAAAGCAACGAATAACCATGTGACTGGGTCATGTAAGAGAAAAAGAGTTTTGTTGAGTTCAAGTTTGCCGGCACAAATAATTTTATCTTTATTTTGCATTCTTTCTTGATTATTTTTGCTACGTGTAGAATTCTGGGTTGTTGTTTTCTTTGACATGGTGAAGGACAGGGAAGCCTAGGGTGCTGCAGTCCGTGGAGTCGCAAAGAATCAGACGCGACTTAGCAACTGAACACCAACAATGATTTTCTTTGAACGTGTGGAAGATAGTCCATTGTCTTATGACTTCATTTGTTAAACCAAGGAATCTGCATTTTAATCTATTTTCTTCAAATTTTATCTGTGAAGTTTTGCTGTGGTATGTCTAGATACTCATATCTTTTTATGTGGTCTACTAGGTATCTTTAGCAGCAGCAGTAACTTCTCCCCTGGAGAAGGAAATGGCAACCCACTCCAGTATCCTTACCTGGAGAATCCCATGGACGGAGGAGCCTGATAGGCTCTAGTCCACGGGGTTGCAAAGAGTCGGACACGACTGAGCGACTTTTTACTTTACTTTTACTTTACTAGGTATCTCAGTTCATATAAATTCTCAGCCATTATTTTTTTACTGTTCCTGCTTCATCCTCCTTATTCTCTCGTGTCAGCTTTCTTTTTTTTCTTTAGTCCTAGAACAATCTGTTTAAGATCTTTCTCTTTTTTAAAAAAAAGTTTATTTTTAATTGGAAGATAATGGCAATATTGTGATGGTTTCTGCCGTACATCAACATGAATCAACTGTAGCTATACGTGTGGCCCCTCCCTCTTGAATCTTCCTCCCTCTTGAACCTTCCTCCCTCTTTTCAGGTTTTTAATAAAATACATGTTATAATTTCTCACTGTATGCCCTATGCATACAGGACATACAGTATTTTTCTATGTTTTTCATCTTTTGAAAAATAAAAGATTTTTCTTTTATTTCTCTTCTTTATTTTTCATCTTTTTTTCTGAGCCATACTTGAATTTTCTTCTCAATTGCAGTTTACTAGTTCTCTCTTCAACTGTATCTAATCTACCAATAAACTTATTCACTGAATTCCTGATTTCAGTTACTGTCTTTCAGTTATAGAATTTTTTAGTTATTTTTCACATTTGTCACATTTTTTAGTTGATGGTCCCCTGCCAAATCTTTAAGCTTGGTTTTTGTCTCTTTGACTATAATAATGTAATTGTTTTTTAATCTTAGCTTGTATTTTCAGTATCGGCAGACCTCAGAGGTATTGCAGGTTCGGTTCTGTAACACCACAGTAAAATGAATATTGAAATAAAGGAGTCACACAAATTATTCGGTTTCCTAGTGCTTATAAGAGTTAGGTTTACACTATACAGTGGTCTGTTAAGTGTACCTTAGCATTGTGTATATAAAAAACTGATGCACATATCTTGAATAAAAATATTTTATTGCCAAAAAATGCTAACCATTCATCTGAGCCTTCAGCAAGCATATTAGTAACCTCAAAGATCACCAGTCACCTTAATATAACAATAGTAATGAAAAAGTTAGAAATATTACAAGAATTATCAAAATGTGACATAGAAACACAAGGTGGGGAAATGCTATCGGAAAATTGGTTATGATAGACTTGCTTAGTGCAAGTCTGCCCCAAATCTTCAATTTGTAGAAAAGGCAATATCTGTGAAGTACAATAAAGCAAAGTGTGCCTATATCTGGTATTTCTGCGGGTCTGATCCTGTCCTTTAATGTTTCAGGTAGTTCTGACGTACAGTGTCTTATCTCTCCATGTGCTTGATTATATGTTGGATACTGTTTTTGAAAAAACATTTTTATAGAAATAATTTGAGGCCTAGAATTTTCATGTGCCCTGCCTTAATGCCTTAGGCTGAGGCCTCCTCAACCCAGGGTCACAGTTCAGACGTTGTAATGTGTGTGTTCAGTTCTTCACTTGTATCTGACTCTTTGTGACCCCATGGACTGTAGCCTGCCAGGCTCCTCTGTCCATGGAATTCTTTAGGCAAGAATACTGGAATAGGTTGTTGTTCATTCTTTAAGGGGATCTTCCCAACCCAGGGATCGATCCTGAGTTTCCTGTATTAGCAGGTGTATTCTTTACCACTGAGCCACTGTAAATTGGACTGCAGATCCATATGTAGGCTGGTTACTTATGTTTCCCTTCCCCACTTATGCGTGGCCCAACTTACAGTAAGGGTCGGACTACTAAAGACCCCAACTTCTTAGGCCCCAGAGGCCACCACAGTTTCACCTCAGCCTCTCTTCCTGAATAGGTTAAAAAAAAAAAAAAAGTGGAGGACAAATGCAGCTCTTGAGTGTTGGGCTTATCTCTCTGGCATCCAGTTCTCACCAAATCTAACCCTATCTGGTTAGCTCTTTGGTGCTTCTATGAAGATGTATTTGTTATCCAGCTTTTTACATTATCTTTACAGAAAGTTTGATATGAACTGCCTATTCGCCCATCACCGGAAGAGTGCCTCCAGCATTTACTGCCTCAGCTATGCAGTTCAGGATTTTAGTTGGATTGTTCGTTTTTTTAATATTTATTTATCCTGGATTTTTAACCAGATCGTAAGCTTTGTGGATAAGACTTTGCCTAATATTTCTTATCTATCTCACATAGCATTTAATATAATGGTAAGTAGATAGATAGTTCTTTACAACTTGGTTGATTGGCTTATTAAAGGGCAGTTTTCCAACCTCCTGTGTTTTCTCCTTTTTGTTCATAAGACTGCTTTTGTTCCTCAAAGAGTGATTTATTATAATTTAAAAATAGCTTTGATTTTTCTCTTCTCCCCTGCTTTTCCATCCCAAGGTGGGATAACCCCAATTAAACCAGCTGATAAAACCCTGGCACAAACTGGTGCCCAGGGAGCGTTCTTTAGTTTTAATTTGTATGTCTTATCAAAGGAAAGATTGTTTAGATGTTTTAGAAATCCAAAATTTTGGTAATGAAAATATTTATGTAATGATTTCTTTTGAGCTTGATTTGCTGTGGATTTTTGTTTCTTTCATTTTTCCTTAAGATAAATGGTTTCCTAATGTAAATGGATTACTGTAATCTAAGTATTTTTTGAGTATAGATTTTTTAGGTGTGCAGTTCTCAAGTACAAACTGTCTTTTGCTCTTTTTTGTGCATCTTTCAAGTATGTCCTAACCACTAAGAAGGGGCATAACCTAGGAAGTTGTAGATGTGCTTTTCTTCTTTTATTATCTTTTATTAACATGCACTGAATACCTAGTGTATGACAAATGGACTTGCCTATTATATTCTCACTTCCCTTCCAAATTTATCCTTCCTTTGGAAGGTGGAGGGCAAAAGCAGGACAGCAAGACCCTTTTAATTCCCCCTCACCGTTGGTTCTTCTGTACTTTTGGCAATTCTCTAGTGGCTGCTTGAACTACTGGTTGTCAGACTGACCTGATTTGTTTCACGTGTAAACAAAATGGCTTAAGCCACTGTTGATTTTTGTGGCAGCTCAGTTGCTTGGAGCAAGGTGCTAATGAGACCCGGGTCATAGGTCCGGGCTCTGAGTGGGTTGGTAAGCTTTGCCCTGGCCCATGGCCACAGACCCCGACTCCCGTTGCCAGCTGTCGTGCACATGTGTGCCGTGGCTCATTATGGGGACAGAGCAGGGGGTGTAGATAAGACAAGGCAAATCTGTCATCTCTGCCAGAAAAGACAACTCCCACTGATGGGTCAGTAACCTTTTTGTTGGAAGAACAGCACATTCGTATTAGCTTCCGTGGATATGTCCATCTAAGTCTTTTTCTTAAAATAAACCCTTGTGATTGTATGGGCTGTCTGAAGCAAGTTTAGACTACTACTGGCATTTTAAAATGTGTTCGAATATAAGAATGGCCTTTCAGTTTGTTAAAGATCATTGTTCTCAATCAGAAATTTCTTACCATCAATCTCTAAAGTAGAAAAGTAATCTTTAGAAGTCAAATTTGATAAAGCACTAGAAATAAACTGTGAAATTGCTGGTAGGAAGAAATCATCAAGTTTAGGAAATGTCTCCCAGGTCTTTTTACCCCAACCACCCACTTCTAAAAGAAAACAAGGAAGGAAGTTAGGTAGGAAGGAAAAAGACAGACAGGCATGCAGGCAGACTGGGTGTTCAAAAAAAAAAACACAACTTAACTAGAAAAACATACAAGTTTGCTCTTTACCGGAGCATTTTAGCAGATACCATCTTAGAAAAGGACCCAACAGATAGTTGAATAGATTTCCCTTTAGGAGCTTAGCTTTGATGGTCTGAATCAATCTGACTAGGAATTTAGACATTTCTTCATGATATATTTGGAATCTATAGATAATCTGATTCTTTTGGGACTTGAATTCTTAACTTAGATGGTGTAAAGCAAAGGGGAGCATGTGGGTGTGTGTGTGGGTGTGTGTGGGTGTGTGTGTGTGGGTGTGTGTGTGTGGGTGTGTGTGTGTGTGTCTGTTTCTTCCTAAAGATATTGCCTCGGTATAAAGTTTTTGGCTTGTATCAGTGAATCCTGGAGTATGGTTTGTACCACTGGTGGTGAACCGTGGACAAACCCTTCATTCCTATAGTCATTACTTTTATTTTTATACACATTAGTGGGACAGAACCTGCTTCAGACTTCTCTTTTCATAGTTGTTACTGCTTAAGATGAGATTCTTCTTACATTCGTTTTGTTTAAAGAATAAGTGAGCCAAGTTAAAAACATTGTTAAGAAAATAATAGCACAGTTGATGTGTAGATGAAGCAGAATTGCTGAGGATGGTCTGGGAGTGACTAAAGATTGGAAAACACGTCTAAATTGTACTCTGCCACAGAAGAAGTGTAGACTTTTAGAAGCAGGCAGAGGTTATTGGAAAGATTGGAGTCTCCAATGTTTAGCTAGAAGGTGAATAAGCTGGTTGCTTAAGTTCCTGTTTATTTATTGGGTATATCCTCAGGTAGGTTAATAAGAGTTATATTTAAAACGAATCTTTGAGAAATGAACTCAGAACAATTTTAATGCTAAATCATGGGCAAATAATTGTATTACTAGAAGTAGCATGGAGAAGGAGAAGGCGTGGAAGAAGGAGAAGTCTGGCATTTTAATTTATCCATTAAATCAACCAGTATTTCCTGAGCACCTGCTGTATGTCAGGCTCTGTTGTAGGCGTTGAGGATACAGCAAGGAACAAAACAGACAGTCCTCTGCCCTCATGAAATTCATTTTACATTCTAATGGGAAGAGACAGATAATAAACAAGTAGATACATAGCACGTCACCTGGTGATGAGTACTGTGGAGATAAATAAAGCAGAGTTAGTGAGTGACAGGAATGGGAGGCAAGATTGCTATTTTAATTAGTTTGATTAGGAAAGACCTCCCTGAGAAAGTGACATTTGATTCTGAAGGATGTGCAGAGCATGCCGTGCATGGAGACGGAGTGTTCTAGACAAAGGCAATAGCAAGTACAAAGACCCTGCTCTTGGGAGTGTGTTCTGACCTATTTGGGAAACAGAAGGGAGGCCAGTGTGACTGGAGTGGAGGAGGAGAGTAGTTAGGGATGACAGAGGGGAAGAAAGACCCCAGCTTATGCCAGGCCTCAGGAACCAATGTAAGCCTCTGGCTTTTCTGAGAGGGGAGTCCTTGCAAGGTTTTAAGCAAAGAAGGCCATGATCTGAGCGATTTAGTTTTAACCAGATGTTCTGGCAGCTGTGCTGAGAAGAAACTTTGGGACGGCCCTAGGGAGGCCGGCTAGGAAGGCAGGGCTGCAAACCAAGCAGGAGCTGTGATGGCTTAGACTGGAGTGATGGTGGAGAGTAGTGATAAGCAGCTGGATATAGTTTGAAGCAGAGCCAACAGAATTTGTAGATGGATTTCGATATACAGTGTTAGGAAAAAAGGAGACCTCAAAATTATTGGCCTGAGTAACTAGAAAGATGAAGTTTTCTTTTACTGAGATGCAGAGAGACAGTGGCAGGAAAGGAAAGGGGAAAAACAACGAAAGTACAGAGTGCACTGTACCTTCACATTTTAAATTTATTTTTGTTTAAAATAGCCACAACTCCCTGCCCTGTTGCACACAAAGGACCTGTGCTTGCCTTTATTCCGGATTTGTTACTGTAGATTTCCTGGAATACTTCTTAAAAACTATAAATAAAGTAGTCATAATATAGCTCATTTTGCAGATTTTTTTAAACTTCCTTCATAAGCTATTGGTTTCCAAATAGCAGTGTATTCTGCCAATTTGGTGACTAATTGGGTCAGAGGTTAATAGCAAGACATTCTTATAAACATCAATGGGAGTGGTGTCTCCAAACGTAAGCTTGTTTTAGGCAGAGATTCAAAGAATGGGAATGACTAAAAAACATGTTCCAAGCTGAGTAAATATTAAGAGTTTTAACTTTGAAAGGAAGAGACGTTATCCTTGGAAATAAGTGTCTTAGTTGGATGTTCTCATAGTCAGGTTTTAAAAATGAAAAGGTATTCATTACCATCAAACCATTACTTCTTAACCATGAAATTGCCTTTTTAAAATTAGAAATTCTGTGACTTGCTCTCTACTATGATGATTGGACATTTTTCCTTTTGCCAAAAAAAAAAGGAGGAGGAAAGAAAAACAGTGTTGGATTCAGTGCCTTCCAGCCAAGAGAACTGCTCTTCTATCTCTGCATAGGCCAGTTAAATGCTTCTCACTGCTCTGTGATGAAATCAGATGATGAAATCTGTCAGTTTGCTCTATTGAATTTTTTTTTTTCCAACTTTGTTTTAATTGAGCCTTTGGGGCATAAACTATGTTTTAACATCTGAAAGCTAAAGGCCTAATATTGTGAGATAATCATTCTATACCTCCTCTCTCCCCAAGCCGCCCCCTCTCTCCCACTGAAAATTTTCAATGAAGAGGATTTCCTCGGTAGGTCTAGAGGTTAGTCTTGTTCCAGTCTTTCTATATAATAACATTTCTTTTTCATAATCTTCACGAAGGCACTGGTAATCACAGTGGTTGGCAGAGAATAAAGCATTTTGTGAAACCTATACCTGGAAATGGAGTCACTTTTATTGCTTAAATTTCCTTCACAGAATAACATAGTTTCTGTTGGATGAGTATTTGTTATAAAAGCAAATTATTAAGGGTAGAAGCTGTTTATACAGGGTGACGTGTAGGAGGATATATGAACTCGATTATTTGCTCCTTTGTCTGTGTTTTCAAAGCTCTTTAATAATACCTCTTAACACTCATTGCGTAGTGTTGCCATTAATTTTTAGGTGTCTGTATTCTGTGGGGTGGGAATTCTTTTATAACACAGTGCCCAGTATACATCATTCATTCATTGGGAGAATGTTCTGAGTGCTCACTGGCTGCCAGACATGTAATGGCGTGTGTGCTGGAGGCACATAGTAAGCAGAACAGATGCAGTTGTGCCATGTGGGGTTCACAGCCCGTGGCGGGGTCCAGGGATGGGAGACAGCAAACCAGTGATTGTGTAGATAACCATGCAGTTGTGATGGCAAGCACGAGGCACAGTGAGCGTGGAACTGGGCACCTAATATGTATATTGTGAAGACTCAATAAATGAATGTTGAATTTGGTTTTGACATTGAATGAATACCAGTAAGTCTCCTACATATAAACAAGTTCCAATCTGAGATCATGTTCTTAAGTCCAATTTGTTCATACATCCTACAGAGTTAGCCCAGGTACCCAACTAGCACAGTTGGTTATGTATTGATGGTACTATAGTATCATAGGTTTATAATATTTTTCATACAATTCATACACAAAAATCAAAACATTTTTAATCTTACAGTACAGTACCTTGAAAAGCATAATAGTACAGTGCAACAGCTGGCATCCGGGGGCTGGTAACAGTACCGGCCACATCAGTGCTGCTTTTATGCTTGCTTCCAGGCATCCTGGGCTTGACATGAGGCTACTGTACGACTATACACTATACAGTACTGTGCAGTAAAGTACTCACAGCACAGCCGCTTATGGAGGGTCATGCACGTGACGGTGTATGTCAGACAGGTGAACTGGCTGACATGACTGGACATGTGAATGCATGTTTGCATCTTTGAAAGTTTGCAAGTTGAAGGTTTGTATGTAAGGGACTCACTGTACTTGAGGTTTTAGACTAGTCGAAATAAAATGTGTTTTTGAAAAAAAAACATTGGGGGGAAATACCATTGTATGTAAGAGAAAATGTAAACTACTTATTTATTTTATGATGGCTTTTTTTTTTTTTTTAATGTTTACTTGGCTGTACTGAGTCTTAGTTACAGTCTGAGTTGTAGCGTATGGGATCTAGTTCCCTGACCAGGGATCGAACCCAGTTACCCTGCATTGCAAGCCACTGGACCACCAAGAAAGTCCCTTTTGGAAAAAAAAAAGGGTTAACTTGACCCAAGTTCTTTCTTGGGTCCATGCCTCTGAACATCTTCACATGTGTGTTCCAGTCTTCTTCAGTAATGGCAGGCACTTACCCTTCCAGACCCAGCCTAAATGCCACCTTGTTCCTTCCCTGTCATCTCACAACTCCTTTAAGACCGTGCAATATTTATCTGAAATCCTAGAGCTTGGCCCGCTGCTTCCCACAGAGGCGTCGGGCAGAGGTTTGTTTAACTAATGACTCTGCTTCCGCACCTTCCTCACTGTACCCCGAAGACCTTGTTTTGGTTCAGGAAGGAGTGACCTCTAGTCCAGTCCGCTCCGTGCCTCGCTCCTTCATTTTGAGCTGTTTGTTCTTGCTTTTCTCACACAAGGTTGTGAGGATTAAATGTAGTAATGAGGAAGGAGGCAGGCATGTTGAGTGAATGTAAGGCAGTGGAATCATCATCATCAACAGTAATTATCACTACACTGCTGTTGTTCCTTAGAATACGCATTCCAGAAATGTAATTACAACATCTTACTGAGGACGCCAGTGTTCTAGGTTTGACCTAGATGTTAACGTAATAAACTATTCTCTACCAATTAGTGTGTTGGCCGAGCAGAGGTCCTTGACAAGGCCCCTTTCAGGCTCCTGTACGTCGCTTCAACCCCCACCCCCCCACCCCCATTCCACTAGTACTGACTGCTAATGAATCAGGCGTCGTATCTGTCAAGCGGCAAGGGGCTGCCTGAAGCAGATCCCCGTGGAGTGAGACCTCGCTGTTTCCATGGGTATAAAGAAGCCTCTCAGGAGAGCCTGAATGATTCAGGAAATCTGAACTGGGGAGCCAGCAGCTCAGCAGGAGACACCCCTCCTTGCCTGACTAAAGTCTGCCATAAGAAACCTTTTTTTTTTTGGCTCTGACAGACTTGCTAGGGAAATTGAAAATCTCCTTTTTAAGAAACAGATAATTTAAGATCCTTTCTGATTCTGAATGTCAGCAAGTGGTGATAGGCTGGATTACTCACTGGTGGGGTTAGGAGGAGGGGGACGCCGAAAGAGCTGTGGGTTCTCTCAAAGCCCATCTCCCCAGCTCCTCACCCCTCACCCTGATTCAGAAGGTGTCTGTCTCCTGCTGGCATGGAATGGATGTTGTTTTTCCTACCCAGTCACCTTTGCTGGTGTCCTTCGCTGTTCACAGCAGTGCTGCCAGGAGACTGTTTGGTGGCTTCCACAGCCATCTTTGCCCTTGGACGCTGTGCTCTCCAGCCACGAAGTATGCAGACCAAGTTGTCATGCACTGCTTTTCAGTGCTGGCAGGTAGAGAGACCCTCCAAGCCACCCTTAATTCAGGAGGACGCCACAGGCTTACGCAAGCTAACCCAGATCATGAGTCAGGCATCTGAATTCATCAACAAAGAATGCTCTAGGAAAAACAGTTGGTCTACCTGGCATTTTATTATTTGGACGTTTCTTTTAGCTGGCAGTTCTGTTTCATCAAGGGTAATGTAATAATGCAAGAGTATACAAGGCAAAACTCAAAGAAAGATAATTGTGTGGCTGTAATATCAAATTTTTTACTCTGCTCAAAATTTGTGAAATTGTTAATCCTACTTTATGAATCAGGATATTTGAATAAAGCAAATGTCCATTGTTTATGTCAGAAGCAAGAGTTTGCTTTCTCTTTCCCTGATTAGATTGTCACTTACTTGATAGATAAGTAATTTTTAAAAAGTCTTATATGCTAATGGTGCATTAGGCCCCAAAGAGGATATAAAACTATAAGACCTTCTCCCAAGAAACTAGTGGTATGATTGAATGGATAAGATTATGCATGTGAAGCAGAATACTTGATATTTTGAGTAGTAATCAAGTGTAATAGTGTATGGTTGATTTCAGCTTTAAGTGCAATGTGTGCAAGAAGAGATGAAAAATAGATATTATTTAGTAAAATTCACTACTTTAGAAGAAATAAATATTAGTAATATTTTTAATTCTGTCAGGAAGAACATTTTGAATCACTGATTTAGAGAGCCTAGGTTTTATCCTGAACCTTGAGTTTTTAGCTCCTTTATGTCATTTGACGTATGAACATGTCTTTTTGGAGACAGGAATCTTTAGTTTTTATACATAATTTTTAAAATTTCCATAGTCTTTTTCTTGAAAAATTAAGACGTCAAGTCAACAAGTATTTGTTGAACACTGACCTTGGGCCAGTGCATGTACATTTTTCAGTTTTTAAACAGCGGTAGTGTAACCCTGGAATAATGCCTCTTAAGATGACTTTGATAAGTACAAGATGGTGAGTTGAGCTTTTAGCCAAGAACCTTTGTTTTCCCTTGCTGAATACATTTCTCTTTTCTTGTGTGGTAGAACTTGAGTTAGAAATGTTCAGACTGTTTCTGTCCAAGCCACATTCTCATTATTGTCAGGGTTTGTTTAGTGATTTATAATTGATGAAATAAAAATTTGCAAAGCTTGTGAGGCTCTGCAATGGGAAAATGCTGTGCCGTACGAGGGGTGGTGGTGCTTTGGGCCTCATCTAATGTATCTGGATGTGTGTCTTTCATGATTTTATGCCTATCTCTCCCAAACAGAGATTCTTCCTCTTAATGGAATTTGAAAAAAGATCATTTATCTTGAATGAAATTGGTTTCTTCTGTCTATTGCTGGGGGATTTAGTTTTCAACCAGAATGTCTGATCTGTTTTATGCGCCTGCCAAAAAAAATCCCAAAATACTGGCCGCCTGAGTTCTGGCTAATGTTTCCAGGCGCTCTGTTTTGAAAACATTCCGTTTCTACCCTGTGTTACAGATGCTCTTGCATACAGTGAAATCCTGTGATAAATATTTTTCAGTGAACATAAAGTATTTGAAAAATAAACGAATGGCAGTGTTATCATTAGTCATACATTGACTGAGCGCCACCAGTGTATTCATCATTGTGTACAGGACGTAGTCCAAGACACAATCCCTATTTAGTGGTTTTATGGTCTAATTATCTGTGAAATGGTCATGTCAGAAAAAACCAAGGAGCTATCAGTTGGGCAAATTCTTTGCAATCATGATTAATATGCTCTGAGTAATTAATGGGGAAGTATATGTGGCTCCTCCTGGCCTGCTAGTTTCAGATCTATTGGTGGTAATTGTGTATTCAAAATAATTCACAGTAAATTAAATAATTCTTTTTAATAATCCTAGGCTGGTTCTTACCTGTATTTTAACCCATTGAAGAAGAAAATGAGTGCAAGCAGGAGGTATCTACCATTCTTTATATTATTTAGATCTTAACATCAGTCAATAGCACATTATATTATTTGAAAAATGATTGCTTTGCAGAGACTGATGATCCTTGCAGCATTTATCCTTACTAGATTATTTTAAGGTACTTTGAGAATACTTAATATCTATTTAGACTTCTTTTGTATTAGAAATAAAGTATTTTACATTAAATAAAATTAAAATGTATTAAGGTCAGATTTACAAATGCAAATATATATTTAAATTCAATATTCAGATTGAAGTTTTGTAGGCAAAATATTTAACGACATTTGTACTTCATTTGGGGAATCCCAGGGACGGGGGAGCCTGGTGGGCTGCCGTCTATGGGGTTGCACAGAGTCGGACACGACTGAAGCAACTTAGCTGTAGTAGCAGCAGTACTTCATTTACCTGTTCTTTTGACTCACACAGATGCGATATAGTGAGTATAGATACAAAAACTTATGTATTTGAATAGGATTTTTCCCATCTATTTGCAGGTGCAGTTTTTTGATAACTTTAATTCAAGTGTGATTGTGTGGTCCACTTGACTTCATTATAGTAGAAGCTTTCTTATTTGATGTGATAAGAATTGACCAATTAACCCAAAAAGGTAGTTAAAAGTAGGAAACAAAAAACTGTATCAGTATATATGTGGCAACATTTTATTAATATTTTAACTTACAATAAAGTATGTATCGTATATATACTTGCCATTTGTTTTGTGGAGCTCCCAGTCTTGTCTTTGGGGATAGGTTGGAGTTTCCCATCTTTTTTCTCCACAACTTTCAGTCTCAGTTTCCCTAGATGCACTTGTGAAGTAATTAGAATGCAGAGTTCTTCTCGTTGTAATTTCCTCTAAGTCTTGTAATAATTTTTTTCACTATTAGTCAGATCTGTCTAAAAACATTCAACAAAGTGTCCATAGAGACTACAGCTCTCTTTGTATAGCTAGTTTATTGGGTATTGGATAACTGTTTAATTAAGGTGCTTAATTATAGTAACAGGCATAACTGACATAAACAAATTTGAAAACAAACACAATTAAGCACAGACCTCAACAGGTGGAAGCAAAAGGGCATGGGTGTCCTAGAAAATAGCTTATTAGCCACTGGTGTTGACCATTTTGTGGGGAAATCAAGAGCTCTGGACTGGGGTGGCTGTGATGTGGTGGTCAGTGAGGGAGAGCTTTGTTTCTTTTTAATTTGAGGCTCTTGCCAAATTGGATCTCCATCTAAAGGACATTCTTTTTTTTCCTGTCATTCATTCCTGCATGAATCCTTGTGTATTTTCATCATTACAGCTGCCACCTCTCTCCTTTCCACCCAAGTCTGCTGCCATTAGCCTCTACTATTTGTGTCTATCTCCCACCCTCCATTTGAAATTTTGCATCAAAATTCAGCCCCCTGTAGAAGCCCTGTGGATTGACTCTACCCAACTTTTATGCTTTTGTTGATAATTTGTATATTATCTATATAGCTTCAGTGAAATAAAACTTTGAACACTTTGAATTTTGGTATCAAATACAGTATTCTGTATATATACTAAGTGCTCAAATATTTCTTTAGCCATATGAACCAATAAAATAGGACACTTCTTCCCCTGGACATCCTCTCTGTAGTTTTATTGAGAAATAATTGATGTGACAGTTGTTGAGATGTTTGATTTTCAAGTGTTCACCATACCTTTCCTTTAAAGGCGGTGGAGGAAGTGGCCTTTTAGAATGTGACTTGCCAACCTTCCACAGAACATACTGTTGAAGAAAGCAAGAAACACATGTGTCTGTGGGATTATGTTGTCTGAAACATGTTCTTGAATCGTGCGTGTATGCTTTTTTCCCTGTAATTTGTAAACCTTCCAAAAGCACAGGTCATATGTTCTCCTTCTTTGAATTTTCTATGGCACAGTGGATAGAGACTCTGTGCTCTTGTACAACTGAAATAAGAAGCAGGTGCTGAAAAAATGTTGAGTGTCCAAAATGCCTATACCAAATACAACAGCAACTCAGTGTCTTCCAAGCAGTCACTACATGCGGTAGTACTTTATACATGTGGTCTCGTTAATTCATGCAACTTTTGTTATTCCCATTTTACAGATGTAGAACCTAAAGGAGGAGTCAAATTCTTGGCTACGTTCACACAACCAGAAAACGGGAGAGCTGGGGCTCAAACGCAGGGAGTCTATTCCAGATTCTAGGCCTTCAATTTCTTTACTACAGTGTGTGTCAACAGGCTTTCAGAAATCTTCTGTAACAAGTTTTGAAAATTTAATGAAATATGATTATTTTCTTAACCAAACCAAATGGAGAACTAATTCTTAGGGGAAGCCAATTTATGCTAAGAAGGAAGGCCTTGGGAAGGCCTGGTCAGAAAATGAGAGAATGGGAGATCAAGCATGGTGCTGTCCACTACCCAGTGAAAAAATATCTACTTAATGTTGTGAGCCCTTTCACTTTATACACGTAACACCTGAGTGAGGATGGGAGCGTTATCAGGCTCTCACGTCTCATTGCTGGGTGACATCAGGAGCTCTTTTTTAGAATAGCTGTCTGTCTGTCCTTCTCCAGGACTCCTGGACCTGTGCCACTGCCACTTGGCTGCTGGCTTCAGGAGAGCCTGGATCAGAGTTGCTCACACCAGGGAGAACAAACAGGCTCTTCTCCTTAAAGTGTCTGCAATTATATGACCATAATTAGAAATAAAACCTTTAGGTAATTTGCAGCTTACAAGGGAAGACTTTCTGCTTACACACCATTTTATCCTCTATTGTTTCACATGCTGATCAGGGAAACAGGTTTCTTGGCCTAACAATAGATCATTAAATCCAAGTGAGAGATGCAGATTCCCCACACTCCCTAATTTTGCTGCGTGGTGTGGGGTTTATCAGGTGCTTTCTCAGCTTTTGGTTTGTAGTATTACATGATGTGGCGGCACATACATATAGGAAGTGTTTCATGGGACAACCTGAATTCCTGCTATTAATTCTCTGGAAAAAGAGATACCCTACAAATAAATAACTCATGAGTAGAGACACTAGTTTTGGTGCTTGTGGTTAGGGTTCAAGTTTGTTGTCATGATAGTAAATGATAACATTGTTTGGGTGTTCAAAGAGATGGAGGTCACTGCTGTTTTTGTCTGGCGGTTTGAGTTGGAGTAGATTCTGATTAATTCATGAGCCCCAACTGCAAGGTAGATGTTCAGTATTGATTAGACATATGCCCCTGGTTGTATGCTGTTAAAAAGGACTCAGTTGTGAAAATACTCCTAGAGCTAAATCAATAAGCTACTAAAGTTGTTTTTCTCCCATAAATGTTTGTATTTTATCCTTTAACTAAATGAGAAGGACTGTGAGGAATGTCTATGATCTGGGCTGTTAAAGAAACCAGCTGTATCTTTGGAACAGTACGCTCATATGTTAACCATTCCAGGTGAGTATAAATTATTCATATGTACATCTTAGCTGAGGATAACTCTGGCTTAATGGAGGAGACAGCATAACAATTTTCTCTGGGAAATTATCTTTTTTTTTTTCTGGTGACATGGGTAGAGAATTTGCTCAGAGGACACCCAAATACTAATGAAAATTTCAAGGGCTTTGAGACATAGTTCCTCATAGCGTAAGGGTTTAAAAATGTCTACAGTTTCTGTGATGCTCATAGCCAGTAATTGCTAAGCAATTAGCTGTACTGGCAGAATCACTGGGAAGTTTTCTGCCTTGGCAGTTTTTTTCTGAAAACTTTATTAAATTTAGAGAGCAATTTCTGGCTGACTTTCCTTCCTCAACATACAGACTTGTCCAGAATAACACCCGTCTTTATGAAATCATCATGAAATCCACTGAACTCAGGAGCTTCTAGGCCTGTCATTCTCTCCTGGCCTTCTCCTCCAAGTTCCTAGAATGGACTGTTACCTCCCGCCGGGTGAATTTCCTGACCACGCCAGCCCCTTCCTTAAATCTTTACAGGGGCTTCTCATTTCCTTTTGCATCTCCTCTGGCTGTTTGCCCCATGCATCAAAGCCAGTCTCTAGCAAGCTCTGGATTATCTCATTTCCCTCATCTGCTGCTCAGGTCCCTGGCCTTCTCTCTCCATTCGTTTCAGTTCCTCTAGGTAGCACCTTCTCTGTGAACTCATTACTAGTCTTCTGAACAGTCTCCCAAGCACGATCATTTTCTTAGATTCTCTCCTCAACAAACTGTCCTTTTTCCTTCAGTTCTAAATAACTCCTGAAAGCCAATCTTCTGTAAAAGTCATTTTGAATTAAGTAGAGAATTGCCAATGGTCTCCTCTTCATCTCCTCTGACAATAAAAGACCTTGCATGGCTTCTTTCTCTAATATCCATCCCTGTTATAAACTTACCTCTTGCTTCCCACTTCCAGAATGACCCTTGCCCTTGACTTACGTGTGTATCCCATCCTGCTCTAGTTACTGTTCCTAATTTAGAGACTCACTCAGGGGAGAAGAAGGCAGGCTCTGAGGTCGGCCTCCTAACACGGAATCTGAGCTCTGCCGCTTGCAGCTGTGGACTCCTTGGGGTCCATTATTTAACCTTTCTGGGCTGCAGTTTCCTCCTTAATAAGTTTGGAACCATAAGAACACCTCGCTGAGTTTGTTGAAATAATGTAAATACCTCACACAGTATCTGGCAGGTTTGCATGCAATAAATATTAGCTTTTATTTTTTTTAACAGGGGAAGAGAATGAAGAACACACCCTATTAATATATCTGTATATCTACACAGTATGTATATATATGTGTATATACATATATGCATATGTGTGCACACATCTGCATTCACTTGCATAGTTACATAGTTTAGAAAAACATTCAGAATATCATTTCTCTTTTAGAAAATGAAAATTACGTATTATAAAATACGAAACACAGTAAGTTGAACAAAATCTTGGCTGGTGAGGCAAGGGTTTCAATAGAGGTGGGGAAGTGCACTACAGCATTTGTTTCTGCAGACCTCCTGAAGGCGTTAGTGGTTTGGTCTTTGTTTAAAAAAGCACCAGAGTTCATACGCAACAGAGTCCCACATGCATGTGTAGGCACTTGTTTGCTTTTGAGTGATAATGATTAAGGCAACTGATTTTTCTTAGGGAAGTTTCAAAAGCTAGTCCACCCCAACCTTAAGTAAATGAAAGAGAAATTAGTTTTTTTAAAAAAGAATAGTGTGAAGGAGAGCATTCTTTTTAAAAATGACTGTGGAAGGAAATGCTTCAGATAAGTCTGTCATGAGATTACACATATCCCTTTAAAGTCTGATGCATCTTCGGTACAGCAGTCATTTAGCATGAGGATAATTAATTGCTTTTGTTTTCCTAGTTTTCCTACTTGTAATATTCTGTTAATGAAATTTATAAACATACTGAAACTAATCCTGGGCTGATGGGTATATTTTCCAAATAGAATAATTACCAGGCTTATGTTGATTGTTTATATTTGAAAATATTGAATGTAGATACTGTTGGATTGCTGTCAGATTAGTCATTTATTCCTAATTTACCAGAGATGTATCAGTGAAACATTTGTTTAGAAAATAGAAATCATTTTAGATATGAAACTTAAATTTCTTAAAACTAATAGTAAATGATTTAATATACCAGTGTTTTTTTGTATAATATTGAAGGACCCAGAAGTATGCAGTGGGCACATGACTTTGCATAGTGCTATTAATATTTATCATATCTTCGAGGTTGCTACTCTTGTAGATGTAAAAATTACTTGAATTTCTCTATTTTCATTTATGTAATTTTAAAGCTTACATCATTTTAGGTTGTCTTTTAATGCCAGTTTTATAAAATAAAATAATTGAGAACTTATGAGGAAGGGTGGCATGAAAGAGGCGACCAGAGTTACACAGTTTAATATTTGTAACTTTCATTTCTTTTCAAATGTAGATTTATTCCTGGTGATACAAATTGCTGTTTTCCTTGGCAGGCATTAGGAGCAAGTCTATGTGAAATTATGTAATGTCTGAAAAGTTATATTCATGATTAATTGGCCTATCCTAGAACGGTATTTGTGTGTGGAATAAGGCGATCATGCTTTTTTATTTGGCAGTGAGTTAAAGTGCCCCTGCTCAGATCGGGTTACTCTACAGAGCTTTTTTGACTGAGAACTGTATATTTAGCTTGATCTCTTTTTAAAAAGCGTAAAATGTAGCTTCGAAGCCAAATATGCTGGAATTCATATTGTAACCAGTGTTAGTCTTTGGATAACTTCAAAAGCAAGCTGTTCCACTCTGTCACACCTTAGTTAGCAAATGAAGCCAGAAGATTTAAAACAACAACATTATCGTCTCTTTGGCCTCTGAACTCACAGCCAGTCTTGATTATCTAAGGGTAGATTGTCTGTAGTGTCAAATCAGTTTTAAATTCTTCCTGACCTTGACCCAGGCTGATCAGTTACAATGATCTGTTTGTTTATCTAAGCTGGACTTTACAGGAGCTAGAAAATAAGGCCTTTAAACAATTGCCCTTTCCCATGTGTCAGCTTGAGAAATGATGACATTCATTACTAAGAACACAGTGATGGTGAACTTGATAACTGGAGACTGCAGTGATCCTGGAGCCCAACTGTAGGGAAAGTTAACTTCTGTTTTCTGATCTGTAGTGTAGAGATAATAGTGCCTACCTTCTGGTATTTTAATGATTGATTAAGCGCTTACCTGAATATCTGTTATTAGTGCTTTTCAAATGCTTGCTGCTGCTAATTACTGTTATTCCTGCTCCTGCTGCTACAACTGCTACCACGCCAAAGACTGTGTTACTATGCCTAATAAAATAGTTCCTCTGGCAGGGCATTAACTCCAGGGTTCTGCTCTTCAGTGAATCCTCATATTGAAATGGTAAAACATATCCCAAAGTTGAATATGACTAACGTGGGGGTTACTCTTTAAAAGTATCTATATTCTTATTGCTCAAAGGTGTGGACCACAGATCAGCAGCTTAGTGTCGCAGGAGAGCTTCTTTGAAATTTAGACTCTGACCCCACTCCAGAATTAATGAATCAGAACCTGCATTTTAACAAGATCTCCAGGTGTTTTATGCATGCGTGCTCAGTTGTGTCTGACTCTTTGCGACCCCATGAACTGTAGCCTGCCAGACTCCTCTGTCCATGAAATTTTCCAGGCAAGAATACTGGAGTGGGTTGCCATTTCCTGCTCCAGGGGATCTTCCCAACCCTGAGGTCGAACCTGCGTCTCTTGAGTCTCCAGCATTGGCAGGCAGATTCTTTACCGCTGCACTACCTAGGAAGACTGTCTATTAAAGATTGAAAAGTATTTATCTCCATCATTTCCCAGCCTCTCCCCAACATTCTCAAAATCATCTGAATGACTTAGAGATGACTACCAGCAGTGCACCACCAAGCAGCATCACGTGAGCCAGGCCCTCAAAACAGACAGGCTGTTCATTAGAAAGAAGGGAAGAAGGGAGGAAGAAAAACCATGCCTGCCAGTACTGATACTGTACTTCTGTAGTTGAGTCTGTGCTCACTGATTTTAGATTGTTTTTTGTTGTGACATGGACCATGGAAAGAAGCACTGAAATTTTATGGGCTGGTAGCAAATTTCTTTGGCTCTGTAAGTTCCAGTGATCTGTCAAACTTACTTGACAAAGTCTCCTTTTAACTCATGGTCTCAAAAATTAGTATGCATCCCTTATTTTCTTAAATATATACATACACAGTGCAGTCACCTTATAATCATGCTTCATTTACCTTTTTAATGTGAAGACGGTGTTCTTACTGTGCCGATCCTAAAAGACCAGTGGGTAGGAGAGTAGAGTTCCACGTGTTGTCCTTACTGTCCTTTGGCCAGTACGTCTCCCTCTGGTTTGTTTCCTCTGTGTAAATGTTGTGAAGATATATAAGAACATTGGTCTTTAATTAACTATGAATCATGGATGGTTGTGGAGGAACAGCTCTATGTATTATCACATACTAGGGAGTAAAAGAAATTGCTAGTTTTTTTACTTAAAATATGACCTTTCAATCTATTGTTTAAAGTTAATTTGAAGAACAAATTTAAGTTAAAATATGGTATGGTTTTCAACTATTGTCAAGGAAAAATGTTGCTAAAGTGTTAGGTAGGAGTGATAGAGTGGCACAACTTTATGCTGTTAAAAATGCCTGCATTCTGTGACCCAGCAGTCTCACATCTAGGCGTTTATTCCACAGGTATATTTGCACACGCAAATGCACATATGTACATTTTTGTGGAAGCAAAAGAATAATAACCTCTATATCTATTGGAATGAAACGGGTTTCATGTACCTCAACTTTTAATTTTTGTAAGATGAAGGTATCTCACTTTACCTTGTGAAAGGGGATTTGAGTGTCCAGAGATTAAATGTAGGATGGAGACTTATTTCCCATTCGATATGTCTTTCTACTGTTTAAATTTAAAAAATACACACACACACACACACAACTTTAAATCGACAAAATGGCCCTTGTATTGAAGAAACTGAAGCCATTCAACACTTACAATTTTTTTTACTTCACTTTTAAAGCATCTTCATGTCCATAAACTCAGTCATCTTCCCTCAGACACACAGGAATTAAGAGTAGCCAGTGAATTCTTAGTAGCCTCTCAGTTCTGTGTATACTCTTGTACTTCTCAGACTCTTCCTAGCATAAACTGCCTGATGTCCTATTCATTCAGAGCTATGATTCTCGACCTGGGGTATCAACAGAATCTCTGAAGTTTTTAAAAAATCAAAATGTCTGAGTTGCCTATTTAATCAAAATCCATGTGTGTGGCTTAGGCATGTACATTTTTTTTAAAACTACATAGGTGATCCCAATGTTCACACCTATTTAAGAACCCCTGAATAGAGAGCAATTATTGATAGGATTCCTCTTCTGCCAAAGCATTAGCTGTTACCTCCTCCCTCCCCCCTGCCTCTCAGAGTAGAATGGGCTCTCTGCTCTACATCCCAAGGAAAAGGGACTGGCACTCTGAATAACCGCATGACTCTATATGTTGTATTAGAATAAAAATGATAGTGATAATAACAAATCAGGTTTCTGCATAAGAATCAACATTTTCCTGCATATAAAGAACTTGAAAGTAAATAGGGGAGATCAAAAGCTGATTCTTTGAAAACATCAATACAATTCAGAAACCTCTAGGTAGAACAATCAAAAAATAAAGGGAAAACAAATTATTGATAGCAGGAATGGAAGAGAGGATATCACTTGAAGATATAAAAAGAATAATAATGGAACATTATGAGCAATTTTATGCCAATAAATTGGGCAGCTTAGATTACATGAGAAAATTCCTTGAATGCCCAAATCACCACAGCTGATACATACAGACAAAGTGGCAACTCTGAATAGCTCTATATCTGTTGAAGAAATTGAAATCAAAACTGTGGTACAAAGGAAACTCTGTAAATGTCAGACAACAGATAACTTTAATGGTGAAGTCTACAAAATATTTAGCAATACAAATGTTAGATTAATTCTTTCAGAAAGTAGGAGGTAACACAATTTTATTTCTCTTTGGTAGCAGTGAACATTCAGAAATTGAAGTACCATTTATAATAGCATCAAACAATATGAAAGTATATAGGGATGAATTTAGCAAAATATGCACCCTGTAAAGTATAACCATTATTGAAAGAAAGGAAAGAAGACCTAAGTAAGTGGAGAAATATACCTGCTCATGGATTGGAGGACTCAGTAATGTTACAGAGTCAGCACTCCCCAAACTAGTCTACCTAGTCAACACAATCACGATAAAGCAAGCTTTGTTCTAGAATTTGATAAGTTGGTTGAAAAACTGAAATGGTGATACAAAGAACTTAGAATAACCAAAACAAATTTTGAAAAAGAAGACCAAAGTTGAAGGACTAATTCAATGGGAAGAAGAAAATCTCTACAAATTATCCTGGAATCGCTGGATATACATATGGAAAAAAGTGAATCTTGACCCTTACTTCACTCCATACACAGAAATTAAGTAAAAATGCATCATAGACTTAATTTATAAATGAATGCCATGCAACTAGATGAAAATATATGATAAAGGCTTTGTAACTTTGGATTAGGCAAAGATTTTTTAGAGTGGACATGAAAAGTAGAAAAAATGGTAAATAGGACCTCATAAAAATGAAAAACTGCTGTTTCTAAAAAAAAAAAAAGAATTGTTAGGAAAATGAAGAGATAAGCCACAGAATTAGAGAAAATATTCAAAGTACATGTATTTTTTATATATAAGTAAGTGTTAGCCCCTTCAGTTGTGTCCAACTCTTTGTGACCCCATGGACTGTAGCCCGCTAGGCTCAGGCTCTTCTATCCATGGAATTCTCCAGCAAGAGTACTAGAGTGGGTTGCTCTTTCCTTCTCCAGGGGATCTTCCCCACCCAAGGATCAAACCCAGTCTCCTGCATTGCTGGCAGATTCATTACCATCTGAGCCACCAGGGAAGCCCTTTATATAAAGGAGTTGTATCTAGAACATATATCTTGCAACTCAGTAATGAGACAAACAACCCATTTTAAAAACAGATGTTATAGGGTGTGTTCCTTAGGAATCAGACACTGAGATAAAGTTTTATGGTAGGATATTTATTAAGGGAAGCCTTTAGTAATACCTATGCTTGTGGGAGGAATTGCAGTGAAGCAGCATTGGGCAGAGGAGAGGATTGAGCAGCGATGCAGCTCAATAACAGCCATGGCTGACTTTTTGTGTAGTTCTTGGATATGGGCCACTGCAGGAAGGAGGGTATCCTTTGGTGACGTGACTCTGCAACTGAAGCAGTCCCTGAAGGGAGTGACAGCTGACAGCTGCCTGCTGGTTGCATTTCAATAGCTGGGGCAACAGGTTTTTAATTGGGAGAAGGTTTGGCAATATATTGCAGTAGACCATGATGACAGGTAGACAGTCTGATAGAAATTGTACAAAGGAAGATGTGTGAATGGCCATTGAGCACAAGCCATCAGGTTTATGCAAATTAAAACCACAATGAGATACTCTTACACACTCTCTAAAATGGTTAAAATTAAAAAGACTGGCAAAACCAAAGTGCAACCAGGAGTGTAAAATGGGGCAATTCACTTCAGAAACCACTCTTGACAGTTTCTTATAAAGGTAAACATATACTTACCATTTTACCCAGCAGTTTAACTCCTAAAAAGACATGAAAACATGTAACTCCAAAGAGAAATGAAAACATGTTGAATAGTGCATAGCATTTCAGCTGCCACATAAATCTCTGTGGAGGCAGAACATTGTTGGAGTTGGTGGTGTGATAATATTATTGAGAAGGTGACCAGCTACCATGTTAATATCCATCTACCTGTGCCTCATCTTTTCACTCTGCTTCCCTGTTTGTACCTGATTACAGTCAGTTCAGTTGCCTATATTAGGACTTCCCTGGTGGCTCAGATGGTAAAGCGTCTGTCTACAATGTGGGAGACTCGGGTTCAATCCCTGGGTTGGGAAGATCCCCTGGAGAAGGAAATGGCAATCCACTCCAGTACTATTGCCTGGAAAATCCCATGGACAGAGGAGCCTGTTAGGCTACAGTCCGTGGGGTCGCAGAGAGTCGGACATGACTGAGCGACTTCACTTTCACTTTCTGTTGCCTATATTTCTGAGCAGATGATGCAGGTTTCTGTTGGTGAAACTGGTAATGAGAATGTTTACCTTCACATCATGCCTAGGTGGCCTTGGATGTAGGCACCAGATTAAAATGGGTTCCTTGGGGCAACTGAGGAAACCAATCCTATGATTCCAACTATGTAATATAGTAAAGAAAAGATTAGTGGTTAACAGGATTAGAGGGGGGTGGGAAAGATGAATAGGCAGAACAGGAGGATTTTTTTTTAGGCAGTGAAAAATACTCTGTATGATACTATTAATATAAGGGTAGATACATGTCATCTTAAATTTGTCCAACTCCATAGAATGTACAGCACCAAGAAAGAACCCTTATGTAAACTGTGGGCTCTGGGTGCTAATAATGCGTGAATGTAGGGTCATCAGTTGTAACAAATGTATGAGCCTGGTGGGGGATGCTGATAATGGGGGACACTATGCATATGTGGGGGCAAGGGGATATATGGGAAATTTCTGTACCTTCCTCTGAATTTTGCTGTGAACTTAAAACTGCTCCAGAAAAAAAAAAAAAAAAAAAAAAAGAAAGGAAAGAAAAGAAATCTGAAAGATTTGTGACACTTGACTATGAATTGATTTTAAAATTCCATTTTTCAAAATCTAGGGTAGGGTTTATATTATATTGCTAATATTGTGACATACTCACTGAAAATAGTAGTTTGTAAATCCTAAGCTGACTTCCTATAACCATGTGTTGAATTTCCAGCTGTGTTGAGTCAGACTTTGATCCCTCTTGAGAAGATAAATGGAGTATCTGCAGTTTTTAATGGTAGAGGTGTAGGAGGGACGTTCAGATGAAATCTTAAAAACCAAGTCCCTGTCCAGATAAGAAATTAAAAACCCTGGGAAAGGCAGTTGTTTCTTTATCCTACCCCTCCCCCATTTGTAGGCCTCATTACACCCCCCACCCACTCCCACCCTGGCTGCTGCTGCTAAGTCGCTTCAGTCGTGTCCGACTCTGTGCAACCCCAGAGACGGCAGCCCACCAGGCTCCCCCGTCCCTGGGATTCTCCAGGCAAGCCCACCCCTGGCTAGGGGGGGAAAAAAAGAACAAATGAGATGCTATTGTTAAATGCTGTGTTCAGGATCAGATTTGTTTCCTTCCAATAGAATCACTTTCCTTAATCAGCACTCTTATAAATGGCACACCTGCCTAATTAGAACAAGTTCTAGACTGCAGGATATGGTGTGAGCATTTCAGTTACCTCCACACAATTGATAGCTATTGTGACTGATATTCTTAGAAAGTCTTCCCCTCTCTCCTCTTTTTATTCCTCTGTGGCTAAGCTTTTTATTATTTTATACTTATGACTCTGCCTTTGATTGTGGAAATTTCATGGTATGTGGTCATTGATGTTGTTTCTGTTTCTACGTTATTCCTTAAGTGAAAAAAGAGGTGATGTATTTATGGATATGTGTAGGGATGCTTTTAAATATTTTTATTTTATTAGATTTAATTTGCTTGTTGTCACTCTTAAAATACAGAGAACTCCCTTGACTGTGACAAGGAGGTGAAATACAGCAGTCACATTCAAGATCTCCATACATTAGCCATAATAAATCCTTTTGCCCTGAGTAATACAGAAACTCAATCCAGAGCCAGTGAGGATGATGTAGTGCTCCCTCACAGAACCAATCACCCACAGAGAAGCATAATGAGCAAGGGAGGTGATATAATAAAACCTCTATGGCCAGAGGAAAATTATGGGAAAAACTGTTGCCTATGAAAAGTCTTGTAATAAGTATATCTCCAATTATCTTCCGAAAGAAATTATTTAGGCATCTGCTCAGGTTAAGATTCATGACTTAAATGCAAGAATGGCCTTAGAATAAAGCAAAAGGGTATGTGAGCGTAGAGAAGATGGCGCTGGACATGTGAACAGAGCTCTGTTGTGCCCCAAGGATCTGCAGTAGCCCCGGTGCCACTCTGAGGGTGCGTGGTCACCAAACCTTCTTCTTGCAGAGGGGTGGCTGCACTGACCACCGAGGGGGACAAAATAACACTCTTAAAAAATAAGATGATTTCAATGATCACGGAAAAACTGTCAGAGTTATACTCTGAAATATGCTGTTTCCCAAGACCACGACTTAAGCCGATCACTATAAAGGAAAAAATCCTGAATGTGCATGATCTGTATCCTCATTAGGAGTGGGCTTGATCTGTTCAGACAGATATCAGTTGAGTAAGTGTGTTAAGTGGTGAGAAATGAAGTCTAGCTCTTTATTAGATAAGCGGCAAGTAGAGTGCTGAAGCAGCCAAAAAATAAAAAAAGAGGAAGTATGTTACCCAAAAACATGAACAATGTCATCCTCCGTTGTCCCAGTGCTGTCACTTGTACGTTTTGTGGGAAGTAATTCATTACCAATAATAAAACACCAAGGCTTGTAAAATACTTTTTTTAAATAGATTGAACAGATTAATGCTTTTTTATAATTCTGTTACTCTGACCACGGTGTATTCATCTTTCTTGACTTCTTTTTTGTGTGTTAGGTAGTAGCACCTGAGTGTGGCCCCAGATCTATCTTGCATACAATCTATAGTGAGGGAGCCCCAATAGTTAATATTTGTGGGAGTGATGAGGCAGTTTTCCTCCCAGCTGATTTTTAAAATTTTCTATCTTGTCAGATTAGACCCACGGAAGTATTATGTCCAAACATAAGTATCAGTCACTGTAAAAGATCAGAATAGGAAAAAAGCAGTCAGATTAGACCTTATGGCACTCACTTTGCCACCAGTCGTTGCTTCATATTAAAGTCATTAAAAATATACATTAAAATAAAGAACAGTAGTCAGTACATAGGGCCTGTTAAATCAGAGAAGTCAGTCTGAACCAAAAAGCAGTCTTTTCGTTTGTTCTTTCATTTATTCCATAAATGTATTTTGAGGCTGGAGCAATAGCAACAAATCTCTGCTCTTTTAATGTTTACTAAGTGAAACGAAACAGACAGACGATCCAGCATATGTCAGATAGTGATGTACACTGGGCAGAAAAATAAAGCAAAGCACGGAGGATCCAGAGGCGCTGCTGGAGCGCCCTTTGGAGAGAGTTGTCAGGGACAGCCCTTCTGATAAGGTGGTACCTAAATCCACCTCCAAAGGAAATGAAGGACCAGCCATGGGAAGCAGAAAGAGCGAAGAGCTTAGAGTCAGCAAGACGCCATGTCTTAATAGCTTTGTGACCAGAGGGAGCATTTAACTCACCTGTGACACAGAGACAGACAGGAGTCACCAGGCCTGTTTCACAGGGTTCGTGTTCAGCACAAGTGAGACACTTGAGAAAACCAGGAAACAGGAAAGCAGTACCTTGACTTCAGATTTCAGCGTGAAACGATAAGAGGGTACAAATTAAAGAGATAAATACAGCAGCCTTAAAACAGCCCTTTCATACGGCTTGTTGTGAAATTTTGAATTGAGTTGTCTGAGCTGAAGTGTAGAGAACTTTCTCCAAAGATGAACCATTTGATACTGGGGTGCACAAGATTTATATTCATCTTTGTTTGCCTTCATGGTATTATTTGTTTAAGATTTTATGTTTGTTTGTGCTTTTCTTCCTTTGACGTCTTTTTCTTTCCTTTCCCTCTGAGCTTTCCTTTTATTAAATCGGCTCCAGGCCTCTTCACTCTCAGTTGAGGCGATTTCTACCCTGTTCCTGTACTCTCTGATTAACTCATTAAAAACAAAACCCAGAAAACCCTTTAAGATGAATACTTATCATGGGGCTCAGAGCCTCCCAACATCCACCTTTTATAGAGTAATTCTAGACTCCAGATCAAATTATTTGCACTGATGTTTATTAAGGACTTGAAGTTGTTTGTTTACCCTGTTTGTTTTTATAGCCTGAGTGAATTTTGCAATAATTATAACAATGTTTGAACAGAACTTTGTAGCCTACAAAGTACTTCACACACTCACTCACATGGGAACTTTAGCAATCCTGGATCAAGACAACATGGACTCTATTGCGCTCTTTTTAAAATGGGGGAAGCTGAGACTCAGAGAACAGAAAATAAATTCAGGTCTTTTCATGATACAAGTGTGAATATATGAATGAGAAGTGCGGAATTGTTTCCAGCACTTGGCATTACTAAAATGATGTTTTATAAGTGAAAGTGAAAGTCGCTCGGTTGTGTCCGACTCTGCCACCCTGTGGAATCGTCCATGGAATTCTCCATGCCAGAATACTGGAGTTGGTTGCCGTTCCCTTCTCCAGGGCATCTTCCCAACCCAGGGATCGAACCCAGGTCTCCTGAATTGCAGGAGAATTCTTTACCAGCTGAACTACCAGGGAAGCCCTGTTTTAGAAGTAGATTCAAGAAATTTTGTAGATGACTCCAGGAGAAGAATCCATAAGGGATTATGGAAAGAGAGGACTATGTCCCTGATCACTGTGAATGGTGACTGTGGAGACAAAACCCCCTTTGGTGTCATTGTCAGAACGAGGAGGTAAGCCTGGGTGCTCTTGCCTCCATCTGTGCATGACCTTTTTTTTTTGACAGTTACTTTGACTAACAAGACTAGCAAGCATCTTTTTTTTTTTTTTTTCCCCTTCAGGGCAGAAATAAAAGTAACCATAAACAAATATAAAACTTACCTAAAATGAGTTGTCTTGAATTTAAAAATGTTTCCTCAGAAAATACTATTTTATTTTTATATTGAGGGTTCCTGAAGACTCTTAAAATGTCTTTTAAAGTATAATAGAATCAATAAAAAAATTAGAGCTCAGCTGGGAAGGGCCTTTGAAATTATCTAGCTACGGAACCATTTAACTATTTGATCTGGAAAGGATCTTTGAAAAGGTCCCAGATCCCAACTTGTGGGAGACTCCTTTTTTCACCCTGGTGTCCTTGACATCCTGATAGAGTCCACCCAGCCTCTCATGGCCTCTTCTGATTATGAAGACCGTATGGTTCCATTTATATGAGGTCCTTAGATTACTCAAACTCATGGAGACAGAAAGCAGAACGGCATTTGCCTGGGGCTAGAGGAGAAAGGCAATGGCACCCCACTCCAGTATTCCTGCCTGGAAAATCCCACGGACAGAGGAGCCTGGTAGGCTGCAGTCCATGGGGTCGCTGAGGGTCGGACACGACTGAGCGACTTCACTTTCACTTTTCACTTTCATGCATTGGAGAAGGAAATGGCAACCCACTCCAGTGTTCTTGCCTGGAGAATCCCAGGGACGGGGGAACCTGGTGGGCTGCCGTCTATGGGGTCACCCAGAGTCGGACACGACTGAAGTGACTTAGCAGCAGCAGAGGAGAATAGGGAGTTAGTATTTAATGGGAACAGAGTGTCAGCTTGGGAAAATGGAAAAGTCCTAGAGATCAGTATGTTGGTGGTACAACATACTTAATGCCACTGAACTGTATACTTTAAAATGGTTAAGATGATAAATTGTATGTTATATGTATTTATATATATATATATATATATATATATATATATATTATTTTTTACCACAATGTGAAAAATAAAGAAGCAAAGAAAAAAAATCATTTTGTTGTTGGAGGGTTGGGGCATGGGAAGCATGGAGAACAAACCTAACCCCTCCCCCAGAAAGATCACATGCACTGTCCCTTCCCAACAGCCTCTTCCCAGCGAACTAGCCCCAGTTCCTTCAATAGGCCATTGCATTTTGTTTTACAATATATTTGAATCATGATCAAGATAAGGACTATACATTATAATTGGCTGATAAGCCTTTTAAATTTCTGTTAGTCTGTTGTTTCTTCTTTCAAATCTGTTTCTCTGTCTCTTCCTCTCTCACTCATTCTGTCTCCCTTTTAATTTATTTGTTGAAGAAACTGGGTCATTTGTCCTCAAGAGTTTTGGTACTCGCATCCCTCTGCTATGTAGACTGATACCTTCCTCTGTCCTCTGCATTTCCTATGAAGCAGTAATTGGATTGAGTTATTTTATTTTATAAATGCTGTAATCCAACTATATAATAACTCATTTTAGGTCTTTTTTTTTTTTTAATAAGTGCCTTCCTAGCCTTTTGCTTGGAAAACTGTAAACATTGAATGGATAATTGAAAAAATTGAAAGAATCATGTCATGGACACCCTCCTACCTTTATGTAGATTCACCAACCATTAACATTTGCCGCATTAGCTCTCTCCCTCTCTGCACACAAACACACTAATACACATAGGGGTTTTTCCCCTGCATCTTTTGAGCTCAAGTGGTAGACATCATGACACTTTACTCCAAAATATTTCAGCACATAACTCCTAAGAACAGCTCCTGTATAATCAGTCAGAGTCTGGTTTGTGTATTGTCTATTAGCATATTACCCTACTAATCCAAATAATGTTCTTTATGGTCATGGCTATTTTTGAAAATTTTGAAAAGCAAGTGAAGATCACAAATTATATATTTCATTTTCCTGACACTTTAGTTGCCTAAATTGGTTCTGCCCTTTTTTGGGGTCTTACATGACATTGGCATTTTTTGAAGTGTCCCAGGCTAGTTGTTTTACATCGTGTCCCTGACTTTGGATTTGCCTGATTATCTCCTTATGATGAGTCAGACTAAATGTTCCCAGCAAGAATACTGCACAGGCAGTGCTGAGTCCTTCAGCGCCACGCTTGGAAGGCACCGGATGTCAGTTTGTCCCATAATGGCTGCTAGGTTTGATTGCTTGATTAAGGGGGTGTCTACCATATTTTTCCATTGTAAATGTACCATTTTCCCAGTTTTTCTGTTTCCCCATAATAAATAATCTGTAGCATATTAAACGTTGCTTTTTAAATAATTTTAAAAGCATGCTATTTGGTCATGGGAGAAATTGGATGGCAGAGATTATGAGCACATGAGAATTATTACCGTCAATGGAAAAAATAATTTTTAAACATTTGTTTTTCTTGATAGAGGAGAGACAAGGAGGGGAGGTAATAAAGGGGAGAAAATGGGCTTTACTGAAGGCAGATTTGTGTCTGAATCCCAGCTCCACACTTGAACCTGTGTGACTTTAGGAGAGTTACCTCACTCCTTAGAGCCTCAAGTTCTTTCCTATGATGGGCATAATAATATACATTCCTGGCAGGATTGTTAAAGTGATTAAATGAGCTAGTGTATGAGTGGCCTCTGGCCTAGCAGCTGCCCCAGGACCATCATGTGGGAAGTGAGGAAGAAATGGTCCCCAGCAGCTTGCAGAGTTTATACCTTTCCATGAGTGTTTGCTCTCCCGATGAGATTGAAATATTCATGCATGTTGATAAGAAAATATGATCAACAGGTAAGATGCCTTTTTGAAATTTCAAAGAAAGGAATTCAGAACTGGAAGATGTTTGGTTCCATTTTCAGACCTCTTAAACATGATTTGTCTGTAGTGGAATTGAGCTGCCATTTATTCAGACCTGTTTCTGATTGCAATTCATTTTAATCTATTACCAGGGATTATTTTTTGAAACAGTTTATATGTAGTCGGATTGAGAATAGTGAATCATAATAATCCCATGACCCAATTTACATGCCTTACTGTAAAAGTTTCATTTCATACAAGTGACAATTTTTTAAAGTTAATTAGACTCGGCTATACTGAGGTTAGCAAAAAGTGCTTTGAATTATCAATAATTCAGCAGAGCAGACATTTCTGTATAATGCAGTGGTTTTATAGAGTATTGTGAGATAGTTATCCCTAAAATGAATGGTTGTGAGCATACATCAGCATGGTGGGGCTTGCTTGAATGTGGCGTGAAATGATATCATCTGTGCTTTCTATTATTGAGCAGAGTGTGAACCATCGGTCTTTCTGGCCATGAACTACTAGCAACCTTTGTCCTTTGTGTTACCTTTAGTTAAAGACGAAAATGAACATGAATGCTGGCTGATGGCCATGTCTTCTTACAGTGAAAAATTCATCTGGAAAAGAAAAATAGGATTGCAGATTTGGATTTGTTTCATTGCATGAATGATATGTGACATTTTGTAAATTATTTATCACTGCAAGGATGGCAGCAATGGCTCGAGCATTGTTATATCAAATGAAAGTAGGAATCCCATTAGTATAAGGACTGGGTTTTAGCTGGAATCTATCAGGGGAATGTTGTCACTTGAAAACCAGATTGTTCTTTTAATTGCTATTTAAAGGAACAAAAGTGTTCCCAAGGTACTGCAGTTGAGCATTTGCAAGTAATAACTATGGATCCATAATTATGCAGTGCTGATTATCTGGCATTTAAAAAATGGTGGCAGGAGTCAGTGACCAATTTGTTGTAGCTTGTCTTTTTTGGTTTTTCTAGAACAGAGTTTTATTCTCTGCTTTTGAACTGGGGCTACAAAAATATATTTGCATAGTTACCTCAGAAAGTAAAGCCTGTGCATATTAAAAGAACAAATTAAACTGAAAATAAGGGCAAGACAATGAAAGTTTATATTGTAAGATGAAATTAACAGTCGTATTGAACAGTTTGCAAATGCTTGGTCATGAGATGATTTCTGGTTTTTGATGACATGCCACATTGAACCAAGATGTTTGTTGGAATCACTGTTACTATTTGAAATATTATTTTAGAATAAGGTTTTTTAAACTAGCATATATTTCTTTCATTTATTCACATATATTTTTATATAGTTAGCAAAAAACATTTTGAGTGCCTATGTGCATCAGGCTTTTGGAATAGAGTGGCTGAACAAATGAGGTTTATTCTACACTGATGTATATTTGGAAAGTTAGGCCTAGCAAAATCTTGTTTTTAATTTACATTTAAATAAAAAATATTTGTGATTATACTAAGCTTTCTTGCCTTAAATTTTTGATTCACGAGATTCAAATATAAATGCGTTAGAGTTACATTCTGATGGCTAGCAGACAACGTGTGACGCTTGGAATATGCAGTAAAATTTTAGTTCTCATACCGTGTGGCTGTGCAAAATAATGTGACCAGACCTGTAGGCACAGTCAGCTCTTCGTATGGATGGGAACACTAGCGTTGCTGGTAGTCATAAATAACAATGAAGGCACTAAAATGTATGCAGATTTATACATTGTTAAAAGCAGTTTCCTTTGTGAGAGTTAAAGGGGTGCTAGGGATTAGACAAATGTTTTGTTTCTTTTATTGAAGGGGAATGTCAGAGATTGAGAGTTTATCCATTTTGTGTGGCATGGTATGGTTTACTTTTGAAGACGTTGGTGTCAGAAAAGCCTTGTTAATGGTCTTTTGATCATCTTAAACGATCCTACAGAATTTTAAAGTTCTTAACATTTTTTTGGCCATGCCACGGAGCATGCAAAATATTAGTTCCCAGACCAGGGATCCAACCCATGCCCCCTGCAGTGGAAATGCAGAGTCCTAATCACTGAATCACCGTGGAAAACCCCTTCTTTAGTTCTAAGGCTGTTATTATGTCACCTTTTAACATGCCAGTATTTTATGTCATATGTTTAATTGATGGATAATAGTAACCTGTACTAAAACACTTGATGAAATTTAAGCAATCTGGTCTGACTAGATGATATTCATAGACTGTAATACTGAATAGATGAATCAATTTATTGTAGGCATATAGATTATGGAAACGATTTGAGACTTCAAATGAATTCTTAATGTTCATTTCAGGAAGGTAATACATAATATATATAAAGGTTTTAAATTTCATTGGCTTAATAAAAATTATTTCTGAGTCTTATGCATTACACTTAAATGTATTATTCAGGCAGTACTTCACTATCAAATAATTTGAGGGTTTTTTTAATTATCAGAAAATATTGATATGAATACCCTATTCTTTCTTTGGTAAAGAAATATGTAAGACGCTTTTGAAGTGGAAAGCTAAGTGTTTTTTCATTTTAATTTTTTCATAGCCCCGTGCCGATCCCATTCCAATATGTAGCTTCTGTCTGGGGACAAAGGAATCAAATCGTGAAAAGAAACCAGAAGAACTTCTCTCTTGTGCAGATTGTGGCAGTAGTGGTAAGTTGTTATTTTTTGTGTGTGTGTAAAGTGACTCCCTATTATAGCTACGTGCAATTTCTCTATCCAAAAATACTTGTTATTTAAAGCAATTATTTGATAATAGTGTAAGCTTTAAATTTAAAAAGTAAATACAGGTTGGGGGGAAGTGAGTATATTCTCACTGATATAAACAGTGTTATATACGTTTATAAAATATTATGTATTCATATTTTAAATTAACCTTAGATTTCGTGCCAGCATTGGTAATTCAACGTGGAATATTCTACCTTGAAGGTAAATTCAGGGTAGAAAATTCTAAATTTTCAAGTTGATTGCAGCTAGAATCACTTGTTTTTATAACCTGAAGTCTCAATTTAATACATTTGAGTAGAAATATATAGTGTTTCGGAGAAGGCAATGGCACCCCACTCCGGTACTCTTGCCTGGAAAATCCCACAGACAGAGGAGCCTGGAAGGCTGCAGTCCATGGGGTCACTGAGGGTCGGACACAACTGAGCGACTTCACTTTCACTTTTCACTTTCATGCGTTGGAAAAGGGAATGGCAACCCACTCCAGTGTTCTTGCCTGGAGAATCCCAGGGACGGGGGAGCCTGGTGGGCTGCCGTCTATGGGGTCGCACAGAGTCGGACACGACTGAAGCAACTTAGCAGGAGCAACAGCATATAGTGTTTCAGGTCCTGACACCTACTGGTGAAATATAATATTACAGCCCAGCTCTGTGTGGCAGACTGAAGGGGATGCACAGGATTCTGGCAACTGCACTGATAACAATCCAGAAATCATCAGGCATAAAAGAAACTCAAATTGCCCAGAGTAAGCTAGGAAAAGAGTGGTCTACTCAGAAAGTGATACTGAAATCAAGGAGCTACTGGGTAGGGATATGGTTAGTTGCTCAGTTGTATCGGACTTTTTGCAACCCCGCCCGCCAGGCTACTCTGTCCATGGAACTCTCCAGGCAAGAATACTGGAGAGGACTGGGTCATTGGTACATTGCAATATCCAAAAAGCTTTCAAGATTGCTGTCACCTCTTTTTCTCAGCATAGGACTTTAAGCGCACATTTCCACTTTTGTAATGGAAATTAAGTCACATTATGCTTATACTAAAAGAATTTGTCTTGGAATTTACTTGGTGGTGCAGTGGTTAAGACTGCACTTCACTGCGGAGGCAGGGTTCAGACTCAAGATCCCACAGGCTGCAAGGCTTGGCAAGAAAGATAATTAAAAAGAATTTGTCTTACCAGCCAGCCTTCCTTCTTAAGTTGCCTAGAGATATATATGGTTATATGTATGTGTGTATACACACACATACACAACTCAGCAGAGTGGCAGTTACTGAACTTTTAAAAGTCAACCTCTGTATTAATCTTTAAATTTTCTTCTCCTAGCCTACTGAAACTTTTCCCTGAAAAAATGTTATTTTAAAATTAACACCCAAGTATTGCTCTAGTTATAGTTAATTCTTTAAAAACATCAACAAATCTGCAAAACACAATAGCATTCTCTTGTTTAGCAAGTCAATAATATAGTATAGTGGTTAAGACCAAACTAGAAAGCTGGCCATAGCCCCTTTACTTGAATGAGTTAACCATCCTCAGCCTCAGTTCCCTTATTGGAAACATAGAGATAATGATAGCATCTTATATCTTGGGTTGTGTGGAAGCTAAAGAAGAGAACACAAGTAAATAACCTAACACATGGTCTGCACTCTGGTAAGTGTACTCTACACATCAGCAGTTGTTGGTCTTTTTTTATTTTTGGCGGATCAAATTGTTTTCCTTGATTGCTGCAGGAAATTTAAGATCTTATTGTTTATGACAGCTGCGTGATGGTTGGATGGAGGAAATGTTTCACACTGAAGAATGACACTGCTGTGTAATGATTCTTCCTCCTCCTATGAAGGTTTAACTTGATAGATCCTAAATGGTTCTCCAGCTCTCAGGACTTGACTCGGAGAAATAAGACATTTCAAACTCTGCTTGAGCAATGCTTTCTGACAGTCTTTTTGATGGGCTTTACGGATTCATTAAAACTTTCCACCTGCCATCATATCGTGGCTGGTGGCAAAAGGGCATGGAAACATTATCTGGATGTTCGGATTAATAAATCTCAATCCTTCACTCTCCTTGTTTTATCCTGGTGAGCTAGTGCCTCACTCATCAGTTCTGACTCTGCAGTTACCTTTTGGGTTTTCCCACGAGGCTCATTCTGAATGAATTATTGTTTTGTGTAACCGCCTGGTCAATTTAGTAGTAGTGTTTAGTAGTAGTAGTGTTCTCTTGTCTAAGGTTTACCCTTTGTGATTTTTAAGGTGGTACTTTAAAAACACTCTTAACTGTTTTATTTCTTCAGTGTCTATTTGTCTGGGCACCTAGACAGATTAAAGTCGTACTTAAATCTGGAAAGAAAAGTTCCCTTCATATATTTCCTTCCCTCTAGTGATACACTTACTTAAGTTGATAAGAGATCATTATCTTCCAGATCATAACGTCAAGGCTTCTTTCACAGGGTATAAAGGCGTAATTCTAAACAGGTACATCTTAGATTTTCTGATGTAACCAATCTCCCTTCATCTTTCCCAGATTGAAGCCTGCCAAAAGAGAGGTTTGAGTTCCTTTTTAGTTAGAGGTGACTGAAATATTTTTACTCCTAAAGTTTCTTACTTTTCCAGAGTATATAGGTGTAGTGTTGGGTTTTCTTTTTTCAAAAATGGTCTCGTTTTCTCTTTTAACACATGGGGAAGAATGGATTGAGGATGCTGTCTAAAAGACTTATATCCAGAGTCATTTTGTGAGCACCCTGCCACACACACACACAGCATGAGCTAGAAGCTTTGGAGTTGAGATGTGGGTCATGGTAGAAATTCAAGACCTGGGATCGTCAGGTCCCTTTTTTTAGGATAGAGGATGTATGGTTCAGTGTGCTTCTCTGGACTCCCCTATGTGATCTGGCTCTAGTGTTAGGTTCACTTAATCTTCCCTTGTAATGCTCAAAATTCTCCAAGCCAGGCCTAAACGGTACGTGAACCGTGAACTTCCAGATGTTCAAGCTGGATTTAGAAAAGGCAGAGGAACCAGAGATCAAATTGCCAACATCTGTTGGATCATTGAAAAAGCAAGAGAGTTCCAGAAAAACATCTACTTCTGCTTTATTGACTACACCAAAGCCTTTGACTGTGTGGATCACAACAAACTGGAAAATTCTTCAGAAGATGGGAATACCAGACCACCTGACCTGCCTCCTGAGAAATCTGTATGCAGGTCAAGAAGCAACAGTTAGAACTAGACGTGGAACAACAGACTGGTTCCAAATTGGGAAAGGAGTACATCAAGGCTGTATATTGTCACCCTGCTTATTTAACTTCTATGCAGAGTGTATCATGAAAAACTCTGGGCTGGAAGAAGCACAAGCTGGAATCAAGATTGCCAGGAGAAATATCAGTAACCTCAGATATGAAGATAACACCACCCTTATGGCAGAAAGTGAAGAGGAACTCGAAAAGCCTCTTGATGAAAGTGAAAGAGGACAGTGGAAAAGTTGGCTTAAAACTCAACATTCAGAAAACTAAGATCATGGCTTCTGGGCCCATCACTTCATGGCAAATAGATGGGGAAACAATGGAAACAGTGACAGACTTTATTTTCTTGGTCTCCAAAATTACTGCAGATGGTGACTGCAGCCATGAAATTAAAAGATACTTGCTCCTTGGAAGAAAACTTATGACCAACCTAGACAGCATATTAAAAAGCAGAGACATTACTTTTCCAACAGAGGTCCGTCTAGTCAAGGCTATGGTTTTTCCAGTAGTCATGTATGGATGTGAGAGTTGGACTATAAAGAAAGCTGAGCACTGAAGAATTGATACTTTTGAACTGTGATGTTGGAGAAGACTCTTGAGAGTCCCTTGGACTGCAGGGAGATCCAACCAGTCCATCCTAAAGGAAATCAATCCTGAATATTCATTGGAAAGACTGATGTTGAAGCTGAAACTCTGATACTTTGGCCCCCTGATGCAAAGAACTGACTCATTTAAAAAGACCCTGGAGAAGGCAATGGCAACCCACTCCAGTGTTCTTGCCTGGAGAATCCCAGGGACAGGGGAGCCTGGTGGGCTGCCATCCATAGGGTCACACAGAGTTGGACACGACTGAAGCAACTTAGCAGCAGCAGCAGTCTTTAAATAGAAGGACTAAAAGAAAAATATGGTTCTTCTTAGAAAGCTTGCGGAGATTTTGTAGTTACAGTGCTCTGTTGTGACATGTCAGTGATTATAGGGAAAAAAGAATCAAATAGCTTGGCCTGGCTCAGCAGTGGCCCCCAGTAATGGTGGGAGCCCTGGTGTCATGGTCCAGTTCAGTTTCAGAAGTGGGAATTACAGAGTGGCTGGTAGCCCTGGTTGGCCTTACAGAAATGACCACTATCTCATACTCTAGAGTCCATTGGTTCTGGGATCGGATTGAGACTGCTTGTAATGATCAAAGGAATCCCTAATGTAAGACGTTTCTGTGAAAAACAAAACAAAACCATAGCCTTGTAAAACAAAATAAAAAAAGGAAATATAGATAACAGCCCATAAGGATTGCTTTTAAATGTGTTTCCCACATGTGCCTGTTGGTTTTTAGTCACCTCTTTCTATCTGAAGTATCATTTATATGATGTCACATTTAGACTGCTTAGACTTCACAGACCTGGGTAATAAGTGTTTCCTTCTGCTTACATCATAAAGTAAAGCCAATTAGAAATTTCTGTATTTTTAAGATGGCTCAGTGCTGCAAATGGGCAGTATTTTCTTTAACTGTGTTTTTTCTGCTAAAACTGTTGAAAAAAAATTATTCAAGTTTGCAGGTAGTAAAACTGTGAAGGGAGGTAAATAGTGCAAGGAGCCCCAGATGCAGCGCTGCAGTCCTCTTTACTTGCTGGCTATGGAACCGTACGTAGCTGTACACATCTGTGAGGTTTGGAGGGTGAAGTCTGTATCCTGCATCCACAGGGCTGTTGTGAGGATCCAGTGAGATAATGCTATGAAGATCATCACTATCTATAAATCATCACACAAAAACACCAAAGGGCTGTTCGAAGCACTAATAGGAATGTGGGACTCATCACATAGTCTTCAGGTCTATGGAAATGCTGAGACTAAGAAGTGATTTTACTTGACTTTCATGGATCAGCCTACTTTGAAATTAACACTGTTATATTCTCTTTGCCTCATTAAGACCAAATTATCTTTAATTAGCTTCACATAAGTATTAGATATTATACCAAATGAAATTTTGTGTCTGCTGCTCAGATTGCTGGGTGGTTAAATCTTACTTACAGATGAGTTCTGTGCATGTGTGTTTTCAAATTAGCAAATCTAAGATAAGTGCACAGTTCAAAATTACAGCATCATTCTAAGTGGAAGCTCATTGACACTGGAGACAGCATGGCTGCTGAGATGCAGCTGGAGAGCAGGAAGATTACCTTTGTACAGTGAAGGAAGCCGGAGACGTGGAGTCGCGTACCAGTCTGTCCTCAGGAGCCCTGAAGTCTGTCCTGGGTTTGTTTTATTAGTGTTAACCCTGAGTAAAACTTGCCTGCCTTCTGCTCCCAGGGAGCTGGTTGGTGCAATATACACATATATGTAGTCACTAGCTTCTTGATGTTACTGTGAGAAAATACCCCAGGGATTGGTTAGTTAGTTGTCCAGTTTCACACCGACTATACACAGATTGAAAACTGGGTTTGGAAGAAGCCCCTTAACTAGGAAGAAACCTCGAGATGGACTCCAAGAGGAAGGAGGGATGGAGGAGGAAGCCCCCCTCTCCACAAGCCCACAGCTGGATTGGCAGTCCATGCAGAGTAACAGGAAGCAGAAGCCTTGCTTCCGACCTGTTATTTCACTAAAATTCTGCTGGTATGATTAACAGTGACCTCCATGTAGCAAACTCTAAAGGTGCCTTCTAAGTTTTTTTAAAACTCTAGGGACTTCCCTGGCAAAAAAGTAGCTAAGTCTCTGAGTTTCCACTGCAGGGGGCACAAGTTAATCTCTTTTGGAGGAACTAAGATATCCTGCATGCTGTCCAGAGGCCTGGCAAAAAAAAAAAAAAAGTCTAGTGGACATCTTTCAATCTACACCAAATACTCCTCTCAGTCATATTTGAGTTGTTGAGAATCTTTTTCCATGAAACGTTCTCATCTTTTGACTTCTGTGATTTCATATTCTCTGTGCTTTCTCTCTATCAGTTCCGTTCTTCCAGATCTTTTGTGAGCTCCCTGGCCTCTCTTCATCACCTCCGAGTTTCTTCAGCCTTTCGTCCTTGGCCCTGTGTTTCCTCACTTTGGTTCATAGCTTCTCCTGGGTTCCAGACCCTTAGATATAAGCACCTCCAGGACTCCTCTCCTTGACACTTCATGGGCTCCTCAGAGATAATATCCAAAACAGCTTATGAACCTTACACTGCTCCCTCCTCCCAAAACAACCACCACCACTCTAGCAAAGACAGAAATCTTAGCAAACAAACGACATCCTGCTTCTCCTCGGGGATTTCCCATTTCAGCAAACGACACACCACCAGCTACGCATTCAGTTCTAGAAGCCCTCCTCTGTCCTATTCTCTCACAGCAAGAAATTACCAAAAATGCATTGATTGTACATCCCAGTATTTATTCTACGTCCTCAGTATATCCACAGCCTTCACCAGACCCGCTCAGAGCTGCTATGATAATAAGCTAGCTTTCCTCTTCATATTCTTTCTCCTCATCCATTTTGCATACTTCAGCATAAATTACTTTTTTTTTAATATAAATTACTTTTTAAAACCATAAATCTAATCACAGAATTTTTAGTGTCCACCAGTTAACCTTAGGAAAAATCCAAGCCCAAAACACTCTTCTGGATTGGGCTCCTGTTGACCCCTTTGCACATCACCATCCCTGTCATATAACCTATAACTATATGAGGTTATGTAGAGGTTATATCAAACTTCTTTCCTCTTCTTAAATGTCCCCATGTTCGTCCCCGTGTTCTCCTGTCACTCTGCACATGCTGCTCTCTCCCACCCTGCCCGCCTCTGCTCCCCTCTGATCTCACTCATCCTTTTGGTGTCTTTTTAGGAAGGCCTTCCTCTAATCTCTTGCTAGACTTGCCCACATCTCCAAGCCAGCCTACCTCCAGGACTCCTCTCCTTGACACTTCATGGGCTCCTCAGAGATAATATCCAAAACAGCTTATGAACCTTACACTGCTCCCTCCTCCCAAAACAACCACCTGCTGGACCATGTGATCTGAAATGTCTGTCCTTTCCCTCATCGGGTCTTCAGTGGACAGGTAGTTGGTCAGATAACTGATGTGAGGGACCCAATGTCTTGAGTCTTTCATAGTTTTTCCATTGCTGCTATAACAAATTACCATACAGCTGTGAACAGAATTCAGTTCCTTGCATATGCAGGACCAGTGTCCCCATTTCTTGCTGTCACATAACCGGATTCCCTGCTTCTAGTGGGCACCTGTACTCCTTGGCTTGTGTGCCTCCCACTCCCCGCTGGGTGCAGTCCTTCTCCTGTGTTGAACCTCTCCTCCTCCTTTTGTCTCATGTTACTAACCAAGCTGGAGGGTTCTCTGCTTTTAAGTACTTGTGATTAGATTGGAATAATTACACAGATAATTCAGGATGATCTCCCATCTCAAGGCCTGTACCGTTGGTCACATCTGCAAAGCCCCTTTTGCCATGTCGGTTAATATATTTGTACGTTTTAGGGATTACAAATAGACATATTTGGAGGGCATTGTTCAGTCTACTACAGAGCCCATGGTTTTTTACTCCCATAATACTTGACTCAAAAATCACTTCTACCGACTTGTGGTCTCATTGGTACTTGTTTAATTTTAAACAGTACTCCTTTGGTTTCGCTGGATAAAACTGTTGTAAGTTATCAGTGCTTAAAATCTACTGGTATAAGAATGAGTGTGTGTGTGTGTGTGTGTGTGTGTGTGTGTAAACCACCATGAATTGTGTCAGCAGAGAGAACCCAAATTTTAGAGGGGATTGTTGAGTTTACAGAATGGCTAGAATGGGAGGTAAGGAATTGAATTATCAATAGCATGGTTGTCCTTTTTGTAATTACTATAGATTGTGTACTAGCGTATCAAGACTCAGTTACAGTCTTTTGTGTAAAGTTGGCAGTAAGAAAATAAAATGGAAATATTTCTTCATCCCTCAGCATCCTTTACAGAATCATAGAAATTTAGAGCTGGAAGGGATCTATGGCCAGTTCTCTTGAGCTAAATAAAGGTAAGATTGTTGCCTAAAGGAAAGATAGACTGAAGATTTTAGAATTTGATAGGGTAGCTTAAATGGTAGTAGTTGCAATATAATATTATTTAAAGTGAGAGGAAGCAATAAGAAGAAGAATATTCCTTGCTCTTGATTGAAAGTGGCTGAAATCCATTAACTTTCAAAAGTATAATTAATTATTAAAAATTATTTTTATAGGATATCTGTGAGAAAAAAATAGTAAGCTATAATATGATGTGAATTACCTTAGTTGCTGGATATTAAGCTACAAAGTACAAAAGCAGATTTTAATGTAGAGAAAAATTTAGTGCATGAAATTGAGGTCATATGTGCTAGTGATGTATGACTTACAGGAAGTAATAAAAAGGGAGAAAAAAGAGAAGTAAATGGTATACTTTTAAGCTGATGGGACCCATTTTAAGGGTGGAATTTAAATTGCTGTTCTTTAAAACTTGAGTTTTTACCCCTCACTATATAAGTGGGGGCGGGAAAACCCTGATCAAAGTAGACCTTCCCCTCCCTCTTCAGAGTATACTTCTTAAAGTCGAAAAGCGAGCTGTCTTTGTTTGCTGTTCCTGAGCAGAAAGAGGTGATTGATACATGTATATATACATAAACGCCCTCCCCCCACATTCATTTGAATGAGAGAAGCCCTTGTAAAAGAAAAGTGTCATAGGTTAAATGCATCTGCTGGGTGTCTACTGCCTGAGGTCATAATCCTATGACAACATTTTATTTGCTCAACATCTTAAATACAGATGTTTAGGTTTTTGTTGTTGTTGTGTTTTTTTTAGCTCAGGAATAGTGTGCTTTTATTAACAGTATTGATGATTGCTTTTGAATGTTTTTACTTCAAAAAGCCAAATCTCCTGGTGGGTAGAATTTTATGAAGCACCTGTTAAGCTTTAGGAAGGAGGACCTTTTTGGCAGCAACCCAAAATACATATTTAAACAATGAGCCTGCCAAAGTCAGGAAATTATAAAACAGTTTTGAAATTGCAGAATCTGCTTTTTTTTTTTTTTTTTTTTACCCTCAGGTTTCTTTTGCAGCTTGGTTATAAGTTCTTTCACATGGGACTTACTAACATCTGTACTATTTTAAGACCAGATTTAGAAAACTAAAATCAAATTTGGAGGTCTCAGGTTTATGTGATAAAAGACCATCAGATTTTAAACTTCCAGAGTCTGGACTCACACTCCCCAAACCTTTCAGAGAGATCTATTACTCAGTGTAAGCCTGGCTGACTTTCTTAAGTGGTGCTATCCCTTGGGGTCTCTAGTTTTCCTGTGTGAGGTGAGAGCTGCTAGATGAAAAGTGTGTCCAAAACAGGGTGGAAAAGCCGAACTCTCAGAAAAATGTGGGACACTTGCTAAGGGTGTGCTTCTTGGCGTGTTCTGTGTAGCCTGGACTTTGCAACTTCTTAACTCCCAAATTCACTGTTTCTATTCCTGCTTCCAGAGCTTCCCAGATGACTCAGTGGTAAAGAATCTGCCTGCCAAGCAGGACACCCAGGTTCGATCCCTGGGTTGGAAAGATCCCCTGGAGAAGGAAATGGCAACCCACTCCAGTATTCTTGCCTGGAAAATCCCATAGACAGAGGAGACTGGTGAGCTACAGTCAGTGGGGTCGCAAAGAGTCAGACGTGACTTAGCGACTTAAACAACAACTCCCACTTACAGATTTTAAATTCAGGAACCCGGGGCAAGATGGCAGTGGTGCCTTCTTTGTATATCCCAGCAATGGGGTAGTCTTTGTATACTCCTGAGTTTTTTTCTTTTTTTGCATTTGTTCATTGTATTATGTTAAGCAGCGTCAGGTTTTTATTTAGTTAACTGTTGTTTTATGTTTTATGATTTCATTACACACAGAAAGTAGGAATCATTTGAACTTCAGCACTCTGCTCACAGGCCAGCAGGCCAGAAAGCTTTGGGGTAGATGGTGGTTGATGAAGAGGGCAAGGGCAAGAGATTTAACAGAAGGCACAGGTATGAGAACATGATCTGAGCATACATTATCTTCAAGTTCTCCAAGACTTGTGATTAGAATTGGTATACATTTTCCAAGTTTCTCTTAGGGAAAACATTTGTACAGTTACTCTGTCACATATCGGTGCTAGGGGGAAGGGCAGAAGGGAAAATATAATTTGGAATCTTTGATTTTTTTCATATTTTCAAGTTCCTAAGGTTCTTTGGCTGACATCGTCACTGTCTATTAAATATTAGTGAGTTAAAAGAATCGACGGCACCATTCCCATAAAGCAGTTTATTTTTTTTATTCTTATAGGGCACCCATCCTGTTTGAAATTTTGTCCTGAATTAACAACAAATGTAAAGGCCTTAAGGTGGCAGTGCATCGAATGCAAGACGTGCAGTGCATGCAGAATCCAAGGCAAAAATGCAGTAAGTATGGCTCTCAATATCCATCTCCAGGTAAATTGTTAGCTTTCAGTGTTAAGGCCTTTCATTTTTGTAGATCGCTGCTATTTTCTTTTTAAGTGTTTAGGTGCGTGTGATACCAAATTTCAGTAGGGATCGTGGTGCCGCTTTATCTTATTTTATTATTGTTAACCAGATAACAAAAGAATTTGTGGCCTTTTACAGTTGATTTCAGTCTCAATTAGTCTCTAATATGCTACATTACAGGATAATATGCTTTTCTGTGACTCCTGTGATAGAGGATTCCATATGGAGTGCTGTGATCCCCCACTTTCCAGAATGCCAAAAGGTGAACCTTTAAACCTATTAAAAAATGTGCTTTATTAGGTACACATTAGCCTAGTCCTAATGTCTGACAGCTCAGGAGTATATAGGTTCTTTAAGCATTTTTTCATCCCTCCCACCTTCCTTATACTTGTGGGTTTAGTACAGGTTGTGAGCAGAGAAGTGTAAAAGTTTATAATTTGGGGGTAATGTATATAATAAATACTGTAATTCGGACACCCAACTAAAAAGATGATTCTTCTCTTAAAACCACTCCCCATTAGAATAAATTTAGACTAGGTCGGTTAAAAGTTTAGAGTTTTCTCCATGTTGTTCAGTAGAGTGTTCAGAGGTAAAACATTACTTGTTCTCGATGATGGTGATAATGATGACCCCAAAAAAGTCCTATAACAGGAGCCATTACCATTTTCTTGGCCATTCGTTGATAATCTTGAACATGAAGATCTGAACCATCTTACATGGGTATATCCATATAGAATATGGATTTTCTTCTCTGTTTATTGAGTAGTCAGCCAAGTTTAGCCTTCTTTTTCTCATATGATAGTATATTGAACGTTATAAATAACTCTGCCTTCTTATTACAAAGTTTATACATTTTCATTGCGAAAAATTTAGAAAATACCGATTGACAAAAAGGAATGGAAAGAATAATCAATTAGAAATTCCTTCCCTGCCCCACCCACCCTTTTAAAAAGAAATGGAAAATTCTGTACATGTTTATGGTTTTTCCCTCTTAACAATAGATTCTCATATTCCCACATCATTAAATATTCTCCCAAAGATAGTTTTTAATGAATGTGTAGAATTCCGTAGTATATAGAGCCGAGATTATAAACATGATGACTGTGGGCCACAGAAATGTTTTATTGAGACTTCTCTTAACTGTGTAACAGAAGATCTGGTACTATATTTAAAGATTTTTGAATTTGAATTTGCCAGCACTCCATTCTGCCTCAGTCTCACTGCTACCTGTTGCTTTACATTCCAGCTTGCTTCAGTCACATGTATTATACCTGGGTGGTTCCTGAACATAACTGATTTTGCAACCCCATATTTAAAAAAAAAAAAATTTAACCAATTTCATCTAGTGAATATTACAAATATTTCCAATTTTTTCATCAACAATTATTGCCTTAAGATAAATTCCTCAGGGAGGAATTTCTGGATTGAAGGCTATGTCCATGAAAGGTCATGTTAGTTTTCAGGCCAGCCAGCAGTGTATGAGAATACCTGTTTCCCTGTATGATCATCAACACTCACCATTACTATATTTCATTGAATCTAAGACACACATTTTTAAAAAACATTTTAACATCTTTGAAATCAGATGCATCTTGTAGTCATAAATAGCTTAGATTCAATGTAATACAGTGTTACTGTTTAAAATTTTTACCAGTTAGAGAATAGAAAAAATATGTCTGATAATTATTTTCTTTAGTGAAATTGAACATTTTTTTGTGTTTGGTTATTGGCTGTTTGTATATCATCTTGTAAAGCACCTGTTTTTATCCATTAATCATTTTTCTATTAGGGGTTTTCACCTTTTTCTTACTGACTTGCAGAAGCTCTTTATATTTTCATGTAGTCAAATCCATGAATCTTTTCTTTATGGCTTCAGTCTTAAGTGTCAGTCGTGCTTAAATTATGTAAAATAGCCATGTATTTTTCCTGGTGCTTATAACATTTAATTTTGTCACATAATGTTCATCTGCCTAGAATTTGTGTTTATAAAAGATAGGAAGTAATTATTTTCCTTCCAGATAGACTTCTATTTGTTCTAGCACCCCTTTCTGAATCATTTCATCCTTTCCCCACTGATTTGAAATATGACTGTTATGATATGCTAAACCTCTCCGTTGTTCTGGCCTTTTAGTTCTTATCCATTGACCTGCTTCCATATGCCACACTTCAAATTATTGTAGCTCCACAGTACTTAAACGTTTTAAGTTTTCACTTTAAAAACTATATGTTAGAATTATAACTTATTTAGTATAGAAAATTCCCAAAAAGAGATGATAAAACAAGTATTTTTTTCCTAGAAGTTCCAGTTGACTTAAAAATGTTCCGATTGACTTAAAAATGTCTCCCTTAAATCCAAAAATATATAATATCTGACAAGACTGGGTTTTCACGTGTGTGTACGTGGTGGAGGGAGGCTTGGTGACATGTTGGGCAAAACCTTATTGGAAGACTTCTCAGATGGGTCAGCCCTCTGCTCTCATCACCTTGACCCTGGGAAAACTGACCTTTAGTGACAGCTTCCTGAGCAGAATGACAAAAGGGAACGATCCACCTTCTAGGGTAAAGTTCTGCGTACAGGCATCCTTGGGCAGCTTATTACAGCTGCACTTTATATTTCATCTCTCTCCTAAAATGAAACATTAAAATATTTTTCTCATATATATATTAATTCAGGGATGTGGATTTGCCAAGTCTGCAGACCAAAGAAAAAGGGAAGAAAACTACTTCATGAGAAAGCTGCACAAATAAAACGACGATATGCAAAACCCATTGGACGACCGAAAAATAAATTAAAGCAACGATTGTTGTAGGTTGAGATCTTATCAAAAAAAATCTTTTATGTTGTGCTTTAAAATACAGTTGATTGTAACCCCCTTAGATCCCATTAACTTTTTAGCATCATTTTTACAAACTCAAGGGATGAGGAATATTTCTTCTTTTGCATAAGCTGTAGAAATCTTTTTGAAAATAACATTTAAAATTACAGTTGGCATTTTGAGGTCTTCTGTTGCCAGTATCTGTGATGCTTAGTGACATTTTTCAAGCAGCAGGACAGAAGCAGAATATAAGAATTGGAAACACTCATTGTGCCTACTTTATTACTGGCTGAGCATTAAAAGAGCTTAATTATATAAATATTTTTATAGGAATTTTTAAAACAAGAGAGGGATTTGTTCACATCTATAATGACTCTCTTTTGTTACCCCAGATAACATTTTAGAAAAATACTCGTTTCTGGTGCTAATGTAGTATTACAACTTTTTAAGATCCCTTTTATGAAATAGAAGCTTCTGAGAAATCTGCAAATGACTGTCCTAATGTTTGCCTCCAGAGAGTTAGACAGGACCATTTGGTATGTGCACATGTATACAAACATATAGACAAAATAATATATTTGCAGTAGCATGCAGTCCTATTGTATTGGCCAAAAAATTCATTCGGGTTATTGCATACCATCTTAGGGAAGATCCAAACGATATACTTTTTGGCCAACCCAATGCTATGTTAGCCCCATTTCCTCTAGCCTGTGGCCATGTGGTTGCCATTAAAGCCAAATAGAACATTTAGCTGGAATTACTGGAGAAGTAGAGAAAAGAGTTGTAATGAGTGTGTTTGTTTTTTTAACCCATGTAGAATATAGAACTGAATATCAGCATTAGGTAAGGTGTTTAGAAATGAAATCTGTAGACTTGCATATCTGAAGCAGCTGTCTGTAAGACCATTGCCTTTCTCTTTGGGCTTAGTGAAAGGGTCATTGCAATGTAGAAATGAACAGGAACTCTACACACAGTGAACAAACACCAGGTGTCTTACTTGCTTACTCTCCCCTCTCCCTTAGTTTTATCTGGAGCAATTCATTTTATTATTACCTGGTCTCAGGAAAACAGGATCCTCCTGCACTTCTATCTCCCAAAGGAGAAGTAGAAAATGCATGCTCCTTTCTAGAGTGTTTTGTGAAACTTTATGAAAATCTTCTAACTGGTGGCCATTCTAATGTGGAATTTGTGTTAATTTGTAGAGGCAAACATGAAACATATTCATGAATAAAATCTTTCATATTAGCATCACTTGAAGTAGGAATTACGTGTTTTTGCGTTCATCCAGCGTTAAGCATTGTTCTTGAAATGGGACTGTATCCTCAGGGCCCAATTTAAAAAACTGAATTAGGATATAAACTTTCTAAACAAAGGACACAGCTGAAAATTACATCTGGCACCAATCCTAACTTTTTGTTTGTCCAAAATTGTCCTTTGAGCTTAGGAATTTTTAAGACAGTCTGGGGAGTTTTCCTTTTTACATGCTTTATAAGCATATTATCCTTTCTGGGCAATCGATTCCAGATACAGTCCAAATGTAACATTCTGATGCAAAACGTTTTATCCTGGATGAGTTGTTTACTGGTGACTCTCAGTGTGACACTCGAGATCTCCAGCTCTAACCTGATTTGGCTGACTCGGTGGCGTTGGGCGAAGCTCTTGGCGGTTGAGCTGCTTCAGATGGGCCTTAGTAGCTTGCTCCATAGACCTACGCCAGCCTCCCCTTTAGGGCGACCGCTGAAATTGTTCATCAAATCTCTATGTACAGGATAACCACTAAACTATGCTCTTCTTTTTGTAATTACTTAAGATATTTTTATAATTTAAGATCATATCATTTTCAGGCTTCCATTTCTTCATTACTAGCCGTCAGCTCAACTGATAATTTTTAAGGTCCGTTCTCGGGCCCCAGCACTGCCATAATTCACATGCACATGTTTCTGTTGTATAAAATTCTGCTGCAAAACGGGTGGCTTTCCAAGCCCTAGCCTGAGGCGAAGGCAGGCAGCTGCCGTTCCTGTAGGCAGCTGTGCTAGCAGAGTGACCTCCAGTCTCCATTGAGCACACAGCTGTATGAGCAGAACCAGCATCACAGGAACTGAAATAGCAGTCAGAACCAGTGTGTAAAGATTCTGATGCCAGGTGTCTGATAATGACCATGGTAAATGTGCTGCTTCTCCACCAGACTTTCCATGTCATGTCTGACCCGCTGTAGCTTTTCTTTAACCATTTCTTCAGTTTTTTGCTATTGTTGTCCTTTTTTCAGCAATATTTTATGCTGCAATTAATTGTCTCCTCTACTTAGAGAGTATTATTGGTTATCTTATCATCCTAAGCATAAAATTCTAAGAGGAAGAGGGTATTTTTTTAATGTTTACTTTAAAAAAAAATTAATTTATAGTTAATAACTAAATTCTGTTTCTATAAATTTTCCATTGGAGTTAAAATTGCTTCTAACTAGAGATTATATAAGTTTCTTCTTGCACTTCTAGATAATACTTATGACTTCTTTCCTTTAATACTTTTTTTTTTAAAGGCATTTCAGAAAATCACAATTATGTATCATGACACAAGGGGTAACATTTTTTTATTTAATTATAATGAAACCATTGGGTGATCTTTTAATCTCCTCAAAAATTTTCTTACTTATAATCCCCTTGGGTCCACATGATTCTTCCAGTACCTGTTGGACAGGCCCTGGCAGAATCATGACTTGCTAGCGTAGTGGCTGCAACAGAGAAAAGCACCTCAGTGAAGGCACACACACAAGCAGGGCTTTAGGGTCACAATTCAGTTTTTTAAGTTTAAGCCCTTTGACTGCATCTAGTTGCTATAAACTTGTGTTAGATACCTTTATAATTTTATTATTAAATGCTGATACTATTCTCTAAATTTTTGCCTAGGTCTGTAACCAGTGATGAAGGATCCATGAATGCATTCACAGGAAGGGGGTCACCTGGTAGGGGTCAAAAGACTAAAGTCTGTACCACACCTTCATCCGGTCATGCTGCATCTGGGAAGGACTCAAGCAGCAGATTGGCTGTTACAGACCCCACTCGGCCTGGTGCCACCACCAAAATCACCACCACCTCCACCTACATTTCTGCCTCTACACTTAAAGTTAACAAGAAAACCAAAGGGCTCATTGATGGCCTTACTAAGTTTTTTACACCATCACCTGATGGTCGCAGATCACGAGGTGAAATAATAGACTTTTCAAAGCACTATCGTCCAAGGAAAAAGGTCTCTCAGAAACAGCCATGCACTTCTCATGTGTTGGCTCCAGGTACCACACAAAAGCTAAAGCCTCCACTTTCTTCACTCCCACCCCCGACCCCCATCTCTGGTCAGAGCCCCAGCTCACAAAAGTCCAGCACTTCTGTTCCTTCTACCTCTCCTCAGAGTTCCTCCAGCCAGTCCAGCGTGCCCTCCTTTAGCAGTCTTACTAATAACAGCCAGCTGAAGGCACTCTTTGACGGACTCTCTCATATCTATACCACTCAGGGACAGTCTCGCCAAAAGGGACACCCAAGTTATGCACCGCCTAAACGTATGCGTCGTAAAACCGAATTCCCTCTCACAGCAAAGTCTAAAGCCCATTTCTTTGGAAAAAGAGATGTTAGAAGTAGGTTTATTTCTCACTCCTCCTCCTCTAGCTGGGGGATGGCTAGAGGGCGTATTTTTAAAGCAATTGCTCACTTCAAGCGAACAACTTTCCTTAAAAAGCACAGGATGCTAGGCAGGTTAAAATATAAAGTGACCCCTCAGATGGGGACCCCCTCACCAGGGAAGGGGAGCTTGACAGACGGAAGGATTAAACCTGATCAGGATGATGGTAAGCAAAAGGTCAAAGCTCCAACCAAACCTGCGTCCCGTCCCTTTCTCCCCAACCCCCGGAAAAAAAAGAATCAATCAATTCCTATTTGTCACATAGGTCTTAGCTATTTCTCTTGTTCTCAACTTCACTTTCATACAGAAGCAGTGAAACTTTGACCTTTTTCTAATGCTGACTAAACCTCCAAAACATTGTTTTTTCAACTAATACTCTCCCACTCTGGTGATTTCCTTCCATTTGTAGTGACACTAGGGCCCCCCCAGATGCCGTCATAGCGTTGCTTATGGCGCTGTGGTCCCGCATGAGCAGCCCCTGTCGCGCTTCCGCCACGCTCCTCCCCGCGCCACCTCTCCAGCCACAGCGCTGTGTGGCCTCGTGCTGTCCGCGCTTCCGGCAGCGTGGACGTCGGCTCCTCGTTTCCCTCTGTCCATTGCTTTCTCATGACAAAGTTCATCCTGCTTCCTTCTCAACAGAGCCTGATCTGTGATTCTGTGATGTGTGCTTTTTTGGATGTGAGTGTGTCTGTGTGTGTATTCACCTCAGGGAGAAAACTGATTTCATGATTTCATTTAACAAATTGGCCCGTTACATTTGGTATCCTTTATATAAAACAAAAGCCAAACTGTGTCATTGGGACAGAATGATAGATTTTATTGTCTCAAACATGATCATGGGAATTCTATACCTAGACATTGATATGCCTTCTAATCTTGGTTGAAAACTGTGATTTTGCTTTGTATTGCTCTTACTTTCCTGCGTTTGTTTACTGAAGCTATAAGAAGATGACAGTGATAATTCAAATAATTTGGGTACGGCAGGGAAAAGGTACTGCTGGATCTATGAGTAGCGCTTAGACGTAAAAGCTTATAAAGCTTTAAAAAAAATAAAATTCCCTATTTGCCCACTGTGCTAATTTGGTACCATTTTGGTAATTATATGGTGGTTATTCATGATGCAAGTCAGTAAATACACTTTCTGCTGGTTTTAAATGACAGATACGGAAATCAAAATAAGCATCAAACAGGAAAGTACAGATATAAATGTGATTGGAAACAAGGATACCGTTACTGAAGAGGATTTGGATGTTTTCAAGCAGGCCCAGGAACTGTCTTGGGAGGTAAGGCCAGGACACTGCATTCCAGAAACTAAGATAATATATGACTTTTGTATCTGACTGTTGTGAAATTAACTGCCTTGATTTTATAAAGAATCCCCTTCAAAATCCTTTGTGGTTCTTTAACTGCTACTATCATTTCTGTTAACTGTACATTCAAAAGTTCTGTCTTTGAGTTGTCTTCACTCTCACAAGTTGGTAATGGCTCAGCTAGTCTCACAAAATAGGCCAGAGTAGCAGTTGTTGAGGCAGATTTTGAAAAATGCTCCTGGTGGCTCAGCGGATAAAGCATCTGCCTGCAGTGCAGGAGACCCAGGTTCGATCCCTGGGTTGGGAAGATCCCCTGGAGAAGGAAATGGCAACCCACTCCCGTATTCTTGCCTGGAGAATCACATGGACAGAGGAGCCTGGCAGGCTAGAGTCCATGGGGTCCCAAAGAGTCAGACACGACTGAGCGACTTCACTTTCACTTTCTAGGGGTAAAGGAATAGATTTCTGATTATTCTTGCTCAAATTAAGAAAATAGCCCTTTTAAATAGCTCAGTGAAAGAAGAAATCACTTTTAAATTGACCGGTGCTTCTTCCCGCTCAGACGGCCAACAATACGAAAAACGTCTCCTGATTTTAACTCCTGGGCATTGGTGAAGACAATATTATGTTGCATGATCAGTTGTAATTACTTTTATTTTCAATATCCAGTAATTTCTTTTAAATGATTTCCCTAAGATAGTAACTCTACTTAGCTTATTTTCACCAAAACGTTGAAAGGAAGGGCTATTGGACTTGTCAGAAACAAATTTATTATGGATTGTGAGTTTTTCTGTTAGTAGACCACATTTAGCAGCCGACTCATTGGAAAAGACTGATGCTGAGAAAAATTGAAGGTAAAAGTAGATGAGGGCGGCCTAAGATGAGATGGTTAGATAGCATCACTGACTCAGTGGACATAAATTTGAGCAAACTCCAGGAGATAGTGAAAGACAGGAAACCCTTGCATGCTGCAGTCCATTGGGTCACAAAGAGTCAGACACGATTTAGCAGCTGAACAAGATCACATTCTCAGGGCACGATATTTATGGATCAATTACCTGCTCTACCTCACTTCCTTTTGTGGGGAGTAGGGGTCTGTCTGAAGGTTCTTTGAACTAAAACTTGAAGTTTTAGTAGAAACCACTTGGACTAAATATTTGTGCTTATTTCTCCTTGAGGGGCCATTGGATATTTCCATTCCTCATTCTGCATTCTTTGTAGTGTTTTTCCCTTTGGCTAAGATAAAATATATCCCATACCCTCACCACCACCCACCGAGCCACCCCCGCCCCCCAGTCACTGAGATTTGAAGTCCTTAAATATTACCACTTTGGGAGATTGTATCTGGCATTCATATTTAAACATGATGAACAGCAAGAAATTACCTGAAAGTTACTGCTAAACCTAAAGCCTGTTCTATCCAACCCAGTAACCCTGGCTTTTCCATTCAAGAACATGTCTTGGCTGTGTCAGGCACTGAGCTAGATTCTGGGAATGTCCCGATGAATCAGGCAGGCAAAGTTCTAACCTCCTGCATGAGTGTAAAAGGAGATGGGTGTCAGACTGCAGACTTCAAATTGGTTATTTAATTACAGTTGGGGTAAATGTTACTTGGTGGAGAAATAGGAACTGTTAACAGTGTGACAGTGTGTAATAGCTGCATCATCTTAGAATTTCCTCAGATTTAATACACTATAGCAGATTATTGACTGTTCATAGACATTTGTATGTTTTAACAGGTACTCACTTTTTTCCTATATTGGTAATACTGTTTCTTAAGAGTGTTTATATATGAATATGATACAAAGTTGACTGTTGTTTCACAAGGGCCTATAATGTTTTTTTCAACAACATGAAAATTCACAATTATGGTTAGCGTTGGTAGATTTTCATATCCATTGGTGAAAGAGCCAAAGTGTAAGTGAAGAAATCCTCTTCTGAGACTTCTATTTTGTTTTCTTTCTGACAGAAGATAGAGTGTGAAAGTGGAGTAGAAGACTGTGGCCGGTACCCTTCTGTAATAGAATTTGGGAAATATGAAATCCAAACCTGGTACTCCTCGCCTTACCCACAGGAATATGCAAGGTAATGGAATAAGCCTGGCGGGTGTGCAGCCTTGACGTCTCACACGTAGGAAGGAGCCCTCTAAAACTGAAATTAGGTGATTTTTTAAGACGTAAATTTTGAGTGTCAATTTCAGGTGTTTCCAAAACTATTACGTTTGTCAGCACCTTATAGCAGTCATTGTTCTCGATAAACACCGTATGCTCCTTAGTTACACCATTGTTGTAAATTTCGTCTTTAAACTTCCAGTCCATTTTTTTTTCGCTCTTGATTAACTGGGGAAATATTGTTTGTGTAAGAAACCAAATCAAGAAAAAAAAAATGTAGCCATTGTAAAGTATTTGGTAGTTTCTTCTTGGTTGCCTTTTGCATTTTCCTAATTAGGCCTGTTAGTTTTATCTCGTGATTTCTGGCATTTTATTGTCAAGTATTCTTTTTTTTTTTAACGTAAATTAGAACAAAAGACCTGGAGGAGGAATTGGCAACCCACTCCAGTATTCTTGTCTGGAGAATCCCATGGACAGAGGAGCTTGGCGAGCTACAGTCCACAGGGTCGCGAGAGTCAGACACAACTAAAGCGGCTTAGCTCTTAGCATGGGTAGCAAGAGAAGGGAATGTGGAAGAAAATAGGTGGGAGTGGGTAGCCTTCAGAGGCTTGACTTTTAGAGCCATCTGTGACTAACTTGCTAAAAATGAAGACAAAATAATGGTACTAGGATTTTCTTTTGTCCTGAACTAAGATTAGCTGTGAAATTGTCTTGAATTAATGTATCTAAAAATGGGTGTTTTGTGAACAGATTTTTTTTTTTCCTTCAGGTATGTCAGGGCATACTTCATTAGTATCTTCTCAAATGCTTTAGCCTGCAAAGTTTGGTAATCACAAATTTACTTTTCTTCTAGAATAGATATCACCCTTTTCTCTTTCTCATGGGCATCTGCCCAGTCATCTAACTGGAGAAAATGGGGAGGATTTCTAGAAGTTAAGTGGGAGACTAAGAGTCAGGGGTTTTGGTTTCTGCTCCCAGTTTATATTGCTCAGCTCCGTGTTCCTAAACAGTTTTTGAAAAACACCAAACACCAATGAGCTTTTATATGTATGGATAATCATAAGTCATGTTGTTCTGAGAGCTTTGGATACATTTTGTATATGAATCCAAGATTTGAGATTTCCATGATGAGTCTGTCTAGTTCTCCCCAAAACCCTTCTCCCCATGTTTATATCCCAAAGCCCTTGAGAATGCTTCCAGGCATTCTCTTTTAAATACAAGTAGTGTCCACCTAAGCACCGCAGGGCACTGGTTAACAAAATGGTATCATTTCTAAGGAGGAGAAAAACTCAGCAGACGTGAGAAAGCTGATTGTCTAATGTTACTCAGAGTCAGTGGAATTGGTAGGAACAGATAAGGTCATTTGACTTGACTGCATTTAGTGCTTTAGATTGTGTATAACTGATAGTAACCTTAAAGTTACCTCATCCATAAGAAATGGAGACAGCTAAATTCTAGGACTTCCCTGTCTTATAAGTACACAGATCACTTTAAAAATAATGAGTTCACTTCTCTCTGAAAAGATTTGTTATCATTACACACCACTGATTATATGTAATATTGAAATCATGACATTAAGTGTGAAATTTGAAAAATATACATGGATGACAGGATGCCATTGTTTTTAGAGTCATAGTTCCAAGTCTGAAAACCTTTTTTCTGTAGGACATTTCTAAGGAAAGAAATGATTTTTTGCACAGTAAAGACAGCAAATACTATCAGATTGAAAAAATAATGTGAAGTTTGTACGTTCTGTCTACTACTGGCTTTCTTTTTCCTTTTTAAACTACTTCTTTCAGATACTATTATACCGCCTTTGTGTGGCTTAGAGAGAATTGAACAATGTTTAATATTTCCCCCTGAAAGGAATAACCAATCAGATTATATTCTTTGGTTTTAAAATTTCAACAGATTACCAAAGCTTTACCTGTGTGAATTCTGTCTTAAATATATGAAAAGTAAAAATATTTTATTAAGACACTCAAAGAAATGTGGATGGTTTCATCCTCCAGCAAATGAAATTTACCGAAGGAAAGACCTTTCAGTATTTGAGGTAAGCATGTGTAAATAAAAAACTCAGCATTAGAAACCTAGTGCTTCTAATTGTTGACTATGTACTGATTTGTTCATAGAAGGTACAATGTTTATTCAATTTTGACACTGAAATTCAGACTGCTTTTTCAAATATCTCCATATTTTGAAGTGTTTTTCTAACCATGTTAAGCAACCTTTGAGATTGATGATGAATTCCTACTTCATCACATTAACTTTTTTGTCTTCTCCCAAATCCCTGTCTGCACCAGATATATTCACCAGTGAATTTATGATCTCCTTAGCTCTTTGTAAATTCTACTCTCTTTGGCAGGAGAAATTAGCTTTGTTCAGCAGCTCCAGCCAGTGTCTGGCAGGTGCTCACTCTTCCAGGGAATTGAGCAGCTGTACATATCTCCTCAATACACAACCACCTGTGTTTCCATCCACTTCTTGGCAGGGTGGATAATCCTTTTGGTGAGACCTCAGCAGATGTTGGGACTCCCTCCCTTCCCAGTCTGGGTAGGTGGCCACCCCTGGAGAACTCTGCTGTTCACAGGAAGCCCGTGTGGCCATGTGTCTGTTATTGTGTGTTCTTGAAGACATGTTGTGTTTTCAGAAGTGATTTAGTAGCAGAAGATCTTTGCCGGTATATCGTTTCATTGTTTGATCATGTTTTGTTGTCAGTTTCAGGGATCCAGCTTAGCTGAGTCACTTGTTCCTTGAAGAGTCCATGCCTTTCTTTGCTATTATTGCCTATTCACAGGCCTTCTCAGTTCTCTTACTCTGGTTGACCACTTCCATCACCCTGCCTTATTATCCTTTCTGTTACACATCTCAGTCATTGAGTTCATTCCTGAGTGCTCAGAACAAGCCTTCCCTGCACAGCAGATATGAGCTCCTCTTTCTCCAAAATAGTTTTACTTTAGGGTTCTCTTTTTCGGAGTTGTTCAGATTAGAAATTTATTATTCTACCCCCACATTTCTCTATAATTCTGGTCTGTAATGTCTTGCATTGAATTTAATGTAGGGGAGGGTCATGCCTAGGTTTCTCTCTTGGATCAGGCTCCCTGTCTCAGACAGTCTTGGGCCCATTGCTTTTTCCCAAGACTCACCAGAGAAACACGTGTATTGTGTCTTATGATCTTTCTGAAGCCCCTCCTCCTGGTTAAATCAGGCTCTCTTGGCAAGCTTGAAGGGAGAAGGGTTTTGTTGCTGGGAAGATTTGATGTGTTAGTCCTTACTAAACGGGAGGCACAAGGTTTCTCACCCTGGGGGCTGTTTACGTTTTGGGCTGGACGATTCTTTGGTATAGCGGGCATTGTAGGATGTTTAGCAGCATCCCTGGCCTGTACCCACTAAATGCCAGTAGCACCAAACCCCCTCCAGTCAGAATATCCAGACAGCCAATGTCTCTTGAAGGACAAAATCACCCACAGTGAGAACCACTGGGCTAAAGGGAGAGGCAGATGCCCGTTGCTGTCCTGTTGTTCATCCTGGGATGCTAACAGGCCAGCCCCAACCAGTTGAGACAACAGAGCTGTTCTCAGTTGAAGCTTAATTAATGAATGTCACAAGTTCAACTTAACTGTTGGCTCCTTCCTTGATGCCTTGGAAGCTTTCTTCTAACCAAAATAAAATGAAAATCAGTGTCTCATTGTTTCTCAAAGGACAGAACACATTGTTGGCTTTAAGTAATTGTTAAATAAATCAGCATAACTCTGCCAGAGGGGGTGAACCTCTCATAAATCCAGGAAAAGTCTTCTCGGGGTAAGAGAATCAATCTTGTTAGGCTAATGAGAATGCTCTAATTCAGGGTAGGTACTTTGGGACCATACATAGATAAGAAGGGAAAAATCAGAAGCAGATCTGTAAATTTTTTATTCATAAAAATAATTGAAGGAATTGGATTGGATAAGTGCCAAGGTCCCTATTTTAGAATCTGAAATAATACTAAGAGTATAGCATGTGGGAAACTTTTGTCTTTGCAGTATCCTTAGTAACTTATAAAATAAATGAATAATAATCACAGATTACTACTTTCCTATCTTTTCTATATCCCTCTTGAAAGCATGTCATTTTAGACTTTTCACAACTGGTAAGACTTTTCAGCGTTGTCATCTCTCTATTTTTCTGGTTCAGGGATACATACATCTCTGTCTTTCCTTTTTGTAATATACTACCATTTCCAAAAGGACCATACTCCCAAAAACTTACTTTAATTAAAGAGAGAATTGTATCCTCTGTGCCTGTTGCCCATATTTGATCATGTTGCCATGTGTGGGACCTAGGTATCATCCAAGGGAAATGGTTATATGAAGTCTAAAAATAATCTGTGCATTATGAGAACTGGTGTGGTCCACAGGAGACTCAAGAATGATCAAGTTCATTGTCCAAGAGCTCTGGTTAGCAAATATCCATTTCCCGTAAGAAAAGTGCTAGGGAAATTCTTCTTGAATCTGCTGTGCTTTCTGTTTTCAACAAGTAACTACATTTGATCAACGAAATTGGCATCTATGCCTCGCCTCCTGTCTGTAACCATCAGTGTCACAGCTTGATTCTTTTATTTTGAAGAGAAGTAGACTGTAATCATGGTACTCACTGTAGGTTAAAATTCATCTCACTTTCTCTGTAAGTATTCCCAACATAGAAATTTTATCTTTTCCAATTATATTTAAAATGATGCTTGGGATAAAACCAAAATGGAAGCCTCTTTTGTGCATCCACGTCTCTGAGGAATCAGAATAATATAGTTTGTTTTATTTTTATGTGAAGCCCTTTGGAAACAACATAAAGTTTAACCGACTCAAGCAGCATTTTGATTGGTTTACGTTTCTTTAATTCAGGTTTACTTGGTTCAAATAGAGAAGGCATGCCTACTCATTTTTTTAGTTGTAATAAATAGTAAATAAAAATTACTCCTTTGTTAGCAATGTGTGGCCTTTCTTCAGGAAGTGTAAAGAGAAATTTAAGCTGCCTTAAATTTACCCCAATTTAAGAGAAAAGGTGGAATTCTGATTTGCCAAATGACAGCTATTTTCTGGTGAACTTTCTTGGTTAATGGAGTGTGTTAATTGTTTAGTTTGGGATTTGAAAAAATAAGTATATGCTTTCCAAAATACCATATAAAAGAAACAGTTTTATATTGAGTGGTATTTTTATGTTAAATAATGTTGTCTGTTTCTCTTTGCTAGGTTGATGGGAATATGAGCAAAATTTATTGCCAAAACCTTTGCTTGTTAGCCAAGCTCTTCCTGGACCACAAAACATTGTATTATGATGTCGAGCCATTCCTTTTTTATGTCCTTACAAAAAATGATGAAAAGGGCTGTCATCTGGTTGGATACTTCTCTAAGGTAAAACAAGAGCCAGTATGACCTTCATTTTCTTTTTCAGAATGTTTTTGGTAGAGTCCAATTCTTCAAACAGGGCCTTTTTATGACTCTAATTTGAATAAATGACATGTTTCTGAAAAGCTCAGATTCTTATTCAGAGCTCATTAAGAAAAACACGCACACAAAAACCATGAGCATTGTGCCTAGGAAGTGTGTAAAAGACCTCAGCACTGTTAGCTGTGTTGACTGTCAGCATTCACGTAATGTTATAATTGCTGCCTTGCAGACCACCTAGCATCTTTCATTTTCTAAATTTTAAGCTTAGTGCCCCTTTCCTCCTAAGTGGTATCAACATGAAGGTTTCAGTATAATGTAGCATTTAAAAGATAATTCTCTTTTCTCCTTGTTGCATTCCCTCTGTGGTCTTCAGTATCTCAGTGAGTTGGAACATTGGCATTTGGACAGTTAAGCTGATATAATGGCTGGTTTTACTCTTTCGTCTGTTACTCTCTGTGCTATTGTTTTAAGATCTGAAGTAGCCTCCTCTTTAGAAAGCCTAAGGATCTCCAGCTATTAATATAGGGGAGCCCTTGACATATTGAGTGGCCATAGTTTGTCTTTTTCACGTGGTTCAGAGCAATTATCTCACATTCTTCTGTTCAAAGGCTTCTGAGATACATTAACTTGTATGCAATAAAAGGAATCTGAGTTTGGAGATATTTATCAGGCTAACCTTAAATTTTCTTAGGTACTTAGGAAATAGTTTAATATGCCAGAATGGTAATTATAAGATTTCTAGGGCAGAATATAAATGCTCCAAATCCTATAGCTTATTTATTTTATGATATATGTTTACATATTAGGTGATAAGTGAATTTTAATTAATCTACTATTGCATAATGGAACACCTAATGGAATTGTCGTTTTCATGGAAGGTCAAAACTTTGCATATAGAAGTTTTTCTAAATTTAAGAAACAACCCAGAGACCATAAACAGAAACAGGAATAAGTGACAGCACTCATGGGAAACGGCCTCACCATTTTAATCCATGTGTTTGGTAAAAATCCATGTGTTTTCTAAAATGAAAAAGAAGACTGTTAAATTTAATAGGTTACAGATGATAGAGAATTAATACAAAGGAAAGCAATAGCTAGAAATTTATATAATTTATAGAACATTTTACCTTCTGTATAGATGTGTCCAAAGAATTTAAAAGAATTTTTAATTTTTTCTCCAAAGAATTAAAAAGAATAATGGTCATGACTGTCCTTTCTGTTTGAAAATGGTGTTTCTTTAAATCTATCTGCATTTTAAAACAAATAGTGATGCCCATTGACATTGTTCTGCCTTATGTTGAATTGACCTCTAGGTCTTTGGTTCACAGTAACTCTTGGGGTTTGAGTCCTCTTTGTCACAGGGCACCCAACATTTTTATTTGCGTGCATGGTCAGTCTGACTCTTTTCAACCCCATGAACTATAGGGTGCCAGGCTCTGCTGTCCATGGAATTTTCTAGGCAACAATACTGGAGTGGGTTGCCATTTTCTTCGCCAAACATTTTACTTAGAACAAGCTAAACTTTTTTCATTTTGTCACTGTTTCTTTTATAGTATGGCAGCAACTGCTGTCATTTCTTACCATACTTGGAATATTAAAATATCCTTTGCAAGTGCAGTAAAAGAAAATCTAAAAAACAGCCATGCTAAAAGACTAGATGCAAATTAAGCCATATTCTAACATCTCGGTTGGAGTTTAAAGGACTGTGGCCCTTTGAGATTAAACCAAATTCTAGATGTTATAGCCAAAGGATGGCTGAGATGACCTAGAAAAGTTGAGTGTAAATCATTACATGCATATATCTTTCTAAGCATGATGACTCAAAACAGGAAGGAAAGAGGGAGCAGTTGTTTAGAGTTTAGCTGTGGTAACATGTGTTTAAAGGCAGGGGGCAAGGATGAGGGGAAAGGACCACTTTGGGGTTAGATTTCCAAAAATGCCGTACAGGTAAAAATAGTTTGGAATAGAGAAAAGACTTGTGTCAAGGATGAATCCTTTAGCTCAGAGTACCCCTCATTTTAGATACAGTGACCCATTTGTCTGACTTTGCAAAACAGACTAATTATGTGAATCCTTGCCGTGGGTGCACACATCCAGTGATGGGACCGTCCGGTTTCTTAGGAAAATTGACATACAGGATTTCTTACTTGTCATTTCTTGGAGACTCCACAGACAGCACCAAATGTGCAAAAGTTGGGAGCACATCTTTTTCACAAAGAAATCTTTAATGCTGCCCTGTAGTGTTTTTTCCTCCACCATTTCCTGTGATCTTTCAAATAGGTTCATTAAAGATCTGGGTGTTCCAAAGTAATTCTTTGATGTGGTTAGTACCATTTGTGGTTAATCTAATTTGTGGTTTATAGTTGGCCAGAGCATTCACAACCTCAAAAGCCTTTTCCAGGTCTTCTCTGTGTAGGTTTTGGCGGCTTCTATGTACTGTGAAGAAAATGTTGCTGCTCTGATGCCATAGCCCATGAACATTGCAAATTTTCCCTGAACTACAAGAACCATTTCCACTATATTCTCTCCAGTCTTCCTCCTGGTTTCAGACTGTTGGTAATATGTTGGCCTCACTTTGGTTTGGAGGCTTGGGGATTTCTTCTTGTTGTTGTCTTTTTTGTTTTGTTGTCCTTCTTTGAAATATAGATTATTTCTCCAGCGTTTTACTTTGACTGTTTATTCATAAGAGAAATGTATTGTGCAAGTCTTCCCACACAGACACTGTTTTAGTTTCACTGTGGCCTTTAGCAAGGTGCTCTTAACTGATCCCGCTGGGTGACTCTCTGGATCTTCCCCCACCCCCTCTGCCCATCTCCCAGGTTGCTTGAGCATAGAAAACCTTTCTTCCATACTGTGCTGTTTCATTTGACTCACATTTCCTTGGATTCTTTATTCATATTTCATGGTGCTGACTTTCAAGAATAAAGACGTAATTGAGAGGCATGCCTGGAGTGCGCAGTTTGTTTTTGGCTGATAGTTTGATTGATTAAGATGGTCGCATTATTCTGCTTGATCCTGACCCAACACGTCGGCTCACCTCAGTGGACCGTGGTATATGGACAGCGGCAGGTGCAGGGAATTGCCCGCTTTAGCAGCGCTCTGACATACTTGATCTGTTTCTCCTCCCCTCAGGAAAAACTTTGCCAGCAGAAGTATAATGTCTCCTGCATAATGATCATGCCCCAGCACCAAAGGCAAGGATTTGGACGGTTTCTCATTGATTTCAGTAAGTGAAGTACTGTATTTACTTTCATGATCCAGGGAGCTGATGGCTATTAAAGGAGAGCAGTACTTAAAACTTTATTTAACCTACTTTGTTGTTTTTATCAACAGATAATGGGTTTTCTACTTATATTTACATAGGTTAGAAAATCTTCCTCAAGTGAAAAATGTATTGCTGCTCACTATTGTACTCTAGGAAATTGAGACCCCATCTCTAGCAGTGTCACCAGCTCACAAAGCCATTACCCTGAATGAACCGGCAGAATTACATTCCATTCTGTGAGGCTCATGCTCATTAGCACCAAAAGAGGCAATTATTTGTGATTAAAGCCAGAGGAAGTGTTATTTAAAAGGATTTTCAGCTTTCTGAAATTCTGCCTATAATCTTGTGCAGTACAGAGCAGAAACAGGGATTTTTCTGTTTAGAAAAACAATTCTATAGGTAGCCTATCCTTGGAGCCTCTCTAGTAGAAATAAATATCTTGTTTTGTTTATTTCCCTTGTCTGTTAGGGAAATTACTATGGAAATGTTTGTATTTAGAGGTTGCCCAAGTAATACTTTTTATACACATTGTATCTGCTGAGTCTCCTCGATGAAAATCGGAATACTACTTTAAAGTATGCATAAAATAATGTTTAAAGAAAGTTGGTTGTTTATTTCCTCCTTTGTTTATATTAGATTGGATGTGTAAATACAGTATTAAGGCTGCATTTGGAGATTTTATTCAAACTATCCGGGTAACAGGAAGACCAGGTATCTTATGATAGTAATCACTTCTGACCATGTGAAAATCTGTCGCTAGGAACTGTGTGCTTCTTCATTACCAGAGTTAAACTGAAAGAAGGAAAACACAGCAAATCATGTTATCTTCATAAGGTACATCAGATGCAAAACCAAAATGTAAATATACTCAAGGAAAACCACGGAGTGACATGTTGAGTCTAAATCTATATTATTAGATGTTGAAATATGAAATTTTGGGTGTAAAAAATAACTATATAGCAGTGTTGGGCTGATTTGTATAATTTATTGACATTGAAAGATGGTATTCTTCTTTGAAGTATTTTAATTGATTATTTTTATATTTTCAGATGATATTTCTAGTCATTAATTCATTACCTTAGTCTTACTCTTCTTTCTTGATCTAGTTATCCCACGAAAGGTCGTCTTACCAGAAGTTCACCATTTTATTTTACAGCCCCAGTTGTAATGTGTTCTACAGGCAAATCCAGTTGTTTTATTTTGGAGCTTTTTGTGGCCACTGTTCACAAGTTGTCCCTAATAATTTTGGGTATGCCTCGCAGCCGTTTGAGCCTTGAATTTTGGATAGCATTTGCATGCTTACAGAGTAAGGCAGGCTACTTAGTTCAGTATTCGTGATCTTCCAACAGCTAGTTCCAGCCTCTCTTTGGGGCTTTTTCATGTATTATGTTGTATATTAACCTCCATTTCCTCAAATACTTTGAGCAGGTTCCCATATTTCCATTGTCTCTGCTGGGCCTTCCTTAAATGACCACTTCCTCCTTTTCTAGCCTCAGTCTATTCAAAATCCTACCCATTGTTAAGAACTGGCTCAAGAACCTCCTTTTTATTTTTTTCTTAATTGGAGGATAATTGCTTTACAATGTTGTGTTAGTTTCTTCTACACAACCACTAAATCAGCTGTAAGTATACACACATATCTACTCCCTTTTGAGCCTCCAGCCTCTTCTTTTTGATCCCATCTCCCAGAATTACATCCTGTTTTTTTCTTGGCTTTATATCTCCGCAGTGTAGCACTTAGATTCAATTCATTCTTTTGTAGTAATTATTTGATACAAGTGTCATGCTTCCAGCTTGCTGTAAGCTCCTTGGATACCTTCTTTATATTCAGCAGGGCAGAGCACTCAGTATTCTGCATTAGATGTATTTTTGCTCATTTGAATGGAATCTCCAAAGTGATATGGTCACTGCCCATGATGATTGTCTACCTAAAGTTTAAAAGGGACTGGTACTTACCAGGTAAAAATGCAGGTCTCTAAATATAGTAGCCACTTATTTGTTCAGCATGGTCTGGTACAGAGGCCTTCTGCATAAAATAACAACCCAGGAACACATGCCAAATCTGTATGTTAACCATTTTAGTGAAAACTGTATTAGAGTCTACTCTGTTCTTTAAAACAACTAGGGAACACAGTGGAATCTATCTGGATGGCTCAAAGCCATCATGATGAATGCCATCCATTAGGGTGCAGCCAGGCAATGCAGTGCTAAAAGGTGTCATTTTAGATTTTCTCTTTCATGTACCCTTGGCATCACTGCACTGGAGTGGGTTAAGAAGTATGGTGAGTGATTTGAATAAAGCTGAAAGGGGATTGGTGCTGTTTCTTCAGAGAAGAGGAGATCAGGGGAAGAATTTTATAGCGCTCAAAGAAAATGGGGACTAGTATAAACCAAACAAATTCAATTTAAAACCAAAAAATAATTCCTTGGCTGCACACGTTTTAAAGAAGATAGAGTAGGCTGCTGCCAAAATTGATAGCCTCTCCTCGTTTGGAGTTACTTAGAATAATAGTAGATAAATATCTTTCTGTGATGATTAGATCCAGTCTTTTGCAGAAGGAGGAGATAAACCCCATGACCTCGCATAATCCTTATCGACCTTATAATTCAGAACTCAGGGCAAAACAGATAACCAGAGTTACAGATTATCTTAAATCTGCTCTGTTTTTTTTTAAGGAACCTTTTAAGGGTTAAATTTATTTTATCTCTACTTGTACATGAGCCTGAGGGTCTTGTGGTCTGGGCAGGTATTTTCAGTAATTTAAAGAAGGTTGTAAGGCATGAAATCTCTATTTGGTTTATAATAACTACTGGTTCAGGAAGCTAAAACAAGACACCAGTAGAAAGAAAGCTGTTCACTGCCCAGCTGCCCACTGGCACACAGAATTATAGACATGGGCACAAAATGATGAGTGAATATAAAGAACTGTGACTCTAAAGCTCTGAACACTGCTCTCAACAGATGGCATGGTCATCCCAGGACCAAATGCTGTCCTTGGAATAACGTTACTGTGTGTGTCTTCCTAGGACAGCTTGTCTGGGATGTGTCAGAGCAGGGCTTGCCCAGAGGTCATCTGCAGATTGGCCCAAGTGACTAAGGGCACCTACTCCCAGTCTGCTCAAAGCCAACTCATAGGTTTGTAACTCTGCCCAAAACTTCAGTCAGAAGTGGATAGCAGAAGGAGTGACTTGTCATGGGTTGAAGCTGATACTCTATTTCTCTTTCTCTCCTGCTTTCTAAGATTTCCCTCTCTCCCTCAGTTAGAGAATTTCAAAGTCCTCCCCTTCTCTGTGTCCACACACATATACATACAACTCTCCATCCACACCAGGCATCTCACAACTCCAGAGAAGCCCCCTTCCCTCAAAACTTCTGTGATTCCTGCTTCCAGGTCTCCCAGGGTGAGGCAGTAGCGTGTCTCTGCCAGGCCGTGCCCTGTCCCTGCTGCCAGAGCCCCCCAGCCGTGCGTTTCCAGCTTACTGCTCTCCCTTCAATTTTGAAGTACTCTCAGACTCAGAGGAAAGTTCCCATCTACTCCACCCCAGACCCCCAGATACTGACATTCTGTCACATTTGCTTTATTGTTCTCAGTCTTCCTCTTGCTCCCTCCATCCCCTCTGTCATTCTGTATTTCTTTTCCAGAATCATTTGAGAGTAAATTACAGACCTGTTGCACTTTTACCCTTACCATTTCAGTGTGTTCTTTAAAAAAAGAAAAAAATGCTCTCATACAAAACCATAAATTATCAAAACCAAGAAATTAATGTTGATTCAGCATTATCTGTTATCTAATCTACCTATCTTGTTCAAATTTCAAATGTTGCCAGTTTTCACTTATGTCCTTTCCAGGGGGAAAAATTTTTTTCCCCAGTCCAGGATCGCATGTTGAGTTATTATATATCTTGAGTTATTTGGAATAACACCTTAGTCATTTTTTGTTTTGTTTTGTTCTTACCTTGACATTTTTGAAGTATACAAACCATTTTTTTACACATTGTCCCTCAGTTTGGGCTCGTTTGAAATGTTTCCTCATGAGTAGATTGGAGTTCTCGATGTTTTGGCAGGAAGACACAGAAGTGACGCTGGGTCCTCCCGAGCACCTCCCAGCAGGATCACATGATCATTTCTTTGTCCCATTACTGGTGTAGGATGATGCCTTTCAGATTTCTTCACTATAGAATAACACTTTTCCCTTTGTAATCAGTAATACCCTAGTAAGAAATACTTTGGAATTAAGTAAATATCCTGTTTCTCATCCAATTTTTACCTACTACTTTTAGTGTTTATTTATGATTCTTATCTAAAACAGTTATTACTTTTGTAGTTACCAGATAATGATTTTTAAAGTCCCAATGTATCATCTACTTACTTGTTGATATTTGCTGTAAGGAAAGTGAGTGAAAGTGAAAGTTGCTCAGTTGTGTCTGACTCTTTGTGGCCCTTCCTTTGTGACTCTTCCATGGACTATATGGTCCATGGAATTCTCCAGGTCAGAATACTGGAATGGGTAGCTGTTCCCTTCTTCCCAACCCAGGGATCAAACCCAGGTCTCCTGCACTGCGAGCAGATTCTTTACCAGCTGAGCAGCCAAGGAAGCCCAGAGCTTCCTTTATTAATTTTTTTAGTTAAATAATCACTTCATTTATCTCATTATCCTTTAATTTATATAATTATGGATTACTTAATGAATTTTTATTTTATTCTATGGATTATAACCTGTAGCTGCCATTATTTATTTTGATATTCAGATTGCCCCAGATTTATTCTGTGCGAACTGCTTCAGACTGGCGCCTGTGTCCTTCTGACACGTCTGATCCTTCCTTACTTTCTGGTACAACAAACATGATGTGCCAGATTCATCTTACTCTCTCTCTGACCCAGCCCTGGAATCACACATTTCTATTTAAAAAGTCTTTAACTCTTTATGGTGAAAAACAGTGTAAAAACCAAGATCTGAGCACTTAGGTGTCCATACTGCTACTGGGTGTCATTGCTTCTAAGGCCTCTCAAGGAGGAAGAACCAGGAAAGAAGAGAGGTATGTTTATGTGTGTGTATGTATACACACACACATCCCTGTTATGAGTTCACTGAGCCTTGCATTCAGATCAACACCTCTGCAGAGTTTTCGTCTATCCTTCCGTATTATTGTGTTTGCAGCTCTCTCGTAGTGAGAAACCTGATTTCCATTACCTACAGTATTATTTATTAATGTGCTTAGTCCTAGAATACACATTAAATCATTTTAGGATTGCTAATCACATCACTGTATAAAACAGACCTTCTAATGAGAGGTCAGTAACTGTATATAGTTCTTCATGGCTTTACCTGAGTACAACTGTTTTCAAATGTTAAGAATATAGAAGAACATGATTTTCAAAGTTGAAACTGAATGAAAGGGTATACTCAAAGAAGTGTTACTCCTTCCTCAGTCCCATTCCTGAGCCTTTCCTTCAGGTCACCAATCTTATTAGTTTCTGTTTATCCTTTCATTGTTTCTTTTGGTACAGATACTTATGGAGCAGTGATAATCTGCTGTATACACTTTCAGTTGTTAGGACTGTGCTTGGTGGGGCAATGGGTGGGCAGTGACGCACTGTCTTTTACTTAGGCCCGCAGAGCCAACACCCTGCCTGGGGAGCAGGATGCAAAACCCAGGCTCCTGTGCTGACCCAGGAGAGACCCAGGGAAAACAGCTGATTCAGCAGTAGGTTGCAGAACATTGTGCCAGGGAGTGGTGAAACAGGCTGGCGAAAGCACGTACTTGTGTGTTTGTGTAAACGCATTTATCTGATTCTAAACTGGATGATGAAGAAGGATGAGAGAAGATTCATTTCTTACCTTTTCATTCAACCTTGTTGATTGGGAAACCCTACATTCAGCTAAACACAAGCAAGAGAAATGAAGACACAGCTCTTGCTGGGTGGTTAATTAAGTTCACTGAGGAGACATCAGTTGTTGGACAGTATGTTTCTACAATAGATATTGAGAGCTCGGGCATGAGAAGTTAAAGTGAAAACATTCAGGGTGAGGAAAGAGCATATTCAAAAGTGTGAGCATGTACAGAATCCTGTTAGATATTTAGGGTACAACAAAAGAAACTCCAGGTAGATTAAAGACTTAGAGATTAACAACAGAAAGAACATTTAGAAAGTAAAAGAAAGGATATCTAATTATTTATCTGGTCTTTAGATGGTCATGGACATCCTAAGCATTAAGAGAATGAAAGAAATCACACACAAAAAATAGACAGACTTCACTGTATAATAAAGTAAAACTTCTATATGGGAAAATATTAATATTTAAAAGCAAACATAATAGGAAAGATGTTTGCAACAAATATACCAGGTGAAGTTTTGTTATCTGTAGTATTTAAACAAATATAAAAGTAAAGGTTTTGATAGTGTTAAAACATAAACCCTAATGGGAAAGTGAGCAGAAGTCATGAACACAAAATGTGCAGAAGAGGAAAAATCATTGATGGCAGCAACAGCGCTGACATTAAGTGTCTAATATGTGTCAGTCACCGTCATAGGAGTCTGTCCTCACATCACATGTTGAGATGTGTGCTTTTAGCCTCATTGTCAAGGGTCCAGAAGTAGGAAAAGTAAGCCAAAAGAGGTCAGCATTTCAACAACAGCATCCATCGTCATAGCTGACGTTTCTAAAGCACTTACTGTGTGTCAGGCGCATACTGAGTCGCCTCAGTTGTATCCGACTCTCTGTGACCCCATGGACTGTAGCCTGCCAGGCTCCTCTGTCCATGGGATTCTCCAGGCAAGAACACTGAAGTGGGCTGCCATGCCCTCCTGCACGGGCTCTTCCCGGCCAGGATTGAACCTGCATCTCTTAAGTCTCCTGAATTGGCAGGTGGGTTCTTTACCACTAGCACCACCTGGAAAGCCATATATGAGGTACTGTAACCCAAATTACACAGACTCACTTAATCCTTGCAGATACCCTCAGAAGGTGGTCACAGTTCTCTCTCTTTTGATGGCACAGAGACACTAGGAAACTTGTCTAAGATCACTCCTGAGGTACCCCATAGAAGAAGGCTAAGATAAGGTGTAAAAAGTATACTTTTGAGGACTGTGGTATAAGTGAAATTTAAAGAAGTAAATTAAAAAAGCTTAATTATCAAGGGCTGTAGGTTTTTTTGTTTTTAAGCTTAGAGAGACTGGAGCACTGATGGAGAAAAACCAATGAGAAAACAAAGGATAACCAGAGGGGTTGTTCAGTACAAACGAGAAAAGGCATTTGATGAAATTCAGTATTCTTTCCTAATTTAAAATAATCAAGCATACTCATTTGAATCATAAGAATTCTAAATCTTATATTAACTTTTTCTTCTTTGTTTCAGACTTGACTTACTCTTAGGGGAGGGAGCTATAAAGAGTAGATGACAGTTGGGTCCAGGAGTCTACAAACTTAAATCTACAGTTTTCTTGAGACTAGTATACAGATGACAAGCTTTTCAGTTACATAAATTATCAGTTAACTTTACCTTCAGTCAGTCATTTTAAAAACAACTGTTTATTTGTAGGCTAATCACAAAAGTTTGTAAGCAACTTCGATTCTTGGCTTTCTCCACTGAGTATTAAAATACTGTATGATGTATCAGGGTTGTCCTTCATGGAACAGAAATTGCTCTGTATGAAATTCATAATGAAATATGCAAGGAAATATGAATGATGGAATGAGTTAGGTACTTATTTCCAGAAATCACCTTTGCTGATCTTTTCTATGATCTTGTGTGTCGAGAGGTTTCCCCTCAACTTTCATGAGGAATGTATACTATTTACAAACTCAATCTGTCTTTAGTGTGTGCTGCTAGAAGATGTGTGCAAATGACCCAGTTTTGTGCCTACAAGTTATGAACTTGGTCGTGTCACCAGTGTGGTTAGCAGTGTCCTTGTACTTGTTCACTTTTCTTAAGAATGAGATGTGGATTTAAGTCTCATTCTTAAGGAGTCCACACACCTGGATTTAAGGAAAATAAGAAATACAATAAACTTTTAAGAAAGGATGCTTCTGGACACCATTTAATATCTAGTTTCATCCTCACTGAGAATTAACAGATTAACTTCCATGCCTCTTTCTTTCCCTGATCTGGTTCTATGACAGAGATCTCGTAGGTAGTTCAGAGAGTCCAGTCCCAGTCTTGTCTTTCCTTTAGCCTCTTTATAGCTCTTGGCTGATTTCTTGAGGAAGCACCACCTAGACAGAAAGCACCTTCTCTCCCTACTACTCTGCCTTTCTAGGTCCATCAGGCAGAATTAGAAAGTCACATGCTGCATCTCTACCTACAATATTGTGATGTTGAAAGTTCACATGATGTTGGTGATGTTAACCATGTTACCTCTCTCAAAGAGACAACGTCTTCCCCTGTATCTTAGATGCTAGCCACTAGCTTAAATGTTATATATCTAAATACCGGGATACATCTGATAGTATTTCTGGTTACCAGCTAGCAACTTTCAGTTTGAACAGTCAGCCTTCAATAGATTACTTTAAAAGAGCTACCACTTACAAACTTTTCAGAACACAATTTAAGTAAAACTTAAGAAAACTATTAAACAAAAATTTAGAGTAACTTCATCCTACCTGAAAATTGCATGCTTTTTTTAGAACAAAATTTCTGATACTGAGTGGCCTGTTTCCTGTAGAAAATAGGAGTTTTAAGTTAGGAATCTAGTTGGTTGGGTTCCAATGTGCCACATTTTACCTGTTAGTAAATTCTAAAGAACCAGGACTGGACGGGAGTCACTAGCTTCTCTCTGAAGCCAAGTTGAGTACCATATCAGGACAAACAGGTTCTCCCCAAGAGCTGGATACTTAGCGTGGCAGGCCCTGGGGAGACACCACTGCTCTAGTGAGGGTCTCTGGGCATCTCTGCGCCATTGTGGTCAACTTAGGACTACACTTTCCAACGAGTGACCCAGGAACTGGTCCAGCTAGCCAGAGATGTTGCAGGCTCCATAGCTCTAGTGCTAGTCACCTCACCCTGAGCAGCCTCATCCTTTCACCCTGGCAGGCATGTGAGTATTATCTTCTCCCTGTTGGCTGGAGGCCATGCAGCACTCCCTGGGGGCATAAACTCTGTTGGGTAGGCTACAGGATAAATATTTCACTTTCCCCTATTTGTGAGCCCCACAAGCCAAGCATCAAAGATGTTTTAAGAGACCATGGCAGTGTGTCTTAGGTACATGATCTGATGAAACACTCTGACCGCCTGTGAGGAGTTAAGCAAATTGAATGAAGGAGCTGTATGTTTGACATGTGCTATTTACCTACTTTTGTGATTTTTATTTAATCGTTTTTCTTTTTTTTCAATGGCACTGACTATTAAAAAAAAAAAAGTGCTCTAGGCTGAGTAAGTGCAAAGTCATTTAGAAAGTTGCGTATGTCTTTTATATATTCATGGTTTATTGTCCATCATGGAGGTAGAGCCTTTGTTCTCTTCTGTCATCTCACCCCTAGAAGAGCCTGGCACTGCTCAGTCATGTCCAAGTCTTTTGCATCCCCATGGACTACAGCCCACCAGGCTCCTCTGTCCATGGAACTTTCCAGGAAAGAATACTGGAGTGGGTTGCCATGCCTTCTTCCAGGGGCTCTTCCTAACCCAGGGATCGAACTCACATCTCCTGCATTGGGAGGTGTTCTTTACTGCTGAGCCATCAGAGAAGCCCCTGGCACTGATCAGGTCTTTATTATTTATTGAATAAATGTTAAATGAATTACCTCAGGAAGAACTTTCTTAATATACTTTCTCTTCTCACATGTGATTCTTAGGACGAAGAATTTTATCTTATTAGAACATAATTAATTAGGTGTGGTTTGCTCTCTTCCAGATGATTGTACACCCTGCCTTCTGCTGAGGTCTGGTATTTTTGTTCAAGGGCAGCCTCTGTCTTAGGATCATATAAGTTGCATCAGAAAGGAAGCTGTCCGTTATCTACTATAAACCTTGAGCAGAGAATTGAGAGCTGTGACAAAATGCACATTTACACACAGTTGGTCAAAGAGATATTTATCTTTTCCTGCCTTCATCAGATAATTTGTTTCTTCATGCATTTATTTTGGAAGGAGAATTCCAACTTTAGTCCTAAGAAACTGTCACGGAAGTTTCTTTCGTTGCAGAGCTTTCCCAGCAGCTCTCCTCCCATGGTGAGCGCAGGCTGAGCAACCATTAAGGAATAATAAATTATGCTTTTGAAATGGTGCTCAAGTCCTTTATGGCCTTTTCTAAGATAGGAGCTGCTCCCCCCACCTCCACCATGACACTTGTTGGAAGATAGAACCAGCAGCTGTATCCTCAGACTTTGGCTGGGTTTTGGAAGACATGTTTTGACCTGTGTAATCAAATATAATGATGACATATCTTTTAATAGGATTCTAGTTTATAATATAATAAGGGAAATGGCTATTTTTCCTTATTTTCTCATTATAATATGTTGTACTAGAAGCCTTTGTCATGACTGCTTTATTACGCTGGGCTGAAGTACAGTATATTTTAATATGCTAAAGATAACATCAAGGTTGAAAATTGAGCTCTTCAGTGATTTATTCAGAGTGACTGTTGCTGAAGGTATTGAAATGAGTTGCATGAGGCAGTGCAGCTAACAATTTATTTATGTATCTTTTTTTAAACTAAGCTTGTCATAAATAAGAGCAAATAAATAGCTCTTATAGAATAGTTTGTATTCATGCATCAATGAAAACATTGTAAATATGAAACATACGACCTGCAGCTACCATTTTGCCTTACATAGCTGAGAATGTTTCAAGTTTTGGCATGCAGGTGGATTTTTTTTTAACAAGTCTTTTGCCTGTTTCAATTGTTTACACTGGCCAGCATTTGCAGCAAGTAGTTTTGAATCCCATTACTGGGCAAGCTCCATTCCAGGTGTTCATATGAGAAAAACCTAGCCTTCAAGAATAAAGGGAAGTTGGCAACACCGTCAGGGCTTCCCTGATAGCTTAGTTGGTAAAAATCTGCCTACAATGCAGGAGACCCTAGTTCAATTCCTGGGTCAGGAAGATCTACTGGAGAACGGATAGGCTACCCACTCCAGCATTCTTGGGCTTCCCTTGTGACTCAGCTGGTAAAGAATCCGCCTCCAATGCGGGAGACCTGGGTTCGATCCCTGGGTTGGGAAGATCCCCTGGAGAAGGGAAAGGCTACCCACTCCAGTATCCTGGTCTGGAGAATTCCATTGACTGTATAGTCCATGGGGTTGCAAAGAGTGGGACATGACTGAGCGACTTTCACTTCACCGGCAGCACCATCACGGGGGCCAGGACTTGTTTACTGCTTTACCCCAACCCACGAGCACAGTGTCACACTCATAGGTGAGCCCACAAAAAGTTTGCTGAGGGAGAGAAATAATGAATGCCCAAATGTAGTGTGTCCTCTTCTCCATGTCAGTGACAGCACCTGTCCGACTGACCCAGCCAGATCTCAGATCTCCTCTCCATCTTTGGTTTTTTGCTTCTTTTTAATTTTTCATTCATTGATCCCTTCATCCTTTCCTTCAGCCAGCACGCTTTGCACAGACTCTGCCGGGGTTGGCCTTGGTGATGAAAACATCAGGATAAATGATCTAGTTCTTGCTCACAGGAAATGGGCTCACTAAGGATGCTCCCCACCCACCCACCCAGTATATGCTGTGTGTGCAAAGCACACTTGGGCTGCATCACTGCAGAGGAGGAAATGCTTCCAACTTCCGTTTCCATTTTCCCAGCTAAGATATATGCAGGGGAAGCATTTTTTCATTATTAAACCAAGAGCAAGAAAGATTTTGTTCCAGTTGGTTGAAATTAGTGCTATACCTGGTTTTGGTTTCAAGGAAACTATTCTTTGTAAACATGTTTTGCAGCTTGTAGTAGTATGTTTGAAGTAGAATATTGTAAACATCCTCTCTCCAGGAAATTTCTAAATAATATATTTAAAATTTCAGTTGATTGTTAAGCAGAAATTTTTTTTTTATATCAATTTGTTTTGGGTTAAGCAATTTTCTTACATTTGTTTAGAATTCTGTTAGGAAAATACTAGTTAGAAACCTGATTTTTTTTCTCCCTCATGGATTTGTGTTCCATGTGGTTCTACTCTAATATTAGTGCTACATTTTCATGTTTACCAATATAAAAACCTTGTTTAATACTTATTCACATTGAGTCCTGCTTTGAGCTAACACCATAGAGGAGTTCCTTTTTTCCAACAAAATTGTTTTACATTAATGTTTATAAAGTGCTTTAAAATAGTTTGGTGGATTAAGAATAATTCAGTTATGCATTTGTCCACATTGAAAAAAATATGCAGTGTGATTATATAGTAGAAGGTATTGAAAAAAGTTGCTGAAATCTTGAGGAAAATATAATGCAAGTTGACCTCACTATACACAATATATTTGCATATGTCCTTGAGGGGGATGTTTTGGTGATAAAAGTATAAGAAACACAAGAGATTACTATTAGTCATGACTGCGGTTACTTATGAAGAAGAAAAGAAGGGTAAATAGGACGGGACAGGCGGGAGGTTTGTAGGGGGCTAGCTGGCAAGCTTCTGCTTCTTGATCCTGGGAGTCGGTTATAAGGGCAGTTGCCTTATGATAATCTATTAAGCTGTATATATTTATTTAATACGTCTCTGTGTTTAATTTTTGCTTTTTTTTGTTTTTGTTTCTTTTTTAAAGAAAGTGACGTTCTTGAAATAGGAGATCACGTCCTGTGTTATCTGTTTTAGAGCTTAGACTTTTACATGAACATAAGGGGATTCCCAGGTGGCGCCCCTGTAAAGAACCTGCCAGTGCGAGAGACATAAGAGATGTGGGTTCAATCCCTGGGTCAGGAAGGTCCCCTGGATAAGGGCACGGCAACCCACTTCAGTATTCTTGCCTGGAGAATCTCCATGACAGAGGAGCCTGACTGCAGTCCATGGGGTTACAAAAAGTCGGACACGACTGAAGCGACTTAGCACACACAAGTGTATTTGGTATACTGGCATCACCTTTATGTCAGACTTTGCAGGATCATTTATTTTTTATTTTTAATTGGAGGATAATTGCTTTGCAATGTTGTGATGGTTTCCACTGTACAGCAATGTGAGTACACTTACAGCCGTAAGTCTACCATATCCCCTCCTCCTGTGTTTCCCTCCCATCCCACCTCTCTAGGTTGTCACAGAGCACCAGACTGAGCTCCCTGTGTTATACGGCGCCTTCCCACTAGCTATCTATTTTACACATTGTAATGTATATATTTCAGTGCTATGCAGAATCATTTTTATGTGAAGGAAGTATCCTGAAATTTACTAGAATCGTAGCCTCTCAAATGTTAAGTCCGTTAGAAAACCAGCATTCCTGTAAATTATGCTTCTGCTCTTAAAACTAGAGAAACATAAATGAAGGGCTATATGTTAACCCAGGTGATAAAATAGAGGATGCAGGCAAGGAACGGCTGTGCAGAATAGGGGTGAACTAAGGAGAGAATATGGAATGGAAAGACCAAAGAGATAAAGAAGAGACACTGCAGCATCGGGATTGTTTTTCCTTTTCTCTTCCCTCCCTTCCTTCCTTCTTTCTTTCCTCCATCCCCCCACCTTCCCTCTCTTCTTTTCTTGTTCTTTTTTTCTTTTAATAACTTAATTTGTTTATTTTATTTACTTTTTTGTGTTTGATCTTTGGCTGCACTGGGTCTTCGTTGCTACACGCAGGCTTTCTCCAGTTGGGGTGCAGTGGCTTCTCTTGCAGAGCACAGGCTCAGTCATTGTGCCACACGGGCTTAGGGACCACAGCATGTGGGATCTTCCAGGATCAGGGAACAAACTTGGGTCTCCTGCACTGATGGGCAGGCAGATTCTTTACCACTGAGCCACTAGGGAAGCCCCCCACCCTTTTTTTCTTTTTTTGATCCAAAATGAGGGAAAGCAATACTGGCAGACTTTGTAAGTGTAGGAAATTGCCCTTCCACCAAGAATGCTGAGTGTTCAGCATTCTGATATTTGGGGCAGATTTTTAGGCACTAGAAACAGTGCTTACAGAAGAGAAAAGATGTTTAAAAGTTAGATTTTTAAGAAAGGTAAGGAAAAAGGCTAGAATGTCTTAAAATGAGAATAGATTCTGCTGATTATTTGTTGCAAAAGCAGGCTTCCTCCTTCTAAAGAAACAGATGACTCTCTGTAGATTAGAAGTCCTTCCCTGTGGTTTGCCCAGTATTGGCGCTTTTCCCCATGAATTTAAGGAAGCTAATGAGATTTTTTTTTTTCCCTACCAAAGCAGAAGAGCCGTATGAGGACTCTGACAGCCTTCTACCCCTGCAAGTTTCAGTTGCATCCAATTAAGAATTTACAGACCATAATGAATGTTTTTAGAGAGGAAATAAATTGAATGACACCTGTGAATTTGTTTTAAATGTTGTTTATTTTACCAGATAATTTAGATAAATCTCTCTTGAAGAGGAAGAGAAATCATGAGTTTTCATGAATAATCTGGAGCTTTTCAGAGGATTACTTTGAAATACCTCCCTGCCGACTTTTCATAAATTAAGCATAAACTTTCTTTGACCTCATCACACATAATTAAATAGCTGTTGAAGGGTTAAAACCAGCTAAAAAGCAATTCTGTATCTCGATCCCCATTCTCCAGCAAAATTATACAGGAAGTTTCTTTTGGTTCTCAAGCAGAGTAATTACAAGAGACAGTTACATAATTTACAGTTTCGGCCTGTTCGTCCATAATCACACACTTCCACCTAGTTGCATATACCCCCATGAGTATCCGCATTATACTTTGATTTGTAAATAATGATGGCAGTGTAATTGATTGCTTGCATGTAGCATATTGAATTGATTCTTAAAAATGAACTTTAGCTGTTAACATATCTATTTGAATTCCTATTTACGTAGTTTGTGGTTCTTGTGTTCAACCATTACATACTGGTTAACAAATTAAATTCCCAGAGCTTTTTTCCTTATTAAATTTGGAAAATGTAGTGTTTGTCCACAACCTAACTAGAAAAGTGCCTAGAACACAGTGGGCATTCCACTGCTGAACGCACTGTTAAACAATCCCAACCTTTTGAAAGTTGGATGGACATTCTTTGATTACCAGAGACCACAGAATATAAGGGCTTACAGGTTTAATACTAGTAATACTGTGGCAAAAACTGTGCTAATATTAATATATTGTTAGCACAGCATTTCCTACAGTATTAACTAGTATTAAACCTGTAAGCCTGTATGTATATAATAACAGTATAATAATATTAGCACAGTTCCCTCATAGCTCAGTCAGTAAAGAATCTGGCTGCAATGCATGAGACCTGGGTTCAGTTCCTGGGTTGGAAGATCCCCTGGAGAAGAAAATGGCAACCCACTCCAGTATTCTTGCCTGGAGAATCCCATGAACAAAAGAGCCTGGCATGCTATAGTCCATGGGATCACAAGAGTCACACACGACTTAGCAACTAAACCACCAATATTAATATATTGTTACTGGAGTCTCAGCTGTTAAGTACTTCTTGAATTAGGGAGCCAATCTAAAAAGTAGACTTTGAGAGATAATCACCTACTAACTGAAGGGGTAGTCACTGATGTCTTTTCATACCGCTAGTGATGATGCTTCATAGTTTTTTGTTTTTCCAGCAGCTAACATCTAACTGTAGCCAGCTGGACTTTAAGATCCCTATAGGATTAAAGGCTAGAAACTTCCAAGTCCACCGGCAAAGCAGCCAGTGACTTGACTGAATACCTCATCCCAGCCTAGCTTCCTGCCCCATCCAGCCTGCAGGTGCAGGAAGCTGCACTTCTGTCAAAATGGGCTCATCTGTAACCCGCTGGGGAGACCACCTTTTATTGCCAGAGGCTTTTTACTTCCAATCCTGTTTGAAAGCTTAGAGGAGATAAATAACAAGTGAAAAGAGAAGTTTCCGACTTCTATAGACCAGTGAAATAGCACTGTTTGTCTAAGTCAGCTGGGGTGATAGGCCATGCTTTGGTTTTAGAAAGTTGTCTCAAAGACAGACCCTTTTTGAAATGTACTTTAAAAACAAAGAGAAATTTTAGATTTTGCTTCCCACTTTTTCCTTTTTTCAGTCTTGCTATATTCTTACATCTGCTGTGCGGAAAGCTCGTCACTCATGATTGGAATTACAACATACTTTGTTCGGTTTTTGAAAATTATAACTGGGAAACACACACACAAAGTATTGTGGGGCAGTTGTGGGAGAGGAAACAATGGAAAGGCAAGTTGCTCTTCTGTCTGTCTTGTCTCCCAAATGTGGTTTGAGATCAGTGGCCAGTGTCCATGCTGGTTTAAATGCTCTCCCTTGGTTGGCCGGGTAGGATTAGACCAGACTATTAGAATAACTTTGTCAGCCACCCTCCACTGAAGCTCAGTGGTCAAAAGAAGCTCCCGTTTTTAAAGAAGAGTTCAGTTGTAATGTTTTACAGAGAACGGTCACCCAGGTGCAGCATTGTGAATATATACTCTTACATGCTCTGAGCAGATGCTTTATTTGAAATGTGTATGGGTTTAATGCAGTGATTAAAATGTTGTAACTGTTCAAAGTTAAATTTTTGTTACCAGGATTTTGCAAGTTTGATATAAAAATTGTATCCAAGTTTCAACTTGGAAGAAATTTAGTTTTTGAAATAGTTTTTCAGATTGAATCTCTAGTGTGGACTTTTGCCTATTTACAAGAAAGGGCATAGTTTTTAAATGTCAGATTACTTCATCTTAAAATTTTTTTTGGTAAATTTGTTTTTCCCAAAACTTTCCAGAATTTAAAAGTGGTTTGAACTGTGGAAACCCACAAAAGGTCCCAAAGGAGGGCATTCTTCTGACATGTTTTTCTAATTTCTGTCACCTCAGATGTCATGGTACCAGTACTGTATTACTATTATCTAACCAAGGGTGCCTCTGAGTGATGAGTCAGAGCTTAACTTAATTTGCAATAGGCGAGGGCCTCATAAAAAAAACTAGTTACTTCCCAGATATATTTAAGGAAAGTTGTTTTTTTTTTAATTCTTGCCTTCCGCAAATGATTTTAGTTTGGGAGTAAGTGATAGTGACAAATTGATCATTTTGTTCTTTGTCAGAGGTGCCTCATCTTCCTAATAAGAAATTTGGGAGACTGAATCTATTTCGTACATGATCACCTTCCTAGAAAAATTATATTTTTCTAATACACCAGACCAGGACCTTGATGGTGTGGTAACATGGCATACGTAAACAAGTATTTCTCAGTTAAATGTTTAAATTGGTGAAGCTTCTGTGAAGTCTGTCACAGAGTTCTCTGCCAACTGACCCTCTTCTCCTCTCTGCCGTTAACTCTCAGGTGTCTCTGTTTCCCCCAGGATTCATCTTCTTCTTGGATCTCTCATTAGGCACCACTGCTACCACCACAGCCCTTTGTGGGGTAAGACAGAAATAGAGAAGTGGGATTGGTATACCACCTCTAACATTCTGGCCGAGGAGTAGTCCCCAAGATCCTTTGCCTAATATAAACCCTAACACTTCTGAGACCAGCCTAGCTTGAGAGGCAAGAGTTGTGATTGGATGAAATATGGACATCTGGAGCTTTTAAAAGGTTGAGTGATTCTAATGTGCAATCAGGGTTGATAACCTTTGGGCAAGACCACAAGATAGAAAAAGGAGAAATAAAGAGACAGTGTCACTCAATTAAATCAGTTATTAAAAAACCATTGACTCATTTTTACCCTGTGGCTGTCTCACAAGGGTCTGGCCCTGGTCATCCCCAACTTGGTAACTCATTCACAGGTGGGCACCTTCTCCAACACAAGGGTGCCACAGAGGGAGGAGAGTTCCTGCCTCCTGATGTCCTATTTATGAGTTTGTGAGTTTGTATATGCAGAGAATGACCACCCACTTTGAGAGGCCACACCCACTCACAGACTCATGGAACGCATCTGGTAAATTCTAGTACGGTCTGTATGGTTATACACACGCACACCCCTGAAGCAGCAGGGGTGTCAGGCCCCACATACACATTCCCCAGGGTGGCGGTGGGGGTGGGGGCATGGCTTGAAGGAATACCACTCCTCTTCCATGTAGTCTTGAAAGCAAGACAGGGGTGTTCAGTAAAAAAGACCAGTGGCCCCACCACATGACTGAGGAAGAGCCCAGCATCAGCGCAGTCTGCGGAAGAGCCTGTGGGATCTTTGAAAAGGGAGATCATAAGGGGCACCTTAGAGAAACAGACTGGCGTGTGACCCAGGGCAGCCAGCCTTCCCTCTCCAAAGACTTGCTGTCTCCATTCTCTGGGTTTCACTGGCTCAACCCATGTTCCCAGGGACACACTTGAGTCTTCTGGAACATTTGGGTTTTGTTTCATCTGTCTTGGGACCATCTCCAGGTTCTTGCTGAAGCCCTCCAGCCATCATTGTTACTGTGGTTTGATGCGCTTGCTGTTTCCTAAGGGTAGTCCTTGAAGTTAAAGACTTGAGGACCAAAGGGAATTTGGAGGCACAGAAATGTGCTTGCTGGGAGCTTTTAGTCGCCAGTTTCTTGAGATCGTTCCTGAGGCAGAATATGTTTGCCTTTTTTTTTTTTTTTTTTTTTTTTAAATCATAGCTTCTTCCTCTAATTTAATTTATGTTTGGGTGGTTAGATGGGGATGGGGCAGTGGAGTGAATGGAATGGTTTTCAGCTGCCTCAAGCAAAAGTAGGAAAAAGGAAAGGGAGCTGTTCGCTGCCTCCTTCTGTCCCAATTTTCTTTCTTTCCCCTACAATAAGGATAAGCAGTGATCAAATGACCAGGTTGAGATTTCTTTCATTCACTATGTTGAATAATAATGATAACACATAACACTTATTTTCTGTAATATGCCAAGCACGGTTCTACGTGCTTTGTATCCATTCATTTAATTATTATGACAACCCTAGGTGACAGGTATGACTGATTACTCTCCACACTTTATGGATGAGGGACCTGAAGCACAGAGGGATTAAATAACTTGCCCAAGGCCACACAGCTGTTACACGCGGACTCTGGATTCCATCACAGGCAGTCTTGCTCTAGGACCCTTGCCCTTAACCAACCTGTAGTGCCTCTTATGATCTGTCATACTGTGTTCAGTAAGTGTCGTATCGATTTATCATACTTGTGGCCTTGTTGCCCATCTTTACAAATTCTTCTCATTTTTTATTTAATGCAGATGGTTTCAAAGTATGGTCCAGGGACTGCTGGGGATCTCGGAAGCCCTTTTTAGGGAGTCCGCAAGGTCATAAGTGTTTTCAAAGTTATACTAAGACACTGTTTGTCCTTCTCACTCTCATTCCCCCATGAGTGGACAGTGGAGTTGTCGAGAATTTCATGACCTGTGATACCACAACAGATTGAATACCAAAACAGATAGGAGAATCTAGCTGTTTTCTCTTAAGCTAGTTGTAGAAGAGTTTTGCAAAAATGTTAAACAGTGCTGCTACTCTTCTCACTTTTTATTTTATTTTATTTTTGTATTTTAGAAAATGATGTCAACACATAATGGGTTTATGGGGTTTAAATAAATATTTGTCAATTTTTTTTTCTAAAATTAATATATGTAGCCCTTATAAACAGAAGCTCTTAAACCATTTGTTTTTAATGTAAAGAGGTCCTGAGACCCAAACCTTTGAGAATCACTGACTTCATATATAAACCCTTGCTATTCAAGCATGGTTCATGGTATAGGAACTTGTTAGAAATGCAGACTTTCAAGCCCCACTCCAGACGTACTGAATCAGAATCCAGTTGTAACAAGAAGGGGATTGTTTGCACAGTGAAGGTTGGGAAGCATAGTCATAGAAGCTACAGACAAAGCCACTCTCCAACTCAGTGACCCTGGCTGAATTTCCGTCTGGTGGGGCTTTCGAGATTCTCCACCACCGAGGAGCTGGGTGAGGTCTTCTCACCGAGGTTCTTCAGCCACTGTCTTTTCATTGGCCCTCCTACTGCACAGGGCCATTGTAACATCCTCATCAAAGCCAGCAGCCTTATAGCAGAGTCTATTCCAGTGCTCCTCAAACGTCTGTGCATCAGAATCACCTGGAGGGCCTGTTAAAGCACAGGTGCTGGGTCCTGCCGCCAAAAGTTCTGACGAATAGGCTGAGGATTTACCTCCCTAACAAGTTGCCAGGTGATTGCTGATACTGTTGGTCTGGGGGACCACACTCTGAAAACCACTGGTCTTTAGGCTGTAGACTGAGAGGTCAAGCAGTGTTTATTCAAGCCATAAAATTATGGGAATATTGCCGTAAACTTCCATGTCTTCAAAACCAATCTCTTAAAATACAGAATATCTTTAAAATTAAAAATTTCCAATTTCGCCAAGGACACATCTGCGCAGTTAAGGATTCAGGCAGATCCAGATCACAGGCCATTTAGAATACTCCTCTTCAAACAGTGAGAAGGCTAAGGTTCAGCCTCCTTCTTTACTAATTGCAGAATCACCACAAAATTTCACTGAGGAGACAAGTAGCCTGTCAAACTGATTTATCTCTACTGTTCAAACTGATAACATGCCATTTGTCCATTTGGTCACAGAGCTGCTTAACCCCAGAAACCAGTAATAGATGAGTGTGGACCAGTGAATTTCCGAGTGTGGACCAGTGAATTTCTGTCCACAATCATGAGATCCATGGTTAGAGCCACTGGATTTCCTCTGATCCAGAGCAGCCATAAATCCCTGGCCTGGTGTCAGTTCCCAAGTTTGCAAACCCAATGCTCTCTATTGATAGGAACCCTTTAGTGGGGTTTGCTGAGCTAAACAGGTGTCTGATGAAAACTTTGTAATCCTTAAAGATTATTTTCCCCTAAAAGCAACTGGTTACTCCAGACCCATATAATCCAAATAGATGGGAGTTGGAAATACTTTGCCAAAGTCTGCCCTTTTGTCTTTGAGGAAGTTCATATGGTTTGGCTCCAGGTGGTAGAACATAAAGATGTGCAAGGGTGAGCGTGGCTGCCTTGGAGAGGAAAATCCTTACCCGTGCCCACCCCCTTGCTGGAAAACATTACTCCACTCTGGTTTAGTCTACATTCTTATTAACTTCATTACTGATTTAAAAGAAAAGGAGTGTGTCATACTAATCAAGGGTTAACCTTGCGCTTAATATGCTGGGAGTGCAGTTAATTTGGGAATTTAGGCTGCAGAAACAAATCTTGACCTTAGATTGTTCCCTCCTTATCCTAATGTGGTAACTCTCTACCTACAGGAAGGCAACTCTCTACCACTTTTTTTCCCCTGCCCTTAGGAGAGAATTAACCTCTTCAAACACTGGGGATCAGAGCTAGTTAACATGAGGATTGCTTATCTTACTACAGGTAGGTCAGCCTCAACAGAGGTGAGGTGAATTTGGGTCCCATGCAATACAGCTTAGAAACACTTACTTCTTTGCAGACCTCGCGTTATTTTTCCTTTCCCTTTAAGCAAATACCTTGATAATCTTTTGAATTTAGTGCGTGGTTCATACACTGAAACTTAGACCTCACTTTCTCTTGGGTAAGTAGTTCCAGTGAAGCAAATAAGAAGCTAGCTTCCTCAAGATAGTTGATGTGGGTGAGGGGTGTTGGCCAGTCAGCTTTAAAGTACAAGTCTCCTGCTCACAGAGTTAAGCGCTTTTCACCAGCACCTCTGGCTCACAATTTACAGGGAATAATTTCACCAGCGATTAATTATACTGCAGCTACTGGGATTTGTCCTCCAAACATCACTTTGTTTCCAGTCTGAACAGCCAGGTTTCCCCAGGGGTAGTTCAGGTTTTCTGATTCAAAGTATTCTGAGTTGAAGAAAGGCATTAGAGCACCACAGGAATCTATTCACCAGGGGTGTATTGTACTTGTTTCAGATGCTTCAGGATAATATACCGGCTTCCAAGATAAGTGCTTTTTATTTCCCTTCATCTTAGATCAATTATTTGGAATCTTTTTGGTAAGTTAAACTTAAGAGCTGTAACTTCACCACCACATCGCCATAATCACTTAATAAGTAACTGTTCTTACTAAAAATTATTGTCATTGGGCTCTATAGTGATGCTAATTTGAGGAGCCTAGAAAAAGTAGAAGGAAACACAAGATGGCAAGAAATTCATGATTTAAACCATTCCATGTTATGAAGGTCAGAGTCATAAAGTGCCACCAGCTACAGCTTTTTTGAGGGAAAGTGCCTGCTGCAGGTAAAGTTTAAATATGTATTACTTCAGCCTTGTGCACAAATGGAGTGCAAAAGACACGGCAACTTTTCCTGCTAAACTGTTGTGTATATTTTAACATATTACCAATGACTTGACTTTACTACCAAGGAATCCGAAATTTGTCCTTGGTCATTTGTTTGTTGAAATGGATTCCGTTTAAACCAAAATTTCTCCTTCAGGAGAAAAGACTTTGTGAACTTACAGATGGCTCTTAGCACAAGTATAAGTTCCTTCCACGGCTGTAAGCTCCTGGAGGGGCTCATGAGTCAGAGAGGAGAAGGGAAGACTGCAGGCAGTGCTGCGATGTCTTTGGACAGTGGCATTGTGTGGTCTGTAGTGTGGTGGGGCCATCATCCCTGGAAACCTGCTTGGTGTGTTCTGGTTGGAGTTTGGGCTTGCAGTTTTTTCTCTCCCACACCGGGGAAAGTAGCACTTGCTGGCAGGTGTGGGTAGCCTTTGCAGCCTTTGCTAGCACGGCACAGAGGTGTTCTCTATGAACGTCCAGTGGGCTTGGTATACACGTTCTTGGCGGGGCTCAGTCACAGATCACAGACTATGTCCAAGGGAGCGTCCCGGGGAGACAGCCACTGAACACAGTGGGAGCAGCGAGTGCTGAAAGGCCTGTGCCTGGATGTTCTCCAAGGCCCCAGGTTGCCTAACCCGTCTGGTCTGAGGCCCTGAGAAGGTGTGTGCTACTCTCTCAGGGTGTGAAAGCATGAAAAGTTGTGTCAGCTGTCTTTGGGGGGAATTCTGGCTGCTTCCCTTTAGCCCAACAAAGCACTCATGGGAAGAGAAGACAGAACAAAGAAATATATGTGCTTCCTGGATAAGGTTGCTCATCGCAGAGGGGACATAAGGTTGGGAGGGCGCAACTTTGGTGGTACGGAAATCTGTCTGCTGGGCTTCGGGGTGGGGGTGCTTACTGTTCCCAACTGTGGGGTTCAGATGAGAACCAGTGAGGGGCTAGGGAACTTCACAGTCACTGCCTCAGACTTAATTGTGGGATCCTGTGGACAAAAATGGATTGTTCCATGTGCACGATACTATGGTTCTTTTCCCCCACCCTCCCCGACTCCCATCCACCCCGGAGGTACAGAGCTGGGACCTCCAGCTGACCCAGTAAATTTCTCAGCATGTACCAGCACTTAGGAGGCAGGTGACAGATGTGCCAGTAATCTGTGTCCTGAGGTTCGGGTACCCTTTGTATTCTGGTGACAGCGCTTCTGCACACTGACAGGGCATAATCCGGGCTGGGTTCAGCACAGTGGCCATCCCTGTTAGCATTCCTGGCACACCGCTGTAGAAAGCCTCTGTGTGCAGCCAACTGACATGTCGGCAGTGCTTTGACCGTCAGATTTCATGGTGCTTGTTTGCATTCAGTCAAATACTTTGCACTTAAACATGAGTTAAAGAGACAAGTCAAAAGACTTCAGCAAAACCTAAAGTTAAATATGTGCCTGATCTTCATAATGGCGTTCAGATTAAAACCATCAAAATGCAAAATGCTGTGGTTATACCCTTCTAGGGTAAGGCTGGATTTCTTGTTGTATATTTCTGCATTATTTACAGTGATTCTGAGAGGCAGGAAAATGCACCAGAGACATTGCTTTCTCCTTTTAACAAAAAATCCAAAATTGAGAAAATTCTTGAAAATGCAGCCATTTTGGAAATGTAGATAAAGAAGAAAAACGCTGAAGATTTGGGTGGTTTACAAAGCAGCATGATTTTGTAATTGCTGCCACCTACTGTATGTAGTTGATGTTTGTTTAAATGTAGGAAGTTCATGAAGGTGAGGCTGTTGCAATAGATAATTAGAGCAAGGTAGACATCATTAGTTTATAACATTTCTTCTCTACTCAGTAAGTGGCTCTTAATTACCGAGACAGCCGCCAGCTTTCATTCATTACCTTCAAGTGGGTTTAAAGTTTTTTCTCATTTTAAAGTTCCTTTGCCAAGGAACCTTCACGGTAATGCTGTCGGGTACGTGTTCAAAAGCCTACCAAGCTCAGGCTTTTCTGCGTGTACATGAAACAGTTTGTTTTAAGGAGGTTGTTTTGTTTTAATTTGTAGGAGCAACGGTTGGATTATAAATTAATTTCCATGAAAGAGGTGAAAATAGAGCTAGTGGAGCTGATAGGAGTTGCAGCAGTTGACTTGAAAGACGTTCTTTTATTAGTCCTGAAACAAAGCTTTAGATCCGCCGCTAGTTAAATGTAACAAGCAATACAGAATCTCAGTCAACAGAGGCCCTTGTCTTTTATTAAGACCCAGCTGTTAAAGGGTCATTTGGTTCTTCCTGTGGAAAATAACCCCCCCATTAATGTTCGGGGTGGTCCCTTGACAGGATTTCTGAGTAAGTGCCTGACATTTAGTTTTTGAAAGGATCTGAAGCCAGGGGACTTGGACGTTGAGACTTATCAAAAGTAATGTGTTCAACTTTAAATTCGTTAAGTATGCCACAACGTATGCCTGAAACGCTGCCATCAGCTAAATGAACTGACTTACAGGGCTGCTGTAAAGGATTCGGGGGCATAAGCCTCGTGGATGTCAGATCCACGGTAATATAACTGGGAAGAGACTATACATGAAATGAATGCACTTCTCCGATGTGATGTTCCTGTGTGATATGTTGTGATGTGATGTACCCTGTTGCTACTTACAGTGTAAGTCTTACATTATTTTGAGTGGCCCCTGCTCCAGTGTCTGAGAACACCACAGTGAGGTCGACTTTTGCTTTGTCTGCCCTAGGCTATTTGCTTTCTCGAAGAGAAGGCCAAGCAGGGTCTCCTGAAAAGCCACTCTCCGATCTAGGCCGTCTCTCCTACCTGGCCTACTGGAAGAGTGTCATCTTAGAATATCTCTACCAGCACCACGAGCGGCACATCAGCATCAAAGCCATCAGCAGAGCTACGGGCATGTGCCCCCATGACATCGCCACCACTCTGCAGCACCTCCACATGATTGACAAGAGAGATGGCCGGTGAGCACCCGTGTCCTGGGCGACCCAGCTGCCTCGTAACCATCTTACCCCAGAAAGGGTCCCTAAAGTTAGGCAGATTCATTCTAGTTAAATATTAGAGGTTCCCCAACAATATTACAAAAACTTTTCTCCTAAAAAGAAAACAGGCAGTGACACTTCTTTGCTAGTCAAATTTCAGTTTGCTCCACATTTTCATTGATGAGCTTTCTGGTTTTTTGTAACCCAGGTAATGTTAGTGCTAGCAGAGATCAGTATCGGAAGGTGAAATGAAATTTCAGCTTTTGATTGCACTTTTTTCTGCCTCCTCACATTACAGATTTGTCATCATTAGACGGGAAAAGTTGATATTAGGCCACATGGAAAAGTTGAAAACCTGTTCCCGGACCAATGAACTTGATCCAGAGAGTCTGAGGTGGACCCCAATCTTAATTTCTAATGCTGCAGTTTCTGAAGAAGAACGAGAAGCCGAAAAAGAGGTAATTTGGGTTCATCAACCTAAGTTGTGTAATTTCAATCTTGTAGCATTTTTAAGCTAAGGTCATTAACATCATTGTCAAAAGCTTGGTTATGTAGAGAGAGCTTGTGAAATGATATGGCACTAATTTATCCTAAGTGAGGTTGCATGGTAAGACATGATAATTTTATTGAGTATGAAAAATGAAACGTTTATCATTGATCACAAAGCAGCATTTTTCACTACTGACAGCATGTAATCAGATCAAATTTGGTGCTGAGCTCCAAGACTGCAGTGTCAATCGATTCATTGTGTTTATGAATTTGCTTAAAGTGCTCCATGCCAGTGAGCATGTAATGTAGTGATAAGGACTCAAATCAATTCGCTGCATCATTAATACTGCTAAATATCCCATGAAACCCAATCTTCTTTGATTTGTTATCCTAACTGATGCAAAAGAGTTCTGAGATGATGCAGCTGGAATGCTGCTTGACTGGCTGATTATCCTGATCAGAAACGACTTAGAGATCCTTTGCCTTTGATCCTTAAAGGCTCTGACTGTATAACTGCCCTCACACTGACCCGCCATTTTTACCTCCCCTTTAGGCCGAGCGGCTAATGGAACAAGCTAGCTGCTGGGAAAAAGAGGAGCAAGAAATCCTGTCATCTAGAGCTAACAGTAGGCAATCACCTGCAAAAGTACAATCGAAAAATAAATATTTGCATTCCCCGGAGAGCCGGCCAGTGGCAGGGGAGCGAGGGCAGCTGATGGAGCTGTCTAAAGAGAGCAGTGAAGAAGAGGAGGAGGAAGAAGAGGAAGAGGAAGAGGAGGAGGAGGAAGAAGAGGAGGAGGAGGAAGAGGAAGAAGAGGAAGAGGAAGAAAATATCCAAAGCTCTCCTCCAAGATTGACTAAACCACAGTCAGTTGCCATAAAGAGAAAGGTATGTGTCTGTTTAGATTTTCTGTCTTGTGAGTCAGTTTCAATCAAATCTTATTTGTCATCGCAAATATTCTATTAGTATTTGTTTCACTCTCCATTCTTTAGATGTAGTTTATTTGTATCCAGTCCCACCGATCATATATCCTCAGCCTTTATCTTACAGTCATGATTGTGTTTACTCTTTGTGGTTTGATGGTGCTGTGACAGGAAACCAGGGACAGGCGGCTTGCTAGTCTGGTAGTTACTGCCACCTGCTGGTTTGCGGGACTGGAGTAAATCAGGTTGTGGGAACAGGAAAGGGCCCAGGGGAGCACTTAACCACTCTCCAGTCAATTTTGATGAAAACCTCAAGGCCTAGAGAGGATAGGAGACTTGTCCAAGGTCGCACAAATCATTAGAGATGGAGCCAGAACCAGACAAATGCTCAGACTCCAAGCCCAGTGCTCCTGATGCTATTTCCTTCTCTTGTCCTTGGCATAGAATTGTCAGAAGGTATTTTAAGCCCATAAGTTTAATGCTGGTATTTTGGATTTGTGCAAGTACAGATTCTTGACAAGTCTCCAGTCGTAGTAGCCTGGTGGTTTCTATAGGTACACATTCCCGGTGCAGAAGTTAGAAAATTGATTTTGTCTTTAGGTAACTGCTCAACCCAGATCTGCTGTCTTTGTCTTCAGTGTCTCTCTGCGACACGCAAAGGGGCCAGATAGTGTAGGATATTCTAATAGTGAGAATGCAAGTTAAGGCTCTGCCCCAAGGCCCCGCTGTGTGGCTTCTGTCAAAGCCCCTGCTGTTCTGACTCCCAGGGTGGTTGGTGCTCCATCGTCTGAACCTGACTGTGTTTAAGTGGAAGGGCAGCTGGGGCAGGCACAAGAAGAGCATCCCACAGAGTGGACTTTAGGCTTCTGAATCATATTTTGGTTTCTACAAGGAACATGTATCCATGTATTATGTATATAACAAAAGAAGTTTGCTTCAAAAATAACAAAACCCAGAATTATCCATGGCGTGTTAAGTGCCTACCATCACACAAAAGGACTCAACCTAAAGAAAACCAGTTCTGCATATTGGCTAAACCCACGTTTGGGAAAATTCTAATGGATTAGAGAGTGCAGGCTGACTGAAGGGATTAATAATCATAAATACTAAGATACAGAATATGACTATCAAAATTTATATGTGCACTTCAGTGAACATCCGGACAGTTAAAAATGTGAGACTCAGTAATTCTTGGATATAGTTTACCTAGAGTTTGAGTTTTAATCAAGCATTTTGTACTCGTCTTTGCAATGTACTTTCAGTAATTTTTCAGACCCATTATTGACAGATTACATCTTAGCAGCAAATCTACCTGTTATTCTTATACTTGGATTTTGTATCATTGAGTACATCTTTCTTGGAAAAAATATTTTATGTTTTCAATTATGGAAAGTCATTTGTGCCAACCTCTAATGCAATTAGAAAAAATTGTTATATCTTACATAAGTAAGATACATTCCACATGTCTTTACATTTTCTTTAGATGCCGTCCATGTTAAAATATTTTGTAAAATTATCAGCTGCCCTCATCCTTGCAGGCCACCAGTACATGACTCTAATGTTGTCTGCAGAGTAATTCTTTCTTCAAGTACTCTTTCTTCTTTCCTTTTCATTGTTCCTGAATTCCTGTGAGATGGGGAATGAGGCGCTAGTCTTGTGTACCGTCGTGTGTCTTACAGTGCCATGCTCGTAGTAGGTGCTCCTTGAACAGTTATCCAATGTTACAATGAGTGACCCAGTGGCTAGTTGACTGTTGAAACACTCATAGAGACGCTGATGTCCATGATGATTTAATCACTATAACGTATAGGATTTTGAAGCCAGCAGGTACTACTCGAAAATAATATGCCAGAAAAGCAAACCTTAGCTTTTAAAAATCCACAGTGCAGCTGCTAGGATGTTCCCTCTCAAAGCATCTGTTTGAGTAAACAACTGTTTTATTTGGAAAACACTTGTCTGTGTAGTAGGCGCCCGAGAGGGATGTTAAACATCAAATGGAAGGTTAAGTACAAAGGCATTACAGAAGTCTTTACGTGTAAGTCTCAGACACGCATTCAGTACATGTTTGCCGCATATCGACTCAGCAGTGTAATTTCTCATGAGCTCTGATGTATTATGTTTGGAATTAATTTCAGAGGCCTTTTGTACTAAAGAAGAAAAGGGGTCGTAAACGCAGGAGGATCAACAGCAGTGTAACAACTGAGACCATTTCTGAGACGACAGAAGTACTGAATGAGCCCTTTGACAACTCAGATGAAGAGAGGCCAATGCCACAGCTGGAGCCTACCTGTGAGATTGAAGTGGAGGAGGATGGCAGGAAGCCAGTGCTGAGAAAAGCATTCCAACATCAGCCTGGGAAGAAAAGACAGACAGAGGAAGAGGAAGGAAAAGACAATCATTGCTTTAAGAATACTGACCCTTGTAGAAGTAAGTGGAGGAATTATAAAAACCTTACCCTTGTGAATTTCTGTCTGTTATTGCCAAAAACCAGGCACCTGAATTCTACCCAAAGGCATCTCTGAGGTGATACCGACCCACCAGAAATAAGTGCTCATCTGTCCTTTCTCATTCATAAAAGGTTCTATCCCTTCTTCCTGGAATTGGATTTTATGTTAAACAACTTCTAAGGCCAGAACATCCCTCTAGGTGGGTTCATCTTACTTTCCAGAAATTGGCTTATCCTCAAAAACTTAGAAGTCTGTCAATAAGAAACACATTGCACTTCCTTGATTCTAATATGTACTTTTTTTGACATTTAATACTTCTGAAATCAGAGTATATATTATTATTATTATTGATGTGAGCACTGAATGTTTTTCCCTGGAAAACAAATGTTAGTAAATTGATGATGAATCATAATCAATGGTGTCTTCGGAGATGTTCTTATCAAGAATCATCTAAACCTACCCACACCATCACCATTAGCTTTGATAATATAGGATAATGTGTAAATCAGGAAATTATCTTTCCTTTCAAATTACTGTTTAACAGTTGCTGTTGCAGAGACATCCCACCCCATCTTCTAAAAAAAAGAAACATTATTGACTCTTCTTTGATGCCCTATTTAAAAGAAACCATCCCTTGCCTGTTGGGCTGGGAACTTGAGCTCCCAGCTGAATGATGAGGATTTGTGGGACATTCTTTCTACTCTCCAGTTGAAATGACTCTATTCAAAACCTTACTTTATTTTAGTCTAGAGAACAGGCCATCTCACTTTCCTGGAAACCACAGGTTATCACTCTTGCCTTTGAAAAGCCACAATTTTAAGAACATGAGCAGGCAGCTCCTTGACTTTCTGAATTAACAACAATGCTATTGCTACATACCTGTTTTGCGGAGGCAATGACATCTCACTCTGGGTATGGAGGAACCGAGCCTGTTCATTAGTCATTTTTTAGCATGGAATTTGAACCTTATTCCACTTTTTAGCTGTGTTCTCAGGAGTCTATACATGAATCATCACTGCCTTCATTCTCTCCTTTGTGCCACTTGCCTTAACAAATTCCAAGTGGCTGTATTATACCTGATTCCTTTCAGGATCTTCTTTCTTAAAAAATAGTTATTAGAAATTTCATCTTCTGATTAGCAGAGTTTTCCTAAAAAGGCTAGTAGATCTAGTAGCATGTGGAGTGAGAATTGGAGTCCAGAGTCACTGGTGTGCCTGTTCCCTGTTTGTGCAAATAGAAGTGAAGCCATTTGAACATCATGAGAGGTCTGTTAACTGGGTATTGTACTTTGCACTTCTGAAGGATCAGTCTATAGTACACGTCTTTTCAGTTAGCCAGCTTGAATGTAATACAGACAGGTAAGTTTACGTGTAATCCTTTTATTAATAGGTGAGCTCAGTGTTTACCCTGCTCTGCGCTGATTGGATTAGAAACCACTCCATTCTGGCAAAAGGGATCTCTGTTCCTCACTGGTTATTAATTAGATCTTGTTTTATTCTCCAAAACAGTGTTTCTAATAAGACTGTTTCTCTTTATGAAGCTGCTTCTTTAAAGTGAACCCTCCAGGAGATCAGTGGGGCTTCCCATGTAGTGCTAGTGGTAAAGAACCTGCCTGCCAGTGCAGGGGGTGTAAGAGACACGGGTTCGATCCCTGGGTTGGGAAGATCCCCTGGAGGGGGCCATGGCAGCCCACTCCAGTATTCTCGTCTGGAGAGTCCCATGGACAGAGGAGCCTGGTGGGCTACAGTCTAAGGGGTCACGAAGAGTCAGACACGACTGAAGCAGCTGAGCATGCATGCAGGAGATCGATATGATCATTAATTTTATAAAGATATTAAGACTTGTGTGTTTTATGTTTGTATTTATTCATATATTTACTTGTTTGCTTGCTTATGTTTATATAAATATATATATATATTTATTTTATAGAAATATATTTATATTCATACATACATACAACTAACAGTAAAAATAAGATTAGCTGAGCTAAAATGAACCTGACAGTTATGGTTTGTTTCTTATTTAATATTCAAACCATACACATTTGCACATGGATCCAAAATGCAGTGTGGATAGAATTAGTGATAAAAAGAATACTTGTATTTTAAATGTTCAATAATTTCACGGTAATTACATTATAGTGTGTGTCAGGCAGAAATGATCCTGGAGTAGATTAGAAATGTGTTTATGTTTTGGTTATTTAGTTATTCATTTGTTTCAGAGGTACATAGTTTATTTTTATGCCAGAGAGAATATTCAAATCAAAGAAAATAATTTCATCTGAGATCATTTCAAACCAGTAAATGTCCACAAGCAGAAGTTCACTTTCTCAGGATAAATATGGGAGCTAGGCTTCTATTCCTTTCTCCAGTTTAGTGGTGATTGGGATATGAGCTAACTTTAACCTCTTTCACCTGCATTTCCTAATTTGCAAATATTCAAAATGATTCTTTTCACATTGTGGAATTCCAGGCTTTTGTGTTAGAGAATATTTTGTTTGTTAAACTGAAATAAACTTATTATAGTTGCTTATATAATAATATAAGCACATTATTATTCATGTGCTTCCTATAAAAAAGCACAACCTTCTGTAAAGAATGGGTTATGTCGGGGGGGTGGGTAGGTGTACGGTGTGTGCAGCATGAATTATTTTCCAGACCTAGGTTATTCCCTCAGTTGTTTTTTTTTTTAACCACAATATTATTCTGTATCAGGTTTTATTATATCTTTAGCATCAAAGCTTAAAGTGCTAAATCGAAAATCAGTATTTGATAAATTATTTAGAAGAATGAATTCAAATTGTTTATGGTGATGCTTTCTAAGATTTTATTCTCCTTCCTCCCCCTTTCTGTCTCCTCGCTAAGACAATATGGATGATGGTGCAAATAACTTGAAAGAAGCCAGTAGAGACAATCCCGAACCTCTGAAGTGCAAACAGTGGCCAAAAGGAACAAAGCGTGGTCTGTCTAAGTGGAGGCCAAGCAAAGAGAGGAAGACTGGATTTAAACTGAACTTGTACACCCCGCCAGAAACACCCATGGAGCCTGATGACCAGGTAACAGTAGAAGAACAGAAGGAGACTCCAGCAGACAAACCCAGCCCCTCTTCCACCAGGACTGAGGAGGGGCTCAAGGAAGCCGTGGAACCCCTGCTGCCTCGGGACGAAAACGGAAGGGAGGAGACGTGTGCACCTGTAAGTCCAAATAAATCACCGGCTGGAAAACCTGAAGACGATGTACTCAAACCTGAGGAGGAAGAGGAGGAGGAAGAAGAAGAGGAAGAGGAAGGAAATGTAGAAAAAGACCCCAGTGGTGCCAAGAGTCAGGAAAAAGAGGAGCCAGAAGTCTGCATGGACAAAGAAGACCCTGTGCGTTTGGATGATCATGAAGAGGAGGAGGAAGAGGAGGAAGAGCCATCTCACAACGAGGGGCATGATGCCGATGATGAGGATGACAGTCACATGGAGTCTGCTGAAGTGGAGAAGGAAGAACACCCAAGAGAAGCCTTCAAAGAAGTACTGGAAAACCAGGAGGCTTTTTTAGACCTTAGTGTCCAGCCTAGTCATTCAAACCCAGAGGTCCTAATGGACTGTGGTGTTGACCTCCCAGCTTCGTGTAATAGTGAACCTAAGGAGCTTGCTGGAGCCACTGAAACTGCCCCTGAGTCTGATGAGGAACCCCCAGGAGAGCAGGCACAGAAGCAGGACCAAAAGAACAGTGAAGAAGTAGATTCTGAGTTCAAAGAGGGAAACACAGCCACCTTGGAAATAGACTCTGAGACCGTCCAGGCGGTTCAGTCCTTGACCCAGGAGAACAGTGAACAGGATGACACCTTTCAGGATTGCGCCGAGACTCAAGAGGCCTGTAGAAGCCTACAGAACTACACCCACGCAGACCAAAGCCCGCAGATCTCCGCCACTCTAGATGACTGCCAGCAGTCAGACCACAGCAGCCCAGTTTCATCCGTCCATTCCCACCCTGGCCAGTCAGTACGTTCTGTCAGTAGCCCAAGCGTCCCTGCCCTGGAAAACAGCTATGCCCAAATCAGCCCAGATCAAAGTGCCATCTCAGTGCCGTCTCTGCAGAACATGGAAACCAGTCCAATGATGGACGTCCCGTCCGTTTCGGATCATTCGCAGCAAGTTGTGGACAGCGGGTTTAGTGACCTGGGCAGTATTGAGAGCACAACCGAGAACTACGAAAACCCGAGCAGCTATGATTCTACCATGGGTGGCAGCATTTGTGGAAATGGCTCTTCACAGAACAGCTGCTCCTACAGCAACCTCACCTCCAGCAGTCTGACACAGAGCAGCTGTGCTGTCACCCAGCAGATGTCCAACATCAGCGGGAGCTGCAGCATGCTGCAGCAGAGCAGCATCAGCTCCCCCCCGACCTGCAGCGTCAAGTCTCCTCAAGGCTGTGTGGTGGAGAGGCCCCCAAGCAGCAGCCAGCAGCTGGCACAGTGCAGCATGGCCGCTAACTTCACGCCGCCCATGCAGCTGGCTGAGATCCCCGAGACTGGCAATGCCAACCTTGGCTTATATGAACGGATGGGTCAGAGTGATTTTGGGGCTGGGCATTACCCACAGCCGTCAGCCACCTTCAGCCTTGCCAAACTACAGCAGTTAACTAATACACTTATTGATCATTCATTGCCTTACAGCCATTCCGCTGCTGTAACTTCCTATGCAAACAGTGCCTCTTTGTCCACACCATTAAGTAACACAGGGCTTGTTCAGCTTTCTCAGTCTCCACACTCCGTCCCTGGGGGACCCCAAGCACAAGCTACCATGACCCCACCCCCCAACCTGACTCCTCCTCCAATGAATCTGCCACCACCTCTGTTGCAACGGAACATGGCTGCATCAAATATTGGCATCTCCCACAGCCAAAGACTGCAAACCCAGATTGCCAGCAAGGGCCACGTCTCCATGAGAACCAAATCGGCATCTCTGTCACCAGCCGCTGCCACCCATCAGTCGCAAATCTATGGGCGCTCCCAGACTGTAGCCATGCAAGGTCCTGCACGGACTTTAACGATGCAGAGGGGCATGAACATGAGTGTGAACCTGATGCCATCCCCAGCCTACAATGTCAACTCTGTGAACATGAACATGAACACCCTCAATGCCATGAACGGGTACAGCATGTCCCAGCCGATGATGAATAGTGGCTACCACAGCAATCATGGCTACATGAATCAGACGCCCCAGTACCCTATGCAGATGCAGATGGGCATGATGGGGACCCAGCCATATGCCCAGCAGCCAATGCAGACCCCGCCCCACAGTAACATGATGTACACGGCCCCCGGACACCATGGCTACATGAACACAGGCATGTCCAAACAGTCTCTCAATGGGTCCTACATGAGACGGTAGGCAACATGGGCTGTCACAAAACCCCTGGGCATCTCTCGGATTGATCTGCACAAATACCTTCTAAGAGTACGATTTCAAAACCAGCAATTGGTGTGAATGCAAAAACATTTGTTGGCACCATTTATTATTAAAAAAAAAAAAAAAAGCTGTATGCAGCAGAAAGCCTTATAAAGTTGTTTTTCTTTTTATCTTTTTTTTTTTCCTTTTTCTTTTTTGGTACCTTTGTTTCTGTTACTTTTATATGAAATTCTCTGCAAAGGAAGGCCTCTCTTTGGACTACATATGGAGGCAGCCACTCGCTGTGACTGCTTCCATTAAACAATGTGGATATCAAGCCCCGCCCCACCCCAAATTATCTGTTTTAATACTGAACCTAGAGCGTTTTTTTTTCTCCCCTGTCCACTCCATGTAAATGCCTTGACCGTTTTCAGTTCTTGTATATTTCGTTGAGGTGACACTTCAGCATGCCGCTAATGTCTTTGTTAGTGACAGTGCATTTGGTAGTACTGTACGAGTGTTGTGCTAACAGTAAGCCATTTCTTAAGTTTTTTGCCTTGATTAGGGTGCCCTAATTTGAGGGTTTAAAAAAAAAAATATATTTTTGTTAATTATAAAACTGTAAAGAGCTATAAAAGCTATTCCCATTTGGTTAGTCAAAAGGGTTTTATTGCTAAATGTTTGGTGTAAAGTTGAGACCCTTTTCCATTTTGGTGACAGATTTCTTTGGGGAAAAAAAGGCAGCTTTCTGTTTTATAAATGCAGACTTCTGTTTATTGAATGAAGCATATCTCAGTGTTTATCTGTCAAGTTTTGAAACATTTCATATATGTCCAAATACTTGGCAGGATTTAAAAAAATAGTGAATTTGGTGTAAAGTTGCTATTTTATGGAAATGCCTCTAACTTTACATTTTCATTCCATCTGTAGATTTTTCTATCTTTATAAAATATTGGAGTTATTTTTTAAGGAAAAATAGAGAAGTAGCTTGTGAATAGCTCAAACTAAGCTTACAAATCGCATGTAAAAAAAGCAAAAAAAAGTTATTTGTGTCTGTTTATATCGCTTCCTTTTTTGTAGCCTTTGTACCTGTACAGGGTGACTGTAAGGGCCAAGCAGGAGAGGCGTAATCCTTGTATAAAATAGGAGCCAGCGACACTCTTGTATTTATCTGTTCTCTTTTTAGTCGGTCACTTCAAAAAAAAAAAACAAAAACAAAACAAAAAAAGCTGTACATTTTAACATAAAATAAATTATGATGAGCCATTTTTAGCCTCTTGTGTCCTGTCATATTATGATTGATAGAGAATGACCAATTGAACTGTATATCATGTGTCACATCTCAGATCACATTCACATTTTGGGAAAATAAATTATTTAGTGTAAATCGGAGTTAAGAGATTTTCTGATTTGTTTTGACTTTGTGGGAGGGGTTGGCAATAAATAAGAGTAATATCTAATAAAACCATCACATATACCAAATACCTATTTAATAAATTAATTTATAATGGATTTTAATGCTTTTCATGAAAGTTTATTTTATGCTAGTGCATACCTTCTGTATGCCAATCATTGTCTTTAAAATAAAGTGAATTTGTTTTTTTCTTTTTGACTTTGATCTTCATTTGCAAAGGGATGCTGCCCAAATATCCAGCTGCCTCGTTTGTACAGTCTGTATAAAATCCCCTTAGGGCCTAGTCCATTGGTAGCAAACTTCATTTTTATAAACAGTAATAACAACAACAACAAAAGCACCCAATTTGGACTTGAATGTTTGAAATATCATTTTCTTGAATAAGCATGCAAGTTTTGCTCTGTCATGAATGAGTGATTGGATGTTATTTTTAGAATCTAAAGTTTAGGGGGGAAAACGTCATTGTTCACAAACATGGCATTCAGAGAAAGCCCTGTCTGACTGTTAAAACATTTGGTGATTAAGTGACAAGCCTAGAAACGAATGCTTGACTCGACCCCCGTGTGGGAAGGAGGACAGTGCACACAGCCCGGGGTCGCGGGCCCCGATGAAGGGCTTTGCCTCGTGCACTCACTCACCCTTACCATTTTTCTCCCACAGTTATGAAGCAGTCTGGGCTTAGTGTCAAGATTTTATCTTTTGATTCCTCCTCCCCAAAACTGTATAGCAAGTGGGGGAACATCTGTAGTAGCTGGAGGGAGGGCTTCCAAGAAGACACTTCTGCAAAGGCTGTTGTCACCAAGGGGAGAAGAGAACGTTTAAGGTGCTTTTCTGGTAGGAAAGGAAACTTCTCCTCCTCCTTCAGAGCAGGAAGTGATGGTGTGCTGTTGTTGGAATCAACTGTTGGCATCGGTTCTAGAGCTGCCGAGGATCTTAGCAACCTGGTGGATCCACACCTCAGGCAAGAGTCTGCCCCTAGGAGGGGTAGAGGGCTTGGGGGGATTTGCTAACCAGCTGACGCGGAACTCTGCAGAACCTTCCACAGGCCCCACCTGGAAACCATCTCATATTTAGTCTCTTCTCTTGTGTTAAATAAGGTTCTTTGGGGACTGAGATTGTCCTCTGTTCCACATATTGCAATGGCTTGTAACCGCACCCTATGGTTTGTGTGGCGCCTGGGCTTACCACACTCTGCCTGCCTCACAGTCCTCCAGGGAGCTTGAGGAGAAGTCCCAGTCACTGCCTCAGACCTGCCGCACCAGAATTTAAGAACGGTACTGGGGACTCCTGGTGTCCTACAGGCTCCCCAGGGACTGCAGCACAGCCAGGAGTGGGAGCCCCTCTGCGGGCCCCAAGTCCTAACATTCATCACAGATGGAAAGGGTTGGTGGGAGAGAAGCTGCTGATCTGAGCCTGCTCTGCACTTGCCTACTCTCACTTAGAGAAATCAGCTCAGCCTTAAATGTGACACCAGGGAGCCCAGAAAACAGGAACTTGGATTCATCAGGAGAAACAGAGTCATTATTAGGTTGAGACCCATGAACAGGCCATACCTTCTAGACCCAGTAATGTGTTCTTTCATTTAGAAGAATTTTTTAACAAGTGATTGTCAGTTGCCAGCCTGGCCTTTTTACTGGCGCAGGTGGTGCCTACCCAGGTGTGAAGGCATTGGCTTTCCTTGCCAACATTCCATTTTAGAAAAAATGACTCACAATATCACAAGAAAAAAAGTCACAAATATCCATCCTTTGCAGGAAATGGGGCAAACAAGCTAACTAATTGTCCAAACACACTGAACTGAAATCTGTGAGCAGAAACGAATTTGATTCTCTCCAAATCATAGTCTCTTTTTCTAGAACACTTTACTCTGAGAGAAGGCCATAACTTGTCAGCTCTCTGATTTAAAGGCTTAGCTAACTCATACGTAATGCTTTTAAAACTGTTGGGTGGTATACAAATATAGGTTACTTTGTTGTTACAAGCAATACTGGTTTACAGTACAAGTAGTTACATTATGAAGCAGGAGCTTCAGTTTCTTTGCAGTGCACTCCTGGTTTTCTCCCTTCTCCATCTTCCCTATTCTCCCTCCTCCAACACCCAGGCATTCAGGCACTAGGGCTTCCTCTGTTTTCTCTCATTATCTCACCCAGTACAATGACTTCAAACACCACCTCTATGCAGATAGCACCCAGGATTATATTGCTAACAGTGGATCTTCCTCTGAGCTCTCTCTGTAGATTGAAGGTGAAATCATGGGTCATCTTTTGTATGTCTTAGACATGATGTAACTGGTGATCTCTAGCCCCTCCTTCCCCCATTTCTGCCCTGGTCAACCCCATCTCAGTATTAAGGCACCACCAAGAAACCAAATCACTACTTTCCAGTCCTGTCCCTTAAAGCAGGCTTTGTCTGTTCTCCAGGATAATTCTAAAATAATCTTGAATGCTAGTCGCCTGGTGCTATCTTAGTCCAGACCATCTTCCTCTTTCCTGTCAACAGTTCAACACCCTCTTACTGGTTGCCTCACCTCCCTACAATGGATTCTCTATATTTCAGCCAGGGTGATTTTTTTTCTTTCCAGAGTGATCTTCTTAAAACATAGATCAAACCATTCCCCTGCTTAAAAACTGATTGTGGTTATTCTGTGCACTTGGAATAAAATACAGTGTCTCTACTGTTCTGTATCCATCTCCTGTCTCACCCACAAGCCCCAGCTTCACTGATGGGCAGTTACTGAAACACACTCCCACTGGGTAGAAACATACTTCTTTGCCACCTCAGTGCCACTTCACCTGTGCTGTTCCTCAGCCTAGAATGTTCCGTCCTCATTTGGAAAGTGCTCTCCTTGAAGTCTCACCCCATCTTCTCAGGTCTAAAGCGGGTTTTCCCCTGCCTCATCCCCACTGCATCTCTCCCTCAGTACCTGCTTCCCTCATCCCATGTCGTTACAGCAGACATTTCTGCACTGGCCTCCTAACCCAACTTTTAGCATGCGGTAGGTTCTCAAATACTTGTTGACCAAATGAATATATCATTTCTGAAGAATTTAAACGCTTTTGCAAAAACTTCTGTTCTTCCTTTCCTCTACCCCTGGCTCCTATCTTAAAGAGGCCAGACTTTAACTTCAAAGTGATCTACTTCTGCTTTGCTCGACAGGACTCATAGCCCCACAAAGGTGGGAACATGTGGGAAGGTGGAGAGAAAACACCACAAGAACCCTCTGAGGGACACCAGCAGCCAATGGACCTATCCTTCCCACATACGGCTTCATAAATACTTCACGATGGTGTATAAAAGTAACATCTCATTAAAATGGAAATATTTCTTCCTGGACCAGAAATGGTCAGACCTAGGAGATAAGAACTGAATGTAGAAGAGCTATTGTGATCTTGTAATGGGAAAGTTTAAGTAGGGGCCACTGGAATCCCTTTTGGTCCACACCTCTTTTCCAAGAGCCTGTGTATAGGGCTTCCCTCACCCAAATCTGAGTCATTATGAGGATCCATTATGGGCCAAGGTGACCCCAGAGCAGATCACGGGCAATCCCAGGGAGCCCTACGAGGGCTCACAAAAGCAGGGCAGCACCCCTAAAGTCACGGGGTGACCCTCGGGTGGCTTTACAAAGCTGCTGAGCTCCCAGTGGGTTCATTTTCCTGTTTTCCCCGTAGGCCATTATCATTTCAGGTTTTCTGTTCTTTGACTACTGGCATCAGCATCATTCTCTGGGTTCTGTCTGGTATCCAGTTTCTAGTTCTAGAAGACATCTCCCCCAGCTTTGTTCCTGCTGCTGCTTTCTCCTCAAGAATGGAATCGTGATCGTGGTGATTGGATTAGTGGGGCATGGGGGTGGGGAGCAGGCTCACAAGGCTGCCTGGTTCGCACATTCCAGGGCAAACACAGTTGTGAATATTTTATACGGGGACTGAAAACAAGCTCGTGTTGCTTGGACTAGAATCAAAATGAAAGATTTCCAGTCCCCCAAAGTCTCTTTTCAAAATTATTGGTTTCCCTGGTGGCTCAGTCGATAAAAGAATCTGCCTGAAATGCAGGAGAACCAGGTTCGATCCCTGGGTCGGTAAGATCCCCTGGACAAGAGAATGGCAACCCACTCCAGCATTCTTGCCTGGAGAATTCCATGGACAGAGGAGCCTGGCGGGCTACAGTCCATGGGGTCACAAAGAGTCCGACACGACTGACAAACTTTCTGAACTGCCCTGGCTCCCTGAGGAAGGCGGGGAAGCCAAGAGGGGTCCTCTGTGCAGGGTCTCAGGACCCCCACTCCCCACCCCTCCCAGATAAATTGCTGTCTACAACTTGCAGAGAGCAGCGTCTCCGGATGGTGACCTGAGCATGTGGAGTCTATCGAAAAGAAGACGCAGCAGCGGCCGTTAGGGAAATCCCTGTCGCCCGCACCTCCCCACCCCAGGAGCAGACCGTTTAACACAGCTCTCCCAGGCACTTTTTCTGTGGTTAGAAAATAAAGTTATATTTTAAAATTATATTTTTAAGAATGTGACTTTCAGACAAAGCCAAATGTTTAATCACAGCACAATGTCAACAGATTTTTAAGTACTCTTCTCTGCTTCCATCTTACAAAAAAAAGAAAACAAGAACGGCGCCTGCGCGCTCACCTGTAACCAATTGTGCCGGGAAGCCGGTCCGCGCCATTTTGCAGTGAAGCCAGGCGCCGGGCTCGTCCCGGAGCCCACTGTGAATGCCCCCCTGTTCACCAGCCCCCGGGAAGTTTAGGATTGTTTGGAAGGAGTCAAGCTTTGGTTTCATGTCCCTTCTCTGCGACAAAAGAAGTCACGAGGCAAAGCTGTTTCCAGCCTTCCCTCTCCGTTCCCAAACGTCCAGCTGGCCCCGCGAGGGGGCCCTACGGCTCCTGCTCACACTTCTCGGCGTCCTTACCCTGCTGGGCCTGTCGCCTCTGCTGCACCAGCTGCCTGTCCAGTTCCCGGAGCTGCTTCAGAAAGCCCCGGTTGGGTAGGACGCAGCGGTTCTTGGCCACTTGTTGGATGGCGTCCACCAGGGTCATGTTCCTGTGGATCATCAGGTAGGCCAGGACCAGAGTCGCCGACCGGCTGCGGCCCATGACGCAGTGAACCAGGATCTTATCTGAAATGGAGAGGGGAGAAGAAAGACCCACATTGGAGAGGCAGGGTGGCCTGGAGGTTGGAGCGTACGTGTGGGGCTCAGGTGGAACCCGCTCAAATCCTGATCCCTCTCCCATATTGTAGGACCCTGGGCAACTTACTGAGTGTCTGGGAGCCCCAGCTTCCCCATTTGTAGAGTGGGAATACCATCAGTATCTTCATTAGTGTCCTTGTAAAGGCATTTGCTTAAAGCACTTGGTATACTGCTTGGCGCAAATCAAAGGCCCACAGATGTTATCGTTGCCTCGGTGAGGAGGAGGAGGGGTTGAAGTTGATGCTTCCTACCTGCCAAAGCGCCTCCAAGTGAAAGCTCCATCAGCGTGCAGGAGTAAAAATTTTATGATTTTTTTTTTTTAGTGCTCACTTGAAATTTCTTCATGTTTATAATATATTTTCTTAGTGCTTATTTTGAATAGGGCAGCCAGTAGAGTTCAGATTTCAAAATGTATAATACGGTGCCCATTGAAAAGTCTCCCTCCCACCCAGCTCCTCAGTTCCCCAAAGTGACATGTATTACCACTTCTTATGGAGAAGTATCTGTGCCTATACATAGCAAAAACATACTTTTTTCTCGTCTTTCCTTGCCCAGAAGGTAGCCAGTTTTACACACTTTTCCGTACCTTGCTTCTTCCATTTAACAGTGTGTCTTGGAGATCTTTGTATATCAGCCTCTGAAGAGTTCTCTCTTTGTTATTTTTTCTTGTGGCTGCACAGAGTTCCTCTGTATGGATGAACCATAATCCACTTTAAGCAGATGCACTCCATCCCTTCCATGACTGCAGGTGGATTGTGGAGAAAGTCAGGCTTTCTGCACCATTTGCAGTCCTGATGCACTTAACCTCAGTAAGGAGAAAGTTACCCACAGTCCTACGAGACAGAGGGCATGGTCTGCTTGCCATGGTATCTGTGAGCATCCACATGACCCAGTCTGCCTACAGAACCCTAGCCTATTCTCCTGCAGGCCTGGGTTCCAGACTCAGTTCTGCTCCTAACTACCTGGATTTGGGGTTAGCCACTCAGCCTGTGGAGCCTCAGCTTCCTCAACTGTCGAAAGAGGCCACAACCTCAGGTCAGCTGTGAGCAAAATCAAGTCAGTAAAATTCACAAGATAAGATTTTTCAAAAATAATTTTACCGTGTCATGTAGTACAACCACAGGATGACTATTCTTACAGTCTAGATGATGAACTCGTCATCTAGATCAGTGGTTCTTTAAGCATGATTTAAGACCCTGGGGGTTCCTAGGATACTCTGCGGAGATCTATAGAGTTAACACTATTTTCACAATAGTACTATAGTGATATTTGCCCCATTCACTGCTTTGACTTTTGCAATGATGGTGCAAAGGCAGGGAGGAGGAATTGCTGGTCCCTTAGTGTGAATCACGGCAGAGGCACCGAACTAGACTAGTAATCGTTGTGTTCACCACCAGGCACTCGTGGGGGAAAAACAAGCCAACTTCCCTTAAGAATATCCTTGATGAAGCAGTAAAAATTAATTTTATCAAATTTCAGCCCTTGGTTACACTTCTTAATATTCTGTGTGATGAAATGGGATATACATATAAAGCACTTAGGCTGCAAACCAAAGTACAGTTGTTATCGCAAGGAAAAGCTTATGAGAGATTGAGTTGCAAGCTGAATTTTGCTAATTCAGCTTATGGTGTTTGATGAAATACCATTTTTACTTAAAAGAATGAATGACAGAAAAACTATGGTAATTCAAACTTGGGCGTTTGGCAGACTTTTTATCAGAAGTGAACGAAGTGAGCCTGTCACATCAAAAAAAAACAATTGACAGTATCTGTTGCCAGTGATAAAAAGCAAGCTTTCAAGCAAAAAGTAGAATTTGGGGAACACTTGTATCTACCACTGTGAGATTGACAGTTTCACAATACTCTTAGGATTTTTCTGTTAAGATCAGCAGTGATATTAACAAATGTGTCTTTTGACAATGTACAATGAAAAATGTCAACATTTCAAAGATCTGCCTAACTCAGTGAACAAGACTTTCTGTGGGACCAATGAGAGATTACAGAATCATGATGGGTAAAAAAATTCATTCAGAGTTCAAGACAGACCAATGGATTCTCATGTAACAGAGTATGACATTTATAGATATGGTTTCAAATCCCAGATCACAACTCGCCTTTTAAGAAGCTATCATTTGTCAAGTTTTGGTGTAATATCAAAGAAGAAAATCCACAGTTTTCTGAAAAGGCTATTAAGGTATCCCTTCTTTCTCCAACTACATATCTCAGTGAGGCTGGGTTTTCTTCATATACTTCCATCAAGACACTGTATCACAACAGATTGTGTGCAGAAGCAGATATAAGAACCCACTTGGATTCTCTCAAGTCTGACATCAAAAAGATCTGCAAAAATGTAAAATAATCCCACAAGTCTCCCTAACTTTATTTTGGAAAATGTAATCTTTTCATTAAAAAATTGTTTTATGCAGTTGGTTTACTTTATTATTTTTTAACGAATATTCTCAAAATTTTCAGTTTTTATTTCTAATAAAGATTGATAGATCTAACCTACATAAATGACAGCTCTTTGAGGCCTTCAGTAATTTTTAGGAGTGTGGAAGAGATCTGAGACTGTAAAATTTGAAAACTGGAGATCTAGAAGAATTTCCACTAGAAAAAAGCTCCCTTTGGTCACCATCAATGGCAACAGCTGGGCCTGATGAGAAGCCACCATGAGAAGCAGCGTTCCATCCTTCAGGCCTCCGTTTGGCAGTGCTCTAGAGTAGAGCCCACAGAGCGCATCAACATGCTTTATCTCATTTCATCCTTAATACAACCTTCAAGGTTTCATTATTCTCATCCCTGCTTTACAGATGGGGAAACAGCCTCAGGGAGGCAAAATGGCTGCCAGAGGTCACCCAGAAAGATGGTGCCACTGCTGGAAACAGTTCAAAGCAATTTGTTCTTGAGACCCTCCTGTGTGGTGGCTCCTTGCTACTGTGCCCTGGCGACAGAGAAAGCAATGCGATTAGCATCTCTGGCTGTCCCCTGCACAGCCATACCACCATCCCAGTGCAGTGGTGGCCCTCTCCTGCGGTTCTAGGATCTGTTTGCTGGGGCCAAGCTTAAGCTGTGTGACCCCAAAGCTGTTCCTAAGTCTCAGGCCCCAGGCCTGGAAGGATGACCAAGGAGAAAGATGTTCACAGATGTCACTGGGTTTGTGGAGCACCGTCAGGAGATACAAAGAGCTTGGCAAAGAACACTTCTGAGGGGACACGGCTCTGTGTCCCTCTCATCCTCATGGAATACACACACTCACACACACAAAAGTGCTGATTCGGAAGGAGCCTCATAGAGAACTTAATTTTATCGTGATTCATTTCCAAGAGTGTGCACAAGCTAAGCAAGCAGGCCTCCAGTCCCGGTAGCTGAGCTGCAAGTGTGGCCGCCTTTTCCTTGTGCACCTTGGTTAGAAAGGCCAGAGGGCCAGAGCAGCGCTGGCTTCTTCAGCACTGGGTAGGGTTTGGGGGCGCTGGCCCTGCCCAGGGGCATGACTGTGCTTCTGGAGTGGAATGACTACCTCTGGCATTCTAATCCCCACAGACCGTTCCAGAGGCTGCCTGGCCCCTTGCCAGCTCTGCTGATAACTAAAGCGTTTCTTCCTTTCCTGGCAAAAAGGGTAATTCTTTCTGTCATGACTAAAGACTTGAAACAGACGAAAGCTGTAGTTCATTAAGTCTTCAGGGAGCCTGAAGTCTGTTAAATGGGAGGAGGGGAAGGGCCAAAGAGTTTGCTTTTACGATGGCGGTGCTAGTGCCGTCAGCTTCGTGAGCTTGGTGGGTCTCCTCGGGTAGAGGAGCTGTCCGCAGTGTCTCAGGGCACTGCTCCCTCTGTTCTGTGTCTTGCTAAGCAGCACCCTTGTGGGCCCAATGTTGGATGGTGAGAACCTGCTCTCGGGAGAGTTGGGGAAACGAGGGGAGGAAGGCTGCATTTGGCCTTTTCCCAGCATGGCCCACACCAGAGAAAGCTGGCGGCTCTCTGTGAGGTAGATGCCAGCCAGGGTTAGGACCCTGAGGGAAGGGATCATTGTCAGGGTTGGCATTTTCTAGATCGGTGATTTTCTACTTCTGTGTTACATCGCGTTGCCCCCTGGCATAAAATTCACAGCTAACGCGTACATGGGCTTAGCCCACCCCGGATCTTCCAAGCACTTTGCACATTTTAGTCAGTCCTCACAACAACCTGATGAGGTAGATAGAATCAGTGCCCCTGTTTTACAAAGGAGGCAGCTGAAGTGCACAGAAGTGCTGTGTCTTAGTCACACAGCTGGCAGGACCTGATTCAAGCCCAGGCCACTGCCACTAGAGACATTAAAGGCTATAAAGGGGCCTCACAGGTATGTGTATATCAGACAAGAGTTTTACAAAATAATTAGCACTTCTGCCACATGCCAGGCATGCTGATGGCTTCTGTTCTTTCCTAATCTTTTGAAATTTTCAGGAAATACTAGTCACAGCCTCTAAATTGATTTCTCAGTCCACTGATAGGCCACAATTTATGTTTGAGAAATGATTTCAATTAAGCATTCCTCCTTTGACCTTTTACGAAAAAGGTGAATTCCCACAGTTTTATGAGGAAAAGTCAAATCCAGAATCTCTCGTTGTTCAGTCACCTAGTCATGTCTGACTCATTGTGACCCCATGGATTGCAGCATGCCAGGCCTCCCTGCCCCTTAACATCTCCCAGAGTTTGCCCAAGTTCGTATTCATTGCATTGTTGATGCTGTTCAGCTGTCTCGTCTCTACTGTTTACCTAGTGGCACGTTTTTACTGGTGACCAGAAGGTAGGCCTTGGTCACTCAAATCAGTCATATAGGCCAAGCCTGTTAATCACCAGCTCATCCCATCCCATTCCCTCGGTTTGAGGGGTATGCCCTTTGTCTCCCACTAACTACCTTGGAACCTGCAAAGGCAGAGTTCGTTCTCCTCCCAAAATGGTCTGCACCCATGGAAGTCCTCAGAAAAAGGATATGTGGCATGTTTTAGAACTGCCAGGCATCAGGCCTGTTCTTGCTGCAGTGGGTTAGGAGACTCTTAAACACCCTGAAAATCTTGGTCTGGTTAAAGTCAGAAGCACCAGAGAATCAGCCTCCTGCTCAAATGCAGACTTCATTTATTTATTCATACCTTCCTTATCCATAATAGATTTTAAGATGGCTTCAAAAGCAGCCTATGGACTGTTGGTTTAAGAAAAAGAAAGGAGAGTGGTGACACTCAAATCTGATCTTTAGAACCTCGTGGTATCTGCCCTGGGATTTCTCAGAAGATTTCATTAAATGAAAACCACAGTAACTTAGCTCTGAGGATGCCATGCCAAGAGCAGAGAAGGCAGTCCCAATGGGGCTCCGGTGGCAGTATTTTGTCCTTCTTTTTCTGATGAAGCATGATAATTCAGTTGTTTTAGATCCTGCAATCAGCTGGAATGTCTCACCTTTCATGATATTTGGTGACTCCTTATACTGCAGTCACCAGATGCTGAAAATAGGGACGAAGGACTCTTCCGTGAGGCCTGAGTGACAGAAGGGATGCCCATTGGCCTCTGATTAACTCTGTGACCCTCACTGTGTCATGTGACTTCTCTGGGTCTCTGTTTCCCTAGCTCTCAGGGCAAGACACTGAACTCAATTATCTCCCAAGATTTTTCAGGAGTGACTGATGTTGCTTGGTGAGTTATTTCAGCACGGTCAGATCAAGGTAGGGTAGACATGGGGTGGGCCCCGTGAGGCTGACTACAGACCACAAGTACAGCTCCGCAGCACCACGAGGGATGCTTTTCTGCTTTTCAAAAAGAGACTGACTGTGAGGGGCAGTGTGGGAAACTATGCAGCAAGCTGGAACTAGCCAAGGAAGAACAGGAAAGACGGAAAAAGACACGCCTTTCTTTGCCTTTTGGCCAGACTGTCCGTCAACACCTCTTACAGCAAGAGTATAATAAGAAACATACGAGTGCATCTGGCTCTAAATGCTACAGGAGCATCCTGTGGTTTTCCAGGGTGTGACAAGGCCCATCCAGGCAGCCTGCGCATGTGCCATACAAGCGAGCACATACTGTCTTCACTAATGGAGGCTCTGCTGATGCTAACTAGCATTTTATTTTGTTACTCTGACTACTCAGGGCACAGGGTACAAACTGACAGCCATTGGGTTTCTTTTGTTTGGTCTTTGCAGCATTTTAAGAAATTTTCAACGTGTTGCCAACACTTAAAATTTGAGCAATTTTATGTTAAAATCCAGGTTGGAAACTTTTCCTGTAAAGTCAGATCTACCACATCAGCACTGATTCTCACAAGATGATCGCTGGCTGGGACTGAGTAGCAGCTGTCCCCTGTGGAGGGAATACGGGGCTCTTGGCTTAACCATAAGAACCCCTCCCTGCACCCCGTGGCCTCCGGCACAGCCAGCGGCATTCATTTATGGCATCTGCCTGGGTCCTGAAGGGTTGGTGTCTGAGCCCTCAGCTTGAGGAAGTCTTTAGATATGCAGATACAAAGGGCACAGAGAAAGGAATCAGCCCTCCCACCTGGTAACAGGGTCCTGTCCAGTCCTGCTCCCCACCCCCAGCCAGCTGGTGTAGGCTCACACTCCCTGCATGTCCTCTGACCTGTGGATATGCTTTTCTCTCTTGATGCTTTCTTGGCTAGCATGATGCTTTTGGCCGCACCGTCTGCCTGTCACAAGCCACAGCGATGCTCTGAGATCTGCCCAGGCATAAGCATATGACCCCACAGCCCATTCTTTCCTAATTGAGCGGTGAGTGGGGGCGGACTCTAAAATGGCATGTCAGGAACTGGGCAAGCTGTCCTATGCGTGTATCATGCCACCGAAGTTCAAAGTTGGAATGTCTTTTTTCCTTTTTTTTTTTTTTACCCCTTTGGGGATTGGAAACTTTATTATGATGATATGCACGTGCTGGTGTGGTTATGTGCTTCGCAGTGCGCGACCTTTCTTTATCAAACACATCTGAGAGCCTGCTGTGTGCCAGGTTCTAGGCTAAGTGCTGTTTGTGGGTTACTGCTGATCCTCATTATAACCTTTCAAGGTAAATATTTTCATCACCGGATGGAGAAACCAAGGCTTAGAAATCACATTGTTAGTAAGTTGTGCAGCATGAATTTGAAAGCAGCCCTGTCTTCTCCGAAGCCAGGCCCCTTCCATTAAGGGGATGGTTGAAGATATAGTAACGGCAAGTTGAGCACATTAAACAGAATCGGAAGGATCGGGTGGTTGAATCTTTTTGTTTTTTAATGTCAAATATGTTTTCAGTTAACTTCAAATACTGTAAGGCAAATTTCACCTTATGGTGATGAGTCAGAGTCCAGTTGCTTTTTGATCCTGCTTGGAAACCCAGAATGTGCCTAACACAGAAAGATGATCCATAAATAGACTCATAAAAAGGATGACTTTGAAATGAGGCATCCCCTAAGACAAGCACTGCAGCTCTGTGTGTTGTTTTGTTTTTTCCCCTTCACTCTGACATTGCTTTCTGAACCAAAATAAAAAACAAGGTCTGAGACTCTCCAGCAGATGTGGCCTTGGCCCAGCTGCAAGTTGCAGCTTCTGCAGCAGGCTAGTTGGTCAGTCAGTGAGCCTCTTTATTGTAACTACTTGTGGCCAGAAAGACTTAGTAACTGTATATCCTGAATTATGTGATGACTCCATAATTCAGTGTGTGACACATGGGGCTGAAGCCAGAGCACAGGTCAAGGACTTGAAGCCCCTCTGACCTCTATGGAATGCCACTGAAATGCAACCTGCAGTCATCATGGAATATTATCTCACCCGGATACATACCTACACTGTGCCCTTCTCTCGAAAATAGCCTTGCAGCCTTTACCTGGATTAGGGCAGCTAAAACTGCATTTGGAGCACAAGGACTAGCACCGTGATTTTTAAAGATGGTTATTAATTAACCTTGAAAAACTTGGACATTATGAGCGTAAAACTCAGATTCTCATAGTTTGGCACTTACAAAGAATAAGTTGTCAGCTTTCTTTTTATTTTTTTCTTGAAAGCCTCATCCTTTAGTTTTAAAAATTGAAATACAGTTGATTTACAGTGTTGCATTCATTTCTGCTGTACAGCAAAGTGATTCAGTTATACATGTATATATAGTCTTTTTAAATATTCTTTTCCATTATGGTTTCTCATAGGATATTGAATATAGTTCGTTGTGCTATACAGTAGGGCCTGGTTGTTTATCCATTCTGTATATAAAAGCTTCCTTCTGCTAATCCCGACTTCCCACTCCATCCCTCCACCAAGCCCCTCCCCTCCCCCTTGGCAACCATCAGTCTGTTCTCTATGTCCAAGAGTCTGTTTTGTAGATAGGTTCATTTTTTGTCATATTTTAGATTCCACATGTAAGTGATATATGGTATTTGTCTTTCTGAGGTTGTCAGCTTTCCACAGGACAGTTCACTAGACTGAATATGACTGGGGTGAGAGGATGGGAGAGGCAGGTATGAGCTAGGCTCGAGAGCAGGAGAATTTGAAGTCTCTATACTTCCACTCAGATTAGCTTCCTAAGGTTTTTCTAGCATCGAGGCCCTTGGCTATTAGTCTGGTTTGGACCCAGGCACAGTTAGCATCTTGGCAGCACCCCAGCTTTGAGGGCTCCCAACCACCCCTGGCGTTCAAAGGATGGCTGCTGTGCCTTAGGGAAGAGAGACTCAGGCCTAAGACCTCTCCTCTGAGCCCTCCCGACTTCCCATTAGTGGCAACCGAGGCCGAACCCCAGCAACAACAGCACCGTTCAGTGAGGCTTAGAGACTCCAGGGAATCCGACATTTCCAGCTACCCTGGCAGGGCAGAATTTGAGAAGGGAGCTTACTTTAAGCGTTCTTCTGCCTCTTCCCACCAGGGTGAGGGGCGGGGCCGTGGACTGGGGGCGGGGCCTCGAGGTGGCCGCGGGCGGGGGTGGGACCTCAGGCGGACAAAGGTCTCTTACTGTGATCATAGCGGAGGGCAGCGTCAATGAAAGCGGCAGCTGGGTAGAAGAAAACGCTGAGGTCAAAGCTGGGCAGGTCATCAGCCTCGACGCCATGGTACTCGATGGCCATGTCGCGGTAGTAGTCGGGCCCCGTGTCCACGTTCCAGCGGCCGTGGGCAGCGTTCAGCACGTGGGTGAAGCCTGCCTTCTGCAGCCCATAGCGGTCCAGCGCGGTTGTCCTAGGTGCGCGAGAGAGAGGCTTGTAGGCAGAGCCCTGGCCAAAATCTGGGGAAAACTCGAGCTCAGTCCACGGGTTTTTGCCATCAATTGTAGCTTCTAAATAGGCCTGGCCACTGAAATGAAGGACTTCCCTTGTGTAAGCCCTGCTCTTGCTGACCCCCTGGCCGCTTTGCCTTTTTTATATTTCTGGTTCAGCAGTTTAGAGAAGTTGGAGAGTGGGCAACCTATTCATTTGTCCATTCACTCTTTCATTCACCAAATACAGAAGAACTTGGTGCTGGACACTCCAGGGGTGGCAGGAGTGGACCGTCAGCTGCCAGGTCTCCTCTGAGGCCATCAGATAACCAGTTCATTAGGCCAAGCTGAAGAAGTGCGAGGGAGAGGGCCACCTCCACAGAGTCTCAGGAGACCCCTTAAAGCAGCCCCTCCTCTGATCCCTTGGATATTTCTGGGGTTTGAAGGGTGAGGGTCAAATGAATGGTTGAGAATGGGTCATCGAGTGTGAGGATATGGCAAAATTCTTGATCATGATGTTCAGGAGATTGGTGAACACTATACGAACTCTTTGCTTTGATGAGTAAATCATTGCCTCATCGGGCGAAGCACTGTTCTGAGAGAGTTGTTTAAGCAGCCTGTTGGAACTGATTTTAGGAAGTTCCTGAAGCCAACAGTGAGATTATTTTCTCGTTTATAGCCTTATCTTTCTAGGCAAGATTTTTCAGGAACAAAGAGTAAAGTCTTGTTAAAGTAGGTGGCCTTGGAACATGGACAGAGGAAGCAGGAGTTATCATTCCTTGAAGGGCTAGGAAACACTTTATTGGAAAGAGGGTTTTGAGCCTGCCTTACTGTAGGTATCAACCAATACTTGGTGATGGAGGAGAAGAGGGAGGCAAGGACATGCCAAGCCAAAGAAATAGTACAACCTAAGGGATGGAGGCTGGAGATAATTAAAGCCGTTCAGGAAATGAATCTCCTGTGTGCCAAGCACTGTCCTGGGTACTGATGCTGCAGCAATGAGCAGGTAGTCAAGGTCCCTCTGGAAAGCAAATAAATGAATGGTCCATTTCAGATAGCAGTAAGCTGTGCAGAATCACTGTGGTCCTGCTTTAGGTAAGGTGGTCAGGGAAGGTCCCTGCCGGGAGATGGCATTGAAACTAAGACAACCAGGTGATAGGGGCCTGGGCAAGGGAAGAGGGGGAAGGAACGTGTTTTCTTCAGGCAGAGGCAACAGCAAGTGCCAAGAACAGAAGGGAGACTTGCGTGGCTGTAATCGCGAGGGTGGTAGTGGCACAAGAGAAAACCGAAAGCGGGGGCTGGGTCACGATGGACCCTGGAGGTCATGGGGAGAGTCTGGATTTTATGCTCGGTATGGTAGGATGCCACATGCTACAGAGGCGTTTAAGGAAGGGGTGAGTGGTGTTTACTTTTTAAAGATCGGTCTGGCTGATGCATGGAGATGGATTGAAAGGAAGCAAAAAATAGAAGTGGGGATCTCTTTTGGAGGTGTCACAGTCATGTGGTCAAGGGAGGAAGGTGGTTGGACTGAGTCACAGCAGACTTGTTGATGGATTGGAAATAGGGGCAGGAAGGAAGGGACTGGTTTGGGCAGAGCATAAGATGTGAGAGGAGAGGAGAGAAAGGTCTGGAGAGGGAGTGTGGGATCTGACCATGGAGTGCTTACAAGTCAGAATGTGCCTTTGGGGGTTAAGAAGAGCTTTTTGCGTTTGAAAGAGCTTTTTGTGTTTGAGGCGGGTGGGTCCCATCTGAGATTTGAGATGACATCTCCCTCAACAGTGCAAAGTCCAGTTCTGCAGCTTAGGGAAGAGGTGACAAGGTCTGGAACCATAACAATAAGAGACCAAAAAGTGGCAGTGTGCTCCAGCTGAGGGCTCATCTCAAGGCCATTGGTAAGAGGATCTGGACAGAAGTGAGCATATTGAATGCCAGCATGGACCAACACCCTGCACCTCCATGCAGCAGAAACACATGCCAAGGGTCCCGCATCTATCACTGGTTTCCTGGGGCTTTTTGTTGGTCTTGAGAGGAGCCACAGTGAGCTTTTAGAAACGTGCAAACAGCCCATGGGGACAGAGGCATAGGGAGGTGTGGAGTTCCACTGAGCCCCCCAGCTGGCTTTTGGGGCTGCCATGCTGACTATGAAACACATTATGCTTTCAATTTTTCCTCAGAAAAGTCTGTTTTTCATTTTTCTCCTCGCCCCAAAGTATGTATACAACAAACATTATGCTTTTGGGATGTAGATCTGTGCTCAGTTAAAGCCTCCACTAATGCAGTCCATCTTGCCGAGTAGCAATCAACCTCACTTTGAGGTTGAGCTCAGTGGAAAAATTAAAATTAACTGTCCTTGACAGGAAGTTCCTACCCACCATAAAGACTGGTCTCTCTGGGTTCTGCAGCTGGGTTTCAACATAATCAAATGGCAGTTTGAATAAATAGCAATTTGCACTTTGCTCCTTTGGGGGTCAAGGATCAAGGTAGATATGCAACAAGACTTATTTCATGACACATCCACATTCACCCCTCCCTCCCAGAGCTGGTTTTTGACTGTGTCTGAAAGAGAGAAGGGGGTTCATGGGGAGCATTAGAACTGGTGGGTATCCTGAGGCCTATTGCAGGTCTTTGGGCTCTGTGGCTCTCTGGGCCCAGAATGGGGGGTGGTGTCCTCTGAGGACTTCCCCCAGCTTGACTTACTCAGAGTCTAGGTGAGGGCTCAACGGCAGTAAGGGGATTTGCAGATACATAAAGTGACTCTTAGTAGACAGCAACTGTTTGGAGGCAGGTCCCCAGTTGGCCCAGACACCCAGCCCATCTGTCGCTGGGATGATTGGAGGGTGCCGCTTGCCACTGTGTTGTTTTATTTTCTTAACTTTCAGGGCCATCTACTCAGATATGTGGGAAAGACTAAGAAATGTGCCTCCGTTGAAGGAGAAAAGCTCAAAAAAAAAAAAAAACCCACCAGGGTTAAGAAATTACTCCTAGAATCTAGGTGATGCAGCAGCCTTAGTTGCTGGTTGTTTAAGAAAAGTCCTAGATGTTGGTAATCTGTTCATTTTAAAAGTGTCAGCTAACTGCAAAACTAGCACATGTTCTCTGTAGAACATGGAAGACAAATATGCTCCCCCCAACACAAAAACACATGTATTTCTACTCCTTAGAGATAAGGACTATTTGCCTTTTGAAATAAGGTCTTCCAGTTGTTTTTCCATGAATATATTTGTATATTCTATTTAATGGTTGGGGGTAATATGGTAATATTATGATAATGGTAATACCACACATACAGTTTAAAAACTTTGCATGGTGATAGACTGTAGACATCATATTATGTCAGCATACAGCCTGCAGTAGCTGCACACTATTCCCTCCCATAGATGAACCTCAGTTTTCCCTCAAGTCCTTAGCTTTGGAGGTTTGTGTTCTCTCTCTCTGGTCTGTCTCTCTGTCTCTATCCTGGAGAGAGAGTAGTGGTTATTATAATAAGTAACTATAAACAAACAACTTGCTGTATCTTTGAACACATCTCTGTGTCCTTGGGAGACAGTTTTTTTGAAGTGGAGTTGCTGGGTCACTGGGCATGAGTGTTTTGAACACAACTGATACTTGCTACTAAATTATCTTCTAGAAAGCATGTTCAAATTTACATTCTGATTTTTGCTCATTGCTAATTTCATAGACAAGAAAAGGTGTCTTGTTTTTGTTTATTTAGTGATGCGATTGGACACGTTCTCTTACATTTGTTGGACTTGTACAGTTTTATTTATTTATTTTTTTAATTTTTTTAGCTATGCAGTGTGGGATCTTAGTTCCCCTATCAGGAAGCAAACCAGCACCCCCTTCATTGGAAGGGCAGAGTTTTAAGCACTGGGTCACCAGGGAGGTCCCCTGTACAGTTTCACTTTTGAAGAACATTGTTATATCCCTGTTTTTGACCCAGTTCTCTTTGGCACTTCTCCCTGCCTTGTGAACCTCTGGCCTCAAATGTGGATTCTGAATCTGGTTTGGAGGCTTAAGGAAGGGACTCTCTTCTCCTGAGGTCCAGTTTCCTCAGAGACCTTCCCTCCCTTTCTCCTTCCAGCCCCTCGCAGTTTCTCCAGGAAACTTGCTTTACCCAGCACCCCTTCCACCTTGAGGGGTGACAGGAACAGTCTCCTTGGACAGAGCTCCTGGCATCCAGCCTTTTCAGACCCCCAGGCCCTATGATTCCCGTCCTGCATACCTCAGCACCCGCCCAGAAGCCCATTTCCCACAGGTGTGTGTTCTCAGAGGGGAGGAGGGACATCACATGCATGTACACGTCTGCCCCAGCCGCCCACCAGCTGCTCCTGTGTTGCCAGGATTCTGCCCCGGGCGTTGATGAGCGTCCACTGCTGATGGGGAGGTTCTCCACACCCTCACCTGTGAGGACCTGCCGACTCCCCACGCCTACCTGTGGGTGCCTGTTCACCATGGCCCACATCCTGCCATTTTTTGATGCCTGTGACACACACTGGCTTCTCTGGTGGCTCAGTTGGTAAAGAATCTGCCTGCAATGTGGGAGACCTGGGTTCGATCCCTGGGTTGGGAAAATCCCCTGGAGGAGGTCACGGCAGCCCACTCCAGTATTCTTGCCTGGAGAATCTCCATGGACAGAGGAGCCCGGCGGGCTACAGTCCATGGGGTCGCAGAGAGTCAGACACGACTGAGCCACTAAGCACAGCACAGACACACTGGTGAGTGTGACACTGCTAGTTGTGGTGGCATGTCATTTTGAGAGCATGACCCTGATGGTGACCTTCTTCTCTGGAGTCTTGGCCATGCCTACTCCTCGCAGGTGAATTTTAAAACAGGCACAATTCTAGTTTTCGGTCTCCTTCAATTCATCTGATATGAAGGCAGAACTCACTAGCGGTCTGTCTTCTGGGTGTTCTGTTACTTGCCGATGATGAAGCTGTTGGGCTACGAGGCCCTGCGGAAAGCACAGGGCACGCAGGTGTAGTTTATAAGCTTAAACTGCGGCATGAACCAGAACAACGAACCTCTGGGACTCTCAGATTTCTTTATTTGTTAAAGAGGACCAATTACATTGGCAGTACTTTCCTTGCAAGGTTCTTGAAGAGTTGAGTGATGTTGATGATATTCAAGTTTCTTTGAAAGGTTAAAAGATAAATTCTGAACAAGGAGGAGGTGGCAAGCAACAGGAAGATGTACAACGAAATTTATTGGTGGTTAGCTCTGGGTAATGGGGTTATAGGGAATTCTACTGTTCTTCCTTTTGTCTGTGTTGTGTAAATTTTCAGTAATGAATGTGTCATATATTCACTTAGTGTTTAAATATATGCCAGGATTTTTATTGACATTCTATCCTTAGTTCTCAGGAGAGATTGACTGTCGCAAAGACCTAAGGTGGTCTCCGTGTTTTTAACTCCTTAGGAATCTCTCCATCATCTTCCCCACCCCACTAGGCTCTAGGCCTCCAAGGATTGAGGCTAAGTGGGAAAAGACAATGTGTAGAAGGCCTGGTTTCAAGACATCCCGTTGTATTAATGATCAGACAAGGCATTCGGCTAACCGTGAAAGGAAATGGTTGGCATTGCCGGGGGCCTTCGCTAAAATACTGCCACCCAGTGTGAGAAGGCCCAGTGGGGGCAGGACCTGTGGCACCTCTCCCCTAGCACCTTGCCCATGGCTGGTGCCCAGCTGTGCTTAGTTGCCTTTGGTACTTGGAGGCTCGGAGTCCAGATTTTCTGGCTCTTGCAGGTGACATTCAGCATGTTAAATTGTCAACCTTGGCTGTGCTTTCACTGCATCCTAGTCTAGCCGTGGCCCACCCTAAAAAAAGACAGTCAAATTTTAGCTCTACTTGGTGCCTCAAGGCTGAATTGCTTCTTTCTTTTTGAGGGGAAAGGTTGCAGCTGTCCGGGTACACCAGTGAGAGGTCCTGTCTCAATCTGAGGACTGTCTCAGCCACTGCTTTGCCTTCACCTCAGACCCTGATGCTGGGAAAGATTGAGGGCAAGAGGAGAAGGGGGTGACAGAGGTTGAGATGGTTGGATGGCATCATTGACTCAATGGATGTGAGTTTGAGCAAACTCCAGGAGATAGTGTAGGACAGGGAAGCCTGGTGTGCGGTAGTTCATGGGGTCACAAAGAGTCGGATACAACTTAGCGACTTAACAGCCCTCTCCAGCATCTTTGACCAACCAACCTTCGAGATGCCTCTGGCTTCAAAGGCTGATGGTCTGCTTGGGAGCAAAAAGGAGGAGAAAGAGTGACCCCTTGGCAAGCGAGCTCAGGCTGAGTGGGGCAGGTGCAGGCATTTGAAGAGTCAGGCTTGATGGGGTGAGGCTGCTGGCTGTCGATGGCCCTAAAAGGCAGACCTTGGAGGCGACTGTAATTTTAATAAAAATAGAGTCCTCGCCATTCAAGCAGCAGAGCAACTTCACAGAGCCCTGGCACTGGCTCACAGGACTGCCTCTGTTGTGAGAGGGAGGAGAGATTTCTCAATGATGCCTTGCTGTGGGGAGCCTGTCCTGCCTGGGAATTTGCAGTCACTTTGACTGTAGCCAGGATACTTGCCCTCCTGCTGACTGTCAGGGAGAAAAAAGAAAAAAAGATTTTGCTAAGCAAATGAAAGATGTGAATGAGATTAAAGTGAGAATATTTAAATTACAGAAATTTAGTGCTTTCAAGCGTCCTGAAGCACTTGTGAAGCACCCATTTAGGGACTGCTGATTGATAAGAGGTGATGAATTATTCTTATCTCATCATTGATGCCAGTCCCTGGTTCTCTGGAGGGCAACACTTGGTTAACCTAATTTGAATCTAATTTGAATGACTTAAAAGTAATAAAACAAGTATGTGCTTGAGCCTAATAAAGCCTAATTTATTTAATAAGACATTTCTTAAAGAATTTTACTTCAGAGCTGGAAGGGACCTTTGAAATTATCCCTTTATTTTACAAATAAAGAAACTGAGTCCCAGAACAATAAGTTGTTTTGCCAAAGGCCACACAGAGTGGCCACCCACACTGGGGCTTGAACTCTCTGCCTCAATCCCCGCTGGACTAGACAGCTTTTGCTGTACTCCACACTGTTCCTCCAGTTCCTACTTGGAGATTCAGACCCCCTACCAAGGCGTGGGAGAGGGTGGCTGTGCCTTGAGCCCTTGAGGGAGGAAAACTTCCCCATGAGGACATCCAAAAGGTGGCTGCCTAGGGGGGCCTACTGACCCCCAGCGCTGAGCCAGCGCACTTCACGTCAACCACATCGCTCTCCCATCTGTGACCTCTTCTTGCCAGGCTGTGGTGGTATTGGGCGGGGCGGGGGGGGGCGCATCTCTGCCCTCCCCAGGCTGGTAAGCAGTGGGAGCTTAGAGTCACCAGGCATCCCATTTGGTGATCCCCTTGGGATAAGCTAGGCATGAGAAAAGCTTTAGAAATTCTAGAACCCACAGGCTTGTAGGGCTTTGATGTGGCACTGCCCCCCCCCCCACCCCGCACCCCGGCCTTTGGCCACCCGGGTCCCTGGAAGGCCGGGCCGGTGTCTGTGGAGGGAGCTGTCTGGAGGAGGCCCATTAGGAGGGACCTTCCTTCCAACCTGGCCTTGGGTTTATGATAGCATCTCATGGGAGAAATGTGACTGGGGGTATTTTCTATCCCAGGGCTGCCCTTGACACACAGGGACCCTTAGTGGCAAAGTGTGATGACTGTTTTTTACCTTCTTCTCACACTGTGAGGTTAGTTTCCAGAACCTGCCTGAACTCTAATAGTTCACACTCAGTGCTGGAAACTGCGCTCAGCATCCAATGTATTAAACCATAAAACCCACATCTTATAGGTAAAGAAATCGAAGTTCAGAAAGCGTGAGTGACATGCCTGAGGCCACATAGGAGTCAGTATTTGACCCAAACATTGTGCAAATGCCCAGCCATTCTGTTCTTGAGGTGAGAGGAGGGCAAAAGAGTGAGGTGCTTCTTGGGGATCAATCTGGTCCTTCCCCCATTTATGCCATGTTTTAGGATCAAATCTAAGGAAATAATCTTAAATATTAAAAATATGTTTATACCTAAAGATGTCCACTGCAGCATTATTTATAAAAGCAAGAACATGAAAATGACTGCTATATCTAACAGTAGGAAAAGTGGTTAAATAAATGATAATTATGTCCATCTGATATATATAATTATAGTTATTATAATTAAGTATATGAGAAGTATATAATAAGGGGAAAGCTTTTGAATGATGCTGTGTGGAATAAAGACAAAGATAAGATGAATAATCCATATGATTGCAACTATTTTAAACCAAAAATAGCATATAGAAAGTCTAAGAGGAAATTACTCCAGTATTAACAGGAATGGCTTTGGCGTGGTGGACTTCAGTGATTGTTTTGGGAGATTCAAAAGTTTTCTTTAACACTAATCACTGTCTTATTATTAAAGCTAGTCTTTTTTAGCGCTTACTCTGTACTTGACAGCACACTAGTATTTGACGTTGTTGCTGTTGCTCAGTCACTCAGTCGTGTCTGACTCTGCGCCCTGCAGCACACCAGGGTTGCCTGTCCTTCACTGTCTCCCAGAGTTTGCTCAGACTCATGTCCATATATTATCTCAATCCATACACCCTTATGAAGAAAGTTCACTTGTCAACATATTATACCTAGGGAAATAAAGATGTCTATAACTTTATACAGTGAGTTTATATTACCTTTAAAATAGGAAAACAGTATATTTACTATACTTATTTAATAATATTAGAAGATATTCAGATCCCCCACACACACCTTTTATTGCTACTTCAGTATTAAACATTGTTGTCCATATATCCTTATGTATTGGTACTCTTATTTCTGTATGTTTCATTTCTTAAAGTGATATTTGGAGTCACAGTGTGTGCATACATTTTTTATTTTGAACTAATTCTAGATTCACATAAAAGTTGCAGAAATAGGGACTTCCCTGGTGGTCCAGTGGTTAGGATTCCATTCTTAACTGCTAAGGCCTCAGATTCAGTCCCTGATTGGGGAACTAAGATCCCACAAGCCATGCAGTGAAAAAAAGTTGCAAAAGTAGTACAGAGATTATTTGGCAGGAAAAAAAAAAAAATACTAATACATGCTTCAACTTGGATGAACCTTGACAACAGGACACTAAGCGTAAGAAGCCAGTAGTGAAAGGCCGTTCACGTGAAGTTCCCGGTTAGGTAGACTCATAGAAAGGGAGAGCAGGCTGGGGGTTTCTCCGGCTGGGGGGATATGGGGAATGGAGTGTGATTACTTAATGGGTTTGGGGTTTCCTTTTGAGGTGAGGAACATGCTTTGAAATTAGATAGTGGTTGCACAGCTCTGTGAAATAATAAAACCACTGAACTGTATACTTTAAAAGGGCGAGTTTTACGGACTGTAAGTTATATCTCAATAATGCTATTATTTTCTAAAAAGTAAACAATGGAGACCCTATTTAGGACAGCCCAGGTTCCCCTAATGTTCACAACTGAGAGATGATGTGATAAATTATGGCACACCTATACTAAGGAACACTGAAAGTACAGAATCATTTAATTCCTTTTTTCCTGCTAAAATTATTTAAAAGAAATAAAAATCCTTTAAGTGTTTGCGTATGTTTCCTTATGTTTGCCATGATATACATAAAGTGAGCTTAATACTGGTTACTCAGGGCAGAATTAAGAGAGGACAAAGGGAGATTATGCAATTTGTGTTTAAAACTCTCTGTTTAGTTTAATTTAGTGTAAAAGGGCATAAAATTTTTTTGTAACTTTTTCCATTTAAAATTAGTAAGAAAAAAAGAGGGATGCTGCCTCTGGATATCCCATGACTAGACATTTTTAAGCAGCAGTTATTGAAAATCACACATGAATGGGTCCTATGCCATCTGACTCCTTGGAGAGGTGAGTTGTAAACTGGAATCCTGGGGGGTGGAGGGAGGAGCAGGAGCGCTAATCCGGATGAAAGCTTATGAGTTAGGCAAAACTGCTTTTGAATCCAGCTCTCAGCCACTTAACAAGCTGTGGACCTTGGGCCCATTATTTAGCTGCTCTGTGCCTCGGTTTCCTTATCTTTAAAATGGGAGTAATGAGATGACCTCTCACTGGGCTGTAGTGAAAATAAAGTCAGATCACTCATGCAAGATGCGTAGCCCAGTGCCTGGCGCAGAACAGTCAGTAAATGATAGGTCTTACTATTATTATTTTCCTTCTGGCTCAGTGGTAAAGAATCTTCCTGCCAGTGCAGGAGACACAGGTTTGATCCCTGGGTTGGGAATATCCCCTGGAGAAGGAAATGGCAACCCACTCCGGCAGTATTCTTGCCTAGGAAATCCCATCAACAGAGGAGCCTGGCATGGGGTCGCAAAAAGTCAGACATGACTTTTAATGACCACCACCAACAACAACATTACTGTTATCACTATTATTATTTACAGTAGGCACTTCCCATTTTTTTGAAGAGTGGGGCATGGTGGCTATAAAAATCTAAAGCAAGGGAAGTAACCTCAACTTTGCTAGGTCTATCACACTTCCTGATACAGAGGGTGATGTGCCCTTATGCCACCCACCTGAGAACTGACTTTATTCTTGCTTGTCTTATCCCCAGCTAAAAAAAGACTACATTTCTTAGCCTCTCTTGCAGCGAGGAGCAGGGGAAGTCTTTGGTGGACTTCCCTTCGGGAAGATGTCCTTTTCCTCTACCTTCGCATGGTCTGGATCCTACAGTTGGTGACAGGAGCCCTACTAGCAATGTCAGGTCATGAAGCAACCTTGAAGAAGGAAGCCACACCTGGGGGATGGTGGGGCCCAGGCGTGGGAGCCTGAGCTGCTGATGGCCCTGGAGTTGCCATGCCAGCTCTCCTTCCTCTCCACATCTTTTATGTGAGACACACCAACCGCTATCTTACTTAAGCCCCTTTTCTGAGTTTTCTGTAATAGGAAAATAAACCTAGCCCGAACTGATAAAGAGTTCTCTCAGAACCAACCTGGAAAGCAAGAGCTCTTGGTGGGAAGGTAGCAAGGGCTGTGACCTGGGAAGGGCTGGCTACCAAACGTGAGGCTGAATCTGGGCACTTACTCATCGCCGATGTAGAGCTTGGGCCAGACCTCGTTGACGTGGGTGTACTGGGGACTGCCTTTCCAGAAGAGACGCTCCAGCTCGAAGGCTCCAGGAGTACAGTAATCCTCAGCCTCCCCCTCCTCCTCCACCTTCGGCAGCAGCTTCTTGGCAGATGGGTAGACGTTCTTGAGGCCTGTCTTCGATTCTCCGGATGTCATTTTGGAGCCAAGGGATTTTCTTTCCTTTCTGCAGCTGGTCATGAGAGAGGACCAGGGTTGGGGTTAGCAGGGACAGAGTTGGGTAAAAGCTAATCTGAAGATGTGGCAGGAATCTCCCCGCTTGCTCTGATCCTCCTTCCTTTTCCTAGGTTATGGAGGTCAACAAGGAAGGTCATGATGGCAGTTAACACTTCCCTGACATTCCAGTCCCCTGCAGAGCAAGCATGCTGCATGCCCTCTGACATGGGCATATGGTACAGACCCAGGACAGACTTTGGGTCTAAGAAATCCCTGCAGGCAGCCTGTTCTTTGCCATCTTTCTTTTAGATTTTTACCCCTTTGTTGGTGCCTACTCTTTCCTTTATGTGACTTGAGTCTGCAGGCTGAGGCCATTTTGAGCATGAACAAGAAGGCCCAGGAGGTCCCTGGCCTTCCAGACCCACGGTATTCAGTGTCTGCAGAGAGCTGTCGTCCAGTGGAAAGGGCACATCTGGGGATCCAGAACCTATGAGGTCTGGGCAGCCAGGCATTTCCAGGGTTTCAGAAGTCTTGGGGTGGGAGGAAACTTGGCTGTGTGAGGGTTTGTCAACTTGTTAGAAGGTTGAACACAACGTTGGCCACTCTCAAGCTAGGAGGCTGGCAGTTGTGTTAATTTAGTGGTCATCCAGAAGAGACATTCCAAGCTAGAAAGCTGTGTCTGCAGATCAGGATGTTTGTAGAGCTTGTCAGCCTCTGTGAATAGAATGTGTGTGAACAGTTTCCATTGTCCCCAAGGAAGTGAATCTCCGTGGAATTGGGCACCGTGTGTTCTGTGGGCTGGGTGACCAATACACTCAGGCAGCCTGGGAAGGGAGGTTGTACTCACAGTGCTGGGAAACTGTAGGGAAAGAAGAAGGGGTGGAGTCACTGAGAAACTCATGGACGAGAAATGGGGAGGGAATGCTATTCATATATTTAACAGATCCTTATGTAGCACTTAATGTGTGCCAGGCACTATTCCAAGTGCTTTACAACTATTAACTCATTTAATCTTAACAACCCGAATTAATAGGTGCTGTGATTATCTTCATTTTGGAGATGAGGAACACTGTAAATTGAGGATGTTTGTAATAGGTGATCTTAGTCTTCTGAGAAAAAAATAATTGCCATGGGCTCACCCGGTGGTCTAGCAGTTAAGAATCCACCTGCCAATACAGGGGACACAGGTTTGATCCCTGGTCTCAGAAGATCCCACATGCAGCGAGCAACTGAGCCCGTACACCACACCTACTGAACCTGTACTGAGCCCACGAGCCCCAACTACTGAAGCCTGAGTACCCTAGAGCCCATGGTCTGCAACAAGAGAAGCCACCACAATGAGAAACCCATGCACTGCCACGAAGAATAGCCCCCACTCACCACAACTAGTTAAAGTTCACACATAGCAACGAGGACCCAGCGCTGCCAAAAATAAATAAATGAAGGAATAAATATATATTTTTTTAATTGCTGAGAGGGCAGGGGTCAGAGTGGAGGATACAGCATGAGGAGGGGCAGGCCCCAAGGACTTAAAAATGTAAAAAATCCCTGGGAACGTCAAAGACCAGTAGCATCCGATTGAAAGGACCCAGAGCACATCTCGGAGAGGCTCCCACTTATCAAAAATGGGACAGTTTGAACATGAATAACAAAAACAACTGCAGCTGATAGAAACACGTCAAGCACTTAAGTCGTGATGATACGTAAAATAATCATTCACTGTTAGAAGATGCTAGGGAACCAGCTCATTGTGAAGACAGGTCAGTAAACAGAATCTAGCATTTGTTGTTCCTTTCTGATACAAACGCTACTACTGGGTAGATGAAGGGAATTTTCTTTTATAGAAGAACTTTAATAGAGAAGGAAGAAAGCACCATTTTACATCACCTGAGGAGCTAATGGATGCAGGAGCTGAGCACTGACAGCTGTGACCTAAGAAGTGACGATCAGACGCTATGGGCCTTCTGATGGAGAAACACACCGCCACCACCACAGAAGGCGTTTCACCAAAGGAAGAGCTGGATCGTTGATCAGAGTCCTCAGAGGCTAGATCTAGCAACTGCTTTGCAGGAGATTCAGAGGACAGTTAAATTATACCTCGGGGTCTGATCTTCTGGAAATATGTAGTGAAATGTTCACGGATGAAATGATATAATGTCTGGGATTTGCTTCAAAAATAATACCACTGGAAAATGTAATATATTGTGTATGGGGTGAGGGGAATGGATAGAGGTGTGATGAGGAAGGATTTGCCAAGGATGAGGGCTGCAGGTAGTCACTGTTACTCTCTGTATGCATGAAAGTTTACATTATTATTTTTTTTTTTTTTTAGAAGAAAGGGGCTGAAACTACTGCTCTGGGAAGTTTGATTCAGCCAAGTTGACAGTAGATGAATTAAAGGATCACTGGCTAGCAGTCTTTGGTGATCATGGGAGGTCAGGATCTGTGACTTTTTCCTGCAGGACCCTGAGTGGAGGGGTGGGGGCAGTGGGCTGCAGAGGCCTCTCTTTGGAGTCTGTGGAAGTGTGATCTAAAGGCTACCTCCCACAGAATCATCTGGCTCTTGCAGATTCATGAGTTGTACCCTGAACCAGGGTGGTGTCTAGGAGTCTGTATTTTAACAAACTCCCAAGTGAGTCTCATGCTAACTAAAGTTTGATAATAATTGCCCAAGTATGTGGTTCAAGAGTCAAGGAGCTGTTGAGTCAATAGAAGGGTAGGAAGGGTGCTCAGTATGCTTTTCCTTGTTCTCATTGAAGTGCAGACCCAAGTCTTTAGCCCCGAATAAGGATGTGGGACTGGGACAAGAGAGGGGCTAGATAGCCTTTTACCGAGGTTCCCTGAAGATGCTCCTTTGTGTTGTTTGCAGCCTCAGTGTCTGACGTGTAAGAGGGGATCAGAAAGTATTTATTGAATGAGGGAATGGCCTAGGGAGTGAATGGAAGGAGTGAATGGATGACCGAGGGCAGTGAATAAGACTGGGGGCTTGTGCTAGGGGCTTAGTGGAGTTGATGGGGCAGGAAGGAGCCTTGGGCTAATTTGGAGGAGGACGGAAGGTAAGTGAGGAGCAGAACACAGGATGGACAGTCCCCTGCAGCAGGGAGTTGCTCAGACCCGATCTCTGCTCTGGGGCATGGCTGCTGGCATTTGCAGTCACCAGGGAGGCGTTATTTCAAGGAATGGATGGAAACGTCTGTGGAGGAACCAGCACAGGCACCCAGTCTCCTGAGAGTGTAAGCATACTCTGCCTGCTGCAGGCCTGAGGTGCTTTAATTTTGAGAGATCTGGAGCTCAGCTTGTCCATGGCACCAGCTCTTCCTGTTTAACAGTGAGTCACAGCTGGGAACTGAAATGTGAAGGTTTGAGCCATTTTGAACCCTGACTGCTACCAAAGTAGGCTTCAGAAGATGGGATTTTAGGGAGATGCTGAAGTAACTGCATTCTGAACCCTCTGCCTGCCTCCTTTGATCACTGAAGCTGACCTCACCCTTGCTGAGGCTGGTCCTCCTTCATTATACTGTGGAGGAAGCCATCCCCATCCCCGTGCTGAAAGCCTCGGCTGGATTTCCAGACAGAAGCGGAAGTGGTGTGGTCTACCCAGAGCAGCTTGGCACGCAGAGGGAGCTCTGGGATCTATTATCCTCCAGCATGTAGATTGAATGGGGGGAGAGAACAAAGCACAGAGCCGTCCAGAAACCACAGACCTGTAATCTTTCCAAATCCTGAAGGCGGCTTGTGTGCATCTCTCTGCATGGCTCCCAAATCTCTGGATCTCATAGAGGCCAGGAGCGTCTGTTTCCCAGATCACAGCCAAAGTGGAAGGGGAAGACAAACCTGCTCTGTTTGGTTTCCATAGATTTGACCTAAAGATTAACTGCCAAGGTCTCGATGACACATACAATATCAATCACAGGCTAAATGTCATAATGAGAGCTGGGCAGGTTGTCAAGAGAGGCCTCCAGGTTCCTGTTACAGCTTCATATTGAAAGGTTTGGTCCCAGGAAATCAAATGTCAACTTGATGGCTACTTGGCCTTTATTTGCAGCATCAGCTTGCCTCTTCTCAAAGGATGATAGACTCAGGCTCCTTCCTGGAGGGGCCAGGCAGATAACAGAGGAGTTAAGTGCATTGGGTGTTAAAGAATAAAACAAGCAAAAGTCCAACTATTGGCCTCAGGTAGGAGCACTGGAAAAGACTCTGATGCTGGGAAGGATTCGGGGCAGGAGGAGAAGGGGACGACAGAGGATGAGATGGCTGGATGGCATCACTGACTCGATGGACATGAGTCTGAGTGAACTCCGGGAGATGGTGATGGACAGGGAGGCCTGGCGTGCTGCGATTCATGGGGTCGCAAAGAGTCGGACACGACTGAGCGACTGAACTGGACTGAACTGAGGAGGCATCAGGGAGTGGTGCGGACTGTGGCACAGTGCGAGCAAACGGCCCCACTGAAGGGGGCAGCAGCTTGCCATTCCATGTGGGAATGCAAGCCCATATAGTCATTTTTATGAAAAGTCAGAAAGCCAGAGTTTTGTGCAAAATCAGCTGATGTAAAAAATTTAAGTCAGTAGGCAGCTGCACTAGAGACTGGTCTTGTCCTGTTCCATTCCTCAGTTTGGATCACTGCAGTGGACAGCTCCGTTATACACAAAAGACTTCGTCCCTCAAGCCCCTTTATTTCCCTGATTGAGGGTATTTTCTGGTCTTTGCACTGATCCTGTTTATTGAAGCACCTCACAACAACTTGTTCTCAAACCCTGGTTTTAGGGTCGGCCTTGGAGGGAACCCAACTAAGATACCTGATCTTAAAACATTCTTAAGACACTGTGATCTTAAAACATTCAAAGACACTGTGATAACAGAGAACGCAGAGACTGAGTGGTACTTGACCTATGAGGCCCAAGCGCCGCTTCCCTCTGTGAAACAGTAGCCTTGCTTTGAGAAACTATTTCCAGGAATAATCAAAATTGGGATCCCTCGTTAATCCTGACTCCATGTCAGATTTTTCAGTGGTACAGCTTGTGTTTGATTAAAGGTTTCCCTTGCCAGTGAAGAAGGGCTAAAGCTGAATTTAGAAATATAATTTTGACACCATGATTTGACTTTATGTAAAAAAAAATTTTTATGGAATTTAGGATTAACATAAGCACATGACTCTATACAAAGTAGATAACCAGGGACCTACCATATAGCACAGGAAACTATGCTCTATGTCTTATAATAATCTATAAGGGAAAGAATCTGAAAAAAAAATGTATATATGTATATTCTTTTATATAACTGAATCACGGTACTGTACACCTAAAACTAACAATATTGTAAATCAAGTATACTTCAATTAAAAAAACTTTATATTTTATATATATATATATATTTTTTTTTTTTTTTTTTTTTAACTAGGAAAAAATCACCAAATACTGTAAACAAGTAGCAGGACTCAGAAAGATATTTTTGTGTGTCTTCTATTTTGGGATTCTTTATAAATAATCATATTTTATAAGAAATAACCACATCTGTATTTTTTCACTGTGCTGGCCAAATAGAACAGTCTGGGCTGGAAGCTACTTGTGACTTTTGATTTATGATTTCCACTTCATCTGACTTGCCTCCAGGGCCTGGCTGTTTCCTGGGGCTCCTCTACCTCTCTGTCCCTCTCTCCCCACATTCACTGGCTGGTGGCCCTCCTGTACTCTCACAGCCTCAGCAATCACTGAGGACTCGAATCTACATGTCTCATCCTTCCTGAGCTTTGCCTTCTTTGATAAAATGGAACTGTAACAAGAGGGTGAAGATGCTTCAAAAACAAACACTTAACCTGGATTCTTTTGCTTTCTAAGGTGGAGGATGGAAGAAGCATCATTCATTTCAGCAGGAAACTTGAGTATCTAAGTGGACCCCCTTGAGCCTGCAGAGATTGGCCAGGTAGCCATGTCCAGGAGTGAGAGCCACAGAACAGGCCTCCCGATTAACCAAAAAACACCATTGAAGGATCCTTTTGATGGGGAAAAGGTGAGTCCTAAAGCATATTTCAGAAAGTGATGGAGTGAACAAAAAGCTAAATTATTCTGTACAAGAAAGCAAGGGGAGTTCTGAGCCTCTAGAACATCCCCAGAGCGGGTGTGAGGGGACTGCTGTAGGCTGTGGGAGGCAGGGCTTGGGAGCCAGGTGAGGAGCATCCAGGGCACACAGCCACAGGATTCCTCAGAACAGGGATCCCCATGCTAAACTCTGTGGTTGCAGAGTCGGACATGGCTGAGTGACTGAATAGCAACTGACTATATCAGTCTTCCCAGTGGCTCAGTGCTAAAGAGTCCTCCTCCAATGCTGGAGACGTGGGTTTCATCCATGGGTCAGGAAGACCCCCTGGAGAAGGAAATGGCACCTCACTCCAGTATTCTTGCCTGGGAGATGCCAGGGGCAGAGGAACCTGGCAGGCTACAGTCTATGGGATCGCAAAAGAGTTGGACATGACTCAGCGACTAAACAACCACTGGCTCTGTCAGCCCTCTCGTTGTCACCCTGAAACTTCAGTGAACCTGTTAGATGGTACAGACTGCTGTGTTTGCTGTGGTTTTGAGAAATCAAAGGGGAAGAGGCTTGTGTTGGTGGAGAGAAGAGACCAAAGTGTGTGAAGCAGCATGTATAGTCTGATTCTGTTCTTGTACAAAAATACATTTCACCAAAACATTAACACTAAGCATATGCTTATTTTGAATGATGAAATTATATGAGCTTATTCTTTTTTCTAAGGAGCCATCTTTTCTAAGGTCTCTTGTGATGAACATAGAATACTTGAGAGTGTATGGCGCGGGGGAAAGCCTGTGAAGGTTCTGTTTGAGAACTGTTCTGGGTGTTGTACATGCACTTTCTAAACCTGTGGACTGAAGGTACAGACAGGTGGCCTCAGGACAAGGCCTGACCAGGAGTTCCTGCCATGACACACAGCACCGAGCACCTTCCAGGCTATGTGAATTTCCCAGTGGCAGGGCTGTAGCCTTCGTGAGCCCTCTGGTGGCAGAGCCAGGCCTAGGTCACGTCACCGAGTCATTCTGGTCCTTCAGTGCTTCCCGGAAAACCAGAAGTGAGTCAAGTTTTGTGGGTTCTGAAGTGTATACAGTTTCTTTAAGAAAAAGAAAACCCAATAGGTGCAGGGACTTAGAAGAGGCCAGTGCAAGTGTGGGGTGTTGACTCTTTGGGGGTAAATCTACCTCTGAAGGAAGCTTGCTTCCCAGGCTTCCCTTGGACTGGAGACAGACCTCAGGTGGAGAGGGCAGCATCCATCCCCGTCCCTTGGGACTCTCTGACTCTGCTGAGCCTGGTCTTGGTTAGGCTGATTCGGCTAGCATCAGGGCTGCTTTTTGACTTCACCTCAGAAGTTAGGCCTGGCCCTGCTCACCCCCACAATCCACCATATTCCTCTGTTAAGTGCCAGGCCTGGGCTGGGCCAGAGAGGTCTCTGCCTTCTACAAGTTTCTGGTCTAGTAGAACAGTTTATAATTTAATCTTCTAAAAATGAATCCTCTTCCTTTGAAGGTATCCTGTATTTATGGACATAACATATTTACCTTCCTAAATGCGTTGGGCTCTTGGGGAAAGTTAGTCATGACACCACCCAAGTTGGGCTTGGAATATGCCTTGAAAGAATGGGTAGAGTAAAAATGTTATTGTGGTTGGGAAAATTACTCTATTAGGAGAGTAATACCTACCACCAGGGTACGTGGAAGGGCAGAATTTGGCAGCAGTATATGTATATGAATATACATGTTTTTAATTTACCGCAAGTCATGCTTGTCTTTATGCATCTTAAATCTGCGAAAATGATCCCAACTAGGAAATAAAAGTTGTGGGATTTTTAAAATATTAAAACCTGGACGTGAAAACCCTAGGAATTTTTTGTTGCCTATAATTTAATTCCTCATATATCAGACACAACCCAAGTTTAACAGATTTTTCTTTTCCTTTTGGATTCTGGCAAATATGTTAATAGGAGGCAATTATGTGAATTAATGTAAAATCCTTTTATTAAAAAAAACAGAGAAGGCTTCATTTAAAGAGGTAATTTAATATTCCTTCTAAGATGGGGTTGATGTCATTAACTTGTTTGATTAACTCTTCAAATGGTTTCAAAGTGCTTCAGGGTGGTAATTTATGAACTCCTAATTGATTTTTTTCAGTCTTGGTTTGGCAGAGTTGGGCCTCCCGGAAACCGTGAGGAGGCTGGAGGGCCACATGCAGCTTCCTTCCCAGACAAGGGGGCCGGCCGGGGTTGCCTTGACCTCCACGACCAGCCCCGCAGGGGAGAGGAGGCTGTGGTACAGGGACCGCAAGAGCCTCTGACCGAGCAGTGGTGGTGTAAACACTGCAGGCGGTTACACAGCTCATGAATTCAGGAAGAGCTGGCCTTTTAGCCCCTCTCTTTCAAGGGTCACTTCCCATTATGTGCCACCTCAAAATGTGAGGCTTCCTCGTGATGGGGGAAGATGTGGGGGTAGACTGTGGGGGTGCAGCTCTCACCATGGTCTCACCCCACCCACTTGCCATCCGCACCACTCTCACTCACTGGGTCCACCTCTCTGTGCTGTGCAGAGGAGGCTTTAGGCCGTGTGAGGGCTGTAGGCCAAGCTCCCACCTCTTACAGCTGCTAACACTGTGTTAGGAGCTAAGTTCTGAGCCCAGAAAGCGTTAGGAATAGGGGTAGAGCTGGGGGCCAAAGGTCTCTTGGGGGGTAGTCGTGGCACACAGGATGGGGCATTAATACGTCTGAACATCCTCCTCTGGGTGATGGGGCTCCTTTGCTCATGGGTGAGCAAAAAAAAGCTCACATAAAAGCAGAGCTTTGGGGAGGAGGAGAAAGGTCTCTCTCCAATTTGTTAATATCTGGTGCCCATGCCAGGCTGCGATGAGACTTGATCCCCTATTTGCTGTGGAAGTGGTGGGTCCAGAACCATGGAGGGTCACCTGCCCTGGAGTCAGGCTGGAGGGGACGCACAGAGCTCTGCCTCCTGACACCAGGACCTGGAGTGGCCTTGTGCAGGCGGGAGTTCAGGCAACGAGGGAAGTGGGTGAGGTGTCCCCCACCCCCACCTCACGGAGGGCCACCTGAGCACAGTGGCTACGTGGCCAGGCTCTGAGGCACACTGGCCTCGCTGTGGTCTGGGCTGTGTGATTCTGGAAAAGCTACTCCAAGGCTTTGTGTCTCAGTGTGCTCATCTGAAGTGAAGGTGACAAGGCACATCCCTCCCCGGGCTGCTGCGGTCCAAGTAGTAGGTACATGGCCATGTGACTACCTAGAAGACAGGCTCTCTGAGCTGCGCCTCACATGTGGCCAGCCAGGACCCCTTGCCAACTCACAGGGTTGCGGTGTCTGGAGAAGGCCAGCCCTGGCTCCAAGGAGGGCAAGCTGCCCCCTCCCCAAGTGGACTCAGCTGGGCGTCACCAGGGTGACAGGAAACACAACTAAGCCCCCGGCCTCAGGGTCCCCTCTGCCCCTTGTCCCCTGTGAGGCTGTCAGCAGCCACTGGAAATCCACCCTCAGTCAGGACTCAGGGTCCCCTCCAGTCCAGTGCCACCCTAGGACCGACATGCCCCCAGCAAGGGCTTCCAGCTCGTCAGATGGTGGAGGGCCATCGCCCCAACCCCCCAGCATGGATCTGTTTTTGCCCCTGAAGAGTCCCTGACCTCCCCCTGACTCCTCAGACCCTCTCCCACGTCCCACCTCCCGCTCCAGGCCCAAGCTTGTTCCCCTGTACAGGATTCAGCTCAGAAGCCCTTTAAGTGCTGTTGGCAAATGTCATTTGGTGGGAACAAAATGCTTCTGTTGTGAAGAAGACAAAGACGAGGTCACGATGGAAGGTTCAGGGCATAAGAACACAGACCGAGTACAGAGCCCCTCAGATGCTGGGCCTTTAGTGGGGCGGCTTCTCCACACACACACCTTGCACCTTCCCTCATCTTACTTGAAGTGTTTCCCCTTGGAATGTTCTCAGATTTCCTCAACACTCAGAGTCCCCCACTCCCAACTCTTGGGTCCAGGCCCGTGAGGGGCCACTAGGGCCACAGAACAAGGGCCCAGGGTCTAATGGGAGAGCCTTGGTCTGAGATACAGGACATGGTCCCACCTTCCTGCCTATAGGCGCTGGTGTCTTGGTCCAGAGGCCAAGTCCCTCAGTGACCCAGTCTCCCCGTCTCTACCAGAGCAATCATCCCCAACCCCACCCTCCCACCAGGACAGGAAAAAGCTTCAAAAATAACCACTCTGTCCAAATGATGTTTAGGATTACCGAGGACACAGGAAGCGTTCTCATCCACAGGGTTTGAGGACTTAGTTGTAATTTGTGCTGCCCCACGCTTGATGTGAGTCACCATGGGTGTCTCCATTTCCCTCCCCCACACCTCCTGCTGAGGTTTTTTTCCCCTCTACTGGCTAAATGGATAAATGCAGAACCTTGCTGGAATATGATATGTGAGGCAATGCATCCAGTGCCTCAGAAGGGCCCGATGAGATTTAACCCACCCTATTATCCTTTAGAAATGGTCATTGAACTGGAAGCTTAGATTTAGAGGAAGGGAAGTGGAGAAAATTTCTTGGGAGTCTTTAGGGAAAGACGGAGCAAGAAGCCTGTCAAACTGAGAAGATGTCAGCTGGTGTCTGCTGTTCCAGAGACCAGGTGGAAAGGGGTCCTCTGATCCCCACACCCGGGACCCCAAAGAACACTCGACTGAACCCAAGAGATGCCAGTCTCCCCACCAGAGGGCCTTACCTGTGCGCACTGGGTCCTGGCCGGGTCAGGAGGCGCTGGTCCGTGGGGCGTGTGGCGGCCGCACACCCAGCCACTCTGGCATCCAAGAGCCTATTTTTAGGGTCAGATCTGCTGACGCTGACCTTGTGTGCTGCCCAGTCTGTGAGGAGACCTGTGGCATCTGCTTGCAAAATGATTTGCCAGTGTGACCTGAAACCCTTGACTTTGGGAGTCCTGTACCTGGAGCATACACGCTTGTCCCCAGCCCAGCCATGGAGGCGGGACACATGGCCACTAACGCGGGGACAGGCAGGGGGATTTCCTGGCTTTGTTTTCTTGGGATGGATGAGGCCAGGTGCCTGCGGGGCCCTGCCTGGGGCTCTGTCTTGGAGCAGCTGGAATGGGGGTGTTTTGCAAGCTGGCACAGTGCCTGTGCAAGGGCAGGGGGCCTCCAGCCTGGAGAACTCTTCACTCCAGTATTTTCTGGGAGTTTGTGGAGCTGTCTCTGAGGAGTGAATGGAATGGTTGCCACATCATGCAGGGTGATCAGTGAACCACATCCATCTTCCAGAGAAACTGGGAGCTTGGGTTCATTTGCATTGTATCCCTTCTTGTGAGACCTTCGGCAGGTGTCCAACCCGCGTCTGGGCTTCAGTGGGGAAAATAATCATAATGCCATCCTCTTATGTTGTAATGAGAGTTACATGAAATACAGTGTGGAAAGTATATAGCCAGTGCCTGATACATGCTAAACATTTTAAAAATACTGGATGGTATTAGGAGGCCAAAAATATTCCCAATTCAACAGTCATTCCCAGATCTCTCTCCTTAGCGATTCCTTCTCTCAGCCTCCCATCTCTTTGGCCCAGCCTTCTTTGCTCCTGGGACCCCACCACCACCCCTACTGCTATGGTCCTCTTTTTTAGGGCTGCAGGGGTCGGGGAATAGTCCTGTCCAGGCTCCTCTATTTTTTTGGTAAAATCATTCCGAGGCTTCCTATAGTTCCTTTTAATGAGTGACTTGATTTTCCATCCTTTCCCATCCTGTCACCCTTTTTTGTGCATCCTTCAGTGTGTGACGGAGAAGGCAATGGCACCCCACTCCAGTACTCCTGCCTGGAAAATCCCAGGGATGGAGGAGCCTGGAAGGCTGCAGTCCATGGGGTTGCTAGAGTCGGACACGACTGAGCGACTTCACTTTCACTTTTCACTTTCACGCACTGGAGAAGGAAATGGCAACCCACTCCAGTGTTCTTGCCTTGAGAATCCCAGGGACGGGGGAGTCTGGTGGGCTGCCATCTATGGGCTCATACAGAGTCGGACACGACTGAAGTGACTTAGCAGCAGCAGCAGTGTGTGAAGGATTAGGGGGAGTGGATAGGGGGTCCCCAGTCTCTCTACATCCTTCACTTAGTAGGGTCTTCTTATGTTGGGGTCATTATATTGCCCTCTACAACTTTGTATTCAGCAAACCAAAACACAATTCGCATGTTTAATGACTGCCAATTTCATTTAGAGCGATTATCTCTTCTAGTATTTTTCATTGCGAAACTGCTAAGAAAGATTTTGCTTTTATTGATTTCTTGGTGCAGAGAATATGCACAAGGCAGAGTACTCAGGATCTAAGCGTACAGGGTGTATTAAGGAGGTCCAGCTGTCAGGGTCCACATGTCCCTGCTGTCACGTGCTGGAGGCAGAGGCCCTTCTGCAATTGCCCTAAGAACTGGAGAAGTCAGAGATGCTGAAACTAACTGAGGCTGAAGAAAGGTTTCCATCTAGCTGGGAGCCTGGGGGGCCAGTCCCAGCCTCAGTCCCAAACCCAGCCCAAGTTAAGGGCTGAGCTGAGCGGGCAAAAATCAAATAGCTAAAGACATCTGGGATGGATAGAGAGATAGGTAACCATTAACAGGGCAAGGTAGTATTTCATACTGTCTAGAAGGATGGCCAAGGAAAGATTGATGTGTGTTGCTGGATTATCACCTCCACTAGACTAGCCCCTAAATGCTGTGATCAGAAGACTGGTGACTCTCTCCCCACACCCTACCTGTTGCCAATCCTTCACACATTAAAGGATGCCCAAAGGAGAGTGACAAGGGTGGGGAAGAGTGGAAACCACGTAATTAATTATGAGAAACTATAGGAAGCCCTGGGAAAAGTTTATTAGAAAAGAGTAGTGGTAGTAGGGGACACCTGCTCCATCTTTTAGTTAGCTGAAGGGCTCACCTGTGAGAAAAGACCGCCTTCTCTGCACAGCTCTCAGGGCAGAATTCAGGCTGTGGGTGAATGCTCCAGGATCTGCCTAGTGTGGACACAGCACACATACCATTATGCCAGGATGGGAACAAGCCAGGTGACCATCGGCTGGACTCAGAGATGTCTCTAACTGTTTAAGATTCCGAGGATAATCCACCAGGATTCTGTGCAACAGCATGCCACCCTAGTGCAGGCAAAGTGTGATCTGTAGAAACAGCTGTTGTTTTCATTGTAGCTTCTTAGGAACTTAACGTACATATGGCAGCACTTGACATAGGTTTCCTCCCAAAGCCACTGCCTTCTCTGACTCAAGTGATTTTATTAGCAAATTCCTTTCCCCCAGAATCTCCCTCTACTTTCTCCATTTTCACATACAGGTAGACACTACTCTGGATCAGAATTCCACTTATGCGCAGTGGCAAGGTATGGTAGGCAGAATACACACACAGTCACACTCATGCACACACCCACAAAGGTGTCCACATCCTAATGCCTGGAACCTGTGAATATGTTACAAGGCAGAGGGGAATAAAGGTTGCAGGTGGAATTAAGAGTGCCAATCACGAGATCTTTGAATAGGGAGAGTACTCTGTATCACCCAGGTGGGCCTGATGTAATCAGAGTGTCTCTTCAAAGTGGGGGAGAGAGGCTGAAGAAGGGAGTTGAGTCGTTGTGAGAAGGACTCAGCTTCCTGTTACCAGCTTTGGAGATGGAGGAAGGGGCCACAAACTAAAGAACAGCCTCTGGAAGCTGGAAAAGGCAATGGATTCTCCCTTAGTATCTGCCCAAGGAATGTAGTTCTGCCCATGCCTTGAGGTAGCCCAGTGAGACCCACATCAGGCTTCTGACTCCAGGACTGTATGAAGATCAGTGTTGCTTTGAGCCACTCAGTTTGAGGTGGCTTGCTATAGCAGCAGCAGCAGGAAAACTAGTATGTGATATTTGACTACTACCTGACTTTTCTGGGTTGAAAAGATCCAGAGGGTTCTGTGCTCTGTGGACACCAGAGTTTATGCGGATGCTGAATCCAGCCAGAGCCCAGGGAGAGGGTGCCCTCCCAGATGGAGCCCAGAGGGCCAAGGCCATATCTCAGCAGCACACGGGTGTAGTCTGATGGCTCGAGGTCCTCTGCTGTCCACAGTGGTCTTTCTTCTTTTGTGTTAAGAAGAAAGGCAAACGGACTGAGGCCTGTGTTCTGCAGCCCGCCCAGAGCCCTCCACGGCATCTCCAAGGACCGCTGTCCTCTGGAAGGAGTCCAGGTAGGACAGCTCTCGTTTCTCTGGGGCAGTGTCCCCGCAGCCTTTTTGCCTCTCCACCTCACTGGCACGTGCCGCCTTCCTCTCCTCCAGCCTCACCCCAAGCTCGACTCCATGCTCTTCTGTTCTTCCTCCAAAGCACCACCCACCCAACTCCACTGCGTGTGGCAGAGGGGGCCACAGCACAGAGCAGGAGACAATTCCAGATTCCATGTCTGAGCTCCTCAGTCTTAGGAAGTTGTTGGCTGGGCCCCACTCCCAGGGAATGTCTCCCTTTTGAGACATCCGTCCCTGTGCCTGCCATGTTCACGAGGCTCCTCGCTGTGTGCACAGTTGTCGCAGCTTTCCTTTCCTTCCCTCCTGGGCCTCTCCCTCTCTCCTCCAGAGCTCCCTCAGGAACCTCCCAGATTCCTGCTCTCCAGTGATTATGCTGAGCACATCAGCTCCCTCTTAGTCTCAGCCTCCCAAGCAGAATAAGCTAGGGGCCTCCCTTTCTTATCAAAAAGCCCACCATGGCATTTTCCCGGATAAGTCACTGTCACCCATCTGAGAGAGTTTTTTTTTTGACTCCCCTAGACAGTATCATCCACAGACCCTGGAAGAAGGAGCCCTTCGCTGAGCTTCTTTCTTAGAGATCCCCACCTCTGTCTCTCTCTCTGTCACACACACACACACACACACACACACACACACAGACACACACACACAGACACACACACACACACACACACGTATTGAGATGCTGCTGAGCACTCATTTGAATGGCTAAAAACAAGCAAGAAGCTGCCAGTGCCAAACCTGGGTAGGAATGTTGGGGATCGCAGTGACCGTTCTGTGTGTTGGTCATAGTGGTGATGATGCAACCGTACGAATTTGTCAGTAAAAAGGCAGAGTGAACTTTGCTGCATGTAAGTTTAAAAATTAAAAAGGATGTGGGCAACTCATTCACCCAGGGTCTGGCTCTTCTCACAGGCGCCTAGTGACCTGTAACTCCATCTGCTTTTGCGATTAACGCCATTTAGGCCGCAGAGAATGTGCTTGCCCTTCCCTTACTCAGTGTCCTCGGAATGACAAGTGACTGAGTCTGAATTCCTTGAAGGTTGGTGGGTTGTGTCACTGCTAGCTCGGGGTCCCAGAGAGGACTGGAGCCGGGAAAGCGGGACGGCTTATCCTGCTGAATCAGGCGTCGGCTCAGCAAGCACACGGACCTGGAGGTGCTGAGCACCCGTGGTGTCTGCGTTCTGCTCCAGGGCTCTGGAGGTGACCTGGCATTAGTGTGGTATTCCCAACAGTCACACAACAGCTGAGGGATATTTTGGTGTGTTAAACAATTCATAGACTTCTTTAAAGCATATATATTATATGCAGGTCTAGATGTACTGTGAAGCGAAATGCCACTTCTTTACATTGACTACTAGAATCATCCGTCATTTTGTTTTTGTAACAGTTGTTTATATAAGATTTAACAAAGCTTTCAGAGAAGTGAGTTAAGATTTGGGGGTTTATTTAGATTGTTTTGATTTAAAACATTGATATCCAACAATTATATATTCCTTTTTACTTTTAATAGAAACTTTGAATGTTTTTTTAAAAAGAACTCTTTTAAAAATACACGTGGAGATGTTTCCCATGTTTTATTTTCATTTAATTTGCATTTTGATAAAAATTTCTTCGTTCACTTTGAATTGTCCCTTTTATGTTATTCTTCAGATCAGCACTGTTTAAAAGATATATAATGCAAAGCCATGTTTGCAACTTAAAATTTTCTAGGGGGAGTTCCCCATGGTCCAGTGATTAGTATTTGGTTCTTTTACTGTCATGGCCCTGGGTTCAATCCCTATTCGCAACTCAGCCAAAAAATTTTTTTTTCTAGTAGCCACATTAAGGAGTAGAAAGAAACAGGTGAAATTAATTTTAATAATGTATTTTATTTAACCACACCTCAAATATTACAGTGTCGATATGTAATTGGTATGAAAATTATTGAGATATTTGACATGCCTTTTTCTATATGAAATTTTTGAAATCTGAGTATCTTACACTTATAACACATCTCATCTTGGACCAGTCACATTTCAAGTGCTCAACAGCCCAAGGGGCCGGGGGCTCCCATACTGGGCAGCCCGGGCCACTGAGAGTGAGACAAGACCTTGTGCTGATGGGAATCACAATGGGGGTTTCCATCCATCCAGGCCTGACCCACCTCCTTCCAGCCCAGGTTGTCCCCGGTGTGTGGTGCCTTGAAGGCTTCTGTGACTCTCCGGGGAGCTTGCTGGCAGCCAGCAGGGCCATGTGTACTGTGGCGTTGTCACTCTTGACTTTGATGACCTAGCGATGTGAAGACTTGGTGTTTGGAGAGAAGACCTAAGAGCTGAGGATGTTTCTCTGAAATTGATACCTCTGTTTATCTGCCTGGCTGTCAAAATACTGGGAGTGCCTGCTGCCAGCCTCCTCCTGGGGGGCTCTGGAGCCCTGAGGACCCAGGGCATGGGCTGTAGGTCAGGGTCCCCCCCAACCCCCCCTTTTCCAGACGACTGCTGTTTGAGCCCTGCTTGAGTCTGTCAGTGATCTCAGCAAATGGGTAAATTGCGTCTCTATTAGCACCTCTGTCTGCATGCCAGGACTTGTTTATTTTACAGATAGATGACTGTTTCCTCTTCACGGCCTGTTAGTGTGTCAAAGTAACATTGATGAGGCTTGACAGTGTGATTATTCATGTGTGGGAGGCAGGAGAGTGGAGGAGGAAAGGGCATGTGCTTGTGAAACAGGACTTGGATTCAAATCCTGTCTCGGCCACAACTCTGAGCTGGTACAAGTCCCTTTGCTTCCTTGAGCCTGTACATTGTATCTAATAACACGGTTTACCTATGGGGTTACCATGCAGATTAAATAAAATGATGCATATGAAGCCCTTGGCTTGGATGAAGCAAACATTATACACTAGCCATTGCTGTTCTCATTCTCCCTCAACTCTGGTTAATTGTTTTTATCTCCCACTGGATAGGTTAAGAAGCCCCTCAGTTCAGTTCAGTTCAGTTCAGTCGCTAAGTTGTGTCCGACTCTTTGCGACCCTGTGAATCGCAGCACGCCAGGCCTCCTTGTCCATCACCAACTCCCGGAGTTCACTCAGATTCACATCCATTGAGTCAGTGATGCCATCCAACCATCTCATCCTCTGTCGTCCCCTTCTCCTCCTGTCCCCAATCCCTCCCAGCATCAGAGGCTTTTCCAATGAGTCAACTCTTCGCATGAGGTGGCCAAAGTACTGGAGTTTCAGCTTTAGCATCATTCCTTCCAAAGAAATCCCAGGGCTGATCTCCTTCAGAATGGACTGGTTGGATCTCCTTACAGTCCAAGGGACTCTCAAGAGCCTTCTCCAACACCACAGTTCAAAAGCATCAATTCTTTGGCGCTCAGCCTTCTTCACAGTCCAACTCTCCCATCCATACATGACCACTGGAAAAACCATAGCTTTGACTAGATGGACCTTTGTTGACAAAGTAATGTCTCTGCTTTTCAACATGCTGTCTAGGTTGGTCGTAACTTTCCTTCCAAGGAGTAAGCATCTTTTAATTTCATGGCTGCAGTCATCCTCTGCAGTGATTTTGGAGCCCCAAGAAATAAAATCCGACACTGTTTCCACTGTTTCCCCATCTATTTCCCGTGAAGTGATGGGACCAGATGCCATGATCTTCGTTTTCTGAATGTTGAGCTTTAAGCCAACTTTTTCACTCTCCACTTTCACTTTCATCAAGAGGCTTTTGAGTTCCTCTTCACTTTCTGCCATAAGGGTGGTGTCATCTGCATGTCTGAGGCTATTGATATTTCTCCTGGCAATCTTGATTCCAGCTTGTGCTTCTTCCAGTCCAGCGTTTCTCCTGATATACTCTGCATATAAGTTAAATAAGCAGGGTGACAATATTCAGCCTTGACATACTCCTTTTCCTATTTGGAGCCAGTTCTGTTGTTCCATGTCCAGTTCTAACTGTTGCTTCCTGACCTGCATATAGGTTTCTCAAGAGGCCCCTGCTGCTGCTACCGTTGCTAAGTCGCTTCAGTCATGTCCGACTCTGTGGGACCCCAGAGACAGCAGCCCCTAGAGAGGATTAAATGAACATTTAATCCTAATAAACCATTAGGTTGGGAGCTGAAACGCCCCCTGTGTGCTTCACTTATTTATTGAAGTGATGCCCTACTCTGAGTCCAGGCCCTGTCCTTGGAGCAGGAAACCAGGGCCTGCCCTGGATGAGCTCATTGCCCAGCGGAAAAACAGAAACCTCTGAACACACACCAGCAGCAGGAGAGGCGAGGGCTGTGATGGGGGTGCACAAGGGACCGAGGTTGCCCAGAAGAGCTGGGAAACTCAGTACAGATGCTCCGAGAAGGCCAGCCTTGGCACTGGGGGAAGAAGGCTAGGTGGGAGCATCTGTGGTAATGTACCGGTCATCCGTGAACCCAGTAGGCACTCAACAAACACTCGCTGCACAGAGAGTGCTATTACTCCAGACTGTCATCGACGTTTTCAGTTCAGTGCCAACCCACGAAAGTGTAGTTATGACAGGTATCTTGTGCCAATTCCAGTTAGATTCGGGGGCATTGTCTGGGATAGGAAAATACACACAGACACCCATGTATCAATATATAAACATATGCACACACATGTATATACAAATATAAATACGCACACCCGTATATATACACATAGATACACATGTAGACATATGTTAATATATGGGGGCTCCCCCACTGGCTCAGTGAGTAAAGAATCCGCCTGCAATGCAGGAGACGCAAGTTTGACCCCTGGGTTGGGAAGATGCCCTGGAGAAGGAAATGGCAACCCACTCCAGTATTCCTGCCTTGGAAATTCCATGGGCGAAGGAGCCTAGTGGGCCTACAAAGTCCATGGGGTCACAAAGATTCGGACAAGTTTAGCGACTAAACCACCACCACCACATATATCTATAAGCTGAACTGAGCTGAGTTTTAGGGAGGGGTTGACTCTGACACATTGTGTGCAGTGGACCTTTAGTCACAGGCTGAAAAGGGGCAGAATTCACCAGGGAGAGTTTAGAGAAAGAGATATCAATGAAGGGACTGCATACAGAGTGTGAGTAGGGTTAAGGGAACAAGCCAGGGATGCTGAAGCAGCCAGGCAGTAGAAAGCCATGGGCTACAGATGTGCCCGTGACCCAGCTTCCACCAGGCAGAAGAGAACAACACTCTCAGGGCTGGCAGAGCAGCGAGGTGGAAGGCACCGGGGTCCCTGCATGACCCCTTGGAGCTGAGTCCCCTAACCAATCTGGACTGCCCACCTACCTTTGAACAGTGACACCAGAGAGAAATAAACAGTTACTTAAGTCACTGTGCTTTGGACTCTCTCACAGTAACCTAGCCTGGACCCTAATGCTTTGAACAGCTAGTGTGGTTACACCAGAGTGAAGAAGAATGAGAATGTTGGCATACGAGCGCCTGTAACCATGGGCCTTGTTGTCATTGTAAGGAGTTTGGGTTTTATGCCAGGGAGGATGCATACATGATTTGATGTGCATTTTAAGAACATTTTGACCGGTATGTGGGGAATAGAATGTGGTGAACAAGTATTATACCGGGGAGGGGTCTGCTCTGGTGGTTCAGGGAAGAGATGCTGGTGCCTTACGGGCTCAAGGATGGTAGTGACAGGGTTCCTGAAAAGTTAGAGTCCTGGTATGTTTTGATGGCTGATTGTAAAGAACTACCTGGTGATTTTGACTTTGAGGTATTTGTTGTGAAATGAAATGATATGAAGTACTTAATTAACACAGGCCTTAGCACATAGTGGGGCTGTTGTTTTAATAAAGGTTCTCTGACTGTGATGGTGTAACTTTTCCCTGCACAAGTTGCTGATGAATCTTAGGAAAGAAGCTCGTGTTTTCATAAGCAACTTCACTACTTTGGTGTCTGGTCACACAGTCTCAAACTTGTCCTTGAGGCCAGTTCTCGAGGGGCATCAGGTGTGCCCAGGGCCTGAAGAGACCCTCACTGCCACAGTCAGTCTGGCTTAGAGCGGGTGGAAAATTGACACACACTCCCTTCCCAGAGCACCTCTCATGTGCTGGGCAGAGTTCTACAAGTGGAGGGAAAGGTAACAGCAGGAGAGGCTGCGCCACCGTCCTCATGTTGCTGTTTTTCTTTCCTCTGGGATGTGCAAAGGAACTGAGGCCTCTCTATTTATCTTTAGCTCTTCTAACCTTCCCTGCAAGCCCCCTCCCCACCTGCTGGGAATTTCAGACACTTAAATTTGCTAAATAATAACATCCCAGATTTCCAGTTAAAAGCTCAAACTCAGAATCCTCTTCTACTGTGCAAGCCAGACTGTGGATATATTGTAATATGGATTGTGGAGGTAGTACATCAGGGTTTGCTGCAAGAGCCATAAAGGTGGGGAGGGAGCCTTGATGCTGTGGGGCCCCTTGAGCCTGGCTGCTGCTCGTGTCAGGCAAAATGTCCGCCTTCCAGAAAAAATAAGTAAAGAGCAAGGCACTCTCTATACCTTTCACTTCGTCTCCGGGACCCTGTCTTAGAGAATGGAGGTCACCGCTCCTGCCCCTCCTCTAGTACTTGTTCTCTCCAGTCACTCACTGCCTTTTTCTTTCTCACCGGAAAATCCTCTGGGCCTCCTCTTACTGGATTTGGCCTCTTTTTCCCATTTGTCAGGGGCTATAAAAGTGAAGTGACTTCCAGGTAGGGTTGACTGATTTACAAATACATTTTTATTTTAAGCATCTCCTCTGTGGGCTTCCCTAGTGGCCCAGTGGTAAAGAATCCACTGCCAATGCAGAAGACTTGGGTTCGATCCCTGGATTGGGAAAATCATCTGGAGAAGGAAATGGCAACCCCTTCCAGTATTCTTGCCCGGGAAATCCCATGTACAGAGGAGCCTGGCGGGCTGCAGTCCACAGGGGTCATAGAAGAGTCAGACATGACTTAAGAGACTAAACAATGAGAACAAATGTCTTCTACAATATTTGGGACATATTTATAATAAAAAATTATTTGTTGTTTATCTGAAATTCAGATTTAACTGGTGTCCTATATTTTATCTGGCAACCCTACTTCTAAGCAACTTGTTCATGGGGGAGACGATATAAAAGCACAGCCATTGAATATTTTCAAAATATTATGCCTGATATAAGGCTTTACTCCTGCTGGTCTCTTGGCTGGACAGACTGGCCTCTCATAAAGAGGGAGGCTGCCCCCCACCTCCTCTATAGCACGGGCTGTTCCCAGTTCCTCAGAGGAGCCCATTGTGTGTGTGCTGTATGGAGAAGGCAGGGGAGACCATAAAGCAACCAACTTTGGCTTCCTGCCCTCCCTCAGTCCCCTGCCCATCACACCAGGCAGGCTTCCCTGGGAAGTGGGTAGCCCCATCCTGCTGGCAAAGCTGTTGCTTATCTAGAACTTTTACGAGCGCATTTTTATTGAGTTGTAATTTGAAGAAAAAAAAAACTCCAAGACATTCCAGATTTTTCTCATAAGCCTGCTTCAGGCATCTGTGTGTGTGTGTGTGTGTGTGTGTGTGTGACTGTGGGAAGCATTTAACTTTTCTCTCTTCTTCCCTAAGTTAAGGACCAGAATAAAGATGAACTGGGGGTCTGGAGAGCCTGTAAAACTCTTTTCATTAAGCAAAAATTCTAGTGTTTGGATAATGAGGGCTTTAGCTAAGAGGGCTGCATTTATCATTACAGTCTAATATCCTAATGTAAGTTTACAACAATATCTAAGAAACTTATATGTAATAGAATGCAGAGTCTCTTATATGTGTAAAACTCCTTGGCAAAAGTGTATAAATCATATAAGTTACTTAAAAGAATGAGAAAGTAAATCCAGATGATGGCCTCTTAGAAATGGGCTGGTGGTGACCACCTCACTGGGCCCCATCACTGTTCTGAGAAGCTAATGGAAAAAAAACTGCATCTCTCTTGGGGCCTGTGTGACCAGGCCTCCCTTCCCCAGCCAGGAAGGATGGAGATCCAGATATTCCTTCCCAAGGCTCCTGCCTTTCTCAGCAGGAAGGAAAGAAACACCAGCTTTTGTGGAGGACTTACTGTGTGCCAGGCACTGGGCTGCTCCCCTGTTTCCATCATCACAAGAGCCCTGTGCAGTGTGGCATCTGTCCTGCTTTTGCCCTTGAGGAATGTGAGGTTCAGAGCAGCTGACTGTCAGTCCAGGCTCACATAGCTGGTTAAAGGATGGAGTCTGAATGGAAACCCGTGTCCAAGGCTCCTGTTCTTCCTGCCGCCCCATTCCCACCCCGGGCCACTCAGCTCAGCAGTGGCAGTGTCTGTTATAATCTCCTTGTCTGGAGATGTATTGCTGCTTCTTGGGAGGCACAAAGCCAGACGGAGAGTGAGAGGGGTAAGGCTAGCTCCTCCTGTGCAGTGGCTGTTTCTGCGACAGACCTGCCTCCACTGACCCATTGTCCTGCCCAACTCATTTTTTTCAGGGGATACCAAGGATCTGATGAAAATTCAGGAAGGAAATAGTTGAGGTTCTTTCAGGGACCCAAGGATAAACTCACTCTCCAGTGACCTCAGGGGTTCATTGTAAGAACACACTGGAAAACAAGGAATCTCCTGGAAAATGGGAGTATCTCCCAGAATACACCATAACTCCAGTGACCAGGTTTACGTGGGATCTCATCAACTGTCAGCTGCTCTTCATCAATGGCAGCCTCTTACATCAGACCAGTCCACAGGCCTCTGACTACCTGAGGGTCAGGAGAATAACAGTTAAGACCAGCTTGGCTGCAAGTAACAGAGCCTTGAAAAACAGGGGCTTAACCAAGACAAACATTTCTTTCTCTCTCATGTAAAGGGGGTGTGGAGGCAGTGGAGTCCAGGACTAGGAGGGATCCAGGCCAATCCCATTCTCACCCTTAAGTGGAACACACATTGCCCTTCAGGGAGACTTATCAGAAGTTCCACACAGTAATTCGCTACATCTTATTGAATAGAACATAGTCACTTGGCCAAAGTTACCTACTAGGGAGGGTTGAAAAACATTCTACTTTGGCTGGGTGCCAAAGTAGAGCTTACTTGGTGGCTCAGATGGTAGTGTCTGTCTGCAATGCAGGAGACCCGGGTTTGATCCCTGGGTTGGGAAGATCTCCTGGAGAGGGAAATAGCAACCAACTCCAGAATTCTTGCCTGGAGAATCCCACAGACGGAGGAGCCTGGTGGGCTACATACAGTCCATGGGGTGGCAAAGAGTCGGACATGACTGAGCGACTTCACTTTCACTTCGGTGGGTACATTGCCACCCAGCTAACAATTGAGGTTCTTCACCAAAATAAAAGGGGAGGATGGACATGGGGAACGAATTGAAGGCTGTGCCCAGGTGCCCATCCTGGTGCAACCGTCTACGGCTAGGACAGCAGAGCCGTAGAGTCATATGGTACAGAGTGTGTGACACCAGGAGTCCCTCGGAACGAGGCACTGATGTGAGGGGATCTTTCATGGGCTGTACAGAGTGCTGTCTGTGTGAGATGGTCTATGAGGGGCCATGAGAGCCCCTCCACCTCACCCCAAGTTTCCCCTTTGTAGTCCTGCCTGCAAGTTCAACAGTCAAGTGAAGACGTGCCTCGCTAGCACCCTTGTGATCCTGGGGAAATTAACCTGCCCTCAGTTCTTTATACACACATGTGTATTTTCTCATGTCTGCTTAACGTGCAACCCTCTGCCGTAGTTGCTTCCAGAATCAGGAGGCTCTAGCAGTCAACAGCACTAAGCTAGAGCCCTGGGAGGCTTGAAAACTAGTCTGATGGAGTCCTAGTTATGGGTCCCAGGAACCCCAGTGTGGCTCTAGAGGGTGTAGGAGACAGAGTCATACCTGCACAGGGCTGTAAAAGGGTAAGTGTTTCGAGGGATGGGCTGATGGAAGGCTCTGAAGTAGGGGCTGGGATGCAGGAAATCTCAGAGGAGGGGAGATTCTAGCAACTCCCCAGGAGAGAGGGCCAGGTTAACCAGACATCAGCGAGCTCAAGGAACATGGATAAAGAGATTAGTGCAGAAACCTGGGGGCATAACCTGAGAAGAACTGAGTGATCTGGGGAAAGGGACAACACTGGTAGCCCATTCCTCCTGCCTGCCAGGGACGGGGGAGCAGGGCAGCTAGCGGTAGGGTGGGGTATTTCCCTTTGAGTTTTCCTCAAACCAGGTTTCCCTGAGGCCCCAGGACTACAGAGTTCATACTGTAGCTGCCCTGGGGAGGAAGTGGAGGAAGCAGGTGTCAAGGCCAGGCTGTGAACCAGAAGCCAGCAGACCCACAGGGGCCTCCTGGGGGCCAGGAAGTCAGCAGGAGTGCGTTTGCCTGGAAGTTAGGTAGCTGTAGCTTAGAACAGAGCTTGAGAGAGGAGGGGGATGTTCCATTCCTGGCAGCCTCCCCACCTTGTCCACCCCAAAGCCTTTACCACCAGCATTCCCCCGGGCCTCTAACCATCCTCTGCTCTCCAGTGGGGCTCTTGGCAGAGAGAAGCCAGGGCTTCACTGTCATCTGTCCTCCCTGTACTGTGACGCTGCCTTCATGCACCCAGCACCTGGGTGGATTGATGTGACTGCTCTGTCCTTTTTCCATTCACCCGTTCCTCCGGAGGCTGATTTAGCGCTTAACAGCTGGGATTTCTGGTCAGACTGGCTCTGCTGCTGTTGACCTGTTGACATGTAACAAACTACCCCAAGCGTTTGTGGCTTGAGAGCATTTTGTTTTATCTCATGATTTTGCGGGTCCTTAATTCAGGCAGGGTCAAGTGGACTGTTCTTCTGTTCCACGTGGCACTGACACCTATTCCAAATGGTATCCAGTTGGCAAGTGTGCTGATCTGAAGGGTCCAAGAGGAGGTCACTGTAAGGTCTGGGGTCTCGGCTGGAAGGCTGGACTCAGCAGAGCCGGTCAACCAGTTCCCCTATACATGGCTGCTCCAGCCTCATGGCCTTGGGGGAGTCAGACGTCTTGTGGGGTAGCTTGGGGCTCCCAAAGAGAGTGTTCCTAGAGCTCCGGGCAGAAGTTTGTGAGGCACCTTACGACCCAGCCTTAGAAGTCCCAGAACATACCACTTCTGCCCCAAATTCCATTGGCAAGCAAGTCACTAAAGACCAACGCAGAACGAAGGCTCAGAAAGTGTTTAAGAAAATAGCTCGCTGACTGAGTTTGTAGTATGATTCTACCACTGCTAGCTAAGTGACCTTGAGAAAGTTTGCTTAAACTCTCTTTGAACCTCAGTTTTCACATCTGTAATATGGGAATATTAAAAATAGTATCTACTGCTATGGCTTATGAGAATTAACTGATTATATATATCTCACAGGGGGCTTCCCTGGTGGTTCAGATGTTAAAGCGTCTGCCTGCAATGCAGGAGACCCGGGTTCGATTCCTGGGTTGGGAAGGTCCCCTGGAGAAGGAAATGGCAATCCACTCCAGCACCCTTGCCTAGAAAATCCCATGGACGGAGGAGCCTGATAGGCTACAGTCCATGGGGTCACAAAGAGTCGGACACGACTGAGCGACTTCACCGTATCTCGTATCAGTGCCTGCTCTGGGAACGCCTACTCATGATCACCAGTATCTGCAGTTTCCTTTTGTTCTTGGGCACCCTGCTAGACCACGTTTCCCAGCCGCTTCTGCACCCAGGTGTGACATGACTGGGTTCTGGCCCTGGGAACTAGAGGGGAAGTGACCTACATCCTCCCTTCTTGCTGCCGCTTCCACCCATCAACTTGTGTTCTGAGAGATAAACTTTGTTGGTCAGAGCCACAAGCCTGCTTAATGCTCAGGTTAAGCTGCTCAAAGTTAGCTGCTATCTGTCTTAACCTCTCTGCATTGATGTTCTTGTCTGTAAAATGGGGTGATAATTGGACTTACCTCATAGGGTTGTGAGGATTAAATGAAATGTATAGTTGACCTTTGAACAAGGGGGTTAGGGCCACAGACCCTCCCACAGAGTTGAAAATTCATGTATATAACTTATTACAGTTGGCTCTCCTAATACACAGTTCCTCTGTTTCCATGGTTCCTCCAGATCTGTATCACTGATTTACATTGGTGGATTCAACCCACCATATATCGTGTGGTACTAAAGTATTTACTATTGGAAACAACCTGTCTATAAATGGACTTAAGCAGTTCAAACCTGTGTTCCTCAAGAGTCCGTTGTATAGTTTGACTGACTGGCCTAGCTTCCCTTTGATCATAGTTATTTCATCTAAACCCTATAAACTGGTCATGATTACCTTTTTTCTTGATGCAAGATTAGCCATAATCAAGCCTCTTGAAGGTTTTCAAAAGATAACATGAATTTGCAGTATTTTAGGCCTAAAACAAACAATGGGCTTCCCTAATAGTCCAGTTGGTAACGAATCTGCCTGCAGTGCAGGATACCCCGGTTTGACTCCTGGGTTGGGAAGATCTGCTGGAGAAGGGATAGGCTATCCACTCGAGTGTTTTGGCCTTTCCTTATGGCTCAGCTGGTAAAGAATCCGCCTGCAATGTGTTCGATTCCTGGGTTGGGAAGATCCCCTAGAGAAGGGAAAGGCTACCCACTCCAGTATTCTGGCCTAAAGAATTCCATGGACTGAGTGACTTTCACTTTTTTCAAAGCAAATAATAACAGCATCATTTAAATTCAGAATATTTCCTAAAACCCATTTGCTGGTGGGTTTTAAATATAGAGAATCGGTTGTTTCTCATTTTAAAAGTTTAGTCAATTTATATTTTTTAACTAGGAAATAGTTTAAAAATACCAAAAAAAGGAAAACCAGATATCTGTACTCCCACAACTCAATATTGTCAAATTTTAACATTTTGCCATATTTAATTTCTGCTTTTTCCCTAAAGAAATAAAACATGATGATGAAACTGAAAAAAAAAGATAGTTAATGTATCTAATATACTCAGCATAGTACCTGGCATACACAAAGCATTCAGTACTTGTCAACAAATTGTAAAAACTTTTTATTTCTTAGCTACCCTTCAAGCAGCTTCCTCTAATGTTAACTTCTTATATAACCACAGTCCAAGTTCATGGTCTTAACAACACCTCACTTCTTTCACGAGCCTGCTCCATAGAACAGGAGGAGCAGATGCTTTATCACAGACTTTCTGGGCCAAGTGTGGCAGCAGGAAGGCTTCCTGGTGGAGGTGCCAATCTGGAGCTCAACCTCTGTTTCCTCGGGTGCTCTGGGGCATGTTTTTCTTTCCCTGCCTTCTTCACCCCATATGTCCAGAATCTGAGTCCAACCCTTAGAGCCCCAAGAAGGTAACCTGCTGAAACAAACGCCCCAGGCCCAGGCTACGGCTCTGTTCCAGATTCAAGGTACTCCACCCAGGCAGCAAGGGCCAGCTGCCCACAGTTATAGACCCGGATGTTGATTTAGAGACTAGTTTCTGGAGCCACTATTTTGGATCCTGCTGACCATGCATGAGCAGGAAATAGCAACAAGGGCTGAGCTGTCAGGCAGAGCAAGGGGATCCAAGGGAATTGGGGGTGGGCAGGCTGGGCTATGGGGCAAGGATTAGCTTTGTCTGCTCTGGAGAATTATAGGCCTCACTAACCCAAGGGAAAAGCCGAGAGGTTCTCCATCCTGCCTGGTTGGGCGCAGACTTCTGCTGGGACATGTGTTTACCTTTTGGAAGAGGCCCAGAGAGCACCTGAGGCAGCCAGCTGGGACTAGGAACCACTGCTGTGGGGAGGAGAACGGGAGCTGCTGGGCAGCACCTGTCCTTCGCAGCTAGAACCCAGAGATCCTGGATCTGGCAGGCAACATCCAGCCTCATTTTAGCTTCTCTGAGCCTAAGTTTGTTCATCTGTAAAATGGGGATATTAAGTCTCTATGACCCAGAGAGGGCGGTACATGTTTGTACGGTTCATAAATTGCAGGAGTGAGTGGGTCCTAAAACACATCCTGTGCTCAGCTCCCTGAGTTGAGCACCATGACTTGGAAATAGGTCTACTGGTTTAGTCAGAGGTGACTCTTTTTTTTGATTTGCAACAAAGGAAAAGGACTTGCCCTCTGGAAATAGAGCAGATGGCAGCGAAGGATACAGACTCCTTAAGCCCCCAGGAGAGGGTCGGGCTGTCCCCAGAAAGCCTTGGCAGGAGAGCAAAGAGAGACGTCATAGGTGGCCCAAGGAGACAAGATGAGCTGGGAAGAGGGTGTCAGGGTGACCAAATGGTGAGATGTCGTGGCAGGTGGTGCTGGGAGGAGAGGAGGTCCCCTATGGAGGCAGGCCCAGTCCTGGGGCCAGGTGGGGAGCCACTCCCCCTGGTGGCCCCCGTAGAGAGGGCACAGTAACACAGAACCCTCCCTGAAGGTAGGGTTACAGCCAGAGAGGGTGGGAGTCTTGGGGTCCTTGAGCCCAGAGAAAGCCTGCTGAGAGGCTGCCAGCTGGAAAAGAATGACAGAGCCCTGGGCACTTACAATTCAGATGATGGGTGATACACAAGGGGTAGATGGACATTTTGGTAGCTTGAGGGAGAACACTTCACTGAGGTTTGCAGGGTCCAGGGGGCTCCCCAGAAGTGACATCTAAACTGAGACATCTCAAAGAGACCCCAGTGAAAACGTGTGAGGATGTGCTTTCAGGCGGTGTAACCTGAAGCATGTATAAAGCACCAAGAGGTAAGAGAGTGGAACATTTCTGGAAAGTGCAGGTGGATTTAGCATTTCTTAATTACACAGCATGTATGGGAACAGAATTAGAGAAATGTCTGGAGACGTGAGAAGTTCTCAGAAAATGAAGAATCTTTATACTTTGTCAAGTTGTCTGTCTTTGAGGGGCTGTAAGTGTTAGAGTGATCTGATCAGATTTTCATTTTAGTAAGATGTCCGGGGCCTGCGTGGGGATTGGGAGGGGCAAGGCTAGAGGCAGAGAGACCGTCGGGCTGAGCAGGAAGCCAGGTGAGAGGTGAGGTGGCTTGAATTTGGGTAGTCGGCAAAGATGAAGCTAAATGAGCAGATCCGAGCTCGCTTGAGGAGATAGAGTTGGTAGGCCAACTGGAAGAAAGGCAGGAGTCCAGGGTGACACCCACCATTGGCTTGGGCGATAATGTCCATCAGAACCCTTCACTAAAGTGGGAACTAGGAAGAGGAATGGGTCCAGGTGGCAGGTGATGAAAAGTTCAGTTTGAAATTCAAGTGCAGTATTCAAATGAAGGTGGCCAGTAGTATACTGAGGTTTTTGAGCTCAGAAAAGAAAACTGGGCCACCACAGGGGTCTGAGAGTCATCCACCTAGAGATGTGAACTGAGGCTGTGGGAGCAAGAGGACCTCCCCCTCCCCCAAGGAGTGAAAACACAGAGGGAGAGAAGATGCAGAGGCCAGAACTCTCAAAGAGACCTTGCCATTCAGCAGGGGTCAGCTGGAGGAGGCAAGAGCTCCATAGGAACCGGCAGAGAGGTCAAAGGAAAGCCAGCCCATCTAGTCCTCATAAACACCTCACGTACAGTGAGGAATTGGGGGCTTTTTGCACTGTTTTATTTTATTAGGGCACAAGAAGAAACTCAAAGCCAGTGTTGCGCTATCATAACCATCCTTCACCAAGAATTTTGGCGTGTCTCCTACCCTCTTGTTTAATGCCTCTGTTAGGCTTCTGTGATTTCAGTCAGTGCTTTTGAAAGCAGACTGAAGATGAAAAGCCTGACTGGATTCAGGAGATACCTGCATGTGTGTGCACAGCACGTTTTGACAGTCGGTTTTGATACAGGGCAGGCATGTGAAGGATGGTGATGCCTCAAACTTTGGTCTTTATTCAGACAGTGGACTCAGACTCTGTCTCTAGACTGCCATCATAGGTTGTCTAGCCTTCTGGAACCTCCTGACCATCCTAGGAGTGAGCCACTGCCCCACAAACCACCAGAAGATGAACCTTCACCAGCAGATGAACTCACCAGAAGATGAAGTCTTTATTATGATGAACCTTTTATTATAGAGACAGACTGAACTCTCTTTTGCATAAAGAATCTTTGGATTGGGTCAGGGAAAATCCACCTGCTAAAGGTCATCACCAGCTCTCCCTGCCTCTGCCTCAGCTAAGCCCCCACTTGCTATTTACATCTCAAGGTCACCGGAAACAAGGCCCCCAGGTGCAGGCTGGTTAGGTGGGCCGTGCCGGCCAGAGGGTCAGGATTCCAGGCTGCCCACCAGGTCAGAGCCGCCCCGTCTCCCGCCCCAGTCGGTTGTCCAGGACCTGGAGCTGCCGGAGGAAGCCCGAGTTGGGGCAGATATCGCGGTGGGCCTGCACTGTCTGGATGGCCTCCACCAGCGTCATGTTCTCGCAGATCATGAGGAAGGCCAGGACAACTGTGGCAGAGCGGCTCACCCCCATGGCACAGTGTACCAGCACGCGGCCTGTGGGGAGACCCAGCTGGGCATCAGGCACCCATCCCCGAGGGAGTAGGAGATGCTTCTGCCCAGCTGTCACAGCATCCCTTACTACTCAGGCCCGAAAAGAAAGGGACTCGCTCGAGGTCATATAGCATGTTAGTGGCAGGGCTAAGGGTAGCAGCTGGAATCCCCTTCTCCTGCTCCAGGGTGCTTCCTTTGCCACAGGCATCGTTTGCAACTCTAGCATGGTGAGGGTCAGTACTCCTGGAGTCCCCTGGGTTTGCATCAGATTTCGCGGGTGTCCACCCACCTCCCTGTCCTCCATCCTTCCCTCTCCCCTGCCCCTGCAGCTCCACACCAAGGCCTCAGCATAGAGGAACCCACTCCAGAGCCCTTGCTAGGTCTTGGACCTTCTGCCAACACCTGGCCTCTTACTGAGGGATATGGTTACCCTGATGACCACACTGGACCTTAGTTATATCTATGATTGTTAGTCTCAAGGGTGAGGTTCCCCCCAAAGGGACTGCTCACTAAATGCTAGTAGTGAGCCCCCTGGGGTGGGAGGGTTGCTAAAGGATCCCACCATCCACGTATTGGAAAAGTAGATAACCCCAGATCCCGCCTGCACCCCTCTCCATTCCCATTCTTTCCCCAGCAGCTGACCTTGGGGAACACTGAGGGCGCTTCGGATGTATCGAGCAACAGGCAGAAAGTAGACACTGAGGTCAAAGAAGGGGTTGTCATCAGCCTCGATGCCATAGTACTCCAAGGGCATTCCGCGGTAGAACTTGGCACCTGTGTCCACCTGAAACTTGCCTGCGGCAACATTCACAACATGTGTGATGCCCAGCTGGGTCAACTTGTTCTTGTCCCGGGCTGCGTACCTGGAGGGACACAGGAGGAGGTGGGGTAGAGCTCACTGAGTCTGCCCCGGCTGTGCTGGAATTCACCCCTTGGCCTCCTCTGCTGACCTCTTCCAAGGGTAGAACCTGGAATCAGTGAACTGGTCTGATTCAGAAATGAAGGGGCTCCATTTCACTCAGGCCAACTTTTCTGGAGGGCAGTTCAGCCACATGCATTAGAAGCCTCAAAAACGCGCACTTGCCCCAGCCTCCTAGGAACTTAAAGAATTCCAAATGTGCTCACAGACAAATGTAAACTGTATCTAGTGACATTTAAGATAGAGAAAAAGTGGGGGGCAGGGAGAATCACTAAATAGCCTGTAAGAGGAGACTGACTATTGATACAGCTGAATGAAATACCGCACACCCACTAAAATGTGGCAGATAGATGCAGGGGAGGAAGAAAAGGTGTTGGTACTATCCTGAGAACCTATGAAAAGAACAGGATAACAAAATAGAATGTCGCTTAAAAGTGCATTTAAAGTATGTTGTGTGGTTCCATTTAAAAAGTTTCCTATATAAAGCAGATTACAAAATGAGATTATAAAATGATACCATTTTTGTAAAAAAAAGAACTGTGAAAAAGCATTTATGTATGTATGTGTGTATGCATTTTTTTTTTAAGTCAAGGATTTTATAACTGGTTATCTGTGCATGTAGGGGAGATACATATTTGTCATATTGTTAATAAGATATTGATCTATATTTTCTAAATATTAAAGAAAACTTATAACATCCACATATATTCATCCATATGTTCTAGATTTTAAGACAACTTTTAGGGAAAATGACTCATATTGCACACTGTGTCTATATATATATCCTAGAGAAACATGTGTGGTTCCCAGGGTACATGTACTAGAATGCTTTTAGAATTTCTGTTTATAATAGCCCCAAAGTGGAAACAATTCAAACAGAATGGATAAACTGTGGTATTTACATGCAAATGAATAATATATAGCAATGAACTGTATGCTACACATACTGCTGGCATCTCCCAATTTTGAGCAGATGACGCCAGGTACAAAATACCCAACATGCCTCGATTCCTATCACTTTAAAAGCTGGGCAAAACTAACACAAGTGGTGAAACTGTAAAGAAAAGCAAGGAAATAACTATTTCAGTACTCAGTGGTTATCTACAGGGGAAAAGGTTATGCCGAGAAGGGTTCAGTGGAGGCTTCCGGGGCACAAGTAATGTCTTATTTCTTGACCTGGGGTCTGAAACTGAGGCTTTGTGCACTTTCTTGGATATGTTCTAGTTCCCCAAAGTAGTAACAGTGTAAAAGGAAATAAATATGTGAAAAGAGATGGTCGGAGGCAAAGAGGGTGCCAACTCTGCTCCTCACAGGCTCCGGGCAAGGGTCCCCTTCTGCTCCCCCCAGCCCCCACCGTGGCTCGTACTTACGCGTCTCCCAGGAAGAGGTTGGGCCAGACTTCATTGATGTGGTTCAACATGGCAGCCCGACGGACCCACAGTAAGCGCTGCAGCGAGGCCAGCGTGGGTGGCTGGTAGGGGGACACCCGGACTGACCCATGGATCTTGGGCCTCCGGAGGTCCTGCTTCTGCAGCGAGTCCATCCTAGAACAGAGTGGACACTGCAGTGGCAAGGGGCAGGCTCCCCACAGGTGGGTCCAGCTGACATGGAGGCCCAGGCATGTGCATTGCCCAGGTGCCACTGGGATGCTTCAGAAGGGCCTCAGTTATCTCAGATGAGGTTATTAACCAGCTCGACTGGGGCTGAGGCCTAGACCCTTTCCACAGGAAATCAGGAGCCAACCCCTTGTCACCACTGTGGAGCCAGGAAGCCCTCTCCCCTACTCTCTCCAGAGGCCCCTGGTGTTGGAAACTTTGTTCAAGGGCCCCTCAAAGCTCCCTGTCGGAGAAGGCAATGGCACCCCACTCCAGTACTCTTGCCTGGAGAATCCCAGGGACGGGGGAGCCTGGTGGGCTGCCGTCTATGGGGTTGCACAGAGTCAGACACAACTGAAGTGACTTAGCAGCAATCCAGTGCAGACCCCACCCCTTATGTCTCTGGTTACTTGGGAGTTTGTAAGGATGAGAACTCCAGATGGCTGTGGCCCACAGAAGGCACTTAGACCCCGACAACCGGGCAGCTCATCTCAAGCCCCGTTTTTCTGCTGCTTACAGGGCTGGTCCTCAGGCTCCCATCCCTTCCCACCTTCAGGTGCTTGAAGGTCAGAGCCCAGCTCTGGAGTTAAGGAGCCTGGGCTATGAACTGACCCTTGTTGGCACTTCCCTGCTGAATGCGCTGATGCCTTTTGGGCGCTGGGGCCTCATTCATGGAAAGTCCCTATTTTACATAGGAGGAAGCTGAAGGTCAGAGAGAATAATTGGTTAAGTGATGCTCAAAGTTGTATGGTCACTAAGGAACAAGGCTAGGGTTTCAGTCCCATTCTTATGCCTTCAGGTCCATCCCCCAGCCTTCGCATTACCCACTTTGAGGACTCCAGAGTGGTTGCTAACCCATCTTTCTCTACAGGGGAGCCTGCTGTAGCTGTTCCATGTCTGCCTATAGGCCCTGGGATTTTCCTCCTTACCCCTGTGACTCAGGCCAGTGCTGCAGGTCAGGCCTCACCGCGGTGGGGTGGCTCGTATCAGGAGTCAGCTGGCTGAGGGAATCCGAGACCCTGCAGAGCTGGGATGTCAGTGGCACCAGAACCTGGGCCTGGTGCTGGGCTGGGAAGGAGTGCCTCTCTTGGCTAACTGGCCCTGGCCCCTTCAACCAGTAACTAGGGAAGGTACAAACTGGGAAGAACTTCTTTGTTCTGTGGTTGGCGGTGCCAGGACCAGGAAGAGAAATGGGCACCCAGGAGGCCACTGGCTTGGCCAGGCTCACCCAGCGGGCAGTGGGAGGGCAGGGCGGAAGCGAAGACCCGGCTTTCCCTTTCATCCCACTGTGACCTCTCAGGGCAGGCAGAGTGGCCTGCCACCTACCTACGGCATGGTCTGGGGCCAGGAGTGGGGAGTGGGTGCAGGGACAGGACCCAGCACGTGAGCAGAACGAGGCAGGGGCAGGTTCCGCCTGGAACACAAATGCTGTGAAGCGGCTAGAATTCCAGGTCCTCCCCTTGGAACCGGTGGGGGTGGGGCCTGAGAGCAGACGCAGGCCCCTGCGGACTGAAGTGCAGTCCTTCCACACCTCCGGACCCCTCTCTGCTTGGTGTCTCTTTGGGGTTAAAGGCTCTTGGCCCTGGGAGATGGGAGGCTACGTGAAGTGGTAGGAAACGAACTTTAGAAAGCGTGCAGAGAGCCTAACCACAGCTCATTCTGAGGTCAAGAGCAAGTCTTAGCTCCTGTCTGGGACATGATTTCTCTTTCTTATCTTAAAGATACTGGCCTTGCCTGCTTTAAGAAGTATCTGGAAGGTCTGATCTGAGAATGAGAGAGGAGTGGCTGGGTTTGCAGAAACTACAGGGAAGAGCGAAGTGTATATTGTTGGCTATATTGTTGGCGTGCGGAGAGGTCGACAGCCACATGGGTCTGGAGCTACCAGCTGGGGCAGCAGGAGTCCCAGGTGGGGTGAGATGGGGCTTTGGGAAGCCTTGCGGGCGCAGCTGCAGGCCTCTGAGCTTGGTGTGGGGTAAGGCCGCCACCCAGTGTCCAGTGGGTGTCTTGCAGCTCAGCTGTGCCTGGGACCGGCAAACTCCTGCTGAGACAGAACTTGTCCCTGATCCTCCTGGAGGCTCCTGGGAGATGGAGGAGCCAGCAGAGGGGTTGGGGATGAGAGCTGCTAGGCCACAGCCCAGCCTCAGCCTCCTCAGGGTCTAGGCCCAGGTCTGGAGAAGGGGGCCTTTTCCTTGAACATAGGAGTACTCGTTGTTAGGCCTCACCTTGGACCTCACACCCAATGCTCATGGATATACCCGCTACGTGTCTGCTCTATCCTGCGAGGGCCCAGCCCCCACCCAGCGACTCATCCGTAGAGCTCTGGGCACACCCACAGAAGGGAAGTTGGTGGCTGCAGCAGGCCCTGGTTTCTGCCATCCCCAGATCTAGACTGAGAGTCCTGCCTGACCCCTCCTCCTGCATCTTCTTGGCCACAGCTGGGTGAAACCTGGGCCCGATGTCCAGACAAGATCGGGTGCGTCCAGGGTGACGTGGCTGTAGACGTGGGCCCCACGTCCAGCAAGGATAGGCTCTGCACCCCGCTCCCTCCGATGCCCCTTCTGCCTCCTTCCTGAGTCTCCCCCTAAGCTGAGCAGCTGCCCCTGTGGGCGGTGCTCTTTCCGCTCTTGAGTTGCTGCTGTTTACAAGTTCAGACACCTGTTTTCTGCCTTTGTGCCCCTCCTCCCCTCTATGTTGCTGTCGCCGGTGCCTCTGTCTCCACCCCCTCACAGGAGCTCATGCTTCCACACAGCCCCCCAGCACACCACCTGACATGCCACAGCCTCAGACCAAGGCTCAGGCCTCTGCAGGGCAGGGGAGCAGCTGTCTGCCATCCACCCCCTCCCGGTCTTCCCTCCTGCTCATTCTCTCCTCCCCCTCCAGGCAGACCACATGGGACTGTAGCCACAGGAGAAGTGGGGCCAGAGAGCTCAGGGCAGGACAAGTGAAAAGTCTGGCGAAGGAAGCCTTGGGGAGGGTGGCAGGCAGGCGGCCAGTGGGGAGCTGCCTGTGACCCTGCGCCCTGCGTGCTGGCCTTGGAGGAGGGCAGACCTGGGCCAAGTTCTCAGGTCTGGAGCTGGGATCTGAGTGGCCTTCTCAGCCAGTTTTCTCAGTGGAGCTGCTGTGAGAATGCCATGAGACAAGGAAGTGTTAAGGGCACCTCCCCCAGTGTCCACCTCCTGGTAGATGCCGAATAAATGGTGCATCTTACTCTTATTATCATCACTCTTACCCTTTGAAGCCTCAGTCATATCCCATGGGACAGTGAGGCTTGGTCTCTCTTTGTGTTCCTTAATTTGTCTTTCTCTATCCAGTAATGGTTATTGTATTTACCACTAACTAAGGATACGCTTTGTATCAGACAGAGCTAAAGGCTTAAATTTTTCTCACTGAATTCTCACAGCACCCTTATGAGGCAGATAACATTTACTATCCCCATTTTTACAGATGAGGAAACTAAGGCTCAGAAAGATTAAGCTCTATGCCCAAGGTCACACAGCCAGTAAGCACAGGAGCCAGGATTCAAGCCCAGGTTGATCTGATTACTAGGCTTCATCTGTGCCTCTATCTCCGACCCAATCTCTCCGCTAATCCAGTGCAGCTGCCTCTCCCACCCCCGACATGCACAGGCACAGGTGTCCTGGCCCTCTTTACCCAGCATGCTCTGCAGCCCCCAGAGTAGGGGCACTTACCCACCTGTGGGGGTATTTGGCCCAGGCTGTGGTCTTCTCTGACGGGCACTTTTTGCTCCCAGCTTTCAGACGCCTGTCTCTGCACACTTGATGCTGTTTCTATTTTTTGATTGGAGTTTAATTATAAAGCATGATGTGCTGCTCCCCTCCTCTGGCCTCCCCCTGCCACTCCCCACTCCCCCACGGGTCTCCTGGCACGGTCATTGCCAAGCCCAGCCAGGCACCTGGCCCCGCTGGGAGCAGAGGCAGTCTAGCAAGGGGGTCTGCCTGTGGCGTGTGTGGATGTGGTCATGGATTGTGGGGCAGGAGTTAGGGAGATGGAATAAGCCTATTGGGAAGGTTCTTTGGTCTTCATGGGGAGCACGTGGAGTATGGGCAGCAAGTTAAAGCGAGAAGGCGTCTCCAAGGGGGAGAGCGGGGAAGAGAACAGCCAAATCATGTCCCAGCTGGCAGCGCTGACACCAGAACCCAGGCCCAGGGGCCCCTCGCTGGGAGCCAAAGGTTATAGGACTGGCCCCAGACTAAGATCCAGATCAGGCTGAGGGAAATATGGGCAGAAAGACAGACAAAGATCTAAGTGGCACTCAGAGCAGGTCTTTGGAACAGGCCCGGCCTACAGTCAGAAACCGTGCGTCTGGAAACCAGCCTGTTCTCTGTGAACCCCTTCCCTCCCCCAGAAGACACTCCTGGAGCAGACCTCACCATCCCTTTAAAGTCCCTTCCAAGGCTGACAGCTCAGTTAGACACCTTGGATTTGGGTCTGTTAAGAAATCTCACTCTTCAGAGACCCTCCTCATATACCCATGCTTCAGTACTCTTCTCCACTCACACCCCCAGATGACCGCCACACAGATGATTACCTGCAGCCACGCCTCCTCTGGGTCTCTGAAGCCCGAGCTCCAGCAAGCTGGGCTCAGCCCTTACTGTGGCTCCCTGAGCCCTGGCGGGGGCTGATGGAGGCAGCTGTGGCCACAGGCTATCAGGAGCACTTAGAACCGCCCCTCCACTCCCATGTCCCCCCACTCCTAGGGGAACTTAAAGCCCCTGGGAGAGGAGTCCTCAGGGCCTGGCTGAGAGGGCAGCCCCTTCCCACCTGTGAGAACTGGAGGCCATGGCTGAGAGGGAGTGCAGGCAGCAGGAGGAAGTGGATGGAGTTGCAGGCTCTAGGGCGGGCCCCGCACTGGGCTCTTACCATCTTCTGGGTATCCACGTGGGCCACAACCTCCAGCAGCACCAGCAGGGCCAGGGCAAAGTGGCAGAGCCCCATAGCAGGGAGTAAGGCCCAGCTCTGGAGGAGAAATGAACTCCATGTTACAGGCAGGTAAACCGAGGCTCAGGTTGGCCGGGACTCACCAGGGCAAGGACAAGAGCTGCCAGCTAAACCTGCTTCTGCCTTGAGCCCCTGTGTAAGATCAAGTGGGTTATGGGTGCCAAAAGAGATGAAGAGGCAAGTTTGAGGCCCAAGGCTCTTGAAGAGAGATGACCTGTCCCCAAAGCCCCCTCACTGCTGAGTCTTCAGCCCTAGGACTACTGTGTACAGTCACACAGGTTGCTCACTGCACAACTCTTGGGGACCCCAGCTTCACAGACTATTTTGTGGATGTAGCCCCAGGAATTGTGCAAGGCTATAGCCCAAGTGACTCCCCCAAAGCCAGCTGCCTGAAAAGAAGAATGCAGAGGTCTGAGGTCAGAGGATTTAAGGCCCCAGGCTGAGGAAGTGGGGTGACTGCGCATGATCAGAGATGTGCTGTTGTCCCAGTTCCCAAAACCTGCCTAAAATGAGCAAGATGGGAAGATGCTCTTCCCATCCCCCTCTCGGCTGCCACACCTGCAGAACCCACACAACAGTTTCCCACCCAGCTTTGCCTTAGGCCTAATCCCAACCCCAGCTATAACCCCTATTTTCTTTCCTGGCATTCACCCTCGAACTAACCGAGACCTCCTTCCTGCCCCAATTCCCAACCCCAAGATGCTCATCCTCCTAACAGCACATGGGAAAGGGTTGATATTGCTCACGTGCTCCCCATGCATAGGCTGGTTATGCATTCGGAGACAAAAGCAGCTCTTATCGGTGGTGGGCAGGGGGGAGATTCGTTCATGTCCCAGGGAGGCTCTGGCAGGAGGAGAAAGCTGCTACTCTGCTAACTCCCAGAAGAGCCCAGGACAGTGTCCCACTTCCAGCTGGCAGCCCTTCTGAGCCACTGGGTGGTGGGGCACAGCCAAAGTCAGGGTTGAGGAGAGATGAAGGAAGGAACAGTATGGGTAGCAGGAGCTGGAGTTGGGATAGGGGAAGTGGAGAGCATTTCTGGAGGCTTAACCTTCCCTCAGATGGCCCTCAGTGGGGATGGAATATAAGGAAGATGAGCTGTTGGAGCCAGACAGGGACAGCCCCAACATGGGCATGGTGGGAGAAGAAGGGCAGTGGGCATTCTGCAGCTGCCTCACAATCTGGGGGCCCCACAGCCTCTCCATCCCCAGGAAGAGACACCCCTGCCTCCTCTCAGTTGAGCAGGAAGAAAACACAGAGCTGATGCCAAAGAAATTACAGCAGCACCTTGGCAACCATCTGTGGGCTGGGAGCCTGAGATGCACCATTGCTGCTGCGTAGGGAGAGCCAAGCTCCTTCTACTGGGCAGCTGGGGAGACTGGGGCCTCTAGCAGGAGGGAGGTGGCTTGGGCAGAGGACATACAGAGATACAGGGGATCTGTCCCTTTTCTGCAGCCTAAGGCCTGAGGGCTTTTGCTCCAGATGCACTGAACATGCAACAGGAGGAGGCAGAAGGTAAATGGATAGACTTCAGGAAGGCTTTATGTCCTATGGGGTCCCCAGAATCAGAGAGGGAGGGAGGTTAGGGAGGGTCCTTCTGCAGATCTGAGATCACACTGGGTGGGGTATGAAGGTAGAGAGCTGGGTGCTGAGTCCAAGGCAAAGAACTGAAGGCCGTGACGACAGGAGAACTTTGTATCAAGCAGGGCTTGTGTGAGGAGGTTGTGGCCAGCGGCAGGAGCACGTTCTCTTTCTCCATTGTGGGAATGGATGCGCGGGGCTGACATGATTAACTAAACCTGGAGCAACAGCTGCAGCCACACGTTTCACCAAGGACTGGGATCCAGACCTGAGGGGAGGGCGTGCAGGGGTGTGGGAAGGGCCAGACAGCCCTCAGGTACAGGACCAGCTGTGCTCCTATCTTGGTGGGGTTCAGGTGAACCCCACAGGCTTTTGGCCAAGGAGGTAGGGCAGGTCAGCACCAGGACCAGTTTGGAAGGCCTCACCTCTTCCATTTTATGCTTCCCACCCCTTTCTTTCCCAGCCTTTCCATCTTCTCTGGCTCTGGAGAATCTGTGGGTGGGCTGGGAGTAGGGGGAGGGACTGGCGATCAAGCTGCCTGAGCCAGGCCTAGGATGGGAATGGGCCAAGCCCCTTTCAACCCTCTCTTCCAGCCCCACTCAACCCTGAAACACAACCTCTGAACTGCTCTCATTCACGTCCTCTGCCAGGCCTCACCCAAGCCCTTATTCTAGTTGCACCCTTGCCCTCTGCCCAGCCCTCACCTGACCTTTCACTTGTCACTGCACCCAGCCTTGGCCCCTCACGCCCTGCCCAACCCTCACCTGGCCCCTCAGCTCCGGCCTGCACCCCGCAGCTGCTGGTCCAGCCGGCAGAGCTGGTGAAGGAAACCTCTGTTGGGGAAGACCCATCGGCGCTCCCTCACGGTGATCACCGCCTGGCGCAGGGAGAGCTGCTGGCGCAGCATGAGGTAGGCCAGGACCAGTGTGGCGGAGCGGCTCACCCCGACCACGCAGTGCACCAGGACCTTGGCTGAGGAAGACATCCTGCTGAAAGACCCTTTCCCACCAGCCAGCCCACCCAGTGGCTGAGGTGGGGACCCAAGTTCCTTCCCTTGCTCTGCTTTGGGTGTATTCTGTGACCCTCTGCAAATCACTCAACATGTCTGGGCCTCCATTTCCCAATCTGTCAAGTGGGTATATCAGCACCTCTTATGCCTACCCTTGGGATGGGGTACACACACCCCAACACGGCTTCTAGGACTCTCTGTGGGCTGGCCCTGCTGACCTTGCAGCTCACTGCAGGCTGTCTCACCCCAGCTCTCAGCTCTGGAAACACTGGGTAACTTGCAGTCCCTTGAAGCTGTCGCGGTCCCTGGCCTCCAGCCTTCCCACATGCTCTTTCAACTACTTGTAAAAGTCTTTCCCTTCTCTCAGTCTGACTAACATCTACTACTCATTTGTCAGGATTCCACTGAGATACGGCTTCCTGACTACTCATGGTATCACTTGGATCACAAAGCAGCTCATCCTTTTTGCATGGGGCCCAATGAATACTGTTGTAGAGGGAATTCCCCCCAACTTCCTGATCCTCTGAATCCAGGACCCTGTCCTGTGCTCCCATCGCTCTTCACTTTTACTCACTCACCTGAGTAGTGCTCAGATGTAATACTTAACATTTTGAATGTCTTTCCACCAGGGACCCTGCTTTGCTTAAGGCAAGTATCTAGTGTCCCCTTATCTAGCTCCATGCCTGTCACAGAGAAGATAATAAATAGTTGATGAATGAATGGGTGAAGAAAAATGAAGGTCAGGATGCTTTGGATTGAAAAGTGCTATGAGCCACAGTCTTGTCTTTCCCATGACTCAGATGAGAAACCGAGGTATAGAGAGGAACACTGGCTCATCCAGGGTCGCGTAGCAAGGGGCACAGCTCTCACCCAGGATGAACACGAGGCAGCTTCCCCAGGCTCCTTTGTTGCAACCCAGGTATTAGAAGACTTTTTTTTTCCATTTGAAAGTACTTTGGGGCAGAAACCAGACATCTAGATACCAGATGGCAATCTCCCAAGGCTGAGAGATGCAGAGAAAGAACTGTTTTATTGTTTGGGAGACCTGGCTTCCAGCCCCAGGGCTGCTCCTAACTCGGGGTATGACCTTGTACTTCAAAAGGCCTTCAAAAGGCCTCCCTTTCCCTGTCTGTGGAGCAATGCTACTGGATAAAGTGCTGGGACACTGAGCAGAGGATTTTAAAAACATGATGACTTTTTACAAACTAGGGATGGGAGGGCACTGATGTTAAAGGGGAAACTGGACATCCCCCCATGACTGAGCTGGGTAGAGCATGGGTTCAGATGCCAGGTCCTACCCCCAGGCGTGCTAAGGGCACGGTGGATGAAGTCAGCTGCAGAGGAGAAGTAGACACTGATGTCGAACTCAGGAAGGTCGTGGGCTGGCACCCCCAGGTAGCTCACACTGCTGCCATAGAAGTCAGGGCTGCCCTGACAGTAGAGGCCCCCGTGGGCGGCATTCAGCACGTGGGTAATGCCCAGCTTCCATAGCTCAAAGCGGTTATTTGCTGTGGCCCTAGGGAGGGGAGGAAGGGAAGCCATAAGGTCTGGGAAGGAGGCGTTGTCTGGTCCCCTGCTTCAGAGCGATGAATCCATTAGGGTCCAGAAGGAGCCAGAGGAACTTGTGGGGTTCACGGCTCACAGCCTCACCCAGGAGCTTTCTAGTAGGGGAGCTGGTAGTACAGGGATGTAGCTTTAGCCTCTCTTTGCTTCCTGAGGCAATCCACCCCTGCCATGGCCAAGACAGGAAGGAAAGGATTGCTTCAGCCCTAGGACCCAGCTGCACCTCCATTCTTGCCCCATGCCCGGCCCTGCACATCCGGCTCTTCCTGGCCACTACCTCATACCTGCTTCTAATCTGCAAATATTTAAAGGTGACACCTTCCTTGATTCACGTCCAGTCAGCCTTCCTCACCCAGTCTGTGGCCAGAGGAGGAAGGCTGGAACCGGAAAGGGGAGCTCTCTGCCCACCCCATCTCTCACCCCAAATCACCACGATTCCCGGTCCTTTGCCCCACCCCATCCCCAAGACCCACCAGTTCTTCCTGATGTGCCAGAAGACTCTGGGAACCTTTGGGAGCTCCCTTCTTTCAGGCAGGCAAAAGTCCCTGCTCCCCCTGGTGGCTGCACCTGATCACTGCACTGTTCCTAGCACGAAGGGGTCCTGGAGAAAGTCGCTGGCTTGGGAAACTCAGAGCAGAACCAGTTGCCCTTTCTCTCACCCCAACACCCCATCTCTGGTAAAGATCCCAAGAACTGTCTCTCCTTGTCCTCACCCCCACGTCCCTTCAGCCAACTACCACTCACGCATCTCCTATGTAAAGGTTGGGCCAAACTTCATCCACGTGGCTGGAAGAAACCTTCCCTGCCCTCAGGAGCTCCTCCAGTTCCAGGACGCTGGGGCAAGGCGTGGCTTCGGCATCTCCCCTCAGCTGTGGGAGCGAGGCTTCCGCCATGGGCCAGCCCACCCACCCCTCTGTCTCTGTGGTCACTCCTCTCTGCCTCTCCAGTGTCATTCCTCCTTCCTAGAGACTGGCAGGGACAGGTGAGACAGCAGCAAGTGACTCAGCAAATTACAGGGGCCTCCAGAGAAAACAGGACGTTTTCCTCCCCAAGTCACCTCCTAGCCTAAAACTGCCTGACAATAGAGAATCAGATATGTCTCTGCAAGTCACTTTACCTCTCAGCCTCAGTTTCTTCATCTCTCAAGTAAGAATTATAAGGATTAGCTGAAACAAAAGATACTCTGAGTCCAACACATAGTAGATGTTAATAGATTTAGAGTCCTGTATAAGGCTATTTGGTTCTGAGGACTGCATTAAGGTAGAGATCCAGGTGCAGGAGGTGGTTGGCTCCAAGGATGCATGATGGGAAAAGTTCTTCAGGTCTGGGTGGGTCACATACTAAGTGGAAACTGTATGACTGTTGGATGAGCTTCTGGATTATGGGACTCAGGGGAAGTTTCCTGAGGTACAGAGTCTGAGAAATGTGGAGAGGAGGCCTGGAGGACCTCATCTAAAGGGTGCCCACAGGGTTTGTGGGGGAAAGTTTGAACAATAGTTCTGTTATGAAGATGGCTGATTTCTCAAAAGAGAAGGCTAAAATGTGTGCCAGAGAGGCAGAAGGGAGAGTTGAATGTTTCCCTCGACCTTCTGAAGACCCAAAGAAAGGGCTGTCATCAAAAATATTTTTGGGTGGGAGGGAGATTCCTCTGCCTATAAGGGCTTTTGTCCTCACAGCAAAAACAGAGAAAGGTCTGTATTTGTCCTTATGCCAGAGGTCCTTGTAGGCTGAAGTGAGATGTCTTGCCCACTCTCAGATGCCTTCATGAAGGCTTTGTGGTGGAGCTGTAGTGGGGAGGCTCCCAGTTGCACCTGGCTTTGAGTCTGGTTTGAGGGTAAAGGCCATACCAGGGCATTCCATGGAAGCAGGCTGCACTCATGTCCACCCCAAAATCTATCCCCACTCCCATCAGAGCCACTGAAACCTGCCTTGCACCGCCCGAGGAAGCAAGGTGAAGAGGGGGCTGGAGCCCAGGTCGAAGGCGGTTTTACACTTGGTTTATGCCACTGCTAAGCCTGAGGTGGGGGCTTCCTTCAGGGTGGGGCAGTACAGTAAAGCGAGAAGAGCATAGGTTCTTAAGTTAGACTTCAGTAGGAATACTGGCTTCGGCACATATTAACTGCCTAACCTGAGGCAAAGTTGCTTGGCCCTTCTCTGTTGTGATACCCTGCAGAGGTGGAACAAGGATTAAGTGATATATTTATATGGCATTTGGCATAGGGACAGTCAGAGAGTAAAGGGGCAATAAACGGTAATAATGATGACTGGAGGTTGGCTCTTGGAGAGGAGCTGGCTCCCTGCCAAGGAATTGGGGAAAAGCCCCTCTTGCCCCCAATTTACTAATCCCATAGGCCCCGCCCCGCCTGTAGTAGCGCCTCATCTCTCATCTCGTTAGCTTTGGACCAAATGCATCTCTCTCGAGTTTCCTTGCAGCCGTTTCAGATCGCAATCCTCCCCTCACGCCCATCTTGAACCCCGAGCCTCTTCCGGTTTTGGCTCCACCCCCTAGGGCTCCGCCTCCCGTCGATTTTCCCCGCCTCGCGAAGCATTTCCGGTTCGGATTTGAGCAGCTGCCGGCGCGGATGAGACCGCGGCCGGAGCCGGGCTGCGGCGATGCCTGCGCGCAGCCGCCACCGCCCCAGCCTCCACTCCGGCTCGCCTACCCGGGCTCCGCCCCCACCGCTTGAGGCGTCTCTCTCCGGGGAGGCCCGGAGGGCACCGGACTCCGGCAGCGGCTCGGACGCCGACCCGGAGACGGGTCCGGGGACCCCGATTCGGAACAAGGAGGTGAGCGGCAGCTGGGGTGGAGGAGAGGGGAGTTCGGGGTGGGCGCGTGCAGCAAGGGTGAGTGGAGGAGTCGGGGATGGAGGCGGGTGGGGGTGCCATGGACAGAATTCGCAGGGGCCGTGGGAGACGGTTGAGGGAGCGTGGAGAGTCCCCTTTAGAACGGAATCTGAGGGAAATGGAGGTTGTTGAGCCGAGGCCCTGAGGCGGGTGACGATGGCCCCAGACTAAGGAGTAAGTAGAGGCCGAGGGGCGAGGGAGAGGGTGTGGAGGCTGAGGGAGATGTGGCCTTGAAGAGGCAGGGCATGGAGGTTTTGGAAAGCCGGGTGGAAGTGAGGGGGAAAGACCGAAGGGTCCCAAGGGAATGCAGGACTGGAGGGGCAGATGCTCTGCGATTTGGCAGTGGGAAGAGATCCAGGGTCGATGTTCCCACTTGGCGAGAGAGAAGGAACTGGGGTGGGACTGACGAGATTGCTGACCTAAGGGGTTGGTACTAATTAGGGGAAGGATTTAGGTTTGAAGAGGAAGGGGCTCTAAGGTGGCAAGTCGTCTGGCCTTAAAGACCAGAAAGAGAGAAATGGGGTCAAGACAGAAAAGGAGCCCTTGGGGGCTCTAATTTAGGGCTTTGGCGTTTTCACAGGTGTCTTTCATAGCATGGAAGATCTCTGGGGTAATATACTTGGATTATGGAGCTTTCTCGTTTGTGGACAGTGAGTCCTTATCAGAATCTGGGGTGAGAAGGGTGTTCTTTAACACTGATTTGCCCAAAAGACTAGGAGAAGTAGTGAAAACGAAGTGATGTTTGGAAAAGATAGTGAAAGGAGTGATTCTGAATATAAAGATAAATCTTTTGAATTTATTCTAACAGTGATAGCGTGTTTCTTTTTTCGTTTGTATTTTATTTAAATTTGTTTTGTCTTAAATACCTGACAAGTTTAGGTAATCTTAAAAAAATTTTTAATACTTTATTAAAAAAAAACTAAAAAACGAGTTTGGACACTTAGATTTTGCAGATACTCAGTACTCACTGATTTCACTGTTGACAATTTGAGTTGACACATACTGGTCACGAGGTAAAAATACGATCACTGCAAGTATCTGGGTTAAAAGTATCTGGTTTTATCTACCTAAAAAAGTAGATAAAACTGTGTGAAAACATCACAGTCCAGGAGACTGCCAGACCTTTCTCTCTCCAATGACTCCAGAATTGGAGTTATCTCTTGAAAACTGGAAGGGTACCCTTGACAGATTTGCAGGACCAATACTTTGCAGATATTGTAGAAATAATATTTTTAGTAGAGTTATCTAGAGTAAGAATAGAGGATGCTTGTAGCTGGCAGTTAACAGCACTGAGATAGGTGGGTACACAGATGCCTTTTACTGTATGGAAGACATAGTACCAAAACCATGATTGTGCCAGAAAAATGATGATTACCATATCTATATTTGGTTGAAATAGGCTTTTTTGTGTGTTTTTTTTGTAATTGTTAAATAACATGGTTTGGTGAAGTGTTTGACTAGCCACGTCTCATATGTTGTTTTATAACTTTTTATGCAGTTACAGGTTTACAAAGTTGTTGGCATTTCAAAACAAAGTTTTAATCAAGTATTTCTAGTCTAAATGGGTATCTTAACAGTTTAATCTTAATGAGATGATAATTTACTTATTGCAGCTAGTTACTAAATTAGTGTATGTGTATACACTATATGTCATATTTTCAAATGCTCAGTGGACTGATAATTATTTCTTCAAAGGAGAGATGAATTCTTAGCCTTGCTTTTAGCTATTGTTAAAAAATTAGCTCCTTTTTCTTTAAATTAATATAGTTGAGAAAGTGTATATACTGTTGTTTATTTGTTTGTTTACCCTCACTAAACTGAGATTCTCTAGAGATCTTATCTTCATACTTAGCTCTAAATAAAAGTCTTGGCATGTAAAAATTTGCTGCACTGAATTGAAGTATAAGAACTCTTGAGATTACATCTTAATGTTAGTGCAGAATTAAAGGAACTTTTAGATGAAGTTGTACAGTTAATATATTAACGTGCCTAATAGTTATTTTGTCTTTGTTTAGCCTTGGCAATTTTCACAGCCACTTAGTTGTAAATAAAATCGTTTTTATGGTAGAGCAGTTACTCTTAGGCAAGACAATATGTATTACTCCCAAATAAGTCATTATGATTGCAATGGCAGAACATGCAGATATATTTAGATAATCATTTTTGATTTCAGTAGCATCTTGGCCATTCTGCAAAGACTCTTCACACTTCACAGTTCCTCGTAAGCATTTTTATTTTGTTAATCACTAGATCCTCAGTGCTTTTTCAAAACTTTGCCATAGATGATTTAGAGACATTTTCATGATTTTTCTTAGAATTGAAATTTGAACATTGTTTTGAGGAAACTGTTGAATCACAGATGTTCTAGTGAATATTATTATTTTGTCTTGTAACAGTAACCATATTAACTAGTTATTCTTAAAAAATTCTATAGGCCTTATACAATACTATGGTGTTAATAGTAGGATGTACTTAGCATGGTCATTATCATGACAGTGATTCTTATTTATGTGTTTGTGCTTCTCTTGGCTTTGAGAAATCAGGAGGTTAACTTAGGCACCCTTTGAGAACATTTCAGTGTTTATATGCTGCCTTTTTCATTGTCTGGTAATTTACCATCTGCAGATGTGGATATAGATTTGTGATGTACCTTTACCCTCTCCTACCATACACATAGCACCATCATTAGTGGATCTTAATCTCCCTGACTTCAGGCTTCTATATTTGAAATGTTTTGTTACTTCACTAAATTCTGCACCCTATTAGTAGTAAAGTCACCGCACTGCAGAATGTAACATAATGTAAGTGTATCTTGGCTTTTGCTTGGGATAGTAGAAACCAAGAAAACTTGGTCATAGTAGTTTCAGCATAGAGTTTCACCATAAAATAGTGCTTTATGATATGAACCCTAGAAGAATGTTGTGGAGGCAGAAACCTATTTTTATATTTGTCTTGAATATTTATTGTGAGTTTTTGTATAGCTTTTGAATTGTGGCTGAGACAAGAGAGGTGGTAATATGTCTATTATCTTGACCCTCTTTCTGTTCTCTTAAAGTTCTTGATAGGTAAGAAATTCTAGTATGAAGTGAGAACCGTGAATTTAGGTTCTTCCTGTAAGTTAAACTGTGTTACTGAGTTTCTGGAGATGCCTGCAAGCTGGTTTTAGTGTGGAACTTTGAGACTAAATTAAATTGATGTCAGTTGCATCAATGTAAATTGGTATGAAAGTCAAAGATTCCCAGAATCATACATTGAATTTTGGAGCCAAATCCATTGTATTTGCACAATATTGTAATGGAGCGTGAAGTCTTGAGCCAGTTTTTCATTTTCCATTATGCTGATTTGATTTAGAGGTGTAGCATATTTAAAAATCTTTACCAGTCTGTCAAACCACTACTAGCTTGCTCAAATATTATTTTAGTGAGTAGAATAAGAATCTGAATTTTATATACTTCTTTACTGGTGTGCTCTGGCACGCAGCCAGGTTAAGTATTCTTCATCAAACTTACCAGTAAATTTTAGCCGTTGTGTAAAAACTTTTACTATAACTGAGGATGTAACCTACACAGTGTTGTCTATAAGATTCTTATTCATTGAACTGAGACAGTTCCGACTGTGATACAGAATTAGGTGCAACCTAACAGTAGAAGTCTTAATTTAAATGCAAGTTGGAGCCAGAAAACTTTTGTGTTCTGACAAAAACATGACAACTTTTTTAATAACAGTAGATAACAGTGCATGGTCTGGGGCTGAAGTGCAGCCAAGAGAGTGATGATGTAACTGAAGAGGCAATTTAACATATTTCAGACGTGCTGCCCCAGACTCTACTGCCCAGGAGTGGGATATAGCAGAAGGGTAAAAAAAAAAAAATCACTGCTAGTACAGAGTGAAGTAAGTCAGAAAGAGAAAAACAGTTATCATGTATCAGCGTATATATATATATGGAATCTGGAAAGACGGCACTGATGAACCTTTATGGAGGGCGGCAGTGGGAGCATCAACATGGTGAACAGACTTGTGGACACAGTGGGGAAAGGAGAGAAATCGGGAGGGTAGCACTGAGACATCAATATCACCATATGTAAAATAGATAGCCAGTGGGAATTTGCTGTATGACGCAGAGAGCCCAAATTCAGTGCTCTGTGACACCGTAGTGGGGAGATGAGGAAAGAGGTTCAAGAGGGAGAGGACGTGTGTACACCTGTGGCTGATACATGATGCATGGCAGAACCCGACACAACATTGTAAAGCAATTATCCTCCAATTAAGAATAAATAAATTTTTAAAAATTACTGCTAGTGTTTCAAATATGGTAGTAAGTGGTTCTGGGTCTTTGAAACTGTTTTGTAATTATAGCAGATTCATAGATACTTGGAAATGGTGCTTACTAAGAAACAAACCATCTTTTGATAACTGTAAAGAGAAAATAATAGTTTTTTGTTTGCTCAATGAAAGTCTTCTAATTTAAGATTAAAAAATTTTAATGAGATTTTTAAAAAGCTGCATAGTCCCAAATACTATAAACTGAGAGCTAAATGACCAAAGTAAATCTTGTCCTCTTACATTTTGGTTTGCTTTCATAAAAATTACTTTTATGCTCTGATTTATGGATCTGAACACTGGTATAATTTGTCTCTATTATGCATATTAAATAAACTTTATTAGATAAAGTTGGATTTAAGCTTATTTTAGTGTGAGTGCAACTGTAATGTACAATTGCTTTAAGGAGAATAGATTAACATTAACTTCATAAAATTAAAAAAAAAAATCTCTTCCCCATTTTTTGTCTTGGGACCCTTATGGCAGAAAGTGAAGAGGAACTCAAAAGCCTCTTGATGAAAGTGAAAGTGGAGAGTGAAAAAGTTGGCTTAAAGCTCAACATTCAGAAAACCAAGATCATGGCATCCGGTCCCACCACTTCATGGGAAATAGATGGAGAAACAGTGGAAACAGTGTCAGACTTTATTTTTCTGGGCTCCAAAATCACTACAGATGGTGACTGCAGCCATGAAATTAAAAGACACTTACTCCTTGGAAGGAAAGTTATGACCAACCTAGATAGCATGTTCAAAAGCAGAGACATTACTTTGCCAACAAAGGTCCGTCTAGTCAAGGCTATGGTTTTTCCAGTGGTCATGTATGGATGTGAGAGTTGGACTGTGAAGAAGGCTGAGCGCCGAAGAATTGATGCTTTTGAACTGTGGTGTTGGAGAAGATTCTTGAGAGTCCCTTGGACTATAAGGAGATCCAGCCAGTCCATTCTGAAGGAGATCAGCCCTGGGATTTCTTTGGAAGGAACGATGCTAAAGCTGAAACTCGAGTACTTTGGCCACCTCATGCGAAGAGTTGACTCATTGGAAAAGACTCTGATTCTGGGAGGGATTGGGGGCAGGAGGAGAAGGGGACATCGGAGGATGTGATGGCTGGATGACATCACTGACTCGATGGATGTGAGTCTGAGTGAACTCCGGGAGTTGGTGATGGACAGGGAGGCCTGGCGTGCTGTGATTCATGGGGTTGCAAAGAGTCGAACACGACTGAGCGACTGATCTGATCTGATCTGATGGGCATTATATTTTAGATTTTATACATCACTTGGAAATGGTAATTTTTAAAAAAATTTACTGGATACCAAATCATGAATAACTTCCTAAAACAGCACATATATTTATGAACCAAATTTCACCAATTGTTTTAAATTCCTTTCAGTTCAGTTCAGTTCACTCGCTCAGTCATGTCCAACTCTCTGCGACCCCATGAATCGCAGCACGCCAGGCCTCCCTGTCCATCACCAACTCCCGGAGTTCACTCAGACTCATGTCCATCGAGTCAGTGATGCCATCCAGCCATCTCATCCTCCAATGTCCCCTTCTCCTCCTGCCCCCAATCCCTCCCAGCATCAGAGTCTTTTCCAATGAGTCAACTCTTCGCATGAGGTGGCCAAAGTACTGGAGTTTCAGCTTTAGCATCATTCCTTCCAAAGAAATCCCAGGGCTGATCTCCTTCAGAATGGACTGGCTGGATCTCCTTGCAGTCCAAGGGACTCTCAAGAATCTTCTCCAACACCACAGTTCAAAAGCATCAATTCTTCGGCGCTCAGCCTTCTTCACAGTCCAACTCTCACATCCATACATGACCACTGGAAAAACCATAGCCTTGACTAGACGGACCTTTGTTGGCAAAGTCATGTCTCTGCTTTTGAATATGCTATCTAGGTTGGTCATAACTTTCCTTCCAAGGAGTAAGCGTCTTTTAATTTCATGGCTGCAGTCACCATCTGCACTGATTTTGGAGCCCCCAAAAATAAAGTCTGACACTGTTTCCACTGTTTCTCCATCTATTTCCCATGAAGTGATGGGACCGGACGCCATGATCTTGGTTTTCTGAATGTTGAGCTTTAAGCCAACTTTTTCACTCTCTTCTTTCACTTTCATCAAGAGGGTTTTTAGTTCCTCTTCACTTTCTGCCATAAGGGTGGTGTCATCTGCATATCTGAGGTTATTGATATTTCTCCCGGCAATCTTGACTCCAGCTTGTGTTTCTTCCAGTCCAGTGTTTCTCATGATGTACTCTGCATATAAGTTAAATAAGCAGGGTGACAATATACAGCCTTGACGTACTCCTTTTCCTACTTGGAACCAGTCTGTTGTTCTATGTCCTGTTGCTTCCTGACCTGCATACAGATTTCTCAAGAGGCAGGTCAGGTGGTCTGGTATTCCCATCTCTTGAAGAATTTTCCAGTTTATTGTGATCCACACAGTCAAAGGCTTTGGCATAATTAATAAAGCAGAAATAGATGTTTTTCTGGAACTCCCTTGCTTTTTCCATGATCCAGTGGGTGTTGGCAATTTGATCTCTGGTTCCTCTGCTTTTTCTAAAACCAGCTTAAACATCTGGAAGTTCACGGTTGACATATTGCTGAAGCCTGGCTTGGAGAATTTTGAGCATTACTTTACTAGCGTGTGAGATGAGTGCAATTGTGCGGTAGTTTGAGCATTCTTTGGCATTGCCCTTCTTTGGGATTAGAATGAAAACTGACTTTTTCCAGTCCTGTGGCCACTGCTGAGTTTTCCAAATTTGCTGGCATATTGAGTGCAGCACTTTCACAGCATCATCTTTCAGGATTTGGAATAGCTCAACTGGAATTCCATCACCTCCACTAGCTTTGTTCATAGTGTTGCTTTCTAAGGCCCACTTGACTTCACATTCCAGGATGTCTGGCTCTAGGTGAGTGATCACACCATCATGATTATCTGGGTCGTGAAGATCTTTTTTGTACAGTTCTTCTGTGTATTCTTGCCACTCTTCTTAATATCTTCTGCTTCTGTTAGGTCCATACCATTTCTGTCCTTTATTGAGCCCATCTTTGCATGAAATATTCCCTTAGTATCTCAATGTGTGGTTTTTGAAGACAGTGTATGATATTTAAAGTGGACAGTTATTTCAGACAGCTGTACTCCAGTATTTTAGAATATTTATGCACATACACGCAGGCACACAGACACACACAATCTAGTGAAACTACAATAAAAACCCAGCCTGCTTATTTATTTATATATTTATATATTCCATTGCGGTTTATTACAGAATATTGAATATAGTTTCCTATGCTGTACAGTAGGACCTTTTTGTTTATCCCTTCCATATCCGCTGCTCCCTCCTCCACCTTGGCAACCACAGTCAGTTCTCTGTCTGACTCTGTTTCTGTTTTGTAGATTAAGTTCATTTGTTTCATATTTTATGTTATATATATAAGTGGCATCATGTGACATTTATATATGTGACTTACTTTGGTATAATAATCTCTAGGTCTGCCCGTGTAACTTCAGATGGCATTTCATTCTGTAAGAAAAATTCAGTATATTTAAATCACTATAATCACCATCTGGACAAAGACTTTGGTTCTGTAGAACACATGACAAGTAAAGGTTTTATTTTGTTGATAATGTCTTCATTATGTCTAAAAAACTGCATAATGATAAATTAGAAGCCATTTAGGTCTCTTGTGTGTTTGTGTAATTAAGACCAGGGGAGTGGTTTGTGTCTTTCCACTTACTGGTGCCTGTCACTTTAGGAAATTTTCCCAGTGAATTCCCAAATTGTCATAGTATAGCAGTTTTTTTGGTGTCAGCAATAATCAATTACATCAACCTATGACATACTTTTAAAATACGTTGGTGAGTGGTATGTTCTTGTTGAAATATTTTTGTTTAGTTAAATTTGATATTAAATAAATGATTGAGACACTCATGTTGACATAGAATTCTGCATTGGTTAGCTGGAATCACTATTCCAGCTTTGTGTTTCAGTTTTTGTTGCTTAATTGCACTATTGTTTCCCTTAAAGATAATTCCACCTTGAGTAAAACCTTTATAAAATTTTAACGGTTGTTTTCAAATACTCATTTCTTTTGTATTAACAAAAGATTTCAAGATTTTGTATTAACAAAAAGATTTCAAGAGTTAAGAGTGGGTTTGATTATTAGTTGATAGATGACTGATCCTAATTTAATTTCAGGTGTAGGGCAACACCAGCAAACGGCGGAGTTGATGGGGGCAATACCAGCTTACATTTACTGAGAATTTCTCTTTGTCACACATTACTACAAATGCATTACTTGTATTAGTCCTTGTATTCTTTACAACAAGCCTGTGGAGTAAAGAACTAGTATTCTCATTTTACGTATGAAAATAGTGACTCCCAAAAATGTTAAGTAACTTCTGTAAGATCACATAGCATTTAGCTTGTGAATGGTAAATCCACAGTTTGAACCCAGGCAGTTTGATTCCAGAGCCAGTACATTTTTTTCTTTTCGGGGAGAAACAAAAAGGACCCCACTTACCTGACCAGGGACTGATCCTGGGCCACAGTAGTGAAAGCCTGGAGTCCTAACCAGTAGACAACCAGGAAACTCCCATGACCCCCTACTCTTAACTACTATGCTTTGTGGTTTTTATATCAGATTCTGTGGTGGAATAGCTGTCTGAAATATTTAACTCTCTAGCTCTGGTTTCTTAAGCTGTAAATTAAGAAATTGTACTAAATCTTGCAGGTCACTTCCAATTCTAACATTGTAAGAATTCTTTCATCCTGACACAAAACATGATTTTAATATTTCTCATTATTCTTTTTGAAATATCTTGATCTGTTGAAACACAAAGGTTCAGTCATCTTCCAAAGTCACACTGTTAATGGATAATGGAGCTCAGTTTGTACTCAGATCTCTTATTATCTTGGTCTTCTTGCTATTTCTTTTATTTAGTATGTGTGTATGTGGTTGCATTAATAATTGAGTTGAATTTATTTTCTTAATTTTCAGGTCATATCTGTTTGTGTGATATGCTTCAAACAAATGAGAAATGATATTGCTTTTTATTTTCTTAAAAGAACTTTTCCCCCCTGATTATCAAGTATTGCAACATGCTTATTGTATAAAATTTAGAAATATTTGATATAGAGAAAGAAAGAGTCCACCAAGCTATTGATAGCTTGGTATTTTATTTATTTTTAAATATATGCAAATGCTACAAATGCTGTGTGCTTTTTAGGACACTTTCTCCTTTAAAATTTTTAAAAATTTTTTATTTTGAAATAATTATAGATTCATAGGAAGCTGTAAACAGTGCAGAGGAATCCACATGTACTTTCAGTGGCCACATCTTGCATAATTATAGCACTATATTAAGACTAGGAAATTGACATTGACTCAGTGTGTGTATATGTATGTCATTTTTTCCTGAGCAGATTTCTGTAACCATTAATCTACTCAAGATATGGGAATACTTCATCACTGTGAAGATCTTCCTTGGGTTAGCCCCATCCCTCAACAAACTCTCTCTAACCTCTGACAGATAACATTTAACCTCTGTACTGTTTTATACCAGTATAATTTTGTCATTTTGAGGACAAATGAAATCATACAGAATGTGAGGTTTTAAGATTGACTTTTTTCGCTCAGCATGATGCCCTTGAGACCCCTTCTAGTGTGTGTATTCAAGGTTTTATTGCTGTGTTTTCCATAGTATGGATGTATCACAGTTTGACTATTCATATATTGTAGTATATTTTGTTTTTATGTATAAAAATAATTTATAAAAACTCAGCAATTACAAGTAATGAAGCTAGGGACACTTGTGTATAGGTTTTTGTGTAGACATAAGTTTTCATTTGCCTGGGATAAGTGCCCAAGAGTACAATTGCTAGGTCATATGATGAAGTTATGTTCAGCTCTGTAAGAAATTGCCAAACTATTTTCCAGCATGGCTATATAAGTTTACTTTGTCACCAGCAGTGTGTGAGAGATCCAGTTTCTCTGCATTCCTGCCAGAATTTTTTTCAAAATTTATTTTAGCTATTCTAGTAGGTATATAGTGATATCTCATCGTAGTCTTAATTTTCATTTCCCCAGTAGCTAGTGATGCTGAACGTCTTTTCATGTGCTTATCTGCCATTCATATATCCTCTTTAATAACATGCCTCTTCATATCTTTTGCTCATTTTTGTTTCTTTTCATCCTAACTTCAACCCTCATAATCATTTTACACTCTTCTGACAAGTATTCTTTCTAAAGCACACTCTGATTATATCATCCTCTTTTCCAACAATCTCTAGTGGTTCTGCATTATCTGTGGAGTAGTCTCAATTTGACCAAAGTTTCCATTATCTGGCCCTAGTATATATTTTCAACTTACTATACTACTATTCCCTGTGCCCTAAGAATACTAACAGTTCTCAATTGTTTTCTGTCTTAATACATTTGCTCCTGTAGTTTTCTCTGCTGGTGCACGTTTTCTCCATCTCTGCCCAGTTTTTAAAATCTCAGCTCAAATGTTACTCCTAAGAACTTTTCTGTGATCTCACCAACAGGAAATAGTTCAGTTCAGTCGCTCAGTCGTGTCCAACTCTCTGCGACCCCATGAATCGCAGCACGCCAGGCCTCCTTGTCCATCACCAACTCCCGGTGTTCACCCAGACCCACGTCCATCAAGTCAGTGATGCCATCCAGGCATCTCATCCTCTGTCGTCCCCTTCTCCTCCTACCCCCAATCCCTCCCAGCATCAGAGTCTTTTCCAATGAGTCAACTCTTCGCATGAGGTGGCCAAAGTACTGGAGTTTCAGCTTTAGCATCATTCCTTCCAAAGAAATCCCAGGGCTGATCTCCTTCAGAATGGACTGGCTGGATCTCCTTGCAGTCCAAGGGACTCTCAAGAATCTTCTCCAACACCACAGTTCAAAAGCATCAATTCTTCGGCGCTCAGCCTTCTTCACAGTCCAACTCTCACATCCATACATGACCACTGGAAAAACCATAGCCTTGACTAGATGGACCTTTGTTGGCAAAGTCATGTCTCTGCTTTTGAATATGCTATCTAGGTTGGTCATAACTTTCCTTCCAAGAAGTAAGCGTCTTTTAATTTCATGGCTGCAGTCACCATCTGCACTGATTTTGGAGCCCCCAAAAATAAAGTCTGACCCTGTTTCCACTGTTTCTCCCTCTATTTCCCATGAAATGATGGGACCGGACGCCATGATCTTCGTTTTCTGAATGTTGAGCTTTAAGCCAACTTTTTCACTCTCCTCTTTCACTTTCATCAAGAGGGTTTTTAGTTCCTCTTCACTTCTGCCATAAGGGTGGTGTCATCTGCATATCTGAGGTTATTGATATTTCTCCCGGCAATCTTGACTGCAGCTTGTGTTTCTTCCAGTCCAGTGTTTCTCATGATGTACTCTGCATATAAGTTAAATAAGCAGGGTGACGATATACAGCCTTGACGTACTCCTGTTCCTACTTGGAACCAGTCTGTTGTTCTATGTCCTGTTGCTTCCTGACCTGCATACAGATTTCTCAAGAGGCAGGTCAGGTGGTCTGGTATTCCCATCTCTTGAAGAATTTTCCAGTTTATTGTGATCCACACAGTCAAAGGCTTTGGCATAGTCAGTAAAGCAGAAATAGATGTTTTTCTGGAACTCTCTTGTTTTTTCCATGACCCAGCGGATGTTGGCAATTTGATCTCTGGTTCCTCTGCCTTTCCTAAAACCAGCTTGAACATCAGGAAGTTCATGGTTCACATATTGCTGAATCCTGGCTCGGAGAATTTTGAGCATTACTTAACCAGTGTGTGAGATGAGTGCAATTGTGTGGTAGTTTGAGCATTCTTTGGCATTGCCCTTCTTTGGGATTGGAATGAAAACTGACCTTTTCAAGTCCTGTGGCGACTGCTGAGTTTTCCAAATTTGCTGGCATATTGAGTGCAGCACTTTCACAGCATCATCTTTCAGGATTTGAAATAGCTCAACTGGAATTCCATCACCTCCACTAGCTTTGTTCGTAGTGATGCTTTCTAAGGCCCACTTGACTTCACATTCCAGGATGTCTGGCTCTAGGTGAGTGATCACACCATCGTGATTATCTGGGTCGTGAAGATCTTTTTTGTACAGTTCTTCTGTGTATTCTTGCCACCTCTCCTTAATATCTTCTGCTTCTGTTAGGTCCATACCATTTCTGTCCTTTATCGAGCCCATCTTTGCATGAAATGTTCCTTTGGTATCTCTAATTTTCTTGAAGAGATCTCTAGTCTCCCCCATTCTGTTGTTTTCCTCTATTTCTTTGCATTGATCACTGAAGAAGGCTTTCTTATCTCTTCTTGCTGTTCTTTGGAACTCTGCATTCAGATGCTTATATCTTTCCTTTTCTCCTTTGCTATTCGCTTCTCTTCTTTTCACAGCTATTTGTAAGGCTTCCCCAGACAGCTGTTTTGCCTTTTTGCATTTCTGTTCCATGGGGATGGTCTTGATCCCTGTCTCCTGTACAATGTCACGAACCTCAGTCCATCCGGCACTCTATCTATCAGATCCAGGCCCTTAAATCTATTTCTCACTTCCACTATATAATCATAAGGGATTTGATTTAGGTCATACCTGAATGGTCTAGTGGTTTTCCCTACTTTCTTCAATTTCAGTCTGAATTTGGCAATAAGGAGTTCATGATTTGAGCCACAGTCAGCTCCTGGTCTTGTTTTTGCTGACTGTATAGAGCTTCTCCATCTTTGGCTGCAAATAATATAATCAGTCTGATTCAGTGTTGACCATCTGGTGATGTCCATGTGTAGAGTCTTCTCTTGTGTTGTTGGAAGAGGGTGTTTGTTATGACCAGTGCATTTTCTTGGCAAAACTCTATTAGTCTTTGCCCTGCTTCATTCCGTATTCCAAGGCCAAATTTGCCTGTTACTGCAGGTGTTTCTTGACTTCCTACTTTTGCATTCCAGTCCCCTATAATGAAAATGACATCTTTTTTGGGTGTTATTTCTAAGAGGTCTTGTAGGTCTTCAACTTTAGCCTCTTCAGCATTACTTGTTGGGGCAATTCTCTTTTTTATTTTTAGCAAGTTACTTAAGTAAGCACTTTATTAGCATTCTTCAGAGGGTTAAATGAGATAATAGATATAAAGAACTAGCAGCTGTAATTCCTTTTATCTTTTTAAGAAATGACTTTCTTCAGTACCCACCTGTAAAATCTTTCAGGGTAGGATCTGCTTCAGATTTGTCTAGGTCAATGCCACATTGCCTAGTATGCCTTCAGATAGCAGGTGCACAGTGAATATCCAGTTGATGAACAAATGTAACAAGAGGGCATCTTAAGACTGTCCCCAGTGCCGTCCTAGCTGACAGCTCTATGCAGCAGGCAGTAAATGTTTGGGAGTGAACAGTGCAAAATTTGTGATTCACAGAAAGCCATCATCATCAGGCAGTCTCATTACTGTAATCATTTTTTAAGTGTTTTTTTTTATGTGGGCCATTTTTTATTTTTAATTTATTGCAAAATTGCTTCTGTTTCCGTTTTGGTTTTTTAGCCATGAGGCCTGTGGGATCTTAGCTCACTGACTAGGTATAGAACCTGCACCCCCTGAATTGGAAGGCAAAGTATTAAGCACTGGACCGCCAGGGAAGTGCCTCATTAATGTAATCTTTGATGTAACTGAAGACCTTTGATAAATTCTTCTGCTGATAACTAGAAAATATTCAGTATTTATAAGCATCAAGCTCTGCAAAACTACATGCACCCTTAGCTCTTGTGAGATGGTGTGGTGTAATGAATAAGCAGATGGACTTTGAAATCAGATTGTCTAGGTTGGAGTATTGTTTGTACTAGTACAAGTTTCTCTGTTTCAGTTATCTGTAAGATGAGAAAGATAATATCTATTTATATGGTTGTTGAGAGGGTTATTTGAGCATATTAGTAAAGTATTTAGAACATGCTGGCACTTTGTAACTGCCTTAAATGTTAGCTGATCTATTTAACAGATATGTTATTACTTCCTGAAAATACACTGAAAAGAGTTTAGAATTAAAGGGAGTGAGTTAGGTATATAGTTAGTTGACCCTTGAGCAACAAGGGTTTGAATTGTACAGGGGCACTTATTTGTCAATTTTTTTCAATAGTAAATAACTGCAGTTGATCAAATCCCTGGATGCAGAACCATGGGTGTGAAGGAACTGCCCATTTGGAGGGCTGGCTAGAGGTTATATGCAGATTTTTGACAGAACAGAGGGTGGGCATGTTATTTTTAAGGATTAACACTGCTGCTGCTGTTGCTAAGTCACTTCAGTCGTGTCCGACTCTGTGCGACCCCATAGATGGCAGCCCACCAGGCTCCCCTGTCCCTGGGATTCTCCAGGCAAGAACACTGGAGTGGGTTGCCATTTCCTTCTCCAGTGCATGAAAGTGCAGATGTCAAATACCTTGTACTTGAATATCTTGCCCACCATATCCCTGTACCACTGATTGGATGCCTCATTGTGCTATGCTTAGTCACTCAGTTGTGTCCAACTCTTTGCAACCCCATGGACTGCATTGCAGCCCGCAAGGCTCCTCTGTCCATGGGGGTTCTCTAGGCAAGAATACTGGAGTGGGTTGCCATGCCTTCCTCCAGGGATTCTTCCCAATCCAGCGATTGAACCCAGGTCTCCCACATTGCAGGTGGATTCTTTATCGGCTCAGCTACCAGGGAAGCTCGTGTATATGTTTATATTTTATTCAGTTGTATCATGCAGATTATAAGAGAGACAACAACTCAACATAAAATCAGCTAGTGTATAATAGGTGTGCACAGTCACCTCAAAGTGTATAAGAGGTGTGCACAGTCACCTCAAAGATTAGTTATCCAAGCCAGAAGTAGAAGAACAAACAGAATTAGTTTGAGTGATGTAACATAGTGCTTTGAAACTCTTGGTATGTATCAGAATCACTTGCAGAACTTTTAAAAATGTATAGGTGTAAAGCTCCTCTATCCTGAGAGATTCCGACTCACTTGTCCTGTAGTGGGGCATGGGGATTGTTGGGACAGACATGTTTTTAAAATTTAGATTATTCTCATATACAGCCAGGGTTGAAAGCCATCATATATGTAGTTTACTTAGAGCATAGGCAGAGGAGGAGTCAGAGAGAGTTGGCTTTTTATATCCTGCACTGTGCAGAAGAGAGACAAACAAACTGGGAGATAGAAACAGCCTTTTCTAGATAGGTACTCTCTGTGTGGCACAGATGGTACTTTAGGTCTCATAAGAGTCTGGATTAAATTTTGCTTAATAGCATCTGTTTTTCCTTGTTCTGATTACTTACTCTACAAGTAACATTCTGCTTACTAAATCAGCCTTCTAGATATATCCAAATTATAAGGTTGTGTCTGAGACAAGGTGTTTGAGCATTCGCTCTAGACACTTATCTAGTGTCGGCATTCTGGTTGTGATTTTGCTGTTAGTCTCCCTTGGTTTTGATGAACTTTAGAGGTACTGACAAGGTCATATTTTGAAGCTTCAAGACTGGATACCAGATCCTGGTTCCTTGTGAATTTACCAAGTTAGTGACCAGGGGTTGTCTCTGGGGAATTAGACATTCTAAATTTCTTGATTTAAAACTATTCTGAAGTCCTGAAGAATTTTTAATAAAATTTTGTAATTAGGCATAAATAAAAGGAAAATTTTTAATCTTTTTAAGAGTGTGTACTTGCAACAATGAAATAACCAATCTAAAAGCAGGATTTTGTTTTATTTTTTTTAATGATCTTGTTCAAAAAGGCTTTGGGAATTGAGTTCAGTTATTTTGATTACTGCTACTTTTTTGCACATTCATTTAATAATACTTATTGAGAACCTATTATGCGCTAATCACACAGACCTTAATAGTGTTCTTGGTAATCCATACTATCTTCTGTAAAAATAAAACAAAAATAACCTAACAAAAGCCCACTAAACTTTCTTGCTGTCCTAGGTATTAGATATTTTTTTGTTGTTTACTAAATACATTCTTATTTTCCTTTTTCTCCCCCTTTCTTTAATTTTTACTGTGGTATTTTTGTATTTTTCTTATTCTTGATATTGTTGAACCTAACTAATAGATGAAATGGCCAGATATGAATATTTGCTTTATTTACATTTTTAATGGGACATTTTATTACTCTAAAGTCCTTTTCTACTGACATAGTGTTCTTGGTTGAGGAAAAGATAGTTGAATAGCCTATTGTAATAAAACATGTCATTCATTCCAAGGATAATGGTATATAAATTTAATAAGAAGAGCAGATAAAACCATATCCTTCTTAATTAATTTACCAGGAAATTAAAGGAAACAGCATAAAGTTATTTGCCTTACCTAGAATTTTACCAGATTGTGGACCTTATGAGTTAGTTTGAAGCCTTTAACTTTGGGTACTTTACTTGCTTTGAAAAATGACAACTTGAAAGACTGAAGGGCTAAAATGATTATATTCAGTCAGGGTTCAGTTATAAGAGACAAACTAGTCTGTGGACTGGGCTGCTGAGAATGACTTCTGTTGTTTTGTTTTGTTTTTCGTTTTGTCTGTGCCAGATCTTAATTGCTCGATGTAGGATCTTTTAGTTGTGGCATGCAGACCCTTTAATTGTAGCTTGTGGGATCTAGTTCCCTGACCCGGGATCAAACCTGGACCCCTACACTGGGAGCGCAGAGTCTTAGCCACTGGACCACCAGGAATGACTTCTAGAACAAGATTTGAACAAGCCTGCTAGCGGAGTGCTACCTTTGCCGCAGTTAGCAAAGGTAAATATTAGGGTATCAGAAGGCCAGTATGGAACTGTTAAAGAACACGCCATTTGAACAACAACCATAACAGACCAATTCAAAAACGAGCAAAAGACTTGAATAGACATTTGTCTAAAGAATATATACAATTGCCCAGAAAGCAAATAAAAAGATGCTTAACATCCCTAGTCATTAATGGGACTCAGATCAAAATTACAGGAGATACCACTTCATACCCATTAGGAGGACCATTATTAAAACCAAAAATCAAAAAAAAGCAAGTGTTAGTAAGGGGTGTGGAAAATTAAAACACTTGTGTGTTGCTCTTGGGAATGTAAAATGATGCAACTGCTTTGAAAATGGTATGATGATTCCTGAAAAAATTAAGCAATTACTCAAATGACCCAGCAATTCCACATCTGGGTGTATACTCAAAAGAGGTGAAAGCAAGACTTGAACAGATATTTGTATACACTCATGTTTATAGCAGCGTTATTCACAATAGCCAAGAACTAAAGGCCACCCAAGTGTCCATTGATAGATGAATGAATAAACAAAATGTGATATATACATACAATGGAATATTATTTAGCCTTAGAAATGAGAAAGGTTCTGACATATGCTAAAACATGGTGAACCTTGAAGATACTCTGCAAAGGAGAATAAGGCAGACACGAAAGGACAAACACTGTAGGATTCCACTGGTTGTGTCTCAATTCAGTGCAGCTCAGTCTCTCAGTCGTGTCCAACTCTTTGCAACCCCATGGACTGTAGCACACCAGGCTTCCCTGTCCATCCACCAACTCCCGGAGCTTGCTCAAACTCATGTCCATCGAGTCAGTGATGCCATCCAACCATCTCATCCTCTGTCGTCCCCTTCTCCTCCCGCCTTCAGTCTTTCCCAGCATCAGAGTCTTTTCCATTGAGTCAGTTCTTTGCATCAGGTCGCCAAAGTATTGGAGCTTCAGCTTCAGCATCCATCCTTCCAAGGAATATTCAGGACTGATTTCCTTTCAAATGGATTGGTTTGACCTCCTTGCAGTCCAAGGGACTCTCAAGAGTTTTCTCCCAACACCACAGTTCAAAAGCATCAATTCTCAGTGCTCAGCTTTCTTTACAGTCCAATTCTCACATCCATACATGACTACTGGAAAAACCATAGCTTTGACTAGATGGACCTTTGTTGGTAAAGTAATGTCTCTGCTTTTTAATATGCTGTCCAGGTTTGTTGTACTTTTTCTTTCAAGGAGCAAGATTGTCTTTTCATTTCAAGGCTGCAGTCACCATCTGCAGTGATTTTGGAGCCCCCAAAAATAAAGTCTGTCACTGTTTCAATTGTTTCCCCATCTGTTTGCCATGAAGTGATGGAACTGGATGCCATGTTCTTAGTTTTCTGAATGTTGAGCTTTAAGCCAACTTTTTCACTCTCCTCTTTCACTTTCATCAAGAGGCTCTTTAGTTCTTCACTTTCTGCCATAAGGGTGTTGTCATCTGCATATCTGAGGTTATTGATATTTCTCTCAGCAATCTTGATTCCAGCTTCTGCTTCATCCAGCCCAGCATTTCTCATGATGTACTATGCATGGAAGTTACATAAGCAGGGTGTATATACAGCCTTGATGTACTCCTTTCCCAATTTGGAACCAGTCCGTTGTTCCCATGTCCGGTTCTAACTGTTGCTTCTTGAAATGCATACAGGTTTCTCAGGGGGCAGATAAGGTGGTCTGGTATTCCCATCTCTTCAGGAATTTTCTTAAAATTTAAGGATTTTAAGTTTATTGTGACCCACACAGTCAAAGGCTTTGACGTAGTCAGTAAAGCAGAAGTAGACGTTTTTCTGGATACTGGTTGTATCTAGAATAATAGAGACAGAAAATAGAATGGTGTTTGACAGGAGCATGCGGGAAGAAACAATGGGGAGTTTTCATTTTGCATGATGGAAAAGTTTTAAAAATAAGTGGTGGTTAATGATTGAACAACAATATAGATGTACTTAAATGCACTGAAGATTTAAGTGCTATGCGCTTAAAAATGATTGAAACAATAAAATTTCAGGTATGTATAGTTTAACACACACAGAAGAAACGTATCATCATATATGTGATGGCAGGCATTGGAAAGCCAGTACTGCTGCTCTACAACTGCAGCTGCTTCCAGACAAAAAGTGAGTGATTGTAAACTGGAGAATTACATACACACTCACACCCAACATTTCCATAATCTTTCTTGCGGATACCAAACTTTAGAAAAATGTGGCCCCTACTTCACTTTCTGCTTTTGATACTGTGCAGGGGTCCCTGTGGGGTTCCTGGGCACAAAGCCCTTCTGTGTCTCGCATTTCTTTGATTATAGGAAACAGCCTTCATTCATCCTCCGTCACCTTCCCTGAGTCCCAGTGGGTAGATTCAAGCAGTTCTTAATTAGGAAAGGAATGGGAGACCAGGGAGAAACAAACAGCCCAGAGCAGCCTTGGGGCAAGGTCCTGTTTCCCTATCAGAGGATACACACGACACCATCTTTGAGCTGTTTTGCAGATACTGAAACCCCCTCCAGGTGGGAGAAGTTAATGATTAACAATGATATTCTGTCCACAAGCATGTAGACCCCAGACCAGTTGGACCTGAAGGTTCATGATGCTGACTCCTACTTACCTCACCATCAACCTATCAAAAGAATGTCTAGGAGCTGATCACACCCTCTTGGACAATTACTGTAAAACTTCTTGTCTTCCCCAAGTTGGGACAGATGGTTTTGAGGGTATTTGCCTGCTGTTTCCCATTTTGCCTGGGAAAGCAGTAAAGCTGTTCTTTTCTACTTCAGCCAAAACTTTCTCTGAGATTTGATTCAACACTGGTGTACAGAGAAGCTCAGCTTTCAACATCACTTTTCCACATCTCATGTCAGAGGATATAGTTGGCTAAACTTAATTCACATTTAGAACCTTAGTGGCAAGGGATCCTGGAGGATAATTTTTAGTTTTTTAACCTCTGTAGTACAAAAAACAACTGGAGGGAGATTGGAAAGGATGCTGAGTGCCATTTCACCGTATTTGTCACAGACACTGAGTCAGTGGTGATTCACAGATAGTAATACTCCTTGCGTCAAGTCATCATTTCCAGTGGCCAGATTGTCCTGTAGCTGATCAGTCACAGAGATAGGGAAGGGCAAAACACAGAGCTTTAGTGAGGCAGAATAGGGAGAGTTTGTTGATAGACATTGTCTCTTTTTGTAGTTCTGGACTGATTGTGCTTGGTTTGTTACACCTAATATACAGTATTTATAGTTTTAATATAGTATTCATAACTGAGTTATTTATATTATTGTGAAGATAATAATTTAGTGCTTATCACTCCAGTGAATGCATACCACTCATTGATTAATGAATAGCCATGCTTCTGTTAAGAAATACCAGATTTGGGGAGGACTTCCCTGGTGGTCCAGTGGTTAAGACTTAGTCTTCCGAAGCACTGGGTGCAGGTTTGATCCCTGGCGGGGAAGCTTAAGGTCCCACATGCCTCATGGCCAAAAAAGCAAAAACATAAGCAAGATTGTAACAAATTTAATAAAGACTTAAAAAAAAAAAGAAATACCAGATTTAAAGTTCTTGTGTTTATGAAAGCTGTTTTCATTGTGTTAAGTATGGAGATAAGATCATAGGAAATAATGAATTATTTTGCTGTCAAGCTGTTGAAATCTCTAATCAATGTGAACTAAATTTGGAGAGAAATATTAATTTGCTAGTAAATGAACAAGTTGATATGCTGAAAATTGAATTTTTGAATAGGTTTCAAAAATTTGTCAGAGTCCATCCAAAAGATAAGATATCTGTACAGAACAGTCAGATACTTTAGTTTATGTATTATCTATGAGTTGGAACTAAGTTTGAGTAATGCCTGTTGGTACGATTCTGCATGAGTGGACTGTGTTCTCAGTGCCTTGTATTGACCTTTGATGACTAATTTCTTAATTGCTCATGATTTCAAAATAAACTTCTTTTAAGTTGTCTCTCAAGTTGAGATCTTTCCTTTATGTACCCATTAACATTTTGGACAGGCACCGTCATGCTTTTTGATGTGGGTCAAGCTTTTTGATGTGGATCAGGCTTTAATGACTACCTAGGAGTTAGTGTCCAAATAACATGTCAGAATTTTTTGATTCTGTTATTCTACTTCTAGAAATCTAACCGAAGACACTGCAGTACTGTTTGTAATAGTAATAAAATTGTGAACAGTTGCCAACATTGGGAAATCGGCAGATTATTGTATGGACATACAATGGAATGTCCTTTTCAAAGGATAGTTTGATGACGTTAAACAGAACTCATGCAACAATGTTAAGTAAAAATGTATTACGTGTGGCATGATTTCTCTGTAGAAATTTTATGTATAGAAAATACTATGTATGAAAGATAAATTAAAAAATTAAAAGTAGTTCTTGAGGCAGGTGTAATTTTGAAATTATAATTTCAGTGTTCTTCAACAGATACATTGTTCTTCTGTATATTTTTCTGTCTTTATTATAGAAGTATATGCTTTAACAGATCAAAACAATGCAGAAATTTGTAGAGTAAAAACCATAAAATTATGTCCTTAAGTCACCTAGCTAGGCAAATGAAGTCCAGTTTATCAACTTGTTCTCTTAAGGATTTTGTTTTTGTTGTCATATCTAAGAAATCTTTACTTAACCTAAATTCAAAAAGATTTTCTCATATATTTTCTTTTAGAAGTTTTCTAGTTTTAGATTTTACCTTAGGTCTATAATCCATTGAAGTTAATTTTTATATGTGGTGAGAGGTATGGATTACTGGTTTTGCATATACATATTCATTTGATCTAGCATTTGATGAAAAGACTATTCTTTCTCCACTGAATTGCCTGTGCACAACTGTAGAAAATTATATATCCATAAATATGTAGGTCCGTTTCTCAATTCTCTGTTCTGTTCCATTGATTTATTTTTATGCCAGTACTCAGTTCAGTTCAGTGGCTCAGTCATGTCTGACTCTCTGCGATCCCATGGACTGCAGCACGCCGGGCCTCCCTGTCCATCACCAACTCCTGGAGCTTACTCAAACTCATGTCCATGGAGTCGGTGACGCCATCCAACCATCTCATCCTCTGTTGTCCCCTTCTCCTCCTGCTTTCAATCTTTCCCAGCATCAGGGTCTTTTCCAATGAGTCAATGAGTCTTGTAATTAGTTATCTAATCTTATTCTTTTTCAAGCTTGTTTTGGTTATTCTGTGTCCTTTGCATTTCCATATCAGCTTTTGAAATCAAGTTTATCAGTATCTACAAAGAAACTTGTTGGGATTTTGATTGGGACTGCATGGAATTTATAGACCAAATTTGGTAAGAATTGATGCATGTCAATGAAAATCAGTCGATCTAAGAAAGAAATGGAAAATTTTATTTGAGCCAAACTGGAGACTATAACCCAAGAACAGCATGTCAGAAAACTCTCAGAGCTGTTCTACCAATTAGAAGTGTAGGCATAGTTATGTGAGTTTTTGTGTTTGTTTGTTTGTTTTTTTGAGACAGAGGGCTGTACATTAAATGACATATTATTGACAGTTTAATACTCCATATCTAAAAGTCTTGTGGCCTCTTAACAAGATCAAGAAGGAATGTTATCTTTTAAGGAGTTGTCTTATTGATGCTGGAAGAATGTTGCACTTTATGGCTGAGCAGGTGTTTCTGCCAATGGGGGAGGTTTGGTTGATGCATAATGCAGATATGCAGTTCTTGGTGGTGAAGGAAGAGGCCAAAGGCAGAGAAAAAAAATTTTTTTAATTTTATGTTTAAATTTTTCTTGTCTTGCTGTAAAATATGAATGTTTTTGTATATAAAATATGAATCCTTGTAAAATACTACTGAATTTGATTTGCTGAGATATGTTTCAGATTTTTCCTTCTATGTTCTTAAGGCTTGTCAGGCTATAGTTTTATTTTTTTGTAATGTCATGTCTGGTTTTGGTATCGGGATAATACTGGCCTTATGGAATGAATTCAGAAATATTCCCTGCTTTTCTGGAAGAATTTTATTTTAGTAGTCTGTTTCTCCCAACTTCTGTGCCATTGTTGACATGTATTTTACTTAGGTATTTACCCCATGTATCTACCATTTCTGATATTCTTCCATGCTTTGCATAGATTCTTATTTTCATATGATGGCATTTTTGTTCTGTGTGAAGGACTTCCTTTTCACATTTCTGGTGGTTCAGGTTTGCTGGAGATGAAATTATTTAGCTTTTGTGTGTCTGAAAAAGTATTTATTTTACCTTTGTTTTTTAACAACATTTTACTGGTCATAGAATTATAGGTTGATTTTTTTTTTTTTTTTCCTTTTGCTGTTTTAAAGACATTATTTCACTGTCTTCTAACTTCCATTGTTTCCTGTGAGGAATCTGCTATCATTATCTTTGTTCCTGTGTATGTAATGTATATATCTTCTCTTTTTACTTTTAAGATTTTCTCATTATCGCTGATTTTGAGTAATTTGATTATGTTATGGTGTGGTATAGTTTTTTGTGTGGTTCTAATGTTTGAAGTTTATTGAGCTTTTTGGGTGTGAGTTTATAGTTTTCACCAGATTTTGAAAAATGCTGGCCATTGGTACTTCAAAATGTTTCTTCCTGTCCTCTCCTGTCTCCTCCCTTCAGGCCACATAAATGCATCTATTAGATGGTTTGAAGTTGTCCCACCTCTCACTGATGTTCTTTTCGTTTTGTTTCTTTTTCTTTTTTTTTAATCATGGTACAATATACATAGCAAAATATTGTAATCATTTTGAAGTCCATAATTCAGTGGCATTAAGTACATTTACTTTGTGGTGCACCCATTACTATCATCCATTTCCAGAACTTTTTCATCATCCCAAATGGAAACTTTGTACCCATCAAACAGTAATTCCCCTTTGTCTCCTATTGCTCAGTCCCTGGAAACTACTATCTGCTTTCTGTCTCTATGAATTTGACCTCATCTAAAGTGAATCATACAACATTTGTCCTTTTGTGTCTGACTTACTTCATTTAGCACAAGGTCTTCAAGATTCCTTTTAAAGACTGAATAATGTTCTCTTCATTTTTAAAAGCTCTCTTTTTCCTGTGTTTGATTTTGAATAATTCATATTATGTCTTCAAGTTTACTGTGCCTCAATAGTATCTAATCAGCTATTAATCCCATCCAATGTGTTTTTTATTACATATCTTTGCAATTTCATTTCTAGAAGTTTGAGTTGGATCTTATGTGTCCATATCTCTATTTCACTTTTTGAACATATGTAATACAGTTATCATATCTGTGTTAACATCCTTGTCTGATAATTTTATTATCTGTCTGTTCTGGGTCAATTTCAATTGATTTTCTACATGTTGTAGGTGAGTTTTCCTACTTCTGTGCATGCCTGGTCATCTTTGATTGGTTCCCAGACATAGTGATTTTACCCGTTGGGTGCTGAATACTTTTGTATTCCTATTAATATTCTCCCGCTTTGTTTAGGGATATAATTAAATTACTTGAAAACAACTCTGATCCTTTTGATTCTGCTTTTAAGATATGTTTGGCTGAACCAGAGACATGTTTAGGTTTAGGGCAGGATTTCTGCATACCAGCACCAATTCTTTGTTGTGAGGGACTGTCCTATGCATTGCAGAGTGTTTTAACAGTATCCCTAGTCTCTAGTCTTTAGATGAGCCCCTAGCTGTGACAACCAAAAATATCTCTAGAAATTGCCAAATGTTTTGGGGTGCCAGTTGCCCCCACTTGAGAGCTCCTGTTTTAGGGTTAATTTTGCCTTTCTACTATGGAAAGATCTTGCTGTGTACTCTGCCTAGTGCCCCATGAATCATGAGATTTTTTTTTTCCAGCCTGGTTATTTGCGGTAGGTGCTTTTAGTGATCTTGGGTGAGTACTAGGCATTATTATCACCTCTAATCTTTCTGGGTGGTTCTTTTTTCAGTCTTGTTTGGTTTCCTCACATACAAGTGTTGATCAGCATTCAGCTGCCTGTTCAAGGGAGATTCTTTGCAAATCTCTGGAGTTCCATCTTAGTCTACGTATAGTGTTATAACAAAATTACTGTAGGCTGAGTGCCTTAACACATCTATTTCTCATGGATCTGGAGGCCAAGGAATCCACGATCAAACTGCCAGCAGATTTGGTGTCTATGAGGTCTGCTTCATAGGTGGTCTTCTTTTATCTGTGTCTTTACAGGGCAGAACAGCTGAGAGAGCTCTCTGGGGTATATAAGGGCATTAATTCTGTTCATGAGGATTCTGCCATAATGACCTAATCACCTTCTAATACTATCCCACTAGGAGTCAGAATTTCAATACAGGAATATAAGCATTCAGTCTATATCAAGTTCTCTGTCTTTCTCCCCTCTATTATTCTATCCCGTGTACACTAACCACCTTGATTCCCCTAGACTTTCACTTCCATCGCCACTCACATAGTCTGCTGGGCCTCACCCAGATTATATCCTACACCGCTCACTCATGGCAGGGGCAGTGGGGCTCGCCTTGTTTCCTCCTCTCAAGGGTCTCCTTGCTGTCTTGTGCCCACTGTTTTGAAACTGGTTTTCTCTACATATATTTTGTCTATATTTTGGCTGTTTCAGGTGGAAAAGTAAATCTGGTTTCTCTTACTGCATCTTGGTCAGAAACAGAAGTCCCTTTAACTGATAGTTGATTCATATTAATTATTGATTAAAGCTGAAAGTATTCTGAAATGTTTACTAATTTCTTCATTCTGTATATTTGTATGAAATCTATAGCTGTCATATTCTTCATTAAAAGTTTCCTGTTCCCTGTAGGTCCTGTGGTACAACAAAAATACTATGTTGTCCTGAAGCCTTTTATCATCTTCTAATATACCTCTTTAGTGCAGGTGTTCATAGTGTTAACTAAATATGGGCCTCTAACTGTATGTAGCAGTAGAGAATTAAAGGGCGTGCCCTGACCTGATGAAGTACAGCAGGGCAATGTGTCATGCTTTTAGGGCATTGCCACAGCAGGTTCAAAGACTTCTAGGGAGCTTTCTTGTACGACAACTCATATTTTCTAGCAGCTGAAACACCAGCATCAAAGCCTGTTTGTTAGTTAAATTGAGGATATAAAGAACAGATTGTTAGCCAGATTGGAGGTGATACAAGACAGAAAAAAAAAAAAATATGAGAGAGATCATTTTGAGCAGTGTATGAAATGAAACTCTACTGAAGAACAAGGCTAAAAGGATGGGAGTGATTTGGAACCCACTGGTGGTAAGCTGTTAGAAAAATGAGAAAGTGAAATAGAAATAAAACGACAGAAGGAATCTGGCCTTATTTTGTATGAGATGAGCCTCTCATACTTTTTACATTGTAATTGTTGCAGAGTTCATAGCATGCACTTGTTGGATATTCAGGGTTGAAGTAATTTAGTCAGAGAATACCTTGGGGAAAAGATATGTATGTAGTATGTAGGATGAAGCCATCTGGCTGTCTATATGTATTAAAATATAGAAAAATCATTTTAAATGGAGCTATATATATGTAATAAGTGATATAAAATTATATACATCAATGTGTGTAAATTCCATGAGTTGAAGTGAATAAATCATAATTCCCTGTCCTTTGGGGTGGTGATGCTATATTATAGGTAAAAAGACTAAGACTGGAAAGCTGTTGTGGCTTTATACTGTTAAAAGCTTTGTTTGGAAACACTGATGTAAGGTTTCCAAAAACTAGGTTTGCTTTGTAGTAATCAAAATATAAACATTTAATGAGCATGTTTCTTGTTGGCTGAATATTTTTGATGGTGTAAAAAGTACTTATGTAGCTGAGTATTTGCCTTTTTCAGGTAATTATTTGTGGCAACAGTTTGTGTTGGCTAGAAGAATGCAGAAATGGCAGCTTTTTACTTTTCCTCCACATAAGGAAGCATAGAAAGTTTTCATAGCCAAAAATGCTTATGAGGGAATGATAAGCACTAAATGAATGCTTATAAGGGAATGATAAGCACTAAAACCAGGAGTTACTACATCTGGGAGGAGAGAAGGGTATTGATGTTTTGTTTTAGTTTTTAAAACTTTTAAAATCAAGTTTAACACATGTAAAGTATAGCTCATAAGTGTACGGATTGATGAATATTCAGTGTATAACTACTATTCAAATTAAGAAACGGAACATATGTATTGGAACTGTTTAATTTTTTTTTTTTTCCCCAAGCTGGGTAGTGGGCATGTGAGTATTTGTTGTGTCATTCTTTCTTCTTCTTTTTTAATGCTTTAAAGTTTACCTACTGTGTTTTTTAAAAATCATCTCAGTAGAAAATGTGGTCTTTAGTAATCTGGAAAATGTCAGAAAACCCACTGACTTTAGTTGTTGAGAAAGTACTTTAGGTTTTTCCATGTAAGCCTTTGTCTCCCATGTATCTGATAAAAGTTTAGAAGCCTGATATAGGCCCAAGTTACTGAACACTTTAAAATAGAAAAAGAACATAAACAGAACTGTGTGGGATCAAAGTAGTAAAAATTATTAGTATTTTTTGAAATGGTACATTCCTTTTATAATTGAAGTATAGGGAATTCCTTGGAGGTCCAGTGGTTAGGACACAGCACTTTCACTGCTGAGGACTCAGATTCAGCCCCTGGTCAGGAACTAAGATCCCACAAGCTGTGTGGTGTGGCCACAAAAAAAAGAAAGAAAAAATTACTATAATTGCAGTATAAAATATAGCCCCTCAAATTTGTGGGCATTGAAGTGTTTTATCACTAAATCACAATGATATTTTAAGAAGGAAATTCCTTATAAGTTCTGTAATGGAATATTCAAGGTATAGGAAGAAATGAGCTATTAAGATATTTATAGATATTTATATCTGGTAAAGATTTTATATCTATTGTAGAAATTATTTGTATAGTAGATAGAAATATGTCTCATCTTAAGGGGTTTCCTGAAATTAGTTTTCCATCTACCTTTGTGGGTTTTTGGTTTTGTTTTGTTTCTTTTTGGAATCAGTTGCTGTTCAGTTCAATCAGTTGCCAAATTGTGTCCAACTGTTTGTGACCCCATAGTGCGCCAGGCCTCCCTGTCCCTCACCATCTCTCAGAGTTTGCCCAAGTTCATGTCGATTGAATCAGTGATGCCATCCAATCATTCCATCCTGTCACCCTCTTCTGCTCCTGCCTTCAGTCCTTCCCAGCATCAGGGTCTTTCCATTGAGCCGGCTGTTCAGAGCTGTTAGTGATTGCCTTCCGCTCTTCCTTCTGAGCTGGGAGCTCATCTTTTGGTGTCATATCTTTTTGCCTTTTTATACAGTTTATGGGGTTCTCATGGCAAGAATCCTGGAGTGGTTTGCCGTTGCCTCCTCCAGTGGACCACGTTTTATCAGAATTCTTCACTGTGACCATCTGTCTCAGGTGGCCCTGCATTGCATGACTCATAGCTTCACTGAGTTATTCACGCTGCTTCACCACGACAAGGCAGTTTAGAGGCAGGAGAGATATTTATCCCTCAAACGTGAAGATTTCTAAAATTTGATTTATTTTCACATATGACACATCTTTCTGTATATTTCATTTTATGAAAGTGTTGAGTTATTTTTCTCAATTGTTCTCACCAGTAGTCTTTTTCTAATTAAGTTATGGCCTGCTATGGTATGGGAAAGCCACTTGTAAAATATTACCAAAAAAACATTTTATAAAACTGTTTGGTTATTAGCTTTCCTCTGCTACTGAATTTATGTGTATAAACTTATTAGAATGTAAATCTATTGAAAACTACTCATTAATGAATAATTTTATTTCTTTTTTCTTGTCCAGAAGCCAATATAGCAGTGTGGATGAATAACTGTTTCTGGTGTATTTATGTGTTTAATCCTCAAAGAAGTTGCTAGGGCATGTTGAGTTTTTGTTTATTTTCCTATTTTCCCTTGACAGACAGTTGAAGAAGAAATGGCTGTTCCTAATCAACTCTGCATTCGCCGCTGGACTACCAAGCATGTAGCTGTTTGGCTGAAGGATGAAGGCTTTTTTGAGTATGTGGATGTTTTATGCAACAAGCACCGACTTGATGGAATCACATTGCTTACATTGACTGAATATGATCTCCGATCTCCTCCTCTGGAAATCAAAGTCTTAGGGGACATTAAAAGGTTAATGCTCTCAGTTCGAAAATTGCAGAAAATACATATTGATGTTTTAGAAGAGATGGGCTACAACAGTGACAGTCCCATGAGTCCCATGACTCCATTTATCAGTGCTCTTCAGAGTGCAGAGTGGCTCTGTAATGGGGAGCCTTCACATGACTGTGATGGACCCATCACTGATTTGAATTCTGATCAGTACCAGTATGTGAATGGTAAAAACAAACATTCTATTCGAAGACTGGACCCAGAGTATTGGAAGACCATACTGAGTTGTATATATGTTTTCATAGTATTTGGATTTACATCTTTCATAATGGTTATTGTCCACGAGCGAGTGCCTGACATGCAGACCTATCCACCACTCCCAGATATATTCTTAGACAGGTAAGTTTTCTTTCTAGTTACCAAATTTGTAGAAGATAGTTATAATAGCAGTGATAATATATTCATGACAATTAGGTTATTACTGTTGCTTTGGTTGATATATACTTTCCATTTACTTTATCTGGTAATAGTAAAGATAGTCTTTGGAATTGCCTTTTTCCCTTAAACTAGACCTTAAGTCTAGATGAGTAGAAAGAACCACTCCTTATTTTATTTTTCCATGTTATATTTCTATTTTTCTATGTTATAGCTGTAATATTTTCTATATTTACGTTATAGCTCCTTGGGCACTTCATATTTTAAAAGGGTTTCCTGGAATGTTATTTGTAATAGATGGAATTAGGTTATTATTTTTTTTTTTTTTAAAGATGAACAGGGTTTTGCTTTTCTAAAAATGTGGGGAAGTCTCCTGTGTCATCAAATAAATTAGAATTATCACAGATGCTACAAACTGATTGTTGATAGTATTCTGTTGGTTTATAAATACTGAGTGCATAAAAAAGAATACAGTATATTAAATGAAAAATAGGAATAGAACAAAACTTGAAACTATAGTTTTTTATATTTGTGATTTTAAAACGTCTTTTTAGTTTGTATTGCTATCTTGTTTGTTTTTATAAAATATTGTACCCTTCTGAAAGTGCCTTATAGTATATGGGTTTTTTTTTTAATGAAGTGAATTACAGTGTCCACGTTAAGGTGGCAGAATGACACATATATCATGTTTTATTCTCTCTCAAGCCCTGACAAAAAGCATAGTGAAGAAGTTATGTTTGTTTGTTGGTCATAAATTATAAACACAAGGAAAGGGCAGATAAGAGAGGAGAAGAGAGCCGTACATTTTTGAATGTTTGAAAGCAGATGGGTGAGTAGCAACAAGCAGAGCTAAAGTAACCTAATTCTAAAGCAGCCATCAGGAAAACTGAGAAACAACCCAATCTAAGTTGCAGATTTCTCAAAGCTCTGGATACTATGAGCTTTGAGAAAGGGTGATGCTAAAAGAAAAAAAAAAAGAATGAAAGCTGTTTAAGAAACTGTTAGATCCTTGTATCTCCTTCCCTGTTTTATCGTACGCATTTTTTCCAACAGAAGACCCTAAGGAAGTAAAGAAGATAGCATGTGGATAAGAGTACTCTAGGCAGAAGAAACAGCAGGGTGCAAAAGTCCTGAATTGTTAGTAGGCTTAGCATGTTTAAGGAACACCAATTGAGAGATGGGGAGAACAGTTGGAGATGAGATCTAAGAGCAGACAGGAATCCAGACTGTCTGTGTACTTGTTGACAATTGTAAGGACTTTAGCTTTCATTCTAAGTGAAGAGGGAAGCCATTGAAAAGCATTTAGGATAAGAGCAGAGTGATCTAATGCCCATTTTAAAAGGGCACTCTAATGGTTGTTGCATTGAGAACAGCATGAGGATAGGGATGGGAAAGCAGAGGTTAGTTCAGTTATTGGAATTCATCTAGACAAAGATGAGGTGAGTTGGATTAGGATAGTAGTGGTACACACATATATGTGTGTGTGTTTGCAACAAGATTTGCTGATGGATTTGCATGTAAGGTGTAGGAAAAAGAGAGAATTCAAGGATTATTCCAAGATTTTTGACTTGAGCATCTGGAAGGATGAAGTTGCCCTTTATAGAGGTGGGAAGACTGTGGAAAGACTTCCAACTTCTTGGAGAAAAAAGTGAGGGTTTGGTTTTAGACATGTCATGTTTGAGGTATGTTTTACACCAAATCAGATGTCAAGTAAGAGATGGGAAGATGAGTTAGAGTTCAGAGAGTCTGGGCTGAAATTTGGGAGTTACGAGCATAAGTAAAACTGTGATAATTGGTTAATGTCTCCTAGGTAGTGAGTTTAGAAGGGAAAGGAAGAAGATTGAAGATTGATCCCAAGAATAAGTATAATATCTAGAGGTCAGAAGAGTAAGTCAAAATCAGTAAAGAAGACTGAGGAAGTCAGGGCAGAGAGAGCAAGAGAGTATTCTGGAAGCCAAGTTTGTTTGTTTTTTAAGTATTTTTAGAAGACAGGAATAATTTATAATTAACTGTGTCAGATGCTACAGAGGGGTCAAGTAAGATGAGGTTAAATGACTGTTGACCCTGACCAGGGCAAAAGCCTGATTGTAGTGGATTCAAGAGAGAATGTGAGACTGGAATATACCCAAAGGTGTATCTCCACACATATGAAGCAGCATATGTACAAAGTTATTCATTGTGACATTATGTGTAAAAATTATAAATATTGGAAATACTGTAAATGCTTATCCACAGAAAACTGGCTGAATACACTGTGGTATACTTACACAACAGAGTATTATCTAATCATAGAAAAGAATGAGGAAGATTTCTGTGAACTGATGAAATGGTTTGTAAGAAAAACTCAGTAGCAATGAAGCACCATGAGCATCCAGATCATGGTTCCTAAATCCCAACCTCTACTAAAGGAACAGACCAGGACTCCTTAGAGAAATGGCTGATTTTAAGTTTGGAGCATGGTAAGCATAAAATGAGCATGAAATAGATCTTATGCCATAAAGCAAGGAAGTGGAAACCAATGGAAACCTATCAAAATAACATAAGATCTGGTTTTAAGGGGCTCCCACTAATCAAATTAGGACAGTCAGAACATCAAGAAGCATAATGATGGTAATGAATTATAATATACTAAGAATCTATGAACCCATAGTGATAAACAAAACCAAGAAGTTCCTCAAGGGAATTATAAGAGAAGTTGAAGAGCCAAACCCAAACACAGTACATGAACTTTAATTGGATCCTTGATCAAGAAAAAAAAACTGCTGGAAGAACATTTTAGGGATAATTAGGAAAATTTGAATATAGATTGCATATCAAATGATACAATATAACACTAAGTATTACAGTTTCCTGGGTATAATAGTGTATTGGGTTATAAAGAAGGTACCCTTGATCTTAGGACATATATGTTGAAGTGTTTAGAGAAGAAGTGTCACAATGTTTGCAACTTTTCAGGAAAGATTTAGTCTCGGAGAGAAAGTATGTGTGTGTGTGTGTAGGTATGTAAAGAAAGAGAGAAATAAAGCAAATGTGGGGAAATGTTATTGTAAACAATGAATAAATTTAAATAAAAAATATAAAGTGTTTATTCTTTAAAGTTTTTTGTTGTTGTTGTTATCAGAATTTTTCAAAGTTAAAAAAAGAGGAAGGGCAAAGAAATGATGTGAGAGAGAGAAGGAAAATGGGAGGAGAGAAACTGGAAACAATCAAGTCTTACAGGCCCCTAAAAGTTTTCCTGTAAGGGCAGCAGAGAAATGGAGCTGTAGCTTGGAGAGGAGTCACCAGGGTTTTATTTTGGATGGACCATATTGTATAGCGTGGCTGTTGTACTGATGATGGGAATGACCCAATTTAAGGGAAAGAATATGAGAGGGTATAATTGATGGAGTAATGTCCTTAAGTAGATAACAAGGGCTTGGATCTTGTAGGTGGGTGAGGCAGGTCTTTCTTAGTGACATGATCTATTCATTCATAACAGGGGAGGATAGAAAATATGGAAACAGATATAAGATTGCCAGTTGTGTTGGTAGAGCATGAGGAAGTACTCTGCTGATTGTCTTTATCTTCTCTGAAAACAGATTTAGAAGAGAGAGAAGGTCAGAGGTTTGAGGAGAAAGGATAAGTGTGAAATGGCCGTCTATGAATGAATAGACTTGTGTGATGTAGCAGCAGCACTAAGGGCCTGCTTGAAGTTAATAGGTTGACTTCGTGTTTTTTCACCACTCAACTGCACAGATACAGGTATAGACTAGGTAGATAGTTGGATTTTGGTGGGGTCAAAACTTTGCTAGGCAGTACAGTAAAGGAAGAAGAAGAAAGAGAGTGAGTATAATGACTGACTTAGGTGGATAAGGAGGTATGGGAGGATATGAAGTAGGTGAAGGACAGAAGAAGTGTTATTAAGATCTATGGATTTTGGGTCTCAGAATTATTAAAGTTGGAGAACTAGGAGGAGTAAGATGGAAAAACAAGAAATGTTGGTTAGTATAGGATTCTTGACCTTGAGCTGTGAAGAATAATCTTGGTGATGACAAGATCCAATTTATAACAGTGGGTGTAGGTCACTGAAGTGGAGTCAAAGAAGAAGTTGGAGGAAAAGTAAAAAGAGGAGTGAGAAGAACAAATATCACAACAAAAGAAGCTTTGGAGTGATATTGAACCAAAAACTCAAATCTCAAATCAGAGAATGAATGCTGAGGTTCTGTAGATGACTATAACAAGGCATAATGAGAAAAAAGAGGGGAAGTGATCATGAGGATTTTATTTTAAAGTGTACAATTGAGTGGGTTTTAGTATATTTATAAAGTTGTGCAGCCATCACCACTACTTCCAGAACATTTTCAACACTCTAAATAAAGTCATATTATCAGTCCCACCCCATTTCCCTTCTCCCTCTAGGCTCTGGCAAGCAGATCTACTTTCTATGGATTTCTTGTGGACATTTCATATAATGGCCGTACACAACATGTGGCCTTACTTTGTGTCTGGCTTCTTTAATTTAGCATACTGTTTCTAAGATTCTTCCATATGAGTAGTATGCATCTGTACACCATTCCTTTTTATTACAGAATATTATTTCATTGTATGGATATACTGCATTTAGCTTATCCATTCATTAATTGATGAATGTTTGAGTTGGGTTCACTTTTTGGCTACTATTGATACTTCTGCTATGAACATTCATATACAGAGTTGTGTATGGACATATGTTTTCAGTTTGCAATGGGGATTTGAAACCAAATTTTGCCTAACATGCTACAGTGCCACCAGCTACAAAGCCTCATGCTCCTGAATATCAGCTTCATTCACAGGAGAATAGTAGCAGGAGCTGTCAGCATTCCTTCCATATCCTCTTGGATTGCTTTTCCATTTTCTTGCACATTTATACTCCCAGCATCCAGCAGTTGTGTGTCTTTGTTAGAGGACTGCTCTTGGGCTGCTGGGATACACTTTGCCTGCTTAAAAAGAGAACCAGACATGCTTGGAACTTTCCATCCTTAGCAGCAGCTCTTAACCGATGATGTGAGGTTGGGTATATGTATTTCATTTCTCTTTGCCCAAGTTAGGAACAGCTTTTAGGTTGGACCTGCACTGTCTCCCAGGTTCCCCACAGAACTGAGCCAAAGTTGCCCTTGCCTGAGTTTACCACAGAGGTTTGCTTGATGTTTCACCCTTGCCTTGCTTCCTTGCCTTCCTGATCTCATTTCCCCATTACTCTATGATTTTCCCTTGGGAACATTCCTAATCACTTTCACAGTGATCTTTGTTGTGTCAAGCTTACTTGACACAATTCCAAGAGCTTCAGCACATCATAAACAAAAAATTAGGAAACAGATGCTTTTAGAGGCAGGCCCACTTACATGTGAGGAGAGATAGCTAATAACCATAATAACAAGGGAGGAAACAGAAGCACTGTAAAAAGCACACATAAATTATGGAAAAGCCACATCAATCTCAGGCTTAACTGCCTTTAATTTCTCAGTAGTCCCTGAGGTCATTACCTTGTCCAGTGTAATAGTCTGTGTTCATAGTAATGACTCTGAATTATGAAGGAAAATTAAATTATATCCCGAAAAAAAAGGAAAAACATGTATACTGCACTTTAGAAAACATTACATCAAAATAAATTTGAGATATTGAAAACACATTTGACAATTTCCTTACAATGCTTCACTAAAAAACAAACAGGAAAAAGCAGAGATGGTGGTTCCCAATAATCCAATGAAGGCAGAAGCAGTGATAATAATGAAAATTTGTAAAGTAGAAAGCTAAGTGCCTATTGTGAGATTAAGGACTAGCAGCGCCTAAGAGGTGAGTTTATTGGTACTGCGGTGCTCCAGAAAAACTTTCAAAACAAGAGGCATTAAGCATCTCTCAAGACAGGGTATAGATAGAAGCTAAATATGGGAGAACTGGTTAAAAATCTATTTAAGACCTGTTCTACTGCAACTGAAGACAGGTAGTTTGTTCTCGAACATAGTTGATGGGAGGGTCTCTGGACTCGGGGACACCATTCCCAGATGAGAACAAAGGGGCGTGTTTCATTGTATTTTCAAGGTGATTAACTATAAATCTATGGACTGATCACAAGACTTCAAGCTCCCTTCCTTAAGTAGCCAGACTAACTTCCCATCCCCAGTCATACCAGCCCCAATCCTCCAAGCAAGGGAACAAATTCCTCTCCGTGGAAAACCTGCAGAAGAGAAAAGGACTGTAGATACTGGAGGGTGCACTGACTTCAGTATTAATAGGTTGTGGCACATGGGCTCAGTAGTTGGGGGTCCCCGCTCCAGAGCACAGGCTCGGTAGTTGTGGCACATGAACTTAGTAGCTCCACAGCGTGTGGGATCTTCCCAGATCAGGGATTGAACCCGTCTCCTGCACTGGCAGGCAGATTCTCTACCACTGAGCCACCAGGGAAGCTCTTGATAGTTTCTTAAGAAGTTAAACATATTCTTAACATAGAACTCAATGATGTCATTCCTAGGTATTTGCCCAAGAAAAATGAAAACGTATGTCCATGCAAAGACCTGTTCATAATCACCCAAACCTGGAAATAGCCCAGAATACCCATAGCTTGTGAATGGATAAGGAAATTGTGGACAAAGAATTGTACACACAGTTACATGGATGAATCTGAAATATATTACATGAAAATAGCCAGATACAAAAGGTGTTTGGACAAACATTGTTTGATTGCCTTTATATGCCATTCTAGAAAAGGCAAACCTGTAGGCATCAGAAGTCAGATCAGTGATGGCCGCACAGCTGAAAGTAAAGGAGGAGACTGATGACAGTGAAGGGACACGAGAAGCTTTTGGAGTGATGAAAGTGTTCCGTATCTTTATTGTAGTGGTGATTCATGACCGAATGTTTGTCAAGACTCATGGAACTCTATAGCTAAAAATGGTGAATTTTTAAATTAAACCTCAGTAGATTTGACATTAAAAACAAGTTCATCTTGTAGTCCCTCATCTGAGAAAATAATTCAAGGATACACTACATCAAAACTAAGAAGTAAATTGAGAAAGAGGAGGACATGCTGCTGCTATTGCTGCTAAGTCACTTCAGTCGTGTCCGACTCTGTGCGACCCCAGAGACGGCCGCCCACCAGGCTTCCCCGTCCCTGGGACTCTCCAGGCAAGAACACTGGAGTGGGTTGCCATTTCCTTCTCCAGTGCATGAAAGTGAAAAGTGAAAGTGAAGTCACTCAGTCGTGTCCGACTCTAGCGACCCCATGGACTGCAGCCCACCAGGCTCCTCCGTCCACGGGATTTTCCAGGCAAAAGTACTGGAGTTGGGGTGCCATTGCCTTCTCCAGAGGAGGACATGGGATTCAGGAAATAGTGTATCCAATATAGAAAAGAATTCCCAAGATGAGGGTTAAGTTTTACTCTAAGAAACACCATGCAGAAGGAGTAGAAAATGCAGGCTTTCTAAAGAAGGAGCTCTTGGATAGATTTCTCTATCTCAATTCTCAATTTCTTGATATTGATAGAATAGTCTGGAGGTGAATTGGTGATAGGCACCCAAGAAACAGAACAGGAAGTTCCTAGCTCCAGAGAATTGTAAAAAGTTTTATGAGAGATTGTATTCCATTATCTTAACTATGAACTACACTTAAAATTTTATTTTTTTATTTTTTTTTCTAATTTTATTTTATTTTTAAACTTTACATAATTGTATTAGTTTTGCCAAATATCAAAATGAATCCGCCACAGGTATACATGTGTTCCCCATCCCGAACCCTCCTCCCTCCTCCCTCCTCCCTCCCCATACCATCCCTCTGGGCCGTCCCAGTGCACCAGCCCCAAGCATCCAGCATCATGCATCGAACCTGGACTGGCAACTCGTTTCCTACATGATATTTTACATGTTTCATTGCCATTCTCCCAAATCTTCCCACCCTCTCCCTCTCCCACAGAGTCCATAAGACTGTTCTATACATCAGTGTCTCTTTTGCTGTCTCGTACACCGGGTTATTGTTACCATCTTTCTAAATTCCATATATATGCATTAGTATACTGTATTTATGTTTTTCCTTCTGGCTTACTTCACTCTGTATAATAGGCTCCAGTTTCATCCACCTCATTAGAACTGATTCAAATGTATTCTTTTTAATGGCTGAGTAATACTCCATTGTGAACTACACTTAAAATTTTACATTAAGTAAAAGCCAAAAATTATTTGAAACAGAATTATGAAATAATATTGAGAGCATGGGAGAGAGAGAGTGTGTGTGTGTATTTGTATGTGCTTTTGTGTGTGTTATCAGAAGATACAATGTCAAATAAAACACAAGAATGAAAGTGATTGCCTTTGGGGAGCAAGAATTACATTTAGGCTGAGGGTGAGGCAGTAAAAGTTTTTACTTTTACCATAAAAACTGTGTGCTTTGTTGCTCGGTTGTGTCTGACTCTTTAGGACTCCATGAACTATAGCCCCAGGCTACTCTGTCCATGGGGATTCTCCAGCCAAGAATACTGGAGTGGGTTGCCATGCCCTCCTCCAGGGGATCTTCCCTACCCTGGGATCGAGCCCAGGTCTCCTACATTTCAGGTGGATTCTTTACTATCTTAGCCACCAAGGAAGCCCATTTACATATATACCTTTTTAAAAATTGTTTTAAAAGTTTTAAGGTTTTAGAAGTCATTTAAAGGAATCTTTTATCTGAAAATTTGTATTATGTGAAATAACCTTTTTCCCCATAATGCTAGATAAATAAGGCAACAACAGATTAAAAATACACAAGAGGAATTTTTTTTTGAGGTAATAGGTAAAAGATGAGTCCCTGAATGAAGATGATTCTCTCTCTTCAGTTACTCTGAGTAAGGTTTGAGTAGACTGTTAATATCTTCCAGATTTCATGTTTTCTTTTTTAAAATACCTTTAGTTCCTTAGTTATAAAATTAATGTGCCATAGTATGGAAAATTTTAGTGTAAATTAACAAAGAATAAAAATACAACTCAATAATCTTATCATTCAGTGATGACCTATTTGGAGTAATTCATTTCCGTCGTCTTCTTCCACCACACTTCTCATTCCTCCTCCTTTATTTTTCTTCCTTGTTCTTTTTCTTCCTCTTCTTCTCCCCACCCCCTTCTTTCTTTTTAATTGAGAAAAGTGACACGTCTTTTACTGGTGGGTAATCACAGGCGCTGCAGATTTAGTATGGAAAGAGAGATCAATGGAAAAGACAGAAGAAACAGAAATATAAAACAAAGGAGGGCAGAGAGAGACAAGAAAAGAAGTAAAACGAAACAAAAATTCTATTTACTTTGAAAACAAAATACACTAAACAAACAACCAAAAAAAAGAGTAGTTGAGTTCAAGTCCTGACAGTGTGGATTCTGAAATGCATATCATTTAAGAAGTGAGCCTTTTCCCCCCTTCCCTTTTGGGAGCAGTCCTGTATCTGGGTCTGTCATGCTATGGGGAAGGAGAAAAGAGTTGTAACTTCTCTGCAGAGAACCATAACTGGGAATCACAGACAAAAGAGGTTCAAATAGTTTCATAAAACTATTTTATGAAATAGTTTTTTTTTCCTCAGGTTTTCCAGATACCATCTTCTAAAAGAAGTAACAGATAAAGAAAATACCTTTTTTTTTTTTTTTTTTTTTAATATTTCTTTATTTGGCTGAGCCAGATCTTAGTTGCAGCATGTGGGATCTAGTTTCCTGACCAGGAACCGAACCCTGGTCCTCAGCCTTAGGAGCACGGAGTCTTAGCCACTGGACCACCAGGGAAGTCCCAAGAAAATACTTTTAAGGTCATTATTAGAAGAGTATCTTATTGAAAAGGGTGGCACCATTTGCATACATGTACTTCATGTCAGTCCAAAAATGTAACTTTCTTCCTTTCCAGCGTTCCTAGAATTCCATGGGCCTTTGCCATGACAGAAGTATGTGGCATGATTCTGTGCTATATTTGGCTCCTGGTTCTTCTTCTTCACAAGCACAGGTACCTCTCTTATTTAAAATTACAAGACTGAAAATGTTTTGACTATCTTACGTAAAGGTCATCAAACCTTGTTTCTTCCTTTGCTGTTTCCTTATTAATTTCCTTCTCTAGTTATTATAACATTACAGTTATTGGTACAGAAAAATATTTTGGGTTTGATCGGCAAAAGAGTCAACCTGAGGTAGTACCTATATATTTAGTAATATTCCAAATATGTTTTGCAGGGAAAGATGGTGATATATAGCCATGGGCTAACTACTAACAGTCTAAGTCTAGCCTTCCCTTTCTCTGTAAGCAAATTGGAAATGTCACTGTCTATAGAAGGGTTGGGACCCCTCCAGGGAACAGTCTTCTGGCAGATGTTGGGGTGGAAGAAACTATTCTCTGCTTGAAGGAGGCCCAGTAAAAAGAGAGATCATTTTGCACATCATGCACATCTAGCAAGTGTAGTTTACTATAGATAATATAGGAAATTGCTGAATAGGAAAGGTGCTTCTTTTGTACTTTCACAAGAAATATAAAGGGAAGAATTTTTTCATTAAAAAAGAAAGAGAAGCATAAGAGAAGGCTCCTTTCTTATATAATTAAAAAGGGGAAATTATTTAAAAAATAAGACATAGTGTGAACTCTAAAAAGCAATATAAATTGATTTATGTACAACAGAAAAACAGACTCACAGACATAGAAAACAAACTTATGGTTAGCAAAGGGGAAGTATGTGTGTGAGAAAGGAAGGGTGAGAATAAATTAAGAGTATGGAATTAACAGATACACACCACAGTACTGTAATATAAAATATATAAGCAACAAGGATTAAGGCATAGTAAAGAAAAAATTAAAGAACTGACAAAGTTTGTGGATCTTCTGTCTGTTGTCTTTGGATACTGAAGAAGAATAGGGACATTTGCTTGATTTTTTATTCTTTCTCCTCACCAGGAGGTGCTTAAGGTAAACCACAGCAATGGGCTTTTGCTCCTAAGCAGCAGTTATTTCATTGCTTTGAAGGTGAAAAGAAAGTTTGACGATTGCTGTTGTCACACTTTTAGGCCATATTGCACTTCATTCTCTTTTACTCTGCAGGAATATTTATAACTAGATTGCTTAAAACCAGAAGTGGTTTAAAAACACGTGTATCACTGCTGCTTTCTGATTTAACTTTGCCTCACAAGACCCTGTAGATCTGAATTGATCCACTCTTTCAAAACAAGAATTGAGTTTATATAGGAAACCTTGGTAGGTTTGGCAAAGTGCAGCAACTAAATGCAAGTTTTGATGTTTACTTAGTCAAACAAAGTGTTTCTCAAAGTGGTCTTTGTGCCACTTTCATTAGAATCACCTGGGCTCTCGTTAAAACCCAGGTTCTTTGTTATCTTCTTTAAAAACCTCACAAAATGATAACTTGGAAGAAAGAAGGCAGAAACCTTTGCTCTGGACTTTCCACCATATGATAAGAAAATTCTCCATAAATCTTGTGTTAAGATATTTTTATTGCATCACTGAGCTTGCAGGAAGACAGAAAAATCCCAAAGATCCCCAAACACACATACACGTGAAGAAGAAAACAAAGAAAAAATAACCTATGATGTAAAATCAGAGGAATGAATACACATCTTTGAAAAAAGCAGGGTTACACTGGTTGTATTGCCAAAGCTGAGATAAGGAGACTAAGCCTTAGGTATGTAACAAAGTTGAGTGGCTGATAGGAGAACTCCCAGATTAAGCTGTGGATGTTGGAATGGGCTAGACTGTTCTCAAGTCAGTAGTGCTAACTGACTCTCAACAAATTTAATTCTTCTCTGGATGATAGTGTGTTCAATTTAGGCTCCTGTGGTTTCTCAAAATGTTGGAGAGCAGGGCCTATTAAGAAAAGTAAGAAATGGTAGAATCCTTCTGCTTTGAGTTGGGACCCTCTCCATTCAGTGTTAGTTCTTCTCTTTCTTATCTTCTTTTCTTCTTTATTATAGTACCACAGCTTCAGTAGTGAACCAGAAATGAAGCAGATCCTGCAGAGACGGAAACCTAATCTGAAATAATTTCAGTTTCTAAAATTGTATTAAAGTGACCCCAGATTGTTAAATCCCTTAACAACTTGCCAAAAGAGATATCAGATCTCTCTTTGGGAAGACAGTATAGACTTATCAATAAATTTAACTCTAAAAAATTTTATATACAATATCTGGCACTCAAGTAAATAATAAAAAAAAAGCACACAAGTATGTAAGAGAATATGATTAAAATTTAAGAGATACAATAAATAATGGAATAGACCCACAGTGGATCCAGAAAATGGAGGTACCAGACACAGATTTTAAAGTAATTCTGCTGACTAGTATAAGTAGCTCACTAGTCGCCAACTCTTTGCGACCCCATGGACTGTAGCCTGCCAAGTTCCTCTGACCATGGGATGTCCCAGGCAAGAATACTGGAGTAGGTTGCCATTCGCTTCTCCAGGGGATCTTCCCAACCCAGGGACCAAACAGTGTCCTGCATTGCAGGCAGATTCTGTACCGTCTGAGCCAGCAGGGAAGCCACCAGGAAAGCCCCTGCTGACTATGTTCAAGATAATTTTAACAGAATAAAATGGAAACTCTAGAAGCAAACACACTTTTTAAAATCCATGAAATTGAAAATTCAGTAATGAGTATGACATCTGGTTGAATCCAGCAGAAGAGGGGATTAATGAATCAGAAGATAATTTGAAGAAAATATATTTTTAAAGATAGAAAATAGATTAAATTTTTTGGAATACTGAGGGGATAGCCTGAAAAAGGTGTAACTTATGGATAATTAGTTCCTTGAGGAGAGGAGAAAGACAATAAAGCAGAAGTATATTTGAAGTGAAAAAAATTAAATCCAGATTTCTGGTCTCCATCCCAGGTGTACACACTGCAGTTTGAAACTTACCTAACCTTGTGTTCAGTACTTTTTTGAGGGTGGGTGGGAGGAGCATTTAAAAAATGTATAAGCAAAGTCTCTGTACTTAAGAATCTTCTAATCTGTTTTCGCTTAAGACATTAAAAAAAATTAACAGTACAAGTGATTTCATGCACTTTAAAGTTTTTGTTAGAGATGTGCTTAATGTAAAACTTAGTATTAAAAAACAGTGTTTTATGGCTTAAATTTAAGAGAAATTAGAGAGTTTATTATATAATTAGTTATTAACCAATTTACAGTGTCATTAATGAGCAAAAAAATTCCCTAGAATCACATATTTAACTTTACTTCTCATTAAGTAAATAAGTTATGACAATATATGAGTAATGTTAACTAACACTAAGCTAAGTGTCAGGCGAGGGACTATCTTCTTTCTTGTGTAACTTTTGCTTTTTCTTAGTCATATTTTCTTAAAGTAAAATGACGCTCTTAGGTCTGCAGTGTCCAACATGGTGGGTGCGAGCTGCATGTGGCTGTTCAAATTTAATTTAGTGAAAATGAAATAAAATTAAGTTCCTCGCTTGTACGTTTCAGATACTCAAGAGCCACATATAGATGGTTTATTAGTGCAGAAATAGTACATTTCTATCATTGTGGAAGGTCCTGTTGGACACTTCTCTTACATGGTCTCTAAGATTTCTGTCTTCAAAGAATCTAATGGTTTTCCTGCTTGTTCTCCCTCGAAGTAAACATTAGTTGCCTGGGGATATTTTGGTTTGTTTTCTTCTGATCTTTCTTCCTTTTTGGTCACTCTGTTCACAGGTCCATACTTCTGCGAAGGCTTTGTAGTCTGATGGGCACTGTCTTCTTGCTTCGCTGCTTTACCATGTTTGTGACCTCCCTCTCCGTGCCAGGACAGCACCTTCAGTGTACTGGAAAGGTAGCCGCTATCTTCTTTGTCATTCTTCCCTCTTACTCTTAGTGTGTTGATGGCTTAGATGTGTGTATGAACTAAGGCGTAGATTTTGCTTTAAATATTATTAATAAAATGTGCTTTTTAGCATTTTTGGTATCGGTAATAAACATGTAGAAATAATTTGGTAAAAGTCTTAAGCCAGAATCTGCTTCCCTGTTACTTCTATCCATCGATCCTATCTAGTTCAGTGCTGTAGAGCTGAAAAAAAGTACAGAAAAAAAGTAGCTTTCAATTATCATTTTTCCTTTCCCACCATCCTCAGCGTCTTTAGTTACTCATATTACATGACTCCGGACCTTTCACTGTCTTCATCACTCCTCTTTACAAAGTGTTGTGGGACTGGGGCTCAAGGTCTGCCCCAGCCGCTTCACCCCACGTCGTCCCCATGCTAGATCTGGGGAGCTGGGAGGAGTCTTGTGTCTCGTCTTCTGTCTCCATGTAGTTTCGGGTGTTTTTCTGGTCGTGTCCTGGATTCCGATAAAATTAAAGAAACTGCTTCAACTCTCAAAAAAAAAAAAAAGTGTTGTGGGGACTTCCCTTGGTGGTGCAGTGTTTAAGCCTCTGCTTCCACTGCAGGGGGCACGAATTTGATCCCTGGTCAGGGAACTGGATCCCACCATGCCACAGCTAAGATCTGGCACAGCCAAATAAAATAAAGTATTTTTTTAAAAAAAGCAATGCAGTTCAACCATATTCCATTTAAAATATAGTACCCACTACTCTAAACTTTGCTCTTTCAGAGATGTATTTAAATAATGGCTGATTTTTTTTGTTTTTGTTTTATACTTTATAGGTTGTTTTGGTATACTGTAGACATACCTTCTCTTCTGGCTAAATTGAGAGAGGATAGCTTATACAGATGGGAACAAAAAAAAAAACAAAGTAATGAATTATTAAAGAAAATTTTTTTAAATCCTGAAGATCATTTGTGCTTTGTATACAAAATTGGCTGTTGTGACTCATTAAATTTGGACAAAAGGATTTGTTAGCCCTCTTTTTTAAGCCTCCATGCTTTAGTTATGTGTTCCCAAATATTTTAATAATATACTAACACGTTTCTTGTTATTTTAATGTTGTTTGTAAAGTGTAAAACAAATTAAGTGTCAGTTCTGCCGCTGCAATATAAATAGCTGAAATGCCAAGGAAGGAAGACTAAGCAGCTAAAGGAGATCAAGAACTAAAAATATAGCCCTGAGCTGAATGGTATATAAACTTTCTCAAGGTATAAAGAGACTGACCAGTAAGAAAGGAGGAAGGGGTAATGACATTTAGGATTTAGTGTAAAGGAAATCTTTTATTTTTTTAAGGTAAAAGATGCTTTTGTTTCTTCTTCACCCACCTCCCCCCGCAAAAAGGGAAAGTACTTCTAGTTACCAAGTTACATAAACTTATTGTAAAATTTCAAATTTTATAAAAATACGTAAATTAAAAATTCCCTCTTCTTTCACCCCACCCCATAAATAATACTGTTAAAAGTTTATATAGCCACACAGACTATTTTTAACCATGCTTGCACATTGCACATTGTATAGATAGCTGTTTTTTAAACAAAAGATAGGATTATATTGCTGACATTGTACTTCAGCTTATGTTTTACTTAACAATGTGTTGTTTATTTTTTTTCTGAAAAAATACATATAACTGTACCTCATCTTTTTAATAGCTGCAGAGTATTCCATTGTACGATTTACCACTGTCCAAGTGGCATGCATTTCGGTTATTTTCAAATCTTACTCTTTATAAATAATGCTGTCATAAACATGCTATTTCACTTATTTAATAGTCTTAAGATAAATTCCTGGAAGTGGAGTTATGAAATTAAAGGACATAGCAATTGTGATACATATTGCTGACATTTTCACTAGGAAAGACCACTTTTTACTGCTGTCACCACACCGTGCATGTCACTTTTCCCATCACACTGCCAGTACTACATTTTATCAATTTTTGAAGTCACTGTCATTCTGATTAATGAAAGATGATGTCTGAGACTTTTATGGTCTTATATTTTAAATTTCAATCTTTAATCTCTTGACTGAAATAAAAATGCACAGTGTGAGAGCTTTGAGTTTGAGACCAGCCTCTTAGGAACTGTGCTAAAGAAGTAAGGGAAGCAGGTAGCATATATGTGATCTTGGAGAAAGTGATCGAGCCACACATCTTGGTAGAAAGTTGCTGCTAGGCATGAGGAACAGGTGTCTTAGTCAGTGATTTTAGTGCTTTTTTAAGTATGGGTGCAAGAAATTGTGTTCATAAAATTTTCTCCTTGGGGGGGCGGGGAGAAACTGTCCTGAAGGCCTGCTGCTGCTGCTAAGTCGCTTCAGTCGTGTCCGACTCTGTGCGACCCCATAGACGGCAGCCCACCAGGCTCCCCCGTCCCTGGAATTCTCCAGGCAAGAACACTGGAGTGGGTTGCCATTTCCTTCTCCAATGCATGAAAGGGAAAAGTGAAAGTGAAGTCGCTCAGTCGTGTCCGACTCTTAGCGACCCCATGGACTGCAGCCCACGAGGCTCCTCCGTCCATGGGATTTTCCGGGCAAGAGAACTGGAGTGGGTTGTCATTGCCTTCTCCGGTACTGAAGGCCTATTCTGTCTGTTTTCGCAGAACACAGAGTACCTCATTCCTGGTCTCTGTCCTGATGTCCTTTCAGGGTATGTTGAGGGTCAGGGACTACAGTGGCTAATGACTTAATTCTTGTACAACTGGATAGCAAGTGACATTCTTTAGCTAGAAAATCTGCTGAATTTCTGTGCACAGTGTGAAGGAGAGATAGAACAGTTTCCCCCAAATCGATTAGAAGAGATTTAAAAAAAAAATAAGTAAGCTTGTTACAGTGAAAGGAGAATTCCCTGTAGCTGAGGAATTTAATTGCGGGTCAGCCCCTAAAGAAAAGGATATATATGCATAGGGCTGCAACATGTGTTACAAAAATAAATTAGATACCATCCCTCTACAGTATGGACAGCCCTTTTTCTGTCTCTAATGACAGTTTTTCATTATCAGTTAGCTTAATGTGGGTATACCTATTCAGATCTGCCCTAAATACTATTAATTGCTTTGAATTATAATATAACCTATTTATTGACCTGTATTTGCAGCAGTCATTAAAATTAGAAAGTTAAGATAATATTATCTATCAGTCAAATCCCTTACAATGAACTCCGTAGGGCTTTTACATTGTAATAAAGTAATTGCTTGAAATCTCATTCCCAAAAGTAGTGGGTTTGGAGACAGAACCAAGAACATGCCTGTTTTTTTTCTAATTTAGTGATGGAAAGGAAAGAAACAGTTAAAGCAAATTTCTCGTCAAAATGTCTCAATTCATTCTATTGTGTTTCAGTTTTTATTTTTCTGGAAAGATATTTGGGGCATTTCATGATTGGAAAGGATAGGGAGACAAGTAATTGGGCAATAATTGCTTTTCTTTTTTGTACTATAGTATTTTTAATTTATTGCAGTATAGTTGATTTACAGTATTGTGTAATAATTTCTTTTTTTTTTTTTTTTAACTGGCATCACTTGTTTCCTGTCTTTGGCTGAGATATCTTCCTAGCAATCTGTTCTTCATTGCTTGATTTTTTTACTCTCACTTGCATAACATCTCTAACCCTATTCTCATTAGAGGTCATGGAAATAAGCAAACCATGTATATTTTAGTATCTCCTTTCCTTTTCTCTGATAATAAATTTCTCTCCCTCTCCTGCCATCAACTGAGACAGAAGGGGGAAACTGGTTAGTGTATAATCGGGTGAGATTTCTAATGAATTGGCGATTCTAATGAGATTGTTCCTCTTGTTCATTGGCCATAGAATCTTTAAGATGTAGGGCTCTAGAACTGGACTCCCTCTGTTCATGTCTTTATTACTTATTAGCCGTGTGACCTCTCTGAAGCCAGTTTCCTAATCTACACAGTTATCAGTTCATACAATTTTTGTGGAAATTAAATGCAATAACATAAGGGCATATAGTAGCATGCTGCACATAGAAATGCAAATAAAATTACAGCAGTTTTTTATATTGTTATTATGTGTCGTTTCCAAGGCAAACCATTCAATATCACAGTAATCCAAGTCTATGCCCCAACCAGTAACGCTGAAGAAGCTGAAGTTGAACGGTTCTATGAAGACCTACAAGACCTTTTAGAACTAACACCCAAAAAAGATGTCCTTTTCATTATAGGGGACTGGAATGCAAAAGTAGGAAGTCAAGAAACACCTGCAGTAACAGGCAAATTTGGCCTTGGAATACGGAATGAAGCAGGGCAAAGACTAATAGAGTTTTGCCAAGAAAATGCACTGGTCATAACAAACACCCTTTTCCAACAACACAAGAGAAGACTCTACACATGGACATCACCAGATGGTCAACACTGAAATCAGATTGATTATATTCTTTGCAGCCAAAGATGGAGAAGCTCTATACAGTCAGCAAAAACAAGACCAGGAGCTGACTGTGGCTCAGATCATGAACTCCTTATTGCCAAATTCAGACTGAAATTGAAAAAAGTAGGGAAAACCATTAGACCATTCAGATATGACCTAAATCAAATCCCTTATGATTATACAGTGGAAGTGAGAAATAGATTTAAGGGCCTAGATCTGATAGATAGAGTGCCTGGTGAACTATGGAATGAGGTTCGTGACACTGTACAGGAGACAGGGATCAAGACCATCCCCATGGAAAAGAAATGCAAAAAAGCAAAATGGCTGTCTGGGGAGGCCTTACAAATAGCTGTGAAAAGAAGAGAAGCAAAAAGCAAAGGAGAAAAGGAAAGATATAAACATCTGAATGCAGAATTCCAAAGAATAGCAAGAAGAGATAAGAAAGCCTTCTTCAGCGATCAATGCAAAGAAATAGAGGAAAACAACAGAATGGGAAAGACTAGGGATCTCTTCAAGAAAATCGGACATACCAAAGGAACATTTCATGCAAAGATGGGCTTAATAAAGGACAGAAATGGTATGGACCTAACAGAAGCAGAAGATATTAAGAAGAGGTGGCAAGAATACACAGAAGAACTGTACAAAAAAGATCTTCACGACCCAGATAATCATGATGGTGTGATCACTGACCTAGAGCCAGACATCCTGGAATGTGAAGTCAAGTGGGCCTTAGAAAGCATCACTACGAACAAAGCTAGTGGAGGTGATGGAATTCCAGTTGAGCTATTTCAAATCCTGAAAGATGATGCTGTGAAAGTGCTGCACTCAATATGCCAGCAAATTTGGAAAACTCAGCAGTGGCCACAGGACTGGAAAAGGTCAGTTTTCATTCCAATCCCAAAGAAAGGCAATGCCAAAGAATGCTCAAACTACTGCACAGTTGCACTCATCTCACACGCTAGTAAAGTAATGCTCAAAATTCTCCAAGCCAGGCTTCAGCAATACGTGAACCATGAACTTCCTGATGTTCAAGCTGATTTTAGAAAAGGCAGAGGAACCAGAGATCAAATTGTCAACATCCGCTGGATCATCGAAAAAGCAAGAGAGTTCCAGAAAAACATCTATTTCTGCTTTATTGACTATGCCAAAGCCTTTGACTGTGTGGATCACAATAAACTGTGGAAAATTCTGAAAGAGATGAGAATACCAGACCACCTGATCCGCCTCTTGAGAAATTTGTTTGCAAGTCAGGAAGCAACAGTTTGAACTGGACATGGAACAACAGACTGGTTCCAAATAGGAAAAGGAGTTCGTCAAGGCTGTATATTGTCACCCTGTTTATTTAACTTATATGCAGAGTACATCATGGGAAACGCTGGACTGGAAGAAGCACAAGCTGGAATCAAGATTGCCGGGAGAAATGTCAATAACCTCAGATATGCAGATGACACCACCCTTATGGCAGAAAGTGAAGAGGAACTCAAAAGCCTCTTGATGAAAGTGAAAGTGGAGAGTGAAAAAGTTGGCTTAAAGCTCAACATTCAGAAAATGAAGATCATGGCATCTGGTCCCATCACTTCATGGGAAATAGATGGGGAAACAGTGGAAACAGTGTCAGACTTTATTTTTCTGGGCTCCAAAATCACTACAGATCTTGACTGCAGCCATGAAATTAAAAGATGCTTACTCCTTGAAAGGAAAGTTATGACCAACCTAGATAGCATATTCAAAAGCAGAGACATGACTTTGCCAACAAAGGTCCGTCTACTCAAGGCTATGGTTTTTCCTGTGGTCATGTATGGATATGAGAGTTAGACTGTGAAGAAGGCTGTGTGCCGAAGAATTGATGCTTTTGAACTGTGGTGTTGGGGAAGACTTGAGAGTCCCTTGGACTGCAAGAAGATCCAACCAGTCCATTCTGAACGAGATCAGCCCTGGGATTTCTTTGGAAGGAATGATGCTAAAGCCGAAACTCCAGTACTTTGGCCACCTCATGCAAAGAGTTGACTCATTGGAAAAGACTCTGATGCTGGGAGGGATTGGGGGCAGGAGGAGAAGGGGACGACAGAGGATGAGATGGCTGGATGGCATCACTGACTCAATGAACGTGAGTCTGAGTGAACTCCGGGAGTTGGTGATGGAAAGGGAGGCCTGGCATGCTGCGATTCATGGGGTCACAAAGAGTCGGACGCGACTGAGCGACTGATCTGATCTGATGTGTTAAATGCCTTTTAAAAAAAGTGACCATTGCTCAAACTCTTCCTCAAAATGGATTGCTCTTTTAAGTTTTATGTGTGGGGGTTGGGATTAGATTTGGCTACTAATAACAGGAACTTTATGGTGGCTATAGTTTAATAAACAAGCAATGATTTATTCTCTCTCATAAGAGAAGTCTGAAAATAGGTACTTCACGTCAGGTGTTTGATAATTTTATGGAGTTATCAAAAATCCATGATTCTTCTGGCTTTTGCTCTCTTGTCCTAACACTTGGCTTGCATCCTCAAGGACACTTTGTAGTCATGGTGACTGCCAGAGCTTTAACTGTCATGTCTGAGTTGTAGGCTGGAAGAAGGAAAGGTAAAGAAGACTTCCTCCAAGCTGTTGTCTCTTTCATTGATAAGTAGCCTTCCCAGAAATCTTCTAGACTTCCACTTTCCATCTTACTGTACAAAACTTAGTCTCTTAGCCACTCCTAGCTGCAAGGAATGATGAGAAATGCAGTGTTATAGTTGAATTCATCACCTCTTCTAATTGATTTTAGAACTGTTACTACTGAAGAAGGAAAAGTGGATATTGAATGGTAGCCATTATCTCTGTCATAGCCTGTTTCTTATTGGCAAGAACAGGCAAGCAAATACTACTGTGTTATAGGGTATAAAACTTGGCAATGCTTTTGTGCTGTAGTAAGCTTTTAATTTCCATTGGATCATAGAAAAAGCAACTGAATTCCAGAAAAACACCTACTTCTGCTTTATTGACTACTCCAAAGCCTTTGACTGTGTGGATCATAACAAACTGGAAAATTCTTAAAGAGATGGAATACCAGACCACCTTACCTGCTTCCTGAGAAACTTGTATGCAGATCAACAAGCAACAATTAGAACTGGACATGGAACAACGGATTGGTTCCAAATAAGGAAAGGAGTACATCAGGGCTATGTATTGTCACCCTGTTTATTTAACTTCTATGCAGAGTACATCATGTGAAATGCCGGACTGGATGAAGCACAGCTGGAATCAAGATTGCCGGGAGAAATATCAGTAACCTCAGATATGCAGATGACACCACCCTAATGGCAGAAAATGAAAAGGGACTAACGAGCCTCTTGATGAATGTGAAAGAGTGAAAAAGCTGGCTTAAAACCCAACATTCAGAAAACTAAGATCATGGCATCCCATCCCATCACTTCATGGCAAATAGATGGGGAGACAGTGAAACAGTGGCATATTTTATTTTCTTGGCCTCTAAAATCACTGCAGATGGTGCCTGCAGCCATGAAATTAAAAGACACTTACTTCTTGAAAGAAAAGCTATGACAAATCTAGGCAGCATATTAAAAAGCTGATATGTTACTTTGCCAACCAGAGTCAAATCTATGGTTTTTCCAATAGTCATGTATGGATGTGAGAGTTGGACTATAAAGAAAGCTGAGCTCTGAAGAACTGATGCTTTTGAACTGTGATGCTGGAGAAGACTTGAGTGTCCCTTGGACTTCAAGATCAAACCAGTGAATCCTCAAGGAAATCAGTCCTGAATATTCATTGGAGGGACTGGTCAAAGCTGAAGCTCCAATACTTTGGCCACCTGATGCGAAGAGCTGACTCATTGGAAAAGACCCTGATTCTGGAAAAGATTGAAGGCAAAAGGAGAAGGGAAGGTGAGATGGTTGGATAGCATCATTAACTCAATGGACATGAGCTTGAGCAACCTCTGGGCGATAGTGTAGGACAGGGAAGCCTGGTGTGCTGCAGTTCATGGGGTTACAGAGAGTCAGACACGACTGCGCGACTAAACAACAACCTTTTCATAGTAAAGGAAGTCCTAGTAGAGAAGTTTGAATTGCATTGATTTCACTGTATGTGTGCTCAGTTGCTTGGTCATATCTGACTCTGCGACCCCATGGACTATAGCCTTCCAGGCTCCTCTGTCCGTGGGATTCTACTGGCAAGAATACTGGAGGAATGGGTTGCATTTCCTACTTCAGGGGATCTTCCCAGCCCCAGAATCAAACCTGCGTTTCTTGCATTTCCTGCATTGGCAGGCAGATTCTTCACCACTACACCACCTGGGAGGCTATTGATTTCATTAAATTACCAGAATATTTCTGAGTATAGCCAAGCTTTGACCACCCATTATTGGTGTCTGCAGTTAATTACAGTGGGAGTCTGGTTGATTTTGCTTAGCTCTGTCATTCAGTCTTTGAATTTCAGTGGGAGTTGTAAGAGCCTCTATTGCCCTAAGCATTTGAAACACTAATTCTTAGCTTTCTTTATAGGTATATGGCAGTGTATGGGAGAAATTACACCGGGCCTTTGCCATTTGGAGTGGCTTTGGTATGACCCTAACTGGCGTTCACACTTGTGGAGATTACATGTTCAGTGGCCACACAGTCGTCCTAACTATGCTGAATTTCTTTGTCACTGAATGTAAGTATTTCTTTAGTGCTTCTCTACATAGCAAATGACTGGCTATACAGGAGGCTGTGGGAAGGGTGTTAAATTCTATGAAGAATGGGAAAAACAGATCTAGGAAACGCATGACGGAGAAACATTGGAAGAAATGTTGGAAGAAATGATTTTAAAATGATCTTTCTGTCCTTTTCTCAGATACACCAAGAAGCTGGAATTTCTTGCACACTTTATCCTGGGTTCTCAACCTCTTTGGAATCTTCTTCATTTTGGCTGCCCATGAACATTATTCCATTGATGTGTTTATTGCCTTTTATATCACAACGAGACTCTTTTTGTACTACCATACTCTAGCCAATACGAGAGCATATCAGCAGAGTAGGAGAGCAAGAATTTGGTTTCCTATGTTTTCTTTTTTTGAGTGCAATGTTAATGGTACAGTCCCAAATGAATATTGCTGGCCATTTTCAAAACCAGCAATAATGAAAAGACTAATTGGATGAAGACTATCTTTGTAATGGGCTCATGACTAAAGATGCAGTCATTGTTGAAAGTAACTTTGTGTTCTCCCCCAGGTTGTTCCTGAATGGTTTTTGCCTATATGTTGACAAAGTTCTCTGTCCTGAGCAAGGCTGTGACCATAGCAAGCCAACAAGAACAATCAAGAGTCCTTACCTGTCTGTCAACAGAAGTTTAAGTAGATGTTTTCTGCCCCTTCTCTTTAGGCAGACTTTATATTATGATTGAAGTCAGGCTCTTAGCTTTACGTTTTGACTATTTGCCTATTGAACTTAAGCTAATCAACTTAAAGCAGTTTGCTGGTTGAAAGATGTAAAAAGAAAAAAAAAAAATTCCCCAGTAGGACTCTAGGCAAGAAATATTGAGAAGAATACTAATAATTTGTTAGGTTCCTTATTTTCTTCAGAGGAAAAACCCCTACCCAATGAGCAGTACTTGTTCTTTGAACTAATCTCTGTGTCTTTCTAAAAAAAATGCAACTCTGGGAAGTGATCCATTTTACTGACAAATTAATTTTTGCCTTCTGAACTGTCTGTAAGAAAAGTATACTGAAGATACCAGGATCCTTGAAACGAGAATGAAAGAGGCTGTATATAAGATGACAAAGTACAAATATAATGCTGGCATTTTTTTCACCAAAATTAACAAAAGATTCAGTTCTGTTTTTGTTCTAAGGGTTTAGTATGATCATCAGTAAGTATTCATGAGGGAAAAAATGTCTGCATCCATAAAAATAAAATTGGCTTAATTTTAGTGATGAAAGTCCCTGGAATAACTGTGCTGTGACTGTTAGCCGGATAGATGACAGGCCAATTTTATGCTTTTTAATGATGTTATTTAATGAGCAAAATGAGAGTTTTTATCAGATGTTAGATAAAGTTCTTATGTCCTTAAATGGGGATGTTTGCATGCAAATTTTTGTCTGAAATTTATAACAGGTTGCAGGCATAATATAACTATTTGGTTTTTGAAATTTCTCATCTTGACCATCAGACAGCCTCAGACATATTTGGATATGAAAAGGTTTTGTTGTTTTTTATTTTTAAATACAATTGTGTACATACATTCTTTCTATTTAGCTTTAATTTGGCAGTCAGGAGTAATATAACTTAGTTGCTGTTTACAACACTAGAAATTTAGTACCTTAAGTAATTTGACCTCTGTGATAACCTCTGTCACTTTAACTTTTAATGATTTTGTACAGTAGTTCTGATAGTAGGATGGTTCTAGAATTAGAAGTTGAACCCCAACTCATGAGCTTAGCCACTTGGAATATTAATAGTGTAGTTTTGCATTCAGTTTTAAAACAAGGAGTTAGAAAAGGTGCTGGCATATTGAGGTCTAAAATTAGGCCACTTAGCAGAAACATGCTGTTTATATAGTGAAATATTTTATTTTTGCACTTTGAGTCATACTCCCACCCCCTGTAAGTTACAAAGGAGCCTGAGTGGATTGGGCGGTAAACAGATATAATGCAAGCAAGTTTCAGCTAGTGCTGAGTGACCCCAGTTTGGGTCTTCTCTGAATATTGTTTTTTTATTTTTCACTTGAGAAAATGTCATGAGATAATTTAGTTTTATTATGCTTTTAAATCTCATACTTTAGAATCTGATAATACCTTAAATTGTTGATTCTGTTACATTCTGGGGATGAAAATGTCAACATTTCATCCAAGGAAAGTGCATTATCATGAAAGTTGAAGGATGTTTCCTATGCAGTTAGAGTAGTTTGACCCTTGAATTCAAAAGATACATAACATCCACTTTTTCCAAATGACAGAAGAAGCCTGAATTTAGCTAGGAAGGGACTGATTTTGGTTTTTGGAAAAATGTTTGGAAAAAATCCGTGGCACCATTAATTCAAGAATGTTGAATAACTACTTAATGGTAAATTTCCTAACAGCAGTCTTCTTTCCTTCATATGGATTTTATTCTAGAACAAAATAGGAAAAAAAAAATTACAACTAACTTTGCAGAGCTATTGATACTGAGAGTGCCTAACAGCAGACTGCAATGAGGAGTATAAAATAACTTCCCAACCTTCCTTTTACCATATCCATTTTGAGGAAAAGGTAAGCTAGATTTATAATTTATTGTTATAACTATTACAAGGCAGTGTTTACATACATTAATCATCTCCAGGTCTCTTCCTTGGAAAACTTTGAGACAACATTTTTTTCCATTTCTTTTTTTAATATAAAACTTATATTTTTGTTACTTATTGTTTTGTCTGGAAATTTCCAGATTTTGTCTTTGTATCTTTTTTTCTTGTAACAATTTTGTTAAAACCATAATGAAAGTAGAATTTACATTTTGACTGTGACTGTGGCTAGGTAGAGAAACTGCATGCCTTAGATCTACAGATTTTTCACCTTGTATGCAGTTTCAAACATGTAAGAGGTTTACCTCATTAAACACTGAGACTTCGGTATAGAGGGAACCAAGGCAGTTTTTTGTTCAGGGATGCAAACTGGAGGTTATACTGAAAGTCTTCCATGCAATTTCTGTCTTCTTAGGGGCAGCATTACCTTTTTTTCTTTTTTTAAAATTCCTTGCAGGACAGTGTTACTGAAGGTTAGTTGAAGTTTGTAGAGAATATCAGGTTTAGAAGAAGGCAAGTTTGCTATTATCACCACATAATTTGGGAGAAACCTTTTTTGGCTATGCTGCAGAATTTTCAACATGCCTGTCTTCTCCATAATCCTCTGTAGCCAGAATTGCTTAGGTAAAAATACACTTTCCATATGCTAGGTCTGTTTATTAGTATCACTTTAAATCAGAATGTAGTGAACTCGGCCACAGAGCCAATCAGTTAAAGGAGTGTGGACTGTTCACAGAACTCCACGCTAGAGACCTGCTGATGATGTAACTCTGGCACTGCAAGTGGCATTCTTCCCTACCCTGTACCTGCTTAAAATTCTTACTTAATAAGGACAGAGGTGCCAAATCCTTTTATAGCTAATATGAGACCCTATGTTTTGAGGACATCTGTTTGGAAAGTGTTATTTATATATTCAAAGTGATATTCATAACACTAACCTGCTTTGACTGTATTCAGTAAAAAAGCAATTTCATTGTCAGTTTCATAGTAAACTTTTTTTAGAGGATTCTTGTTCCATAATGTTTTAGAACATTAACCATATTCTTGTTTTAAACTCTTTAATAAATTTAATTCTTTGATTGTCTTCTTGTAGACTTAAATTATCCCTTACTAAAAGTAATTATAGTAACAATCATTTGCCAGTTCTTTGCAGGCATTTGAGATAGGCTAACTCTTTTATAGAATAGTCCCATGGCTTTCTTAAACAGTATTGGTTTCATTTAGAGGGTTTCAGAGCCAACAAAGCATGTCAACTGTAATGCCGTCTTTACTTGGCTGTGACAGTTTGCATTTGTGAAATGTTTAATCTGAATTACCCTGTACTGCTGTAGAGGAAATTGTTAGTAACATCAAAAGTCAGACTGTTGCTACAAGTGACCAGTGAGAAAGGAAAGAGGTTGAGGGATTTTTCCATCTCTTTTAATAGCTTTGAATGACTGAAATTACTATGGAAATAGGTTTTGGTGCCCCTCTCACTTATTCCTCACCCCCAGCAAAGACCACCAACTTCAAGTAACTAAAATGTGGCCTATTATTTTGCATTAAGTTGAATTAAAACATCTGTGCAATCTATAAGCCATAATTCAGCTTCCCCCAAAGTTAATTTTTTAGACTATGGTTCTACCTTATATTAGCCAAGGACTTTTTCTCTGTGTACTCCATGTTTATGCATAAAGAAGTTTTGTACCTAATATGGAAGGAGAGGGAGTACTATGTTAATTTTGCTGTTATTTCAGCTCTGTTTCAATCTGAACTACTAGGTTGTCTGAACTAGTGAAGCATTGTTACCAGTTAGTAATACCATCTTTAAAATGTTCAATTTTAATAATTTTTTATTCAAAGAATCTATGACTTGTTAGGACAATTGAAGTATTTCTGATACGAAACAAAAGAAGTGGAGACTGGTACTTAATGGGGGAAGCAAAATTAGCTTGGGCTAAAATGGGCATGTTTTGTTCTATGAATTCTACCTAAATGTCACCCAATGTGCAGAGAAACTAGTATTACTTGAAGATGTGAAAGTTCCTGTGGTAGCCATACCTTGAAGCACAGTATTGTATATAAGTAAATATCTCAATTCTAAATTAAATCCAGATTTAACTAATATATATTATTTTATATCTTTGTTGTATTAAAATGTTTAAAAACACTAAAAATAAAACATTTGAAAATTGGATTGTAGTCTCTTCTTTAAATGTCTTTGCATTATTAATGCAGCTGCTTTATGTTTTATAAAGTGAATTTTTTATTTTTGCAAATGATTGGGTCCTGCAACTTTAAATACTAATGTATTGTCTAGTCCCTGGCATGTACTACTTCTTAGTTGTCTATTAGATAAGCCATGTGCCCTTTCTCCTTTCTTTTCCGCAAACTAGGGAAAGAAAAGTGATATTACTGATGGTTTAAGAATAATTATAGATTAAGTTGAGAAGGAGGAAAGGGAAGCAAACAGCTGTTTCTTCCTGGGCACATTAAAGTTTGTGTTTGTCGGTTTAGGGTTTATTTTAATTGTAGATTTTATAGGAAGGTACCATCATCTTGTTGGATCAGCTTTGGAGATAATGATAAATAGGAAAAGAAGAGAAAATAGTTGTTAGGGGTAGCTCAACAACTCAGAGCCGTGGAAACACCAAACAAATGAGCTGCCCACTGCTGTTGCTGGTGTAATGTGAATGTAGGATATAATATACTTTGTATCCAAAATGGTCTGTCTGGTGCTAATGCACCTAACCTATTGAAATGCTGAACTGCCCAGCATTAAGTGGTGTGTGAGCCAACTCTGGGAATACTAAGTATTGTCAGAAGACCATGTGAGTTTATTAATTCATGACTGAATTTGTCTTCATGATCGCTACTAATTGTAGCCTCTCTGGTGCTGGCACCAGCTTGTATCTTGGGGACTCTGGAAAAGAATTGTCCAAAACAGACTGAGAGGCAGCTTGGTAGAATGGAAGATGTGGTGGATTTAGACTCTGAGGACCTAGGTATGGGTTGAAGCTCTGCTGCAGATTAAATTGGGCCTTTTCTTCCAGCTTCACTTAACCTTATGTGTAAAATGTAGGGGGACGTGCCTACCTCATAGGCTGTGTTAAGAGCCACATTATGAAAGTATTAAAGCCTTTATGACTCAGTACCTGGTATATCATACTGAACTATTACTTGAATTTAGGTCAGTAACACAGGGCCTGTACTCTAGGGAGTTAATAATCTTAGGTTAGGATGACCTAAAAATGGAACTAACAACATTCATTGGCAGAATAGAGCAGTAGTTTTAAAACTGTCTGGGTGAACATCTGGGGTACTGGAAGGGAGTTGAAGCCTGTACCATTTTCATCCAGAGTTGGTGTTTTACATATATGGCTTTCCTAGTTGGCTTTCCCTTGAAAAAAGGGTTGAGAATAAGGGAAGTAAATGTTTGGAAACCACTGAGGCAGACGAGTTTACTGTCTTCATTTAATAGTAGCTTGAAAGAGGAAGGGCTCACTGGGCACTGAGGATCCAAGAAAAAATCACTAAACCTGTGAACCTTGAACTGAACCCTCCTTGAAGGATAAATCCACTAGGTGTGATAAAAGGTTTAGAGGGCTCTAACTGTGATGCAAAAAATTGGATTTATTTGAGAATAAGTTTGGAAATTATTGACAGGGTATATGATTTTATTTTAAATGGAAGCATTAGGAATGCCTGTTGCCAGGGTCTAAATTGTTTGGACAGGTATGAATAATTCTTTGAAGCAGGAGTTGGTAAAGAGCAGAAGTATAAGTCTAAAAGAGAGAGGAAGGATGATGGAAAGTACACAGAAGATCACTGGAGACAAAAGGCCAGAGGGACCCCAAGGTAGGTCGGGGAACCAGGACTGGGCATAGCTTGTAGGAGGCCTTTGTCCCCAGTCAGGGAAGATCAAGACACCAAACAAATGAGCTGCCCGCTGCTGTGGCTGGTGTAATGTGAATGTAGGATATGATACACTTAGTATCCAAAATGGTGCCGATGCACCTAACCTATTGAAATGCTGAACTGCCTGGCATTAAGTGGTGTGGGAGCCAACTCTGGAAACTTGAGGATGGTGCTGTCATAAGAGAATGCCTCAGAGGAGCTCAGTGATCACCCTCAGCTGTAACTTAGAAATAAGACCAGATGATAGCTGAAAGGCCTCTGCTGGAGTAGCATGATATTTAAATGCTAATATGTACTCAGTTCACAGGGCTCCCCAAGAGAGCCAGAGATACAAAACCACCTTGACCTACCTGTTCATATTTCAATTGTAAGAGCCTTGTATCCCAATCTAAAGAGAATACTTGTACCTAGTTTTTTTTTAGTTGGAGTATCAGTTCAGTTCACTCACTCAGTCACGTCCAACTCTTTGCAACCCCATGAATCACAGCACACCAGGCCTCCCTGTCCATCATCAACTCCCAGAGTTCACTCAAACTCATGTGCATTGAGTCGGTGATGCCATCCAGCCATCTCATCCTCTGTCGTCCCCTTCTCCTCCTGCCCCCCATCCCTCCCAGCATCAGAGTCTTTTCCAATGAGTCAGCTCTTCGTATGAGGTGGCCAAAATATTGGAGTTTCAGCTTTAGCATCAGTCCTTCCAATGAACATCTAAGACTGATCTCCTTTAGGATGGACTGGTTGGGTCTCCTTGCAGTCCAAGGGACTCTCAAGAATCTTCTCCAACACCACAGTTCAAAAGCATCAATTCATTGGTGCTCAGCTTTCTTCACAGTCCAACTCTCACATCCATACATGACCACTGGAAAAACCATAGCCTTAACTAGACGGACCTTTGTTGGCAAACTAATGTCTCTGCTTTTGAATATCCTATCTAGGTTGGTCATAACTTTCCTTCCAAGGAGTAAGCGTCTTTTAATTTCATGGTTGCAATCACCATCTGCAGTGATTTTGGAGCCCCAAAAAATAAAGTCTGACACTGTTTCCACTGTTTCCCCATCTATTTCCCATGAAGTGATAGGACCAGATGCTATGATCTTGGTTTTCTGAATGTTGAGCTTTAAGCCAACTTTTTCACTCTCCTCTTTCACTTTCATCAAGAGGCTTTTTAGTTCCTCTTTACTTTCTTCACTTTCTGCAATAAGAGTGGTGTCATCTGCATAATTATATTTCTCCCAGCAATCTTGCAGGATTATATGGTAGTTCTATTTTTCGTTTTTTAAGGAACCTCCATACTGTTCTTCATAGTGGCTATACCAATTTATATTCCCACCAACAGTGTAGAAGGGTTTCCTTTTGTCCACATCTTCAGCATTTATTATTTGTGGACTTTTTGATGATAGCCATTCTGAACAGTGCAAGGTGGTACCTCATTGAAGCTTTGATTTGCATTTCTCTGATAACTAGTGATGTTGAGCATCTTTGCATGTGTTTTTTGGCCATCTGTATGTCTTTGGAGAAAAGCCTATTTATTTCTTCTGCTTATTTCTTTATTGGGTTGTTTGTGTTTTTGCCATCAAGCTGCATGAGCTGTTTATATATTTTGGAGATTAAATCCTTGTTGGTCACTTGGTTTGCAGATATTTTCTCCCATTCTGTGGGTTGTCTTTTCATTTTGTTTATGGTTTCCTTTGCTGTGCAAAAGATTTTTAAGTTTAATTAGGACCTATTTGATCATTTTTATTTTCATTACTCCAGGAGATGAATCCAAAAAGATATTGTTGCAATTTATTTTATTTATTTAAGTACCAAGGATCTTTATTCTTAGGTCTGATATTTAATCTGTGGCTAAAGATAATATGTCACTATTTAGAGAATAAAAGGTCCCATTATTTTCATTCAGGTCTTCAACACACCTTATTCTCATACAAGATAAGGGTTGGTAGGGGATTAAGGAGGTACACAGAGGATAAAAAGCAAAAGGGAACAAACACTTCTACAAGCATATCGTTCCAGTTACCGTGAAGGTTACGTTTCAGGTTAATTTACAAAAGTAGTGACACAACCATGATTTCAGTGAAAATCAACACATTATACCTTTTAAAAAACCAATTCAGAAATACTAAGGCAAGCATGCAAAATTCAAAGTATAAAAAATGCAAGGGCTGGCTGCCCAAACAGGTATTTCCCTCAGAAAGAGGGATTTGAAAATGCTGCACAGAACCAAAGGAATTAGAAGCTGAATTAGCAGACCCATTTCCTCAGTTTATATATGAGGCAAGGGGGCAGACTGGTAAAGCTTACTCAGCCAGATTAAGAATGTATAGACATCTAATTCCAGGTGCTATTTGCAACTACACATATCTAAAATACACGGAGATAAATATCCAGAATACATCAAACCCACTGATTTAAAGAAAACATTTCAAGGGAGGGGGTGAAGTTATTATAGCATAGCAGCACATTACACGTATTTAAGAGATTAAATGGAAAGAAATGATCTCTTATTTTAATGCTCAGTTTTGATCAACACAAGTTTCCAGCCAACTTTCTGATGTAGAGCAAAACAAGTATATTCTTCAGTTTTCTTCTACATTTTTTGGGGCCTATCTTTCAAAACTGAGCACCAGGTATTTTTAATGTAAGTAATGGGATGTTATATGTACATTCTAATTACACATTTTAGGAATAAACAAAATGCGTATTTCAGTAATTCATAGTGTATTTATAAAACTGACCCACACCATTGCCAAAATAAAACACTACTGAACTTTTGTATTTTTGCCAAATGGTACCTCAGTTCCCTTTCTGTGTAAACAAGCTGCAAAATTATTTTTAAATTACAGTATAATAAGGAAATGGTAGAATGGTGACAACTTTATTAACATGCAAATCTTTCTGGAAGATTAACTAAATCACAGATTCTGTCCTATATTTTGTTAAAGTATTGGACATATGGCTATAAGGTGTTGGATGGGAAAATGAAGATGATCATTAAGTTGAGTGTTTCTCCCGTTTTATTTGTAGCATAGTATTTAACTTGGCATCTTTTATCATTGGCGAGTTTTTTCATGGTAATGATCTTCCCTGAGAACTGATGGAAGGTAAGTCCTATCTGGTCTGAGGGACAGTCCAGAGGACCCAGTTGGTCTCCTTGTCTTAAATTTCTATAAAATATAACTTATTACTTGTCTGCTCACCAGCGGCTGTTGTTGGCTGTACTATCACTTATGAGATACTCCAAGGACTCAAATTTACCTGTCCCAGATATAGGGCTGCATTGTAGGTGTGTTGGGCCTGACGTATGGAAAATGTTTTGAAAGAATATTTGTCTAACATTTATTGAACATCTACTATATGCCAAATAATGTTTAAGCACTGTGCTTCAGTGCTGAGCAAAACAAAGTCCTTGCCTTCAGGACACATACTTTCCAGACCATGAAATATATGAGAAAGAAAAAAGCACCCCTGTTAGCTGTCAATTAGCTTAGTTACAACGGTATTCCCTGGTGGCTCAGGCAGTAAAGAATCTGCCTGCAATGCAGGAGACCCGGCTTCGATCCCTGGGTCAGGAAGAGCCCCTGGAGAAGGGAATCGCAACCCACTCCAGCTCTGCCTAGAGAATTCCACAGACAGAGGAGCTTGGTGGGCTACAGTCCATGGGGTCGTAAAGAGTCGGACATGGCTGAACGACTAACACTTTCACTGAATATAATGTTACAGAACATCAACAGCAGATGAGGACTCTGCATGAGCATGAAGGGCCTTCTTCAGTCATAATTCAGCCTGAATGAACACTGTGCACCACAAAATAGTAATACACCCCTCCTTCCTGATGAATACTAGTAACTACGAGGGACCTCCCTAGTGGTGCAGTGGTTAAGAGACCACACTCCTACTGTAGGGGGTATGGGTTCAATCCCTGGTTAGAAACTAAGATCCCCACAAGGGGAAACTAAGAGTCCCCTTCGTGTAGGGGAAAAAGAAAACTAGTTACTAAGATGCTGAATTGCTCCAGCTTTCTGCAAACACTCAATCTGACCTAGCACCCTTCTTGTTTTCTTGAACCCTCTGTAACATCACCTAACACAAGCCCAAATCCTGTACAAGTCCCTCCTAAAACCCTTTCACTGAGATTCCCCACTCTTCTGCGTGCTGTTCAGTCTCTGTTGCTACAGGGAGTTTAATTTAGAAAATTAACTTTGACTAACGTGTATTCCTGGTGGTCTTCGGCTGGTGGGAATTGACTTTCTAGGTAGCCGAAAGTAGTGTTGTCTTTCTGTCACTCTCCCCCACACACACAGACGCACACGCACACACACACCCAAACACGATGAAAGAAACGAAGCATTTGTTGTCTGACGGCATTAAAAGGCCTGCAGAGGTGACTTGCACAGAGGCATGAAGAAAATGAGGAAGGACCATACGGATATCTAGGAGGGAGGGAACAGCAACTGCGCCGGCCTCTGGGGCAGGCTTGGCATGTTCTCCAAGCAATAAGGCCAGTTTGGCTTAAGAGTGAGAAGTGAAAGGGTGATTAGAAATGAACTTAGAGAAGTAGCCAGGGCTCTAATCATGAAGGCTTCAAAGGCCCTGGTGCAAACTAGATTTTTGCGTCCAGTGTTATAGGAAGCCATTGAGAGGTTTTGGTTTTGTTTAGGGGAGAGACTTATATCTGTCTCCCACTCAGCCATTGTAGTGAAAGTGACATTGCCTTTGGGCTAAGGCAGGGAAGTCCTCATCCACCCACCTTTTTCTTTATGGGGCGACTTGCCTGGCCTTGGGGACAGTTTCACCAAGTTCTGGGATCCTTTATCTGGAGCACAGAAGAATGAAGGGTGCAGAAGGGAATGAAAACTTCAGCAGAGCCATAGGAGAATGCACTCTGAGCTCAGAAATGCTACAGTGGGATGAAGCCACAGTGGATGTAATAGGAAACAGGATTTTTCTTTTCGCGTGAATAAAAAACTTCACAAGCTGTCAAACTAGAGTTACAAGCGCCTTGTTTTTACTTCAGAGGTCGGCCTTTGCAGATGGGCACCAGCAGAGGGCGCTACAAACTTCAGCAGCCTGTGTGCTTTTGTCGCAGGCACAGAATGAACTACGGAAGTTGCGGTCTGGAACAAAGAACAATAGATTGTTAAAACACATTAGATCCTACCTTCTGAGTTTGATTCCACTGATCGGGGGAATGTGCATTTCTGGCAGGTTCCCAGGCAATGCAAATTGGTTTTGGAGTCAATCACCTAAAAAGCCTATTTTCAAAGCTGGGTGCCCTTCCCTAAGAGCATTTCATGATTGGATGGGGTGAGAATACAGGTATTCACAAAGCTCCCTCATTCCCTCCTCTTAGGTGGATGTGAAAGTTCACTGAACATTGTAAGCATTATCTCTGTGCTTGGTTGCTTAGGTGTCCGACTCTTGGCAACTCCATGGAATGCAGCCTGTCAGGCTCCTCTCTCCATGGGATTTTTCAGGCAAGAATACTGGAGTGGGTTGCCATTTCCTCCTCCAGGGGATCTTCCCAACCCAGGGATCACGTCCTGTGTCTCCTGCATTGCAGGCAGATTCTTTACCTGCTGAGCCACTGGGGAAGCACCAAGTATCATATTTAGCTTTTTATCCCCCCATTTCATCTTTTAATTTTGGTTTCTGATTGTATATTACTAATATATATAAAACACATTTAATTCAGGGATGTTGATCTTGTATCTTGTGACTTTGCCAAACTCACGTATTAGTTCTAGAAGTTCTTTTGTAGATTGCTTAGGATTTTTTACATAGGTAGTCTTGTCATCCATGAACAGGGACATTTTTATCCTTCCCCCTTTCCATCTTGAACTCTTGTTTCCCTGGTGGCCAGAAAAAGATCTTCTAACCCAATTATGTCATGATATTCAGGAGCAGATAATGTACCAGTTCACAAAGCAATTGACAATATTCTGAATCCTAAGTGTCCATGGAGGACACTTAGGGGGGAAAATATCTGCAATGATGATAAGACTTGGAGATGAGAGAGACCTAGTCTTGATAAAATAGTTTGTTCTCAGTGGCCAGAGCTAGAGAGTCTAGCCTCACCACAACCCTGCCACTCTAAGCCAGGAGTTTCTGAGTTGCAGCATCCCAGGGGATGGGATGGGTTAAGTTGGCTTAAGCCTTGGAGTGGACCAGGGCTTGGTAGAGGGGGATAGCCCATTTGATAGGTTCTGGAAATTGGTAACTGCATTCTCAGGGAGGCCTTGAAAGGGAAAGCAACAGACTGGGCTTCTAATGTAGGCACTGGGGATAGGAAGTGTCTTTTCCTGGGCAGTAGTTGAGTGGGGGTGAATGACATCTGAGAGCAAAGTCATGTGTTTGTGTCCTCGCTCCCTGCACACTGCCTGGAGCCTTCGTACCTTGGCACTGGAAGCATAACTCCCTGGGCTCTCCCTTTGCCAAACCCCTTTTCCTGGGAACTAGTTTCTAGGGTCAGTTTACTAAGAGTTCCCATTTTCACAGCTTCATCCTTCCTCTACTATACGTAAGGGTAGCCATTGTCTTCTTGAGGAAAATATCAATGTGTATAAAATGCATTACACTTTCATTTCCCTAGCCATAGGGTAGCATGTTTTAGAGTAGATTCAGAATTAGTACTGCCTTTGGCCTCCCACTCTGGGCTCCACCTCTCATCCTTTGTATTCCTTGCCATTGGGAAAATTATTTAAAATAGAAATGGCTGATAAGCTCAGCTATCACACTGTAATAGGTCTTGACTTAGAAGGGAAGGAACTTTGTTCACACAGTTTTCTAGTTTTGATGTAGTGGGACTGTGGGTGAGTTCAGGCAAGTCACCAAACCACTTTCAAAGTCAGTTTCCTCCTTTGATATAATGGAAGGCAGAATAGTACAGTGGTTTAAGGGCATGGGCTCTGACTCAAGTCTTGGCTCCTCTAATTATTAGCCGTGTTAACCTTGGGAAGTTCCTAAGCCTCTTTGTCTCTGTTTTCAGTTGATGACAGTACTTACCCTCTAGGGTTATTATGAGTATTTATGAGTTAATACATGCAAAAGATATAAAACAGTACTTGGAACGTCGTAAGTGTAAGATAGCTTCATCATCATGATTATAAGGATCCAGGGAGTTGATATTGTGAAAGTACTTTGAAACTGGAAAATGATACCCACCTTTGACAATTACCTTATCAAAGGTATTTAACTAGATGCTGTCTAGGTTGATCATAACTTTTCTTCCAAGGAGCAAGCGTCTTTTAATTTCATGGCTTTCTCTGATTGCAGAGAGTGGAGGCTACTCTCTAGCTGTGGTGCACTGACCTCTGATTCCGGTGGCCTTTTCTGTTGCAGAGCACAGGCTCTAGGTTCTCAGGCTTCAGTAGTTGTGGCACACAGGCTCAGTAGTTGCGGCTCATGGGTCTTAGCACACACAAGCTCAGTGTTTATGGCACACGGGCTTAGTTACTCTGTGACATGTGAAATCTCCCCAGACTAGGGATCGAACCCATGTCCCCTGTATTGGCAGGCAGATTCCTATCCACTGCACCATCAGGGATGTCCTGAGGTTATACTATTACTAGGCGAATTACCACTCTTGAACCAAACCTCCCTAAAAGTGAGTTCTACTGGAGAGTTAGGGTCTGTGGGTGAGCAGTAAGCCCTATTGATAGAGGGCTCTCTTGCTGGCCCTATTTGGCCATTCTGTTAGATTATGCTGTCAACCGCACCCTCTGAAGGCTTTGGTTGAATCTGCAGAAGTTTGTCCACTCAGCCACTCAGTTTTTCCAGTGTTCTGTCTCTGCATGGTCCAGAGTCTGGGGAAGGTTTTCTTTGCTTTTCAGCCCTCTGCACTCACCCCACATCATACAGGTGTTTTTGCCATGTCTCCAAGTCCTCTATGGTAGAATGCATAAGCTTTTGTACTGTGACTTCACTGTTTCATCCATCGAGAAACAAAGTCTGTTTCCCTAGCCCTTGAAGGTGCTCTGTCTGTGACTTGCTTTCACTAATAAAATGTGGTAGATTTGCTATGTGACTGTGGAAGCTACTACTTTCACCTTCTTGGGATGCTGACTTGAAACTGCCATGCCACGAAGGAGCCTGGGATGAAAGATCTTGTGAGGTGAGAGAGGCCCCTCCGGCCAAGATGTCCCAGCTGAGTTCACTCCCCACCTCACCCATGCAGCTGCGTAAGTAAGCCCAAGGGAGACCGGAAGAACTGACCAGTCAGTGCCCAGGGTCATAGACATAAACTGTTTTAAGCCACTAAGTTTTCGTATGGTTTGTTCTGTGGCAGTTGATAACCCATATACTTTACATTTTATTTCTAAAGCCCCTTCCCATTGGTCTTCTATGTCTTGAAAGCCCTTGCTTTACATCTTTAACAGCTCAGAGTGTGTTTTTCCAGGCTTCTTGGCCAATACCCAGTTCCATACTGTCCTGAAGTCTGTTTTCACGAAGCTGGTCTTGGCTCTGAGGCTGTTGTATTTTAAGTGCAAATCTCACTGGTGAGTCACTGGTGCACTGTTGCTTGGTTTTGCCTGGAATTAAAAGGACCCATTTGAATGCAGAGTTCCAAAGAATAGCAAGGAGAGATAAGAAAGCCTTCCTCAGCGATCAATGCAAAGAAATAGAGGAAAACAACAGAATGGGAAAGACTAGAGATCTCTTCAAGAAAATTAGAGATACCAAGGGAACATTTCATGCAAAGATGTGCTTGATAAAGGACAGAAATGGTATGGACCTAACAGAAGCAGAAGATATTAAGAAGAGGTGGCAAGAATACACAGAAGAACTGTACAAAAAAGATCTTCACAATCCAGATAATCAAGAAGGTGTGATCACTCATCTAGAGTCAGACATCCTGGAATGTAAAGTCAGGTGGGCCTTAGGAAGCATCACGAGGAACAAAGCTGGTGGAGGCAATGGAATTCCAGTTGAGCTATTTCAAATTCTAAAAGATGATGCTGTAAAAGTGCTACACTCAATATGTCAGAAAATTTGGAAAACTCAGCAGTGGCCACAGGACTAGAAAAGGTCAGTTTTCATTCCAATCCCAAAGGTAATGCCAAAGAATGCTCAAGCTACTACACAATTGCACTTATGTCACACGCTAGTAAAGTAATGCTCAAAATTCTCCAAGCCAGGCTTCAGCAATACGTGAACCGTGAACTTCCTGATGTTCAAGCTGATTTTAGAAAAGGCAGAGGAACCAGAGATCAAATTGCCAACATCCGCTGGATCATGGAAAAAGCAAGAGAGTTCCAGAAAAGCATCTATTTCTGCTTTATTGACTATGCCAAAGCCTTTGACTGTGTGGATCACAATAAACTGTGGAAAATTCTTCAAGAGATGGGAATACCAGACCACCTGACCTGCCTCTTGAGAAACCTGTATACAGGTCAGGAAGCAACAGTTAGAATTGGACATGGAACAACAGACTGGTTCCAAATAGGAAAAGGAGTATATCAAGGCTGTATATTGTCACCTGCTTATTTAACTTATATGCACAATACATCATGAGAAACACTGGGCTGGAGGAAGCACAAGCTGGAATCAAGATTGCCAGGAGAAATATCAATAACCTCAGATATGCAGATGACACCACCCTTATGGCAGAAAGTGAAGAGGAACTAAAGAGCCTCTTGATGAAAGTGAAAGAGTGAAAAAGTTTGCTTAAAGCTCAACATTCAGAAAACGGAGATCATGGCATCTGGTCCCATCATTTCATGGCAGATAGATGGGGAAACAGTGGCGGACTTTATTTTTCTGGGCTCCAAAATCACTGCAGATGGTGACTGCAGCCATGAAATTAAAAGACGCTTGCTCCTTGGAAGGAAAGTTATGACCAAACTAGATAGCACATTCAAAAGCAGAGACATTACTTTGCCAACAAAGGTCCGTCTAGTCAAGGCTATAGTTTTTCCAGTGGTCATGTATGGATGTGAGAGTTGGACTATAAAGAAAGCTGAGCACCAAAGAATTGATGCTTTTGAACTGTGGTGTTGTAGCAGATTCTTGAGAGTACCTTGGACTGCAAGGAGATCCAACCAGTCCATTCTAAAGGAGATCAGTCCTGGGTGTTCATTGGAGGGACTGATGCTGAAGCTGAAACTCCAATACTTTGGCAACCTCATGCAGAGAGCTGACTCATTTGAAAAGACCCTGATGCTGGGAAAGACTGAAGGCCGGAGAAGAAGGGGACGACAGAGGACGGGATGGTTGGATGGCATCACTGACTCAGTGGACATGGGTTTGGGTGGACTCCGGGAGTTGGTAATGAACAGGGAGGCCTGGCGTACTGCGGTTCGTGGGGTTGCAAAGAGTCGGACACGACTGAGCGACTGAACTGAAAAGAACCAACACATACGCTGTCAAAATTTTTTAATTAAGAAATCACAAGTTTAAATTTCTGCCTGTGACAGGGTGAAGCAATAGGGTCCAGATTTACCCTTCCATTTCATTGATGCCCCCCATCATCCTAAATATGATATTCCAGTTGTGATATGGACCTAATACTGAGCCAGCCCATGCCCCTCCCTTGATCTGGACTGTCTATGTCCGTCGTTTCTCGCTTGTATTTTCATGAAGGAGGTAGAGCCTGAGCAAGCAGTGTCTGGTAGCTTGTGATCTGGCCTCAGCTGACCTCTCCAGCCTGGCCTTGCTAGGAAAGCCCTCTTGCTGCTGCCTCCTCCCCTAACATCCCATCTGTGGTAATTTCCATCCTTGTCATATTATTTGCAGTTTGCTGCACATGCCATGTTGCATGGTCATGCCTGGGCATTCCTTCCCTATGCAGAGCCCTTCCCCTCCTTATCTGCCGCACACACACACCTTCCACTGTTCCTGATGCTTGCAGGATGGTCCCTTCTTAACCCCACTGTCCTCTGTTCATAGAGGAATTCTTGCACAGGCAGCACTTTACAACATTAGTTCATGTTGTCTTTCTTTCTAGACTGTGAGATTGTTGATTTCTAATTAGTCTTTGGCACAGTGTCTCACAGATACTGGTTGCTTAATAAACATTTGAGGAAGGAGGGGGGAGAAGAAGGAATGTGTGTTACAAAATCTGAAAGAATAGAGATCCCCACCACCCCCACCCCACCACCTACCCTAGCCAGAGGAATATGGAGGAATATCTGATACGAAAACTGAGTGTTCCTTCTGAGTGTTGAGTACAGTAGCTTTGTTTCATTGCTTTGTTAATTGGGACTGCACTAATTTGTGAAGGAATACCAACATGTGTAGTTCATTTTATACCACTTATAAACACGGGATCTGTTCAACTGAAATCCTGCCATATAAGCAAGAGCAAGCATTTCAAATATTTCCATATACACAATTGATGGACTGAATGAGAAAATATTCTCATTTGTTCATTAAAACAGATTTCCTTAAGACCTATACTGAGGAGCAACTTATTAGCATAATCCCACTAGATTCCTAAAGGTAATAAAACTGAATTTCCTTTAATATGCTTTATGAATCAGTCAAACCAACTCTTGTCAGCTGGACCTAGTGAATCTGAATTAACTATACATGAAATCCTTGGCACTGCAGAGGGCAGAGTGATTCATTCAAATGGTGTTTGGTAAAAAAGAAAAAAAAGTTTCATTGTAGCTTGTCTCATAAAATTGCTGGAAGCTTAAAGAAAATGGGTGCTGTTTTGAAGGCAGTGAAGGAGATGTCCTTGGTACACTTTGGCTTCTAGATTTGAAATGCATGAGCTTGATAGTTTTCTTCTTGTGAGGGAACTGTATAAAAGCAGCAGCCCTCACTCTTTTAACAGGCACCCCTCCTGGTGACTCCCCTTCCTGCCAGTTGCTTACTTCTATATACATATCATGTGTAGAACTTTCCTGGGGCACTGGGGGGCCTTAGATGGGCCATAGAGGTCATCCTGTTTGAAGGGAAGAACCCTTGCTACACATGAACACACTTGCCTCCTGGGGGAGGAAAGAGGCGACTAGTGCTGGCCTGTACCCCTTAGGCTGCTACCTACAGCTTTTCTACTGTTGGCTCAAGTATACTAGAGTCGGGTTTCAAGAATTAATGAGGTTTGGGGCTTCCCTGGTGGCTCAAATGGTAGAGAATCTCCCTGCAATGCGGGAGACCTGGGTTCGATCCCTGGGTTGGGAAGATTCCCTGGAGGGGGGCATGGCAACCCACTCCAGTATTCTCGCCTAGAGAATCCCCATGGGCAGAGATGCCTGGCAGGCTACAGTCCATGGGGTCACAAAGAGTCGGACACTACTGAGGGACTAAGCACAGCACAGCACAATGAGGTTTTAGGAAGAACTGAGGCCAGTGTGAAGGCCTCCCCTCCCATCAAAGAGCAACAGTGAGCTCGTGGGACAGATTATGCCCTTTCCTGACCCTCCCCAGATGCAGAACCACAGTTGGGCACACAGGCAGAAGATCTAAGAATTCCAGTAGCTTCCTCCCATACCAACCCCATAACAGGTTACTTTGAGGGGCTACCACTGCTGTGCTGTGCGAAATTTCCCCTACCAAGTCAGGGTCTAACACCAACATGACCTGACACCATGTACTGAATGAGAAGGCAGTACTCTGAACTAGGCAGGAAAGCCCACCCTGGTTCTCTATGTTCTAACTGTGTCCATGCATTGACATGGTGTTTATTATTATCGATCTTTGCAATTTCCTTCTTTCACTTTTCTTCCGTTTCTTCCTGGTTGCCCTAAGCTTGGGTATGAGGCTTTTACTGCTAAAATAGCTCTTCCTGATTGTGTTTACAGGGCTCAGAGTGCTAACCTATGCACAAGAGCCTGGGAGCACACCTTTGGACTTCCTGGCTCTCTTGTAGGCAGTTATTTCTGAAAGCATGATTCTTTTATATATTTGAATATCATATGTATATTTTTATAAAATTATATACACATGTCCTATCTTATACCTGTACTATGTATGGTGAATATTTACATTTCTTGTACCATTGGTTGACTTTCCTAATTGGCTCTTCTGTCCCTTTTCCCTGAGATGCCCCTTTCTTTCTGCAAGGAATCATTTTCTTTCCACTCAATTTAACAGCTTATTTTTTAGTTCACTATGAATAAGGCTCTTAAGGGGAGTTAAAGATTACACTGTCCACCCTCAAGACTTTATAAACCTGATAAGGAAAGTAGAAAAAACACAAATGACTATAAACCCTTATTATCATTCAGTCTGTTGAGTACCTGCTATATGCTCAGTGGTTGGAGTGGAATTTTTCATTTAATTCTTACAAGCCTTGCGAAATAGTGGCGTAATAGTGGCAGCTTGTTGGAGAAATCCCTCAAGGCTATACCACTAGCAAGTGGCAGAGTTGGGATTTGAACCTGGGATGCTGTCTTCTAGAGGCTGTGAGCCTCCTTTCTGTATCACGAGGCCTCTCAGTGCAGACCATAAAAAGCAGATGCCATGAAAGTGATGTGAGGTTCCAAGGAGGAGCTGAATCTGGAAGGGCTTTAGAAACACGTTTGAAATAGGTTTGCCAGTTTACATTCTCTGAGCAGCAGATTCCAAGTTGGAATTAAAAGTACAAGAGTTTTGCTGAGGGATATGCCGGAGACAGACAAAGAACAAAAAGCAGAAGCAGCTTCAGATTTTGATACAGGAAGAAGACAGGGTAGGAAGAATTCCAGGTGGCAATACACCTCTAAGGAAGTTTCGGCAAGGCCAAAGGGGCATCTTGTTAGAGGAGTCCCGTGTCTTGCAGGGATGGACCTGCATGAATACCCCTGTCATGCTTGGTCAGCAGCAGCAGCTTGTGTGGCTTCACTGGAGCCAGAGCAGTGACTCTGCCATGCTCCTCACAGCAGCAGATGTGAACAGTTGCATTTCCATGGCTGCCATGATAGCCTTAGAAAAACTGGTTAAGTTTCAGGGGTAGCTATGTTAAGAATGGCATTTGAGATAGCACACTTTCAATGGAACACTAGGTTCTCAAGATCCTTGTTGGAAAAAAAAACTGGAACATATTCCTTTCTCCTTTCAGAGACTCATCATGCACAATAATTGAAAGCTCTGTGAAGGTCCACTTGAAGAAACGAGTTAACCTTGGTTTAATACAGCAGTTCCCAAACCTATTTGACTACAGAGCTCTGTGTATGTAAATTCTATTAATGCTCTGTGTAATTAGTATTCAACAAAACTCTGCGATTTCCTACTTAGGTATGGGCCATATGGTGAAGGACTTCAACCTGTATCTAACCTGGGCTGCTTTAGAGAGGGGTCTGAAGAAGGGAATCTGCACTCAAGTTGTATTATCTGGCAGTGGTGACTAGAGCACAAGAGTGACCATCAAAGTTCATCCCTGATTACTTACAGCCATAACCCGTCCTGGGATTGCCCCATCTCCAGAAACAGCATGTGAATCATTTGGAATCTAATTGCTTTACTTCTAATCCAAGGTCTAGGAGAACTGAAATTGGTGGAAGGGGTGGTGGGTTCACCCAGTATCAAACTGACCAGCCTCCTACAGCCAGAAATAATGGCCTATTGTCTGGTTTCCCTCTGTACTGAGTGTCCAGGCGGCAGCCAGTCAAGCTGCCCTTGTGACTTTCCTAGGCCTCTGAACTCTCCCTCACCCTCCTTTCACTGCCTCCCACACCAGCCCCAGAGACACAGGGCAGCCACACAGTAGATACAGACAGCCGTGGGATGTGTCATGAGACATTTTTGGTGACCCAGTGACAAGCTAGCTTTCCTCTCCCCTTTTACCTTCATTATGGAGCTCACGCCAGGGAAAATTTTTGAAGACAGCTATCTCTGTTAATGGGCCATGACAAGGCCGGTCCAAAGCAGTGGGCTCTATGAACATTCCATGTATATGGTTAATCTCCTGCAAGGGGTAAGGTTTTGACAATGGGGACGGAATGTGAATGGTTAAGAGCATGTGCCCTGATTCACAGCTGGGTTTAAATTTTGTCTCCAGCACTTAAAGCTATCTGTGTGTACTGGGCTAGTTACCTAACCTCTGTAGGCTTTTCTCATTTGTAACAGGTATACAGGCCTCTTTATAGTACCTGTGTTCATAGGGTTGTTTTAAGAATTAAATAAAGCATATGAAGTGTTTAGTACATACCTGGCACAAAGGAAGTGCTTGATATATGTTAGCTGTGATTATCTTGATTGTGTTTATCCTTTCTAGGGACCCCCTGGTGGCTCAGACAGTAAAGAGTCTGCCCACAATGCAGGAGACCCTGGTTTGATCCTGGGTCGGGGAAATTCCCCTGGAGAAGAAAATGGCAACCCACTCCAGTAGGCTTGCCTGGAAAATCCCATGGATGGAGGAGCCTGGCAGGCTACAGTCCATGGGGTCACAGAGTCAGACACGACTGAGCGACTACACTTTCACTTTCTTTTGCATCCTTTCTAGTGTCACTATTAGATACTGGGTGGGCGGATAAAGTAAGAAATGGTTCCCACCATTAAAGAGTTTGATAGGAAAGGTAGGAGGCAGAATATTTTTTAAAAACATGATATGTAGGTAAATTTTACTTTAAAGAAAAACACAAATATTGTAGGTATGCTACAGGATTTAGGAGTGAAGTATACTAATGTCTGCAACTGACTTTGCAATGCATCAAAAAGGTAAGATGGATTGGTGAATGGATAGATGGAAAGATATAGGATAAAGCAAATATAGCACAGTGATAATTATAGAATCTAAGTAGTGGATATGTTGGGGTTCACTGAACAATCTTTCATCTTTCCTGCATGTATGAACATTTTCATAATAAAATATTGGGGAATATGTAATATGTTATGCCATAATATAAACAATGCCATAGAATTTCAGAGGGAGGAAAATGAATGTGTAACAGGTAGGTCAAGAAAAACTGGTGGGAATACATTTGAGTTGGGCTTTAAAAGGATTCAGAGGGTTTAACTCAAAAATGGTGAGGACAGGAAGCATTCCCGGTGGCTGAAGAGCAAAGGCCATATTACTAAAAGCACTGTGATTTGGGAATATGTGACTTGAATTAGTACAGGCAGCAGGAGGGAAACATGACTGCGATGAAGAGTAGAATCATGGTCCATGTTCCTTATATGGGGGACCTTATCCAACAGATAAATGGGAGCCACTGAAGTTTCTTGACCAGGAGTCTGCATTTTTCCTGTCACTTTGGGCTAAACTTTCTTATAGAGGAAGGTGTGAACTTTTTCAAGAAACTAAACTGTTTAATCAGGGCTCTAATTAGAACTCTGGTCAAGACCAGATTGCTGACTGGATGACAAATAGCAAAGTTCTTTTATATCAGTCTCTATACCAACTCAACAGAGAAGGCAATGGCACCCCACTCCAGCACTCTTGCCTGAAAAATCCCATGGGCAGAGGAGCCTAGTAGGCTGCAGTCCATGGGGTTGCGAAGAGTCTGCCACGACTGAGCTACTTCACTTTCACTTTTCACTTTCCTGCATTGGAGAAGGAAATGGCAACCCACTCCAGTGTTCTTGCTTGGAGAATCCCAGGGATGGGGGAGCCTGGTGGGCTGCCATCTGTGGGGTTGCACAGAGTCGGACATGACTGAAGTGGCTTAGCAGGAGCATACCAACCCAGAACCCAGAACACTGGGATATCAGTTGAGAGGAACAGCATGAAATTTGCACTTAATTGTGTCCTGACTGTTAAGCTATGACTCTACTACCTGTTTTAATCATCACATTTTATACTATACACTAAATCAGAATGGGATCCACAGGGCATGTGTCTGGAGAGCTTTAGAATGCTCCTCTTTTCCCCTCAGGGTTTCCCTGGTGGCTCAGATGGTAAAGAATCTTGCCTGCAATCCAGGAGACCTGGGATCAGTCCCTAGGTTGGGAAGATCCCCTGGAGAAGGAAATGGCTACCCATTGCAATATTCTTGCCTGGAGAATCTCATGGACAGAGGAGCCTGGTGAGCTACGGTCCATGGGGTTGGAAAGAGTCGGATGTGACTGAGCAACTAACCCTTTTTTTCTTTTCCCTAGGGACTGCTGGGACTTGATGGACAGTGTAGATCAGAGGTTTTCACATTTCAGTGTGCCTGAGAATGGCAGCCCCAGTGTTGCATGCACAAAACCAGGCACACTGTCCTTTATGTGCAACAGGTCCTGGCTTGACTTTTGAGACCAGTTGATCCTAAGATGACCCTTGCCCCCAGCTGTGGGTCCCCCAAGCATTTTAAGTCCCTCTGTTCATCTGTGCTCTCCTTAGCTTTCATCTCAGTCCTGTCTGTGCTTCCTACTTCCTGGTGTGTCCTCCCGCTGCTACCTTTCCTGCCTCCCCATGACCCAGTTCAGTTCAGTCACTCAGTCATGTCCGACTCTTTGCGACCCCATGAATCGCAGCACGCCAGGCCTCCCTGTCCATCACCAACTCCCGGAGTTCACTCAGACTCATGTCCATCGAGTCAGTGATGCCATCCAGCCATCTCATCCTCTGTCGTCCCCTTCTCCTCCTGCCCCCAATCCCTTCCAGCATCAGAGGCTTTTCCAATGAGTCAGTTCTTCGCATGAGGTGGCCAAAGTACTGGAGTTTCAGCTTCAGCATCATTCCCTCCAAAGAAATCCCAGGGCTGATCTCCTTTAGAATGGACTGGTTGGATCTCCTTGCAGTCCAAGGGACTCTCAAGAGTCTTCTCCAACACCACAGTTCAAAAGCATCAATTCTTTGGCGCTCAGCCTTCTTCACAGTCCAACTCTCACATCCATACATGACTACTGGAAAAACCATAGCCTTGACTAGATGGACCTTTGTTGGCAAAGTAATGTCTCTGCTTTTGAATATGCTATCTAGGTTGGTCATAACTTTCCTTCCAAGGAGTAAGCGTCTTTTAATTTCATGGCTGCAGTCACCATCTGCACTGATTTTGGAGCCCCCAAAAATAAAGTCTGACACTGCTTCCACTGTTTCCCCATCTATTTCCCATGAAGTGATGGGACCGGATGCCATGATCTTTGTTTTCTGAATGTTGAGTTTTAAGCCAACTTTTTCACTCTCCTCTTTCACTTTCATCAAGAGGCTTTTTAGTTCCTCTTCACTTTCTGCCATAAGGGTGGTGTCATCTGCATATCTGAGGTTATTGATATTTCTCCTGGCAATCTTGACTCCAGCTTGTGTTTCTTCCAGTCCAGCGCTTCTCATGATGTACTATGCATATAAATTAAATAAGCAGGGTGACAATATACAACCTTGATGTACTCTTTTTCCTATTTGGAACCAGTCTGTTGTTCCATGTCCAGTTCTAACTGTTGCTTCCTGACCTGCATACAGATTTCTCAAGAGGGGGTCAAGTGGTCTGGTATTCCCACTTCTTGAAGAATTTTCCACAGTTTATTGTGATCCACATAGTCAAAGGTTTGGCATAGTCAATAAAGCAGAAATAGATGCTTTTCTGGAACTCTCTTGCTTTTTCCATGATCCAGCGGATGTTGGCAATTTGATCTCTGGTTCCTCTGCCTTTTCTAAAATCAGCTTGAACATCAGGAAGTTCATGGTTCAGATATTGCTGAAGCCTGGCTTGGAGAATTTTGAGCATTACTTTACTAGCGTGTGAGATGAGTACAATTGTGCAGTAGTTTGAGCATTCTTTGGCACTGCCTTTCTTTGGGATTGGAATGAAAACTGACCTTTTCTAGTCCTGTGGCCACTGCTGAGTTTTCCAAATTTGCTGGCATATTGAGTGCAGCACTTTCACAGCATCATCTTTCAGGATTTGGAATAGCTCAACTGGAATTCCATCACCTCCACTAGCTTTGTTCATAGTGATGCTTTCTAAGGCCCACTTGACTTCACATTCCAGGATCTCTGGCTCTAGATGAGTGATCACACCATCGTGATTATCTGGGTCATGAAGATCTTTTTTGTACAGTTCTTCTGTGTATTCTTGCCACCTCTTCTTAATATCTTCTGCTTCTGTTAGGTCCATACCATTTCTGTCCTTTATCAAGCCCATCTTTGCATGAAATGTTCCCTTGGTATCTCTAATTTTCTTGAAGAGATCTCTAGTCTTTCCCATTCTGTTGTTTTCCTCTATTTCTTTGCATTGATCGCTGAGGAAGGCTTTCTTATCTCTCCTTGCTATTCTTTGGAATTCTGCATTCAGATGCTTATATCTTTCCTTTTCTCCTTTGCTTTTCACTTCTCTTCTTTTCACAGCTATTTGTAAGGCCTCCCCAGACAGCCATTTTGCTTTTTTGCATTTCTTTTCCATGGGGATGGTCTTGATCCCTATCTCTTGTACAATGTCATGAACCTCATTCCATAGTTCATCAGGCACTCTATCTATCAGAGCTCGGCCCTTAAATCTATTTCTCACTTTCACTGTATAGTCATAAGGGATTTGATTTAGGTCATACCTGAATGGTCTAGTGGTTTTCCCTACTTTCTTCAATTTCAGTCTGAATTTGGCAATAAGGAGTTCATGATCTGAGCCACAGTCAGCTCCTGGTCTTGTTTTTGTTTACTGTATAGAGCTTCTCCATCTTTGGCTGCAAAGAATATAATCAATCTGATTTCAGTGTTGACCATCTGGTGATGTCCATGTGTAGAGTCTTCAAGAGAGTGTTTGCTATGACCAGTGCATTTTCTTGGCAAAACTCTATTAATCTTTGTCCTGCTTCATTCCGTATTCCAAGGCCAAATTTGCCTATTACTCCAGGTGTTTCTTGACTTCCTACTTTTGCATTCCAGTCCCCTAAAATGAAAAGGACATCTTTTTTGGGTGTTCTAAAAGGTCTTGTAGGTCTTCATAGAACCGTTCAACTTCAGCTTCTTCAGCATTACTGGTTGGGGCATAGACTTGGATTACTATGATATTGAATGGTTTGCCTTGGAAACAAAGAGATCATTCTGTCGTTTTTGAGACTGCATCCAAGTACTACATTTCAGACTCTTTTGTTGACCATGATGGCTACTCGATTTCTTCTGAGGGATTCCTGCCCACAGTAGTAGATATAAGGGTCATCTGAGTTAAATTCACCCATTCCAGTCCATTTTAGTTCACTGATTCCTAGAATGTTGACATTCACTCTTGCCATCTCTTGTTTGAACACTTCCAATTTGCCTTGATTCATGGACCTGACATTCCAGGTTCCTATGCAATATTGCTCTTTACAGCATTGGACCTTGCTTCTATCACCAGTCACATCCACAGCTGGGTATTCTTTTTGCTTTGGCTCCATCCCTTCATTCTTTCTGGAGTTATTTCTCCACTGATCTCCAGTAGCATATTGGGCACCTACTGACCTGGGGAGTTCCTCTTTTAGTATCCTATCATTTTGCCTTTTCATACTGTTCATGGGGTTCTCAAGGCAAGAATACTGAAGTGTTTTGCCATTCCCTTCTCCAGTGGACCACATTCTGTCAGATCTCTCTACCATGACCCGCCCATCTTAGGTTGCCCCACGGGCATGGCTTAGTTTCACTGAGTTAGACAAGGCTGTGGTCCTAGTGTGGTTAGATTGGCTAGTTTTCTGTGAGTATGGTTTCAGTGTGTCTGCCCTCTGATGCCCTCTTGCAACACCTACCATCTTACTTGGGTTTCTCTTGCCTTGGGCGTGGGGTATCTCTTCACGGCTGCTCCAGCAAAGCGCAGCCGCTGCTCCTTACCTTGGACGAAGGGTATCTCCTCACCGCCGCCCTTCCTGACCTTCAACATGGAATAGCTTCTCTAGGCCCTCTTGCGCCCACATCGCCCAGAGCCCTCTAGAACCTTGTTCCCATTGTAAACAAACTACCCTAAGTCCTCAGGTTCACTCTGCTCACCATAGCAAAAACCACCATTTCCCACTGATATACTGTATCCCACGAAGAACTACTCATTTCCCTACGTTGTCCAACATCCTAGGGCTGCGCCTGCGGACAGGAAGCGTGGCCACAGTCTTAATTCCTCCTCCCTATTATAAAATCACCTCCTTTGAGATTCGTGCTGACGGTTCTACCATTCTTCACTGTGGTCGTCCTTTATGACCAGCTTCCTGTGTTCCCTGAGGACTTTGGGACCTGACTCAGTTTTCCTCTCTACTACTTATCCTTGCAACATCCTGGTAACTTCTGTATCCCTGCCAGCAACTTGGACCTCTTCCACCATTGCATATTGGGTGTGTGGGGAGCAGGCGGCTCCAACAACCAAGCCTCACCTGTCCTTCACCACCTTCAACTCCAGGGAACTTCACTTCCACTTCATCCTTCCATGGCTGCTCACCACCCAGGCCAGTCCACTGCTAAATCTTATATTCCAACATCCCATATTCTAACCATAATCACAGCTTAGGGTTCTTTCTGTCTCTTTCACTTGTCTCACCTCAATAAATGTGTGTTTCAATTGCATAAAGATTCCCAGTGCCTATCCCTTAAACCTGAGCAAGAGGATCCCGCAACCTGAGCCTCATACTTGAGGGGTCTCCACTCTAACCCAAACCAGTCAATCCTAAAGGAAATTAACCCTGAATATTCATTGGAAGGACTGATGCTAAAGCTGAAGCTCCAATACTTTGGCTACTGGATGCGAAGAGCCAATTCTTTGGAAAAGACCCGAAAAGGAAAAGACCCTTCAAAAGATTGAAGGCAAAAGGAAAAGAGGGTGGCAGAGGATGAGATGGTTAGATAGCATCACGGACTCAATGGACATGAGTTTGAACAAACTCCAGGAGATGGTGGAGGACAGGGAAGCCTAGCATGCTGCAGTCCATGGGGTCAGAAAGAGTCCGACATGACTTAGCAACTGAACAACAACACTCTAACCTTCTCAGATTGTGCCTATTCCTCCAGGGTGAGGAGTCTGCAGGCCCAAGGAAACATGCTCATCAAAGCCATGCTCACCCTCTTCATATCTGGACCAAACTCTGAATACAGATCTCAATTTTCCCTGTTGAAACAGCCCTAGGACTGCTTCTGGGGCCTGCATGGGCTTTGTCCTCAGAGTTGTTTCTCCTGAGCATGGACTAAACTGCCAGTGACACACTGCTATGAGATGGTCAAGGAGTGAGCTATGTGTGGGAGGATGGAGCTTGCATGTATAGGCTAGGGTATACCCTCACACTGTGGGGCAGAAAGACAAAGTGCATATCTAGGGCTGGCTCTCCCCATGTGACGTCATCTGGCACGGTCAGGAACAGGACTGAGTCATAATAAAGGAACGTTGAAGATTGGCCCGGTGGGATTTCAGAACTGCTGTGGACTCCACTGTATGTCCTGTTTCCCCACTTTGACCAGGGATTTCTTTAGCAGTTTCTGTGTGCCTTACCTACTCTGTGTGTGTTGGATATGTGTATTTATGGGAGTAGGCAGCTTCTCTTTAGTTCACACATCTTCAGATTAAGGGAAACTGTACTGGAACCGCTGTACTTAAAGAAACGATACCAGAGAAGCCTCTTGCTGATGTGAATGTGGAGATCTGAGGGAGGTTTTAGGAAGGAGTTGGTGTATTTTCTGTGAATGTAATTAATTTTCTGAAGAAATGTAATGTGACCAGAGTGTTGACTATGATAGTTTAAAATATATCCACAAATGCTTTGACACTCCTTTCAAAAGGAAGAGACTAATTTCTCTTGCCTTAAGGGTGGACTGGTATTAGTTAACTCACTTCTAACAAATAGAATAAGGCAGAAGTGACAGTGTGATTTCTGAGGTGGGATCATGTAACAAATTGTGGTTTTTGTCTCTCTTTGGGATCACTGGCTCTGAGAGGAACCAGGGGCTTTGTCAGGAAGACACTCAAGCAGTCCCTCTATGGAAGGAGCCATGTGGTGAGGAATGGAGGCTTCTTACCAAGAGCTACATGAGGGAGCCACCTTGGAAGCCAATCCTTTAGCACAATCAGCCCTTCATATGACTAGGCCCAGCTAGAACCTCACGGGAGACTCTGAGCCAGAACTACTCAGCTAAGCTTAATTTTTAACCCATGGGAAGTTTCAGATACTAAAATGCTTGTTGTTTGAAGCTATTAAGTTTTGGGGTGATTGGTTACACAGTAATAGTAACTAATGGTCAGTCATTCTTGACCTCACTTGACCACTCCTCAGGATGTGACACTACTCAGCACTCCCTCTCCCATTGAGGCTTCCAAGAAAGTATTTCCCCTTGAGTTTTTTTTTAACCAGGCCAGTCTTTGTCAGTTTTCTTCATTAGCTTTTCCCTGAAACAACCAATTATCCTAAGATTTCTACTAGCTTTATTCCTATCACATTGCTTACTGACTTTAGTCACACCTATAATTCAGTCAGTCAGTTCATACATACAATGGAATATTATTTAGCCTTAGAAATGAGAAAGGTTCTGACATATGCTAAAACATGGTGAACCTTGAAGATACTCTGCAAAGGAGAATAAGGCAGACACGAAAGGACAAACACTGTAGGATTCCACTGGTTTTGTCTCAATTCAGTGCAGCTCAGTCACTCATGTCCAACTCTTTGCAACTCCATGGACTGCAGAACGCCAGGCTTCCCTGTCCATCCACCAACTCCCAGAGCTTGGTTCAAACTCCTATCCATCCAATTGGATGATGCCATCCAACCATCTCATCCTCTGTTGTCCCCTTCTCCTCCCACCTTCAACCTTTCCCAGCATCAGGGTCTTTTCAAATGAGTCAGTTCTTCACATCAGGTGGCCAAAGTATTGGAGTTTCAGCTTCAGCATCAGTCCTTCCAATGAATATTTAGGACTGATTTCCTTTAGAATTGACTGGTTGGATCTCCTTGTTGTCCAAGGGACTCTCAAGTCTTCTCCCAACATCACAGTTCAAAAGCATCGATTCTTTGGCATTCATCCTTCTTTATGGTCCAACTGTCATGTCCATACATGACCACTGGAAAAACCATAGCTTTGACTAGACAGACCTTTGTTGCAAGGTAACGTCTCTGCTTTTTAATATGCTGTCTAGGTTGGTCATAGCTTTTCTTCTAAGGAGCAAGTGTCTTTTAATTTCATGGTTGCAGTCACCGTCTGCAGTGATTTTGGGGCCCCCCCAAAACAAAGTCCCTCACTGCTTCCATTGTTTCCCCATCTATTTGCATAAACTGATGCAACTGGATGCCATGATCTTAGTTTTTTGAATGTTGAGTTTTAAGCCAACTTTTTCAGTCTTCTCTTTCACGTTCATCAAAAGACTCTTTAGTTCCTCTTCACTTTCTGCCATAAGGGTGGTGTCATCTGCATATCTGAATCATAATTAAAGCTAAAATTTTCATGCCAATGCCTTCTACCAAGACCTTTCTCCTGGGCTTTGTAACTGCTTATAAGGGAAACAAACTGTGGAAAATTCTGAAAGAGATGGGAATACCAGACCACTTGACCTGCCTCTTGAGAAACCTATATGTAGGTCAGGAAGCAACAGTTAGAACTGGACATGGAACAACAGACTGGTTCCAAATAGGAAAAGGAGTATGTCAAGGCTGTATATTGTCCCCCTGCTTATTTAACTTATATGCAGAGTACATCATGAGAAACGCTGGGCTGGAAGAAGCACAAGCTGGAATCAAGATTGCCGGGAAAAATATCAATAACCTCAGATATGCAGATGACACCACCCTTATGGCAGAAAGTGAAGAAGAACAAAAAAGCCTCTTGATGAACGTGAAAGAGGAGAGTGAAAAAGTTGGCTTAAAGCTCAACATTCAGAAAACTAAGATCATGGCATCTGGTCCCATCACTTCATGGGAAATAGATGGGCAAACAGTGGAAACAGGGTCAGAGTTTATTTTTTGGGGCTCCAAAATCAGTGCAGATGGTGACTGCAGTCATGAAATTAAAAGACGCTTACTCCTTGGAAGAAAAGTTATGACCAACATAGCATATTCAAAAGCAGAGACATTACTTTGCCAACAAAGGTCCATCTAGTTAAGGCTATGGTTTTTCCTGTGGTCATGTATGGATGTGAGAGTTGGACCGTGAAGAAAGCTGAGCGCCAAAGAATTGATGCTTTTGAGCTGTGGTGTTGGATAAGACTCGTGAGAGTCCCTTGGACTGCAAGGAGATCCAACCACTCCATTCTAAAGGAGATCAGTCCTGGGTGTTCTTTGGAAGGACTGATGCTAAAGCTGAAACTCCAATACTTTGGCCACCTCATGCGAAGAGTTGACTCATTGGAAAAGACTCTGATGCTGGGAGGGATTAGGGGCAGGAGAAGAAGGGGACGACAGAGGATGAGATGGCTGGATGGCATCACCCACTTGATGGACACAAGTTTGGGTGAACTCCTGGAGTTGGTAATGGACAGGGAGGCCTGGCGTGCTGCGATTTATGGGGTCGCAAAGAGTTGGACACGACTGAGCAACTGAAGTGAACTGATAGGAAAACTCTAGAGTTGCTGGTCCCTGGCTCCTCATACTTACTTGAAATGGAATCATCCTCTTGATCCTCACACCTGTCCCTCTTTCCCACAGTCCTTCCAGCAGTGCGTGGCTCCACTGTCCTCACAACTGCTCAAGTCAAAGTTGTTGCTCCCAGGCACCCCAGGCTCCTCCTCAATTGCTGCTTTCAGGACCTTAGGCATTCGCCTCCAGCCAGTATCTTTAGACTAATCCTGCAACTTTTTCTACAGGTTTTTCCAGCTTTACTTAATTACTTGTGGTTTCCAAACCATTCTTGCCATTTCAAACTCCTGTATGGCTTTGCATAAGCCTCTTTCTAGAATTTGTTTTTCTTTCCTTGATTTGTTGGCTTTCCACTTTTGATAAGTCCTACTTTCAAACTTTAGTGCTAGAGTCTCCTCAGCCTGACTGTGCCCATAGTTCTCTTGGCTTGTGTTTAGCATCATGCTTGCAACTTTTGAATTCTCCATCCTAATTTGTAGGACAATTTTCCATGTTATTTCTGTGTGTCTTATGAGTGACAGCTTTTATCTCAAACTATCTTCTCAAGAATGTTTGCATAGCAAACAATCTTGGGGGAGAGGGGTAACTTCTGGGACAAGAGGCAGATTTTATTTCCATTGAAGTATAATAATGTAATGTATGTGTCTTGGACAAAGGTTGGGCAGGTTAGCAGCTCCTTACCTAGATAGCATATTCAAAAGCAGAGACATTACTTTGCCAACAAAGGTCCATCTAGTCAAGGCTATGGTTTTTCCTGTGGTCATGTATGGATGTGAGAGTTGGACTGTGAAGAAGGCTGAGCGCCGAAGAATTGATGCTTTTGAACTGTGGTGTTGGAGAAGACTCTTGAGAGTCCCTTGGACTGCAAGGAGATCCAACCAGTCCATCTTGAAGATGATTAGCCCTGGGATTTCTTTGGAAGGAATGATGCTAAAGCTGAAACTCCAGTACTTTGGCCACCTCATGTGAAGAGTTGACTCACTGGAAAAGACTCTGATGCTGGGAGGGATTAGGGGCAGGAAGAGAAGGGGACGACAGAGGATGAGATGGCTGGATGGCATCACTGATGCGATGGACATGAGTCTGGGTGAACTCCGGGAGTTGGTGATGGACAGGGACGCCTGGTGTGCTGCAATTCATGGGGTCGCAAAGAGTCAGACACGACTGAGCGACTGAACTGAACTGATAAAGCAGGAGGTTTTCTAAGCTTAGAATTCCTCAACTGTGACACAAACACATGGTATGCAGTTTCTACCTAGGGTGCTTTGCAACACCTCTGTGGAAGGGGAACTGATGTGAACCCAGACCTTATGCTGCATGCTGAGCCATAAGTAATAAAGTCCTTTGTCTGATCTTCGAGTTTCATGTCTTTCACCAGCATCTATGAACCTGTGAAACTATGGCAGGCTAACCTGCTAGCTTACACCCAGAGAAAATCTTGAACTCTTCCCAGTTCTTGACACCTTGCCACATGAGGGACTGTAAGTACCTTGAGAGAAGGAGCTGTGTCTGAATGGACTTTGCTTCCCTTGTGAGTGACACAAGGTAGTTGCTCTGTAAGTGGTGGCTGCTCCTGATGCTTTGGTCCAAAAGGCTTTGGATGTAAGCACTCAGACATATTTACTGAATACAACTTTGAAATAAATTTTCATGATTCTGCTCCTGGTTATTAGGTACTATGTACGTTCGTTCCTTGGAGTTGTAGAGGGTGAAGCCTCAGATCTATGTTCTGTGGCACAGTGAAATTATTTCAGTCAGTTCAGTTCAGTCGCTCAGTGAAATTCTTTGGGGGTTATAAATGCTAGACAGTTCACAGAGTGAATAAGCCCTACTGCAAGTAACGAAGGTATCTGAGCAGAGTCTAGGTTTTTCTGGGAGGTGGTGTATTATGCTGCAGTTGTGACGGGATGGCATTCTCTGCCAGGAGCCTCACAGTAGCATCAAACATGGCCCGAGCAGACCAATTCCTTGTGGAACCAGGCTGATTTCAGACCAACCTGTTTGTGCTTGAATGAAGGAATTAACCAGTGCTTCTGGTGCTTGGGCTTCCCTTATGGCTCAGCTGGTAAAGAATCCACCTGCAATGTGGGAGACCTGGGTTCAATCCCTGGGTTGAGAAGATCCCCTGGAGAAGGAAAAGGCTACCCACTCCAGTATTCTGGCCTGGGGAATTCCATGCAGTATACAGTCCAAGGGCTGTAAAGAGTTGGACACGACTGAACAACTTTCACTTCACTTCACTTCTTCTAGTGCTTCAACTCTTACCAGCAAAGACTCTTACCTTCTTCTAACACTTTACAATGAGTAATCCCAACCACGACGAAGCAAGATTGCTGGCTGGGGTTGCTCTGGGAGGGAAATCACAGACTGCAGCTTTTTATTCAGGTTTGCATTGTGGAAGCCTATCTAATTATCCTTTTTTCCTGGTTTAGGAGGATATGGAACCTTGGCAGCATTTGAGCAGAGGTGACTCTCAGAGCCAGAGTCCAGGAAGGAAAAAACGGTTTGCTCATAGTCTATGGTTGTTAATGGCTATTAAAGGCCACTTCATCTCATTTAAACTTAAGAGAAGCTGGGGTACAGAGGGGATAAATTGCTGATATTGGCAATAGATTCCGAAGCTTAAGCTGACTCTACTTACATCGCATTAGACGGCTCATTTTCTTATTCCCTTGGTTCTCTTCTTGCACACCCAGTGAACTTGTGTGCAGCGTTCTAATGCTTGGTCAACGTGTTTCCTAAAATTTCCAGCAGGATTGACTCATTAAAACCTCTTCAGTGCTCTGAGCGTGTAAGGCAATCTTACCTCTAACCCGGACAGAGGCGGCAGAAAAGGAACCCTAGGGCCTTAGCCCGGGTGGGGGCGGGGGATCGAGGCAAGGCGGGGCACCCCGACACATGCTCAAGTTTGTTCAGGGAGGGGCAGCCCAAGAGAGCTCCTCAGGCCGAGTCCTGCTCAGCAGGGCAATTACACCGTGGTGGGAGGCAGGACGAAGTAGGGAGTGCCCGAGGAGCAGGAGGTGCGCCTGTGCTCCACTCCTTTCTCCCTGGGCCAGGAGACATACAGGGTTTTTCAGAAGCGCACGCTGCACACGCACAGTGTAAAAGAGGTAGTGCTCAGCTGACTCCTTCCTAGACTGGGGATTGGCTCTGCAGGGTGTGCGATCTACAGGGGAGAAAGGGAGTTGGAGAGATGTACGTGACCAGGGGCTATGCAGCCGCGCCCAGTCGCGCCGAGTCCAGCGCAGGCACGCGCCTGACGCCCCGCCCTGCCCGTGACGTGCGCGCGCGGGGCCTCCACCCCATCCCCCGCCGCGCGTTACCCCCCGCGCTGCCTCCGCCGTTCCCCGCCCCCTCGACTCTGGGGCTGCCCTCGTCGCTGCCTGACCCAAGGTCCGGCAGCTTTTACTTTTCCGGCCCCCGCTGAGGGACCGAGGCGGCCCACCCCAGGGGAACGGGTGCGCTCGGGACCCGTGGTCGTTTCGGAGCAGGTTGGAGTGAGCAGGGGGCGGTGCTGCGGGGACAGGCGCGGCGGGCAGCCCCAGGGGCAGCGGCAGGGTCCTGGCGGGGGGAGGACAGGGTTGCGGCGGGCGGAACGGTGTCTCCTTCACTTCGCCCTCCAGCCGCGGCAGCTGCAGCCCGACGCCGAGCGAACTGAACGGCCTCAGCTGCTAGCGGAGCGGCAGCGGCGCCTTCCCTTCCCCCCCGGAGACCACCAGGTACCACCACGCCCGCCTCACTCGGACCCTGGGCCTAGGCCCTGGCGGCCAAGCAAGACGCCTGAGTCGGACTCGGGGTCGGCCCTGACTCCCTAAGATGGCCGCGCTGCCCCGCGGCCCCTTTTCCCGATATCTGAGACCCCCTTCTGGCCCCTTGATTCGCTTTTGACCCCCGCTGACCGCACTTCTTGTCCCTCCCTCAGATCACCTCTCCCCACGGCCTCGCCATGGCGACCTACGGACAGAACTGCGCGCGGCGTAAGTCGAGCGGGGTTCTTTGCGGGGTGGGGCGCCGGTGTCCCGGCAGCCGAAGCCTGTTGACCAGAAAACCGCAGCTTCTTTCCTTGTATGCTTTCCAAGGGCTTGTAAACTCACCCCTTTCGGTAGCCAGTCCACTGTCTGACTTCCCTGGCTCTGCGGAGGAGGGTGTGAGTGGCACGGATTTTGGGTAGGGGGACTAGGCCTGGGGAGTTGGTCTGTGGCCCCATTCACCTTCAGTTTTTGGACGTGCATTTGATGAACTCAGAAGCAAAAAGTTATTTGTCAGATTCAGCCTTTGGAGGATTGGGCCGGTCACTTTTTTAGAGGAAGTAGTAACCACCCTTCTGAGAGCGCAAGGTCATTACATGTGCTCCTAAGGGCGTGGACGCGCTGTGTAGAATGAATGAGCTGGTGTGGCGAGCTCAGATTGCTTGCCCTTAAGCCTCATAGCATTGGCCGAGGACTTGAGTGTCATATTAATATGTTTAAAGTGTATTGGATGTTTAGTTGATGCAGAAGCTTGAGTTAAACATATATAGCTGCATTTTTTTAAGTTCCAGTGTTTAGGTTGCCCAAATGTGAATTACTTTTCTCTTTCCATTCTAGAATATTGCTTTGGCCTCAGTGTGGATACTAAAGGATAAATGGGGGAGGGAAGGGGACATGTGTTAGTATTTTATTTTAACTCATTTGGTTAAATTGGCCCATTCCAGTGAATTTTGGCAGATACATCTTTACGTATAGGTATATATGTGTATGTGTTCGATTTTTTGTACTAGTCCCTTCCTAGGAAGTGAGGTTATAAACACTGAAAATTTAGGAGTAGAAAGTCTGGAGGGAGTTTCCCAAGTTTGTATAGTTACTTAACTGTTATTATCCATTTTAGAAATAAGCCTTTGGTGCTGATATCTCGCTTATGGAGTTTTATTGTCGTTTTATTGTAGCTTCTAGTGATTTCAAAAACCAAGTTGGCCTGCTTGGATTTAATGATAGCAGTGGGTCCTAAGCTAGTTTTTGGGCAGACTGGGAGAACAAGGACATTAACACAGGAATGTTTCTTTCCACCAGCAATGTGTATTCCTCCATCATATGCTGACCTTGGCAAAGCTGCCAGAGATATATTCAACAAAGGATTTGGTAAGAACTGTTTAAAAAATTCTAGAAAATGTGTAAGTTTGTACTGCTTGGTGAAATGAATAATTTCTTCAGATAACTTTCCTGGTGAAAGAGTACCGTAAGAGTCTACATTCCCCCTCCATCCCAGTTTTCTCCATTTTTTCATTCTTTAGTTCAAGAAATTTACCTTTAAGGGAAAAAAAAAAATTATGCTTTTATTTACTTTCAATGATACAGTTTAGGCCTTGGTTGACTAGAATTATGTGTTTGTTTTTTTTTTTTTTTTTTTTTTTACTGTTTTTGGCTTTTATGGTGGTGACTTCTGAAGGATTATGGGGTTTTTCAAATAAATTTGGATTTTCTTGAAGATTTTGTTTCATACCCCACCCTCCCTATCCTTTTAGCTCTTTTTGAAGTTGTTTAGATTATTAATCCCAAAATGCAGTATGCCTTTAGGACAAATGTTGTAAATGCCTGTATTATAAGTTGTTGACAATTCTCGTATTTAAATTGAATCGATTGTCTGATCTGATATTTAGGTTTGAAAAGCTTTCTTTAGTACATGCTTTGTTAAAAATGATTTGAAAGCCTTTTTGAGGATGGGTGCCAAATACACATTGACACACTAGGCAGAGCTTCCTGGAGATGTTCTGTCCTTTGCATGTTAGTTTATAGAATAATTAAAATTGTTTTCATTTAGATACTGTGTATTAACACATATTTATCTTCCTGTAAATATGTGAACTTTTTTAATGTAGAGTCAGCCATTGGTATGCATCTTTTTGTACAAAAGAATCATTTTGTTCTTTGCTTTCTACTTGAAGGTTTTGGGTTGGTGAAACTGGATGTGAAAACAAAGTCGTGCAGCGGCGTGGTGAGTGTTGGGCATTTGATAAGTTCTGACAAACTTTTATGTAACTTCAACACATAAAATAGTCATAACTGGAAGATGTCTACCCATTTTATTTTAAAGAAGAGGCAAAAGATAATTTCATTTTAAGAGAATTTTATCTTGATTTATTTTGGCTTTAGATATGATTTCTGATTTTCATGTGTTTAGCCATGCACAAGAAATTCAGAAAAGACACTTAGTCTTGTGGTATTCTGTTTACTCAGTAAGATTGCAAGCTTGAAGGTAGGAAACTTGTTAAACTTTTTTGTAGCCCATTTAATACCTTTGAAAAGCCTTCAGGGGGACTTCATGATGGTCCAGTGGCTGAAACTTCATGTTCGCAGTGCAGGGGGCCTGGGTTTGATCCCTGTTCAGGGAACTAGATCCCGCATGGTACAATTAAAGGATTCTGCATGCTGTAACCAAAAAGAGGATGTTGTATGCTGCAGCTGAGACGCAACACAGGCAAATGAATAGATAAATAAATATCTTTTGAAAAAAGGAAAAATACTAAAGAGTCCTGGGCATAAAAATATTCAATAACTTAATTTGGGTGTACTGATTATTTATATAATGGTCATAATCTAGCAGCCCTCCTTGGGGGGAAATTTCCAGTTGTATTTTGTGAATTTAGAGAGTCTTAAATTTGAGTATTTTTAAAGAGGTTAATATTTTGATATTTGTATGTCTTAATTCTGCTTAACAAACTCCCTCAAAGAGAGTAAAGTAAAATTAAATTTTGTGCAATTTTTTTTTCTCCTAAAATTTTTTGAGATTCTTTAGGGGATGGGTATAGTGTGTGCATATTGAATGTTATTTATTTAGATAAATTCTTTCTGTAGTTAACTCCCTTAGTATATGCAATTGGTATTTACGTAAATTAATAATTTTGTAGTTTCTTAATGCCTAGATTTGGATTTCTGGGGTTTTATATTGGTCACATCTGTTTGGTTTCTTTGGTCAGAAAGGAAGCCTGAGTATTCAGTGTGGGTGAGTGACTTACTAGCCCAGGGGAACAGGTTACAGAAAGCAGTGACTTGGTGTTTGTGTGTGTTCACTCTTCTAACTTGTTGGCCCCTTTTAAACAAGTTACTGAAACACAAAAGCCCTTCTTAAAAAAAGTAGAAGATTCAGTTCTAGTGTTTAAAATTTTACTTGCTGGCTGAAGGGACAAAATCAACTTTAAACTGGGGAATAATCAGAGCAGTATATCTAGTACTAGATTGTTTGATAAATCAAAATCTTTGTTTGAAAAGAAAGGCTTATTGTGGACAGGAATTTTATGAAATTAGACTTAAGAACATGAAGGGTTTAGAGAAGCCTGATGAGATACAGTATGTTTTAATTTACATTTAATGTATGTAATTCAAAAACATACTGATCTTAAAATAGGTACCTGGCCCCAGGTAGTCCCATTAATGCCTGGTTCTGTTTTCTCACCTGCATTGCAAAGATGTCTAGGTTACCCCAGAATGTAGACGCCTAAGTGTCTTCATGAGGAGTGAAAGATATAAGCTCTACCGGTGGTGTTATCTGACCCAATTCTGGTCCCAGATCATAGTGTGATCTTCATTTTATGTCTTGAGCACTCCTAGACATGTACTCAGCATGAATATACATATAGACATAGCTCAGTCTATGGGCTATTGGGTGGGACCTCAAGAATCATTAATCATTGTCACTCAGGGTTAAGAATAGATATTTCATACATACTTACATTTCAAGTATCTGTTAGAACACAGCTCCATATATTTTATATTGTTTTAATCATTCCTTTTGTGTTCAGTTCAGTCGTGTCCGACTCTTTGCGACCCCATGAACTGCAGCACACCAGGCCTCCCTGTCCATCACCAACTCCCGGAGTCCACCCAAACCCATGTCAGTTGAGTCAGTGATGCCCTCCAACCATCTCATCCTCTGTCGTCCCCTTTTCCTCCTGCCCTCACTCTTTCCCAGCATCAGGGTCTTTTCAAATGAGTCAGCTCATTACATCAGGTGGCCAAACTATTGGGAGTTTCAGCTTCAACATCAGTCCTTCCAGTGAACACCCAGGACTGATCTTTAGGATGGACTGGTTGGATCTCCTGCAATCCAAGGGGCTCTCAAGAGTCTTCTCCAACACCACAGTTCAAAAGGATCAATTCTTCTGCACTCAGCTTTCTTTAGCGTCCAACTCTCACATCCATACATGAGCACTGGAAAAACCATAGCCTTGACCAGACGGACCTTTGTTGACAAAGTAATGTCTCTGCTTTTTAATATCCTTTTGTGTAGAGCACATGAAAATATGCAAAACTGACAAAATCAGACCCATTTAATCCTCCAGAGGTAGGAGGTTTAAACTTTTTAAAGTTGTGATAACTGAGACCCGGAAAAGTGTCTTCCGTAGTGTTACTCATTTAGTAACTGCCAGCCAGAACTTGATATCAGGACTCCTAATTTTATATCCAGTGTTCTTGCTAACACAATCTGGTGCATTTTACTATGGGCATTGAGTGCCAAGCTTTGACTCAGTTTCTATTGATGAAAGCATGTAATTTCAGGAGATAGTATGTAAGACTCTTACGTAGTATATATGACCTAAGGAATTGAGTCTGTGTCACTGCAGAGCAGCAGTTACACAATTGATGTTTTGTAAGTGAAAGATGATTGGTCTTTTCTCCTATGGATACAGTTTTGGATATTTCCGCATTCTGCAAGTATCACAATTTCAGGTTGAAATTCTCTTCTTATCTCTAAAAAGTTTATTAGCCATTTTTAAATTTGGCTTTCCCATATAGAGTATAACATTGGTAGTCAAATTAGAACCCTCAAGGCATTTTAATATTTTATCTTGGAAGAGTTCAACTGCTTGCCTGTATACTGAGCTCATAAAGATTAGATTTCTGGATTATCTGTAGCAGATTTTAAATTTCAGATAAGCTCTTTCCATTTTATACCTTCCTTTTCAGTTGGTATACAGTTAGGGATTGGCAAGTTATTTATATTTGCTACAAACAGAAGATTATGTGATATATTTTAAATCAGTCACTGCACAGATTTTTCTTTACTGATTATCTGTTCTACAGAGTATAGTTCATATTATGGATGATATGAACCAGTTACAAGGAATTTCCTGCCACCAATTTTTTTTTTTATTGAAAATGTGAAAGATGATTGGAAAGACGTAGAACCTGAAGAAGACTATGTCAGAAAAACCGAATATTGAGGTTACCAAAGAATTAAAAACTTTGTGTCATAGATTCTTTCAGTGGAGTGCTTTTCCTTTTAGGGGTTTTCAGGGACCATTTCATAGTAAATTGTGTGTAAACTGATTTTAATGGAGGGAGTCTATGATTAGCCATACTGACCTATTTAGTGTTTCATTGAATATTGGGTAGATTGGAAGCAGTTCTAAAATACCCATTCACTATCCCTCTCCCCGCACTGATTTTTTTTTTTTTTTTTGAAACTCAGAATCACTTAAGCAGAAATTTCCTTAAAAACTTTATAGTTTGTTGTTCACTTGAGAATCATATTCCAGTAACTTTTGATTCGTTGGTTGAAAATGTCAGCAATAACAAGATGGTAGTCAGTAATTAACAGGCTAGTTTGTCATTCTTGTATTTACTCAGTAGCAGAGGGTTAGGAGTGTTTGGGAAGCTAGAAAAAGGTATTAGTGAATTACTAAGGGTTTCAGTGGATTTGTGTAAGTTAGAAAGTATATTATTGTAGGCTTACAAGAAAGTTTCTGAACTTTTTTATTGTCTTGTTAGGAATTCTCAACATCTGGTTCATCTAATACAGACACTGGTAAAGTTACTGGGACCTTGGAGACCAAATATAAATGGTGTGAGTATGGTCTGACTTTCACAGAAAAGTGGAACACTGATAACACTCTGGGAACAGAAATCGCTATTGAAGACCAGGTAACATTTTGAAAATGTGCTTTAGTATTAATTATTTTATTTTTGTGTTTCAAAAAGGAAATAAACTGAAAAAAAATTGTTTTTCTCTTGAAATAGATTTGCCAAGGTTTGAAACTGACATTTGATACCACCTTTTCACCAAACACAGGGTAAGCATGGGCATTTTTATCTGCTTTAAGTTTAAAGCTTTCTTTGGTGTATTTAAGGAAGGTACACATTCAGGTGCCGTGTGTTGGCAAGTTTCTGTTTTTGCCTTTGGAGCATGAGCAGTATGGTTCTTGGCTTGCCTTCAGCTATTTGCCTTTTATCACTGTGGCACTAACTTGGAATGAACATTTTTTTTTAATAGGTTTTTGTGACTGATAGCAGCTCTGCAAAGCATTCTTCCTATAGTGGTGGCAATCTAGTCACCCCAAGTGCCTTTGGCTTTTAGTTCATTGAGCTGTGGGGTTTTTTTTTTCTTTTTTTAGCCTCTTATGATTATCTTGCTACCTGTTTGGAGGCATACCTTAGAGATATTGGAAGTTTGGTTCCAGATCATCGTAGTAAAGTGAATATTGTGAAAAAGCAAGTCTTCCAGATTTTCTAGTTTCCCAGTGCATATAAAAGTTGCATTTACACTAGAATATTGACTAGTAAGTGTAAAATAGCATTATGTTGGGGGAAAAACAATATACATACCTTAATTTGGATGGCATCACTGACTTGATGGACTTGAGTTTGAAGAAAGCCTGGCATGCTGCAGTCCATGGGGTCGCAAAGAGTCAGACGTGACTGAGTGACTGAACTGATACCTTAATTAAAAAATACTTAAAATGCCAACCTTCGTCTGAGCCTTCAGTAGTAACATCAAAAGATCAGTGACCACAGATCACTGTTACAAAGATAGTAATAATAAAAATGTTTGAAATGTGAGAATTACCAAAACGTGACACAGAGGCACAAAGTGAACAGATGCTGTTGGAAAAAACACCAACAGATTTGCTTGATGCAGGGTTGCTGTAAACCCTTAATTTTCGTGTGTGTGGGGAAGCACTATAAAGTGAACTTCAATAAAACAATGAAGTATGTCTCTACTCCCCATTATAGTGAGATTGATTTAAATCTATTTTGTACCCTCTGTCTATAAATCTTTTTTTACTGGCATCAGTTTTAAGTCAGTTTGTTCTTTTTCTAGAAAGAAAAGTGGTAAAATCAAGTCTTCTTACAAGAGGGAATGTATAAACCTCGGTTGTGATGTTGACTTTGATTTTGCTGGGCCTGCAATCCATGGTTCGGCTGTCTTCGGTTATGAGGGCTGGCTTGCTGGGTACCAGATGACCTTTGACAGTGCCAAATCAAAGCTGACAAGGAATAACTTTGCAGTGGGCTACAGGACTGGGGACTTCCAGCTACACACTAATGTGTGAGTATTTCTTTTTTGGGATATTATGATGTGGGACCTCAGAGTGGTGTTGATGTCCAAAAAAGATCATCTTTGGGCATTTCTTGAGTGCCCTCTCAGAAGTGTATAGAAATGTTACTCTGTATAAAAATGTTACTCTGAATTTTTTTGCTGAGAGAGTAAAGTAAATGTTCATTTCACATGAGGCTTGATGTGCTTGGGAGTTTTGGAAGAGGCTAAGACGGGTTCTCCTTGGTGGTCTACTGGTTAGAATTTGGCGCTTTCAGTGCCATGGCCTGAGTTCAGTCCCTGGGCGGGGAACTGAGATGCCACGAGCTGCACAGTGTGGCCAGGGAAAAAAGCTAAGATTCTGCCGATTGTACTGGTGCTTCCATGTGATTGTCTGTGATGCGTAAGGTGCTCGTTTGACAGGATTGCCTAAAGTGTATAGAGTTTTTTCTTAACCCAAAGTAAATGGATATGTGGAAAGGACTTAAAGAATTCTTTCCCTTACAAAAATGATGCATTGGTATGTAACAGAAGTAAAAGAAGAAAACCAGAATTGTCCATAATCCCACCACCTAGATATATAATTTTTGTTAACTATTAATGCTTTGATGTTTCACCTTTTTATATGTGTGTATATAAAATACATGCCAGAAAGACTGTTTCATAACCTTCTGCACTACGTTCATGTATCATGATCATTTTCCTGTAGCGTTATGTATTCTTAGTGATTGTTCGTGTTATGTATTCTTAGTGATTGTTCGTGGCTGCGTGGTAATTCTGCTGAATGGATATACCATGATTTATTTGACCAATTCATGTTTTTAAAACTTGAAAGTTTTTAGTGAAACACTAGAGACCCATGTAAGCAATGGCTTCTATTTAAATGTAATGCTATAGTGTCAGCCATGTGCCTTAGACATTATTACGTCGTCTGGTCTAGATTGACTAATTTAAAATATCTCATAGCAATGATGGTACAGAATTTGGAGGATCAATTTATCAGAAAGTATGTGAAGATCTTGACACTTCAGTAAACCTTGCTTGGACATCAGGAACCAACTGCACTCGCTTTGGAATTGCAGCTAAATATCAACTGGATCCCACTGCTTCCATTTCTGTAAGTACTCTTGTGGGCTTAGAATGGGATTTTCATTGTGGGACTTAATCTTTGGGTCTATTAGATTGTGTTGAAAATTGTAACTGTGGTTGGAAATTGTAATTGTGAACCACAGTTTATACACAGATTGAGATTAGAGCTTGGAATGCTGGTGTTCTGTGGAGATAGTGTTAGATGTTTGCTATCCAGGCCACAGGAGTGTGTTTTAATTAACCTCCAAGCTACTGAAGTAGTATGAAAAGTGAAACTGTTGGTCGCTCATTCGTGTCTGACCCTCTTCGACCCCGTGGACTGTAGCCCGTCAGGCCCTTTGTCCATGGGATTCTCCAGGCAAGAATACTGTTGCCGTTCCTTTCTCGAGGGCATCTTCCCGACCCAGGAATTAAACCCAGAACTCCTGCATTGCAGGCAGATTCTTTACCGTCTGAGCCACCTGGGAAGCCCACTGAAATACTATAGATGATAACTGTGAGCCCCAATCCTGTCCAGGCCCAGGGAAGCCAATGTTTTGGGCCCTGGGCAGTTCTCATTCTTGCTGGGAACTAATAGTATTACGTTACTTTGTGTCTGACTTTAATGGTTTACAAAATATCTTCTGATTTGATCTCAGCAGCCAGTGGTACACATGCTGTTTTGCAGGTGAAGAAGCTAAAGCTTGGAGAGGAGAAGGACTTAGTCCACTGCTAGGGAGGGAAGGAAGTAAGGATAGTCCAGGACTGGACATGCAAGTCTTTCAGTTTCCCTCCTGTCTAGGGTGTCCAGGTAGCTCATTTTGCTTTGCCTGGGACTATCCCAGCGTTAGCACTGGAAGTCCTACAGAAACTTCCTCCCCTTTACCTCAGGTTAATTGAGTTGCATGGCCACCCTAGTCCTGTCCTTGGACATTTTCTGCTGTTTCTTCCTTCAGTCATAGTGGATTGTGGTAGGAGGGAGTGCAGTGTCTGAGGGTATGGAGCACCGGCTCCAATGTCAGGCAGATCAGTAACTATTCTGTGTGTTGGTTGGTTACAGGTCAGGCACTGTTTTTGCTGGAATGAGAATTAAACCTTCATGAGAGTTACTTCTGTTACATAAAATGATCTTCATTCCTGGGGACAATATGTTTTAATAGTTTAGGTAATTAAGTTTTAACCCCATTCTTGTTTCTTAGCAGAGTTGTTATCAGAGAGAATGAGAAGCACCCAGAATGCTTTTCCTATTGGCAAAACAGTGATTCATTTATTTTCCCCTTCTCTGTTTCTAACTACACCTTAGCAGTAAAACCCTCAGGATCCACACTATGCTGTGGTAGCTGCATTGCTGTTCTTTTCAAATGTATGTTTCTGGCACCCTCACAGGTTCAATACCAGCAGAAGATGCAACTTTCAGTCTAAAATGGGAAGAATGCAGCTTGGGACTTGTGTTTCAGTGAATGACTTCTGAGGATTAATTTGGAAATGTATTTAGCATATCCCACCTAAGTTGTGCTGCTGTTACTATAATCAAGCATCACCCTTGAAGCCTTGCATAATGCTCCATCAGTTTTGTGGTTGATTCCTGAAATAGTAGGAGCTGTTTTATTGTCTGGGCTCTTGATTTGTTTGGCAGGCTTCCCAAGAGGTGCAGTGGTAAAGAATCGCCTGCTAATGCAGGAGACGCAAGTTTGACCCCTGGGTTGTGAAGACCCTCTGAAGAAGGGAAGGGCAACCCACTCCAGTATTCTTACCTAGAAAAATTCCGTGGACTGAGGAGCTGGGCGGGCTGCAGTTCACAGGGTCACAAACAGTCGGACGTGACTGAACTACTCAGCACCCTTGATTCGTTTGGTGCAAGATGGTTACTTGTGCGCATTTCTGCCTTAGATAACTAACTCACGTGGTCATTGGAGGCTCGTGAAGACTTGGCTATAGCGCCAAGTGAGCACAAGTGTCGTTTATGTGATTTTTGCCTGTATGTCAAGCTCTGCTTGTTGCTACCTTTTTGTTTCCATAGCGCTCAAAATGCTGAAGAGCAAAGGTACCTGCCTAGGCAGCCTAGGCCATGGAGATTGGGATGAGATGATCCCATTACAGCCATAGGCCTCTGGTGTGGCTTAATGGTCTTAGAAATGGGAGAGAATGGAGCTAGAAGCTTCTGACCATGTCTTGCTCTCCAGAATTCCTCGTAGCCTTTGAAAGTCTGTGACTAAAATCCTAAAATAGTGGAATTGTACAGGGAGGGTAGGGATCTGGACTGGTCAGCAGTGCTCCGTCAGAATATCTTCTGAAGCACAGTCTAGTTACATGCAGCCAGGACCCAGGTTTGTTCATGAGAGGTGTAGGAAAGTGAGGTAAAGAAGTTGTAGTCAGTCTGTTTCTTCAGAGGAAGTGCTTATCATTCGGAGATTTAGAACATGCATGGTTTAGATTCTTAAGGAAGACCCTTAAAAGTGGTGTGTGTCATAGTCACAAATTTATACACACGCCATATCGTGAAGGTGGTGTGTATGTCATGTTGTGTAGTTAGCCTGGTAAACTTCCATTACTCACATTCTGGTGTGGTTTTGTTGTGTTAGATTCAGCAAGAACAATTTTTATGCAAGTACTTAGGATTTTGAGCTCTGTAGACAATTTAGGGTCCTCAAAGATAGCAAGAGTTTTGTGTCCTGCTGACAATTTGAGTTTAGTAGATAAGAATTAAGTGGGGCCTGATTTTTGCTTCAGTTCAGTTCAGTTCAATTGCTTTGTTGTGTCCGGCTTTGCAACCCCATGGACTGCAGCACGCCAGGCTTCCCTCTCCATCACCAACTCCTGGAGCCTACTGAAACTCATGTCCATCACGTTGGTGATGCCATCCAACCATCTCGTCCTGTGTTGTCCTCTTCTCCCGACTTCAGTCTTTCCCAGCATCAGGGTCTTTCCCTATGAGTCAGTTCTTCACATCGGTGGCTGAAGTATTGGAGCTTCAGCATCAGTCCTTCCATTGAATATTCAGGACTGATTTCCTTTAGGATGGACTGGTTGGATCTCCTTGCAGTCCTTAGGACGCTCAAGAGTCTTCTCCAGCACCACAGTTCAAAAGCATCAATTCTTCGGCACTCAGCTTTCTTTAGAGTCCAACTCTCACATCATCACCTCCACCATAGTTTGGCCTCGGTCAAGCAACAGGGAGGGAACGCAGCCCTGCCCATCAGTAGAAAATTGGATTAAAGATTTACTGAACATGGCCCACCCATCAGAACAAAACCCAGTTTCCCCCCTCAGTCAGTCTCCTATCAGGAAGCTTCCATAAGCCTCTTATCCTTATCCATCAGAGGGCAGACAGAATGAAAACCACAATCACAGAAAACTAGTCAAACTGATCACATGGACCACAACAGCCTTGTCTAGCTCAAGAAAACTATGAGCCATGCCATGTAGGGCCACCCAAGATGGACAGGTTATGGCAGAGTTTTGACAAAATGTAGTCCACTGGAGAAGGGAACGGCAAACCAGTTCAGTATTCTTGCCTTGAACAGTATGAAAAGGTTTTTGCTTAACTTAATACAATATTAAACTATTATCTCACATGGAAAAGTGAACATGTCATGATTGCATGATAGGGAAATACCTAGGGCCTTTGTCTCTCCATTCAAAAATTTGTCTTACGTTTGTTTTTGCATTTTATCTTAGGCAAAAGTCAACAACTCTAGTTTAATTGGAGTGGGCTATACTCAGACTCTGAGGCCTGGTAAGTTTTAAGGATTGTTCTGATAGTATTTTCAAAATCAGTTTTCATTTCTTAGCTTCTTTTGTAAACCTTGCAGACATACTGAAGAATTGACAGAAGTACAATGAACACATGTTTACCTTTTGCTATAATATTTTATTCTTTTTTTTGTTTAATGCTGGGCTATTTGGAAGTTGTAGCTATGACGACATTTCCCTAAATGGTTTAGCATGCCAACATTGTCCTTCATAGCACAAGACTGGTTACTTACTTTCTTGACTTGTGCCTGAAATGCCTTGTAGTAATTTTTATTTCTCCAGTCATTGTTCACTCATTGCTTTGGTTGTTTGATCTCTAGAGTCTCATTTACTTTACATAATAATTGGAGCCTTGCTTGTTTTCCAGAGCAGTACTTCTCTAATAAGGTGCCTGAATCACTTTGGGAATCTTACTAGAATCCATAGATCTGGGGCATGGGGTTCTGTCTTTCTAACACGCTCTTAGGTGATGCCGGTGTCACTGGCTCTTGAACCAGCATTTGATTAGCAAGGTTCTGAAGCACTTGCAGCCTTTCCCCCATACTTTGACTACTCTGAAACCTGAAGAAAAGAATGGTGCCATGAACACTCGTCTTCCCTACACTGACCAGTTACTAACATTTACTGTGTGTTCTCTCTCCTTGTCTGTATACATAATCCTTGTCTCTTTTTTTTACCCACATATTCTTACAAATTAAATGTATATTTTGCAAACATACAGACACACCAGCCCTAGCATACATATGAGAGTAAGACATTTTTAACTGCATCGCTTTAAAGACATCATAACTACAGCACTGTTTTCATAGGTAAAGAAATGAACAGTTTAAAATAATACCTAATATATAGTCAATGTGCACATCTCCCTACTTGTCCCAGAATGTGTCTTAATTGTAGCTTTTCCTTTCCTGGGGTCCAAATTGTCTTTTAGTCTGGATAGTGCATTGAACATGATTGTGTTTTCTAGAGCTATTTTGAGTTGGTTTTTTTTTTTCCTGTTTGAGCTTTATTAACATTTTTATGCTCTGTGACTTGATGCTTTCCTTGCTCAGGATCGTGCCAAATGAATTGCCTGGTCTATCAGGTATCCCAAGTGCCCTCTGGTGGTTGGCACTGTAGGTCAGCTGACAAGCTGAGAAAAAGTGACAGGCTGTGAGGTGACTGCTGACTCCCATGAGGTGTTGCAGGTACATGATGGTTGTCTGCTTTTGTTTACAGGTGTGAAGCTTACACTGTCTGCCCTGGTAGACGGGAAGAGCATTAATGCTGGAGGCCACAAACTTGGGCTTGCCCTGGAATTGGAGGCTTAATTCAGCTGCAAGAAACCTCTGGAAATGGGTATCAGAAGATTTGGCCTTAATATATTTCCAGTGTGACCAGCAGGCTTCCCCCACCCCAGCCCCCGAAGGTGATCAAAACAAAGGATGATCTAAACAAGAGCTGTATTTTAAATATTTAGACAGTTACTTGTTAGCTGGTTTCTAGTTCAATTGGTTGTCTATCTAGTTACCAATACTGCAGTCATGCAGTCACCTATACATTATTTAAATGTATTTAACTGTTAAATGCGCTACCCACCAATAATGAAATAGACATTTATGAAAACTGTGCAGCTGTGTGCATGTTTGTTTTTATGCTCCTTTTAACGTTGAATATTGCCATTGAATGAGATGGATCAGTGGATGTCTTAAGGTTAAAATTTTTTGTTATATTCAACCATCATTAGAACTACTTTTGGTATCCTGAAACATTACAAATTATGAATAAAATGAGTATACGTTATTAATGACTCCAAGTATTTGCAGAGTTAAAAACTTGGCAGCTAGGGTCAAATATTCCTGGTAGGATATCTAGCTAGTACTTTATTTTTCCAGTGAGCATTTATTTTGCTCTTTTTATAAATATGTGCCACAGAGTCCTCTGACCCGAGAATAACTCCATAAAATGTTTAGACTACAGTAAAATAAGAATATAGATGACTTCATGTCTTCAGTTTGTAAATTTGTATAAAATTACATTGGATCCTTATTAACTCCAGAAAGGATTAGTGAGTAAGTGATGAAGAGAAATGAAGGGATGGTGCTGAAGGTTGTATATACACACCATACCCCTTTGGGCTACTGCTATGGAAATGATCCAGGCCCTCGTTAGGTGGGATGGGACTGGGTATAGGGAAGTGGAATAGGGAGTAGACAGTGTCAGTACCCAGACAGTCTGTATGGGCCCCAGTGAGAGGTCTAACTCATTTCTTTCCAGGTAGACACTGAAAAGCTTGGGCCTAAGTTTGTGAGCAGAGTGGCTTCAAGCTAGGTGGCCATTGGCCTTAATCTGAACTTGAACTGAATGATAGCAATTAACAGATGATTCTGGTTGGAAAAGTAGGAAGGGGGAGTTTTGATGAGAGGAGAGTTGGAACAGTATCATTGAAGGTTAGAGAAGAGTTTTGTTCAACACATTCATAATACTAGATCTGTGGCATAGTTTGTAGACAGAGAACAAATAAGAAAATGTAGTACTTGGACTCATTATCCAAAAGCGATACATGCTGAAAATTTCTAGGTCAAGAAGAATCGGTAAGAGAAACCCAGATAAGCTGTCCACACAGATGGAACGTGGGGCACAAAGATCCCTCTGATTTTACTGTTTGTCCTAAGGGACTGGCTGGAGTGCCCCACTGTATAAGACACACTTAATGGCAGTAAGTTGGGATTTGAACCAGTCTATTTTGAGTCATGCAGGACCTGTTGCTAGGAAAGAAGGAAAACAAGAAAAGATGTCTGCAAGCTAGGTGTGAAAGTGTCTGTACTTAAGAGTAGAATGGACCTGTTCACTCATGTGCATCCTAGTATGCTTTTATGATCGGGAGAGAGGGAAACAGGTTTTCAACCAGGTTCCTGAGGGTTGTCTGAAATGCAGGGTATATCCGAGACGCCAAAGGGTTATGAAAGTTGTCAGCTGTGAGCTCATGGGGCTCCTGTGGCCTTGGTTCTGGCCTCTTCCAGGTTTCCTTCTACTTCAGGGCTACTGTGGTGGCAAAACCTAATTGTATTCTAGGCTGATGCTATTTCTGCCTGAAGCCTGAGGCAGTTTTAGTGGAAAGAACACTTCATATATGAGCCTGATCTTCATTTCTGGTGTAGAGGTAAGATCTTCCTACAGACTGGGGAGGTGTAAACAGGTTTAAACCAGAAGAGTGAAGCACCTCCCCTCCCCTCCCCACCCTCAGCTTACATAGGCTTAAAGAAAACCTAACATTCTCTTTGTCTCCCTCTGGGAACTTGTTAAAAATTGCTTCCTACCTGTTGGACTGTCTGCTTCACACCTCTGGCCACTGATCCCATGTCTCATGTTCCCAGGACTTCTGGGGAGGACAAAATGTATATACTCCAGTCAACACTGAGGTCCTCAGTCAAGTGGCCTGGTCCCAGGTGGTGGTGACTATGGCCTCCACTGCACAGGTGAAGCCAGGTGGTTTTGTGAGGACGTGGGCCCGTGGCCAGCAGAATTGGTGTAGCCTACAACAGTACCCAGTGCGAGGCCCCTTTCCTGCCGCCAGATGCCAGTTTGTTCTCCACTAGTGTCCTAGCTTCAGTGAACAGTAACTTCACTCGTTTGCTTCTCTTAGGAAGAGATGTAAAGAGGGAGTCCAAGAGGCCTCTACCAATCTTCCAGCCCTTCGGTCCCCTGGAGGTAAATCTCCACAGGGATCTGGGGTTTCTAACCAGTTAGTTACATGTGGGTGGGTCAGTTAAAACTTAGTATCTTGCCTCCAGTCAGCTGTAAGCTCCTGTGGTCAGGCCACAGCCCCCCTAGTGCCAGCGGGTCCTCTGGAGTATGCCAGGGAGGGGATGAATGGCCAAAGGTTCCCTTTTGGCGAAGAAGTGGCTTTCCCTCCCTGCACCACTGAAGCACAAGAAGATCGTGTCCCAGGCCTCACTTTATTGTCAGATTCAAAGCAGGCGTGTAATGGCTGGGTTCCCAGGGCCCCTCCCTTGATGCCACTCACTAGGGACCAGCCCTAGATCTTGAAGGCTAAGGTGAGGCCGTCGCCCAGGGGCAGGAGGCTGATGTGGACCCTGGCATCCCGCAGAATGCGCTCGTTCAGGTTTCGTACACACTGGGCCGCCTTGTCCTGTGGTTTAGGCTGCAACACCTCTCCTTGACACAGGACCTGTGGAGGGGCGGGGCATCGTGGGGGCGGGGCCTGGGGAGCCTGAGCAGGAGGCGGGGCGAGAGCTGGAGACCTCGGACCTGAGCAGGGCAGAATGGAAAGCCCGGGAACTCAGTTGGAATCCCTGGGGGAGGAGCTTAAGTGACTGTTCTGGGCAGGGCTTTGGAGCAACGGCGAGGAGAAGCCTGAGGAAAAGATGGACCCAGGCCAAGAGGGTCTCTTCTACCCCCCGGGGGCTGCCCCTTACACTGAGCACAGCGAGGACACCTCCGGGTCGCAGCAGCTGCAGACACCGCTCATAGTAGGCGGTACAGTTTTCCTTATCGGCGTCCACCACAGCGACGTCAAAGGTGCCGGCCTCACCTGCGGCCAGGAGCTCGTCTTGCGGGGGAGGAGGGGCAGAGGTGGCTGAGTCCGCAGGCCCTAGCAGCCAGCAGCCCCCGCCCAGGCCGGCCCAGGAGCTGTGGCCATTCAGGTACTCGAGGGCGCTGGCCTGCCACCCTGCGTGTGGCCGCGGACTGGGTGGCGGGGGGCTGTCACGCCCAAGCCCGCCTGGCGGACCGGGTCACTGGCTCACGCCGAGTGGTCCCATTAGGGAAATGGCGCCCAGGCCCTTTCCACTCCGTTGCTCACCCAGGGTCTCCAGGGCGGGCTTCAACCGAAGGTCGATTTTGTGCTCCTCTTCAGCCTGCAGGAGTGGGGTCAGAGTCAGCATGTCCCTTCTCCTGGAGCTGGGAGTGGTTGGGCTCCAGGGACCTGACGAGGGCTCAGGTGTGGGACACTTACCTGCCTCCACAGGGGACGCCCCAGCTCGGGGGGCCCTGCGTCCACCTCGCAGGTCACCACGCACCCAGCCGGGGGAAGGGCCAAGGCCAACGCTAGGGCTGAGTAGCCTGTGAAAGTGCCTGGGAAAATGGACACGGACAGGCTCAGACCAGAGTAGGATGACAGCCCGGTGACTCCAGTCCCCGGTGTCCCCGGCCGTGTGCCTACCCAGGTCCAGTGCCTTCTTAGCCTTGATGAGGCGAGCCAGGTTGGCCAAGAGCTGGGCCTGTTCGCGGGTCATCATGGAATCCCCCTGTGGCTGCTCCAGGGTCAGCTGCGTCGAGGAAGGAGAAGGTCGCACTAGCTCTGCTAGTCACCCCTCTGCGCCCCAAGTTTATAGTCCCAGGGGCGTGGCTGTGGGCGTGGCTCAAGGGCGGACCCTCCGAACGCTCACTGTGCCCGGCCTAGGGAGCCCGGAAGCCCAGAAAGGGACACTGCCGCAGTCCAAGGTCACACGGCCACGTGGGTGCCTCCCAGCCCAAGCTGGGCGCCCAGTCCCACTCTCGGCCCTGCTAACCAGCCGCAGGCTCCGCAGCGCCGGGTGCTCCCGTATGGAACGGCTCAGCAGATACTGCCACAGGGGGCTGTCCTCAGGCGGCAGCAGGCGCTTCTCTTGGCGGGATCGCCAAGGAGGGAACCATCTCCCTGCCGGGGAGGGGTGGTGCCGGGTCAGGGCCTGGGTCTCGAGTGCCAGGGGTTAGTTAGCCTCAGCCGCAGTCAGCCTCGCTTCTGCGCCCGCCCGCCTCCCCTCGAGGCCTTTGCCTAGGGTACCGAAAGCCGGCGCTACTCACCCAGGAAGAGGCCGCTGGCGAAAGCAGCGCCCAGTGCGGCCGAGCCCAGGGCCAGCGCAGCGGGCACAGAGATTCGGGGCACTGGCTGGGTCATGGTGCGGGCCGGAGGCAGCTGGCGTCCAGGTTACTTGCGCTGGGGCTACTGGGACCGCCGCAAGACCCGCGGACCTTCGCGGCTCCGCCTTGCCGGGGCAGTGTCCTCGGAGCCGCGGTCTCGACCACCATCTGGCGGCCACATGGCCTTACTGCAAGCCCCCGCCCGAGGGGTTCTGGTGTCATCTGGTGGCCGTTTCAGCAACTGCGCCGGGCAGGGAGGAAGCACTACATCGGGTGTTTGGGTTTCTTCCTCCGACGCCAGAGGTCTAGAGGCCTAAGTCCCAGAGGAAAATTTGAAGTGGCTCAGATAGTAAAGAGTGTGCCTGCAGTGCAGGAGACCCGGTTTCGATCCCTGGGTTGGGAAGATCCCCTGGAGAAGGAAATGGCAACCCACTCCAGTAATCTTGCCTGGAAAATCCCATGGATGTAGGAGCCTGGCAGGTACAGTTCATGAGGTCTCAGGGAGTCGGATTGAGCGACTCACTTTCACTTTCTGGCTATGCTTTTTCCTCATCGCTACCGTTTTTTTCTGAGAACCCCTTGGGGCATATGTGAGTGGGTGAGTAGACTGTCGGTATAATAGGATAGTAACAGGTACAAAATAATAGAAATTAAAGGAGCCCTGGAAGTGACTGAGAGAATCAAAGGAGGCCTCTTGGGGGAGGTCACCAAGGATGTCAGGTTGGAGGAGTGTGTGTCTGGGGGGTACACAACCATAGGAGGGGTTCAGGAGCCCTGGGGCAGGTCTGGTTGATGGGGTGCTGAGACAATATCCTTAGCTAGAATCCTGGGTGCCAGCTGGACTTGGGTGTGAGATCTCGGACCCATCAGTCTCTCTGAACCTCTGTTTTTCCTTGTGTAAAACTGGGACCATCATCTTAACATTAATGACACTAGAGCACACAGCCTGGCACACAGTAGGTGCTCCAGAAACGGCAGCCGTGGTTATGGTCACAGGTTGGAGGGAAGACATCTTGAAGAGGGGACATCAGAGGGCAGGTGAGTCTCCCTTGCAGGTCTGTTCAGCAGGGATGCAGGGATACTGGCCTCTAAATAGCGAGGAGAGCACCGGCTGTGTGCCGAACGGGGTGGGCGAATGAGAGAAGCTGTCCTGGCTTGTGTTCATGACGCTGAGCTCAGAGACCACAGGACACAGGGAACTGGTGAGCAATCCCAGCTTCACAATTTCCTCTTCTGTAAAGTGGGGTTCTTAATAGTCCCAACCTCCCTGGGGTGGGGGTGGGGGAATGAAGTGAAAAAATCCAGGTGAAGGATTCACACAGAGCCTGGCACTTAGTGGGCTATAAGTGTTACAATTTAAATGAGTCAAATTCCATCGGCCGCTGCTCCAAGGCTGTCCCCCGACACCAGCCCTTCAGAAAACGCACTGGGCAGACTGAAGCTCCGCTGCAGGGAGCTTCCCAGGCGAGGCTCGGCCCAGCAAGGCTCAGAGACCTGCTTGCTCGGGGGCTGGTGCGGGGGCGGCTTGGCTGAGGCTGAAGACCGGGGCGAACTGAAGAGGCCCGGAGCCCAGAACTGACCTGAGCTGTGGGAGCCCGGGCACGCGGGTAGACCACGAGGAGTGGGGGGCGGGATCGCCTTGCAGACCCAAGGGCTGATCCTTTAACCAATCAGCCCGCGGCCCCCCAGGAGGGGTTACGGGAGGAGCCTGTTGTCTGGGTGCTGGGTGGGTTCCAGTCAGACCTCCTAGTTCCTCCCAGTTCCCTCCAGTTCCCCATCGCCAGGCAAGCGGCCTGCTGGGAAGGGTAGTGCGTTTCCCCTTGCCTTTTGATCTTTTGCATTCTGCTTGTCCCCATAAATGTTTCTCTGACCTGACTATTCTCCAGGGTAAGGACTGCGGCCACTGTTCTCTCCCCACCACCCGCTCCCAGCTGAGCACACAGCAAGTGCTAAATAAATGCTCTCTGAACACCGAGCTGGGGAAGCCTCTGGCTCCTGGCTGCCGGAACTGCCTGTCAGGACAGCGAGGGGCGTTTCACTGAGCATCAGGCACTATCATCCAGCCTCCTTGTGGGTTCAGTTCAGTTCAGTCGCTCAGTCGTGTCCAGCTCTTTGCGACCCCATAAACCGCAGCACGCCAGGCCTCCCTGTCCATCACCAACTCCCGGAGTCCACCCAATCCCATGTCCATCGAGTCGGTGATGCCATCAAACCATCTCATCCTCTGTCATTCCCTTCTCCTCCTGCCCTCACTCTTTCCCAGCATCAGGGTCTTTTCAAGTGAGTCAGCTCTTCGCATCAGGTGGCCAAAGTATTATTCCCATTTTCTGGAGGAGAAAACCAAAGCTCAGAGAGACTACTTCACACTTACTCCCCCAGCCCTGATTTGTTAACCCCTCTGACCCCCTGGTGGGAGGGGGGTCCCACAGTGAGCTCTTTTGACCCAGAGGAAACCAGACTCCCAAGAAGTGCTTTCCTGGCACCTCCACTGAGACCCTTCCACCAAACCAGGTGGTACTGGGGCTGTGGGCTCGGCCTGGCCTGCAAACCCTCACTCTCCTTCCTGTCTGGGGGTCTGGGTTTGGGCAACCCCCCAGCTCACACCAGAGCCTCCATCCCCGAGCCTGGCTTCAGACTGGAGCCTGTGGAGGTGGGGGGCAGCCAGGGAGGGGAGGCATGTCACCATATATCCCCGTCAGATTAAAAAACTAATTTGAAAAGATTAATGTATTCCATTCTTGTTACGCTGGCTCTGATACCTCTGGGCCTGCGGCTGCTCTGCCTCCTGATTATTGAATTTTTATGGCCTGGTAATTAATTGCAGATTCCCTGTTTTGTTCTATTTCTTTTTCTCTGACATTTTAATTTCAACAAAAAGCAGTGGTCTCCATGCAGGTTCTCTCTGGAGACCCTAATGGTCTATAAAACAGAATGACTTATAGACGTGGCACCCACTTCAGTTGGCGAGCGATTGTTTGAAACCTTGCTGATCACGCAAAATTTAATTTTTCCACCTCCCTCCCCTAGTCGCTACTCATTTCTTGTCTCTTCCATTACAGTGCCCGTATCTCAGCTCACAATGAGGGGAGCAAAAAATGAGTTGCCTCTGAAACTGTTACAGTGCCTTTCCCTCGAAGGCCGGGGGCTAAAGACAAGGCAGGTTTCGATTACTTTCCTTGGAGGTGGCCCCAGTGGTGGCAGTGGGAGCTGGGCCTCCCCAGAGGGCCACACGGATGTGGGCAGCTGCCCCCAGGGGTGAGGGAGGGGGAGGGTCTTTTCTACCTCTCTCAGTTGCCCTTTTGGCCAAGTGCAACTGCCACGTTAAGCACCAAGGTGCCCATGGGCTCATGAGGGCAGGGAGGATGGGTGCCCATATGTGCTGTCAGTCCACACCAGGAAATCAAGGGGTTTGACCCCTGCCAAATTCTTAGCCAGACTGGGTCGCTGGAAACAGCTGTTCACAAAGACAGATCTGGAAGAGGCTCCTGCACTCCATCTCCCAGCCTTGCTGACATTACAGAGGCTGGGCACCTTCCCCTAGGGACCTGCAGGACTGGGCAGGGCAGGGGCAGAGGAGTAAGGTCATGGGACCAAGTTGGGCCTAAAGGATTGGAAATTCAGTTACCTTCAGGCGTCAGGCAGGCAGGCAAGCGGAGGGCGGCAGGGGGCAGTAGGGACTGTGGCGCTCCAGAACTCACGCCCCGTCAGACAGAAGGTGTGGTGGCCACTCAGCTCCAGCCAGCACGGCCATGTGGGAAGCAGTGTGTGTTGTGGCCGGAGCTTCTGATTTTTCAAGAGAGGTTGGAAATCTGGCTTTTAATGCGAAACCTCACAATCTGAAACATTTGGGTTAGATTTTTTTTTTTCTGAAGCTCCGTGTCAGCTGAACTGAATACATCTTTGATCTTCATGTCTGATCTGGCCCACAGGACAACTATTTCCTCTGATTTGGAACACAGATCGGAGACATGAAGACACAGAAGTGGATTCTGTTGGGGCCGCAAAGGCCTCCCTGCCCGGCTGATGGCCCCCAGTCCCATGACCCTGCCCCAGGAATCCTCCTTCCACCCGTGGGCCCTTCAGTCCTCTTCCTGCCCTCGTGGGCTCTTCCCCAGCAGCTGTGGTCTCCCGGAGGTGGTGCCTGTGGGCCTCTGTCTGGGGCTTGCTGTCTTTAGGCCTCCTCTTCACAGAGAAGCTTGTGGCCTGGAGTCCAACCGCAGCTGGCTGAGTGATGCTAAGATTTTCACCTAAGACTTTGAGGGGCAGTGACTCCAAAAGCCCCCAGAGTCTGTGTGAGTCCATGGACTCTGGGGGCTGTGGTGGGTGGGGTGGGCTGATGCAGACAGACCATGAGTCAAGGGCCTCTGGGGCCGCATGTTCTATTCCTACCTCCTCTGTGTTGAAATGCTGTAGAGCCAGTGCTGGGAGTGCCCTGGCTTCTTATGCCTGTTTCCTCACCTGGACAGGCCGAATGGGAAGTGAGAGCATGGGCTCTGGAGTCAGAGGGACTTGGGTTCAAACATTGATTGGTCCACCACTCACTTTGTGTCTGAGCTCAGAGTTTCTCAGCTAGAAAATTGAGCTTGACTCTTCTGTCTTAGTGTTCTGTGCTGTGTAATGAACTATCACACGCTGAGTGACTTTAAAAAAGCATGCCATTTTTAATCTCGTGGTTCTGTAGGTCAGGAGTCAGGCTAGGCCAGGCTGATCCTCTGCTCAGGGTCTCACCATGTGGAAGGCAAGGTGGCATCTGTGGGTACAGCTCTGCTTGGGCTCTGGGCCCTCCTTCAAGGTCTCCAGTTCTTGGCCAAATTTAGTTCCTTTTCACAAAACCCCTCCGTCGCAAGGCCAGCAAAGGCACCTTGAATACTTCTGGTGCTTCAGCTCATTCTGCCTTCCTTTACTACTTTTCAGGGTTCACGTGATTCCTGGGACCCATCCAGCTCATCCAGGACAATCTCTCCATTTCAAGGTGAGCTTGTTAGTGACTCTAGTTCCATCTGCAAAGTCCTCCTTGCCGCTGAAGATGACGACTGTGAGAGTGATGGTGGTGGTGGAGATGAGAGGGTGGCAAAATTCAGCACACCCTCGAGCCTCTCAGAGTTGCTGTAACAATTAAAATACCCTACTTAGCGCTCTTCCCTCCTTCCTTGAGAACCACGGTGTTAGGTATTTAAATACCAAGGATTCCCTGCTACTGCATGGACAGGATGGGCAGTAGGCATGTTTCTCACAGCCACCCTCTCAAGTGGTTAGCATTGTCCCCATTTTCCAGATGTGCAAACTGAGGGTCCCAGAAGTCAGGTGACATATAAATGGCAGAGCCAGGATATGAACCTGTCTCCATCTCAGCTGCACATAAGGGTTTGTCATCTCACCACTGGGCCCAAGTCCAGAGCTCATGTGTCTCTGGGAAGTTCACTGAGCTCTCTTGAGAGGCTTCCACCACGTGCCAGGGGTTGACCTGTGATATGATGTCACGGGTTCAGCCCAGGTCCTGGCATTTGGGTGTCTCCGGGAGTCCCCAGTAGATGACAGGTGTGTGTTTCATGGCGTTACCTGCTTCTTTCTCTTTGAGGGATGGCTGGGGTGCCACTATCACAGCCATTCCTGGGCATCACGGCTTTTGCCGGACACCTCAGCGGATCCTCAGGAGCCGCCCAGTGGTGAAGACTTCATGCGGTCCTTTTGAGAAACAGCAAAGAAAAGTCCCCCTGCAGCTCTTCTCTCTCCACCTTGAAATGGTGGCCTATGTTGTGAGTCCTTTCTTCCCTAAATTAAGACAAATACACATGTCCCAGACTCCCCTGCAGGCATGGGACCTGGTGCCCACAATCAAATGTACTGCACAGGACTTTCATGCAAACGTAGCTTGTGAGTCTGTGCTTGGAAGGAGAGTGATGCTGTGACAGTAAGTGTGACGGAGGTGGAGGTGTCTGTTCCTGCCCAGGGTGGCTGTGGTGGAGCCTCTGCTCAGAGGGGTTTTCATGAGAATGGTCCCATGCTGTGTAAAGATGAAATGCTTGGAACTGTAGCAGCTATCTTGTGACCATGAGGCAACAGAGTTAAAGATTAAAATAAATAAATAAAAACAATGAGGTTGCTGAATGGTCCTCAAAGACATTGCCCAGACATTGAACCACCACGCAGCAGCTGCTTACCTCCAGCCTCCTTGTTATGTGAGAAAATGGAGCCCTTTGTGCTTAAGCAATGATTTAGCTATATATTCTTTTATTTGACTTTCAAAGTCTTCCTAACTAATACAGACACTCTAGCAGGATGGTCTGTGCCCAGGGGTGGTTGACAGTTGGTGCTGAGATAACCGTTTGCTTTTTTTTTTCAGGATAGATTTACAGATTCCGCACTGAACTCGAAATCATGCTCTGCAAAGGTAAGGCCTCGTTTTCCTCAGGGGGAGTTTTCTCACAGGGATTGCCCCATCCCTCTCTCACCTGACAAGTGCAAGTGCGAGTACCAGGCATCCCTTCCTTAATCCCCCCGCGAGGTAGGCGTGATCACCCACCCTCTATAGACGGGGGCCATGTGGGGTCTCACACCTAGGATGTGGGGATTGGTTCCAGTTCTGTATGGCCTGGGGTCTCCCATGCCAAAGTGAATCTCTTTGTGTCACGGCCATAGGTGCCAGCGCATCCCCGGTGGTGATGGTGGTAAAGAACCCGCCTGCCAGTGCAGGAGACACAGGATGCTGGTTCCATCCCTGGGTCGGGAAGCTTCCTTGGGGAAGGAAATGGCAACCCACTCCAGTATTCTTGCCTGGAGAATCCCATGGACAGAAGGAGCTTGGCGGGCACAGTCCATAGGGTCGTGAAGAGTTGGACACGATTGAGCAACTTAGCACACATGCAGGGGTGCAGGGGCTTCTAGGAGAGTGGAGGACCAGGGGAGAGCCAGGGTCAGGCTTGGGGAAGCCCACGACCTCCCAGCATAGCGGTCAGGTTTCTGCTGCAGCAGGGCTGTGCACCAGCCCCAAGTCTCAGCAACTTCCAAAATGACCACCTGCTTTTCTAGCTCCTGGGTTGGAGGGTCATCTGGACTGCTTCTGCTTCAGGTTTTGGGTCCACATCTTTCTGCAACAGGGCTTCTCTGATAGCTCAGTTGGTAAAGAATCCACCTGCAAAGCAGGAGACCCCGGTTCAATTCCTGGGTCGGGAAGATCCACTGGAGAAGGGATAGGCTACCCGTTCCAGAATTCTTGGGCTTCCCTTGTGGTTCAGCTGGTAAAGAATCCGCCTGCAATACAGGAGACCTGGGTTCCAAACCTGAGTTGGGAATATTCCCTGGAGAATGGAAAGGCTACCCACTCCAGTATTCTGGCCTGGAGAATTCCATGGACTGTGTAGTCCATGGGGTTGCAAAGAGTCGGACACAACTGAGTGACTTTCACTTCACTTCTTTCTGCAACAAGCAGCTACCTGAAGATGCTCTTTCCCAGAGGATAGCACAGGTGCAAGAGGCCAACCACACGGGTGCTTTGAAAGCCTCTGCCTCAGTCGGCTGTGCTGATGCTCCCACAGCCCCAGCAAGTCACTTGGCCAAGCTCCTCATGGGGGGCAAGTGTGTGTACTCCACGCCCTCCATGGGGCAGCCCCTGTGAGGTCACGTGGCAAAGGGTGAGGGAGGAAAGAGTCAGGGTCAGCAGTCCAAGCCACACACAGATCCCAAGGACCCCCGGGCATCCCCAAAGCCATGAATGCAGAGACCCCCAAGGGGCAGGACCTCAGCAGGGGCAGGTGGACCAGGGTCACTGCCTCATGCCTGAGCTTCAGACTTCCCAGTCTGTTTCTCAGAGGAGGGACCTGGAGCTGTGGGAGTCAGAGTATTACCTGAGGTCACAGGGCAACCTCCCACCTCTGCCCACCCCCACTGCCATCATCCTAAACCCAGATGGGGAGGGGGCAAGGGGTCGGGGCACCTGCCTCCCTGGGGATGACGAGCCCCTTTCTTCCACCCCCATGCTCAAGCGTATACCCACTTCCCCCAAGACACCCGGACACAGAGCCTGGGACTCAAGTATTCCAACTGCATTGCATGGAGACCTCTCAGTGCTCGTTGACTTCTGGTGGCCCCTGAGCTGGCCTGGAGACATATTCTGTTTGCCTTGATCAGTATTTTGTTTCTGTGAATGGAGCCAACATGAAACAATCAGAAACTTCACATAGAATTCAGATTTGATTTCCGTTTCTTTGGAAAGAGCAGCAGATTTGACAACACTGGGCCCGTGTTGCTGCAGGGCAGTGGCAGGTGCTGTGTAGTGCCTGTCCCCATCCCCCACGGGTCCTGTGCCCTTGCCCCAGTCCTCACCACTCCCTGCTGCCTCAGGTCCTGAGAGCTTCCCCCATATTCCACACTGGTCTTTGTGCTGCTGGCACATGATGCTGGTTTAATCCACTCCCCAGAAGCTCACAGAGGAGAGACACCTGTTCAGTACACAGCCCATAATGGGCTTTTGTTTTTCTTTCTCTCTTCCTGAATAAGAATTTCATCTGGATTTCAAACAGAAGTTCCTCTTGTGGGCTCCAAATCAGGACCTCAGACTCTGCTGCCCAGCCCAAGGTCAAACCGTTTATGTCATGGTTGAATCTCAGAATATTTCTGGCATTGCTTCCCTGAGAACACAGTCACCTTGACTGGAAAATCTACACTGAGATGAAGCTTTGGGAGATGTTTTGGGGACCCAGGTCCCTGAGTTATGCAGGGAATCCCCTTGGATGTATAAAAAAAGATCCTAATTGCTGATACTTACATAGCAATCCCTGTATGCCAGTCACTTCTCCTAACTTCATATTAACTTGCTTAATCCTCGCATAAACTTTGTAAGGGGGAAGGTACCATTTTTATCCCCATCTTGCAGATAAGAAAGATGAAGCACAGGGAGGTTAAGCAACGTCCCCAAATTTGCACAGCTTGTAAGAGGTAGAGTTGAGATTTGAACCCAGGTTCTCTGGTTTCAGGGCTTATCGTTTTTAACCGCTGAAGTATCCTAGACGAAAATACCTATTGTGCCTAGTCACTCAGTTGTGTCTGGCTTTTTGCAACCCCATGGGCTATAGCCCACCAGGCTCCTCTGTCCATGAGGAGTCTCCAAGCAGAATAGTGGAGTGTGTTGCCATGCCCTCCTCCAGGGGATCTTCCCAACTCAGAGACTGAACCCAGGTCTCCCACGTTGCAGGCAGATTCTTCACCATCTGAGCCACCAGGGAAGCCCAAATACCTATTGAGGTGGCCAAGTTTCCTATAATGTCTCATTTCACCCCTGAACTTGCCCAACAAGGTAGGGTTGGATTTGGCTGTGAGAGACAGAAAAATCTAAAAGAGAAGTTAATCTCTGTTTTGTGTAGATGCAACTTAGAGGTGGCAAGGAGGTTCCAGGGTCAACTGGGACTCGGGCTTTCCTCCGCCGTGCTGTCTTCCTCATCTTGTGGTGTCTTCTCACTGAACAGGATGACTGCCTGAACTCCAGCCATCACACCTTCCATCCAGTTTTCAGGAAAAAGGAAGGGACAAAATGTAACCTCCTTCCTTTAAGGAAACTTCTTCAAAGTTTTATAGGTTATTGTACTCGCATCCTTCTGATCAGCACTTAGTCACATGGCCACACTTGAGCCTGGAAGTAGTCTATATTCCAGAGGATAATATGTTTACTGAGAAATCAGTTCTATCATTAAACTTAAAAGAGAGACTGGATATTGACTCAGCACCATCACTGTGTTGTTTACAGATAAAGAAACTAAAACTCAACGAGATGAATGACCTGCTGGAGGTAACACAGCCAGGAAGAGGTGGAGCTTGGATCTTCTGTCCCTGGGCCCTGTGGAGCAGGTAGGGCTCTGAAGATACACTCTGCCGGTTTCCTAGGTGGTGAGGAGGACTATGGGTATGTCATGATTCCCTTCCCAGGCCCCAGGAACACCCAGCGCCCAGGTCCTGCCAGCCAAGCAGCTTTGTGCCTGCAAGCCCTGGCAGCCTCTCTGGGTGCAGATCCATCACCCCGGCACCAACCATGCCCTGGGCCTGACTCCATCCATCCCTCTAATGCTGCATCGACTGTGCTCGGGCACGTTCCTCAGGCAGCCTCAAGAGCGCTGAATAATTCAGGTCTGCGTAATGGGATAATGAATTCACTGACAACTCAGTGTGGTCTCGGTACTTACATTTCAAGAAATACTGACTCCCCAGGCCCGCTCTGCAGGCTGGAGACGTACACACGCCAAGAAACTGTTGCCTTTACCTGCCTCGTGGGGTTCAGGCCTGATTGAGTGGATGCCCTACTTTGGTCTCACTCACTGTTCAACTGCTTGGGCGAGTGGGGAATCTGGGGGGCAGGGGGCCTGTCTGGTTGGAACTGTGGGGCGAGGTGGAAGTGGAATCACAGAAGCTCAGACATGCAGAGCCGGAAAGGACCCTTTGGTTCTGCACACCCATCTTATGAACCGGGAAAATGAGGTTATGACAGGGACAGGCCTCTGCTCCTGCACGCTGTGCTCTGTGGCTGGGAACGCCAGGAATGGATCAGGAATCTGGGGAGGAGATCTGCTTTTTTTCCTTCCTAACTTTCTGGTTTCCCCGTCCCTCAGCTGTAGAGAGTTGTTGTTAATGACTCCCAGCTGCCCCTTCCGTGGAGATAGGACCTCAGCCTAACAAGAGCCGTTTCTGGAAGGCCCGGCCTCTCTGCACGACCTGGACAGACTGTGGCCATGACCGGCTGATGTGGTGCCAAAGGCCACCCCGAGCCTCAAGGTAGGATGAACGCTGATGCTTTTAAGGGTCCAGAACCCTTGGAGGGCCGGGCTGTGGCTCAGCCCCAGCTGAGACCCTGTTCTGGCCTAGCTTTTACTGCTCCCCTGTCCGGCTTCCCTCACTCCCCTGTTCCTCAGAGCCTCTTCCTGTCCCCACCAACTCCCACCCTACATGCCCCCCATTGCTATAAATCATCTGAATGGGAATGCCGGACTCAGGCTCTGCTTCTGAAGAACCCTCCTGAGACAGTTGCGTTTCTGGGTCTGAATCCTCCTTTCTTATTTGTTTAAAAAAAATTTTTTTTTATCAGAGTATAGTTTGCTTTACAGTGTTGTTAGTTTCCACTATACAGAAAAGTGAATCAGCTATATGTATATGTATATCCCCCCTTTTTTGGATTTCCTTTCCATTTAGGTTACCACAGAGCACTGAGTCAAGTTTCCAGAGCTCTAGAGTGGTGAGGGACAGGGAGGCCTGGTGTGCTGAAGTCCATAGGGTTGCAAAGAGTCAGACGTGACTTAGCAGCTAAACAATAGGAGGTTCTCATTAGTTATCCGTTTTATACAGAGTATCAACAATGAATTGGAGAAGGGAATGGCTACCCAGTCCAGTATTCTTGCCTGGAGAACTCCATGGACAGAGGAGCCCGGTGGGCTACAGTTCATGGGGTTGGACTGAGTGACTAACACACATCAACAGTGTGTGTATCAATCCCCATGTCCCAGCCATCCGACCCCTACTCTCCCCCTTGGTATCCATGTTTGTTTTCTTTGTCTGTGTTTCTATTTCTGCTTTGTAAATAAGATTGTCTATACCAGTTTTTTTTCAGATTCCACATATATGCGTTAATATACGATACTTGTTTTTCTCTTTCTGACTTACTTCACTCTGTGATGACGAGGTCTCTCCACATCTCCACGGGTGACCCAATTTCATTTCTTTCTATGGCTGAGCAATATTCCATGGCATATATCGTTATCCTTTCTTCTGTTGATGGACGTTTGTTCCCATGGCCTGGCTATTGTAAATAGTGCTGCTATGGACATTGGGGTACGTGTATCATTTTGAATCACACTTTCCTCTGGGTATATGCCCGTTAGTGGGATGGCTGGGTCACACGATAGTTCTGTTTTTGGTTTTTTAAGGAACCTACGTAACTGTTCTCCATAGAGGCTGTATCAATTTACATTTCCACCAGCAGTACCAGAGGGTTCCCTTTCCTCCACACCCTCTCCAGCATTTATTGTTTGCAGATTTTGTGATGATGGCTCTTCTGACTGGTGTGAGGTATCTCATTTTAGTTTTGATTTGCATTTCTCTAATAATTAGTGATGTTGAGCATCTTTTTGTATGTTTGTTGGCCATTTGTATATTTTCTTTGGAGAAGTGTCTATTTACATCTTTCACCCATTTTTTGATTGGGTTGTTTTTTGATTTTGAGCTGCAGGAACTGTTTGTATATTTTGGAGATTAATCTTTTGTCGGTCGCTTCATTTGCAAATATTTTCTCCCATTATGAGTGTTGTCTTTTTGTCTTGTTTATGGTTTCCTGTGCTGTACCAAAGCTTTTAAATTTAATTAGGTCCTATTTATTTATTTTTGGTTTTATTCTCATTATTCTAGGAGGTGGGTCAGAAAAGATCTTACTGCGATTTATGTCAAAGAGTGTCCTGCCTATGTTTTCCTCTAAGAGTTTTATAGTGTTCGGCCTTACATTTAGGTCTTGAATCCATTTGCGGGTTAGGGTAAGAGAATAAGATTAGAACACCATACACAAAAAAGAACCTTCCATTCTGGGGACTCCTCCTGGAGTGCTAAGAGGCTCAGGGCCAAGAATGCTTGGCCCTGGCTCTGCTGTGCAACGGTGAGGAAATCACTTCTCCACCCTGGGCCTCAGTTTCCCTGCTTGTACAGCTGGGGTTGGGGGAGCCTCTCTCATGTTCCTTCCAGCTCTGAAGGTCTGTGATATGACCTGAAGCGCCAGGAAGCCAGTGCCACATGTCCATGGAGTCCTACCATTGAGACTTTTCTCTGAAGGCTTCTTCAAAATGTAAAAGCATTTGCAATGAGAATGAGTTTCCTTATTTTTTTTTGTTGTAATTATTTATTTATTGGCTGCACTGGGTCTTCGTTGCTGCTCAAGGGCTTTTCTGTAATTGTGGAGGGTGGGGGCTAGTTGTAGTGTGCAGACTCCTCACTGCAGTGGCTTCTCTCGTTGTGGAGTGTGGGCTCTAGAGTGCAGACTCAGTAGTCATGGCACACAGGCTTAGTTGCCCCGCAGCATGAGGGATTCTCCTGGACCAGGGATTGAACTCATTTCCCCTACACTAGCAGGCGGATTCTTATCCACCGGACCACCAGGGAAGCCTTGAGAATGAGTGTCATGTAGATGACCATGCTGCAGGCAGATTCTCTCAAGGTGGGATCCTTGGGTCACCTGAATCCGTCACTGGAAGGGGACTGCCTTGTTGGAACTGTGGGGTGAGGCGGAAGTAGAATCACAGGAGCTTGGACATGCAGAGCTGGAAAGGACCCTTTGGTCCTGCACACCCAGTTTATGAACCAGGAAAGTAAGGTTGTGGCAGGGGTGGGCCTCTGCTCCTGCACACTGAGCTCTGTGGCTGAGGATGTTGGGGATGGCTCGGGAATCTGGGCAGGAGACTGCTTGTTTTCGTTCTAACCCACTGGTTTCCCCATCCCCCAGCTACTGGAGGTTGGTGCTAATGACTCCCAGCTGCCCCTTTGCTGGAGACGAGTCTTCAGCCGAAAGAGAGCCTTAAGGCCAGCCCACCCAGCATGACCTGGGCAGGCTGCAGCTGATGACTGGTTGGTATGGTGTAAAATGGGCACCACTGGGGGCTCCCACTGAGTCCTACTATGGGGGACTTTTCTCTGAAGGCTTTTTCAAAAGGCAAAAGCATCTGAGATGAGAATGAGTTTCATATTAAGTGATGATGCTGTAGGGCAGACTGTCTCAAGGTGGGATCTTGGGTCACTTTAATCCATTTCCTGAAGGGGTGTATATTATTATTGTTATTTAAAAATACTCACTTACTTGGCTGTCCTGAGTCTTCGTTGGGGCATGTGGCATCTTTAGTTGTGGCATGTGGGAATCTAGCTCCCTAACCAGGGACTGAACGCAAGGAGCATGGACTCTCAGCCTCTGGACCACCAGAGAAGTCCCAGGAGTGCTTATTATTATTCCCCTTCCCTTCTTCCCTTTTTTGAATATGGTATGTGATGTCTGGAGCTGCAACAGCTATCTTTCAGTCATGAGGAAACAACATGAAATGTAAACAATAAGCTAAGGAAGGACGTCCCTGATGGTCCGGTGGTTAAGAATCGACCTTCCAGGGCAAGGGATGATCCCTGGTCGGGGAACTAAGATTTCACATTCTCTAGGGCGACTAAGCCCGTGCGCCATGATGAAGATGCCACATATTGAAACTAAGACCCAATGCAGCCAAATAAATACTTTTTTTTTTTTTTAAAGCTAATGATAGTGAAGCAGAAATATAGAAAGAAACTGATTTTCAGTGGCATTTCTGAATCATTGCACAAAACCTGAAAACTGCCTCTAGAATCTCAGTATATGAAATGATTATCTTTATTGCTCAAACAAGTCCTGGTTGAATTTTCTTTTATTTGCAGCCCAAAGTTTTCCAAACAAACCAACAGTCTTTATCTTATTGAATCATAACAGCAATCTTCTAAAGTAGGGATTATTATTATTGGCTCAGATAAGTGACATAGCTAAGGCCACACAGCTGGCAAAGGGCAGCTGGAGCATTCAGGTTGGGAGGAATTTTGATAATTGATGAAAATGTAACTCCTGTCTCCACTGTGTGTGTCCCGCTATAGTCTGGCCACTGGGAATAATCTCCCTTGTCATTCTGGTCTTTGGTCATTCTCTCTCTATGCATCCACCCTAGGGCTCAGCTTAGAGATTCGGGAAAGGTCCCTTGTCGGGTGGGGAGAAGGAGGTGGCAGGTAGCCACTGTCCTTGCCAAATGGAGTGTGGCCAGATTCTGGTACCACGGACAAGGGGAAGACTGAACCCATTCTGGAGATGATTCTGGCCTCTAAACAGTTCTAGTCTCTTGGATGTGGGGTTACAGTGAAAGAAAGAAAGCTCAGACACAGAAATAGACAGAGGGGTGGAAGGAGAGGGAGACAGAGGCAGAAGTTGAGGAGGAGGAGGGGGAGAGGAAGAAAGAAGGATGACAGGTTTTAGAGATAAACTTGGAGACAAACATAGCCGTGAACCTCAGCTCAGACACAGGCTAGCTCATCCCCCCGCCCCACCCCCCACCGGCTTCAGCCTCTTCACTGTGTGATGGAGAGGACTGGGACACCTCCCTCGCTGGGACAAATGGCTCAGCACTGACCTATAATGGATGCTCAGTCAGTGGGCCCTTCTGTCCCCACACAGACCAGTCTGATGCTTTGGAGGGTGCTCTGAGGGTGGAGGCAGGACTGGAGGCAGGGTGATGCAACCTTAGGTAAACCTTTGTTTCGCCTTTTCTGGAGAGCAGAGGCCTCTTGAAGAAAGGCAGGTAGCATTTATGCGTGTGTGTGTGTGTGTGTGTGCGCGTTTCAGACCAAGTACTTTAAGTGGTCAGAAAGCTGGATATTTCCCTTGACAGAAAAGAAGCCTTCTTGATTAGCAGCAATACCAGAAATGCCTTTGTCTCCTGAACAAGAAGGTGGGTGGGGTAGGGGAGAGAATTTAGAGAGTCATCAGAACACAAGGAATTGGAGAGCCACTGCTGGGGTTAGCTGGGGGAAGAATCACTGATCCAGACTCTGAGACTGAGCCCTCAAGCCTTGGGGGTTGATCTGTGTGTATTGAGGGGAGCCCTCTGTGAGGGGCCTCCTGTCTACCCTGGATTAGTGGGGAAGCAGGGACAGAAATGGCCCCAGACTCAGCAGTAAAAGAAGGTTCTCTGTCAGGAACATAGAGCTCCTGGGGGTGTGGGCAGCGAGGAGCCTGGGGGTCACCTTTGCCCTGGGTGCTCTCTGGGCAGAGTGTGTTCTCCAGAACCTGGTGCAGAGCCTTGACTGAATGAGTGAGCCCTGGGCTCTGCCAGGCCTGGAGGCTGTGAGTGAGGATGAAGGAGGTGGTGCTGTGGCATCAGCTGGGGGCTCATGGCCTGGGCAGGAGACAGTGGCCCCTCTCCCTGCCTCACGCCCTGCTCATGTGGCTAACTCCTCATTCCTGGGGGTTCAGGGAAGCAGACCGTGCTGTCTCCCTCAGGTTGGATGTGCCCGTGACTGAGTTAGTGCAGAGGCTTCAAAATGGGTCTATGAGTCCTTAGACCCTCCTCTCATAAAGAAGTGGGGTCTGGGTCCCCTCATCCTGAGCCTGAGTGACCCTCCTTGAAGAGAGTGTGATGGAGGCGATGTTCTCTGACTTCTGAGACCAGGTAGCATCTCCCAGATTCTCTTGGGAACTTGCTCTGGGAGCTGACAGCTGCCCTGTAAGAAGTCCATCTCTACAGAGGCTGTCATGTGCAGAGACCACGTAGCCTGAGAGAGGTGCCTCAAGGCCCCCAACTCATCCATCCCCAGCTGTTTGAGTCTCCCTTGCCCAGATGTCAGACATGTGCTCGAGGAAGCCTTTGAGATGACCCCAGTCTCAGCCATCCTGCCTATGATGCATGATGGACCCAGAGTGAGAACTGCCTGCAGTGCAGGCAACCTCCAGATCCACGAGTAGAAGAAATGATCATATATGAGGTTCCTACAGCTGCGTAGGTTACAAATGACCACAAACTGGAGGCGAGGGTCTGAAATCAAGGTGTTGGCTTGTTCCTTCCGAGGGCTCTGAGGGCAAATCGTTCCTGCCTTCCTCCTAGCTTCTGGGGGTTGTAGGCAGTGCTTCCTTTTCTTGGTCTGTGGATGCATCACTCTGGCCGCTGCTTCCATCTTCACACTGTGTTCTTGCTGTGTCTCTGTGTCCACATAAAGGACACTGTCACATTTGATTAGGGGTTCTTGGCACAGACATACAGGATCTGTGCCATGTGGGAAACCCAGGTTCCATCCCTGGGTCAGGAAGGTCCCCTGAGAAGGGAATGGCTACCCACCCCAGTATTTATTCCTGGAGAATTCCATAGACAGAGGAACCTGGAGGGCTATAGTCCGTGGGGTTGCAAAGAGTCAGACATGACTGCGTGACTAACACTTTAACTTTTTTAACTCTTCCATGTATTCCAGTATTACTTCATCTTGACTAATTACATCTGTAATGACTCTGTTTCTCAAATAAGATGACTTTCTGAAGTAGGTTGAGAATTTAATATATCTCTTTTGGGGGGGCATAATTCAACCATGACATATAGTTATCATTTTAAGCCATTATTATTTTTTTAAATTAATTTATGTGTTTCTGGCTGTGCTGGGTCTTTGGAGCTGTGTGTGGGTTTCCACTAGTTTTGGCAAGCTGGGGCTGCTCTCTGTTGCGGTGCGCAGGCTTCTCATCGTGGCGGCTTCCCCTATTGCTGAGCACAGGCTCTAGGGCATGTGGGTTCAGTAGCTGGAGCTCACAGGCTCCAGAGCAAGGGCTCAGTAGTTGTGGTCCATGAGCCTAGTTTCCCTGGCAGCATGTGAAATCTTCCCAGACCAGGGATTGAACTCATGTCCCTTGCATTGACGGGCAGATTCTTTACCACTGGAATACCAGTAAAGTCCAAACCCACTATTTTGAATCTATTCATTATGTAGCAATATTTACTCGGAACATGAGAATGAAGGGATGGCTAGGAAAGCAACTAAAACATCAGTGGAAATGTAATTTACCAGAACATCCCTCTAGGAGGCTACTGTATGTGGCTGAGATAATCAGTTTCCTAATTAGCTTGCAGGAAGTGCTAAATCCTCCTCACAAAAGACAGATGTTCCAGCAACATCATGTGCTTGAATAATAACAGACAGCTTCTCTAATGCCTTCTTTTCTTTTTTTAAAGTTAAAGTGTTGATTTTTCCTTCCTTTGAGTATTTATTTATTTGGCTGTGCTGGGTCTTAGTTGTAGCATGTTTGATCCTTGTCGCTTGCTGGGACGTGCAGAATCTTTTTTAGTTGCAGCATGCAAACTCTTAGTTGTGCCATGCAGAATCTAATTCCCTGACCAGGGATTGGACCCGGGTCCCTACATGGGGAGCTTGGAGTCTTAGCCAGTGGACCAGCAGGCAGGTCACCTTAATGCCTTCTAATGTAGGAAAATAACTTGAGTGTTGCTTTGTAAGGTATTCCTCCCCCTTAAATAAATGTTGAATATTAATTTAAAGAGAATCAGTGTGATTATTAGAGTGTTCCTGGCCTCCATGTCTATCAGCATGGCCTTGTCTACTAACACCTCCCCCATCAGAGGTCTGATTAGCTGTGGGCTACAGTTGCCTGGTTAAGTGTCTAGTTTCTCCATAGACCAGAAGCAACCGTGAGAGCAGATTCGGGCCTTGTCTTGCTCTCTCTTGAATTCCCAGCACACTTTTTGGCACATAGTAGGTGCTTAATAGTCTCTGAAAGCATGGATGTTGGAAAAGGGACAAAGGGACTTAAAATCTATACGATGATGAAAGGTATATATATATAAATATATCAGCTACAAATCATCTAAAGATGCTAGAAAAATATTTTTGAAAATTGAAATTCTTTTCTGTTAATGGAAGAACCTTTAAGAAAATAAGGGAACTGAGAGGCCAGGAACAAAATGGAAACCTCAGTCCAGGGAAATAAGACTGCTCACACCTTGAGGACTTCTACCTAATTTCTACTAATTATCTACCTTATTGGCAGTCTATAGCTTGAGCTTCTGTGGCACAAGAAAGACAAGGAAGAATCAAGGGATGATAAACATGACTGGGAAAAATTGAAAAAGAACCAAACAAAGATTCTGGGAATTTAAATATATCACATATGAAATTAAAAACCCAGTGGAACAGCTAGATAGAATAGACACTGCTGGAGAGGGAATTAGGAAACTGGAAGATAGATCATAATGTAGCACAGAAAGAAAAAATGAAAGAGGTTAGGAAGGTTAAGAGACATGGAGGATGAAATGAAAGGATGTAATATATGTCTAATAAGATTTTTAGAAAGTGATTAGAGGAATAATGGGAGAGAGGTGATATTCAAAGAGGTAGTAGCTGAGAATTTTCTAAGATTATTGAAAAGCATGAATCTTCAGATTCAGCAATTCCAGAGACTATCAAGGTAAATAAATGGAAGTCCATATACAAATACATCATAAACTAATTAAAGAATATGAAAAGCAAGTAGAGATCTTAAAAATATCCAACAGAAAAAAAAAATTGTACCATAAGAAAGTGGTACAGTGGGAATGTGCTGGGCCCAAAATCCAGAGGCCAATGGATTGAAAAAAAAATTGTGTCATTCACAGCTTCTGTAATTAAAAGAAATTAGGCTAAAAGTCTATTAGTTAAAATAGTATAAATAGTAACGATGAAAGACAGAATAATAATGACTTTAAAGGACTTTGAAAATTCACACCAACCAAGGACTGTATACCCCAGTCTCTAATAAGACTGAAATAATTTCTTAAAAGATAATTTATCTTTTAAGAATAAATCCAGATCCTAGGTATGTACTAAAGAGAATTGACATATATGTCCATATAAAAACTTGTACACAAATGTTCATAGCAGTGTTATTTATAAGAGTGAAAAAGTGGAAACAACCTGCTGCTGCTACTGCTGCTGCTAAGTCACTTCAGTCGTGTTTGACTCTGTGCGACCCCATAGACAGCAGCCCACCAGGCTCCACCGTCCCTGGGATTCTCCAGGCAAGAACACTGGAGCGGGTTGCCATTTCCTTCTCCAGAAACAACCTAAATAATCTAAGTACACACCAGTTTATGAATGGATAAGGGCTTACCTGGTGGCACAGACAGTAAGAATGTGCTTGCAATACATGAATCTCAGGTTTGATCCCTGGATCAGGAAGATCCCCTGGAGAAGCAAATGGCTATGCACTCCAGTATTCTTGCCTGGAGGATGCTATGGAGAGAGGAGCCTGGCAGGCTACAGTTCATGGGGTCACAAAGAGTCAGACACAACTGACTGACTAACACTTTCACTTTTTCATGAGTGGATAAGCAAAACATGATATATCCATGCAATAGGGTATTACTTGCCATAAAAAGGAATGAAATTCTGATCCATGCAATAGCATGGGTGAAACTTGAAAACATTATGCTAAGCAAGAAGCCAGACACAAAAGGTCACTAATTTTATGATTTCATTTGTATAAAATGTCCAGAATAGGCACATTCATAGAGACAGAAGGTAGATCTGTGGTTGCCAGAGGCTGGAAGGGAATATGGAGCAACAGCTGATGAGCATGGGCTTTCTTTTTGGGTGATGACATGTTCTAGAATTAGATAGTAGTGATTTTTTGTTTGTTTTGTTTTTTGGCTGTGGGTACTTTTTAGTGTGATGCGTGGGCTCCTCCAGTTGTGGCGCTTGGGTTTAGTTGCTCCATGGCATGTGGGATCTTAGTTCCCTGACCAGGGATTGAACTTGAATCCCTTGCACTGGAAGATGGATTCTCAACCACAGGACCACTAGGGAAGCCCCAGGGGTGAGGTTTGTTAAACCTTACAAATACACTAAAGCCACTTAATTGTACACTTTCAAAGGGTGAATTTTATAGCATGTGAATCAACAAAAATGCAAAAAATAGTAATAAGGGTAGAAATAAGGACATTTTCACTTACAGGCATACCTTGAAGAAGTTGCAGTTTCAGTTCAGACCATGAAGATAAAGCAAATATCTTAATAAAGCAAGTCATACAAACTTTTTGCTTTCCTAGTGCATATAAAAGTTATGCTTTGGGAATTCCCTGGTGGTCCAGTGGTTAGGATTTGGCACTTTCACTGTGGAAGGCCTGGGCTCCTTCCCTGGTCAGGGAACTAAGATCCCACAAGCAGCACAGAGCAGCTAAAAAATTTTTTTGTTTGTTTAAACTATAGTCTGTTAAGTGTACATTAGCTTTATGTCAAAAAAATGTACATACCTTAATTAAAACATATTTATGGCTCAGAGGGTAAAGCGTCTGCCTGCAATATGGGAGACTGGGGTTTGATCCATGGGAGAAGGAAATGGCAACCCACTCCAGTACTCTTGCCTGGAAAATTCCATGGACAGAGTAGCCTGGTAAGCTATAGTCCATGGGATCACAAAGAGTTGCACATGAGTGAACATGAGTTCACTCCAAAAAATGCCAACCATCTTCTGAACCTTCAGTGAGTTGTAGTAGTAACATCAAAGATCCCTGGTCACAGATCACCACAGCAAATATAATAGTGGAAAATATTTAAAATATTGTGAGAATTACCAAAATGTGGTGCAGAGTGATGAAGTGAGCAAATGCAGTGAGAGAAAACAGTACTAATGGACTTGCTTGATTCAGAATTGCTACAAATCTTCAATTTCTAATAAACACGTGTGTGTGTGCACGTGTGCGTGTGCATGCTCAGTCACCGAGTCATGTCTCACTCTTTGCAGTCCCATGGACTGTAGCCTGCCAGGCGCCTCTGTCCATGGAATTTTCCAGGAAAGAATACTGGAGTGAGTTGCCATTTCCTACTCCAGGGGATCTCCCTGGCCCAAGGATAGAACCCACATCTCTTGCATCTCCTGTATTGACAGGTGGATTCTTTACCACTGCGCCCCCTGGGAAGTCCCACTGCACAAAAAGACACAGTAAAACTTAAAACTGTTCACTTAAAACTGAGACAGTTTATAACCAACAGATCCCTACTCAAGGAGTTTCTGAAGGATGAACCCGAGAAGAAAAGTGATCTGAGGAAAAAAGTCTCAGATACCAGAAATAACGATGAATTGAAAAAATAGTAAAAATAGGGGTAAATACAGACAAACACACTGACTGTCCAAAACAGTGTCTGTTCCATGGGGTTAAACAGGAGATGGAGCTAAATGCCTGGACTTTTAAGTAAAAGGAATTAAAGGTTTTGAAGCACTTTGTATTATTTCAGAGAAGAGTAAGATATTGATTAACTTTAGACTAAGTTAAGTTAGGTAATAATTTCAAAATGCTGAGTCACCAATAAGAAAATAGTAGAATGCCCATCCTCTACACAGTGGAAGGGGGGAAAAAATGGAATGAGTAAAAAAAACCTCAATTAATTCAAAATAATGCAACAAAGAAGATGAAAATAAATTCTTAGGAAGCAGGACAAATTAAAAACAAAACAAGATCATAGAAATAAGGTCAAGTATATTTGTAAGCTCAGTAAGTATAAATAGACTGAACTCTCCAGTTAAAATTCATGTGCTATCAGATTAAAGAACAGAATAACCAAATGCTGCTCACATGAAACATGTCTAAGACATATAAAAAATTACAAGTAAAACTATCAGAAAAATACTAACCAGAGACATGTGTAAAACATGAGGACAGATAAAAAAATTGTAAGTGAAAGAGTGAAAAACTATTAGAAAAATTAAAACCAAAACCAAAAGAAAATTGGCATAGTTACATTACTATCAGACAAAATATTAATTGACTTTGAGGCAAAAAGTCATCTTTTCAGATATAGAGGGTCAATGCATACAATTTAAATTTACAAGGAGAAATCAGTAGTTTTAAATTCATGAATACCAAATAATGTAAATCCCTTACCAGATATATTATTTGGAAATATTTTTTACCATTCTATGGGTTGCATTTTCTCTTTATTGATAGTGTCCATTGAAGCACAGAAGTTTTTAAATTTTATTAATAAGTTCAGTCTATCTTTTTTTTTTTTTTTTTTTTTGCTCATGCTTTTGGGGTCATATCTAAGAATACTTTGCCAAATCCAATATCATGGAGATTTGCCCCTGTGTTATCTTGTAAGAGTTTTAAAGTTTTAGCACCTACATTTAGGTCTTTGATCCATTTTGGGTTAATTTTTGTTTATGGTGTGAGGTAAGGGTTCAACTTCATTCTTTTGCATGTGGATATCAAGTTGTCCTGGCATCATTGTTGAAAAGACTATGCTTTTTCCACTGAATGACCTTTACACTGTTGTCAAAAGTCAGTCGACCATAGATACATGGGTGTATCTGTACTTTCGGTTTTAGGTCCTTGATCCACACATCTAGCCCTGTGCAGTACCACACTGTCTTGATTACTGTTACTTTGTAGCGAATTTTGAATTCAGCAAGTATGAGTCCTCCTACTTTGTTGTTCTTTTTCAAGATTGTTTTGGCTATCCCTGATCCTTTATAAGCCTTCCCCGGTGGCTCAGGCGGTAAAGTGTCTGCCTGCAATGAATCAGCCTGCCAATTTCTACAAAGAAGTCAGCTGGGTTTCTGACAGAGATTGTGCTGAATCAGTATTCAGGTCTTCCATTTCTTTACAAGGGGAGCATATCCAATCAGTTGGTACACAGGAGTAGGGCCAAAGGACACTCCTGACCAAGCTGGTCTGGTGTGCCCCGATGTGTGTGTCCTCAAGAAGTCACATTCAGCATGGGTGTCACTGGGACTGGATGTGTGTATTGAGTGTGTAAATAACTGAAATAGAAACCCAAGTCTTCAAGACCCTTCCACGCTTGTCCTCAGGACTGTAGTAATGGATGATCTTAAGTTGGGTGCCCCAAGCAGCAGACCTCGCGCTGAGGATTTGAGTGAAAGCAGTTGTGTGGGAGGTGGTCTCAGGAAGTCCTGGAAGGGGAGTGGGAAAGGGTCCAGGGAGGGGAGACAAGTCAGCAGAGTGTGTCTGAAGGAGCCGGTCATTGCTGTGGGCATCTGGGACTCAATTCCACTGGATACCTTTATGAGAGAGCAGAGAACAAGGGTTCTCAACTTCAGCACTACTGACGTGTGCGTGCATGCATGCTAAGTCACTTCAGTCATGTCCGACTCTGTGGGACATTATAGACTGTTGGGCTGGATAATTCTTGATTATAGGGAGCTTTCCTGGGCATTGTTGGATGTTCAGCAGCATCCTGGCCTCTACCCACTAGATACCAGTGGCAACCATCCAACCAAAATGTCTCCAACCATCCAACCAAGATGTTGCCAAATGTCCTCTGGGAGGCAAATGGTTGAGAATCACTGGTATAGACTTGTTTCAGAATTGTCACATCCAAGAGGGAAGGAAGCTGGGGTAGATACACACCAACTGCCCTTCATCATTGTTAAGGCTGCTCCTGAAGGTGTCAAATCCCTGAACCTTTGTCCTGTCCTGGGGATCTATTGACCATGATCCCAGCCCAGAGAAAGGTCTCAGGCAATGTTGCAGGCGCCCATAGTAAGAAGCCACCAGCATCCATGGAGATAATGAGGCCTGCAGGGATTGTGGACACTCACAGTGCACCTACCTGGATTGTGCCCCATGCGGCTTTCAGTTCCGTTCAGTCACTCAGTCATGTCTGACTCTTTGCCACCCCATGGACTGCAGCACGCCAGGCTTCCCTGTCCATCACCAACTCCCAGGACTTATTCAACCTCATGTCCATTGAGTCCAACCATCTCATCCTCTATTGTCCCCTTCTCCTCCTGCCCTCAATCTTTCCCAGCACTGGGGTCTTTGCCAGTGAGTCGGCCAAAGCATTGGAGTTTCAGCACAGCATCAGTCCTGCCAATGAACATTCAGTACTGATTTCCTTTAGGATAAACTGGTTGGATCTCCTTGCAGTTCAAGGGACTCTCAAGAGTCTTCTCCAACACCACAGTTCAAAAGCATCAATTCTTCGGTGCTGAGCCTTCCTCATGGTACAAATCCCACATCCATACGTGACTACTGGAAAAACCATAGCTTTGACTAGATGGACCCCTGTCAGCAAAGTAATTTCTCTGCTTTTTAATATGCTGTCTAGGTTTGTCATAGCCTTTCCTCTAAGGAGTAAGTGCCTACCAGCCTCATGGCTGCAGTCTCTATCCACAGTGATTTTGGAGCCCAAGAAAATAGAGTCTCTCACTGTTTCCATTGTTGCCCCATCTATCTGACATGAAGTGATGGGACCAGATGCCATGATTCCAGTTTTCTGCTATGTTGAGTTTTAAGCCCAAATCCTCCCCATGTCTGTAGCGTGACCTGAACATCCATGTTCCTGGGGCTTGTGGGTTCTACTGCATCACTGTGTTGAAACCAACCTCCCCCTATTCCCTCCTGCCCCAACAAGGCTTTGGCCCCTCAGCTTGCTTCCTAGTTTTCCCATCTGTTATCGTAGGCCTGGCCCAGCTCCTTCAGATTGAGGAAAGATGACTTGCAAAGACTTATAGACAGAAAAGACCCTAAATGATGTTTCTCCAGGTGGAAGGCACTGGTGGAAAAGGTGCTCACAGAATTCTGCCTCTCTCCCCGTCTCAGCTCCCCGTACCCACTAGAGCCTCTAAGGATTTTTTTCTTTTTCAGTATGCTCTGTGATTTGAGCAGTCTTACCTCTTCTCTGGGCCTCAGGCTTCTATAAAAAACATGGATCTGGCCGGGGTGACGCAGATGACCTTGAAATGTCTTTCCATTTCGAGTGGCCTCTGAGAGCCCTGGGAGGCGGTTGGGAGACACCAGGCAACCAGAGTCCAGGGGCCAGCTGGAAACTGTGACAGCTCAGCCCCCAGTGGTGTCGCTGGCCTCTGATCTCCACTGTGTGCCCGACACTCAGCCTGGTCACAGCCCAGCGTGGCCTCTCACTCACTCAGGAACATCTGCTACAGCATTTACCACGTTAATAGATTAGCTTTGAGAATCGGGCAGGTGTTTTCCACCCAAGCCAGAAAACATCAAAATCAGATTGCTCTCCAAGCCTTTCCGCACAAGCAATCGAGTTAGAATGACTCATACGGTCTAACAGATAATAAAACACACATAACATTTGCTTTAAGGTACAGGCGGGGGTATTTTGTCCCGCGCTTAGGAGAAACAAAAACTCACTCTATTTGGGAATAGGGTAATTGAATACAGATGGGAGGAGGTAAATGAAAGAATTTAGCAAATATCTCAGTGGAATAGCTAATGGGAATGAGACAGAATAGGAAATTAAAAATTATTCGAAGCAGATGGACCATTCTTTGAGTTTTTAAAAATTTATTAGGGCCGCGAAAAAATGTGTCTGTTTATTTTCTACGGCCATGAAATTAATGACTTGGTGAGTTTTGCTTGTGCAATTTTATGACTGCCATGTCATCTGTCATAATTTGGGGGCTGTTTGATATGGATTTATGAATTTCCCTACCGCCCCACCCCTCCCTGATTTATTGGTGTGGGTCATATGTGAACTAGGCTGTCCCCTATCAAGGGAGCAACACCAATGGCAGCATAACCCCATGGGCCCTGGGTGGGGGCCTTGGGGGATTCTTGGCCTGGAGGTGAGTGAAAAGCTATGGAGGGTGACTCTGGGGCTGTGGGAAAGGGGCAGGCCTGACCTGGCTGAACTTCCTCTGTAGGGATGACCCCAGCCTACCCGGGCTGGGGAGGAGGTGTTGGGAAGGGGTTTCCTGCAACCCACTGGAAGCAGGAAGCCAATGGGCTGCTTGTGCTTGGCTGAGAGTGAGGTAGGGGCTATTGCTGTTGCTTCAGCCCAGCTAAGAGCCACATGGCTTCCTGCCCCTTCAGTCCGCACAGCTGGGCTCACCTGCCTCCAGATTGGAGGCTCAAGGGAGGAGAAGAAAACTCACATTTATTGGGAATCTGTGTGCCTGGCCACGTGCTGGGGGCTCAAGTGCCTCTTCTAGATTGGTGGTTTTTGGCACAGGGGACTGGTTTCATGGAGGACAGTTTCTCCATGGATGGGGAGTGGGCGGATAGTTTGGGGAGGACAGTTTCTCCATGGATGGGGAGTGGGCGGATAGTTTGGGGAGGACAGTTTCTCCATGGATGGGGAGTGGGCGGATAGTTTGGGGATGATTCAAGTGCAGTACATTTATTATGTACTTTATTTCTACTATTATTACGTCAGCTCCACCTCAGATCATGAAGCATTAGATCCTGCAGGTGGGGGATCACTGCTCTAGATGGTGGTTAAAATGCGGCTTTACAACCAGCAGATTTGGGTGCGGTTTAGCTCTGATTCTTCCCAGCTGTGTGCCTTTGGGCTGTTTATTACCCTCTCTGAACTTCAGTTTCCTCCTCTGTAAAGTAGGAGTAGAAATGCCTAAAGAAAGGGCTGTTTTGAGGCTCAAAGGCTATGATGTAACACCCCAGCACATAGCAAAGTGCTGGCAAATGATTGATAACCATTATTATTATTAAGCATCTTGATGTGGATATGATTATTTCTACTTGACAGATGGGGACACTGAGGCTCAGAGAGGTTACATGAGTCACATGTTTAAAGAGATGGAGCTGGGATTTCCACACAGATCTGCTGTTTTTTTCCCATGACTCTGAGGCCCAGCCTGTTCTGAACTGGGAAACTCCAGACCCTGGGGGGCACAGTTCAGGGCTACAGACTCATGACCATGTCCACTGGTTCCTTTGCCTGGGCCTGGCCTGGTCCCCATCTGGTCTGGGTGTCCACCACACACTCAGTCCTGGTGACCAGTCCCTTCTGCTGCTTGGGTTGCCTATGGGGACAGGGCCTCATCTCCACCGCATCACTAGGGCTAGCTGGCCACCTTGTCCAGGTGTGGGTGGGAGGGGCTGTCCATCCTCAGGACCAGGCCCATCCTAATCCCCTACCTCCCCTGACCCAGCTCCCAGAAGACGCTGGAGGCAGTGGGTGTGGCTCAAGGGCCTCTCAGGCCAAGGAGTTCTTTGGGGACCAATATCTGCCTTGGCTAGATGTCATGGTGTGTGGAGTGTGACTTCCAGACAGGCTGCAGGTAGCTTGAGTCACATCTGAGCTGTCCTCCCTTTAGGTCCACCTCTTCCCAAATGTTCAGGCCCTTCATGCCTCTCTCAGCACCTCCAAATAACAACAGTAATAACTCCTATTTCCCCAGCATCTGAGATGAGCACTGGTTCATGCACTCAGCCATTTATTCCTCCATTGGTTCAGTGTTTATTGAGTGATTTTTAGGAGCCTGGCACTGTTCCAGCACTGGAGATACAGTGGAGACTAAAACAGACATGGTCCCTGCTCTCACTGAACTTACATTCCAGTGGGGCGGAGAGGCAACACATTACTCTCTAATATGTTAGGTAGACTTAGGACTTTGAAGAAAATTAAAGTAGGCTTCCCAGGTGATGCTAGTGGTAAGGAACCTGCCTGCCAATGCAGGAGACATAAGAGACATGGGTTTGGTCCCTGGGAAGATCCCCTGGAGGAGGGCATGACAACCATATGTTATTAACCATAATTTTACTGATGAGGATACTGAGACTCAGAGAGATTAGACCACTTTGCCAAGGTCACACAGCAGACAAAGAAAGGTTCCAGCCCAGAGCCTCTGTGAATTCTTCCCATTGTAACATATCACTTCTCTGCATATTACAATTGGGTGACACAGCAGAGTGAGACCTACGGTCCAGAGGGAGGGTGAGAGCTGGATACAACTGCAAAGTAGTTTACAGTTTCACGTGTCTGGAAGGTGTGGCTCTGAGTGCAGGCAGGGCTTGCTTCTGTGGCCAGGAGGCCCGTGGCGGCCCCAGCTGTAAGAATTCTTTAAGACTGAAATGCTGGGCTCTGACAGGGCAAGATGGATGAGAGCACTGGGCTTAGTACCCGACTGAATTTCCTGAGCAGTTTTCATCCAGATGGTCTCTGGGAGGATAAAGTTTAAGAAGATTGATTCCCTGGGAAGGGAGGACAGGAAGGAGAAAGGGCTCCTGGCCTGTCTGCCCACAGTGGAAACATCTCTTGTCTTCGAATAAAGGAAACTACGGCTTTGAAAGCTGTGACTGGATAGGCTTAGTGGCTCGTGTGATTTGCAGGCCTCAGGTGAGGGGCAGGAGGACAGGAGAGGGGTGGCGATGACTTTCCTGTCTGGGAGGGGGGCGGAGGGAGAGGCGCCCATCCTTCTGGATGGGGGCATCTACAGCCGCTTCAGTGTTAGGGGCCCCCTCAGGTCCAGTTTCCTCAGCACCCCCTGGATTTCTCGCTTCCTCTTTTAACTCTGGATGACTTAAGGTTCCTTGTTGACCCCAGGTGCTCACAGCTTCATGCCTCCGGGTCTCCTGTCTTGCTGAGCCTGGGCTTGGAAGACCACCATTCTGTGATGGGGTGGTACTGTGTGTGTGTATGTGTGTGTGTGTGTGTAAATGATAAACGATACGGGAACTTGTATCATGGCAGGAAAGCTGGCATGAAAGTTGCAGAAACCTTCTGGGAGAGACAGAACAGAGACTTGAGGGTATTAAGCACTTTGGGGATCCGTATGTTACAAGCTGTGAATGTTCTGAAATGACTTGGTGATAGCTGCACATTTTTGTGACTCGACCCAAAACCAATGAATTGAACACTTTCAATGAGTATTCTCATGGGCTTTGTGAATTTTATCTCAATAAAGTGATTACTAAAGCAACAACAAAAAGACACAGTGGTAGGGAAGGCTACTGAGATCCTTGAGATAAAGTCATCGTGGGACAGGCTTGGGCCTGGTGGGTCGGTTGGTGGCAGGCAAGGTGGCTCTGGGTGAGGCAGAGAAGATAGCAGAGACTACAGTCTGCCTCAGTCCAGCTGTTTTAGTTTATGCTCTGAGATTTTGTGTGTAGCAAATTGTTTTTTAAAATATATACTTCTAGAAAATTTCAAACAGATGAAGCTACCAAAGGATTAAGAAAATGTCAATCAGAACACTTTAAATATCCAAAAAGAGAAAAGTATAATGAATTCCTGTGTACCCATCATCCAACTTAAACGCTTATCAACTCATGACCATTTTTTTTTTCATTCACCTCCCCATTCACTTCTGCCCTTTCTAGATTATAGAGTAGCAAATCCCACACATCACGTAATTTCATCGGAAAATAACATTATCATATGTAAAAAAAAAAAAAAAGTAGTAATTCTTCAGGATCATCAAATATGCAGCCACTATCCAAATTTCCAAATGCTTCATTAATGTCTTTTTTTTTTTTTTTAATTAGAGTCAGGCTCTAAATAAGCTGCACATTGTGATGAATTGATATATCTGAATCTTTTTTAATCCATAAGTTTCTCCTTCTGTTTTTGTTTTTCTTGAAATTGGCTTGTTGAAGAAACTGGAAGAGATTCTTACAGCATGGATTTTCCAATTGTATGTTTAATAAGCTCCTCTGGACCCTGAATTTTCTGTAAATTGAAAGTTGAGGTCTGATCAGATTCACATTGTGTTTTTTATTTCTGGTTTTGGCGAGGCTGCGTCAGTGGTGGTGGTGTATTATCCCATCAGGAGACACATCGTGTCTGGTTGTCTGTCTTTGTATGATGCTCAGTGTCTGTGTTCATAAATTTGTAAGGGCCGCGCAAGCTGTCATATTCCTTCTGCATTTGTTAGCAGGGAGAAGCTTCTCACCTACTGTCTGGTTTCCCAGTGCTACAGCTCATCTAGGAAAAGCAGGGTGAAGCTGGATTTGTCCTTTTATCTACTGGTCTTTAAAAGAATGAGTCAGTTTCCCGTCATCCTCTTGAGTTTATTTGCTTTTAGCATCGTTATGAACCTGGAGATTGAGACATATTTGGTGAATTTCAATCCATTGCAGTTAGTTTTGTTATTGATGCCTTGCTTGTCTCATCTTTGTCCGGTGTGAACACTTCACTTGGCTTCCAAATCCTTTTGGCACCACTCTAGTGGTCTTGGGGGCTTCCTAGGTGGTGCTAGGAGGGTAAAGAACCCTCCTGCCAATGCAGGAGAAATAAGAGACACTAGTTCGATCCCTGGGTTGGGAAGAACCTCTGGAGGAGGGCGTGGCAACCCACTCTAGTATTCTTGCCTGGAGAATCCCATGGACAGAGGAGCCTGGCGGGCTATAGTCCATAGGGCCGCAAAGAGTCAGACACGACTGAAGCAACTTAGCGCAGTGCGCTAGTGGTATTTGAAGGGTCCTTGCTGGTTGATACGATGTGGCTCATCTTGTCCATTCCCTGCCTCAGAATTAGGATCAGCTGTTTCCTGTGGATGAATAAACCTAGATTTTGGGGCTCTTATATCCTGTGTACTGTTTTGGTTTGGGCACCGTGTGACTCAGAGAGCTCAACCTGGTCCCACTGCTGTGGACAGAGCATGTGGCCAAGGTCTCAATGTAAACAGCACTTGCTCAAGAAAGCCTTTGCTACTCCCCCTGACCATATCAGCAACCCCTCTTTTACATCATATTTTTATTTTATTTTTTTATTTTCGGCTGTGCTGGGTCTCCCTTGCTATGCTGGCTACTCTCTCACTGCAGTATGCTCCTGTTGCACTAGGCTTCTCATTGTGGTGGCTTCTCTTGTGGAGCATGGGCTCTAGGGAATGTGGGCTTCAGTAGCTGTGGCACAGGAGCTCAGTATTTGCGTCTCCTGGGCTCTAGATCACAGGCTCAGTGGTTGTAGCACACGAGCTTAGTTGCTCTGTGGCATGTGGGATCTTCCTGGACCAGGGATTGAACCCGTATCTCCTGCATTGGCAGGCTGATTCTTCACCACTGAGCATCAGGGAACTCGCTACATTTCTTGTTTTGCTCATTTTGGTAACAGTCGTTCTTAGTCACAAGCAATAGAAATTACCTCTGCTAACTTAAATGGAAAAGGCGTTGATTTTTTTTTTTTAAGTATGTATCAGGATATTGGTTTGGCTGTACTGACAGATCAAGATAGAGGACTTATTTCTCTCTTGTAAAAATGTGAAAACGATAGGCAGCAGGGCAGGGGGGCTATAGGGTGACTCTGCTCCTCAGGATTGTCCAAGACTCAGGTTCCTTCTGTCGTGTTGCTCTCCATCCCCTGTGACAGCACTGTCCAGTAGAATTTTTGGTGATGATGGAGATGTTCTCTACCTGTGCTGTCCAATACAGTAGCCACTGGCCACATGTGTCTATTGTGGTTATAGTGACTGAGGAACTGAGTCTTAAATTTTATTTCACCTTAATTAAATTCATTTAGGCTCATGTGACCAGTGGCTCCAGTGTTGGGGTGTGCCTTTAGAAGTTGTCCTCCTCTGCCTGGCTGTGAAAGGGACTCCGCCAATTTACCTTGTAGATTTCAGGATGGAGTGGAGGAGGAGGGGTGAGAAGCTTCTGAGGACGCACACGGTTCTTGTTGTATCCCGTCGGTCAAGACTGGAGGGACAAGCCTCGCTGAAAGGGAGTCCGGGAAGTGAAGTCTCTAGCTGGACAGCTGTGTGTCCAGCTGACACTCAACCGTTGCTGTTACTAAAAGGAAGAGGTGGTGGGGAATAGATATTGGTAGACAGTGAGAGACAAGGAAACTGGGTAGCTTTAAACTGTTGCCGGGAGTCAGGAGGTAAGGAAGACTGAGAACCACACCTTGAGGCCTCTAAGGCAGACATGAAGCTCAGAGTTCTCACTGTGTTGCTGATCCTGTATCTTTGTCACTCTGTGACTCCTGGGTCACAACTGTGGGGTTCATATTATCACCCCAAATCTTACAGCAGGATCCCCAAGTTCCATAACTAGCTGTATGTTCATCATTTCACCCTCAAATTCTTGGAGAAAAGAACTATCACTATTCTCCCTCCAATCTCAGCTTCCACCTTCACATCACCTTCTTCTCTTTGTGTCTGTCTTGAATCTCCCTGTGCCTCTCTCTCATGAGGACACTTGGCCTTGGATTTAGGGCCCACCTAGATAATACAGGGAATGCTCCTCTTCTAAAGATCCTTAACTTATTCACATCTTTTGCCATATAAGGAAATAGCAGTTCTCAGAAAGGACATAGACATATCCTTTTGGGGGTCACCCTTCACCTCTGCTGCTGCTGCTAAGTCGCTTCAGTCATGTCCGACTCTGCGACCCCATAGACGGCAGCCCACCAGGCTCCCCCGTCCCTGGGATTCTCCAGGCGAGAACACTGGAGTGGGTTGCCATTTCCTTCTCCAATGTGTGAAAGTGAAAAGTGAAAGTGAAGTCGCTCAGTCGCGTCAAACTCTTCGCAACCCTATGGACTGCAGCCTACCAGGCTCCTCCGTCCATGGGATTTTCCAGGCAAGAATACTGGAGTTGGGTGCCATCGCCTTCTCTGACCCTTCACCTCACTATAGCCCAACTCACAAACCTGGTAAAGAAGGTCGCTGGGTTTCACAGTTCCAGGGACATGGCGTTTAACCTGGTGGCCCTATTGGTGACAGCAGAGCTAGGATCTGAATCCAGGCCAGCCTGATTCCAAAGCCCACTGTTTCCATCTAGAATTTAACCTCTAGAGCTTTGAAAGTTAGGGCAGTTCAAGAACAGAGAGATGTGGTTGGTGGCACACTTTTCTCATCGTTGAAGAAGTTCTCATCCTGGATGAACTCTCAGCTCTGCCATTGTGGGTTTTCTTCCCTCTCTCTCTTCCCTCTCTTACTACTTAGTCCCTCCCCTGCACTGGTGGGGTGTGCTGTGCCTCTAGAAGAGAAGAATTCTTCACATCTGTAAAGTGCTTTACCCTTTATGAACAGTTTCATATAATATAAAGTTGAGGACATTTTTTTAAAGAATTGGCACCACTTATTATTCTTGATTTGAAAAGCAGAAGAGTTGAGATCCTTTGGTATTTTTCAAGGAAAAATAGCCTCCAGATTAAGTTGATTTTGTAGCTGACCCTTGCTTGATTTCTTCTTGAGGTCAGTTGCCTTTGATAGGAAAAAAACCCCAAAAACTCCCCACGCCTGCAGCCTGAGGAAATGAACAGATGAAGGAGGCATGAACAGCCCAAGGCAGCCTGTTGTGGGGGCTGCTGTCCAGGGCAAGGGGCTGTGGAGAAGGAGCTGCCCATAGGCCTTGCTTGCCTCTGTGCGGATGCTGGTTCTGGGCTCTTCAGGGCTGGGTGCCAGGTGGGGAAGCGGTACCCAGGGCACCAGCCTCTGACTGGTTGTGGCTGCTTTTCCCTGAATCCTGGTATGTACACCCTCGAGAGTACTCATGCCTGCTCACTGCAAAACTGCTCACATATCCATATTCAAAACCCACATCAACACACGCTGGTATATATGTGTGCATACACACACACACACACACACACACACACCCCGTGTCTATGCTAGCACTTTTTAGCCACTTACTGTGTACGAGGCTTCCCAGGCGGCTCAGTGGGTAAAGGGTCCTTTTGCAGTGCAGGGCACGCAGGAGATGTGAGTTCGACCCCTGGGTTGGGAAAACCTCCTAGAGAAGGGCATGGCTGCCCACTCCAGTATTCTTACCTGGAGAATCTCATGGACAGAGAAGCCTGGAGGGCTACAGTCCATGGGGTCGCAGAGAGTCAGACACCACTGAGTGAGTGATCACACATCTTACTTTACTGGCACCATTTGATCAAGTGCTTTTCATTCATGAATTTGTTTCAGTCATTACCACAAGCTTGTAAGATAGGTAATATTATTTTCTCTATTTAACAGATGTTGAAACTGAGGCACAAAGAGGCTCAGTCACTTGCGTGAGTTGGATTTGAACCCTGCCCATCTGGGCCTAGGGCTTCCCAGGTGGCGCTAGTGGTAAAGAATTTGTCTGCCAATGCAGGAGACACAGGAGACACTGGTTTGATCCCTGGGTTGGGAAGATCTCCTGGAGGAGGAAATGGCAGCCCCCTCCAGTATTCTTGCCTAGAGAATCTCATGGGCAGAGGAGCCTGGTGGCTATCGTCCATGGGACTTCAGAGAGTTGGATAAAACTGGGCACACGCACGTGCGTGCATGCACACACACACACACACACACACACACACACATCTGGGCCTAGAGTTTCCACACTGCTTCACCCTGGCCCCCATCTATTCTGCTGTGACACATATGGTTACACACACACACATGTTGCACCACTCACAATGCTACCAATTCGTGTGCAAATGCACTCTGACATACACACTCACTGCTGACCCTACATGTGCACTCTTGCTGCCCCTCTGGCCTTCCTTCCCCTCCCAGGGACCTGTTTTCTTCCGAAGCCAGTGACTGAGGCCAGGCCAGCTGGGTGTCAGGGTCAGGATGGGGGTAGGGTGGCTGCTGACAGGGTGATGGAAAGCAGGAAAGTCACAAATAAGCAAACAGCCCCGCCTGGACACAGCTTCGCAGAGTGTTTCCTGAATGTCCAGGGACTTGTTTATTTTTCGACGACTGTCCAGAGCCGACCCCATGTCTTTTCCTTCCGAATGGCCGTCTTGATGGAGCCACGGTGCTGTGGGTCTGGCTGGCTCAGAGCTGATGTTTACAAATGTCTCTCTTCTCTAACAGAGGCTGGGAGGCCCTCGTGGGGTGGGTCCTGTCTTACTTTTCAGCCTTGTCCTTCCAACCCTGGATTCCAGCTGCTGGCTGGCTTTGTGATCCCTCACCCTTTGGCCTACTCCAGCCCCTCTGCCTTTGTTTGAGCTGTCCTCTGTGTGGGGTGGCCAATTCCTGTTCTCTAGGTAAATCCCACTCTCCTTCCTGGATCCAACTCAAATGACACTTCCTGCAAGAAGCCGTCTAGGATTCTTTCAAGGTATAAGGAATCTCTTCATTTTCCTGGCACTTAAAAAAATTAAATTTTAATCATGGCAAAGTACACATAACATAAAATTTGCCATCTCTAAGTGTACAATTCGGGAGTGTTAAGTACATCCACATTATTGTGCAACCATCACTACCATGCATTGACAGATTTCTTTATATTGCAAAACTGAAACTCAGTTCCCATTAAACAGTAACTCTCCATTCACCTCTCTCTAGCCCCTGCAACTACCATTCTATACTCTGTCTCTATGAATTTGACAACTCTTGGTACCTCATATCAATGGAGTCATATAGTAATTTTTAATGGGACTGATTTATGTTACTTAGCATAATATTCTCAGTGTTTATCCATGTTTCAGCGTGCATCAGAATTTCCTTCCTTTATAAAGGCTGCATGTACATACCACATTTTCTTTAATCATCCATCAATGGACATTTGGATTGCTTCGACTTTTTTGCTATTGTGAATACTGCTATGAACATGCGTGTATATCCCTTTGGTACTTTGTTCTTTCACAGCCCTTGTTTGTCCATTCATTTGCTGATGGATATTTGACTGTTTTCCAGGTTTTGACTATTACAAATAAAGCTGCTATAAATATTTGTCTACAAGTCTTTCTGTGGACCTATGCTTTCATTTCTCTTGGATAGATATCTGGGAGTGGGGTGGAAACGCTAGGTGTATATTTAACTATCTAAAGAGACTGTCAAACTGTTTTCCAAGTGGTCATACCATTCTACATTCCTAGCAGCAATATGTGAGAGTTCCTGTTCCTTCATATCCTCACCAACACTTGACAAATCTTTTTAATTTAAACTAATAGGTTTGTAGTAGTGTCTCATTGTGTTTTTGATTTATATTTCCCTATTGACCAACCTAGATAGCATATTCAAAAGCAGAGACGTTACTTTGCCAACAAAGGTCCGTCTAGGCAAGGCTATGGTTTTTCCTGTGGTCATGTATGGATGTGAGAGTTGGACTGTGAAGAAGGCTGAGTGCCAAAGAATTGATGCTTTTGAACTGTGGTGTTGGAGAAGACTCTTGAGAGTCCCTTGGACTGCAAGGAGATCCAACCAGTCCATTCTGAAGGAGATCAGGCCTGGGATTTCTTTGGAAGGAATGATGCTAAAGCTGAAACTCCAGTACTTTGACCACCTCATGCGAAGAGTTGACTCATTGGAAAAGACTCTGATGCTGGGAGGGATTGGAGGCAGGAGGAGAAGGAGACGACAGAGGATGAGATGGCTGGATGGCATCACTGACTCGATGGACGTGAGTCTGAGTGAACTCCTGGAGTTGGTGATGGACAGGGAGGCCTGGCATGCTGCGATTCATGGGGTCGCAAAGAGTCGGACACGACTGAGCGACTGATCTGATCTGATCTGATCTGATCTGATTGACCATTGTGGAGAAGGAAATGGCAACCCACTCCAGTATTCTTGCCTGGAGAATCCCAGGGACAGAGGAGCCTGGTGGGCTGCCGCCTATGGGGTCGCACAGAGTTGGACACGACTGAAGCGACTTAGCATGCATGCATGCATGAGTGCATTGGAGAAGGAAATGGCAACCCACTCCAGTATTCTTGCCTGTAGAATCCCAGGGACGGGGGAGCTTGGTGGGCTTCCATCTAGGAGGTTGCACAGAGTCGGACACGACTGATGCGACTTGGCAGCATTGACCATTGTTTCTCATTTATATATGTATGTTTTTCTTTGGGAAACTGTTCAGATCTTTTGCTGATTTTTTTCATATTGGGTTGTTTGTTTTCTTATTACTGAGTTTTCAGAGTTCTTTATATATTCTAGATTTAATACCTCTATCAGATATGTGATTTCAAAACATTTTTCACAGTCTATGACTTGTCTTTTTTATTATCCTGATAGTGTCTTTAAAGAGTAGAAAAATTGAACTTTGAAGTCCAAGTTATTATTTTTTCCTTTATGTCTTATGTTTTCAATGTCATATCTAAAAAATTTTTCCCCAACCCAAGGTCAAAAAAATTTCTGAAATTTTTACAGTTTTAGATTTTGCATGTAAGTCATGATCTATTTTGATTTTTTTTACATATATATATTTAATATCATCTTCCATTATAGGTCATTATATGATAGTATAGTTCCCTGTGCTATATAGTAGGTCCTTGTTGGTTATCTATTTTATATGTAGTAGTGTGTATTATTTTAATCCCAAACTCCTCTAATTTATCCCTCTGGCCCCTTCATTTTCTTTCTGTATTTTTTTTAAATATTTTTAATTGGAGGATAATTGTTTGACAATGCTGCATTGGTTTCTGCTGTACAACAATGTCAATCAGCTATAAGTATACATATGTCCCCTCCCTCTCATTACCACTGCCATAAGTTTGTTTTCTATGTCTGTGAGTCTGTTTCTGTTTTGTAAATAGGTTTTTATTTGTATCCTTTATTTTTTAGATTCCATATATAAGCAATATTATATGATATGTCTTTCTCTGTCTGGCTTACTTAGTGTGATCGTCTCTAGGTGACATTATTTCATTTTCTTTTTATTCAGTTCAGTTGCTCAGTCATGTCTGGCTTTCTTTGACCCCATGGACTGCAGCACACCAGGCCTCCCTGTCCATCACCATCTCCCAGAACTTGCTCAAACTCATGTCCATTGAGTTGGTGATGCCATCCAACCATCTCATCCTTTGTTGTTATCTTCTTCTCCTGCCTTCAATCTTTTCCAGCATCAGGATCTTTTCTAATGAGTAGCCCTTTGCATCAGGTGGCCAAAGTATTGGAGCTTCAGCTTCAGCATCTGTCCTTCCAATGAATATTCAGGATTGATTTCCTTTAGGATTGACTGGTTGGATCTCCTTGCAGTCCAAGGGACTCTCAAAAGTCTTCTCAACACCACAGTTCAGAAGTGTCAATTCCTTGGTTCTCAGCCTTCTTTGTGGTCCAACTCTCACATCCATACGTGACTACTGGAAAAAACTTTCTGTAGCTGAATAATATTCCATTGTATACATGTACCACATCTTCTTTATCCATTCATCTGTTGATGAACATTTAGGTTGCTTTCATGTCTTGGCTATTATAAATAGTGCTGCAATAAACATTAGGGTGCTTCTTTTTGAATTATTTGTTTTTCTCCAGATATAAGCCCAGGAATGGGATTGCTGGCTCATATGGTAACTGTATAGTTTAAGAAACCTCCATACTGTTCTCCATAATGGCTGCAATTTATATTACCACCAACAGTGTAGGAGAGTTCCTTTTACTTCCCTAGCATTTATTATTTATAGACCTCCTGATGATGACTATTCTGAACTGTGTGAGGTGGCACCTCATTGTAGTTTTGGTTTGCATTTCTCTATAATTAATGATGTTGAGCATTTTTTCATGTGCCTTTTGGCCACATATATGTTTTCTTTGGAGAGATGTCTTTAGATTTTCTGCCTATTTCTTGATTTTTTTTTTAATATTGAGCTTATGAGTTGTTTGTATATTTTGGAGATTAATTCCTTGTCAGTGGCATTGTTTGCAAATATTTTCTACCATTGGAGAAAATATTGGTATTTTGGGTTGTCTTTTTGTTTTGTTTATGGTTTCCTTTGCTCTGCAAAAGCTTTTAAGTTTAATTAGGTCCCATTTGTTTATTTTTGTTTTCATTTCCATTACTCTAGGAAGTGGATCCAAAAAAATCTTGCTGAAGTTTATGTCAAAGAGTGTTCTGCCCATATTTTCCTCTAGGAAATTTTTAGTATCCAGTCTTACATTTAGGTCTTTAATCTATTTGAGTTTATTTCTGTGTATGATGTTAGAGAATGTTCTCATTTCATTATTTTATCTGTAACTGTCTAGTTTTCCCAGCATAATTTATTGAAGAAAGCCTTTTTTTCATTGTATATTCTTGCCTCCTTTGTTTCGTATTAATTGACTGTATGTGCATGGGTTTGTTTCTGGGCTTTCTGTGCTGTTCCTTTGATCTATATTTCTGTTTTTGTTCTATACTGTTTTGATGACTGTAGCTTTGTAGTATAGTCTGAAGTCAGGGAGCCTGATTCATCCATCCTCTGTCTTTCTTTCTCAAGATTGCTTTGGCTACTCACAATCTTCTGTGTTTCCGTACAAGGTTAAACTTTTTTTTTTTTTGCTCTAGTTCTATGAAAAATGTAGTTGGTAATTTGATAGGAATTGGATTGAGTCTTTAGATTGCCTTGGGTAGTATAGTCATTTTGACACTATTGATTCTTTCAATTCAAGAGCATGGTATATCTTTCCGTTTGTGTCACTGTTGATTTGTTTCATCAGCATCTTATAGTTTTTGGAGTACTGGTCTTTTGCCTCCTTAGGTAGGCTTATTCCTAGTTGTTTTATTATTTTTGATGCAATGGTAAATGGGGTTGTTTCTTTAATTTTTCTTTCTGACCTTTCATTGTTAGTATATAGAGATACAACAGATTTATGTATATTAATTTGTATCCTGCAAGTTTACCAAATTCATTGTTGAGCTCTAGTAGTTTTCTGGTAACATCTTTAGGATTTTTAATGTATAGTCACATGTCATCTGCAAACAGTGAAGTTTTACTTCTTTTTAAATTTGTATTCCTTTTATTTCTTCTCTGATTGCTATGGCTAGGACTTCTAAAACTATGTTGAATGTAGTGGTGAGAGTGAACATCCTTGTCTTGTTCCTGAACTTAGAGGAAATACTTTCAGATTTTTATCACTGAGTTTGATCTTAGCTGGGGCTTCCCTAGTGGCTCGATGGTAAAGAATCTGCCTGCAATGCAGGAGACCCAGTTTTGGTCCCTGGGTCGGGAAGATCCCCTGGAGAAGGGCATGGCTACACACTCTAGTATTCTTGCCTGGAGAATTCCACAGACAGAGGACCCTGGAGGACTACAGTCCATGGGATTGCAAAGAGTTGGATACAGCGATCCAAGGAGTCGCAAGGAGTCGGACACGACTGAGCGACTGAACTGAACTGAACTGAACTGAAGCAACTTGGCACTCATGATCTTAGCTATGAGTTTGTCATATATATCCTGTATTATGTTGAGGTAGATTCCCTCTATGTCCACTTTCTGGAAAGTTTTTATCATAAATGGATGTTAAATTTTGTCAAAAGCCTTTTCTGCATCTATAGAGATGATCATATCATTTTTATCCTTCAGTTTGTTAATGTGGTATATATCATACTGATTGATTTGCAGATATTAAAAAATCCTTGCATCCCTGGGATAAATCCCACTTGATCATAGTGATGATCCTTTTAATGTACTGTTATATTCAGTTTGCTTGGAGAAGAAAATGGCAACCCACTCCAATACTCTTGCCTGGAGAATCCCATGGACAGAGGAGCCTGGTGGGCTACAGTCCATGGAGTCGCCAAGAGTCGGACACAACTGAGCAACTTCCCTTCCCTTTACATTCAGTTTGCTAGTATTTTGATGAGGATTTTGTGTCTATGTTCATCAGTGATGTTGGCCTATATTTTTCTTTCTGTGTGTGTGGTATTTTTGTCTGGGTTTGGTATCAGGGTGATGGTGGCTTCATGAAATGAGTTGGGAAGTGGTCCTTCCTCTGCAATTTTTTGGAATAGTTTCAGAAGGATAGGTGTTAATTAATCCAATTTTTTTAGATGGTATGAGGTCTAGATTGAACGTGATTTACGTATTCAGTTGTTTCAGCATCATTTGTTGAAAAGACTATTTTTATTCACTAAATTGCCATTTCATCATTGTTGAAAATTAATTCATATCTGTTTATGTGTAGGTCTTTTTCTGTTCCATTGATCTATTTGTCCATATCAATGTCACTATCACACTATCTTGATCACTGTGGCTTTATAATAGGTCTTGAAATCAAGTAGTAATAGAGTTCCAGCTTTGTTCTTTTTCAAAGTTGTTTGGGCTACTCTAAGTCTTTTGTATTCCACATGGATTTTAGAATCAGCTTGTCAATTTTTTTTTTAAATCTGCTAGGATTTTGATTGGGATGGCTTTGATCCTGTACATCAATTTTTGGAGAAGTGATATCCTAACCATATCCTGACCTATGAACATATGATATGTCTCTCTATTTAGGCCTTATTTTTCCCTCAGCAATGGACATGAGTTTGGATAAACTCCGGGAGTTGGTGATGGACAGGGAGGCCTGCTGTGCTGTGGTTCATGGGGTTGCAAAGAGTCAGACATGACTGAGCGACTGAACTGAATGGTTTGTAGTTTCTAGTACACAGGCCTTACACATCTTTTGTTAGATTTATCCCTAGGTAGTTCATATTTTTGCTATTGTAAATGAGATATTTTTTCATTTTGATTTCCAATTGTTAATTATAAGTGTATAGAAGCATAATTGTTTTTGAAATTAATCTTGTGTCCTGTAATCTTTTAAACTAATGTATTAGTTTTAGTAAGTTTTTGTAAATTCCAATGGATTTTCTATATAAATCATCTTGTCATATACAAATAAAGACAGTTTGCTTTTTTGGCCTTATTGGATTGTCTAGAACCTCTAGCACAGTGTTGAATTAGAGTGACAAAATCTAACAGCTTTATTTTGTTTCTGATCTTAAGGGAAAACCATTCAGTCTCTCACCATTAATTATGACGCTGGCTGTGAACTTTTGATAGTGTCCTTTATTAGGTCAAAGATGTTTCCTTTTATTTATGGTGCCTGAAAATTTTCATCTTGAATGGGTGTTGGATTTTGTCGGATTCTTTTTCTGCATCTGTTGAGATAAGCAATTAGCTTTTAGCCCCTTCATTCTTTTAATATGATGTATCACATTAATTGATTTTTGGATGTTAAATCAACCTTGCATCTTTGGGGTATAAACCCTTCCTGGTCATGATATGTTACTCTTTATTTACCAGTGGATCCGATTTACTAAAATTTTGTTGATAATTTTTGTATCAAGTTTTATAAGTTATATTGGTCAATCGTTTTCTTTTTTTATAAAGTCTTTGGTATCAGAGTCATGCTAGTTTCATAAAATGAGTTCAGAAGTATTCTATGCTCTTCAGTTTTCTGGAAGAGTGTGTAAAATTAGAATTGGTATTCTTTCTTACTTAAATGTTTGATAAAATGCACCAGTGAAGTCTCTGGACCTGGGAAGTTTGTAACTACAAATTCCAATTCAATATCTATAATAGATACAGGAATAGTCAGGAAATCTATTTCTTCTTGAGTAAACTTTACTAGGTTGGTGAAATTTTTTGGCCATTATTTCTTCTTTCCCCTCACCTTTTCTTTGTGGATATATGAGGTATAACATCCACATATATAGTAGTCCGCTGGAGTTTTTCCACACTTTGCCGATGACAAGCTAATTTTATCAGGTCTTTTTTGTGTCTTCCATGTCTCTCCTTAACATGTTTGCTGTTTATTCTAGCTTTTAAATATGGATACAGTTATAATAACTGTTTTGGTTTTCTTGTCTGCTAATTCTAATATTTATATCAGTTCCAGATTTTTACTGATTGATTTTTCTCCTTTTTATTGGTTGTACTTTATTATTTTTTTTCTTTTTGCATATCTGGTGACTTTTGATGAATGCCAGGCATTTTGAATATTACTTTGTTGGTGCTTTGTATTCTTGTAAGTCTTCTTGGGCTTTGTTCTGGATGCTTGGAAACAATTTGATCTTTTTGTGTCTTGCTTTTAAGATTTGTTAGATAGAAACAGAATCATATTAATCTAGGATTAATCTTGTCTCACTACTGAGGCAAGACCCTTCTAAGTGTTTGACCCAATGCCTGTTGGAAACAGAAGATATCTATGTTCTTCTAATCTTTTTGGGTAGTTCTTCCCCTGGCCTTTGGTATATACATCCTTATATACCATTCACTACTCAGTACTCTGCTGGGAATCGAAGTGAGAGCCACCTATCCCTGGGGTTGTCTCTCTGTGCAGCCCTTCCCTCTCCAGAACTCTATCCTGCAAATGTCAGATGCTCTGGTTTCCTCAGAGACCATCATAGCTCCATCTCCTTAACTCATTAACTAAGCTCTGCCTGGGGCACCCCCTCCCTTTGCGGCATCCTGGAAAATCTCTCAAGGCAGTAAGTTGGGGAAAGTTCATGGCTCACCTCATTGATTTCCCATCTCTGTTGGATATTCAGTGGCACAAAATTTGTCTCGTATACTCTGTACCGTGCTTTAGTTGTCTCAGGAGGGAGGGTAAATCCAGTCCTTGTTGTTTTACTGTGGCTGGAAGAGGAGGGTGTTGGTGCCCTTTGGCTTTTAGCAATAGTGCCATCAGACTGGCAGGCAGCAGTTCTGGGGGAGACTGAGGAGGCTCATGGGGTTGACTGGAAGAAGGGTCAGTTATAGAAAGGGCGAGCATCTCTGAGCCTGTGGTTGCATATCTGTTATCTGTAACTGCACATCCATCTGTACGTCCATCTGCACATCTGACATGCATCCTGTTGGAGTCTGGGAAGCTGTCTATGGCTGGCCTCTGGAACAGAGTCCCTCCTTTTGTCTGCTCAGGTGAAACTCCAGGCTTTTCAAACAATCACTCTGCCAAATTTCTGGATGTCCCACACCAGAGTCCATGAGACCTGGGCTGGCCTGAGGACAGGCTGCAGATGAAGCAAACAGATGTTGCCTTTTGTAGTGTGGTTGGGAAGTAGAGTGGTTTTCCTATTTTGAATCAGCTGGGGCTCATTTAGGGCCCTGTCTTTCTTTCCCTGTCCACAGCAGCCCAGTAGGCCCCAGGCTGAACCTTCTGTAGTTTCTGGCTCAAATGCTGGGCTTTCTGAGCATAGAATGGGCCTGGTTTTTGCTATCAGCCCAGCCCAGGCCTTGGAGGGGCACGACTTGACGTTTTGCTCTTTGGATTTTTCCATGGGCCTCCAGCAGAGCCTGTACCATCACACTTCCAGGAGATCCAGTCTTTTCCAGGACTGTCTCCTATTCCTCTCCTGCTCGTGTCGCCTGTGTCAGGAGGTAAACAAGGGCTGACACTGCCCAGGCCAGCTCCAGAGCATCCAGCTCATTCTGTGGCCTTCTATCTAAGGGTGGACAGTAGTACATGAAACTGTGTCTATGGCAGGTAGCAACATTCCCATGACACTTGGAATAGAAGAAAGGTGTGCTTTTTCCATTTTGTTAACATATATATTTTATTGACATATAGTTGACTTCCAGTGTTTCAGGTACACAGGGAGGTGGTTCAGTTATATGTATACACATGTTATTTTTGAAACTATTTTCCATTATAGGTTACTACAAGATATTGACTGTAGCTCACTATGCTGTACAGTAAACCTTCATTGCTTGTTGCATATCTACTTTTTAAAATTAGAAATCTAGCATTCTATTTACACTAAGTCGAACAAGTAGAATCAAAATGTCATAAATTTTTAAATTAGGCAAAAGTTCGTAAGTTTTCTAAAGTATATATTATATATTATTTATATATATGCATACAAAACCTTTTTTATTATGCTTGATAAAGCCTTGAGAAAGGACATCAAAAAAAAAAAAGGAGATGGAGATATTGGAAAAGATAAGCTAAATGAAATGGGAGCACTGAATATGAAATCGAAAAAGTGAAACAAACCAGATAAAAGTGAAAGATCAGCATACGGTCCAGTTGTTTTTAAACATGACTGCTCACTAGAGGAAGGTGTATTTTTTAAAAATCAAATTAAAATTGGTTCAGAGCCCTGCTTATCAAGATGGATAATCAGTCCTAAAATTCTAGAACTTGTTCAGACCAAAAGAAGAGTGGGGGATTTAATGCAATCTTAATTGGATTAGGTATCAGATCAGATCAAATCAATTGCTCAGTTGTGTCCGACTCTTTGCGACCCCATGAATCGCAGCACACCAGGCCTCCCTGTCCATCACCAACTCCCGGAGTTCACTCAGACTCATGACCATGGAGTCAGTGATGCCATCCAGCCATCTCATCCTCTGTCGTCCCCTTCTCCTCCTGCCCCAAGTCCCTCCCAGCATCAGAGTCTTTTCCAATGAGTCAACTCTTCGCATGAGGTGGCCAAAGTACTGGAGTTTCAGCTTTAGCATCATTCCTTCCAAAGAAATCCCAGGGCTGATCTCCTTCAGAATGGACTGGTTAGATCTCCTTGCAGTCCAAGAGACTCTCAAGAGTCTTCTCCAACACCGCAGTTCAAAAGCATCAATTCTTTGGCACTCAGCCTTCTTCACAGTCCAACTCTCACATCCATACATGACCACAGGAAAAACCATAGCCTTGACTAGATGAACCTTTGTTGGCAAAGTAATGTCTCTGCTTTTGAATATGCTATCTAGGTTGGTCATAACTTTCCTCCCAAGGAGTAAGCGTCTTTTAATTTCATGGCTGCAGTCACCATCTGCGGTGATTTTGGAGCCCAGAAAAATAAAGTCTGACAACTGTTTCCACTGTTTCCCCATCTATTTGCCATGAAGTGATGGGACCAGATGCCATGATCTTCGTTTTCTGAATGTTGAGCTTTAAGCCAACTTTTTCACTCTCCACTTTCACTTTCATCAAGAGGCTTTTGAGTTCCTCTTCACTTTCTGCCATAAGGGTGGTGTCATCTGCATATCTGAGGTTATTGATATTTCTCCCGGCAATCTTCATTCCAGCTTGTGTTTCTTCCAGTCCAGCGTTTTTCACGATGTACTCTGCATATAAGTTAAATAAACAGGGTGACAATATACAGCCTTGATGTACTCCTTTTCCTATTTGGAACCAGTCTGTTGTTCCATGTCCAGTTCTAACTGCTGCTTCCTGACCTGCATACAAATTTCTCAAGAGGCAGGTCAGGTGTTCTGGTATTCCCATCTCTTTCAGAATTTTCCACAGTTTATTGTGATCCACACAGTCAAAGGCTTTGGCATAGTCAATAAAGCAGAAATAGATGCTTTTCTGGAACTCTCTTGCTTTTTCCATGATCCAGCGGATGTTGGCAATTTGATCTCTGGTTCCTCCCTGATGACCTGAGAAATCTATATTCTAGGGAAATTTTCTCACAGGTCCATAAGGGGACATCGAGATGTTCACAGAAACATTGTAGGTCGTGGTGTGGGTTTGGCGGCAGTCTGGCTGATATCCTGCCAGAGGTGGAATACCAAGCGCAGGGAAAGCCTTACAGTGCAGTCTCTCTCACTCTACCATGGCCTTTGTTTAAATTCCTCCTGTGACGAGCAGCTCAGAGTGACGTGCTATGTTGCTGGAAAGCTCAAATTGTGCCAGATTACTTCTCACTGCAGATGATCACAGTGAACTTGGTGGAGGTATGCATTTGGAAGAAACATTGTGTATTCATTCATTCATTCATTTGACAGCTGTGGGTCTACAGCCTCTGCTAGGTTTGGGAGATGCAAGGGTCTCCACTTACAGTCTAGTGGAGAACCAAATATTAAACAAATGTGTCGTCAAATCTGTGATTCTAGCAATAAAGAAAAATAACAGCACTGGTGTGATAGAATTAAAGTCCCTGGGGGGATAGATAAAGGAAGACCCCTCTGAACAAGGAACACTCAAATGAGACCTGAGAGCTGAGTAGAACTGAGAGGGGAAGGGAGTGGAGCAGTGTGTTCCCGGTGGGGTCCTAAGGCATTGGCCCCTTCAAGGAATCCTCTGTCTGGCTGGAGGGAGGTATGTGAACCAGAAGGAGCAGAGGAGAGGAGTCTGGGGACAGAGATAGGGAACATGCAGAGCCTGCTGCTTGATAAGGTGACCACGTAATTTATCATCCAGACTAGGACACATTGGAGACCGAAAGGGTGCTATTTATAATAACGATGGGATCACAGGTCACCCTACTGCAGGTCAACGTAAAGAGTTTGAGCTTTATTCTCAAGGATATGAGAAGCCTCTGGGGTCTGGAGGAAAGGGAGATATGACCTGATTTGTACTTGGAGGGCCTGAGATGGGGCCACAGGACTCAGAAACCTCCCACCTTTCTTCCCATCCATGTGGAGGAGCCTCTTGAGAAAGGTTTGGGAGATATCAGAAATCTTCAGGTGACAGCAGCAGCCAGGAGCCCAGAAATGGCCTTGGAGTCCAGTGGGAAGGGCAGGGAGCTAGTTACTGTGAGCGTAGCAACCCCACCCCACCTCCCACCCCCGTGGCCTTGGTTTAGGTGCTGCCTGTCTCTTGCCTGCTTCCTGACAGAGGCAGCTCCCAGCAAGTGAATCTGCCCCTGGTTGGATAAGGAAACAGTGATGAGAATTTTCCCATGGGTGCCACAGACTTGGGGCAGTGTCGGGGTGAGGCCCTGTCCTGCCCCAGCTGCAGGTAGAGGTGAAAAGGGAACAACCTTTGTATAATAGCCTAGATCAATTCGACTGTCAAAGATAATATCGAACAAGAGTGTGACATATATGAATAAGATGGTAAGGCTTCCATTTTGGTGCCCTTGGTCTCCAGCATGCTGGTCTCCACCTTCCTGTGGGCGAAGTCTGCTAGGAAGGGCTCTTCTTCCCAAATGAGCAGACAAAGGCTTGACTAGATAATTCCTTTTTCCCTCTCTCTAACCCTTTACCCTAAAACTAAACTAAGAGGAACTAAAAAGCCTCTTGATGAAGATGAAAGAGGAGAGTGAAAAAGTTGGCTTAAAACTCAACATTCAGAAAATGAAGATCATGGCATCTGGTCCCATCACTTCATGGGAAATAGATGGGGAAACAGGGAAACAGTGTCAGACTTTATTTTTTTGGGCTCCAAAATCACTGCAGATGGTGACTGCAGCCATAAAATTAAAAGATGCTTACTCCTTGGAAGGAAAGTTATGACCAACCTAGATCAGATCAGATCAGATCAGTCGCTCAGTCATGTCCGACTCTTTGTGAACCCATGAATTGCAGCATGCCAGGCCTCCCTGTCCATCACCAACTCCTGGAGTTCACTCAGACTCACGACCATTGAGTCAGTGATGCCATCCAGCCATCTCATCCTCTGTCGTCCCCTTCTCCTCCTGCCCCCAATCCCTCCCAGCATCAGGGTCTTTTCCAATGAGTCAACTCTTCGCATGAGGTGGCCAAAGTACTGGAGTTTCAGCTTCAGCATCATTCCTTCCAAAGAAATCCCAGGGCTGATCTCCTTCAGAATGGACTGGTTAGATCTCCTTGCAGTCCAAGGGACTCTCAAGAGTCTTCTCCACCACCACAGTTCAAAAGCATCAATTCTTCAGCGCTCAGCCTTCTTCACAGTCCAATTCTCACATCCATACATGACCACAGGAAAAACCATAGCCTCGACCAGATGAACCTTTGTTGGCAAAGTAATGTCTCTGCTTTTGAATATGCTATCTAGGTTGGTCATAACTTTCCTCCCAAGGAGTAAGCATCTTTTAATTTCATGGCTGCAGTCACCATCTGCGGTGATTTTGGAGCCCAGAAAAATAAAGTCTGACAACTGTTTCCACTGTTTCCCCATCTATTTGCCATGAAGTGATGGGCCCGGATGCCATGATCTTCGTTTTCTGAATGTTGAGCTTTAAGCCAACTTTTTCACTCTCCACTTTCACTTTCATCAAGAGGCTTTTGAGTTCCTCTACACTTTCTGCCATAAGGGTGGTGTCATCTGCATATCTGAGGTTATTGATATTTCTCCCTGCAATCTTGATTCCAGCTTGTGTTTCTTCCAGTCCAGCGTTTCTCATGATGTACTCTGCATATAAGTTAAATAAACAGGGTGACAATATACAACCTTGATGTACTCCTTTTCCTATTTGGAACCAGTCTGTTGTTCCATGTCCAGTATTGAAAAGCAGAGACATTACTTTGCCAACAAAGGTCCGTCTAGTCAAGGCTATGGTTTTTCCAGTGGTCATGTATGGATGTGAGAGTTGGACTATGAAGAAAGCTGAGCGCCGAAGAATTGATGCTTTTGAACTGTGGTGTTGGAGAAGACTCTTGAGAGTCCCTTGGACTGCAAGGAGATCCAACCAGTCCATTCTGAAGGAGATCAGCCCTGGGATTTCTTTGGAAGGACTGATGCTGAAGCTGAAACTCCAGTACTTTGGCTGCCTCATGCCAAGAGTTCACTCATTGGAAAAGACTCTGATGCTGGGAGGGATTGGGGGCAGGAGGAGAAGGGGACGACAGAGGATGAGATGGCTGGATGGCATCACTGACTCGATGGACGTGAGTCTGAGTGAACTCCGGGAGTTGGTGATGGACAGGGAAGCTTGGCGTGCTGCGATTCATGGGATTGCAAAGAGTCGGACAGGACTGAGTGACTGAACTGAACTGAACTGAACCCTTTACCCTACCTGAACTGAAGACATGATGCTTTCTGGTACAGTAGCCACTTTGTAACCAGAAGGTGAGAAGCTATCAATACAATGCAAGGATGGTGGGACAGGAAGATAGAAAGAGTCTCTGGGTTCTTGAAGTCATTGTTGAGCTGCACCAGTCCTGGATGACCTGCCTTGGCCTTCCTGTTATGAGAGACAATTAACCCATATTTGTGTAAGCTGCTATAGCCCAGCATTCAGTGTCACGCCTCCAATGTCTGGCCTTGACTTCCACCCCTGTGAAGCAGCTGAGGCTGAGTTTTGGGAAGCCCAAACTGGTCATAAACACCCTCTTCCAACAACACAAGAGAAGACTCTACACATGGACATCACCAGATGGTCAACACCGAAATCAGATTGATTATATCCTTTGCAGCCAAAGATGGAGAAGCTGTCTACAGTCAGCAAAAACAAGACCGGGAGCTGACTGTGGCTCAGATCATGAACTCCTTATTGCCAAATTCAGACTTAAATTGAAGAAAGTGGGGAAAACCACTAGACCATTCAGGTATGACCTAAATCAAATCCCTTATGATTATACAGTGGAAGTGAGAAATAGATTTAAGGGACTAGATCTGAGAGACAGAATGCCTGATGAACTATAGACGGAGGTTCATGACATTGTACAGGCGACAGGGATCAAGACCATCTCCAAGAAAAAGAAATACAAAAAAGCAAAATGGCTGTCTGAGGAGGCCTTACAAATAGCTGTGAAAAGAAGAGAAGTGAAAAGCAAAGGAGAAAAGGAAAGATATACCCATTTGAATGCAGAGTTCCCAAGAATAGCAAGGAGAGATAAGAAAGCATTTCTCAGTGATCAATGCAAAGAAATAGGGAAAAACAATAGAATGGGAAAGACTAGAGATCTCTTCAAGAAAATTAGAGATACCAAGGGAACATTTCATGCAAAGATGGGCTCAATAAAGGACAGAAATGGTATGGACCTAACAGAAGCAAAAGATATTAAGAAGAGGTGGCAAGAATACACAGAAGACCTATACAAAAAAGATCTTTGCGACCCAGATAATCACGATGGTGTGATCACTTACCTAGAGTCAGACATCCTGGAATGTAAAGTCAAGTGGGCCTTAGGAAGTATCACTACGAACAAAGCTAGTGGAGGTGATGGAATTCCAGTTGAGCTATTTCAAATAGCTAAAAGATGCTGCTGTTAAAGTGCTGCACTCAATATGTGAGCAAATTTGGAAAACTCAGCAGTAGCCAAAGGACTGGAAAAGGTCAGTTTTCATTACAGTTCCAAAGAAAGGCAATGCCAAAGAATGCTCAAACTACCGCACAACTGCACTCGTCTCTGATGCTAGTAAAGTAATGCTCAAAGTTCTCCAAGCCAGGCTTCAGCAATACATGAACTGTGAACTTCCAGATGTTCAAGCTGGTTTTAGAAAAGGCAGAGGAACCAGAGATCAAATTGCCAACATCCACTGGATCATCGAAAAGGCCAGAGAGTTCCAGAAAAACATCTATTTCTGCTTTATTGACTATGCCAAAGCCTTTGACTCTGTGGATCACAATAAACTATGGAAAACTCTCAAAGAGATGGGAATACCAAACCACCTGACCTGCCTCTTCAGAAACCTGTATGCAGGTCAGGAAGCAATAGTTAGAACTGGACATGGAACAACAGACTGGTTCCAAATAGGAAAAGAAGTACGTCAAGGCTATATATTGTCACCCTCCTTATTTAACTTATATGCAGAGTATATCATAAGAAACGCTGGGTTGGATGAAGCACAAGCTGGAATCAAGATTGCCAGCAGAAATATCAATAACCTTAGATAGGAAGATGATCCCACCCTTATGGCAGAAAGTGAAGAAGAACTAAAGAGCCTCTTGATGAAAGTGAAAGAGGAGAGTGAAAAAGTTGGCTTAAAACTCAACATTCAGAAAACTAAGATCATGGCATCAGGTCCCATCACTTCATGGGAAATAGATGGGGAAACAGTGGAAACAGTGTCAGACTTTATTTTGGGGGGCTCCAAAATCACTGAAGATGGTGACTGCAGCCATGAAATTAAAAGATGCTTACTCCTTGGAAGGAAAGTTATGACTAAACTAGACAGCATATTCAAAAGCAGAGACATTACTTTGTCAACAAAGGTCTGTCTAGTCAAAGTTATGGTTTTTCCAGTAGTCATGTGTGGATGTGAGAGTTGGACTATAAAGAAAGTTGAGCCCCAAAGAATTGATGCTTTTGAACTGTGCTGTTGGAAAAGACTCTTGAGAATCTCTTGGACTGCAAGGAGATCCAACCAGTCCATCCTAAAGGAAATCAGTCCTGGGTGTTCATTGGAAGGACTGATGTTGAAGATGAAACTCCAATATTTTGTCCACCTGATGCGAAGAGCTGACTCATTGGAAAAGACTCTGATGCTGGGAAAGATTGAAGGCAGGAGGAGAAGGGGATGACAGAGGTTGAATTGGTTAGATGGCATCACTGACTCAATGGACATGAGTTTGGGTAAACTCCGGCAGTTGGTGATGGACAGGGAGGCCTGGCGTGCTGCGGTTCATGGGGTTGCAAAGAGTCGGACATGACTGACCGACTGAACTGAGTTGAACTGAAACAGGTGGTACAGTGGTAAAGAACCTGCCTGCCAGTGCAGGAGACGTAAGAGACGCAGGTTTGATCCCTGGGTCGGGAAGATCCTCCAGAGGAGGGTGTGGCAACCTACTCCAGTATTTTTGCCTGTAAAATCCCACGGACAGAGGAGCCTGGCGGACTACAGTCCATAGCGTTGCAGTGTGACATGACTGAGTGACTCAGCAGGTCCCTATCCTTAAAGGAGGAAATGAATGGCAGAAAGAAGTGAAAGCTTCTCAAGATCATGAACCCGAGCCTGGCCTCTCTTCTAAAAGGATGACCTTGGGTGAATTAACCTTGCTGGATCTCGGTTTACTTATCTGTACTTTGGAGACAATAAGGAGCACTTGCCTCACAGGGTTGTTGTGAAAAGAATGAGGAAATAAATGGAATAATGAGAAGAAAAGAAAGACAGAAATCCTGGAATCCCTGGATGTAAAGTAGCTGATCAATAAAAGTCAGCCTCCTCCCCTGTCTGAGTTACAGGGAACCACTCCCCCAGCCCCGGCTGTCAATTCGTGCACACACTCACTGCGTATGTCACCCTTCCTGCCAGGAGAGGGTTTTGCATTATGGAACCCTGAGTTTTAAATTAAGTGTCAAATATAATTTGGCCACACTAAGAATTAATTATGTGACTGCCCTAGAAAAGCCAGGGAGCTCCACTCTGACTGTGAAATCGGTGTCCGCCCACAAGGGAGGGACCCCCCCTCCCCCGTTCCCTCTCCCCCAGGAAAGTGAACGGAGGGGGACAGGCCTTGTGCTTTGCCCGCTCAGCATCTTCCACCTGGACCCTCAGCAGCAGGGCTCCTTGAGGAGCGACCAAGGGGTGGGACTGAGGGCTGGAGCAGAAAGTATTTCTAGGAGGTGTGCCCCCTGTCACCGCGGGCCCCACCTCGGCTCCCTCCGCCCTCAGTGGCTTGTGCACATCTGTCAGCTGCAGAGGCACATGTGGCTGTGTCCGTCCTTCCCCTTTAAGGGAAGGGAAGCATTTCCTGAAAGGGTGGTGGGGGAGAGGGAGACAAGCGGCCAAAAGGGAGGCCACATTTGTCTCCATGACAAACCAAGGACAAAAGCTCAGCCTGGAGCATTGCGGGAGGGGCCTGCCTCCTCTGGAGGATGGACAGAGCCCTCCTCCTCTGGCCTGGGGTCCAGGGCACCTTAGGAGAAGGGAGAGACGGTGTGCGGGGAGTGAGCAGCTGGGCCTGGGCATCCAGAACCCTCACCAAGTCAGCAGCCGCCACCCCTCACCCAGGCCTCCCCTCGCTGAGGAGTCTGGGTTTAATTTTCTGGTCAGGCCAGAGAGGAGGAGGAAGTGGACGAGGAGGAGGAGAAGAAAGGAGCGAGCTGAAGTTCTAATGCAGTCGGCTGGGATCTGTCACTCAGCGCACAGCCCGCTGACGACTCAGGGCAGCCCCAGCTGTAAGCAGCCCATGATTTATGGACACTGAGTGAACTCCTGCGGCAGAAACCAGCCTTGAGATCAGAGCGGCAATAGGGCCCTTTTTTTGGCAGGAGACAGGGCCTGCATTTTTCTCATTCATGCCAAACTGCTTTGCACGGCAATTAGCTCTGTCCTCATTTACTCTCCAGTCCCAAAGGGTAATGAAAGTCATATATCATCTTCAAGACTGCTAATTATTGAGCTCGCTTACAGGTAGGCTTTGTAACTGTGAGAAGGGCCTGTCGGCCCAATATTTATTACTCTTCCAATAAGTAAGCAAAGAGGGGAGGGTGCTGAGGGAGAGGGGGGAGGGAGGGAAAGAAGAGGGGGAAAAACAACTTTCTTGAGAGGCCGCCCAACCCCAGCCCCAGGATCTCTGACATACCTTCTGCAAATGTGCTCATCAGAGGGGAAACATCTTTATTCCACAGAGCCATTTTTCATGTCCTAACAAACGAACCTGCGAGAGAAAGCTGAGAGTGGTGAGGAGGGAGGCCTGCGGAGGGGGAGGCTGGGGTCTGCTCAGGAGAGTGGGTAAGGGACAGAGTGTGGGCATGGGGAGGAGAGCACGGTAGAGAGCAGAGCAGAAGTGAAAGACAGAATCTGTCCCGCCGCCACCCAGGTCCTGAACATTCTCCCATCATCCTTGGGCCTGCCAGATGGATGGTGGGGGCAAGGGTCAGGACCCAGGCAGGGATTAGCTGTGTCTGTCACTTCAGGACCTGGCGTGTGGAAGGGCTGACGCTGGAAAGGGTTTCACCTGAGCCCTTTGCCTTTATTTAGTTGTCCTGCAACCAAATGGATTTGTGTCTGGATGGTAATCCAAACCAACAGATTTCTGTTGGTGTGGTTAATGGAGGGGAAGGTGGGCCCTTATTTCCACTCTTAAATATAATGACTTTTTAGAAAAACTAAACATAAACATTAACCGAGTTACTGATGGTTGTTTTAAAACAGTGTGATTCACTGAGGAAACCAGAATTGAAAGAGACACGTGTACCCCAGTGTTCATCGCAGCACTGTTTATAATAGCCAGGATATGGAAGCAACCTAGATGTCCATCAGCAGATGAATGGATAAGAAAGCTGTGGTACATATACACAATGGAGTATTACTCAGCCATTAAAAAGAATACATTTGAATCAGTTCTAATGCGGTGGATGAAACTGGAGCCTATTATACAGAGTGAAGTAAGCCAGAAAGAAAAACACCAATACAGTATACTAACGCATATATATGGAATTTAGAAAGATGGTAACAATAACCCTGTATACGAGACAGCAAAAGAGACACTGAAAAAAACAAAAAAAACAGTGTGATTAAAATCAGAGCTAAAGAAATACAAATATTTAAGGACCGTTAGATGCTATACTCAACGTGCAATTAATATTTATTAAGTGCATCCTCAGTAAACATGTCAGGTGTTGTTCTATGTCCGAGGTTACAGCAGAGATCATGATGGACCAGGTCCTTGCCCTCATGGAGCTTCTAGTCCAACTAGATCAATCCATTCTCATTGACTGTGGTTTATTTTCTAGCAGATGTAAATGATAATAGCAGCTGACTTGAGTCATAAAGTAACATCTGTTTAGTGTTTACTATGCGCCAGGCACTGCACTGAGATGTTTCTGTCCACATTTCTCATTGAATCCCCACAACCTCATGTGGTTGGCCCTGTTGCGATCCTGGTTTTATGGATAGATTCAGTTACCTATCCAAGGTCATACAGCTAGTTAGGACTGAACAGAACCCATCTGGTTCCAGATTCCATTCCCTAAACCATGGCAACGTATTTTCCTTAATTCATTCTGGACAATTTACATTTCTAGTTAATGACTTTGGTGCATTGGTCTGTTTGGGCATTAGAAGTCCTTATGGACAGATTTTCCTCTTCTGTCATCAGCAACCCTTTCACTCTGGGCCTCCATGGATGTCAGACACACTGATTTCAGGCTAAATTGGAGGAAGACTGTAAGGTTGACTGGAAAGTCCTTGCAGTTAGCACCAGATGCTCTGGAAACGTTCCTTGACGGTGCTGTGTTAGAGTCCTCCCAGCGCTATTCAGGGACATCACACTGGAACCTTGAAATTGACCATGGTAGGAGTGTTTGCAGTATGGAAAATGGCAATTGCTACAAGCCAAGTTTTGGTTGGTTTCTTTGTTTCCTGAAGAGATGATGTAACAGCACACCACAGGGAAGGACCCAGGAAAAAGGGGAAGATATGATGCTGTAGCTCATGGTAAATTCCTGGTAATTTCTCTGCATTCAACTGAAGTGCAGAGAATGCTAGAGAGAGAGTCTAGTGACCTGAGTTCTAGACCTGGTTTTTGCCTCTGAAGGATCCTGACTTGAGCTCTTTGTCCTCATTTGCATAGGGTGGCCTCTTGGGTGCTACCACAGTCATAGGATTAGGTATAAAAATACTTTCATAAAGAGCCTAGAGCTATAAAATTAAACTTTTAAAGGTTTTTCTCATAAATATAAGGCAGTTCCCATCAAATATATACAGTGGGCTAGGGCTGTAGATATATGTGCAAAACATATTGCTCTGTGAACCATGTGAGTATGGAGGACATTCCGTCTACTTCCTCTTTCTTTCTTCACCATTTCTGGAGCTAGACAAACAGAGTCAGAAAGCTACTTCTTCCCACCTCTGTCACCCTAGACAAGTTGCTTAGCATCTCTGTGCCTTAGTTTTCTTCTGTTTGAGATGAGGGTACTCAGTGGTGTCCACTCACAGGATGTATGAGGATTGAAAAGGATGCTGCGCATTGAATGCTGGGCACTGGCTTGACACAGAGGAAGTCCCAATACCTCCTCAGTGTTGCTGCCATCTTTCCCCTGCATTTTCTCTTTCTCTTGCAGGGAAGAGTGCTCTCTACCCACCTCCCAGCTGCCAGGGCCCCTGTATAGAGGGCCAGGGCTGAGACAGAGGGGCTGCCCACACCTTCCTGGGAGCTGACCTTCCTAGGAGCTGGCCTCCCCTGCTGGAGCCTCCCAGCCCGTAGCAGCTCTGCAAACCTTGCTTTTCATTCCTTAAGCTCCCACCACTGAGAGTGAGGTGTGCTCCTGGAATCTCCTGTTCTCAGGTGTGGAGGCTCCAGCTGAAGGGGTGTGGCCTGGACTCTGTGGGTGGGTCAGCTGGGAGGACACCAAAGAGGCCACAGGGTTCTCCAGTCCAAGCATCCTTGATGCAGTCTATCTTCTGCCCAAGCGATTCAGAAATGCCCTTATGCACAGCCAGCTTCTGGTCCTTGCAGGAGGGGCTCATGGTCCTCTCCTTGTGTGGTGACCATCTGTGGGGTAGCTGCCCCCCTGCCTGCTGCCTCCCATGCTGCTGCTCCCTGGCCCTGGTGCCTGGAGACTCTGGTTCCCTGATGCCATGCAGCTCCCTACTCCAGGTGACGTCCCCACAGTCTATGAACACGTGAACAGGATGTTCTCTTTTTCTGTCCGTCCCCTGCCTCTGTCCCCTGATCGTGGGGGACAGATGGATCTACCAGTTTGGCTGCATGCCCTGCCCCTCCCATCCTTGCCCCTCATCCTCTGTCCTGCCTTCTCTCCAGACCACCCTGGCACCCACTTTCTACTCCTCCCCACCCTGGGTTTGCCTCCATTTCCTTTCTCAGTCTCCCATTCTTGTTTCTTACCATCCTGTTCCCCACTTACCAGGGTCTGGCCTTGTGATAGCTTCTGGGCTTTTGACTTGAGGCTTCTCCAGAGTAGGTTGAACCCACCAAGTCTGGAGCAGGGCAGTGATGAGGGGAACGGGGGTCCCCAGCAAAGTCAGGCCTCAAGGTCCCTCCCTGGTCCTGCTGCTCTCTGTGGTGATGTCATCATCTGTACCCAGCTTCTCCTCTTAGCAGGGGCATGGCTGCCAAAGCTGTGGTCTCACATTAGTGCCCCTGGAGGATGAAGGCTATCTGTATGTGGTCTAGTTAAAAAATCCTTAGAAGGATCCTGTTGTCCAGGCTCAGGACCTGGACTCAACTCTGGAGCCATCACCATGCTGAGCAGATAGGATTCTAGGATGGGCCAGGCATTGGCCCCCTGCCCACTCTTGTTCATGGTCGGATAGAAGTGTTGTCCAGAACAAAGCAGAAGCTATGCTAGTATGGAGGCATGCCTGTCCGGCAGGTGGACGTGGACTGCCCAACATTCCACAGCGTTAGGGCAGAGCCAATCCTGATGGGTTCAGAAGTGCAAGTTGCTTGAGCCTGGCCTGAAAATGAGCTGTCTGCCTGGCATGAGGGCTGAGGTCAGAGGGAGGACTTGGGGGGAGGAAAAAAATCAGAAAAGACTCACTGCAGCCCGTCCTTGTTCTGGGCCTCAGCAGATTTTTATTCATGGACGAATATGTTAAAAAAGAAAAGAGTGAAGTGAAGTGAAGCCGCTCAGTTGTGTCCGACTCTTTGCGACCCCATGGACTGTAGCCTACCAGGCTCCTCAGTCTATGGGATTTTTCAGGCAAGGGTACTGGAGTGGGGTGCCATTTCCTTCTCCAGGGGATCTTCCCAACCCAGGGATCGAACCCAGGTCTCCTGCATTGTTGGCAGATGCTTTACCCTCTGAGCCTGAATCCTCTTGAACTGACACATCCCCTGAACACCAGCATGAGAATTCTGGATTGCAAATGACAAAAACATATCTAAACCTAGTAAAAGCAAGAAAGGGAATGTGTTGACTTCCCTGCTGTGAAGGTCAGTGGTAGAGTGGGCTTCAGGCTTAACTAGATCCAGGGACCTGAAGAAGTCATCAGACTTGTCTTTTGGGCCCTACTCCTCTGATTCGCTCCTGCAGTCAGCTGGTTTCCTCTTCCAGGCAGTGGCAGCCTAGTCTTGGCAGCTCTGGGGTCCTAGTCTCACTATTTTCAATCCAAAGGAATGGAGAACATCTCTCTTTCAGAATTTACCTATGAAGAGCCAGGGAAGGACTCTGATTGGCCTGACATAGGCCTCATGCCTATCCCTGGGCCAATCTTTATAGGCAGAATGATAGGATAGAATGGCCAGGCCTGGATCACACGTCTTTCCCAGAGGTCAGCTATCTCACAGGTATCCAAGGGCAAGAAGCAGTGCAACCAGGACTCATGGGCCAGGGATGGGCCAGTCAAAAACTGAAGCTATGCCATCTTCTGGATCTACCTGGGATTTCTCATCTGCTTCTTTTTGCCCACCTCCTAATTCTCTTACTTCACTTTGAAGATCAGCATTTCCCCCACTTCTCCCAGCATGTCCATGGCTCATCATGGTTGCTCCAGCCCCAAACACTACCTGAATTCATATTTTCAAGGAAAAGAGAATCTGATTGGTTGCAGGGATAAGCATTCACTACTGGAATGATCATCTGTGGCAGACGGTAGGCTTATATGGTGCAGACATGCCTGCAAGGTTTTCCTCTTGAGCAGACCTAGTTGTAGCCGTGCCTTAGAGAAGGGGGCTATGGGTGAGTGGGCACTTCAGAACAAGACCTCATCCTGGTCCCAGGTGACCCAGAGAAGAGCAGAGCATGGCACCACCATTCTAGCCCTCAAGTAGCTTAAAGCCTAGTTGAGCAGACAAGATGCTCATCTGAGCCAGGGGTTATAGGAAGTCGAGGAGGGCACGGTCACTGTACGCCAGGTAAGCAGAACAAGCAGAAAGGTGGGGGGAACAGAGCTGGCCTTTCCAGGTGGGCAGAGAAGAAAGGACAAGCTTCTCTAGAGTGTGGAGCAGACGTTTCCCCAACAGATGCTCTCTTCTTCACACCTGAACTGACTCACTTGACTTAATATGCACATGTATTTGAATTATTACAGGCCTTCTTGCCTCCACGCCCAAATCCCCGCCAGACTCCTCATAACACCCTTGATCCTTGGCTGACTATAAAGTGACCCATCCTCTCTGTTGCTCACCGTCTCTGGATATGTGTGTGGAGGTTGTAGGGAGTTTTTCATGACTTTTTGGAAGGTCAAGAATGTCTTCTCTCCCCAAAAGCCAAAATGAAAACAAAAAAGCCTTCTAAGAATAAAAGGAGGAAAATAACTTTGCACCTGGAGAAGGTAAAGAGCCCTGCAGCAGAGACTTCACCCATGTTTGGATGAAGAAATAGAGGTCTGGGAAAATTTGAGACTTGTCCATGTTCTCATGGTGGGACTGGGAACCTGACTTCTCATCATGGGCCCCTGCTGGCCAGTGGGGAGTGGGCCTGGCTAGGGGTAATCTGCATGTGTGGGCTGAGGTGATGCCCCACCTTCGCACAGAGAGAGTAGAGGCTTGGCCCAGGAAATGTGACCCAAACCAAGTTCTGTTGGGAATCCTGGAGGGTCCAGAGAGTGGCTGAGAGGTTGGGCAGCTCTGTCAGGTGGCGGGGTGAAGGTTCATCCAATATGCTTTATCTGGGGAGATTTCACTTCCTGCCAGAGAAAAAGGAAGAGATCTTTGTGTTTCTCTGCTGGTTTTTTTTTTTTTTTAACTTTTCAGACAGATCAGAAATCAGATCCTGTCAGATAAGCCCAGTTGAAAGGAAAGAGGCAGAGGCCAGCACAAAGAGGTTTCCTGGCCAAAATCACACAGGAAAGACCCAGAGAGACCCTCCCCCTGCAAAGGAGGGAGCTCCGGCTTCATGTGGGCCTCACACCTCGCTTTCTCTAAGGATCTTGCTTTAGACTTTTAATATTTCCAAATGAGGTTTTATTTATAGTGATTATTTTATTATTGTTATTTGTATGTGGCTAAAAGCCACGGATTGTAAATATAAACTTGAAGATCTCACACTTCTCACCAGGATGTGGCATCTCTGCCTAATTTCAGGCAGGGGCGACCTAACCAAATGGAAGTAACTCAAACCTCACTTGACCTCTGAGAGGCCCAGAAGGCAGTCACCCGAGGGCAGAGGACTGTGAGGAAAAGGAGGGAGGGTGGAGAGGCTCCGAGAGAGTCTGGAAAAGAGGGGTGGGGGAGCCAGGAAGGAAAGAAAGAGGAAAACCAGAGGGAGGAAGAAGGGAGAGGGCCAGGGCGAGCGGGGGAGAGGGCAAGGTGACCGCGGGTATCAGTGAGGGGCCAATTGTCAAGGTTCTATCTGCGCGATGATTGATGGGAGCCTGGGTTTTTCTGTCAGCCTGTCACGGCGCAGGAATGTTTAATGTTCTCATTATTGGTTACGCTGTTGTGTATATTTCTCTGTCAGCACCGCGGACCCAGCTGAACTGGCAGAGCACTTCAAAGGCCTGCGGGTCATTCATCATCCCCATGACGCTCCGGCAAATGCTCAGCTTCAGCTCCGCGCCAGGGATTTGTTATGACTTGCGAGCCGGCTGACAGACAGGGCTGTGGCGGCCGTGGGAGGGGACGCAGAGGGGAGGCAGCCGCGCAGCCCTTTTTGTCACTCTGGGTCCATGGCAGCGCCCAGCGCCCGGGCTCTGCGGCTCCCGGGGGCCATAGGTGCAGACCCGCACAACGCCCCCTCCCCTGGCGGTCACCGGAAGGGGGCCGAGGAGCACCCCGACTAGGGGCCCAGGTCCCGCCCCGCTCGCCTCCTGCTCTCCGGTCAAGTCCAGCCGGCGGCGCCCTCTCCCTTCAGTCCCACCCTTCTCTCCGCTGGCGGTGGGTCTCCAAAAGTTGTGCTGAAAACCCAGAGGTTGGGGGAAAAAAAGGGAAACTTGCAACCGTCCGGGGCCCGGGGAGCGGCGGGTGGGGAGGGGTGAGGGGAGAGCTGAATATCGGAGCTTTGTTTCCTTTCCCAGGCCGTGACATGATTAATCGTTTTCTTCTGATCTAATTTTGGAACATGAAAAACAGCACATTTGTCTTGAAGAAAAATGATGTGCCGAACTGCGCAGATGGAAATTTCGAGCAATGAGAAAGATTAAAGTGAAACCCCACTCCTTAGACCTAATCATGAGTTGTAGATTATTCTGTCGGCCCAGCCAGATGGTAGCTCTGATTCCACAGCCCCTTCTTATATTAATGAATACTAGACTGTTATATTTGACTTAGGTAAGTGAAATGTCTATCAGAGCTAATGGACTGCCAGCCAGCATAACACATGTTGTACCGCTAAGGGTCCTTGCTGCATTTTTCATGTTTTATACTAATGTAGAACATTTTGTTTCCTACTGTTTTTCATCATTGTCACTGTTTGCTAAATATTTTCACATGGAAGTGGGGAGAGGGAGACAAAGTCAGGAGGAAAAAGAACCCCCCTCCAAACTTGTGTCCAAAGCTAATTTCCTCCCGTTGGGCTTGGCTATAACTCTACAAGTAAAACAGTCACCCGGAGCAATGCGTACAGGAACTCAATAGTAACGTGATTAAGTTCCTAGTCAACAAGACTACACTCGACTGTATGTTAACAAACCTAATTATAGCCCCGTGGTGATAGATTGGGCCTGGGCCCTTGCTGCACATTTCTGAGGTCATGTCTCCAAGAGCAGCTTGACCCTCTTGTCCCAGGGGAGGGGACTGTCCCAGAGAGGAGTCCCAGGCTCAGCTTGGGAGAGGGGCTGTTCCCCCCTAACCCCTTGGTCCAGCCCCTGAGGAAGGTGGGCAGATGCCAGGAAGCACTGCAGAGCAGGAGGTCAGAGGTCTGAGCATCTGGGTGGTAGGCTTTCATGATGGAGGCTGAGTGGGCGCTGGGAGCTATTGGCCCCATCCCCAACGTGAGCAGTATCAGAATGTCTGAGATGAGAGTGTAGTGATCCCAGATCGTTGGTTCCGTGCCGGCATGGGGACTTCCCCACTCTGGACCCAGTAGAGGGTGGCTCAGGCCCTTGCCCTTCTTCTAGATGCCTTGCTGGTACATTGGGAAGGCCCTGAAGAGCTTGTTTGTGAAGGACCTCAGCCTGGGGTAGGGGGTGGTGTTCTGGAGAAAATGAATCCCAGAGATGGACTCTGAAAGGTGTCTGGGTACAGATAAGATGGAGACAGTTGAAGGACATCTTCAAGGGGTGATGTGTTGAGGAAAAAAAGGAAAGAAATACTCAGATGGAGCAGAAACATGAAAATGCCTGGAGAGAGAGAGGAAGAGAAGAATGCAGAGAGGCATAGACGCAAATATGCAAAGAAATGTACATACCAACCGAGTAGATGGCTCCTGAACTCAGAGGAACTCTTCTTGCTCCAGCCAACATGAGTTCTCTGAAAAGCAAGTCTGACCCCTGCTTAGAATTCTCTCTTGGCTGTGACTCCCACAGGAGTTATTTCAAGTGCCTTGTCTGGGAATTGATGACCCTTTTCCCTCTGCACCTAGCTTACCTCTCTCGCCTCTTCTCTCACCTGTCCTCAACTCTGAACCCTGCACTTCTGGGTATGAACCTTCATTTGAGCCTTCTCTAGGTCTGCAAGAATGCCAGACTTTTTCAGAGCAATTTGCTTTTGTTTGGGTTTATCTCTGTCTACCCCTCTTCCTTGCATTCTTTCTCTGGCAAACTCCTACTCATCCTTTAAGATCCATTTCCCATGTGTTCTTGATTTTCCCCAGGAGGCAGAAACTCATTTAGGTTAGCTCTAGTAATGGGGATTAGTGTTAGAAGGTGGCAATAAAGACACAAAAATCTAGGGATCCAAGAACAGCTGTATAGCTGAGCCTCTCAACTTTTCTGATAACTGGCTCATCGATGAGCTCTCCCATTTTTTAAACCTTTTTATTATGGTATAATACATGCACAGAAATGTGCACATATCATTAGAATATAGCTCGATGAACTTTCACAAACTGTAACCCACAAAGAGCTCAGAAAATAGAACATGCTGTACTCTAGTACCTACCCACTGCCTCCCACTGGTTCCCCTTCTTTGTTTAATTTTTAAGTGCAATTTTCACCCCAACTTTTGTCCACTGTTTACTATGACATTTTGTGGGTTTTCACTGGGTATGGGGTTTTTTGAACAGCTTTATTGAGTTAAAATTTACATACCATAAAATCACCCATTATTAGTGAACAATGTAATGATTTTTAGTAAACTTTAATAATAGAATTGTGCAATTATGATCGCAATCCAGTTTTAGAACATTTCCATCATCCCCTCCCCAATCCATTCTCTTGGGCCATTTTCAGTCAATACTGGGTTCCAGCCCTAGTCCTAGGCAGATTTAGGTCCATGATTCATTTTAAAAAATATGTTACAAGTCTTTTGAGACATTACTCACATGCCATACATTTCATTCTTTAAAAAGGTAAAATTCAGTGGTTTTTACATATATTAACAAAGTTGTGTAAATATCATCACTGCCTAATATTCCAGAACATTTCACCACCTGAAAAACAAAAACAAAAACACACCCATTAGCAGCCACTCCCCAGTCCTCCTTCCGCCTGGTCTCTGGAAATCACCAATCTACATTTTGTCTCTCTGGATTTGCCTACTATAGACATTCAATATAAATGGAATCATATGATATGAGGCCTTTTGTGTCTGGTTTCTTCCACTCAGGAAAATGTTTTTAAAGATTCATCCATGTTCCAGCATGTATGAAAACTTATTTCCTTTTTATGACCAAACAGTATTCCGCTTACATGGATTTGCACCGTTTTGTCTTTTCATTTCTCACTGATGGACATTTGGGCTGTCCCCACTTTTTGGCAGTTATGAATAATGCCGCTATCAACATTTATGTACACGTTTTTGTGTGCACATATGTTTTCAGTTTTCTTGGATGTGTATTGTAAGTAGGATCGCTAGGTCATATGCTAACTCTGTGTTTAACTTTTTGACTGTGATTCATTTGAAGTTAATTTTTGTCTATGGTATGAGGTAAGAGTCTAAGTTCATTTGTTTTGCGTGTGGATATCCAGTTGTCCCAGCGTAACTTAAAAAAATCTTGAACTAGCCCTGAATTTTATCAAATGCTTTTTCTACATCTACTGAGTGAGGTATTGAAATTTCCAATTATTACTGTTAAATTGTCTGTTTCTCCTTGAAATTATTATATGAGGTTTGTCCTTTATTCTTTTAATATGATATACTGTATTAATCTTTAAATATTAAACCAACCTTACATTCCCATGATAAATACCACTTAGTAATGGTGTTTAATCCTTTTGATACATTGCTGAATTTGGTTTGCTAGTATTTTGTTAAGGATTCTATTGTCTCTGTTCATGAGGGATATTAATTTTCTTTTTTGTGATATCTTTAGCTTTGCTTTCTGGGTAAATCTAGCCTCATAGAATGAACTAGGAAGTAATATTCCCTCCTCCACTGTTTCCTGAATTTGTAAAAGACTGGTTTTATTTCTCCTTTAAATATTTAATATTTGATTACCAATAATTCCATCTGTGATTATGGTTTGTGTGTCTGCCCTCTGAGGCCTCTCGCAACACCTACCGTCTTACTTGGGTTTCTCTTACCTTGGACATGGGGTATCTCTTCACAGCTGCTCCAGCAAAGTGCAGCCACTGCTCCTTACCTTGGGGGAGGGGTATCTCCTTACAGCCTCCCCTCCTGACCTTGAACGTGGAGTAGCTCCTCTCGGCCCTCCTGCGCCTGCGCAGCCACCGCTCCTTGGACGTGGGGTTGTTCCTCTCGGCCGCCACCCCTGACCTCGGGCCTGGGGTAGCTCCTCCTGGCCGGCTGCCGCCCCTGACTTTGGGTGAGGAGTAGCTCCTCTCGGCCACGCTTTTCCTATTTGGAACCAGTCTGCAGTTCCATGTCCAGTTCTAACTGTTGCTTCCTGACCTGCATATAGGTTTCTCAAGGGGCAGGTCAGGTAGTCTGGTATTCCCATCTCTTTCAGAATTTTCCACAGTTTATTGTGATCCACACAGTCAAAGGCTTTGGCATAGTCAATAAAGTGGAAATAGATGTTTTTCTGGAACTCTCTTCCTTTTTCCATGATCCAGCAGATGTTGGCAATTTGATCTCTGGTTCCTCTGCCTTTTTTAAAACCAGCAGAGTACATCATGAGAAACGCTGGGCTGGAAGAAGCACAAGCTGAAATCAAGATTGCCGGGAGGAATATCAATAACCTCAGATATGCAGATGACACCACCCTTATGGCAGAAAGTGAAGAGGAACCCAAAAGCCTCTTGATGAAAGTGAAAGAGGAGAGTGAAAAAGTTGGCTTAAAGCTCAACATTCAGAAAACTAAGATCGTGGCATCTGGTCCCATCACTTCATGGCAAATAGATGGGGAAACAGTGGAAACAGTGTCAGACTTTATTTTTTGGGGCTCCAAAATCAGTGCAGATGGTGACTGCAGCCATGAAATTAAAAGACGCTTACTCCTTGGAAGGAAAGTTATGAGACATTACTTTGCCAACAAAGGTCAGTCTAGTCAAGGCTATGCTTTTTCCAGTGGTCATGTATGGATGTGAGAGTTGGACTGTAAAGAAAGCTGAGTGCCGAAGAATTGATGCTTTTGAACTGTGGTGTTGGAGAAGACTCTTGAGAGTCCCTTGGACTGCAAGGAGATGCAACCAGTCCATTCTAAAGGAGATCAGTCCTGGGTGTTCTTTGGAAGGACTGATGCTAAAGCTGAAACTCCAGTACTTTGGCCACCTCATGCGAAGAGTTGACTCTTTGGAAAAGACTCTGATGCTGGGAGGGACTGGGGGCAGGAGGAGAAGGGGACGACAGAGGATGAGATGGCTGGATGGTATCACTGACTCAATGGACATGAGTCTGAGTGGACTCCAGGAGTTGGTGATGGACAGGGAGGCCTTGACGTGCTGCAATTCATGGGGTCGCAAAGAGTCGGACATGACTGAGCAACTGAACTGAACCGAATTCCATCTGGGTATAGACTTTCCTTTGTGGGAACATTTTTAATTACTCTCAGTTTCATTTTTCATCGTAACTTTATTCAGATTTTCAATTCTTTTTGAGTCAGTTTTGGTAATTTGTGTACTTCTAGAAATGTGTCCATTTTATCTTAATTGTCTAACCTAATGACGTAAAAGTTGTTTATGTTTTCTCTTATAAACTTTTAATTTTTATAGTATCAGTAAGTATATAACTTCTTTTTTCTTGATTTGAGTATTTTCTGTTTACTCTCTCACCTTCTAGATAATTTGGCTAGGGGTTTGCCAATTTAGTTAACTTTTTCAAAGAACCAATTTTTGGCTTCATTGATTTTCTCTACTTTTCCTTTCACTGATTTTTTTCTCTGTTGCTGCTGCTAAGTCGCTTCAGTCGTGTCCGACTCTGTGCGACCCCATAGACTACAACCCACCAGGCTCCCCTGTCCCTGGGATTCTCAAGGCAATCACACTGGAGTGGGTTGCCATTTCCTTCTCCAATGCATGAAAGTGAAAAGTGAAAGTGAAGTCGCTCAGTTGTGTCCGACGCTCAGCGACCCCATGGACTGCAGCCTTCCAGGCTCCTCCGTCCATGCGTTTTTCCAGGCAAGAGTACTGGAGTGGGGTACCATTGCCTTCTCCGGATTTTTTTCTCTAAGGATGTTGTTTAATATACTTTTTTTTTTTTTTGGCATTTTTCCCTATTTCTTTCTGTTAGGTTTCTGATTTAGTCTTGTTCTGATTACAGAACATACTTTATATGATTGCAATCTTTTATAAGTTATAGAGAACTGTTTTGTGGCCATGCATATGGTTTATGCTGAAGAATATTCCATATCCTGTTGAAAAGAATGTTTATTCTGCAGTCTTTGGGTGGGGCTGTTATATAAAATGTCAATTGGGTCGAGTTGATTGATAGTTATTCAATTATTATATATCCTTTTATCTGGTTGTTCTATCAATTATTAAGAGTGAGATGTTGAAATCTCTGTTTATTATTATTGAAATATCTGTTTCTCCTTTCACTTCCATCAGTTTCTGATTTATGTATTTTGGAGCTCTCTTGTTAGGGGCACATACATTTATAATCATTACTTCTTCATATTAACTTATCATAATAAAATTTCCCCATTTTATCTCTAGTGATAGTTCTTGTCTTAAAGTCTATTTTGTCTGATATTAATATAACTACTCCTGCTCTTTTATGATTATTATTTTCCTGAAATATATTTTCCCATCTTTTAACTTTAACCTATTTATGTCTTTGAATCTGTGGTCTTGTTTACTGCACTTGGTTTGTCCTGGCTTTTTCCTTTTAAATCCAGTTTGATAATCTCTGCCTTTGAATGGGGTTCCTAATTCATTCCCTTTTAATGTAATAATTGATATGGCTGGATTTATACCTCTCATTTTTCTATTTGTTTCATATCTTTTTTGTTTTATTGTTCCTCCTTTACTGCCCTATTTTATGTTAAATAATTATATATTTAGTTAAAAATATTTTAATTTCTATCTTGTTTTCTTACTGTATTACTTCAAGTTATTTTCTCAGTGGTTGCTCTAGAGATGATAGTATTCATTTTAACTTACTTCAGTCTATTTCAGAATATTACTGTCTTAATTCTGGTAAAATATAGAAACTTTTTCTAACACATCTTTCATTCTCCTGTTTGTGCTATGATTGTTATATGTATTATTACATCTGTGTGTGTTAATAAAGTAAACAGTACTGAGTTATTTATTGTTACAATCTTGTATTTTCTGAAAGAAATTAAGAAAAAATAGAAAATATATATACAGGGTTTTCTTATATATACTCATGCATTTATCATTTTTGGCAGTCTTTGTTTCTGTGGATTTATGTTATTAATTTGGGTCACCTTCTTTTATCCTGGTTAGTATTTCTTGCGGACAGACATGGTAGCAACAAATATTCTATATGTTTATCTAGAAATGCTTTTATTTTACCTTTATGGTTGCAGGATTATTTTAGCAGGATACAGAATTCTTGATTAAACAGTTTTCTTTTCTTCCAGTATTTTGCATATGTTGATCCACTGCTTTCTAACCTTCATTTTTTGTGATGAGAAATCAGCTGTTAAGTGTATTTTTATTCTTTTGTACATGATGAGTTGATTTTTGCCTGCTGCTTTCAAGCTTTTCTCTTTGTCTTAGGCTTTTAACAATTTGACTATGTGGATCCAACTTTGAACCTCTTGTATTGATCCTGGTTAGGATTTATTGAGCTTCTTGGATATGCAAATTAATATTTTAAATACATTTAGAAAGGTTTTGTCTATTATATCTTTACTTTTTATACCCCTTTCACTTTCTACTTTCTTTCTAAGATAACCTTTACAAATTTGTTGGCACCCTTAATATTGCCTCACATCTCTGCGTGTGTGCACAGGCTTTGTTGACCATTGATGTATGGGTATCTTTGGCCCTCTTTGGTCTCTGCTGTACATGCACAGTCTCTGGTCAACCCAGGATATGTGAGAAGATTGTCAAGTCCCTTATGGCTATCTTAACTCCTGAAACTTCTTGATAAATTCCTGGCTAGCCCACTAGTCATTTGTTTGTCTGCACCAACCCTAAAACCTCAGCTTAATGAAGATGATGGGCCTCCCTGTTTGCTTGCTGCTGGGATTATCTCGTCAGCTGACAATGCTATAAATAAAATGTGCCCCCTCTAGCATCAGTAGTGAGGCTACTGGTTGTCAGGTCACTGATAGAGCTGAGGGAAGGGGAATGGGGTGTGAACAGCCCTAGACTCGTGGTATTCTTATGCATGGATTGATAGTTTTAATAAATAACTTTTTCTTAGTTGTTGTGTGCTTTTGGTTGAGTTCCAAAGTGTGAAACATTTTGGTTTGCTTGCTTTTTTGGCTTGGTTTGTTTTTTGTTTCTGCTGATTGATCTCCATTTAAATATTTCTGTTTTCTCTGTAACAAAAAAAGGAAATAAATGGTGCGCTGATTAGAAAACAAGTCATTACTAATGAGAAATGAAAAGTTATGTGTACACAGAAACCCTTGCATAAGTGTTTTATAGCACTTTATGTACAATAGGTAATAAGAGGACACAACTCAGATGTCCTTCAGTGGGAGAAGGATTCAACTGTGACACATCAATACCATGGAGCACCACTCAGTGATTAAAAGGAACAAGCTATTGATACAGCAACCTGGACGAAGCTTCAGAGAATTGAGCTAAGGGAAAAAAAAGCCAAACCCTAAAGGCTCTATACTAAATGATTGCATCTATGTACTGCTCTTGAAATGAGAAAATTTTAGAATGGAGAACAGATTAGAGATTACCAGGGGCTTAGGTGGGGGTAGGAGCTTGAAGGAAGTGGGTATGACTATGACAGTGTAGCATAAGGGATGGAAATGGTCTATATCCTGGCTGTATCTCTGTGAATATCCTGGTTATGGTACAGTTTTGCAAGATGTTACTATTTAGAGAAACTGGGTAAAGGGTATGCAGGATCACTCTGTATTACATAAAAATAAGGAGTTTAAAGAAAAACTGGCCTCTCCTAATCATCTGTATATGTATATGTGTCAGCTCTGATACTTAGAGTAATTAAAAAATATTCTTTTAAAAATCTATATCTTCTTTGATATATGCTGTGAATTATTAAGGGAGGTATGTTAAAATAATCCATTATGATTGAGAAATGTCTGTTTCTTCTTTTAGGTCTGTCAGTTTCAGTTTTACATATTTTGAGGCTTTGTTATTGCATGCATATACATTTAGAATTACTCAATCCTCTTGGTTGATTGTGCTTTTAATCACTGTGAATATCACTCTTAATATCTTGTGATGCTTTTTTCCTTTAAGTCTATTTTGTCTGATTTTAGCTTAGTGACACCATCTCTCTTTTTGTTAGTATTTGCATAGGACTCCCTCCTAGTCTTTTACTTAAAATTTTTTCTGTATCTTTATTTTTTTATGAACTCAGCTTAAAGTTTTCTTTATTAATGACATTAAAATTTTTGAAAATTAATCATGCTTGTTATAAAAATATTATAACATACTAATAGAATGAAGCTCAACAACTCAGAAATAACCATGAATAATATCTGTATGAATTTCCTCCCAGAATTTTTTATACACATAATTTTACATGATTTATACTCATCAGTATTTTTAAAATTCATGTCATAATAGTTATGAAAATATTTTCACTTTGGCAAGTATTCATCTATAACATTTTAAGTTGCTGGAGAGTATTTTATAATATGGATATACTACAGCTTATGAGAAATATGTTATTAATAAAATATATCTTTATTTTTAAAGCATCTCTCTTATAAACAGGGGCTTCCCTGGTGGCTCCGTGGTAAAGAATCTGCAATTCAGGAGTCGTGAGTTTGACTCCTGGGTCAAGAAGGTGCCCTGGAGAAGGGAACAGCAACCCACTCCAGTTTTCTTGCCTGGGAAATTCCCTGGACAGAGGAGCCTCATGAGCTATAGTACATGAGGTCACAAAAAAGTAGGACACGACTTAGCAACTAAACAACAACTCTGATGAACAACATCTGCAATTGTTTTATTTAACATAATATGAAAATTTTGCTTTTTAATTGGGCTATCTTGCCTAGTTATATTTATTTATTTATTGTGTATTGTTATTTTTTTAAGAAATAGAAACCACACCACTTCATTTGTTACAGAGAAGAATGAGAGGCAATAATTCGAGGGCCCCAGGAAGCTTTTTCATCCATAAGATAACAGAAAGGATTATCACCTTCACTGCCCAAGCCATTTATTAACATTTTCTTTTGATCTCTGATCTCCCACCCACATCAGCGCGCCACTTCCAGAATGGAACCCTGCCTTCAAATCTTCTACTGGTTGGAAGGCTGGTCTATCAGTTTGTCTTAGTAACGGAATGGAGGTCCCCAACTCAGCTGAGGAACCTGGACAAACCTTCTTTGATTTCAGCCTCATCCCAAGGCCCATAAAAGTTTTCTTTAAAAAGCTGCAAGTGAATGAGGTAGAAAGGGCAGAGACATGAGATGGAGACCAGCAGAAGGGCAAAGGGTATGGCTCCCACAGCACTGAGGGACGGCAGGCCTCCTAAGGCTGAGAATGCAAAGAGCAGTGTGACCCCCACATAGCTGCGGGGCATACATGCCTTCAGTTTCTTCTGTAATATGGGCCACAGGGCAAAAATCTGGATGGCAGACATCGCCATGATGAAGGCATGGAGGGATCGGGGCAGGCGGGAGGCAAGGCAGACGGAAGCAAAGACGGCCACGTTCAAGGACAGAGTGCAGGATGCAATGGCAGCATTGGCGCCGTAGTCAAAGAAGATGAGGTGACCTAACAGCATGAAGGCTGCCAGGGCATAGATGGTGTCAGTGCTGACAGACTCTGTCAGGGTCTTCAGCACTGGTGAAAAGCCATATGTGAAAGTAATGAAGACTTGGGCACCCTTCAAGTCAGCCCTCCGGGTCCGCACACTCTTCTTCCGTCCTTCATCTCCATCAGTGAGATAAAACAAAACATAGCCAATCAGTGAAGAAGCCAGGCCGGTCCCAAAAAGCCACTGAGGGGCCAGAAGACCCTCATCCATATACCACCAGATAACCACAAAAACACAGACACTGCACAGCTTCTGTATCACCACAGTGGACTCAAACACCACAGCCCAGTATTGGTATTTCTAGGCATAGATGTTTTTCCAGAGCTCTTCGAGGAACCTCCGATCCACGTAGTTATCAGGAAAGGGCTGTCGCTCATACAAGACCTAATGCCACCTGGCCTCTTTGGTGTTAGCTACAGGCTGGGCACACACTATCCTTTCGTTCAAACTCAGGCGACTTCAATCTCCCTTACAGAAGTCCATATTGTTCTTGTTCTTTATAAAGTTGAAGTAAGACTTCTCTGGAAAGTCCATGCTGAGTTGTGCTTGATATTGTACTGACCTTCCCTTGCTTTCAAAGGCAGCAACCCAGGCCAGGCCTACAGTAGATGAGTTTGTTCTCTGAGGCAGGACAATGCAGCTAAGTTCCTGCCCTCGAGTTCCTAGGGGTGCGTGGCCGGGGAAGGGCGGCCGCCTGCTGCTTAGTTATAGTTAATGTAACTACAAGTGTATTAGGGTTTATATCTATCATTTTATTTATTCAGTATTTATCCCACGAATTCTGTATTTCTTTTTTCTCTCATTTCTTGCCTTCCTTTAGATTAAACAAATATTTTTATTATTCCATTTCTTCCCTCTATTGTCTTGCTATTTGTAAATTCTTTTATTATTATTTTTAATAGTTTCCTTAGAGCACTGTACATACGTCTTTGATTTACTCAAGTTGAATATAAAATAGTACTTTTAGCACTTTCCATATCATGCAAAAGCTTTAGAATGCTTTAATTCTATTTTCCACCTCCAACTTTTATGCTTTTATTTTCATATATTTCAATTGTACATATATTTTACACCTTACATGATATTATCATTTTTCTGTAGAAACAATATTCATTTTTTCATTTCTTACAGTTTGCCTTTCACTTGGGGTTCTCTCCATATCTTGATTTTTTAAAAACGTTTACATATAGTAAGCTTTATTTTTTGTGTGTACTGTTTTATGGATTTTGTCCATAAAATTCACAGAGTCATTTGGTGACTCTCAGAATGGCACAGAGCCACCACCAAAAACTCTTGGTATAGAGCAGTTAATCACCCTTAAATTCCCCTGTGGTCAACTCTGTTCCCAACTCCAACCCCTGAAGATATATGTAGCCTCCCAGGTCTGACTTCTTTCGTAGGACTATACATTTAAGATTCATACATGTTATCGTGTGAATCAATAAATTGTTTCTTTTTACTGCTGAGTAGTATTCTATTGTATAGGTGTCCTGTATTTTGTTTATCCATTTGCTAGCTGAAAGATATCTGGGTTGTGTCCAGTTTGGGATAATTATGAATAAAACTTGTATAAACATTCATTTATCATAAGCATACATTTTTATTTCTCTTGGATAAATACCTAGGAGTAGGATTGCTGGGTCGAATGGTATGTGTATGTTTAATTTTTTAAGAAACTGCCAAATTTTCAAATTTGGCTGCCAAATTATTCAAACAAGTCAGTCAGTCTTTTTAGTTTTAGCCTGTCTAATAGGTATGTAGTGTATCTCATGGTGGTTTTAATTTGGTTATCCCTAGTGACTAGTTCGGAGAAGGCAATGGCAAGCCACTCCAGTGTTCTTGCCTGGAGAATCCCAGGGATGGGGGAGCCCGGTGGGCTGCCGTCTATGGGGTCGCATAGAGGCGGACACGACTGAAGCGACTTAGCAGCAGCAGCAGTGACTGGTTATGCTGAACATCTTTTAATGTGCTTGTTAGCCACCCATCTATCTTCTTTGGTGAAGTGTGTGTTTGGGACTTCTGGCAAGTTAGCTATTAGGTTGCTTGTTTTTTCTTTTTATTGTTGGGTTTTTAAGAGTTATTTATATATTCTGTATACAACTCTTTGTCAGAAATATAATTTGCAAATATTTATTTTGAGCCTATGGCTTGCTTTTGAATTCTCTTAACAGTGTATTTTGGAAAGCAAGAGTTTTTTGTGTTGTTTTTTTTTAATTGGAGGATAATTGCTTTACAATATTGTGTTGGCTTCTGCCATACAACAGTGTGAATCAGCCATAAGTACACATAAGTCCCTTCCCTCCTGAACCTCTCCCTCACTCCCCCACCCCATCTCACCCCTCTGGGTTGTCACAAACCACCAGGTTGAGCTCCCTGTGCCCATACAACAGCTTCCCAGTGGCTATCTATTTTACATATGGTAGTGTAAATATGTCAGTGCTAGTCTCTTAATTCATCCCACCCTCTCCTTCCCCTACTGTATCCAAAGTCTGTTCTTTATGTTTCTGCCTCTGTTGCTGCCCTGCAAATAGGTTTATCAGTACCATTTTTCTAGATTCCATATATATGTTAATATACAAAATTTGTTTTTCTCTTTCTGACATATTTCACTCTGTATAACAGGCTCTAGGTTCATCTAATTGTGTCCAACTCTTTGTGACCCCATGGACTGTAGCCCATCAGGTTCCTCTGTCCGTGGGGTTTCTCCAGGCAAGAGTACCGGAGTGGGTTGCCATGCCCTCCTCCAGGGGATCTTCCCACCCAGGGATTGCACCCAGGTCTCCTGCATTGCAGGTGGATTCTTTTATCATCTGAGCCACCAGGGAAACCCCATGCAACACGCACAGGTTCTTCTACCTCACTCAGTTCAGTTCAGTCGCTCAGTCGTGTCCGACTCTTTGCGACCCCATGAATCGCAGCATGCCAGACCTCCCTGTCCATCACCAACTCCCGGAGTTCACTCAGACTCACGTCCATCAAGTCAGTGATGCCATCCAGCCATCTCATCCTCTGTCATCCCCTTCTCCTCCTGCCCCCAATCCCTCCCAGCATCAGAGTCTTTTCCAATGAGTCAACTCTTCGCATGAGGTGGCCAAAGTACTGGAGTTTCAGCTTTAGCATCAGTCTTTCCAAAGAAATCCCAGGCCTGATCTCCTTCAGAATGGACTGGTTGGATCTCCTTGTAGTCCAAGGGACTCTCAAGAGTCTTCTCCAACACCACAGTTCAAAAGCATCAATTCTTTGGCGCTCAGCTTTCTTCACAGTCCAACTCTTACATCCACACATGACCACTGGAAAAACCATAGCCTTGACTAGACGGACCTTTGTTGGCAAAGTAATGTCTCTGCTTTTCAATATTCTATCTAGGTTGGTCATAACTTTTCTTCCAAGGAGTAAGCGTCTTTTAATTTCATGGCTGCAGTCACCATCTGCAGTGATTTTGGAGCCTCCCAAAAATAAAGTCTGACACTGTTTCCACTGTTTCCCCATCTATTTGCCATGAAGTGATGGGACCAGATAGCATGATCTTAGTTTTCTGAATGTTTTAAGTTTAATGGTTTAATGTTTTCTGAGTTTTAAGCCAACTTTTTCACTCTCCTCTTTCACTTTCATCGAAAGGCTTTTTAGTTCCTCTTCACTTTCTGCCATAAGGGCGGTGTCATCTGCACAGATATCTGAGGTTATTGATATTTCTCCCAGCAATCTTGATTCCAGCTTGTGTTTCTTCTAGCCAAGTGTTTCTCATGATGTACTCTGCATAGAAGTTAAATAAGCAGGGTGACAATATACCTCACTAGAACTAACTCAAATATGTTCCTTTTTATGGCTTAATCATATACCATTGTGTATATGTACCACAGCTTCTTTATCCATTTATCTGCCTATGGACATCTGGGTTGCTTCCATATCCTAGCTTTGTAAATAGTGGTGCTATGAACTCTGGGGCTTCCCTGGTGGCTCAGACAGTAAAGAATCTGCCTTCAATGCAGGAGACCCAGGTTTGATCCCTTGGTTGGGAAGATTGCCTGGAGAAGGAAATGGCAATCCACTCTAGTAGTCTTGCGTGGAGAACTCCGTGGACAGAGGAGCCTTGTGGGTTACAGTCCATGGGATCGCAGAGAGTCGGACACAACTGACTGCTAACACATTCATGATCACTGGGGTACATTTGTAGTTTTCAGTTATGGTTTTCTCAAGGTATATGCCCAGTAGCAGGATTTCTGGGTCATATGGTAGTTTTAATCCTAGTTTAAAATTTTTTAAATTTATTTTTAATTGAAGGATAATTGCTTTACAGTATTGTGTTGGTTTCTGCCAAATATCAACATGAATCATCCATAGGTATAAATATGTCCCCTCCCTCTTGAACCTCCCTTCCTATCCCATCCCTCTAGGTTGTTCCAGAGCCCCAACTTGAGTACCCTGAGTCGTACAGCAAATTCTCTATTTTACATATGATTATTGTATGTTTCCATGTTACCGTCTCCATACGTCCCACCCTCTCGTTCCTCCCCACCGCCCCCATGTCCGTAAGTCTGTTCTCTATGTCTGTGTGTCCATTACTGTCCTGCAAATAATTTCATCAGTACCATCTTTCTAGACTCCATATATAGGTGTTAGTATACAATATTTGTTGTTCTCTTTCTGACTTAGTTCACTCTGTGTAACAGGCTCCAGGTTCATCTACCTCACTAGAACTGACTCAAATGCATTCCTTTTAATGACTGAGTAATATACCATTGTATATATGTACTTCTTTATACATTCATCTGCTGATGAACATCTAGGTTACTTCCATGTCCTAGCTGTTGTAAATAGTGCTGCTATTAACATTGGGGTGCACTCGTCTTTTTCAGTTATGGTTTGCTCAGGGTACATGCCAAGCAGTAGAATTGCTGGGTCATATGGTAGTTTTCAGAGAAGGCAATGGTACCCCACTCCAGTACTTTTGCCTGGAAAATCCCATGGATGGAGGAGCCTGGTGGGCTGCAGTCCATGGGGTCGCTAGAGTCGAACATGACTGAGCGACTTCACTTTCACTTTTCACTTTCATGCATTGGAGAAGGAAATGGCAACCCACTCTGGTGTTCTTGCCTGGAGAATCCCAGGGACGGGGGAGCCTGGTGGGCTGCCGTCTATGGGGTCGCACAGAGTCGGACATGACTGAAGCAACTTAGCAGCAGTAGCAGCATGGTAGTTTTATTCCTAGTTTTTTAAGGACTCTAAATACTATTCTTCATAGTGGCTCTACCAATTTACATTCCTACCAACAGTGCAACAGAGTTTCCTTTTCTCCGCACCCTCTCCAGCATTTATTGTCTGTAGATATTTTGATGATGGCCATTCTGACTGGTGTGAGATGATATCTCATTGTAGTTTTGATTTACATTTCTCTAATAATGAGCGATGATGGGTATCTTTTCATGTATTTGTTGGACATTTGTGTCTTCCTTTCACTTTTTAATTGGGTATGTTGTTTTTCTAGTTTTGAGCTGCACAAGTTGCTTGTATATTTTGGAGATTAATCATTTGTCAGTTGTTTCATTGGCAATTATTTTCTCCCATTCTGAGGCTGTCTTTTCATCTTTTTACAGTTTCCTTTGCTGTGCCAAAGCAAATCAAGTTTAATTAGGTCCCACTTGTTTATTTTTATTTTAATTTCCATTACTTTTGGAGGTGGGTCAGAGAAGATATTTCTGTGATTTATGTTAAAGAGTGTTTTGCCTATATTTTTCTCTGAGAGTTTTATAGTTTCTGGCTTTACATTTAGGTCTTTAATCCATTTTGAGTTTATTTTCACGTATGGTGTTAGGAAGTGTTCTAATTTTATTCTGTCCAATTTTCCTAGCACTACTTATTGAAAGGGCTGTCTTTTCTCCATTGTATATTCTTGCCTCTTTTGTCAAAGATAAGAAGCCCATAGGTATGTGGGTTTTTCTCTGGGTTTTCTGTCTTGTTCTATTGATCTGTGTTGCTGTTTTTGTGCCGTTACTATACTGTCTGATTACTGTAGCTTTGTAGTGTAGTCTGAGTCAGGAATGTTGATTTCTCCAGCTGCATTTTTCTTTCTCAAGATCGTGCAAAGCAAGAGCTTATTTATTTATTTTATTTATTTTTATTTCTTTTTTTTTTTTGTGGATCACGCTTTTGTGGATTGTGCTTCTAGCGCCTAATGTAGGATTATGCAGATTTTCTCATGTATTTCTAGATATGAGAAGTTCTGTAGTTTCATGTTATACATTTAGGTTTATGACCCGTTTTGAGTTAATTAAAAAAAACATTTTATTTTATTGAGATATAATTTGCATACCATAAAATTCACCCTTTGGAAATGTACAATTCAGTGGTTTATAGTGTATTCACAAGGTTATGCAACCATCACCACTATCTAATTCCAGAGCATTTCATCATCTTAAAAAGGAAACCCCAGTAGTCACTGCCAAAGGCCCTCCCCCAGCCTTCGGCAGCTACTAATCTACTTTTCGCCTGTATAGATTCTTTCACTTAGCCTGTTGTTCTCAAGTTTCATCCATTTTGTAGCAAGTATTGGTATGTCATTCCTTTTTATTGCTGAATAATGTTGCATTGTATGAATACATAGATTTATTTATCCATCATTCAGCAAACATTTGGATTGTTTTTGGCTATTATGAATAATGTTGCCATGAATATTCATATAGAAATTTTTAGGTAAACACATACTTTCAATTATCTTGCATATATACTTAAGAGTGTTTGAGTTAATTTTTATATAAGGTGTGAGGCATGGGTTGAGGTTCTTTCTTTTTCTTTTTCCATAAGGACATATAGTTATTCCAGCACCACTTTTGGAGATAACTATACTTTCTCCGGGCTTCCTCCATTAAATTGCCTTTGACCTTTGTCAAAAATCAGTTGAATCTGTCTTTAGATTGTTTTGTTCTATTGATCTATATGTCTGTCTCTTTGCTAATATCACATTGTCTTGATTACTATAGCTTCATTGTTTACGCTAAAGCCTTAGACTGTGTGGATCACAACAAACTGGAATATTCTTAAAGAGTTGGTAATATCAGACCACCTTACCTGCCTCCTGAGAAACCTGAAGCAACAGTTAGAACTGGACATAGAACAATAGACTGATTCAAAATTGGGAAAGGGGTACATCAAGGCTGTATGTTGTCACCCTGCTTATTTAACTTATATGTAGAGCACATCATGTGAAATGCCAGCCTGGATGAAGCACAAGCTGTAATCAAAACTGTGGGGAGAAATATTAATAACCTCAGATATGCAGATGACACCATCCTTATGGCAGAAAGCGAAGAAAAACTAAAGAACCTACTGATGAAAGTGAAAGAGGAGAGTTTAAAAGCTGGCTTAAAACTCAACATTCAAAAAACAGAGATTATGGCACCTGGTCCCATCACGTCATGGAAAATAGATGGGGAAACAATGGAAAGAGTGAGAGACTTTATTTTCTTGGGCTCCAAAATCACTGCAGACGGTGACTGCAGCCATGAAATTAAAAGACATTTGCTTCTTGGAAGAAAATCAGTGACAAACCTAGACAGCACATTAAAAAGCAGAGACATTACTTTACAAACAAAGGTCCATCTAGTCACAGCTATAGTTTTTCCAGTAGTCATATATGGATGCCAGAGCTGGACAGCAAAAAAGGCTGAGTGCCAAAGAATTGATGCCTTCAAACTGTGGTGCTGGAGAAAACTCTTGAGAGTCCCTTGAACTCTAAGGGGATCAAATCAGTCAATTAAAGGAAATCAACTCTGGATATTCATTGGGAGGACTGGTGCTGAATTTGAAGCTCTAATACTTTGGTCACCTGAAGTGAACAGCTGACTCGTTGGAAAAGACCCTGATGCTGGGAAAGATTGAGGGCAAGAGAAGAAGGGGGCAACAGAGGATGAGATGGTTGGATGGCATCACTGACTCGATGGGCATGAGTTTGAGCAAACTGAGGGAAATGCTAAAGAACAGGGAAGCCTGGCATGCTGCAGTGCATGGGGTCACAAAGAATTGGACATGACTTAGCGACTGAACAACAACATTGCTTTTTTTTAAAGCTTTGCAATTAGGTAGTTTAATACCTTCAACATTGTTCTTCCTTTTCAAAACTGTTTTGGTAATTCTAGAGCCTTTGCCATATATATTTCAGAATCAACTGGTCAGTCATGATTCAAAAGAGTATACAGAGATTTTGATTGGGATTTCATTGAATCTATAGGTCAATGGAAGGTATTGTTATCTTATTAATTTGATTCTTCTAATCCATAAATACAGATTATCTTTTTATTTATCTAGGTCTTTGCTTTCTTTCATCAATATTTTGCAGTTTTCAACACAGAGATCCTGCACATATTTGTTAGATTTATAACAGTCTTTCATTTTGGGGGTGGTATTTAAATGGTTGAATTGTGGTGCTGGAGAAGACTCTTGAGAGTCCCTTGGAATCAAGGAGATCAAACCAGTCAACCCTAAAGAAAATAAACCCTGAATATCATTGGAAATGAAATGGGACTCTGAGTTCTTGTTTGCAGAGCCGAACAATGAACTTCACGAACACACAGACACTCATGGTAGTAAGTGAATAGGATTTATTGAAGAGAAGGAAAGTATAAAGCTCTCAGCATAGGCACTGAGAGAAGATAAAGAGTTCCCCAAAGGCAGGACTTACAGTAGTTTATATCCTTACCAGTATTCTGTACATTTTTGGTTGGCTCCTGTCCTTAAACTATGTCATTTCTAACTAATCCGTTTAAAGGTCAAAATGTTTAACTTAACATCTTTATGGCTTCTCTTGCTCCTTGGATTAAGTCATCACCCTTTTTCATGACCCCTGGCCATTTTACAATGGACCAGATGTATGAGCTAAAGATTAATGATAACCGTTTTTTTTCCTTTTGGGCATATGAAATAGAAGTTAATTACTACCCTTCCCTGGATAATATCAGACCAAGGACACATTCCAGAAATTTGGGACAAAGGGTATAGCGTTAGGTTAATGGAGCGAGATGTTTATTGAAAACAACACCGAGGTCTCAGAGTCCTACACTGACTGCCTAGCAATTTCTACCTCAGAAAGACGGATGTTGAAGCTGATGCTCCAGTACTTCGGCCACCTGATGCAAAGAGCTGACTCATTGGAAAAGACCCTGATGCTGGGAAAGAATGAGGGCAGGAGGAGCAGGGGGTGACAGAAGATGAGATGGTTGGATGGCATCACCAACTTAGTGGACGAGAGTTTGAGCAAACCCTGGGAGATAGTAATGGACAGGGACGCTTGGTGTGCTAGAGTCCATGGTGTCACAAAGAATTGGACATGATGGAGTGACTGAACAACAACAGCCTTCTTTATGGTCCAGCTCTCACATCCATACATGACTACTGGAAAATCATAACTTTGACTATATGGACCTTTGTCAGCAAAGTAACGTCTCTGCTTTTTAATATGCTGTCTAAACTTGTCATAGCTTTTCTTCTAAGTAGCAAGCATCTTTTAATTTCGTAGCTGCAGTCACTGTCTGCAGTGATTTTGGAGCCCAAGAAAATAAAATCTGTCACTGTTTACACTTTTTCCCCATCTGTCTTCCATGAAGTGATGGGATAGGATGCCATGATCTTAGTTTTTGAATGTTGAGTTTTAAGCCAGCTTTTTCACTCTCCTCTTTCACCTTCATCAAGAGGCTCTTTAGTTCCTCTTCACTTTCTGCCATTAGAGTGTTGTCATCTGCGTATCTGAGGTTATTGATATTTCTCCCTGCAATCTTGATTCCAGTTTGTGATTCATCCAGTCCAGCATTTCACATGATGTACTCTGTGTTGACGTTAAATAAGCAGGGTGACAATATACAGCCTTGTTGTACTCCCATCCCAATTTTGACCCAGTCCATGGTTCCGTGTCCAGCTCTAACTGTTGTTTCTTGACCTGCATACAGGTTTCTCAGGAGACAGGTCAGGTGATCTGGTACTCTCATCTCTTTAAGAATATTCTACAGTTTGTTGTGCTTCACACAGTCAAAGGCTTTAGTGTAGTCAATGAAACAGATCTTTTTCTGGGATTCCCTTGCTTTCTCTATGACCCAACAGATGTTGGCAATTTGACCTTTGGTTCCTCTGCCTTTTCTAAATCCATCTTGTGCATCTGGAAGTTCTTGGTTCATGTACTGCTAAAGCTTAGCTTGAAGGATTTTGAGCATAACCTTACTAGCATGTGAAATGAGTACAACTGTGCATTAATTTGAACATTCTTTGGCATTGCCCTTCTTTGGGACTGGAATGAATCCCAAAGACCTTTTCCTTTCCTGTGGCCACTGCTGAGTTTTCCAAATTTGCTGACATATTGAATGCAGCACCTTATTTAATAGTATCATCTTTTAGGATTTTAAATAACTCAGCTGGAATTCCATCAGCTCCACTAACTCTGTTCGCAGTAATGCTTCCTAAGGCCCACTTGTGGATTGAACTAGTTTAAATCTGGTTTTCAGCTTTTCTGATGGCTTATCTCTTTATGTAATCTAGAAGTAAGGTTAGCTCTTACTTTTTGGCTATAACTTGTTACATGTCCCAACTGAAAGCTGGAGATGTTTTCTAAGTTACCTATTTTTGGCATCCCAGAATTCATTTTTTAAATTCGTCCAAGGAGACTGCCGAATATCTACTCAGCTTCTGGGACCCTCACATTTGTCTACAAATTTGCAGATGCTTGCAGGGGAAAATGTTCCCAAATATTCAGGTTCACACATTGGTCTTCGTTTATCTTTGCTATCTCGGACTCTCAAGTCTTTAGTGCCCTGGTAATTTTTCTTTTTGTTCAAACTTGCTTTCCTAGTTGCTTTTGGTGAAGAGGTTGGTCTGAATAAGCTAATCTACCATATCCAGAAGCAAAACAAAGGTCATGGATTTTGGAGCCAGACCTCCGGGATTCAAATCTCAGTTCTGTAGTTGACTTGTCCTCTGATCCTGAACAAGGTGTTAACGTTTTTTAAGCCTCACTTTTCTCATTACTTAAAATGGTGATAGTAACAGTAGCTCCCTTCTAGGGTTATTGTGATGATTTAACAAGTATACATAAAGTAGTTTGTATACACATAAGTGTACTTTCCTACTCACCTTCTTGTTCTGGCCTCCACTGTTCTTATAGAGAAGCCAGTTATTGTTATTATTACTACTTTGAAGGTAATATTTCTTTTTCCCTCTGTTTTTTAAGGTTTTTCTTTGCCTTTGTATTTTGGTAGCTTTACTCTGATATGCTGGAGGTGTGAGTATGGTTTTATTTATTTATTTATCCTGTCTGAGCTTCTTAGCATTTCTTATATCATATATACTTTTAAAATATGTAGTATATGTCTAAGAAAAGAGCCTGGAATCCAAAAGCTGCTCTATTGTTATTCACTTATTATTTTTACTTGACATGGTCTTCTTTCCAATCAGTGTTGTTTCCCACTGTGCTATGTGATTTACAAATCTTTAATAGGCTCCACTGGCTAGTAGATGAAGTCCAAACTCATCTTTGTTTAAGTCTTTATTGAATTTGTTACAATATTGTTTCTGTTTTATGTTTTGATTTTTTTGACCATGAGTCACGTGGGATCTTAGCTCCCCGACCAGGGATTAAACCCACACTCTCTGTATTGGAAGGTGAAATCTTAAACCACTAGATCACCAGGGAAGCCCCAACCTGTGATATATTTAAAACTCTGAGGCCCAAATCAAACCAGGCCAATTGTATCAGAATTTTTGAGGTGGGATACAGATATTAATCAGTATTTTTGAAAGAGCCCTGGGTGATTCCAATGTTCAGCCAATGCTGGGGGCTTTTCACACCTTAGCTTTCCTTCCTTTGAGCAACTTTTGAGGGCCTGGAGAAGTACCTGGAACGTGATATGTTCTAGGGAGAGAGAGGAAACGGATGCAAAAAATAGAGGGAAATAATTCATGGTGGCACCATGGTGATATGCCTGTGGGAACTCTCCACTCTTTGGAGTGTATGCTCCATTTTGTGGTTTGGTTTTGGGAGGGGGCAATGTTGGTGACCCCCCTTTTATCTCTGTATCGATCCTTCTCTCAGTTCATGCTCACCTTTCCCTCCTGAATTTGCCTCCCTCCTTTATTCAAAGAGTTGTTGAAATATCTCCAAAAGAAGACTTTTGGGTTTATTTGAAGGAGGTTGCATCTCACACATACTAAAAAAAAATTTTCAAGGTGGGACTGTCTGAGGAGGGAGATAGGGTTAAGGATGGGAACTTGGGATGGCCAGAGGACCATGTGACTTGGCAGCAAGTGAGAGAGGAGCATTGGAGAAGAGATGGGAGAGCCTCTGGAAAACTTATTGGAACATAAATTGTCACCCAGGATAACCTCTGAATGTTTAGGGAGCTGCTTAGTGTGTGCCACTGATGGTAGAGTTTTAGGCACTGACTTTGGTGGGCAGATATTTTTTCAAGAGATAAAGGGAGAAGTCCTATTCTGTGGGCATCTGCCAGCAGTGAGGCAAGCCCTTTGTGCCACATCTGCTGATGGCTTCAGGGAAGGGAAGTCCTGGGTGGAAAGGAGGAGACTGGGGGAGAGGGGATGGCGTGGTAGGGAGTGATTTTAAACATTTTGGTGCTACTTAAGCTATGATGACATAGCGTGCAGGTCTTCATGAGAAGACCTTAACCAACTGTGTTTCTCCTGAGCCAATGGAATGGCAGTTTGTGAGGTGCTGAGATTCAGAATGCTTTCTTGGGCTACCTCTCTGCTTAGAGCAAGAAGAAGTGACATGAGATTTAGAATAATAATAATTGCATATAATGCAGGGAAAGGTCTTTCAGCTGTACTGATGGGAGTATAAATTGTTCAGTTTTTCTTGAGGCGTGTGGGCAGCATGAATCAAAAGCCTTAAAAATGTTCCTACAATTTGACCCATCAATTCCACTCCTAGGAATATGGTTCTGAAGAAATAGTTGACAAGCGCACACAGATCTGTGTATATTGTCATTCATTTATAAGCTTGTTTACAATAGCAGTGGACTTCCCTGGTGGCTCAGACAGTAAAGAATCTGCTTGCAATGCAGGAGTCTCAGGATATACACAGTTTGAACTAAACTAGGTTACCTGAGTTATAATGAATCGACTGTAGTGATTTTTAACTACAGTCTTAAAGTAATATATCTTATTAAGTATAGATTTGTGTGTTTGTGAATCTGTGCTGGAGCTTCCCTGGTGGCTCAGGTGGTAAAGAATCTATCTGTAATGAAGGAGACCCAGGTTCAATCCCTGGGTCAAGAAGATCCCCTGGAGAAGGGAATGGCTACCCAGCCTAGTACTCTTGCCTAGAGAACTCCATGGACAGAAGCAGGCTACAGTCCATATGATGGCAAAGAGTCAGACATGACTAAGTGACTAACACTTTATAGTAGTAAACTGAAAATAGCCAAAATTTCCAGCAATTAGGCATTAAATAATTAAATAATAACTGGGGACATGGAATACTATACAACTAGGCAAACAGATATTACTGCTCCTCTGTATTTATTGAAATGGAAAACTGTTTATGATAATCAAGCAAGAAAAGCAGATCCCAGAACTACACTCACCATGAGCTTGTTTCATTTATTTTGTTTTTTTTTTTCCTCTCAGACCATTATTTTATTAAGGATGACTTCACACTAAGACTGTATCATGTGGGGAGCTCAATTTTACACTGACTACTGCCACAGAGTAGTTTATTACTACCAATAATAGGCTGCGGTCCATGGGGTCTCGAAGAGTCGGACACGACTGAGCGACTTCACTTTCACTTTTCACTTTCATGCATTGGAGAAGGAAATGGCAACCCACTCCAGTGTTCTTGCCTGGAGAATCCCAGGGACGGCAGAGCCTGGTGGGCTTCCATCTATGGGGTTGCACAGAGTCAGACACGACTGAAGTGACTTAGCAGCAGCAGTGTATAAATTACTTTGCATAGTGTTTGACATATAGTAGGTTGTATAGAGGTAGAAAAAGTAAATATCATTTTCAGAAAGTCTTTTTAATTGTTAGAGACTTTAACTCTTTGGAATGGTTTGGTTCTTTAGTTGAATAGTAAGTAGGATACAAAATTTGAAGTTTGGTGGCAAAAAATCATGTAGTTGGTATAGCCTCAATTTTGAAAAGCACGGAACATGTGCCTGTAAGGAAAGTCTGCAAAGATATGTTTATCTTATTAATGGTGTTTGAGTAATGTTGCATTATAAGTGATTTTTATGTCTCCCCCTTTTTTTGCTTTAATATGCCCAACTTCCTTGATAGAACAAACTGTATTTATTACTCTTTCTCTTCACTCAAAGTCCTAAAAAAGAAAAAACCCCAGACTTTAATTACTGATATAAAGTAAAACAATAACTTGTTGGTTGGCTGAGAATTGCTAGAAATTAATAAATAGTTTGGAAATTATTTAGTAAATTCTAATTACTTAGCAAAAGTAATTAAAATATTTATAAGCGAACACCCATAAAACACCGCCAAGCAAATACATTACTCAATAAATGGTTTAATTAGTATTTCATTACCAGAAATTAATCTCAGTAACCAAACATTACTACAAATTACATGTAGGGTGGACAACTTATTTTACTGCTATTAATGATTTCAATTATGAAGTTTGTGCAAGTCTAATTCCTTCCCGCTTCTCCCGCCCTCCTCCCACACCCACCTGGGTGAGTTCCCACACACTGGGCCTGAGTTAGGGTACTTGGGACTGGTCTGACATCTTCCACATTGTTGAAAATCCCGGGTTAACAGTTTCCCTCAGCTTATTTCCCAGCTGTCTTGCAGAAATACTTGCCCTGGGTGCCTCTTAATCAGCTGGAATCAGACTCCAGGAGCAGGTGGGCTTCTTACCACAGATATACTCTCCTCCAGAGTCTTCTAAATCACTTGGCAGCAAGGCCCAATTCCCTCCCCAGGACTGTGCCAAGGCCCTCCAGCACTGGTTTGCACTCCTGGTTCAGCTCTCAGGCTGGGCTGGGCTGCTGCTAAGTCATGCCAGGAGCATCTTCGTGCAGTTGAGAAAAAAATGAGTCCTTTCCACCAGACGCAGTCACACATGAAGGTGGATTTTTGCCCAAACGTGTTTCTTTCTCACGTTCCCATGGAACAGACTCTGAGACTTGAGATTTGCATGCAGGCATCTTCCTGGGGAGTGGTCTCAGGAACAGTCCCTGAGTGAGTGGTGAGGGAAGTAGGATTGGGTCGTAAGGAATACAGCCCCACTGGAAACTCCTGGATTGAGGCAAGGAAGGGGGCAGGCCTTTGTTATTTCAAATGAGCAGACAGCAGAGCAGATGTCACTCTGGGGAATGACATGCCTCTCTTTGGCTGAGGACAAATCCTGGAGAGGGGCTCAGTTGCCAACCATTACTGGGCAACACTCTCGGCAGCTGAAGGAGGAATATGAGCAGCACACCTTGCAGAGAGACCTAGTTTGATCCCTGGGTTGGGAAGATCCCCTGGAGAAGGGAAAGGCTACCCACTCCAGTATTCAGGCTTGGAGAATTTCATGAACTGTATCGCAAAGAGTTGGACACGACCGAGCAACTTTCACATTCACATTCACATACCAGCATCCACTCCAGCCCCCTCGTGTCATGGACAGCCTGAGCAGCCACACATGAAGGTCCTCATGGGAGGGGCCTGAGGCCATGAGTAGAATGAGCTTGAGTTGTCGCATTGTCTTATTTGGGTTGGGAGGAGTCTTACTTCTGGAGTTAGGATCCCCACTTAGGTACCAGCTGAGACTTATGCCGAGACCACAAGCTCCGTGAGGGCAGGTCTGTATTTCATCGTATCTCCAGAACTTAGCACAGTTCATGGCTCAGTGAATATTTGCTGATTGAATCTATAGTAGTAAAGACAGTCACCCAAATGCATTAATATCCAAATGCATTAATGTCCTGTATTACACTTGATGATGGGAGATACATAAAATCTGATCCTGGAGGGGTCAGGGGAAGAAATGAACTTGAGTTGAGACTCAAAGAATGGGTAAGAGTGAGCCAGACAGAGTAGGGTGGGAGTAGGGTGCTTCCCAAGCCTCTGAAGATAGGGGTTTGCCTTGGCCACCTCTTGAAGGATGTCTCCACCTGGGGAAACAGAAGGGACTTGAGAAATCACACTCACTGACTTTCTCTTGTTATCTGTTGGTGAAATGTATCCTTTGTTCTTACCACAGCCTTATCTGGTAGAAGACTCACATGTCAGAGAGCTTTTCCACTGTGGTTTGGCTGGGCAATGGTGGCATGAAGGTAGCCTACAGGTGCTTTCTGAAGTGAAAGGTACAGGCCAGGATCAGGATCACACCCAGAGGTGGGGACGCAGATCCCCTGGGGCTCCCCTTCCAGGCATCAGGCATGAGGACATCACGTGTTGTGGAGGAGCTGAGACTGGAAGAGCTGGGCTGCACTGTATCTAATCTCTTCCTCCCTCCGTGTACTCATCTCCCTCCTGCCTCTGGCTTTGTTCTGCTCCGGGCCTGTCTCCAGATTCCTCGCTGCCCCAGGAGCGCGTTCTGCTCATTTCACCTCCACTCCTGTGCATGTGTCCTCCCCTTTCTCCAGGACCGCTCCACTCAGAAAACCTACCCAAAGCCCCTCCATGGAGCCCTGACCCATGACTCCAGGTCATAGTGAACTCACCCTTTCTGCCTTTCTACAACCCTCAGTTGTGGATTCTTTAGAATGGAGGCTGGTTTAGAAATCCTCGGCCTGGTACCATACCTAGTTGAGAGCAAGGAGGTGGGGAAAAGCTGGAGGTGAGCAGGAGACCTGAAGGAAGACCCAGTGTTGCCTGGTCGGCACTGGGCAATGTGAGCAGTGGCTGGATATCTGCTGGCCTCCCACCCAGGTGTGCCATGAGGGGTACCGTGGGCCTGGCTTCTGCTGTTGATAGTGGTGGCAACAAGGAAGGGAGGGAGGAAGATGGAAAGTTCCTGTTTATCATGTCTGGGACTTTGCCTGCCTTGTCCTTAATCAGTCTACAGCTAATTAGCCGCCTCCCCCACCCCACTCCCTGCCCCGCCGACGCAGAGCTGAACACCATTAATCACCAAGGAGAAGGCTGAAGTCAGCAGGCCTCCTGCTCAGGAGAATCCCGGCTCCTTGGGTGGGCCCTTCTTGCCTGGGGCATTGAGAGGACCGTGGGATGCAGGAGCTCCTTTGGTAGGAATTTGGGGCTTTTGAGAAGGTGCCGTGGAGCCCTGTGCCACCTAGAACGACCGTAGGGGGAAGATGCGGCATCTTCCTCTTTGCTGCGACACTCCAGTTTTGCTTGTGGTGACAGTGTCTTAGCCCCAGACAAACGGCTCACTTTCCCAGACTCCCTTGTAGCCAGGAAAGGCATGGGACACAACTCAGATCAATGGGGCATTGAGCTGAAACCTGTGGGCTCTTAGGAAGGCTTTTCCTTTCTTGCTGCTGGTGCTGCCCCTTCTTGCCCTTTCTCCTTTTTGCCTTGAATGCAGACTTAAGGGCTGGAGCTGCAGCAGCCATCAGCCTCTATGAGGGAAGGATCAAGAGAAGTGTTTTGACACCACCATGAGCTGATAACCAGTGCCAGTAACTTGCCTACCTCCAGATTTCTGTCAGATGAAAATAATCTCAGTTTAGTCCACTATTGGTTGATATTCTGTCACCTGTAGCTGAATCCGCTTCTAATACAGAGGGGAACTCTGGATGGTGCAGGCTTAACTACAGAGATACCCATGGTACCCAGAGTAATCCAGATGTTCCTGGACTCACTAGCCAGTGTTCATGAGGGAGGTTATAGTCCTCACAGGCCACCTGCTCTGCCCTCTCTCCTATCCTTCAGCCTTTAAAGTCTCATTTTCCAATGGTTTTTAGACATCCATGTTATTAAGAAAGTATCTGGGTGTGACACTGATGCACCAGTCATGTTAAACTCTGTGTAGTGGAGTGCCTGGGAAGACAAAACTAGATTTTCTGGCAAATGAGTAGTGCTCTTTGCTTGTTATGCAGTGCTTTGTAAAGTAGGCAAGCACATTGCTCTGGGAAAAGGCTGAAGAAAGGAATTATGTGATTCTGAGAAGGTTTTGCTGAGCTGATCACAGAGGCAGGATATTTGCATTTGGGAGGACTGAGGTCGAGACCCTGACTGACCTTTCCCTTTTGAGGTTTAAGATTACTGGAGCCTTTCTGATGAACGGAATTGGGCCTCTCTGAGATCCTTTGGCAAGAAAGGATGGAAGGGGTCCCACAGGAGAACCTCAGGATCAGGAAATGGAAAATCTGGATAGGTGAACCAAGCTAATAGCAGGCTTAGGTGCTTGTTAGGGAGGCTGGTACCCACCCAGCAGTTGACAAGGCAGAGACTCCCAGGCTTTCTGGTTGAGGTCGTGCAGTGGGAGCAGTGGATGCACTTAAGAGTGTGAGATAAAAGAGCTGTAGCCTGAAGTTCAAATGTGGAGCCCTGCTGTATCCAGGGCTGGGTCAGGACTGAACTGTGGATGTGGAGATGGCGAACTGCGCGGGACCAGTTTTCAATAGCGACTCCTTGTGGCAGCAGGCCGGGCAGACTGTTCTGTTCCGTCTAAGCCCGGCTTTCAGACATTGGACACATCCTGGTGCACGGAGTACATGGCTCCAGTTCCTGCGCAGCTTGTGGAAGGTAAGGGGAGAAGGACCCTAAGGGCAGAGGGGTAGTATATCACAGTGGTTAGGAGGGTGGACTCTGGAGTCAGACTGTTGGGTTCAAGTTCCTACTCTGCTACTTCCCTGGCCTGACCTCATGGGTTGCAGACCTGTACGGTCTCATAGGGGCCTTCCTTAAACAGGCCCCGTGCTGGGCTTAATGCTTGCTGTCTTGACTGTCTTAATAAATTAAAAAAAAATTCTATGAACCATATTTTAGTTTTTGGCTTCTTTTTCAAAACTGAGGTATAGTTGATTTACAATGTTGTGTTAGTTTCAAGTGTATAGCAAAGTGATTCAGTTACATGTATATATATATAACTGAGAAGGCGATGGCACCCCATCCAGTATTCTTGCCTGGAGAATCCCATGGACGGAGGAGCCTGGTAGGCTGCAGTCCATGGGGTCGCTAAGAGTTGGACCCGACTGAACAACTTCACTTTGACTTTTCACTTTCATGCATTGGAGAAGGAAATGGCAACCTACTCCAGTGTTCTTGCCTGGAGAATCCTAGGGATGGGGGAGCCTGGTGGGCTGCCGTCTATGGGGTCGGACAGAGTCGGGCACGACTGAAGCGACTTAGCAGCAGCATATACATATATATATATTTGTTGTTGTTTAATTGCTAAGTTGTTTCTGACTCTTTGGGATCTCATGGACTGTCACCTGCTGGGTCCCTCTGTCCATAGGATTTCCCAGGCAAGAATACTGGAGTGAGTTGCTATTTCCTATATATATACATTCTTTTTAGGTTCTTTTCTCTTGTAAATTATTACAAAATATTGATTATAGTTTCTTGTGCTATACAGTAGGTCCTATTGCTTATCTATTTTATATATAGTGCTGTGTATATGTTAATCCCCAAATTACCCCTACTTTGGTAATGTAAGTTTTTTTCCTGTGTCTCTGAGTCTATTTCTGTTTTGTAAATAAGTTCATTTGTATCATTTTTTAAAGATTCCACATATCATATGATATTTGTCTTTATCTGGTCTACTTCCCTTAGTATGATAATGTATGCTGCTGCTGCTGCTGCTAAGTCGCTTCAGTCGTGTCCGACTCTGTGTGACCCCATAGACAGCAGCCCACCAGGCTCCGCCGTCCCTGGGATTCTCCAGACAAGAACACTGGAGTGGGTTGCCATTGCCTTCTCCGATGATAATGTATAGGTCCATCCATATTGTGCATTGTTTCATTCTTTTTTTTTATATTGAATAATTTTTGAACAAGTACTCTCTTCCATTTTCATTTTGCACTTGGCCCTGCTAATTATGCAGTCAGTCCTTCTTGGCAAATGTATTCTCTGTGCCACAATTTCCCCATCTATAAGATGGATTAAGAGAAAACAGCAATGACTCTGCCTATCAGAGAGTTGTTGTAAGATTAAATAAGTTATATACATAAAGTAGTTAGAATCTGGCATGTAGTGAGCTCCATGTAAGTGTTAGCCGTTGTTCTTGTTTCTGTTAATTTAGGGCGATGAAGACTCCAGCAATTAATCTGCAAAGCACAGAGACATGACTACATTTGCATCTCCAGCTAGTGAAGCAGATCATGTCAAGCACATGGGGAACAATGCAAGGAGAGGAAAATGTGACCCCTGGACTCGCTTCTCACACAAGATGAGATGCCTCATTAAGCCCACATCCTTCTGGGCCCACAGGGCTGACAAGAGAGGGGAACACGGGGCCTGAGAAGTGTGGAGTCAAGGCCACCTTCCTGCGACAGGGGCTGGCAGCAGAAGTGGGCATGGCCCAGAGGGGCAGGCTGGGGCACCTCCGGAAGCAGCCTGCCCCCTCCCCGCAGGGTCAGGCTGTCATCGGACTCGCGTCCTTCCTCTCAAGGAAGAATGGCCCCGCCCCAGCCTTCCTTCCAGCCTGGACCCATCTTGCATTTACAGACCCAGAGCAGAGGATAGGATGCTGGGAAGGATGCTCTATTAGGATGATGATTCTAAATAAACTGTATCTATTGGCACATTACCTACTCACAAAAAGAGGAGAAATCGTAGGTGCCCAGCCCAGTGAATCCTCTAAATGTGAACTCACTCAGTTCAAGAAATAGGACATTCACAGAAGTCAGGAAGCTCCCAGCCATGCTCCCCAACTAGTCCCTGCCTCCTTCCCCAGTCAGCCACTAGCTAGAATATCATTTTCTAAAACCACTAGATTTCACTTTTCCAAATTGTTTACTTTGGAAAATGTAAAATCTACATTCCAAAGTAAGTTGGAATAATAGAATAGGATCACCCATATACTCATCTAGATACACCAATTGTTAACATTTTGCTACATATTCTCCACTTTCTCTTTCTGTCTTCCTTTCTGTGTCTTGTTTTTTCTCCCCCATCTCTACACATAAGATTTTCTGAACCATTTGAGAGTTATTTGCAGATAGCACAACGTATTTCAGTATACATCCTGAGAATGAGATCATTTACATGGTGCAATTATCACAATAAAGAAATTTAACATTGCTGCTGCTGCTAAGTCACTTCAGTCGTGTCCGACTGTGTGTGACCCCATAGACGGCAGCCCACCAGGCTCCCCTGTCCCTGGGATTCTCCAGGCAAGAACACTGGAGCGGGCTGCCATTTCCTTCTCCAGTGCATGAAAGTGAAAAGTGAAAGTGAAGTCGCTTAGTCGTGTCTGACTGTAGCAACCCCATGGACTGCAGCCTACCAGGTTCCTCCATCCATGGGATTTGCCAGGCAAGAGTACTGGAGTGGGGTGTCATTGCCTTATCCTATAATATCATTATATAGTATACAGTTGATTTTCATATCTTCCAATTATCCCAGTGATATTATACACACACACGTGTGTGTATATAACCCAAGCATGGATCACAATTTGCATTTAGTTGTATGTCTCTTTCATCTTCTTTCATCTAAAACAGATTCTCTCTCTGTTTTCATGACACTGACATTTTTGGAGAATATAGGCAAGTTTTCTAGAATATTTCTGAGTTCAGATTATCAGATTGTTTCCTCATAATTTAGTTTAAACATTCTTGGCAAGAATGCTATAGGAATTTTATTATATATAGATATATATTCTTTATAATTAATTTAATGAATGATAGTAGCTTCAACTTATCAAGTGCCCATCGTGTGATTTGGGGATTATGATGTCCATTTTACAGACCAGATGACTGAGGCAAAGATTGGCTTTAGTAGTTTTCCCAAGGTCACATGGTCAGAAAGAGGAAGTACCAGGATTGGGTTTGTCTCACCCTACGGCCCGTGCTCATAGCCAGTTCAGCCCACTGTTGGTGATGACTAATCTCACCCGAAGGAGGCCTGGGACCGCACCCTGGAGGGCAAGGATGTGTTATGTTCTCTGCTGAATTCCAAGCTTAGCCAGGGCCAAATCCAGAGTGAGGTTCCATGATTGTTTATTGAGTGAATGGATGAATGATTGTTTAATGGACAAAGATTAGCCTGGAGTCCATGGACCATTGGTATCAAAATCATGCAGAAAGGTTGTCAAATACACATCCATGGCCACCACTGTCAACCCATGGAACCTGAAGCTCTGTTGGTGGGACCTGAGAATCTAATGATAGTTTTCCCCAATATCCTGATTGAGTGAAAAAAGCATGTTTCAGAACAGAGTGTGCTGCATAATTCTGTATGTCTTTTTCTCTGTGGTTTAAGCTTGTGCATGAGTGCTCAGTCATGTCCAACTCTTTGTAACCCCGTGGATTTTAGCCCGCCTGGCTCCTCCATCCCTAAGATTTTCCAGGCAAGAATACCAGAGTGGGTTGCCATTTCCTCCTCTAGGGGATTTTCCCAACCCAGGAATCAAACTCTTGTCTCTTGAATCTCCTGCATTGGCGGGTGGATTCTTTACTACTGGCTCCCAAGGTTATGTGGTTAGATATAGAGTTACAGTTTCGAGAAGGATGTGAGAACTGTTAACAGTATTTACCTCTGAGGAGTAGGGCTGGGGCCCTGGAGAAGGAGATGAAGACTTGACCTTCTCCTGATGCACTGTTAGAAATGACACAAGTGATTACTTCATACATTCTTTTTGTAAAAAATTAAGCCCTACAGATAAGTAGATTAATTAACTTATCACCCAAACTGAACATCTTTGAGAGTGAAAGGAAGCGCTGTTATAAGTTAAACCAGCAACAGAGGAAACAGAGGTCATTCTGGGCAAGTGGTCCCCCTGCGCAGGCCAGCATCCCCTTAGATCACCTACCCTCCTGGTTACAGCCACCCTCTTAATCCGTGATAACCACTGTTTACCAGCCTGATGTGTATTTTACAGACCCTTTAGTATGGTATATAGCCACTGAAGGCACCTTGTTTGAGACTTCTCTTTTAATGCAAGTGATATCACAGTAAATATATCAACATGTGAGTTGTTTTTTCTCACTCGACAATATATGTCTTGAAGATTTGGCCATGTCAAGCCCATATGGGGGATCTGCTTCATTCCTTTTAACTGTTGCTGAGTGTTCCATACATGGACTTTTTTTCCATTCTCTGGTGGCTGGATATTTGAGTTCTTTCCAGCCCCTTAGAATGACTAACCACACTGATGATTATGCCGAGTGCGATACTGTCCTGACAGCAGAACCACCTCGTGTCCATCAGAGGTCAGTCTAACGTTAAAATAGTCTCAGGAGATGACATTTTTGAGGAATAACTGGACTTATGAGCAAGGTTCCTCACCAGGCTTGAGGTTCCTCCACATGCCCTCTTCAGGGAAGGTAGGGGTTTAAGAGATGGGACTGCCCCCAGCTTGACCCTCAGAGACTCTCCCAGTGGCCTGGGCCTCTCCAGGCCGTTCCTGCAGTTGAGGTCCACCAGAAGCTCCTGTCCCCAGGCCTGGCTCCTCCAGTCCCGCTGCTCTTCCTCTTCTCCTCTTACCGCTCCTGCTCATGAGGTTCTTGCACTCATCTGGGGTGACGCTGGCTGTGGTGGAAAGAGACAGAGTGTTTGATTCCCAGTTCTACCTCTGATGGGCTATGTGACCTTGAGTGAATCCCTTTCCCTTTCTCGGTCTTCAGTTCTTCATTTGTGGGATGGGGAAAATGGTGCCCACCTCCTGGGCTTGTGAGCTCTTATGTGGGATAACACAATAGGTCACACGTGTGCCCCGTGACTACCATGAGAGTGCTCCATAAGTGGTCACTTCAGTCCCCTTCCCCTGTCTCCCCGTTTGTATGGATTAGTGTCCACACAAACGGAAAAGCTGGTGGGTGCTCCTGAGGATAGAGGTTGTGTCATCTCTCGCTTTGGCACCATCCCCACCCCCTCAAGTCCTGGCACAAGTTCAGGACACATTTGGGGGTCCCAGGAGGGAGGGAGTGATATAAGGAGGCTGTATTTATTCACAGTCCTGGGAGGCTAGAGTGAGAATGACAGGGAGACAATCCCTGCTCTTGGACAGGTCCTTCGCTCGTGGGAGTTTTTAATCTGATGGGGCAATGGTTCCTAATTCTAGGATCTCCTGTTTGGTGGAAGAGACCATTTCTGCCTCTAGAGGATTTTTACTCCCCTGTTGGGAGGGGAAGTGGTCAGTATACCCTGAAGTACCTCGCCTGTTGATGGAGACGTGTTATCAATTCCCAGGGAAGTTTCCAGACTGATTGAGGAGACATACATCTGGGGTGTCTCCCTAACTTTCACTGACGATTTCCATTTTGTGTGAACTTTCCTTCCAGCATCCATTCCTTAATATATACATGTGTGCTGGCTGCTCTGTCTGTAGGACTGTGAGTTTCATGAGGGCAGAATTGATGTCTCATCTTTGGAATTTCTGGTCCCAGCCTGTTGTTGGGCATCCTAAGGAGTGCTTGAAGATTGGCCACATTCTCAGGGGCTCCCAAGAGTCAGCATTCTCAAGCTACTCAAGGGCAGACGAATCAATCAAGAGAATGAGTGAGGCCTCAGAGGGGGCAGCAAGGGCTGGCCTGGGGTCTGCCCTCACGGCCTCTCTCTGCTCCCTTCTGGAAGCCACCGTAGCTGCATCTATGGCATCTCACAGGAGCGCCCCCGCAGTCTCTCCCCTCACGGGAGCTGGGTGCTGAGGTGGGCCCCTCCGTCTGCGTAGGAGAGGAGACACATCAGACCCAGGGCTGACGGGCATTTATGAATTAATGAAAGAGAAAATAGGCACATTATACATACAGATTTGTCCTTAATGAGGGGAAAAGGCATTGTTTACTGACGTTCGGTTCTAATTATCCATGCACAGGGCCAGCTTTTCTCCAGCAGCACCATGTGCCCCCATTCTCCTGTCTTCCATCATGTTCCTTTAGCCTCTTCAGTGTCCAGCTGGGCACCCACTCATCCCTCGAAGCATCAGCTCCCTGTACTGCCCGAGTAGCCAGCTCCTGGGTGAGTCTGCAGGACCTTTGACCCTGAGACTCCCAGCTTGTATCATCTCCTCTGCTCAGCGGGCAGGCAGATATGAGGACAGTGTTGCTAAGGCTGTCAGGGCAGCACCCTTGGAGAACTCAGGAATGGCTGCTTTTCTGGGGGAAGGGGCTGCATGGTAGCAGGCAGGACCCAACGGCGAGGACAGATGGAGGCTGGGGGCTACAAGCTGGGGACTCCCCAGGAGGCAAGGGCTCGGGAACACTACCCAGCAGTCCCATCCTTTGTGGGTTCTCTGAAACTATCAAGAGGGAAGGGGGCCCCACTGAGAAAGGTGAATAGCAGCGTCCGTCACACCTCCCTGAAGCCATGGCTGAGGCGACACCTGTCCATTTTCTACTTTAGCAGCAGCACAGATGAGGTCACTCTGGGATAAACAGATAACTCCTTGCTGCCCCATGAGCTCCTCTTTCCTCCCCAGGTCCCAGCCCGCTACCTGCTGCTTGTCCTCCATGCGAAAACAAACTTGCAACTGAGATGGGAGTTGGGACATGTGTGACTATTGCCAAGGTGAGGTCATGGATGTCCCTGCCCAGCTGAGGACATCAGTGAGGAGAGAGGAAGCTGAAGGAGTGATGCACTGGAAGGCGGTGGGGGAGGTGGCTCGGTCAACCCCAAGCCCTTATCATCAGGGGCACGCTTGATCTGTCTTCTGGAGCCTAGGCTGGGAGGGGATGTGGTTTTCCCTTGAACTTTCTGGGTGGGTTACAGGTAGGAGTTCTAACTTGTTGATGCTCAGAGTGCCTTCACCACTCTGGCAGTAGGGTGTGGGGAGGGGGAAAGTTGGGGAGGTGAGAGAGGTCCAGGAAAGTGTGGCTCAAGTTTACTCACAGGCCGTTACACTGGAGGCAAAAACACTATCTCTGTGACCCCTGGACAGGAGCACATGCAGTGACCCCACAGCACAGTTCTGAGGGCTTGACAGAAGGGAGGACTCAGTGGCTGATTCAATAGGCAGCTGAACAACTTCTGTTTGAAAGTACATTTGAAAATTTAGATAAAATGGACAAAGTCCTGGCAAAACACAAATGACCAAAGCTGACGATGTTGCTGTGTGTCGTGTGTGAGTTGCTCAGTTGTGTCTGACTCTTTGCAACCCCCATGGACTGTAGCCCACCAGGCTCCTCTGTCCACGGGATTCTCCAGGCAAGAATACTGGAGTGGGTTGCCATTTCCTCCTCCAGGGGGATCGAACCCAGGTCTCCTGCATTGCAAGCAGATTCTTTACCATCTGAGCCACCAGGGAAGCCCCAAACTGACAATAGAAGGCCTAAATCATCCTATAACTATGAAAGAATATGAACCCTTTAAAAAAATTGAAGTATAGTTGATTTACAGTATTACACTGTGTTAGTTTCTGGTGCATAGCAAAATGATTCAGTCACACACACACACACACACACACATTCTTTTTCATATGCTTTTCCATTATGCTTTATCACAGGATATGGAGTATAGTTCCCTGAGCTCTGCAGTAGGGCCTTGGTGTTGACCTGTTTAATCTATGGTGGTGTGTATCTGTTAATCCCAAACTCCTATTTTCTCCCTCCCTCACCCCCTTTCCCCTTTGGTAACCATATGTTTGTTTTCTGTCTGTGCATCTGTTTCATAAATAGATTCATTCATGTCATATTCTAGATTCTGTATATAAGTGACATCCTATGGTATTTGTCTTTCTATTTTTGGCTTACTTCACTTAGTATGATAATCTCTAGGCTTGCTCATGTTGTTGCGAATGTTATTATTTCATTCTTCTTTATGGCTAAATAATATTCCACGATACATACACATATACCATGTCTTTTTTATCCATCCTCCTTTGTTGCACCTTTGGTTGCTTTCATGTCTCGGCTGTTGTAAATGGTGCTGCTCCGAGCTCGGGGTGCATGTATCTTTCTGAATGACAGCTTTTGCCGAACAGATGCCCAGGAATGGAAATGTGGATCATGTTGCAGCTCTATCTTGAGTGTTTTCAGGAACCCCACACTTTTCGACAGTGCTGCACCGATTTACATTCCCACCACAGTGTAGGAGAGTTCCCTTTTCTCCACCCTTTCCAGTATTTGATATTTATAGATTTCTTAAATTCTGACTGGTGTGAGGCAGTACGTTGTTGTAGTTTTGAGTTGCATTTCTCTAATAATTAGTGATACTGAGCATCTTTTCATGTGCCTGTTGGCCATTTGTGTGTCTTCTTTGGAGAAATGTCTGTTTAGGTCTCCTGCCCTTATTTTGGTTGTTTTCTTTTTGTTGTTGTTGTTATTGACTTGTATGAGCTGTTTATATATTTTGGAAATTAAACCCTTGTCAGTGCCTCATTTGCAAATATTTGCTCCCAGTCTGTAGTTGTCTTTTTGTGTGTCTTTGTGTGTGTTTCCTTATTGTGCAAAGGCTTATACGTTTGATTAGGTCCCATTTGTTTGTTTTTGCTTTTATTTATATTGCTTTGGGAGATTAACCTAAGAAAAGATGAGTATGTTTTATGTCAGAGAATGTTTTGCCTGTGTTTTCTTCTAGGCGTTTTATGATATTACATCTTGTCTGTAAGCCATTTTGAGTTTATTTTTTTGTACAGTGTGAGCGTGTGTTCTAATTTCGTGGACCTATATGCAGCTGTCCAACTTTCCCCACACTATATGCTGAAGAGACTGTCTTTTTTCCATTGTATATTCTTGCCTCCTTTGTTGAAGATAAATTGACCGTAGGTGTTTGTTTATTTGGGGGCCTCTGTATTCTGTTCCACTGATCCGTGTGTTTGTTTTTGTGCCAGTACCATGCTGAGTTTTTTGTTTAGTTTTTCTAAAAAAAATATTTATCTGTTTTGGCCATGCATTGTGGCTTCTGGGATCTTAGTTCCCTGAACAGGCATTGAACCCCAGGCCATGGCAGTGAAAGCACTGAGTCTTAACCGCTGGGCCACCAGGGAATTAACCTACCACACTCTTTTGGTTACTGTAGGTTTGTAGTATTATCTGAAGCTGAGAGGGTTATGCCTCCAGCTTTGTTCTTTTCCCTCAGGATTGCTTTGATAATTCTGGGTCTTTCATGGTTCCATATAAATTTTAGGATTATTTATTATTATTCATCCTAGTCCAATGAAAAATGTCATGGCTAATTTGATAGGGGTCACAATAAATCTGCAAATTGCTTTGGGTGGTGTGGTCATTTTAACAGTAATAATTCTTCCAATCCAAGAGGATGGAATATCTTTTCATTTCTTTGAATCATATTCAGTTTTCATTGTTGAGTGTTTTATTGGCTGTGGGTTTGTCATAAATAGCATTTATTATGTTGAGAGATGTTCCCTCTATATCCACTTTGGTAAGAGTTTTTATCATGAATGGATGTTGACTTTTATCAAATGCTTTTTATGCTTCTATTGAGATGATCATGTGTTTTTTTCTTTTGTTGATATGATGTATTGCATTGATTGATTTGCACATATTAAACCATCCCTGTGACCCTGGGATGAGACCAGCTTGATTATGGTGTATGATCTTTTTCACATGTCGTTAGATTTGGTTTGCTAACATTTTGTTGAGAATGTTTGCATCTGTGTTTGTCAAAGTTATTGGTCTGTGGTTTTCTTTTTTGGTAGTGTCTTTGGTTTTGGTGACAGGGTGAGGGTGGCTTCATAGAATGACTTTGGGAATATTCTCTCCTCTTCAGTCTTTTGGAAGAGTTTGGGAAGGATTTGTTTGTTTGGTAGAATTCCCCAGTGAAGCCATCTGGTCTTGGACTTTTGTTTGCAAAGAATCTGAATCCTTAATTGAAGATTTTCTCACAGAGAAAACACCAGGCTCCAACTGCAGCCCTTCCTGTGGCAATTATTGGGCATTTGCTGCTATTAATAAAGCTGGGACTTCAATCCACATTCACTTTCCTATACCTGTTTTCTATACATTAAAACCCTGAGAGAAGTGAGTTATGTTTTAATCCTTACTCAACCCAGAAGAAATGTCCTGCAGCATCTTTTCATAAACACCTCCTATTTATTTGCAGATTTGAGGGCAACCAAAGGGCCTTTCCAGAGAAGGAAATGGCAACCCACTCCAGTACCCCTGCCTGGAGAACCCCATAGACAGAGGAGCCTGATAGGCTGCAGTCCATGGGGTCGCTAAGAGTCGGACAGGACTGAGTGACTTCCCTTTCACTTTTCACTTTCATGCATTGGCGAAGGAAATGGCAACCCACTCCAGTGTTCTTACCTGGAGAATCCCAGGGATGGGGGAGCCTGGTGGGCTGCCGTCTATGGGGTTGCACAGAGTTGAACATGACTGAAGCGACTTAGCAGCAGCAGCAGCAGCAAAGGACCTTTCATGAGAATATTTTTTAAGGGTCTGTGTGCCAAGCAAGTCAGCTCTATTGATCTTATTTAATCCACACAAGCATACTGCAAGAGAGACATTATCATCTTCATCTGAGGTTCAGAGAAGTGGACTGACCTGTCCAAGCCATAGAGTTAGTGGGGGCCATCTGACTCCAAAGTCCCCTCCTTTCCCACTGGGCCGCCATGCTGCCAGGACAAGCCTGCCCCTTCCTCAGGGAAAGGAAGGTCATGACTAAGTCCTCTCCCCTCCCCACATACCAGCTCCCATCTCCAGCTTTCAACATCTGGGTTAGAGTTCCAAGTCCCTCCCACTGTGACTTCAGTGCATGGAAATTTCTTCAGTGGGTCAATGACCCTCTTACATAATAGCCCCCAGAACTAAACCTGGCATCGAAAGGCATAGATGGATATTCTGGTTATCTATTGCTAGGTTAAAAATTACTCCAAACGTAGTGGTGTGAAACAACTGTTGGTTACGCTTTTAGACTCTGTGGAGCAGAAGTTCAGATAGCATACAGCAAGGGTGCTTGATCTCTGCTCAGTGATGTGGGATCCTCAGGTGGGAGTTTCAAAGGCCGAAGGTGACTCAGCCACCGGCGCTGGAGTCATCTGAAGGCTTGCTCACACATGTGTCTGGTGGCTGGTGCTGGCTGTTGTCTGGGACCTTAGCTGGGACTCTCAGCCAGAATATCTTCATGAGGCCTCTGCAGATAGCTTTGGCTTCCTCACATTATGGTAGCTAGATTCCCATGAAACAACCAAGTGTAAGCATATTGGCTTTTTTGACTAGCTCTGCTAGTTATACAATATCATGACTGCAACATTTTGTTAAGTAACCATGAAGCCCAGCCCAGTTTCAAGGGGAGGAGAAATAGATTCCACTTCTTGATAAGAGAATGTCAAGGTTCTAGAAAGACAGGTGGGACTGGAAATGTTACTGTGGCCATTTTGGGAGAATACACTGTACTTCACCGGCCCAGCTTAAGAGGAAACTCTCCACACAGGAGGAGCTGAGAGGTGCGCATGATTTACTTCATTCAGTCAGTCCACACGTGGTGTTCGCCACACGCCAGGCATTGCCTCCCCTCATGGTCCCCGGCTGCCCAGCTGTTCCGCCCCAGCCCCACCCCCACTCAGGTGCATCCCGTAAGGCCCCAAGAGATTTGATCAAGCGGAGAGAACTTTGGGCTTAACTTTCTCCAGCCTTCCGGGAAACATTGCTCTGGGTCACTGTGGCTACAGCCCAGAGAATAATTTCTCCCTCTGGGGACTGCTGTTGAATTGAGATTTTATACCCCTGTTTCTGCAAGAGCAGACATATTGAACAGTTTCTGTTTTCTGAAGAAAATAATAAGTTGTTTTTTACTTATATATATAGCTCTTATTTTGTGGCCCTTGTGAAACAAGTGGTTTCTTAATAGGAAAGAGGTTCCTGCCCTTTGGTGAGACTCAGAAGTTGCAGAATCTTTTTGGTCCCTGTGGTGTAAAGCAAGAAGCTAAGAGAGCTCCTTAACCCTTTTCTTTAGCATGTGAATGTGGCTAGTATAACTGGTTCACTAACTATCACTCTGAAAAATATAATGAGCTGGTCAAGACAAGTTCGGGCTTAGCTCGTATAATGATAATCACAATAATAACCAATATGTGTCATACTCCAAGCTCTGGGTTGAACATTTTATACACTGTTCATTTAATACTATTAATAATGCTGTGAAGAAGGTACTAAAATTGTTTTCACAGATGAGGAAACTCCTTACTAAGGTTCGGAGAAGTTAAGTGATTTGCCCAAGGACACACAGCTAGGCAGTGGTTGGACTGAGATTTGAATCTAGATCCACGAACTGCAGAGACTGTTCTCTTAACATTGCACCATGCGGTACAGATAGAAGTCCTGGTAGCTTACAGGGAGAGTCAGGAATCAGAGTACCATAGGCTGGGTGTTGGGCCTGTCTTGGGTACCAAGGGGTTACTTTGATGCCTCAGTCTGCTTCTCTGTAAATGGGGATAATACCTACCTGAGTTAGTTACATAAAGCACCAGCATTGTCCTCCAGACCCAGTGGACATTCAGTGCTGATTGGGGCATCCCCTTCCCTCCCTCCTTCCTCTGTAATTTACTTGAGCTTCTCCTTAGGGTGGGGGGGCCTCCCTGCCCAGAAGTAGAGGGATGGACAAGATGACTTACCCTTGACTGTTCTAAAATCCCTGGTTCCCTGACCTCCTTCTGGATTTCGAGATTCCGATCCCTCTCACTGTGCTTTTCCTTGGGAGAACTTGAAATGATTTTTATAAAAACTGCAAATGTACAAGGTAATTGAGTCTTCTGTTTTATTACCCTGAGCTGCCTGGACCTTGCCTGGCCTCCTCCTCACTCACTAAGCTGCTGGAATAAAGTTGGAAGTGTTTGCACTGGTAATATATAGGACTTAATTAACCTGGCCTTTTATAGCATTTCCAATGGAGGGTTGGAACGAACTTCGAGGCAGCTTGAGAAAAGGGAAGGGGGGCCGGGGTGGGAGTGTGTATGTATGTACAACGCTCGATATTGTTTTTTTTTTTTTTTTCTTTCCTGTTCTTTTTTCCAGTACTTTAATCAGCATTTAATGGCCCAGTTGAAAATCCATCATTCGGACCCAGGCACTGGTGGGAAGGGCTGGAAGGGAAGCCTGCCTTCTTCCTTCCATCCCAAGCCCTGCAGCAGGCCATGGAGTGGTCAGTGAATCTGGCTACACCAGCCTCATTCCCAGAAACTTCCAGCAGCGGCCAACTCAGCTCATCTCAGATAGGAGATGATGAATGGACATTAACACGTGGACTCTCTAGTTGGCCACCACCACTCCCTACTCAAATGCACACCAACCTAAGAAGGCTCCGTGGGGTCGTGTCCTCATTCCAGGGAGCCTGAGTCAATCTCCTGTCCTCTCTACCGCCCCCCACTCCCGCCCCGCTCCCCTTCTCAACATTCCCGCTCCTTTCCCCTCCTAGTCCAAAGCCATCCCTGAGCCGGATACTCTCCTAAACCAGCCTAGGAAAAAGTGACTCAACTCAGATCCACCCTGGGCACAGGGGCATGGGTTTATAACAGCAAACGTATGCTGTCATGCCTTCCAACCATCATTTAGGGAGGTTTCCAAGAAAGGGCAGTCAGGGTAAGAGCCTCTCAGCAGCTGCCTGCTCCAACCATCGCTCCACATACCATAGCTCATAAATCCTGTCCTGACGCTGCCGAGTGGTTACATCATCCCAAACCTCATGCAACAATTCGATTTGGAAATAAAAAGGCAGGTGTTAATTGACTCACTCCCTCTGCACCTTTGCGGTGCCCCTGACCCTCGATAGCTTTTAACCTCGCAGTTAATAAAAGTTTGGGGCCCAGCCCCAGCACAGTTCCTCATTCATTCTTTCATAATGTCAGCACATTCCTGCTGAGTGACTGTAATGCACATGTCATTGACCAGTCCCTTCAGGGAGAGGGTTAGGTGGCCGAAGATGAGCAAGAAGCATTTCATGCCTAAAGAAAGCTTCTAGCAGATACTCACAAATGACACTGATTTGGGCAGCAGGTGTTCCGGGCTGCCCAGAGAAGGCCTGGGTGTGGCTGGGGTTTTAGAAGAGTCTCCAGCTCTTGAGTTGATCGCTCTTAAGTTTGTCTGCTTAGCATTCATCCCTCCTCTGAGAGCAGCCAGATTCTCCTTTGGGGAACCCATATCACTTCCACTAAGTCTCCATGGTTTCAAATGGGCTTGGATGTCTGGGGTCCTCTGGGCTCAGTAGAACTAGATCCTCAGAGCAGATCAACCCCCTGGCCACAGTGGTTGGTTCTGTTATGGACGTGGTACGGGAGCCATGCTAATAAAAATCTCTTGACACAACTACCAGGAAGGAGAAATTACTTTTTTCCATTGGGTTGGCCAGCCGTCACCTTGCTCTTGCACAGTAGATGCTTCCTGAGCCTCAGAGTGAAGCCATCCCTTTACTCCTTCCTGTAGGAGCGTGTTTAGCTTCAGGTCACACTGCCCCCTGCACCACCATGAGCAGCTTCAGTTCTCATGTGTGTGTATTATCCTCGGTCCAAGTGACCCTCCGTGTGCCTCCAGCTAGACTGTGCCCAGGAAGAATTTCAAGGAAAGCAGAGCTGAGAGATAGAAAGAAAAAGATTGTTGATGGGTAACTGGATCCAGCCTCATCTAAGGCTTAACCCTTGAACTTTCAGTTAAGTGAGCATGTGAGTGGCTGAAATTCTATCTCTGCTTACATTTTGTGTAAGTCAGTTTCCTTAGAATTTCCGTTGCTGGTTCAGTCCTCGAGTCCCAGGCTTTTTAGATACTGGGGCCAATTGGAAGTCAGCCTGTCCATCCCCCAGCTCAGTGGTTAGGAGACCTAGGCTCCTTTGCACATCTGCATTTGTGATAGCACTACAGGGCCAAGCCCGGCAATAGAGTGGGTGGAGCAGATAACCATACGGCACTTTTTAAAAAGGCCTGCGCTCAGGAATTCCATGATGGGTCAGTGGTTAGGACTCTGCACTGTCACTGCTGGGGGCCCAGGTGTGATCCTTGGTCAGGGAAATGAGATCCCACAAGCTGTGTGGCACGGCCAAAAAAAAAGGCCTGCGCTACTGTGACTCTGACAGTGAATGCTTCCTTCATTTGGCAGCCTGGACTCCTCTCATCTCCTCCCCAGTCCTGGCCCTGTTGAGGTTGCTGACCATCCACACCTGTCTCGAGACCCATGAAGAATTCAGAGCTGAATACTACTGTCCTTCTCCCCTGCCAGAGGTGGGCATGGTCCCTTTTCTAGGCCTTGGAGGATAATATTCCACAAAGGCCTGTTCTGGGGCATTGGTAGGCCAGACCAGGACAGGACCAAGAGCAGGCTCATCCCAGCCTGAGTATCCTGCCAAAGGGCTATTCACATATGGCATCCATATTTGAGAAGAGGCTCAGGCACAGAGAAGTCAATGGAGAATTTTCAAATCATGGGTGGGCTCAGATCCTCGTGGACACCTGATTTACTGTTATCTTTATTTTGTCACGTTTATCCATGATTTGACTTATCCTAGGATGCGACAGTGCATCCTAAGGGGACACAGACTGATTGGAGGTAGACAGAGGGTTGGGCAGTAGACCTGGGGAGACAACTCCTGGGATAAAACACACACACAGAAACCAAGAGCTGCTCACGGGAGTGCAGAAGGCAGCATGGCCTGAAGCCAGAGGCCCTCCCTCGATCACACCAATTGCTGTGTGTCCTTCAGTATGGTTCCTAATTCCTCTGACCTCTGCTTCCTAGATCTGGAGGGGCAGACTGTATAGGATGAACTATGGAGGCAGAGAGATCTGGTTACATCCCAGCCCTCACTCCCTCGGGCAAGTCCCACTCTGAGACTCGCTTCCTCATTATTATTCCTTGAAAGGAATCATAAAGGTACTTCCCTTTTCGAGTCATTTTAAGATTCAGTGAGATAATTAAGTGCTTAGCACAGGGCCTGATATAATTTCTCAATTAATTGTTATTAGTGTTAATATTATTCTATAAAACAAAGGGCATATTAGAAGATCAAAAGTACTTGCCAAGAATTGAAGCGCTAATGAGAACAATCGTTGTTTTCAGGGCATTCAAAAGCCAATGTGAATTGAACACCTACTATGAGCTCTTTGGGCTTCCAGGTGGCACAGTGGTAAAGAACCCACCTGCTGGTGCAGGAGACCTAAGAGAATCAGGTGCGATCCCTGGGTTGGGAAGATCCCCTGTAGTAGGAAATGGCAATCTGCTCCAGTGTTCTTGCCTAAAAAATCCTATGGGCAGAGGAGCTGGCTGGGCTATAGTCCATGGAGTCGCAAAGACATGACTGAGTGAACACACACGTGTTCACGTGCACGCATGCACACACACACGCGCTTTTTGCAGTAAAGACCCAAGTCCTGTTTTTTCCACTTTGAGAGGTCCTTACCACTTCTGAAAGTGAAAGGTGCTCAGTTGTATCTGACCCCATGGACTGTCACCAGCCAGGCTCCTCTGTCCATCAGTTACCACCTCTAGCGCACAGCAGATCTCCATCAGGATTCCTCTCGGGCAGGGGTTTTTACTTCCCTCCCCTTCTTCTTAATGGTGGTATCTTTTCCTTTTCCTGAGAAAACTTATAAGGGAACTTGTATCCCTCACATATGTCACTCAGGGGACTCTTAAACCCTATGCATCCTGACTGCTAATTTCTTTTCAGACACGTGTCCTTTTCCCTAGTTAGATCATCAGTACCTTGAAGGCAGGGACAGGTCTTAAACTTCTTGGTGTCCCCATAAATCTAGGTACAGAGCAGGCCCTTACTTATCAGTATTAGGCCCATGAGCCCTTGTCCAGCCGGGGACTGTGTGTACTATTTGCGTCCAGACTGGACAAGAGAGAGCACTAAGGAGATTCTTAGGAATGAAGAGGCCCTCTGCCTGACTGCAGAAGGGATGCTATATTCTTTCTGGTCAAGCTGACTATTCAGAATGTTCTTTCGGAAACAGTAGCAGTCAGAAAGACCTGGGGACTCACTCGCCTGAAGCCCTGCCCAAGGCCACAGCTACCCTGGGTAGCCAGCCTGGCCTCCCCACCAACCTCAGGGCTGTAGCTGAATAGTGTTGGCCTCCTAATAAACACAGTACCAGTGCCAAGTCCTAACTCCACTGGAGAAATAGCCCTGCACCCCTCGATCCCATGAACATTTCACACCTTAATGCGGCCATATTTTTGGAAAGCCAATATGAGCTGAATAGCTTATTGGTATGCAGCTCCGGGTGGGGGTAGGGGCTCCAGGGAGGTGAGGGGCTCACTGCAGAGGGGAGGTAATTAAGCCTCAGAATGTTCGATGTATTCCCCAAAAGGAGGGTGTCTGGGGGTGTGAGTTTAAGAGCAATGGGCTTGTCTAGATGGTCCGTGTGCACAAAAGCTTGACCACTGTTGGGAAGTCCCAGCACGGCTCCCACCCTCGCTCGGCCCAAGCCCCCACCCCAGTAGGGCCACCCACTCACCCTTTGGGTCGGTAACTTTACATTTCCTAAGCAGACCCTATCAGCAGCTCTTCTCAGATAAAATACATCATCATTTGCTCCATTAGAAAATAAATGTATGGCTATATTATGGGATTTGCATTCCATTACCTTGGTTTGCATGCCATAAAACATTTATTACACCCTTGGGCTAAAGTCTTAATAATGACTGGGTGCGAGGCTCTAATGTGGCGCCGGTCCTGCTCGGGAACCAGAGATTAATGCCTTTTGATGTCACCCAGCTAATAATTGTGTTCACCAATTTGTCCCATCAGAAGACATTAGAGTCAGGCCCTGTGCGGGGATTGTTGGGGACCACTGTTCAGCTTTAACTGGGAGTTGGGGCTCCTTTTTCCTGCCCCCTGCAATCTAGTCTTACTCAAAATGACCAGAATAAAATCTCAGAGCCCTCCCTGTACAATCCCCCCACTTTCCAGCCCTATGCCATGGGCAAGTCCCCACCCCTGGGTTCGATGAAGCTACACTGAGGGTTTAAATAGTCTGCTTTCCTGCCAGACACAGCAGCAGCAACAGTGGCAGCAGCTAGTGCACACACACACACACACACACACACACACACCACACAAACTCATACAAACCCATGGATACCTTTTCTTCACCCCAGGGAATGATGGAGTTCACCCCTGAAATCACCCTAGATGGAGTGAATTCAGGGCTTCCTATCATTTCCTCTTCCTCCCAGGAGACCACACCATCATCCTTCCTTGTTCTAATGACAGCCGTCTTCACTGCCCCAATACGATGGGGCCCACCTCATCATTGAAAAATTCACTGAAACCACCATTCTTCAAGTCAGCTGCCACTTAGGAGACCAAAGGCCCCCAGCAGCCTGTTGGTTAAATCTATGTCCCTCCTAGGCCAGCCCTGCCCTACACACAACCAACCTCAAGTCCCTTGGATCTCTAGTGCAGAGGTCCCAAGAGAGATAAGCCTATGCCCTGGGGGAGATTCTGGTTGTGACAGAGGGAGAAGAACACTCTACAAGGGTGTGATGGGTCTGCAAAAGTCACAGATGAAACGCCTGAGAGCACATTGCTTCTGATTCTGCACTTCTGGGAAGGCTAATGAATCAGTTGGGGCCTAAGGGCAGAGATGGAGAGGAGGTGATATGGAGGATGGGGTTGCCCAAGAAGGGGAATGGTGGGAGCAAAGTATGGAGGGGAGAATGCTTGGAGAATGGGAGCGGGTAGAGGAAAGATTACTATGAAAAGATGGAATCAGAGCAAGAAGCACTGTCACTGTGGGGCTGGACTCTGAGGGCAGGGGGGTGAGAGAGAGAGGGGTCTTTGTTCTGTAGTGCTGGTCAGGTTCCCTGGCTGGAGTGGCTGAGCTCAGAAACAGGGAGCCCAGGCGGATGTCTCTGCTGGTCCAGAAGTGAGGCCATAAAGGCTGGACTGGGGCAGGGGTGGGAAGAAAGGGATGAAGAAAGGAAGCAATAAAGAGAAATCAAGATGAGGCTGGGAACCACCAGCTGTGGGAGAGTCTGGAGCCGCCGATGCCTCTAAGGTAGTGGTTCTTAGTGGGGCAGTGCTGCCCAGGGGCTAGTTTGGGCATTTGTGGGGGTTATTTGTGATAATAATGTTGGCATTTAGTATGTGGGGAGGGAACCAGGAGTGCTTTCTGTATACCACAATGTTCAGGACAGTCTCACGCAGTGAAGAATTCACCCTCATCCCATGTAACTTCAAAAATTCCTTTTGCACAACAAAGGAAACTATAAGCAAGGTGAAAAGACAACCTTCAGGATGGGAGAAAATAATAGCAAATGAAGCAACTGATAGAGAATTAATCTCAAAAATATACAAGGAGCTCATGCAGCTCAATACCAGAAAAATAAACGACTCAATCAAAAAATGGGCCAAAGAACTAAACAGACATTTCTCCAAAGAAAACATACAGATGGCTAACAAGCACATGAAAAGATGCTCAACATCACTCTTTATCAGAGAAATGCAAATCAAAACTACAATGAGGTACCATCTCACACCAGTCAGAATGGCTGCTATCAAAAAGTCTACAAACAATAAATGCTGGAGAGGGTGTGGAGAAAAGGGAACCCTCTTACACTGTTGGTGGGAATGCAAACTAGTACAGCCTCTATGGAGAACAGTGTGGAGATTCCTTAAAAAAATGGAAATAGAACTGCCATACAACCCAGCAATCCCACTGCTGGGCATACATTCCAAGGAAACCAGAATTGAAAGAGACACGTGTACCCCAGTGTTCATCACAGCACTATTTACAATAGCAAGGATGTGGAAGCAACCTAGATGTCCATTGGCAGATGAATGGATAAGAAAGCTGTGGTACATATACACAATGGAGTATTACTCAGCCATTAAAAAGAATACACTTGAATCAGTTCTAATGAGGCAGATAAAACTGGAGCCTATTGTACAGAGTGAAGTAAGTCAGAAAGAAAAACACCAATATAGTATATTAATGCATATATATGGAATTTAGAAAGATGTCTCATACCTATATATGAGACAGCAGAAGAGACCCAGATATAAAGAACAGACTTTTGGACTCTGGGAGAGAAGGCGAGGGTGGGATGGGTTGAGAGAATAGCATTGAATCATGTATATTACCATATGTGAAATAGATTAACAGTCCAGGTTCGATGCATGAGACAGGGCACTCAGGGCTGGTGCACCGGGACGGCCCTGAGGGATGGGATGGGGAGGGTCAGGATGGGGGACACATGTACACGTATGGCTGATTCATGTCAATGTACGGCAAAAACCACTACAGTATTGTGAAGTAATTAGCCTCCAATTAAAATAAATAAATTAAAAAAAAAGAATTCACGAGAACTAAACATTATCATTAGAGTGAATAAATATCATATTTTTCTGTTAAAAAAAAAGAAAATATTCCAAGCAAGTACCTGTGGACCCTGCAACCCTAGGGGCCACTACAGTAAGTCCCCAACTTACCAACTTTCAAGTTGTGAACTTTCAAATACATGAACGTGTGTTCGCGTGGACAATTCCGTAAGTTGGTTCATGTAGTTAGTTCTGGCGTACATGGTCACACGCGTGCCTCCCTATAAGTGGTTGTGCTTTTCGGTACTTTATGGTACCGTGGCTGTGCATCCCATGGAGCTTACTGGTGAAGGCCTGATAGAATTGGAGGGCCAGAGAAAGGACAAGGAGAGGCAAGAGGAGGAAGACGTCACTGAAGAACCAAAGAGGTTCCCAATGCAGGGAATGGCAAGGGGCTTTCTTTACTTGAGGAGGCACTGTTAGGACCCAGACGCGGGACCCAGACGTGGAATGGTGCATGGAAGTGCCACAGGCATTCGGAGTGCAGTCCAGTGCCACTGAGTCATCAGTGAGGAGGAAAAAAAAAGCTACTACCCAGACATCACCGGATCATTGTTTCAAGAGGGTAGATGGAATTGAATCCAGTAAGGAACCAGAACCTGTGCCGTTAATGTCGGGCATGAGAGAAATTGCAGATTGCCCTCCGTCTCCTGTTGTTGATGACCTTTTTTCAGCTCTACCGTCTCCCTCCGTTTTCCCCTCCGCCAGTCGGTAACTCTTCTTGCTTGTTCTCTTGATGCCAGCCCCTGTATGCCAGCTGTTGTCCTGTCCAACTATACCTTTCAAGATACTGTACTGTAAGATTAAATGTGTTTTTATTTTTTTGGGCTTTTAAAAAATATTTGTGTGAAAAGTATCATAAACCTATTTCAGTGCAGTAATATAGAGACCGTTGTGTTAGTTAGGGTACCTAGGCTAATTTTGTTGGACTTACAGACAAATTAGACTTACAAATGTGCCCTTGGAACAGAATTCATTCATATGTAGGGGACTAACTGTATTCGCTTGTGTGATGAAGTAAATGATTGTGCAGTGCGCAACCTGTCCAAGTGGCAGTTGGTCCTAGGTGTGACATTGATCCTGGTGGAAAAATTTGTTTACAATGCTGCTGCTGCTAAGTCGCTTCAGTCGTGTCCGACTCTGTGCGACCCCATAGACAGCAGCCCACCAGGCTCCCCCGTCCCTGGGATTCTCCAGGCAAGAACACGTTGTTTACAATGACGTGAGTCTAAATCCAGCTTTGTTTTACATATATACACAGAATATCTTTGCATGGTTTTAATATACTCTGAATTTTATAGGAATGGAACTCCCATGACAACTGAGGGGACAATTTGTCTTCTGTTCTGAATCTCTGTACTGAACTTTACCAAGCGTTGGTCACCATTTCAGAAACTGTTGTTCATGTGGGCACAGTACTCATGGCCCTTAAGTCACCAGCACACCCCTCTCCATGGCCAGAGGCACTGACAGCCATCCCCTCGTGTGGTTTCACGTTTAGGTGTAAGTATTTGACTTCCTTATTGTTGCTGAGCATTTACATATTGAAATATGTATTCTTTTATTGTAACTTACTTTGATTTCTCCTTTATATTATAGTTGGGTCAATACATTGATTTTTTTGAAATTATGTGGATAGATTGGTTATATTATCTCTGCTCTCCATCCTGGGGTAGTAAATGAGGCGCAACAAACCCGATAATAAAAGGAGGCTGTGGGTCTGATCGGCTGGGAGCTACAGTTGGGAGAATTCTAGCCTTGACAACTTCTCCAAGAAGCCTGTCTGGTCACTTTAATCCCACAGTCCCACTGAAGCCTGCTTTTCTGCCTTTCTAAATGAAGTTCTTTGTTAGATCTATTTTCCACTTCTTTCCATGATTGTCATCTCCTGAACAATCTTGTCAACTGTGTTCCTATAAACATGTAAGCTCCCCAGATACAACCTTGAAGGGATTACTCTTTATGGCCCTACCCAGGCTCTGAAGAGAAGAGCCTTGCTGACTGAAGTGCTCAACTCAGGTGGAGACAAGGCGCCTGTGGGTCAACACAAGAAAGGGACATCTGGCTGCAAGAAACACAAAATCCAGAAAACCCCGTCATGCGGCGTAAGAGACCCTTGACTCTAGAATAGAAAAGTCACAGGTCTCGTCAGTGTAAAGACTGATTTGTGTGTGTGCTAAGTTGCTTCTGGAGAAGGCAATGGCACCCCACTCCAGTACTCTTGCCTGGAAAATCCCATGGACGGAGGAGCCTGGTGGGCTGAAGTCCATGGGGTCGCTAAGAGTCGGGCACGACTGAGCAACTTCACTTTCACTTTTCACTTTCATGCATTGGAGAAGGAAATGGCAACCCACTCCAGTGTTCTTGCCTGGAGAATCCCAGGGACGGCGGAGCCTGGTGGGCTGCCATCTATGGCGTCACACAGAGTTGGACACGACTGAAGTGACTTAGCAGCAGCAGCAGTTGCTTCAGTCGTGTCCGACTCTTTGCAACCCTGTGTGCTGTAGCCTGCCAGAATCCTCTGTTCATCACATTCTCCAGGCAAGAATACTGAACTGGGTTGCCATTTCCTCCTCCAGGGGATCTTCCTGATCCAGGGATCAAACCCATGCCTCTATGTCACCTGCATTGAAAGGCAGGTTCTTTACGACTAACACCACCAAAGGCTGATTAGGGTAAAAAAAATTAGTGTGAAATCACTGAAAAAACAAACAAGCCACCCCAGTTCTGGGACCATTGGAAAACAATGTATCGGGAGTTCAAAGATTGGACATGTTGAGGACTTGAAAAAAATATCTGACGTGGTGAGATAGTAGCTTCAAAGCGACTTATGCAGGTAAAGAGGCTTCCTTTGTAGATGGGAAGATTGGTCAAGCACAGAGACAGGGTTTAGATAAGTTAATGGATGACAGGGTCGTCAAGGGTGATTAAGGGGAACTTGGCTCCTCTGGAGGTAAGCGGTGTCCTGGCGTCCTCACCCGAGGTGGACAATGAACCCGGGCCCTGGAAGGAAGGAGGCAATGCCGGAGTCTCCAGTTATTTCTAGGGGTCCCCTGAATGGATGCAACAACCCACTTCCATTTTTTTTTAAAGAGAAAAGAATAAAAAGAGAAGTGGTTAGATCACACACAGTCTGAGTCTTTAGAGAGAGGGTTTTTTTTTGTGGGTATTTCAGTTCAGGGGAAGCATGAGACAGAACTCAATTGGGAGTGCAGAGGGTGTCCAGAATTCCTAATGTAGTTGATGTCATCACTGAAGTTCTAGGACTCAGACTGCCTGAGTTCACATCCTGGCTCCATCGTTGAGTAGCTGGGTGACCTTAGGCAAGTTACCTAACCTCCCTGTGCCCCAGTTTTATTGCCCATAAAATGGACATAATGGTATTGTTACCAAACTCAACTGCTCACCACTTAAAAGCCAACACTCAAGAGACTAGAGTTCATAGGAAAGGAAAGTTTGCTTTATTCAGGAGGCTGGCAACCTGGGGAGAAGGTAGATTTGTGTCCAAAGGTCAACACCCCATTACTGATCAGGGGTCAAGAGCTTTTAAAGAAGAGTTTCAGGGGTGCAGCAAAGTGAATCAGTTATACATATATACACATCCACTCTTTTTTAGATTATTTTCCCATATAGACCATTAGGGGAGAAGGCAATGGCACCCCACTCCAGTACTCTTGCCTGGAAAAATCCCATGGACAGAGGAGCCTGGTGGGCTGCAATCCATGGGGTCGCTAAGAGTCGGACACAACTGATCGACTTCACTTTCACTTTTCACTTTCACGCATTGGAGAAGGAAATGGCAACCCACTCCAGTGTTCTTGCTTGGAGAATCCTAGGGACGGGGGAGCCTGGTAGGCTGCCATCTATGGGGTTGCACAGAGTCAGACACGACTGAAGTGACTTAGCAGCAGCAGCAACATAGACCATTAGAGTATTGAGTAGGGTTTCCTGTGCTATACAGTAGGTCCTTATTAATTAATCTGTCTTATATATGAAAGTGAAAGTTGCTCAGTCGTGTCTGACTCTTTGTGACCCCATGGATGGATAGTTCATGGAATTCTCTAGGCCAGAATACTGAAGTGGGTAGCTGTTCCCTTCTCCAAGGGTCTTCCCAACCCAGGGATCGAACCCAGGTCCCCCAGGTCTCTCTCTTATATATAGTAGTGTGTATACATCAGTCTCAACCTTCCAGTTTGTCCTTCCCTCCACCCTTAGCCTCCAGTAGCCATAAGTTTGTTTCCTACATCTGTGACTATTTCTGCTTTGTAGGTAAGTTCATTTGTATCCTTTTTTTAAGATTCTGCGTACAAACTGTCTTTCTCTAACTTCAAACTAACATTGTAAATCAACTGCTGCTGCTACTGCTGCTAAGTCGATTCAGTCGTGTCCGACTCTGTGCGACCTCATAGACAGCAGCCCACCAGGCTCTGCCGTCCCTGGGATTCTCCAGGCAAGAACACTGGAGTGATCAACTATACTCCAATAAAAGAGTTTTAAAAATCAATCAATGTAATTAATCATCCTAGCACACTAAAAAATAAAAACAAACCATGGTGTAAAAAGAAAAAAGAGGAGCTTAAGGGTGTGGAATGACACAGTTCCGACAATCATCTTGAAACCGGTCATGCAGTAGATCTGCATTATCTTGCCTGTTTTGGGTACAGTTAATCTGCAGTTCCAGGGTCAGTTTGTTCCCATTTCCTTGGGGCCCGTTCTTGGAATGGTTTACGATGGAGCAGCTTATGTCATGGCTGCAGCCCAGTCACCATGTAGTTAACTTCTTCCACCTGGTGGGAGTTTCCGTATCTGCAAAACAGCTTAAAGGATATGGCTCAGAATATTATCCACAGCCCTTGAGGGGAAATGAGAAGTCCTTGACTTTGTTTAGTGGTTAACTATTATTATTTTGTCTTGTTTGACTGTTTTCCTTTATTTCTGCATTTTCTCACTTCTCTGATTAAATTTATTCTTTGGCTAAAGTTTCTCTACAGACAGGAGGCATGGCGGGGGTGGGAGGATGGGGGTGGAGCAGGAATCTGTCCTGGGAAGGCCCGTTAAGGTCCTGTTGCATTACAGGATTACTTTACTGAGTTGTGAAGATAAAAGTAGTTAACATGAAATATGAAAATGTTTAGAACAGCATATGGTGTATGTAGTGTTTGACACACGTGTGTGATAGTTCTTATTACTCCTGAGAGCAGGGCCAAGCATCATTAGCCCCACCTCCCTCCCTACTGATGAACCAATGAAGTATGGCTCTGGGGAGCCAAGGGAGGAGCTGGAAGTCAGAGAAGTCAAGGCATGGAGGTCAAGTGCCTTGGCCTTGGTTCTCTAACCACTGTCTAGATTAGCAACGGCATTAGAGGTGGAGGTTAGCCCCTTGGTCCCAAAGCTTCAGTTCAGTAGGGGGCAAAGAGTGACTGTGTGCCCCCAAAACATTGGATTGGAGAATGTGGCACTCAGGAGGGGGGTACTCTCTCTGGTTTCCTCTCTTATGTATGAGCCATTGCTTAGAAGCAGTCCTATTGAGAGAGTTGCTGAATCCTAGATTCAGGGGAGAAAGTACCAGGATGGCTGGAGGGAATGAAACCCAGGCAGCTCACAAGAGCCTGGGTCCCTCAATGCGGCAGGGTGGGGAAAGGCAGGCATCGTGACTTCTCATTCCTTCTCTGCCAGGTTCAATGGTCCACTTACCCTACTTACCCTCTCTGCCTGTTTCTCCCTGTATAAATGCTGTAGAGGGCATTGTTTCCGAGGGGTACTAGGGAACTGTGACTTTAGACCTGCAAGGGGTCCTAGAGGGTACAGCAGACACTGCCAGGGCCCACCCCACCCCCTTGTCCTTACCACGTGCGTGCTCTGAGCCCGACGTCTGGCTCCAGCATCTGCAGTTCTTTGTCTGAGAGTTTTCTCCAGCCACTGACGCACCTTTTGTGTGCAGCAGCTCAGAAGCAGCCCTCCACCAGAGACCAACAGGATCATTGTATAAATATCCTAGCTCCTCCAGCCCATGGGTGGCAACAGCTCTGAGATGTAGTTCTAGGTTGTCCCCCAGAATGTCCCCAGTGGGAGTGAGCTCCAGGTACCCACAGGACTAACTTGCTTTATAAGTCACCCCTTATCCTTTTCTTCCCCTTCCTGATTCACTTCCCTACTCCTGGGGTCACCTCCCAAATAAGCTACCTGCCCAAAGCTTCATCTCAGCATCTGCTCCTGCTGCACTAAGGCAGAAGTTATCTGGCTGAATGACTTGGGGTTACCGAAGTGAGATAATCACCAGAACATGCTTGCCTATGTGTGCAGGGAGTAATAAATGCCCACCTAGCAGGGCCCCCACATGGGCCAGAAAGCATCAGAACATTTGCATCATTAGGAAGACGTCCCTCCCTCCGCTCAGGAAACGATCATCCCTCCATCCCCAATCTGGGGAATCTTGTTGGGGGTAAAAGCTCTATAGTGAGACCTCCTTCTGGCTTCCCTCTTACCAGCTGTCTGTTCCTAATAACCCCACCCACGCGCTGGAGCCTCTCTGACTTGGTAGTGCAGGACGCTGTCACTTGAAATTAATTGCAACTAATTAAAAATGATCCGGTTAGGACAATTGCACAATGGCGCTCCGGAGACCGCTTCATTCCCAGAGGTTCAGTGGCGTTTGCGACTGCCGCAGCCCCAGCGGGCCGTACGGAGCCATACATCATCGTGTCATTTTACATTGTTATTTCTCTGAAAGCAGCAATTTAAAAGAGTCTCAGATGAACCTTGAGCAACTTCGCACTAAAAAGAAAAATGTTACTGTCCAAGATCTGTAAAATATAACATATAGGCTCAAAGAGGCTGCTTGACATGAAAAGCGGCCTTAAGTTTGTGCTGTGATTTGCATATAATATATAATGTTGTAGTAAAAGGAACCCACAAAGCAGACAGTGGCTGTAGAGCATCGATCCTCAGCCTCTTTGTTCAAACTGGGTCACCTACTGTTCCCGGTTATTATTTTATCATGGCCATTCCTCATGTGAGGAGACGGGATGGCACCTAATCCATTGGGTTCTAGGCACTGCCGTCTCTCCGCCATACTAGTGGGAGACCCTGGGTCCTCCTGGAGTCCGATTCTGGAAGCACTGCAAGTCCCAAGTTGCCCTGTCGCTTTCCAAGCTGATGCCGCTAGGACAAGAGGCAGTTCCGAGACTTGGAAGTCCTGCTGAGCAACGTAGCAGACCCCCACATCTTATTTCAAGGGAACCTAGACAGCCCAGTAGTGAATTGTGAGCCTATGTATCTGGGCTACAAATCTCTCCTTTCAAGCCCACAGCTGCCTCACCTCACTTTTGTGGTCTCCATGGCACCCTCCAAACCTCTCCACATCTACATGGCAGGGGAAAAGCAGGCATTTGAACAGAAAGGGGTATGTCAGAAAAAAGCATCGTCCAAAATTGGTTTTCTAATGCTCTGGTTTATTCTGCAATTAAAAAAAAAATGAGGTGACTTTCTAGGGTACTAACAAAAATAAACCTCTGCAAAAGAGAAAAAGAAGTTAAAAAATTAAAAATCAAGATTTTTAAAATTAAAGGGCTCGGAGAAATGTAAGAGACTACACAGAAGAGAGGGGAAAAAATGGCAAGCGGGTATGCATACCCAGTTTTATGTAATTACTAAAATTGGGCTCTGGGCTTTGTGGACACCAGAGCAAAAATGGAAAATAAGAAACATGATTAATTATCAATGTCAAGTGGTCCTAAAAGCAAAAGCAAACCAGCTCCTTAGAAGAAACAAGACTTTTTTTGCATGGATCTTGTGTGGGTCATCCAGTGGTCAATGTCCTCATGGCATCCTGGTGGTCGAGGCAGGGGCAAGGCTTGTGAAGACCTCCGTGTTGGAAACTGGGGCCATAATCTGGTGACGTCACCTCTCTGGGAGATCCAGGAGAGGAGGATTAAATGTGCACTTCACCATTGGCTGCCTTTATTCAGGGATAAGACGTAGGTACTACAGGAATGCAGGGACTAACCTCAGCCTCAAATATTATATGACACACTCATATGTGGAATCTAATTTTAAAAAATGATACAAATGAACTTATTTACAAAACAAAAATAGACCCACAGACATAGAAAACAAATTTACTGTTACCAAAGCGGAAAGTGGGGAGGGGATGGGGATAAATTAGGAATTAGGGATTAACATATACACACATCCCCAAATTACTCTCCATGAATAGTGTTTCTTTATAGCAGCTCTGCTTTTTTCCCTTTAGCACCTTCTTTTTTTTTTTTTTAACTTAAGTATAGTTGGTTTACAGTGTTGTGTTTAAGGTGTATAGCACAAAGAATCAATTAAACATATATATATATATATACACACACACACACACACATATATATAGTATATATACATATTCTTTTTCAGATTCTCTTTCCTTATAGGTTATTAAAAACATTTATTATAGTTTCTGATGCTATATAGTAGGTCTTTGTTGTTTATTTTATAAATGGTAATGTGTATATGTTAATCCCAAATTCCTAATTTGTCCCTATCCCCTCCTCACTTTCCGCTTTGGTGACTGTAAATTTGTTTTATATGTCTGTGGGTCTATTTTTGTTTTGTAAATAAGTTTATTTGTATCATTTAAAAAAAATTAGATTCCACATATGAGTGTGTCATACAATATTTGTCTTCCTCTGTCTGACTTACTTCAATTAGTATCATCATCTCAAGGTTCATCCATGTTGCTGCGAGTGGCATTATTTTGTTCTTTTTAATGGCTGAATAATATTCCATTGTTTATATGTACCACCTCTTCTTTATCCATTCCTCTGTCAGGGACATTTAGGTTGCGTCTATGTCTTGGTTATTGTATATAATGGTGCAGTGAACACTGGGGTACATGTATCTTTTTGAATTATAATTTTCTCCTTACTATCATCGTGTATTATTTGGGGGTTTTAAAAATAATTTTTTAAAAGTTGAGAAAACGATGCAATTTTGTTAAGAAGAATGAAGCAGATCAGTGTTACTGAAAAAGTAAGAAGGGAAGAGAAAATCTGGGTAAATGTAGATCAGATGTCTAAAAGTGGTTATCTTGGGGAGCTAAGATTATAGAAGACTTTTACTTTTAAGTTAATCCTTTCTGTAACATTTTTATAATAGATATTTCTTTAAAACTTTTAGTAGTTGTGGCTCTCAGGCTTAGTTGCCCCCACAGTATGTGGGCATCTTCCTGGACTAGGGATCGAACCCATGTCCTCTGCATTGGCAGGCAGATTCCCAACCACTGAACCACTAGGGAAATACCAGTATTTATATATATTTTAAGTTATTATAATAATAATAATTTAAAAAGCAACATTTTAAGTCAACCTGAGGGATTGTCAAATTGACTACCTTTTATGAAAATTAAGAAACCTAATCAAGACTTATCAGAATGAATGGCTACCCTACTTCTGTTGGGCAGTGAGCCAGAAGAGAATCTGTAAGAAAGATAAGAATTTTTCTCAAGGAAACAGTGGCTGTCTGTTCTGGCACACAAGATGAATGACCCCGACTCTGACCTCTCAGAGCACTGATGCTTACCTGGGTTGGAGCTTATGGCAAAATCCAGAGGCTGGTGTGGTTCTGAAAAAAAATCACATTTAAAAATTGTTGTTGTTTCATGGTAAAATAACATATTTGAACTATTACTTAATTTTTAACAGTTCTGGCTATTTCCTTCTCTTTGTCTCTCCCTGACCCCCTCTCTTTTCAAGGTAGCTTGTTCTATACTGGGTGCCTCAGGGAAGAGATGGGGCAGCAGAAAGAGAGAGAAAAAAAAAAAAAGGCTCATCCTTGCTTTTGACTTTCAAAGACTTAGGGACAAAGACCCAGGGAAAGGAAAAATAATGATCAGAGAGACTATCTTACTCTCAAGAGTAGAAAATGGGGAAATGGGAGGATTAGAGGGGAGGATGCTGGGGGGATCAAGGCCGATGCTGGTGGTGCAGAGACAGCCTCCAGGGAGCTCAGAGCTTCCTCTCAGAGAAGATGAATCAACATCCTGGTCCACAGCCTCTGTCTAAGGGCTGGGAGGTGCATCAGGAAAGTCCTGGAGTCCTGCAGGGCTTCAGGAGAGGGTAGCTCCCTCTTCTCTCTCTAGGCAACTGCTTTAGTCTTTTCTCTCACTGCCAAACATCTTTTTTTTTGTTCCTCTGTCTGGTTGGCTGAATATGGCTGCTTCCAGGTTTCATGCCTTGATTTAACACCCAGAGCCAGACTGACTTCTCTCTTGCTTCTCTCCCTTGCTCCCGGAGCCATCTGTGATTGGCCTAGCTTGGATCAGGTGCCCAACAGGCATCCCCAGGTGCCCCTGGACCATTCTGCTGTGTTTGGGGGCTGAGGTCTCTGTTGCAGTCACATTTGGTGTCAGCTTTCCCTTCATCCCAGAGACATTACTTTGCCAACAAAGGTCCCTCTAGTCAAGGCTATGGTTTTTCCTGTGGTCATGTATGGATGCGAGAGTTGGACTGTGAAGAAGGCTGAGTGCCGAAGAATTGATGCTTTTGAACTGTGGTGTTGGAGAAGACTCTTGAGAGTCCCTTGGACTGCAAGGAGATCCAACCAGTCCATTCTCAAGGAGATCAGCCCTGGGATTTCTTTGGAAGGAATGATGCTAAAGCTGAAACTCCAGTACTTTGGCCACCTCATGTGAAGAGTTGACTGATTGGAAAAGACTCTGATGCTGGGAGGGATGGGGGGCAGGAGGAGAAGGGGACGACAGAGGATGAGATGGCTGGATGGCATCACTGACTCGATGGACATGAGTCTGAGTGAACTCCAGGAGTTGGTGATGGACAGAGGCCTGGCATGCTGCGATTCATGGGGTCGCAGAGAGTCGGACACGACTGAGCAACTGAACTGACTGAACTTCCCTTCATCCCAGTCCTGTCTTCCTAGTTTCCCTACAGGTGGCACTTCCCCATAAACCTGCTGTGTGTAGCTCTCCCTCATCTCAGCATCTGTCTCCAATCTAAGATACTCGCCTTGCAGACTTTGTCTCTATAGGATGTCTGGGGTCAACACTAAGGTCTGTGGTCACTTACCTGTCTGGAAAGTGCTTCCTTAGAAAGCAAAGGGGCTCCAAACACCATTCCACATCAGCAGACAGTGGGAGATTGAGGGAAGAGCACTGGGATGAGAGAATTTGGGAGCCCTGGGTTCTGCCACTGGTGAACTGTGTGACTTGGCTAGTCAGTCACTCCTCTGACTCACAAGTTTCTCAAATGCAAAACAAGGATAGGAATTTCCCACCTCACAGGGTTAATTCAGAGTTCATTTAGAGGATCTAAGTAACTGGGTCTCTAACAGGGCTTGGCACAAAGTAGAAATATTATACATATGTGAAAAGGTTGGCTTTCAGAGCTTCCTGCCCATCTCCATACCTTCCTCCCTCTGTCCCCATGCCCATCCTACTCTTTCATACCAGGACAGGTGTGGCCATCAGCAGAAGGACCACATGACCCTCACCAGGAACCTCTAGCTTCATGACCTGTCATCACTTTCTTTGGCACTCTGCAGAGACTTTGCATACACTGTATGCATGTTAAGTTATTTTAAAAAGACAAGCCCTAGTGTGTCATATTCTCTGCTCAAAAGGCTTCCCATCCCACTTAGGATCTAGCACGCTGGCCCCATCATCATTCTGACCCTTTTCTGCTCTTCATCCTCTCTTACTTTCTCCAGCCATGTTTGTCTCCTAGCTATGTGTCAAACACACTAGGCATATTCCCACCCCAGGGCCTTTGCACATACCACACTCCCTCTCTCTGGAATGCTCTTTCCCCTGGCTCAGTCTCTCACACCTTCAGGTTCTTACATAAAGTCAGTGAGACCTTTCCTGACACCCCCATCCCCATTTAAAATAGCAAAACTCCCTTCATATTGCCTCTCCCCTCTCCACTTTAGCACTTGTTACCATCTGATGTGCCTTGTATTTTATTTATTCATTGCTTATCTTTATTAGAGTGTAGACTCCATGAGGACGGGGCGTTTTGCCTGTTTCATTCTCTACTATAGCCCATGACGGTATCTGGCATTCTATGAGTGCTCAGTATAATTCTGTTGAATGAATGAATGAATGAATGTGTTTACAGGCACTTGAAACTGAAAAGCACAAACATACTGGTGAAAGCAATGGTACCTCAATGTCAGCCCATGGGAAATGAGGGACAGAAGACCCAAGCTTAGCTAGAATCTCTAAGGTTTCTTGCCAGGCCAAAGCAGGACCCAGGCTCTCCCCTGCTGCACCATCTAGAGAGTGTTGAGGGCAGGAGCCACCTGTCTATTAGCTGAGTGTCCACCTTAGTCCCTAGCAGGTAGCAGATACTCTGTGAATGTTTGCTGGTTATGCTAATGCATCAAGGTGCTGGGAGCCAAGGGGCAGTAGCTGTGCCTTTGGTCAAAGGGGAAAAGATGCTGATCATCCGCCTCTTATCTCAGCCCTCGGCATTGGCCAGTGTTTCCCAAAGTGTGTTCTGTAGAACCCCAGTGCTAATACGTGTTATGGATGCTAATAGGTGTTAAGTGGGAAAAGGGTTTTGTGGTCAAACAAACTTGAGAAATGCTGGATTAAATAAAGTAAAACTTGTTTCCTGACTTCTGGACTCTTAAGAGTCTTTAATATGTCAATATAAATTTATAAATCCAAGAGGGGGCTTATATTTTGAAAACGTTTCCATACTTATCTGACCACAAAGCACGTTTTTCAAAGAGAGTGGGGTTCCACTGAGTTTTCTTTGGGAAACACTGACCTGGCTCACACCTATCAGACACAAAAGAGATTTGGAAGGAAATCTAGTGCATCACTCCCTCTTCACAGGGAAGGCAAGAGAGGCGAAGACCAGAGAGGTATAAAGGGATGGATTGCAGGAAACACAGCAAGTTGGGTCCTGAGCTAAAATTCAACCCTGGTCTCCAGGACACTTGCTGCCTTTGGTCTTAACTGCTGTGGTTCTGAACTCTGGCTTGTCAGGCCCACTTTGTCACTTGCACTCTCAGAGTCACAGAGACCTGGAACAGGAAGGCCCTCAGAGACATGGAAGTTCCACTCCCAACCTCACTTCCTGTTTGTGACCCCAGCTTCCCGGCCATGACCCGCCTCTGGGCTTGCAACCTGTACCTGGCTATCCAGTGCTCCTCACCAACACCCCCCCTCTGCCCATCCCTGGTGTGGGTGTTCCTGCCCACAAACCCTGGTTTTCAAAGTGTGGTCCCAGGGCCAGCAACGTCAGTAGCACCTGAGAACTTGCTAGAAATGCAAATTCTTTGACTTAACTTAGGACTTACTGGATAAGAAACTCAGGAGGCAGAGGCCAGCAATCTGTGTTTTAAAAAGCCCCCAGATGGTGCTTCTTTTTAGTTTTATTGGATTATAGTTGACTTACAATTTTGTGTGAGTTCAGGTGTACAGCTAATTGATTCAGTTATACATACACATATTCATTCTTTTTCGGCTTCTTTCTCCATATAGGTTATCGAAGAATATTGAGTAGAGTTCCCTGTGCTGTACAGCAGGTCCTTGTTAGTTACCTGTTATATACATGTGTGTGTATATATAATATATATAAAACATGCACACTACACACATATGTATACTCTATGTATGTAGCGTGTATGTTGATCCCAAGCTCCTAGTTTATCTTTCCCCCCAGCCCACGTTCCCTCTTTGGTAAACATAAGTTTGTTTTCATTATCTATATTTATAAAACAGAACTTATTTTCTGCTTTGTAAATAAGTTCATTTGTATCATTTTCCAAAATTAGATCCATGGATGAGTGATGTCCTGTGATATCTGTCTTTCTCTCGCCTGAGTTCACTTTATGATAATCTCTAGGGCCATCCATGTTGTTGCAAATGGCATCATTCCGTGCTTTTTCGTGGCTGAGTAGTACTCCGTTGTGGGCATGCACCACACCTTCTTTATCCGCTCTTCTGTTGATGGACGTTTGGGTTGTGTCCACTCTTGGCTACTGTAAACAGTGCTGCCATGAACTTAGGGGCGCACATGTCTTTTTGAATTATGGTTTTCTCTGGATATATGCCCCGATTGGGATTGTTGGATCGCATGGGAGTTCTATTTTTAGTTTTTGTTTTCCAGGCACCTTCGTACTATTCTGTACAGCGGTTGTACCCATCTGCCCCTAGATGCTTTGACTCACACTAAGGTTTACCGACCGCTGCTCTCAGCTGACTGACTCCGTTCAAGCAGCTGAGGGAAAGGCCTTTTCTTAACCTCCAGGCCCCCTAGTAAGCAGAGCAGGCACCTTCTCTTTTCTCGGTAAGAATCATGGAAAACCCGGACACAAAAGCCTTTTAGAGATTCTTACAGCTCAGTGGGTTCCAGCCACTTGAACTTGGTGCCACCTAAGCCCTGAAGTTAATTTCTACTCAGCCCCATTTTATTAGTTGGTCTAATTGATAGATACAATTTTATAAAACAGCCCTGGGTTGGGGGTGGTTCAGGGTTGAATTACCCACTCCAGTGTTCTTGCCTGGAGAATCCCAGGGATGGGGTAGCCTGGTGGCTGCCATCTATGTGGTAGCACAGGGTCAGACATGACTGAAGCGACTTAGCAGCAGCAGCAGCAGCAGCAGCAGGGTTGAGTTGCATCTGTCAACACAGTCAGCACCACCTCTGAAAGAAATCATGGTGGGAGGAAGGCTGTGCAAAGCCCACTTTGAGGGATCTGGACATGTCTGAGGCTTACCTCAGTCCACTCAAGCCGAGGTGGGACCCTTTCAGTGCCTCAGGAGAAGCGCTTCAGCTGGGTTTAGTAGCTCGATTCTGGGACATTTTCCTCTCAAATCCATCTGCTTCCTGTATTTCCCTCCAGGCTGTTGTGGGCCTGACTCAGTGGTGACCTCAGGTGAACAGTTCTCAGGAATGCCGTTGTGTGCAATGCAAAGTCTATGTGGCCAGAGGTGGTGGTCCTCGGACCTCTACTCTCTTCCCTCAGAGACAGGAGAAGCCCTCTTCCTGCTCTCCACCCACTCCTGGTTCTTCCGGTGAACAGGAAGCCCTTCAGAAGGGCCCACTGGAAGGTTGGCTGGAAGAAGGGGGGAGGTGCTATCTGCTGGCTTCTGAGAGATGCAGCCGTGAAAGTCTCCATGTTGTATCTCCTGTCATGGAGAGGGTATTGGTCACCCACTCACTCACTCACCCGCTCACCCACTCACTCATTCACTCACTGACTCACTCACTCAGCCCGGGCGGCAGTGCCAGCTGCTGTGGCAGCCCTCCATCCATCCTTGTCATTCAGGGGCCTCTGAAAGTACGCCTGTCAATATAATGCACGGCCTGTTGAGGGGAAGTGACATTTTGAATAGTGGACACTTTTCCAGGAGCATTCATCCTGGGTCAGCCTCATGATAAATAAACACGTGTGGCGTCTGGAGTCAGCAGGCAGGATACAATGCCCGAGACGCCAGCACAGATGCACATACCATAAGGCTGCGTTGACGGGATAGAGGTGGGATGTGAGAGCAGGGGGAGAGGGAAGGCTCTGGGAGCAGACTTGGGAAAGAATTTATCTCCCTTCTTCCTCCGGGGAAAACAGAAAGCAAAGGGAGCTTCAATTTCCCTTTATCCCTGAACCACCAGAGGGGGCTTCCCATCACCCCCTTTGCTCCTCACCTGTCCCCACCCCCCGGCAAAAAGAACCCCAGTCCCTATCTTAATTACCCCTAACAGTGTCCTAAACAAAGTATTTATAAGGCTTACTGCATTTGTCTTCCCGTTCCTATTAATAAAGTCTGGGAATGGAGGGAAGAAATATGGGTGGGTGACAGGGTTTTTAATGGTGCCTCACCTTAAATGCATTTTAAAATATGTAAATCAATAAAAAAATTATTTGTAATAGCAGCCTAAGAGTGCTGGTTAGCCTGGCGCAGAGTGAAATGCATGCTACAAGCCCTATTACCATACATCCTGGGAGCTGTAGTTAGGATTAATCTGTCAAAGGGGATGGTTTAGTGTTGATGAATATGACATGTGACCATTAACGATGTTGATTTTATCTCCCGAGATTAGCATGATTTACTTCGGATGGATAATAATGTCATTTGCTTGATGCAGTAGATCTGTTTACGAGCTGATTAAATTGTAAGGCCTTGCCTCATTTCATGCTATTTGGTTTACAGCTTCATTACCACAATCACAAAAGCTGGGGAAATGTCCCACATTCCATGTCACAATAAATCACTGCTTCCCGTGGCTGGGATGGATTTTAGCAGTTCTGCCCAGCACGGACCATTCTTGGCTTCCCACTAATCTGTGATCCAGAATACATTAGGGGCATCTTCAGGAACACTGGGATGAGAGGGGGCAGGAATCCTCTTGGATCTTTTAATTGAGATTAAAGAAGTCCTTGAGTAATTAGCTGTAACAAATTAGCTTATCATTTAGACAGTGAAGTCACTGTTTTTGTTGCAGGGGCGATTACCATAAATACACAGAAAAGTGACGCTCAATGAATCGGAGGGATGCTCCTAAGCAAATTTCATTTTCACCCTGTTATCCTTTGCTCTGGGAGAGGGGTGGCCTGGATGCAAGGTGTGTGTGGGGGGTCTGTGCGTTAGATTCTCAACCCTGCCATGCTTCTTCAGAGTGGACAGGGTGGGCCTGTGCACCACACACCCACAGCAGAGGGCCACCTCAGCACTTTGGGGTGGGGTGTGCTGAAGCAGAGGGAAGAGTGGAGGGCATCTGGGTCGGAAGAGAATCACAGACCTGTTCACACCAGCTCTGCATCCAGAGTGGCCTGGTAGCGGGATTCTCTACTCTGTGCATGTAGGAGAAGGAGGGGGCACGCGAAATGGAAAAGACACCCCTCAAGAAGCTGGGGAGGCAGAAAACAGGCTGGAATGACTGTATTTCTCATAACACCTGAGAGTTTTTGAGTTCTTAGTAAATGCCAGGTCCTATTCTCACCACAGAGACCACTCTGTGGGGTTGGGATTATTATTCTCATCCCATGTTACAGATGAAGAACTGAGCCTCTGTGGGAGGTTAAACAATGTGCCTAAGGTCACAGAGCTGGTCAGAGCAGAGGCGGAATTTGAACCCCGGGCCCTGGAGCTTGGCACACTGCCTGTAGGCCGATGTCGTCTTTTGTTCAGAATGAGGCCATTGGGGCAAGGGCGGAGACTTTTTAGGACTTTTGCTTCTTACTCCTGAATTGAAGCCTGTGACCTTGAATGGGTCCTGTCTGCAATTAATTAGGATCAACAGTAATCAGGAGTGCTGAGATCAGGTCTTAAATAGGAACTTTAGTCAGATTTTGTGATGAGCGGTCACAAAAGATGTAAAACTATACTTTCTGAAGGTCAGGTCTTTGGGAATAAAAGCAATCATTTCAACGGGCACAGGTAGCTTCTCTCTGCTTTTTGGCTGAGTACCTCCCTAGGATGCTATGGGCCGAAGGGAAAGATTGTGAACCCCTGAAAGTTCTGCAGAAGAGGTGGTCCTATTCCAAAGCTCCATGCAGATTCACTTCTGAACTTGAGATGTGGTCCTCAGATGCCTGCATCCCTTAACCAGAGCTCATCACTGTCCCCTTACAGTAGATGACACATGGCCCTCCAGTCTTCATTCTCCTTTTGTCCTGTCCTAGAACCCTAATGTATAATTGATTTTAACAAAATGCATTTCCAAGCCTCTTTTGCAGCTACATGAGCCATAGGACTAATACGGCTGCCATTTATTAAGCATTTATTCTGAGCCAAACCCTGTACTAAGTGTTGGTTGAGACAAAGATACATAAGGTTCGAACATAGTCCTCAGACAACCTGGCTGCCACCTGTCTGTCATTCATTGATTTGGCAACCTGCCAAGTGTTTAATTGATCTATCAGTCAATCAGCATTTCAGCTACTTGATCAATGGCTGGACCTTTGGTCTGTTAGGAATTAGTCCTAGTATTGAACCCTCCAGGTGCATAGAGAACAGACTCTGGCCACAGATGTGGGATGTGTAGAATTTGATGCAAGGCACAAGGATAAATGCCCAAGAAATCAACATGCTCTTATCTTCAGTTCAGTTCACTTCAGTCACTCAGTCGTGTCTGACTCTGCAACCCCATGAACTGCAGCATGCCAGGCCTCCCTGTCCATCACCAACACCCGGAGTTCACCCTGACTCACGTCCATCGAGTCAGTGATGCCATCCAGCCATCTCATCCTCTGTCATCCCCTTCTCCTCCTGCCCCAAATCCCTCCCAGCATCAGAGTCTTTTCCAATGAGTCAACTCTTCACATCAGGTGGCCAAAGTATTGGAGTTTCAGCTTTAGCATCATTCCTTCCAAAGAAATCCCAGGGCTGATCTCCTTTAGGATGGACTGGTTGGATCTCCTTGCAGTCCAAGGGACTCTCAAGAGTCTTCTCCAACACCACAGTTCAAAAGCATCAATTCTTCAGCGCTCAGCTTTCTTCACAGTCCAATTCTCACATCCATACATGACCACAGGAAAAACCATAGCCTTGACTAGATGGACCTTTGTTGGCAAAGTAATGTCTCTGCTTTTGAATATGCTATCTAAGTTGGTCATAACTTTCCTTCCAAGGAGGAAGCGTCTTTTAATTTCATGGCTGCAGTCACCATCTGCAGTGATTTTGGAGCCCCCCAAAATAAAGTCTGACACTGTTTCCACTGTTTCCCCATCTATTTGCCATGAAGTGATGGGATCAGATGCCATGATCTTCGTTTTCTGAATGTTGAGCTTTAAGCCAACTTTTTCACTCTTATCTTACACATATGCAAAAATTAACTAAAGACTTAAATGTAAGACTTTTATGTTGCCATGAAACTCCTAAAGGAAAACGTAAGGACACACACATAGGCACAGTAACTATGTGAGCTGATGAATGGGTTAACTAACTGGATTGTGGTGAGCATTTCACAAGGTGCCCCAATAACGCTCTGGCTGTGAAACCGTGCTCACCTCCTTCCCAAGCCCCACCCAGCCACGGCTGCCTAGATGGGGATCCTGGCTCTGGAGCCAAGTCCCCCTGAGGTCTCTCATCCCCCCAGAACGTGGGGCTTCTAACCACCTTCTTATCCCTGATACCCCGGGTCTAACTCTTGGCCACAGAGGTTTTCCCTGTGACCCTCATCCGTCTGTCTCTCCAAGTTCGACATTTGTTCCTTATGCAGATATTCTAAGGGGAAGTGAATACATTAAAGGGAACACAGCGACTTTCCCATCCCTTGTGTTTGAAGACCTCCTGCTCCCCTACCATTTCTCTGCCACCGACTGTCTTCTTGGCCCTCTGGGGATGGAGAGAAAAAAGGTGCAGCCTGGAAGTGTCCTTTGTAGGGAGGACAGTGGGACCCAGCCTAAAGGGGACAGAGAGGAGGCCATGCTGGGGGGTCCCGAGGCTGGTCAAAGCAGCAGGCTGGGGGCTAGATAGACAGACATGTCATGGCAGGAGAAGGGTCAAGCAGAAGACAAACAGAGAAGTGTGAGGATGGGCAAGGTCAACCCAGGGTTATTCCTTTTCTGTGAGGTTTGGGGTAGGCTCCTAGGGTGGGAAAAGAGAGTCTGACATGTATCAGTTATCTATTGTTACAAGAAAAAGACTCCAAAATGTAGTGGCTTAAAACAATAACATTTATTCGGTTCATCGGCAGCTTGAGTGGAGCTTTGTGGGGAGGACTTGTCTCTGCTCCAGTCGGGATCACCTGAGGTGGCCTGAAGGCTGGGGGCTGGAATCGTCTGAGTCTTATCACTCCATGCTGGTGGTTGACGCTCCTGTGGGCTGAGACCTCAGCTGGGCTGTTGCCGCAACACCTACATGTAGTCTGTCCATGTGGACGTTTGGTTGAGCATCCCTAGAGGAAGTGGTATCACCTGTCCTGACAGCCCCAGTCACATGGTATCACTTCTGCTCCCATCACAGGCCTGCCCAGGTTCAAGGGGAGGAAACTCGAGCCCCACCGCTTGAAGGAGGAGTGACAACTTCATAGCATAAGAAAAATGCATGGGGCGGCATGTGTGGCCACCGTCTTTGGAAAATACTGTTGGCAAAAGATGTGGAAGCATCCTAAGCGCTCATCAGCAGATGAATGGATGAAGAAGATGGTACATACACACAATGAAACATCACTCAGTCCGCGAAAGAGCGGAAGTCTGCCATTTGCAGCAATGTGGATGGGCTTAGGGAGTATGTTGCTTAGTGGAACGCGTCAAAGACAAATACTCTGTGCTACTACTTGTATGTGAAGTCTTAAAAAAAATAAAATGAATGTACAGGACAAAACAGAAACAGACTCACAGATACAGAGAATAAACTAGTGGTTATCATGAGAAACGCTGGGCTGGAAGAAACACAAGCTGGAATCAAGGTTATGCAGATGACACCACCCTTATGGCAGAAAGTGAAGAGGAACTCAAAAGCCTCTTGATGAAAGTGAAAGTGGAGAGTGAAAAAGTTGGCTTAAAGCTCAACATTCAGAAAATGAAGATCATGGCATCTGGTCCCATCACTTCATGGGAAATAGATGGGAAACAGTGGAAACAGTGTCAGACTTTATTTTTGGGGGCTCCAAAATCACTGCAGATGGTGACTGCAGCCATGAAATTAAAAGACGCTTCCTCCTTGGAAGGAAAGTTATGACCAACCTAGATAGCATATTCAAAAGCAGAGACATTACTTTGCCAACAAAGGTCCATCTAGTCAAGGCTATGGTTTTTCCTGTGGTCATGTATGGATGTGAGAGTTGGACTGTGAAGAAAGCTGAGTGCTGAAGAATTGATGCTTTTGAACTGTGGTGTTGGAGAAGACTCTTGAGAGTCCCTTGGACCGTAAGGAGATCCAACCAGTCCATTCTGAAGGAGACCAGCCCTGGGATTTCTTTGGAAGGAATGATGCTAAAGCTGAAACTCCAGTACTTTGGCCACCTGATGTGAAGAGTTGACTCATTGGAAAAGACTCTGATGCTGGGAGGGATTTGGGGCAGGAGGAGAAGGGGACGACAGAGGATGAGATGGCTGGATGGCATCACTGACTCGATGGACGTGAGTCTGGGTGAACTCTGGGAGTTGGTGATGGACAGGGAGGCCTGGCGTGCTGTGATTCATGGGGTCGCAAAGAGTCGGACATGACTGAGCGACTGAACTGAACTGAACTGAACCCCTGAGGAGAGGGGAGTTCGGAGGGGTGAGATAAAGGTATGGAATTAAGAGACACAAATTACTATGGATAAAATAAATAAGCAACAAGGGTATGTTATAGAGCACAGGGAAATATAGACATTATTTTGTAATAGCTTTAAATGGAGTATAGTCTATAAAACTGTGAATCAAAATGTAGTACACCTGAAACTAATATAATATTAAACATCAACTACACTTCAATTAAAAAAAAATTTTAAAGGAAAAATAAAAGCAACTATTGGGTTGGCCAAAATATGTGTTTGGGGTTTTTGTAACATTTTATGGAAAGCCCCGAATGAATTTTTGGCTAACCCAATGCTATTGGCAACAGGACTGTTCCTCACAGGACTTCCTCAAGAGTCTCAGGCTCCATGCTTAGTCCAATTTTCTTCTTCTTGCCTTGCACCTCAGATTTCAGTTCTCTCTTCTGCTAACTACTCACAAACTTACATTTCCACCCCCTGCAGGCATGAGAAACTTCACCTACACAAGTCTACACTGTGTATTCTCTGCTAAAGCCTGCTGCCCCTTGGAATTTTTTCCGGGTACCCAGACGTGGTGACTCCTGGTGAGCCCTCTGACCCCAGGTCTGTTCTCCTCTTCTTCCTTGCACATGGTCACAGGGCAGAAATAACATTGCACAGCCTCCCTTTGCAGCTGGCCAGGTGACTATGAGCAACGTCTTCCTCACTTGTTCAGAAGGACACTGCTTGCCCCAGACTTCCCCGCTCTCCCCTTCCCCTGGGTCGGAATAGCACCCATATCTAATCACACCAGTGAGCACAGCTGAGGGGATGAAGGAACACCAAGATGGAAGGCACTTGGGCCCCTGAATGACGTCACAGAGCGAAGCAGCCTCACAAGCATAGATGACAGAGGCTGAGAGAAACCTCCATCTGATTTAAGTCACTGTATTTGGGGGAGGGGCTTTCTCTCTTCTTTTTTTTTCACAGCGGTGTAGCCCAATACCATAGGCTAAGACCTCAGGATCACATGTGCCTTTCCTCTCTCCTTTCCAACCCCTGCCCTTCACTGAGCCCAGTCCATCCTGCCTCCTTGCCATGCCCTGGGATGGTCCTGGCTTCACCTGTCCTGCAGCCGCCCCCCAGCTCTCATCTCTCACCTTCTTCTGTCTGAACCACCTGATGTCTTAGTCTCCATACCTCCAGTCTCATTGTTCTATCCTGTAACAGTACTCCTCTGCACAAAGACCTCTGATGTCTCCCCATTGCTTACTGAAGCACAGGACACCATCTGTTCCCACCACGTTCCCACCCACTCCCCTTGCCACCACCACATCCCTGCCAACACCCTTATGGGCAGTCCTGCCTCCATGCCTTTGATCTCGCTCATCCGTTCTCCTGATTCCCAAGATCCCCCATTTTCCACCCATTGAACGCCTAGTCATTGTCCAAACCCAGATCAAGTGCTGCCTTCTCCCTGAAGATTTCTGCATCCTCCTGTAGAACTTAACCCCATGCCTCCAGTGAGATAGCCCTTGTCACAGCTCACCTTAAGGCAGCAATATCTTCTGTGAATCACTAGACTGGACAGGAAGCTATCTGAGGGCAGACCTGGCGTATCCTAGTCATCTTCCCTCTGCTTCCATGCCTGAGAGAAGGCCGTGTGTGCAGCGGGGACTCCCGATGTGCTTGCCAGTGAATACTCGCTTTCTATGTCTGGTGGACCACACCTTGGACTGGGCAGTGGTTTTGCTACAGGTGACCAAGGTTGCCTTCCCTCTGCCCTTGGGGATGTCCCCAGGGAATCCCAAGGGAGGCCAGAGGGGCTGCCCTTCCCACATTTCCCTGGGGGCTGGGGAAGGAAGCAGAACCTGTCAGTTGAAGTACACAGGTTTTAAGCCATGGGCTTTGGAGTGAGACAGCTTTGGCCTTGAATTTTCATTCACCACTTGTTGGCTGTGTGACTTCAGGCATGTTAACTAACCTTTCTGAATCTCAGTTTTCCAACAGGGGATTAATATAGCACTATCTCCTAGGGATCTTGTAGGGATTAAAAAAAGATAATATAAAGAAATATAAAGCTCTTGGCATGAGGAAAATGCTCACTAAATGATAATAATCATAATAATCCATTTCTTTCCTGTGGCCTGAGACTCTGCTTGGTGAGAGGGCACCAGGGAAGGCTCCACCCTATGCCTGGCCCACTGGAATCCTTGCTGTTGGATGGGGTTTCTCTATGGACCAAAGTTAGAGAGTGCGCATTGTCACAGCAGTCTTGGGTAGTTTGCTGGGTGCTCCCAGAAGGTAGAGGAGGGAGCAGGCCTGGTTTCTAGTGAGGCTGGAGGGAGGGTCCAGCTGCCTGTGGCTCACCCCAAAGGGAAAGGGTTAAACCAGAGCTGGCTGGTGGTAGTCACTAAGGGTCCAATGGCAGGGAAGGCCACTGAAGCTTCTGGGCAGCCAAGCACCGCCCCCCACCTGCCATATCAGGTGGGCTGCCAGATGCTGTAAAGGATCTGGACTCCAGCTGACCAGGCCCAGGTTCTAGGACAGGGAAGGGCAACTGGATGATAGCCTGCCTACTCTGGGGTCAAAGAGGAGGCTGCATTCTCCCTAACTACCCCCTGCACTAAGCCTGGGGGAAGCAGACCCCATCCAAATCCTCCTCACTGGGAGGAGGATCCTTGCTTCCCATGGACTGGGGAATGAGTGGTTGGATGTACAGGTTGCAGCTGTTGGAGTGGGACTAGAATGTGTGGGTCCAGTGATGTGCTAATAAATGCTTAATAATCAGCTCTCTCTGGAAAAAAAAAAGCCTTCACTTACAGTGTTTGCGAATTGCTATGGTGTAAATATTCCCACCATGGCCAATTTCAAGCTATCAACATACCACCACAGAATGGGGATTTGGGAAGAGATGTGCACAGCTGGCTCTTGTGAGCCCGTATGAGCCGATTCCGGCATGCTGCTGGGTGGGGCCTGATACCTGCATCAGGGTCAGGCGAGTTTGTGTGGCTTCAGCGTACAGGGAAGTAAAGGCCACCCCACAGTGGGGATCAGCATGAAACTAACGGCCCTGGAGTCTAACAGCCTAGAACACAGTCTCAGCTCTGCTGCTGCCTGGCTGTGCGGTCTTGGGCAAGTCACTTTAACCTCTCTGTGCCTCCGTTTCCTCACCATAAAGTGCAGCCAGTGATGGTGCCCACTTCATAGAATTATTGTGAAGGTTGCAAAGGTTAACACTGGCCTGTGGTAGGTTGACATAAGTTGTTAATCACCACAGAGTATTTAGAATATAGCCTTGTTGAGAAAAATTTAGAAAGGAAGGCCCAGAGTCCCTCAGGGTGTTTCCCAAGGGCATGTTTCTTTTTTTTTTTTTTTTTTTATTTAAATCTTGGATTTCCTTTAAGATCAAGGATTGAAAATCTGCAGGTCCATGAGCCCCCTGAAATTATTTTTCCAATGTTGAGTATGTGTACTTATTTCTATAGAGAGGGGCCATTGCTTTTATCGAATTTTCAAAAAAGGTTGTGGTTTCTGCATCCTTCCCTCAACCCACAAAGGGCTTAAGAACGAGTGATGTGGAGGGTATAGAATTCCCATACCAAAGGAATCGCCCTTGGAGAATGCTGGGGAGAGGTGTTTATGAAGCATGGGAAAGAAAAATGGCAGACAGAGAGAGACACGCAAAGTCAGCCCAGAACCCTGAAATGTCTCCCTTTTTGAGACCTAAGGCCGAGGAAGCTTCCAGCAGCAGGGCAACCAATCTGCTCACATGCACAGATACCTGTTCCTGCTTTTTCCTTACCCTTTCCAGCCCTAGGAGTCTCCTCTTGCCTTCCCTACTCCGCCCCCCTCTCCTGACTCCCCAGGACCCTGTCCCAAGGGCCACCGCTGTCTGGGTGTATGGAGGCAGGATTAGAACTCACTCGGGTGTCACTATGATTCAGCAATAACGTTTGCTTGTTTGTGTCTTGTTTCTTTTACCTTTCTGTGGTTACACTATAATTAGTTAAGGTAAAGTTAGTGCAAAGTTGCATGAGCACTGGACTGCCTCTGCTCTGAGTTGGAGACTATATTTTTGCAAATAACGTGGAAGGAGGTGGGGGGTAAGTTTACAATGCTACTCCCTTTCATCCTGTGGGATTTTTGTTTTCCTTGATGATTTTTTTTTTTTAACAAATATGATCCCTCCTTCTTAGCTTGGTATTGTGTGTGGGGTGAAGGACCAAAATGATCAGGTCTCTAACCAAAGATCTTTATAGGAATAAAAATTACTTTTTTGACAAATCCCACTCTAAATCATTGCAGTATACAACTCCAAACACCTAGAGGGAACAAGAATGACAACTTCTGAGAGCTTATAAGTACCACCCCTGCCCACTTTATCAAGAAGGATCTGTGGTTTAAAGAAGCAAGTCATCAAATAGTGACCCCTGGAAGGCCACCACCAAGAAAGCTGTCTCCTGATTCCAGTGCTAGGTTAACCCATCTGTGGACTGCAGGGGAGTCTAATGTCCTGTCCCAGTTCCCACCCTTTTCACTCCCTTGAGTATCAGAACCCTGACTTTATTTGAGGCAGCAGCATGCCCAGGTAAACATTACGTTCCCCAGCATCCTTTGCAGCTAAGCATGGCCACGTGACTAGGTTTTTCCTAATGGGGTATAAGCTGAGGAGTTGTCTGTGGATTCCAGAAAGACCCATTAAAAAGGGGTGGACCCTTTTTACCTCTTCTCACTCCTCCTTCCAGCTGACTGTAATAATGTGATAATGGCTGAGCTCCAGCAACCATCCTGAACTCAGAGACCACATGAGGATGAAGTCTTCCTGATTGAGCTGGCATTGAAGAAGGCAGAGGATCCTGGGTCCCTGATGACTGAGGGCCATTCTTAGTTTGGACCATCCACCTCCAGACTCGGAGAATAGAGTATTTATCTCCTTCAAGCCACTCTTTAAGGGTCTTCATTATTGTCAGCAAATACAGTTTCTAATTGATGTGTGGAAGCTTGCCGGGCCTCATTTTGTGCCATGGGCAAAGACAGCAGAAGTTTCCCCCTAGGCCACTGCTGCTGCTTCTCCTCCTGTCTTTGGAAGAGTCATCCTGCCCAAGCGAGCCCAGTTCTTTTGCATCTTTCCTCCATTCTGTCTTTTTGTTTTCCTCTGTCTCCCTCTGTCTCTTCTTTCCCTCCCTTTCCTTCCTTCCCTCTAACATTTATTGAGCATCTACTAGGCTCCAGGTACCAAGCCAGCTGGCGCAACTAGAAACCAGAAGAGGAGACAGTCCCTCCTCTCCAGTGCCTCAGAGTTCAGGCTGGGAGCAAAATGTAAAGAAAGTATGATGGGATGGGCAGGTGCTACAGGAGCAAAGAGAGCAAAGGGCACTGAATCCAGTGGAGGGACCTGGGGGACTTCCCAGAGGAGGTGACACTGCCTGAGATTTGAAATAGGAGTGTTGAGTTACTGGCAATTAGAAAAAGAAGGCCGAGGACAAAGATTCCAGGCCCAGGAACTAGCCCAGTGCAGCACTGTGGTTAAGGACCCAGTGCTGGAGCACAGACATGTGACGTCCCTCTAATCCTCAATTTCCTCTCCTGTAAAAGGAGGATAGTAGTAGTAATAGGGCTAGATGAGTGCCTGGAAGTAGACATGCAATGCATGCTGCTTATTAAATTATTGTTGTTGGTAAATGTGCGTAGACAAATATCAGTTTCGGAGACTAGTTTCACAGAGACCATAAGTGACTTGTCCATGGTCATACAACCACGAAGAGGCACCAGTCAAACCCAAGTGTCCTCATCCCTAGTCTGGTGGCCTTTATTCGTCCACCCTCTGCCATTGCATTAAGTGCTGAGGGAAAAATCAGTGTGTGGTCGGGGGGAAACACGGAGGGCTTCCTGGAAGAGATGGGTCTTGAGAAAGTTTGGAAGGATGGGGAGGGAGAAAGGCATTCCAGGGAAGTAGTGTATGATGAGCACCATCATCAAAGGGGCTTGGGGGCTAGCTGGCTGGCAGAGGGTCTAGACTGTGAAGACTGGTGAGATACAGGTAGAACAGGCAAAGAGAGGCCAGGTCAGAAGATGAACCATGGCCAGATGGCCAGATAGTAGAGTGAGAATTTGAACCATTGAACCACAAGGATCCACAGTTAATTCTTGAACGAGGGGGCTGATCATAATGAAACTATACTTTGGGAAGAGAAGAAGGAAAGAAATCTATCTTTACTAAAAGCCAGTACGGGCCAGACAGAAGATTGGGAATTTTCATATTAATTATTTCATTTAAGCCTCACAACAACCCTATAAAGTTGGCATCAGTTGGTAGCTCAGACAGTAAAGAATCTGCCTGCAATGCAGGAAACCCAGATTCGATCCCTGGGTTGGGAAGATCCCCTGGAGAAGGAAATGGCAAGCCACTCCAGTATCCTTGCCTAGAAAATCCCATGAACAGAGACAAGCCTGCCGGGCTGCAGTCCATGGCGTTGCAGAGTCAGACATGACTGAGCAACTAATACTTTCATCCCCACTTTACAGAGGAGACAACTGAGGCTCAAATAAATTGAGTCATAGAGTTTGAGCCAGGGGTGGGTGGAGTGAAGAGTTCAATTTTAGACCAGCCTGACCCCAAATTTGTGCTCTTCACACTGTACCATGTGGCTTTAAGCTGTTCCCACTCTCCGGACGCCCTTTGCACTGTGAGTATCCCACAGTGCTGCTGCTTCACCAGGGGCTCAGGAGTCTTTCTACAGCCCAGACAACCCCTGGGTGAGCCCTGGGTTCACATTGAGGACAGAGATATCAGTAGCCCCAGGACTTTGGGGGATGCCCCAGCACAGGGTAGGTGAAGTGCTAGGGCCCTGGGTCTGATAGAAATGGTCATTAACTGAATTGAAGCCTCAGCTGAGAGGGGGATGAGCCCTAGCTTGGGAGCCTGGCAGGAAGTGACAAACACCTGAGAATGTGAAATGATAAGATGTCTGTATTCACTTCCAATTAATGATGTGGGACAGGCAAATAGGAGAAGTAGAGAGGAAATGAGATTGGTCATGAGCTGATACCTGTTGAGGCTGGGTGATGGGTTTGTGGGGCTCTAGTATACCATTCCTTTTACCTTTGTGGATGGTCCAAAGCCTCCATAGTAAAAAGTAAAATAAGGGTCTGCCCTGGCAGTCCAGCAGTTAAGACTCCATGCTTCCACTGCAGGGGGCATAGGTTTGATTCCTGGTCAGAGAACTAATATCCCACGTGCCGGGTGGCCAAAAAGTTCAGGGGAAAAAAAGAAAAATAACAACAACAACAAAATGCTAAGAACTTAAAAAGAAAAACAATTCTGTCTACCACACTCTCTCCCAGGTGAATCAGAGTCTCTGCCTCCCAGGCATTGTTATACTTTAAAATCGCCTCAGGTGACAGCAGTCAAGGTGAGAACCTCTGCCTAGACTCCATCACTCACTAGCTGGTATCCTTTGCCTGCTGAGCCTCTGTTTCCTCGTCTGTAAAATGGGGGTAAACCTTCTGTCAACCTCATGGAATTGCTGTGAAGTTTAAATGGGATAATACAGGATAGTATGGGCTGGACATAAGCGTGAGCAGGTCAGTCTGCATTTTACAGTCACTCTGAGCATCACCAGGCCTCTAGGCATGGGAGGTGAGGAGCCCTAAGCCAATACGTGCAGAGGAAGCTGGCCATCAGGTAGCCCCACAGGGACAGGCCTTGCCTTCTGGGCAATTTTTATACCTTTTCCAAAGCACAAGGGCTTTTTTTTTTTTTTTTTTTTTAATTTGCCTTTCCTCACTGCTTAAAGACCACCCAGCACAAAGACATCAGGGCCTCTCAGTGCCACTGCCAGAGGTACAGATGGGTGCAGGGGTTGAATGGAGAGAAAGACTTGGGCTTTCTCTGCTGGCCTTGCCATTGGCTTCCAGGATTTAGCCTTAGTTTCTCCATCTGTGTCAGGGGTGAATAAAGAGATGGGAAGCCCTTGGCGAGGGGTTAGGTCATAGGAAATAATCAGAGAATGGAAGTGAATGGATGCATGAATGGGTGAGATTCACTTCACTATGACAAAGTGACCTGTCAGAGCCTTGATGGTGGCGATGGGAGCTCCCCGGCTTGGAGAGGGGCCCTGGACACCTGGGCAACTCCTCTGGGGTAGAGAAAGAGCACGGGGAACACAAAAGCAGAAGCTAGAGCATGTGGAGAAGCGCAGAGGACATGGTTCGTAGCGGGAGAGGAGCGAGGAACTAGCAGGAGGGAGCTACCAGACACCGCTCGGAAAACCGTGCTAACGTGGAGGCGCGGGGTCTCTGTCTGATCACGCAGCCTGTGTCCCGCGCGCTGGCCAGGGTTCCGTGTCTCTCGCCCGCTCCGCCGGGCTCCGCAGCGCCGCCTGGCGGACACACTGCGCTCCGCTCTGGCTTTGGCGGTAGCCGCCGGGCGCATCCCGCCGCAGTTCAGCAGACAGGGGGAGAGAGCCAGGGGCGCGCAGTGAGGATGGGGCGTCTTCTTCCTGAGGGGGTCGCGCCTGGATTGGACCTGCAGTACATACTGGCACCCTCTCCTTACTAACCCTGTGCCTGGGATGACTCAGCTCCGTCGCACACGTCGGGGGACCATCCCCGATCCCCGGCCCCAGCTCCGGAATTTTGCTGCCTCTAAGTAACTTCTCCGGGAAGGAGGTCTCATTAAAATTTTAAGGCGTTTGGGGTTTGCTTTTTGTTACTATACTAAAATACCAAGAGAGGGCGTGAAGGCACGAGAGGGCCTAGTTTGTCTCCCCGACGGTCCCAGGCCTGAAATTCCAGGGCTAGGGAATTTCTAGGCCCTTCCCGCCCAAGTGGGTCCCTGCTGGCGAGGCGTGGTGGCCCTGTCGGAAGATGCGAGGCCAAGGAAGGCAAAGCGTGTGGGTCGGAATGACCAAGGGCTTGGGGCTGGTGCTGGTGATGGGTGAACAAGGGCCTGGCTTTTACGTCGCGAGCGTGGGCACTTGAGTCCCCGGGGCTCGGGCCGCACCACCTCCTCGAAGGTCCTCCTATCCTGAGTGTGAGTGTGTGTGTCCGAGAGCCTGGAGGTGACAAGCAGCCCCATCGGCCGGGGTTCTCGATAAGCCGGGCCCAGCCAGGCCCAGCCCAGCTTCTCTTAGCCGGACCAGAGTGGGAGCTGGGCTGCAGCGTCCCGGACTTGCTGCGGGCAGACGGCTCGGAGGCGCTGGAGGCTGCCCCCTCCGGGTAGGCGGCACGGAGCCCGAGTCTTCCTCTACGAAGTCTTCTCCAGGCGGAGGCCTGAGAGGCGTCCCGGAGGTCGCCGGGCCCGCTTTGCGTACAACCCGGGAAAAGGCCCCTCAGGCGTGAGGCTGATGCTGGGAGGAGGGTGGAAAAATCTGAGTCACCAACCCCCGAACAAATGGCGGCGGGGGCCGTGCGGTTGACTGACCGAGGCCCGAGGCCGAGGGCGGCCTTTGAGCGGCGGTGAGCTTCCCGAGGCAGCAGGGGGAGCCTGACGCCGAGGGAGGCCGGTGGCTGGGAGAACCCAGAACGGCCTGACCCTGGGGAGAGGAGAGTTCGGGGTCCGCGCTCAGCGCCGCGACTCCGAAGTCCCAGGATCCCAGAAAAGGTGCGCTCTGGACCAAACTGCGGACCCGCCGGGGAGAGCGCCCCAACAAGCAGAGAGCAGGACTGGCGCCCTGGTGTAGGGGTATGAGTGTGTGATCGCGGTCGGGGTGGGGGCTGGGCCTTGGACCCCTCACTCCCACCCCGCCCCAACACACACGCGCACACACACACGAAGATTAGACCTCTTTTCTGCCTGGTTCCAGGGGCTCTTCAGGCAGCTCAGTCCTGCCGCGCAAGCTGGGGAGAAGGTAGCGGTGCGCGCTGCGGGAATCCCGCCGGGACCGAGGGTCGCGCCGCGACTTTGCCGAGCGGAGCTCACGACCCAGAACGGCGCTCCGCGTCCACCAGGTCGCCCCAGCGAGGCTGACAATGGGCGCCGGGACCCTTGCGGGGTCGAACTGGAAGGGGCTTCCGGGCCCCGGGCCCCGGCGCTTTCTCCTGCGGCGCAGACTGGGATAGAGCGTAGACTGCAGAGAAATCGGGTTTCGGAAAAGCAGCATCGGCGCTGGCCTGACGCAGGTCCCGACTCGGGAGAGAGGAAGGAGCCCCGGGGGGAGGGGGTTGGCTGGAGGGGTCGGCTGGTGGCCGCCTCTAGCCCTCGGCAGCCAGATGAAGAAAAGGAAAGCGAACTCATTTTCCTCGGAGGGACAAGAGGGCTCCAGCGCGCTCTCCTCCCCAGGCCTAGAAACAGGTTCCCAAGCGTCCTCCGACCGCCAATCGATCCCGGCTGCCCGCCCGTAACCGATGATGGTAGGAAAGCAGAGAGGAACTGCGGGCAGCGGCACCTCCCCCGGGCCGAGGCTGGGCGGGCGAGTCCGGACCTGCGCCGCTCTCTGCACAAAACGAAACCCAAACTCCTCAAAATCTTAAGAGGGAAATTTTTTAAAATCCCCTTTCCCCTCTTGCACTTTTAACAAACCAGCTACTGGGAGAAAAAAAACGAAATGAGCGCTAGCTAAGGACACTTATCTTTTCAAATTGTGAAATCCCGTTTAAAAATATTTCCTCCAAGGCCAGCCCTTCTGAAGCCTTTGCCTCTTCCTGAAAATTCCAACTAAACAATCGGAATTTCGACCACGGTCCTGGGAAGAAGGAATAGCCGTGAGGCCCAGGGAACCCACTGTGGCCAAATTGCCATGCTCTTGTTTCTCTTTAACCAAGGGGAAAAAAAAAAAAAAAGATAAGAAGAAGTAAAACCTTTTAATACATCAAATATACGGAATTTTAATCTTTAAAGCGATACATTGTCTATTATTTTAGTACATGACGTAAACCTTGTCCCCTTTTCAGCGGGTGGACTTAAAAATTAAAAATAGTTAAGTGTTCCTTTTAAAGAACAAAATAAGGCAAATGAGGTTTTGGAATAGAATTGTTTTTCCTTTTTTTTTTTTTGTTTTCTTCCAGAATACATACAAAAAAATACCCATTCTCTTTTGATGGTATACACCTTAAAAATAATTGCAATTTGAAATCAGAGCTGACAAATTGTGACTTGTTTTGTTTTTTTTTTTCATTTTTGTAACAAACATGCATGTAAATTTGTGTTTCAATCAGACATTAAATAAGAACGTACAATATACAATCATAGCAATTTTAAAGTAACATTAAAGAGAAGACCTCTAGTTCTGTGGCGGTTTTGTATTTATTTATAATCTACAAGGGATGGGAGGGTTTGTTTTCCACATTTTTAACCCTCAAGTTTTAATTTTTCCCCCTTCTTCCTTTTTACCTACAGAGCTCAAACTAAGTAATGCACTTTTGAACCACGGGTCCGCTTGGAGCTAACATAAATAAATACCAGTGTCCACCGATGCAGTCCTCAGATGAACACTTTTCAATTATTTTTTCCTTCTTTTTCTATAAAAAGTCAAACGATATTTTTTTTTCAACTTTTATAAAGTTTGGGTGGGGAGATGAGAGGTGGGGGAAAGGGGACTTTCCCACCGGGTCTCGGTCGCTGTTTCGGGTAGATAGATACAGTATATATATTTTTTCCTTTCCTGGCCCGGGTCATCCCCACGCGCGGGTGACAGTCGCCTCGGCCCTGTTGCCGCCCCTCCCTCGGCTCCTCCCCACCCCTCAGTTCTTTTCTTTCCCTCGATAGCCCTCGAGACCGCCCTCACTGGTACCCCAGCGCCGAGGCCGTGGTCAGTCTCTGTCCGTAGAGGGCATAGGGGGAGTAGTACGGTCCGGTGGCGGCGGGCACGGGCACGGGGGCACCGGGCGTGGGGAGCGGGCTCTTGGAGTAGGGGTGGTAGCGGCTGCTGAGTCCCAGCGCGTGGTGGGGGCTGCGCAGCGCCAGCGTCCCGGGGCTGCCCGGAGCGCCCGACGTGGGGATGTGCATGTGGCAAGCCATGGCGGCCGCTGCGGCGCTGGCCAGAGACGAAGAGCTGGGGTAGCCCGACAGCAGTTTGTCTGTCCCGGGGAAGGCCGTGTGGGTCCGCAAGTGGCTCAGCAGCTCTTCAGACGTAGCGAAGCGCTTGTCGCAAGGCCCGTTGGCCGACACCCAGTTGCAGATGTGGGGGAGTGGGTCGTTAGGGAGCATGAAGCCGTAGGGGTAGAGGGGGTGGCCGGCCAGAGAGGGCGGTGTGGCGCCGGCGGCCGCGGCCGCGGTGAGCGATGAGTGCACGCCGTGCAGCGGGTGTGTGGGGTACACCAGCGGGTATCCGGACTTGAGAGCCGCGGCCGCCGCGGCCGGATCGTGAGCGCACGATGCGCTGGCTGCCGCCGCCCCAGCCAGGTGACTGGCGCAGTGGTAGCTGAGGCAGTACGGGTCCCGGCACAAACTGGCTGTCATCACGGACGGCGGTGACGCTCCGGCCAAGGGGCTTGAGCCGGCGGGCTTGCTGCAGCCCAGAGAGCCCGCTGCAGCCGCCGCCAGCTGAGCCCCAACTAGGCTGCCAGGCTTGGTGGGGTCGAGCGCCACGCCGTGTGGCAGGAACTGGGGCGGGTAGCCGGCGTAGGCCCCAGCCAGGCTCCCTGGGTAGGTCATGCCCGCGGGAGGCAGAGGGAACACTGTTTGGCCCGGCTTGTAGGGCGACACGGGCGCCACTAGCCCAGAGCCCAACACAGAGGAGGAGGTGGGCGCACTGGGGCCGGAGCCGGAGCCGGAGCCTGATGAGCCGCCGCAGTCCGAACCTAGAGCCTTGCCCCCGGGGCCCCCATCTGGGTGCTGGTTCACGTCCACATTGATGCCGCCGCCACAGCTAATCCGGCCGTGCGCCAGCCCCGTGGGTCCCCCTTCGGCCGAGGAGCCCCAGAGCCCTTGGTGCCGCCACCGCCGCCGCCCGCCTCGGGGTCCTTCTTGTCGTCCTTGCCATCCGGGCCGCCCCCGGCCGAAGGCAGCATGCCTCCTGGCGAGCAGGCCGAGGCGCTGGAGCTTGGGCTGCCTGTCCTGGGCGTGAATGGCTGGCAGGTGGCGCTCGGTACCCGGAATCCGGACTTCTCCGCCGAAACCCCCCCGCCGCCGCCCCCGCCGCCCCCTCCTCCGCCGCCGCCGCCGCCTCCCGGCTCTTTCTTATCCGAGCCGGGTTTGGAGTACGGCTTGAAACTCGACTTGTCTTCCACGCCGATGTCGCTCAGCTTGAGGGGGCCCGACTTGGCGTCCTTGTCGCCCCCGGCGCCGCCGCCGGCACCGCCCGTGCCACCCCCATTGGAGGCCACTGAGGAGAGTTTGGACGAGGGCGAGGGGTCGGGCTTCCCGATCTGCGAGCATGTTTGGGCCAACAGCGCCAGCGGGCTCTTCTTGGCATCGAGCTGCAGGGTCAGACGTGGGGGGGTGGGGCACAAAGAAAGAAGGGGAAACCCTTTAGAATTCTGCCTTCTAGGTTTCGAGCGCACCTCCGCCACGACCCGTAAAGATCCTTCCAGCCCCGAGGCGCAAGTCTAGGTGACACCCCTTCTACACACACATTCTCTTTCTTGAGAAAGGCCACAGCACCCCCACCCCACCCCCGCCACCAGGATCTTTCCTGTCCTCTCTAAGCGATAACTGGATTAAAAAAAACCAACAAACTCTAAAAATGTTTTGGTTTCTGACTCTTTGACCCAGAACTGTACTCCCCACCCCCACCCCTAATGCTTCAGAGTAAGGGCTCGGGTCGTTGGCGCCTTAGAGGCTGTGTACAAATACGAGCTTCTGGGGAACCAGAGGACCGGGACTTTGGAACCGCATTTTGGACTCCCGTCTGTCTTCTGACCTGAGAGTGAGGGGGCCTGGGTCGAGGTAGGTGCTTTAACACCAATGGGAGAAACAAGTTTTGATTGCCTTGGTTCCTAGCATTCACACCCCATTCTACCTCCTCCCCTCTTTCCGCCCTAGTTTTAAGGTGCGGGAGCACGATCCTCTCCCCTCATCCCGGAGCTGAATCACTCCGATCCCCCAACCTTCACCCCCTGCAGATCACAAGAGAAAGAAATCCCGTGGAGGGGCAGCCAGGGTGGTGGTCCCAGCGCGATCCGTGGATAGGGTCCTTACCTCTATGGGGCTGACGGGAGTGGAAGGCAGGGGCTGCAGGTACTCAGGGTGCAAAATGTGGCCAGTCCGTGCCGTCAGCATCTTCAGCACCTTGATGGGCAGGCGGTTAGCCTGGCGGAGAGGGTCAGAGGGGGGCACGGCGTGCACAAAAGGCTTGGTGCTGCCGGCCGGGGACGAGCCTGGGCCGGGGCCGGAGCTATTTCCAGAGAGCGCGCTGGTCCAGGCAGGGTCCGCACTGCCGCCGCCGCCGCCGCCGCTGTGCTTACTGCTTCTTAAGGCAGAAAGCGAGGGCGCTGTGCTCATGACCCACCCGCGCGCATGGGAGCAGCGGGGGGAGGGCTCCAGGAGGCGCGGGGCGGGCTCCGGGCTGCGCTCTCGCCGGGGGAGCAGGAGCAGCAGGAGGAGGTGGAGCTGGCGCGGCGGTCACCGGCGCCCAGCGCGCCTTCTTGGCGCCTGGAGCCACAAGCGAATAATCCTGGGTGGCCCGCAGCTGAGCCGTGGCCGAGCGGGAGGAGCCGGCCCGACTGCGGGAGTGCCGGGTGGATAGCCGTGTCGGCCTCGGGCTGTGCCCCTGCGCTGCGCACTCGCGGCCCGGCGCTGGCGCTGCTCTCCGCGATGTGAGCCTCTGCCTGTCCAGCCGGGGCTCTGGCGAGGAAACTCACTTCAAAAGCAGCTGCACCGAGGGGGAGATTAAAGCCTTTGCCGCCTTCCAATCAAATGGGAGCCCGAGGTGATTGGAGGGTCAAGGGGATGTGACGCGTCCCGCGCCGCCGCCGCCGCCGCCGCCAGGACTCTCAGCGCTGGTTTTAATGGGCAGCTCCCTCTGCGCCGCTCCCCCTGCGTGTCCCCTCCCTTGATTTCGCTCGGAGGACGAGCTGGACATTTATTCTACGTTTGCTATCTGCCGCCTCCCTCTCTTTTCTTCCTGGTCGTCCTTCCTTTTCCCCAGCTGGAGAATAAACTGAAACCAAAAGAAGGGTGCTTGCAAGGAACAGTTTGAGGGTGTTCAGAAGGAGCACCAGCAGGAGTCTGGACAACGGCCGCACTGTCAACTCCAGGGCCGCAAAGAAGGTCCGCACCCCCAAGTATTCTCTCCCCCGCCTCAGTAATTGAAATCTGCGGTGCAGCCGCCTGGGTAAGGAAAGGTGGGGAGCGAGTGTTGGAGGAAGTCCGCCCGCCCGCTTTGATTTCCCGGGATTCGGCGGCGGAGAAACCAGAAGCTAGGTGGGCAGCGGAGGCGGTGGAGGCAAGTCTCGGCTCTAAGCTAGGTTCCCCGCCCTTCCCGGCCACGTGACTCCCGGAGATGCGCAGATTGGGGCAGGAGGGGGGTCACATGTTTCCTCTGTTTCACACTCAGCGCCCCCCCCCCCCCAATTCTTACTCTCCTCTACCATCCTCTCTTCTTCTACCCGCGCCCCCCCTCCCGAGTTCTTTGGGCATCTCCACCCCTCCATCAATTGTCAATGTTCCTCGACCGCAATCAATCAGTTATTTGTCAGCTCTTGTCAATCCGCCGGTGATTTATGTCAGCTTTTGTTGCTGATTACAAGGCGGGTGCGACTTGAAGGGAAAAAGGGAGAGGGAGAGAGAGACGCAGAGGAAGGAAGAGACTGAGGGGGAACTGAAGGAGGGGGAAAGAGGGGCAGCCTCCTGGGATGAGAGGCGGGGGCTCTAAGAAAAAGAATGAAAGAAGAGAAAGAGGCGCTCAGTGTCAGGAAAATGAATAGTGAGAGTAAAGTGCGCAGGTGCGCCAAGGGCGCTGAGAAGGGTGCGCTGGCCTGGGGTGTGCGCAATCCTCTAGGTACTGGAGAGAGAGATAACACCCTTCCACCTCTGGGGATTCCGTTCCTTTGGGGCCACGCGCAGAGTCCCGAGCGCTCTCGGTATCCGAGACAGGCGGTGGCGACGTCCAACACGGGAGATTTTTTTACCCCCCAAGCCATGGTAGTCCCTTCGGGGTACGTTGAGTGCAGTCGTCAGGCTGCCAGCTGGCCCTCTCTCCCTCCTCCCTAGTGCCCTGACTCCAAACTCGGAGGCTTCTTTCTAAGAGCCACATTACCAACGTAGCCTTGAGTTCTGGAGGTCAGAGGTGGGGTACCCCCGCCTCAGTTCTTTGACACCCGTCCCCCATCGTGGCTAGGGCTGAGAGGCTGCGAAGAAGAGGCCTGGCGTGTGTGTTTGGGGCAGATACGTTCCAGGCTCAATCAGGCCCCCTCTCCAGCCCTCCCTCACCCCTGTCATCCCCGCAGTCTTGGTAGCCAGGGTTACTCTGGGCTGCTCGCTCGAATTTATTGAAATGCCGAGCCAGGACTGACCAGCGCGGGGAGAGCAGAGGGAAGAATCAAGACAGAGAGGGTGGGTGGGGTGGGGAGGGGGATGCGGCGGCTGCCTGTGGGAACAACCGGCTCTTCCAGGGAAGCGGAGCGGGACCGCCGCGTTCCCCTCGATTTGCACCGTCACTCGGGCTGTTGGGAAGGCAGAGGGGAGGCGCTCTGCGTGCCTCCGTGTACCTGGATCTGAGTGCAGAAGTGTGTGTGAATGCCTGTGCCTCTGTGTGAGTTTTCAGGGCTTTGGTAGCGTCCGGAGCGAATTCGAGGGGGTGGGGTGACCTCCAGAAACTCGCAGAAACTGGAAGGGGGCGAGAGAAGGGTACATCCCTTTCCTCGGAAGGACTTGGAAGACTTTGACTCTCCCCTCCCCACCCCCCCTTTCCGCCCCGGCTCTTCTTTTGTTGTCAAGTCCTTTGATAAATGGTGGGGCTGGGAGCGCTGGGGAGCCGGGAGCCAGTCTGTACCCGCGCGGGGGGGCGGAGGCGGGGGCCGGGCCTTGAGACCCGGTTTCCACCCTCGCTCACCCGGTCGGTGCCCCGTCGGCGCCGAAGTCGGGTCTGGGACCTGCCCTTGGCGTGCTCGCGGTCTCCACTCTCACCACCCCATCCCTCCCTCCCTCATTTCTGTCTCTGTCTCCCACTCCGCACAGGTACCGAGAACTTTCTAGGGGTGAGTTTTAGAATTTCTCGTAGGCATTCTTTCTATGCGTTTTAATTTTATCCCTTGATTCTTTAGATTGGTAAACTTCATGAGATGGTAACTTGACTAAAGATACTTGGGAGAAGCGGGGAGTGAGGCGGTGTGTATAAAAGGAGTTTGTCGGTGTATGTGTTTAGGTGTAAGAACACACCTCCGTTCAAGGGGCTTTGGAGTGTCTGCCGGTGCGACAACGGAGGAAGGTGAGTCCATGAGACTGTGGCGCGGCCACACGCGAAGTTGTGAAGGCTGTCTGAAATAACCTTTGGGGAGCGAGTCCCAGGTGCCGGTTTCTGACAACCGGACGGTTCTGTGTCTGCAGAGCAGAGCTTTTGAGGGTGCCTGTATCCTGCTGCTCTGTTAGTGTCTGAGTCACTGGGTTAGTGGTTGTCGAAATGTCGCCCAGATCTCCCAGCCCCGCGAGCCCAGCCATGGGCCCCGCGTCGCCGCAGCCTCTCGGCGAGGCCCGGACACAGAATGCTGGGGGCGGCGTCCAGAGATGGAGGTGAGGTGACCGCGGGGGAACCTCCCTTCCCCCCTCCCCCCAGCTCTCCAGCCAGCCGTCTCCAGACTCAGTCCTTTCCCTCTCCTGGAATTCCAGCAGCTTTCTTTTTACCCCCGGCAGCTGGGGGAACCAGAGAGTGGCCCCTGTGTCCCTTGGAATAGGCGTGCCACGGTGTGGTCGCACATGCTCTCAGGCCTGCAAGATGCAGCGCGCGCGCGCGGGTCTTGGTCTTCGCGCATTCGCTCTTCGAAAAATCGAACTCCGAAGGTCCGAGCGCACGGGGGCGCCTGGGGGTCTGCACTCCCAGGGTTTTCGGGAGGCTGCAGCAGCCGAACCTGCGCACCTCCAAGGGGAGGTCAAATGCCCGAAGGCCGTGAGGCCGTGGGGGTAAGGGGAGTTATTAATGACTCCGCGCTGGGCCTAATGCCTCCAACCCCCAGCGGCGATTGGCGTGGATGTCCTGTGGATTTTATTTGCACACAATGGAAATGATTTGTTTTCTCTAAAAAAGGAGTGGGCTTGGCAGATATTTGAGGAGGGGGTGGGAGGAGAAGGAAAGAGAGAGAGCTGAGGAAAAAAGTTTGAAAATGCCTTGAACTATTCACTGTCGAGATGGCTAATCAGTATTGAGGCCGGAGGGCAGGCGGGCCGCCTTTCACCGCCGCTTCCCTTTCATCTCGGGCTCGGCGGAGGCGCTCAATTAAAAGCCTATCAGTTTGTAAGTAAATCAACGCCTATCAGAGTTGTCACATCAAACAAAACGATTATTATTGCAGCCCGCCTCCCCTATTAATCTCCCTCGAAGATAATCCGCCTGACAGGTCAGGCCCGGCGAGCTGGAAAGCCTGGCCCAGAGCGTCCAAACAGTCCTGGACTGGCGCGCGCCCCTTGGGGCACCCCCTGTTCCCCGTCCCGCCCCGCCTCGTGGTCCCCCGGGAGTGGGGAGAGAAGGGGCGCGCGGAGGCCACTGGACCCAGGCCCGCCCCTCCGGACTGGGAGCCGAGCCGAGATTCGCTGGGCTGGTGGGGGACGGTCCTCGGCGGCACTAGCCTCCTCTGGGGCCAGGGAGGTACCAGGCTTGCCGTTGCCAGCGCCTGGCCTGGTCCCTGGGCCTCACCAAGGCCTGCACTCTTCTTGGCTCACCTCCTCTGATTCTTCCCCCACCCCCTTGTCTTTTTTGTTTCCTCTTTTGCCTCTTTCTTGGCTCTCAGCCTTTTCTTCCTTTTCCCCCTCTTCATTTGTACTTGTTCTACTAGCCAGGGAATGTCTCCTGTTCTCTCTCCCTCCTCTCAGTATACGGTATATACCACTTCAGCGCAACCACACTCTCTGAAGCAGGGCATTCTCAGGGCCCGGGTTACTTCTCTGCGGCAGGGTTGCCTCAGGAGTGTGTGCAATTCCCAGGCATTCAGTACCAAGTCCTTCTAATTTCTCCTCAAGCAGGGATTGTCAGAAGCTCTGCGCCTGTTTAAGGGTTGGGTGTATTTGGAGGGGTGAGGGAAAAAAAAAAGAAAAAAGACCAGGTGGTGAGATGGGTGGAGGGTGGCAAGCTCCCTATTCTGGAATTAGCATTTGGTGTTGGAATTTAACAGCTGCAATGTCTCTGACCTAGCTGGTGGCGTTGCTTGGGCTTTGCAAACATGCAGGGGAGACCTATGGGGCATCTGGGCCTCTGTACTGAGTATGTGAGGGGGTGCCTAACATTTCATAAGTAAATACGCCCAGATAACTGCTTCTATAGCCTCAGCTGGCCTTTCAAGGGCCGGGCGCGGCTTGGATTCCATAAGGGTGTGAAATCTTGGCCTTCTTCCGTTTGGCCTCTGACTTCGAGTTTTGAGGTGCTTCGGAACCAAGCGAGACTCGCCCTATTCTTCGCTTTTACTCCAAACCGATAGGCCTAAATGCGCACTGCTCGAGCCTGGTGGAGCCAGAATTAAGGTGTGCTTGAAGTGTCCGAGGGGGAGGAGCTGCCCGCAGGACCTGAGGCCCTGGTACCCGGAGTGCTGGCTTCAGTGCTTCGGAATCTTCACGCGTTATCTGGGAGAACCCCCAAGGTGCGGCATTGTTGCCTGTTCCGGCGGAGACTCTCCCAGTAGTCGCCCCAAGGTCCGAGGCAGCGGGTATCCCAATAGAGCCCACCTCAGCTTGCTGAGCGCCCGTAGCTGCAGAACCTGTGGCCCCTACCACGCGTTCCCGAAAGCCCCCCCCTTGTGCACACTTTCCACAGCCAACCTAGTAGTAATATTTATTTCCTTACCTAGAAATATTGTATCCGTGCAGTGGCTCAATTATCTGCGCGCCTGCTTTTTAAAAATGTATTTATATCACTTCTGCCACGCCGCAGATATTTAAATAAAGAGGTACACATACCGCGGCACACCTCGACGATGCGGAACTCGCTCTGTCTGTAGAATATATTCACTGGGTGGTTATTTGGACGTAAGCGCTATCTCGAGCCCAGATTACACCCAAGCAGAGGCTGTAAAATGACACTTGCTCCAGAATTTTCCCAATTTAACTATATGTGCACACACCGAGAATTTAATACTATTTTATATCCCTCTACATATCTAAATATTCAGATGTTATGTTACATGCCCTTGAAGCCGGAAGCAATCCTGCAGTTCACACTGGACTTGGAGCTGTTTGTATAATTTTCATCACCCTGCACTTACAGATGAATCTTAATCTAATAAATTCAACCTTGTCATTTTTAGAATCGACGTAATTCCTCTGGCTGCGGGTGCGCTGCGTGTATCAGAATAAATCCAGCTCTCAGGCATCCAGCAGGAAACGGCTCCCGGTTCCCGGGTGTGGAGACGCCCCATCCGCCCAGCTCAGGACGCGAGGTGGCTCCTCGTGCCCAGAAGGCTGCAGGTCTGGCCTCCGAGGGAGGCTGGACTATCAGCGCCCTCGGCCTTAGCAGTCTCTCCCGGTGGGCAGTGCCCGGCAGCCCCCACCTTCTGCCGGTGCTTCGGAAACCCGCCGGGGCCGAGTCCGCCCGGGGCGAAAATTGAAAGCAAATTCCACGGCAGACGGAGCTCGAACTTTCTTCAAAGCAAGTTTGCAGCAGAGATTCGGTGGTCGCTTTGAGACGACAGCGCGCTTTAGGGGTGTGTCCGAGCGCAAAGTGGGGAGGTGGGCAAAGAGGGTACCTGGTGGCCGAGCTTGGTCCCCGGCGAAACGCGAAGGAAGGCGCCTCCCTTTCCTTATTTCTCGCCAACTTCTCGGGCCCTGCCCCGAAAGAAATAGTTTCCAAGGTGCCGCGGACGCTCAGGATGCGTTTATGGGAATCGCACCAGGGAGAAGGCGACTTTGTAAAAGTTGCCGAAAGCTTTGCCCACAAGCGTCCGCCCAGCGGGGCTCAAGAAAGCTTGGGACCAACTCGCCTTCTCCCGGGCAGAATGAGCCCCCCTGGAGAGTCCCCTGCCCAGCGCTTTCCCCTCACCTCGAAACCGCACGTAAATAACCTCCTGCTGCCTGCACTGCAAACTTCCCCGCGCTGCCGCGGTTGGCGGGCGAGGCCCGGACGCAGAGCCAGCCCGCAGGGCCGCTCGTCTGCCCGCTCATCCCAGCCTTGAGATAGCCTTGCGCGGAGATGAGAGGATGAGTGTGGTTCTGTCTCCCACTGGGCTGCCCACTTGGCTGCCCAGACCATCAACCGTGGACCTCCCAGAGCAGCGCTTCCCCTGGGGAGAGGTAGTCTTGGGGGGCTGACGAGGGCGCAAACTGCGCGCGCGGGGGGAGAGGGGGCGGCCGCCGGTCTCTCCGCGGGGCCTGTCGCCCGGCCGGCCGCGGCGGGTGAGTGATGAGGGCAGAGAAGGGCGCCCATAAATCGCGGGTGTCAGGGCGAAAAACTCTCTTTATTGTCTGCGTGATGGATGGGCCCGGGGACGAGACACCAAATACTTCGTATCGCCTTTAAATGGGAACACATTTTCCGCGGCCATAATTCATGTTTTTTAAATAGAAAGTTTGAAATGTTGCCTATATTTCACCGGCCCTGACATATTTATGAATCGCTCCCTGCATGCAAATATCATTATTTAAAGCGCCGGGGAGAGCTCAGGGGAGGGGAGGAGGCGCGGCCCCCGGGGCGTGGGGGTGGTGAACCGGGGCGAAGCGAATGGATGGGGGGTGCACACCATTGCCCTAAAGTGCGGACAATGAGGCGCAGAGGAAAGCCGTATCCGGAAGCCCAGCGCCCTGGGGGGCTCCCCCACCGCCGCTGGATCCCTCACAGCAGCTCCGGGAAGTTTGCGCGGCTTGGGATCCCTCCCCCTGCCGGGCGCCCAGGGGGCATTTTGAGTCCGTCTCCGAGGCTCTGATCCTAGCCACCTTTTCCAAGAAGCAAGTTTAAAAAAAAATACTTTTAACAAACGCAAATAATAACAACCAAAGTGTTTCATGTTCGTTGCCATTGCTTCAGTTTTTATTGATTTTCATTCCGCAAACCTGAGACTGCGCGCCCGAGCGGGGCGACTGTCAGACCCCAGTCACCTCGGGGAGCGGGTGGGGGAATAACCGTCCTGTGTCGCGGCCTCGACCCGCCCCCACCCAACCAGCTCATCACTTCTGAGACACAACAGAGCCTGCGCAGGACGCGGGGACACGAATGATACGGCCCCCAAGCTCTGGGGGCTTCAGTCCCGCCCCCTCTGTCACCCCGGTGCTGTGTAGGGCTCCTGGGGTCTGCGTCCGCCCTCCCCGAGCCCCACAATCAATACAATCACTCTGATTAAAAAAAAAAAAAAAGCTGGGCACGTGCTGTCAGCTCTCCCCTGCCCGTCCAGCCTGGGAGGGACCCACACCTGAGCCCTCGCTAGCCGGGTCTTTACCTGTGCGGTTCCCCGCGGCGCCTGCGGCCGCGCCGGTAACGCAGGAATGGAAGGGAGGGCGGGGGAGTGAGAGGGACAGAACGTACCACCCGGGACAGCCAGATACACAGCCCCGGGGGCCTCCTCTTCGGACTGGTGGTGGGGCCCCGGCCCTACACGCCCTAGGAGCCGAACTGCGCTGGGCAGAGCGGGTCGGGGGAAGGGCGAGGGGAATCAGCCTCCGGTGGGCGGGGCGGGCCCAGCAGCACTTCCGCCGGGGGCGGGGCCGCGGGCTGCAGTGCCGGTCCCACCCCTCCGCGTCGCCGGCCCGCCCCCGGCTCACCCGGGTCCACCCCCGCCGGCTGGGCAGCGGTTGTCGCGGCGCGATCCAGCGCCTTGGCGCACAACCCGAGACTCACAGGACAGTGGACAGGTCCTTTCCCCTGCCTAAGGTTGTATCTAAGCATTTTTAAATCAAAGGACTACAAGCACATACCCTGGCCCAAACTCTCAGGTAAAACTTTGTCAAACTTTGGTCTTTTGGTAGTCCCAAGACCTGACTGGGTCAGGGGTTCTCGAACATTCTCTGGTATCTGAAACCAGTCATACCTCAGACAGCAGGGAAAACATTTTCGTGCCCATAGGGTCCCATCTGTCTTTCAGGAAGGTTAAAAACAAAAGCTAACTCTGTTAGAACCTTTGTTTTCTGTCGGACACTAATTAACATTAACTCTGAGGTAAGTACCATGAATGGCCTGTTTTATAGATAAAGAAATTGAGGCATGGAGAGAAGAAATTGGCCTTGCCTCGGGGCATCTCATCTGTATCCTCATCCCTTCTTTCCATCAGACCCCCAGCAACTCAACTCATCACCCTAGAGGAATCTTGCTGGGCTTAGTTACCTTGTGGGGGAGTGTGTGCTGTGTTGTTAACTGCATCCACCTGCATCTGAGGCCTTGCTGAGCAGGAGGGGCCCACCCAGAGGTGGAGAAAGGAATAAATAAAGTGGGCTCAGCTCAACTCCTGGACAGCTCCCAGTCTGATGGGGAAACTGGACCTTTGAGCTCCCCTGCTTGTTTCTCTTCTAGCTCTTTAGCAGCCAGAGTGATCTTTAAAAATTGTTTTAAAAGGCAGACTAGGTTTCTCCTGTCTCCTACTGCCCCTCATTCTGAGTTTTTGCCACCCGTGGCTGCATTTTGGTTACTCAGAGGTGCCATACAGCATCTCACCTCAGGACCTTGCTAAGGCTTTCTCTTCCATCTAGAGTGAACTTCTGCCCTCCTCTTCACCTGGCTCACTGCACTTACCACATGGGATTTTCTGATGAGAGGCTCTCCTCTTCACTGGATGGTAACTTGACAGGGCAGGGACTGGAGCTGTCCTTTCAAGAAATGAATGAAGAAAAAGGCACTAATTTGTACCATCAGCTGTGCTGAATGAACGATAACTTTGGGGATTCACTTCACTTTTGGGGGTTACCAGTAAGCATTCTTTGTTGTCTCATATCTCAGTGTGTTTTTTCAGTTTAATAATGGAGATAGCACAAACTTACGGAAAAATAATGACTATTCTGAGTCTTTATATTGTAAATATAAACAAGTCAATGATCAAGGAGGTTGGGGAAGAAAATATACCAATATCTATGGTTTTCTAGTTATTTATTTTGGTTTTCAAAGTGCATGATGTGTTGGTTGACACAGTTTAATGGAGACATTCCTCCCCCATCACTGCTGCTCCCACCCTCCATGCATGTATGTCCTAAGGCTGTAGCCTGGGCTCCTTCTTTTTCTCATTTTACATATTATTGCTATGTGTTATTAGCCCTGTATTATTAGTCCATTATTATCTTCTGGCTAAGCTGCTATAGCACAAACCTTCTAATTCTGTGTATCCTTGGCCTCTCTTGCCCCTAATGTATTATACATCATCCTACCAGCTTAATTTTCTTGCTCCCATCATTCCTTTGCCCCCAAATCTTCAGTGACTCTCCACTGTCCACATGTAACACTTGACACTTTGTAATTTAGTTCTAAACTTCTTTTAAACAGCTTTGATTAAGTTGCATTTCAAAGTTATAAACGAAATCTATGTTCACTTCAACCAGCAAAGCTCTCAAAGATACGTAAAGAAAAACATGATCTCACCCGTCTCCTCTCCATTTCCCACTCTGTCTCCTGAGATATGCAGTGTTAACAGCCTGGGGTGTAACTTCTGTCCCTGCACCATGCTCAGCACGCTCATATAAATTACACTCAAATGTATGGGGCTCTTATGTTATTGCTTGTTTATACAAAAATGATTATACTAGAGTTGTCTGCAATTTGTTCATTCTTTCTCAGTAAAAAATGAGTCTATAGATAGAGAGCTAATTTATTCCTTTTTTTAGCTGCATAGTACAAATCTTTGACTTATGATGGAGTTAGCTGATAAACCCATCCTAGCTTTCTGGGTAGTTCAGCTGGTAAAGTTGAACATATCATCCAGTTGAAAATGCATTTAATGTATCTTAATCTACCAACCTAGTAGTTGGTAGATTACCAACTACAATCTATCAACATAGTTCAGCCTAGCCTACCTTAAACATGCTCAGAAGACTTTCGTAAGTCTACAGTTGGGCAAAATCACCTAATACAGGTCTATTTTATAATAGAGTGTTGAGCATCTCATGTAATTTATTGAATTCTGTACTGAAAGTGGAAAGAAAGAAAGGTTGTACAGGTACAGAACAGTTGTATCAGGTGTTTCCCGTTGTGATCGTGGGGCTGACTGGGAGTGGCAGCTCACTGCTGCTATTCAGCATCAGGAAGCTATCATAGTGCATATCAGTAGCCCGGGAAAAAATCAAAACTGAAAATTCAAAGTATAGTTTCTACTGTTTGCCTGTCACTTTCATACCACTGTAAAGTTGAAAAAAATCTTAAGTCAAACTATTGAAGTCAAGGACCCCCTGTATTCCACAGAGTGGATATACCTCACTTAATCAGCCACTTCCCTGCTGATGGTCATGTAGGTTGTTAACAGAATTTTCCTCTAATATATTTTTTGTGTCTATATCCTTGAAATCCATTATTTTACTTCTGTAGGATAGATTATCAAAAGTACAGCTGTCTACACCCCAGTCAAGTCTGATGTTCTCTCTGCATGCTCTGTGTTTTTCAGCTCCTCTGTCCTCTATTCCTGGAAGGCCCTTGTTCTCTGTGCTCATGTGTCCAACTTCTGACCCTAAAATGCCCAAATCTGATACCAGAATTTAGTTAAGTTATCTAATATCCACCTCCTTCCTTCTTCCTCAGCTTAACATTGTAGCAGTGTGCCTGGGCTAGGCAGTGGTGCAAAATTGGTGGGAGCCAATCATGACAATCTTGTTTCCATTTTGTCTGATAATTCTTACAGCCAGGGATGGTCATGTGACGCAGTCTGGGCAAATGACGCACAAGTAAAAGTAAGGCAGTGGCAAAGTAGGAGGGGGAGCTTTGGAAAACATTGTTTTCTTGATCAAAGGAAATGATGCAGTTGTTGTGACCCTTCCCTTTCCTTTCTTTCTCCTTTCTTCCTTCCATGGGTTTGGATACAATATCCAGAACCATAGCAGCCATCTTTGACCATGAGGAAAAGTCTAAGAGACTAGCAGAGAGAGACTTAATCCTGATGTCTCTGGGACACAACAATTTCTAGGAATCACCTGGTTCCAAAAAACTTTTGTTACATTAGAAAAATAAAATCACTATTTGTTTAAGTCAATGAAATTAAAAAAAAAAATATTTGCAGCCAGGCATATCATTTACCTGTCCCATCTGACTAACCTTATTTCCATTTGGTGTTACCACCACTGGGGGCTTCCCAGGTGGGACTGGTGGTAAAGAACCTGTCTGCCAATGCAGGAGACTTCAGAGATGTGGGTTCAATCCCTGGGTTGGGAAGATCCTCTGGAGGAGGGCACAACAGCCCACTCCAGTATTCTTGCCTGGAGAGTCCCGTGAACGGAGGAGCCTGGCGGGCTATAGTCCTTGGGGTTGCGAAGAGTCAGACGTGACACGACTGAAGCGACTTAGCACAGCACAGCAGTACCACCGTTGGAATGTCACACAGTGGGCCAGAACAGTTTGAGAAGCCTGTTAGACACTTGCCTTCAAAGGTTCTTGAAGTATGGGTTTCCACAGTCACTTGGGAGTGAAGTTTGGTCACACCCCTCACCCTTAGTGTTATCTCCTTTTTGTGCCTAGCATCTGAATCCTGCTTCCTGCTTGTTGGAATAAAGGACCTGTTTCCAACTACAGAAGCTGAAGTGGTCGCATCCTCCTCCCTGTCCCTGGCAGCTGAGGCTCCTCAAGAGGTGAGCGGAAGTTTTAGGGTGGGTTATAAACCCTCCTCAGAAGCAACACTGAACCCAATGCAATGGCATTAACCATTTAGGGAGGCAGTGAAGCAACTGGCCAGTTGCTGCTGTGTCCACTGTGATAGTGGCGGCTGCTCAGGCAGTGTCTAATCAGACTGTTGTAGTAGTATGATCAGTGACATCCTCCGTTTCTGAGCCCGTCTCTACCATTTCCCAAGTCCGAGTCTCTAGACCTTTTACTGATTTTCTAAGCTTCCTGATATCCTTTTGATAGGTTTCTTTTCTTGCTTAAATTAGCTAGAGCCAGTTTATATCACTCACAATCAATAATATATGTTGGTTTGCCCTAGCCTCGCTCTTGGATGACTTCTAAACAGATCTGATGGTGACTACTTCTTTTCTCTCTTTCCATCTTTTTTAAATTGAAGTATAGTTGGTTTACAATGGTGTGTTAATTTCTGCTGTACAGCTAAATCACTCAGTTATTCACATACATACATTACTTTTTAAAATATTCTTTTTCCATTTTGGTTTATCCCAGGAGATTGGCTATAGTTCCTTGTGCTGTACAGTAGGATCTTGTTTATCCATTTTGAATGTAACAGTTTGTATCTGCTAATCCCAAACTCCCAGTCCATCCCTGTCCCTCCCCTCCTCCTCCTTGGCAACCAAGTCTATTCTCTATTTTTGTGATTGTTTCATAGATAATTTATGTCATATTTTAGATTCCATATCTAAGTGACATCATATAATATTTGTTTTTCTCTCCCTGACTTTACTTAGTATGATAATCTCTAGTTGTACCTATGTTGCTGCAAATGATTTAATTCCATTCTTTTTTATGGCCAAGTAGTATTCCATTGTGTGTGTGTGTGTGTGTGTGTGTGTATGTATATATATGTATATATATTTATGAAATCTTATTTATTCATCTATCCTGTGATGGATATTTTGGTTTTTTCAATGCTTTGGCTATTGTGACTAGTACTGCTGTGAGCCTAGAAACGTGTGTGTTTTTGTTTGTTTTGTTTTTTGCAAAAAAAACTCCGCACTTTACTTCAACCTTTATCCAAAAATGTAACAAATGTTAAAAATGTGTAGTCCTGAGCTTTAGATGCTGACCTCTGACCTCATAGGCAAGTGAAGAGAGAGATGCTAGAAGTTCAGAGTTCCTCCCATTCCTGGAGAAAAGGGAAGCCCGGGTGAGGTACGTGATTAGAATACCAAGGCCCTATGGAGAATGGGACCCCCTGTCTTCTAGCACCAGACCAAGGCCGCACCCACCCCACCCCACCCCACCACCAGCCATCCTCTTCAATGGAGAAGTCACACAATTCTTGAAACTTGTACAGGAATGTGGTGTGTGGTGCATGTGGCGGCAGCTAGCTCACCAGCGAGGGTTAGAGCCTGCCCCTCTGCTTCACAGCAGGCAGGATGGGGCATAACTCAGCTGCCTCCTCCTCACTCCCCTTCTCTTTGCTCTCTTCCTTAGGAAGATCATTGCTTGTAGTGACAGTCTGGTGCCGCCCAGTGATCCACATGGGGCCAGAACCTGACATCAGGCAGAAGGTTATGGGTGGTTGGAGCTGGAAGTCATCCACACTGAACATAGGTTGGCAGGATGACTTGAGGTTGGCCACAGGGACTTTGATCTCCTCATGGTCATGGTTCTGCACTATGGCTTCTACCACATTATTCTCTCAGTGAGGCAGAGCATGGTCAAAGCCAGCAGGAGCTCTGTACCATCCTCTTCTGCCTTGAAGCTGAGAGAGCAGGTGTGGCCCGAGAGCTCACAGCCAAAGAAAAAACAATCCGTAGTGACTGGACCAGGACTCAGAGACCGCCCGTCGACCCTCCCCTCCCCCCCCCCGACCCAGACCCAACTCTCCTGATTCAAAAACACCAGGGCGGCAGCAGCACCAATGGCCTTGCTGCAAGGGCTGTCTTTTTAAATTATTGTTTAGTCCAGATATATGTCCAGAGTGGGATTTCTGGGGCATATGAAGTTCTATTTTTAGTTTTTTGAGGAATCTCCACACTCTTTTTTTCATAGTGGCTGCACCAACTTAAATCCCCATGACGGTGATTACTTCTTAGAGGTGCCCATGGGCTCCTCGGGTGATACTGGTGAGGACCCCAACACTAAGCAGTCTGACTGAATGTCTACAACCTCGCCAGGCAACAATTTCAACAGAAAACTGGTAAGTTCAGTAATGAGAGTCAGTCAGGCCAGAATTGAGTGAGAAAACATAATGTTCAGATGATTTTATGAGATGCCTGCTTGGTCTTCTACCCTGTCCTATGGAGCCTCACAGTGTTTCGTTATTTACCTCTTACCAAAGCCCAGTGAGAATAAAATGATTATCCCCTTCTGGTTTGAGAATGTGCAGAATTTCTCCCCTTCACTTCTAGTTTTCTCTCCCCACAAGCCTCAGTGGCACTCAGTGAGTTTGATTAAAGTTTCTAAGGCATCAGAGATACTATCAAATCAACCACCTTAGGTGACAATCAACTCTCATTCTTCTCAGCAGAGTTCAGTAGCCTAAGTGCCTAGCACTTCAGCGCTCAAAAGATGTTTGTGGAGTGCAATCAATGGCCCAGTGGCATGGGAACACCTCTGGGCTACGTTTCCTTGGGCAAGTGGTGGCCTGAAACATTTGAGGTCTTGTGTTTGAGTACAGGGTAGACTCATAGAAGGTGTTGTTGTTCAGCCACTCAGTTGTCTCTGACTTTTTTTGACCCCATGGACTGCAGCATGCCAGGCTTTCCTGTCCTTCACCATGTCCTGCAGCTTGCTCAAACTCATGTCCATTGAGTCGGTGATGCCCTCCAACCACCTCATCCTCTGTCGTCCCCTTCTCCTCCTACCTTCAATCTTTCCCAGCATCAGTCTTTTCTAATGAGTTGGCTCTTTGCATCAGGTGGCCAAAGTTAGTGGAGCTTCAACTTCAGCATCAGTCCTTCCGATAAATATTCAGGATTGATTTCCTTTAGGATTGACTGGTGTGATCTCCTTGCAGTCCAAGGGACTCTCAAGAGTCTTCTCCCAACACCACAGTTCAAAAGCATCAATTCTTTGGTGGTCAGCCTTCTTTATGGTCCAGTTTTCGTATCCATACGTGACTACTGGAAAAACCATGGCTTGTTAGGAGGTTTTCCCTCCATCCTTTCCCCTATCCCTGACTTTGGCCAGGATGCTTCATGTCTCAGGGCTCAGTGTTTCTTCTTCTTCTGTTTCTATTTCTGACTTTACTTCTTCCATTTCTTCTCCCTTACCTTTATTATTTAAAAGCACGAATGATGTCACCCTACTTGTGTTCTCTGCAGAGTCTGCCATATACATCAACAATATTCAGTAAATATTGGCTACATTAACACATCTTCAGAGCTTTTTCTTTCACTGTCCCCAACTTTTCTACTGAGCCTTCTTTCTACCACGGGGCTCTTCTGCCACATTCTCCCAAGTTTTGCTTGTAGAGTCAAAGGCCTTGCCATGTCTTCAGTTTCCCTGCCCTGCTTCTTCAGAAGAAAAGGGAGCCTTTTTGCCATTTGCTGGTGGGGGACTGGCCTTTTCAGCAAGGATGGTGGGGTGTGGGGGTGAGAAGTGGAAGCAGTGGCCTGAGGAGCTGGCTGATGTGCAGAGACTTGTCCTCCACCAGGCTTGAGAGGTGGGGAAACTGGGGAGTCTGGTGAGGATTAGCTTTGCTGGATCATCAGCAGCATCTTCAGCCTCTTTCCCTTTCTAACTAGCCATCAAGTTGTGCAGATTGATTTTCCCTTTGACATGGGGGCTTCACAAGCACTTCTGGAATGAATGAATGAGCTATCTCTTGCAGAACTGAAGTGTGAAATAAGTCAGTAAACATGCCAAAAGGAGGCTGGAGGCTATGGAAACTGATGTAGATTGGCTCAAAATGTCATGAAAATGAAAAAGTTGAGGGACAAGGCCTTTCTAGGGAGAATGCTGGTCCCCCTGCCCCTAGGTGCTTCTGCTTCAGTCCACCTCACCTTCATCTAGTAGCCTCCTGAAGTGTCTCCTCTCAGGCCCACTTCCCCAAAACTGCTTTAATCAGACCTTCTGTTGCCTCAAGCCCTCCTGGGTGACCTGTGTTCTGCCAAAAAAAAAAAAAAAAAAAGAAAAAAGTTTCATATGCCTTAGCTCCTCCCCTTCCACCTTCTTACTGTGAGAGCATCTACTGCCCACGCAGACTGGCCATCCAGCCAGAGTGGGATCTTCTCCCTCATACCAGGACACCCTCCTTGGTCTCATCTTTGCTTCTGAGGCTCTGTTTTGTAGTATTCGGCTTCCCCTCCCCTACCTCCATTGGAGTAGATCATAGTGCTTGAGTGTGGTGGGTGCCCCGGGTCCACTGCTTGATTCCACACTGCCACACTTCCTAGATGTGTGACTTGGGGCAGGGTTCTTAACCTCTCTGAGGTTTCAGTTTCCTCCTGTGCAAAATGGATGTAATAATGGTACCTACCTCTTAAGTCACTGGGTAAATGAAATGCAACAATGCATGTGTGTGCCTGGCACACAGAAAGTGCTCAAAGTGGTTATTACTATTATCCCCCGGGTTCTTTCTTACCTCTGAATTCCTGGAGTACTGTCTGGGCCACTCATCTGGCACTTAATTGTCTACTTATTGATGATATCTTTTATAAGCTATTCATATCGTTTATCTTTTGTATGTGTGTGTTCAACTTCCCAATTAGATTTTAAGCTCCTCTAGGGCTGAACCAGATGGCTTCCTTTCTGGAAGCACAGTCTTAACCACTGGACCACCAGGGAAGCTCCACAAATGAATACTTACTAAAATGAGGGATAAAATATCCAGTACTTGCATCAGTTCAGTTCAGTCGCTCAGTCGTGTCCGACTCATAACCATGATTTCCCTTACATCATCACAGTAATCTTATAAAGCACGCAGTGTTATTTTCATCTTCTAGATGAGGAAACTAAGGTTTGTAGAGAGGAAGTCGCTTGAGTTCCAAAGGTAAGAGCTCTTTCCTGCCTCACAGTGGCCTCCTTCAGCTTTCAGAAATTCTGGCACTGGCTTCCTCTTATGCTCTGATGCCCAAACACGTCTCTCTGGTAGCCTAGGTCAGTATCTCCAACAGCTTTCTTTTCACATGCCCATTTTGAGAGAGCCTTTTGAGGTATTTCATGAAATGGAAAAAGCTGATTTATGAAAGAGCAGGGGCATACACACACCCATGGCTAATGTATGTTACCTAGGGACTTCTTGGCTGTCCAATTAAGGACAGTTAAGGCTCTACCCTTCCACTGCAGGGAGTGAGGGTTCAATCCCTGGTTTGGGAACTAAGATCCCACATGCTCTGTGGCCAAAAATAAGTAAATAAATAAAAAATTTAAAATGCATGTCATCTAGAAAGCAGGCTATAAGGTGTTTATGTGACCAATACCTTAGGGGGTGGAATTATGAGTGAGTTAGCTTTCTTCTTACCTGCTTACTGTAGTTTCTACCGCAGACACTTACCACTGTTATGCTGTGCTGTGCTGAGTCGCTCAGCTCTGTCTGACTCTTTGTGATCCCATGGACTGTAGCCCGTCAGGCTCCTCTGTCCATGGGGATTCTCCAGGCAAGAATACAGGAGTGTGTTGCCATGTCCTCCTCCAGGGAATCTTCCCAACCCAGGGATTGAACCCAGGTTTCCCACATTACAGGCAGATTCTTTACCGTCTGAACCACCAGGGAAGCTGAATAATACTGGAGTGGGTAGCCTATCCCTTCTTCAGGGGATCTTCCTGACCCAGGAATTGAACCGGAATCTCCTGCATTGCGGGTATATTCTTTACCAACTGATCTATGAGGGAAGCCCTTATCACCTTTATAAACAGAGGTAAAACGATACAAGTTCTGTTCGTTTAACGGAGAGGAGGCAGCGCTGTCAGAACTCTCTTTGCTCCCTTGCCCCTTCCAGTTTCCTTTTACTAAAACCTGCACCCCATCAGAGGCAACCTCTTTCCTCTCCTTCCTTCCTCCAGGCACAGAGCCAGGTGGGCAGAGGCCCATCCCTGGTACTTAATTAGTCACAGGTTTGAAATGCAGGGGCGGGTTGGAGACAGAGGAGTGATTGGTGTGGGGTGGGAATTTGGGGATTCTTTTATCCCCTGCATCTCAAAGGCTGACAGGCTCTTGAGGGGTGGAAATGACTGGTAATTAGTGAACCTTCTACGCACGCACTAAAGACGCACTTCACAGTCTGCATGACCTCTGCAGCCCGGTGAGGCTTTGTTATGTAGATGCTCTTAATTGGGTGAGTCACTTACTGCAAACAGCTTTGGGAGAGAGAACCGTGGGCTGTTTCTGGGAGGCTTCCTACCAGAGGTTCTGACTTAGGAGCTGGGGGCGCTGGCAGCAGTGGCCTCTTAGAGGCTTCACTCAGACCGGTAGAAGTGGTCCCCGTGTCTGGGAGTCAGCACGGTGAGCCATTAGGGGGCATGTTAAGTGTTGGCCTTCATCGTCTTCTTGCCTCTGTTGTTCTCCTTCTCTATTTCCCAGTTTATAGATCACCTCTTCTGGGCAAGGCTGAGAGTATTTTGAAATATAACTGGGTTCCCTACAGTCAAAGAACTGACCACCTAGTTGGGAAGATAGTGGCAGAAATCAATGCACATAACAACATCAAGTTGCAGGCATCAATGCCAAGCACACAGGAGAGCCTTTTAATGATGTTTCAGACCCCAAAGCAGTCATCGAGGGTTGGAACATTGGAGATCCTTGTCAACAAGGTGAGCAGCCCTTGGAAGTGGTTTGGGGAGAGGAATTCCCCAGGATGAGGAGACTTTATCAACAGAGGTACCGCCAGGTCACTGTCACACCATAGCACACCCCAGCACTCTGAGCTGGGCTCGGACGGCGGTGCATGGAGTGCAATGGGAGTGGCTCGCCAGGTCCTCAAGTGTGCTGCGCTCACATTACTGTCTTGTGCTGCTGTTGATTCTAGGATGTCCTGTCTCCTGCTTTCCTCAGAGGAGGGCACACTGTGTGTAGACTTTATCTTATTTTAAAAATTGAAGTATGATTGATATACAGTATTGTTATTACTGCTGTACAGTAAAGTGATTCAGTTATATGTAATACATTCTTTTTTGATATGTTCTTTTCCAGATTTATCATATGATACTGAATATATTCTCTGTCTTATACAGTAGGACCTTGTTATTTTTCCATTCTATATGCAAAAGCTTTCATCCGCTAGCCTCAATCTTTTGTACCACCCCCCAACCCCCACCGCCTTGGCAATCGCTGGTCTGCTCTCTATGTCTGTGAGTCTGTTTCTGTTCCATAGATAGGTTCAGTTGTGTCCTATTTTAGATTCCACATACAAGTGATATCATGAGATATTTGTCTTTCTCTCACCTACTTCACTTAGTATGATACTCTCTAGTTGCATCCATGTTGCTGCAAATAGCATCATTTCATTCATTTTCATGGCTGAGTAATATTCCATTGTGTATATACATCACATCTTCTTTATCCACTCCTCTGGTGATGGACATTTCGGTTGTTTCCATGTCTTGTCTATTGTGAATAATGCTGCTGTGAGCATTGGGGTGCCTGTATCTTTATGAATTTGTAGACTTTTAAATGCATCAGACCCCTCTGCCCCTTCTCAACCCATTATTTTGGTGAATGGCACCGTCTTGGCTCCCTCACCCCTGACTCCCAAACAGACATCAACTCTTGGCAATTGGGCTGCAGACTTTTTGCAGTCTCTCCTATCAGGCCCCCGCCATGCTCTGTGGGGGTGGGAGTGTCCTTTCAGAGCCTGTGAGGACATTTTCCTGTCCCTGCTCGCCCCCTCCTGATCTGTCCTTCCCATTACTGTGAGACCAGTGGTCCTCCAGCACAAACGTGACCACTTTTCTCCTGTTGTGTGCACAGTGGGGTCTGTTTAGCTCTTTATGATTTGGCCTTTGCCTACTTCTTCTGCTCTCTTCCTGTCTGCAAGGTCACCAGTGACCTCCCTGTTGTTAAACCCAATGGTGAATTCTCTGTCCTCAATTTACTTGACCTTTAGTAGCACTGGACAGGTTAATCACTCCTTCTTTTATTCCAATATTTTATTTACCAAAAAATTGCAAACTTATGAAAAATTTAAGAACAGGATGATGAATGCCCAGTGCCTTCACCTAGACTCTTCAGCTCTTAATGTTACCATGTAACATGTATCATTTTCTCTCTCTCGTACACACACACACGTTTCCCTCCAATCCCAAATCATATGCAAGCTGTAGGCATCTTGATGTTTATCTTAATTTCTTCAGCTCACATCTCTTAAGGAGAGAACATTCTTTTATGAAACTTCAGTACAATTAGCACACCTGAGAAAAATGATGTTAATTTAATATAATCAGTTATGTCATTAAAAGGTTCCAATTAAAGCATTTCCAATTATCTGAGATGTCTTTTTAGTTTTTCCCCCCAGTTCCAATAGCCAGTAAAAGATCATGCATTGCTCTTGGTTGTCATGTACAACCATGTACAACTCCCTGTACTCCCAAGATTAGTGCATTTTAATCTAGAACACTCAGCCCCGCTTTTGGCCCCACGATATGACATTTTGGACAGTCTAGTCCAAAGGTCTTTTTTTTTTTTTTACTTTTTAAAATTGAGATATAGTTCATTTATAATATAATAAGTCTCAAGTGTACAATATAGTAATTCACAAATTTAAAGATTATGTTCCATTTGTAATTATTAAAAATTTGGCTGTATTCTCTATGCTATACATATATCCTTGTAGCTTACTTATTTTATACATAGTTGTTTGTTCCTCTGAATTCCCTACCTTGATCTTCCCCACCTCCCTGCTTCTCTCTCCCCACTGGTAACCACTAGTTTGTTCTTTTATATCTGTACTCTATTTCTTTTTTAAAAAATATTCACTAGTTTGTTTTATTTTTTAGATTCCATAGGTGAGTGATAAGGTACAATATTTGTGTTTCTCTGTCTGACTTATTTCACTAAGCATAATACCCTCCAAGTTAGAACCGTTGTCTTAAAGAATGTTCCACTTTTTGATTTGCCTGCTTCCTATGAGTAGATTCTGGCCAAACATTTTGGCAAGAACAGCATGTGGGTGGTGTGTACTTCCTCTTGTATCACATCAGAGGTCTGTATCGTCAGGTTGTCTCCTCACTGGATGCCAACTTTGAACTCTTGGGTAGGTGGTGACTGCCAGATCTCTTCAGTGTAAAGGTACATTCTTCCCTTTGTAATTTATAGGCACTCTGTGGAATGATACTTTGAGACCATGTGAATTTCCTGTTTACCCGATGCTTTCAACAGCCTCTGGTGATCCTTGACTGAATTGGTCATTATGCTGGAACTCCGTCCCTTTGATCACTTTCTTTCTTTGGCTTCTGGGGCCTGACTTGCTTTTGGTTTGTCCTTACTCTCCAGCTGCTCATTCTCAGTCTCTCTGTGGTTCCTCCCCTTTTCCTTGACTTCTAACTGTTAGTACTCTAGGGCCCAATCTTCAGATCTCTCTCCTCTCTTGTGGCTTTAAATGACATCTAAAAGCTGAGGACTCTGAAATTTCTAACTCTGGTACAGATCTGTTTCCTTCACTTTCATATGCTCAACTTTCTCCTTGACATTTCCACTTGTCTGTCTCAAAGTCGTATCAAACTTCTCAGGTCAAGTGATCCCGATTCCCTGCTTCCCTTAATTTACTCATCCATTTCAGTGTGACAGCTCCATCCTTCTAGTTGCTCAGGTCAAAATCTTGGACTTACCCTTGACTCCTGTGTTTCTCATACCCTCCATGTCATATCCATCAGGAAATTCTGTTCATGCCATCTTCAAGATGTATTAGGGATTCTTGTCTCCTGGATTCTTGCCATAGCCTGCTGTTTGATTTCCCTGCTTCTGCCCTTCCCTTCCCTGGTCCGTTCTAAATACAGTAGCCAGAACAATACTTACAAAATGTGGGTCCTCCGCTCACGCCTCCTTATCCCCATCTTGGAGAGCAAGGCCAAGTCCCAGCTTCAGTCTGTCAGGTGATAGATGATCTGTCCCCCATCCCCACCCTAAACCCTGCCCTGCGATTTCATTTACTGTTATTTTTGCCCTTGCTCACTCCACTTCAGCCACTCTGACATGTTTGCTGTTTCCCAAACCTGCCAAGGCCTGCTTGGCAGGGACTTGGCACTTGCTGTTCTGGCTGCCTGGAACATTTTTCTCCTAGATGTCCACCTGGTTCTCCCTTACTTCCGGCAAGTCTTGGCCTACATACCACTTTCTTACTGGGGCCTTCTGATCACCCTATCTACCCCTAACACTTTTCTTTTTTGTTGTACCTTGTGGCACGTGGGATCTTAGTTCCCTGACCAGGGATCGAACCCATCTCCCTGCAGTGGAAGCGTGAAGTCTTAACCACTGGATCGCCTACCCCTGGTACTTGTTATCCCTTTTCTCTGCTGTATTGTTCTCTTACTTAGCACCACCTGACATATTCTGTATTTTCTTTTTTATATCTACCTCTTTAGGTCTTCCCCGTAGCTCAAATGGTAAACAATCTGCCTGTAACGTAGCAGGCCCCAGGTTCAATCCCTGGGTCAGGAAGATCCTCTGGAGAAGGGAATGACAATCCACTCCAGTATTCTTGCCTGGAGAATTCCATGGATAGAGGAGCCTGGCAGGCTACAGTCTATGAGATCGCAAAGAGTTGGACACAACTGAGTGACTAACACTACCGCTACTACTACTGAAAGTAAGCTCTGCAAGAGTAGAAACTTTATCTTCTGTACTGCCTTGTCCCGACATTAGTGTCAAGCATACAGCCAGCACTCAATAAATATTTTTGAATAAATGAATTGAATGAATGAATTTCCATTACCTCAGGATAAGCTATAAACCCTCCGAGTTCAAGTACCAATAATTTGGGAATTCCCTGGTGGTCCAGTGGTTAGGACTCCATGCTTCTACTGCAGGGGGCACTGATTCGATCCCTGGTTGCGGAACGAAGATCCCGCATGCCATGCAGTATGGCCAAAAAGAAAAAAACAAAAACAAAAACAAAAAAACACTAAAACAAATAAGTACCAAAAATCTACAGTGTATTCTTTGCCTGCCAGTTTGCAGTAGATGGGCAACCAAGGTGTGTCTCAGATTGGGGTTCAGGGCTCAGATCGCAGCCACGAGCTGGAATCCATGAATGCAGCATTGGCGTGTGTCTCTTGTGAGTGCACTTACGTCTGTGTGTGTGTGTGTGTGTGTGCTTTTGTGTGTCTGTGAGAGTCTGTGCTGGTGTAGTCATCTGTCAGGGTCAGTGATCCTTCTGCGTTCTCTTCTCCAGGAAGACCGCAGGTGCTCCACAGGGCTGTAGGGCTCTGTGTGCCTGTGCCTGTCTCTGCTTCTGGCTGCAGCATCCTGAAGCCTCAGCCCCCCTGTGCTCTGAAGCTGAGGAGCCATCCAGAGCCTGCAGCGGCTGTCTTGGGTACTCATCTTTCTGGTTGGGGTGACACTCTACCCTTGGAAGCACCCGAGTCCAGGTTCACCACGAAAGCACAGCAAAGTGAGAACACGACAACACGGCACTGGGAGAACATGCAGAGCTTCTGCATTTGCTATTCCCTCTGCCTGGAAAACCCTTCTACCAAGTCTTCTCATTGCTGGCCCCATCTTACTATTCAGGCTTCGGCTCCAATGTTGATCCCCTTAGAGAAGCCTCCCCAGAACACCCCACAGCCATCTGAAGCTGTGCAGTTTGTGTCCCCCCAAATTAGCACCCCGCCCCCACTCTTTATTGCATTGTCTACTTTTGTCTTTATAGCAGATGTCAGTGCTACCTGAAATTATGTATTTCACATACGTGAAATTACATTATTTATCTGCTTGTTGCCTGTGTCTTTCATGTAAACCTCGTGGGAGTAAGGACTGTCTTTGTCTTGGTCCTTGTTCTGCTCCTGGTGCCTGTCATGTAGTAGGTGCTCAGGAAATTTGTTGACATTCTCTCTCCTTATTTTGGGGAGCTGTACCTACTTACCTACTTATGTGTGTGATGTGCGCAGGTTGCTCAATTGTGTCTGACTCTTTGTGACCCTATGGACTATACAGTCCATGGAATTCTTCAGGCCAGAATACTGGAGAGGGGAGCCGTTCCCTTTTCTAGGGGATCTTCCCAACCCAGGGATTAAACCCAGGTCTCATGCATTGCAGGCAAATTCTTTACCCACTGAGCCACCAAGGAAGTCCTACTTAACTTGTATTTTTATTTTACTAATAAATAGTTTCTTAGATTTGTTAGTTTACATTTAAGGAAACTGAGGCTATTAGGAGTGAAAGATTCTGCATGGGCTCCCAGCTGGCTGGTACAGAGCTAGGTCTTGAACCCAGGACTCCTAGGCCAGGGCATTGGCCACTCTAAGGCATGACCAGCCCTTCATCTGACCCTCAGCACCGGTGAGGTCAGGTGTAGCTGCCACCTCTCTGGCCCCTGGCTCAGAGCTGCAGAGAGAGCTGGGGTTCCTTTCAAAGAAGTGAGCAGAGACGCAGAATTAGTATTGGTAAATTATGCCAGAACCCTTGCATGTACATTATTATTATTGCCCCCATATATTCTCAAATAATCCCTGTAAATAATTATAAAAATAAATCTCAGTGACAAATTCTTTCTTTTCTTTCCAGGAACACATTTATTCATCCTAATCTCTTCATGGGTAGGACAAATTGGAGCACTGGGTAGTGAATACAATTTGCAAATAGGCAATATAAGTAGAGAGAAAATTAATATGTATTCCTCAGCACTCTAAAAGGAGAGGAAGAACATTAATAGCCATTTCCTTGCAGATATAACTTTGAAAATGTTATTTCTGATCCATCAGCGTGGGGCTCCATATGAGGAAAATGGTTACAACGTGACAAGAAGTGATTAGATGTGAAATGGCATCTTCCTGGCGCTCCTCCCGTCTCTTTATCCTGTTCTTACTGGGATTTAGGAGGAATTCTGTGTTATTTTGTTCAGCAGATCACAGCGCTGGCCTGGGGTCTGCTGCTCATTGGCTGGGTGACCTTGGGCTGTTTCCTTTCACTCTCCCAGCCGTGGTTTCCACAGCAGTAGCTGGAGCAGATGACGTCTGAAGCCACAGTGAGTTTGGATGATTACAAGTCCTCACTGCTTGAAGTACCTGAGAAACATAAGAGATGCTAGGGCACCACCTACTGAATCAGAATCTTAATTTTCTGAGTTCATATACTTTTTTTAAAGTGACATGCCTGACATCTCATAATTTAAAAAAATTTTTTTACTGAGGTGTAATTGATTTACAGTGTCACGTTACCTTCAGGTGGTGTTTGTTGTTTAGTCGCTTAGACGTGTCCCAACTCTTGCTACCCTATGGACTGTAACCTGCCAGGCTCCGCTATCCATGGGATTTCCTAGGCAAGAATATTGGAATGGGTTGCCATTTCCTCCTGCAGGGGATCTTCCCGGCCCAGGGATCAAAACTGCATCTTCTGCATTCACAGGTGGATTCTTTACCACTGAGCGGCCAGGGAAGCCCAGTTTCAGGTACACAGCAAAGTGAATCTCATATGCAAATACATATGTTCACTCTTTTTAAGATTATTTTCCCATATAGGCCATTACAGAATGCTGAGTAGAATTGCCTGTGTTATACAGTAGGTCCTTATTAGTTATAATTTTATATATAGTAGTGTGAATGTATCCATCCCAGTCTTCCAGTTTTTCCCTCCCCCTTCCTTACCTCCCAGTGACGGTAAGTTTATTTTCTATATCTGTAACTTTGTTTCAGTTTTGTAAATAAGTTCATTTTTATCCTTTCTAAAGATTCCCTATATAAGCAATATCGCATGATATTTGTCTTTCTCTGGTGAATTCTATATATATTAATTGAAGTTGGGAGAGGTTTTCCCTCTAAGTGGCAGAAACTCGTCAAGCCAAGCTGGGATTCTGGAAGGGTCACTCGGCCTTAGACCCTGCTCCCTTCTTCCCCACTGGCCAGTATAAAGTTGAAGAGTGTCGTCTGGTCAAGGATTCCTTTCCCTTTCCGAATCTGAACCCCTGTCGCCACATCAGGGATGACTCTCTTTTGCGCTCAGCTAAGGACCTGGAGTGTCTGGCAAGTTCCAGGCAAATCGGGGAATATGATTTGTTTTTCACTGCTGTCTTCAGGATTTGTGAAAATAATGCTAAGACATCAGCAGATAGCAGTCTCATTTGTAAATTCTTATTTTTTTCCCTGGTGGTCTCCTCCTATCTTGTCTTTAATTACAAAAGTAGTAAGTGCAGGTCGCAGAAATCACAGAAGAAAAGCAGAAGCTCCTTCCCACACCCCTTCCCCAAACCTGCTCCCTTCTCTGCTCCTGGTGGATATTTGCACTTCAGTAGAGAGACAACAACAGAACCTTTTAAGATCTAAAGAGAAGGGAAATCGGAGGTGCTGAGAATTAAATAATAGTAATTATAATTAGGATACTAGTAAATAATAATAAACTAATATCTGTGCAATGAATACTCATGCCAGGCATTATGATGACATTTAATATACATGAAACAAATGAATTGTTCAGAATGGGAAAGCAGAGAGGTGTTCTGAAGTATAGATCATCCTCAAGTCGCCTCACTAGTGTGCACAAACTGCCAAGAGGGCCCTGGAAAACTCCCCTCTCTCCTATACTTCCCCAACCCCTTTTAGACTGAAATGAGTCTGCTTCAGCAACAAAGAGCATTTTGTATGCAGACATTCTGCCTTTTTTTTTTTTTTTAATTGAAATCTGAATGTGGTGAGTCTGAACTAGGGGCTGGGGTGTGATTAATTACAGCAGCCATCTTAACCTGCTCAGAGGCTGGGCCTGAAAGAAATGAGGCCAGGCCGAACAGAAATTCAGTTAAGGATAGGGAGGAATGTGAATAAAACTTTGTTAACTGGCCCCTGTCTTTCTTTCAGCTGCTGATGCATGGAGTTGGAAGATTTAAGGAATCAGTTCCTGTTTCTCTGGTTCTGGCCGACCCTAGAATCAACTCCCTTGATTGGAAATAAACAGGATTTTCCTTTCTGTCCCCAGGAATGTGACGGAGGAAGGACTCTAGGGGAAAAGGCCTCGTCTGCCAAAGAATAATAATAATAACAAAGATGACAGTAGGAATAAAATATCGCCCTCTTCATGGAGGGCAATAAGGAAGTATCCCGTTATATGTGTTGAGCCTTCTCACTCTCCATATACATATGTTAGAACTTCAGAATGTAGCCCAGGTTTGATTTGAACTTTCTGTCCTGTGGCTGTCTTGAGTGTACTGAACAAATTGGGCTACATGTCTCACCTTTGGTTTCAGAAAATAGGACCCCAATTACAGCACTTCGTGTTGACATAGTACCTTAAATGCCTGAGTATGAACCTCTTTCCTGGAGGGTGTGTCTGTGTCATGAGTGCCCCCAGTGCCCGGCATGGGGCCTAGCCTTTGGAAACTGGGGCAGAGGGGCTGTGATAATAAATGGGTGAGGCAGGGAGTCCTCCAGCTCCCTCTCTCTTGGCTGAGGAATGGGATGAACCCGGATGACTGCATGAACCTTCCCTTCCCCTTGGTGCTCCTGGGGCAGGGAAGGAAGAGCTTTATGCAGGGAGAAACCCCAAGAAGACTCAGCCTCTCTGTTGATTTCTGCAAACTCCTTGTGTTCTGAAGGAATCATTTGCCCACTTCTGGGCCAGCTGTATATGAGTTTGCTCTCTCCCCTCCCAAGGGGAGGTCCATGTTACCTGAAGAAACTTACCTTTTGCTATTTCTATTAAATTTCCCTTTTTCGTTAAGAAGGTGATGAGGTAGAAGAATGTCCCTGCCCTGCTCACTCTTCTGATCTTCCTTGGTTCAGAGATACAGATAATTTTTCTCCTTCTCCTCTCCCTCCCGCTCCTTCTCCTTGTTCTCCTCTGTTCTGAAGACTGACTTCCCAAAGCTGAGGGGAGTAAGGAGAGGTGAATCCAGTCTGTTCCTAGAGGAGCCCTCCTCCACTACATTAAACAGACTTTTACTCTGCTGAATAACTTTCAATAGCTCCCTATTGTCATCAGTTTACATTTCTAACATTAAAGCCCACTTTAACATGAGCTGTCTTGAACTTTGTGCTTTGTGATTTCCCAATGCTCTCTCCCCGGAGTCAAATAGCCTTCCTAGTGTGTTCACTTAGTGGAGACGAGTGGTTGGAGAGGCATTTGAGGCAAAACCAACAGCCAAAAGGCAAGCAGAGGAAAGGAGGCCGGAGAGGCAAAGGTTGATGGGATATAAAAGGTCTTGAGGGACGTAAGTATGATGATTGGGGCTCAAGATTTGGGGCTGTATTATTAGACTGGGAGGAGGTCATTGAAAGATTTCAGGTAGGGTCAAATCCAGCTTTTAGAATGATAGCTGGGGCTATGTAGAGAAGGGAACTGCAGTGAGGGGGTTTGGAAAAGTGGCAAAGACCCCTGCTGACTTCGGTGTCATTGGTGGATAGGGTCTGTAGAACAGACTTTCTGTGCTCAGAAGACATAGCCATGTATGGAGGCAGGGGCATGGATGAAATGACCTTAGGCACCCTCCCCCTGGTGGGAGGCAAGAGTGGGGTTCCAGTTTCATTTCTGAGTAGGTTTCAGTTTATTTCCACATGTTGTCTCCTTTGGGTCAAAGCCCTTTTAGGAAGGCCAAGGGGAAAGGTCCCCGGGGAGGGCAGAGTATCACTTCCTCTTTTTTCAGGCAGGAAAGGCAGACAAAAGTGGACAATGGACCAGAGAGGGTGCGTCCAGCAGAGAAGGAGGGAGGAGCCGGAGGGGCTGGCCCAGGGTAGGAGGCCTCGGAAGATTCCCTTTGATCCCCCTTATCTCTGGAGGGCAAGCTTGCTTATTTGGCCAGTGGGGCCTTTTGTTGCAGCATTTCCTGGAACCCCCCAAAGTAAACACAACCAAGTCTGTGTTCTTACAGCTCTACTTTACTGTGTCTGCTCCTTCCAACAGAGAGAAAGAGCAGGCGGGTCAACCCTCTGAAGTCACCCCCACTCATCAGAGTGCTGACAATAAAGATGCATGTTATAGTGCGTTAGCGCCACGCCGGAGGGAGAACTGTGATGGCCACAAAATGCTGAACCACCATCGCAATCATCATCATCAACTGCACAACTAGGGCTTTCTAAGACCTAAGGTTTAGATCTATGGAGTGATAAAACAGGAACAATGAAAAGGCCTGTGAACACCCTCTTTGATGGAGGTGGGAAGCTACAGTCATCAATAAGTCTACTGAACTGAGGTACTTGCAATGCTCATGAGACCTGGAGTCTGGTGTGTCAGGAGTCAGTTTTCCCTTCTCTGTTCAAATAGTGCTTATGCCCACTGGTATGAAAGGAGCAGGGTGGAAAGGCTAGTTACCGCTGGGCTGGCTCTCAGTTGCAATAGGGGATGGGTGATACATGAAATTGAACTGGAATCTGGTAATTTTTTTGCCAGCAAAAGTCTGTTCAGTCAAAGATACGGTTTTTCTAGTAGTCATGTATGCATGTGAGAGTTGGACCATAAAGAAAGCTGAGTGCCGAAGAATTGATGCTTTTGAACTGCGGTGTTGGAGAAGACTCTTAAAGAGTCCCTTGGACTGCAAGGAGATCCAACCAGTCAATTGTAAAGGAAATCAGTCCTGAATATTCACTCAATATTCAGCTGAAGCTGAAACTCCAATACTTTGGCCACCTGATGCAAAGAACTGACTCATTTGAAAAGACTCTGATGCTGGGAAAGACTGAAGGTGGGAAGAGAAGGGGACCACAGAGGATGAGATGGTTGGGTGGCATCAATGCCTCGATGAACATGAGTTTGAGTAAGCTCCGGGAGTTGGTGATGGACAGGGAAGCCTGGCATACTGCAGTCCATGAAGTTACAAAGAGTTGGATGCGACTGAACTGAATAGCTTTGTGCATCCTGGTGATGAGGTGTGAAGGCAAAAACAGGCATGGAGAAAACTGGGGCCCTTTCAGTGGAGGACAGGCATGAACATCCATTTGCGTGTCCACAGGGCCTGACTTTATCCAGACAGGAGGCAGCAGAGGCCCCCCTTCACCTCCAGATGTGGGGAAGATGTGTGTGGGGAGCTGACTCCTCCAATGACTTGCAGCCTCACATTTAACATTTCCCTGTGAGATTAGAGAATAAATTTGGGAACAGCATTTGGCTCTTCTTCCTGGGGAGTATTCCTGTCAAGTAGGGTGCTACTAGCTGAGCCAGTGCTTTACTTACAGAAAAATTCAATTTCTTCCTGCTCCGCATGCAAACGGAAACTCCATCAAGTATCCTTTCAATCTCTTAACTATTCCCCTTCCCTCATCCCCTCAAAGTTGGGGAGAGGAGTTTCGGCCCAGATGCCCCTCCTCCCTGCAGTTGAGGACAATTGTGTAATCCGGATTGTGACACAGAGGAAAGTCCTAGCTCTCCATGCTCCTGGCTAACGGCTCAGATGGGGAGCTTGTGATGGGAGGCCTCCCCACTCCACTATCCTCCAGTTCGCCCCCACCAACGCGGCAGGGCTCTGGGCGTGAAATGGGAGACTATCCCTGTTGTCTTGACCCCTCCTGAACGATAGGGTCCTGGGACCCCCGGGGTGGGGCGCCGAGAAGCCAGGCGGTTCGCCCGCGCCCCCGCCGAGGGTGGGGCGCAGGAGCGGCGGGCACCTGTTGCGGCGCGCGGGGCGGTAGCTGAGGCTCACCTGCGCGAGGCCCGGCCCCGGGCGGGCGGCGGGCGCACAGCTGAGCCGAGGTTCCGACGCTCGGTCCGCGCCTCGGGCTTCCGCCGGGTCAGCTGACCGCCCAGTGCGGAACTAAGCGCCGGCCGCGAGCTGCCGCCGCCACCGCGCTCCTGCTCGGCACTCGGTACCGCGCGCCCGCCCCGTCGCCATGGCCGGGCTTGTGGTCAGTGGAACTCAAGTAAGTCCGCTGGGGCCACCCCGCCCCCTCCTGGGCACGGTCCGTCTGAGGAGGGAGCTCTGGGGCGAGCGGCGTCCAGAGGTCAGACGGGTGCTCCGTGCCCCACCTCGGGGCCGCGTCTGCAGCAGCCGAGTGAGGCAGGCCTGAGGGGAGCACAGACGCGGGAGGAGAGGGCGGGAAGACCCTCAGGTCGCCCGGACCCCTCCAACCCCAGCGCTCAGTGACCAGAGGCCAGCCTGCGGACCTCTCCGTCAGGTGGAGTGGGCACCTCTCACAACCCACGGTACTTTTTCGAGCCCACAAAAAAGTTGTAATTTCTTTCATAATCAGAAGGAAAAAAAAGAACCTTGTTAAAAGAAACGTTTTAATACATTTGTCTTTACACCAATACGGTTATAGAATAGAAATGGTCGGTTTAGAGTTTTCTTTTTCTTCTTCCCAACGACGGAGGTAGGAGCCTCTGAAAGACACAGTGAGATTCACGATGCCACCGTGCAGGCGCTGGGTTGCAGGGCTTCGCTGCAGACTGGCTCCTGTTCCTAACCCTAAACCCCTTATCAAAGACCGGTAGAAGGCTACAGTGCTCCAGTTTTATTTCACACCTGACTTCTTTAACGGGCGTCCTTGCGGATGGCAACACTCTAGTTTCCACGTGGGGTGATAGACACCCAGCTTTACTTGCTGTCAGCCCTGTAGTGACGCTTTAATTGTTTTTAGTCATTGCTGGAGGGTTGGACTCGACTACTGGGGGGCCAGGTGCCTTTTACTTGCTGGAGAAGCCAGGTGTCCCTTATAAGCTCTGATTGAGCCGGCCCTCCTCCTCCCCTGCTTTTCCCGGATGCCCTAGAGAAATGGTTTTGAGGTTTTGCAGCTCTCCCCTTGGATTGCTTGAGGCAGGTAGTGTCAGGCACAATTAGATTTTGAGATTACTTTAGGCTTAGGGAATGTTTCTCTCTTCTTAGAGTTCAGGAGTTAGCAGGCCAGGGAGGTACTAGCTTGGGAAAGATATTAAAATGAAGTGTCTTATTTACCTTGCAGAGAAAAGGGACTTTCTGGGAGTTAATAAGGCTGCAGTCGGAAGGGCTAGAGGAAAGGGCCTCTGCCCAAACTGGGTCCCTGACCCTCAGAACCTAGGTCTCTGCATTTCAGAGCCAGGAGTCTCTGGGTATAGCTGCTTCCAGCTTCACAGAAGACTTGACATGGGCCTGCCAACCTTCCCATGTTTCCCTTTCTCATCCTCTATTTCCAAAGCTCAATTTTTTTGTTTTCTCTTGAGCCCCTTGATTTTAGCCCATCCCAAACAGCCCAAGGGCAGTGACCTGTGAGGGAGGCATTTTGGGCCCTTGGGGAGCTGCCAGGGGAAGAGCTCAGCAGGCAAGTTGGGGGAAATGCCCTTGTGTCATAGGTGCCCTGTATTCTAAACCTGCAAGGTCAGTGAATCTGAGTGGTGGCTCAGGGCGTTAGGTCTTTTTAAAGTTCTGCCTTTTGCAGCCATTGTAAGATACAGCACCTTGAATGTGTATCACATGGTCCTTCTCAAACTTGGGATCCTTCTAAAGGGTGGGGGGAGGAAACCCACTCCCCATGGGCCCACACTGTTACTGTTTTTATTTCAATGTTGCTTAAGTATACGATCATAAAACCAGATAAAACTTTTTCTAAGTTCATATTTATAAGCCATAGACCCCCAAAAGGGATGGCTTCAGTGTAAAAATGAAAACCATAACACTCATAAAATTAAATGATGAAATGGATGATGTTTGCTGAAACTCAGTCACTGCTTTCGATGCTGCTGTGGCCTGGCGGCTCTGGCCCTGGGTTTTAGGAGTTGCACAAACCTGTAACACCACATGCTTGGGGATGTTGCTGTCCTCCCTCCACTTTTCTCTGTACAATGTTTCAACATGGATCTGACTCCATTTGGCTTTCTGTTGGCATGAATGCATCATTTATATTCAGCATGAAGGCTTCAGTCTTCCTTCTCCACCAGCTTAGGACAATTATAGTAATGGGATTAATACAATTGCAGACACAAATGCAGACTTGGAATTGGGATACTGAAATCTCGTACCTGAGAGACATGGAGTAAAAAACCCCTTCCACAGGGACACTGGTGTGATTCACTACCTACCTAGTGGCCACTAGGTGCCAAGGACAAAGCTGTGGGCTTTAAATATGTTAACATTTCATCCCTGTAACATACATAAAATGAGGAAAATATGTGACTCATGGGCTTATTTAATGAGGATTGACTAGTTAAAGTATCAATAACCTCAGATATGCAGATGACACCACCCTTATGGCAGAAAGTGAAGAACTAAAGAGCCTCTTGATGAAAGTGAAAGAGGAGAGTGAAAAAGTTGGCCTAAACCTCAACATTCAGAAAACTAACAGCATGGCTTCTGGTCCCATCACTTCATGGCAGATAGATGGGAAAACAGTGGAAACAGTGGCTGAATTTATTTTTCAGGGCCCCAAAATCACTGCAGATGGTGATTGCAGCCATGAAATTAGAAGACGTTTACTCCTCGGAAGGAAAGTTATGACCAACCTAGACAGCATATTAAAAAGTAGAGACGTTACTTTGTCAACAAAGGTCTGTCTAGTCTGGGCTGTGGTGTTTCCACTGGTCATGTATGGATGTGAGTTGGACTATAAAGAAAGCTGAGCGCCGAAGAATTGATGCTTTTGAACTGTGGTGTTGGAGAAGACTCTTGAGAGTCCCTTGGACTGCAAGGAGATCCAACCAGTCCATCCTAAAGGAGATCAGTCCTGGGTGTTCATTGGAAGGACTGATATTGAAGCTGAAACTCCAGTACTTTGGCCACCTGATGCGGAGAGCTGACTCATTTGAAAAGACCCTGATGCTGGGAAAGATTGAGGGCAGGAGGAGAAGGGGATGACAGAGGATGAGATGGTTGCATGGCATCACCAACTCAATGGACATGGGTTTGGGTGGACTGCGAGAGTTAGTGATGGACAGGGAGGCCTGGCGTGCTGTGATTCACGGGTCCCAAAAAGTCGGACACGACTGAGTGACTGAACTGAACTGAACTGACTAGTTAAGAGCCAGGTGGGAGGCTTTTAATAAATATGAGTTGTTACATTATTCTTAACACCTTTTGGAGGTGGTTAGTGTTTAGTGTATAGAAGAAGAAACAGAGTCTATGAGACTGTGGCCCATCCAAGGTAATGCAACTAGTTAAGTAGCAGCACGGGGATGCCGATTCATGACCAGAGTTCTTTCTATTCATGGAGCTTTCAGTACTGCAAATCTAAAATTAAGGATGGCTCACCTCCAAGTGGGGGCGGACATCCTGAAATAACCTCCTTTCAATCTGACTATTGACAACACTCCCCCCATCCTCAAAATCTGTGAGCCAGACTATCTCAACTGCAAAGACAAACCTTCCGTGTCTTGCAGTTTGGTAATTTTCTGCAGCTTCTGCTCAGAGAGCTGAGTGTGTGTACATGTGGAGATCCTGCCAAGATATTATTTTTCTTTCTGGTATTCCTCTTTATAGGGGTCTTGAACTTGATATGTTTTCATTTCCCTGATAATGATGTCTTTTTCTGTTGTAATTCCACACGATCGAAGTCTTGGGGGCACATATTACATACGATAGGCAAACTAAAAGTATGAAACTTTGTTCTTCATTTCACTCAAAATCAAGATAATTGACTGAACGCAGTGCCTTCTCATTTTGGGTGGGCTCTTGCTTCGGTGGCCTTTAAATCTGTTAACCTCTACATCCCTTCTCTTGTTTAGTGAAGATGCAGACTATTTTTGGTCTGGCTCTTCTAGTTTCCTGTTTTATGTTAGGTGGTCCCATGCTTCAAGAAGTCTCCTGACATCCTGAGATGTAATGTCTTCCACTCAGGAGCACTTAAATAAGTCTCTCCTCTCGTTATGGGTGGTGTTTGCCGTGTCTGGCAGTGACTGCTTGCTGCTTTTAAGCCTTTTCCAGCCAATTTGAACCCTTCAGCATGGTTGACTTAACTCCCATCTCAAAAAGCTTCCAGTTTACTGTAAGGGTGGTCCAAACATATACATGGCTTACCAAGTTGGTGTTCTTAGTAAATTTGGAGACTTGGTCTTCATCTCTGTGAAATAGGAGCAAGTTGTGCTTTGTTTAGTTCTCCTGGGATACAGTAATGTTGTTTAGTCTTTCAGTTATTTCCAACACTTCTGCGACCCCATGGATTGTAGCCTGCCAGTCTCCTCAGATTTCCCAGGCAAGAATACTGGAGTGGGTTGCCATTTCCTTCTCCTCGACCCAGGGATCAAACCCATTTCTCCTGCTTGGCAGGCGGATTCTTTACCGCTGAGCCACCCGGGACGCTCTGTGATGTGAAGATCATGGAATAAAACAAGCTAATGGCAGTTTTGTCCGACATGCTGTGAGTGGTTGAATGCTTCATGGTGGTAACTCTCCTTAATGTTTGTTTGCTCTGAAGTGGAATTCTACAGAAAATAAAAGGGAACCAATATTCCTCTTTCTGCAGGCTCTAATGCTCTTCTGGGACCTTTGACATGGCATCATGAGGTAGTTCTAGATCTTTCAACTAGGAAGACTCATTTTGAGGCCAAAACATGATGATAGCTATCTGGCATTTGTTGATCAAGAATATCCACATTGTCATGTGCATATTTAAGAATTCCATGGCCTCCATGTTGGGTGTCCTTATTCTTGGTGCAGAATGTGGTCCAGACTGTCCTTAAGAAGAGGTTCTATTCAGGGCAGGCCTCTGGAGTCTTAGTTTCCTCATATAAAGCATGAGGGATTTTGACCGAGTCCCTGCTAAATTTAATCCCTTGTAACCTATGAGGAAAGAACTCAGTTTCCACACTGAAAGCTCAGCCTCTCTGCTGCATATATAATGGAGGTCTTGAATGATTTTGATATGTATAAGATGGGTAAAAGGGATAGGTTCTCAGGTGAGCACCATGGGCCTAGGGGTCAGTGTGAACATATAATGCAGAAGCAGCTGCTGATGGTGAGCAGCTGAGTGAAGTCCCTAGATTCTCCAGTCTCTCTGGAGAATCCTTAATCTCTGCTTGGAAGCAGGACTTAATTTGTTACATGAGAAGATAGGTGGCTCTTATGTACAGAAGGGAGAGGTTACCATATTGAACTTACAGCCCTTTAGTTTTTAGTCCGTATCTTCCTGAGTCAAAATTATTTTATTGGAATCAGCTATTTTTTTTCTGTCTTTTCTCCCCATTTTAATCTTCTAGTAATGAAGTTACTGAAGGATAGTGAACACAGGATATTATATTGTTGGCAATTGGTCCCCATTGGATAGGAAAGGGTTGAGAGATGACTTGAAAAATTGAGGGTGCCAGGGTGCAGTGTGACTTGTTTTATAGGTGGAGCCATATGAAAGTGCAGTTGTATAGTTCTACGATGGCAAGAGTAATTTTAACCGTTTTAACGTAATACTGAAGATGCAAGATGGCCACCATATTCTTATTCTCAATTAGGAATCACAACCCCTCCACCCCTACCTCCAACCCCTAGGACACCTCTCATTCCAGGATGTCTTGACTGTATGTGGAAGAACGAAAGTTTGCAAGGCAAAAAGGATCAAGGCTGTAGCCTTGTAATGAGCTGGAATTTCTACTGAGCGGTTGAGGATGGGCTCCTTTTGTGGGAAAGCATCGTGTATTGTGGCCCACTGCTGACTGGTCACTGGTTTGTCTTACTGGTTTTGGAATTAGTTGCCAGTCCTGCCTTCACTGCTACCTGTAAAAATAGGTTTCAAAAACTCAGTGCTTGGAGCAGTGAGAAAGCCCTCTGACCTCCCAGTCAGAAATTTTGGGATCAAATTTCAGTTCAGCGTCCTAATATTGGGCATACACTAGGTAAATAATAATAATAAAAGTAAGTAAAAGAATGCTTACGGGAACACCTCTGCCAGCAGAATGGGGTTGATTGCCAGGGGCTCCCTGGAGGACAGAGTCTTGGAAGCTCCGGCCACCCATTATTGCCCGGTCGCCTTCGAGTCGGCTGTGTTCAGAGTTCGGAGGACATTTTATACATGGTGGTAATAGGATGGGGTTGGCGGTCTGGGGAGGTTTTGTTGTCCAGCCCTATTTGTTCCAGCACCTGGCAGGTTGAATGCTGGTGAGTGCATCTGCTGTGTCTTGTGAGGTAATGTGCATAACAGGGTATTTGGTGGGGGGGCAGCCAAGGAGAGGGAGCAGGAGAGCCGAGGGGCAGCTGTTGGGAAGGCCCCTGAGGGGGAGGCTGATTGCTGTGATTATATCAGCATGCTCTGACGTTGGGGTTTTTTTTTGGACATCTGAATCCGGCCAATTTCAGTCCAATTTCCCTTGTGCTGGGATTAGTCTCCATCATGCTAAGTGTACCAAGAAAGGGGAGCTCTTGGCAGAGTCCCTGAAGCCAAGTCCTGAAGCTGACTTGATCAGGGAAACAGCCGCAAATGGGGCCTTCTTGTGTGCAGAGCGCGTGTTTCAAGTTGCGGAAGCAATCATCGGATCAGTGGCGCAGGGCTGTGAGCAGCTGGGTGATTTCCGTTGGCCACATTGTTTCTGTTCCATTTTGATTTCCAGGTGTCCTACATAGGCCAGGACTGCAGAGAGATCCCAGAGCACCTCAGCAGGGACTGTGGACACTTTGCAAAGAGGCTTGATCTGAGCTTTAACCTTCTGAGGTATGTAACCTTCATGAGACAGACCAGGCCTGGGAGACCCAGGCCCCAATGGTGAAGGCCTGCAGATAAAAGCCAGACAGCCCAGGTCTCCAAAGGGACCCCAAAGGTGTGACTCTGCTTCACGAGGTCTCTGGCTCCCCTCTTGCACCCACAAAACAGTGAGTGTCCTCTGGCTTACATGTGTCCCTACCAGGGGGCCGTCAGTGTCACTTTGTTCTTTTCCTTCCTCCCCGATGCCCATGCGTCATACTAGAAAACTCTTGGAGAGGAAGAGAGAGAGAACCGGCAGGTGAGTTGGGGGCATTTAGGGATGCTTTTGTGGATGACCCCATCGCGTAAAGATTTGCTGAATCCCAGGTAGAGTGTGTGTGTTCTTCTTCTTTTTTTTTTTTTCTTCTTTGCCTTTTTATGAATTGAAACTTTAAATATTTGTGATGATGATTTCTCCCAGATGGTATTTCAAAGTAATTCCAATGCTGTTGGCATGGGGTAGGTGGGAGGGAAGCTCAAACAACTGATCCAGACTTGGCAGAGAAGGTAAGTGTGATTGTCTATATTATTCCAATGGAGAAAACAGTTATTTCTTCCTGAAAGGTTCTGAATTGTGACTGGTCTGGGGACTCGGGGGAAGGTGCTGGGAGGTTCTAGGAATATCAGTGAGATAAATGGGCAGGGATCCGGGTGGTGGCTTTTCCTAAGGAGGTGGCTCCGCTCACAGCTTTCTCCTAAGTGTCTCCTTGAGAGCCGTGCTATCCTTTGATGGAACAGACTGTCTCCAGGTGGAAGGAGAGATGAGGAGCTGGAGTCCCACCCCAGGGCTCCGGTACTTTACTTCCTCCACAGTGTGGAGTCTCTTCTCTCCAAGGCAGGACACTCGGGCATTACAGATTCCAGCGAAGATGGACAAAGCTTGGGGCTTGAAGGCACCAGAGGGTGGAAGGGACTTTAAGTGAAGCTAGCAGAGCTTCATGGGCTGGTGCTTAGGAGCTCACGGCTGTGCTGAGATGCATCGTCTCCACAGAAGGGGCATCCAAGGAATTGTGTTGGAAGGGAGTGGGCGCAGTGTGCTCCCTGACTCTCAAGGGGTTTGTGGGCTTCTGAGAAGATGTGGAAACAGAAAAGTCACAGAATAATACAGAGTGATAAGAGGGTGCCAAATAAACTCTGACTCTGAACAAATGAAAGATTTGGTCTGTCCCCCCTGCCCAAGAAGGGGACAGAATACAGTCTCAACTGATGGTGCCTGAGACACGTGTGCACCTTAAACAGCTCCCCAGAGTAGGCCTGGGCAGAGGCTTCTTCCCATGTGACTGGCCTCTGGGTGTTTGGGGCTCTTGACTCAGGCAGTGGCTGCCCTGCTGCTGGGAGCCCGGATGTGGGTTTGAGGAGGCTGGGCCCTGGGAGGGGGTATGAGCAGTCACAGGTCATGGGACTAGGCTGTCAGGTCTGAGGAAACAGAGCTGTCTTTGTCACATTATGGGGCCCTGCCTCTCTGATGAGAAGGGGTTCTTGGCTCTGAGAGGCTGGATCTTTAAGGATTTGTCATAGGAAATGATGGGGCCTGGAGGCAGGAAAATTTTGTGAGAAGGAGATAGGTTAAAAAAAAGAGGAATTAAGACTTTTGTTAACTTTTTGTTGAGAGGAGAAGAGTTTTTATAAGTGTCGAGTTTGAGGAATGATCCCTCAAAAGATCTGGTCAGGAACCTGTTCTTGCTTGTGCTGTGGTCAATGTGTGAGTTGAAGCTGGGTTGGGGCAGGGATGAGCCATGGAGGGGTGAGGTCTCATGGAAGTGTTTATATGAGGACTTGGGTAAGCTGGAAGCAGTTACAGACCAGAATGCGGAAGAGTAACTCTGACTTGATGTGGTTATCGTGAGATTGACTCATCTTTGATGGTTTTATTTACCTAACTTGGGGGTTAGGTAAATAAGGGGAGGTGGCATTGTTTCTCTTGGGTGTCAGAGGAAGATGTAGGTTTACGCAGGTCCTTTGCCTTCAGTTGGATAAAAATTCAAAGATGGTTTAGATGCTTGTCTAATTCCTCTTTGGGGAGAGAAAGGGAGAAGGGAAGAGAAAGATCATAAACTTACCTACCACACAAATGGGAATGTGATTCCTACCAGGCTGAAGGGATCATCATATCCAGAGGAAATACTGCAGATCCCTGTCCCACCTTTTGTAAAAGGTTTCTTCCCAGCCCCATCTTGTCATTTCCACGGGATTTGGTGGGGAGCATATCACCCTATATTTGCTCTGCACCTGGATTTACCGTAGCTCGCGGTTCTAACTCTCTGCTCTGTCTTCTGTTCTCCGTCTTGGCAGCCTATCTGGTCCCACTCTTGACACCTGCTTCATCTCCCTTGAAGCTCAGTACAACATTACTGTGTATTATGCCAGTTCAAAGTGTACTGGGAGAGGTAGGGTGGTAATTTTCCGTGCAGCAGGAGACGCTGGGATAGTGTTGTTCCTGAAGTCTTCTGGGTACTCCCTTGCCCTGGGGAGTTTCTCCCTGGCTGTTCCTCTCATCAGGATCAGGTCTCCTGCATGTGACCAGGTGCCCCTCTTTCCCAACCACTTTCTCTGCTTTCCATGTCCCTTATCTTCTTTCCAGGGCTACCCTCAGAAACACAAAATTCTTCTCACTTTGTTATATTTGGAAGGATCACCCCCCTTCTTCTTACAGGACATCTCTGCAGGCTTCCTTATCTCATCCAGAGAGTCATGTCAGGGTGTTGCCTTAAATGGAGCCATAGCCGCTAATACAAATTTTGCTACTCCCATAAATTACAGAATCAGCTGTAATCTGTTTGTGCTTTAGACTGAAGCTTGTTTTTAGGCAAGGAGTTCTGCTTATTCATTTACAAATATTTAATAGTACACATGGCACAATTTTTAGAAGGAACAAACCTGTAACCAATGAAAAGAAACTCTCCCTTACATATATGTCCTTTGCTTCCTGGTTCCTACCTGCGCTGGTAACTATTGGTAGTTGATCTTTGTCATCCTCCAGAGTTAGTCCATGCATATACTCACATGAGAATTTCTCGTGGGGCTAGATTCATATTACTTCTTGCCAAGATGTTAGTTAAAAGAGAGGCACTAGGCTTCAGTTAACCACTCATGATCAGGACATCCTTCTGTGTTGTCTTGCTGTTAATTCAAAGCCATTCACCATCATCATTGTTAATTTCGTTCATGAAAGTGATGTTTCTGCTGATTTGCTCTATGGCTACCCATTCATGCTGGAGGGGAGGGTGGTTATGGATTTATAAGCTCTGAAACATTATTTTTTTCTTCCCATTACACCTCAGGGTCTTCTCTCCTGCATTAGCTATGAATCCATCCCTCCCTCGATTGGGTTGTACAGTAGTAGACTGGTTACCTCTCTGTGCAAAAAGTCTTGGAAATTGAGGCTGTGTTCCTTCTGTGACTCTGTCCTGGGAGGATGAAAGTCCCTGAACCAAGTATGTTCCCTGACAGGTTGGAAAGAGAAGCAAGACAAAGGTCCAAATAAAATTCCGGCTCCCTTAAAAGACTCAGACATACCTACTCTCTCAACTTGGATCTCATTCTTCCTGTTATGACTAGATGAGACCCAGGTGAGCCACAAAGACAACGAACTGGGACCAGCTCTCTGGACACGATTCCCAGGGGTAGGTAGGGTCCTGCCATCTCCCCTGTAATGGCCACAGAAGGTTTAGGAAGCTTATTAGGTAACAGCCAAGAGGAGTGAAGTTATGTCCCTTGCACTTGGATGTGTTAATGATCACGTATCCATCCAGTGTTTATATCTACATGAGAGTGTACTTTAGATTTTATTTTTTGAAGACAATCTGCTAAGTAATAAAGTTATGATTGGTATAGAAATCTTGGGAAAACCAGAAGGGTATGAGAAACTCTCTTTCAAATTTTCGCTGATAATCTTACCACCCAGGAAGCTCCACTGTTAACATTTTATTGTCTTGGGTGTTTCATGATGCCAAATATCTTTTAAATGATGCTATTGCTTACATTGTGTTGGAAGCATATTCCCATCTCAATAAATACTGCATTACATGTTTTAATGGTTTCTCATTTCTTCAGTTCAGTTGCTCAGTTGTGTCCGACTCTTTGTGACCCCATGGACTGCAGCTCACCAGGCTTCCCTGTCCATCACCAACTCCTGGAGCTTGCTCAAACTCATGTCCATTGAGTTGGTGATGCCATCCAACCATCTCATCCTCTGTCATCCCTTTCTCCTCCCACCTTTAATTTTTCCTGGCATCAGGGTCTTTTCCCATGAGTCAGTTCTTCACATCAGGTGGCCAAAGTATTGGAGCTTCAATTTAAGCATCAGTCTTTCTAATACTTACTTCTTATTGTTGGACAGTTAAATTGTTTCCATATTTTTACTGTTTAAATCTCTCTTATAAATTGCCTTGTGATACTCACTGATGAATACCTCTGATTAGTTGTTTGGAGCAAATTCCTGGGGATAGAATAGTCAGAAGGCCTTGATGGCAGATGGCAAGTTACCCCCGAGAGGTGATACCAATCTATGCTACCAGGAATATTTGAATATCCATTGTCCCAAACTCTTCCTTTAACTCTTTTTTTGCTTGCTTGTTTTTTCCTTTTGAGGTTTCATATTTTACTTCTCTGATCGATACAGAGAATCCTCTGCCGTCACCAGTGCTGGTTCCTTCATCAAGGAAAAGAGAACTTGGTAATAGCTTGTTGCAGCTTTCATTTTGCTTCTCCCTGGACTGGGAAAGGACAGTGTTCTCTCTGGTGGCCCGTTTCTCTCTCCCATGGGCCCTGAGTAGGTTGCCCGCTGAGCTTGTGAACACAGTGGGCAGAGCAGAGTTCCCATGGCACACAAACACACCTGTGTCAATATGACAATGAACTTGAGAGGGCTTAATTGGTCTATGGAAACAGGAAGCTTACATTTTAAAAATTATTGGCAGTTGCATCTTACTTAGCATCACTCTGGTAAATGTACTGGATGGGAGAATTGCTTAGGAGATGTCTTAGGTGAGAGCTTGCTGCTTCTCTGACTTTGTCAAGGATGACAGTGATGACTGGGGAGTTGGGCAGCTCCAGTAAAATCGTGGCTCTGTTCTTCCCACCAGGCAGAGAGGTGGCCACTGGGTGCACTGGCAGATCTTTGAGGATGAACATACCACCACATCAATGCCTATTTACTAACGGCTGGGCAGAAGTGGGCCTGTTAGCTTGCTTCCCAGTTGGGAGAATGGGCAGTGTAGTGAAAAGAACCAAGGCTTCGTGGTCAGACCATCCTGTCTTGAAATCTTATGACTGTCACTAGTTGTTTAACTGCCCTTGGGCTAGTTAGAAAAATATTGAATGTGTAACTGTATAAAGTGGCGGTTTAGTCACTCAGTCATGTCTGAGTCTTTGCGACCTATGGACTGTAGCCGCCTGGCTCCTCTGTCCATGGAATTCTCCAGGCAGGAATACTGGACTGGGTAGCCATTCCCTTCTCCAGGGTATCTCCCTGACCAAGCGATTGAACCTGGGTCTTCTGCACTGCAGGCAGATTATTTACCATCTGAGTTACCAGGGAAGCCAACTGTGTATAAAGTGCTTAACACAATTAATAGGTCTTAAGTAAGCATAGCCAGGGTTTGTTCTTAGATATGGCAGTAGTGAAGCTAAAAACCCACCCTTGACTATCCATAAGGGCGATTTCACTCTCTGATAGTCATTGGGATTCCTCACAAACATTCAAGATTTCCTCTTTCTGCATGTGGTATGTTTGCACACCTTTGTATCCTTTGGTATGACCAATGGGCAGAAACTTTAAGAGCCAGCACATAATTTGCAACTTTCTCTTCTGCTTGCTATGATTGTCAGTCTTGGGTTCTGACCATAAATGGCCAGAATCCATTGCTGATCTATGTTGGACATAGATTGTAAATGAGAAATTTGTGTCATAAGACAGAATATTTAATACAGCATAGCCTAGCCTCTTCTAACTGGTACAAATACCTTGGTTTGCCAACTGTCTGACATTGCATAGGCTAAACCCACTTTATCTTACACACATTTATCATCATTCCCAACTAGAAGCATTTCTTTGTTCAAATTACAGTAGGAATGAGTAAGGGAGAGTTCCCTGCCTAGACTCTTAGGAGAACAGCTCAAAGGGCATGTTCTGTTGGTATTGGGTCTTCATCAAAGACCCAATTTCTTTGCCATCAGGGCCCTTGTTCATATTTGTTTTCAAATCCCAAATATAGTGGTCTTACTTGGGGAGCTCACTGATATTGGAGTGGGGGTGGCAACAGAGCTCTTGCTGGTGAGACTTGAGAGGAAGAGATGATGATGGGAAAGACGAGGTTTAGTAAGAGAAACTGTTGGTGAATTTTCACAATAGTTCTAGGGTCTTGATAAGCCTTGAGTGATTAAAGGAGGCAGGGTCTACATATTAGAAGCCGTGTTCTCTCTGAGCTGGGCAATGCTATGAAAAGTAACCCACCCCACCCCACCCCCGCCTTTTTTTTTTTTTTTTTTGGTTCTAAAAATATCATTGGCCAGTCTAGTGTCTCTAACTGCCAGCTGAACATACAGTCAAAAGGTGAAGTGGAAAACGAGCTGGCAGGTAATATTTAATGTCTCAGTAGCAAGACTGCAAGACTTATAGTTCTTGACTTATGCACTTTCTGAAGTGAGCTTTGTGACTGTGCACGCAAGCTTAGTTGCTCGGTTGTGTCCAGCTCTTTGTGACCCTTAGGACTGCAGCCTGCCAGGCACCTCTGTACATGGGATTTTTCAGGCAAGAATCCTGGAGTGGGTTGCCATATCTTCCTCCAGGGGATCGTCCCAAACCAGGATCAAACCTGCATCTCCTGTGTCTCTTGCAGGCAGATTGTTTACTCTCTGAGCCAGCAGGGAAGCCCTTTGTGACTGTGTTATTACCAAAACCAGCTTCAAGTCAAACAGGGAGGGAGGGAAGATGGTGAGGGGAGGGGTAGCAGGCCACTGCAAAAGAGGTTTATATGGTACTTTCCTGCCTCTCTCCCCACAAAATTTTCAGATTCCCACCCATTGGCCAGAAAATGGGGGTATTGAGCCATAGAGTATAAGACCAAGCTGGGGAAGTGGTGGGCAATTGGTGAGAGTTGTCTGAGAGGACATGGGGCTTTCCCGAGGTTCAGCTTTCTTAGACATGGTGCTCCTCTGTGCAAATATGACTTGCAGTGTGGTTTAGAAAGGGCTTTCATAAACCTTGTCTCCATACAGGGTTGCCTCCAGGATGAGAAATTCCTAGACATTTTAAGTGAAAGCCTTTTATTTCTCATTTCACCCATTTAACTCCTTCAGAATCTTGTGTTTATTTTTTTCTTATTTTTTTTAGCCTCACATTGTGGCATGTGGGATCTTAGTTCCCAGACCAGGGATCGAATCTGTACCCCCTGCTCTGAAAGTGTGGCATCTTAACCTCTGGATCAGAAACCCAAAATCTTGGGTTTCCTTTCTTGGTAAAGTTTCTCCCCCTAAGCTGTTTGGAGCTCGGGCCCCACTGGCTGCTCCCCCTCTCCCTCTGCCCTGCCCTGCTCTGAGGTCATCATTATGCACATGGTGATGCTGCTCTGTGCTATCAGGGTGGCTGCTGGGGGCAGTGGTGATTTGAGGGAATAGGTGCCGGGAGAGACAGGTGAGCTTAACCCTTTCAGACTCTCTACTCACTGGTCTTGCATCTTCTAAACCATGAGGTTCTATCACATTGATGGGGTGAGCATTTAGTGGGTGAGGCCTGGAGTAAGGCCTCACCTTACTTTGGGTGAGGCCAAAGTAAGACAGCTTTGGACAAAAGAGCCTTCCCTCTGCCATGCCGGCTGCACTGTGTCGAGGAGGACCTTTGGGTCCTGTCAGAGAGAGCTTGGGAACAGCTTGCTTCATGAGAGAAAGCAGGCCCGTAGATAAGTACCCAGAGGTGACTTGCTAGGTTGTGCAAAGGAGTCCAGGGACAAGGGCTCAAATAAGTGATACCAGTCATTATGTTTATTTTCTTATTAACACAGGACCGGTGTCATGGAGTACTTGCTACATGCTACGTAAGGCTGGGCAGAACACCTACTGGGTGTCAGCTCATTCAGTCTTTGCACCGGCCTTTTACATATGGAGCCACTGAGGCCCAGATAAAGGAGGAAATCTCCCTCAGACCACACTGATGGTTAAATGGGAGAGCTGGGATTAAATGGCTCCTGTGGTTTGACTTCAGCTTTACAGTTATTCTAGATTGCTTCTCGTGATTTAAATCAGTGTTTTCTTTGAAGATGGGCAGTCATTTTTCCCCCCTGGAGGGGGGTTTGTTTTTTAAAATCACAAATGACCTGTAGAATTCACAGTAGCAGGATCAGAGTGGCTCCTACAGCTCCAGGTTGGAGCCCAAAGAAGCCTTAGAGCTGTGTCTGTTACATTTCCTTCTCTCTCCAGTTTCTCCCAAGCCTTCCTGATGTACAAAGACCTTGTGAGGCCTGGGTCGGCTGGGAATTGAGGGTTCCCAGAGACCTCATCCCTTTTATCGCCACCACCTCCCTCCCACCCTGGGTGTGCCTTAGATGGCCATGGCCACTGTCAGGGGAAGAAGTGGCTTAGCATTTGCCGTGGCTTTGCTGTCGCAGCCTAGGGATGAAGAACCTTGAGACGGATGACTGTGTACATGACTTTTGGTTCTGGAGGGAAAAGAAGGTGTGTGTGTGTGTGTGTGCACGCGCGTGTGCACGCGCGTGTGCACGCGCGCTTGGACTTACACTCACTTGCATGCACACACCCACCTCGTGAAAAGCCTTGTTCCTCTTGTCTCCTCAGGGACTGCCGTGTTGGTGATTTCAGCTGTTCCTGCCCCTTTATGATGAAAGGGGAGCGATTACGCTTTTTTTTGCTGGATGTCTGTGTTTAGTTGCAGGGATGTGATAACTACAAATGCTCCCTGGCCGAGACTTTCCCCATAAAAGCCCTCTTCTGTCCCAGCTGCTTTCTCTTCGCCTTTGCACTCTCACCCTCATCAGTGCTGCAGCACAAGGTCGCTCAGGGTTTTAAACGAGGGAGAGACATACACACATGCTCAGGTTTCCTTTTAGAGTTTAAAGAAAAAGACACCTCCTCCTCCAGACCCATCATTATGGGAATCAGCTATGTGCCCCCCACCTTTGCACCACCTCCCTTAAGCTCCTCTCTGAGTTTATACAGAACCCAATTTTTCAGTCTCTTGGGTGTCTGCTTTTTCTCTGATTCTGAAGAAATAAGAGACGGGTAGAGCAGGGAAGACCCGACAAAAGAGCTTTTTTTTTTTTTTAAAATCCCTGAACCATTTTTGAGATAAAGCAAGACTTACTAAAAACAATTGGAGAGGAGGGTGGGGAGAGGGGGTGTTAACCCCCGCACACGGCCTGTATTCTGCAGCTGGAGAAGTGGTTTAAGAAAATGCACCATTGTTAAAACTTTTTTTTTTTTTCTCCTGATGGATTTATTTATAAGGTAGAGAAATATTTTCCCCATAATTGGGTAACTCTTAATAGTAGCAATTGCATATTTATCAGTGTGAGGGGCTGTTATTAATGTAACTGTCAGACCCAAACACATTTCTGCATTAAATCCATTTAGTATGTGCATTATTCGGGCTCGAATGTCACCGGGACATCAAAGCCCCGTAGGCATGGAGAGCTCAGTGCCCTGCTGTGGCTGAGGAACAGGCCCTTGATCAATAAATGTAACATGTTAATGCAGAGCAAATAGAATAAAAGATTTCTTTGACAAGACATGAAAAATCACCTTGTGGCAGCTGGCATGTGATGCCGTTTCTGGGGAGACACTAGCAAAGTTGATCTGACAAGTAAAGAGGAGAGATGATGGTTGTAAGGTGCTTTTGTTTCAAACTTCTTTCTTGACCTGTCAGGTTTTGAAGGCGCCTCAATGGCTCTTTTTTGTCATGTGAAAATTGTAGTCCTAGGTAGTTATGAAGCAGTTATCTCTTCTCAAATTGTGAATGCTGCTGTTTAATTGATTCACTTAGCATTTGAAACTGTCACGCATTAATAATTGCGAAATCCTGTAGATACTGCGCGAGTGTGTCATGCTTAAATGTGTAGTTATCAGAAAATTAATATCCTTAATGAACCGGTGCTTTCAAACTAACATTGCATGAAATCTCTTTTGCCCTTTCATTTGCCAAAGCCACATCCGCCAGTTTGCCGAGAATCACCTCTCGACAGTTTGGTTTCTTGATGCCCGACAAATGCCAGCTTTGCTGTGGGTACATCGCATGCTCAATGACAATAAATATAGTAATTATACTGGAGTTAGTAATTAACATAATTGTAGTCAATTACGACAAATACAGTGCAGAGCTAAATAAATGAGAGGGGAGAAATTAGCAAGCTAATTGATTTATCTGTACTTGGCTTTCTATTACAACTGGCAGGGCTGTTTTTCTTGGGGTGGGGGGAGAGGAGGGGCAGAAATCCCCACAAGGATTGTTTACAAATAACTGATTTTGTTTTGAAGTTGCTTTGTCTTTTGACGTATTATGCATCACCCACCCCCCAACTCTGCTTACAAGGAGAATAAAAGGAAAGAAAAAGAGAATTTAAATGCCAAGGGAACATTTTGTGAATTTAGCTACATCCAGCCGAATGCTGCAGCTAAGGGGAGACAGGATTTAGCTTTTGCTTAGTCTTGAGGGGTTGTGTTTTCTTCTCGGCTATTGTCCTGGTAAAAGAAAGTTTGAGTGTGTGTGTGTGTGTATGTGTTGTGCATGCACGAAATCTTGTCTCAATCAATGATGTGGTACTTTCCTGGAGGATACATTTGGGGATTATATGTGTGTGTTAATTTGCTCGGTTTTGTGCTGCTGGCTTGGGGTAGGAGGAGGTGGACATATTTCACTTGGTTTAAACCCACTCGCTTTTGTTATGCTGTTTTCTTTGGGTACTCAGGGAAGGGACAGGGAAGGATCGGCCAGTGTTTCTGGAGAGGCTAGGGGAGGGGCTCCAGCAAGGACCCACTTTCTCCTTTCCACATTTCAGGGTTGGCAGGGATCCTGGGCTGTTGCACTCCTGAGGTTGCCTGGAAAGTTGTGGGGTTTCAGTGCGCGTGTGTTTCGAGCTGGTTTATTCTGTGCTGCCCGGAGCCCTGGGTAATGATGTTGTTCATGCGTCTCTGTTCTTCGCTCACCTCTTTTAACAAGACTGCTGTTTGTGCCTCTCAGGGAAAACCTGTGCGTGTTGTAAGGCTTGGGGTCACATCTCAGCCCTGCTTTTTTTTTTTCCTCGCAACTTTTAGAAACAAGATTTTTCCCCTCTACTTTTTGATACAGGAAGGGGATTAGCAGCCAGAGATTTTTAAAGGTTGGTAGTGCTTAAAATCTCACCTTGGTCTCACCCAAGGTTAAAATTGAGTGTTGTCAGGACATGGCGGTTCAAGTATTCAGCATCAGTTGTAACCTTATCAAAGCCCTGTTAATCCCCTGAAAATGAAGCAGTTTAATAAATTAAAAATGTGTTTCAAAGCCTTTTACTTTGCTCTTTTTGAAGATTCCACTGGATACATTCTGAATCTGATAGGAATGGGACTCAGAGGCAGCAGTTTTATTTGTATGTAGATGGTACATGTAATCATGTGTGACTTTGTGTGGAATTCAGTCTTTCTGTTGCATTAAGATGCTGCCTGTATTTTGGAACACCAGAATGTACTCGGACACTGCTTAGTGTGGTCATTCTTCATGTGCACTTCATTCGGAAATCAATATCTGATGTGAAATATTTATATACAAGGAATCATTTGAATTATTTAATGTTTGCCAGCATAATGGCCTTCCTGATGAAGTCTCAAATTATTTTAGTAAGTGCATGGACCTTTGGAGCAGAAAAGACTTTCACAGTTAGAGGTGGGGGGCGATACTTGGAGTTTGAGCATGATTTAGTTTGGTATGTGTTCAAGAGAAATTGATGATTTCTCTGTGTGGCTTTGTTTACCAAAAATAGATAATTTCCAGATATTGTATACCTCCAGAGAGAGCTGTGAGCACCTCTGAGAAGCAGTGAGGTGAGAGAAAATTGGTGAAGAAAAACCCTTTTGCTGTTGACCACTGTCAAAATGGGGGCATCTGTAGTGTTGTTGCTGTCTGTAGTCTGTACTCAGCTGCTGGTTTTTATACTCCGTCTTTTCTCCTTTTCCAAACTCAGATGTACAGCAGATGTGAGTGGAGCAAGAACGTAGGATGGTGGCAAAGGAAGCCTCTTTCCATTTTTATTATTTTACAATTAAAGTTGCCCTAATTGGAGCTAACTTTTTTTGCCCTTGTGCTGCTAAAAAATAACAGCACAGGGCATAATTTAGGTGAATTCTTTTCAAACAGAACACTGTTTGCAAAAGCTCCATTTTTCCAAGACACTCTTTAGTTTCACCGAGGCAGACTCCCATCTAGATGTTTAAACATGTGAGTTTTGAGGTGCCTTGTTCCTCAGAAATTCTAATTAGTTTTTATATTTGTTGTGCAGCAGCTCTGATGATTGGATCTGCTGAAAAGCATTTTTGTGGGGTTGATGGGGCAGGAAGCAAGAGGGGATGAAGTCAAGAGCCTTTCCTGTCAGTCCGCCTTGAGAAGCTGAAGGAGGGGGCACTTGCCTGCTTGGCCGTCAGTCTTCGGGGTGCATTGGAATTGCCTGGTGGAGTGCAAATTTTATTTCAGGGACTTATTTTTCAGAATGAATTTCTTGTCCTTTCTAAGTACATCACCGTGGTAGCTCACCTCCTCTGGATTCGAAACCTCCCAAGAGCAGGCAGTGATGAAGACTCGGAGGGTGGGCCTGGGAAGGCAGGCTGTCTTCATCGGTGCTGACAGCTGAATCGTGAGTCTGTCCTGGTGGCTCTTGTGAATTCTCCCCAAATGCCTGAGCTGAAATCATATCACGGAAAGCTAACCTTCCTTCCAGTTGTAATTGGATGTAGCAAACCAGCACCCTGAATTCTGTTCTTGGAGGCTGGGCTCAGGTAGGGAAAGTCAGGCTGACCTGGGGTATAGAAAAACAGAGGCCACCAGTGACTCCTGAAGGTCATTCTGTCCGGTGTCCTGCCTCTGCGGGACACTGCATTTTTTCCAGCCCACTATGTGACACCCCGGAAGAATGACTGTAGAGGTAAATTTAACGATATAGTGGATGGTTTTTCTTATCTTCTTCCTCTTTAGCTGGTGGGTGGAAGTCAGGCCTGGGGTACATGTTCTGGAGACTGCCAGTACGGTTGCAGTGGCCTTTCTAGCTGCCATGTACGACTGGATTCCTCCATGGATGCACTTGAGGGCCAAGTGACTTCCAAGGTCTTTGAATGGCTCTGACAGCCATGACCTAGATGGTCATGTAGCTGAGTGGAGGTAGGGCCTACTCAGGATAGCAAGAGCTCCCCAGAGCTGTCTGGAGATGTTTGCAAGGGCTGAGGACTTGGGTCATTATTTTTAGGAAGTCCCTTCTGCTCATTACAGGTCTGTAAATATTCAGGGCATACCAGGTTCCCCAGCACCTGGAACTTAGAGATGTGGTACTTCCCGTGGCAAATGCTCTCATGTTCAGTGTGGAGAGAAGACTAATTCAGGTGAAGTTATTAGAACAATGCAGGGCCACAGCCAAACCTACCAGCAACTTTGAGAACTTAAGCAGAGTTACTGCATCCACTGTTGGGAAGTTTGTTGACGGTGGGATAGAGAGCTGGTGGAGGGCAGCCCATTCCCTGGCTGAGTGGGCCCTGAGTGTCGGCCCTGACATGCATACGTGGCAGTTACCCTGTTAGGAGAGTAATGCTTAATGCAGTTCTTCTAGATGACGGCTACTGCTTCACACCCAGCGAGGTCCTGCAGCTTGTCCAGAAGGCTTGGAACCACAGCTTGAAACCTCATCTTTCAGAAATCATTATGTTTATTATTGTTTTTCCTTGTGTCATTGTTTATGAAGGGCTGGCACATGGGGGGCATTCTCCCCTGGGAGAGCTTGCAAGGTATTATTTCTGTGAATGCTTTGGGGCTTGTGTCGTAACTCTGCCGCCTCTCCATGGAGTGTGAGCTTTTCCAGAATGAGTTAGCAGCTTCTCATTCAGGGGTGCCCAGGGCAGGGTCCTGCACATGGCAGGTGCCCCTCTATTGGAAGACGCCTTCTGATCTGGGAATTCCTCACTTGTTACAGTGGACGTTTAAAAACATGATACTAGTCTAAAAAGATAGCAATAACTACCATTCATCTATGGCTTCATCTGATTACCTTTTTTTTTTTCTTTTTAAAAATCTTATTGGGGTAGAGTTGCTTTACAATGCTGTGTTAGTTTCTGCTGTGCAGCAGAGTCAATCAGTCACACATATGCATACATCCCCTCATTTTTGGATTTCCTTCCCATGTAGGTCACCAAAGAGCATTGAGTAGAGTTCCCTGTGCTATACAATAGGTTCTGATTAGTTACCTGTTTTATATGTAGCAGTGTATACATTGGAGAAGGAAATGGCAACCCACTCCAGTGTTCTTGCCTGGAGAATCCCAGGGACGGGGGAGCCTGGTGGGCTGCTGTCTATGGGGTCGCACAGAGTTGGACACGACTGAAGTGACTTAGCAGTGTATACATGTCAATCCCAATCTCCCAGTTCATCCCACTTCCCCTTCCCTTCTTTGGTGTCCTACGTTTGTTCTCTGTGTCTGTCTCTCTTTCTACTTTACAAGTAAGTTCGCCTGGTTACTTCTTAAGTCCTCATGGCAAGCTAGGTGTTCTTCACTGTTTAAAGTCAGGAAATGTGAGTGTGCTGAATTTAAGGGACTTTCCCCACAGTACACAGCTGGTTGGGGAGGAGCCAAGGTCTAAATGCAGTTTTGTACAACCACGAAGCCTACCTCCTTGGCTCCCACATTGTGCTGGATTCCACTGTGTTTCCCACAGTTCCAATCGATTGTTGTCTTTGAGATCTTTGCCTGGTGAGCTGGTGTAGGTTGGTAACTAAATGGTAGAGAAGCGGAAAATTGTCTTCCAGGCCCATGAACAGGGGACAGCTCTCCCCGTGTTCTCGCTTCAAGATTGTTGCTGGTTTTTCTTCCCAAACTTATATTTGACCTTATCATATTTCACGGTAGGTTAACCTTTAGGCAGTGAATCTTTACATCAGATGCTAGTATTTTAGAAGTCTAGAAAATTGGGTTGGGTTAACTTGCCCTGTTCCTTTAGGAAGGTCAACAGCAACAAAAATAGAGCAAACCTCACTGTGCTCTAATAAGGGGGCTCTGAGGGTTCACAGTGGCACCCCACTCTAGTACTCTTGCCTAGAAAATCCCATGGATGGACGAGCCTGGTGGGCTGCAGTCCATGGGGTCGCTAGGAGTCGGACACAACTGAGCGACTTCACTTTCACTTCTCACTTTCCACTTTCATGCACTGGAGAAGGAAATGGCAACCCACTCCAGTGTTCTTGCCTGGAGAGTCCCAGGGACGGGGGAGCCTGGTGGGCTGCCGTCTCTGGGGTTGCACAGAGTCAGACACGACTGAAGTGACTTAGCAGCTTAGCAGCTGAGGGTTGAGCCTCCGTAGTTTTTGGATCCCTCTCAGGTGTGAGTCCTACTGCTGCTGCTGTTCATCCAGACAACCTTTCAGGAAGCATGAGTCTCTGTTTTCTTCTCAGTCACAGGCAAAGCATACTGTTCACTTTTTTCCTCAGGAAATCTCTGAGTTGCACAGGAGATCGCTTATATGGATGCAAATGCTTTGTCGATTACTAAATACTACACAACTATGGTGCATTTTTTCCCCAGTTTTATTGACATATAATTGATATCACATTGCATTAGGTGACAGTCTACAACATAATGACTTGATACATGTGTATATTGCAAAATTATTACCACAACAAGTTAACATCATATAATGTATTGCATGATGCATTATTGTCATTGTAATTTTTAAATTTTGAATGAGAAACTGAAATTTTGCTAGTTTGAAGCTCAGCATCTTTGTTGGAGACCACAAAGTCAGGGGACTTCTGGCTGGAGCTGATTTGGTGGAAAAACAGTGAAATCGTGAGACAGGATACCTAACTATTAGTCTTCACTCCGTCACAGATGATCTGTGACCTACTGAGCAAATCATTTAATCTGTGTTGTGACTTTCCAGACAGGGGCTAATGGTACTCACCTATCAGAGGTGTGAAGATCAAATGAAATACTGAATGTAAGGAGAGTTTTGCTCCTGTGGGTTGTGGACCAAGAGAGCAATTATCCCTGGAGTCGTTAATTTCATTTTTGATACTTCTGTTTTCTTCAGCCGAATCATCTCGGAGAGTATTTCACTTGGGTTCATGTGCTATTTGTGACTCTTGTACAAATCAAAAGGGAGATCGTAGTCCTGTGGTGTATTTCCTTGCCAGGAGCATGTGACTATTTTCCATATCCCTAAGTTTATCCTATCTGATTTTCTTCTTTTAGTAAAAGTTTGCCTTGTCTGTTATTTCTGATCTGCATTGATCACTTCTATTGTAACAGTTTCTGTGTTAGTTTTTTTTTTTTTTTTTTTTTTACAAAAAGGGCTTCTTAGAAGCCTTGTCCCAGAAGTAATTGTAACATTAGATGGTGCATGTTTAGACAGTGCTGAGGGAGATAAAAAGTGGAGATCTGAGATTGATCTACTATTAAGAGAAGACTGTGCTTCCGAAGTATAAACTAGTCAGATGATAGAGAAGGTGAGGAAGTGAGGAAAGGAGCATGGGCCAGGCAATCTAGAGAGCAACTGCTCTGGATTTAGCAAAGAAATTTCTGTTGGCTGGACAAAAGCATTTTTGTCAGTTTTGTCTGCAAACTGTGTCATGTTGAGCTGTCCACTATTCAGCCATTTCTTCCTCCCACATACACAAGTACCAATGATGTAACATCAGCTAAGTTATTTAGTGCTTACTGTTCTATCTCACTGAACCTTCCCAACTTTATGATTAAAAAAACAACTGTTTACAAGTAAACCAAGGCTTAGACTGATCAAGTACCTCCCGCAGTGTCATATAGTAACAGTGGAAGCGGCATTGACCTGGACTGCCTTTATAACAGTCCTCCTCTCATCCCATGGTACCTGTGCTGTGCTTCATAGACCCACATACCATGACAGGGACAGAGATAGGTTGGTTTAATCCAGTGGTTTTTAAGAATGATTTTTCTAGTGGCAGGATCCTTGTTCCACAAAAATTTATATAGACTGTTATGAAGTAAAATGGTTTTAGTATTTTTTAAAGTGAGCTGCTCAGATGAACCCTGGGTTTGATATTGAGGTGAGAGACAGAATGCAATCTTATAGTTGCCACAGTGTTCAGATTATTCCTGCATTTGGTTCAGAGTATGCATGATCAAAATACTAATTCACTCAGTAAGTAGTTGCAAATGGTAACAATTTTCTTTCCCCCTTAAATTTCACCTTGCAAATAACAGGAAATTTTTTAACTAGACAATTGTAGGAAGAAACTTGGAGATCTGTATAAAATGAATTAATTTGTCAGCACAAGATAATATGCTGTTCTGCAGTGTGTTGAAATTTGGTATCAAATGTACTTGAGAGAACATACCGCTCTTAAATTAGAAAAAATTGTTAAAGTGATTTAAAAGTTGAATTCAAATTAGTCATTTGAAGTAACTCAGAAGCCCCTTGTGGTATGCTAGGGTTCTGTGGAACACAGTTTGAGAACCACTGGTCTAACACTTTCTTTGAACAGAGGAATTTGAGGTCCAGAAAGTGTAAATGGTGGGTTGGTTAGGGAACAGGAAATTGTGCCAAAGAAATGTTTACTTTCTAAAATTAGCTCTTCAAGTTTTATTTCGGGTTATAAAGTAATCATTTTATAAAAATACAGGGAAAATATACAGAAGGACAGTTTAAAAAGCCACAAGCTTACAGCTGAACGATGACCCAGTATCAGATCAGATCAGATCAGTCTCTCAGTCGTGTCCGACTCTTTGCGACCCCATGAATCGCAGCATGCCAGGCCTCCCTGTCCATCACCAACTCCCAGAGTTTACTGAGACTCACGTCCATCGAGTCAGTGATGCCATCCAGCCATCTCATCCTCTGTCGTCCCCTTCTCCTCTTGCCCTCAATCCCTCCCAGCATCAGAGTCTTTTCCAATGAGTCAACTCTTCGCATGAGGTGGCCAAAGTACTGGAGTTTCAGCTTTAGCATCATTCCTTCCAAAGAAATCCCAGGGCTGATCTCCTTCAGAATGGACTGGTTGGATCTCCTTGCAGTCCAAGGGACTCTCAAGAGTCTTCTCCAACACCACAGTTCAAAAGCATCAATTCTTCGGCACTCAGCTTTCTTCACAGTCCAACTCTCACATCCATACACGACCACAGGAAAAACCATAGCCTTGACTAGATGGACTTTGTTGGCAAAGTAATGTCTCTGCTTTTGAAGATGCTATCTAGGTTGGTCATAAGTTTCCTTCCAAGGAGTAAGCGTCTTTTAATTTCATGGCTGCAGTCACCATCTGTAGTGATTTTGGAGCCCAGAAAAATAAAGTCTGACACTGTGTCCACTGTTTCCCCAACTATTTCCCATGAAGTGGTGGGACCAGATGCCATGATCTTCGTTTTCTGAATGTTGAGCTTTAAGCCAACGTTTTCACTCTCCACTTTCACTTTCATCAAGAGGCTTTTGAGTTCCTCTTCACTTTCTGCCATAAGGGTGGTGTCATCTGCATATCTGAGGTTATTGATATTTCTGCCGGCAGTCTTGATTCCAGCTTGTGTTTCTTCCAGTCCAGCGTTTCTCATGATGTACTCTGCATATAAATTAAATATAACACTATTAACATTTGAGCATGTAAGACATAAAAAAAAAAATTTTTTTTTTTTTTTTCAAAATTGGGTTTCAGGCTGTTCATTCACATGGCATTTGAACAATGTGAGGGTTCATCCATGTGTAACTTGTAGTTGACTCACTGTACCCAGAGTTCCTCTGCATCCTGGGATTCCGCCTGTGGTGTAGTGCTGTGTAGTGCTGTAGTTCTTGCTATTGAAAAAATACCCAAGTGTAAGTGGACTCTGTGCAGCTCAAACCTGCATTGTGCCAGGGTCAGTTGTATAGACTTGTATCCTTTTTTTCTCAACATTATACCCTGTGATTCCATTTTCTTGAATAATGTGGTTTTCCAGAGATTACATAATATTTTTTCACAGATGCACTGTGATCGTGCCATTCTCTTTTTGGTTGACATATTTATGTATTGTTTTCCACCATTTAATGTTAATAAGAAATGCTGGGATGAACTGCTTTGCCTATAAATCTTCTGTTTCATTGTCTTCACTATTTCCTTAATATAATTTCCAAAAGAGTAAAATTACTGAGCTGTACTAAAGGTCATTAAAAATAAGTTCTTCCCAGAAGCTCCTATCTGACCCTTCATCCATCTCCCACAGGAGTGTCTGGGGTGTATTTCTCTCTCCATGTTGGAGGTGGGGAGACATCAGATTGGGAGGGGGGCTCAATGGGAAAGAAGAGCATCTTGACCTAAGCCTGTCCATGCTTTGTCTTCACAGGCCGAATGCTTTTCGTGGGCTTAGACTGGTTCAGATGTGAGTAAATCTGGGATCTGCCTAGTGTCTGGGAAGTCCAGCTCACCTCTGAGTCCACATGTTGTTCCTGCCCCTGCAGGGAAGCTTCGCAGGCCCCCACGGGGCAGGTCTTTCTCAACTGGGTGTCAGGTGGCCCCCAGAGGTGGCCAGGCTTGTGAAGGAGGTGGAGACAGGAACCCAAACCGTTTTCAGCTTTTCCTTTGCAGATCCAACCTTTTAAGCATACCTACACTTACCTGCAACGGCAATCGTTTTGCATTTTAATGACAAATCAAGTACGCTAACTTGCATTTGAAACGAAAGTGCCTTAAATGTCTCTGGCTGTCAGAATGAGATGTTAGGAGCTTGATGAAAAGCGAACAAAGAAGACAAAGTATGAAGCCTAGATACAGTGCAAAATGAAATAAAACCTTGTATGGCCTGTCAGGGGTGTCAGTTGATATTCATATCTAAAGCACATTATAGCATTACTTTGCAGCTCATAGCTTACTCATCTGTCTTTTTTAATTCATCACATTCGAGCCCACATCTTTTAAGTCTCGTGTGTCAACAATGGGAGAAATCTGTTAATTGACAAATGAGTGTCACAAATGTGAATTGGTGCCTTTACATCAGCGGCAGGTGTAGTCTCTTTTGTTTTTTGTTGGATCTATTATTGGCATAAGCCAGTGTAAGACATCTGTCTTTGTCGGAATGAGAAATGACAGGCCTTCTTGGCTGTCATTGTCTTAGTGCGTGCTCATTCTGTGAGATACTGTATAAAGATAAAATGTCAGTTAAAAGAATATGAAAAACTATCTGGAGGAAGTCCTTAAATTACTCAGAGAGGGGATCCGGGAATTGGGACTGGAATTGAAATCCGAGTGTTTCAGTTTGTATCTATCATACCTATTTAAAAATAATATTTCCTGAGTAACAGGATGAGGTTATCAGGCATTTAGGAGGATGTTATGTTGTGCTGGTGTAATTAGCTTTATCAGGTGGGGAGAGAGTCTACCTTTGCAAGATATGAATTTATTTATTATCAGGTCATCTCTCAGACAAGCGCAGAATTGTCTCAATAAAAACACTCCAGGTAGGATTCTGGGCATTGATTTGCATGTGTTTTGAAATATTGAAATTGTTCCCCTCCAATTTCTTTTTCGGTTATATTCCTATCTGAGACTGATGAGAAGCATAATGAAATAAAAAGCAGCGGTTGTAGAGTGATGAGACAATTAGTGGGGAGAAAACTGTTAGTTTCACAGAGCTCCTGGTGGGTTTAGAGATGCAAGCGAGTCTGGACACCTGAGGCTGTGTTGTTAACGCAAGTTATTGCTGGTAAGAGAGGGTGAGAGAGGAGGTGCAAGGTCTGACGGTGGAGGAATGCTCCTGCTTGCTCTTCTGTCGGCAGGAGCTAGGGACCCCCTGGGCATTTAGGGCTGGTAAGGACTGGATGATCTCAGCCGAGCACGTCCTGGTTGTAGAAAGGCTGGACTCTTAAGGCATGTTTCCCAAACTTGGGTGTGTACACAAATCCTTGAGAGTCTTGTTACAACACAGTGTCTGATTTAGTAGGTCCGGCCTTGGGCCTGAGCCTCTGCATTTCTAACAGATTCCTAGGTGACACTAACCTGCTGTTTTGTAGACTCAGCTTGAATGTCAAAGAGTTCAGTTCATCTTTTCACAGACTATCTGGTGGGCTTCTGTGGACAGCGTGGAGTTCAGAGGAGGGGCAAGGCCTCAGTGCTGGGATGAACTGGACTGGTCTGAATAATTTCTACATGAAAAAGTTCTTTTTCTGTAGAAATGTTTCCAGCCCCTTCAGAGGAGGCCCAGACTCATTGGGTTTTCTCGAGCTGTATGCGACTGGGGGACAGGACTCTGAGGCCAAGGTACCCTGTCTCCTCTGAAGGGGTCAGCACTGTGTGTGTGTGGGCACACTTGTGTGCATGCACTGTGCACATAGGCTCACTGTCGTGTGGTTGAGGAAGGGCGTGGATTGAACCTTATGCGTGTGTTGACAGAACTTGTGTGTTTTTGTGTGCACCTTGTAGTGTTTTGGGGGCATGCAGCAGGCCTGAGTGTACACTTTTTGTGTGTGATATATAAACATACATGTAAGTTGTATGTTTACATATCAGGCCTGTACCAAACTATGGGAGGGGATGTGTGTATGAGAGTGAGTTTACTCTGTGGAGTGATGGGGCTCCTTAGCTGATAACTCATTTGAGTAATCAGATCGATGGGGTGTATGTAGGGAAAGAAATGGCAGGAGGATCTGCTTCTGGGCTGCAGCCTGGCCCTTTGGTGGTGGTAGTCTCTGGTGAACATTTGTCTCCCAGGTTCCTCCTGGCCCACTGCCGTGGATGCTGACTGCATTGTTTATTTTCAGATGGAATAGACTCCAGGCAAAGTCAGACAATCCTATTGGGATCTGGGGAAGTCCTCAAATTATCATTGGAGGATCAAAGAAGGGCAAATTACATAGGGCTGGAGGACCAGACATTTGCCTCCCTTTTCTTTTCATTTGAACTACAGTCATGACTCAGAGCACAAAGCCGCTTCTTTTCTTTGCAAGTAAACTAATAACAAACTAATGGTAATTGGGAGGATGAGACAGCTGTTCTTCTGAGGAACCTCAGAACCTTAGGAAAGCCGGCCACTCTTTTTCCAGTCTCTTCTCTCCTTTCCCCCAGGCCCCTGCCTTCTTCCTTTCAAATTCTATGTATTGCAGACCTCTTCCTGGCTGACCCTTAAATGCTCTGTTCTGGAGGAAATTTTAATTTTTTTTTTTTTTTTTAAATTGAAACAAGGCTTACCTGAAGGGAGTGAGGCAAGCCAGAGAGAAAGGAAGGGAAGTAACCCATCTGAATAAAAAGAAGGCCCATAAGTTGCACCCCAACCCCCTTCGCGATAAATGAGAGTTTTCGTCACATGGAGAGAGGCCCATGCTGCTTTCCATGGAGGTGCATTAGCGAAAAAGAAGTTGCCTGAGCACAGAGAGTATATTTGTGTGTCTGTACACATGTCTCCCCATTTGCCTTCTAAAAATGGGCAAGGCACGCACATGGATCTTGTGTTTATCCACACACACGTCTGTGCGCGCAGACACAGGCCAGATCCGCACAGACATCTTTTTGTCCGCGTGCTGGGGGACTAGGTACATAAGAAGACCGTTTTACGTGCCCGCTCTTGGTTTTTCATTGCTGGTTGTCACAGAGAATCTGAAACAGACAAAAATTTATTGGGTAGTATTTAGAAACATGTCGGTGGTAACGACTGCAGCTCTGATTTCAATTAACACCCACTAAATTTAGGCTAATGCAGTGCATTTGTAGACCTGTTGAATGTGCTTGGCATCACGTTGCAAAAATCTAAAGTGGCCACAGTTTAAAAAACATTTCAAACTGACCCCCACTCCTGTGCTTACTCCCCTCCCCCGCCACTCTGGCGCAGGGAGGTGAGCTCCTCTGTGAACCAGAGAGCCTTCGAAAATCTCTTACTTTAGGTTTTTATAAAATGACCTTTCGATAGCAGAGAGCACAGTTTTAGCGTTCGATCTTGCTTAATGAAATACTACTTTGGAGTTCATAATTCATCATTTCTAACACCCTGCTCACCCCCTTTCATGGCTGTTTGGGTAAAAACAGCTGGTGAAGTGCTGCATTTTATGATTAAGGCACTAAAAGATTAGCCGTAGGCACTGCCCATCTACGGGGCTATGGAGTTCAGGCTGCTGACAGCAGATCTGTTTTGAATCGGAGTCAGATTAAAGTGAGTGAAAATCATTTGGGGGCTGAGGGCTCGAAAGGTCACACGTGTAATGAATTGTGGGTGCTTGCCTGGCTTCCCAGGCGAGAACCGTGAGCAATTATTAAATGCCATTGTGCATTGAGAAGGGTTGGTTGGTGGTGACTTTGAAACTTTCCAGAAGCAAGACTGCAAAAGGTAATAATAAGGCATTTGATGGGAGAGGATCTGGAGGGTGGTTGCCTTATATATTGGGCTTTATTTGGGGAGAGGTTTTTGTTCCCCTCTCGTCTTGCTCTGAGTCTGTAGTGATGCTCCTAGCAGTTCCGGGAGGTGGGGTCCTGCTTGGGTATCTTTTTTCTTTGAGTAGTTAAGTTCCTTCAGCAGCTCCCTACATTTTCCAGGTGCCATGGGAACTGGTCGTTTGGCCTCAGCCCTCAACTGTTCTATAGTCATTACCATGTCTTTATGGACAGTCTCATTTTCATCCGTTGAAGCCGCCCCAGACTGCCTTGGCCAGCCGTGTGGGCATCAGGGACTGATAAAGAGTCCGCAGCTCTTTCCTCCTGAAGGTGAGGGCAGTTGCAGTGCCGTGGTGAGGTGGGACTGGACCCTACCCTACCTCCTCCCCAGTATTTCCCATTTCAGGTGGTGTGGCCGAGCTTGGTGGACAGACTCCATAAAGGTCCTTTGTCAGAGACAGGGAATGCCCCTGACTCCTGTGGAATGAACCCTTCTCATACTGGGCCTGGGTCTTTCCCACTTCTAAACCATCCCGCCCTTCGTGCCTTCTCCTGTTCTAGCATTTTGGAAACCCAGACGTAGATCTCTCTGGAAACATCTGCTCTGAAATGGAAAGCAAGGTGAAAAACCAAACAGAAAACAAAATTTAAGTGACTAGGTTTACTGGGTGACTGTTTTTTCTTCCAATGGCTCAGTCAATTTGTTCAGTTACAGAATGCTTTCCCTGTGCCAATTAGAAGGCTAGGCATTAAAGATATCAAGAGGACTGACAACCCTATAGAGGAGACAGTGTGGAATTGGTGATTACAACCCACTGAAGTGATGAAATACTGAAGGCTGTGCAGGGCACTGACCACGTGGAGGAGGGGCAGTTGAGCCATCCTGAGGGTAGTGGAGGAAGGGCTCCTGGACCACTGTATGTCTGCGCTGTATCTGGAGAGATGAGCAGGATGAGCCATTTGGGAGGGCGAGGAAAGATATTCTTGGCAGAAGGGACAGTGTGAGTGACAGCAAGGAAGGGTGGAACAGCTGGAGCTGAGGTTTGGCTCACCAAGGTTGTTGACTTCCCCACTTGCCATTTCTTGGGTGTGTGCTGGATTCTGTGAATGTGTACTGAATGCTTATGTTATACGGTGTGCTATCCTGGGTGCTTGAGGTACATGAGGGGGTGAAGCAAAGACTTCTGCCTCTGTTTTTCCTTCTTTCTTTTCCCTCTAAGAGTTCCGCTACCTTTTGCCTTCTTCCTTCTTAATAGGGAAATGTGACTAGTCAGGGTAATGAGAAAGAGGAGGGGAAGACAGACAGTGGCTGCTCCATCAAGTCTATAATGTGATGGGCTCCTGGAAGACATCACATCTGTGTTTGGATAAATTATGGGGACCAGAGGCAACTCTATAGCAGCCATCAAGGTTGCAGGTTCGTTACCTCCGTGGATTCGATATGGCTGTCTGGCACCTCCGTTGTCTGTTCTCCTTTCTAAGGTGCCTGCCACTTACTCATACTTAGGTACAGATAGCTGATAGCAGGGTGAAAAATCCCCAGGGAGTATCACATGTTACCTGTGATGAATCCTGATGCATCAAGGAGTAACTGTAGAGCATCAGGCATGTTGGACCAGGATGAGGATTTGTTTTTTAGGAAGGAATGGGAAGGTGCTTGGGGCATTCATAATAGCCCCAGAGAACTCTACATAGATGGTTGTTACTCTCCATCACACATAAATTCCATTTTTCCTAGTTGTCTTTAGGTAATTAGTTTTAGGGCAGAGATGGAGAGACAATTTATTGGCTGTGGCTCAAGGATGTAAAAAAAGACCCGTAGGAATCCAGCACCACCTTCTTTCCTGTGTGATCATTACACATAGGTGGTAAGACAGCCTTGGTCTCTATCCACAGAGATCCTTCTGGAAGGAAGTCTTCCAGTAGGTAGATGAGCTTCAAAAGACACCCATTGTGACCAAACACACACCTGAACCAGCAGGAGACTCTCCCCTGCCATGGCCCTACAAGTTCTGTGGCTTTGAGTTGGGTTGAATGTTCCTTTTGCTTTTGAGGTTATGCAGTTAAAGTGATAATTATTTCTTTTTGGTCCAGTGAACTTGGAGGAAAGGAAAGTTCTCCTCCTGTGGGTGGAGGCTTTCACAGAAGGTCTTTGGGGGAATGTTGGGCCTGGGGTTTGGGAGGGGGTAGGGTAGGGAGGATGAATGCCAAGCCCCAATAGAGGTGGGGTGCGGTGGGGTGGGGTGGGGTGCGGTGCGGTGCGGTGCGGTGGGGTGTGGTGGGGTGGGTAGGTAGGGGCCAGCCTGCATTATCGGTCTGTGGCGCCCATCCAGCCTGTGGCCTCTCGCACACAAAGCCTTGGTTCTGATTAATGGCATCCGTGTCTGGGAGGCATGGATTGTATTAGACCTTGTTTAAAAGTGCTCGCTATACATTGACTTCCCCTGGAAGTGCACCAAAATAGGATGAGAGGGAAAAAAAGGGAGCAAGAGAAAGAGCCTGCGTTTGGAAAGGGTAGAAAGGAAAGCTTTTTTCATAAATGCTTTCTGTGACTTTTTGTACTCTTCAAGGCTTTATCTCTACAGGGCTCCTACGGGAGAGCAAGGGGAAAAAGTGAAGACAGACGTCTTGGGAAAGAAAACACGTTTCCCTGCCAAAACTGGGAGATGGTGCTGGCTCTCTGGGCTTTTTAGAAACTCCAAGAAATCTGCTGACATTTTAAAGGGGGGGGAAAGAGGGAGATGATTTATGATGACATCACATGTTGCCCAAGCAGATCCTGCAAGAAGAAAATGGCTTTTATAGAGAGCATGTTGCAATAAAGAAACCGTGAGTCACTGGGGGAACATCATCAATTGAAATGCCTTCAGTTATTTGCCTTAACTCTCCCACTACCCCCACCGCCACCCCAACCAAAGGCCTTGGCAGCTCTTAGGGCCTTGCTGGAAATGGGTTGACAGAGCCTGAACCCAGAGTGCCTGCTGCCTTCTGTCTCCCCAGCTTTCCTTTCTGATGACTCTGATTATGTCTGGCCTTGTTCTTGGCTCCCTGTAGGGTAATGTGGGTGTGCAGATGTTGAACCGATTGCCTGTGTGTGTGTTGAGGGTGTGCTGACCCTACGTATCAAGTGGTGGGTGATGCAGAAGGATGGTGGGGTGAGAGAGCCAGTGACTGTCTCTTTTTAGGAGTAGCAGAACGATGCTGGACTTTGGTGGAGGGGTGAGGGTTGTCTCCATGCTTGTTCAAGGGAAGACCCTGGACACGGGCGCTGGAGTGAGGGGTCCAGCCTTGGGGGCCTGGGCATCATGGTAACGGCACTTGCAGCCTCAGGCGAGGTTTGCAACCTGAGAGTTGTGTGCTATGGCTAGTCACCTGCAGGGCACCTATCCTGGACCTTGGCAACATGCCGGAGTCCAAAAGACTTGTAGTCACTCCCCCTCCTCACCCCCCCAACTCCTGGTTCTTCAGTACACTTCTCCCCTTGATGGACATTTTCTTCCAGTTCCCTCAAGATGCCAGTACTGTCTTCCTTCCTTTTTTTTAATTATTATTTTTATTCGTTTGATTGCACCAGGTCTTAGTTGTGGCACACAGGGTCCTTCGTTGCAGCTTTTCGTTGCGGAGTTTTTAGTTGTGGCATGCAAGCTCTTAGCTGTGGTATGGGGGGTCTAGTTCCCTGACCAGGGGTTGAACTCAGGGCCCCCGCATTGAAAATGCAGAGTCTTAACCCCTGGACCACCAGAGAAGTCCCTCCTGCCTTCCCTTTGCCACCATCAAAACATTCTGAGGACCAGCTTGGGAACCCTTTCATATTAAGGGCTGTTTGACAGAATGGGTTCTTCTGCCGTGCATTTATTTGCATTTTAGTGAACATCAAAAGCTAAAGCTAAGGGACAGAGATGATCTTCAAGACATTCCAGCCTTCCGGAAGAGGGGCTGGGGGAGACCTTTGAGATGTCAGAGGTGGTGGGGTGTAGAGCAGGTAGTTGGCTGGGCTGGCTGTGGTGTAGGTGGTGCCCTTTCTCCCCTTAAATAGTCTGCCTCCAGAGCACATGACGTTGGGGAAATCCTTCCCAGGGGAAGGAGCAATCACTGCCTGGTGATGGTGAGGAGACTGGCAGGTCCAGGCCAGGCCCTGCCCTGCTTTTCCACACCGGGAGAGGATTCAGTCCAGGCCTGGGGGGATCTCTGAAGCCTGGGGTCTTCCCTGCTGAGCCACCCGCCCTGGCCCAGCGCACATCAGTGGTACAAAGATGCTGCTTTTCTCCTGAGTAGGCTGGGTTGGTTTGTGAGCCCAGACACGCTCTCTGGCTTGAGCAGTGAAGTTGGCGCCATAGAGGAGAAGTGGCCTGATCATGATCTTGTTCTTGGTGTCTGCTGGAGATGGGCATTTCCTAACTGCCTTTTTAACAACTGCAGATAGTGGTGGTAACAAATGATCCATCATCCCATTTCCTTCCTCCTGCCTTTATTGAGGTCTGGGGAACCAGCAGTGAGCAAGACACAGTCTCCACCTTCAAGAAGCTCATCGTAAGTCTCGAGGGTACTTTATTTCCTTCTGTTAAAGGTACCTAATTTCATCCAGAGACTTGCAGTTCACCCTGCATACATGGTGGGCGTTGGTGGGGGGAGTTGAACTTCTGCTCTGTGCCAGGCATTTGAAAACTTTTAGCTACCCTGTAGGGTCATTTTTATTATCTCTCTTTTATCTTAAATAAAAATAAAAACAGGTGAAACCTGCTTATGGTCTCACAGCTCCTGAGTTGCCGTCAGTGCTACAACTGGGTACCGTGTGTCCCAAGCCTGTGCTCCCTCTCACACCCAGCTCTAGATAATGGTACACATATTGCTTTGGGGTCTGCTGTTTTTCACTTAACATGTCAAAAGCATTTTTTTCCAGTGTTTCTATAGTATTCATGATAATCTTTTAAAATGACTACATGATTTTTCTCCCCATGGTGATGTACTCTAATGTAAACCAGTTCCTGGAATATTGAATGTTTATTTCTAATTTCTTTGATGTTGGAAATTGAGTGGGGAGTCCTGAGATTGCCCCTTCTACCCTTGGTTCCCCCAAAGGAGCAATAAGGCTGGCATAGATGGAGCCTGGGGTGGGGGTCTCCCCACAGGCTTGTTTGGGAGCCTGTTGCCCTCCCGCTAGTGAAGCTGCGTGGAAAGAGAACTTGGCTTCTTGTCCTGGATACTCTGGCTTCTGGCTCAAGCCAGACTTCCTCGCTGGGCCTTTCAGAGATCCCTAACTTCACCCTTTTCCCCTAGAAGATCCAAGACCATCCTGCCAGATTGGTTCCCTCTCTCACACCCACTTGCCCACCTTATTCCCTAGGTTCAGATCCATTCTCTTTACCAAGAATGCTCCCTGCCTCCTCCTTCCCTGAGTCTTCTCTACGCAGCTCTGTCCAGCCTTTAGCCCTCAGCTCAACATCTGTAGCCTCTAGCTGGCCCCTCTGACAAAGTTGATTTTACCTCAAATCAACTTTCTGCAACCCCACCCTTTCCAACATGACACCAAATTATATGGTATCACATGAATTCCTGTCTCCTCAAAACTGGGTAAAGAAGGAGGCAAGCGGGTCTCATATTCATGTTCCTGAATTCCTTCTACTCTTGTCTCACTTAATCCTCCTAAGAGCACTATGAGATGGGGTTTGCTATCCCCACTTCACAGTGAGGATAGATTAACACTATCCTAGGCAGGGTGAGAGAAAATGAATGCCCTGTAAGTAACACAATTCCCAGATAGCAAGAGACCATTTCTTTAACTTCATCCTCCTCCCCTTTAGTGATCAGCATAGACACATAGTGGGTGCTCATTAAATGCCTGGTGAGTTGGATTGTTGGACAGTTTCCTTTGTGGGGATGAAAATTCCTACCGTACACTGCTGAATCAGGAGGGAAAAATTGAGTCAGCTGTGCATGTGGCGTGTACTTTTAATTTCAAACAGGGATCTCTGCAGTTTGGCAAGGGTCAGGCATTGACAAGAGGTGCTGAGGAGGGAAAAAACATCTTGAAGCTGCCTTCTGCCCTGAGTGAGAGCAAAGCCCCACATCTGTTCCTTGTCTGGGCCCCAGTTCCCCTCTCTAGCTGAGGTCCTAACGGTAGGCAGGGGGAGTGGGTGTGGCTAGACGTGAGAGTTGAATGATTTGAGCTGGGGCACTGAGGGCTCCGGGGGTATGATCTGCCATGTTGGTTGGGTGTCAGGTTGGGTGTAGCCAGCATGGGGTCTGGTCTGTGTGATAATTTTAGGGTTTGTACCTTCTGTTCTCCATGGTGGGCCAAAGGGGAGCTTTTTGACCATCTCACATTTTGGGAAGGTTTGGAAGTGCTACAGGTCTTTCCTCTTGCTGTGACTTTGTTCTTCAATGTAAAACCACATGAGAGAACCCAATGAGGGGTGTATACCAAGTGGGGGGCTATACAAATGGTACATACCAAGATGGAGGTGAACTGCGGTGAATGTCAAGGTGAGGGGAACCAGGATTGTATACCAAAGGGGGGCCAATGTGAAGTTTTTTTTGCTGGGACCAGGATAACATGCTCTGATGGAATTACAGAGAATGGCTGCAGAGGCTGTCAGCACTGTGCCATGGGAGCAGGCAGTGCTAGAGAGCTGAAGGAGTCATAGCAAGGGGCATTCTACAAAGAGATGACAGGCAGTGCATGTTTGGAAGTGCCAAGTATCCAAGGTTAAATGCTTTCTTGGTGTCAGGATTTCTCAGAGCCTTCCATGCCAGTCTTGCATTGGAATCTCTAGGCTGTGGATGAGCAGGCTGCCCTTGAAGGTGAAGTTCCAGAGAGGTTGGGTTCAAATCTCAGCCCTGCTTTGGCTTCTGTGACACTGAGTACACTGTTCATCATTCTGTGGCTCTGATTCATTTGTGGAAGGCTGGTTATAGGATTAAATGGGATGATGCTTGTAACTTAGTTTAGCATAGTGTCTGGCTTATGGTTATTGCTTGGTAAGCCTTGGCAACTGGTGTTATAATTGTGTCATCATGGTCATCTCACCAATGGCCAAGGAGAATTTTCCCCTAGAGCAGTGGTTCTCAACGTGCATTCCTGGACCATCAGCATCATCTGGGAGTTCATTAGAAGGGCAGATTCTTGGGCTGTACCCCATTGAGCTTCAGATTCAGTATGTCTGGGTGATGCTGATGCTCCTGGTCTGGGGACCACACTGAAGAGCATCCCTTAGCGCTTGCGTCCCATGTGATAGACTTTAGGATGTACAGTTACGTTGCCTGCTGCTTCCGCTGCACTGCCATCTCTCCTGGGTGGTTAGATGATGAATTCTTTTTGAAATTAGGGATTTTTGTGATCAGAGCAGGAAAAATCTGGTGGCAGGGTGAAGCCTTATTTAGAGGGAGTAAGGCAGTGACTGTTTTTGCTTTTAAAGCTAGCCGTGCTTGGCTGTGGAACAGACTGACCACGATAGCAGAGACCCTCTGTCAGGTAAGCATGGCACAAGGGCAGTTCGCTTTAGACCTTTTTGGAGAGTATGCAGAGTGGGACATAGCCCAAGCCCCTAGTGTGCTACCATTTCACTTTGTAAGGCATCTTATTTTCTGGGAGGCTGCTCCCTTCAGTTGGATTGCAAGACTCCTCTAAATGTGTGAGTATGTGTGACACAGTACTCAATTCATTGGATAAACGTGGTCTTGAGAAATGGCCCTGAGTGTAAGTACTGGTGTCATTTCCTATAAGAAATTGTTCCCGATTGTCTGTCGTTGGCCATGTGTGTCTCACTGCAGGACAGATGTTGCTTCACAATGCTGTCTGCCAACCAGACTTGTGCTCACTGAGTGTGGAAGCTCATTCCTTTATCTTGAGCATAGCACCTGGCACACAGTTGTGTTCAAAAATCTCTCTTAAGAGGCTGTAAAAGTCCTCTGGGGATATCAGGGTAAGATCCCCATGTGTTTGATGGGGTCCTTGATGCCTAAAGCTCAGCTTCTCTGTACGTTGGAGCCAAATCAAATCTTGGAGACAGAATTTGGGTGGATAGAAGAGGATAGCTTTATTTTTACTATGCTAGGCAAAGGGGGACCCAGTGGCCTTCTGCCTCAAAACTGTGTGTCCCTACTTGGAGAGGACAGTGGAAAGTTTTATGGTAATGGTTCAAAGAGGGAGTGATCAGCTTGTGGACATTCTTCTGACGGATTGGTGGACGGGTGGTAGGAGTCAGCATTATCGACCTTCAGGTTCCAACTGGCCCAGGGTCTGCATAGCTGTGGGCAGCACACCACTGTTCACAGCTAACTTCTCCCACCTGGAGTGAGGTTTCAGTATCTGTGAAACAGCTCAAAGATATTGCTGTGTATACCCTTTGATGGGGAATCAGGACCTTCCCTGAGGCTGCACTGCTGGTTCTCTTGATTGTTTGTTTCTCCCTGGTCTTGCATCTACTCCCTAATTAGCAACTGCCCATTGGAACTCAGGGAGGGTCATGAAGCCTGAATGAAGGCTGTTTCCTATAATCAATGAAATGGGGGACATGGAAGGGCTTTGTGCTCAGGAACCCCAAAGTGCCCTGCTCCATATTATCCTTGGACAGAAAGAAACCTCGTGGGAGGGTGAAGTGGGCAGTTCTGGTTGGGTGCCTAGGGGGTGTGGGCCTGAAGATCCAGGAGGCTGTGCCTCTTAGGTTTTAAAATTCTGATCCTAAATGCTATATTTTTGTGTTTTCTGGGGAGTTGATCCTCCTGCCAGCTTCAAGTGGTCTGGGAATGACCACAGAGTGGGGGTAGTCTGACCACTGTCTGTGGGAGCCAAGGCCTAGGGGGAATGGGAGGACCCTGGAAACTTGGCGAATTGGCCTAATGAGAGAATAGGGGCCATTCTGGGGTAAGCCGGGTCTTCTCTGTCTTCCAGTTTCCCTAAACAGTATAAATTTTGAGAAGCTGGGACTGCTTCTGAGAGAGAATTGGATCACCAAGTCCTGGTCATTAGGCAAGTAGGGTAGTCTTTTTTCTAAAGAAACAGGCAAAAAGCTGATCATAGAAGCCCATTGTTTCAGGTAATTCATGGTTTGGTATCTGGGCTCCTTTGAAATAAAACGAATCCGAAATATAAACTTTCTTCTCATAATAGAATCCGCTTGTGTTATTTAAATCCCAGGGTTTTACATTACAATAGTCACCCATCAGGCTTGGAGAGAAATGGAACTTTCTTTGACAATACTGTGTGTGGTGTTCTTGCTGGCTTAAAATTAAACCTAATCGGGAGGTGTCACTGAAGCCTGTGCTGAGTAAATGATGGAGCATGAAATAAAATGATTTATACAACTTTCTTTTCCAATAGGCAGTGCTTTTTAATGTTTTTCTCCTTCTGAAAGAAGCCGTGGGTGTTGAAAGTGATTTTTGATGATGTTTTTCTTAAGTGGTCCAAGACCACAGCATTCTGAGAACTGCCCACCCCCACCCTGCTGCTTTCCCACGTGGTTGACTCTCGCTTGAACTTTCTCAATTTGCAAGCATTAGAATGTTCTGACAACCTCAGAATTCTCAAATCTGGCCCGTCACAATGGAAATAGGAGCCCAGCCTTTTGGGAATTACTGGGGATCTGAATTTAAAGTGGTGTGAGTCAAGGCTTGTTCCTGCTTATTGGGTTTATGTTTCAAGACCATTGTGTTAGGGTTAAGTTGACTGGTTGTGATGTCCTCATGATAGATTAATTAAAAAAAAAAAAAAAATCACTGCTTGTGAACGTGGTCCCCAGATAGGAATAGATGTGTTTGCACATGTGTGGACCCAAGCTCAGGGAGGGAATATGTGTCATCAGTGCAGGGCGAGGGTGAGGGGTGGAATGTGCTCTACCTTCCTACCTCAGTTCAGTTCAGTTCAGTTCAGTTCAGTTCAGTTGCTCAGTTGTGTCCGACTCTTTGCGACCCCATGAATCGCAGCATGCCAGGCCTCCCTGTCCATCACCAGCTCCTGGAGTTCACTCAGACTGACGTCTGTCGAGTCAGTGATGCCATCCAGCCATCTCATCCTCTGTCGTCCCCTTCTCCTCCTGCCCCCAATCCCGCCCAGCATCAGAGTCTTTTCCAATGAGTCAACTCTTCGCATGAGGTGGCCAAAGTACTGGAGTTTCAGCTTTAGCATCATTCCTTCCAAAGAAATCCCAGGACTGATCTCCTTTAGGATGGACTGGTTGGATCTCCTTTCAGTTCAAGGGACTCTCAAGAGTCTTCTCCAACACCACAGTTCAAAAGCATCAATTCTTTGGCGCTCAGCTTTCTTCACAGTCCAACTCTCACATCCATACATGACCACTGAAAAAACCATAGCCTTGACTAGATGGACCTTTGTTGGCAAAGTAATGTCTCTGCTTTTCAATATGCTATCTAGGTTGGTCATAACTTTTCTTCCAAGGAGTAAGCGTCTTTTAATTTCATGGCTGCAGTCACCATCTGCAGTGATTTTGGAGCCCCCCAAAGATAAAGTATGCCACTGTTTCCACTGTTTGCCCATTTATTTCCCATGAAGTGATGGGACAGGATGCCATGATCTTTGTTTTCTGAATTCAGCTTATCCAAAATGGATGGCATCCGCCTCCTTCTCACGTTTGTTCTTGTCTCCTTTATCTCAGTTACTGGTGGGTCACTTTCCTCCCAGTATCCCGGGTTCAAATCTCAGTTCATATTCCCAAACCTTTTAAGAATTGCTGAAGTGTCTAGTTGCTCTGCTGCCCGCGTTTCTTCTCCCCTCCAGATCTTGTCGACAGAGCAAGGATGGTCTGGAGGCACTGTCTGATCGAAGTCTTTCACTGCTTGAAATCCAGGCCAGCTTCCCGTCCTACAGGGGCTTTCCTAGCTTCGTTGCTCGTTATCTAAGTTCTGGCCAGGGGCCTGACAACCTTGTGTTTTCCCAGTTCTTGGTCTTTGTGTTGTCCTCTCTTGTATCAGTCTGTTACGGCTGCTGTAATGGAATACCACAGACTAAGTGGCTTATACAACGGATCTATTTTCTTACAGTTCTGGAGGCTAGAGGTCCAGAGTCAAGGCGTCGGCAGGGTTGATTTCTCCTGAGGCTCCTTGGCTGCTTTCTCTCTGTGTCTTTACATGGTCTTCCATCTGTGTGTGTCTGTGTCCTCTTTATCGGAGGACACCAATCATATAGGATTAGGGTCTGTCCTAAAGACCTCATTTTAACTTAAAGACCTTTGGTTAAAGGTCTTAAAGACCCCACCTCCAAATACAGTCCCATTCTGAAGTATCACACCAGGAGGTGGTTAGGATCTCAACGTAGGGATTTTGGGGACCACAACTCAGCCCACAGTACCGCTGTCCTGGGAAAGCAGTTTCCTCTACCTGTCAAACACCTACATTTTCAAGACTTATGATTTGAGTGTCTCATCTCTGCAAAGTTCTCCCTAACTCTGTGCATCATGGCTCTGCTATCTCATGTGTCTCTAGGAGCCTCCCACTTGAGCCAAGTCTTCGCATGCTGTGGCTGGCATGATGGCTGGATTTCTGCGTTCTCCTCTTGGGGACAGGAGGCCTGTGTAACTCCTGGGGTCTTGCTGTCCCCACTGCGAGCGGTCCCTTCTGATGGAGCAGTGCCCGGCGTGTACTACATGCAGCTACGTGTATAATTCATAAGAGAGGACTCATGTCACCCAGGGCGTGCTGCTCATTTGCAAGAATTATGAGCTTTGACAGAACTCCCTGTCATGCAGGCCTCCTTGTCACATTGGTGGTAATTACTATTCCTTTTCTAATTACTTATCTTATCCACAGTGGCCCCTTTCAGCTGCTGCAGAGGAGACGCCCCTGTCCTCTCATGCACAGGGAAGCTGGGTTACTGCCATCACTCTCCCGAGACCTTCTTTCCCTTTTCTCCTGTTTGTCTCCCTTTCCCCTTTCTCTGGTTTCTGAACCATGCTCCCTTTAAGAAACCAATTGATTTCTTTTTTTTTTTAAACCCTCAAATTATTTATTTGGCTATGCCGAGTCTTAGTTGTGGCACGCAGGATCGTCAGTCTTCGTTGAGGCATGTAGGACCTAGTTCCCCAAGCAGGGGTCGAACCTGCCCGCCCTGCGTTGGGAGTGCAGAGCCTCAGCCATTGGGCCACCAGGGAGGTCCCACCCCTTTGATTTTTAGAGCGTTGTTCTGAAGGGCCGGAGGACAGCACAGTTGGTCCTTCGGCCGCAGTATGCGGTACCTCCCTCAGAGCCGCCTGCCTTCACCTTGGGGAAGGCAGCCTTTCCCATGACAGCCTGCCCCGAGTCAGGTGGAGAAAAATAGCAAAGGGAACATCATATTTAAAGAATCTGAATGTGCTGAGTGGATGCTTTGGAAACCGAACCTCAGGCAAAAGGTCCTTGGTTCAGACTTGTGACTGATGTGGCTTTGTGTACTGTTAACAACCAGTAGATTGAAGACCCAACCAGGCTGTATTTTTGCCTGTCACCAGAGGATCTCCAACCCTTTAACTATTTTAGTTTCAATATCTGATTTCACTTGGGTTCCCCTCTAGAGTTGCTTTTCTTTGTCCCGTATCATGTTGTTGTTGTTTAGTCACAGAGTAGTGTCCGACTCTTTTGCAACCCTGGGGACTGTAGCCTGCCAGGATTTCCCAGGCAAGCATACTGGAGTGGGTTACCATTTCCTCCTCCAGGGCATCTTCTCGACACAGGGATCAAACCTGTGTCTCCTGCAGTAGCAGGCAGATTCTTTATCCTTATCACATTCCTATATTTAATTGACTGAATTAAGGAAGGTTTCTGTTTCAACTGCGATACTTAGCATTTTACATTCAAATGGCTGTAATACCTTTGGAGGGACCTGACTGATTTTGATGAAATCCTATCCATTATGAGAGGTGTTAACGTACATGTCAGGTTTTATTTAAATGTAGTCTGTGCCCTTGAAACAAAATGACAGAAGTGTCCAAAAAGACCATTTTTTTTTTTCAGTAATGTATATGAGTTTCAGTGGAAATTGGTGCATTTTTATAAGGTATGGAGATCCTGTCCTGCCAGCATGGATTTCTGTGTAAAAAGAAGCTACTGCTGTGTGCCCAGTGTTGGGTGAAATAGATACAGGGCTGCTGGGCTTCAGTGACTGACATCAGCCCTCCTGATCATGGCAGTTCTCCACTGTTGCCCTCACTACCCCCGCCTCCTCCTATGCATGTCTCCTGTGTTCCCCTGAAGCTTGCACGTATTTTCATATCTAGGCTTTCACCTTCAGCCTCTTTTCTGGCTTCTTTTGCATCTCTCTTTGGTTGCATGCCTTCAGGGACCTCCTTCCAGGCATTTCTCGTTTACTTGAGTCCTGAGGGCTGCTTCCTGTAACAGATTGAGCTCTTCCTGAGTCCTTACTTGCTTGGAACTTACATTTCAGTTGGGGCAGGGGATGGAGGGTGTGGCCAAGTAAAGAGTTAACTGATGTCACCATGGGGAATGCTTAGGTCCCTCTGAGGACATCTAAAAGCATTCAGCCTTGGGAGGAGGGGAGGGTATCAGGAAAGGCACGCTGAAGGAGGTGTTATCTAGGTGAACCTGAAGAATCCACTCATTCATTCACTTGCTTTATGGAACCCTTGATGGGGGTAGGCTCTGTGCTGATGGTTGGCAAACAGCAGTGAGCAAAGCAGGCAGAGGCCTTACCCTCATGAAGCTTATGTTTTAGTGAGTAGAGAAGCCAAGTAAGGTGCTGTTGGGAAGTGAAGGGTATTTTAGGCAGAGGGAACAGCATGGACCATGTCCAAATCCCAGGACAAATGAGTGAATTCAAGGCACACAAGGAAGGTAGGGGCCAGATCACAAAGGGGTCTGTGAACTCTGGAATTTGAGCTTTATTCTGAGGATGAGGGGTTGCCACTGAATGGTTTTAGGTAGGAGAGTTGCAAGGTCATGCTTGTATTTTATTTAACTTTAGTCTTTCTGATTATTATTATTATTTTTTATCGGCTGCCTTGGGTCTTCATTGCTGTGTGCAGGCTTTTGTCTGGTTGCAGTGAGCAGGGGGCTACTCTTTGTTGCGGTGTGTGGGCTTCTCACTGAGGTGGCTTCTCTTGCTGCAGCGCTTGGGCGCTGGGGCCCTGCTGGCTTGCGGGCTCTGGGGAGTGGACTCAGTAGTTGCGGTGCGTAGGCTTAGTTGCTTTGGAGTATCTGGGATCTTCCTAGTCCAGGGATCAAACTGCTGTCCCTGCATTGGTAGGTGGATTCCTAACTACTGTACCACCAGGGAAATCCCATGGTTGTATTTTAGAAAGATCACTTGCATTGTCCTAGAGAGAGTGGGCTGGAGGTACAGTTTAGGAGAGAATTAGAAGGCTGTAAGACTTACCTTGGGGCAGTGATAGTTTGAAAGACAAGAAGATGCTTCTGAGAGATTTTGGGAGGCAGTTTTTGACAGTATTTGAGTGGATGTGGAGGGTTGAGGCCTGGGAGACATATAACTCACTATGGGGTTTATTGATGGAATAACTGGGTAGATGGTGGTGGCAGGCTTGGAGATGGGGAAGTTGGAGGGGAACAGGGTTTTCAGGGTGGAGGAGATGAAGGGGAGAAGAAATTGGGACACATGGAGCTTGAGGTGCCTATGGAGACATCCAGGTCCAAGTGCCCAGGAGGCTGCTGAATACACAGGTCTAGAGTTGAGAGCACAGTCTGGGTTGGAGGCTCATAGAACAATTGAAATAGGAGGGGCTGGTCAGCAGGGTCAAATGCTGCAGAGGAGAAGTTGAGTGAGGCTTTGAAATAGTCATCAGGCTTAGCCATAGAGAGGTAGGTAGTGACCTCGGCAGCGATGATTTGAGAGAATAGTAGGCTTTTCCATCCACATGATGTCATTTGAGCACTTTCCAGTCTCTGTGTCTCCATCAGCACCATTCTAGTTCAAGGCATGTTTGTATCTTACCTAGGCTTTTGCTATAGCCTCCTGATTGTTCCACCAAAATAGTCTCTATGCTGCAGAGAGAGAGTGATCTTGTAAAGAGGAAAATCTGATTATGCCACTTCCTTGCTTAACATCTTTTAATGGTTTTATGCTGTAAGGATAAAGACAAATCCCTTGCCAAGCAGCACAGGCCTCCCGCCTCCTTGGTACCTCATCCTGTGTCCTTCCCTCTCCTCTTGGGCAAAGCAGTTCCCTAACGCCTTGAGTGGTTGTGTCTTCTTTGGCCATCAGGACTCTGCACACGCGCATTCTCTTGACTTGGAAGTCTCACTTCCCCCTTCGCGTAGTTCATTTCTACTTGCAGATTTCGGTTCCGTCTGCACTTTCTTAGGGGAGTCTCCCCTGACCTCCCTCACAGGGTCTAATCTCTCGTTTGGGTGTTGTCATAGCATCTGTCTTTCTTGGAATGTGGTGACAAATTGCATTATGTTCCCAGTTCTTGCCCTCCCTATGTCCATGCTCTTTGGTATGTGGTTTTGCAATTTTTCCCTCAAGTATGTTCCCCTGATGCATTGAACTTAGGCGTGGCCATGTGTTACATAGGTGGAGTGAGAGTGTGCCTTAAAGGCATTGCACATTCTGTCTGCATCTCTTGAGCTTTCACCATTGCCCATCCTGAGACGGCTTCACAACGTGGAGTGGACCTGAACCTGGAGTCCAGCCTAGCATAGCTAACTTATACTAGATTTGCAGATAGATGAGAATAAATGTGTTCTGGGGTAGTTTGTTAGGCAGATTTATCTTGGTGATAGATGACTGAAAAGATAGCAAGCACAGTTGCAATTATATATCTGTATATGCATATATCGGAGAAGGCAATGGCAACCCACTCCAGTACTCTTGCCTGGAGAATCCCATGGACGGAGGAGCCTGGTAGGCTGCAGTCTATGGGGTCGCTAAGGGTCGGACACGACTGAGCAACTTGACTTTCATTTTTCACTTTCATGCATTGGAGAAGGAAATGGCAACCCACTCCAGTGTTCTTGCCTGGAGAATCCCAGGGACGGGGGAGCCTGTTGGGCTGCCGTCTATGGGGTCGCAGAGTCAGACATGACTGACGCGACTTAGCAGCATATGCATATATGTTGTTTATATCTGTTTTCCCAGCTAAACACTAGGTTTCATAAGAGGGCAAATATTGAGTCTAGTACCGTGTACTGTATGTCCCAGCAATCCTGCATGGTGCCTGACACATGGTATGTACCCAACACATATTTGTTAAGTGATTAAAGTCTGTTCAACTCAAATATGTGGTTTATGTCTTTATCTTCCATGATGATCTTAAGAGTTTATTGGTTCTGGCTAAATTGGCCCACTGCCAAAGGTATCAGGATACATTTTTACATTCAGTTACAGTACTTTGCTAACTTGAAACAAAATGACATCTTTTACAAATGTACGTTTCCTGTAATTAAAAAAAAAAAAGTATAATGTTGGCTTAAGAGGTTATAGCGTGGGACTTTCCTGGTGGCTCAGAGGTAAAGAATCTGCCTGCCAGGGCAGGAGACATAGGTTTGAGTCCTGATCCAGGAAGATCCCACATGCCTTCGAACAACTAAGCCTTCACACCACAACTACTGGGCCTGTGCCTTGGAGCACGGGAGCTGGAACTACTGAAGCCTGAACACCCTAGAGCCTGTGCTCTGCAACAGATGAAGCCACTGCAATGAGAAGCCTGCACACTGCAAGTAGAAAGTAGCTCCCACTTGGTGCAACTAGAGAAAGCCCATGCAGCAATGAAGACCCAGGACAGCCAAGAATAAATGAAAGAAAAAGGGAAAATACATCATCTGCAGTCCCAAGGCAAAAGTGAGTATGTTAATCACATATTAAGATTTAATTTTTATCTAGATTGCTGTGTATAACCTTCATCATTCTACTACAGTCGCTCAGTCGTGTCCAACTCTTTGACTGCAGCACTCCAGGCTTCCCTGTTCATCACCAACTCCCAGAGCTTGCTCAGACTCATGTCCATTGAGTTGGTAATGCCATCCAACCATCTCATCCTCTGTTGTCCCCTTCTTCTCCTGCCTTAAATCTTTCCCAGCATCAGGGTCTTTTCCAATGAGTCAGGTCTTTGTATCAGGTAGCCAAAGTATTGGAGTTTCAGCTTCAGCATCAGTCCTTCCAATAAATATTCAGGACTGATTTCCTTTAGGATTGACTGGCTTGATCTCCTTGCAATCCAAGAGACTCTCAAGAGTCCTCTCCAAAACCACAGTTCAAAAGCATCAATTCTTAGGTGCCCAGCCTTCTTTATGGTCCAACTCTCACATCTGTACATGACTACTGGAAAAATCATAGCTTTGACTAGATGGACCTTTGTCAGCAATGTAATGTCTCTGCTCTTTAATATGCTGTCTAGGTTTGTCATAGCTTTTCTTCCAAGGAGCAAGCATCTTTTAATTTCATCACTGCAGTCACCCTCTGCAGTGATTCTGGAACCCGAAAAAATAAAGTCTGTCACTGTTTCCATTGTTTCCCCATCTATTTGCCATGAAGTGATGGGACCAGATCCAATGATCTTAGTTTTCTGAATCTTGAGTTTTAAGCCAGCTTTTTCACTCTCCTCTTTTGCTTTCATCAAGAGGCTCTTTAGTTCCTCTTCACTTTCTGCCATAATGGTGGTGTCATCTGTGAATCTGAGGTTATTGATATTTCTCCTGGAAATCTTGATTTCAGCTTATGCTTTATCCAGCCCAGCATTTCACATGATGTATTCTGCATATAAGTTAAATAAGCAGGGTGACAATATACAGCGTTGACGTACTCCTTTCCGAATTTGGAACCAGTCTGTTGTTCCATGTCCGGTTCTAACTGTTGCTTCTTGACATGCATACAGATTTCTCAGGGGGCAGGTAAGGTGGTCTGGTATTCCCTCCTCTTTAAGAATTTTCCACAGTTTGTTTTTATCTACACAGTCAAAGGCTTTGGTGTAGTCAATAAAGCAGAAGTAAATGTTTTTCTGGAACTCTCTTGCTTTTTCTATGATCCAGTGGATGTTGGCAATTTGATCTCTGGTTCCTCTGCCTTTTCTAAATCCAGCTTAAACACCTGGAAGTTCTCGGTTCACATACTGTTGAAGTCTGGCTTGGAAAATTTTGAGCATTACTTTGCTAGCATGTGAGATGAGTGCAATTGTATGGTAGTTTGAGCATTCTTTGGCATTGCCTTTCTTTGGGATTGGAATGAAAACTGACCTTTTCCAGTCCTGTGGCCACTGCTGAGCTTTCCAAATTTGCTGGCATATTGAGTGTAGCACTTTCATAGCATCTTTTAGGATTTGGAATAGCTCAACTGGAATTCCATCACCTCCACCAACTTTGTTCAGGTGATGCTTCCTAAGGCCCACTTGACTTCACATTCTAGTAGGTCATTTTCATAGGTAAATTCTACATTAGAAACAGATTAAGTCTTTAAGATTTGTTGTTGATTTAAGAGCTTGTTTTGGCTGAGATAAGGTAAAACATCCATGGAATTTAATATTTAAGGAGGAAAAAGGCATCTTGTAATAGGGAATGAATACAGGGCTTGGATTCAGAGAGATGTAATTTACTAGCAATGATCATGAAAAATGGTTAATGTTTCTGAGTTTTTTTCCTCTATATTTTAATTTCATTTAAGTTTAGTTGATTAACAGTATGAAAAGGCAAAAAGATATGACACTGCAAGGTGAACTCCCCAGGTCAGAAGGTGCCCAATATGCTACTGGAGAAAAGTGAAGAAATAGCTCCAGAAGGAATGTAGAGGCTGAACCAAAGTGAAAACAGTGCCCGGATGTGGATGTGTCTGGTGGTGAAAGCAAACTCTGATGATATAAAGAACAGTATTGCATAGGAACCTAAAACATTAGGTCCATGACACAAGGTAAATCGGAAATTGTTAAACAGGAGATGTCAAGAGTGAACATTGACATTTTAGGAATCCATGAACTAAAATGGACTGGAATGGGCAAATTTAATTCAGATGACCATTATGTCTACTACTGTGGGCAAGAATCCATTAGAAGAAATAGAGCAGCCCTCATAGTCAACAAAAGAGTCCAAAATGCAGTGCAGTTCAGTTGCTCGGTCATGTCCAACTCTTTGCGATCCCATGAACCACAGCACGCCAGGCTTTCCCGTCCATCACCAACTCCCAGAGTCCATCCAAACCCACGTCCATTGAGTTGGTGATGCCATCCAACCGTCTCATCTTCTGTCATCCCCTTTTCCTCCTGCCCTCAATCGTTCCAGCATCAGGGTCTTTTCCAATGAGTCAGCTCTTCGCATCAGGTGGCCAAAGTATTGGAGTTTCAGCTTCAACATCAGTCCTTCCAATGAACACCCAGAACTGATGTCCTTTAGGATCGACTGGTTGGATCTCCTTGCAGTCCAAGGGAGTCTCAAATGCAGTAGTTGGGTGCAATCTCAAAAACAACAGAATGATCTCTGTTCTTTTCCAAGGCAAACCATTCATTATCACAGTAATCCAAGTCTGTGCCTCAGCTACCAGTGCCAAAGAAGCTGAAGTTGAACTGTTCTATGAAGACCTACAAGACCTTCTAGAACTAACACCAAAAAAAAGATGTCCTCTCATCATAGGGGACTGGAACGCAAAAGGAGGAAGTGAAGAGATACCTAGAGTAACAGGCAAGTTTGGCCTTGGAGTACAAAATGAAGTAGGGAAAAGGCTAACAGAGTTTTACCAAGAGAATGCACTGGTCATAGCAAACACCCTCTTCCAACAACACAAGAGATGATTCTACATATGGACATCACCAGATGGTCAATACTGAAATCAGACTGAATATATTCTTTGCAGCCAAAGATGAAGTAGGTCTGTACAGTCAGCAAAAACAAGACTGAGAGCTGAATGTTGCTCATATCATGAATTCCTTATTGAAAAATTCAGACTTAAATTGAAGAAAGTAGAGAAAACTAGTAGGCCATTCAGGTATGACCTAAATCAAATCCCTTATGATTATACAGTGGAAGTGAGAAATAGATTCAAGGGTTGGATCTGATAGACAGAGTGCCTGAAGAACTATGGATGGAGGTTCGTAACATTGTACAGGAGACAGTGATCAAAACCATTTCTTTCAAGTGAAAGAAATGCAAAAAAGCAAAATGGTTGAGGAGGCCTTACAAATAGCTGAGAAAAGAAGAGAATTGAAAGGCAAAGGAGAAAAAGAAAGATATACCCATCTGAATGCAAAGTTACAAAGAATAGCAAGGAGAGATAAGAAAGTCTTTCTCAGTGATCAATCCAAAGAAATAGAGAAAAACAATAGAATGGGAAAGCATAGAGATCTCTTCAAGAAAATTAGAGATACCAAGGGAACATTTCATACAAAGATAAGCACAATAAAGGACAGATATGGTATGGACCTAACAGAAGCAGAAGATATTGAGAAGAGATGGCAAGAATCACAGAAGAACTATACAAAAAAGATCTTCATGACCTAGATAACCATGATGGTGTGATCACTCACCTAGAGCCAGACATCCTGGAGTGCAAAGTCAAGTGGACCTTAGGAAGCATCACTATGAACAAAGCTAGTGGAGGTGATGGAATTTCAGTTGAGCTATTTTTAATCCTATGATGCTGTGAAAGTGCCACACTCAATATGCCAGCAAATTTGGAAAGCTCAGCAGTGGCCACAGGACTGGAAAAGGGCAGTTTTCATTCCAATCCCAAAGAAAGGCAGTGCCAAAGAATGCTCAAACTACTGCACAATTGTACTCATTTGACACACTAGCAGTAACGCTCAAATTTCTCCAGGTGAGGCTTCAACAGTACATGAACCAAGAACTCCCAGATGTTCAAGCTGGATTTAGAAAAGGCAGAGGAACCAGAGATCAAGTTGCTAACATCTGTTGGATCATGGAGAAAGCAAGAGAGTTCTACCTACTTGTGCTTCATTGACTATGCTAAAGCTTTTGACTGTGTGGATAAAAACAAAGTGTGGAAAATTGTTAAAGGGATGGGAATACCAGATCACCATACCTGATTTCTGAGAAACCTGTGTGCAGATCAAGAAGCATCAGTTAAAACTGTTCATGGAACAACAGACTGGTTCCAAATTTGGAAAGGAGAATGTCAACGCTGTATATTATCACCCTGCTTATTTAACTTATATGCCGAATACATCATGTGAAATGCTGGGCTGGATAAAGCACAAGCTGAAATCAAGATTGCCGGGAGAAATATCAATAACCTTAGATTCGCAGATGACACCACCATTATGGCAGAAAGCAAAGAGGAACTAAAGAGCCTCTTGATGAGAGTGAAAAAGGAGAGTGAAAAATCTGGCTTAAAACTCAAGATTCAGAAAACTAAGATCATTGCATCTGGGCCCATCATTTCATGGCAAATAGATGGGGAAACAATGGAAACCATGACAGAGTTTTTTTTTTTTTTTGGACTCCAAAATCACTGCAGAGGGTAAATGCAGTGGTGAAATTAAAAGATGCTTGCTCCTTGGAAGAAAAGCTATGACCAATCCAGACAGTATATTAAAAAGCAGAGATATCACTTTGCCAACAAAGGTCTGTCTAGTCAAATCTATGATTTTTCCAGGAGTCATGTATGGATTTAAGAGTTGGACCATAAAGAAGGCTGAGTGCTGAAGAATTGATGCTTTTGAACTGCGGTGTTGTAGAAGACTGTTGAGAGTCTCTTGGATTGCATGGAGATCAAACCAGTCAATCCTAAAGGAAATCAGTCCTGAATATTCATTGGAAGGACTGATGCTGAAGCTGAAACTCCAATACTTCGGCCACCTGATGCAAAGAACTGACTCATTGGAAAAGACCCTGATGCTGGAAAAGATTGAAGGCAGGAGAAGAAGGGGACAACAGAGGATGAGATGGTTGGATGGCATTACCAACTCAATGGACATGGGTTTGGGTAAACTTCTGGAGTTGGTGTTGGACAGGGAGGCCTGGCATGCTGCAGTCCTTCGGGTTGCAAAGAGTCGGACATGACTGAGCGACTGAACTGAACTGAATTGTGAACAGAAGCTTTTAATATTTCTGTACAATCTGAAATAATACTCAGTGTTTACCTTCTATTTGCTAATATTATGTTTAGAATTTTTGTACTGATTTTCATGAGAAGCGTTGGCTGGAGTTTTATCGTGCCGTGTTTGTCAGGATAGTTTTCAGTGTTTTAGAGACCGAATCGTGTCTCCCTAAAATGTATATGGTGGTGGTGGTGGTTTAGTCACTCAGTCATATTCAACTCTTTGCGACCCCATGGACTGTAGCCCGCCAGGCTCCTCTGTCCATGGGATTCTCCAGGCAAGAATACTGGAGTGGGTTTCCATTTCCTTCTCCATAAAATGTATATATTGAACCCTACATGCCAATATTACTATATTTAGCATGAGGCCTTTCAGGAAACCATAATGGTAGGACCTTAATCCATTAGGACTTACGTCCTTAAGAGGAAGAGATATCAGGGAGGGATAGGTACAGAGAAAAAGCGACTTGAGGACACAGGCAGAATGCAGTGTCTACAAGCTAGAAAGAGAACTCTTAGCAGAGACCAGCCCCATGGCGTGTTGATCATGGACTCCTGGCCTCTAGAACTGTGAGAAAATACATTTGTTTCGTTCAGTACCTATCTGTGGCATTTAGTTATGGCAGACTAGTAAAGTGTTACACATACTGTAAAAATTGTTCAGAATGTTTCTGTCTATTCTGGAAGAAACCATTGGAATGGCATTGTAGTTACCTGTTTCTTGGAGGAATTGGTAAGTGATATCTGTGAAATATTTGCAGCCTGATATTTATTAGGTTTATCTCTGATAACTATAAAAATCTTCCATTGTATTTGGTCTGTTTAGGTATTATTTTCTGCACTAACTTTTTGGTGACTTATATTCCTAGATAGTAGCTAGTTTAACCAGGATGTCAAATGTATTAGAGTAAAGCTGCACAAAGGCACTGCTGTGTCTTTCAATTTATTCTGTGTCTGTGGTTATAGATACATTCACATTTTAACTAAATGTATTTTATCTTTTCTTCCCCCTTGATTATTGGTTTAGTAGTTTATTATTTAATAACTCTTCGATTTATTAGTGCTACCATTTTTTTCTTGTTATTGTTTTATGTATACAAATTCTTTTGTTTTCCTTAAGTTATTATTTTGTTTTTGAGCTGCACATTTAACTGTTTGATCTTCTTTAGAACTGTGTGTATTTAAAGCTAGAGATCTTTCTCTGAGCACTGCTGTAATTATCCTGTAAATTGAACTACCTAACTGTTTTACGTTTTTATTTTGTAGGTATTCGTGAATTTTAATTTTTCTCTTGTTATAAAAATTGATGGAGAAGGAGTTTTTAAATTTTTTTTTAATTGGAGGAAAATTGCTTTACAATGTTGTGTTGGTTTCTGCCATCCAGAGAAGGTTTTTAAATTTAAAATTTCTGGAGTGTGGTCAGAGAGGGTAGTTGGTCTTGAAGACCTAGACTATGGTCATTTTGTAAGCTGGCACTTCAAAAAGTTGTATCTCAATTTTCAAGCCGTAGAATTAGAAATGTATGAATTTTGATTTCCTTATGATTGATAACAGGTTACTTGTATTCCTTATTTTTGACTCACTTGATTTATGACCTGAAACTTAGTCACTCTTATTCATTATTATACTATGAACTTCAAGAGAATACATAGATGATGTAGATTTTACCTTGAATTTACTAAGACAATTTGATTGCACTTTATAAATACTGGTAGTAGTAAGAGTTGAAAGACTGAAGAAAGCTTGAATAATGAGGAAAAGCTTTGTGCAGGAGGTGGATGTCGAAGGGTAAGTAGGTAGTGAGGAGGTAGTCAGTCTGTATGGACCTTCTGGGCTGGGGAAAGCATGGGCAGAGCTGGGCTGAGGGTGAGCCTGACATCTGAGGGAGAAGGTATACACCCTGTCGCCCAGGTTTTGCACTCTGACTTGCCCTAGCAGTTGAGTCAGGAGTGAGAGTCACAGGGGACCAGCCATCTCTGTTCAGCTGACTTATGCATAAGTGTATTTGTGAGTCCCTCCCAACCATGTGATAAGTCTACCTGGGAACAACAGAGACAGCCCATGATAATTTGCTTTTCAGGCTGCCCTACGGGTGAGCTCTCAGTTTTGCAGCTTCACCAGAGAGCTGAAATTGGTACATACTTCCCTTGGATAGCATTAGCTCAGTATTGGAACATTAATCAGTGAGAGATGGGTGTTTCAACCGAAGAATTACAGTGTCTGATATGTACTTGCTATATGGAGTTGTTTTGTCGGATGACCCCAGTAAATTACCTACTGTTTAACAGTGAGAATATATCAAGTGATGTGTGGTCTGTAGGAAGTGAGGGTATTTAAATAATTAAGCAGTTCTTTCTGGAGCCTCTTTATATGATATTTTCTAGACTCCAAATCAGTTTTCCTCATCCAGCCTCTGTATAATATATAGTTATTTCAAATCAGCTTTACTTACTGAGCTTTTTCTAGTAATGGAGCTTTGTCAGCAAAAAACTGTGCGTACCAGCAAATGGTGAATGATGGCCTTGTGTCAGAAAGGAGCTTGAGAGGTGCTTTCTGTTGTTAGATGGATGGGTCTGGAGCAGGAGCTTGAAGCTCTCCAAATGTGATAGTTTCAGAGAAAAGGTGTGTCTGAAATAGGGGTGAGTACTCCATCATTTGGAAGCTGGTATTTCACACACCCAAGCCAAATATCACATGTGCTGCCGAAACCATGGTTTCATTTTAGGTTATGCGAAGTTATTTAATATAATCCTGGTGTGGTTTCTTTTTAAATTCTATTTATTTGTTTTTGGCTGTGTGGGTGTTCGTTGCTGTGCAGGCTTCTCTTTAGTTTCAGAGAGCAGGGGGCTCCTCTTCATTGCAGTGCAAGGACTTCTCATTGCTGTGGCTTCTCTGGTGGAGCGTGGGCTCTGCGATGCATGGACTCGGTGGTTGTGGCTCCCAGGCTCTAGAACTCAGGCTCAGCAGTTGTGGCACACGGGCTTAGTTGCTCTGGGGCACATAGGATCTTCCTAGATCAGGGATCAAACTCATGTCTCCTGCACTAGCAGGCTGATTCTTTACCACTGAGTCACCAGGGAAGCCCTTGGCTGTGATTTCTTCTCCACTCCCTCACTTTCATCCTCTTACAGCTGGTCAGGGCAGAATGGCAGGAAATACAGCAGTTACTGAAATTATAACAGGTCAGTTTATTCAATTCTGACCACAACTCTCCATAAGCAGTCTTTCCCACATGAGGGCTTTGTTGGCAGAACATAATGTTGGTTGAACTCAGATGTCTGTTGATCTGATGCCACCCTGGACCTTGAGCCTTCCAAAGGGCTGTTTGAGGGAGAGACCTGTTTTGTGGCATTAAATGGGCTGCCTGAATTTGTGAGTCTGGGGATGCTGAGCTGTGTATGCTGTTGCCTCTATTTTATTGCTGAATTGTGTCTCTCAGTAGAGGTTCTTAGAGGCTATTCAACAAAGCTTACCCTGTCAGCTAAAAGGCTTTTAGGACTTCATAATCATGGCTTAGTATCTTTTCCTTTTTCTTATATATATAAAAAAAAGAACTTTCCTTTCCCCACCTTTTTGAAATCGTTAGCCTTCATGTGAACTGAAAGGGACTTCAAAACATTGGAAGAAAATAGTCTGAAAGCTCAGAGTGTGCTTGGCTCCTGGTAGGTCTGAAGACTTGATAAAGAGGCATCTTTTGCAGTGACAGGTGTTTGTGTGCCAGTGTGGAGGAAGCTTTTGATGCCAAAGCCGCTTAGTTTTCTGTAGCTTACTCTTCCCTTCGTGCAGAAGAGTTAGGGAAACTCTCATAAAGTAACTACATAATAGGGATAAGAAGTTAGAATTGGAGTCATCTTCATTTCTCTTCTCCCGCTCGTTGGTTTTTGAGACTCCCTTGCCAGGAATTAAGAAAGCGGCAGGAATGAGGTGGCCGCTGTCCTGCCACTGTCCCTGTGGTTCTCGCATGTGCTTCTATTTAAAGTTCCAGAGTCAGCAGCAGTGCCCTTCTTGAAGCCAAGGGGAAATTTAGGTGGGAGTCAGAACTGTGGGCTAGGATGTCTCTGGAAAGGAAGGACCTGGAGGACTTGCTGAACTGCCTTCTGCCTTATCTTCTGGAAGCGTAATGCTTGCGTCACCCTGGTTTATAGTCTGGAGCCTCCTTAACATACAGTTTACTTCCCTCTCTTAGGAACCAACTGAAACTGACAAACTGTGGCCGTGGTCACATACTGTCTTAGTTCTGACATGAGTCCTTCCATAAGTCCCCCTGAGATCTTGCACACTTTCCCAGGAAGATGAATTGCATGAGTTACAGCCAAAGGAACATGTAACGCTTGTGGTATAACATGGCTCCTAGAGAGCGGAGCAGAGCCTGCATCTTGAAAAGCCTCAACCGTGGGGAAATGGGTTGGGACATCTTGGTTTGCAACTGCCATCCCATGGTGGGTAAAACTTGCTGTGTTGATCCCCTTGAACTCTTAGGGGGGGAAAAAAAACCCGGAGGAATTTTATTGGTAGAAGACTGGAATGAAATCTGAGTATTGTGGTATATTGTTCTCTGTGGAAACTAAAGGACTGGTAGAGAAACTTAGTGTCCAGAAACATCCATGCATTGTTTAATATGAAGAGCAAAATTAGGTCAAGCCCAGGTCAAGCTGTTCTTACGGATTTCAAGTTGTTTATTTGGGGTCATCAGGCCCTAAGACTTTGGGAGAGGAAGCTGGGCTCTGTGTGCCCCTGAATTGGTAATGGCTGTGGATGGGTAGGGTTGTACAAAGTCAAGAGTGTGTATGAGGAGGTGTCTATGAGCTTGTTGGCGCTTAGCTTCACACTTCTCAGAGGAGAATCCTAAGTCTCCCAGGCTGTACTCCGTGGCTCCTCTCACCAAGCCTTGTTAACTACCAAAATGTGTCAACTTGTTTGGGATTTGTCATTTGAGTCTAAAGTGGTCTAAGTGCTGAAACTGTCCTATTGAAAATGGTCACTGTGGGAAAAGCAAGAAGTTTTGGACTAAAGAAAAATGCTGCAAGCTTATCTGATGATATAACAATACTGCATAGAGGAATATAAGGGTAAGGGTAACTTGTGTTAGCTTTCACTGTGTGTGTGGTACTGATGCTAAGTACTGACTATATGTTCTTATTTAACTCTTAGAACAACCCAGTGGGTTATAAATAGAGATAATAGTGGTAACTAGTAATTATGGCAATTACTGTGTCTGCTTTATGTAGATTATCTTGAGTCTTGTAATAATTCTATGAGCAAGGTACTATTATATTCCCATTTTCCAGATGAGTAAATAGAGGCTCAAAGAGGTTGTAGAAATTTGTCTAAGGAGGTAGAATATGAATCTGTCATCTGATTCCAAAGGTTGTGCATGTATCAACCATGTTTTGTTTAACTGTGTATCTATTTATTTATTTTTGGCTCCTTTGGGCCTGTGTTGCTGTGCACTGGCTTTCTCTAGTTGAGGAGAGTGGGGACTGCTCTCTAATTGTGGTGTGTGGGCTTCTCATTGTGCTGGCTTCTCTTGTTGCAGGGTGAAGGCTCAGTAGTTGGCAGCTCTTGGACTTCAGGGCACAGACAGGGTCAGTAGTTGTGGCACACAGGTTCACTTGCCCCGAGGCATGTGGAATCTTCCTCCGGCCAGAGATCCAACTGGTGTCCCTTCCCTTGCAAGGCAGATTCTTTCTTTCTTTTTTTTTTTAACTTTAAGCTTTTTGTTTTGTACTGAGGAATAGCCAGTTAACAATGTTGTGTTAGTTTCAGGTGAACAGTGAAAGAACTCAGCCACACATATACATGTATCCATTCTCCCTCAAACCCTGTGCCTTCCAGTCTGGCACATAACACTGAGTGAGTTCCATGTGCCGGGGACTTCCCTGACAGCTCAGTTTGTAAAGAATCCGCCTGTAGTACAGAGGACCCCAGTTCGATTCCTTGGTTGGGAAGACCTGCTGGAGAAGGGACAGGCTATCCACTCCAGTATTCTTGCGTTTCCCTTGTGGCTTAGCTGGTAAAGAATCCACCTGCAATGTAGGAGACCTGGTTTCGATCACTTGGTTGGGAAGATCCCCTGGAGAAGGGAACAGCTACCCACTCCAGTATTCTGGTCTGGAGAATTCCATGTGCTATACAATAGATCCTTGTTGGTTATCCATTTTGAATACAGCAGTGTGTGCATGACCTTCCCAACTCCCTAACTAGCACTAGCCCTTCCCCCCAGGAACCATAAGTTTGTTTTCTAAGTCTGTGAGTCTTCTGTTTTGTAAGTAAGTTCATTTGTATAATTTCTTTTATAATTTAGATTCCAAATATGAGATGTCATATGATGTTTCTCCTTCTCTGTCTGACTTACTTCACTAGTATGACAGTCTTTAGGTCCGTCCATGTTGCTGTGAATGGCATTAATTCATTATTTTTAATGGCTGAGTAATAGTCCATTGTATTTATAAATAGTCCATTTATAAATAGTCCATTTATCCTTTCCTCTGTCGATAACATTTAGGTTGCTTCCGTGTCTTGGCTGTTTATTATAAACAGTGCTGCAGTGAACATTGGGATGCATGTATCCTTTTGGCTCATGTTTTTCTCTGAGTATGTGCCCATGAGTGGGATTGTAGGGTCATATGGTAGTTCTATTTTTAGTTTTTTAGGGAATCTCCATACTATTCTCCATAAGGACTGCACCAATTGACATCCCCACCAACAGTGTAGAAGGGTTCCCTTCTCTCTACACCCTCTCCAGCGTTTGTTGTTTGTGGATTTTTTTGATGCTAGTTATTCTGACTGGTATCTCATTGATATCTCATTGTAGTTTTGACTTGCACTTCTCTAATAACTAGTGATGTTGAATATCTTTTCATGTGCCTACTGGCCATCTATATGTCCTCTTTGGAGAAATGTCTATTCAGGTCTTCTGCCCATTTTCTGAGTGAGCTGTTAATTGATGCTGTTAAGTGTCATAAGCTGTTTGTAAATTTTGGAGACTAATCTCTTATCAGTCACATCATTTGCAAATATTTTTTTTTAATCTGTGGGTTGTCTTTTCCTTTTGTTTATTGTTTCCTTTATTGTGTAAAAGTTTTTGAGCTTAAATAGGCCCCACTTGTTTATTTTTGTTTTTATTTCCATTATTCTGGGAGATGTATCAAAACAGATGTTGCTATGATTTATATCAGAGAGTGTTCTGCCTATGTTTTCCTCTAGGAATTTTATAATGTACAGTCTCACGTTTAGGTCTTTAATACATTTTGAGCTTGTTTTTGTGTATGGAGTTAAAGAATGATCTAATTTCTTCTTTTTTTTTTTTTTTTAACACGTGGCTGACCAGTTTTCCCAGCACCATTTGTTGAAGAGACTGTCTTTCCAACATTGTGTAGTCTTGCCTCCTTTGTCATAGATTCATTGACCATAGGTACATGAGCTTATTTCTGGGTTTTCTATCCTGTTCTATTGATCTATGTTTCTATTTTTGTGCCAGTCCATGCTGTTTTGATGACTGTAGCTTTGTAGTATAGCCTGAAGTTAGGGAGCCTGATTCCTCCAGTTCTGTTTTTCTTTTTCAGGATTGCTTTGACTGTTCATGGTCTTTAGTGTCTCCATACATATTTTGAGATTTTTGTTTTTTGTTGTTCTAGTTCTGTGAAAAATGCCATTGGTAATTTGGTAGGGATTACACTGAATCTGTAGGTTGCCTTGGGTACCATAGTCATTTTGACAATATTGATTCTTCCAATCCACGAACATGGTATATGTTTCCATCAGTTTATATCTGCTTAGATGTCTTTCATCAGCACCTGCAAGGCAGAATCTTAACCACTGGACCACCAGGGGAGCCCTTAACCATGCTCTTATTGCCATTTCTCATCGCAGATAATTAGCTAAACAGAAGCATCCTCTCACGGGCACTTACTAACACTATACTGTGATGTAACACTGGATTGTGATGATGAAGTGAAGTATTCTGGCCAGGAAGGCGCATGCTTGTGTATGTCCACGTGGAACACACACACACACAGTCAGCTTCCGACTTTCTACTTCGGGATGATCCTTTGACTGTGAATTGCAGAAGGACATCTTCTTTGTTAGCACATTCTCACTTTTGCCCAGCTGTTGAGGTCAAGGATTAGAAACTCACTTAAGTGTAATTCTAAGCAGAATCTTCTAGGGAGATTATAATAGCCACAGTTATGGAATATTGAAACTGAAAAAGAGTATGGAAGCATATTAAGTCAGCTCTTCTGTTTTAGAAAGAAGGAACCTCAGCCCTCCAGAGAGGCTGTAGTTGGTGCAGGGCCCCTGGTTGATGAATGCTAGAATTGGTACTTGATTTGGGATGTCTAGAATTTCCTGATGGCCCAGAGGGTAAAGAATCTGTCTACAATGCAGGAGACCCAGGTTCAATCTCTGGGTCAGGAAGATCCCCTGGAGAAGGGAATGGCTACCCACTCCAGTATTCTTGCCTTGGAGAATTCCATGGACTGAGGAGCCTGGCAAGCAACAGTCCATGGGATTGCTAAGACTCAAGTACAACTGAGTGACTAATACTTCTTGGGATATCTACCTCCTCACCCAGCACTCTCCCCTCAGTATCCCCCTACAACTCAATGGAATCGAATCTGAAGTGAAAAAGAAACTGTTTTGATTATCTGTTTTGAAATGTGGGTGTTGCTAATTCTCTGCGGGTGTGACTAATTCGTAGTGGACTGCAGTGATATTTTTAGATTCTTGTGGGTTTACGTCACATTGGCTATGCAACTGTCGACTCTGCAGCAGGAGCACGTTAACACACTTGCCCCTAACACAGTGTATTTTTGTTGGTCGAATGGACCAAGATAGTTAAGGAATTAAATGACCTCCACTCCTACCTACCCCACATCACCAGGAGGGAAGGAGAATCAGCATTATTAATGAAAATGCATTTTTTCTGAAGTTTGAATTTAGTTTTTAAAATAGTATTCTTTCCTGACCTGGAAGAATTATTATTTGTGTCTCAAGCGTTTTATTGTGTGGCATTGCATCTTTATTGCATCGACTGTGTTGCTTGCTGTAGCTCCCACTGACTGTTTAAGATGTTTTGAGACTGTGCTCAAAACATTGAATTGAATTTTCCTGAATTAATTATGATTTCTACTGCAACCCCCTGAGCAGTATTATGGAGGAAAGGTAATCCTTTCTGATGTCGTATAGAAAATCAATTCTGGCCCACAGCACTGGCTACTTGCTTGAGTGGGGAACTTGTCACCCACTGTATGGTCTTCATTTCCCATTTTTCTTAGCCTTTTGTTATGTGTTCCTTTCTCTGAACTTGTTTAAGAAGCCGCCAGGGCCCGGGAGCAGTGCTTGAAGTGATGGACAAGGATACTCTCCCCATAAAGAAAATCACAAGGACCTCCAAGTTGGGTAATAAAAGGCCTTGACAGTGACTTTTCTTGTATAGTCTGCTTTGTTTATAGAGTATTTTCCACTGAGAAACACAGATACTCTTCTTTGGCCCAGGGGGTAAGACAGGTTGAGTAGCTCTTGAGTCGTATGTAGGGATTCAGTCTTGACTGGTTTGGGAGTTGGCTGTCTTCTCAGTTTTCTCCCTCTCTGTTCCTTAGAATACTTTGCTCCTTAATCTTAAGATGTAAAAGTCCATCATATAAAATCACATGAACAAACTCAAGAGGCAGAAACAGTAAATGATAAATCTTTGAGCCATATATGACCAGGGATAGATACTCTTAGTATATAAACAGCTACTGCAAAAAGTAACTACTAAGACCCTACTGCACATCCACTAAAACGGAGGCTATCAAGTTTTTGAATGCTTTAGGAGCATAGTCTCAAGACACAGCTGAGCCGAGTAGCAGGATAGGAAACTGAGTGCACAGATGTAAACGTTAATCTGTAAGCACTCAAAGAAAGGGCAGAAGCTGCCCCCTTTCTCTTACTTTCATCTGCCAGGAGACCCTCCCAGTTGCTTCTCCCTGGGCATGTGACCATGGTGCCTTGACTTTGCTATTCCAGCCAACTGACCCTTCTGCTGAAAGTTTAATAGGGGATAAATTCACATGTGAATTCATAATCCCCTTATCTGTGCTAAGAGCATTCAGTAATGAGCCTGCAACAAAGAGAGTCTTACATCTTGCGGTTTTGCTCTGACCCCACCTCTTGGCCTCCTTCCTAACCTCTCCACACCTCCTGGTTGGATGCTCCAGGCATCTGCTCCTTGCAGAGTCACCGCCTGCTTGCAGTATGTTCGATGACATTTTAAATAAACAGATGCATGTTTCCTGCCAGCCGTCACATTGAGGCCATTTAAGGAAGTATAGCACATGTGAGCAGGGAACGTCTTTGGGCTTACGAGAAGAGCAAACAAGAACTTGCGCTCCTCTTGTGTTTATTAATTTTGAGCCTTACTCTCTTTTATGTAGTGTGACTTTGACCATAAATCCACAAGCAAAGTCAGAGTCAAGCCATAGTTTGTTTTGAAGATTTATTGTTAAAATTTGCTCTCCCCCCACTAATGCTTTTATTACTTTCTCTTCTGTTCCCTGCCCATGGTGTGGGTTACAGTTAATGTTATCTACATATGTCTATAAACACTGAAAATATTTTTTGATACAATGTGCATTTAATCAACTTTTTGTTACTCTTATGCCTGTTTGTGTGGAGGAAAATTGTTTCTGTCTTAATGTTCTATTGAAGTGCCTTTGGAGTGATGATATCATAATCACTTTAATACATTTAAAAGCTTCAAGGCTTAGCATTTATTGAACAAAGCTCATTGAAGGAATATAACGGATGTCTCAAGGCTTTCCGCTGCTGTAAAAAGGACAGTATTGTTCATGGCCTCGGTAAAAGAAAATCTGAATTTTTATTTTACTTTGCACTGCGTTGCAATTATGTTTCAAAAGCTCTTCAAGCGCGACTAACAAAGGGGCTGTTTTTATGAATTGTTATAATTGCAGATCTCCAGGCTGACTGCTGTGAGTTTAATGTTAATAATGGACAGCAATTTAAAACTTTATCACCAACAGCGAACCTCTGAGATCCTAAGAGATGGGTTTCCCTTCTCACTTGGGATGTCCTTGCAGACTGAGTCCTCCAGGATTGGAAAGTGAGTGGAAAACTTGATTATTTCTGAGAATCTCAGAAGTCCTGGTCCTTGAGGAGCTCTGTGAAGAGACCCCGGGGTGTTACATGAGGACTGTGGGGTCCCATGGTTGGGGTGTGTTTGTGTGTTGAACACCTGAGGTCAGAATGGGTAGAAGGCAAGTGGGGAGCCAAAGGAGCCCCTGGAAATCCTCATGGGTTGACATGGTGTCCTCTCAGAGTCCTTGGACTGGTGCAGCAGGCAGGGCTGGCAGGCTCTGAAGCACGCAGTGAGGAAGCTGAGACTGCTGAAGATGAGATGCAGGACATTCCGCCATTCTCCTGGTTGAGATGGTTAAGTCATGTCCTTGAAATCCAGCCCTTGCTGGAACCTTGACCTCATCTACCCTGCTGTTGGGTAACGTCTTACTGATGACCTTGGAATCAAATATTGGACAAACGTCCCCAAGGGTTTAGGCTGGTCTCTGAAATTATTTCAAGAAATATTCATCCACTCAGTCATAACTTGAGGAAGAACAGCATCTAGAAAGACCAGTCACCACTGCCTGTTTCTCATTCTGCATCATCTCATTCGGTAGCTTCTGGTCTTCAGGCACTTCGGCTGACTTGCTTGAAATTTACTTGTTTAAAGCATGCATTTCTTCCTGTAAATTTTTCTTAAGGGAATGTAGGAATCTTAGAGCTCACTGTGAGCTGGGACTTCTGAGGCCTAATTACTTACAAATTCACTTTTCTCTCTACCTTATCATATAAAGTTCAATGCCCTGAACAGGTAAGTTTGTTTGAAAGGGTGGATTTGATATAGAAGCATAAAAATAGTGGTTTGCTTTTGGCCTTTGCCAAGTGGAGAGGTAAGCGGGCTACTTCTTCTAGTAACCAGCACTTCCTAATTGGGGTGATAGGGGCTAGTTAGAGACCAGAACTGTGACTAAGGTATCATACTTTTGCTAGTAGTTATCAAAAACAACTTCTTAAAGAGATTATCCAGCCACCCATCTATTTCTCTATCAGCTGAAATTAGGTTCAGTTGCTTAGGATAGATTATCCCAATTACCAGCAGCTTAAACAAGCTTCATGTTTACTTCTCACAAGTTAATGAAGTCTAGAGGCTGATGACCTAGGGCCGATGTCGTGGCTTTCATGGTATCAATAGGGACCCAGGCTCCTTGCATCTTTCTACTCTGCTCTCTCTAGGGAGTAGGCATTCTGGACTAAACCTCAAGGTCTAAGATGGACATGGTCCAGCCATCATATCCATATGTGATGCTGGTGGAGGGAGGAAAGGTAAAGGAGCACATTCCCTCCTCCCTTAAAAAAAAATATTTTTAAAAGATGCATGCAGCAACGTGGATGTAAGCTTACACCTAGCTGCAAGGGAGGCAGAGAATTACAGACTTGGCCTGGGTGGTGGTGTCCCCTGCTGAAGTTGGAGGCTCGATTCCTGAAGGAGAAGGGGAGAGTGGATGTTGGGACAGGCCGCCTGCAAACTCTGCCGTACAGTGCATCAGTTCACTCATCGGTCATGCCCTTCCTCTCTCACACGTGCAAATGCTTTACCATCTTCCAAGCTGTAGTTAAAATGCCTCTCCCCTGTTCCATGCATTCCCCAGACTGGCCTTTTATGACTTCTTTTCCCTTTCAAGGTTTCCCTTGATGTTTATTTTAACCTGCTTTTATCGATATTAGGACGTCGGGGCTGGAGGAAGTCTTTTCTTGAGTGCCAAGTCTTCATTTCTCCTCCTTATAACATTTTTATGCAGCTGAAACATCAAGGCCTGCCTTACAGAGGAAGAGATGACCAAAGAGCTGCCAGAGTGGTTCCTGGAAGGCCCTGAGCTGTCTTTCTGCCCTTCACCGGATCATGACTGTCACTCTTTCCTAGACCCTGCAGGCATCTGGGCCAAAGGGCAGCCCCCTCGCGGTCCAGAGCCCTGAGGCATGCGGGATGAAGTGCTCTCTACCCCATAGAAATTCCTGGAATCTGGAAGTCAAGGCCAGTGTCATACATTCACCTTCCCACTAACAGAGGACTTTAAAGACTTCTCAGAAGATGAAGGCAGTGCCTCGGGGTAAGCCAGCTCTGCATAGCCTCAGCTGCTGCAAACCCAGGTCATGATGCTTATGGTGGTCCCCAAGCTCCAGGGAAGATGGCCTCCTTCCACCGAGCACAGAGGTGACACAGATGACATTGCTGTGTCCCTTCTAACACCCCAGCCCATCCATTCTCTGCTTTGGCAGCAGTGGAGTTTTTCAAACTAAGACTTGGATAATTCCATGTAGTATGATGAAAAAGACATTCTGCCTCTGAAGACAAAGAGTATTTAGGCAATACGTTTTGCGTTCTGAAGTGCTTGTGTTTCAGGGTCATTTTAGGACCTTTAAAAATAAATGGGCTGGAATATTTGAAGTGGAGGAGATTTCACCAGACTCTGGAACTCAGACTGTGGTATTCTGGAGTCCTTGCTTAGAGAGATTCGGAAGAGAATAGACTTGGGAACCTTGGAGCCCTGGGTTCAAATCCTCTTGCTGGGTGACTTTCAGGGCATAATTTATTTGACATTTAGTTTATAGGAAAACTGTAATACAAGGTTAGTGGGTATAACTCAATGGAGAATGCAATTAAATGAAAACGTATAGAAAGTGCCCGTTATCTAGTAGGTCCTCAGTAGAAGTTAATTTATTATTTATGCAATTCACCATGCTAAGTGTTCAGTAAATATTTGATTTATTATGTATGATCATAATCTTAAATTTTTGATCAGTAGAGTATGTCCTGATTTTAGTTGGATTTTGCATTGAATAACCCCGATCTTATTGTCCGTGGATGGAGATACCGTTCAGGGGCACCGGCTCTCCAATGACTGGTTCTCAAGCAGCCTCCTTTTCTCTCTACATGATATGAGTAGTCCAAGAAAAACACAGGTGTTCCAAAATGCAGGTGTTTTCTAAATTGGATGCATTACCTGTCCTAGCATCTGTTTGGAGGTGCAGTTGAAGAGGGCTCTCAGACTGTGCCTGAGCCTTCCAGGCCACAGGCGTCCATGAGAATCTGCAAAGAGCTGTGGAACCTCTTCACAGAAATATGCACATATACATGCATAGAATCTTTCATACAGTTACAGTCGATACATGGACCTCACTCTTCCCCCTACTCTGATGCCCAGGAATCTCAGATTAAGAACCCTTGCATGAACTTTTTATTTCTCTTAAGGATATAGATAATTGACACTAAAAAAATGGAGACGGGGAAGAGGAGGATATAGCGCTGGGGGGCATGGTGAGGGGCCCGTATCTAGAATGAGAAGCAAGTGGTTGAGACAGGGACAGAGTAATAAAAAACAGATTGCATGTCAGTGTGGCATTGATGGCTCCAGGGTCTACAAGGAGTCAAGAATGGGAAGGGTCACGTTTTTTTCTTTTTTTCCTGACATTTTATTATGAAACATTTCGGTCATACGGAAAAGTGGGAAGAATCGTACAGTGGTCGTGCACACACCCACCACCTGGGTGGCGTCCAGCTCTTCCATTAACGTGATACTGCACTTGCTTCATCATCTCTCTGTCCATCCCTCAGCCCATCATTCTTTTGGTGCATTTCAATGTAAGTTGCAGACAGCAGTACTCTTTGCCGTAAACATTTGGTACTCTATCACTTACTTGAGTCCAATATTGCTTGATTTTTGTATTAACCTACTTATCTGTAGGCTGCACTGCCTGACCTGTAGGACCTTTAGTTCCCTGACCAGGTATCAAACCCAGACTGCTGGCAGTGAAGGCACGGAGCCCTAACTGCTGGACTGCCAGAGAAGTCCTGTTTTTTTTTTGACTTTTGCCAAATATAGACTTTAATGTGTACTACACAGACTTTGATAAATGTGTACATCTGCATCGTCCAACCTCCTATAAACCTGTAAAACCTGACCTCAACCCAGAAGATTTCTTCATCGCCCTTCCCTGTCACTCGCTCTCTGTTGCCTGTTTCAGAGGCCGTCACTCTGCTGACTTTTTTCAACCATGGCTTGCTTTGGACTGTTAGAGGACTTCTTACATTTGAAATCATACAGTATTAATATGTTTTCTTTGTGCTTCTTTCACTAGTACGATATGTTTGAGATTCGTCTATATTGTATATATTAGGAGTTTGTTTCCTTTTACTGTCGAGTAGTCTCTTATTGTCTGAATATGATAGCTGTCCGTTCTCCTGCTGAATGTCATCTGATCTGCTTTCAGGTTCAGCTACTAAGCTTATGGTAAATATTTGTGTACAGACTGTGTGTACATATATTTTCGTTTTTCTTGAGTAAATAACCTGGGGGCAGAATTTCTGGGTCCTAGGATAGGTGTATGTTTGGTTTTATAAGAAGTTACTGGACTTTTCTCCAAAGTGGTGGTTCCATTTTCGCTTCCACCAACAATGAGGAGAGTTCTGGTTGTTCAGCATCTTTGCCAACATTTGGTGCCGTCAGTCTTTTGAATTACAGCCTTCCTGGTGGATGTATAGTGGTGACGTATATTGGGCGTATAGTGACGGATATTTGGTTTTAATTTGCTTATAGCCTGGGGCTCCAAAATGGCCTTCCTGGGCTCTTAAATCCCCCTGGATTTCAGAGACATTATTTCTATTCCTAGGGAGTGTGTTGGGATAGCTAGTGAAAATCTTATGGGGCTGTAAAACTTCCTATAGGGTTGTTTCCCCTTTTAAATTCTGTATGGCACCAAAATGCTTGAGAGCTCTGCATTTCTATAGATAGCCATAGTCACTTCATGATGATGTGGCTGCAGAAAGGGTACTGGGAGCTGATAAGGCAAGGAGTCCATCTTTCCAGATGGAACGCACGCACACGGACACACACATATACAGACACACACACACACACACAGACACAGACACACACACACAGACACACGCAGACACTCATAGCTCCTTGATGTTCAGGCAGCTTGGAGAGTCAGCAGCTGGAGCCTTGCATCCAGCCTCGTGTCACAACATTATCAGAGACTTGGGGAAACTGGATGGAGTTCAGAGAGGAGCAGCTAGTACGATTAAAGGGCTTGGAGGGATTAAGGGATTGATTTATGAGGAAAGATGAAAAGAACTTAATGTGTGCTGCTTGACTAAGTGGGTACATGATAATAGTCTGCAAACATCTGAAGGGCATAAACACCGGAGAGGGAGAGGAATTAGCACAGGGTGAGGAGACTGATCCAGGCATAATGGGGGAAATTAAAAGGGGGAGTGAGGATGGGTGAGTTGGCAGAGTACGAGCACGGGTGTGACCTGTGAATTCTCTTTTCAGAAGCCTGATGGGGGAGTGGTGAGTTGGTTTTGGGAACGTGAACCCTGGGAAGCCTTTTGAGTTCTCCTTTTTCCGGTAGAGGGAAGATGCGTGCCTGCTGTGTGCTGTGTGAAGCAGGATCACCTGGGCAAGTGCTGACTGGGACACGCAGGATGGGAACTGGGGGGCAGGAGGGGAGGGTGGTGTCGAAAATGATGGGGTCAGTGAAAGCCAGGCGTTTCCTTAAGTGTCTCGTCTTCCTGGTGGTTTTTCTGCACTGAGCGGATCCATACTGACAGTTTTGTTACACACCCAGTTTGCTTGAGATGTGAAGTTCTTACCCCACACATCTCTCATCTTCCCTGCCCCCCATTCCTAAAATGCAGCTGCCCTGGACTGGCCCGTGATGTTGGTCTCTCACTGCCAGTGTGTCTTATGCAGGCATGGGTGTAAGATTGGGAGACACCTGTGGGCTGGTGAAGAGGATGCAAAATGAACCCAGCTGCCTGGGTTAGCCCCCAGCTCCATCCTTTCCAGCTAGGTAAGTCGGCCCACTTACTCTCTGGGCCTTGATTTTCTTCTCTGCAAGATGGAGATGATTGTAGCATCTTGCTCCACAAGATTGTCTTGAAGTTTACAAGGAGTCAGGTGTATGGGGTGCCTGGCAAAAAGTGAATGCTGGCTGCTGCTGCTTTTATAATGAGGCTACAGTGGTGACTCTGATTATCTTGGTACATGGCCCAGGTCTGGAGCTGGCCTGAGCAGTGCCTCATCTAACTCAGCAAGTAGTGTGCGTTTCTCCTGATAGTTTGGGGTAAGGGAGTGTTCGCACCCCAGGAGGAGGAGGTGATGGTAACATTGTTTTCTTCCCTGTGGTACCAGGGTTTCCAGAGGTGACCTTGGGCCAGAGCCAAGTTCTGGACACTAGAACCCAAGGCTTGGCAGAGAGAAGAAACCTGGTTGCTCTTCATCCCCAGCCTCCTGCCTGGTTCAGTGAAAAGATAATTGAGCTGAGAAGGAGAGGACTTGGATTAACTTCTGTTTTCCAGCCTCTGGTGTCCTTAATGGTTTTTTTTTTTAAAAAAAAAGGCGGAAGGGAAACTTTTCTTCCAAGAAGAGCCCTTCAGTTAAGTGTTATGTGAAACCTCGATACATAGAAGAGCTTCCAACTGAGCTTGTTCTGAATGGGCTGGAGGGCTGGAGACTGACTCCTTCTTAGGGTCCTGAAGTCACCCTCCAGGGACTCCCATGCTGCCATGGAACACTGTTCACACACAGACGCATGCTCACTCCCAGGGCTTCCCACTCACACAGAAGCACATCCATTCACACACAGACACAGACATACACTGTTGAGCCCTTCAAGATGGTTACTGTTAGAGCTCTAGTGACAGTTAAAGTAAACCAAGCTCCCTTTTGCTAAATGCTTTGCATCTATTAGCTAATTATATCCTCAGAATATGACCACTAGATGCAGGGTATTATTATCCATGTACTGCTGATGGACAGACCAAGGTTGGGAGGTCAAGTAAGGATCTCATAGCTGAGAGGTGACACATGATCTCTGAGAGTTCATTCAGCTCTGAAATAGATTCAGTTTCTCCCACAGATTTTCAAGTGATGTAGTAGATGCTAAATACTGAGCCACATGATTTGATCTGTGGGTTTTCACTGGTTCCCCAACTCCAGAATGAGACCACGCTACCTGCTACTAGCTTTCTGGACGATGGCCAGATCTGCTCTTTGTGTCTTATCTCTGCTCTAAGACACAGATTTTCCCAAAGCAGGTGCCACTCTTTCATGACATCTTTGTAGAAATGTAATCCTGACTCAATGGACGTGAGTCTGGGTGAACTGTGGGAGTTGGTGATGGACAGGGAGGCCTGGCGTGCTGCGATTCATGGGGTCGCAGAGAGTCGGACACGACTGAGCGACTGAACTGAACTGAACTGAATGTAGGCTTTGACCAAGCTGAAGTGTGCCTTTTGAGGTACTGTGGAGATTCAGGGTGCTGGGGTGATGTTCCATTTTAAGTGTCTTTTTCTTCTCTATCAGCGGGAGTCAGTCTGCAGTTTACTCCTTTCTAAACGTATGCTAGGACTTCCTAGGTGGCTTCAGGTGATGCAGGAGACTTGGGTTTGATCACAGAGTTGGGAGGATCCCTGGAGAAGAAAGTGGCAACCCACTCCAGTATTCGTGCCTGGGCAACCCCATGGATAGAGGAGGCTGGTGGGTTACAGTCCAGCGGGTGCAAAGAGCTGGGCACGACTGAGCAAATTAGTATGCATGCATGCAAACATGATAAGCATCCTGAATAAACTGTATACAAACTTTCTTTTGAAACAAGCATTTTTAATTGGCAGTCTCAAGCAAAGGAGTGTCTGACTGGAATTCATATTTATCCCCTTGTAAAATGTAATCCTAGTTGCTCCCATATTTGCCTGGTGTGTGCATGTCTGTGTGTGTGTGTCTTACTAGTAAAGCTCTAATGGACATAATAAAAGGTATACCTGTAAAAGTAGTGAGCTCCATGTATGTGTCCTGTCCATTGCAAGAGTGACCAGAAAGAACAGGAAAGTGAGAGGGGGCTAGGTCTATTAGACATGGAGGTGGGGTCAACTTTTGAATATTTGCTGGTAGCTTTCCCGTGTTGAGGATTTTCCATAGTGACATTTTAATTCCAGAGTCAATGATCCAACTGAGAATACAAACCAAATATTAACCTTAACTAGAGCCTAGAATAATTAAGACGTTGAATTTCCTATACAAACATAACTAGTATAGGCCTCAAGTGAAGTGAAGTGAAAAATCGCTCAGTCGTGTCTGATTCTTTGCTACCCCATAGATTGTACAGTCCATGGAATTCTCCAGGCCAGAATACTGGAGTGGGTAGCCTTTGGAGAAGGCAATGGCACCCAACTCCAGTACTCTTGCCTGGAAAATCCCATGGATGGAGGAGCCTGGTAGGCTGCAGTCCATGGGGTCGCGAAGAATTGGACATGACTGAACAACTTCACTTTCATTTTTCACTTTCATGCATTGGAGAAGGAAATGGCAACCCACTCCAGTGTTCTTGCCTGGAGAATCCCAGGGCCGGGGGAGCCTGGTGGGCTGCTGTCTATAGGGTCGCACAGAGTCGGACACGACTGAAGCGACTTAGGAGGAGGAGGAGCCTTTCTCTTCTCCAGGGGATCTTCCCAATCCAGGGATCGAACCTAGGTCTCCTTTATTGCAGGCGAATTCTTTACCAACTGAGCTACTAGGGAAGCCCTTTGGCCTCAAAGCAGATGCTAGTCAAGTTTGTTACTGTCAAGAGAAGATTATTTGCTGTTAAAGACAGCCCCCAAGTCTTAGTGGCTTGATATGGTAAAAGTCTGTTTATTTCAAGTCTGAAGCAGTGTGTGTGTGAGAATGTGTGTGTAGTGGGAGTGAGGTGGAAGAGGGGAGCAGTGTTTTATGCCATCACTCAGGGGCCCGGGCTCCTCTCCTCTTGTGGCTCCCTGCTCTTTTTGGAGCCCTCTTGGTCGTTCTATTGGGTGGGGCAGAGGAATGTGGAGAAGGCACACCAAGTCTAACAACCGCCTCTGTCCCAAAGTTACACCCCTCACTGCCTTTCACGCCTCACTGGTGAGAACTGGTTATACCTTCCTGGAAGGAGACTGGGGAGTGAAGTCCAGTGTGTGCCCAGGAAGAAGAGAGCAGGACAGCAATGCACTCTCATGGCCTCTGTAACACTGACTGATCCATTTCACCCTTCCCCTGGTGGTGGGCATGGCTTGGCAGAGGATTATCATAGAGCCACCCAGTCCAGAAAACAAGTTACATACCTTCCCTTTTTTCTTACTGAAGTATAGTTGATTTAAAATGTTTTAATTTCTGCTGTATAGCAAAGTGACTCAGTTACACACACACACGTTCTTTTTCATATTCCCTTCCATTATTGTTTATAATGATTGAACATAGTTCCCTGTGCCATACAGTTGGACCTTGTTTTCTGTCCATTCTAAATGGAATAGTTTGCTTGTACTGATCCCAAACTCCCGGTCCATCCCTCTCCCCTCCTCCTGCTCGGCAACCACACGTCTGTGCTCCCTGTGATCCTCTTTCTGTTTCCTAGATGGGTTCATCTGTGCCATAGTTTAGATCACACATGTAAGTGATATCATGGTATTTGTCTCTCTCTCTCTTACTTCACTTGGTACAATGATCTCTAATTGCATCCATGTTGCTGCAGATGGCATTATTTTGTCCTTTTTAATGGCTAAGTCGTATTCCATTGTGTGTAGGTGCCACATCTCCTTTATCCGCTCCTCTGCTGATGGACATTTTGGTCATCTCCATGTTTTGGGTAATCGTGAATAGTGCTTCTGTGAATATAGGGGTCCATGTATCCTTTTGAATTATAGTTTTCTTTGGATCTATGCCCAGGTGTGGGATTGCTGTGTCATTTAATGGTGCCGTTTTTAATTTTTTGAGGAACCTCCATACTGAGCTCCATAGCAGCTGTGCCAACTTACATTCCCATCAGCAGTGTAGGGGGGGTTCTCTTTTTCCCATACCCTCTCCAGCATTTGTTGTTTGCAGACTTTTGAATGATGGCCATTCTCACCAGTGGGAGGTGGTACCTCGTAATTTTGATTTACATCTGTTTGATAATTAGTGATGTTGAACATCTTTTCATATCACTACATACCTTCTTGATTTTTAGATGAAAAAAATTAATCTCTGACTTGAATTATTGGGATCATTGCCATGCGCCTCCGTGGGCTTCCCTGGTGGCTCCAACGGTAGACAATTTGCCTACAATGTGAGAGACCTGGGTTTGATCCCTGGCTTGGGAAGATCCCCTGGAGGAGGGCATGGCAACCCACTCCAGTATTCTTGCCTGGAGAATCCCCATGGACGAGGACATGGGCTGCAGTTCACGGGGTCACAAAGAGTTGGACATGACTGAGCGATTAAGCACACAGCACAGCCATGTACCTCAGTTGATTCTTCTGCAGAATGGGGATTAGAGCCCTTGCTAAGCCAGTGTTTCTTGGGGAGGCATTGAGTATGATAAATTTACTCTTGGTTCCCATGGCCTCAGGGCCCGAATGGCCCTTTAAACTCAGGCAGGTTGCGAGCATGGGCTTGAGTTTCCTTTTGTTGCTGCTTTCAGCGCATGCAGAGGCCTCCCCAGCTCTACCAGGGGCACTCCCCGCTCCACTCGCCCTGGATGGAGCTTGTCCTTCCCTCCCCAGCCCTGCAGTTCCTAGGCAGAGGCAGTGGACTTGCGGCATCCCCCACTGGCATCATTTGCCGCCTTTCTTGAGTTTAATCTGAGGGCAACACAGAGCAGGGCGGCACAGGAAGGCTTTTTGGTGATCACTGTGTAAAAGTGCGGAAGCCAGGAGGAACCCTTTTCTCTAGGGAATGCACAGTTTTGGAGGTGAGGCTACCTTCTGGCGGGCGATAGCCCGTTGTATTTATTGTAGGTGCCACCACTGTGTTTGTCTTCTTTAGGAATGATTTTGCATTTGAATGTGAAATCAGCTAGTTTTTGGAGCAGTTTCACTGGCTGCTTCTGGAACATTTTGGAAGCTGCAACTTGCAGTGCTGGAGACTGCTGGTGCTGTATGTGATGTGTGTGTGAAGGGAAGGGGTGATGGTGGTGGATTTATCAAGGAAAAACCCTACCTGTTGACTCAGACATTTGGGGAACCTGGCCAGAGCCCCTGTGATTCAGTTGTGCTACTTTATAGTTGGTCTGGAATCCGACTGCCTGATTTCTCATTCAGTTAATGAAATATTAGTGTTAGAAACCGTGACTGTTGGTTTATAGAAGCCATAATCCCTTTGTCACCCTCTGTTACCTTGGTTTAGAGTTAGTTTGTTAGAGCATTAACCACCTTCTGGTTTCCATCAAGGTGACCATCTAATGGATCATTAAGTGCCAGTGATGCTCAGTCCCTTTGGGCTATGTACTGATACCACAGTAGTTGTATTGGGAATAAGGAACCACTCTCACACAGGAGGTTGTCTTTATGGGGGGGAAGAAAGCTGAATGAGGAAGAGCAGGCAGGATATTTCCCCCCAATTTAATTATGAGAACCTTTGCTTTGCCTGGTGAGATCAACAACCTGGAAGCTTAAGGGTGTCTGATGAGTCAGAGAGCAGACAGATAAAGAGTATTAATGAAGTAAGAGGCGTAGCAGATACCAGAACCCTCTGTTAATCCATTTTTTTGTGTTAGTTCATTGATTTATTAAATATTTCTTGAGTGTCTTTGTGCCAAGCATCATGTCAGGTACTAGAGATCCAGAAATGAACAGCAGGGGTGTCCGTGTCCTCATTGAACAAACAGTCTTGGGGGAGGAGGGGGTGGTAGACAAATGTAATATTCACTTCATATTTTTCTAGATTAATAGAAAATGAGGCATACTAGACAACCAGCTAATTATGGGTAGAATATTATGAGAAAGCCTCATGGGTAAAAATGTATGTACTAATGAATAAAGTTATGCGTTAGTGCATGTAATAATAGGGGCAGTTGACCTGATGTGGTAGGTCAGGGAAGGCTTCACTAACCAAGTGATGCTTCTGTTAAGATCTGAAGGATGAGTGGGATTTAACCAAATAAGAAAGGGGGAAAACTCATTCTAGGCCCTGGGAACAGTTTGCGCAAAGGCCCTGTGGTGGGAGAAAGATGCATTGTAGGTATTAATGGGTCAGTAGCAAGTTGGTGCGGAGTATGGTATAAGAGAGGCAGGTAGGTATCAGATTGTGCCAAGCCCTGTAGTATGTATTAAAGATTTTTGTCATTATCCTAACAAGAGTGGGAAACTACTGCGAGTTTGCATCAGGGGACATCATCATATTTGTCTGAAAAAAGAATCAGTGTGGCTGCAGTGTGATCATGGACAGGAGAAGGTCAGAGTAGATGTGGATAGATCGTGTTCTTGACTATTGCAGTGAGATAAAGGGGGAACACTTGAGTGATAGATACTGGTGAACATGGGAAGAACTTGGTGATAGAGGTTATGGGTGTGAAGCACCAGAAGGCATCAAGGCTGACACCTGAGTGCCTGCCTTTGGAACTGGATGAATTAAGGGTGGTTTTAGTTATGGTTCAGGGATGGCTGTTGTAACAAGACTCAAAAGTGGGTCAGCAAGATGGGAGTGGAAAGTTCTCATCCCAGCCCACGTGTGAGCACTGCAGGGCCGGGACCGTGGCTCCGTGGTGTCGTGCTCCTAGAATCCTTTAGTTGTACTACTGCCGTCTCTAGACTGTTACCCTCATCAGCATGGTTCTAGCCAGTTGACTACTACAGCCACGATCTGGATATATCTCTTCTCCCCAGAGTCACCTAGAAGTTGCTCACATCCCATGGGCCATACCTCAGTTGCAGGGCCATGTATTACAGATAAACAGGGAACAATCAGCCATCTCTGCATTGGTGCACTAATAGAAAACACTGGGAGAGGATCAGTAGTTGGTAGAAGACCAGGAGCAAGTGGGAGATGTTCATTTCATGCCCTGCTTGGGATCCCTAGTCTCTCCCACCTGCCTTGGCTGCCTCCACCCTGCTCTGTGACACCTTCATGGACCCCTCCTGTACGTTTGCTGCATGCTCTTCAGCACCCTCCTCCCGTGTTCTTCCTGCATGGACTGCCCTTCTCTGTCTGCCCACACTTCAAGGACTGGCTGCTTCCTTCTCTCTCCATAAAGCTGTCCTTTATGGATCCACCCCTTCCCCACCAGCTGCCCCTTGGGGTGATCTCACGCTCACCGTTCCTGTCTGTGTCGTGCGACGACGACAGTTCTCACATGGATGGCTTCTCTCTTCTGTTGAACTCTCCCACTACCTTATTTAGCTTTTCCAATCACTATTGCACATTTCAGTTGTGACCAGCACATGTTCACTAAGAGTTCATGCTGGGCCATACTGACTTCTGCTCTCTCCCTACCACTCCTGTGAAGTAACTAATATACAAACACAGAACAGTCAAGGCTTATTATTTTTCATAATAAGAAAAACCCCAGTGAACTTAGTGTTAGGATGACTCTTGGAAAGCTTTTAGAGCCATTTCCAAGATAGGAGGCAGTGAAACATAAGTAGACTAAGCTAAAATAGGCTTCAGTTATCTCATTTCTTTGTATTTCCTCTGTCCATTAATCCTGTCCTGCCTTACTGTTCTGATTATGGCTGCACTGGGATGACCCAAAATGTGGGCACTCATGCAGCATCAGCATTATGAAGGTGGGGTGGGGAGGAGAAGGGAGTTGTAGAGAAAAGAGATAAGTTTCTTCAGCTTCCTGCTGCCCCCCGGCTGACTTCTTTCAGTCACTAGGTGGAGGAAGGTCCTGAATTGGCAGCCAACCTGGGGTTTCCAGACTAACCAACAGTTAACTCTACCTTTTCATTGTTTGTGTGTGTTATTGTTTGATTAAAAAATAATGATTCTTTTTTTTTTTCATTCATACCTGGTGCCTGCTCCTTGATTTGGTTTTTGCAGCAGGTAGGGGCCCTGCTCGGCAGGAGCTCAGGGGCTGGTGGAAAGAGTGGCGACCCTTCTGCTTGGTGATGAGCTAGCTGTGTCACCTGGCTGGGTGGGTTATAGGCTGTGTGGAGACCTCGGCCATGCTCCTCAAGTCCCGTGTGTCCATGAAGGAGCTCAGCAGCATGTTGGTCTCTTGGCTGGTGCCCAGGGACCTTGATGATTGATTTCATGGGTGGGTTGCTACGTATCTCCCCATGGAGCTCTTGGTGCCTTGATGTCTTCGAGTGTGAAAGCAGAGATTCTGTCTGTTTCCTGTTTGGGGAGTGGGTGGAAGGAGGGAGAGTTGTGGGAGATTTCCTCCTCACTGATAGTGAAAGTGCTTTGGAAATCGGAGCCAGAGGTGATGGCAGAGGAAGTTTCTAGTGTTAAGAAGCTTAAGATGCTGACTGCCCTTGCCCTACTTATGTCTTTTCTGGCTCTTGTACAAAGAGCTGTGATGCTTTTGAGTGTGCGCATGCTGGAGGATGTGCGTGGGTCCCACCTGGGTTCCCAAGCCCAGATGCTCATTCAGGAGTAAAGTTCAGTGTCGACTCAGTTGCATACAACCTTTACGTTTTGGCATGACTTTTTTTTCCTATCTGGTAACATCTGACATATAGGAGATGACCCCCTGGGCAAACGGTGTGAAAATGAAAGTCGCTTCCATCATGGCCGACTCTCTGTGACCCCATGGGACTATACAGTCCATGGAATTCTCCAGGCCAGAATACTGGAGTGGGTAATAGTTCCCTTCTCTAGGGGATCTTCCCAATCCAGGGATCAAACCCAGGTCTCCCGCTTTTCAGGCGGATTCTTAACCAGCTGAGCCACCAGGGAATTGCCACCCTTCTTTCCCAACATGTGACCAACAGAACATACAGCACTGCGTGGAGACGGAGGGCTGATTGGAAGCATCACAGGATGGTGGCACCACCCACTGGGGGAGACCGTGGTTGTCAGGGGTACCCAGTGAGAGCAGGATTGCTGCTGGGATGGCTCCTTCATGCCTTGTGGCTGCTTTTGTCCTGTCATTTTTCCAGAGCATTCTCTGAAGAATGAGTTAACTGAATTTTCAAAGTACTGACAAGCCCACTTAAGGGAAGGGAACAAGAGAAAGGGGTTCTCAAGTGCTGCCCTCATGAGTCTTGTCACCTAAAAGGTCATGTTAGAGTCACTCAGTGGAGAGGTCTTGGGGCACCCCTTGAGTAAAGAAGCAGGGAGAGCAAAAAAATTGAAAAAATGTGGTCTGATTTCGTTACTTGCATTGTTTCTGGGCCAGTTCCTCCCCTTTCAGTTTTCTCTGCACCCCACCCCACCCTTCTCTTAATGACTTACTTGTAGAGGAAAGCAAACTATTAATCACAACCAGAATGGCTCTGTAACTTCCAAACAAACAGAGAACAGTTCTAGGGACTGTGAACCAAGCCAAGGCCTTGGCAGAGGTTCCAAAACATGTTCCTTTTATATATATATTTCAGAAATGCCCCCATTTTTCCTTCGGCACAGAAGGTTCCCTTTAATTAGTGCTGAATTTCCCATTTCCCCTTTCTTCCTAAGGCGTCTATAAAGCCCTGGCCTAGTAAAAGGCAGGTACACAGCTCTCAATTGAGCCCTATTGATGTGCTAGTATAGTTTTAATTGTGTTGAGATTTCCTTGCCAACGTGCCACATGCAGAAGCATTTTAAAAACGTATAGGGTTTGTAACTCTTGTGCTGTCTAGAGCTCTTGAATTATGAATGCCTCTTCCGCTGCCTATTCTGTTCCTCTGAATCTGTAAAATTACTTTAATAACCTGTGTGGGGGTAATGTTAATATGTTTGCTCAGTCGTGTGAATTTATTAGCACACCCATCCCACTTCAGGGAGCTGGTCTGGCCCTTTGGATGCAAGCCCTTGGTTGTGAGAGGCGGCCAATGACGGTGGTGTTTTCTTCCCCTCCTCCCTTTCCCTTCCACCATTAGCAATCATTCTGTTGCACAGAGTACGTGATAAATCAACCTCAAGAGAGTCAGATTTGCCATAACATGACATTACCTATCAGCTCGTCAGGTCTGAGTTGACTCTCAGCCTTTTGGGCTGTATATTTCTTCAAAGTCGAGCGCCAGTTTCTTAGTCAGCTCTAACTAATTTCAGAGTGGAAGGGAAACTTGACTGGAGTGCTGTTTGGGATCTGCTTTTTAATCCTGGTCTGTTTAATGTTTGCTCCTGACAGTCTAGGCCAGACATCATTTTAATGGTATGTGTGGTGATAAAGCCAATAAACTGTCAAGATGATTGATAATCTAAGCATTATAGCAATATGACTTTCCTGTTCTCCTCTGTGCTTTAGATGATGGTTTCCAAATTGAATTCCTACAGTGTGTGCTGTATGTGCGTGCCTGTTGGAGGCTCCCCTAACAGCGTTTGAAGGAGGGAGCTGTGTTTAATGTAAGATTTTTAGCCCTCAATTACCCACACAAATATATCTGCATATGTGTTGGTACCCTCTAATTTGGGAAACATCAAGAATTTATGGCTCTGCCCTTGTAACAGTCCCCCAGCAATTTATGGGCACTGGTGGAACTTTTTATTATGTCTTTATGGTGTTTTTTCACCTGGCATGCATCTTAGATTCCATGTGGTTGATTCTGTTATCTGTGGTTGAAAGACATTACAGATAACAAAGTGCACTGTATTAAAGGCAGGCTTCTGGTTTCCTTTCCTTTTCTCTTTGTTTCTCTTTTCTTTTAATTTAGCAGACGTTTTTTAGCATCTGGTCCTCATCTCATTAATCAGCCTCGACCAGGTGTTTCAGGGTGGTGACAGTGGGAGAGCTTGGCCCCTCTTTGTTGGCCCTCGTGGGCCACCGTTGCTGGCTTCCATCCCGCTCCTTGGCACAGTGTTGCCTGGGAACAGAAACCCCAGTGGCCAGAGAGGTTGGGCCTTTCTTGTATGTGTGTGTGTGTGTGTGTGTGTGTGTGTGTGTGAGAGAGAGAGAATTTTACCGGGGGAAAAAAGGGGAAAAAAACAAAGTAAACATTTAACAACTCGAGTGTGTTGAAATCCCCTCTGCATCCATATGCATTCTCTTAATACGTGTGTGTGTCCTTGTCTAGTTGTGCAGTGTGCGCGTTATTTAGAGGACGACTTCCAAGACTGTGCTGAGAAACAACACTAGGCTGTGAGAGGGCTCTTGGAGGGTCCTAGGATGTGGCTGGGCGTCTCTGGTACCTGGGGACTGTGCCACTGTGCATGTCTTCCAAGTCTGACTTTACAGATGAGCCTGGGGCCCCAGAGAGGTGGTGTGTCTGGATGTATGGCGGAATTGGGACTGGTGTTTGTGTGTCCTTATTTGAGATCAGTCATCCTTTGCAATTCATTATTTTCCTTTCCTTCACTCACCTTTTTTTTGTGTGTCAACAGACACTGGGCAAGTCCCTTCATGTTTCTGGCCTCGGTTTCTCTGTAAGAATTGAGGAAGGATTGGGCTTTCTACTGGAAACCTTCCTAAAACCATCTGAAGTCTTGTTTCCTCGCTTTGTCTTATTTCCGAATGTGGGCCTGGTCCTTCCTTTCTCTGCTGTCCAGAACCTTAGCTTTGGTTCCTGTCTCCTGAGGCTCTCCAGGCTAAAAAGAAGGCCTGGCTTTCCCATAGACTCCAGTGAAGTACTAAGAAGAGGCTGGCCCATTAGGTTTGTTTCACCTTGCCTGCTAGCAAATATTTGTGTCCTAGGCTCCTTTTATCTAAAGTAATTCCAAATTTTGTAGCACGATTAGGTGCGTGAGGCAGAAACAAATACCTGAATTGGTAAATAGCTGGGACCAGAAACAACATTGATACAAATGAGTAATGGGAAATTAGCCAAACAGATAAATGCCAAGGGCTGGTCTCTGCTGTGTGCTATAGCACAAGATGCTGGAAAGCACATCCCCAAGTCACGTCCCCAGTTTTGGGGATCACAGAATTGTATTCATGGACTCAATTCTGCATCTTCAAGTGGCTTGAGATCTCACTGGGGATGCACGGCAGGTCTGAGATCTCTGAGAAGTGAGTCATTGCAGTTCTAAAAGCACACACGTGTGCAGGGGATGAAAGAGGGCTGGCGCGTGTGAACTGGAACTGGGTGGGAATGATCTGGAATCCCAGAGGGTGGCTGGCTTGTCAAAGCTGAGCCACCCTGAAATGCTCCCAGATGGGCATGTTGGTACCTGAGAGGACCAATCCCCACAGTTAAGCCAATAGATTTGTAGTATTGGCTGCAGTGGGCAATGTGCCCTGTGCTGTGTACCAGGGAGATGGTGATGAGGATGGTGATGGTGGCTCACATTGAGAATGCAGGGTGAGCCAGACACGACTCTGACTACTCCTACAGGTATTAACTGACTTAATCCCCCAATGATCCTTTGAGAAAGGATGGGAATTAGGACAGTAGGTGTGTGTGGTTGTTACTGCCATTCTGCAGGTGAGGAAATGGGCTCAGGGAAGTCGCGGGGAGGTAGGTACTCGATGAGAAGGTTGAGGGACCCAAACCTGGCCCCTCAGTCGAGCCACTCTGAGTCGCTACCCTGACAACGAACAAGCTCACAGCCCCAGCCTTGAGACTGTACACCTGTCTGAGGAGCGAACACGTGGCCCGTGCAGCTCTGAGGAAGTCCTTGGTCATCTGAGTCTGTTCACCCCTCTGTGACATGAGTTAAAATGAGAGAGTAGAAATGAAAATGTCCAGCAGAGAAGAAGCACTCATTAAATGGTTGTGTTGACAGGATATTGAATTAGATCACCACTGACCTTTTCTTTTTCTTGTTCAATCTGCATTCCTCTGGACCCCTTTCTGTAAGCTGGGGATTTTATTTTTAACTTTCTTCAGTAACGGATGATATCGCAGAAAACAAAGTCTGATCCTGCCTTTTGAATCTCAGAAGTTTGGACTACAGGTTAAGAAAAAAGATTTGGAAGAAGACATGATGATCTAAGAACTGGCTAACTGCATACTAGACTAGAGACTTCCTGGGCGCAGAGGGTGGAGAAAAGTGTAGGTACTAGTGGGTCCCTGAGAAGGGATGCTGTATCTTACATGTTTTGTTTTTTGTGTTAGTCACTCAGTCAAGTCCATCTCTTTGCGATCCCGTGGACTGTAGCCTGCCAGGCTCCTCTGTCCATGGAGTTCTCCAGGCAAGAATACTGGAGTGGGTAGGCATTCCCTTCTCCAGGGAATCTTCCAGATCCAGGAATCAAATCCAGGTCTCCCACGTTGCAGGCAGATTCTTTACCATTTGGGTCACCATGGCCTATAGTATCTTACATAATTTTGGACACTAACTTGTCCCTGACATATAAGCTGTTATGATTTCTTCAGAGTACTGGGAGAGGGTGGGGTGATCCAAGATGTCTGAGCATATGAGGATATGAGAAATGCTTGTTGAAGGAAGGAGAGGGGTTTGAGCAGAATTATAAAGGCTGGTGGAGATTAGATAGGTGAAATCTACCAGCTTCAGGCTGAAAGCCTCTGTGCCTGTAGATGGGCCCCCCCCTAAGTTGTGAACCTAGGTTTGTACTCTCAGCCAGCTGAATGGACAGTGGGGTGACTGTTCCTGTGGAGAAGCAGGGGGCTGGTCTGATGGCAGGGCTAGAAGAATTAAGGCCCTTGGCCAGAGAGGCAGAAGGTAGAGGGAGGAGCTGAGTAAACTCAGGAAGGTTGGGATGGCTTGGTGTCCCTGAGGCAGAAGAGTGAGTTATCCTCTTCCAGAACTGTCCCATGCACCCTTAAAAGGCCAGGCCACTTGTCCAAATTGTACCTGCTCACTCCTTAGCTGGATCCCAGAGGGAAAGCCAATGGTTCTGTAGCAGACCATCTCCATTCCTGCTCCGGTTGCATCCACGCACATAGCTATTCTGTCAGCTTCTGGAAGAGCCCCCACTTTCTTTGGATTGAAAATAAAATACAGGAGGAGTGAGAAAACCAGAATTCTGGTTGCAGCTCTTCCCTTTCCCCCATATTGTGGGGCTATGAGCTACCATTTCCTTGGTAACTAAGGATTTGGACAAGGCAGTCTCTCAGGTACCTTCCTGCTCTTACCTGCTGTGAACTTGTGATATTTGGAAGGTGGGACCCCCTGTGTCTATTGGCAAATTGGGCGTCCTTGGGGAAGGCCTTGGCATGAGAAAAGCTGTTCTCCTCCTCCCAAGACGATAGACTTTACCCATCCATGCTATGGTCCTGTCTCCCAAGTTATGTAAAAGCAACACACGTTTCCAACTGGTTGAACCAGAAATCAGAGAAGAAAGTTCCCTTTAAGTTGAATGACTCAAGACCTTTGAATTGTCATCTGTTTCTCCTATTCCCTTTATATAAGTCACTTCATCTTCCAAACCCGTTATATAGAGAGCTTCCTATGGGAGAGAATTGGATCTTGTGGTTTCTGAGCAAAGAAAGAACTGGAACTTCATGTTAAATCTTGACTTGTTCTTATGCTTTCTTCTGTAAGCAGTTTATTTTTTTCATGCAACAAGGAAGCAGCATATTCTAGCTTGCTCTGAAGATTGGGAGAGAGAGATCTGTTGCTTCTGCAGGTTCTTGGAGTTCCCAAGGGGCTGGACAGTCTGTCATGTACTTGGTTTGTAGTCAGTTCTCATTTAGTATAAAACCACCACCTTTGCACTTCCTCCGGTTTGAACGAATATGTCAATACTATTGTCTGAAGACTATGCACAGCCAGATAGAAGGGCTCCTCAGAGCCATATCCGCCACTTTCCGTCTGTCTGATGACTGCTGCATACAGTCCACATAGTCTTGCCTCGCTCCTGGTAGGTGGGAATAAGAAGGGTAGGTCTTGGAGACCCGGCAGAGTGGGACATGCCTGTATAGTCACAGGTAATAGTTCTTCTCCTTGACTCAATTTGAACTGCATTTTTTCTTTTTTAGCTGTTGGAATATGGCTCAGTACAGACTATTACTTTGACCATTTTGCTCCAGGAAAAGCATTAGTAATTTATAAATAAAATACACACAAAAATAGGAGAAGTCAAATATAGGTTTATTGACAACAAAGGCACTGTTAATGTTGGAACAGGCTGGTTTGAAGTTGAGTTAGTTTTTGTGGCTGATTTATGTCCTGTTTGTTTTAAGGACTACGGTTGTGAGGGTGAGTTGTGAAGGTTCTTGGGAATTGGCAGCTGGGAAGGAGCAGAGCTGGGTTGGGTCTGAGTTCCCAGAGGAACAAGATGAGAGGGAGGGGGAAAGCAGAGTGAGAAGTGGGGAGGAAGGAGGAACAATGATTTGCATCTCTCTCTCTGGGCTTCATGGTTGTGTATTTAACCAAGAGTACATTGCCAGGAAATTGAGACAGTAAGTGTGTGCGTGTGTGTGCATGCACTTTATGTCAAGCATAGCTCATTTAAAGTATACCTGTGTGCACATAAGCCTTTGCAGAAAACTGTTATTTATTTCTCTTGAATTTACCCCACTTGTTAAACAAAATTTGACAGATGGTTTGCAACAAGAGTAACGAAGTCATTATGTAGCCAAGTTTTATCTTTGCCATGCCACTTGTTATGTGGAAAAGGGTTTTTTCCTTGGTTTGTGGGAATTGAATTCTCTATGGAGAGAATCAGATTCATTTAACTGGAAAAATAGGCGACTTGAAAGTTCATTTTCTAAGCTTTACCGCACCGGATAGTTGCTTATTAAAACCTTTCATCAGGGCCCATGTGATTCTGTGGTGCCGTGAAATGTTTTATGGCAGATGTGAAAAATTTGTGATCCTTACTTTTTGTTTTTTTATCTCCATTCCAGTTGCAACAAACTTCAGGGTCAGTTTTTGTTCTGATTCCAGGTTTGCTTGTACGCATGCACACATGTGCTCTCTCTCTCCCTCAGTTCTTTCTTTTGCATGTGTGTTGGTGTGCTCATGCAGACTGCACACTCTATAGATCACAAAGACACAGGCATCATCCCCGTGGAGGATAACCAGCTTCACGGGGCACTTTAACACATGTTGTGGCAGGTTGGTAAACTGCAGGAAGGCTGGGTATTTTTGATGGGTTTGCTAGTTTCCTATTGTTCCTACTGTAACAAATTAGCACAAACTAAGTGGCTTAAAATGACACAAATTTATCATCTTATGCTTTGGAGGTCATAAGTCCAAAATAGGTCTTAACTGAGCTAGAATCAAGGTGTGGGCTGTGTTCCTACTAGAGGCTCCAGGGAAAATCTATTCCCTTTCCCTTTTGACTTCCATGGATTGCCCATATTCCTTGGCTTGTCTTCCTGCATCATTCCAACCTCTGCTTCTGTTTTTACATCTCCTTTTCTGACTCTGAGAAGTTCTCTCTTATAAAGGATCCTTGTACTTATATTGGGCCCATCTGGATAATCGACAACGGTCTCCCTTCAGCTAGCTTCCTAACGGAATCATACAAGCAGGGTCCCTTTTGCTTTGCAAGGAGATAGCCACAGGTTCTAGGGATAAGGACATGGACATCGTGCAGCGCGTAGGGACGTGATTCTGTCTGTGACAGTGGATAGGAAGACACTGAGTAGTAGAAGTGGACCTGACGTGATTCTGTCTGTGACAGTGGATAGGAAGACACTGAGTAGTAGAAGTGGACCTGACGTGATTCTATCTGTGACAGTGGATAGGAAGACACTGAGTAGTAGAAGTGGACCTGTTTCTCTTGGTGGTTTATTCGGGAGCCTTCCTGGATTTCTGAAATCCCTCCCTTGTTACAATTAGTGGTCATTCCTGTTTTGGGAGTATTTATTTGTTTTCTAGAGTACAAATGATACAACTTAGCTTTACTCCTGCATAAGGTACAATTGATTCAAAGGCAACCCCCTTTTACCTGTTTTTCCTTTTCTCCTCCTTGGTTCCCAAGACAAGATTCCACCATTTTTCTGACTACATGCATCCTCTCTTTTCCAAAGCTAAAAGCAAATGCTAAAGTGTCAGTCTCCAAATGTCATAAGTTTCTCTGTCTCTGGTATGAGGAAGACCACTGTCCTCCTCTGGAGGGGCTGGAGCAGTTGGTCTGTCCAGGGTCTGTTAGGAATGTGTGTTGTGTGAGGTCAGAGTGGCTGGGCCTGAGAGGTCCTGGTGAGCGTGACCAGGCCCTGAGGGCACTTCAGCTTTTGTTCTGGGTAGCAACAGGATACAAAGCAAAAGCAGTGTATCAACTGATGAATGAATAAACTAAATGTGGTATACTCATACAACATAAAATTCCTGAAAATGGATGAGGTTCTGATACATGTTCCAATATAGGTAAATTTAAAAACATTTTGCAAAGTTAAAGAAGCTAGACAAAAATGTTGACATACTTTATTATTCCATTGGTATGAAATGTCTAGCCTAGGTAAATCCATAGAGATAGAAAGTAGGTTAGTGGTGAACATTGTAAATCAACTATATTTCAATAAGATAAAAAGTAGATTAGTGGTTGTCAGGAGCGGGGGAGGGAGGGACTGCTTAATGGGTCTCTGGGACTAGATAGGCGTGATAGTTGTGCAACATTGTGAGTGTATGAAATGCTGCTTAATTGTTAAGACTGTTAATTTTATGTGATGTGAATTTTACCTCAATTAAGAAAAAAGGCCTTAGGTTTCCAGTTCAACATGTAACAAGCTTAGAAGTTTACCACATCCTGACAACAGCTAAAAACCTGAACTGAGAAACCAGCAACTCTATTTAGAAAGAGAAATGAGGTCATAGAGCAGACTAGCGTCCTCAGAACTGGTGAGACAGGTGAATACAGAGAATCTCAACTTACCAGAACAGCAGCCTCCCTGGGGACCAGTGCCTGGGTAGAGAAAACTCCTTTGTAATGGACACGTTGCTGGAGGTTCAGTGTGGATGACTCGTGAGAGTTAATAACTCACTCCCGGGGACCCAGTCATTGAGCAGCCCTCTACACTTTCATGAGTCTTACCTCCTGGAACTCTACCAGGTTTCCACAGTGAAAACGGAGAAAAAGTCCATCATGTTTCTGGCAGGAGGAGGGGAAAAGGAATAATTTGGAAATATGCATTCTGTGCTTCACAAAGTCTGCCCTCAGGAGAATTATTTTACCAGAGCTTAACTTCCCTGAAAGAAGGAAGTACCCAACTAAAACCTACTCTAGCCAGTCTATCTAGAAAAAAGTAAGCAGCACATGTGAAGTTCACAGTCCAGAGGTACAGGCTCTGAAGCTAAAAGGCTGAAGCTAACAACAGAGTAAGAAAATACTTACCCTCCTTCCACGTATTACTAAGGGCCTGTTTACAGCAGTTACTTTCCCTAGTGTCTTATGTCTAGTTATCAAGAGAAAAAATACAGGACATACTAAAGGCAGCAAGCAGAGTTGGAAGAGACAGAGCAAGCCTCAGAACCAGACTGATATGGCAGGGATGTTGACATAATCAGATCAGGAATTTTAAAACAACTAGGATTCACATGCTAAGGGCTCTAATGGGTAAAGTAAACTGAATGCAAGAACAGATGAGGAATATGAGCAGAGGAGTGGAAATTCTAAGAGCCAAAAAGAAATTCTAGAGGTCAACACCACTAATAGAAATGAAGAATGCCTTTGATGGGCTTATTAATAGATGGGACCCAGCTGAGAGAAGCATCTCTGACCTTGGGGATATCTCAATAGAAATCTCTCACACTGAAAAGCAAATAGAAAAAAAGACTGGAAAAACAGAACTGTAAGACAACTACAAAAAGTATAAACTCTCATGGGAATACCAGAGAAGAAGAGAGAAACAAAAGAAATATTTGAAACAATAATTATTTCCTCTAATTTCAGATATCAAACCACAGATCCAAGAAACTCAAGTAACACAAAGCAGGAGAAATGCCTAAAAAAATATACCTAGTTACATCAATTTCAAACTACAGAAAATGGTGAAGAAAAACATTGTGAGAGAAGCCAAAGGAAAGAAACTTAACCTATAAAAGAGCAAAAGATAAGAATTACTTTTAATATCTTATTAGAAATTGCAAGAAAAGAGTAGAATGAAATATTTAAAGTATTCAGAGGGATGAAAAAAAACCCCAACTTAGAATTCTGTACCCCGTGAAATTATCCTTCAGAAGTGAAGGAGAAATACTTTCTCAGACAGACAAAAATGGAGGAAATTTGTTACCAGTAGACCTGCCTTGCAAGAAATCTTAAAATAACTTCTTTAGAGAAGAGAATGATGTGGGTCAGAAACTTGGATCTATATCTTCCAGAAAAAGTATTTGACAAAATTCAACATGCGTTCATGGTAAAAACTATCAAACAAACTGAGTATAGAAAGAATGCACTTCAACATAATAAAGACCAAATCTAACAGGTCCATAGCTGTCATCACACTCAGTGGTGAAAAGTTGAAGTATTTCTAAGATCAGGAACAAGACAAGGGTGCCCACTTTTAACAATCTTATCCAACATAGTTCTGGAAGCCCATCCCCAAACTATTAGGCAAGAAAAAGAAAGGAAAAGCATCCAAATTGGAAAGGAAGGAGTAAAATAATTTGCTGATTACGTGGTCTTGTATATAGAAAATCCTGAAGACTTCACCAAAACCATTAGCACTAATGAATGAATTCCCTAAAGTTTCAGGGTACAAAATAAACACACAAAACCTTGTTGCCTTTCTTTACATGACAATGATCTATTTGCAAAAAAGTTCTTGTTTACAGTGTATCAAAAACAAAATACTTAAGGATAAATTTAATCAAGGGAGTGAGAAATCACGATATCAAAAACTGTATGACACTGATGAAAAGAACTGAAGACACAAATAAATGAAAAGATATCATGTGTTCATAGATAGGAAGAGTTAGTATTGTTAAAAGAGTTAGTATTGTTAAAATGTGTATACTACCCAACGCTATCTGTAGCTTCAGTGCAATTCCTATTAAAATACCAATGCTTTTTGCAGAAATAGAATAATCAATCCTAAAATTTATACGGAGCCACAAAAGATGCTGAATAGTCAAAACAATCTCAAAAGAGCAAAGCAGGAGGCATCATACTTCCCAATTTCAAAACTGTATTATAAAACTGTAGTCATCAAAGCAGTATGGTATAGTATAAACATGGACACATAGGCTAATGGAACAGACTGCAAAGCTAAGAAATAAACCTACATATACGGTTAATACTTGATAAGAAGCCCCAGGACTATATTTGGATAAAGGATTATCTCTTTAGTAAATAGTGTTGGGAAAACAGGTGTGTAGAAAATCAGGAAGGACATAGTTGAACCCAACAATACCAACAGTCAACTAGGAGTAATAGAATAAAAATCTGTAGACTACTTAATCCAACATCAGCAGAATACACATTCTTAAGTTGACATGGAACATTCACCAAGACAGATGACATTCTTGGCCATAAAACACACCTTGCTAAGCTGCTAAATTGCTTCAGTCGTGTCCGACTCTGTGTGGCCCCATAGACGGCAGCCCATCAGGCTCCCCTGTCCCTGGGACTCTCCAGGCAAGAACACTGGAGTGGGTTGCCATTTCCTTCTCCAAAAACACACCTAAACATGTTTTAAATAATAGTAATCATGTTTATGTCTGCTCTTAGGCCATTGAGGATTAAACTAGAAGTCAGTGACAGACATAGCTGAAAGACTCTAAAATACTTGGGAATAAACCAGTTTCTAAAGAGGAAAAGAGGAAGCTAAGAAAAAAGTTTTAAATGTTTTGAATAGATATAGCTTATCAAAATTTGTAGGATGCAGCAAAAGCAGTACTTAGAGGGAAATTTATAGCAGTGAATGCATTTATTAGAAAGATATTAAATCAATTGTCTAAGTTTTACCTTGGGAAACTTGGAAAAGAAGAGCAAATTAAATCTAAAGAGAAGAAAAGAATAAAAATTAGATTAGAAATAGATTGAAAACAGGAAATCAGTAAAGAAAATCAATGAAGCCAAAAGTCTTTTCTTTGGAAAGATCAATAAAATCTATATGCCTTCTAGTCATAATAAGAAAAATATAAATAACAATGAATATTTAATAAATTACTGAATATTAATTTATTTAATATTAAATTATTAATACCAGAAATGAAAGAGGGAACATTTGTACAGATCTCCCGGATTTTAAAAAGATAATAAAAATTACTATGAACAAATCTGTGCTCACAAATTTGATAATCTGTGTGAAACTTGGACCAATTATTGTGAAAGGTGATCTGCCGAAAGTCACATAAGAGGAAATAAATAATCTGAAGAGGTCTATAGCTATTAAAAAATTTATAATAACCCTAACAAAGAGAAAGCACCAAGACCAGATGGGTCTCTGGTGAATTCTACCAAACATTTAAGGGAGGAACACTGAGTACTACTGTACAGTCACTTTCAGAAGGTAGAAGCAGAGGGAATACTTAACTGTCCAGTGAGGCCGGAATTACTCCAGTGCCAGAGTATTTGTTGCACTGTTAACTCTTCCTTGACGGCAGCAGTGGCAGTAATGGGAAGTAATTGCTAATGAGTATATTAGTAATTGCTAATGACAGGCATCAGTTCATACACTACATGGATTAACTTATTGAATCCTCTTAACATTGCTCTGAAGTAGGTGCTGTGGTTATTCTCAGCAGATGGGGACTTTGGGGCAGAAGCCATTAATAACTCAGTTGAAGTCACACAGCTAGTAAGTTGTAGTCTGGCTTCAGAGTCTGCTGTCTCTCAAACACAGGATGTAGACTGGGAGGCCCTTAGAGGTCATCTGGTTTAGAGGTTACAAATTGAAAAGCTCCATGCCGAGAACATGAAAGAGCAGCGCAGCTTCGTGTAAGAGAATTAGGAATGGAGGGGTAATGTACAGGGATTTATGGAGCGACATAAAAATGCTTTGTTGGCCAGTTCTAGACGTCTGGGGAAGTGGGTGCAGTCACCAGATTGCAACTCTAATTTAGTTCACCTTCCTTTGTTTAGAGAAAAGGAAACTGAAACACAGAGGGTGAGGCACATGTCTGTGGGTGCAGAGGAGACATGGGTGCTGGCACTCCAAGGCACCAGACCCTCCTGCGTCTCCTGTACCTTGGGGTTGTTAGCACTGTGGGGCTGAAGCCAGGTTTAATTACTTTGGGGCTGATCAGAGTCATTTGCTAAACTCAAACTGAGTTGAAATGATGCTAAAAAAGGGGCACGTGGAAGGGTGGAGAGAAGGCTGGAGCTCTGGGACAAGGAGGACACAAAGGCAGCTGAACTCCGCCTCTCAAGTGTTGTTCAGAGTGAAGGCGGGAGGGCGACCGTGAGCTCAGCACTGGTGCTTGGATGCACGTGGCTGGTGGAGGGGACGTTTAAGCATCAGTCACAAGACATGCATTCTTGTCCCAGTTTTCCCTCCTGCAGTAGTGTGACCTTGGGCAGTTACTTCTCCTTTAACCTTAGTTTCATCACTTGTAAACTGGAACGTAGACCACTTGCCCTCCCTCATCATGAGGGTGTTGGAAAGGAAATAGGGTGACGTGGGTAAAAGAGCCTCGTAAATTGTAAGGTGCTGTCTACGTATAAAGCTGTTGCTGCTGTTATTGGCCCTCCCTGGGTAGAGAGCTTGTGAGAACAGGCGCGTGAATGTGTGTGCGCACGTGTCCTCCTGGGAAAGGCCGTGTCACGCTGAGGACATCCTTCTTTCAAGTCTTCCCATAATTACATGGTGGCTGATGTGGGTGTCGGTGCTAAGCTTGCTGAGCAGCCAGTAATTACTGAAGGAGAAAAATGCTTGAACAACAAACGGGTGCCCAGTTCTGCTGTCCAGGGGCCTCTGCATGAGCTGGTGTAATCCTGTCGTTTAATTTCATCTGAAATGGGAGGCAGGGGGACTCAGTTGCACTCAGTTGAAACACACATAGCTGGAGCTGTGCAGCGACTGTGATAGGGGGATGCCCCTCCATGTCTATGTGTGGTGGGCAGTAACCACAGTGACCATATAATATATCGTCCAAACTGGGACACTTGAAAATGAAGGAGAGTGCTATCAGAAATTATACTGGGAAACCTGACATAAGCAGAGACCTCCCCAGGCTGGGATGTGTGGTCACTCTAGGAATAATACCCACGTGGGCCTCTCAGTCCAGTTTCTATGATGCATGAGTAATGAAGAGTTTATGCAAATGTCAGTTATGAATAATATTATAAATGAGTCTGGGACATAGCAACCTAAAGGATGAATTCATAACAGGAGAATTTCTAAACTTGGAAAGAGACATTATTATAGAAGTTGGTGCTTTGGGGGGCCCTCAGGTTGCGTATGTGTGTTTGTGTGCTTAGCTGTGTCTTACTGTTTGTGGCCCCGTGGACTGTAGCCTGCTAGACTCCTTGGCCCATGGAATTTTCCAGGCAAGAACACTGGAGTGGGGTGCCATTTCCTACTCCAGAGGGGATCTTCCTGACCCAGGGGTTGAACCCGTGTCTCTTGTGTCTCCTGCATGGACAGGTAGGTTCTTTACCGCTAGCCCCACCTGGGAAGCTGATTTGTATCACAACACATTTCTCCATGCCTTAGATGCTGTGGATTGAGGAGGTAGAAATATCCTAGTTTGAATCTGTTCTTTGTCTAATTGTACAATCTTGGATAATATTTTCAGCTTCTCTTTGGGTTCCTCATCTGTATAATGGCAATCAGATATCTATGATTGATAACTCTGGTGATGATTGTATGAGAGAATGTCTATAAAATACTTATGATGCCTTGTATACTTTCAAAATATTAGTCGCTGCCTTCTTGTTTGTTCCTCTCTCAGGATCACTGGATTAGGAACTGGGTAGTTGATATAGATGATCTTTATGAAATTCTCTGTGTAGATGACTTCTCCCTTATAACTGTGGCCCCTGTAGTCATCAGATCAAGACCTATTGGAAACTTTACTTCAATATATCAGAACAGAGGACTTGAAGTTGAAAGAAAAAAGGTAAAGAGATAAGAAATTAAGCGGAAACTTTCATACTTTTTAGTTTTTCTGTCTTAATTTCATTCTGCCCATTCATCCAGCATTTGTTGAATACTCGAGATGTACGAGTTAATGTGAGAAGACACAAGGGCATCCCAGGAACTTTAACACTAGCTGATTCCATGGGATCTAGACTTTGAAGGGAGGCCTGGCGTGCTGCGATTCATGGGGTCACAAAGAGTCGGACACGACTGAGCGACTGATCTGAGACTTTGAAGGAGCTATTAAGTATAAGATGACTGAGCCCAGTGGTCTTGGGGCTTTGTGGGGATATGTATCAATCAGGACCCTTTTAGGTGTAAGCAACAAAAATTCAATATAAATTTATGAAAGCCGTGGGTGTGTGCTCAGTTGCAACTGACTCTTGGAGACCCCATGGACTATGTATAGCCTGACAGACTCCTCTGTGCATGAGATTTCCCAGGCAGGAATTCTGGAGCGGGTTGCCGTTTCCTCCTCTAGGGATCTTCCTGACCCAGGGTCTTGCATCTCCTTCATTGGCAGTCAGTTTCTTTACTACTAACACCACCTGGGAAGCTCATGAAAGCCATAGTGAGAATTCATCAGCTCTTGTAGTTGGGAAGCCCAACACTGGATACAGAGGTTTGGATGATAATTTTACCCTCTCTCCCAGGTCATTGACAAATCTTGAGCAGACCACCTATGCCTTTGCAGCAGCTACACTCGGATTCTCTGATATCCCTGTTTAGTTGGGAGGGAGAGAGCATTTTCAGTTTTGAGAGATAATTTTGGGTACCAGTCAGCAGTTATTTGCTTCTTCTTGCAGGGATGAGTTAAAATGATGGATGAGAGATTAAGTGTGGTTTGCATGTGCTTTTTGTGTGGAAGTTTGGGCAGGTACATGAGCCCAGGCGTGTCATGCCAGTGGTACTAAATTCTCTAGCACATTGGATATGCATTTTATGATGGCGGTTTATCATCTGGAGCTGAAAATGGAAATGCCAACATTTCATGCAAAGATGGGCTCGATAAAGGACAGAAATAGTATGGACCTAACAGAAGAAGAAGATATTAAGAAGAGGTGGCAGGAATACAGAGAAGAACTGTACAAAAAAGATCTTCACAACCAAGAAAATCACGATGGTGTGATCACTCACCTAGAGCCAGACATCCTGGAATGTGAAGTCAAGTGGGCCTTAGAAAGCATCACTATGAACAAAGCTACTGGAGGTGTTAGAATTCCAGTTGAGCTATTTCAAATCCTGAAAGATGATGCTGTGAAAGTGCCACACTCAATATGCCAGCAAATTTGGAAAACTCAGCAGTGGCCATAGAACTGGAAAAGGTCAGTTTTCATTCCGGTCCCAAAGAAAGGCAATGGCAAAGAATGCTCAAACTACCGCACAATTGCACTCATCTCACACGCTAGTAAAGTAATGCTCAGAATTCTCCAAGCCAGGCTTCAACAATATGTGAACCGTGAACTTCCTGATGTTCAAGCTGGTTTTAGAAAAGGCAGAGGAACCAGAGACCAAATTGCCAACATCCGCTGGATCATGGAAAAAGCAAGAGAGTTCCAGAAAAACATCTATTTCTGCTTTATTGACTATGCCAAAGCCTTTGACTATGTGGATCACAATAAATTGTGGAAAATTCTGAAAGAGATGGGAATACCAGACCACTTGACCTGCCTCTTGAGAAATCTGTATGCAGGTCAGGAAGCAAAAGTTAGAACTGGACATGGAACAACAGACTGGTTCCAAATAGGAAAAGGAGTATGTCAAGGCTGTATATTGTCACCCTGCTTATTTAACTTCTATGCAGAGTACATCATGAGAAATGCTGGGCTGGATGAAGCAGAAGCTGGGATCAAGATTGCCGGGAGAAATATCAATAACCTCAGATATGCAGATGACACCACCCTTATGGCAGAAAGTGAGGAGGAACTAAAAAGCCTCTTGATGAAAGTGAAAGTGGAGAGTGAAAAAGTTGGCTTAAAGCTCAACATTCAGAAAATGAAGATCATGGCATCTGGTCCCATCACTTCATGGCAAATAGATGGGGAAACAGTGTCAGACTTTATTTTTGGGGGCTCCAAAATCACTGCAGATGGTGACTGCTGCCATGAAATTAAAAGATGCTTACTCCTTAGAAGAAAAGTTATGACCAACCTAGATAGCATATTCAAAAGCAGAGACATTATTTTGCTAAAAAAGATTCGTCTAGTCAAGGCTATGGTTTTTCCAGTGGTCATGAATGGATGTGAGAGTTGGACTGTGAAGAAAGCTGAGCACTGAAGAATTGATGCTTTTGAACTGTGGTGTTGGAGAAGACTCTTGAGAGTCCCTTGGACTGCAAGGAGATCCAACCAGTCCATTCTGAAGGAGATCAGCCCTGGGATTTCTTTGGAAGGAATGATGCTAAAGCTGGAACTCCAGTACTTTGGCCACCTCATGCGAAGAGTTGACTCATTGGAAAAGACTGATGCTGGGAAGGATTGGGAGCAGGAGGAGAAGGGGACGACAGAGGATGAGATGGCTGGATGGCATCACTGACTCGATGGACCTGAGTCTGAGTGAACTCTGGGAGTTGGTGATGGACAGGGAGGCCTGGCGTGCTGTGATTCATGGGGTCGCAAAGAGTCGGACACGACTGAGCAACTGAACTGAACTGAAGTCCAGTATGGAAGGTTTTGAATGGGTTGGCCAATGCAAGCCGTTTAACCTGATGTGATGACACCAGGATTGAGATAATTATATGTGGAAGCCTTTTCTTTTTTTTTTTTTGAAGGAATGGTCAGATAAACAAATAAGGTCTTCCTGATCTGACCACAGGCTGCTTTTTTCCATCTATAAAAAATTCATTACAGACCGGCTCAGCTTGTCTCTTGACTGTACCCTAAATATATTTGTGTTTTTCTGTGCTTACCTCATTTCTGAACCAACTTAGCAGGAGAAATTTCTTTTAGGTTATTTCTTACCTGGTTCCAACTCAGTGATTATTGCAAAGCCTTTCAAAATATCCTTGGATACAGCTCTTTGCTTTGATCTTCATGGCATACTATTTAAACTGTTCTAGCCACAACAATTTATTGCATACTGTGGTTTTCTTTCATTATTATTACTACTTAAAAATATCCCAACTTGACTGTAAACTCCTTGATGGTAGGGTACAGCTGTATAATGGTATGTATTTGCCAAGTTTTACCTTGGTAAATGCTTGATTTCATATTTTAAATTGTATGTAAACTTTTGGGTGAGACCGGCATATGGAACCCATGAATCTTTTGTTTCCCACTGAAGCCCCATAAAAGAGTAAAAAGCATTGACTCATAGAATATGGAGATTATGAGTGGAGGCACCAGCAAAAGATTTTAAAAATTTATGGTTAAAATATATACAACAGAAAAATTACCATTTAAATAACTTTACAGTATACAGTTTAGTGGCATTTAGTGGTATTGAAGAAGACTCTTGAGAGTCCCTTGGACTGCAAGGAGATCCAACCAGTCCATTCTAAAAGTATCAGTCCTAGGTGTTCATTGGAAGGACTGATGCTAAAGCTGAAACTCCAATGCTTTGGCCACCTCATGCGAAGAGTTGACTCATTGGAAAAGACTGATGCTTGGAGGGATTGAGGGCAGGAGGAGAAGGGGACGCCAGAGGGTGAGATGGCTGGATGGCATCACCGACTCGATGGACGTGAGTTTGAGTGAACTCTGGGAATTGGTGATGGACAGGGAGGCCTGGAGTGCTGCGATTCATGGGGTTGCAAAGAGTCGGACACGACTGAGCGACTGAACTGAACTGAGTACGTTCACAATGTTGTATAACTACCACCTCTGTCTGAAAGTGAAAATTGCTTAGTCGTGTCTGACTCTTTGTAACCTGTGGACTGTAGCCTACCAGGCTCCTGCGTCAATGGAATTCTCTAGGCAGTACTGGAGTTGGTAGCCATTCCCTTTTCCAGGGGATCTTCCTGAGCCAGGGATTGAACCTGGATTTCCTACATTGCAGGCGGAGTCTTTATTGTCTGAGCCACCAAGGGATCTAGTTCCAAAATATTTTCATCAACCTCAAAGAAAACCCCCCTGCCCATTAAACATCATGTATCAATACCATTCTTCCTTGCCCCAGCCCCTGTTCCCACTAATTTGCTTGTCTTTGTGAAATATCTATTCTGGAGTCATACAATATGTGACCTCTTGTATACAGCTTCTTCTACTTAGAATAATGTTTTTAAGGATCATCATGCTGCAGCATGTCAGTATTTCATTCCTTTTTGTGACTAAATAATATTTCATTATTTGAATACACCACATTTTGTTTTTCTGTTTATCAGATGATGAGTGTTTGGGTTGTTTCTTTATTTTAGCTATTATGAATAATGCCTCTGTGCACTTTTTTTATACACATTTTTGTTGAAACACTTGTTTTCAATTTTTTGAATGTATATCTAGGAGTGGAATTGAGGGGAAGGGTCATATGGTAATTTCATGTTTATTTGAAGAAATGCCCAACTATTTAAATGATGCACTATTTTATATTCTCCCCAGCAATGTATGAGGATTCTAATTTCTCTACATCCTCACCAGTCCTTGTTATTTTATACATTAAGAAAATTACAGCTATCCTAGTAGATGTGAAGTGGTATCTCATTATGGTTTTGATTTGCATTTCCCTAATAGTGTTGAACATCTATCTTTTCATGTGAGCAATAGGTTTTTGCAAGCTGGAAAGTGGATGAGAAAAATTGGACTCTAAACCAGTAGGAGGGAAAGCTGAGAACCAATCTGATTTATATTATATAATTCCCTCAAAGCCTGGAAGTTGGTGGCAAGTCCCTTTGGAAGATGTTAAGACCTCCAGTGCCCTCTCCCATTCCATATAGTCCGGTGACTAATCTTCCTACACTATGGAAAGTGGAGATTTCTGAAGTGGGAGAATAAACCAGAGCGCCTCTGCATGTGAAGACACCAGCCACTGCTGAGGGTAGGGATTCACTGTAGATATCAGGTAACTGAACATATTACTCTTCCATGTTAATTAAACATACATGTAGTCTGTTTGATACATTCAATACTCTTCACTTACTTGTATCCTAGAACTGTGGTGGTAAGGCCTTTACCTTGAAGCAAGGGTCAGGGAAACAGACCAGCCAAAGAAATATCTTTTTAAAAAGTTATTTATTTATTTGGCTGTGCCAGGTCCTAACTGCGGCATAAGGGAACTGGTTCCCTGACCAGGGGTTGAACCTGGCCCCCTGCATTGGGAGCACGGAGTCTTCAGCCACCGGACCGGCAGGGAAGTCCCCCAAGAAAATATCTTAAATATCTTCCCCTGGAAATTCCTCAAATAAGTGGACAATTCACTTCACTCTATAGTGAAGATCCAGATGACAATCCCCTCTCATTTTCGGAGATTCCAGTCAATTTTTAATTCTCCATTGTTAACTATGGGCAGAAATCTAAGGATTGCCTGATATCTCTGAGAAGCCTCTTAACATGAAAGAAGTTAGAACAAACAAGAATGAAAGAAACTTGGAACAATCAGAGACTATACTGAGAAAAGAAAGCTTAACAGAAAACTCCTGTTGTTAATATCCTTAGAGAGAAAACGAGATAAGGAGATAATGTAGTCCCAAAGTAAAACCAGAATGTCATGCAAACGATATGCAGAAAATAAGAGCTCTTGAGAATTAAAAACATGGAACAGAAATGAAAAATCTATAGAAGATAATTTTTGTAGAAAGTAGAATAAGAAAAGGAAAACAGATGAAAGTAGGAGAGGAAAAAAAGAGCTCAAGAAGGTAAGTCCACGTAATTGGAGCTCCTGAGAAAAAGAATACATTATTTCAATAAAATCTCCCAGAACTGAAAAACATATGGTTCCATCATTAAGAATCCACCAAGTGCCCATGATATAAATGGACTCACAGCAGTACATAGGAATGTGAAATTTCAGAATTCTGGGCACATGTAGAGTCATGACTCAAGGGCTTCAGACTTTGAAACAGAAACAGTGGAGGCTAGGATATAACACAGCTGTGCCTTCAAAATTCTAATAGGAAATTTTTAACCAGGAAGTTTATCATCAACCAAACAAGATGGAGGATAGGATGAAGACAAGATTGAAGGTAGATGAATTCAGTATGAAATGTCTCAAAAATTTCACCAGAGGAAACTACTGGAAGAGATGTCCCATCAAAGCAGGAGAGTAAAGAAGAAAGAGGAAGATGTTGCTGATGAGAGGGGACGGGGTCTTCAGGGTGATCAACAAGGAAGATCTCAAGATGTGCAAGAGGTCTGGAGAGCCATTAGCTTAGAGTGATCCAGAGAGAGAACTTCCTGGGAGATTTCCCAAGGATGATGAATATGCTATTAGCTGATACATCTGGACGTTTTGAGAGGAAACCTTAAAAGTTGGCTGGAATTTGGTATCAAACTATTGATAGATAATTGTTAACTCCTGGAAAAACAAAACAAAACAAAAATGCGCAGAAAAAAAGAATGTGTTCCAGTATGAAGGATATAGCTATGAACGCAAAATATGGTCTAACTCAACTTATGACTATATTGGAAAATGAAGGACAGATCAAAGGCTCTGCGTTTGTAGCATAGGAAGCGTGTGCCATAGTAGAAATCAATAGATAATGCTGAACTTAAAAATCAAGCAATAGTATTTATAAATTAAAAACATGGAGAAAATACCAAAGGTATCTTACACGTTTTATGTATTTAAACCTTTCTATGATGATCAGGGGCCTCTTTCGTAACTTTGAAAAATGTACTGATTGATGAGAATGATGGATGGGAATTCTTGGTGGGTCTCCATGGAGTAATGCTCTATTTGTGGCTCTCCCAAGGGAGGAGTTAATTGCATCACAGAATTGCAGGAATTCAGAGATAAAAATGTGAAGAGCACCTTGGGTCAGTTGACAAGTGACAGGCCGCCTGTGAGTTCTGCCCAGAATGAAGGGGCCTGAATTTTACCCGCTTCCCACCGCTGATCTTAGTGTTGACTCATCTCGGATGTTTCCTGGCTGTGAAAGGCATCCCCCCAATTCCTCACCCTGGGTTGCAGTGCCAGGCTGTGTGTATTTAGCGCCTTTAGAATCTAGCCTCATAAATCAGCTTGCCTCACCCCTTCTCTGTGGGAACAGCATTTCTCTGCCTTCCCTCCCATTAGTCTTTTGGTTTCAGGTAATGGCTCGCTGAGAATGAACATGGAGCTATACGAAACCAAGAGCAAATATTCCTCTCCTCTGTATTCCTCCTGAGTGGTTTTATTGGAAGCTGAAGATGGGCTCTGAAGATGGATCCCTCAGAAAGTCTTTAGTAAACCATTGGTCGTGGCAGTTTAGCCACTTGCACTGAATTTGGTTGTTTCAATTTCATCACATTGGGTTGGTAATAAATGGTTGACTATTAGCACCCTCAGTGAGAATACCTGCAATTTATGGAATAACTGTACTGGACTTTGGAGTACTGGCATACTCTCTCTACTCCTCACAGCAGTCCTGGAAGTGAAACATTGTTTCATATCTGAGAAGATGAAGGCTTAGCAAGATTCATTCTTGTATTGAACCGATGTGTTGAGTGCCTGCATGTACCAGACAGTGTGCTGTCCCTGGGATTCCCATGGAGAGCAGGATGTCCATGAACCCTGTCCTTAAAGAGCTTACCAGCAGGGTGAGCGGACAAGTTGACAGGAGGGTATAATGCAGTGTGCTAAAGTGCTAGGGTGGGAGTGGTACAGAAGCCTGTGGGTGCAACAAAGGAGGCAGTTATCACTATCAGAGGGTCAGGGCAAACTTGCTGGATAATCGAGTTTTGTCCTGAAGGACAGAGTTACCTCGAAAAAAGGGGGCATAGGGAACAATGTGAACATAAGCCCCAGAAAAGAAAATATAGAGTTAGTGTTTCTTCTCCTTTCATAGATGCTTGATGAACATGGCCTTAGAGAGGATCAGCAAAGTGTGTGTGTAAACATAGCCGAGGGTCTTGAAAGTCTGATCCTTTCCACCTCCAGACACATCCCACCCTTCTTTGCTCTGTAATGCAAGTTGAGTGACTGACCCAAGAATAAATGATGATTGCTGATTTGTTTTGTACAAAGCCTGGTTCTAAGCACTGCAGGAACTAAGGTGGGATGGTGTTATACAACTTGTCTCCATTGGCTCTAAAGCCAGCATTCTTTACCTCCTCATTGCCTTGTCTTGTTCTCGGACAGCTCGGTCCCAGCACCTAGCATGTGCCCAGCTTTTTTTTTTTTTTTTTTTCAGGTACATTCTTCTTTTTATCTTTTTGACTATTGTTCACCCATTTCTCCTACCCGCTGCTTTTGGCAGCCACCAATCTGTTTTCTGTATCTGTAAGCTTGTGTACTGGCGAGGGGATGGTTGTGCATTTGTTTTAAGATTCCACGTATAAGAGAGATTAACCAGTATTTGTCTTTCTCTGACTTAATGGACTTAGTGTAATATCCTCAAGGTTCATCCGTGTTGGTGCAAAAGGAAAAATTTCATTTTTAAAAATTGTGTGTATGTACCAGTTTCTTCATGCTTTCATCCACCAATGGACACTTACATTGTTTCTAATTTTTTTGGCTCTTGTAAATAATGCTGCAATGAACATGGGAGTGCAGATATCTTTTTAAGTTAGTATTTTTGTTTTCTTCATGTAAATACTCAGAAGTGGAATTGCTCTGTCCTGTGGTAGTTCTAGTTTTAATTTTTTGAGGAACCTCCATCCTGTTAGCCAAAGTGGCTGCACCAGTTTACATTCCCACCAACCGCACATCAGGATTCTCTTTTCTCTATTTCCTCATGCTGCTACTGCTAAGTCGCTTCAGTGGTGTCCGACTCTGTGTGACCCCATAGATGGCAGCCCACCAGGCTTCCCCGTCCCTGGGATTCTCCAGGCAAGAACACTGGAGTGGGTTGCCAGTTCCTTGTCTTTTTGATAATAGCTGTTCTGACAGGTATGAGGTGATATCTCATCGTGATTTCAATTTGCATTTCCCTGATGAGTGATGTTGAGCATCTTTTCATTTGCTGGTTGTCCATCTGTATGTCTTATTTGGAAAAATGTATACTCAGATCTTCTGCCCATTTGAAAATCAGATTGTGTTTTGTTATTGGGCTGTGTGACCTCTTTCTATATATTGAACATTAGCCCTTGATCAGGTGTGGTTTGCCAGTGCTTTATCTCATTCATTACGTTGCCTTTTCATTTTGTTGATTTCCTTTGCTGTGCTGCAGGTTTCTAGTTTGTTATAGTCCTCCTTGTTTATTTTTGCATTTGTTGTTTTTGCTTTTGATTGCACAGTACAAAAAAATGGACACAACTTGGAAAAGAGAATATAGAGCTAATGTTCTTTCTCATTTCGTACATTTGTGGTGAGCATGGCCTTAGAAATGGTCAGCAAAGTGTGTGTGTAAACACACCTGAGGGTTCTAACACCCATGTTTTCTTGTAGAGTTTTATGATTTCAGGCCTTTTTCAAGTCTTCAATACATTTTGAATTAGTTTTTGTGTGTGGGGTAAGATAGCTGTCTCATTTCATTCTTTTGTATGTGGCTATCTGGTTTTCCCAATGCCGTTTATTGAAGAGACTGTCCTTTCCCCATTGTGCCTTCTCCTCTGATTTGTGAATAAATTGACCATATATGTGTGGATTTTTTTTCTGGATTCTCTGTTTTGTTTCATTGAACAGTGTATCTGTATTTTATGCCAATACTATACTATTTAATTATAATGGTTTTGTGATATAGTTTAGATCAGGGAGTGTGATGCTTCCAGCTTTGTTTTTCTTTTTCAAGATTGCTTTGACTATTCAGCGTCTTCAGGGGTTCTATACAAATTTTGGGATTATCTGTTCAATTTTTTTGTGAAAAATTCTGTTGGAATTTTGATAGCGATTGCATTGAATCTGTAGATGGTGTTGGGTAGTGTGACTGTTTTAACAAAATTGATTCTGTCAATCTGTGAACATGGAATATCTTCATTTGTTTGTTTCTTTTTCAGTTTCTTTCATTAATGTCTTAATAGTTTTCAGTGTACAAGTATTTTACCTCCTTGGTTAAATTTATTCCTTGATATCTTATTATTTTTGATGCAATGGTAAATGGAATTGTTTTCTTAATTTCTTTTGCTAATACTTTTATTCAGTGTATAGAAATGTTATACATTCCTATACATTAATTTTTTAAAAAAGATTTATTTTTGTTTTTGACTATGCTGGGTCTTTGTTGCTGGACCTGAACTTTCCGAGTTGTGGCCAGTGGGGCCCACTGTCTAGTTGTGGTGCATGAGTTTATTTCAGTGGCTTTTCTTGTTGCGGAGCGTGGGCTCAGGGGGCATGGGCTTCAGTAGTTGTTTTGCGTGGGCTTAGCTGCTCTGTGCATGTGGAATCTTCCTGGGCCCAGGGTCGAACCTGTGTCCCCTGCATTGCAAGGTGGATTTTTAACTCCTGGACCACCAGGGAAATCTTATACATTGAGTTTTGTATCCCACAACTTTACTGAATTAATTCATTTATTAATTCTAATAGTTTTTTGATGGCGTATTCATGGTTTCTACATATAGTATCGTCATTTGCAAATAATGGCAGTTTTACTACTTCTTTGCCAACTTGGATGTGTTTTATTTCTTTTTCTTCCCTGACTGCTGTGACTAGAACTTCTAATACTAGATTGAATAAATTGGCAATAATGGGCATCCTGGACTTGTTCCTGTCCTCAGCCTCCCTGGTGGCTCATACAGTAAAGGAATCTGCCTGCAATGCAGGAGACCAGGGTTCAATCCCTAGGTCTGGAAGATCCTTAGGGAAGGGAATGGCTACCCACTCCAGTATTCTTGCTTGGAGAATTCCATGGGCAGAGGAGCCTGGTGGGCTACAGTCCATGGGGTTGCAAAGAGTCAGACACAACTTAGTGACTAACTTTTTTTTTTTTTTTAAAGAAGAAAAGCTTAGGTCTTTTCACCATTATGACATCAGTTGTGGGTTTATTGTATATGGCTTTTATCATGTTCAGGTACATCCTCTGTACTCACATTGTTGAGAGTTTTTATCATGAAAGGGTGTTGAATTTTGTCAAGTGCCTTTTCTGCATCTATTGAGATGATCATATAGTTCTTAACCTTCATTTTGTTAATGTGGCATATCATGTTAATTTGCAGTTGTGGAATTATCCTTATATCCCTGGTATAAATCCTGCATGATCATGGTATATAATCTTTCTAATGTATTGTTGAATTCAATTTACTGGTATTTTGTTGAGGATTTTTGCATCTGTTCATCAGAAATATTAGCTTGTAGTATTCTTGGGTGTCTTTGCCTGGTTTGGGTATGATCTTGGTACAATGCCTTGTTTTTGAGTTGACTTGTCCTTTCTTTGGCTTCATTTAGTCTGTTGTTGAACCCCTCCAGTGTATTTTTTTCATTTCAGTTGTATGCTTCAGCTCTATGACTTCTGTTTTGTACTTTCTTGTAGTTTCTATCTCTTTGAAGTTCTCACTGTGTTCATCCATTCTTCCCCCCAGTTTGGTGAGCCCGCTGGACCACTCTCTAGGAATGGGGACTGGCAGACACCATCTTCATGCTCTCCCTTTGCTGTGCTCCAGAGCATCTCCTGGAAGAGAGCTTTTACACATGTCTGGTGCCCGGTTTGTGGGTGCTATCCTGAAGATGCCTCTTGACTGCCTGACTCTGGAGACCAGGGTAGCTTACATTCCTGGTACCTAAGGATTATAATTAAGAATTTGTGTCACCCAGAAAGGAGCACATCTGCCTGTCTGGTACCCCCATTTTTGTGGCTTCTACCAGGGGACACCTCTATACTACTTGACTCTGGTGGCCAGTGGAGCTGAAGCTTGTGAATCCCACAGGACTGTAATCAACAGAGAAAGAGTTCTTAAACAGCTGCCACTCCTGGGGTACAGTGAGAGGCAACAGACCCAGGAGCTCTGTCTTTCTGTGAATGAGACCTATTAGCTAATCATCATGGCTGCGGCCTGAGGGACAGGCTTCTAATTAAGCATATATCCGTGGGCTGACTGTAATCCTTTCTAGAGACCACAGAAAGCAGGCATTGTCTTTGTGCATTTCTTCTGTCATATTCCAGAGCAAAGTGTCTCTTGGAGTGGAGTTTTGCACACATCTGGTATGCTGATTTTTACATCCGTGCCGTGTTTTTTTGTGTGTGTGCCTGCCACTCAATGGATGCCCCTTGATCTTCTGGCTCTGGTGGCCAGTGCTGGGGCTTGCATTCCTGTGGGACTGTGGCAGTTGGAGAGATGGTTCTTGGCAGGCTGCTACTCCCAGGGCACTGAACAGACAGTGGACTGAGGCGCAGCCCCTAGTCTCTCTGTGAAGGAGGCCACTTTGTCGTGGTGCTCCGGGCTGAGATGCAGGCTTCAGGTGTGGCGTACATTTAGTGGCAATAGAGCTGTTCTCAAGGAACTTAGATGGCATCTTGGCTCTCTCCTTCTGCCTTGCTCCAACTCACCTGTATCTCCCAGAAAAGAGCTTCGACACTTGACTTGAGCCCCAGTTTCTATGACTGCCATCCAGCATACACCATCATTCTGCCTGGCTCTGGTGGCCAGTGTGATTACAGTTGTGATACCACTGGACTGTATATTTTGACATACTGTTAAAAGCTGCTGCCTGGGGGTCTGGCTTCTAATCAGACTGAATCCAGGTGCTAGGCTCTTCCCCTTAGGGGCACTGACAGGTCATGGCACATCCTCACCTACTGGGAGCTATTAAAAATAGCACAAAGTTTTGAAAGAAGACAAAGAGTGGGGCAGGGTTGAACAACAAGATTTATCTTCTATATGAGGCCTCTCTAAGACTGAAAGAGGTGGTTGCTTCATCTACTGTATAGAAACCAACACAGAGTCAAACAAAAGGAAGAAACAGAAGAATGTGTTCCAAATGAAAGAACAAGATAAAAACTTGAGAAAAAGACCTTAATGTAATGGAGATAAGTAATTTAACCGATAAAGAGTTCTAAGTAAAGAGCATATGCTCTTTAGTGTAGGAGAAATTACAGGAGAAATGAGATGTATATTCCCTGCCCTCAAGGAACTTATGGTCCAGATGAGCCAACAGGAATTGTTATAAGAAAGCTGGATAGTGAACAGCACAAGGTGGTGTTTGTTTATTTATTTTTAAAGGAAGTGAATGTCCCTTCTTGAGACCTCTTAGACTTTAATTGATCCTATTGCAATCTCCATCATATTCTTGAACATCTCATTTCATTTGACCTCTTGGTAGAAATACAACTTTTAAGCCAGATCTAGAAGACCCTGGGGAAATGTGACAAAGGAGTTCTTAGTCATCTGACTCCATAATGGTCCTAGAGTCTCAGTTTCCATTTTTTTTTTCTGTGATGAATACTGGAATTTTTGTCATGAGCTTCATGTCTTTGCACTTTTGTGATTTCTCAGATGTAACTTTTGAGCCTGGGTGTTGATGCATGGAGGGCAGAGGAGGAAGTTTGGGGAGAGTACTCCTTCTGTTGTTGAGAGAGGCTAGTTTGCCTGAGTCAAGCTCTGTTGTCTAGGAGCTGTAGGTGGCAATTCAAGAAGTATCGTTGGGTATACTAGGGAAAGGACTGGCAGTGGCATGAATGAATGGGTATGTACTCATTTATGTAAAAAATTTCCCATGGAGGGCTTACTTTAGTTTTTAATTTAAAAGATTTTTTATTTTTGGCATAAAATAATAAACATTTATTATCTCACACAGTTTCTGTGGTTCAGGAGTCCAAGAGGGACTTTGCTAAGTGGTTCTGCTTAGGGTCTCTCCTGAGATTATAGTCAAGGTGTGGCCAGGTGCACAGTCCTTGAAGGACTGAATGAAGCTGAAGGAGTTATTTCTAAGGTGGCCGACTCACATGCTTGGCAATTTTGTGTAGATTGTTGGGAGAAGTCTTGGGCCTACTTTAATAATTCTCAGTATGGCCAGTGGACAACCTACAGATTTACTTTGTGTGTGTGTTCAGTTGCTTGGTTGTTTCCAACTATCTGTGACCCTATGGACTATAGCCCACCAGGCTCCTCTGTCCATGGGATTTTCCAGGCAGGAATACTGGAATGGGTTTCCATTTCCTTCTCCAGGGAATCTTTCCCAATCCAGGGATCAAACCTGCGTCTCTTATGTCTCCTTCATTGGCAGGTGGATGCTTTACCACTAAGATTTGCTTTGTAAGAAATACAGATTCCTAGACTCTGCTCCATACCAAGTGGCTCAGAGTTCCTGGACTGAGAATTGAAAATCTGTATTTTTAATGAGCTCTGTGCTTGATTTTGATGTGTACACAAGGTGGAAAATTACTGGCTGGTTTTGTATGAAGCCTAGTTCTAAGCCCTGCAAGATTTAAAGAAGAGATGTACTTGCCCTCAAGAGGCTCACACTGATGAGAGAGAGAGAGAGACCAGCTTTTGCTAACTTTAACACAGGACACAAACCATGTTTGTTGAGGGTGCCTTATTGATCAGAGGAAGAATCTGTTTTACAACAAGTAGAAAGGAAATGCACCTGGTTGGTTAATTTCAAAAAGCATATCCCAGTCAGTGAGATTTTAGGGGAAGAGAAGTCACCTGCAGACTGTAGCATATTCTGCATCCTTTCAACTGGGGGTGGAACAGGGTAACAGAGTGGGGGTTTGACTAGATAAAAGTGAGATTCAGGAAAGGCTGAGATGTTTGTGGACCACTCATTACCCTTCAGATGAACATCTTGTCCTTTTAATAAGGAAAACTCACAAGCAAAATTGACAGTAATTAGAAAAGGAGTAACCGAGGGTTCATCTGGCTCTACCTCAGAGTAAGGGCAACAACAGAGTCCGGAAGGGTTTGTACAGCAGACCAAACGTTGATATCACGAGTGGAAAATTTTTTGTTATTTATAGGTGAGTTCCCCTGGGTCAGAGTAAGAGACTTCTGGGTACGCTCAAACTTACTGTTTCTCCCACTGCCTTGGTGAAAGTTAGTATGAATAGTAAATGACGTCTTTGCATATCTATGTTTTCTTGGCTGTTCTATGTGAGGACATCACTTTCTGGAAAGTCTCGGACTGGGGAACTTTGGAAGCTTCCTTTTAGCTGCCTCATGTGAGTCAGGTTGGGATGAGAGCAGTTACAGCAGTCAGGTGCTGAGCAAGCTCGCCCTGTCCTTGGCTTTCACTCAGAGGCTGGGGTCTACTCAGAGGATAAGCACAGAAAAAGAGTCAAAAGTTTTCCTCGGGGCACAGAAAAGTAACAGTTACTTGTGACTGAAAGAGTTAGCTCCGTGTAGGAGGTGATAGATGGAGTGGACTGAAAGGTTCATAGTGGAATAAAAAGACAAATGTTAAAACGTACATGCCATGTGGGCACTGTAGTGTTAGGACTTGTTAGATTGCAGGTGACGGGAAACCCAGCTTGGTTGGCCTCAACAGTATAGGGATCTTATTGACTACGTGTCTGGATAGGTTTCAGGGCAGGTTGATCCAGCGGCTCAGAGGATGTCCTCAAGAACTCATTTCAGGTCTTTCTCCTCTTGGCTACTCCTAACATCGACAGGCTGATCTCTTAGTCACCATCACAGAACTGCTACACATGTGGCTTAGTTTAGTTCATTCATAGAGAACGTGGTGTGTGAAGGCATATGTTTGAAGTGATTCTGGTGTCCAGCTGGGAGGTGCTTGTAATATGCATCTGTGACTGTTTTGTTCAGTCCAGCGAATGACTTTGTCCATCTACAGGTACAACTGCAGGACAGTTAGGTGCATATTAGATTTGGTGGACACAGCCCTCTGAGACTGCCTATCTTATGGGGTAGTGAAAACAGTAGCTAAGAAAAACTAGAGAAAAAGTTGTCCCATTGCTCTGAGTGGCCTTTAAGACTGTTTCCAGCCACCCTTACTCTAGAAGCTTCTATTTGCTTTCTCTGTAATGTCCTGGGTGTGTTTTTGGCAGGCAGATTCTGGAGTCAATGAGTCAATTTCAGGAGTCAGAATGTAAGATGACTGTAGTTTCTGATCTTCAGCTTTTAAATCAAGCAAGAACTGCTTTCCAAAATGTGTGTTAGTCCTTGGCGGACGAGTCAACTTTGAGCATCGTGTCTGGCTATGTACGTAACCCCAGAATAGCATCTGAATTACATTGTCTCTGTCTTTTTTCCCCAACCCATGATTGCTGATGGACAGAAAATGCTCATAAAACCTTGATTCAAACCGCAGAATGGCTAAATAATTCACGCTTGACTATTTTTTGAAGAATTTTGAATCCAAAAATAGGACTCTAAAGGAAATGGACATTATGTTTTCTTTTTTCCTCCCCTTTTAAGCTTAGTTAGATTTACACTTGGGTAATGGGGGTCAGATTTAGGGGAAAGTTTTTTTTTTTTTTCAATAAGATATTAAGCTATACATCAGGATTTCTTTTTATCTACAACTTGGATTTAAAAAAACACAAACCCCAATCTTAAAATAAATAAAAACAGTTACTTGGTGATTTCTCTGTCTACCATGAAGGGGCTTGGTTATGCTTACAGGAAACAAATGTTTTGTGACTGTGTCTTAGAATCCTTCACTGTTTTTGATGTCTGTTTTTTTAATCTTCCAAATTAGAAATTCTTTGTCCTGAATTTGTTGTTGCTTTCTTTGGCCCATTCTTTGGTGTCTTTTCCTTTTTTAGAATTGTTGCATGATGAGAACGTTCTCACAAAGATTTCACCTGAGTTTTTCTTCTTAACCTTGACATCCATCAACAACTGTAAATGCTCAGTGAGCTTTCTCTGTTCTGACTTCTGTCCTGGAGTGGCAGTGTAGACTTTTCTTTTTCACTCTAGTCTTCTTTTCACAAGGTGGACTGTCAGCAGTAGCTTAGAGATTTGCTATTCAAGTCATGGATGCCTCTGTGAAAGGTGAAAACTTAAGTTCAGATACTCTCTCCCTCTTTGCTTCCTTCATCTTTCTTTTCTGCCTTTAGTGTATTTTGGGGGAGAAGACGAGCTCACTAATGCAATAACCCAGAAGACAGAACCCTAAGATCATTTTGGAGGAACTTGATCCTCAAAGGCAACTTTATCATTCAAAAGTTTTCAGAATGAAACCCTAGAAGAAAATTAGGTGTGGTTTTAAAAAAAAATCAAGTAAGAGGCTAGTGATCACTTGGGATGGAATTGAAGTAGACCCATCCTTACTATTGGAACTGACTTCCCTTCAGGTTTCTGGGTCCCCCTTCCCTTGGTAGTACAAATACTGCTGGCGCTTCTAGGATGAGACAGTGTGATAGAGTAGAAAATGCACCAGATGAGGGCCATCCTGGTTACTAAGCTGACTCTAGGACTTTGACCAAGACCTCAAATTACTCTACGCATCATGTAAAACAAGAGGTTGGTTGGATACTGACTTGGATTGTGTGATGCAACCTAAATCTACCTCCTTGATTGCTTGTCAGTTGGCTTCTGCTTTGCAGGACTCGCTCTGACCCTGAATCTCACTTGACTCTGCTCATGTCAGCCTTAGCATCTGAGATGGCTACCCTACTTCCTCCGCATTGCCTTCCTTTAGCCACCCAAATCTTAACCATCCTTACAGGGCTGTTCAAATGACTTCAGGCCCTTTATAGCTACTCAGATCCTTAATGAGCTGCTGCTCCTCAGAATTTTCATTTTACTTGTCCATCCCATATTGCCCAATACCTGTTTATTGGAACACTTGGTGTCCGCTTGTTGCAGCATTTTGGATCTGGACGGGACTGTGTATTCAAGGCTTGGGACTTTGGGGACAAGTTTCCTCATCATGTCCTGCACTGCACCCAGTGTAAGCTGGGCAAATACTAGGTGTCCTACTGATTATTGGTTAAAGCCTAGAATTTGTAAGGAGTGTGAAAGCTCTAGTATTTTAGCTACTCATGTGCTTTAGGTTGAAGTCATGAACAAAAGCAGAGAAGGACGTTTTAAGCCCAAACTATCTAACTATCTAAGATGCTGTTTATCACCATCACTCTGGGTGCCCATAAGTGTTTTCTTTCTTCTGTGTTGTTGTTGTTTTTTTTTAAAGGATGTGGTTGCAATGAGGCCTTCAGCTTTGTCAGCCTGGTAACAGACAATGATGAGGCTGCTGTGTCCAAGAGGGGCCAGGACCCTGCCACTCATTCTTCATCTCTCCTCCGAGAAAGCCCTTGAGGTTTTTTGAACCACTCTCCCCCCACCCTAGATTGCAGTACACACTTGGAAGACCGCCAGTCTAGCTGAGTTCCATCACATTATAGGTGAAGAAACCAAGGTTCGGAGACTCAGAGAGGTAGTGGTTCCATGGAGACCGTATAGTGCCACTGGAAGCCGGCTCTGGCTGCCCAACTCCACCCTACACCAGGCTTCCCGAGGACTGGGTGCTCAGACACGCAGAGTGAGTGAATGCAAAGAGTAATTACGGAAGGTTGATGGATGTTCTAATGGACCTTACAGTTGTGAATCAAAAAATGTAAGCAGTGTTGATGTTTATTATGTAATCCTCAACCCTCAACTGTTCAGGTTAGCTGGGTGGGATGAAGGGTAGCTGGAAGGGTCACTGGGTGCAAAGTTCAAATGTCTTTGATGGGCACTGAGTAGTTTGTCTTGGTTTTGACCTGCAGTTTTCTAGCTTTGTCATCTAAGCCCTCACCCCAGTGTGGGTCACGTGAAAGGGTCTGTAGATTTTCAACAAGCCAGTTTTCAGAAAAGGTTGGCAGGGAGACTTTCTGTTTTGTTACCTAAGCTGGGATTTGATCTTCAGACCCTCAGGGTGAAAGGCTAATACCTTAATTTGTGTGTTTTATAAACATCCCCAGGCGATGACCTTCTTCTAGCCTCATGTGATACTCACATTTTGCAGGACTTAAAGCTAAAATTTCTGGCTTGGAACAGAGTGAGGTGGCCTGCTGCAGTTTAGAATCTGTAGGGTTGTTAGTTGTCAGCAAGTGTTATTTGCATACTGTTGAATAAAAGGGTTTGGTGGCGGGGGCAGGTTCCTAGAAAAATGAAATTTTTATTAAAAAAATATATGATTAAAAAAAAAAACTCTAATAGGACATGTGTCCAACATAGTAAGGTATTTTTTCCGGTAGGTTCTCCCTTCCTAACAGCTTTCCTTCAAGGGTCATCTTTATTTTTCTGGTGTCAGTCAAATTATTTTTCAGCAGAGCATGAAAAGTGGAGATGGAGACGCTGCGTGACTGTGTGTTAGAACCACACAGAAAGTTTTTTGTTTTATGTAAATAGAGATTGATGGAACATTTTACACAGAGTACAGGCTTTTGACAAAAAGTATTGATGGTTGCTTTCAGTAAGTGTTACTTGAGATGACAGAACATTGCATTTTAAGATGAATTACACGAGAAACTCCCTCTTTGGGAATGTCATACATTTTATTTCATCTGTTGTTTTATGAGAATGACTGAAGCCATGAATACCTTAGCCTGAACTGTTTCCTTTGCATGTTATAAGTCCTGGTTTGATGTACTCCTATTTTCAATATCAAGTTATAGAGAAAATATTTATACTGGCAAATAACATTGATAAAAATGCTTAAATGTTCAGAAGCAGAACATAACTTCTCACATGGTTTCCCCTGTGTGGTGGTGATTTGTGGGAAGCCTGGGATCCTGGTTAGAGTTAAATGTGTATTTTTCAGAAAGATCGCAGAGATTTTTGATAAATGGTTTTTTGGAGGGTATGTTTGGCGGTTTCCCTCCTCTGGCTATATTTGAATTTCAAAAATGCTTCTTTTGCATCCATCTTATATAGGCATACCTCAGATATAATGTGGGTTTGCTTTATTACCACTGCAGTAAAGCGAGTCATAGGACATTTCTACTTTCCCAATGGTGCTGGAGAAGTCTCTTCAGAGTCCCTTGGACAGCAAGGAGATCAAACCAGTCAATCCTAAAGGAAATCAACCCTGAATATTCATTGGAAGGACTGATACTAAAGCTGAAGCTCCAGTGTTTTGGCCACCTGAAGCAAAGAACCAACTCATTTGAAAAGACCCTGATGCTGGGAAAGATTGAGGGCAGGAAGAGAAGAGGGTGACAGAGGACGAGATGGTTGAATGGCATCATCGACTCAAAGGACATGAATTTAAGTAAACTCCAGAAAACAGGGAAGGACAGGGGAGCCTGTCATGCTGCAGTTCATGGGGCTGCAAAGAGCTGGACATGACCGAGTAACTGAACAGCAACAAAATGTGTCTAAAAGTTATGTTTACACTATACTGTAGTCTATTAAGTGTGCAACAGCACTATATCTTTAATAAATGTACATGTTTAATGAAAATACTTTATTTTTAAAAATTGCTAACCATTTCCTGAGCCCTCAGTGAGCTATAGTAACATCAGTGAGCACTGATCACAGACAACCATAACAAGTAGAATAATAATGAAAAAGATTGAAATAGTGTGAGAATTACCAACATGTGACAGAGACAGAGAGTGAGCAAATGCTGTTAGAAAAATGGATGGACTTGCTTGATGCAGGGTTGCCACAAACCTGCAATTTGTTTTAAAAAAAAAAATGTGGTGTCTGAAGTGCAGTAACGTGAAGCACAATAAAATGAGGTATGGCCAGAATTGTTATTTGTTCTTTATGCAAAAGGTCAGGAAGACAAGGTCTGTGGTGACTTTGGTTTGGGGCCTTAATTTTCTTTGCAGTATGCATTCAGGGATATTGGCTTAAAGGCTTCAGGGGGTTGATGAGTGTTAATAGATTCATCACATGTTTACTGTACCATTTATACCAGGAACTGAGGAAATAGAACTTACAACCCTATGAGGGCGAGAGAGAAACAGATAATAAAATTTCAGGCTGGGATGCTATGAAGAAAATAAAGCAGAGTGTGAGTGGTCAGAGTGTCTCAGAAGTGGGTTTAGGGGTTCTTTTAGAGTTGTTAGGGAGCATTGCTCTGAGAAGTGACGTTTAGGCAAAGAACTGAATGATGAGACAGCTTGAACTGTGTCAAGGTTTGGGAAGCTGGCATAGGGAACAACAAAGTGCCAAGGCTCGGGCCAGAGCAAGCTTGACATGCTGGAGGAACAGCAGGAAGGTCAGTGCACCGCAGAGAAGGCAGTGGTGGGACCGCTCTATGTTTGAGGGGTGACGTGGTAGGCTGACAGGGAAGCCAGGTACAAGAGGAGTGGGGTTCTGTGTGTTTGTTTCTGGGTGAAGCTGTAGGCTTCTTGCTCTGTGACCCTACTTTCTTCAACTGCCTAGAACCTGGCCACACAGGCTTGCCTATTTTCACCTTGCTTTAATTCAGTTCAGTCGCTCAGTTGTGTCTGACTCTTTGTGACCCCGTGGACTTCAGTATGCCAGGCTTCCCTGTCCATCGCCAACTCCTGGAACTTGCTCAAACTCATGTCCATCGAGTCGGTGATGCCATCCAACCATCTCATCCTCTGTCATCCCCTTCTCCCACCTTCAATCTTTCCCAGCATTAGGGTCTTTTCCAATGAGTCAGTTCTTTGCATCAGATGGCCAAAGTACTGGAGTTTCAGCTATGGCATCAGTCCTTCCAATGAATATGCAGGACTGATTTCCTTTAGGATGGACTGGTTGGATCTCCTTGCAGTCCAAGGGACTCTCAAGAGTCTTCTCCAACACCACAGTTCCAAAGCATCAATTCTTTGGCACTCAGCTTTCTTTATAGTTCAACTCTCACATCCATACATGACCACTGGAAAAACCATAGCTTTGACTAGACGGAGCTTTGTTGGCAAAGTAATGTCTTTTCCTTTTAGTATGCTGTCTAGGTTGGTCATAGCTTTTCTTTTTTTTTTTTTTTCATAGCTTTTCTTCTAAGGAGCAAGTGTCTTTTAATTCCATGGCTGAAGTCACCCTCTGCAGTGATTTTGGAGCCCCCCAAAATAAAGTCTGTCACTGTTTCCACTGTTTCCTCACCTGTTTGCCAAGAAGTGGCACCTTGCTAACTTCCATACAGATGTCTCAGTTCCCCACTGGCACTCTTGTCGCACCACCAACTGGATGTCAATATAGATAAAGTCTTAGTCACCAGGGGAATTTTAAATGTTTACTTCCCTGGAATGAATTCCTCAGTTATATCTGCTATCACATACTTTAAGTATTACTGTCTGCAGTGCTTCCCCTGTATTATTACAATTACTTGTATATGTGACTGATTTCCAGCTGTAACCAGCTCTTACTCATATTGGGCCCCCTAGGGCTTAGCGTAGTGCCTAGCACTTGGTATATGCTCAGTGTATTTACTGGCTAAATAAGTGAGACGATGACGTGTATAAGATCCGATTGCCCAATACAAGTACCCAAAATTAGGGTAAATGCAGTCACTAAACATCTTACTTTTCAGAAGGAGCTTAAAATCAACATAGGGATATGACCTTAAAAAAAGAAAAAAACAAACCCAACAAAAAACTAGTTTTAGAGCTGTTTTGAGGGACTTATTAAGATGAGTTTAAACAGTTGTTGGTTTAAAAAGTTGCAGGAATGAGAGCTCCATGGGGGATTAAATGGCCCAGGAGACACGAGCATTTAAACTCTGGTGGGATAGAAATCCCAGAGGCCAGATGGGTCGTTATACTGAGTCTTTCCTGCATTTGAGCCTGTGTCCCGGAGCCTTATGAGATGCTTGGTCCTCTATAAATTTGGAGCTGATTTGGAACCAGCTAGCTGTTTTTCTCCCTGCTGAATTAATGTGCTGTTCAGCCGAAGCTCAAATATGAAATATATTAAAAGCAAACTAAAAACAGGTCAATGTTTTCTCTCTAATGCTATGGGAATATTTGTTTTTAAATCATCTTTTAGTACTCCACAAATCTTCCCTGTGAAATATTTTTCTTTTCTTTTTTTTTTTGAGGGGGGTGGCAGAGACTATTTTTCCCAGTCTAAAATGGCCATTTCTCAAGTCCTGATTTATTCAGAAATTTAAATGGAGAAAATGGCCCCAGATCCCACACAAGTGAAACTTTATTTTTTAATCCGGGGCACAGTAGGGAGTCCTGAGAAATGCATTTTCCTCCAGGATTGTAGGAGGAATACATAGTGTTTGTTTAAAGCATCAGGTATTGAGAAATGTAATGGCAGGGTGAAAAGTTTGACCTCAGCTGCCAGATCCGATCTGCTAGGGGGTAATTGAGTTGCCATGTTTTTTCCCTCTTCAGTTTAAATCAAGTTTTGCTATAGCCCATTTAAGTGTCAAATTGGTAGCAAAACTTGACAACTTCAGGGTGCAGACTTGCTTTTGATCAGAATTTACATGCAAATCATTTTTACCTTGAACTGTCAGCTCCTGTTTCTGATACTCTTAAGGGGGACATGTCCCTCCCCACCCCTTCTCTCCCCAAGCTGAAGGGGATGGTTGGCTAATGTTATTAATCAGCATGTGGAAGAAAAATTATCTTGATAAATATGGTGGTTAAACTATATTTTCCCTTTTGTGTGTCAGCTGTTGCAGCTGGGCATTTAATCTCCTTTTACCTAGAAGGAAATCAAACAATTATCCAGCGCTTGATGTCAAAAAGGAACTGGTGAATGAGGGGTTGGAGGGTCACCAGTGTATTGGGGAATGGACTTAAGCCACCAAAACCTGACAAAGGGTGCTGACAGTCTGCATTTTCTTAGGCATTAAACAAAGTCTTTGGTAACTTTAAAGAATCTTTCCTTGCATGACTAAACTCATTGAGAGGGTTAGAGAGAAAGCTGCCTCAGAAGTCTTAAGCCTGAAACTTTTTTTCAGTTTTGCCCTAAACCCTTGGGATGCTTAAAAGCACGTGAGCGTGTATAGCTCCATCATCCAGCGAGACAAAGGAGTGTTTGCACTTTCACAGAGTTAATAATGACAGTAGCGAGTCTCTCTTGTTTCCAGCCACCCCTGTCTTAGAGTTCCCAGTCCTCCACCTTCCTGAAGAATTTAATTGTGATTTATACTCTGTCTCTAAATTCTTAGAGACAGCTCTACTCTGGAAAGCAAGAGAATAGGAGGCCCCAGTGGAAAAAAAAAATGGAGAAAAAGAACTTTCTAGAACTCACTGTAGATTAATAGAGCTGATTATGAATATTTATAATTATCCATTACAGAGCCAAAACTTTCAGTGAAGTAATATGTGAGATTTTTGTTTCCAGCCAGCCTGAAATTCCTTCCCATCCCTGCACCCCAGGGGGTGAGAACATCAAACATGTCATCTTGCCAACATGACAGCCAGCATCGCATCAGATGGGAGACACATGCAAGCCTGACTTGTGAAGTCAAAGACATTTCAAGATTGGATTCGCCTGATCCGACGTGGCCCTGTTGCAGGCCCTTTGGAAATCTCCGCAGCCAGGGCTCCTTCCCGCCCCCTGTCCGGCGCTGCCTGCCTGTGTGCTGTGAAATTTTAATTGAATTGTTAATGACACCGAGGAGTGACACAACACATGAGAAACTTCCAAGAATCAGTCAGGAGGAGCCCTTTTTCTTACTGCTACAAAACAGAAGACACTGGGAAATTGACAAGTCCAAGCGGCGAGGCCAGGGTAGTAATTGATAGCAGGCTGCCTAGAGCCAAGGTCCTTCCCTGGTAATTGCAAGCAGAGGCTGCCTCTGTGATCTCGCCAGTGGTGTTGGCCATGCCAGAGCGACCCGGCTTTGACGGATGGCTTTCCCGCGGTAATGACTTAGGCATGTTCGCTCTCTCGCATGAGGCCATGTGTCCCTCCCACCGGAGAAAATGAGCTGAACATTTTGCTTCTTCTTTAACAGGGCGCTGTTAAAATAACTCTATTCTATTATATAAGCCCTGTAGTGCCAGGGGCTAAATTTATATGGTTATAAACAAGAGATATTACTTTGGAATACCACAGTACTGTGGTTTGCTATTTCTTTAGGATTTCAAATGGTATTTTCAAAATAATGGATTTTACTTCAAGAAAATAAAATTGGGGAGGGGAGAAGGGAGGAAGGATCCCATTTCTGAACAAAACCCTCATCCCGTTTTTAAATTCCTCTGTGTATTTTCCCTAATTCACTGGCCCAGTATTTATTTGTATCTTTGTTTGTTTTGCTGGCTGGATTTGACTCTCTGTGGGGGCATCAGAAATATTATTTACTCCAGGATTCTGAAATAAGATAGACATTTTATTTCATGTTTGTTTTTTTTAATTCTCCAAAGGTTTCTTTTTATTTATTTATTTTTTCCTTTCCCATTTCTGGACATTGATATATTTCAGAACTTTTATGTGGCTTTTTCTCCCTCCCTGCACCTATTCTCCCCTTTCCTTTCTTTCCCTTCCTGGAATGTAATTTTGTTGATAAAATATGATCGTAAGCTGAAGTGTCTCTGATGATCTATTGCACTTCTGGATTTTCACTCCTGTCAGTGACTGAGACTTACTAATTCTGAGACAGGGATCCCTGAGTGCTTTTCCCCACTGGGTCTTGTGCTTTCTGGCATACTTGAAGTTGGGTTCCTTACTCCTCTCTTCAGTCAGTTTCACACCAAGAATCAACTTCAAAAGAGTGCCAGCAAAGATCCCTAAAAAGCTCAACTGCAGATGCACTTGAGAATGAAAAGAAGCCGAGCGTATGTGTTTATACTCACGTGATGAGTTTCGATGGAGAGCCTGAGAGGAAGGAGATATTGGTGGGAACTTCTGGATAAAAGCAGGTAGAGGACAGATCCCCAAATTTGCTGTTAATTTTGGTGGTGTGTATTTAGAATTTATATCCTTACAAAACACGGGTTTAAATGATGGTAGGCTTCCAGGCATCTCACAAAACTGTGCAAAAGAGCACCGTTTTAGATAAAATGCTTTTGTGGGCTAGCCTGAAAACCTCACCATTAAAGCATTGGTTCTATTGGAAAACATCTTCAGGATCCTAACTTGGATATAGAAGGCTAGGAAAACAGTTTTTCTTGCCTTCCCCCTCTAATTTGGGAAGGGAGAAACCCCATCTTCTGCGGTGATCCTAGTAGCGAAATGGTTGGCTCTAACTCTGCCTTTAGTAATGGTGCAAGAGTGTAAACCCCTCCCGACTGTCTGTGAGGTAGTGTTGTTCCTACAGTAGGGCGTGCTCATAAGTCAGGTGTGTTTTTAAGAAGGGGTGGGTTGTTGGAATTTCGTGTGATTACTTGATTGCATTGCTATTGTTCTATTCATTTGTATTAGACTAATGCTTTATTCTTTAAGCCCGTCTTTCCTGTGTTTTCAGTGTGTTTTGTTTTAGAGTGGTGGTTCTCAATGAATGATGATTTTGACCCTTTTATTCTGGGGACATCGATGGGCACATTTGGAAGGGTGGTTTCTACTGGCATCTAGCTGGGATGCCGCTAAACATCCTACAAGGTACAGGACAGCGCTCACAACAAAGAACTGTCAGCTCCTAAATGTTAGTATTGTTCAGCAGAAGGACATATAGAAGTAAGCTCTCAGTAAACGTCCATGGATTGAATCAGAAACCACAATCTGTCAGTCAGCAAGTGTTATTGAGTACTTGGAGTTTCTAGGAGGAGCCCAGAACCGAAAGATTTGGGATGTATACAACTTCCTGATCATGAACATAGGATTTACACCTACAGCTGGATTCAAATGATGCTTATACTCCATGACTGTGGGCTTTTGCTTAATCTCCATCAGTCTGTCTTCTTCTCTGCTTTGATAGTACAAGGCTTCTCCGGTGGATCAAGAAGACTCCCTGGAGAAGGATCCAGTATTCTTGCCTGGGAAATCCCACAGACAGAAGAACCTGGTGAACTACATCCTTGGGGTCACGAAGAGTAGGACATGACTTAGTGACAACAACAACCAAAATGGCAGCACTATTAACACATTGTAGGACAAAGCCTATAGACTCATAGGCTTACACTAGACTTTAAAAGGAAACAACTGAATGTATAAATTAGCCACTGCCCTAAAGTTGTTGACATAATGAATCTGGAAATAATCTTACTGCAACATTACCTGTTGCAAATGAGAAAACTGAGACTCAGAAAGGGAGGTTATTTACTCAAAATGATGGCTGCTAGCAAATTTCAAAGTTGGGAGTAGTACTCGGGTCTCCTGACCCCAGGTCCTAAATTATTTCCAATATTAAGTTTCCCTTTATGGTCTAGGACTTAAGACTGGTTGGGAAGCAAGTCCATCATATTTGAAATAGAGACTCCTTTAGAGACAAAATTTCCAGTCTGAGAGCTCTGGATTCTGGAAGGACACAGAGATAAAGAAATTGGATTATCATTTACAGTGATCATAAAACTTATGTAGACTGTCATGATCCAAAATCTTTTGTGAGAAGCTGAAGAAAATGGGTAGAAGACTTACAGAGATGGTCTTGGGATTCAACTCTTTCAGTGCTGAGAAGCCTTATTTCATGGTAGCAGTTGGAATCTTTGAAGTTTCTCTGAAGACCCCAAATACTCAAAGGAGGGAAGACAGGACATTTGTTGAGTATTGTCCAGTGTTAGGCACAATGTCCAGGGAGTCCACAGGGACTCCAAGCATCTTGTTTCATCGGTCTTACTGAGCTCTAGTATCCCAGGTGTCCTCCACTTCCAAGATAATGGAGGAGAACTGGGGGTGATGGAGCCACAGGGTGATGTGCTGGGCTGCCTTCCAAGGTCCCAGTTCTGAATGATGTTGAATGGTAGCGTTAAAATACCCATGAATTCCTCTTAAGTTAAAAGAGTTATGACAACTGTGGATATCAGTTGTACTTGAAGACACGTATAAGCATTGAAAAAGGAAAGCAAAACTAATAATACATCGATATTAACTAGTTATTTCTAGTGTTGGGATCAAGGATGATTTTACTTTTCCTTTTTCATCTGTACGTTTATAAGTCTGTTTTACAAGGAATAATGGTAGAATTGATGTGATCAGCGAGTGTGTGAAAGTTGTAAAATTTAAAAGAAAGGTGAGCTGTTAATGTGCCTGGAATCTATGAACAAAGCAAAAGAAGATCAAAGGTGAAGGTTCTTCTGTTGAGGAAGCTTTATTCTAGTTCTGGAGAGAAATCCTACACATACAGGAAGCTTATTAATAATAATGACATTTAGTGATAGCTTTTAACTATTGTGCTATATGTGACTGATTAGATTATGATAGAGAATCTCTAAAGTTTTTAAAATGTATCACCACCGTCCATGTAACTTCTATATATTATTTCACTGAATCTCCCCAAGAGTCATATAGGATCCTTACTAGTATTCTCATTTTACAGATGGAAAAACAAGTTTAGAGAATTTGGGGAGTGGTGGAGCAAGGATTGACTCCAAGGTTTATGTCTTTAACCACCAGCTAATATTACCTCCCAGGGAACCCTGCTTAGCCAGTAAAGCACTGCGTATCATTGCCAGTGAGGATCTGTAAGAGGTATCAATTAAAGATCATTTTAGCCTGGGTAAGAGAAGGGAGAACGACCGGGAGTCTCATCCTAGTCTTGGCCTCATGGCAAATAAAAGGTTCCTAACCCACTTCCATGGGAGAAGGCAATGGCAACCTACTCCAGTGCTCTTGCCTGGAAAATCCCATGGGTGGAGGAGCCTGGTAGGCTGCAGTCCATCGGGTTGCGAATAGTCGGACACAACTGAGCAACTTCACTTTCACTTTTCACTTTCATGCACTGGAGAAGGAAATGGCAACCCACTCCAGTGTTCTTGCCTGGAGAACCCCAGGGACGGGGGACCCTGGTGGGCTGCCATCTATGGGGTCACACAGAGTCGGACACGACTGAAGCGACTTAGCAGCAGCAGCAGCAATCCACATTCATCAAGATTCAGTTGACTTATCAGTAAAGAGGTTTTAGGATGATTCTGTTCAGCATGACTGAGTGCCTCTGGACCAAAACACATGAGCCACTTGCAGGATTATGTTAGGAGCACATGAGGAGGGTGAGACCAGGCTCATGTTTGAAAAGTGTGTTGAGGAGCTGCCTCTTTCTGCTCATCTCTAAAAGCCCTTTCGAAGATGTCAGCGCTGATTGGGTAATGTGGCTATAATTGACAGTACTGCTCCCTGGCCTGGTGGAATCACCTTTCAGTTTACAGCCTGCGCTGGGTCTGTGGTGCCCACACCATGCTCAGAACCACATTGGCCACAGTAAGTGCTGTGGAATGTGTGTGTGTTTCATCTTTATCAGGAATGTCATGTGGGGTTTCTTGATTGCACCGGCAGCTTACTGCCCCATCTGAGCTTCCAGACAAAATACCAGGGCTCAAGCCACATGTGTTTATGGTATATAATAAATCTCTATTTGTCATAATGGTTTAAATTTAAAAGAAAAAGAAAGGTGAGCTGTTATGTGAAAAAAAAATTGACTGTTGTAAATTAACTTTCTTGGAGTTTCAGGTCAAGCCCTATTTATTAAAGGGGATAAAAGAGATAGAAACCTGGTCTGCAATCACAGTTGTGATTTACCCACACCTTGAGTAGGTCCTCCTTTGGGCCTTTTCTTGAACTGCAGCTGGCTTGGTTTTTGTAGGACCTGCTGGGAGCTGAGGTTGTGATGAAAAACAGTTATTCTTTCAAATTACTCACGAGAAGAGGCCTCATTTTATCAAGTGCCCTCCTTAATTTGATTGTAAGACTTTTCATATTTATTTTTTCTGCATTAATCACGCTGTATCTTTGTGGCAAGTTTAAACACTATGCTGAAAGACTACATTTTAAAGGGGAAAAAAAACCACTTAGATGACAAATGTTTTTCTAGAGGTGGCCTGTTGGAAACCCTTGATAGATTAAGAAGGTTATTTTGGGTTTGGTTGCAACATTGTGAACTTTTCTAAAGACTCTTCTTCAGATCAGGATAGTATTAAGGTTTTTGCAGATTAACTTTTAGCGGGGTTTCCAAGGTGGATCTAGTAATAAAAAACCTGCCTGCCAATGCAGGAGACATCAGAGACATGGGTTCGATCCCTGGGTTGGGAAGATCCCCTGGAGGAGGGCATGGCAACCCACTCCAATATTCTTGCCTGGAGAATCCCAGTGACAGAGGAGCCTGGCGGGTTGCAGTCCATAGGGTCACAAAGAGTTGGACACTACTGAAGCGACTTCGCACGCACAACCTTGATGAAAAGAGTGTTCAGTATTGACTTCCTCTGGCAGGAACCAGCAAGGGGCTGGGAGTTTTAGCTAGCATTTTCCTTCTCTGAAGGAAGGCTCTCTTTGCACCTGGCCTTGCCCGAGAAACACCTCTCAGTACCTTCCTCACTGAAGACTGAGGAATTCTTACTTTGATACTCTGAAGCAGACCCAGAAGTCCAGGGCCCAGCCTAGGTGTTCTTTCCTGCCATTTAGGTTCCTTCTGATCTGGACAGGCCACAGTATTTTGAACAATGAAGGACAGTTAATCTGTTCTCAGCAGAGGCTCCCCACATGGTCTCCTGGTTCCCAGAACTCCTTGAGTGCTTCGTGTTCTTAAGGAGGACAACTTAGCATCAGATTCTGGGTGGTCCATTACAGACATGAAAATGAATTCATGTGCCTTCATGTTATTGAAATCTATAAGGTTTCTTATCTCTTTGATCATTGTGGTACAGAAGAGATCTAAGTGTGCATTGGAGACATTTATTCTTTGATGTGCAGGCCTATTTGTGATGAAGTTTCAATGAAGTTGTGCGTGAGGAAGTAGGATGAGATAATTTCTCAAAAAGTTTTTTTCCAGAAAAGTAAGTCAAGGCCTCTGCTGATCTGAATAAACACATTAAGAGTTTATTATTATCATCACTATTTTTTAGCATATTTTATACCATTGTCTAGCTTGGGTAACAATATTTGTTCATTTTTTATTTTAAAGGTTAGATTAATGAGATAGAATTTACATACAAAGAATTCCATTTGTAAGGAAACAGACGATTTCTGACAAATGTGTGCAGTTTTGTAATCAGCATCATGATCAAGATAGAACTTTTCCATCACCCTGAAGATTCCCTGTTGCCCCCTCATCCTATCCCTGTATGTCTTTCCCTATCCCTCACTGCTGACCATGACTGCTTTAGTTTTTGTTTCTGTAGTTTTGCCTTTTCCCAGAATGTTATAAAAATAGAATCATACAGTGTGTAGTCTTTGGTGCCTGGTTTCTTTCCCTGAGCATGATGCTTTTGAGATTGACCCACGTTGTTGCATGTATGTTCATCCCTTTATGTTGCCGAATAGGATTCATTGTGTGGATGTGCTGTGATATGCTGACAAGCTCACCACTTGATGGACATTTGGATTGTTTAAGGTTTTGCACTACTATACATAAAGCAGTTATAAACATTTGCTCAGAAAAGTCTTATCTCGGCGAATGTTCCATGGACTTTTGGAAAAGAATGTGGACCCTGCTATCACTGGTTGGAGTTTTTTTGTCAATGTCAAGTTGACTCATAGTGTTGTTCAGGTCTTTTATATCTTTAACAATTTTTTGGGTTTGCTTTTTAGTGTTAATTAGATGAGTACGAAATCTCTATATATGATTGTGGATTTTTTGTGTTTCTTATTTCATTTTGGTCACATTTTCTTTATGTATTTTGGAACTCTGTTACTTGAATACATATTGTTATATCTTATTGACTAATTGACTCTTTGGTGCTGGAAAATATTCCTTGTTTTGAAGCCCACTTTGTATTATTTTATTATAAAGATCTCAAATTTTGTGTGGTATATCTATATATATATTTACTTTATATATATACACACACACTCTTACTGTATCTCTGAATTTACATTTATAGTGAATTTTTTTTAATCCAATCTCATGATTCCTGCATTTTACTTGAAGTGTTTAGGGTATTTACATTTAATAAAATTATCAGTATACTTGATTTTAAATCTCACATTTTGCAAATTGCTTTCTATTTGCCCCATTGGTTCTCTATTTCCATTTCCCTCTTTTCCTTCCTACCTTTACTTTATAAATATTTGCAATTCTATTTTATCTCCATTATTGGTTTAAAAATCTTTCTCCTTTAAAAGTATTTTTTTGTAGCTTTACCATGTATACTATATATCTTATTGCAGTTTGTTTTCAAATAATATGCCACTTTTTATATGGTTTAAGAACCTCAGTATGGTATACTTCAGTTTCCTCCTGCCCATCCTCTGTCTTATTGTTGACTTACATGTTACTGCTGTATATGTTTACACCCCAGAGATTATTTTTTTTTTAGACAGTAGTTATCTTTTTTTAAAGCCAGGAAAAATATTTTTAATTTGCTTCTTTTAAGAGAAAAATTTAGTCTTTTATTTTTTTCTAGTTTGCATTTGCAAACTAAATATATTTTTCAGAGCCAGTATCTTTTAAAGAAATAAAAAGAAAAAAAAGTCGATCATATTTTCCATGTTTTTAGCATTTATAGAGCTCTTACTTCTTTATATATGTATCCAGATTTCCTTCTGGTACTGGACTCTTGCCTAAATAACTTTTTCTAATGTCTTTTCGTACAGGTATTCTGGCAGTGCTTTCTTTGTTTTTGTTTGGATGAAGAATTCTTTATCCCACCTTCATTTTTAGAAGATAATTTAAATGTGGATGGATTCCTTATATAATTTTTTTAGTACTTTCAGAACTTTACTTTCAGTACTTTAGTGATGCTGTTCCTTTTTTTTTTTTGGCCTTGTATTTATTCTGTTGAGAAGTCTGTTTTTCTCAGCTTTGTTTTTCTGTATTTGTTTATTTTTCTCTCTGCTTGCTTTCAAGAGTTTTGCTTTCTCTTTTGTTTTTAGCAGTTTTGCTGTGAGGTGCCTGTGTCCTTACCCCCCACTTGAGGATTTCTGAGGTTCTTTGAATTGTGGTTGATGTTTTTCATCAGTTTTGGAAAATTCTTTATTTAAAAATTCTTTATTATCTCTTTAATTTTTTTATTTAAAATTCTTTATTTAAAAATTTTTATTTAAAATTCTTTATTTAAAATTTTTATTTAAAATTCTTTATTTAAAAATTCTTATTATCTCTTTAATTTTTTTCCTACTATTTTTCCTGTCTTATCTGCTTTTGGGATTCCAAATATACGTTACACCTTTTGGTATCATTCCATAGCTCTTGAATGCTCTGCTTTGGCTTGTTTTTTCCACCCTTTTCTTCACTATTAATTTGGGTAATTTTTTATTCACTTACATTCAAGTTCAAAAATCCTTTTCTTTGCTGTGTCATCTGCCAATAAGCCTGTTGAAGGAATTCTTCCTCTTTACTACCATGCTTTTATTTTTAGCATATTTATTAGATTTGTTTTTATAGTTTCCATTTTTTCCCCTCTGGAAATCACCCATCTGTTCATCCATTATGTTCACCTTTTCCTCTAGGTTAAAAAAAATAAGCAGTAATAGTTATTTTATGTCCCTAGCTGTTAATCCCAACATCTGCATCACTGCTGGTTCTGGTCACGTTGACTGTTTTATCTTTTGATGAAGAATCTCTTTTCCTTGCTTATGTGTGTTAGATAATTTTCGATTACACTTTGGATGGTGTGTGTAAAACAACTGCAGAAATTTAGATAAATAGTACTTAGAAATGGAGACACTTCTGTTGGAATATTAGCATGGGTAGTTGAATCAATAGTCAGTAATTGAGCTGGGTCTGAGTTATTTTGTAAGATGTACCAGATTGGTGGCTTGCTACTGTCATGGTTTAGTGGGAGTTGCAGAAATAAAGGGTTTTCTTTATGTCCCCATTCCATCCTTAGCTCTTGGCAGGTCTCAAATGCCTAAGCCCCGTCCATGCCTTTTCCCCTCCTTGAGGGTTGACTGCTATTGCTGGTTACTCAGTGGTGAGGCTTGTGGTGGCAGGAGGGTTTCTGTCTCCTCCCGCTCTGTCAGTCTTAAGCAGGTTTTGAGTGCATAAGTCCCGGGCATACATTTTTCTGTCTCGCATTAATGAATGCTCTTGAGTAGGACAGCATTTTCTGTCCCCTTTCCAGTATTATCAGGCCTCTGCTTTCTATGTATGCAAATTGCTCTACCTGAACAGGTTTTCTGCCCCTTTCCTCAAGGAGCAGATATCTTTTGCTTCTAGCTCTTGTTTAGTTGCAGTATGCTTTTATCTGGGACTATTCCTCCTTAGTGGATTATGGCTGGTGTTTTCTTTCATTCTTTTTTTTTTTTTTTTAATGAGGGAAAGTTTTGAAAGTAGGCAAGATTTCATGCCTGTGTACAATTTCGGGGCTTCTCCCTATTTCTCCTGCTTCGCCTTAATCTGTCTTGTGAGTACCATGGGGGAAGAAAGCTGGTAAGTAAGTACAGACTCTACTTGTATCTAGGACTCTCAGAAACTCTAAGCTCCTCTGGCTTGCCCACGTTTAGCATTTACATTTCTGTTAACATTTCAGTTGTTTTCTTCTTGATTACTCTTATGATGGCTGCCCCTCAGCCTGTCCTCTGCCAGAGGTGAAGCAGTTTGGATGTCTCATCTCCCTACATAGAAGGACAAGTCAGATTTTGGAATTCAGTTCGCTTCTCTGCCTTGTAACATCAGCGGAATGTCTCCCATCAGCTGGTGGAGAGGGAATTTCTGCCTGATGAGGGCTGATCTGCTGGTCCCGTACAGTCAGTCTTGAGGGACTAGGATTTCAGAATCTATGTATATCTGATACAGGGAACAGTTGCTGATCCTCATGAGAAGAATTTGGTGGATCTTCTGCTGTTTGCTTGCTATTGCCTTGCAAGAAAGTGGTAAAGAAAACTAGAGCTCTACTATTCTTACATAATTAATGAGAGGGGAAGAAGCAGACAGTACTTGGAGGGGGGTTGGCACTTGAAGGAGGGTAAGGAGTAGGGTAAATTTCTCATTTTTTACAAGTTTTATCTTGAGGGCAGTCTGTAGTCTTTGCCATGTAGAAAGGAAAAATTAATAGAAAGCACACTGTTTTTGGCTTGAATAATGAGACATCTAGGTTTAGGGTAAACTTGGCTGCTTAAAAGAGGGAAATCCCTGTACGGAGTGAGCAAGTGAGTGGAGGTCCAGGTTCTATGTAGAAAATCTGCCCAAATCTGTAGTTGGACCCTGAACCACATAAGTAGATTTCACACGAGTAAGAATAAAACAGTTGAACTGAAATTTGAACTGCTGCCTGCCACAGGGGAGACAGTGTTTTATAGTTTGCTTTCAGCCAATATATTGGCTTGCTTAAAAAACGATATTCAGAGAAACTTAACAGAATCAAGAATTTCTACAGCATATCATTCAAGACATCCAAGATCAATGTAAAATTCTCACTGCATTATCAAAAGCAGTCAGTAGAGACCAACCCCAAGATGACCCAGATGATGGAATAATAAATATTATAAAGTTCCTATTACAGATATGCAAAAAGATGTAAAGGGAAATATGATCACAAGGTAGGAAAGGATAGGACGTTTTAGAGAATTAGTATTATATGATTCTATTGTTCTAATAATAGTAACACAAACTAGCACTGGAAATTATAACAAACAAAAAATTGATTGGATGAGCTTAATGATAGAATGAAGGTGGCAGAGGAAGAGTCAGAAATTTTAGAAAGATCAATGGAAAAACAGAGAAAAGAAAAAAACAAACACAAACAGAACTACAGGGACCTGTTGGGCAGGATCACAAGCTGTACTTTATGTTCTAATATTAGTTCTAACATAATAGAGTTCCAAAAGAAGAAATGAGAAGGTGAGGCCAAACACTGAGGAACTAATGGCTGAAAATATCCCAAATTTGGTGAATAACATGAATTTATAGATGCTCAGTGAGCACCAAGCAGGATTAATTTGAAGCAAACCACACTTAGGTATGACTCAGTTACATGTCCAAAAGAAAAGTTAAACAGCTAGAAGAGAAAGATGTAGATCTCTTAAAGGAGTTACTGAGATAAATTAAATTACCTTAGTGTCTTACCAGAGACAAAGGACGCCGGAAGAATTGTAAGAGAATGTCTTTAAAGGGCTTAAAAAAGGGAAAAAAAGAAAACTATAAATCCAGAAGATGAAGTACAGACATTTTCATATAGAAAAAAATTACTAGCGCTTCTGCATATCAATAAAGATAAAGGAGGCTCTATTGATATAAGCTGAAGAATGGAAACTCACCTTGAGGAAGCAAGAAGAACATCGGATGTGATAAACAAAGATTTTTCCTTTTAATTTCTTTAAAACACGTGGGAGTCTTTAACCACCAAACTCTAAGGTATTTTGGAGTATAGTTTATGCAGAGGTAGTATATATGTCAACTGTAACATAAAGTCTGGAGGTGAGATAAAAGACTCATTATGGTTGCATGATTTGTTCATTTTACAGGAAGTGGTACAACATTAGCTCTAAGCAGACTGTGTGAAATGAAGAATGTATATTATAATCTTAGAGCAATTCATAAAAAATAATGCAAGACATAGCAGACAAAAAACAGTAGATAAATTAAAATGATATTCTTAAAAACTGTAAAAGAAGGCAGGAAAGGAGGAACAAAGGAAAAAAATACAAGCTACAAAGAGAAAACAGAGGTAATGTGGTAGATTTAACTCAAACCATAGCAATAACTATATTAAATGTTAGTGGACCAAATACCCAGTTAAAATGTGATGAGTAAAGCCTGGATTTTTAGTCCTCAGGGATGTTTAAAGGGTCATGAAAATATTTGGGGGGTTTCAGGAGACAGTGTGGCTACGGAAACTCATGTTCTAGCCCTGCAAGATTGATACTGACAAATAAAAGGAAATGAACAGACAAAAGATGAACTATTTAGAGCAAACATGAGGCATGGGTTCTGGTTTGTCCAGCTCTTCTGGCCCTGATTCAACATTACACAGTTTCAGTTAGGGTGGTAACTGGCTATAGTTCAATGTTGAACACCAGCTGGAACTGGGATTGAAGTATAGGGCAAGATGCCGATGTGTCTTTTCTCCTGTTTCGCCTAGCTGCGTCCTGTCCATCTATAAACACGTTGTTCCTGTTTCCAGTGGGCCCTGCCCCCCTCCCCCACATGCCTTAGAGCCATATAACGGATGGATCTCTGTGTTGATTTGTTAAGTTCTTCCATCTGGGCCCCCAAGAGGTTTGGAGAACAAAGTGTTTTGATGTGTCCTTTCAGACTGATGTGCAGGAGGCCTAGTGTGAGTGACTTATTAAGTGGTATCTGAATCCTCCAAGACACCACTGGCATAGAGGATACAGCCAGCACAATGACATGTTTCTTAGTTCTCCGATGAAGGAACGGGTATGCAGTGTTCTGCTTCACTAGGCAAACAACAGGTACACCCCATACCCCTCCTCCGGAAAGGGACTAGGAAATATATTTACCAACTTGGAAAGAAAAAAGAATTAGATGACAGTCCACAGTATGATTTCTTGTTGTTTTTCTCCTTGTCTGATTGGCCTACTATCCGTGAAAAACTTTTAAAAACACCTCCCTGAAATTTAAGCTATGTAAAGCAGTTTGGGGGGCTCAGGTGTGACCAAGAGGGTTTTTGGCACAGTGAATTCTGTTTCATTTGAGGGAGGAATACTGTTTTCAGGCACCTTGATGATGAAAAAAAACCCTCTGTGTTTCAATAAGACTTTGCTCTGGACCTAAAACTAATTCTCAAGATGTTCATTGACTTGAATCCTATTGAAGGGCATCTTGGATAACACTGTTATCAACCATATGACTTCTGCTTTAGGTACTTTTTCAAGTGAGATGGAGTATAACTTTAAAATAGGCATCCGTGGCCTTAGGAAAGTCACAACTTCTCTGGGTCTTATGAATAAACTGAGCCTAATTAGACACTTATGGAGAGTTTGGCGTCAAGAAGTCCATGGTGTGGGGTGAAGCTAGGGCTTTTGCATTTTCAAGGAGCATCATAGGTGGTCCTTCTGCTGATCTCTAATGAGGGTCTCTCCAGATGGTACCATTCTGTGATTTCATGAAAACATAAATGTTATAAAGAGATTTTTTTAAAAATATAAACTCCTCTTTTTAAAGTGGTCCATTTAGGATGATGAAATATTTTATCTTAATAACCGTTAGGCTCCATCCCATGGCAAACTCTCTCTTGACAATTCATTTGATTATTTGGTTGATCCATCCCAAGGAATGATAATGGTTCACAAAGATTTCCTAGCCAACTCTGGAAGCAAGAGCTCTGACACCTCCTGGGTAGGGAGTTTATCTGTGCAGTTCTGACTTGTCTTAGGACTGTCACGTGATCTTGGCAGGTTGGACATTCTCTGTGGGTTTGGAGGGGAGGATTTTATTTCTTAGGGTGTATCAAGATGATATGAAACTTCCTTCAAGAATAGAGCTATTCTTTAAAAGCAGAAAGGCAGTTGTCGGAGGACAGGGGCTGAATGCAGAATTCATTCACTAGGGAATTACTGGTGATCTTGGCAGCAGTTTGCTGAGACTGCTCACCTGAAATTGTTGTTTTCTGCCTTTTAACTGAGTGCCAGTTTGACTGCTTCTGTGAGAGTGTGTTGGTTAATCCTTTGCTTCACTTGTTCTTCTTTGCACAGCCAAGGGAGCATTTCCAAAGATAAAAATCTGTCAACAGAGGCTAAGTCCTAATCAAACAGGTGTGGATGAGTTGGGGAGAGATAATTGCATTGTAGGAGCAACCCTCTAGTCAAAAAGTATCTTGGAAGGAGAATGAGACAGTTGGGTGTTGAACCAACCAATGCACATGATCATGAAGGGGTACATTAATTTTTTGCTGACCAGCTTGGTTGTCAAACTTGACACTTTCTGCTTCACTTTAAGCTTTAACTCACTCGGGTCAAGTATGATTAAAGGACAGAGGAACTGAAAAATCATATATGGAATCCCCTTAATATACTTATCAAAGCCCTTAGGGTGAGTTTCTAGGCCCGAGGACTTAAAAAAATTATAATATGGGCTTCCCTGGTGGCTCAGCAGTAAAAAAAATCTGCCTGCCAATGTAGGAGACCCAGGTGTGATCCCTGGGTTGGCAAGATCCCCTGGAAAAGGAAATGGCAACCAACTCTGGTGTTCTTACCTGGGAAATCCCATGGATAGAGGAACCTGGTGGGCTTTAGTACATGGGGTTGCAAAGAGTCAGAAAAATGACGTAGCAGCTAAGCATGCATGCATTGCTTAAATATAAACATGGCACCATAAAGCTTAGAGGAGAGTATAGGCAAAACATTCTGTGACTTGGATCATACCAGTGTTTCTTAGGTCACTCTCCTGAAGCAATAGAAATAAAAGCAAGAATAAACAAATGGAGCCTGATCAAATGCATAAGCTTTTGCACAGCAAAGGAAACCACAAGCAAAATGAAAAAAAAAAAAAACCTACGGGCTGGAAGAAAATATTTGCAAATGATGTGGCCAACAAGGGCTAAATTTCAAAAATATATAAATAGCTTGCACAGCTGAACAACAACAACAAAAATAACCCAATCTGAAAAAAAAGTAGAAGACCTAGACATTTCTCCAAAGAAGCCATACAGATGGCCAATAAGCACATAAAAAGATGCTCAACATTACTAATTACTGGAGAAATGCAAATCAAAACTATACTGAGGTATCACCTCACACTGGTCAGAATGGTCATCCTCAAAAAGTCTACAAATAACAAATGCTAGAGAGATTGTGGAGAAGAGGAAACACTCCTGCAGCTTGTGGAGAAGAGGGCACACTCCTACACAATTGGTGGAAATGTGAATTGGTGCAGCCACTGTGGAAAACAGTGTGGAGATTCCTTAAAAGATAGGATTATGATATGATCCTGCAGTCCCACTCATGGGCATGTATCTGGAGAAAACTCTAATTCAAAAAGATATATGTGTCCCAATGTTCATAGCACAGTCCTATTTATAATAGCCAACATATGGAGTCAACTAAATGTCCATTGACAGATGAATGGATAAAGAATATATATACACACACACACAAATTAAATATATATATATATATATATATATATATAATACAATGGAATAATACTGAACCATGAAAAAGAATGAAATAATGCCATTTGCACAGCATGGATGGACCTAGAGATTATCACACTAAACTAGAATAAGTCAAAGAGAAAGAAAAATATATTAATATTATTTAAATGTGGAATCTAAAAAATGATAAAATGAACTTATTTACAAACCAGAAACAGACTCATGGACATAGAAAACAAACTTATGGTTACCAAAGGGAAAGGGAGATTAGCAGATACAAACTACCATATATAAAACAGATGAACAACAAGGTCCAACTGTATAGAACAGGAGTTATATTCAATATCCTGTAATAAACCACAATGAAAAGAATATAAACAGGAGAATATGTATGTAACTGAATCACTTTGCTGTACACCAGAAAGCTAGCATGACATTGTAAATCAACTATACTTCAATCAAAACAGACCCAGCACTACTGACTTTTCCTCTGATTCTTAATTCCTTTAGCACTCATGCTGTATCCCATCACTCAGTCCTCTAACTGTACGGAACTTCCTTAAGTAGTCTCCACTCACTGCCTCCAATGCCCACCTCCCATTCACTGTTGTCTGCTAAGTGTGGTCCATGGGCCAGCAGCCCTGGCATCCCTCGAGAGCTTGTCAGAAACTCTGAGTTGTAGGCCTCACTCAAGACCCATTTCAGAATCCTCATTTTAATTAGATCCCTAAGTGATTTGTGGTACTTTTAAAGTCTGAGAAGGACTGTTAAAGCTACAGTCCTTTCTTATAGGCCTTCTAAGCACAGTCTGATGGTCACTTCTCACTCTATCATTAGACATGATTTTTTTTCTTCTTGTTGAGAATGACAACTATCAAGTTTTCCTTAGAGGGCCAGAGTGTCATGGTTAATATACCATAAGGCACTGTATGACCATTCCTATCTGATGGAGAGTTTGTTTGGTTTCCCCAATTTTTTTTCTTTCTTTAATTTTATTTACAGTATTTCAGACATGATTTTCAATGTATAGACATGATTTTCTTCTTTAAGCTTCTCTCTTTGATTTCTTGATAGCTCTGTCTAGATCTTCTTGGCACTTAATTGGCCATTCTTTCCCTGGATCATTTTCTGGCCCATTTTCCTCTTGTAAAAGCACAGATATTTTCACTACTGCTCTGCAAATAGGATCATCAGTACCATCTCTCTAAATTCCGTAAACCTGTCAACAGACTGGTTCCACATAGGAAAAGGAGTACGTCAGGCTATATACTGTCACCCTGCTTATTTAACTTATATGCAGAGTACATCATGAGAAACGCTGGGCTGGAGGAAGCACAAGCTGGAATCAAGATTGCCGGGAGAAATATCAGTAACCTCAGATATGCAGATGACACCACCCTTATGGCAGAAAGTGAAGAAGAACTAAAGAGCCTCTTGATGGCAGTGAAAGAGGAGAGTGAAAAAGTTGGCTTAAAGCTCAACATTCAGAAAACTAAGATCATGGCATCCGGTCCCATCACTTCATGGCAAATAGATGGGGAAACAGTGGAAACAATGGCTACCTTTATTTTTGGGGGCTCCAAAATCACTGCAGATGGTGACTGCAGCCATGAAATTAAAAGATGTTTACTCCTTGGAAGGAAAGTTATGACCAACCTAGACAGCATACTAAAAAGCAGAGACATTACTTTGTCAACAAAGGTCCATCTAGTCAAGGCTATTGTTTTTCCAGTAGTCGTGTATGGATGTGAGAGTTGGACTATAAAGAAAGCTGAGTGCCGAAGAATTGATGCTTTTGAATTGTTGTGTTGGAGAAGACCCTTGAGAGTCCCATGGACTGCAAGGAGATCCAACCAGTCCATCCTAAAGGAGATAAGTCCTGGGTGTTCATTGGTAGGACTGATGTTGAAGCTGAAACTCCAATACTTTGGCCACCTGATGTGAAGAGCTGACACATTGGAAAAGACCCTGATACTGGGAAAGATTGAAGGCGGGAAGAAAAGCGGATGACAGAGGATGAGATGGTTGGATGGCATCACTGACTCAATGGACATGGCTTTGGGTGGACTCCGGGAGTTGGTGATGGACAGGGAGGCCTGGCATGCTGCAGTTCATGGGGTTGCAAAGAGTCGGGTACGACTGAGTGATGGAACTGAACTGTAATATTTGTTTTTCTCTTTCCGACCTAGTTCATGCTGTATAATAGTCTCTAGGTTCATCCACCTCACTAGAACTGACTCAAATGCATCCCTTTTTATGGCTGAATAATATTCCATTGCATGTATGTATCACAACTTCTTTATCCATTTAACTGTTGGTGGACTTCTAGGTTACTTCCGTGTCCTAGCCTTTGTAAATAGTGCTGGCAGTGAGCGGACAGAGAGGCTGGGACTAATTGAGAGAGTAGTGCTGAAACATATACATTACCATGTGTGAAATGGATGGCGAATGGTAGGTGGGAATTTGCTGTGTGATGCAGGGAGCTCAAACCCGGTGCTCTCAGACAAACTAGAGGGGTGGAATGGCGTGGGAAGTGGGAAGGAGGTTCAAGACGGAGGGGACATGTGTGTGCCTGTGGCTGATTCATGTTCACACATGGCAGAAACCAACACAGTATTACAAAGCAATTATCCTCCAATTAAAAATAAGTTAATTAAGAAAACACAGATATTTTCAATTTATCTCCAGCCCCACTTTGTCTTCCTCCTAAGGTATAAACCCACTGTTCTAGTTGACTTCTGGATAGCACTTCATTGGATGTTCCTTTGGAACCTTGAGATTACTCTGTCCTAACTAACTTATTTTTTCTTTTACTCCAAAAGGCTGTTGCTCCTTTGGCTGCCTTACTTTGCTTAGTGACATCACTGGGGAACTGTAGCACCATCATTGACTGCTTCTTCCCTTCCTTCCTTGTCTAATCCGTCACTTGATTGTGTCTCCATCACCGTCATGTGTTCTGATGCTCTCCTTTACTGCTTCATCTAATTATTTAAATCTCTTTCCTGAACCATTATAAGGGTCTCATCATTATATCTCTAGCCACTGCCTACTCCTTCCTCTCTTGCCCTCTACTGTTGGCTTGTTCTTTCTACATGTTGGAATCATGCTTTTCCTCTGCATCACACCACTCGTTATCTCTGTACCGCTTTCAGAATGAAGTGTGATTTCTTTAGTGCAGACTTCAGGGTCCTCTGTGCTCAGATCCCAGTTACTTCTTTACTCTTCTCTCCAAGTGCCCTATGCCCGGCCAAACTGAAGTACTCTTTACTCTCTTTGGCATTCCCCTACTAACTAAGGATGACTTTTGAAATCTGGAATGAAATTCTAATACATATTATTACAAGAATGGATAGTGAACCAGCAATTGTTTATGAATAAGTCTGGGTTTATGCTCACAGACCAGGTCATATCATTTCCTTTTTTCTTTTCTGACTTAATATATAATGGAGATGTGTCAATCATCATATATTTGAAGATGAGGAAGGCATTTGATACTGGATTTTTGCCAAACCGCTGTACCGAAAGGGGATACCCAAATGGAGCTCTGCTGGTTTGGAGGAATGTTTCTTGTTTCCCACAGAGCTTGATTTTGTACCTGATTCTTGAGAAAAAATATTTAGGTAAAGTGAGTTAGGTAAAGATACAGAAAGCACATATACCATAAATAGGAGACAGATCTAGGAAAGAGGGTTAAATCAGATAATAGAATCAAAATATCAGGGGTTCTTACCACCTAGAATGTGGGCGGATTAGAAGAGGTGAAATTTCAGATTCTATTTGCTTTTGGGTCTCCAAATCAGCTGTTTGAGTGAAGTGTCAGAGTAGAGGTGATGTGGGGGAAAATTAAGTTTTGTCTGGCATCTTCAAATATCTGAATGTGAGTGTTTAAGGAGCTCTTGAGATTATCGACTCAATGGCAGAAGCATATTACCTTGAAAAAGAAGGAAAACCACACCTAGAATATTGTGTTCGGTTTTGGGCCCTAAACTTTAAATTGGAAGTGGACAAATGGAAGTCATTTTAGGGGAGTCACAGGCAAAGTTTTTGCGCCAGGGTGTGCTTGAGTGTGAAAGCTCCCTGGGTTGTCTTTGAGGTCCCTTTTCAAGCCCAGCTCTACTCAGTTGTAGTCTCTGTGGTGGAGGGTAATTGCTGTCTTGTAGTTTCTCTGAAGGCATTTAGTTCAGTGCTTTGCTTGTGAAAGTGAAAGCAGTGAAAGTGTTAGTTGCTTAATCGTGTCTGACTCTTTGCGACCCCATGGACTGTAGCCCACCGGGCTCCTCTGTCCATGGGATTCTCCAGGCAAGAATACTGGAGTGGTTTGCCATGCCCTTCTCCAGGGGATCTTCCCCACCCAGGGATAGAACCAGGGTCTCCCACAATGTGGGCAGATTCTCTACGATCTGAGCCATCAGGGATTGTAGCATTTGTTAATAAATACTGGTGAGTAAATGTTACTAGTGTGATGTAAATTTTGCCTCCAGACCCAGAACATAATTTCCTTGAGGGCACATACCACATGTTATGTTTTGTATTACCCTCAGCATCTTGAACGAGGTTAGATTTTTCAGCAGGTATTTGGTAAATACAGGCCGAGTTCACAAAGTTAAATATTGGGAGAAATCCCATTAAACACCTCATACTTAATCCCCCAGCTCCCCGTTTCCTTTTATATAAAAACAAGGGAACAGTGTAGTCAGGGGAAGGAACACTGACCAGGTTAGAAACCTTGGTTTACAGGGCTGCTTCTTCCACTAATGAGCTCACTTCAGACCCACGTAGTCTCTGATGATGAGGGAGAAGTAGGGTGGGAGGTGTCATGACTGCTGCAATTTAGGGTCGGGTGTCTGAATGACACAGCTGGGTTTCTCCCAGACTTTTGGTATTGGTTATGGTAATGAAATGCTTTAAGATGACATAATTAAGATACTCAATCATGTGCAAGTTTAAATTCCTTTCAGTTGGCCTGGGAGCAGCAGAAATTGTACAGTTTGCTTCCTGGGAGATTGTAGCCTAAGACCAATAACTCACTTGTGTCTATACAGCTGTTATTTGCTATTCACTGGCAGGTGTGACTAATTCCGCCAGTGACACAACCCCTTGAATGAATGTGAGCTTTTAAAGCAACTCGTTCCTGAGTATCTGTGAGAGCATTGTTGGAAGGGTGTTGGGCTCCTCTTTGTTGTTACTGGTGGGGCTGAATCCACTTCTGAGAGTCTTGGATTAACGTTGGCCCTATTTCCTGAGGGTATGGCTGCTCTTCATGGAGCCTCTCCTGGCATACACCCCTGATTCTTCTAGTATGATTTTTCTACTCTCTAGTTCTCTGTATTGTAATAGCTGTCTGGACTGTGTAGAAATGTTTCTGAAGGCTCTAAAAGCACAATTTTGGAAGAGAGACAAGTGATGGCATTGGGGAAACAGACATGAAAACCCAGGGCTGAGTTTTGCATACCTCTGTGTTAGAAGAAAGCAATAGATTTTTCTGGATAAAGGTGAAGTGGCTAAGAAAGCTTGTAAAAACAATCTGATATTGACTGTTCAATCTTAAAAGAGTTAAAAGTTGGAGTGGCTTTTTACCATTTAATTGTGTTTAGCTTTGTTCTTAAAAAAAAAAAAGGAACTTAAAAATCATGTTTCATTAATGTGCCAGCTTGGATTATTTTCCCTGTCAGTTTAGCAATCAACAGTAATAAAAACCCAGATATAAAATTTTCATACATTTACAGTAGCATAAAGACATTAAGTGAAAACCCTTTAAAACATTTTCCATTTTCATTTCACTTAGCAGGTACTACATATCAAGCTATTATTTACCCAGCTAAAATGAGCAGGAAAGTGATCCAAGTTGGTAAAGTGCCTCCAGACAACTTGCACAACTGTTATTTTCTCTTTTTGGTTATGCCCAGCTGAAGGGATTCGTTTTAGCACAAATCAGATCAAGGTGATACGAAAGGTACTTGGGATTACCTGGAGAGTGTTGAGATTAGCCGTGGAAAACCTCATTTTTGCCACCTGGATAGCCCATGTGTATGGAGATAGTTTTATTTTAAGGCATGGCCAGTGCTATTCTCTAGGCTAGTGAAGTAAAAGCAGCATGGATAATTCAAAGTAAGCACATAATCCAAAAGAGTGTTCTGCTTAGCTGTGGAAGGAGCATGGTATATTTTTTTCTTTCTTTTTTAATTGAAGGATAATTGCTTTACAATATTGTGTTGGGTTCTGCCATACATCAACATGAATCAACCACAGGTATACATATGTACCCTCGCTCCTAAAAACTTCTTCCCAACTGCCACCACATTCCATCTCTCTGCATTGTCACAGAGCACCGGTTTGAGCCTCTTGAGTCGTATAGAGAATTCACACTGTTTATCTAAAATAGATAAACAGTGTGAATTCTCTATACGACTGCTCCTCTCTCCTTTGTCCCACCATCTCCTTCCCCACCACGTCCACGAGTCTACTCTCTGGTCTCCATTGCTGCCCTGCAAATAGGTTCATGAGTACCATCTCTCTGTGCTGTGTTAGTTGCTCAGTTGTGTCCGAATCTTTGCAACCCCGTGGACTGTAGCCCACCAGGCTGCTCTGTCCATGGGGATTCTCCAGGCAAGAATACTGGAGTGGGTTGCCATGCCCTCCTGCAGGGGATCTTCACAACCCAGGGTCTGAACCCATGTCTCCCCATTGCAGACGAATTCTTTACTGTTTGAGCCACCAGGGAAGCCCACCATCTCACTAGATTCCATATATATGTGTTAATATACAATATTTGTCTTTCTCTTTCTGACTTCACTTTGTATAATAGACTCTAGGTTCATCCACCTCAGTAGTACTGACTCAAAGGCATTCCTTTTAATGGCCAAATAATATTCCATTTCTTCATACTGTTCATGGGGTTCTCAAGGCAAGAATACTGAAGTGGTTTGCCATTCACTTCTCCAGCAGACCACATTTTTTTCAGAACTCTCCACCGTAACCTGTCTGTCTTGGGTGGCCCTAAATGGCACGTCTCATAGTTTTATTGAGTTAGACAAGGCTGTGGTCCATTTCAAATCCTAAAAGATGCTGCTGTTAAAGTGATGCACTCAATATGCCAGCAAATTTGGAAAACTTGGCAGTGGCCACAGGACTGGAAAAGGTCAGTTTTCATTCCAATCCCAAAGAAAGACAATGCCAAAGAATGTTCAAACTATTGCAAAATTGCACTAAGCTCACACGCTAGCAAAGTAATGCTCAAAATTCTCCAAGCCAGGCTTCAACAGTATGTGAACCATGAACTTCCAGATGTTCAAACTGGATTTAGAAAAGGCAGAGGAACCTGAGATCAAATTGCCAACATCCGCTAGATCATTGAGAAAGCAAGAGAGTTCCAGAAAAACATCTGCTGCTGCTGCTGCTAAGTCACTTCAGTAGTGTCCGACTCTGTGCGACCCCATAGACGGCAGCCCACCAGGCTCCCCCTTCCCTGGGATTCTCCAGGCAAGAACACTGGAGTGAGTTGCCATTTCCTTCTCCAGTGCATGAAAGTGAAAAGTAAAAGTGAAGTCGCTCAGTTGTGTCTGACCCTCAGCAACCCCTTGGACTGCAGCCTACCAGGCTCCTCCATCCATGGGATTTTCCAAGCTACTTCTGCTTTATTGACTACACCAAAGCCTTTGACTGTGTGGATCACAACAAATTGTGGAAGATTCTTCAAGAGACGGGAATACCAGACCACCTTACTTGCCTCCTGAGAAATCTGTGTGTAGGTCAACAGTTAGCAATAGTTAGAACTGGACGTGGAACAACAGACTGATTCCAAATTGGGAAAGGAGTATGTCAAGGCTGTATATTGTCACCCTGCTTATTTAACTTATATGCCGAGTACATCATGAGAAATGCCAGGCTGGATGAAGCACAAGCTGGAATCAGGATTTCCGGGAGAAATATCAATAACCTCAGACACACAGATGACACCACCCTTATGGCAGAAATCTAAGAAGCACTAAAGAGCCTCTTGATGAAGATGAAAGAGGAGAGTGAAAACGTTGCCTTAAAGCTCAACATTCAGAAAACGAAGATCATGGTATCAGGTGCCATCACTTCATGGCAAATAGCTGGGAAAACAATGGCAACAGTGACAGACTTTATTTTTTGGGCCTCCAAAATCACTGCAGATGGTGACTGCAGCCTTGAAATTAAAAGACACTTGCTTCTTGGAAGGAATGTTATAACCAACCTAGACAGCATATTATAAAGCAGAGACATTACTTTGCCGACAAAGGTCTGTCTAGTCAAAGCTGTGGTTTTTCCTGTGGTCATGCATGGATGTGAGAGTTGGACTGTGAAGAAAGCTGAGTGCGGAAGAATTGATGCTTTTGAACTGTGGTGTTGGAGAAGACTCTTGAGAGTCCCTTGGACTGCAAGGAGATCCAACCAGTCCATCCTAAAGGAAATAAGTCCTGAATATTCATTGCAAGGACTAATGCTGAAGCTGAAACCCCAATACTTTGACCACCTGATGCAAAGAACTGACTCCTTGGAAAAGACCCTGATGCTGGGCAAGACTAAGGCAGGAGGAGAAGGGGACGACAGAGGATGAGATGGTTGGATGGCATCACCTTTTCGATAGACGTAAGTTTGATTAAGCTCCAGAAGTTGGTGGTGGACAGGGAAGCCTGGTGTTTATGGGGTCACAAAGCATCAGACATGACCGAGCAACTGAACTGAACTGAATATTGTATATGTGGTACACAGCTTCTTTATCCATTCCTCTGTCAATGGACATCTGTGTTGCGCCATGTCCTAGCTAATGTTGCTATGAACATTGGGGTACATGTGTGTTTTTTATGGTTTTCTTAGGGCATATGCCCAGTAGTGGGATTGTTGGGTCATATGTTAGTTTTATTTCTACTTTTATAAGGAATCTCCATACTGTTCTCCATAGAGGCTGTATCAATTTGCATTCCCACCAACAGAGGAGCACAGTATATTAACAATAGCTTTTATGGCTATTTCCAGTTGAAAAAGTGCTGTTGTGTATCAGTGGAACACCAACGAAGAAACCCAGATATCACCCCAATTTTACTCTTACTTACCCATATGACCTTAGGCGGGTCACTGAGTTGTATTTCCTCATGTATAAAATGGGAACAATAGACCAATCCTTCCTAGATGGTAAGGGATTTGAGATGATAGTTTTGTAATTTATCTTAAAAGATTAAAGGGTTATACTGATTAAGGAACTTAAAGACCTTTGAAAGTGAAAGTGAAGTCGCTCAGTCCGACTCTTTGTGACCCCATGGACTGTAGCCTACCAGGCTTCTCCCTCCATGGGATTCTCCAGGCAAGAGTACTGGAGTGGGGTGCCATTGCCCTCTCCAGGGGATCTTCCCGACCCAGGGATTGAACCCGGTCTCCCGCATTGCAAGACCTTTACTGATGGCTTATCTTTTGATAGAAGTTGTGTTAGACTTGGGAATATAGTGGTGGATTGGAAAATGGATAGAGGTTTCCCCTTAATCATCTTACATTATGGGATTACCATTTCTGTTTCTTGGAATAATGTTATAGATAGAATTTCTTGAGTTTAGAGTAGCTGGGTAAGATATAATAAAATTGAGGAGGGGTGAGGAAAGGGAACTAGTGTAATATGATTTTCTACATCCATATAATGATAGAGGAAATAGTAACCTCAATGTATTTATCTGAACTGGGGATGTTAGCTGTGTCTAATGGAGGGACTTTTAATCTTAGGATCCCTAGGTGAGCTTCAAAGAGCCCAGGAACAACCTGAAATTAGATGCAAAATTTGGGTCTGATTTGCTGCAAAGGTTGAGAACTACTGAATGAATGGATATTGTCTTGTTCCTGGGACAGCATGATAACGAAGATACAAAAGGTTTCTCCTGGATTAAATCTTATGTAAAAATGGTGCTACTGGCTTGCACAGTCTCATCTATAAATTGTGGATGTCATATTAAATAGTCTCTGGGAAGTCTTTTTTGGCTCTAACATTTTATTATAACTTCAATTTCTCAGATAAATGAAAGCATTTAATCCACTTTAGCCAGTCATTGCCATAACCTCCCTTCAACCTGATAATGTTGAAATAATTTGGAAATGCCTTTCAATGAAAAATCACATTTATTTGATTATTTCTGCTAATCTGGAAGTGGCAGTATAGCCAGAAGAGAGAGAATTTTTATAGGGACATCTGGGAAGCTTTAAAAGTATCTGCATAGATTGACTGGTTTGGGCTTCTGCATGGGAAGTGTTCTGATCAGCCATTTTCAGGAACTTGGGGATGGGCCTGTTGTCCTTATAGTTTGATTGGTTGTTGAATTAGCACAACAGAGATGATGATTGGTTAACATGCGTGTTGGCCCATGAGCATGTGTTATGGGCTTTGTTAAAGCAGCTGTCCAAAATTGGGAAAGGAGTACAACAAGGCTGTTTATTGTCACCCTGTTTATTTAAGTTATATGCAGAGTACAGTATCATGTGAAGTGCTGGGCTGGATGAATCACAAGCTGGAATCAAGATTGCCAGGAGAAATGTCCAGAACTTCACATATGCAGATGATACCACTCTAATGGCATAAAGTGAAGAGAAACTGAAGAGCCTCTTGATGACAGTGAAGGACGAGATCGAAAAAGCTAGCTTAAAACTCAACATTCAACAAACTGAAGTTATGGCATCTGGCCCCATCACTTAATGGCAAATAGATGGGGAAAAAGTGGAAACAGTGACGGATTTTATCTTCTTGGTCTCCAAAATCACTGAAGATAGTGACTGCAGCCATGAAATTAAAAGACGCTTACTCCTTTGAAGAAAAGCTATGACAAACCTGGAAGTGAAAGGGTTAGTCATTCATTCGTGTTCAATTCTTTGTGACCCTATGGACTGTAGCCTGCCAGACTCCTCTGTCCATGGGATTCTCCAGGTAAGAATACTGGAGTGGGTTGCCATTTCCTTCTTCAGGGGATCTTCCTGACCCAGAGATTGATCCAGGGTCTCCCGTATTGCCGGCAGATTCTTTACCATCTGAGCCACCAGAGAAGCCCCATGACAAACCAAGACAGCATATTAAAAAGCAGAGACATCACTTGCTGACAAAGATCTGTATAGTCAAAGCTATGCTTTTTCCAGTAATCATGTTAGGATGTGAGAACTGGACTGTAAAGAAGGCTGAGAACCAAAGATTTGAATTGTGGTCCTGGAGAAGACTCTTGAGAGTCCCTTGGACTGCAAGGAGATCAAACCAGTCAATCCCAAAGGAAATCAACCCTGAATATTCATTGGAAGGACTGAAGCTGAAGCTCCAGTACTTTGGCCACCTGATGTGGAGAGGTGACTCCTTGGAAAAGACCCTGATTCTGTGAAAGATTGAAGGCAAAAGGAGAAGAGGGCGGCCTAGGATAAGATGGTTAGATAGCACCACTGACTCAATGAACGTGAATTTGAGCAAACTTTGGGAGATAGTGAAGGACAGGGAAGCCTGCTGTGCTGCAGTCCATGGGGTTGCAAAGAGTCAAACTTGCCTTATTGATGGAACAGTAACAACAGCAAGCAGCTGGGCTTGTAGAAAAAATTAGTTGACTGTGAAGTTGCTTTTTCACATTTCCAGGGTGATGGTGTGCTGTTTTGTGGAAGTGTGATGACAGTGTCATGTAGTCAGCACTATGTTGTGAATTTTGAGGCAGATGATAGGTGAGCAGAGGCTGTTTGTGGTCAGCATTGCTTTCTTCCTTGATGGAAAAGCTTGAATTTTGTCTGTGTGTGTCCCTTTCTCTGTGTTACCTATACCTGGCTACAGGAGTTTAATCTGGATTGTTCTAAGACTGGTATTGGGATCCTCTTCCCCTTCCTGTGATAGGCATGGGCCTGTGAAGCTGTTTGGACCAGTGAACCCAAGGGAACATGTACCAAGAGACACTAGGGAAAGGTTTCTTTGCTCTTAAGAGATACAAGTAAGAGATGGTTCTGCCGTTTCCACTAATTTCTAATGAGTCTACATGAGAACTCTTGTAAATCCAGTCACCTTCTCTCTCTGGGGTCCAACAGCTGGGGGACCAGCCTGCACACTGGAGGTGGCAAGGGGAAATAGGGAAAGAGCCTGGAAACTTGACTCCCCAGCCCTGATCTCGGAGCCTCTTTAAACCCATCTCTTCCAAATGATCCTTGTTGGCTTTGTCTTCAAGTTAGGATTCCTTTTTTTTTTTAAAACCTCAAAATTCACTTCTATTATTACTTTCAAATACTCAATGCATATTTCAACTTAACAATATAAAACCTCTAATGGAAGAAAAGCTAGGACCAACCTAGACAGCGTATTAAAAAGCAGAGATATTACTTTGCCAACAAAGGTCTGTCTGGTCGAAGCTGTGGTTTTTCCAGTAGCCATGGGATGTGAGAGTTCGACTATAAAGAAAGCTGAGCACCAAAGAATTGATGCTTTTGAACTGTGGTGTTGGAGAAGACTCTTGAGAGTTCCTTGGACTGCGAAGAGATCAAACGAGTCAATCCTAAAGGAAATCAGTCCTGAATAGTCATTGGAAGGATTGATGCTACAGCTGAAACTACAATACTTTGGCCACCTGATGCGAAGAACTGACTCCTTGGAAAAGACCCTGATGCTGGGCAAGATTGAGGGCAGGAGGAGAAGAGGATGACAGAGGATGAGATGGTTGGATGGCATCACTGACTAGGTGGACATGAGTTTGAGCAAGCTCTGGGAGTTGGTGATGGACAGGGAAGCCTGATGTGCTGCAGTCCATGGGGTCACAAAGAGTCAGGCACGACTGAGTGACTGAACTGAACTGAGTATTCCTCCCTGTCTTCTTTCCTGTTCTATTTCCCTTTGGTGCATTTATCCCATTTACCAGATTACATGTAATAAATCAGGGATTTTAATTCATTGTAGAATCCCCACAAATGGAACCATGTCTGGCATATAGGATAGACTTCTCAGTGGGCATTTGTTGAATGAATATTTTGTCAACTAGTTGATTGATTACTGCTTCCATGCATTCTTTCCTTTTAGTTTCAGTTAGTGTATTGCCAAGTACATGGTTAGTTTAGTAGATTTTTTAATACTTATTTTTACTTATTCAAAATTTGTGCCAAGTCTTATTGCAGCACGTGAAATCTTGGATTTTCTAGTTGCAGCATGTGGGATCTAATTCCCTGACCAGGGATCAAACCTGGGCCCCTGCTTTGGGAGTGTGGAGTCTTAGCCATTGGGCCACCAGAGAAGTCTCTAGTAGGTCTTTCAGTAATGGTTTAGATACAGGAATTTTCTCACTTTGTCTGAAAATGTCTTTAGGCCTTATTTCTGAAGGGTAAGTACAGTTCATCTGGGTATAGCATTCCGGTTACTTTTCTCTGAACACCTTGAAGATGTTCTGTTATAGACTGAGTTGTGTCTCCAGCCACCCAAATTGATACATTGAATTCCTTACCACTAATATGACTATGTTAGGAGATAGGGTCTTTAGGGAGGAATTTAATGAGGTTTTTAAGGGTGAGGCCCATTAAAGGAATTTAAATGAGGTTATAAGGGTGAGGCCCTAATCAAATAGGATTGGTGTCCTAGTAAGAAGAAGAGACACCAGAAATCTCTCTCTCTGAGTGTGTCTAGAAGACAAGCCATGTGTGGACACAGTGAGAAGGCAGCTGTCTACAAGCCGAGTAGAGTTGTCACCAGAAACCAAACTCAGCACCTTGATCATGGACTTCCAGCCTCCTGATCTGTGAGAAAATAAACATCTGCTGTTTAAACCACCTCAGTTTGTAGTATTTTGTTATGGCTGCCCAAGTAGACTGCTAAGGAATTTATTGTCTTCTGGAATTTACTGTTACTGATGAGAAGTTGGCTCTAAGTCTTTCATTACTTTGGGGATGATATTTTCTCTCTTCTTGGCTTGAAAAGTTTTTTCCCCTTACTTTCAGGTTTTTCATTGTAATACTGTGTATCAATCCATAGATTTGTTTAGTTTAAAATTCTTAGGACCCAGTGATCTTATTCAGTCTAAGAATTCATGTATTTAATTTTTTTTTTTTTAACACTTTTAGAAAATCCTTGGCAGTTCTTTTTGATCATTGCCTTTTCTACTTTTCCTGTTTTCTTCTGGAACTCCTGTTAAGAGTATATCATGGATCTTATTCTTTCTTCTTTGGCATATCTTTTTTTACAATTAAGCCATCTTTTTTTTTTTTTTTTTAATTGAAGTGTAGTTGACTTACAGTGTTTCAGGTGTATAGCAAAGTGATTCAGTTACACATATGCATATAGTATTTTCCAGATTATTTTCCTTTATTCAGTTCAGTTCAGTTCAGTCGCTCAGTCGTGTCCGACTCTTTGCGGCCCCATGAATCGCAGCACACCAGGCCTCCCTGTCCATCACCAACTCCCGGAGTTCATTCAAACTCATGTCCGTCGAGTCGGTGATGCCATCAAGCCATCTCATCCTCTGTCGTCCCCTTTTCCTCCTGCCCCCAATCCCTCCCAGCATCAGAGTTTTTTCCAATGAGTCAACTCTTTACATGAGGTGGCCAAAGTACTGGAGTTTCAGCTTTAGTATCATTCCTTCCAAAGAACACCCAGGATTGATCTCCTTTAGAATGGACTGGTTGGATCTCCTTGTAGTCCAAGGGACTCTCAAGAGTCTTCTCCAACACCACAGTTCAAAAGCATCAATTATTTGGCGCTCAGCTTTCTTCAATTATTATAAGATATTGGGTATAGTTCCCTCTACCATACAGTAGGTCCTTGTTCTATTTTATATATAGTCGTATGTACCTGTTAATACCAAATTCCTAATTTATCCCTTCCCCACTCTCCATTTGGTAACCATAACTTTGTTTTCTGTGTGAGTGTTTCTGTTGTATAAATAATTCATTTTTATCATTTTTTTAGATTCCACATCTAAATGATATCATATGATACCTATTTTTCTTTGTCTGACTTTCTTCAGTTAGTATGCTAGCTCTAGGTTCATCTTTGTTGCTGCAAATCCAGGTATACCATCTTTTTATTTCTCTCTAAATTCTGGATTTTTTTTTTCCAGATTTACCCTCTGTCTTAATCAATTTTCTTTATAGTTGTATCTAATATTCTGTTTAGTCTATTCATCACATTTAAAGTTTTAATAAGTGTATTTTTTTATATTCGATTTTTCCCAAAACTTCCCCCATAATGTCATCTTACCTCATAACAGTTTCTATAACTTTAAAAATCTTGTTTTATGATCTTTTGGATTTTTCTATAACTTCTATTCTCTTTTTTGTGATTGGTTGGTTCTCCCTCATAGTTATTTGTTTCCTTGTGTGTTACAGAATTTATTTTTAACTGGAAGCTTATATTTGTCAAGAGTTGTCTCTTGGGTTGTGGAGTATGGAAGTATTACTATTTTTGAAAAACAGAGCTCTCATAAGTCTAACACCAGTTTTATATTATTTTTCAGCTTGGATTTAAAACACCATTACTCTACAGACAGGACTAGTGCAGGCTTGTAGTTTTAGTTTCTTGCAAGAGGCCTCTTTTTTTTTTTTTTTTTCAAGCCCGGAGAAACAACATGCCTCCTTATTTTATGGGCTGGTAGATAGTTTCTTTCGTCCCCTTTTTATATATCAGACAGTACTTAGATGTCTAGCTTTATTTATAACTCTTAGTTTCCTATCTTGTGTCAGCTGAAAGCAACATGTCCTGTCCCTTTGAGGGCCTCAGAAATCGGGCATCCCAATTTCTTGACAAATATTGCAATGTGGATTTGTTTTAGCTTGGTCTGCTGTGGTGCTGGAAGTAAAGTCTGAAATTACTGACTAAAGTCATTGATGATATGTTAATTGCCAAATTCAATGAAACTATTTCGGTCTATTCATCCTGGAAATCTGGCTGGTACATTTTAGAGTATTGAACTTTCCACTTCCTTGGCATCGATGACTTCTCAGTGTCCTGATCATTGAGAAACTCTTTGCGCATCCTGTTTCTGTCCTCTTTACAGATTTTCTTCCTCCATCCTTCCTTAAAGTTGGTGTTCCTGAGTGTTCAGCTCACTATGCGCCCACCGTGTGCATGCTGTGATTTCGTGTGCTCTAGGGTTTCTTGTGTGTGCTGATGAATTTATTTCTACCTTTAGCCCAGACTCCTTGCTGCCATACTCAGGCTTTCAGCTCTCCTGCTGAACATACTTCCTGAAGTCCCTACAGGCACTTCATCTTTAATGCCTCCTGTGTTGACCTCAGGGTCAACCTCAGGGCACCTGTGTTCCCTGCCATCTACCCCGCCCTTCTCTTCCTCTCGTACATTTTTCACTTGCTGTCAGTTCTCAACAACTTCCCTTTCTCCTTCCCTATTCTCTTACCATGCATCAGTTCCTCAGTCCTTCTGATTTTACCACCTAGACATTGAATTTTTTTCTCCTCTCCAACCCTGCTCCAAGTGGTCTGGTTCAAACAGGTCTATGGTGATATCTCCCAGCCTCTGTATCTCCAATTTCACTTCTCACACAGTTCCTTGGTGACAGACTTGACCCTGCCGTTCCCTTGCTCACCACCCACAGTGACAGCTCTCCCTCTCTGGCATGAAGGCTCATCCATTTCACATGGTTTGCAAAGACCTTCATGATCTTCTCTCTGCCTGCCCTCATCTGTCCTTGCTCAGATTTTACTCTTGTAGTTACCCACCTACTAGCACCCACATCTCTACACCAGACGAGATTTCCTCTGCTGGGAGCTGCCTTCCTCTTCATTTCACTGACTAACTTCCATCCTTTAAGGCATATTTTATGTCCTCAAAGAAATCTCCTCTAAGAATCATCTCCCTTCCCCCTACCCTCAAAATTGGCTTACATGTTCCTCTCCAGTGCTCCTAGTATTCTCTGCTTATGTATCTATCATAGTTTTGTTTTTATGTCTCTTTTCCATACAGTGCTGTGAGCACCTAAAGGAAAAGAATCATGGTTTACTCAATGTTGTATCTTGAGCACAGAGCTGGGCACACAGTGGTTGTTTGTTAATGTTTAGATAGGTGAAGTGATGTGAAGTGAAAGTTGCTCAGACATGTCCAACTCTTTGCAACCCCATGGACTATATAGTCCTTGGAATTCTCCGGGCCAGAATACTGGAGTGGGTAGCCTATCTCTTCCCCAGGGGATCTTCCCGACCCAGGAATAGAACCAGGGTCTCCTCGGTTGCAGGCAGATTCTTTATCAACTGAGCTATCAGGGAATGAAAAAAGGCAGGCATTATGTTGAGAGAAAGGGAGCTTGGTGTTTGCTAGAGGGGTTTATCTCCTGGAGAAGGAAATGGCTACCCACTTCAATATTCTGGCCTGGGAAGTCCCATAGACAGAGGAGCCTGGTGGGCCACAGTCCATGGGGTCCCAAGAGTTGGACACGGCTTGGTGACTAAACCACCACTAGAGGGGTCTGAGGGCTTCCTGGGTGGCACTAGTGGTAAAGAATCTGCCTGCCAGTGCAGGAGATGCAAGAGACACGGGCTTGATCCCTGGGTTGGGAAGATCCCACGGACAGAGGAGCCTGGTGGGCTACAGTCCATGGGGTTGCAAAGAGTCAGACGTGACCAAGTACGGAGGGGTCTGGAATGGTCTCTTGGAGAAGGCAGCCTGTGGTCCGGGATGTGAAGGGTTCAGCATGAGGTTGGTGAAAGGTGAATGCGACAAGAGAAAAACTAAACTGTCAACGTTTTTGTCTCCTTTTGGGTGCTTTACAAGTCTCTGACTGAAAGCAGCAGCAGGCGACTAATGGCCAACAGTGTTCTGACAGTGCCTGCTGACAAGCGATAATGAGATTAGTGCATTTTGATTCCGTTATTAACAAGTAGCCAAAGAATCATTTGGACATGTCAGGAGCTAATGATAGGAATTAAGGGTCCCTATGACTTTAGGGCAGCAGTTCAGGTACCTGACGCTTTGAAGAGTAATTGCAGGAAATTTTTTTTCTAAATATTTTAAAATAAATGTTTTGGTGATGTATAATGTACATTAAAAAAGTGAACAAATCCTAAGTGCTCAAATTAATTATCACAAAGTGAACACGTCAATATAGTTGGTGCTCAGACCAGGATACAGAATACTGTTGGCATCCTGAACCAGAAGCTCCCCAAGCGTCTGCCCCAGGCACCACTTGTACCCCTTCTCCCACCAGGGGTGACTGATTGCTGTCCTGTCCTCTAACAGCAGAGCTTAGTTTTGCCTATTTTAAACCTTTATGTAAATGGAATCCTGTAGTATTGTCTTCTTCGAATCTTGGCTTCATATGTCCCCCTTTGTTTCTGTGAGATTCATGCACATTGATGTAGCCGTGGTTCATGCATTCTCATTGCTATATAGTATTCTGTTGCACAGATAGGCGAGATTTTTAAAAGCTGTTCTACTGTTGATGGGTATCTGGGTTGTTTTCCAGTAGTTTCTGGTTAGTGCGAATTGTGCTGCTCTGAGCAGTCTTATCCATCTTTTGGTGAATGTACATACCTATTTCTGTCGGACACATACCAAGGCGTAGAAATTCTGGGTCATAGAGTTATGTGTTGTTCAGTATTGGTGTAAACTGCTCAAAGTTTTTCATAGTTTTCTTGTGCCAACTTACGTTTCTGGCAACAGTGTCTGAAAGTTCCAGGGCGTCACATACTTGTTAATAATATTTTTCACCTCTAATAAAATCTTGTTCACTTGTTCACTTGGTGGCATGCATATAGGGTAAACAGAATTTTACATTCAGAAGTAGCTTTTGGTAGTGGTTTGCAAAGCATGTTCAATATATGATATCCAGGCTTGTGGGTTCTTTTTCTGTTTAAGGGAACCCATTGAGCATTTTAGAGGCCCCTTAAGACAAATAATATACTGAGATAATGCATTGTCTTTTAATTGAAGTATTTAAACCCACACATTTAACAGCATTTTGCTAACCTCTTTGTTACATACATGCACATATTTACCAAAACTGTATTTAAAATGCTGTGTGCTATAAAATGAATGGATGAAGAGGCATTTCTTTGCTGTCTCTAAAGGTTTGCCACAGTCCTCTGGCTGCATTTCTGTGAGGGTTGCCATGACTAAGGCAGTTGGTGACTTAGGTGGTCAAATCTTAGGTGGCTTGAGGTAGGAAGCAATATATAGAGTCATTGAGTTTGAATGACAGAATTGGGCTCCAGAGATGATGTGACAGGCTGGGAAGATAGATGGTCCCAACCTAACTAATAGGTTGCTGGCTCCCGTCTATCCCTAGTCCCAAGGTTGGGAGCAGATTTGTTTCTTTAGTCACTTCTTCACTGGGGCAGGGGACTGAGCCAGTATCCTTACAGGAGGCAGTGCATGCTGGCTGTCTCTTGTGCAGTCTCAAATTTTGTCTCAAGGCCTCTTTTTGTGTAACTGAATGGATAAAGGGAAATAGTGGAGGAGTCTTCTGTTTTCTTAGTGAAATGAAGCACCATTTTCCTTTAATCTTCTTTAACTTACTGATAACCTCAAGGGAGCACCAGGTTACTGATCCAGTCACTTGCTGTGAATCCAGGCAGATCTGAGAGATGGGAGTTAGAATGGGGTCGAGAGTGAGTTGTGGGGTAATGGAGGAGTGCAGTGAGAGAGAGTTTGTCTCGAGGCAGACCAGAGTGCTGGAGGAGGGAAGAGAAAGGTGAGTGCGACATCACAGGGAGGACCTGGGGATGAGGCAGGAAGAGAGAGGGCCTGGGAAGTGTGTGGCCAATGATGTGTAGAAAATGAAGGCCTGGCCAGAGAAAGAAAATAGACCAACTTGAGCTGTGGTCTTCTCATCAAGAGTATGCTGAGTTGTGTGTGCTAAGTAACCTGTTGGTCAACTCAAGGCCAAAATGCATAGAACTTCCACACTTCTTGACTCTTGACCAGTCCTGTGAGTTCTTCCCTGCTCAGGGTCTTCATTTTCCTATTTACCTACAGCTCTAGCCAAGATGTGTTTTTTTGACTTTTAAAATGCTCTTAACACTCAGTGAGTAGAAGTTTATTTTTTATCAGTTTCAATTCCTGAGGAGATAATCCCGCATATGATAGGAAAATTGAGATGAAAGATTATGAATAGTTTTCCTTCTTTTCTATTCCTTACCTTTCTAAGTTCTCACTGTAACCCCCAAGGGTAACTATTTTTGGTTTCTTTTTAATTTTTTTCAGAGTTTTTAAAATTTTGTTTGTACAAGCAAAAATAAATACACATTATTTCTTTTCCACTTATACAAAAGATAGAGTGCTATTTATATTATTTTGTCCTGCCCCTTTTTTTCACTTAACAGTAAAATCTTTCCATATCAGTACAGAGAGCTTTCTCATGAACTTTTTATTAGATATATAGTGTTCCACTGGATGAATTCATAATAATTTGTTTATTCAGTCTGCTACTGATAGACAGTGTTCTTGTTAGCTTCCTTTCAGTGTTAAAAACTACAATCAGTGACCTTACACTGTCATTTTTGAAGGTTTGCTAGGCTATATATAGAATAAATACCCAGAAATAGACTTGCTAGGTTACAGGCCATATGTGTTTGTAATTTTGATAAACATTGCCAAATTGCATTGCTTAGGAGTTAATTTAAATCCTCACCAGCAGTAAGGTGTACGCCTGTTTTCCCACAGCCTCACCAACAGAAAGTATTATTAAACTTTTGGATTCTTGGTAATCTGGTAGGTTAGAAAAAGACTTCTCAGGGTTTTGATTTGTGTTTCTTTTATTATGAATGAGGTTAAACATCCTATTATATATTTGTGACTCATTTTTATTTCCTTTTCTGTGAACTGTGAGTTTGTATCCTTTGTCCATTTTACTACTGGATTTTTGTCTTTTTAATGATTTATTTTTGTAGCTCTGTGTGTGTTTTTGTGTAATTGTGTTTATCCATGTCCATGTATGTAGTTAGTCCTTTTGTTTTTGGTAGAGATACAGGCTCCCCCCCAACCCCACCCACATTTTTCAGTTGCCTTCTGATTTGCTGTTGGTGGCTTTTTATTTGCTTTATTTTCTGTTTTGTCATGCAGAGTTGTTGCTTTATATTATCTTTTATTTTATGTTTTTTTTTTTTTTTTATTTTTAGTTATACTAGAAAGGACTTCTCCACTCCTTGGTTTTGTTCTAGTACTTTCATGGTTTCCTTTTTAAAAATATGTTTTTTAAAAAATTTGGAATGCATCTTGTTATATCACATGATTTAACACAATGGAGAGTAAAGCAGGGGATTGGGAGAAATGAACAGAAAGAAATAATGATGACGGATGTGGAAGAGAGGTAAGGAGAGAATTAAAATGCCAGCAGAAGAAGGGAGGTGAGAACTGATGACAGTTGGAAGCTGTTAACTATTATAATCTGTGTCCTTTAATAGTGACTTAAATATTTTTAAGACTTGAGCTGTACTTGAGCCTCATGATAAAATAGGTGGGCAATCATTTCTTCTTATAGTATTTTCTTTCTAAAAAAAAATCTTATCCAAATATGGCTCAACATGTTAAGCATTGATAAAGTTGGGTGGGTACATGAGTGTTGGAGATTTGCTATTTTCATTTCTTATTTCTTTGTGCCAATAACTACATATTAAAAATAACATTTAAAAAGAAATGGGATAAGCCTTTTTATCCTCATACTGGAGACCAGATGTACCCTGATGATTGATAGGCCCCAATTAAATCTGGTCTTGGGTCCAGGTTTTTTTAAACTGCTTATTGAGGTTCTTTTTATTTAGATCATGGGCAGTGCCCTTTATCTTTGTACTTTAAACAAAGAATACCAAATTTCTATGGCTCATGCTGAATTCATGAGCAGTAACTTATTTCTGTACATTCTTAAGGATGTGAGAATAAAGATTTCTTCTTTTTTTTTTTTTTGTTTTTATTTTTAGATTCTCCACATCCTTTCCACAATCCAGACCCATAATCTGTGCTCAGAAACCACTATTTGAGTCTGAGAGGTCTCTGATTTATGTCCATGGGGGTGTTTTTCTATACTTCATAGAGTAATTTTTAAGTAATTTATCAAATACTTGTTGAGCATCTACATGCTGGGCACTGTATTCCAGGTGCTGGGGCTAATGTTTTGAATAAAATGAAATCCTTTATGGAGTTTACCTTATGGAGGGGACAGGTAATAAACATATTAATAAATTCTTAAGTGATCATCTCAGGTAGAAGTAGTGATCCAAAGAAGTCAAAAGAAAAACAGGGAGGATGGTGGGGTTGAGGAGAGGGGCAGGGGGCTAGTTGAGGTTGTGTGGTCAGGAAAGGCCTTTTTCTGAGGAATTGCCCACTGAGGGGAAAACTGAACTCAGCAAAGGGAGGAAAAACTTTTCAGGCAGAGGGAGCAGCATGGTCTCTGGTTCTTTGGTGGCGAAGAGGACCCAGCGAGGTGTGGGGAACAGCCCTTGTTCAGGTTTAAAGTGTTGAGTGGCAGGGAGCCAGGGGCTTGCCAGCCCTTCCAGGAGTGAGGGGCGTTGCGGGCACAGTCCTGACCTGCATTTGCCTACCTTCTATTGTTGAAGCCGAATGACAGTTCCTAGAGCTGCCTTTCCACTCTGCATTGGTGCTCTTTTTTTCTTTCTTTGTTTCATACTCATTCTCATTTTAGAGCAGTGATAGCAGTCAAACCTCGAATGTAGCCCAAAGTTATAATAAAGTCTTCACAGTCTCATTTCCTGCTCTGATAGGGACACCCAGAGAACAGGCTGCCCTCCTGCATGGTGGACATCTGGGGCCACAAGGCTATCGGCAGCATCGAGACAGGGGAGGGGACGGCTGAGGGAGAGGGCCCGCCTACTTTGATATTAATTCATCTTTGGGCATGAAAAGGAAAAAAAAAAAACAAAAAAAAAAGCCAAAACAGTATCGGGGCAGCTTTTCCATAGTCGGGGATAATGGTTTTCCCGGCAGAGCAGCGCCCGGACACGGCAGGCCTCCCAGGCTTGCCTCTGCATCCCTGTTCCTTAGGCTCAGGAAAATGGCTGTCCGTCTATTTTAAGTGGGGAAAATTGAGGATGGGTTTTTTCAGCACTATCTATGGCTTAGTTACATCAAGCGATTTCTTCGGAGAGTAATAATAGGTGCTGTCTTCAGAAACGGTTTAGTCACGAATACCTAGTGCTTAAAGTTTACTTGTTTCCTTCCTGTTCCTTGCTCCAGTCTTATCCCCTGCCTTTAGGATAGAGTCTCTTCCAGAGATGCTTCCCGTGAAGACGAGCAGGTTGCCTTTCCTTTCTAGTTTCCCTCCATCATCATCTCCTCTACCCATCCCCCTCCCCGCTGGAACCCCACCCCCACATCCCACCCCCCAAGCTTCCACCAGGCTCAGTACTTGGAACCACAGTGTCAAAAAACTGAATGACATCATAAGGAAAAGAGTCAGTCTGGGCCAGTGATGCTAATCAGTTCACTTCTTCCCTCCCCCCACCCCAGTGTCGGATAATTTATTTCTTAACCAGTTTTTACCAACCAAATGTTAACACATATGCCTGATTGCTAACCTCCTCTGGGCACCAAACCTGTTTTTTCTTGAGTGCAATAAGTGATTATCCAACTCATGCTGCTCCGAAAAAGAGGTTTTGTTTTAATAAGCAGTTTGCAGTTTGGCTCACAATGCTGAGGAAAGCAACATTATCTCCAGCAGTAAACTCTGCAGTCATTGCAAAGCTTGACAAGAAAATGATTGAGTCTGTTTGTTATACCTTTGTGGGGCTGCCACTGCTGCTGCTGATGGAAATGTTGCTGTTTATTCAGCAATGCAATAACACTTGCTGTAATTTATGGATGCACATTCCCCAGATTACTAAAGGTAATATTGTTGACTAAAGGAAAGTATACGAATGGATACTTTCAGTTGTTGCTGTCCTTATAAAAGTGATTGACTGTTCACTTTGCACAGGGAAGAATTTGCACAGCCTTCATCCCCCTTAACAATTACAGATTTTCCTTCCCCTGACAGTTACAAATAACATGGCTTGTCCTAAGTGGTAAAAATTTACTGATTCCTTGGAAGTTCAAGCCAGAGGCTGGGTGGGTCTTCTCTGGGTTATACTTCCCGGCCAGCTCTCCCCTCTTGCCCCTGGGGGGCGCCAGACAAGCCACACCTGCATTGATTCCTGGTGGCCTTCAGCTTGCTGCATGGGTTGTGCCTGGTTAAGTAGCTTGTGTCTCAGGCACTTGGTTTTTCCCTGAGGGAGGCTGAGGAGGCCATGGTGATTCATGATGGGTGCTGAGTACATGTCAGGTGGCAGGGGGTTGTCCTTGTGAGTGGTGGTTCTGTGGGAAAAATTGGGTGAAGTTGGTCCTTTTCTCCCAGTAAATGTAGACAGAGATCCACGTAGAGGAGTAGAAACTTAGCTGCTCTTCTCAAAATGGTGTTGTTGAAGGATTGCGAACTTTGCCTTTGGTCACCACGGGCGTACCTGTTGATGGACTCATGCATTTAGAGGAGCTGTGAATAAGGGCTGGAGGGGGTGCGGGTGGTAGGGAATGGTCATCCTGAAGCAGAGTGCCCAGCTCTAGGGTACAGGGAAGCTGCTCAGAGACCTAGGGATTTTCTTCCTGAATGGTGGTTGGTGCTTTTTCCCAAGTCCTGAAGAAGTGCCGCTTTGTGTCTTAAAGCCTATCAGCTTCTATGCCCCGATGGCTGACAGGTAGGTGACATTCTGAATTGCCAGGTTTGGCCCTTGGTGAGTTGGAGAAATAAGCAGCTCCTTGAACAGTTTCTGAGGGAAAAGCAAAAACAAAAAGCAAAAGTTTGTAAAACCAAAGACCAACAGGTTTGAAAGTTTCACTCTCTTTTTTGGGCAAACAAGTAGCTACAAAACATACACAAGTAGGAATATAAAATGCACATGAGATCATGTGTTTTGCATCTAAAATTTCCTATTTTTCTCTAAGCAAACTCTCAGTGGGCCAGTGTGAGACTTAACTGACCAGCTCTGCACTTGACTGTGCCTTGTCAGCCCTGCAGTGTTCCATTGAATAATTTGTTACTTAATTGGTCATAGTAGGGGGGATCCCAGCATATGTGAGACAGTGTTTGTTAACTCTCAGTGATTGATGTCAGGAAGACAATAGTGAGCAAAATATTATTTATCATTTTGTTAGGCCACATATGTGCCATTGAGAGGAGAAGGGTTAACATAAGAACATCTAATTTACTTACTCTGGGTGGATTAAAGATGAACTTGAGCTGACATACTTTGCTTTTTTCTATTTATGCCTCACCTGTTCTTATATGTTCACTTTATAATTGATGAGAGATGAAAAATAAGGCTAGTTTAGTTCATATAAGTTATCATTGTGGTATCAGTTTTATAGACTGCTCATTTTTTTTCCTGTCTCAAAGATTTGATGTGTAATTGTTTTGGTTTATGACATCAGTTATTTTATTATATGAAAATTGCGTTTGATTTGGGGTTTTCTTAGTGTGAAATACAAATCTTTTGAGAATCAAACGTGCTTGTGAAATTCAAACCATGTTTTATTTACTAATGGCCACTAATAGCTCATAATGAAAACACTTGCTTTTGGTTGTACAAATAATTACAAAATAATGGATTTGCTGATTTTTGTTCCCTTTTGGCATCCCAAGTTCAGTTGACTCATGTCAGTCTTGATGTTAACCAAATTAGGATAATAAGAATGTTACAGAGTGGATATTAATTTATATAATTTGGATAATCCTAATCTGTTATATTTTAAGGTTCAGCTGATGTTGACAGTGGGTTTTAGAGCAAATAATAGCTTACTCTATTCTCTAATCTCAATCTCAAGACTAGCTAATATTGACATGAACTATATTTGGAGGCCATAGTATTCTCTTTCTACTTACATATTTATCTCTTTACATATTTATGGGTATATCGTACATGTATCAATTTTCTCTTCTTGTAATCCACATATTTAAACTGCTTCTGAGTGATAAATGGTGTTAAGACAGTGTAAATTATGTGCTTCTAAATTAATAAATATTTTTTCCAACCACACTAGATGGTTTTATTAGTCATGAGCTGATGAAGAAGCAAGTTGAAAAGAGTAGATAAAGAAATTTATAAAAGGGCAGAAAATAAATCCAGCCCAGCTACACTGATCTCTTATCTATACATTACAACCAAATGAATTAAAACATTTTCAGGGATGATTCCCTACATTTTTTTTTTTTTTTAATTGCATTGGAAGCTTACACTCCATGGAAGAAAACTAATTATGTCTGGAATCTCAGAGAGAGTACTAATAATACTAATAATAAGTCTTTTTTTTCCTGTATAACACTATTAAGGTTTTAAATATACATATGTGTATATATCTGCATATCAATAAATGAGCAGATACTGTTTACTATGAACTAGACTTTTAATAGGCATTTAATCCTTATACTCTCTGAGATCTGATTATGATCCCTATTGTACAGACGGTGAAACTGAAGCACAGAGAGTGCAAATATCATTTGCCCAAAGTTACATGACTCATGAGTGGAATAACCAGGATTTGAAACTGAAGTGTCCGCTCACCCCCAGCATCTGGGTTCTTCGCTGTCAGATTTGACTGCCCTGCAGAAGCCCCACTCCAGTACTCTTGCTTGGAAAATCCCATGGATGGAGGAGCCTGGTAGGCTGCAGTCCATGGGGTCGCGAAGAGTCGGACACGACTGAGCAACTTCACTTTCACCTTTCACTTTCATGCATTGGAGAAGGAAATGGCAACCCACTCCAGTGTTCTTGCCTGGAGAATTCCAGGGATGGTGGAGCCTGGCGGGCTGCTGTCTATGGGGTCGCACAGAGTTGGACACGACTGAAGCGATTTAGCAGCAGCAGCAGCAGCTGAAGGGAGGAGAGAGGAGGTGCCTTTCTCTGCGACAGGATGCTTTCCTGGTACCATTGTTGCTTCAGCATTTGGCCAATTGGATGCTCCTTATTGGCCCTCATTTTTGGGCCCATGTCTCCTTCCTCGGAGTCTCCTTGGCATCCCCATTCCACATGCACTTACAGCAAACCTTCAGAGGAAGGATTAAGTTCATTTTTCCATCTGTGAGTCTGCTGAGAGATTCTACAAGAGCAAATGAGGTACATGAGAATTACTTGAGCTGCTCATTCAACCCCACCTTTCTGTGTATGAGCTTGAATTGAAAGGGCTTGAATCGTAGAGATAAAGGGAAATTTTTTGTAAACTGCTCTTTGCTGTTCAAGTGTCCATGTACTAAGTGTCTCTCCCTCTCTCTTAAATACCGTAGTTTGCTAGATTTTTTCTCTTCAGTGTTAACATAATTATAAAACCACACCTAAAAAACCTAAGCCTAAATATTCAACTCTAGTTCTTATTTTGTAATAAAGATTCCGTGATGAAATAATGTGTTAGGCTGTTGATCCCTGAAGTGTTTCGGTAAAGGTTTACCTTGACATAGTTTGAATGCTTTAGTAAGAAAAGTGGTCAAGGGAGGTGGGGTGATGGACCCTGAAGGGCCTTTGTCTTGGAGAAAACCTGGGGTGTGCTTGGACCTCAGCCTCCCAGCCCCTCGTCTGTCAAACCGCCTTGCTCTGGCAGCGGGACTGGACCCAGGTGAGCGGGGAGGAGCCTGGGAGGCAGAGCCCCTGCAATCTGGGATATTGTTTAAATACCGTAAAAAAACCCTCGCTCATTTACTCCTTCTGAGCACCGGAGAGAAAAACGGTGTGGTAATCCTGGCATAGCAGGCGGTGTTACTTTCATATCAGTATAAAATGAAATTGTGTGGCTGTTTTTTCCCTCCCCACCTCTCCCCCGTTCACTCTTTTTAATCTTTAAATAAGACGATTGGTAGCCTGTTGGCAAGAAAATGGGCCCTGGATTTTTATTCAAAGTTCTACAAGGATGATAGTTGGAATTTTTGGCAGGAGGCACGCCATTGCTTTTCAGAAAGTGCTGTCAAGGGAAGCTTTTTCTGAATTACCTGCTGGGCCTGGGCGCTTTTATGTTGTTGTTGTGACAGGTAGATTTATAAGGCTTGAAATTTGTACAAATCAGTTGTCATTCAGTGCGAGCTGTCAATGTGTCAACCTGTCAGCCCGCTGTGAGGGGACGCCTGAGGGGGAGTACAAGGGGGCAACCGTGGAGAAAGGAAATGAGTTCAAACAGACCTGAAATGGAGCTCAGTTCTCCGGGTTTGCTGCCCCCATAGAGCCGGCATTGATTTTCCTTGATGTTGAGCAACAGCAAACCTTAAATGACACGTTGTTAGCAATCTAAAGTTGCTGTTTATTGTCTTTTAAATGGCAGCAAATCATGCAGAAGAGAACGCAGTGCGTATTTGCGAGCCGGGCATGTTCAGCAGCATCCTGTTCATGTCACTTTTCTGGCCTGGCTGGTCTCAACCAAGGGACCTGCTGCTTCACTGATGAGTCCAACTTTCTGGAGCATTTTGCAGACGCAGCGTGAAAGGAAGTTGTGTGCTCGTCTCTCCGTGGGCTGCGGATCGCTAATAAACACGGGATTAGAGGAGCAGTGAATCAGCGCCGCTGTTGAGCCTAAAAACCTGAGCTGTGTCCCTTGCATGGCTCTGCCTGCCTTTTAAGACAGGTCTGGCCTGAGCTCCTTTCAGACAGACGGCCTCAGCAGAGAGGGCTTTCCTGGACAGTGCTGGCCCCTGTAGTTAGGTTTTCTGGGCGGAATTAACCATGACATCCAACTCAAACAATCTCCCTAGACTTGAAACCAATGATTGAAAAACAAAAAAACAAAATTTTCACCAGTAAAAAGGAGCAGCAGGATGCTATTACTGCCCCAAACAGGGCGGTATGTTTTTCCATCTGGCTGAAAATCACCTTCGTTCCACGTCCCTTAGTAAATGCATGGCGTGGCTCTCGTTGTCTTTGCTGGCCTGTGCGTGGCTCCTGGGACCCTTCAATATAGCCCTCCTGTCATTGTCCTTTGTCTCCCTCGGTCTTTTTCATATGTACCCAGTACATAGAGAAATGTGAGCATTTTGCAGAGAGTTAACAGGGAGGAATAGGCATATTTTTGAAAAATAAAATTAAATAGGCACAGAGGGCCCTACTTTTTTCAGTGTATGGCATTGAGCAAGGAGGCCTGGCTTCCATCCAGATATTCAAGCCTTTGCCCCTCTGGGCAGCGCGTCCTGGCTTCAATCAGTCGTGTGACTTTGGCCTGTTTCCCTCATCCCCTTGTCCATCAGGTGGCATAGAAAAGACGAGGCGGGGCTGGGGGGGCAAGGGGAGAGGGAAGGATGAGGGGGTTGGGGGGTGGGATCCAGGAAGGTGACACCTGAGAAGCAGTCAGCACCGAGAGGTAAAGGAATTAATCAAAGATTTCCATTTAGCCATTACGGCTGGCGTTCACGGCCTCTGAGCCTCTGAGCTAAAAAGTCTGCAGAGAGGCTCCTGGCGCTGCAGAGTTTGTCTTGTAAAAGTGCAGCTGTCCAAAACATGACAGCTACAGCATTAGCAGGGCCATTAAGAGGTGTAGAACATTTAGGGAAATGATTTGAAAAATGACAATGCTGGCTCCTGTGTGATATTAATTATACCCTGTACTCGCGGCAAATAAGCTAAAATAGTTGGCAAGAAAGACAAAGTGAAGTGTCCTGTTTCTGACCGTCATTTGGATCAAACAGTTGCCAGGCAGGTGGGGCTTGGTGGTCAGCAGGTAATCCTGAAGGTGAGAGGTCTGTGCTTGAATCATCAGTCAAGGCTGTTCTGGAGGATGGTCTCAGGGTGAATATGAAATAATAGAGACTGAGGTCAAAGGGGATGTGCATGGCGAGGGTGGGGTGGTGGTGGGGGAGAGGGTGGCAGGTCTGTCCTCCCTTGAAAGCGGGTAGGTCTGCACTGGAGCGTGCAGTGGAATTCTTGATGGTGAGAGAAACTTTCTCTCTCTCTCAGCATTGTCCAGTGTGGTAGCCACTGCCCATGTGTAGTGCTGGGCACTTAAAATGTAAAGAACTGAATTTAAATTTTATGTAATTTTAAATTAACATTTAGATTTAAATAGCTGCGCAGGGCTGCAACAGGGAGCAGATCAAGACTCTGGAGGGTGGTTTTTCGGTGGCTGTCTGAGGCTGGAGCAGGATGTAGAAATGAGTGGTGATAAGAGTCAGGGCTGCCTGTGCAAGCCCTTGGTGGTGTCAGCTAACACGTTGCTTTCCCTAGTGACCTTTTACTTGTTTTATCTTTACCTGATCTGTGGAAGTAAGCGAGAAGTATTAGCCCATTTTGGGAATGGGCAAACCGAGCCCCAGGAAGGTCAAATCCATCTGCTTAAGGTCACAGAGCAAGCACTCATGATGTCTGCCAACTTCAGGTCCTATTCCTGTTCCTTAAGATGCTGCCTCCTGTTTCAGGGTTCTGAAGAGCGACTCTTCTTTCAGGGAAGCCTGGGGTCTGTGCCACCTGTCTGCTTGGCCTTAGGCTCTAGCACCTTCTTTCCACAGCTTTCTTCATTGTAATACCCAATGCCCTGTGTCTGAAGTGTGTGACTGAGTCCGAGTCTTCCTGATAGATGCTCCTTACTTCCAGTGCCTTGGCTGTACTTTCTAGAAGGCAGCCAGCCCCTTGGGAGCCCCCCTTAAACCTGTTGAGCCTGCACTTCTGAATTGTGCCTTGGACCTGTGGATCACATGCATCATCCTTCTTGCCTGCCCACTGATCCTGTAGCTAAATTACCCTATATAAACAAGCCTTTGTTATTCCTGACTGTGAGAGCTGTAGGGCTGGCTCTTAGTGGAGAAGAAAATAGACCTGGGAAGAAAGAGGTCATGAGTAGGTCAAAGTGCTAGAGGAAAAGGCTTCTGGGGCTAAAGTTTGCAGATCTGGGGAGCACGGGTGTGTGTGTGAGTGTGAATGTGTGTGTATGTGTATTTGGGGGGCACTCCCTTGGGTGTGTGTGGATGTGAGTGTGTGCATTCCGTGTATGCAGCCACTTACTTGTTTTAAGTGGAATTCACTTGTGAGATTTACTAAATAAAAAGAAAAAAAAAATAAAAGAAAGCTTTGGCTAAGGTCAGCCCAGACCTTTTGAAGAACTGTTGAGCTGTTATCTGCTAATCCTCCAAGTGTGCCGAACACACGAAATAACATTCAGTGTTAAACCACCAAGTACAGAGAAAATGTCTTGAAATTATAGTGTTTGGTAAATTAGAGATTGCTTCTATTTCTCCTCTTCCAGAGCTGAGGCAAGGCTGCTTTCCCTCTCTCCTTGTTTACCTTGAAAACGCACTTTACTGCCTGTGGTGTTTCTGTTAACCTCCCTGAACCCTCGCGATTCCATTCATGTGATTTGTTATTGAATGACCTTTTGAGGATTTTACAAAACATGACCTTTTCTTGTCAAACATTCAAGGGTTTGTAAAGTGAAGCTGTCACAGGGACTCTGCGTGTTTGCTAATTATAACTAATATGTTTCCCCACATCCTTGGAAATGCAAATCACTTATTTGTTCCATGAATGGCTGCTCTTTCTTGCCTGTTGGTTTGAGATGCCTCTGAGCTGCTCAAAGGGACATCTCCGGCCTGGGAATTCTGACTTCTCTTCTTAGTGTAGGGAACAGGAAGGCTGATTGCCTTGTAAGTTAATTTGACCTCTTGGGAACAACGATGGGAAATTCTAGGAGCTAAGCGATTGAAAGCATTCAGAATAATCCAGTTCTTCAGAAAGTGATGGGGATAATGGGCACTGTCAAAATATTCTGTGTGGTTCTGGTATTTGCTTCCTCCAGGGAAAGAGGTTGGTGTTGTTTGTTTGTTTTTTAATTTGGTGGTGGAAACAAAGGCACAAATAAGGGAGTTTTTGTGCTCAAGAATATAATTAGAAGCAGAATCAAGGGAAGAAACATTAGGATCTTGCTTTGTATTCCTTGCTTTTGGTAATTAAAAATGTAGTACTAACAATGGCTAAACTTAATATTCATTGAATATGTTAGACACTGTGTATGTTAGACACTGTTGAATGGTTTACAGATGTGATCTCATTTAGTCATCTCAACAACCCTGTGAGTTAGGTATTATTATTATTATCACTGCGTGGATGCTTAAGTTGCTACATTGTGTCCGACTCTCTTCGACCCCATGGACTGTAGCCCACCAGGCTCTGCTGTTCATGGGATTTTGCCCACAAGAACACTGGAGTGGGTTTACCATTTCCTCCTCCAGGGGATCTTCTCGACCCAGGGATAGAACCCATGTCTTCTGTGTCTCTGGCATGGCAGGTAGATTCTTTACCACTGAGCCACTGGGGAAGACCCCCACTTGACTGCAAAAGTAGAAGGTGATCTGCTTTACTTGACAAGCCATGTAATCTCTTTCCTCTTTCAGAATACCATCTTCAGTGAGGGATAATCACCCTTTTGAACTATTTTCAGTTTACCTAAATCCTGGTTTAAGCAATGCACTGCTGGGTCAAATCTCTGCTGTGTATTTGCTGCTAATGGAAGAAGAGTTGAGTAGGCCTCCTGAGACTTTTCTAAAAGTGCATCCAGTGAGTTTCTTATTAGGAGGAAAAAATAATCCCCAAATATTCCAAGTGACGCACGGTTGCTGTCACTAACGATTTGAGGTTACTGGAGGAGGGACTCTGATCTTGAATGGCTAAGAAATGGCTGCTTCTCTCTAAGCTCTCTTTGTTAAAAGGAAATGAATAAAAACCTAGGATAGCATATGGACTGAATAAACTGTAAATTTCCTGAGCTTGGGGGAAATTCCATTGGAATTGTGTGTAAATTGCTGGAAGACACTGTTTTGTTTCGGTTCCCTTCCACTCTAGGTAGGGCTATGTCATAGAGAGGTTGGCCAGCCCTAAAGGAGCTGCGTGTTGGTTTCTTTTTGCAAAGCCTAATATGGAGTCTGCTTTATAACATCCAAGTGTTTGGCCCTGCTCTGTTGTTGGCCCCTTTAGTCATTTGAAAAACTCTATTTATGTAGGTAGGGGATTACTAGGCTTTTCCAGCTTCCAAGCATGAGTCCTAGGAGAGGTTGTCTTTCAAATGACTTTCATCTGTTTTCCTTCCTCATTCAGTTGATGGACATAGATGCACAGAGTAATTTGTATCTTTGGAACAATATCTTTGGAACAATGGAAATTTTTGAAGTGCTGGCTCATATTATTTGGAAAGGATCATTACAACTTTATCTATTAAAAAAAAAGTTCAGATTGAGGATAGAGAAATATATTTCACTCCTTTTATGGGTCTGTTCTCAAGAGCCAAGCAATTTGTTGTAAAAGAATATAAGAAATATTGAGAATGAGAAAAGTTATTCATTCTATAAAGCCCTGTCCCTCTTCATACTTCTTTTTCCCACTACAGCCTTTGATCGCTTCATAAATGACCCTCAGTGTGAAAGAACCTGTCCACCTGCTATTTCAAATGTATTGAAGGTGTTTATGATGGATAGTTAGGTTTCAACTGTACAGTAACCCAGTTTTCTACTAAAGAGGACCCTTATATCTTGGTGTTTAATAGCAATGGCTTATATATTTCAGGATTTCACCATTCTGGATATAGTCAGACTGACCTTACAGCTTTTTAAAAGTCAGTATTTTGTAAAGCAGATTTCAGGTAAAGAAGGAAAATCATGAAAGTTTCATCTTTGGAGCTTCTCTTTTGAATCAAGTTTAGTGACTGTTTTATTATTAGAAATGTACTTTTAAGACTTCTGTCCACTATGGTTAACTGGAAATACCCAGGAGCATCAAGGCACTTTGCCAGTGAAATACTAGCCAGGACTTTCAGATTTATGGTACAGGTCTGAGTATATTTAAAAAGTCTTCAAAAATATTGTTGAATTAATGAATGGAGGTGAGGGATTATTGTAAATTCATAGGAAGCAATGTATTAGGACAGTGATTCCTAATATTCTAAGATAAGATATTTGTGAATCCAATGATAACTGTGGCTATTTGTCCCACAAAGGTGCATATTAACAAAATTTTGCATTTTCTCTCAGAGATTCATGGATCTTCCACAACATCATCCTTGGGACCTCAGGGGAAGCCATTTAGATTGAGTTCCTCCTAGCCCCGTTAGAGAATCATGCCTGACCAAGGAGGCAATTTAGTCACTGACTTTTTTTTTTTTTCTTTTTTTTTTAAATTTTTTAATTTCAGATACACACATGCTCCCCATCCTGAACCCTCCTCCCTCCCCCCTCCCCATACCATCCCCCTGGGCCTTCCCAGCGCACCAGCCCCAAGCATCCAGCATCGTGCACTGAACCTGGACTGGCATCTCGTTTCATACATGACATTTCATATGTTTCAATGCCATTCTTCCAAATCTTCCCACCCTCTCCCACAGAGTCCATAAGACTGTTCTATACATCAGTGTCTCTTTTGCTGTCTCGTATACAGGGTTATTACCATCTTTCTAAATTCCATATATATGCGTTAGTATACTGTATTTATGTTTTTTTTCCTTCTGGCTTACTTCACTCTGTATAATAGGCTCCAATTTCATCCACCTCATTAGAACTGATTCAAATGTATTCTTTTTAATGGCTGAGTAATACTCCATTGTGTATATGTACCACAGCTTTCTTATCCATTCATCTGCTGATGGACATCTAGGTTGCTTCCATGTCCTGGCTATTATAAACAGTGCTACGATGAACATTGGGGTACATGTGTCTCTTTCCCTTCTGGTTTCCTCAGTGTGTATGCCCAGCAGTGGGATTGCTGGATCATAAGGCAGTTCTATTTCCAGTTTTTTAAGGAATCTCACACTGTTCTCCATAGTAGCTGTACTAGTTTGCATTCCCACCAACAGTGTAAGAGGGTTCCCTTTTCTCCACACCCTCTCCAGCATTTATTATTTGTAGACTTTTGGATGCAGCCATTCTGACTGGTGTGAAATGGTACCTCATAGTGGTTTTGATTTGCATTTCTCTGATAAAGAGTGATGTTGAGCATCTTTTCAAGTGTTTGTTAGCCATCTGTATGTCTTCTTTGGAGAAATGTCTATTTAGATCTTTGGCCCATTTTTGATTGGGTCATCTATTTTTCTGGAGTTGAGCTGTAGGAGTTGCTTGTATATTTTTGAGATTGGTTGTTTGTCGGTTGCTTTTTTGCTATTATTTTCTCCCATTCTGAAGGCTGTCTTTTTTCACCTTGCTAATAGTTTCCTTTGATGTGCAGAAGCTTTTAAGTTTAATTAGGTCCCATTTGTTTATTTTTGCTTTTATTTCCAATATTCTGGGAGGTGGGTCATAGAGGATCCTGCTGTGATGTATGTCAGAGAGTGTTTTGCCTATGTTCTCCTCTAGGAGTTTTATAGTTTCTGGTCTTATGTTGAGATCTTTAATCCATTTTGAGTTTATTTTTGTATATGGTGTTAGAAAGTGTTCTAGTTTCATTCTTTTTACAAGTGGTTGACCAGATTTCCAGCACCGCTTGTTAAAGAGATTGTCTTTAATCCACTGTATATTCTTGCCTCCTTTGTCAAAGATAAGGTGTCCATATGTTTTATCTCTGGGCTTTCTATTTTGTTCCATTGATCTATATTTCTGTCTTTGTGCCAGTACCATACTGTCTTGATAACTGTGGCTTTGTAGTAGAGCCTGAAGTCAGGTAGGTTGATTCCTCCAGTTCCATTTTTCTTTCTCAAGATCGCTTTGGCTATTCGAGGTTTTTTATTTCCATACAAATTGTGAAATTATTTGTTCTAGCTCTGTGAAGAATACTGTTGGTAGCTTGATAGGGATTGCATTGAATCTATAAATTGTGCTTTGGGTAGTATACTCATTTTCACTATATTGATTCTTCCAATCCATGAACATGGTATATTTCTCCATCTATTAGTGTCCTCTTTGATTTCTTTCACCAGTGTTTTATAGTTTTCTATATATAGGTCTTTAGTTTCTTTAGGTAGATATATTCCTAAATATTTTATTCTTTTTGTTGCAATGGTGAATGGAATTGTTTCCTTAATTTCTCTTTCTGTTTTCTCATTATTAGTGTATAGGAATGCAAGGGATTTCTGTGTGTTGATTTTATATCCTGCAACTTTACTATAATCATTGATTAGTTCTAGTAATTTTCTGGTGGAGTCTTTAGGGTTTTCTATGTAGAGGATCATGTCATCTGCAAATAGTGAGAGTTTTACTTCTTCTTTTCCAATTTGGATTCCTTTTATTTCTTTTTCTGCTCTGATTGCTGTAGCCAAAACAGGGTTAGTAGAAGGAAAGAAATCTTAAAAATTAGAGCAGAAATAAATGCAAAAGAAACAAAAGAGACCATAGCAAAAAATCAACAAAGCCAAAAGCTGGTTCTTTGAAAGGATAAATAAAATTGACAAACCATTAGCCAGACTCATCAAGAAACAAAGGGAGAAAAATCAAATCAATAAAATTAGAAATGACAGTGGAGAGATCACAACAGACAACATAGAAATACAAAGGATCATAAGAGACTATTATCAACAATTATATGCCAATAAAATGGACAACGAGGAAGAAATGGACAAATTCTTAGAAAAGTACAATTTTCCAAAACTCGACCAGGAAGAAATAGAAAACCTTAACAGACCCATCACAAGCACGGAAATTGAAACTGTAATCAAAAATCTTCCAGCAAACAAAAGCCCAGGTCCAGACGGCTTCAGCTGAATTCTACCAAAAATTTAGAGAAGAGCTAACACCTATCCTGCTCAAACTCTTCCAGAAAATTGCAGAGGAAGGTAAACTTCAAACTCATTCTATGAGGCCACCATCACCCTAATACCAAAACCTGACAAAGATGCCACAAAAAAGAAAACTATAGGCCAATATCACTGATGAACATAGATGCAAAAATCCTAAACAAAATTCTAGCAATCAGAATCCAACAACACATTAAAAAGATCATACACCATGACCAAGTGGGCTTTATCCCAGGGATGCAAGGATTCTTCAATATCTGCAAATCAATCAATGTAATACACCACATCAACAAAATTGAAAAACAAAACCATATGATTATCTCAATAGATGCAGAGAAAGCCTTTGACAAAATTCAACACCCATTTATGATAAAAACTCTCCAGAAAGCAGGAATAGAAGGAACATACCTCAACATAATAAAAGCTATATATGACAAACCCACAGCAAACATTATCCTCAATGGTGAAAAATTGAAAGCATTTCCTCTAAAGTCAGGAACAAGATAAGGGTGCCCACTTTCACCATTACTATTCAACATAGTTTTGGAAGTTTTTTTTTAATTTAAGGCAAAATTTAGGTTTTTTGATAAAGTTTTTGTCCCAAGTGTATAAATACCATGTCATCACTACTGAGTTGGTGAGGACGACCAAGGATCTTGATTCGTATCAGCAGAGGTGTTAGAAATCCAGCCATGAATTGTTGGATGTCTATGCAAGGTAATGTGACAGGAGAAAAACAGTGAATCTGAAGCTAGGAGACTTGGGTTCTAGTCTTTTCCCCATAGAGTAATGATGAGGAAATGACTTTTCTGATCCTCAATTTCATATCCATAAAAATAAGCAGTTGGATTGTGACCCCCAATGTACCTTGCAATCTTAAGATTCAATCAGCTAACCATTTTTTTTTTCTTTTTGTCTCCTATTTGTATAAGTTCAAGGAGTTGAAGTTCATTGCTAAAGTTCAAGTTCATTGCCAAGAACTCAGAAGTGAAGACAAATTTTGTTTCTTGAAAAAAGTTTTTAGTGTAGGGGTTTCAAAGAATCTAGAAGAAATAATGCAGATTAAATATTGTAGCAAAAGCGCTGAGCTATTTTGGGGTGAAATATAGCGAAAGACATGCAATTCTGGTAATATTTGAGTGAGGCTACAACTTTTCAGACCCATTGCTGCTGCTGCTGCTGCTGCTGCTGCTGCTAAGTCGCTTCAGTCGTGTCCAACTCTGTGTGACCCCATAGACGGCAGCCCCCCAGGCTCCCACGTCCCTGGGATTCTCCAGGCAAGAACACTGGAGTGGGTTGCCATTTCCTTCTCCAATGCATGAAAGTGAAGAGTGAAGTTGCTCAGTCATGTCCGACTCTTCGCGACCCTATGGACTGCAGCCCACCAGGCTCCTCTGTCCATGGGATTTTCCAGGCAAGAGTACTGGAGTGGGGTGCCATTGAGGACTCAGAAACTCAGCTTATTTGTCAGTGCCCCTGTTTGTCATTAGCACTTCTGCCATCTCCCCGTTACTTTTACCACAGGCTTCTTGGGTGGAGTTAGAGCTCCTAGCAACCATCTGGAGGTTTATCCTTGAAAGTGAGTGAGTCCTGGAGAACTGTAATGAGATTTGTTACTTCAGAAATTTATGATGATGAATTAGAACAGGACATTGAGGACAATTTCCTTTGTATCAATTCTGGATCCTCCTTTTAAGGAGTTAAAAAAAAGGGGGAGGGGAATGCTACAGGATTGACATGACTGTGTGACGATAAAGTCTCGGGACTGAGTAGGAAGAAATGTAAATTCTAAGCCCTGGTCACCATTTCTCTTAGTTGAGGTGTGAGTGTCTCTTTAAGAGTTCTTTCTTCATCTTGGCGTTTTTGGTTGTACGTCTACTAGCTCAGCTGATGGTAGCTATGTGAATATAGAAGGCAGTTTGCCTCAGGCTGTATTTTACCGTGGGTCCTAGTCAAGACTCAGCCTGTTCTCCATTTGATGTTTCAGAGTCTTCCTTTTTTGTCCCAAGCAGACAAGAACCCAGAAAACTTCTACTTCATAGGAAAAATTAAGCATTTTTTTCCCCCTCCAGCAGTAGGAAGACCAGAAAAGGAAAAGGTTAAACATCTTGAGAAGCTGCTGGCGGGACACTCAGATCCCAGTTGAGCGTGACAGCCAGGACCTGTGTCCTGGAACCATCCTTTCTGGGCACATGATAGCCCGTTCTTCTGGGATGTTGATGATGGAGTGAAAGTGGCCGGGATGAAAATGAATTAATCAGCTTTTTAAAGATGAAGAAAGGGAGTCACAGACATGAGTTAACTTGTTATAGGTCCCACAAAAAGAGGAGGTGAAGCTGGGACAGAACCTCTGCCTCAAACGCCCAAGTTCTTTGTCATGATGTGAAGAGCTGAAGGAGAAAGATGGTGGGGGCTGTAATGGTAATTAACTGCTCTCTCCCCAGTCTTAATCTCCTTCCACATAACCTTCGTTTTCTAACAGTGAGATAAGAAGATGTCACCGCTGGTGACAGCCTCTCTTAAAGGGAACAAAAGTGAAATCACATGTACGTGTGCCCCTGCGTGTATATGTCTGTGTTAGGTATGTGAGCAGGTGGTGTCAACTCTTACCATGTGGTTTAATTTCCTCTCCATTGATTCGCAAATGGAAAGAAAATGTCAGAACTCCTGAAGTGCCTTTAAAACAAAGGTACAGTTCAAAGTATTAAAACCAGAAAAGAAAAAAATAGAAAAGCTATTTTTAGAACTGAAGTTGCATTTTCTCACAGACCCCCAGCTTCTTGTTAAGTGCAGAGGTTCCACCCCAGGCTGTTTTGGTTCTCCCAGTGAGCTCACAGTGCTTCAGACTCCCTGTGCCCCTCTGTTCCTTTGGATTTCAAACATTTCGGGGACTGGGGACGTTTAGAGGAAGTGATGATCTCTTGGCACAGAAACTGCTTCTCCCAAAGCAGCTGCAGTCTTTTTTTTTTTTGTATTTCTTTTCACTTTCCTTCTGTTTACCTTTGGCTTGAATGAGTCGATTGGCATTTCTCTTTGTACTGGAAAAATTCACTGTTTGCCAGGAGCAAGAGAGAAGGCAGAAAGCAGGGTTACAAATAGATCTGAAGGTATGTTTGTGTCTGCTTCTCTATTTCTGGGGGCAAGGGACAGTGTTGCCATCCATTAAATATTTATTGTGTTAGCAGCCTCTGGTCATCCCTCCTAATGGAGGCATGGGATGATATGATCATCCAAAATAGCACAAAGTTCCAAGTTATTTATATGTGCTTTGGCAGTGCATTACAATAAAACCCCATGAATTCAACCTAATTAGGAAGAAGGCCAGTTTGGATTAGTGAAGCCCAAATTATATTTTATGGAAAATTGATTTTGTAGCTTCCAAATTTACACAGTAATTTGAATTAGGTATCAAAGTCTACAATAGAGATTCTCAGGACAGTTTTAATGATGAGTTTAAAGTATTTGGCACAACATTGTAAGATGTTATAGAAATGGCTGTTTTCAAAGTGATTAGACATTTCAAAACTGTCCTTTTATGGGTTTTAACTGTTTCCATCCATCTTTAATTGTGAACAACAGCCTTTTTAGACACATGATAGGGAAGTGAATGCCTGTTAAAATTTCTGCAAATTTCCAATCTGTTAGATTTGAATGAAGAAAACTGACCTACATGATATTTTTCCCTCAGCAGATTTATTGCCTTCATTATGTATTGTTAAAGCTAATACAGATGGAGAGTCATTCCATGCAATATTGAATTTCTTGGGACATCGTTATACTGAAATCTATTTTTCTGTTGATGCAGGTGATAATTTGTGATATTCTATTTCCCGGTACCTCCGGGTTTAGTTTTTGATACACCATTTTCTTGGGTGTCTAGCCCTTTTCTCCCCTCTATATTTAGTCATCAGTAAATGCACACTAAAACATTACATGTGAGCATCTTTTTCTGTGTAAAGGAAGATTCCTGCCTTGCTTAGACTTTGTAACATCGGCATTGACTTTCATTCCTCATGTGAAAACGAAAGTCACTTTCAACTGTGAAAGTCACATCCAGCTCTTTGCAACCCCATGGACGATACAGTCCGTGGAATTCTCCAGGCCAGAATACTGAAGTGGGTAGCCTTTCCCTTCTCCAGGGGATCTTCCCAACCCAGGTATTGAACCCAGTTCTCTCACATTGCTGATGAATTCTTTACTAGCTAAGCCACAAGGGAAGCCCAAGAATACTGGAGTGGGTAGCCTATCCCTTCTGCAATCAGATCTTCCCGACCCAGAAGTTGAACCAGGTTTCCTGCATTGCAGGTGGATTCTTTACCAACTGAGCTATCATGGAAGCCCATTCCTCATGTGAAAGCAGGCAAAAGTGACTTATAGCTCCCAGATGGTGGTCTATAGACTGGATGTATTGAAACTACCCAGGGAGCCTAAAAACACAGATTCCTGGGCCCTACTCCTGGAGATTCTGACTCCATGGGTTTTGGTGGAAACTGGGAATTTCTTTTTAACTAGCTTTCTGGTTGCTTCCAGTGGGCACCCAGATACAAAGGGATTGACTAGAGTGGTTAAAAAGCAGGGGTCCTAATTTATCTTCCATCTCTACAGAGTAGTTGAGGACTTACTTAATTTGGGAGCAGTGGAGTAGTGAGGGTTGGGAACTGAACTGGTGAACCTGGTCCTTTGAGGGTAAAACTAATGGTGCAGATCATGTTTGCGCTTCACACTGGAGTCCAACTCCTCTTTGTTCACGGTTTCTTCCAAAGAACCTCTTCCTGTTACTGCTGCTGCCTGGCTTTGCCTTCTTGGTCAAGGGCCACATTCCAAGTCTTGGTCTCCAGAGACCTTTAGCATCAGCAACTGTTCGTTGGAGTGCAGTGACCCTTCTCTTGGTCCCTGGCCCCCTCAAGGAGCCACTCCACCTTTGTTTTCTCCTTAGCCTTCCCTCATCCACTCATGGGCCACAGTTAATCTCACATAGCATGTAACAGTGCCACCCTTGAGATCATTAGCAGTGAGGGTCCTGCTAGTGGTGTGGAGCTAGCCCTTTCCAGGCTGGGAGGTGGGGTTAGAATCCAGGAACAAAGCCCAGAGTACTGGCACCAGGACGCTCCAAAGAAATACTCGTAGGTTTGAATTTCTGGAGACAGTTCATTATTTACTTCACAAAATGGACTTATTAAAAGGCCATGAAAGGAGGTTATGTCATTTGCAAATAAATCTGTGCTGCAAATCCAGAACTGGCAATGCCCAGGAGCCCTGGGGAAGCTCTCGTTAAAGGCTGCTACTTGGAAATGGGCTTTCTGAGAGCACCCCCGCCCCCGCCCCCAGCCCTACCCTTCATGTGAGGGTTGTTCATGAGTGAAGTGTCAAGGACTCTGGTTCTCGTCAAAGGCAATTAATTGGGACTTAAACCTCCAGTTTTGGGAATGAGATTTAAAAAATAACAAGTGAGCTTTAGTTGAGCAAGATCTGCGACTGCACCATCAGTCTCCTTAGTTGTCAATCTCTGCCTTCCAGGACACAGTTCTGGAAGGAGTAAGCATGGCATTATAAGAGAATTCAGCAGCTTTCGCCTTTGTAATAAAATTCTTGACTGTCAAGTTCATGGAAGCATTTTGTTAGCTTTAAGTTGTGAAACTGGGACAAGAAGCTTTGCCACAGTCTTAAGCGTTGTGGACACATGTGGTCCATTGAAAGGAGCCCCATTCTGGACTGGGGAGAAGATCTGAGTTGGTGCTGTGGTGAGTTATACCACTCTGAAGCACCAGTGTGATCACTGAGCAGAAAAGGGGTCCCCAGTATGCCTGCTCTGTGCGGTCCTCCCGTGGGAACACTTATTCACAGCCATCTTCATCGAGGAAGTAACTAGTAGTCAGGAGTGTGGCCTTCCCTGTAGGTAGAAGGTGAGGCCTTGACATCTCATTGGCCAGACAGTATGTCCAGTTCTTGCTCAAGCATGGCACATCCAGAAGATGTCAGGCCTGCGCTGAAAGCCCGTCTGGGTGGAGTGGGTAGTGTATTTCTAATACTTCAGAATCCTATTAACTTGGACAAATTGGACTGAAGTACAGCTTAGAAACCAGTGTGCCTGCTTAGTGTTTTAAAAGAAATATAGCTGTAATGCTTTAAAAAAAAAATGGTGGTAAGATACACATCATGTAAAATTTACTACTTCACTCATTTTTAAGGCGTATGACTCAGTGGCATTTAGTATATAGACACTGTTGTGAACCGTCACCATTATCTAGCTTTACCACTTAAGTATAAAAAATTATTTTAAAATACCTGACACATTGTTTTTACCCAGAGATAGACCTTATTATTACATGCATGTATACACACCCCCCCACACATGTATACACCCCCCACACATGTATACACACCCCCACACACATGTATACACACCCCACACACATGTATACACACCCCCCACACATGTATACACACCCCACACATGTATACACACCCCACATGTATACACACCCCACACACACACACACACACCCCACATGTATACACACCCCCACATGTATACACACACCCCCACACACATGTGTACACACCCCCCCACACATGTATACACACCCCCCACACATGTATACACCCCCCCACATGTATACACACCCCCCCACACGTATACACACACCCCCACACATGTATACACCCCCACACATGTATACACACCCCACACATGTATACACCCCACATGTATACACACCCCCCACACATGTGTACACACCCCCACACACATGTGTACACCCCCCCACACACATGTATATGTATACATAGCACATTATATGAGTTTCGTAGTCCAGTGGTACCCAGAAGGACTTCAGAGATTTCTCTGTCCATCCTCTGTGGATGCAGAAACTGTGACCATGACCCAGGGGGACTTAGGGGACTGGCCCATGCTTGCGTGGCAGAGGCAGGCCTGTGTTTCCCAATCCTGACATGATGTTTTCTGTAATTGTGTTTATAGTTGGCAATAAATTTTCCATAAAATATATTATTGAAATAAAGCCTTTGAGAATAATTTCCTCTTCGCTTGAATGTTTTCCCCCTCAAGCCTTGTTTACATTGTGAGTTTTCACGGCAAACCCTTTCTTTGGCCCAGCTTAGGCTAAATTTTACCACAAATTCCAAATTATGGGAGTCATGAACTTTTCTTCTTCCTGAGTTGGCCTGGTGCTGGTGGAAACTTAAAGTGTGTAAAGTAATGAAGTGCTGTGTGTGTGTATGTGTGTGCAGGGGAGGGGGAGGAGGACTTGGGTGAAAACAGGCCTCTGTTTTTCCAGGGCTTGGAGTGGGGTGAAGCTGGGGACAGGGCGGCAGCTCACGGAGCCCAAAGCTGGCTGAGGACTCTGGCCAAGAGGGAGGGCAAGGTGAGAGGGTTCTGCCACTGTGGGGGCAGGGACCCCCTGGAGAGAGGCTCTAGTTCCTCGATGTATGCGTCCTTTGGAGGCAAAAGATGGGCATAAGGAGTAGTTGTATGAGCAGGTCTCACCTGGCTAGATGTTTGTACAGCCCCGCACGCTCTCAGCTATGGGACAAATGACCTGGTTTGGTGGAAAGCCTGTCTCAGACTCTTTATTTTTAATATCTTGGCCCAATTTAATGAATTAATTTTTACTTTTTGGCCATGTGGCATGTGGGATCTTAATTCCCTGACCAGGGATCAAACCTATGCCCCCTTGCAGTGAAATCATGGAGTCTTAACCACTGGGCCTCCAGGGAAGTCTCCGTCTCAGGCTTTTCATCCAAGACTGCATATGGTATGTCACTGGGCAGTGGCGGGCCTTGGCTTTCTTTTCTGTTTTGTTGCAGAAAGATATAGGCAACATAAAATTGACCATTTTAGCCATTCTAAGTGTACAATTCTGTGGAATTAAGTACATTCATTTTGTTGTGCAGTCATTCCCACTGTCCATCTCCAGAATTTTTTCATCTTCTCCAACTGAAGCTGTTTTTGTTACACAACAGCTCCCCAACCCCCACTCCCTTAGCCCTGGGGAACCTCCTTCCACTTTCTGTCTTTATAAATATGAGTACTCTAGGTATCTCATGTCAGTGGATTTGTATAATAGTTGTCTTTTGGTTGTTGGCTCACTTTGGTTTTCTGAACATGACATTATCATCAGGTAACCCATACAGTGCCTTTGGGAGAATTAGAAAAAGGTGCCTCCCTTTCTCTGGGTAGATGCAGCCCCTGACCAGAATCTGAGCTTGGCAAGAGAAGCATAGCCTGGATTTCAGTTCCTACCTGTCCCCTTGGCCACACACCATTGCATAATGAGCAACCTGAACACAACTGTAAGAGTTGCTCCTGTTGACCAGGCCCTCAGAGGGAGGTTTCTTGTTCCCCTAGAGCCCTGGCTGGGTGTCTTTTCCATTACCCATTCTTGGTATTCTAGCCTCCTTCTCTGGTCCCCTAGTTTTCTTTGCTGTTAAGGTTCAAGTTGGTTGATTACCCCTCCAAACGGAGCTTCCCAAGAATGACAAGTTTTCAGAGGGTGGCAGAAAAGGTTGTTGGGACTTTTAGGAACACACACAATTCATTCAACTTGTCATTTGCTGTGAGCTAAGTGCAAATGACTTAAGTGGATTAGATTTCCTCTGAAAATACTCGAGAGGTTAAAAATTAAGAGGAAAAGAGTGTAGGGAAATAAGTGTGAGATTGTACTTATGCTGATGCCTCTGAAAACTAGTTGAAATATTTAGGAAACTGGAGGTGCAGCTGGTTGGGTGTGCTCTGAACCATGCTGGATCCTTCAGCCCTACCTCTTCGAATAAAGCAGTGACTGAATTGGAAGCAATCTCGGCAATAATGAATATTCTTGTAAATCTCTCTGGTTGAGAAACTCTCAAAATATGGCCAGAGCCCAAGCAGTACCTCTTCCCTCTTAATTCTACTATAATTTGTGAATGATCTTTTATAAGGCATTAAACTTTAATTGATGCCATTTTACTTAAGCAGATTTTAAAAGCAGTGGTGGCAGTGATTGAACTTACTAAGATGACTTCTAATTGTTATGTGTGATGTGAAAAGGTTTTTTAAATCTAAAATGTTGATTATTTTGTTCAGATTTCCAGAGTTTCCTTATTTATTTACCCTCTTTTTTTGAAGTGGTGGATATAGAGAGGCAGTAGCATGAATAAGAACTGGCCAGCATGGATTACCATATTAGAGGAAATATTGATGCAGACAGTGATCTATAAAATTAAAAAGTATAAAGTAAACCACTATAAAATCATCTAGTGAGGGGGTTTTTTAGAGTGGGAGTTTTGGAGAGAAAGAAATGAAGGTCAAAGCCCTGGTCCTGCCTTTTCACTTTGCTTTTGCTTTTGTTGCTCTGCTGTGCTAAAAGCATTCCTTGAACATGTGCTATTGCGGTTGAACTTCTTTTTGCCCTTCCTTCATCTGACATTCCCGGGCAAAGCTGTCTTCACTGAGGACAGGCATGTTGCACAAGTGGGGAGAACTGTAGATGTGAAAATCTGGCCAAATATTTTGTTGCCACAGTGAACTGTGGCTCCGGAGTCAACTTGAAGACTGTACTCCCTGGCCTGGCTCCTCCCCTCTTCTGTCATTTTCTTCCCCCCTTCTGAGTTTGGTCACTTGTTTTGCTGCCTTTGGAGTTTTAAAAAGTTGGATTGTTTCTCTGTTGTAAAAATAACACATACATCAGACTTGCTGATAGCCATCAGCCAAGGAGAGAGAGGTATTTGGGGGCAGTGCGGGCATCAGTGGGCAGCAGGCTGTTTTCACTATCTCGCGACTGGTGTACCGAGGACAGAGCAGATAGAGGGGCATGCTGTAGTGTGCGTTGGTAAATGTATTGATGGATTGGACCAGATCCCTAAAACTCTCTCCTCCTCATCTGTATACCACCTTCCTTTTTTCATCCCTTACCCCTGGGGCAGCTGTCCCATTTTCTGGGTAAAAGAAAAACGAGAGGATCCCTTTCACTGTGGTTGCTGGGGCTATAGTGTTTGCAGAGTTCTTCATGTTTCACCTTTTTTTTTCCCCTGTAAAAACAAGATTTCTTATGCAAAATGGGTCACTTGAAAGCACCAAACAATTTCTCCAGAGCAACAGCCAGTGTTTCATGCAGGAGAGATGTTAGCAAACCACTGACATATGGATGTGATCTCCGTTACTTTGACCAGATTTGGTTTCTACAGAGTGCGTGAGAAGGGAAGATAAATTTTGTCCTAGTAATACTATAGCGACTCATAAATAAATGGTTACCCTTTGGTGCTTGCAGTTTTCATTAAAGTCGCCTGAGCTTTGTTATTGACACCATAGGTTGCCTATTCAGGGAAATGCAGTAAAATTTATCAGTGTGCTTTCTACACCTAATAAATCATCCAAACAGGGAACCATATGGCAGATAAGACCTTGAAAATGTGGCTTCAGCATGTGAGGAGTCAAGTTGCTGAAATCTTGAATGATTACAGCCTGCACATTTTCCCCTGGAATATCTTATAGTTATTTTACATGCCATTTTCTTGTTCACCCCATCACCTCTTTGTCTCTCCCTCTCCTCTCTCTCTCGTGTGCCTTTCTCTTTTCTTCCCCTCCTCAAGCACCATTCTTTTTTGGCCGTTCTTTCCCACTCTTTGTTTTTCTTTTGGGTGGGGGGCTGGCTGTGATTTCAGCTAGAAAATAAGCGTCCGGAGCAGATAAGACGTTGTTATAATGCCTTGCTGGTAGGAGGAAGAGGGGCCGGGAGGAGCAGAGACTGACGGGAAGGGATGATGTATGTGGCGGCTGTGTCCCTACACTCTCCTCCAGCCCATTGTCATTAATCACGGCCATTAGTTTTTTTCAGAGCTGCCTTGTCTGCATCGGGGCTTCAGAAAAGCCATTGTTTTTTCATGCCACAGACTAGTGAAGGTGGGGGCGGGGGGCGAGGAAGGGAAGAAAAAATCGTAGGACATTTTTCCCCACTTTTTTCTCATTCTGCCTCCCAGAATCTCCTTCCTCTCCTATCTTCTCTCACCCCCAATTCCCATCCAGCTGCCTTTTCTCTCTCTGCAAGTTGGTGGTGGGGGTGTGGAGGGGAACCCAAACTCTCATTGCCTCCTGACACCTGCGTTCTATATATTCATTAGACAGCACAACACAGGGTGCACCGTTGGGATGTATCTGCTGAATGATAGTGGTTACTCATCATGCACTGTTTAATTCCAAAGAGGTTTTGCAGATATCTGTCCCCCACCCCCACTTTTTTCTTTTGGAGTCAAAATCTAAATGTCCTTGTTGAAACCTGAGGATATGGCAAGATGGGAAAGTGCCTCTAGTGGAGCCCCTGTGTTGCATGTCTGGGGAGGACGAGGCTGGCTGCTGCCCGGGGAGGCATACTGAGGTGCTTATCAAGCCTGGACTGTGTCTTGGAGATTCTGCCACTGCTTTGCAGTTCTTCCAGAGCTGCCGTGGCTTGTGGTTAGTTGATACCCCTCAGTCAGATTGGGTGAATCTTGCTGGTTGATGAAGGACTGCCATTGTCCTTTCCTTCATCTCTGTAAAACTAAAGATTCTGTCTTGAGGAAAGAAGATTTCTCCTTCACCCCTGCTCCTTCTAAAGTCTGCAGTGACTCTCTGAGGGCTTTCCATCATGTACCATACCTGAGTCATATACATAATGTGCAGCTGCTAAATAAACTAATATTTTTTAAGAATATGCATTGGATTTTGTAAAACATGTAAAGGCCAACCTCAGAGCGCCCAGAGTATAATTGTAAGTATGTGTGCATACTAAGTTGTTTCAGTCACGTCCAACTCTTCATGACCCTGTGAACTGTAGCCCGCCAGGCTCCTCTGTCCATGGGATTCTCCAGGCAAGAATACTGGAGTAGGTTGCCATGCCCTCCTCCAGAAGATCTTCCCAAGCCAAGGGTTGAACCCATGTCTCTTATGTCTCCTGCATTGGTGGGTGGGTTCTTTACCACTAGTGCCACCTGGGGAGCCTTAATTTTAAGTATAATGTTATACAGTTTTTTTTTTTAAACAGCAAATTTTTGGTGCAAGGGTAAGTGCAAGAATTAGTGAAAAGTCTCTATGACAAAAGCTTTTAAAAAGAAAAGAAAACCCCCTTAATTAGTTTCAGATATAAACAAAGCTGTTTGAACTAGGATCTTTAAATATTGCCTAGTAGAGGTACTTGCTGCTGCTGCTGCTAAGTCTCTTCAGTCATGTCCGACTCTGTGTGACCCCATAGACCGCAGCCTACCAGGCTCCCCCGTCCCTGGGATTCTCCAGGCAAGAACACTGGGGTGGGTTGCCATTTCCTTCTCCAATGCATGAAAGTGAAAAGTCAAAGTGAAGTCGCTCAGTTGAGAGGTACTTAGGATACTTATTTTAATGAAAAGATGGCAGAGATTTGTTATATGCATCAGTTGAATAGTCACAGTATAGGAAAAAAAGTAAGCAAGGAATTAGGAGACAGAGTAGAGTTATGCTTGTTCTGCCTAGTATCTGTGTGCATACATGTGTGCTAAGTTGCTTCAGTCGTGTCCAGCTCTTTGCAACCCTATGGACCTGAGCCCGCCAGGCTCCTCTGTCCATGGGATTCTCAAGGCAAGAGTACTGGAGTGGATTGCTGTAACTTTAGTCAAATTACCTCTCTGAATGCCCATTCCGTCTTCTTGTCAAATGAGATGGTTGGTTCTAAATAAACGTTTCCCAGAGTGTTGAATCAAGGGTGGTATAGGAAACAATTGTAGGTGGTACATGGGATGGATTTCAAAATTTTTCATAATTCTGTTTATGTTTATAATTAAATTCTATTTATGTTAGATAATATTGGCTAATTACTTATGACTATATTATAACTCTTATTTTAATTTCTGAATTAGTAGGAAAAATGAGTCTATTCAAGGAAAAATATTAAGTATGGGATAGTATAACTTCACAACTCTTGTGGAGATACAGTAAAAATTATAGTGTGATACCCAGATAACCAGGGTTTTCCAAGTGGCTCAGTGGTAAAGAATTCACCTGCCAATGCAGGAGACATGGGTTTGATCCCTGAGTTAAGAAGATCCCCTGGAGAAGGAAATTGCAACCCACTCCAGTGTTCTTGCCAGAGAATCCCTCCAGGCTCCTCTGTCCATGGGATTGCAAAAGAGTCAGACACAACTTAGCAACTAAACAATAAGAACCCAGATGACCAAAAGTTATGACTTTTCAGACCAGATGATCCGGGTCCAGGAGTTAAATGGTAGATTATGCATTGTGTGTGTGTGTGTGTGTAGAGAGAGAGACAGAGAGAGTTTTTCTTAGAAGTTTAAACACATTCTTTACCATTATCTTTACTATGCATAATCCTTCTTTGATTAACAGAATAAAGTTAATTTTAGTGTGGGTTATATCTGAATGATCTCAAGTTTTGATTTAATGAGGTCTCTCTGAGGATAGCTATCTGTATATGAACCTAGACACTGGGAAAGTCACATGTCTGAGATACAGTGTTGGGGCTCTGTAGAGCACCTCTTATATTATTTTATTTGATGGCATCTAGAAAGGGTAGAACATATCACTTTTTTCTCTGCTAGGATGTCTGCAATTTCTTTCTTTTTTTTTTTCGCAATTTCTGTTTGCTGGAGTTTCAGTGGTTTCAAACCTGTCAGAACATCAGTTATCTGGAGATCATTTAAAAAATGCAGATACCTGGGCCCTATCCCATACCTGCTGAACCAGACCCTCTGGGAGCTGGGGCTGAGGTGATCCGCAGTGTTTGGGAGCCACCAAGCTAAGGCACTGATGGTCCCTGAGAAAAGTGTATGTGAGCAGAAGATAGCCCCCTGACTTCAGCAGCCTTTGCAGAAGTCCCTTTGTCAGATTAGCAGTAGTTGCTTGCAAGGCATGTACATTCTGATACTGAGAGGCTTCTGGGTAAGATCCTGGCCTTGGGCAGTTCTGGATGGTCAGCACAGAGGGGAGGAGAGGTATGGGCAGACCAGAGCAGCAGCATAGGGGCATATAGGAAGGCTGCTTCAGAGTCAGGTAGGTCCAAGTTCACTGTGAGCTCCTGCACACCTGAGAACTGTGACTCTGTACACAGGTGGCTTTACCTAAGCCCCAGTGTCCTCATATGTAAATGTGGCAACTTATATTCAGATGCCTAGCACAGTGCATTCATTTATTTTACAAATCTTCTCCTTTCTTTTTGTAGTCAGAGTTGTTCTAATAACCTTGGCCACACAGTCTGTCATGCTATATTATTATCTGCGCTCATCGTGGGGGCAGGGTCTGCTTCCATTTTAGCTGGTGGGAGGCCTGGGTCAGCAGGCTTGGAGCAGGCCCTCCAGAAGTGTCAGAGAGAGGCCAAGAGTGCCTGCTCCCTGAAAGGACAGTCGTGTGTACAGAGGGGCTACTTACATTTCATCATGGAGGACACTCACATTTTTAGCCCACCTCAATCTTGATGATGCTTCTCTGGTGGCTTAGATGGTAAAGAATCTGCCTGCAATGTGGGAGACCTGGGTTCAATACCTGGGTTGGGACGATCCCCTGGAGAAGAGAACGGCTACCCTCTCCAGTATTCTTGCATGGAGACCTCCATGGACAGAGGCGCCTGGCAGGCTATAGACTCCATGGAGTCGCAAAGAGCCAGACATGACTGAGAAACTTTCACACAATCTTGATGATAGATATCAGGAAAGGAAAATATTGAATGAACTGTAAATGAAAGGTGCACAATTCAGGTCCATATGTAAAAACTGAACTCATTTTCAGTTAAGACTTTTGATGTAAGTAGATCATGTCATATGAAAATATAAGCCTTGAGAACCAGGTGTAAATGGCTTTGAGGGTGAGGAGTTGTGCAGTTGCTGTTCTGTTGTGGATTTTGGCTGCGGTTGGTCTTCAGCAGTAATGCAGGGTGGTCCACTTCCGTGTTTCCTTGTCTGGATCCTGGGTGGGCAGAAGTGGTTCTTGGTATCTGATGCCTTGTGATCCCCCTGTAGCTTGTACTGTGCAGAGTCTTACTCACCTTGAATACACTGTCCTTTCCTCTAATCCAATTTTCAAGACTTAGGTCAAATCCCAGCCCTCTGTAATTCCTTCCCTAACCTCCCCATCTTAGTAATTATGAATTTCTCATGTTGAAATTGCTGGATGGGTATTTCATTTGGCAGTATCCCTTAAGAATTTGTGGCTTCTTTTCTGTTGCTATTTTGAGCAAAAACTTTGAACTTCTTGGTTTTCCTTTTTCACATCTGTGCATCCCATCCTTTTTTTTTTCTTATTGAAATATAATTGATTTACAATACCACATTAGTTTCAAGACTCAGTTATACATATACATTCTTTTACATATTATTTTCCATTACAGATTATTACATGATACTGATTATAGTTCTGTATGCTACACAGTAGGTCCTTATTGTTTATCTATTTTATATATAGTAGTGTGTGTCTATTAATCCCAATTTCTCAATTTATCCCTGCCACCTTTTTCCCTTTGGTAACTATTAAGTTTGTTTTCAATGTCCATGAGTCTGTTTCTGTTTCATAAATAAGTTCAATGATACTTTTTTTAGACTCTACATTTAGCTGATATCATATGATATTTGTCTTCCTCTGTCTGACTTACCTAGTGTGGTAATCTGTAGGTGCCTCTGTGTCACTGCAAGTGGCATCATTTTGTTCTTTTTAATGACTAAGTAATAGCCCATCTTCTTTATCCATTCATTTGTTGATGGACACTTAGGTTGTATGCACATCTTGGCTATTATAAATAGTGCTTCTATGAACATTGGAGTGCATATATATTTTTGAATTAGAGTTTTCATCTTTTCCAGATATATGCCCAGGAGTAGGATTCTGGATCGTACTGTAACTCTAGTTTTTTAAGGAGCCTTCATATTGTTCTCCATAGTGGTCGCACACGTTTACATTCCCATCAATGGTGTAGGAGGGTTCCCATTTCTCCACAACCTCTATAACATTTGTTATTCATAGACTTACTGAGGATTGCCATTCTGACTGTGTGACTGTGTGAGGTGATATGTTATTGTAACTTTGATTTGCATTTCTCTAATAATAAGTGATGTTGGACATCTTTTCATGTGCCTGTTGGCCTTCTGCATGTCTTCTTTGGATAAATGTCTATTTAAGTCTTGGGCCCACTGTTTTGACTAAGTTGTTCATTTTTGATAATTGAGCAGTATGAGCTGTTTGGATATTTTGGAAACTAATCCCTTGTCAGTTGCATTGTTTGCTTATATTTTCTCCCATTATGGAGATTTTATTTTCATTTTGTTTATGTTTTCCTTTGCTGTGCAAAAGCTTCTCGGTGTGCTGCTGCTGCTGCTAAGTTGCGTCAGTCGTGTCCGACTCTGTGCGACCCCATAGATGGCAGCCCACCAGGCTCCCCGTCCCTAGGATTCTCCAGGCAAGAACACTGGAGTGGGTTGCCATTTCCTTCTCCAATGCATGAAAGTGAAAAGTGAAAGTGAAGTCGCTCAGCCATGAGTAGGTCCCATTTGTCTAATTTTGCTTTTATTTCCTTTGCCTTGGGAGACTGATCTGTGTCCCATGTTAGACTTTCTCCACAAGGTCTGGTGCAGTGCCCAGCATAGAGTAAGCTCTGTTGGTAGGTTAGACTGAATGACTTGTTTCCCTTACCTGCTGTACTACCCTTGTTCTTGCAGGAGGATACCCAGTAAGGTATTCCTTTTCCGTTGTTGGATTAGCTACTCTGCCCACTGTTGGTTGGTATGTGCCTTGGCCATTGTTGAGCAAATATTCAGAGAACTGCCTTCTCCCAGTGGTAGAAGTAGGCTTGTGCTGTCCAAGAAGAGGAGGGCAAGTGAACCGTGGTGTTTATATGTACTTCCTGGGCACAGATGACCGTTGGAACCTTTCTCTGAGGTTTGTAAGCTCTTTGGAATCATGTGTAGTTAAGACTTTGGCCAGAGGAGATTGAGGGAGTGGCTTCTCTGAGGTTCTGCTGTGGCCTGATCCTGGTGCGACCTCTCCTGGGGCCCTTGGAAGGAGAAGTCTGGGCTGCGCTGAGGAGAGAGGGAATGGGAAGATGGAGAAGGGGTGGGCTGCTGTCCTCCTCTGTGGATTCAGAGGCCATTTCCAGGCCCTGGTTGCTGATCATCACCTCTTTCTGCTTCCCCAGCCCATGTTTATGAACAGGTTTTAGCCATTTACCTAAAATGCACACCAGTCAGGGCCACAGCCCCTTTAGATGCTTGAACAAGTGTTGACTTGGTAGTGCTGGTGATTGCCTACAGCTCAGATAAAATTCACCTGCTTTGAATGAATGGCGTTTTTAAAAACTCCTTGTGTGTTCATGTGTTCATGAGAAAGAATGGAATTTGATTGCTTTTTTGAGGAGGATTTATCTTATTTAGGGGTGATAGCATTAGAAGAGAGAAGGTTCATAATGTGTTTTCTGTGAGCTTGAGAAAGAATAAATGCAGACATGAACTTGGACGGGACAAATATAAAAGTAATGGTGTTTTACAGTGAATAAAAGACAACGCAGCAATATAAAATGTCCCAGAGGTAAGAGGGTCAAGACAGATCAAATACTCACGCACACAAAACCATGTGTGTATGTATTTAATTGTCTTCTTTCCTGGCCTTACCTAATCCCTGTGCCCTGAAGAGGCATCGAAGCCCCTGTGCAGGTAGCTTTGTCTACAGTTTTTACTTTCTGCAAAGTCATATGTTTTTAGCTGTGATTGCAGTCACTACCCAGTGGCTCACCTTGTCTTGAGTAATGAGAATAAACAACTGGTCACTGCACTGACCACCGAAACTAATAAAGATATATAGAGCTGGTCTGGCTCAGGGAGTCACAGGCGCATTCTTAAACTCTGTGTGACATGTATACCAAAGGAGCATGGTTCCAGACTCACTCGCTGCTCACCCATTCTGAGAAAGAACCAACTATTTGACTGATGCTTTGCTAAATTTAATATGCTTAGCAAGTAAAATTATTGCCTACTCTAATGCTGTGTAATTATTAAGATACACTGCTTTTAAAAATACCAAGTGAATAATATTGATTTAGTGAACTGCTATTTAGAAAAATGCCAGCAAAGGAGGAATATTTTATTTTAGCTGCCTTAGAGCCGTAATGGGTCTGGGCTGAGAGATGCAGGGGGAAATAAATTATGTACAAGGTAAACTATTTTGTTATACAGTACCCATAATATTAATTAAGCCGTAATTTTACCAACAATGCTTTAATTTAACAAATAAACAGGAATCATCTGTACCATTCTTTCGAATATATAACTTTGGGACCATAATAAAACATACAGAAGCACCTGCAGTTAATTGTAAAGCAAACAGTGAAACTAGCAACTTTAAAGGGTAATTGTAATTTATAATTTATTTATTTGACTTATGCTGGATATAATTACTGTTCTAATGTGTTATTATTTTCAGTCCAGCATGAGATCTATCTGATTCCAGTTTAATGCGGGCAGCCTGGTGGAGCGCTCTTCTCGGCCCCTTGAAAGTGTGCCCTGTTCCCCTCCCTTCCCCAGAACGGGAGCTTGTACAGTAAAGAAGAATGGATGGGCCCCTGTCAAAAACGATCCTTGTTCAAAGCCATAAGAATGTTTCCATTTCCATTTCAGTCAAGAATGTTCCCTGCCCTCTCAGTCCTTTAGGTAGCAGTACTGGGGAGCTGCACCCCCGGCCGCAGTCAGAACACGGCGAGCCCTGTGTGGGTGGGCTGGGCTATTGGTCTGCAGGGGAGGCAGTCAGGCTGGGAGGGGTCTGGGGGTAAAAGCTGAGCTTTCTCTGACATCCTTGTCTGATGGGGGACCAGTGTTTCTGGTTGTGGCGCTTTGGGGCTTTGTTGTTGTTATTTTCGAGAGCAGCCTTGAAGGCACAGCACGAGGGGGGAGAAATAGCACCGTGGAAGCAAAGGAGCAATTATAGCTGGCTGTTTGTTTGTGGCTAACAGAATGCTGAAATGGCAGATTTGCAAATTTGTAAGAGAGGGAAGCTTAGTGTTCATCTTTATCAGCCAAAGTGGTTTCTTGTTAGCTGAGCAGCAAGCTAGAAAGCGACCGATTTTGACAACATAATTTACATCTTTGTATAAAACTATTGCTGGCAGCCGGACTAATTTGTGCTGGATTAGGTTGTTTGTCTCTGCTGCTGACTAACCATGCAATCTATCAGAGGCCGTTTTCAAATATCACTTTTCAACTGTGCCCTTGAGAGGGGGAATTGATCGGGAATATACGGAGCAAAATTACTCCAATAACTTTATAGAAGAAACAATTACGGAATCATACAGATGTGAATAATTCTGAAAAGTAGAAACAAATAGAATGAATTTAGCCCTGTTCCCCTCTTTCACATGTGCATGGAATTTATGAATAATACAATAACGTGTTATTGGGTCTGTTTCCTCTCTTTCTGGGTCTTGGTCTATGGTGGCAAAAGGAGAAAGACTAGGGAAGGCCTTGGTAGAAAACATTCTTGGAGATTATGTAGGAGGATTTTGAGAGGAAGGGTATATGAATATCACATATGGTGTTGGAGACAAGAGTTAATGTATGTTCCTTAGAATGTCTTTTTTGGGGGTGAGTCTGAGTTTTATAAATTTAAAGCAAGGTACTGTGATCTGACTGTGATAGAGACATCAGTCAGGTCGATGTATTTGTGCTACCAACATGGGCGATAAATGTAGGAATATATTTTATCACATATTTCTACATTATATTAATAATTTTCTCATGCAGAAGAGGCATGGAGTCTGTCTTCTGCTTTTAGGTGAATGTTTTAGACATTTCTTGTACTCAAGAGAGATATGGGATGATAGAATAATAGAGGGGGGCAAGAAGGAGTGGGGGCTGTATTCACAGCTGATAACAGGGCTGGAGTTGTTTATAAGATGCCTGAGATTAGCCAGCAAACAAAAAAACCATTAAGCACCTATTATTTTAAAGCAATGGGCACATTTTTCATCACTTTCCTCTGATAAATTTTCACTTGTGCATCCTGCTCCAGGTAATTAATTGCTTTCAGTTCAGAGGAGTAATAATGCAATAAATTATGCCAGTATTTCTAGTCAGGGGATCAGACTGCAGCTTCCTAACCAAAGCAGCACTAATAATCCTGAAGACTTGTAGACCACAAAAAAAGCTCCATTATTATATACTGGTTATGTAAAGAGTTGAAGGACCAAGCCCTCAAAATTGCTTTCAAGTGATCTCATTCATGGAGGTTTACTCATTTATAGGTTTGGTCAGGATAAGCCTGTGTAAGGATGATATAGTTACTCTCAGTGCTGGAAGCTATGCAAACACTGGGACCTCAATAGTGATGGTGGTATCATTGGTACATGGAGTAAAGCTTGAGTGGGAAAGACCTTTCCAAGATGGTAGTGATACTCATGCTGATGGCGGTTAGTGGCGTGTTGAGCTCTTGCCATACATAAGCATTGTTCTGAGTATTTTACATGGACCAACTGTATTTGAGCGCTTTACATGGACCAACTATATTTAGTCCTCATAGCAACCTTCTGAGGTAGAACTATTGTTAACTACATCTTAAAGATGAAGAAACCAAGGCACAACGATTGAGGTGGTTTGTCTAAGTGATAGATGGGGTAGTCAGGATTTGACTGTACTGTCTCAGGAGGACATTCACTTCTATTTCCAGGCTGGATTGAAATAGATCAGGATGTGGGATGGGGTTGCAGGCAGTGGGAGAGGTGTAATCTGTTTCTAAAAAGTAATTTTACATCTTTCCCACTTTCTCACCCAGGTGAACACCCCACTTTGTTCATCTTCTTAAAACCTCTCTAATTTGTAGATCTCCTGCTGTAATTTGTTAACTTCTTTGTTTTTATTGGTGTGTATATATATATATATATATATGAATGAATTGGTGTATATATATATATAATAAATGAAGTATGGTTGATTGTTAGTTTATCTTTCTATGCTTAGAAAATAACACAAGTATCTGCTCACTCTCCTATCTGTAAAAGACTTCAATAGTTCCTCTTCTCTAATCCCATCTTCACCTGAATTTTCCAACTTTAAGAAAAACCTTATGGAGGAAATTTAGAGTTTAAACTCCTGTGCTTTGTTTTTTTATTAGTACAGTATGTACTTTTAATTTATGTGGACAACTTAAAGAGGAGATGATACTCTATTTTAGCCTCTTACCACCTGCCTACATGCCCAGACACAGACAAACCTCAACTGTGCTTAAATAGCGCCAGTGGTGAGAGAACCAATTGACTTTCACGTCTATGGGGTCGCACAGAGTCGGATATGACGGAAGCGACTTAGCAGCAGCAGCAGTCCCATGTGATAACAGTCCCACAATCACTCTCCTTTGACAAGCTAAAGGTTTTCTTGCTGCCTTTACCCTTGAGTGATTTCTTAGGCCAATGAGGCCAAAGAACAGCTCTCAGGAAGAGAATGGGGTGGGTGAAGACCAAGTAGAGGGAGAGTCACGTCAGAGACTACGGACTGAAGAAAGAAAGAAGATTGCTGTCTTTGACTCGAGGCTGGGCTGGGCTTCTTGCTAAGTTGCTAAAAAGGAAGGACCCCTTGAAAAAGGCTTAAGGAATGGGGTGAGTAGGCTCCATAAAAGTTGTAGACATTTTTACTGTAACTTCAACTGCTTGGCAGGTTGCAGCACAGATGGGGAAATGGGGCAGAGAGCCTTCTACTGTCCATGGCTTTCCCTGGATATCCATAGGGTACCCATAGCTAGGTGAAGGGGAGACATGCACAATTGTTTATGCCATGGCAAAGGAATCAGCATTTGACCTGTGTGTCCTGGCGGTTGCTGGACTGTGCTAACTGATGGGGAAGAGGATGGGCTGAGGTTGCAGGGATCACTCCTCTGTATTGGCTGCAAAAGTCCCATCCACTTTTCTGCAGTCCTATCTTGGGTCGATGCCCTACTTACTGTTCCAATTATTGGACTTTGTCCCTAACTTCCTGCCACTGATACTGTTCCTTGAATTGAGGTGGTTTTCTCATGGCTGGACTCTTCACTCACTGATCTCAAGACCTCCTGGAAGGTTCATGCCATAGTGGTCAAAGACCGTGTTGACATTGGGTCTGACAGGTGGTCAGTGCTAACTTACCCTTGCTTAACAGTCTCTCGTTGCCCCTAAAGGGTGAGCATGTATTTTATATATTTCACCTCTCAATGAGATTTTAACGTTTATCTTTACAGTCATTTACACATATTAATCTTTATACCCGCAAATATTCTTTCCATATTATTCTTGAACCAGAGATTGAATTTCCCGGGGAGGAGAGTGAAGAGGGAGAATAGAATGGACATAGCAACAAGCAATTTCCCTTAAAACTTTTCTCTACTCTAACAGTTTTCTGAGATTTGTATTCTCCAGATATTTAAAGATAGGGAAAAAATATATATATATTTTAAAATATCAAGTCTTTTAAGACGACTGGGCTCCTGCTAATGTTCAGTCGCTCAGTTGTGTCCAACTCTTTGTGACCCCATGGACTGTAGCTTACCAGGCTCCTCAGCCCATGGAATTTTCCAGGCAAAAATACTGGAGTTGGTTGCCGTTTTCTACTCCAGGGACTCTTCCTGATCCAAGGATCAAACCCAAGTCTCTGGCGTCTTCTTCACTGACAGGTAGATTCTTTACCACTAGCACCATTTGGGAAGCCCTTAAAGAGAATGCATGCATGCACGCATGCTTAGTCACTTCAGTTGTGTTCAACTCTGTGCGACCCTATGGACAGCAGCCCACTGGGCTCCTCTGTCCACAGGATTCTCCAGGCAAGAATCCTGGAGTGGGTTGCCATTGCCTTCTCCATTAAAGAGAATAATTGAGGGCAATTTTTGCTTGATATTTGGGACTGATGGAGAGTTTAGGGCTTCCCAGGTAGCTCAGTGGTAAAGAATCTGCCTGCCAATGCAGGAGCACACAGGAGATGCGGTTCAATCTCTGTGTCACGAAGATTCCCTGGAGGAGGAAATGGCAACCCACTCCAGTATTCATGCCTGGAAAATCCCATGGACAGAGGAGCCTGATGGGGTCGCAAAGGGTTGGACATGTCTGAGTGAGCATGTGCAGTCACAGGTGGAGAAAGTTTGGGCCGCAGGTGGGGTTGTTGAGTCTGGCTGGTTACAGGCAGTCAGTGTAGAAGTCAGTGAAACTGAAAACGTGGAGAGCCTCAGGTATAGTTGTCTTGGGGAAATACTTGCTAAAGCTTAGTTAGCACGAGAGTCAGGAGAAGAGTTCAGGGCCTCAGCTCAGCTAACCACAAACATGGTTTACCTAGGTGCTTAGGTCTTGGGTCCAAGAAGTCTTGCACCTTCACCATGGAAAAGTAGAAAATGTAGTGATTCCTCAAGCCTCAGGCACATGCGATGGGTTTGCTTTCCATTTTAGGAAGATAGAAACACTCTAAGTTGGAAGGTTTCAAACTCGCTCAAGACCCAGGAAATATGTGTAGAATCTAAGTAGTAGTAAATCCTCATTAAACAAACAAACAAACAAAAAAAGCACGAATCATCGTGTTGTCAATGCTTGTTTGATTCTGTCTTCCCTATTAGGTTGTTTCCATCAAGAGGGCAGGGACCTTGTCTGTCTTGATTGCTGTTTTTCCAGCATCCTATGCAGTGCTTGGTTAGTCCCTGGCCTTCTGTAAATGTTCTTCAGTGGAAAGATGGGCATTGTTAATGCTTGGAAAATACACCAAAGCACAAAGAAGATAATATCACCCATAATCAGACTCCTCTAAGTTAACTGCAGTTACACATTTTCTTATACATCTTTCCAATCTTTTTAATCTGTGTATTTCCCTACTCTCATTACTACTCAGGTACATTTTTCCCCTCCCAGGGCAGGATCCAAGTGCATATAGTTGTAACTTCTTAGCCTTTATAGTTTTTAATTTGTAAAATTCCCAGGCAAAGACAGCACAACATAACAGACACTGGTCTGTGATTTGAGCTTTGTATTCCTGAGAAGAACTTGAAGAATGTTAAGATGCTAAGTGTGAGAGTGGAAAGTGTGGAAAGGATAATAAAATCTCATTTTCTTCTTTTTATATTGTTCCTTTTGGGTCACAGCAGAACAATTGTACTATATTTTCTGTTGGTATATGTGCTATTCATTTTCTGGCTCTGAAATGGATTCTACCGAGGATCAGATGGACTCCTCTAGGGTGAAGATGGGAATATGATTTGGAGGGAACAACAACAAAAAAAGGCTAGATATTGCCCATATTAACTTGCATTATAGAAACAGTTCAGTCCTTTCAATTAAAAAAAAAAAAAAATCCCAAGCTTAATTCTGCTTGCTGAGAGCCTGGTAAGAGTCTGCAGAACACTCCAGCTCTCTATCGTAAGTCAGATCCATAGCCCAGGCGGTATTTGGCCTCTTTGGCCACTCCTTTCTGGGGCTTTAAGTTTGTCTGTGACCTGACCCCCAGAACACTCACCCAGCAGAACCTCTGCCTCCCTACAGTGGCACTGACACCGGACGTGCTGACTGAGTTCCAAAAAGCTACTTCGGTAGACCCTCAACTTTGAGGCTGGGGGGGGGCCTTGAAAGTAATTCTGTCCCTCACACTGCCTTTTGGCACTGCCTTCAGCCGGCCTCTTCATTGCCCAGATAGCCACAGAGGCTGTTCAGATTCTCTGGCAGTAATTTTAGCGCCCCTGGCGCCCTCACCCCTCCTGCTCCAGGCTTCCCTGGTGGCTCAGTGGTAAAGAATCTGCCTGCCAATGCAGGAGACACGAGTTCGATCCCTGGGTCAGGAAGATCCCCTGGAGAAGGAAATGGCTACCCACTCCAGTATTCTTGCCTGGGAAATCCCATGGACAGAGGAGCCTGGCATGGTCCATGGGGTTGCAAAGAGTTGGACATGACTGAGTGACTAAAACAACCACCACCACCACCACCACCACCACCTTCGGGGTTTGATTGCTTTTGCACATTGGTAACCCACATCTGTAAATGTCAAACCTTTCACATCTCTTCTCGCCCCTCTTGGGCCCAGAAGCAGGGAACTCTGACTCAGAGTGACTCTCCAGGTAGCTGTCCTGGGGAGCCTGGCAGGAAGAGGAACAGACATAAAATATACCAGGAAGCTGTGTTCCTCCAGAAATATTGCAGGATCGGATGGTGGGAAAACCTTCCCCGAACATTGGACAACAGCACCATTCACATTGGGACGTGCTGCAGGGAAGGAAACATCAGATCTACCAAAGGAAAGACATTTTACTTGATGCTGTGTAGGACTCAAAGTGGTAATAAAATACGGCCTTTATCATTATTGATCTTACCATTACATTGAGGAGCTAAGACATACATAAGTGAAAACTTAAAAGCTAAAAATATATTTAAAAAGAGAGACATTGCTGTCATCTGATATGAAAAGCTGAGAAGTGATTGTAGCATTCTGCATGAAGAAAATTGTCATCATTATCATCTAGTGAGGAAGAAATGTTGGACCTTTGAACTTGAAAGTTTTCTGTTTTATAAAGATGAGTTTTAGAGTTGTAGGTTTTCCCCACATCCAGTTTGTTTTTCTTTCTTCTTTTTCCTTGTCTCCTCTCTTCCCGCTTCTTCTTTCTGGACTTAAGAAAGGCTCCTCAACTTTGTAATTTTAAAACATAATCTCTTGCACATGTCATTGTTCTTTTTAATAGAATCTGCCAGAACCACTCTGTGCAGAGTCCTGCATTTTCACATTATTATCTCATTGTCTATCCCGAGTGTTATAGCCTCACTACGACTTCCTAACTAATCAGCTATTTCAACTTTCATTCCATAAGCTTTATGTCTGAGTGTAATTAAATGAGCATTAAGTCCTTTTTTTTTTTTTTTTTTTTTTTACTAGCAAAGCCTGAAAGTTCTGATATTACAGTAATAAGTGTGAAGTGAATTTTGAATGGCATTTATATCTGTTCATGGGCTCTAAATGTTTGATTTGCATAACTAGTTAAAATGATATCAGAGCAGCATATTGATTTAATTCCATCTCAGAAAACTGTTAATTAATAATGATAATAAATGTGTCAGTCCTTTATTATCTGCTTTGAATTGGTGATGATAGCTATATTAATACCACTTCAGTAATAGACCTCTGCTGGCTATTGTTGGCAAAGCTTTCAAGGCTTGAATCACCGGCAATCAGAATTTAGAAAATTTATTGCAGACTAGTTTTAAAAAGAACAGCTATTCCATCATATATGTAATTTTATTAACACCTACATTTTAATTTAACATTTTATTTACATAAATCATCATGATCAGAAATTTCAGAAGGGTTTTAAACAAAGGCACTTTTTCATTTTTATGTCCCAAGTTAAAAGTTGCCTAACGGAAAGACTGTGCCCAGGATAATTCCTTTCTGTGGGGTTGGCAGACCTGTGGCCACTCCTACTCCTCTCGGCTGGGCTGGCCACCCTTTGGCTTTCATTGTTAAGGTAGAATCTGCTGGTTCTCATGTAATGCACAAGATTGTGTGTGTGTGTGAATGGAGGGTCACCAAGGGTTGAGGGGTAACCTTTGTTGCCCTCTTTGCTCTTTCAAGGTCTACCATAGTTTTACAGGCAGAAGAGATCTTCTGTGAGGCTCTTAGTGACTTAATCTCCATCTTATCCAAGAGCCATGACTATTGTTGAATGTTTGTTGGAAAGTTTATTATCTCTCTCTAAGCTGATTGTCTGTAAAATGGGTAACTGGTAGGATTAAATAAAATTTCATAGACACACTCATACATATCACAGTGATGAGCACCCAGAAGCTACTTAATGACTGATAGCCCTTCTCTTCCTTTTCCTTTTAAATTAGAGCACACACTTACTATTCTTTGTGCATCTTCAGGCTGAACAAAGGCTTGAGCAGCCTCCATCCTTAGAATCAGCAGTTTTAATAACTATTGGGTCTACATCCAGGAGACTGAGGAACTTGCTCTTGCCCCAGTAGAAGTTTGGCTCTAGCCCTCCTGAAGATGTGGATATCATAAATCTGTTTCCCTAAGGTCTGCTTCCCTCCCAGACCTGTATGTTGGCTTCATGTCTGTGGATGGAAGTGATGGTTGTTTTAGAATGTGCATTAGATCTCCTTTCTTCTCCTTGAACTTGGTTTTACCTTTTGCTCTGCCTTCTGACCTGCTTGTAGGGAAGTTCTAGCCATGAGACCACATTTATGCAGTCTTCTCATGGATTGTTAACTGTGCTGTGGTCCAGAAAGTGTGTGACTTGCCCAAGATCTGTAGCCTGTCTAAGTCTTGTGTTCCTTGTATGTCACTTACCAGCACTCTCAGGTAGGTCATGGAACCTCATGCCACCTGGAAGAAGAACTCCAGTTCTGTCTTTGGGCACCCATCTGTTGCAGTTTCTAGTCATTACTCCCTTTTTTACATTCAGGTTCCATCAGCCAGTAGCCTGGTGACATCCCCTCCCTCCCACTCCCATATGTGGCAAGAGTAGATCCTGGCCTTCAGAACGGCTCCCCAGTTCTCCCTTTGGACTGTCCCGTCACCAGCCCTTTCCACTTTTCTATGGGAAAAAACACATCCTTTGTCTGAGTCTATGATAGATGGCTCAGAGGCATGGCTTGGAGGAAGCACTGGCTCTCCCAACTCCTGTGGGTGTGTCTCCAGCTAAACGTTCATCTCCTGACTTTGATTTCTGTCTCAGTGAGTGGGGGTGTAATTCGCCTTGACGTTGCTGGCCATCAGCGCCATGCTGAAATGGGCCTTCTTTGACTCAAAGTGACAGCCCTTGGCCCCTGTGACATTGTTTCCATAGATTTGCAATGAAACAGTTTTATATTTTGTAAAATAGAGTGCTATCCTACAACTGGCATTGATGTGGCTTTTGCCATGGTGTTCTGGAGGGTAAAGCTGTTTCCAATGACCCACCCTCAACCGATTTCCCTCATTCTGGCATCTGGACACATCCCTCTTGGGCTGCCTGGGATGCTTATTTCATTTGTTTTTTTTTTTTTAATTGGTATTGGACACCATAATGTGCTCTGTCCTTGTTTGGACCCCACCCCCTGTTACTCTATCAGCCCTCAATATTCTTGGATCTTTGTTGCCCAGCAGGAATCTTTCCATTTCTGCTCTTTCACATCATGGAAGTGGTCCATATCCTGGAGAAGAGGAAGCTTGATGCCTTGTCCTGGAAAGTTAGTTACTCTGGTGCCTTTTACATTTTAAGACAGCTTGAGATAGAATCAGAGAGAATAGTAATGTGAAACCTTTGTCTGATGTGGAAATCTTTGCAGAAGATTATTAAGGGAAGGGATTGGGCTGTCCATTGGTGGTCTTTACTTTTCATAGAAGCTTAAATCACAATCTGGTTGTTCTCAGCATTTTCTAAAATTATGTGGAGGCAAACAGATACAGATGTTTAGAAGAGGAGACTGTTGTGCTATCATTTCCCACCCTCTGGAAGGCTTCAACCTTTGGACTTTGAAATTTACCATCTTAGACTTGCTGAAATTTACTTTACTAATAAACTTATGCTTATTAGAAAGTATAGCACTTATGGAAATATGCTAATATTTTATCTAAGCTTGTACCCTTCAGACTGTCACTTATGTTAAAATGTACCAGGGAGTTAAACATTAGTTGGCATTTTTTTTTTTTTTTTTGGCCACCAGATATGTCTTATGGGGAGGGACCTAAGTTACCATTATAGCATGTGTGGGAGAGTCTGTGTCTTTTCTAGCATAGGACTGCTGAAGGGGTCCCTAAAGAGTTAGACTTTTTTTCCATCCTCCTGTTGTCCTACAATGACAAGTTGCCTTGTCATTGACTCTGCTGGTGCAAATTTTCTGAACTCCATGTGAGTGTTTCTGACCCTGACTCCTCCCTGTGGGTTGGGGAAGTGTCCCAGGAGAGCAGATTCCTGGCAGATGTGGTGAGCACTTGGGCCTGTATTTGAGATGGGATGTCAGGCTCTGGGGGTTTTTCTGGAGGAGTCTCTCAAGGCATGGAGACTCGTGATGTATTTTGAAAAAAATTAAGACTAAATTTCTCAAAGTCATGACTTTTCTTCTTAAAGCTACAGGACATGCATGGTTTTTGATTCTGACCAAGCTCTTTCTGGTGGCCACAAACTTTACAGCCCAACTTGCTTAGATGGTGGAGAAGGATTTCCAAGTTAGAGTTTGTACTTAGAAGCCTGGGTCTAGGAGGTAAGGAGGTCGGCTCATGAACTTTGGGTGAAGTAGTTAACCTACTTTGTGGGTGTTAAAGTGACTCCGGCAGAGGAGGTTGAGTTGAAGCATCCTCTGTGATGGTGTTTGAGTACTTTCCCCTGCTCCTACCCTCTCCCTGTGTGGGTTTGTATTCTTTAGCCCCAGCTGTTTGTGATATTTCACTGTCAAATGTATAATTAACAATTTTGTAAGCCAGGTTTAGTGATGTTTTTACATTCATGCACTGAATGTCTTTTGCTGTCTTGAGTCAGTTATATCTTTTTTATTTAATACTGTTTCCCCTCCTCACCCTCCAACCAAAACCTGTTTCCAGAAGATTTGTCATTCTAACATCTTTCCAAAGAGTGAACTATATCAAAGTGGACTTGGGAATACAGATGTGAATTGTGGTGTGGAATTGCCTTGGAATTTGAAGCTGGTTGTGTAGACTGAGTTGATGATGGATCCAGTTGTGAATAGTTTTTTGAAGCTGATGATGTCAGTGGCAGTTTTATGACTAGGACTTTGATAGACGAGCATAAGTTACTGGAGTATGGGTGAGAAAGCAAGTCACAACTAAGGGTTGAACCAATAAAATAAAACTAAGAAGTTAAAAAACTTAGTTTGTTTACATTTTTTAAAGTGGTAGTAAACTCTCCTATACCTTAAGTATTCTTTCTTTTCTTTGCTAGTTAAAATTATTAATAAAAATAATCACATAGAGTCAACGGAGAGCCAAATTATTTGAACATAATTCAAAATTTATTTCTGATAAAATATTCCCCCAAAACCAGCTTTTATGCACCTGCAGGGGTGGCCGGGGTTCCCGGCTGGGGTGGGGGCACCATTCTGGGTGAGGCATCCACCATGATGAGGCCCTTGAGCCACGGCCCCTGCACCCTCTCGTCTGTTGCTGCCTCCTGTCCCTCAGTGCTTCTGCTGTTGCTCCTCCATCTCCAGATCAGATCACAGTGAGGGAAAGATCAGCGAGGAGACGGTGACTTCTGACAACGAGGTGCATTTGTGGCGTAAGATGGAGGAGTGTAAGGACATGCACTCATCTTCTCCTACGAGAACTCTAAAACTACAAGTCGCTGCTGAACAGTTGTCGACTGGAGAATGTTGGATCCCACCAAAAAGAGATACCTCACATCCAAGGGCAAAGGAGAAGCCCCAGCAAGATGGTAGAAGGGGCAAAATCACATTTAGAATTACGCCGTTACCTGCCAGAGGCACTCAGATGGCTCAAACAAACCTTGTATGCACCAGGACCCAGAGACCTCACAGAGACTGAGCCAGAACTGTGTTTGAGTGTCTCCTGTGAAGGTACAAATACATGGGAAGACAATGGAAACAGTGAGAGACTTTATTTTTTTGGGCTCCAAAATCACTGCAGATGGTGACTGCAGCCATGAAATTAAAAGACACTTGCTCTTTGGAAGGAAAGCTACGACCAACCTAGATGGCATATTAAAAAGCAGAGACATTACTTTGCCAACAAAGGTCCATCTAGTCAAAGCTATGATTTTTCCAGTAGTCATGTATGGATATGAGAGTTGGACTATGAAGAAAGCTGAGCACTGAAGAACTGATGCTTTTGAACTGTGGTGTTTGAGAAAACTCTTGAGAGTCCCTTAGACTGCAAGGAGATCCAACCAGTCCATCCTAAAGGAAATCAGTCCTGAATATTATTGGAAAGACTGATGCTGAAGCTGAAACTCCAATACTTTGGCTGCTGCTGCTGCTAAGTCGCTTCAGTTGTGTCCAACTCTGTGTGACTCCAGAGATGGCAGCCCACCAGGCTCTGCCATCCCTGGGATTCTCCAGGCAAGAACACTGGAGTGGGTTGCCATTTCCTTCTCCAATGCGTGAAAGTGAAAAGTGAAAGTGAAGTCGCTCAGTCGTGTCCAACTCTTAGCAACCCCATGGACTGCAGCCCACCAGACTTCTCCATCCATGGGATTTTCCAGGCAAGAGTACTGGAGTGGGGTGCCATTGCCTTCTACCTGATGTGAAGAACTGACTCACTAGAAAAGACCCTGGTGCTGGGAAAGATTGAAGGTGGGAGGAGAAGGGGCTGACAGAGGATGAGGCAATTGAATGGCCTCACTGACTGGATGGGCATGAGTTTGAGTAAGCTCTGGGAGCTGGTGATGGATGGGGAAGCCTAGTGTGCTGCAGTCCATGGGGTTGCAAAGAGTTGGATGTGACTGAGTGACTGAACTGAACTGAAGTGTGAAGGTACGGGTCAACAGTGGCCTGCTGCAGGGGCAGGGGCTCTGGGTGCAGCAGACCTGGATCTGGCATAAGCCCTCTTGGAGGAGGTTGCCATTAACTCACCATAGAGCCACTGGAACTTACACAGGAGTGGGAAAACAGACTCTTGGAGGGCACAAACAGAACCTTATGAAGACCAGGACCAAGGAGAAAGGAGCAATGACTCCACAAGAGACCAACCCAGACTTGCCCGTGAGTGTCCAGGAGTCTCCAGCAGAGGCGTGGGTGGGCGGTGGCCTGCTGCAGGGTCAGGGGCACTGAGTGCGGCAGTGTGAGCATGGGACCTTTTGAAGGAGGCCACCATTATCTTCTTTACCTCCACCCCAGTCTGGCCTCAGGTCAAACAGGGAGGGAACAGAGCCCCGCCCTTCAACAGAAAATTGGATTAAAGATTTACTGAGCATGGCCCCGCCCATCAGAACAAGACCCATCTTCTCCCTCAGTGTCTCCCATTAGGAAGCTTCCATAAGCCTCTTATCCTTATCCATCAGAGGGCAGACAGAATGGAAACCACAATCAAAGAAAACTAACCAAACTGATCACATGGACCACAGCCTTGTCTGACTCAATGAAACTATGAGCCATGCCTTGTAGGGCCACCCAAGATGGACGGGTCATGGTGGAGAGTTCTGAAAAAATGTGGTCCACTGGAGAAGGGAATGGCAAACCACTTCAGTATTCTTGCCTTGAGAACCCCATGAACAGTATGAAAAGGCAGAAAGATAGGACACTGAAAGATGAACTCCCCTGGTCAGTAGGTGCCCAACATGCTATGTGAGATCAGTGGAAAAATAACTCCAGAAAGAATGAAGAGACGGAGCCAAAGCAAAAACAACACCCAATTGTGGATGTGATTGGTGATGGAAATAAAGTCTGATGCTGTAAAAAGCAATATTGCATAGGAACCTGGAATGTTAGTCCATGAATCAAAGCAAATTAGAAGTGGTCAAACAGGAGATGGCGAGAGTGAACATTGACATTTTAGGAATCAGCGAATTAAAATGGACTGGAATGGGTGATTTAACTCAGATGACCATTATATCTGCTACTGTGGGCAAGAATTCCTTAGAAGAAATGGAGTAGCCATCATAGTCAACAAAATAGTCCAAAATGCAGTACTTGGATGCAATCTCAAAAATGACAGAATGATCTCTGTTCGTTTCCATGGCAAACCATTCAATATCACAGTTATCCAAGTCTATTCCCTGATCAGTAATGCTGAAGAAGCTGAAATGGTTCTGTGAAGACCTACAGGACTTTCTAGAACTAACATCCAAAAAAGATGTCCTTTTCATTATAGGGGACTGGAATGCAAGGGTAGGAAGTCAAGAGATACATGGAGTAACAGGCACATTTGGCCTTGGAGTACAAAACGAAGCAGGCTAACAAGGCTAACAAGAGTGTTGCCAAGAGAACGCACTGGTCATAGCAAACAAGAGAAGAGTCTACACATGGACATTACCAGATGGTCAATACCAAAATCAGATTGGTTGTATTCTTTGTGGGTGATGGACAGGGAGGCCTGGCATGCTGCCGTCTATGGGGTCACAAAGAGTTGGACACGACTGAGTGACTGAATTGAACTGAAAAATGGAGAAGCTCTATACAGTCAGGAAAAGCAAGACCAGGAGCTGACTGTAGCTCAGATCATGAACTCCTTATTGCCAAATTCAGATGTAAATTGAAGAACGTAGGGAAAACCACTAGACCATTCAGGTATGACTTAAATCAAATCCCTTATGTTTATACAGTGGAAGGGAGAAATAGATTCAAGAAATTAGATCTGATAGAGTACCTGAAGAACTATGGATGGGCATTCATGACATTGTACAAGAGGCAATGATCAAGACCATCCCCAAGAAAAAGAAATGCAAAAAGCAAAATGGTTGTCTGAGGAGGCCTTACAAATAACTGAGAAAAGAAGGGAAGCTAAAGGCAAAGGAGAAAAGGAAAGTTACACCCATTTGAATGCAGAGTTCCAAAGAATAGCAAGGAGAGATAAGAAAGTCTTCCTCAGTGATCAATGCAAAGAAATAGAGGAAAATAACAGAATGGGAAAGCCTAGAGATCTCTTCAAGGAAATTAGAGATACTAAGGGAACATTTCATGCAAAGATGGGCACAATAAAGGACAGAAATGGTATGGACCTAACAGAAGCAGAAGATATTAAGACAAAGTGGCAAGAATACACAGAAGAACTATACAAAAAAGATCTCAGTGACCCAGATAACCATGATGGTGAGATCACTCACCTAGAGCCAGACATCCTGGAATGCAAAGTCAAGTGGACCTTAGGAAGCATCACTATGAACAAAGCTAGTGGAGGTGATGGAATTCCAATTGAACCATTTTAGATCCTAAAAGATGATGCTGTGAAAGTGCTGTACTCAATATGTGAGCAAATTTGGAAAATTCAGCAGTGGCCACAGGACTGGAAAAGGTCAGTTTTCATTCCAATCCCAAAGAAAGGCAATGCCAAAGAACGCTCAAACTACCACACAATTGCACTCATCTCACACACTAGCCAAGTAATAGTCAAAATTCTCCAAGCCAGGCTTCAACACTATGTGAACCATGAACTTCCAGATGTTCAAGCTGGATATAGAAAAGGCAGAGGAACCAGAAATCAAATTGCCAACATCTGTTGGATCATCAAAAAAGCAAGAGAGTTCCAGAAAAACATCTATTTCTGCTTTATTGACTATGCCAAAGCCTTTGACTGTGTGGATCACAACAAACTGGAAAATTCTTCAAGAGATGGGAATACCAGACCACCTTACCTGCCTCCTGAGAAATGTGTATGTAGGTCAGGAAGCAACAGTTAGAACTGGACAAGGAACAAAAGACTATTTCCAAATCGGGAAAGGAGTATGTCAAGGCTGTATATTGTCACCCTGCTTATTTAACTTATATGCAGAGTACATCATGTGAAATGCTGGGCTGGATGAAGCACAAGTTGGAATCAGTATTGTTGGGAGAAATATCAATAATCTCAGATATGCAGATGACACTACCCTTATGGCAGAAAGCAAAGAAACACTAAAGAGCTTCATGATAAAAGTGAAAAAGGATAGTGAAAAAGTTGGCTTAAAGCTCAACATTCAGAAAACGAAGATCATGGCATCTGGTCCCATCACTTCATGGCAAATAGATGGAGAAACAATGGAAACAGTGACAGACTTTATTTTCTTGAGCTCCAAAATAACTGTAGATGGTGACTGCAGGCATAAAATTAAAAGATGCTTACTCCTTGGAATAAAAGGTATGACCAAACTAGATAGCATATTAAAAAGCAGAGACATTACTTTGCCAGCAAAGGTCCATCTAGTCAAAGCTATGGTTTTTCCAGTAGTCATGTATGGATGTGAGAGTTGGACTATAAAGAAAGCTGAGCAGTGAAGAATTGATGCTTTTGAACTGTTGCGTTTGAGAAGACTCTTGAGAGTCCCTTGGACTGCAAGGAGATCCAACTAGTCTATCCTAAAAGAAATCAGTCCTGAATATTCATTGGATAGACTGATGCTGAAGCTGAAACTCCTGTACTCGGGCCACCTAATGGGAAGAACTGACTCACTAGAAAAGACACTGATGCTGGGAAAGATTGAAGGTGGGAGGAGACAGGGACAACAGAGGATGAGTTTGTTGTATGCATCAGTGGCTTGATGGACTTGAGTGTGAGTAAGCTCCAGAAGTTGGTAATGGACAGGGAAGCCTGATGTGCTGCAGTCCATGGGGTTGCAAACAGTTGGACATGGCTGAGCGACTGAGCTGAACTGATGCAGAGACTTAATGTGATGGAGATTCTTTACCTCAAGTCAAACAGTAATATCCTCTTTAGTGGCCCAAGATTACAGGAAATCAGTGCTAAGAAGAGTGTGTTCATTTCTATTCTGATTTAAATTCAATACTTTCTAAAATGCTGGATGTTCTCACCTAGAGTTGGTTGGTCACCCTTGGGCTAAGTCTGACCGTCAGACATTCTCTTTTGGCCTGATCCATGTTTGTAAAAAAAAAAAAAAAAAAAATAGTTTGAACCTTTTAAACCTTCTTTAAAGAACTGGAAGTTTCAGCAGAAAATCCTTATCTCTGGTTTCTCTTGAAAATTTGGCAAGATGAAACCTGTCCTCCTGAATGTAACACGAGGACAGAGCACAATGTCCCTGTCACCTACAGACACACATCCTCATTCTCAACCTGCTGCAAGTCCTCCTTAGCTGGGTTTTCTCAGCTGAGTTACCTGCCTGGCCCTGTGGGCACGTAAGTTTGCAATCATTGCCTTAGTTAATGCAGTATGATGAGAAATAGAAAACAGTTATATATAAAGAAAAGGAGGAGATAACAATATCATTATGTTTAAGTGAAGTGGTGGCTAACTTGGAAAACTCAAGAGAGTCAACTAAAAAGCAAACTAATTGGAGTTATATAAACTAGTCAAAATATATAGAAAAATCCATATAGTGAAATGGGGCAGGGAGACAGAATCTCACTGACAGCTAATAATAGCATCAAATGCTTACAAATTAATTTACTATGAAATAATGCAGGACTCACATGAAGAAAGCTGCTATAAGATGTTACTGAAGAGAGTAAAAAGAAGATGCATATATGAAGAAAAGGACCATATTCAAAAATAGTTGAAATCTATCAAATTGAAAACCTGTGGAAAGCTAGTCTTCCCATCTCTGAAGAGTTGATGAGATGCCTGGCCACCCTTTCTGAGAAATGCAAGAAGCAAGTTGTTGGCTTGCTTTTCTGTGGGTGCCTGAGGAAGTAGGACCAGTTGGGGTGGTTCCCAGGGAAAGACGGCAGACAGGGTCTGATGACCTTTGTGCAATGCTTATGTTTTATGTTAGCACACTCAGTAGTCGACAGATCACAGGTTGGATGTGAGTTGTCTTTCAGGAGCTCTTTGCCGACAGTTATGATGATTTAACTTTTAGGTGCCAGCTTCCGGTAGGGTTGGACTAAAACCTTGGGAGTTGTGCCCAAGTGTCTGAGAGCAGAACTTGACCTTTCTTGTTGGATGATGGCCTTGTTTCCCATTTCCTCCTCAATTTAATAACTTTGAAAGAATTGAAGTTGTCACTTGCTGGGTAGTTTCAGCTTTCAAAGTCTTGTAACTCAGTTTTCTGAGGAATTTTAATCTCTCTGCTCTCCCTGCTGGAATAGAATTCAAAGTTCTGTCCTTGAGAAGAAAAAAAAAGTGCCAGGTGAGCCTAATTTCTGACCATAATTAAGTCTACCGCCACTAGCACCCACAAGGAAAGAGATGAAGAATGGGCCCCAAGTGGATTGTTTCTGGTTCTACAATTACAGGAATTGATGGAAAAAGAGATTTGAAAGATTTGATTTGAAAGATGGAAAGAGCTGGCCATTATTGACATTTAATGGGTTGCCTCAAGCTGCTTTTACTGGTGAAAATATTTGTACAGAAACTCCTATCCCTCCATGATATCAAACTCTTGGTTTCCCCCTGTTTCCTTTTAATATTTGGTCTGTGTGGCCCTGCTATTTTCAGAGAAACCCTTGGGTTGTAGGTTTGTGTTGCACTCTGTTTACTTATCTTTGAGAAGTCATGCCCAAGGTTCACGGGTAAAACTGGGTTTCATGGGTGAAACTGAAGTGGAAAGTACTTGGGCTTGAGATTTATAAAACTTGCCCATAGAGAAACTATCTTATATGAAAAAATTCAAGGTTTATGAGACTGAAGATGTGCCTGATGAAATATATTTTAATATATAAGTAATTATATTGATTAATCCTATATAAAAATTTAAATGACTCAATGGGAATTTTTTGCATTTGTTCATCTACCTGCTTGTCTCCCTACTTAACTGTTTCTAGGCTTAGGAAAAAGATCTGAAGGAAATAGACCAAAATGTGAACTTCTATTATTTCAGGGAAGCAATCTTCTACAGAGCTTAAGCATATAAGTTTTGGTTTCAGACTTGGTTCAAATCCTGATGCTGTCACTTAGGAGCAATGTGACATTCAGTTCAGTTCAGTCGCTCAGTTGTGTCTGACTCTTTGCAATTCCATGAATCGCAGCACACCAGGCCTCCCTGTCCATCACCAACTCCTGGAGTTCATTCACATTCATGTCCATTGAGTTGGTGATGCCATCCAGCCATCTCATCCTCTGTCGTCCCCTTTTCCTCCTGCCCCCAATCCCTCCCAGCATTAGAGTCTTTTCCAATGAGTCAAAACAAATTATTTAACCACTCTAAGCCTCCGTTACCTATATCAAAGACTTATGAATATTAAATTAGTTGATACAATAAAACATTTAGCCCAATCCTGGCATATAGTAAATTTTTAGTAAAATATTAGATATTTATATTATCATCATCAGTTGATTTTAATTGCTTTTTTGATTTTTCCCATGAGCTATATCAAGCTTTGCTATGAAAATAATTATATGTATATATTTAATAAAAATTGATACAGTGATTAAAAAAAAACTAATCAAGTGATAATAATCTGCTGTGTGTCTGGGTAGTAACCCTGGCAGTATGAGCTTTACTACCTGCAGTTCATCACCTGAGATTTCACCCCTCACATTGTCCACACAGGGGCTGGCATTTTCCCCTTTAATGTGCAAGACTTTCTGTTTTTATTTTGTTTATGGGGGAACCCACAAAACAGAGGTTCTAAATGACAAGCACAAACAGAAGTCAGCCAGCCAACCTTTTGTACTTATGAGCACTTAAGCTGCATTTTAGTTTTATCTGTGTTAACTCATTTACCTTTCCCGGGCAGGAACTATCCTGCCTGTGATACAGAGGCAGAGACAGATTCTGAGTCGAATAATCCTAAGGTTCAACAGATAATAGAATGGTAGAATGGAGTTTTGAACTCCGACTTGGAAGCTTTCAGAATTAACTCGTGGGATGTACTGTTTCTCTTTTTTTGGTGTCAAGACTTACATTGATGGATCAAGTTCACCTCTGTGTATGACTGTTCACTGTCCATAGCCAGCTCCTCTTCCTTTTGGTCCATGCCTGCGCCATGCCAGTTAAATACTGTGAATATTACCTCCAGTGAGGGAAAGTTGTGCTACAGGAAGCCAGATATGCTCTATGTGGGAACCGTTAATAGTGAGTAAGTAGGACAGTGGAGACAGGAGGAGGAGAGGAAGATGCGGAGGTGTAGAGTGAAGGGAACACGGAGAACATGATTTGCTTCAGATTGTCAGTGTCTAAAAGGTCATCCTCCTGGAAACATGCAGCAGTAGCTCTGTCATTGACTCTGAGAGCTGCACCTGGCTTCTGTGCTGTAGACGTGCTTAGATTTCCTTCGAAAATGTCGAGGAGGACAAATTTGAACTGCTGCATTCCTCGCTTTCAGAGAACACAGGTCTTTTAAAATTTATTTTACGTTGAACAAGGAAGTGCCCGTCACACGCTGATTGCTCCCTTCCCTCTGGGTCTCAGCTGTCTTCCTAATAGGCAGCTGCCCGGCATGGAGTGTGGTGTTGTTAGCCATCAGGGGTGGCTGGCCTGTCAGCCTGTCTGTCTGGAACCCTGGACACTCGAGGCACCTGACAACAGCTCCGTTTGCATCCTATGCAGCGAGAACGCTCATCCTCTCTCACAAAGAGAATTACCTCTGTACACCAGAATCACTGACAACTGGAAACAGCTCCCAGAGAGCTGCTTTAGATCTCATTCTTCATTGGGACATCTCTAGCAGTGGTAGTTTCCAACTCCCCTTTTTTCTTTCTTATAACATTTAAAACTATTTTTTTCCAAGGAAAATTTCTTCCACCAAGCCCCCCAGGGAGCAAACAGATGAAGAGAAGTTGCTCTTCTCTTCAAAGAAGAGAAGAAGTGGAAGCCTGGATCTCACCTGCTTGATCCAGGGAATACCTCCATGAAATACCAGGGTTCCAGAGAACACAGTTTGAGAACTACTGTTCTGGAAAAAAGGGCTATTGTAATTGTGGAGGACTTCTGTCCTTGGTTTTTACTTGGGTTTGAACTGTGTGACATCAACAGTTTGTTTCCTAGGTTTCCTGCTCACATGGTTTTCAGAGCACTAGACAGAAGGTTAAGAATATCATAAAATAATATATCCAAGCTCTACTCGGGACTGTGTGTAAAAATTGTGTTCTACGTGGCTTTGAAGAAGGAGATGTGACATTGTACAGTGACTTCTTGGAAAATTTGTTGGTTACATTTTTCTGCTTCTCTGTCTCCACTCTTCTCTCCCTCATCTTCTCCCGCCCCACTCCTGATTTGATGAACCTGTTTGCGATGTCCAGCGTGTATTTTATCCGCTCACTGTGTGTTGTACTTGAGCAATTTATAACTATGATCAATGTTGTGACCTCAGGGAAATTGCTTATATAATTATAGAAAGTTTACAGTCATAAGACAAGGAATGGGGAAAATATATCACTGTAAAATATAAATATGTTTAAATTACATTTAGGATTTGGAATAGTTCCTTGCTTGTGTTTTACAGAGTAATCTGTGATTTAAATCAGGTTTAGTTGTGTTTTTTCCCCCCTAAATTGGGTATTATAAATCAAGAGTAGTTGCTGGATATAGCACACAAGAGGATTTCTTATACATTTTAATGTTGCATAAGTAAGAAATACCAGTAGTTCAGCAGTAAAATTGCAAATGTAAGCAAAAGTGAAGATTTTTCCAAATTTAACTAGGTTGCATTTGTTTAGTAAACTCTAGCAATAATTTACTGTTTTATTACGTTTGCCTTTGAGATCTGGGCTGACTTTTTTGTTCCCTTCCTTGAGAAAGAAAAGGGAGGTGCGTTACTCTAATTGCTTGGAGCCAGACTAAGACCTGAGAGTACCATTCCGCTTTCCCTACCTGTGATACATCAACTTAGAAAAGGAAAAGGAGGGAGGATTTAGGATTTAATGTATTTGTGTATGTACCCATCACACAAGCAGAGCACTTTTTGGGGCAGGGTAGTGTCAGGGTTTCCATTTTTGCCCTCTGTGGTAGACTCAGTGTATTTAGGCAAAAAGAAGTAAATACTAGACCCAGTTTTGCCCATGTCAGCTGCTGGTAGGGGTGGAGATTCAGGAAAGGGGAACTGATACAGTTGGATTGTGAGTGGGACATGTCTTTCTTCAGTTTCTTTTGGGGTTCCTGAAAGGTGGGTTAGGATGCATCCAAGGTGATCTCTGTGATGCCATGTGGGTCAGTGCCAGCGTGGGAAGCAGTGTTGAGCGCTCCAGAACCGGTGTTGGCGTTGGATTGAGGCTGGGCGGAGGAAAAGGACAGTCTGTCTCAGTGGCGTGGCTTGGCATGCTGTGCTCCTGAGGCATCTGATTGTCGCCCACCGCTCTCCTCCCACCACGTGCTTCCGATGGTTCACACGGACCCTAGCTTAGTCTAACTGTGGTTTAAGAGAAGTGAACTCTGGGATTGGGTTGCATGATGTTGATTAATAGGAGTGAGAGGGTGAGAGACTCCAGGGCCAAGCAGTAGGTCCATCTTGGTGGCATCTGATGTTGATTGGCTTTGTCCTGCGCGGCTGCGCTCGGAGAGCGGACATTAAGATTAAGTGATGCTGTCGTGTCGAGGAGCACGGCACTGCATCATTCTGGGAAGAGACAGCTGGGGTGGTTAATCCTTCATCACCAAGGGAGCACTGCCAGCGGAAAGATATACAGCCAAAGATAACCCTCCATAACTTGTGCTAAAGATCAGAAAACTTTGAATTCACATCCATCTGCTTAGTCTGGGGTGAAGATGAAAGATAGGCAGAAAAGGAAATAAAAAACTCCTGAGGGATTAATCTTAGGCACGGTATGTAGCCCACAGAGTGAGCGGGCGGGAGAGAAACTTCTACGTGCCGTTTAAAGGGGAATTAAATACACCCGGTTTCACAGCAGCATCGTCAAGTAAAGTTCACCAGTACACACACTCCTTTTTCTGTTGCAGTGTTGTCATTTCACCCCCAAATGCTGTCTGCTATCATCATACCTTCTCTGGCTGTTGTTTTTTCAAAAAGGAGGTCCTCTTAATTCTGAATATATCAACAAAGCCTGTGCGAAAGGGAATGCTGGAAATACATAGTCAATAGTAGGAAGGGCTTTTCATTTTCTCCCCTCCTGTGTGATTTTAGCAGGAGATGCACAAAGTCCAACTGGTGTGTGTGTGTCCGTGTGTCTGTTGCTGAGTGTGGATCTGAAACTCTCTTGCTGTATTTCTGAACAGCTGCAATGATTTTATATATCACGTGTAATCAAATTATGCATTGTTGTCATACCAGAGTGATGTGCGGGGGGAAAATAAATCAGGGAGGGAAATAAATTAGAGACCTCTCTACATCTGCAGCCTCTCCGTGAGCGCAGTGGTCAGGCGTGCCGTGTCTGGTGCAAGGTGAGAATGTGAGGAGAGCAAAGCTATGCCTTCTGTCCTTGAGTGACTTGCTGCATGGAATCCAGAGGGAAGCTTTGTTGTTTTGTTTTCAGCCATTTTAGGGATACTTCTGTCTTTTTCCTCTTTCAGTTGGTACTGGAGTATCTGAGTGGGAGGTTCTCAGTTTGGAGCCTGGGTCTTTTGCACTGATGTGCAGAGGTGGGAGATCCTCCTGCCAGGCTCAGCATCCCTTGGGTGTTTTTGTGCTGTGACCACTGTGAGGGCCTGGATGGGGAAGACTCAGGGCAGCTGAACACAGAGAATAAGCTCAACAAGGAAGGAGAGGGGAAAGGAACAGTCTACTGAGAGTCAGACCTGAGTTGAGGTTCCTGCTGCGTTCTGTGACTTGGACAAGTCCCTTTCTCTCTGAAGTGTGTTACAATGAAAGAAACTAAGGTCGAGAAGAAGAGGTGAAGTGCCTAAGGGAAAAGAAAGGGCCAGTGCGCCCTAGAGAGGTTAGAGAGATGCAGGAAATTCTATAGTTTTGGTTAGATGATAGGGTTGGGGGAAGCCATCAGTCCTTTGCGGATCTGCAGGGGAAGGCTTCCACGAATGATGACTGTATCTGTGTGGAGAGTTGATGCTACTGTATTTTTAAGATTTATTTTAAAGTTCCGGTTTTTATTTTCCATAAAGACAATTGATGAAGTGATTGGTTAAGTGTGATTTAATTTTTGTGCCTTGGCTAAGTGTGATTTAATTTTTGTGCCTTTGAAAAACTTCATTTTAGTAACTCCATAAAAAAGATAAATATTGGATCCAGAAAATAGTCACGGGAAGTGTGGGGAGAAAGCATACTATATTCATACTTCCTGATGTACTGAGCTTTGGGGTGGCTGAGATCTTGGGCCTTTCTTCTTGAAAGACCATGTTGTTGGGTCTTTGATTTTGGGTTTGCGGTGAAGAAATGGAGATTCTTAGCAGCTGAGTTCACATAAAGAGAAGAAGGTGAATCTGAAAATATGCCCCTCTGTGGTGCCTCATGTGGGAGGATGTGGAAAGAATAAGACTCAGGTATTTACCACTGTCTTCATCCATTTGAATTTCAACCTCAAATCCTAAATCTGCTCAGCCTATGCATTTTCATGCTGTATGCACCTGGAGGATCTACACTTGAGTCACCATCCCAAATGGCAGATGACCGGGTTGGGGGATTGTTGATACTCTCCAAGCTTAAAGTAAAATGGAATTTATAGGAGATGTAAGGGCCTCTATCTGGACGTAGTGATTGCTTTTCAGGGAATTTTATATTTGGGAACAAATCACTGGGCCCGTGAATGTCAGTGACTGCTGGGTGGTGTGTGTGTGTGTGTGTGTGTGTGTGTGTGTGTATATAATTATTATTATTTTTCTATTTGGATGCTCAAATATGAAGCTTCTGCTATTCCTGGAGAATGTAGGTTTTCTGTTGGTTGGTCATTTGGGGAGATTTGACTAGTCTTAAGGGCATTAGCAACCTCTGCTCAGCCATTGTGGATGTGGTGGGGTTTTAGGTAAACTTTTCTCGGTGTCTGCCTTATTTACTGTGTAGTAAGTTGGTGTGGTGTTGCAACATGTATCTTGCTTTGTGCAGATGTTCAGTGGCAGAGTGATCAAGTAGAAGCAGTGCTAAACCTACCATCAGCAGACCTGGGTTTGGTTCTGATATGGCCTTTGCTTCCCCAGGTTTCCTGTTAGGTCGCTGCATCACCTCAAAACATGGAGACTTGAAACAGCCCTTTTATTTTGTTCCTGGAATCTATGGGTCAGACATTTAGAGAGGACACAGTGAAGTGGGTTGTGTCTGATCCACAAGCCTGGAGCATCCACTGGAAAGGCTCGAGGGCCAGTGGTGGCTCAAAGCTGGGGCCAGAATCCTCTGAAAGCTCATTCACATGCATGTTGGGGCACTGGGGCTGAGTGATTAAAAGATTCCAGGACTTGTCACTGGCGCCCGTCTATGTGGCCTCTGTATGTGGCTTGGCTTCCTCTCGTACGGCCACCTCTGAGGGTTAGCTTAATCTCCGTTGTGGCGGCTCAGGGCTCCCAGTGCAAGTGTTCCAGCAATGAGATGGCAGCTGTGTCACATTTATGACCTACTGCCATTAGTGAAAGGAGTTCCAGCCTGCCAGGTCCAAGGGTAGGGGGATTAGTCTACCCCGATGAGGAAGCAGCAAGGTTGCATGCTTGAAGAGCATATTGGATGGGAGAGAGATTCTAGCCATCATTGGTACATGGGTCATGTGTACCTAGGTTTCCCTTCTGTGAATGACTAAAAATGACTCAGTGTTAGAATTAATCGGTAAGACCTCTTCCAACACCAAAATTACATGATTCTTTAAATTGAAACCCAATATTCTTAAAAAAATTATAGTTTATAAAGTGACAGTTGGCTTTATTAGAGAATTTACCTTATCGTTCAATAGGGAACTGCCCTCAGTTCAGTTCAGTTCAGTTGCTCAGTCGTGTCTGACTCTTTGTGACCCCATGAATCACAGCACACCAGGCCTCCCTGTCCATCACCAACTCCTGGAGTGTACACAAACTCATGTCCATCAAGTCGGTGATGCCATCCAGCCATCTCATCCTCTGTTGTCCCCTCCTCCTCCTGCCCCCAATCCCTCCCAGCATCAGGGTCTTTTCCAATGAGTCAACTCTTCGCATGAGGTGGCCAAAGTATTGGAGTTTCAGCTTCAGCATCAGTCCTTCCAGTGAACACCCAGGACTGATCCCCTTTAGGATGGACTGGTTGGATCTCCTTGTAGCCCAAGGGACTCTCAAGAGTCTTTTCCAACACCACAGTTCAAAAACATCGATTCTTTGGCACTCAGGTTTCTTCACAGTCCAACTCTTACATCCATACATGACCACTGGAAAAACCATAGCCTTAACTAGACAGACCTTTGTTGGCAAAGTAATGTCTCTGCTTTTTAATATGCTATCTAGGTTGGTCATAACTTTCCTTCCAAGGAGGAAGCGTCTTTTAATTTCATGGCTAAAATCATCATCTGCAGTGATTTTGGAGCCCCAAAAAATAAAGTCTGACACTGTTTCCACTGTTTCCCCATGTATTTGCCATGAAGTGATGGGACCAGATGCCATGATCTCAGTTTTCTGAATGTTGAGCTTTAAGCCAACTTTTTCACTCCTCTTTCACTTTCATCAAGAGGCTTTTTAGTTCCTCTTCACTTTCTGCCATAAAGGTGGTGTCATCTGTATATCTGAAGTTATTGGTATTTCTCCTGGCAATCTTGATTCCAGCTTGTGCTTCTTCCAGCCCAGTGTTTCTCATGATGTACTCTGCATATAAGTTAATAAGCAGGGTGACCATATACAACCTTGACATACTCCTTTTCCTATTTGGAACCAGTCTGTTGTTCCATGTCCAGTTCTAACTGTTGCTTTCTGACCTGCATATCGATTTCTCAAGAGGCAGGTCAGGTGGCCTGGTATTCCCATCTATTTCAGAATTTTCCACAGTTGATTGTGATCCACACAGTCAAAGGCTTTGGCATAGTCAATAAAGCAGAAATAGATATTTTTCTGGAACTCTCTTCCTTTTTCGATGATCCAGCAGATGTTGGCAATTTGATCTCTGGTTCCTCTGCCTTTTCAAAAACCAGCTTGAACATCAGTAAGTTCATGGTTCACATATTGCTGAAGCCTGGCTTGGAGAATTTTGAGCATTACTTTACTAGTGTGTGAGGTGAGTGCAATTGTGCGGTAGTTTGAGCATTCGTTGGCATTGCCTTTCTTTGGGATTGGAATGAAAACTGACCTTTTCTAGTCCTGTGGCCACTGCTGAGTTTTCCAAATTTGCTGGCATATTGAGTGCAGCACTTTCATAGCATCATCTTTCAGGATTTGAAATAGCTCAACTGGGATTCCATCACCTCCACTAGCTTTGTTTGTAGTGATGCTTTCTAAGGCTCACTTGACTTCACATTCCAGGATGTCTGGCTCTAGGTGAGTGATCACACCATCGTGGTTATCTGGGTCATGAAGATCTTTTTTGTACAGTTCAGAGAACTGCCCTAGTACAATCTAAATAAACTCTTATGCATCATGAGAGGCATTGCTGTGATGAGGGATGCAGGTCTTTCAAGTTCTTTCAATTGAATTTTATGCGTGGTTTCTTTTTTAGTCCAGCTTTATTTCTCGTGGCTTGAGGTCATTAGGTCATGTGCTTATATCTGAGCAGGATTGCCATGGTCAGATTAACATTAGTTTGGGCATGAGTTAAATGTTTGACTTAGAGGATTTAGGACTAAATATAAATTGGGAGTCTAAGAAGTGCTTGGATTTGGATTGATTGGATTGGATTTGGAATACTTGTAGCTCATCCTCTTATCCTGACACAGGGACTAGGATGGATGGAATAGATGGTGAACTTCTAGAGAGCATTTTCTTCGTGGGGAGAAGGTTAAATTGTCACCTCTGGGAGTGGTACAGATCTGATACCAGGCATGAGGTCTGAAGGAGGGTGACCATGGGGCAGTTGTCCCTGGGAAGGCATGACAATTAAGAAGAGAAGGGGTTAATATACTGACTGATGTTTCAGTTTATAAGCACTGGCCCTTCTCTTTGTTCTGTTTTATCATACACATTCATCACGTTCAACCTGGCAACCCAACCAAATAGCTATTTAAGTTGTAAAAATGAATCATAGCACAATTTCATGAACTGTGTGATATAACTGAATCTAATCACATTGTACAATGGGGCCTTTGCCAGCCCAGTGTACCTGGTTCTAGACGTCTTTGGAATAAGTAAATAAATAAACAGGCTGCATGCACAGTAACAGTAAGGTGGCTGGGCCTTTTGGGTTGCGGGTCCAGAAGAAGAAGCATCTGGCCGTATCACATTGGACCGTGGTGCCTTCCCAAGCTAGCTCACCCATCAGAAGCGTACAAATCATGTTGGCTGTCTTCTGTCCTCTGAACACAGCCAGCCAATTCCCTGGTTTATTAAGTAAATGGCCAAAGAGGTCCTGGGGTAGGAATAGAAGCCTCACAAATGGGAGCTGCAAAGGAGGGCTCCACCCCAGTTCAGTTTCACACGATTCCAGGGTTCACTGACTTTGAACTAACTGAAAGATGAGTAGACACAAAGTCTCTACCCTAAGGACCCCTGTTAATGATGGTGCCTGCTGATGCATCAAGCATTGTAGGTGGTTTTTTTTTGTCTATTTGACTGTGCAAGATAGATCTTGAGCTGTGAGTAATACCATCGGAGAGGTGAAATAAGTTAAGGTCATCCAGCTAATAAATGTTAGGGCAGAGAACTGAACTATCTGAATGGTAGAAAAGGCCAGAGAGGAAGGGTGGGTTGGTGGTGGGTGGTGGGGTGTGGATGACAAGCTTTGAACAGCCTAGTGTGTGAAGGTGCCCAAGTGCTGAAGGGTTAGATCTGATCTGTGGGTGGTGAGGAGCCCCTGGGCATAGCGAATGACTGTAGCAGAGCTTGATTGAAGGGGTGGGGTGAGGGCAGGCAGGAGAGACCTGCGTGCAACCCACTGTCTTCCCTTGGCAGGAAGTAAGAAAGGCTCGGACTAAAGTGCCAGACAGTGAAACAAATGAGGCTGAGCTGGAGGAATTTTTCTGGGTTGCACTGAGCCCTTTATAAGGCAGCATTCGCTTTTCTGCCTTCCCAATACTGACAGCAACTTGTGTTTATTCTCTCTGTCTCCTTTCTTCCCATTTTCCCTGCCTCTCCCCTTTTCCATTCATCACTTTCCCTCTTTCTTTGTCTCTCTCAGTCTCCTTTTCATTCTTGGCTTTTGTTCCCTTGCTCATTTTTCTTCCCCGTCTTCACTGCCCTGGTGTTCTCTTTACTCCATCTCTGCTTCTACACGTTCTGGAGTCCACCCCATCCCCTTTCCTTTATGATCCCTTCCACCTCCCCCCAAAACCTTTTCTATGGAATATATAAATAAATATATGTATCTATATTTTTTGTCTGTGTCTCTGTTGGTTGTGTCAGCATATTTTAGACTGCTGGGCTTTGCATGTTTTGCAGCTGGTTTTGAAGCAGTTGTCAGACAGTGATGGATGACTATCATCATTTAAAGTGTAAAAGAAAAAGCCTTGGCACAGACAGGCGTGATGGACTGCCGTCTGCCAGCCCGGATAGGCATGGCCACCGTTTTCTTCTCCTCCCTCTCTGCTCACACTGCCCTTGCCAGAATCTACAAAAGTCATCGTGAGCTGTGCAGCACCAGGCTCTTGCCTTCTATAATATCACTTTGGTAGTTGTCAGATCATATGAAACGTCAAAATTCATGTGGCCTCTGTGAAGAGATATATTTAGTACAGCTGCTGCATACCTACACGCTCCCCCTGACACTGACATATTAGTTATGCTGTCTTTTGCAATCTGATATCTTTAAATTTGCCACCTTGTTAAGTTTTGATTAATGTGATTCCATTTCACTAAAGTAATTGGCTTGGCCTGTTGTAAAAAATAATCAGCCCCCTCTCCGGAACAAATGCTAGCACATGCTAATGAGGGAGTGAGTTCGTTACATTGATGGCGTGGACTGACAGTTATTAATGATTGTTATGATAAACAGACGAGTGCGAATTGGGATGAGTTGGGCAAAAGTGACAGTTTAAAAATAACGTATATTGGAAAGTACTAACGAAGTAATATACTGTTAGGAAAACAATCATGCAAGTTGTCAAGGAAAGAAGTGTAATTATACAGCCGCATGGGCTGCTTAGGAGGACAGGGACCGCCTGATAATGGACACATTTTTTGTTGGCAAGAGGGAAATATGTTATGGCAGAAAGAGGTGCAGATTGATAAATTAATTGGTCTTTCTCGCAGCTCCGAGAGCAAACTTGGCTGGCAGTCACCATGCAGATGAGGGAGATGGAGGTTGCCCAGCGCTTCTTCTCTCCAGAGTCTCCCTGGTCCTTGTTGCCAGGCTTTTCCGAAGCCTCTCTTGTGTCCTCTCCTCACTTTTCTTCATGAGCTGCAACAAGTTATAGAAAGTGCATCCTGAGGCGCAATGGACCCAATACAACTTCGAGCAGGAATTCTTGCAGCTGTGTCCAGTATTTTTTTTTTTAATTTAAAGACCCCCCCAAACGTAAACATCCTCTTGTTGCTAAAGTCTTGGGCTGTGATGGAGGTAATTATGGGTGGTTTCCAGCTCCATGAAGACCAGGAGGGGCTCACACAGGCTGGGAATCATTCTGAAGGGCAAGGCCAACTCTGTGCTTCCAAGGCCAGTGAGTTGCTTTAGGTTGTTTGCATCGTGAGCCAAGGCAGCAGTGGGGTGTGTGTGTGTGTCTGTGTATAGGGGGTGAGACTTGTCTGAAGAACCAGGCTGAGATGACTGTGGGCAGTGGGAGGGGTGAGGGAGGCATGCCTTTGAAGAGAGTTGACAGAATGCAGTTTCATGACCATCCCACTGGTGTCTGCTGGCTTGATGAAAGAGGACGGCAGGTAGGAAGAGGCGGAGACAAGACTATTTTGTGACCTCCCCCCTCCCCCGCAATTCAGGTTTGGGTTCTGGATTTGTGTCTTGACCAAGACTCTTTTTAAAAAAATTGGAGTATAATTGCATTACAATGTGTTATCTTCTGCTGTACAATGACACAAATATGTATGTATATATAAATATATATGTATGTATACATATATCCCCTCTTGAGCCTTTGGATGACATGTAACCAGTTTTAAGCAGAGTCTTAGTCACTCAGCTGTGTCTGACTCTTTGTGACTTCATGGACTGTAGCCTGCCAGGCTCCCCTGTACATGGAATTCTCAGGTTACCATTCTCTTCTCCAGGGGATCTTCCCAACCCGGGGATTGAACCTGGGTCTCCTACTTTGCAGGCAGATTCTTTATCATTTGAGCACCCAAGCTAAAGTGTAAATGGAGGATTTATAAATATACTGAATTGTTTCATGGAATCCAGGATCAAAGACATAGCTGGGCCTCTCTGTGAGTAGGAATCAGCCTTGGAGAGGGACCAAGGTGGCCAGTCTCTAAGTCTCTATTGATCTCTCTTTCTCTGACCCCAACCTTACCCGCTTCTGCTCTAATCTCCACCCTCATCCTCACCATGCTACCAGAGCCAGAAAAATGAAGGTAAAGTCCTGGGGCTTTGTCGGAAGACAGGTATTGTTAATCTGAAGGCTGGATGTTGAAAGGACGCCTTATACTCTGCCTCCAAGTGTTAGGCTTGTCAGAAAGGGAGCCTGGCCTCTATCCAGATTATCCAACAACTGTGGTTTAGGGTGTAGAGCAAGGCGTCTGCTGATGTTCAGGCTGTGATACTTTTTCTCATAATTATTATATCAGGATGTACATTAACTCAGCCTTCACAGCTGTGGATTCAGGTGTTCTTTTCTTCCTTTAGCCAGTGAGGAAAAGAGGGCCAAGCTTTTGAGAACTAGCCCCTCCATCATGGAGAGGACAAAGCTGGGGTTTTCATCAAGGCTCTCTGTTCCTGAAACTTAATGCTTCCCACTCTCCTTTTATCGCCTCTTATAAGAGTCTGTGTTTCCCAACAACTCAGGCTGGTAGATGGATCAGTGTTCTCTGCTTTTAGAATCAAAGGAAGGAGCTGAAGGAAACAGTCCTGCCTGTGTTCTATTTGGTCTTTCTAAGCTGAGACTGGGCAGGGGGCTCTTAAAGAAACTTGATGATTCACATTCAGATTTTCTGCTGCTCGGCGTGCGAAGATATGTGACCATGTGGATGTTGGTCCTGGCTACTTAGGAAACGTGAACAGAAATACAGTCTCATTATCTGGCCATCAAGCCTAGCAAAAACTCTGGAGCCTCCCTGTGCAAAACATCTAGAGCAATCCTGCAATTAAAGGAAGCTGCTGGTTACCTCACAGCAGACCTGACAATTAAGAAGAAAGGCAGTGCCACTTTTCTGGGTTAGAAAGACAGTGTTTGCTCTGGAGCTGGAGCAGGAAACTAAGATTTATTGAGTGACTAACACGTGTGAGGGGTGGTACCAGTTACTCCCTGGTGCTATGTCTCATTTGGGTGGTGGGTGTATCCCCACTTTACAGATGAAGATACAGATGTTCTGGGTGGTTGAAAGCTGCAGACTTTCCAGTGGACTGGACTGTAGAATGACAGCTGGTTTCTTCTGAAAGAAGGCCTTGGTCCTGTCTTACCCAACTATTATACATCCTCCAGAAAATGGCTGCCTTCTCCCCCTTCACTGTAAGCCCAGGAGACAGCAGAGTTGAATCATGGAGTCTCTTGGGCTGGGAGGTGGGACGTGCATTCTGATTTCTGGCGGAGTCTCTGGAACAGGTCACAGGACCTTTCTCTCTCCTGTTAGAAGGGAAAAAAGGTGACAATATTGGTGATTATGAAGATGAAAGAGAAAAATGGACGTGGAAGTGTCTCTCAGCCCTTAAAAGAGAGGGAAAGAAGGCCCTTCTCCAGACTGAAAGGTTCAGGTTTCAGTGGGTGTGAGGGCCACCATCTTGCTGACCTTCAGATGAACCTTTTACTGCAGCCCCATGACTAAAGAGGAGGTCAGCCCAGAGGTGAGGACAGGGTCAGAGCAGGAACCCCTGTGGCGGGCACACAGGGCCAGGGAGAACTGTCAGCAGTGTTATAGATGTTGGCCCCAGCATCAAAGGGTGGTCTACCCCTGTGGGGCAGGGAAGCTTCTTTGTGTCTTTTTCACTGTTGTGGAAAGAGAGGAACTAACCACTCAGCCCCAGGACTTCTCGCCACCATTTCCTACAGGATCTCATCCATCTTCTCTCTCTGCATTATCCCTTCTCATCCCTGAAGCCTTATGGGTATTTTCACAATGGGGTTTCTGTGCTGTATGAGCCACTGACCCAAACATTGCTCTGTGAAAAGAGAAGTGAATTGAGCAGACCCCATAAGCACTGATAAGCTATGAGGTGAATTGAGACCCATATTTGAACTTATGAACAAATCTCTTCCCAGCTTGCGTCTGGGAGGAAGATGTTATTCTAAGAAGTCAGGGGTGAGGGTACTTGTGGCTCTTGAGAACTCTGAGCACTGCTGGGAGCCTTCGAGTAGTCTTTCACTCAACAGGTTTCCCCAATTTCAGTCTAGGTAGGATGAGTTGGAATTTAGTCTGTAGGAAGCTTTGTGACCTGTTCCAACAAGCTCATTCATTCATTTGCTTTTGTTGTATATCCAAGGAAAAGAATAGCTCTTCTTATGAGGAGAATTAGAAAGGATGTTGGCTTAGATACAGATGGAAGGAGATTTTCAAGCTGCATGGAGAGAAGGCACGTGAGGACAGTAATCCATGCAAGTTGTCCGTCATTGGAGAGCCATGCTGCTGTTCACAGCGCCTCCTGGTGGCCTCAAAGGAAGTCATGGGACCCAGCTGATCTTGCCAAGCCTTCTGTGACAAGAGTGGTTGGTTGGTCCTGGTGACTGAGAATTTTGAGCCATAGATGGTGGATTTTTGCATTGTACAGGGTTTTGACAACAGATATGGTGTGTGCCCCCAAGGCACTAAAGGATATCGATACACTTGACCCTTCCCACCTCCATCATACAACATTGCTATGAAAATGCAATCCATCCAGTTTCTGACATCTTCCCCCTTTCTCTCCAAAAGCACCTACTGTATCAACATGACATTTTTTAATCTTGGCTTGTTTTCCAGGCCATGAATTTAATTTCTCAATGCTCCACTCTTTGGCTTTTATGTTCTCAGAGTGGAACGTTGTCCAACAATAGTTACCGCCATCTTGTTAGTCACATCCTCTTTCCTAGGCGTCCTCAGACCAAATAATTTTTAAAAATTCATTGCAGCGGTGGCCACTCAGCCTTGTGCTAATAGTCACCAAGTTCTGACAAAGCGAGTCCGACATCCCTCGATAAGTAAAATCCAAACCTCCTGATGTCGTGGAACAGTAAGCAGACTGGCATGTCTTTGGATTAGTGGAGGCACTGAAGCAAAATGCTCAATCCTTAGTGACCTTTGGCAAGTGGAGGGGGGTGTGTAACCATTGTGGGTTATCTTTATGTTTGCTCTATAGACACTCAACCTCTGCCAGGCCAAGACAGAAGCTGTCAGAGCAGATAAACCTAGTAGGGAGTGGGCTGTTTTCCTTACTGCATCACAGTGCCTGGCAGAGCTATTTTGTCTGATAACCTGCTTCTTCTTTAAACTTGCCTGTGAATAGTTCCATGAAACATTAAACCTTCCTTCTTAGGTTCTGAGCCTTCTAGGTTCTGTTGTAATCTTGGGCCTAGGACTTTCTTTTTCATACAATGTGCATTCAGTTGTCCTCTGTTAGAGTATTCTGACAAATACTTGGGAATCCATGGGAGAAGCCATATCTGGCTGTTGCAGGCACATGTCCTGTGTGTGTGTGTGTGCGTGTGTGTTTGTGTATGTATGTATGTTCCTTTTGTTTGTCCAGGAAGCATTCTGTGGAAGTGGGGTCCCCTTTGATCATTTCTTTCTGAGCTCATTATCGCTTGTCTCTAGTTGGCACTTACTTCGTATGTTGATTTAGAATTTCACAAGCACTCAGAGAAAAAAATTTGGGCAAATATCCTTAATATTTGGAGTAGAGCTCATATTTCATTTTTCTCTTTTTGTCAAGCAGCAGTGACTCCAGCCCAGGGATGTTGGTTCAGGAGACTGGCTTTGTGACTTTGGGCAAGTTGCTTCACTTGTCTGAGCTCAGATTTGCTCCTCTTTAAAATCAGATAGTCACATCAGACGATTGCTTAGACCTGTTCCAGCTTTAATGGACTCCAGGGTTTCTTAGCCAAGAATAGGACTGAAGCAGAGTGTATTTTAGGGGAAGTGGGTAAAGTGTTGGGCTCTTCTTTCATTCCTATTCCAGGTGAAGATAAAAGACTTTGCTCTCTATTGAGCTGACATGAATTCAGAATTCATTAGTGTTCAGACTTTCTTTTAAGCTTCAGACAGGATTGTGAAGGAAAAAGCCTGCCCTCGATTCCTTTGCCTTATTAGTTCTTCTCATATAATGTATGGCAGAAAAAACTGCTAATTGTCACTTGAGGTGATGAGTGAGGGTCTGGTTTCTTGAAGGAAGTGTTGAATTTATCAGTTCCTGTCTCCTCTTACTTAGGTAGAGGTCTAGTCAGGTCTAATAGGAGAGGACTCTAAATTAAATCTAAACTAAAATTAATTCACATGTCCCTCTTTGCCGAAGAAGAAATGGGGAGTCCAGGAGAATTGTAGGGTAAGTATATATATGGAGTTGTGTACAGATCCAAATGTAATAATGAAAATAAAAATTTGGGGGTGTTAGAGTGTCTATGGGTTCCCCTTGCACGAGCTGTGACTGGGAGAATGTAAATATACACAAGCACATATACTTCACTAAGGAGCCATTTAGACGTAATTTCAATTTATTACAGACTCTCATTGCTGACCTTTTAAAGGCTAGTTTTATTTAGTTTTAGTTTATAACCTAAGTACTTGATACTTGTGTGTGAAAATTCACTCCTTGTATCTTGAGCCCAGGATCTTATATTGGTGCATCAACCTCACAGTGCATTAGGCTTAAAATATAAATGGTGTTTTATAAAATGCCATTAGCATTCATTTCCAGAGAAGGCAATGGCAACCTACTCTAGTACTCTTGTCTGGAAAATCCCATCGATGGAGGAGCCTGGTAGGCTGCAGTCCATGGGGCCGCTATGAGTCAGACATGACTGAGCGACTTCACTTTCACTTTTCACTTTCACGCATTGGAGAAGGCAATGGCAACCCACTCCAGTGTTCTTGCCTGGAGAATCCTAGGGACGGGGAAGCCTGGTGGGCTGCTGATTATTGGAAAAGACTCTGTTGCTGGGAGGGATTGGGGGCAGGAGGAGAAGGGGACGACAGAGGATAAGATGGCTGGATGGCATCACTGACTCGATGGACATGAGTCTGAGTGAACTCCGGGACTTGGTGATGGACAGGGAGGCCTGGCGTGCTGCGATTCATGGGGTCGCAAAGAGTCGGACACGACTGAGCGACTGAACTGAACTGAACTGAACTGAAGCGACTTAGCAGCAGCAGCAGCGTTCTTTTCTGAATCCTTGGTGTCTGCTGATCTTACCGTTCTGTCCTACCTCTCTCCGACTCAGCCTTCTCTCTGTCTGCTGAGCAGTTTGTAGTTGTTGAGCATTTGCCTTTTCAAGTCCCCAGGCAGGTCCTCAGAGGAACATTTGCTCCCAGAGCTGGAAGTCACCCTGGGAGTCAATGTACTGCCCTTCTTGAGGAGGCATTGTCTGTAATATGCCATTGTCCTGTGGCTAAGAGACCCAGCTGGAAGATAAATCTTTGGTGGAAAGATTTCCCTCTTGGCTATGTACTAAATGGAATTCGGGTTTAGGTCATTTCAGCAAGCCGTGGCAGAAGGGTCTCTCTAGTCTTTGGCTCTGTTACTACAGCAGTACGACCATAGCAGGTTTCTCCACCTCTTGGAGCCTAACTCGTACATTGGCGATATCTCATCTTCTAGGACTGTCCCAAGGGGACAGAGAACACTAGTCAATCCTCTCTGTTCATGGATATTGAATAGGAACTACCAACAGTTTTCACTCAGGAGTATATTATAATTGGCTGAATAGAGTTTTACTCATGGAACTTGAGGATAAATGGGAAGACAGAGGCAACCAGACTTAACTGTCAGCACTGTACTTGGACAATTCTGAATCACTTCCATTTTCCTTAATACCTGGACTTTTACATTGTTGGGGTTTTGTCTCTTCCCCGCCCCTCCTTTTCTTTATTTTTATTCTTTAAAGATTTCCTGGCATGAAGATTTGCTATTAACGACTTGAACTTGTCTTGGGGTTGGTTTAGCAGAGCAGGTGAAGGCAGTCTTGTGCAGTGCACAGATGTGAGCACCAGGGCTTCCCTAAGAGTAACACAGCTTAAGAGAAAGTACAATAAAGTGAGAAATCTGACAGTGGCTTTGTAAGAGCTTTCAGAGGAAATAGTGGGAATTTCACAAATTTCAAACAATTAAAATAACAATGAAGAAAACATATTTGAGAACATGAGAGAGGGAAATGAAATCCTTGGAGCTCAGAGATTTGAAGTCACAATGATACTATTTTAAGTTATGTGACACTTCATGTTCTTGAAGCTAAACAGTAAAATCAACTTTGCTCTAGTTTTTATGAGCTTATTTTGAGTTGTTGCATATACGTAAGAAATTTCTGGCAAAGTGGACTGGATTTCCAAAATTTTCTCTCAAAGGCAACAAAACTATCTGAAAAGTTATGTTTTTGTTATCATGAAGACATTAATAATATTAGAACTTGGCTAGAATCAATTTTTACTTTGAAACCTCCACAATTTAACGATTACATGGAACTGATAAATGTTTTTTTGTGGTTGTCAAAATGAGCAAAGCTAACTCTGTACATTTCCTGTTATAACTAAAAGCACTTTGACAGTCTGAAATCGGGTCCATCAATACGGAGAGCAAACGATGTGTTCACTTTGTCAGCACACTTCTCTAAGAATTTGACATTTCTGAAATACATATCACACATACGTACGTATCATGCTTTGTCAACAGCAAAGCTCAAAGTTGATAGAGGTTGTGATGGGTGCAGCCTTGGAGGCTGACCATCTGTCATGATTGCCAGTGTCTTTGCTGGGCCAGCCTAGTGCTCACCTGATGACATGGAGACCATCCTCTCATGTCCTTGTGGTCCCTGATGGCTTCTAGTGATGCTGGAGTCTGGGTGAGTCCTTGGGTTTTCAAGGCAGGTCAAGGGTGTGAAGCATCTGATGCCCTTGCGTTATGGTGAACCAGAGCCTGACCTCTGGACTGGACTGAGCTCTGTGGAGGGATGCATTCCACTGGAGTCACCCGTGGCTCTTTTCAGGGGAGATTTCTGTGTTGCTTTGGGCAGGGAGAGAGCCTTGGTTGGATTCCCCATCCTGAAAGATACGAGTCTTGCAGTGTCTGTTGGTAGGTAGAGTGTTTCATGTATGTTTTTTTTTAGCAGGCTCACAAGCCACCTCTTCCCATGGGACCTGATGTGGTGTGGAGCCTGGGCTCTCCAGCTGCCCCTTCGCTTAGCCCACTGTCTCCATCCTGCCCCTCTTAGACACCAGTCATCAGCTTCCGTCCTAGGAGCTCCTCTCATGTGACCCACCTTTTGGCACTTTAATGATCTGCAGATCTTTTCTTGAATATTTGCCTCCTTTCTTCTATTAATGGTCAACTTTTTGAGTACAATAAATATTTTTAATTTTTGTTGTTTCCTTTGCTTACTGTAACTTGCACTTTATCTCACTTGAGGTATTAAACAATTATTTTATCCAAGGAATTTGTGGTCATCTTGCAAGCTTTGGCTTGGGAGTTAACTCAATGACTCATGTTTTGTGTGGGGTGATTAGCAGAGTAGATAGTGGCTAAGAGCCCAAATTCTGAAGCCAGAGGCCTGGGTCAACAGTGCCCTTTACTAGTTGGCTTCAGTTGCTTCATCTGCACAAATGGGGATAATATGAGTACTTCCTTCATAGGATCACAATGATGTGGGTTTGCCATCCTTGCTATTATTACTATTACTGTTTTTGTTCTTTTACTTGAGAGCTTTGGGGAGGAGGAAGAGGCAGTAATCAGAGGTGCTTTGGATTAGTGGATGTTTTAAACTATTTCATGGGTCTGATTTAGTGTAGGAGTCTTTGCTTAGGGACATGAAGATTCCTTCCCCCTCTTTTTTTCATGCCCTTCAGAACTGGCTGCACTACAGTTCATTCCTTTGGTGCTGGAGACAATGATGTGACAATGACTTTGCTTTTTGCACACAATTCTTCTTAGCTGCTTGCTTTTGTGAGCAGGCATTTCCTCTGTTAAGAAATTAATCTTAATCCTAAATGATATTTCATGGTCTAAGACTTAAATTTATATATCACCATCCCGAATAATGTATTGGATTGCATTAAACAGATTGTAGATTAACATGCAACTATAAAACAAATCGTCAGTGCGTTGTTGACAACTCTAAGTGCAAGTTCATATATTTAACTACATTTGGGGAATATTGAAGTGTTTAGAACAGCTTAGTGGATTGATGTAAAATTAAGCATCATGTTCTATTTCAATTTGTGGGGCCAGCCTGAGAAACAATAAAATGAAGGCTTAGGCTTGAGAGCAAAGGAGTGTAAAAGAAAAATTTGGAGATAGGCTTGGTCTCAGGGAAATCCTGGCACAATCAGGGCGTATTGGGTGGTAGTAGAAGGATTCTGCTTCTTAAAGGCTACCGCAAGGAGTAGTAGAAGGATGTCTGGGCTTCCCAGGTCGCATAGGAATAAAAGAATCCACTTGCCAGTGTAGGAGATGCAAGAGACATGGATTTGATCCCTGGGTTGGGAAGATCCCCTGGAGTAGGAAATGGCAACCTACTCCAGTATTCTTGCCTGGAAAACTCCATAGTCAGAGAAGCCTGGTGGGCTACAGTCCATGGGGTCAGAAGCTACAGTCCATGGGGTCAGAAGAGTTGGACATAACTGAGCAGACAACAGACAGAAGGATGTGCGCTTGCTTGTTCAGCCTGGTAGCCGCTATTTGCAAACCTCAGTTTATGATATAATTGAGGAGGTGAAACAGCTAACACACTGAAAACAACGATGAAAAACACAAGCCAAAGTGTCCTTTAGCACTAAGCTGTGTGAGATGGGCCACTTGCTGTAAGAGTTCACAGGGAGAACAGTGGTGTTTGGAGTCGATTTCAGAGATGGTGATACTTCCCATGATCCCAGCAAGATGGTTAAAGAGGAGAATGGAAAGAGAGGGTGGGAGGAAGAATGGCAGATAACGTTGTGTGGGGACTGTGGGAAGCTCCTATTGAACAATTGGGTAGAGCCAGGTAATAGCTGTAGGACCCAGGTGAGCATTGATCTGGGATGTGGAACCAGACTGATTGGGGTTCAAATCCCAGCTCCCCTGATTTCTAGCTGTGTGATCCAGGGAAGCTTACTGAGCCTGTTTTTCGTTTCTCTCATCTATAAAATGAAAATAACAACACTATCTACCGTAGGATTGTGGTGAAGACGAAATGTGTGTTTGAATAGAGAGGGCTATCATGGGAGTAGCATTTGACCTCTAATGGTGTTCAGATTTGGTCCTAGGATAAATGGGAGTAGAGATAGACCGGGGAAGCAGTTTAAGCCATGTAGGTGCAAGGTAGTGAATCCCAGGTGAAGGAAGGATTCTAACAAAGATAAGAGCTTGTATGTATATTTCTTTCTTGACTTTTTTCCCCTTACTAATGCTTTGCTTAGGCTGTGGAGAGCTTCAGTGTCTATCTCCTCCTGTGGTTTTGTAAGCTTGCTTCTGAACAGTACATCCTGAGAGAGGTCTGTGTGAACTGGGAATGCGGACCCTGTCAAGTGCGAGCATTTTCTTTCCTCTCTTTCTCTCTTGCTCCACGGCATTTAGACTTTTCACACCTATTCCAAAAACTGCTCCTAAATGACTTTGGGAGCAAATAAAATAATGGCTGTGAATCATCTGGAGAGAGACTTGCGCTTGCATTTGCAAATAGTGTGAGATGAGCAGGCCAAACTCCAGGGTAATTCAGAACTGTGTTAACAGGCATGTGGGCTGCAAAGGCTTTTTCACTCAGTGCTGAATGAATGAGATCCTTGTTGGAGCCCTGGAGTTGCTCACTTGGGTTCAGAGAGAAAGTGAAAAGTGGGAGGTGGGACAGGCTGGTGAAAAAGTGAGTCAAGGGATAGAAAATACATCTCTGAAGGGAAATCTTGTAAGACTGGCCTGTTCAGGGTAGAGAAGGAATGGATGTTGGGTAAATTCATTACTGCAAAGATTTCTTTTAAGGCAGAGCTGCATTTCTCAAAGAGTGCTCTGTGGAACTTAAGTCTTGGGAAGTGGGTAGCTTCTGAAGTGAGGTCAGTATCTCTCTGGACAATTCACAAAGCACAGCATCTTAAAGGGACTGGAGATTTCTGTAAGAAAGAACCCCATTTCTCTTTGAGTAACCTAGAGTATTCCAAGCATTTTTGGTTATTTTTCTAACATTTTTGGAAAATGTTGATTTAAGAATTACTAACCTGACCTGCCTCTTGAGAAACCTATATGCAGGTCAGGAAGCAATGGTTAGAACTGGACATGGAACAACAGACTGGTTCCAAATAGGAAAAGGAGTACGTGAAGGCTGTATATTGTCACCCTGCTTATTTAACTTCTATGCAGAGTACATCATGAGAAACACTGGGCTGGAAGAAGCACAAGCTGGAATCAAGATTGCTGGGAGAAATATCAATAACCTCAGATATGCAGAGGACACCACCCTTATGGCAGAAAGTGAAGAACTAAAAAGCCTCTTGATGAATGTGCAAGAGGAGAGTGAAAAAGTTGGCTTAAAGCTCAACATTCAGAAAACAAAGATCATGGCATCTGGTCCCATCACTGCATGGAAAATAGATGGGGAAACAGTGGAGAAACAGTGTCAGACTTTATTTTCTGGGACTCCAAATTCACTGTAGATGGTGATTGCAGCCATGAAATCAAAAGATGCGTACTCCTTGGAAGGAAAGTTATGACCAACCCTGATTGCATATTCAAAAGCATAGACATTACTTTGCCAACAAAGGTCTGTCTAGTCAAGGCTATGGTTTTTCCTGTGGTCATGTATGGATGTGAAAGTTGGACTGTGAAGAAAGCTGAGTGTGGAAGAATTGATGCTTTTGAATTGTGGTGTTGGAGAAGACTCTTGATAGTCCCTTGGACAGCATGGAGATCCAACCAGTCCATCCTAAAGGAGATCAGCCCTGGTATTTCTTTGGAGGGAATGATGCTAAAGCTGAAACTTCAATACTTTGGCCACTTCATGCAAAGAGTTGACTCACTGGAAAAGACTCTGATGCTGGGAGGGATTGGAGGCATGAGGAGAACGGGATGACAGAGGATGAGATGGCTGGGTGGCATCACCGACTCGATGGACATGAGTTTGGGTGAACTCCAGGAGTTGGTGATGGACAGGGAGGCCTGGCGTGCTGCATTCATGGGGTCACAAAGAGTCGGACACGACTGAGCGACTGAACTGAACTGAACTGAAGGTGATTAGTCTAAAACAAAAATAAAGGGGGGAGGCATGAAACCAACCATGGTGGTAATACTGTATTAGAATGTTCTCTTGGAGGAAGCTTGGATTCTTCTCTGTTCTGTGTGTTGGGTAAAGAAGAAAGTCAGCTACTTGTCAAGGCCATTTGCTGCCCTAAGTTCAAGAACCACTGCTTATGGTCCTTCTCAGCCCAGAGGACACATAAGCTGAGTATTGTGGGCTTCAGTTTCAGGCCTGACTTGGTGATTAGAGTAGCTCAGTAGGACTGGTCTCAGTGGCAGGAGGTAGGATGCATGATCCTTGGGTCTGGCCAAAAATGACAGGCACAGACCTGGCCCCTGGACGGAGGCCAACTGGGGAAGGCCCATGGCAACTTGCTGACACAGAGTGCAAATCTGCCCTGTCACAGACAGCCAACCTGGCATTGGGGTAAGATGGTCCAGGGCCTGTGGCTTCCTATGCATCTTAGGAAGTTAAAGAAATGGAATTTGGAGAGATGTTCTAGGCTTACGGTGCCTTCATCAAATATGCCTTTGCTTTCGCCATTTTTTTTTGCTTAAGACTCAGATTTTTTTCACTTCTTTATTTTCTTCCGTCCTCCCCCCTTTTTCATTCTTTCTCTGTCCTACCCTTTCCTTCCTCTCCCTCCCTTTTCCCTATTTCTCTTTTTAACAGAGGTGGAGAAAACTAAGTGTGCCTAGCTCTGTCTTTGCTGTATATATACAGAGATATGTATGTATTTGCTTTTTGCCAAGACAGATACATACCTTGTTTGTTTTTTGATCCTAGGAGAATCTTTTTCTTTTTCTAAGTTATAAACGACCTCTGTCCTCCTCTCTTACTTTCTTCCCACCCCCCTTGGAATGTATGTGTCTGTCTCTTTCTCTTCTGTATCTGTCTCTTTCTTTCTCTCTCTCACTACACACACACACACACACACACACACACACAATACCTTGAAGACGTGAAGATGCATACAGGATACACCTTTTGTGTTTCATTTATTGTACAATATTGCACACATCTGTAATTATACTACTCTTAAAATAAAGCCTTCATCCACTTTTAACATCTTTTGATGTCCGTTCCCCGCTGACTCTATTTTTTCTTGTTCCCACTTTACGTTAATGTGAAGAGACAGTTGCGTAAATGCACAATGAACTTCAAAACCTAGTAATTGTTTTTCAGAAAGAATGAAACTTGCGAATTAGATATGGATTGTAAAAGAACACCAGGGCTGATTAGTGTTCGTGAGGGGCGCCTGCCGGACGGCTCTGACACCTGCCTGCCAGCTCTCACCACAAATGCCACCACTGATGCCTCTGTTCTGCCCATCACAGAATGGGGGGGCAGTGCTGGGTGGGAGTTGAAAGACTCGGCAGTGAACCACCTTGTCAGGCTTGGCAATTCACGGGATGCCTGACATAAAAGGCAGAGAGAAACAAAGATGAGTTGCATCCATTTTTACAAGCAAACTCAAGTTATCTGTAAAAATAAAATAAAATAATAAGTTTTTGTTTTTTAAAGAGAGAATGAACGAGCATTGAAGGTATTCACTACAGTTTTTTTTTTTTTTCCTTGAAGGTTGTGGAGATAATGAGATTTTTGAGACTTGGGGGAGGAAAAGAATTCACAAGCCAAGTTTCAAGCTGCTGAAAAATTGCTTTTAGGAAAGGAAAAAAAAAAACCTTTTGCATGCTAACCATCTGCTTGCATCTTGTTTACTGCCCAGAGTGCCAGTTTGTGCTTATTAATCATGCTTACACAAGTATCTTAATTACTCCCTATGTAGCTGCTCTGTCTTGAACTCAGAAATTGACCTTTCTCTTTTTATTCCTTTAAATCATTAATCATACACAATCAATGCCGGTGGGGCAGAGCCACGGAGAAGGCTACCCAGATTCTCACACCTCACGCCAGTCCCCGGCAGACAGGGGACGCGGAGTGATGCCTCGCCAGCAGCCGGCCGTATCTTAATTAATGACTCTGCTGTGTTGAGAGTCACGGGCTGGGGGAGGCCGCTTCCACCACCGCCCCTGGGCGCTCCTCCCTGCTTCCTCGATGGCTGCCGGGGTTGAGCAGTGCCTGCTTGACTGCTGAAAACCGTCAAGGCCTTAGCCAGGGCTTGACACTCCCGCGCAGCTAGACTCTGGAAGGTCCTAGCGGAGGCAGGGTGAACTGAGAGAAGATGCTAGTTCTTAGCGTGAGTGGGACTTCGCACCAGACCAGTGCTGTTCCCGCTTTGCCATGCATGTCCGTCTGCTGGACGTGCCGTTGAAAGGTAGGTTTCTGATTCAGGAGGTCTGGCTGGGACCCGAGCACAAGCTCCCATGTGACACCAATGCAGCTGCTCCAGGGACCACACTGTGAGTTAGACAAGTGATAACAACTGAGGTCCTCCCTCTAAGCCCGAAGCGGGCAGATGAGCGTAACCTCGAGGAATGTGGTATATGTCCCCCTGTCCCCCTTTTGGCTTTATCAGGAAGAGTTTGGTGAGTGGAAACAAAAAGAATTTACACAGAAGTGGCATACACGTATCCACAAATGTGATGCCCTTTGCTGGGCATTGGAACCACAGGTGATGTAAAGATTGGCCTTTGTCATGGAGGAAATAGTGAAGCTGAGACTTTGTTTTTCCTTTTTCATTGAACTTTGTAAAAAAGTTGCTTAAAAGAGCCAAAATAATTCTATTCCAAAAAAAAAAAATGAAGTGCTCAAAACTAAAATAAAAGTAAAAATGAAAAAAAAAAAAAAAGAATTGAGGCTTGGGTTTCATAAGACTGCTTCTCAGTTCCAATACAGCAGACAAATTACAGGATATGAAAGTAATTTTGTTCCCCCTGACCCTGTTCTTTCAGCCTCCTAAGTAGGATGGGGAACCTGGAGATGGGAAACAGGAGAAAACATAAATTGAGGGCTGCTTCTTTTAGCCAGGTTGACTGTTCTACTTTTAAAGGGGAGGAATTTAGCATCTCTGGCAAAATAGGCTGAATTTCTACTCACTGTCATTAATTTTACATGTAAAAGTAGGACCTACATGTGCAGAGCTGTATGGCAGTAATATACACCTTAGGATTTGGGTTGACACTCCTAGCCGTGATAACGTAGGCATGGAATACATTTGAAACACATTCTAAATAGCTCTTAGGATCTGCATGCTTTCCTGTCTAAGAGAAGCTCAATAGATCATATACTGATGATGCTAAGGGTTTTGCCCTTGAATCCTCTGGAAGGAAACACACATAAAAACAGGTTATAACTAACCTTCATTGCTTTCCATTTCAGCTAATAGTGGAGTGAGGGTCAGGGTGGCAAGGGATTTGATTAAAAACAAAGTCTTAAGTAAAAGCAACAAGTCTGTATTAGTGAAAAATCACCTAATTAATTCAGATAAAAACTTTGCCGTTCCACATGCAGTAAGAGTACACGGTTAACCGACTTTATTATTTACATTAAAAATGACTTGTTCATGAAGTTAAAAAAATCAATTACTCTGAATGAGGTGAATTAAGAAAATATTTCATCAACATAGCTTGCCTTTTCAACTGGCCGCCTTTTTGGAGTTTCTCAGTGATTTATGAAGTGAAAATTTGGTCTTGTCTCTAGTGAGGACGTCGTGTAGCCTTCCTACATAGTTTTGGTATTTGGGTATGTGAGGGGTTTTGGCAGCTTGGTGAGTATCTGGGCCAAAATGACAGAAAGACATAACTCACTTGCGTTTGGTAAAGTAATAATTAACTTGAACTTCTGGACATGGAGCATTTTGAGAACTGGAACTGGGTGCCTTGCACAATCATGGTCTGCTGTGAAATCCTTTATAGAAGACTCTTCTTGTTCTTGGAACTTCATGCGGACTTGAGAGCAGGCTGATTTAAGTGTTGAGAGCCTGGTTTGGCAAGAGTTGTGTTTATGCTTCTCTCTGAAGGCCATGGATCTGACCCCTCTGAGGAAGCCAAGCTATTTTTAGGGAAAGGCTAGAGTGGCATTTTCTGGGGAAAACTGGTGGCATTTTTCATAAAGAACTCTTGGGACAGGGGTTGAGGGTAGGTTGAAGCCTCATGAGGACCCTGCTCTCATTGGGTCCGGGCTCTGCATCCTCCTTTAGGAGGACTCCAGATTTGCTTTAGTGGGAGACAGGCTTATAGGCCTTTCCTGTAGGGAGTAATTGAAAGCCCCTGTCTAGCAAAGAGAGATTCTTTGAGTCTCAGTATTTAATTTGTCTGGAGGGGGAGTCTGGGAAATCTACAATTTTATAATTCCCCAGGTAATTCTGGAGTTCAGCCACCACTGAAAATCGCAATGGTACTGCTCACATTGGCCTCTTGCATTCTCTAGCCACTGTACAGGTCTGGGACCCAATCCATTCAAACTGTGATATTCAAGCCCTGAAGATAAAATGATGATGACCTAAGCGGGGTGTCTTCCTTGAGACACCCATAGTCTGTGAAGGAAGATCCTCTGCGTTACCAGAGTAGCTGCTCTGGGCTTGATGTTGCCCACTATGTCCCGTATCTCGGCCTCTTGGCTCCTGTCTGTTGGCATGGCCTGCCATTTAGTGCTTTCCTGAGCTACATAAGCTGTGTGGTGCCCTGCCTCCTTATAGATCTAATTCTGGTCTCAGTTCTGACCTGCGTTCCCAACAACATGGTGTGAGGGATACCACAGGAAGGATGGATTCTCCGGTGAAGACTGTTGGGGAAGCCCCAGCCAGAACAAAGTTCAACACTTGGCTTAGCTGTCAGGCTCCTCAGAATATTCTCAGGTATTGTGTATGTCTAAGAGAAGGGTAGTTGACAATCTTCCCCACTTTGTTCTCTTGAACTCTTTTTATCAGGGACCCCACTGTGGGTCGAATAATCCATAGAGTATATTTTGCCCAATGCTGTTCTAATCTCTGGGACGTGGTCCAGCCGCCACTGTAGATAATGAGGCTGTATTTATGCCCACTAGCATAAATAGACTGCTCACTCATGGGTTCTGTCCCTGAGCTGGCTGGCTCCTGTATGTCTCCTTTTCTTTTAACCAGCTCTGATTATCCACCACTGGAATCCAAAGCCATGCGCCACCTTCCCTTCCAATACTGACAACAGTGAATGTCAAGTGACAGAAACCTCTCCATTCCCTTTCTTGCAGAGTCAGCTGTTGGCAACACGTATTCATTCACAAGAAGCAAATCTGTATTGGGTGCTACAGAGGAGATGATTTCAGTTCTGCGGGTATTTATGCTGTTTAGACACTAAGTTATGTCCGACTCTTTTGTGACCCCTTGGACTCTAGCCCCAGGCTCTTCTGTCCGTGGGATTTCCCAGGCAAGAATATTGGACTGAGTGGCCATTTCCTTCTCCACGGGATCTTCTTCTCCAGGGATCAAACCTTCATCTCCTGCATTGGCAGGTAGATTCTTTATCATTGAGCCAGGGAAGCCTAGAAACCTAGAAGCCTAGAAATACCTAGAAACAGGTATTTATGTTGAGTGCCAACTATATGCCAGGTACTGGGCTTGGTGCTAGCAACGTTGGGTGATACTCTGACTTTCCTAAAGGAACAAATTTTCTGAGAACATAGTGATATTGAACTTATATCACACTATGTTCTGTGATGTGGCAGGAGGCACCAGGGGCTACAGGAGCTCCACCTGATGGCATTAATTCAAGCTGAGTGCCTCAGGGAAATCTGTATGGAGGAGCTGATTCCTGAGCTGGGGTTTGGAGGATGAATCAGAGAATCTAGCAGAAGAAAGGGGGACAGAGGTTCATTTCTTTAGGGTGAAGGGTACAAAAAGGCAAAATTGAAGGCATGGTACCTGATTTTGAGGAAGTGGGATAAACACACTGAAAGTCTACTGAATGTCTAGAGAAAAACTACTTGTTGCTGTTGCTCAGTTGCTAAGTTGTGTGCAACTCTTTGTGACACCATGGCCTAGAGCACACTGGGCTTCCCTGACCTTCACGATCTCCCCGAGTTTGCTCAGATTCATGGCCATTGAGTCCGTGATGCTAACTAACCATCTCATCCTCTGTCCCACTGCCCACATTTGCCTTCAGTCTTTCCCAGCATCAGGGTCTTTTCCAGTGAGTTGGCTCTTCGCATCAGGTGGCCAAAGTATTGGAGCTTCAGCTTCAGCATCAGTCCTTCCAATGAATATTTAGGGTTGATTTCCTTTAGGATTGACTGGTTTAATCTCCTTGCAGTCTGAGGAACTCTCAAGAGGCTTTTCCAGCACCACAGAAAAAAATATATTCAACTATAAATTCTTAAGAGTGTCCACTATTTTGCAGAGAATTTTTTTTTTTTTTGGAAAGTGATAATGGAACTACTAGCAGAGAAGATAAGGAAAGAGCAGGTAGACCCAGCAGGTCCTAGATATTTAGAGGCTATTTCCAATTTCTAGATATGGAAACTGAGGCTCAGAGATACTCAATTATTTGCTTAGGGTCACCCAACTCCTGCCTACTGGAGCTAGAGTTGAACTGAAATCTGGATTTATTTAAGAAGCCTCTGTAGAAAAAAGGATTTTTGACCTGGGATTTGACAGAGGAGAGAAGCTTGAACATTTTTATTTGGCACTTAATGGAATAGTTTCTTCTTATGCCAAGTTTTGAGGTTTCTGATGTCAGTGATAAAATTCTGGCCTCTTAGAATATGAGAGACCTCTGAAATTTCTGTACAGATCAGGGAGTTGAGGCCCAGGGTAGACCAATGATCTGTCCCAGCCAAGTGATGGTACAGGTGGGGCTGGAACACAGCTGACATAATACCTCAGTGTTTTTTCAACTCTGATGTTCTATTACATTGGCACGAGGCATTGTCCTTATTCATTAAGTTTACCCACCCCCCCAAATATGTTGGTTCTTCATATTGGAACCATCATAAGATCCTGTGGTTAAAATGATAATAAAACCATTTCACTTTCTTCATGAGAAATTGACCAAAATCCCAAAGTTCTGAAGACAAAGTTTTTAAAATAAACTTTGATGGAGCAATTCATAACAAAGTCTGACCTGAAGAGATGTGAAACTATAATGTTGATTCATATCACTTTTTCATGTCAGGAAAAATTGTAAAAGTCTTTAAAACTGGCTACATCCAGATTCCTGGATGTTCTTTTTAGGATGTCCTTCTACACTAGCTATGCCTTTCCTTGCTGTCTTTAATCTATTTTATAAAACTGTAGTTTTAAGAAACTGATAATAATGCAAATCATTTTTCCCATAGAAATGCAGATGAATTGTGTCCTGTATTATGCAGTTATTTATTGCTCTGTGTTTATCAGCTTTGTATCTGTAAATTCATTTTTGCATTCCTGATTGCCTGATATATGTGTGGTACTTGGAATTTTCCTCTGAATGGGTAGAACATCTTATTAGTTAATTATTTCAGTTAATATTTCACATGTGTTCATTTTATATTTATGAGTCATCATTGTACATTATTTGTAAAATTATTTTTACAGTATTAATATCCCTCTTTCATTGTAAAAATACGAGTATCTGCTAAGACTCTTAGCTTACACTGTTCAGTTCAATTCAGTCACTCAGTCATGTCCAACTCTTTGCAACCCCATGGACTGCAGCATGCCAGGCTTCCCTGTCCATCACCAACTCCTGGAGCTTACTCAAACTCATGTCCAATGAGTTGGTGGTACCATCCAAGCATCTCATCCTCTGTCATCCCCTTCTCTTCCTGCCTTCAATCTTTCCCAGCATCAGGGTCTTTTCTAGTGAGTCAGTTCTTCTCATCAGGTGGCCAAAGTATTGGAGTTTCAGCTTCACCATAAGTCCTTCCAATGAATATTCAGGACTGATTACCTTTAGGATAGACTGGTTGGATCTCCTTGCAGTCCAAGGGACTCTCAAGAGTCTTCTCCAACACCACAGTTCAAAAGCATCAATTCTTCGGTGCTCAGCTTTCTTTATAGTGCAACTCTCACATCCATACATGACCACTGGAAAAACCATAGCTTTGACTAGATGGACCTTTGTTGGCAAAGTAACTTCTCTGCTTTTTAATATGCTGTCTAAGTTGGTCATAACTTTTCTTCCAAGGAGCAAGTGTCCTTTAATTTAATGGCTACAGTCCCCATCTGCAGTGATTTTCGAGCCCCCCAAAATAAAGTAAGCCACTGTTTGCACTTTTTCCCCATCTATTTGCCATGAAGTGATGGGACCAGATGCCATGATCTTAGTTTTCTGAATGTTGAGCTTTAAGTCAACTTTTTCACTCTTATCTTTCACTCTCATCAAGAGACTCTTTAATTCTTCTTCTCTTTCTGCCATAAGGGTGATGTCCTCTGCATATCTGAGGTTATTGATATTTCTCCTGGCAATCTTGATTCCAGCTTGTGCTTCTTCCAGCCAAGCATTTCACATGATGTACTCTGCATATAAGTTAAATAAGCAGGGTGACAGTATACAGCCTTGACATGCTCCTTTTCCTATTTGGAGCCAGTCTGTTGTTCCATGTCCAGTTCTAACTGTTGCTTCTAGCTTATACTGTTAGTTATACTGTTACTTTATACTATATATAAACTATATTACCTTTCTAAAATCTGAAAAAAACTTTAATTGCATGTCTATATTAAATTTAATATATATACACAGATATGTGTCATGTATGTATATCTGTATGTGTATAAATATCAGTTGTATATAGTTATCTATATATATTAATTATATTTATACATAATTATATATATTTCTATATATAAAGTCTCCAGAATTTCAGACAGATTCTGGACCTGCAGTCCATAACTCCTTATGTTATTATTTTCTTGGTGACTGTTCAGTCACAATTTACTAAATAGAGGAAATTAAAACCTAATTGAAATAAAACATCCTTAAATTTTTTATTGGAATATAGTTGATTTATGTTAGTTTCAGGTGTATAGCAAAGTGAATCCATTATGCATATACATATATATATATATACACATATATCCACTGTTTTAAGATTCTTTTCCCACACAGGCCATTACAGAGTACTGAGTAGAGTTCCCTGTGCTATGCAGTAGGTTCTTATTAGTTATCTATTTTATACATAGTGATGTGTGTATATCAATCTTCCAATTTATCCTCCCCCACCTTATCCCCTGGTACCCATACATTTGTTTTCTACATCTACATCTATTTCTGTTTTGCAAATAAGTTCTTTTGTAATTGTTTGAAAAATAATTGTTTAACTGTAAATTTTCAGGGCACAAGAGAAGTAAAGAGCTTTAAGAGAACCAATTTATTTAGAATTCAGCGTTTAGATAGATTGTTGTTCTTTTAATATTATTAGTCCAACATGTTGATCCATTCATGAGAAATGAGACAAAAGCCAAAACAGGCACCAGGATTGCATAGCAGTCCTCTGTGATAGGGTGCTTTTTAACCAGATAGTTCACATTGAATTATCTAGCTCTCTATTTATGAATAGTTGTGTGTGTTTAATGATAACTATTTTTTTTGTGTGTGTAGTTTAGGCAGCAATTAAGGCTCCAATTAGGGGCATTTCTGAAGAGTAGTATAGACAGGACCACTCTTACCGCTCCAGGGACCTGAAGCAGTCAAGATGCCACTCATTGCCCTTCTCACTTCTTGTCTGCTCCACACTTGACAAAAGGACTAGATATTTATATCCTAAAATTTCAGAGCCCAAAGAATTCTTGGGATCTATGAATTCAGTCCCCTCTCAACTTTTAATTAAACCAAAAATTTACTCATTTTTTAAACATCATTACGACCTAAACCTAAAAGGGTAAAAGTCTCATGTCTGTAGCTTCTCAAGGGTATATCCATGGCCTTTGGCTTGAGAAATAAGTACTGGTTTAATGAGTCAGTTGAGCAAGTTAATTGTAGTTAAAGGTCTCTTTCTGGAAGGTGGCTGGGATGAGGAGGAACAGGAGTGGTTGTGCATGGATGTGGAAATCTGGGCTGCTTTATTCTCCACGAGGCATAAAACTGTGAGGTGACTGTTTTCTTGATTAGCTATGTGCTATACTATAATACAAATTGCATTAGAAATAAACATATTGGACTAATGCAGTGTACATTATCTCCCTCTTTCCCCTATTCCTGTTCTGTATTTGGTAATATTTGTCCTTTTCTAATGATTTTGTAACCCCACTAAGAATGAGCTGTTAAGAATATAGGTTAAACAGAATGCTTTCAGTGAGTGGGGCTTGGTTTGAATTTAAGTGTAGCTCTCCTGCCAGGCTCAGTCTTAGTTGGACAGGATGTTCACTTCTATTAAGGGAACTTGGGAGCCTGTATTACTTTGAGTCAGAGAGCTGGAGACATCCAGAGAAATGATCTGGTCCAAACTCCTCATTTTCACTACACATGAAGAAACATTACTTTCATTTTTAATTAGCATGTCTTCCTGCTCATGCTTTAAAGCAGGATTTTTTCTGGACTTTGGCCATTAATGCTAGCCTGGGGCAGGTTCGTTAGGAATAGCTGGCCCAGATGAAAGCCCCATCCTTCATCCTTAAAAATGACATCACCACTAGCAATAATCACTAACATCAGCACTGCCTCCCCACACATTTTGTCCATTCCTTGTGTCAATTTTAAAATAAAAATAAAATATACAGTGTCTAGGCCTCTCCCAGGGCCTTAGAAGCAACAGGTTTAAATGAAGGGTTCCGAAGCTGAAATGTCAAACTCCTTGACATATCCTGCCCTGCCCTTGATCCTGGCGATCTGAACCACTTGTACCTGAATCACTTGCTTTGCATTCACTCACTCCATGCCTTGTATCAGGAGTTGTTAGTTTTTGTAAAAGGCTCTTTGCCTCAAATAGACTGGAAGCTGATGGTGGACCGGGTCTCTGTATTAAGCTTCTTGTACTTCCCAGGATATCTTGGCAAACACATGCCTTCTTGGTCATGTGCTGTGAGCCAGTGGAGTTTGCTTCTTGGAAAGCTCTGTTGAGGATTTTTAGTCCTGCCTCATTGAAAGTGTTTCTTAATTGATGACCAGACTCCGCCACCAGCATAGGCATGGAAGATTAGGGACAGCAGCCCTGGTCTACCAGGCCTGTGCTGGCTACTGGTAAACACTTATTGTCTGGGTCATGGTTTATATTGCCATTCTCAGGTGTATCCCCAAATGTAAATACCATGAAAGCAGGGCTTTTATTTGTTTTTTTTTTTTTTTTTGGTCTGCTTTGTCTTGCCTTGTAGATATATCCTAAACTCTTTGAACAGTGTCTCATGTAAAGTAGGTGCTCAATTAAAAAAAAAAATCATGAATGAATTACTGTAAAGAATAGTAACTTTTGTACTGAATTTCACTTGAATTTAAATCGGACTTTTAATTAGTGATCTAGCAATACAGAATTAATAAAATAGATTAAGCTCGAACAGTTTAAGAAGCAGTTTTAAAAAGTTCAGGTAAAGACTGGGATAATGGGAATGAAGAAATCAATTGGAAATTGCTGCTTTGCTAATGTATTTGCAAATATTTATAATGCATCTAGTATGGCCAGCATTCTGCTTCCTCCTCTTTATGTAATTATGGTTGATTTCGTCTTCCCCCATCGTGTGATTAGGACGAAGTTATCAGTCAAGTAGGCACCTAAGTGCTTCACCAGGGCATTGACTTTGAAAGCTTCTATTTTGGTGTAAGATGCTTTTGGTAGCTTTGAGCTACCGGCATTCTCCCCCTGCACCTTATTTAGCCTCTTATATAAGATTTGGGATCCCCACAAAGCTATCTTCTGCTTGGCAGGTCTTTTCATGTATAAACTGGTATCACTCCTCTTTCTGAGGGTATAAATTTGCTTTTGCTGTGACCCAGCTGTTGGTTTTGTGGTCTGTTTTCTTGAATATGATAAAGGCTGGAGTAGTGATTTCTTGGAGGATAGATTTTTTTTTTTTCCTGAGGTTCTTGGGGGGAGGTGGGCAAGGAAGCGGATGGTGTGATCCCCTTGAAGCCTGTCCTCTTCCTTTACCCTGAGCCCCTGAGAGGCTGGGGTTCTGGGAAGGCCAGAGAAAGCACCCACCACTTTTCCTTATTTATGTTTAGACACCAGGGGTTGCATTTCTGAGTCCCATAGCGCCACGCCTATTATGTAAAGTCAAATTATTTTGTGAATTATCACAAACATTTATCTGCCCTTGACAGTACCTTCAGAGTTTTGCAGTAAATCTGCAGACTGATAGCATTTCAAAGTGTCAATTTTTGTCACTTGTAAGCTTCCCTCAGTCAACTGCAGTTGGAAAGGAGTCCGGCATAACAAAAGCATTACTATCTCTTAAACTTGGCTTTAACTTTCAAAGACTAATAATTTATTATTCGGTGTTATGCTCCAGTACTTTTGGTGACAATATATCATTTTTAATGTTGGAAGCTTGATTTTTGTAATATAAAGACATAAATAGGAGAAAAAGAAAATGATAGCTAAGTACTTTTATGGGTAGCAATCTGAATAGCATTCTTGATGCAATTCATCCAACATTTATCTGCATAAATTATGGTAGTTTAAGAAGAGGAGCAGATGAGAAGTACACTTAAGGCCCTTTTTTATAGCAACATAAAATAAAGCAAAAATTATATTCAATCCTTTTTAAAATACAGCAACTCTTCATTATAGTTTTCATTCATTGAAAGTAAATGTCTTGTTAGCTAATGAAACATTGTTTGATGTTAACTAGATGTGGTGTAATCATAGAAGCAGTATTTGCCTCTTTATAAAGCCTTGTCAGTAATATCCCCACTTTGTTACTGGCCACTTGTTTTCAAAATATCAAGAGTATAAATTATCTTTAGGAAGGAAAAATCAGTCTCCTTTATTAGCAGAAATGAATAACTTGGAATGTGTGTTTGCTTTATAAGCGTTAAAGTGACTTTGAAATGTGCGGGGTCTTTTTTTCTTTTCTTTTTTTGTGAAAGCCAAGGGGCCCAAAGTAGTACAAAGAGAAGAAAGCTTGAAAATCCTCTGTCATCACCATCCCCTCCTTTTACTCCAGAGCGTATATTTTAAAAGTAAACAGAGAGAATGGATGTTAGCTGAATCTATTGTGGTAATAATTTCATAATATATTAAGTCAAACCATCATGCTATATGCCTTAAACTTATACGGTGATGTATGTTAGTTATTTCTCAATAAAACAAGAGAAAAAATTGAATAGAAAAACATTTCTAGATTTTTCTTTTTCCTTTGCTGCATAAATTTCACCTCTGTGTCCTGCAAAGAAATTGTGAGGTGTGGAAAAAAGTTCACGGCATGGCTAAGTGTTGCTGTAGTGCAGGGTGGCTGCTGAGAACTGTCTCTCTTTCTCCATCCCGTCTTTTCTTCTTGGTTCCAAGGAGGCCTCTGGAGGAAAAGGCAGCCCTTCCTCGAGGTTCTGATTTCTCCAGTTTGGTACTCTTGGATCACTCAGTTCAGTTCAGTCACTCAGTCATGTCTGACTCTTTGTGACCCCATGGACTGCCACATGCCAGGCTTCTCTTTCCATCACCAACTCCTGGAGCTTACTCAAACTCATGTCCATTGAGTTGGTGATGCCATCCAACCATCTCCTCCTCTGTCGTCCCCTTCTCCTCAGATCACTAGGTTAGTTTTTTCTCCTTCACCCTTGTCTTAGCCTCACTTGCTTGATTTATGAGGAACTGAACTCAGCCTAAGCAAGAGGGGAAAGGGCAGGAAGATGGATGAGGAAGTGAGTACATCCTTATAGGCCCTATTACCTGTGGTCTGAAAATATTAAATGGAAAATTGCAGAAATCAGCAATTCATAAGTTGTAAATTGTATGCCATTCTGAGTAGAAACCTCACACCGTCCTGTTTTGTCCAGCCCATGGAACAGTCACCCTTTGTCTTATATATCATACCCATTAGTCACTTACTAGCTTTCGGTTCAGAGAAGGAAATGGCAACCCACTCCAGTATTCTTGCCTAGAGAATCCTATGGACAGAAGAGCCTGGTGGGCTGCTGTCTATGGGGTTGCACAGAGTCAGACATGACTGAAGTGACTTAGCAGCAGCAGCAGCTTTTGGTTATCAGGTTGACTGTTATGGTATCGCATTGCTTGTGTTCAAGTTAGCTTTATGTTGCTTACTAATGACCCTTAAGCACAAAAGTCATGATGCTGGCAATTTGGTTATGCCAAAGAGAAACTTCCAAGTGCTTCTAAGTGAAAAGGTGCAAAGTCTTGAGTTAATAAGAAAAATAAAGACAAACTAAAGACAAAAGTGCTGAGGTCACTAAGATCTATGATAAAAATTGATTTTTCTGTGAAATCATGAAAAGGAGAAAGAAATTCATGCTAGTTTTCCAGTTGTACCTCAAATTGCAAAACTTGTGGCTACAGTGTATAATAAGTTCTTGGTTAAGATAGAAAAGGCATTAAATTTGTGCAGCAAAGTATTTGAGAGAGAGGACGACCACATTCATGTAAATGTTACTACAGCACAGTTGACCCTTGAGCAACATGGGTTTGAACTGTGTAGGCCCACTTATACACGGAGTTTTTAAATAGTAAATCCTGTAGTCCTTGATGATCTGTGGTTCACTGAATCCATGGATGTGCAACTGTGGAAAGGAGGACTGACTGTTAAGAAGTTCAAAGTGAATTTTTGTCCGTGTTGCGGATCTGCTCCCCCAACCCCTGCATTGTTCAAGGGTCAGCTGTGTATTTTAAAATTGTTTTTATTATAACAATTTAAAACTATATCTAATTTATAGATAAGCCTTCTCATATGTATGTACTTAAAAGGAAAAAAACATAGTCCAGTCATCCATCAGTACCCGAGGAGAATTGGTTCCAATGCCTGTCACAGGTTTTCCAAAGATGCTCAAGTCCCATAGTCAGCGTTCCTTATGGGGTGCAACTAAGCACAAGCTGTAAGCATATTCCATGATCCATCCTCAGTTGGCTGAACCCACAAATGCAGAACCTATGAACATGGAGCACCAACTGTACATTGATTGAAAACTTTTGTGTATAAGTGGACCTCTGTAGTTCAAATCCGTGTTGTTCAATGCACAACTGTGTATGTAGGGTTTGGTACTATCTGTGGTTTCAGGCATCCACAGGGGGCTCTTGGGATGTATCCCCCATGGATGAGGGGTGACTAGTGGACAGAGGAGCCTGGCAGGCTACAGTCCATGGGGTCACAAGAGAGTCGGACATGACTGAGTGACTCAGCAACAACTGCACCTTAGAGGCTCCGAGGGCAGGAGGTGGGGTTGCAGCTCCAGTGGGGGTGGAACAGAAGCTAGCAAGTCAGGGTGGACACGGGGGTCCCCTGCCTGCCGGGAGTTTTGTGACTGTCGCTTCTGCTTCTCTTTGCCCCTCTGCATTTTCCTCTCTTCCCTGTAGCTCACTGTGTTCCCATTCCACCTTTACATGAGCTTTCTTTTTCCATAGAGACTGTCTGGGGTTGGAACTTCATCCAGAATATTTGGGGGAACAAATCTTATTGGTCTTGCTCAGGCAGGTTCTCTAGCTCTGGTCCTATTATTATGGTGGTGGTTGTGGCTTAAGAGGTGATGAGACTCATAGAGTTTGTAGATCAGAGGGTGTCAGGACTACATTTTTGAAGAAGAAGGAATTGAGGTTTTTTGGCTTGTGAACGTTTGAAAAAAGTTTAAAATTTAAATTATGAGACTCTTCAAACATTCAATAAGGTAGAGAGAATTGTACAATAAAACCCCATGTTCCTATCACTTAGCTTCACTGCTTAGGGGAATTTTGACCCTTCAACTCAAATAATTGTACTGTTGGCTGATAAATGGAAGGGTGGTATTCAAGTTTATTATGCTCCTTGGTCATAATTCCACATGTTGTCTGCAAGGATTATGCCGCAGATCCTCTTCCTGAGTTTTCTTTGGCACTGAAACTATCCTCGAGCCTTCCTTAAAGAAAACGTGCCTGTAAGAAAACTCAGTCTGCTGTGCATCTTTCCTCAAATATTCCTAGCTCATTATTCTTTCAGGGGGAAATTTTACATGAATTGCTTGCACAATGAAGAAATAATAAAGGTTTAAGAAGTAAATTGGGCTTCCCTGGTAGCTCAGATGGTAAAGAATCTGCCTGCAATGCAGGAGACCTGGGTTCGATCCTTGGATTGGGAAGATCCCATGGAGAAGGGAATGGCTACCCACTCTAGTATTCTTGCCTGGGGAATTCCAGGGACAGAGGAGCCTGGTGGGCTACAGTCCATGGGTCCGCAAAGAGTCAGACATGACTGAACAACTAACATTTTCAAGAAGTAAATCATTTTTTAAAAAAGACTCTTTCTTTACTCCATAGCTGCCCTTAGAGTCCTTCTATAGGTAATTTTTTTGTTGTTTACAAGAAAGCACTCTCTACCCTACCCCATTCCTTTATACGCTGGATAGACCGCTTATTTCATTTTCAGGCTCTACTTTCCTCAGGCTACTCTGTGACTGAAACCTGGAAAAATCTTGCAAATATCATACATGTAAGAAACAGATTTCAAATGAGTGGGTTTCTAACCCTATTAGCATAATCTTAAAGTATTATTTTCTTGTATGGTCACCAGGGAAGAATATTTTTATATTGAAATGAGTGACTATGAGAGCTCTGTGGTTTATGCAGACAAGCCTGGAAGCAGGGGCATCTTGGTGGACAGGGTGGCCCCTTTGAGATTTTGCTGGTAAGTGACAGTACAATTTAGAGAATCTTTTCTCTTCGCACTTGTCTGCAAGGCTTCTTTGAAGGCACCGGCTTTCTCCTTCAAGGTACAGTTTTTTTCCTGTAGAAACCATCAGCTCCAACTATCAGGGCCTTCTCTTCCCTTCATCACTATGAAGATTACTTGTATTTTTTCTTTCCACCATTGGCTTCTAATGTTTCCACTCCGGGGCTACGTGATTATCCAAACTGTTTGCCATTTTTGCCTGTAAAGACTATAATTGCTTTTAAGATATTGAATGATGCCATCATATGAATGATGCAGGCAATAAGTACAGTCTCTTTCATCCTCTGCCTCCTTGCCACTGGTATATGGTGTGGGACCTGGCAGAAAACATGTGCTTCTGTGATGTATTCTTTGAAAACGGAGAGTGTATGTGTGCTGGGTTACCAGTTTCATTTAAGAGTGTGTTTTATGGAGCCTTTTGAGTGAGTTTTAGGGTTGAGGGTAAAATCATTTGGAGGCATGAGTTGTCATCCAAGCCTCCTTATTCACCTGAAATGTAGATGAAGGGGAATCAGAAAATTGCTTAAGCCTGGCTTGATGGTACCTTCCAGACTGTTATGACCAGAAAAGACTTTCCAGGTCATCTCGTGTAACACCTTCTTTTTTTCAGCTGAAATAATAGATTGTTGTTGTTTAGTCAATACGTTGTGTTTGACTCTTTGTGATCCCATGGACTAGAGCATGGCAGGCTTCCCTGTCCTTCACTATCTCTCAGAGTTTGCTCAAGTTCATGTCCATTGAGTTGTTTATGCTATCTAGCTGTCTCATCCTCTGCTGCCCTCTTCTCCTTTTGCCTTCAACCTCTTCCAGCATCAGGGCCTTTTCCAATGAGTCGGCTCTTTGCATCAGGTGGCCAAAATATTGGAACTTTCAGCTAAAGCTGAAGAAACAGATAATACTTGGTAATGTATGTCCTACTGTATCATTCAATAAATACAAATTGTTGAGCAGTTAAAGCCCTTGCTTGGTGCCTGTGCAGATCTGATCTGTTCTGATACTCACCTAAGAGCTGGGCACTGCCCTTTGGTGGCCCCAGTCTTAGGACCAAACTTGGATGTAAACCCGTGTATTTTCAGAGGATGCTTTGACTCTCAATTCTGGTTCAAGCATGATAAATTCCTGAACAGAAATGTGAAACCAGCTCACACAAGGATAACAAATTGGGTGTAGAACCTTTTTTTCCCTGCACTCTGACCTTTTGTGTCTGGGGGTGTTACTTGGGGTTGGGACCTCGCTTGGACAGGTAGTCAGTATTCTTTCTTTACTCTCTTTTCTCAGCTTTTATACAACCCTTCTTTACAACTTTCCATCCTTTATCTCTAAAACTTTCTCTGACTTCCCATTTGTAGCATTTCCCCCTTTTCTCTACTTTTCCTTTCTTAGTCCACTGCCAGACACACAGTAGGAATGTAACCAATGTTTGAACTAACAAATGAAAGGTACTCTTCAGTTCAGTTCAGTTCAGTCGTGTCTGACTCTTTGCGACCCCATGAATCTCAGCACGCCAGGCCTCCCTGTCCATCACCAACTCCCAGAGTTCACTCAGACTCATGTCCCTCGAGTCAGTGATGCCATCCAGCCATCTCATTCTCTGTTGTCCCCTTCTCCTCCTGCCCCCAATCCCTCCCAGCATCAGAGTCTTTTCCAATGAGTCAACTCTTTGCATGAGGTGGCCAAAGTACTGGAGTTTCAGCTTTAGCATCATTTCTTCCAAAGAAATCCCAGGGCTGATCTCCTTCAGAATGGGCTGGTTGGATCTCCTTGCAGTCCAAGGGACTCTCAAGAGTCTTCTCCAACACCACAGTTCAAAAGCATCAATTCTTCGGTGCTCATCCTTCTTCACAGTCCAACTCTCACATCCATACATGACCACAGGAAAAACCATAGCCTTGACTAGACGGACCTTTGTTGGCAAAGTAATGTCTCTGCTTTTGAATATGCTATCTAGGTTGGTCATAACTTTCCTTCCAAGGAGTAAGCGTCTTTTAATTTCCTGGCTGCAGTCACCATCTGCAGTGATTTTGGAGCCCCTAAAAATAAAGTCTGACACTGTTTCCCCATCTATTTCTTTTCTTTAAAATGTCTGGGGATTCAGAAAAGAAAAGGAGATACTATTTAAAAAATCTTAACTGACTTGTTTTCCAGCTTGCTGTCTTGAAGAAAATATATTAAATGAACAGCATTTTAATCCTGGTACTGCTTTTTCCTTGGATTTTAAAAACCCCTGCTTTTGTGTGTGTGTACATGTGCATGCACAACTAGAAGTGTAAGTTTTAAAGAAGATATTACACCAAACCATTTATTTCATTTGATTAAGCCATTAGAAAAGATTAGAGGTGTCTTCAGTTCTGGTGAGATAAGTTTAACAGGGAATGGATTTCCGAAACATCTGGGCAACATATACAACACCTTTCTGTTCCCTTATCTTTAAATGCAGCTGTGTGTGTGTATGTGTGTTTGTGTATTTTATAAAAGATAAGAATGATAAGGTGGGAACAGCATGTTTGAAAGCTCCAATTTCTTATATCTCATGCAAGTTTCTTTCTCATGGCTTCCTCCAGATATATAAATATATGGCGAAGCTAGAGTTTCATTTTTCCTTTTTTTTTTTCTTAGAGAATATTATCTCTATCTAGAAAAGTGTCATCACCCAGTGATTGAATGTTGCTGTTTGAGCTTTCTGTCTTGAATAAAGTTAACCTTAACGAGGTGCCCTCTGCCTCAGATAACTGTCCCTTCCTGTTCACTTCCGACACACGGCAGTGCTGAGGTTATTGCCCAAATGAGGGCACTTTTATGATAAGCAAGGAGGGAGTCTTGTGGGTCAGGATTTCCTTGACTTCTTGCCTTTGCTTTTATTAACTTTGCAGAGCAGCAGAACTGCTGGGTTGGGGGGCTGTGGTCACAAATCTGTGTGTGGGGCCGGTAGCGGGTGCTTCAGGAGGGACGTGTCCACCAAGGGCATATGTAAGTTTCATCTTGGGTTTTCTCAGGTGACCGCGATGGTGATGACGGTGATGACATATTCTTTCTCTAAGGGAAGGACTGGGAAGTCAGTGCTGTGGCCTTTTCCTTTCCACGTAATTGTGAGGAATAAATCAACGTTGGTTTGGTTGCCAGCCTGTGTATTGATCACAGTTTTCAGTCCTTGAAAATGCTGGTGAAATCTTATGTTCTTCCTGTTAAATTCAGTAGAGTAGATTTCAGAGGGAGCTATGAAATTCAAATAAAGTCTATTATTTATGGGCACGGCTGACACAAATGAAAGCAAAGCATTTTACTTAGAGCAAATACATACCCAACACTCAAAGTGGCAATGTGTGAGCAGGAGCAGGCCCAGGAGAATTTGTTTTCTCAAAGTCATTTCTTAAAAGGAGCTGAGACCTTGGTCAGTCGTCGCCTGTACTAGTGGGGATTCCCATGTGCAAGTGGGCAGAGTGGGAGAGGGACTGGACGCATATGTGCCTCTGGAAGGAAATGTGAAACTCTGCACAGAGCTCCTTTGGACTAGGATGTGTATGCAACCTTCATGGCTTAGATTTTAATAGAGTTAATTTCACAGAGGCAGCAAAGGAGGGTTGTAAGGAGCTGAGTCTTTTCTTTCTGGATTTATCCCAGTTCTGTCACGAACTGTCTACAATGGTGGACATACTATGTCTTATTCCTGGGTGGCAGAGGACCCATTTGTGAAATGAGAAGGTTGCACCGGGAAACTGTTTTTCAGACTTAAAGAAGAAGAACTCCGGCCTTCACAGAGATGAACTTTTCACTTTGTAATTTATTACACTCATTCACTTGTGCGCATGCACACATGTGTGTGTATCTGGCCTTACTGTAGGTGCTGTACTTTGATACTGTCTGTTGCATTTTGACCTAGTCCTTTCCATTCCACTCCATTAAAAAAAATACACAACTCATTAGATTGATTTTGATCATGACTTTCAGTTTGAAAAAAAAGCAGTTGATTTTTGATGTCTCATTCCAGATCTCTCTCTCTCTTTTTTTTGTTGGACAGGCATATCCATTTCATTTTGTGGAACCCTCCTTGGGAGTGTGGTTTATGTCCTCAGAGCCCTTTCAAAGTCTAATCAGCAAGGTTGAGTGTTTTTCTGTCCCCACCCCCAACACTTCCCACAAAGGAAGGCCCACAGTGGTCCACCACGATTTCCCTGCTATATCAGAGGGTGGTACAGAGATGGAAAGCTTTTGTAATGTTCAGTGATAAAGGCTCTTTCAGGCAGGGGAAGATTTTGGTTGATGTCACTCCCAAGTATGGTAGGGGCATTCAGGCCCTTCAAAAACTTGCTCCTGTCTTGGGGAAAGAATCCCAGGATACTTGTGTTGCCTGCAGGCTCAGCTCTATTTCTGATCAGCACCTGCACTGGTTCCTGGGTCTGGCCCCATTTTTGGACACATGGCTTGAGGAATGTGCTTTCTTCTCTGCTAAGAGGAAGTCCGTTGCTTAGACCTGTGGAGAGTCGTCTTAATCTGTAGCTAATCTATATCTAAATGGAAGCTGAATGAGCTTGGAACAGGGCAGATTTCTTATATTACAGATAGTTTGGTTGACAGTAGTTTCCTGAGATTTCTTCCAGTTCTGGTCTTTTTGTCATTGTTATCATCTCCAGTTCCTATTCTGAAAGTAGGGCCCCTAAAGGACTTCCTGTTGACTCTGAGTTGTTTTCTCTCTGTTTGCACTGGGCCACATCACATCAGACAGCAGACACAGCATGCAGCAGGCAGACACAAACTCCCCATCACTTCTCATCTCAAAGGCAATACCTCTTTGGGGCTGCCCATAGGGCTATCTTTTCTTCTTGGCTTATAATGGCATTTAGCTGTGAACCATCACACCTCTGCTTGATCTGGTTACTGATTTTTGTTGTTGTTGTTGGCAAGATAAGTCATCTTTAATATACTTAATAAACATAAAGCCATTTACAATTTGAAGATAGTAACAGTCTTCACTTAGGGCAATGACACTTTCCTTTGTCCGTACACTTACTTTTCCTGGTATTTGAAAAGTAGAGGAGTCTAGAGTATACAGAGAGGGCAGGGAGGAGACTCAGACAGAGGGCTCGTCTCAACGCCTCCCCAGTATGCTTCCCTTTCCTCTTCCCTGAGCATCTAGTATATGCAAAGTCATGAGAGCTCGTCTCAATGCCTCCCCAGTATGCGTCCCTTTCCTCTTCCCTGAGCATCTAGTATATGCAAAGTCATGTGCTGTGTGTTTTCACAGACCTTATTTCACAGGAAAGGTGGCATCATCCCTATTTTACAGATGAGAAAGTCTGGAGATGTTGTTACCTACCCAAATAAAGGAGAAATAAAGCCCATGTAGCACTGACTCTGTGTTTCACCTTCATTCCCAATTTCTTTTGAATGACTTCTCCCTTAAGTAAATTTCCCAAAGTAAATTCACCTGAAGTAAATTCACATCATTAAAGTCTTGTAATAAAAAAAAAATGGTTTCAAAAATAGGTACCAATTTAAAAATATTATTTAAAATTTGAATGTGTATTTATATTGAAATATAGTTGATGAACAATGCTGCTTAGTTTCAGGTATATAGCAAAGTGATTCAGTTATACATATACATATATTCATTCTTTTTCTAATCATTTTCCCATTATTACAGAATATTGAGCAGAGCTCCCTGTGCTATATAGTAGGTCATTGTTGGCTATCCTTGTCTCCAAACCATGGAGTAGTATATAGCCTTCATGTTTTCATTTGCTCCCTTTGGCCCCACCTTGCATCTATACTGGCATCTCTTACTCCATAAAGCCCAAGTTATGAGAGCCTTGAGGTTTTTTCCTGTGGTACTACCAGCTCTGTCTTTACTAATGTTTGAATATTTATTGCATTTGAGCCAGTAATAAAAATATCATGGCATGTTAACTTTTAATTTTCTCAGATTTATGAGGAACACCAAAAAGACTATGCTATCTCTGGAATGTGCTGGAGAAAAGCAGTGATTTTGTCGTGAAACTTAGTTATTTCCATGGGAATAGTGCCAATGCCCTATACAGTGTGGAGTTTGATTTGTTGCAGAACATTTCATTCCTTCCCAAACTGTGTATATTTGTTAATGACTTAATTTATAGGCCAAAAAGAGGTATAGATATTCTTAGTCTGGACATATCCTAAAAGAGGGACATCATCTGGCTGTCAGAATTCCCATCTTATTTAATCCCCTGACTTGGAAAGAGAGTATTTTCATGAATGTTTTTAAAAATGTAGCTGTAGATGTCCTAGGTCAAAAGCCATATATTGAGATGAATCAAGGTTTAAAAAAATAAGGCCCATGGATTTTTAATGGTTGAGCTTTCCTTAGCTATGTCATTTTTAAAAAAGTGACAGTTCACTGAATCCACAGTGTATATTATCCTTTGCATAGAATAGATTCCTACATAGTGTATGTTGAAAGAATCGTTCTATGAGCTGAGGACAGCACTAATGGCTTCCTTCTGTATACAAAAAGTGATCGCTGTAGCCCACAGGGGAACCCCGCCTTTACAGTGATTGTTCTTAATTGTTGTTTTCTGTTTTGTCCTTCTCTAATATTGGAGAAGCAGCAGAAATATTGGAAAAATAGATACCACATAATGCTTAACAGTGTGGATTTTGGCTTAGAGTCTTATATTGAAGCCAGCTACCCACTGAGTTAAAACCTCTTCCTAAACTAATAATCGGACCACCCATCCCTCTTCCCAGAGAGGTGATTTTGTCAGTTGCATTCAGTTTATATGTGATAGATGTAGTCAAATAAAAATATGAATGAAACAAAAGGTTATTTTTGCCTCCCGTATTTATTTTGGCTTACTTGGATGGCAAAAATTCAGTGTCGTATAGCTAGGTAAATCCTCATTATAAAATGTAGTGTTTGTCTCCCAAAGCTAAACTGTTAAAGATGAGACCAACTTAGAAAATAACAAACAAGTTCCACACACAAACATGCACATTCACATGTATACCTATTCATACACATAGGTATACACGTATACACAGACCCATACATATATGTGGAGCCACATGTACATACACATACACACACACTTGCTCACATATAAGTAAAGATATGCATATATCTGCACCATAATTTATTATCCAAACTAGGACACTTTATTAATAATTATGCCAAGATAATGGATATAGGATTCTCCAAGTCAAAATGGGATGCACATTTAACTGTTTATGTAGTACATTGTCTTCCAGTATGTCAAGAAGCTTTTCATAAAGATTGATTACCCTGACCCAGGGATTTTACACATTCATTCCTGTACCATCATGGTGAGAAGTTGAGTAAAGACTTCACATCCTTTAAAAGAGTTAGTCACTTTCTACTGAGATGTTGAAGCTAGTTCTGATGATCTCATCTATGGGGTTGGCAGCATTAATAACAGATTTGCCCATATCAGTTTTCTCTAGAAGTCTTTGTTGTTTGCGGTTTTTATGGGGTAATTTGCTTTTTATTAATGTAAGTGATAGAGAAGTTTGGCAACTGGGTACTCCACCAACATGCTGTTTCCTCTTCTTCGTTTACTTTTCCCTTGTTAATGTCATCAAAATGTTGACAGCTGCATAACTCTTTTCAAAGCATTCATAACCTGACAGATATTACAGATATTTGTCATTTTACTTCCAGTAAATGACAGTTGAAATTAGCTTTCCACAGTATTGAAGAATAGTGTGGGTGTAACGAGTCCAGTCTAATTTGTATAGCATTTATTTAATGTATAAGTGATTTTAAACCCTGTTGAGGGCTGAGGCCTGGAAGATATGGGGAGAGGATAGGGTAATCCCTTGTTCTTGGGGGACACTGGAAATTAAACTGGCAGGACAGTGGTATCTCATAGAGTTAAGTCTCGGCAATGAAGGAATCCCTGGGGCCACATCCTTAAATCATGTCTCTGATGCTCAAACCCCTGCCAGGCCATCCTTAAATAGGGTCTTCCTCTGCTGAGTGGAAGCCTCCAGAATTATAGGCTCAGGCCTTTGGAAGCAATCCTTTATGGTGTAGGAAGCACTAGATGTTTGAAACCTGTTTTTCACATTAAGCCCAAAGCTTCCAACTTGTCATTTCTAACCATTGGTCCTAATACTCCTCTATTTTGGCAATGAGTCCAGAACCTAGTTTTTCATTCTTTTAAAACAATGACAGAAATAATGACTGCTATTTATGGATCAAGTATGTTGTGCTGTACTTTGTAGTAACCACTTTTCTGCGTTGCCTCATTTAATTCTCACAGCTTTAGAGCATAGACATCATTATTATACATAAATTGAAGAAATGGAGGCTCAGACAGATTGGAGTCACTTGCTAAAGATTCCTACAACTCCTTGGTGTCAGATCCAGAATTCTTGTCCAGTTCTATGAGAAGTTAAAGCAATGTTTTGTGATATTACCTCTTTTCTACCCATCTGTATTCTGGATATGGTCATGCATCTCTCATTGGGTGACAAGACAGTGATCTGTGTTATTTTCTTGTGAAGGGATGTGTACATGTGTGGCATTTCATTATTATTAATAACATGACCCTAAACATCACTGAGATCACAAACTACCATTCTAATGGCATCATCTAGGTCTAAGTTTGTTTTATTTTTCCCTTCTATTCTCTCTTGTCACCATTTCCCCTCTTCCTGATAATTTAAAGTATATCCTTTTTTCAAAGCCCAGGACAGACCATGCTTTTTCTATTTATATTTTCCTTGTCCACAGTAATTTCTCTTTCTTTGGAGCTCTGTTGCATGTTCTGCTGTTTATGTGTGTGTGTGTTTTTCCAAATCACATGAAAAAAGCCCCTCAAACTGTTTTAAAAAAGGGTCAGTGTTGGTTCTCATGATAGAGGTGGTATTAGGTAAGATGTGAGTCAGAAGCTCAGTCAAACCAGATCTAGGAGTCCTGTCTCCATTTCTCAGCAACTCTTCCCTAATGAGGCTTTGATCCATTGCAAGATGGTTGCACATAGTAGTTAAGAGTGTGTATGTCCTGATTCAAAACTAGCAGGAAGGAGAGAGTTCAGTTCCCATTGGGCTCAAACAAATTCCCCAAATTGAGTCTCAAACAAATTCCCCAAATTGAGTCTCACTGATCTGGTAGGTCTAAGTGGAGTCTGCAATGCACTGAATGTGTGTATCCTCCCAACATTCGTATGTTGAAATCTCAAGCCCCAGTGTAGCAGTCCTAGGAGATCAGGCCTCTGGGAGGTAACTAGGTCATGTGGGTGGAGTCTTCATGGATGGGATTAGTGGCTTTAGGGGCTCCAGAGAGCTCTCTCCCTCTGCCATGCAAGGATATAATGAGAAGTCAGCAACCTACCATCCATGAGAGGGTCTCATCAGAACCTGGCCATGCTGGCACCTTGATCTTGGACTTGCAACCTTCAGGACGTTAAACACAAATATTTATTGTTAAAGCTGTCCAGACCACCCCGTCTATAGTAATAAGTTATAGCAAACTGAAATAGGGTCATTCTATCTCTTCAACCAGTTACTGTGGTTGGGGGAGTGGACTCTGCTGATAAAATTAAGCTAGTTGAGCCCCATTCTGGCACAAGAAAATGGGGTCAATTGCAAACAAACCAAAGCTGGGGAAATCGAGGGAAATATTAAGAAAGAGAGTAAGGAGAGATGGATAAAGGGGAGGTAAGCCAACCGCTGTTGAGTTACTATGACTTGTTGATGTATTTTATTGGCTACCTAGTCATTTGTAAATTATAACAGACTGAAAGTTTGTTAAGGACAAGGGCCTTGCAGTGCTGTTTAAAGTCTCTTAGTTATTTAGCACATCTCACTCTGATTATGTAAAAATGTTGAATGATTTTTTTCTTTGTTAGATAATATTACCTAGACTGAAATAGGCTGTAAAGGAAAATATCCACTAATTCCGCAAATTACTCTGGGAAAGGAGACTTAGGTAGGACAGGAAGATAATAAAGTTTAAAGTAAGTCATCATCATAGAGTGCACCCCCTCTTATTTAGGTATAACTTAATTAAATGATTGGCTGTTCCTTGCAATCTTAAATTAACATGTTTGTAGGCATTGAGAGAACATTTTGTTGGGAGAATGTTTCTATCTTTCTAGCATGTTAAATGTGCTGTTAATGAAATTGGATATTTCAGGCCACTATAGATTTATTGTAGGTGATACTGAATGTTGAGAAAGCTATATTAACCTTTTGTTGATTTGAAGTCATTTTACCTTACGCTCAGGACCCCAATTAACATTATTGATTTGAATCATACTCATCAACATCAGCTTATTTTGTGTTCATTTCCTTCAACACTAAGAGAGCTGAAACCAGGCCCAGAATTGAGATAGAATGATTGATCTGACCACGAAAAGCGTGTTTTGTACCATAATCTCACTTTAATGCTCCAGTAGTTACATTGTGTCAGATTGCTTTTGATGAAGCAATCTTTTTCTCATTGGAATTCTGCTTAGACCTTATATTGGTCAGCCATTTCCACAATAATGCTGCATAAGAAACAACCCCATTTATTTTCTTGCTCATATTCTGCAGGTTGACTGTGGTTTGGCTAATCTAGGCTGGGTGGCTCTGTTCCAGACAGCAGGGCAGCTGGCCTCGACCCCAGGCTGTGTATGGGCTTCAGTTCTGCTCCATGTGTGGGTTCTGGGGCTCAGGCATCAGAGTAGAGGCTGTATGAAGCATGCTTTTCTTGTGGTGGATCAATGGAATGCAGGAGCCAAGCCAGATCATAGTGTGATCAGGGCCTCTGCTCTGATCACATTATTAGATTTCACTGGCCTGAGCAAGTCTTATGGCCAAATCAAGTATCAGTGGAGCAGAGAAGTGAACTCTGTCCATAGTAGAGGGGAGGGGAATGAGTGTTTACTGGATCATAATCCAAACTGTTGTGGGCCTCTGGCTTTGTTACTCTTAGGTCAGAACGTTTATGCCATTTATTTCTCCTCTCATCATCCTGATATCAAACTAATTCCTTGGCCTAAACTAGGAGGACCAGCTTGTGAATTTCACTGAGGATTCAACTTGTGGAAAGAACTACTACTCTAACTTATGAACTTCTAGAGGGCAAAGATAGCATCCTGCTTTCTGTTGGATCCCAAAGGACCTGACACATAATAGACCCTTAGTATATATTACGTGAGAGAATGAATGCATAGTGAATGACAATCATGTTTCCTTTGTAGAACAGTTCAATAAGATTGGAAATACATGATAGAAATTAAATAGGGGAAAAGCTGATCTGACCATGAAGAGTTCAACCTAAAGTTTCAACCTAAAAATGTGTGTGTGAGATACACACAAATACATGTATACCAACATATATACACATATATGTGTGCACTTAATATTTGTGTGTGTATACAAATACACATATAAAATGGTTGGATGGCATCACCAACTCAATGGACATGAGTTTGAGCAAACTCTGAGAGATAGTGAAGGACAGGGAAGCCTGGTGTGTTGCAGTCCACAGGGTAGCAAAGAGTTGGACACGACTTAGTAACTGAACAAGAACAATATACAGATACTATATATTACATAGTATATATACATGTACTAGCTTATTTATCTGATAACCCTGTGAAGGAAGAAAGTAATGATCAGAGAAGCTAGATGTTCCAAAGGTCAAACACCTGGACAGGGTCAGAGGTGGGATTTGAACCTCTGCACTTGAACTCCAAGCCAAATATTCCAAACTGGGGCCGCTTCTTGGAAGGGACTGGTGAATTTTTATTTTCTTCCTCACCAGGATTTTTCTTTTACCTTGAGCATGACGGTTTGACTCAGCGCAGCATCAATTCCCCCGGGACTGGTCTGTTAAAAGTGGACACATGGAACTTAAGAAAAATGGAGCCAACGGCTGGAGATAGAGGGCTGCTTTCCCTTTCCATTTGAAATTAATGTTCACTGTATAAAAAACATAAAGCATATCCATCCCCAGGGACTCGCCTGACATTTTAAAACTTTCATCTGTTTTAATTCACGACATTGGAGGAGGGGATTTACACGGAGCTGAGCGCTGGTGGCGAGTTGGCGGCCGCGTGCATTTCTCTCCTGTCGTGGTGGATGGCATGTGCTCTGGGCCCGAACAAATTATATAGCTTATTTAGCTCCCTCTAAAAACAATAATAGGCCTATTCAAATTTTATCTGTAATTTTACTTTGTTGTTGAGCAGTATTAATAATGCTGTTGTAAAGCAGGCCAGGGCAGCACTCCCTGAATTTCCTCTCCTCCGACTGTAGGATGAACAGCTACTCACAGAGCACAAAGGTGAACGTGTGGCTGGTCTCAGAGTTAGACCCTCAGCATAAGTTAGACGTGCTTGCCTGGATCAGAGCTGTGTTCATATCACATCTTGCAGATTTGGCGAGGGCTTTAAGAGTCCTGTATTTCAAGTTGGTTTTTATAGAAACTTGCTGTAGAACTGGGCAGGATTAATCACAGCTGAGATATATCACACTTAGAACAGTATTAAATTCTAGCAATGGAACGATGCAAAACCAGTCCATAACCTTATAAGAACATTGCCTGCTACAGTAATCACAGAGAAATACTGTATATCCAAATTAATGGGGAATAAAATGTCCTGCACTCTGGGTTTTGATGTCGGGCAAGGTTCCTAGGTGGTACTCACTTCCTCTCCTTTCTCCTGCCTGAAAGCTGGCTGAGGCAGACCTTGGGTCTTCCTGGAGTTTATTACCACAGTGGACTTGTGCATGTAGAGACAGTCTGCTTTGGGCATCCTTGCTTTGGCAGAGTTACCTAAGAACACCTTCCTTCATTCTGTAAAGATTGGTTACACACCTGTTGTGAGTGTGGAGATTACCAAGTACCTGTGACTTCCTCCCTCTCTTCAAGGAGTTGCCTCTGAGTCTATAGCAGGCAGGGTTATTGTTGTTCAGTCATTAAGTCATGTCTGACTCTTTGCGACCCCATGGACTGCAGCCCACCAGGCTTCCCTGTCCTCTACTGTCTCCTGGAATATGCTTATGTCCATTGAGTAGGTGATGCAATCCAACCATCTCATCTTCTGCTGCCCCTTCTCCTTTTGCCTTCAGTCTTTTCTAGAATCAGGGTCTTTGCCTATGAATCGGCTCTTTGCATCAGGTGGCCAAAGTATTGGGGCTTCAGCTTTGGATCAGTCCTTCCAATGAATATTCAAGGTTGATTTCCTTTAGGATTGACCGGTTTGATCTCCTTGAAGTCCAAGGAACTCTCAAGAGTCTTCTCCAACACCACAGTTCAAAAGCATCAATTCTTTGATGCTCAGCTTTCTTTATGGTCCAACTCTCATATCCATACATGACTACTAAAAAAACCATAGCTTTGACTAGACTGACCTTTGTTGGCAAAGTAATGTCTCTGCTTTTTAATATACTGTGTAGGTTGGTCATAGCTTTTCTTCCAAGGAGCAAGCGTCTTTTGATTACATGGCTGCAATCCCCATCTGCAGTGATTTTGGAGCCCCCCAAAATAAAGTCTGTCACTGTTTCCATTGTTTCCCCATCTATTTGACATGAAATGATGGGACCAGATGCCATGATCTTAGTTTTTTGAATGTTGAATTTTAAGCCAGCTTTTTCACTCTCCTCTTTCACTTTCATCAAGAGGCCCTTTAGTTCCTCTTCACTTTCTGCCATAAGGTTGGTGTCATCAGCATATCTGATATCTGATATGTCATCTGCATATCTGCATATCATATCTGAGATTACTGATATTTCTTCTGGCAGTCTTGATTCCAGCTCGTGCTTTGTCTACTCTCCTCCCCAAAACTACCAGCCAGTGAAAGAAATGCTAAAATAGATTCTCATGAGGGACCATAGAATCTCCTAGAGAAACTTCAAAAGTTTGTAAAATCTGTAGTCTGAGTTAAGTCAAAGGATCTCTGTCATGTCCAGGCCCCTAGACATGTGATAGGTGGAGTGGTTATATCTTTTACCTCTGCCTTCCTCATTTTTCTAGTAACATCTAGAACATCTAGTAACATCAAAATGAGCTTGACTTTTGTGGTCATTTTAAAGGAGGCCCTATTTTACTATGGGAAGCTATTACTAAGTCTTATAAATGAGGAAAGCAATAGCTTGGGGTTTACTGTGGTCCTTTGACTCAACCTCTTGTCTATAAAGTGGCATTAGGATGCAGAAGCTTATTGAAGGCTCAGCTCCAAGTTGCAACCAATGCTTCTTCAGTCTAGTCCAACTTTGCTTTCAACTTTCTTGTAACATTGCCAGTTCAGTTCCTCCACCTTTAATTACAGATAAAACATTTTCCAAGGACTTAAGAACCTGTCATATTGAAATGCAAAGAAAAGAATATGCCAAAGAGACATTATTTGGACATTAATGGTCCATTTTGCCCTTCCATCGGAGAGGCAATGGCACCCCACTCCAGTACTCTTGCCTGGAAAATCCCATGGACAGAGGAGCCTGGTAGGCTGCAGTCCATGGGGTCGCTAAGAGGCGGACACAACTGAGCGACTTCACTTTCACTTTGCACTTTCATGCATTGGAGAAGGAAATGGCAACCCACTCCAGTGTTCTTGCCTGGAGAATCCCAGGGACGGGGAAGCCTGGTGGGGTGCCATCTATGGGGTTGCACAGAGTCGGACATGACTGAAGTGACTTAGCAGCAGCAGCAGCAGCAGCAGCATACCCTTCCATGAAAAGGATTCATGGCATATCATGGTTTGAACCCAGTGACTGTGGGCTTTGCAGGTGGGTGAGACTGCTGAATACAGCTCAAGAAGTCAGAGGAGATGCTCATTCTCATCTCACCAAGGAGAACACATGCCCTATTCTCTCCCAAGTTGTTTCTCATTGCTGTGCAAATGTGGCTGGGCATCTGCATTTCTTGACATGCCCTCTCCTTATTTACATAATACACTCCTACCAAACAGAGCAATTATTTCTTCTTCTCTTTCAGTCTTAAAATTGGATCTTTTCTCCTTCTGCTAGTTAAGTGACTCACTTAAATTTAATTTTATAGTCTTTTGGAGTTCAGATAATACACTGATTTTGCCAGACATAAAGCTAGTGCAGTCATGCTCTGCTCTGAGATTGCTACCGTACACATAATGATACCAATAAATACAATAGAAGGATGCTTTCAGGGATTTTTGCTAGAGGCTTAAAGAAAGTATGCCACACTACTTTCAGAAGTGTTTTGAGAAAAGATATTTCTCCTCGAGGATTCAAATATGGAGGCTTCTAAAGGACAGCTTTGGTCCCTGAGGTGCTCTGCAAATGGTGGCCAACATGGGCAGTAGCATTTTAGGCCAGAGGTCCGTACATGGCGAGGAGGGTTTCAACCCATTTGCTTAAGTACTTGGAGAGATACCTCCTTAGAGAAAGAGAGAATTTCAGGGTGCATTTTCCAGGCTGACCCATATATCTGGCTACCCATTGTCAGTTCATTCATTCACCCATCCTCCTATATGTTTGTAGAGAGCTTGTTAATTTCCAGACACTGGGGAACCAACATAAATCAGATGTAGCCTCTGGCCCGGGATCCAGGGAACAAGAGATACACAAGTAATTTCAGTATAATGTGATAAAAGCTTTGATGGTGGTGTTTATAATGTATTGGCTAGAGCAAGTTTGGATAGCTTTGCAGTAGAAAGACAATTTGATCTGGGACTCATATGAGAGAGTGGGGTATAGACGATGAATAAAGTAATAACAGTACTCACAATGACAAAAAGGATAATAATGGTTAACATTTATTGGATGCTTACTGTATGCCAGGTGCAGTTCTCAGTGCTTTTAATTTTTCTTGTAGTTTTACGTTCCTAACCCCATTCCTCTAATTTGCCCCTACCCGCCTTTCCTTTCCTCACTGGAAGCCGCTAGTTCATTTCCTACATCTGTGAGTCTGTTTCTGTTTGTTTTGCTATGTAATTCATTTGTTTTGGTTTTTAGATCTACGTGTAAGTGATACAGAGTATTTGTCTGACTTATTTCGCTATGTATAATACTTTCTAGGTTGATCCACGTTGGTGCTGGAATTTCATCCTTTTTATGACTGACAATCCACTGTGTGTTTGTCTTGTGTATGTGGTGTGTGTGTGTGTGTGTGTGCGCACGTGCGCTGCTTCCCAGGTGACCCTAGTGGTAAAGAACCCGCCTGCCAATGCAGGTGATGTAAGAGATGTGGATTTGATCCCTGGGTCGGGACGATCTCCTAGAGGAGGGCGTGGCAATCCACTCCAGTATTCTTGCCTGGAGAATCCCATGGACAGAGGAGCTTGGCAGGCTATAGTCCATGGGGTTGCAAAGAGTTGGACACGACTGAAGCAACTTAGCAGGCACATGCATGTGTGTGTGTGTGTATACGCACATACATATGACACACACACATATATATGTCTGTCTCACATTGTCTATCCATTCATCTGTTGGTGAACATTTAAGTTGCTTCCATATCTTGGCTGTTGTAAATAGTGCTGCTATGAACATTGAAGTGCATGTATATTTTCAAGATAGTATTTTTTCTCCTGTTTGAGAAATTTGCCCTTTAATTTGCATCAAAATCAGTTTCTTTAGGGAATCCCCTGGCAGTCTAGTGGTTAGAACTCTGTGCTTCCACTCCTGTGGGGGATCAAGTTCCATCTCTGGTTGGGGAACTAAGATCCTGCAAGTTGCATGACCTCCCAAAATAAAAGCATTAAAAATTAAATCAATTTTGTTAAGTATTTGATTTATAGGTTTTGAATAATAAATAGTCGATGCTACAGTCACTTGATTGTTTAATCTTTATAGTGAGCATATAAGGTGTGTGTGTGGGGGCTTCTCAGATGGCACAAGTAGTAAAGAATTCACCTGCCAATGCAGGAGACATAAGAGATGTGGGTTTGATCCCTGGGTTGGGAAGATTCCCTGGAGAAGGAAATGGCAACCCACTCCAGGTATTCTTTCCTGGGAAATTCCATGGACAGAGGAGCCTGGTGGGCTACAGTCCATAGAGTTGCAAAGGGTTGGGTATGACCACGCACGATCAGTGGGCCCTTTATAATATCTATTTGACACATGAGGACTTTGAGGCACAGACAGATGGAGACCTTTGCTTCAGGCCACATCTCAGTGAAGTGGGAGAGCTGGAATTTGAACCTGAGCAGGCTGGAAAGCTGAAGGAACAGTGGGACAGAGAGGTATGAAAGGACCTGGCTTGGGGAGGACAGGAGGCCAGGAGGGAGGTACTGTGATGGTGCCACTTGGGTGTGTGAGAGAGTGGAGAGAGTCACCAATGGGAATGTGACAACGGGAGCATAAAGGTAGAGGAGAGCTGGGCTGGAGGGGGCCTGAGGTCTTCCGCTTGGACGTTCCACTTGCCCTTCTATTTAACCTTTAGGTCTGAACTTAAAAGTGACGCTTTCTCAGGTAGGTCCCCCCCAGACTAAGAGCCCCTTAATTATTTTTGTTTTTTCCTTTATGGTCGTAGTTTATTTACAAAACTTTAACATTTCTTCCCAACCAGACTTTGAGTTCCTGAGAGAAGAGGCTGTCTGTGCTCTGGCCACCCTGTGTTCCGAGGTCCAGTACCTGGTGCAGAATGGATGCTCTAGAAATATTTGTTGGCTGGCTAACTGGAGAGTTCCCAGACCCTTTATTTACTTCCTGCATTAATGGCTCTTATGTTGTCATTCCTTTTTATAGTATCATACTCTACATCTTCCACGAACCAAGTTCCATAACCCTTAAGCCATCAGCATACAGCAGGTGTCCAAACAATGGAAAATCTTTTAGCTCAAGGAGTATTTTCCCTCCAGAAGCTTAGATGCAACTCAGCATGTTTGTAATATGAAATCACTTCTTATCCTTAGATTTTCCTTGTAACAAACACATCAGAGCATAACTCCTAACAAGGCACAATAAAAATAATTGTTGGCTCAGCATAACTGAAGAAAGTGAAGGGTTTGGGGAATTACTCATAGATCCTAGTTCACCCTAGTGGATTGTCGAGAAGGGGCCAGCACGTTCTTGCAGGCTGACACGATTCTTACCAGGCCATCTTTTCTCAGGCCCTTCCTAGTAAGAAAGCCCTTGCTGTTGCATCTGCCTGTGTGTGAATCATAAGTTGGTCTATGGAATAGTTGTCTCACAATGGATGGAGGAGTTCGCCTTTGCCTTTGGTAGCTGTGAATTCTTTCCTCCTAGTAGGAGTTCTGGGGTTCAGGTTCTGTGTGGGGAGTATGTGGGTGGCAGACAAGTGGCCTCTCATTCTGAGCTGGGATGCTCCCCATACCACCTGGGCTGCGGACCATGCCAGGGCCCTTTCTGAAATGAGTCACTTCATTATCTGCTCAAAGACAGGCCTCTTTCCCAAGGTGAGGCATTCCCAGTCTATCGTTTTCACCAGACATGACAGATGAGCCACTGCTGGGAAGGGAATCTTTTGTGCTGATCCTTTCAGAGCCTCAGTCTACCAGCTCCAGCCCTTGCAGCCACTCTGCATGTGAACCTGAGATGCCAGAGCCAGAGAATCTTCACATTCAGTCCTTGAGCTGGACTGGATTGGCGACTTTCAGTTTTAACAATTTTTTTTTAATTGACATTAAGAAATAGATTTCCTATTACAGCCTGCACGCACGTGTGTAGATTTCATAACTGAATGAGAAGTATCACAAAACAGTGCTGATCCTTACTCTATACGGTGTACTGTACTCTGTTATATTGTTGAAAAATGCTTGGAGCATTGTATACATGTCCGTCCCAAACTCCCTAACTATCGCTTCCCCCGTCCTTCCCCCTGCTCCGGCAACTGTAAGTTTGTTCTCTAAGCCTGTGAGTCTCTCTCTGTTTTATACGTACAATCATTTGTAAAATTTCTTTTCAGATTCTGCTTATAAGGGATGTCATGTATTTCTTTTTCTCTGACTTCACTCAGTATGACGATCTCTAGGGTCCATCCGTATTGCTGAAAATGGCATTACTTCATTATCTTTAATGGCTGAGTAATATTCCAGTGTAGATATGTGTGTGCGTGTGCATGTGCTCTCAGTCATATCCAACTCTTTGCGACCCCGTGGACTGTACCCCACCAGGCTCCTCTGTCCATGGGATTTTCCAGGCAAGAATACTGGAGTGGGTTGCCATTTCCTACTCCAGGGGATCTTTCCGACTTGGGAATCAGAACTGGGTCTCCTACATTGCAGGTGGATTCTTTACTGCGAGTGCCGCCTGGGAAGCCAAGTGTATATATTTGTACCACATCTCTCTCCGTTCCTCTGTTGATGGACATTTAGGTTGCTTGTACACACTGCTATATTAAAAATGAATAACCAGCAAGGACCAACTGCATAGCACGTGGAACTCTGCTCAGTGTTATGTGGCCGCCTGGATGGAAAGGGAATTGAGGGGAAAATGGATACATGTGTATGTGTGGCTGAGTCTATTTGCTGTCCACCTGAAACTATCACAACATTGTTTGTTAATTGGCTATTGTTGTTGTTCATTTGCCAGGTAGTATCTGACTCTCTCTGATCCCATGGACTACAGCACACTAGGCCTCCCTATCCCTATCTGCCAGAGTTTGCCCAAGCTCATGTCCAGTGAATTGGTGATGGTATCTAACCATCTCATCCTCTGCCGCCCTCTTCTCCTTTTGCCTTCAGTCTTTCCCAGCATCAAAATATATGTAAAATTAGAGGAAAAAATGCTAGGAGCAGTCTGTAATTCAGTGTCATGTACAGCTGCATTTTGAAAAACAGTAATTAGATATCCCGGCTTTCATGAGATCTGAGATCTCTGATATCCTCCCTTTTCTGAAGGAGAGATCCTTAGGTGTGATCTCAGCATCATACAACCAGTGAGCAGCAAAGCTGTGACTGTAACCTAGGCCTTCTGACTTTGATACAGCTTTTTTTATGTAAATAACTATTACTCAAAACATCTCTTCTTTTGTGTTCTTAATGTATATTTACCTTTTCTTTCTGGCTAAGAACACAGTGGGCTTCCCTTCTGGCTCAGCTGGTAACGAATCTGCCTGTAATGCAGGAGATCTGGGTTCTATCCCTGGGTTGGGAAGATCACTTGCTCCTTGGAAGAAAAGCTATGACCAACCTAGACAGTGTATTAAAAAGCCGAGGCATCACTTTGCCAACAAAGGTCTGTCTAGTCAAAGCTATGGTTTTTCCAGTTGTCATGTATGGATGTGAAAGCTGGATTAAAAAGAAAGCTGAACACCAAAGAATTGATGCTTTTGAACTGTGGTGTTGGAGAAGACTCTTGAGAGTCCCTTGGACTACAAGGAGATCAAGCCAGTCAATCCTGAAGGAAATCATCCTGAATATTTATTGGAAGGACTGATGCCGAAATTGAAACTCCAATACTTTGGTCACCTGATGTGAAGAACTGACTCATTGGAACAGAGCCTGATGCTGGGCAAGATTGAAGGCAGGAGGAGAAGGGGACGTCAGAGGATGAGATGGTTGGATGGCATCACTGACTCAGTGGTGTAATGATGAACTCAAATAAGCTCTGGGAGTTGGTGATGGACAGGGAAGCCTGGTGCGCGGCAGTCCATGGGGTCGTAAAGAGTCAGACACGATGAGCAACTGAACTGAAGTACAGAGTGGCAAACGGATACTGTGTAGGAGTTGACATCCCGTACTTCTCTGCTTGGACTTCACCCACACCCTCTCTCCCTTTGCAGATCCCCAGATGATGCCCATCCCACTGCTCCAGACCCACAGCACAAAACGCACATGATTCTTGTCCTCAGATAACTTACTATGAAATCAGAGTGACAAATAGCTAAACAGAATTATTAGAAATGTGTTTTGGAGAAGAGGCTCTACCCCAAGACTTTTTTTCTCCCTGGTAATGTAAAAATCAGCTTCCACAGCAAGGAAGCTTGAAGCTGGGATCACGAGAGGAGAGAATTGCTGGAGATGTCACCCTTTGTTTGTGTTGGAAAGGTCCATCTTCCTGGTGTTGCTGCCTAGACCCTTCTGCCTGGGCTCCTTTGCTTTTTCTCTGTTGTCCCTGGGATCCTTACCCCCTTTTGGAGCTGAAATCTATTTCCTTTTGGCAAGAGGTGGTGCCTTCTAAGTATGGATATGACAACTGCATTATGCAAGCTCATGATAAAAACACCCAGTCTAAAAATACGGGCAAAATGGGATAAGATATTTAAAATCTGCCATTTTTCACCAAGTCTGGGAGATGGGCTGTCTGTTTCAATGGTGTTTCCTCCCTGCCTGTCCCCCACCCCCACTCACCTGTGAGTCCCCTAGGTAGAGCTGTTTGGCTTGCTGGTGGAGGCATGGTGGAGAGGGGAGAGAAGCCCAGGAGCATGCCTTGTGCACTCAGCACAAATCCGCCTCCAGAACCCCGAGCGTGCAGACGAGGAATTCTTCCATGACATGTTATTTTATGGCTTGGGATCATCTGCTTTGAATCTGGCACCTGGACCACAGTTACCCCCATTTCTGAACTTGTGAGAGCAGAGTGCCCTGCAATGCATTTGCCCTGCCCTACTCAGGAGCATTGAGCTGCTTCCTCCTTTGAAAGGCAGTAGGCAGCTGCTCTAGCTTTTGCCCATCACCCCTCCTGTTGGCTGCCTGATGTGGAGGGACCCCTTTCTGTAATATAGTGCTTTGCCTGGTGTAATTCTGATTTAGAAAAACAGCTTTGCTTGGAGAGAAGCATTAATTAGATGCAAAGAGGGAGTTATTTCATCCTTCAGGTGGGGGAGAGTGGGGAGTGAGGGAGAAGGAAAAAAGTACCACAAATAAATTATCTCCTATTTGTGCAATGTTTTATGCTTGTCAGCTGTCTGTTGCCAGAGAACCACAATGTAGCTAAATACTTGTGACACCTTGCCCAATCAAGGTATAGCAAAAGGATGTTATGGGAGCCTCTTTGTGACAACCTGTGCTAGTTTACATTAGCTTATAACCAATCGCTTTTTCCTCCGTGCTTGGAGAAATTTGTTAAATTAATTCAGTTGCAATTAGCAGATTTATGGGAAAGTACCCTGTTATCCTTTAATTGGAGAGCATAAAACTACAAACTGAATCCACTAGTTCTATTTGTGTAATAGGCAATCTATCTACGACAAGATTTGATCGATGGAGTCGTATGATGCCCTTGCCTTGTTTTATATTGGCTGTCAGCGCTTAACTGGGACTGAAGTATCTGGGTAACAAAAATTGATATAATGACTTAATGCGCCTTATTCTCTTTGAGCTACATCAGTTTAGAGCACTTCTGAGAGAAAAATGTCTGGAAAATATCAGGGAGTCATTTATCAACCTGTTTTCATTAGCATACTGCCTAGCTCTGGCAAGGATTTGAATAAAAAAAAGCAGGATGGTACAATTTATTTCAGGCCCCATATTTCTTGGATGAAAGGAGACTTCTAATAAAAGGAAAATACGGAAAGATGCTTTTTCTAGCTTCTTTTTCCCTAACGAAAAGTCCTACTCCTAAAGCTTTTTTTTTTTTAATTTGTTAGGAGTTTTACTGTTAATAATATGTTGGAGAACATATCTCTGGGAAGGTAATTAGAAAAGTAATGCAAAATGCACGGTGGTTCTGATATGCAGAGAAAAAATTTCTTAAAACCCTCAGATCACCTAAGTGTGTCTTGGGTACGTGTCTGTCTGTCTGCCTCTGTTGGGCATGTTTATGTGTCTGTGATCCACAGTTAAACAGTGAGCACAGAGTTCTCTGCATAAGTGGGTTTTTTTTTTTTTAGCATGAAAGGATTTTAAAAAGTTAAGATACAGTGTTTTGAGCTTTCCAGAGTGGGAGCCAGGGGGAAATAGAAACAGATCAAAATGTTTGTATAGTGGGCAAGAATACATTTGGTATATGGAGTCATTTGTCCTACCCACCATCCAAGAGTGAGTCCGTTTTGCATGAAATTTTTATGCATCAGTCAGCCGGCATACAGTGTGCCTAATGTATAAAATAAATTGGTGCATAAATCAGATTAAGAGCAGCATGTTGCCAACTTTCGAATTTGCACACAGGGATTCAATATGGATATGGAGGAATTCCCATTTTAAAAAATCTCTAATAGGGGATGGAGTAACTCTCAGATAGGCGTGGCACGCGGGGACATTCTATCCCCTCGGCTTTTCCACGTATCACCCCACATAATGACAGAGGCAGTGTTGTAGATGTCCGAGCAGCGGTGTAGGAGTCTGGTGGAAAAGAGTCATGTACGGAGGGTAGTATCACAGTATTTAAGATAATATTGCCACCCTGTCTATAGTGCCTAATTATGGCAAGGAATTGGTGTGCCAATCGATAGTGATTGATGGGGTGGGGATGAGCATGTGCCCGTTAGTCACATTCATCTTCATGTAAATTCCTGGACATAATAAGTTATCACCAGGCAACAGTCACTGTCTGACTGCTAATTCCTCGGCACATACTTCTGTGGGTGAGAGCCATGGTACCACTCCCAGGGGCAAGTTCGCCCTACTGTTTACCTGTTATATGTCAGGCCTGTACATCTGGTACCTGAAGAGTGGCTACTGGGTAGAAAAGAGTTGAGGTCACATTGACCATTTCTCTGTCAAACAGCAGTGCTGTGGTTAACCAAAAAGACAGGGAGTGTGTTTTGCTTTTTTTGAATGCTGGAAATATGCTACAGGGGTTTGACTCAGTAAAAACATATATGATGAATGGTTTTCTTAAGTATTATGTCTATTAACATTCACAACACCATTTTCCCCCAAAGCTTAGGCTGGCAAATTATCAATTGATGAAAATACAAGTGCTTTTGTTTTATCCCCCCTTTTTTTTCTTACTATGCTTTTTGGAGTTGGAGATTGTTTAACCATATAGCTCTTTTTCTTTAAATCTCATATGCAGGCGTCTGCATATGTATTTCTGCTGCCCCAGAGCTTTTTTTTTTTTTTTTTTTTAAGCTTGTATCTCTTTGTTTTCCCTTTTCCCCTTCCAATAAGACCTCATCAACTCATCCTTTGTAGCTGTTCCTTTCTCCCTGTCTCTTCAGTAGCCTTTGTTAACTGACCTAAAGGATGTAATTCATATTCAGAGCTTAGGTAGGAGGTGGTATGTCTCCTCTTCACATGCTTTATCTGAGCAAAATCTTGGTGCCCTGGCCTGTAATACTGCATTACCTATACCCAGCAGTTAGTTTTTAAAAACATTTTCATTTCCCTGTATGGTCTGGTTTTTTGGTCTTCCTGAAGAGTCTGCTGCATTAGGAAGTTATTCTTGAAACTGAATGCAACTGGAGTGTGATGATGGTGTTCTTACCTTCTTCATTCCTACTGGATAAGCTCATTGCTCTTTGAAGAAGATCTCTTGAAGTTGGTGGAGCAATGGACACATACAAAGAATTATAAAAATATTTATTATAGGTAATAACTGTAATAATAAGAGGCTAAATAATAACAGCAACAATAATTTAAATTTCAGATTGCTTGTTGTATCAGTTAGGCCCAAGTAATGCTTCAGTGACAAATAACTCCAGAATCTCAAAGGCGTAAAACAGGGCAGGTGTATTTCTTCTAATGCTTTGTGCACATTGTGGATTGGTAGGGGGCCTCTGATAAATTTAGTCACACAAGGATTCAAGATAGCAGGGCATGACATCTTAAACATCACTGGACATTGAACAAAAGGGAAAGTAAGGATATCTCAGCTCATGGCAGAACCAATCACAAAGCTCCCTTCTTACCTTGTGACCCAAAGCAGGTGGAATAGACAGTTTTGGTAAACACCTCTTGTACTGTTGATTGGTTATACAAAACAGATAGTTATAAAAAAAAGAACAAAAACTTTGAACACAAGAAAACTGTGTTAATAGCTTTAGCAGTACACAAGCAGTGCAAAATAATTGAAATGTAAAGGTCTAAAAAGATAAGCTGGTTCAACACGCTCTCGCTTCTACAGAGGAGGAAATAGAGGTCTAGAGAGGGGAAATAGATTTCCCAAGGTCAGAGCGCTGGAGAGGAGCAAAACAGGTATGCAAACCCAGGTTTCTTGACTTGAATCCAATATGGTTTCTCTTTGTCTCTCTCACCTGTCATGTGGGGAGCCTCAGATTTCTTGCGTGGATTGCTGCTTAGCCTGTGTGTCTCGTCCTAACTGCCTTTCCATCGACCTCAGCCTCTCGCTTGGCAGCTTTTACTTTGTCCAGGTGCTCTGGATCTGCTTAGCTTCTTGGCTTCCCCCTTCCAGACTCCTTGGCCGCCATCATATTTTCCTGCAGATGGTATTTGGTTATGAAGCTGCAGATTCCCTTGTTTTTTTTTTTTTTTAATTACACTAGAATTTGAATGCTTTCATAAAATTCTGTGACACAGGTTTTAAAGTGTGGTGTTGAGACAATGATGTGATGTTGAACAGAGGCACTAAAAGGAGGTCAAACCAGGAGAAACATCACAGGATAAATGATTACTGATTTATTTGTAATTTATGTCTCCTACTTTGAGAAGGTGAGAGACCAAATGGTGATTTGGTCTGGACAATGGTCTGCTGTTTCTTGCTGTGACTCAGTAGAGTCAGAAGATGAAGTTTTGATTGATGTTTCTGCTGGTTTACTTTTTAAAAAAACTAGCTCAAGTTACTGCTTCAGACATTGGGGGCAGATCAGTAAGAAATTATATTTTTATACAGAGATGGAAAACTTTTTAATATTGCAATTGTTAACATGTATGCAGTTGTATCTTCCATATGATTTTCACTGCAAACCCAGGTTTCATCCTCCTGTTGGAAGAATATTAGTTGCTTTCTTATACCCATAATTATGGACATAAGTGCGTATTACCAGGGCATGTGTTATAACTCAAAGCCTGGAATTTTGGGTGTTGTATTCTTAAATGGCTAATGTCTGTGGGGGACGAGGCAGAGGGTAGTGTGCCTGTGTGGCATCAGAAAGATATCTTCTTGCTCCTATGGAGGACCCTTGTCAACTTTATTACTTTTGTGTGACCCTCGCATTTCATTCAAAATTCCAAACAAAAGCTCAAGATAAGCTTAGATGCCTGTTATATAATGGGTGCATGTGTGCACACCCCCATTTTCTGTTTATATTATGTGTGTATATGTGTGTGTATTTACATGCATATTCAATATCTTTCTGTGTATATTGTGTGCATTCTCATTTGCCCCATAGCCTTAAGAAATAGATATTGTTGCATGGCTAACATCTGAGTGCATATTTTTGATTATTCTGTGTTTGTTGCTGTCTTAGGTGCCTTACATGAATTAACTCATTTCATCCTTACCATCACCCTCTGAAATAGATACTTGAGAAAACTGAGGTGTAGAGTCTCATATACCCAAGGTCACACAGCTACTGTGTGATGGAACCAAGGTTCAAATCCAGGCAGTCTAGCCTCACAACTGGTGTTGGAACCACTCTGCTGGGCTGCCTGCCTCCCCTTTCCTACCCCGTTAATGAAGGGAGGAGTTACCAGGCAGTGAAATGTGATCCAGACATGGAATAAGAAGATTGGATGCAAACCCTGGCTCTAGTGCCTACTCTCTAGCTGTTTTAGGCAACCTCAGCCTTTCTTAGCATCATTTTCCCCCTTAGTATAAGAACACTCATCTTTAACCCAGGGGTCATAGTCTTTAGAATGACGAGTTTGTGCCCAAGGAATATTTCACCAGAATCACTGGCATGCCAGAAGACAGTGTTAGATTTCTGAGTTTTGTAATCCAGAGATGAGAAAGGAATAAGCTGGAGCAGTATTTGATGTTCATTCTGAACTAGCGCCCTCACTTGGTGTGGGAGACCGCTGTGTGAGCCCTTGGGACACACAGTAGGTGGACTACTTACTAGGTTGCCTGGGAATTCTCTTTGAAGAGCAGTTCATAGTGACATCTTCCCCTCTGTTTTTGTCTTCAGCATTTTGCAAATCTTATTAGTCTCTGGCTGTAGGATGTTGTTGTTCCTTACTCGCTAAGTCGTGTCAATGATGTAGTTAATTTAGAAAAATCCTCAAATAAGAGAAACTTTATACTTGGTTATAATTTGGGGGTTGAATACAAAAATCTCTGGTTCCAGGAGAGTCCTTGATTTTGTCATGGGAATGAACTTAATAGTTTTTTAAATAGTTTTGTAAGTAAGAGTTCTCCATTTTTCTTTAACAAAAATTCAAACCTTAATTTTTTGTTTTATCTACCAGAGTGTAAATCCTAACAGATTATGTTGGGCAAAAAAAAAAAAAAGACACTTGAGTAAATGCTTTCTGAAAGAGATTCATGCTATGGAGAGAACATTTTGGAAACAGATGTTTGGAAAGTTTTTCATCCTCATGTGAGCTCATTGCTAAAAAGCATCTAGGTGTATCATCTATAAAAATGCTCATCTTCACATACTTCAAAATATTTGGAAAAAGAAGTTTGTAACCATTTAAAACATCTTCCCAGGAAGGAATGTTAGTGGGTTTTGAATTCATTGGTAAAAATATAAAATTGCCACACATTTTGCATAATCAAAATTAAGGATTGTGGAAATTTACCCACTGAATTTAAACACACTCTGAGCGCCATTGGTTAGTGAGATGGAAAAAGTTTCATGATTAGGTAGGCTCAGCCAGTGATCATTTTCTTCCGTGTGTTCTGTGGTCCTCAGTATTAATAATAACCTCTCAAAAGTATCAGGTCCCAATTCCTGGAACCTGTGAATTTTACCTTATATTATTGAAAAAAGGTCTTTGCAGATTTGATTAAATTAAAAGTTTTAAGATTATATTATCCTGGACTATCTAGGTGGGGCCTGATTGGAATCATAAGTGTCTTTATAAGACAGGCAGGGGGAGATTTGACACAGACAGAAGAGGAAAAGGCAGTGGTTTAGAGAATCAGAGAGGAGTGATGCGCTCACAACCCTAGGGGTGCCAGCGACCTTAAGAAGTTTGAACATGTAAGGAATGTACCCTCCCTCAGAGTCTCTGGAGGAAGTATGGCCCTGCCTACACCCTAATTTCAGCCTAGTGATACTTTTAGCTCCTAGAACTGATAAAATGATAAATTAAAAAAATTCTAACAAGATGGTGGTAATTTGTTACAATAACCATGGGAAATTGATTTATACTTAAGTAGTATTTAAAAGTGTAATTCATTTATTAAAATCAAGTGTTAGGATAAACTGAAATTAGAACTAAACTTTTAAGTTTTCTTTTTATAAAGTGTAAGCCAGTATTTTAAAAAATGAGACAAAAATATATAAGATCTCTGTAATGAGGTTTCTGAAATATAATACATAAAATATAGTATCAGTTAACCTGGTTAGCTCAAAGAAGATTTGATATCACTAATGAGTTGAAATGCATTTAAAATATTTATAATGTTTTCTTTCCTGTCCTTCAAGTGCCTGTCTTGTATATGTTTTATGAATACAGTGGTATGACAGTAAGTGTGTATATTTATGGTAATAAATTAATATATGTTGGGGTACATGATCATCAAATTTGGAAAAGTTGATCTAAGGGATTATTGTCATGATTAAATGAGAAATAAGGAAACTCTTTGAACTTGGTAGGCATCGAATACCTATTGGTTTTTTGAGTGAATGGATGTATGGATGGATAAGGAAGCAATGGAGGACCCCAGTTTAAGCAAGAGACCTTGGGAAGCATAACTGATGAGGGGGGGCCTGTAGCTGTGAGCCCAGGTGTGCCTGATTCCAAAGCAGGTGATCTTTTCACTTTGCTGTCATCTTGTAAAGAAGTATGCTTGTTCAAATCATCGGTTTCACAATTTTGTGAAGACCAGTGAAACTTACTCGTGCACATGGAGGATTGGCTTATCTCCTAAGTGTTTAGATGGGACAGGAAGAAGCAGGAATTGCGATACCAAGGATGACGTGAGAAGGCAGGAGTTTCCTGCACTGGCTGTGTCTGTGATGGTAAAGATGGTTGTGGCAGGAAGGGTATTTGGAGGAGTTATGGTAGGGCGGGGGCTTCCCAGGTGGCGCTAGTGGTAAAGAACCTGCCTACCGGTACAGGAGACTTAAGAGGTGTGGGTTTGATCCCTGGGTCAGGAAAATCCCCTGCAGGGGAACATGGCAACCCACTCACAGTATTCTTGCCTGGAGAATCTCCATGAACAGAGGAGCCTGATAGGCCACAGTCCAGGGGTTGCAAAGAGACACGACTTAAGCAACTCAGCATGCATGCATGCATGTGGTGGGATGAGCTGTGGGACTGGGCCCAACTTTCCCGCAGTTCATCCAATAAGTCAGGTAGCTTTATGCTTTTGCCCCAGTGTGAGGGGACGTGAGAATCTGCCAACCGTAGAACAGTAGAAGATTCGTGAACACCAACTCCTTTTCCCTTTGAGAAATACTGGAAGAGAAACCATACACTAAGCAGAAGGTGCTAACACCCATGATTGTAGGGAACAGGGAGGAATTAAGCTTCCACCCCTCAGACCTGGCCTTGGCTAGTACCTGCACTCTTCTTCCTGACCAAAGCTGTTAGAGCGGCTTTCACTCCAAGTGTTAGTGAGCTACCTGATTTGGAAGTGCTGTCTCTTCTGGTTCATCTTTTGCTGGAGCTAATAATGACAAGAAAATAGCCAGCTGGGTGGTGTTTGATGATGAGCGATAATAAGAATTTCGGATCTGCTGTAACGTCTAGTCCAGCCCAACTGCGCCTGTGAAAGGGGGTGTAGACCTGATAGCTGAATTATGAACGCAGTCAGCTCGGTCTTTAAAAGAATTTAGGTCAGTTCTTGAAATATGCTTCTTGTGTAGTGGCGGTGATAGAGTAGGGAGTTTCTTAGTCCATTGCTTGGAACACTGGCATTGACCGCCACCGTCGTTGCTCGCAGTGCTCCCATAGCCTCTTAGGAGGGAAATTCCAGTAATCACAGTTGCTGGTGTCTGATCCAGTTTCCGTTCTGCTCCAGGTAATGTCACTCTCAGGTTTAAGATCTTTCAGTGGTCTCCCTTAAGTTCAGAGCTCTTACCATTGTTTTCAGGACTTTCTCCTCTTCCTCCCCACCCTTCAGTCAAAGTGTGTGATGCTCTGTTAGCTCTCTGCAGAGGTCTCGCTTATCCCTGGGCCTTTGCACATGCCTTTCCCATTGCTTTGACTTGCCCCCACCAATCTCACCTAGCCAACACCTTTGTATCCTTCATCGTACCGGTACATGATCAGTGCTTGGTCCATGGTTACCAGATGAATAAAGTTTCTCAAGAGAGAAAGGGCTGTGTTATTTTGTGTCCCCACAACTAGCATAGTACCTGACATTCAGTAAATGTTGGTTGAATGGAGCTCGATGGAGAGGTAGTAGACGGGCTTTAGGGGCTATGACCCTGGATGTAGGTTATCAGGCCACATTCACTCCTTCCCTTTTCCCCCTCCTAATGAGGCCCAGGTCTGAGTACCTTCAGAAGCAACTGGGGAAGGCGATGGTGGTCACGGGGTAAATCATACATTAGTTGGCCTTTTAGAAAGAAAAACATATGTATAGTTATACAGAGTCACTAATGACAGATATTTCTAGAAATAATGAACTGAGAACTTTTTATTGCCGTACTTCACTGCCATGCTTCTGAAACATAAGAGACACCAACATGCAAGGGAGGCAGTTATCATGGCCACCTTTGCATTCTATTTGCTGTTTTAGGCTTTTTGAAAGATTCCCATATGGGCTGTGGTTATAGTTTTCAAGTACACATCTCGTTTTTGACCTGGGAGTGAGAAGAATCATTTTTGGGCAATGAAGATAAATACTCAACAGACTATTAAGTGTAGAAATGTATCTCAGATATCGGCCCCGCCATCTGAAATGTAAATATCTCCTGAAATTCCCGCTTAAGAACAGATTTCACCTGCAAGTAGACTGTTATATCTTCCTGAAAAATATATACACCCTGGTGAGGGAATAAACACATCATTACACTTTCATGACAGATAAGCTCTGCTCTGTTCGGGTGTAAACTCATTTTTCTTGGGTTGACCTTTAAATAGTATTGTGCTATTGTATGGGATTTAAATCAATAATTTTGTCAAAGCAAAATATACTGCAGGTTTTTTTTTTTCTTTATCATTTAAACAGTTCTGTAAACTCTCAAGGAGTAATGGATTTCAACATGTTGTCCCCAGGAAGGGAATAGGGGAGGAGGGGGCTCGGGGGCAGTGGAGGGCAGCAGACCACGTATTAAAACTCACTTAGCAGCAATGAAGCAGAAGCCAGGGGTGGCTGAGAGAGCTGCATTTTCTCTTCCAGGCAGCTGAGATGCGGGTGCCAGTGTGGGCTGTAATTAGTGGTGTAATACCTTTTCTGCATTCCTGCTGTAAAGCAGAGAAGTGTCCCAGGTGTAAGGAGGTTAAAATGAGAAGTACCCAGTAGTTATGAAGCAGCAATAATGAGTTTCCTTCTACTTACCATGGATTTGTGTGATATACAGCTTGCAATTAAGCATGGCTTGGTGATTCAGTGATTAATGTATATACAGCTCCTAAAGGAGGGAAGCCTCCCTCCCTTCCCATCCTTCATGATGTTTACAGCTGGGTACCTATTAACAGGAAGATGGAAAGGGCCATTTACAATTCAGTAACCTTTATGACAGTGAACTCTTTAATCAGCATTTTATTTCCTTTGTAACACTTTAGTCATCTACAAATGTCAGAATAAAATAGGGCCATGAAATATTTAGGATCGGCATGTGGAAATTGACTTCCCTTGATTTAAGCTGCTGTGTCTTTTCATTTTGTTGTTTTGGGAGCTTTTACTTTTATTGAAAGACAATTTATAACTAAATGCTCCCAACAGTGACTGGCATTAGGGTAGGAGGAATTTCAGAGAGCCAGGTTCTGGTTCTATAAAATGTGTTGATGCTTGCTATATTGGGTAATAAGTTATTCAAATAAAAACATTAGCAAAGGGTTTGCATTTCAGAGCAGTGTTTAGTAGAGGTACAGCAGACTATGCAGAGTTTATGACAAAATACCCTGACATATTTCAGAAAGGTAATTAAGTATGAAGTACATCCATAATAATTTAAGTCAGTTATAGTGTATACCTGAAATATGCATTATTGTCTCATGTTATTTTCTTAGTGGGATTCTGGGACTTTTTCACTTCAACAATAACCACCTTTCAGCTTTCTTGTATTGTTGCCAATGTATGTAATATATATTAGCAGAATTGCCATGTTTATGTTAAAAGACCTTGAAATAGTGATATTAAGTGATTGCATTATTTCTTACTTGCATCTTTTGCAAAGTTAACTCATCTTAAGCCAGGAAGCCCAAACATGTCTCAAACGATGTGTTTTAAAAATGAATCTTGGCATGCTGTAAGGTTTGGGCATGGTGCAGTACTCACTGCTCACACCCCTGAAGGTTCCTGGTGACCCATTTTTTGACCTGAGAATGTACTAGTACTATTTAAGGAGTAGTGAGGCAGTCTTGGTGTTGTGTAGATCATATGGACTTTTTTTCACACTTTTCTACAGCCTAGAAAAATGGAGGATGGTTCCTTTTTTTGTGTTGTCTGGAAACCAGTCATAGTGATTAACCTGGTGCAGTGCATAGACCAGCCACCTGCCTGCAGTCCCAGGCCCAACGGAGCTGCATGTCATGGGCAAGTTCTTTATTTTTCTAGACTTCTGTTTGCCCATTTGTAAACTGAACTGGTTTTATAGGACTAGGTGTGCCTTCAAGGGAGCAGGGAGAGAGGGGTGGGGATATATGAATACTCAATTATGACCTTAACTTTAAACTGCCGTAAATAAAGGGTTTCTGTATGTACACTGCATAGATAGGAATCCTGGAGAGAATGTTCTTCCCTTGATAATGGGAGGAGAATTGCTGGGGTGGAAGAAAGTCCCATCATCTCATGAATTTGCTGTTGTTGTTGAGTGAATTAAACTGTGCTTTGAAGCATTTGACAAAGAACAAGGCACCCGGTGTTACTTTTCCTTTGTTTTTGTAAAAGGACAGTGTCTCCAATAGTCTTCTTTCAATGAAATATCAATCTGCAAAGTATCAGCAAGTTATCTGAATTGGAATGTTAATGAAGAAAGTTGAGGTATTAATCTACAACTTGAGAGTTTCCCCCACTGGATTCAGGGAATGAAATATAGAAAGGAGGGGGAGACCCAGGGACTAGAAATCTGATGCTGGGCAAGGAAATGGACTCAGACCTTAGGATAGTTACAGGACATCTTTTTCTCTTTTTTTCCATCTCTATTCCTTGCTTGATGTCCAGCTGTCTTCAACAGCTCACTTTTGAAATGGTTCTTTGGAACATACATGGGAGGTGGCAAGCAGGATGTTCTAAGGGGCTGCAGAAGGGGCTCCAAACCCTCAGACTTTGAGACCTGGAATTTCCTTATTAGAAGGGAGTTCCCTGGGAACACGGGGCGAGGCGCTAAATGACGCCAGCAGCTGGTGCTGGTGAAGTGGCTGTGAGGATAGGTCGCAGCATAGTGGGGGCTTTTTTGGAAAGGACCATGGGAGGTGGCCCAGGAGAGGAATGTTTCAGAATGGCTTTTATTGCATCCTTTGCCCACCACCTCAAAGGACGTGCCCACGGTGTCATCTTGAGTGACAGGAGGCAGTGGGAGCCTGGAAAATCTTGGTGGCTGTAGGTTTTGCTCCTGGTTTTCCAATTTTAATTTAATGTCCTTACTTAAAAATTTTAAAAAGTCCTTTAAAAAGTACATCAGTGTTGTGAAGCATCATCATAGAAAGTTTGAAAAAAGTGAAGAATAAAAACAGCTCTACCACTTTAGCTAATAATAACACTGTGGTGTTGGAGAGACTTTTGAGAGTCCCTTGGACTGCAAAGAGATCCAACAAGTCCATCCTAAAGGAGATCAGTCCTGGGTGTTCATCGGAAGGACTGATGTTGAAGCTGAAACTCCCAATACTTTGTTCACCTGATGTGAAGGGCTGACTCATTGGAAAAGAGCTGGGAAAGATTGAGGGCAGGAGGAGAAGGGGACGACAGAAGATGAGATGGTTGGATGGCATCACTGACTCAATGGACATGGGTTTGGGTGGATTCTGGGAGTTGGTGATGGACAGGGAGGCCTGGTGTGCTGCGATTCATGGGGTCTCAGAGTCGGACATGACTGAGCAGCTGAACTGAACTGATACACTATTATTTGTGTATTTTCTGCTTTTTCCCAAAGGCACAATGCCTGCTTAAAACGAGAGCCAAGGTTGCGTTTTGTGTCCTGCCATCTTCTTGTTCCTTAGTTCATAGGCACTCTGCCCTTTTGCTTCCTTGTCTTTGTAGTGATCATATTTTGAAGACGTCATGCTATTCCATCAAACAAGCATTCCGTATTAAAAAAAATAATTTTAAACATATTTTGAACCTCTTCTATGGGCTCTTCAGTTTGCATCCATATCTTTTTTTTTTTCCTTTTTGCTGTGATAACAATATAATATTTGTCTTTTTGCATGTGGGTTTTCCTTATTTTGGTTTACTTCCTTAGGAATAGAATTCCAGATATAGAATGTTTGGGCTCGAGAGACTGTTGTGTCACATAACCACGTATAGCCCACGTGTGCATGCATGCTTAGGTGCTCAGTTGTGTCCGACTCTTCTGCAGCCCTATGAACTGTAGCCCACCAGGCTCCTTTGTCCATGGGATTTCTCAGGCAAGAATACTGGAGTAGGTTGCCATTTCTTCCTTCAGGGGATCCTCCCGACTCAGGGATCTAACCCATGTCTCTGGTGTCTCCTGCATTGCAGAAGGATTCTTTACCAGGTGAAAAACCTCTTAAAACCTCGACTTAGATCCTTCTGCATTCTGGCCTGTGTATTTTCTCCAGGTTAAAATGATTTTCATAAGAAGCTTGTGTTTCTGTTGATCATTTTGGATAGTCTGAAGGTCCGTGAGGATCTAAAATCATGTGGATGATACCATTCATTTAAAATTCTGCTGTAGTAGAGGATGGAAAATTAGGGGGAAAACAAACTGGAATGCGGACTGGATCTGTTGGGATTCCAGACTACCTTAGGAACTGGTGAGCATATGATTGCATTTAACCTCAAGACAGTCCTCTTGGCTGGGAATCAGTAGCTGAGGAGACTGAGTCTCAGTGGGGTGCTCCACCTTTTGTGAGGTAGGGTTTGACCTCACCTGGACAGGTCTACTCTGGCATGTATCACTTAGTCTATAGTGGGGATCCGGGGATCATTTCCCCTTTGCAATAGCACAAACTCTTATTTTAGCCACTTGGACTTAGGCCTTTCTGGTGATTCCTGTACACTTTTGTAGATCCATCTTTTATACAGTTCTCTCAAATCACAAAGAAGAGTTTTGCTTTAATGCCCAGACATGGGAGGATTGGTAGTGGGCTGATTAAAAGGCAGCTGACAAGATATTTAAAGTTGTTTAGGATGGGTGTGTGTGGGGGGAAGTTGGGATCCATACCCCTTGGGCCCTGTCAGATTTTACTGCCTGTCTCTATAGCTTTCATGAAGGCAGTGGAGGAACTAGAGATGTGTCAAATGGGGAAGAAAAAAAAATGACTTTGCTTGGAAAGCCAATTTGGGAACCACTTTAAGTGTAGAGCCCACCCAGACAGAGAGATGCTCTATAAGAACTGTTCAGGGTCCTTAGAAAAACCCTTGACCTGACCAGCTAGGAACAATGGGAAAATAGGAATGCTCAGAGTTAAGGGACAAGTTCAAGGTCATCACATCCATGGATGCAAGGCAGATTTAGAAGCAGGGCTGTCTATCATCCCTACATTGAAGAGTCACTGAGAGAATGTAAATGAGAGGAGGTAACCAGGATGCCCAGCGGGGAGACAGGGGCATGGTTGTGTGACTCAGCTTTTCCTGTGCCTGGGCCCTGGCTGGCACCGTCCCTGCTCCTTTGACTGCACAGAGCTGCAATTACTGCGGGATGGGGGAAGGTTTTCCAACACTTGCTTGGATCTGAAAGAAGGTGGGAGCGGGACACTCTGGGGAGGGGCTTGGGGTAGTGGCCGCTGGTGCTGAGGTCCTGGCACCTCTATGACCCTGCCCTTTGCTTCTTGATACCACCTTTAACCTAAACTTGATATTTCTCCCAGTTAAGGGTGGGGACAAGAGATCATTTTCTGGATTTTTTTTTTCCTTGCCCCGATGATTAGGATGTGTTAACCTACCACATTCATTCAGACGCTTTGCCCCCTCTTGGTCAGGATTATTTAAATGTTTATCCTTCCCTCTTTCTTGACCTTTCTTGTTCAGTCTTAGTTCCCAGGTCCCGCTCGCTTTGTGTTTCATGAGCTTAGCAAAGCGTGGCCTCCAATTCCCTAGTTCTAGTGTTTTCACTTAAGATGAGGAGTGATGAGCCAAAGGTTTCAGGCTCAATCCTTGAGCAAAGGGCCGCTCTGACAGGGATTATTATTTATTTGTCATCTTGGATGTAATAAGCTGTAGGTACAGCTTCGAGAGCCCTTGATTTATTGCGCTGTCTCCTGCCACTAGCGGGACGTCTGCTGCGCGGCGCAGGATGAATACCACACTGTCAGCTCCGTCGATCTGTCTCCACCACTGCTCTCTCTCATAACACGTTCCCATTTCATGCCAGAATACATAAACAATCTTTCATTATTTTGATGCCTTTTTCATATTTGTTCTTTACAGAACATAAAGTTTGAATTTATGGGTTTCCTTTACATTATTTCAACACACTCCACCATTTTCCGGGTTTGTGGTTTAACTCTCAGAAATTGGCTGCCAGGTGATTTAGTTATTTTGGCTTTCTAGTTTTATAGTTATTTAATATTGCGATGTCAGATACTGAGAAAATGGAGTGCATGCGAGGCGAGGGGTTTGCAGTCGAGGCTGCTGTCATCAAGGCAGTGGGATCACGGGGATGAGGTGTGGGGGTTAAAAACACCACATGCGAGATGGGAGAGCATTTGTTTGTTTTTTAAATGCCATCTCAAAAATATTATTTAGGTGATTGGCTGGCCTAAGTCCTTGATGGAGCTTGAGAGGAAAGAGAGAGCATCTCACCACTGTTTGAAATTAGCAAGGTTTTCTAAATGGGTAGCACATTTTTCTGCTTTTCACGCAGTAGCAGCTCTGAGCATTCTTTATTTTCATCCGTGCTCTCATTTCTGTAGTCATTCTCCCCATACTGCATCCCCCCCTATTTTTGTTTCTGTATTTCAGAGGCTTGGTCATATGGCATAATTTTAAAGAATTTTCCTGTTTTTATGTTCAGTTGTGCTAACTGAAAAAGGAGCTTGTTATGGAAGGAATTTACTTAAGGATAGGAAGTCCTTGCCTCTCTTTCCCTGTAGTAGGACAGGCTTAGGGAATGGATCATATACTTGCTTATGTATTCACCTATTTGCATCCACACACCCACCCCCCATCCCACAGGCATGCTTTGAGTCTTTCATCTTAAATTTCATCATTTTATTTTTAACCAAACTTAACAATTACATTCATTCTCTAAATCAGACACTTGAATGTTTTAATAAAAAAATAAAGTTTCCCCCAGTTATTTTCTTTGCAATTATATTTTCAGAGAGATAGCAGTAGAAGAAATTCTTAGAGTAGCCTGAATTGATAACGTCAGTCCTGGTGATGAGGAGATGTGTGCATGAGAATGCGAGGGGGTGGGGTGTATATGTGTTTGTCTTTGTCTGCTTATAGGATATGGGTCGGTCCATGGAGGAGCCTAGTGAATTTCACTTTTCTTGGTGCTTCCTGACAAATATAAGCCATTGACAGGTGAGAGTGTATTCCAGTCAAGGTCAATTAATTGTGCAGAAGTCGTAACGTTAGGGAAGTTAGTCCTTCTCGGCGGCAGTGCTAATTCAGGCTCTGGGATTGAAATTCTGGCTCCTTCTGAGAAAGGTTTCATGCTTACCTGCTTAATTGTGTGTGTGTGTGTGTTTCCTTGCCCTTCCACGCAGCTCTTTAAGAGGAAGGGGCTGAAGGTAAGGTGAGAGAGGTTCAGCAGTTGGAAAGTTGTTTTGAACCCTGCCTCCTCTCTGAAAGACATTAATGAATGTGGATTTGAATGCCATAAATGCAAGATAATTTTGTCACTCCTCGCTTCCCTTGGCTGCCTTCATTAGAGAAGTGGGGAATTTGTGTAGCCCACATCCCACTGTACCGGCCTGTTGTGGCTGGAAGGAAACCCTAGTTAATTAATATGAGGAATTTGTTTTGTGTCCCTGTTTAAAAAAAAAAAAAGAAGACAGTGCAGGTTGGTGTTGTCAGCAGAAGCTGCTTGTCACTTTGACCTGTTCTGTTAAGTGTTTGATGTGTTTTCTCAGAGTAATCTGTGAATAACATTATAGCCCAGCCAGAAGAGAAACCGAGGGAGCAATAGCAGAATTAATATCTGGGAGCGTTGATAATTATATATCAGAATCTAATTTTTAGCACAGAAAATGTGTTAATGACAGAGAGGAAAACAAAAACCACTAGCTTCTCCCAGCAGGCCCCAAAGTGTCATTTATTATTTCTCAGCTGGATATCTATCAAGTTTATGGGTTAATTTTTCTGTAGACTGTTATTTATGGGTTTTTGTTTGTTTTCAGCCATCATTACTAACAATACGGTTAATAGCAATCATTTGTTATCCAGCACTAGGCGTGATGCCTCAGATGAGAGCACTGAACTGAGAATACTCATTTGGTAGCTGAATAAGGCCCTGACAGGGCCCATTTATAACAAGCTCATTCTATAATGTCCATCCTATTAATAAAATTTTGTTGCTGTCTAATTAGAGATGTCTGATGTGTATAGTAGCACGGCAGAGGAGACTTTTTTGCTACTGCCTTTTTTTTTTTTTCCTTCCCCTGGTCTCTCTGTCACAGCCAAAGCCCATCTGGGCATGTGGGAGAAACAAAAGGAATGAGGCAGGAGCTGTGGGCAAAGGTTTGGGTTCGATGTGTGGTGACATCGCAGAGTGAGTGAGATGGAAACACAGGGAGGTCTCACTGGCTTGCCCGTGCTCCTCTCTGCTCTTCATCCTGTGGTTTCACCTGCCTGGGGTGGTAACTTGCAGCTTGCCTCCCAAATCCTCACTGATACGAAGTGTGACCACAGGGTGCTTTGATGCGTTTACTAACCTGCACAACAGAACTTAAAATGTACAGCCAGTGCTCAGCTCTTCAAAGTTGCTGTCTTGCAAGGCAGCACGTTTATTCCTAAGACACTGTCATTTCTAAGCATCTTCTGGAAACTTCTCTTGGTTTGTTTGCAAAGGTGGTCTATTTCATTCAATAAGAAAGTGAAGAGCCTTCCTGAGTAAGAATTTGGGATAATATATTAGAATGTCAATCTCAATGTTTTGTGGTTGTACTTTGAATACAGAAACTGATTCAGTTCAGTCATTTTTATCCCAGGGAATCTTTCAGGCTTTTTTTTTCCTTTAATTAGAAAGAAGCTTTGGGGCTAGACGATGTTATGTACCCAGCTGCTGGACAGAGTTGGAATTTTAAGTCCCATTGCCCTTTCTTTGCTGTGATAGGATTTGGGGAAAGCTACTGAAATGCTGGGGCTCAGCTTTCTCAGTTCTGAAAAAGCAGGCACTAGTCCCTGGAGAATGAATTGTTGCAAGAGTTAAATATCATAGATGAAAATGCCATTTAGGTAGCAAGACCTCCCAAACGCTAGTTATGACTACCACCAGTTAGAGTTCACTGTTTAGAACCCTATATAGAAAAACCTACCCCACTGAGGTCCTTTACTGTAAAGTCATTTGTAAACACGGTTGTATGCATAGTTTTACTAATTTTATTGCTTGTATTTCAAGTGAAATTGTGTTTCCCACTCCAAGTAAAATTTAAAGAAATGTGTTTTTTTTTTTTTTTTAAATCTTTATCATCCCAATTACAGCTGATTGCAAAGTTTGTTAAGGAGGGAAAATGAAGAATTAAGAATTCAAGGAAGAAATATTTTATTAATTTGGCAGGTGCTCTGAATTCATACACCTTTGAATTAGGAGCACACAATCAGGCAATAGGCAATAGAAGAATGTTTTTTAAAATAGTTTTGTTGCTAGGTAACTATTTTCCTCTTTTCTAAGCTCCCCCCAAAATGTTTTGCGAATGATCTTTTGAATAAAAATGATCATCTAATATTTTTCTCCCAGCCTGTCTGTTTGATTGTGAAGGTAAAACCATTAAAAAAAATAAACAGGGCACTGCCGAATTTCCATCCTAAGCTAGTGATAAAAGTGCCGTACTGAGTGGTGGCTGCGCAGGCCTGGGCTGTCTGCTGTTTGTTTTTTTTTTTTTTCCCCCTAAACTGCACTTGACTACAGCTTATCAACCCTTAATTAGTGCTACATTTTCTCCCTGTGATTTCTATTGATGTGCAGTACAGGAAGCTGGATTGAGCCTCCACCTGACTGGTGTGCAAATTGTTCTAGAAAATTCAGCAAACATCTCTCTCCACTATCCACCCCCTCCCCAATACTCCGTTTCTTTCCTCCCCACCGTTTCTCTCTCCTTGCGTCTTTCTCGCTTCCATTTCCCCGCAATAGAAAAGGTGAAAAGCAGGACGATAGGAATCAGGTTGAGTATTAGTGTTTTTGCTGGCCTGGGCAATAGAAAACGACAAGCAGCCGCCGGGCTCTCCGTCAGCAGAACGCGAAGCGGGGAGGAGGCAGCGGGCGGGGACTCTCCCGCGGCCTCAGGATGGCTGCGCCACGATGGCGAAGGCGAGCGCCGGGATGAAGTCAGCACTGACAAAGTGAGGGGATTGATGGATGGACAAAGCGAGCAACTGGATGTGAGAATGGATGAGGGCAGAGGGGGAATTTAACACAGACAAACAGAATGAAAGACAGAGAGGAATTGCTTGCTGAAGGATGGCCGCCCTCAGCTCCCACAGCAATTTACTTACTGCTACCTGAACACCCAAGGATTGTTTGCATTTTGCAGATTTCCCTACCAGCCTCGGCAGAGGGACCTGGTAGATTCCAGCTAGTGTGTGCCAGGCTTTCTCTTTGAACCTCCCTCTATTACTGTCCCTCCTAAGCCCACCGCCCCCCACCCTCCCCACAACTGTATTCACTCACACTCATTTAATTCAAACTGAGTGACTGATTATTTCCAATAAGTTCACACAGTGTTCCTGCAGAATAAATTTTCTTCTCCTGCCATCATTTTAATGTTTCCACTAAATTTACCTTAATCAGTTATTGTTGCCTTAGTGTAGTAAATAATAATATTTACCTGCTCCTTTTGAGACTGATGTTTCTAGAAGGAGATCTATTGTTTCATGAAGGCTTGTGGTAGTGATGATAATGGATGTGCAGGAAATTCTTTGTGCAGGAAAAACTTGGTGGCTTTCTACCTTTATCCCGTCTGTATATATTAATGAGGGACTCAATATTTAATGCTTGTCACATTTTACTTTAAAGTGGAAAATATGCTCCAACCCAGCCCCCAAATATGTTATATTAGGTAAAAAAGAATTTATTAAGAAGGTGAATCTCATGTGAAATGTTTCTACCACAATAAATTCAAGTTAAAAAAAAATAAGAAAAAAACTGAGAAAGAAAAAAAATGTTATCTTCCCCCCCTAAGAAAACAATGTATAGTGTTGCATATGTTACAGTAGGTTTACAGTTTACAAATCATCATTTCAAAAAATAAGTGTCTGTAAGAAAAAAGCTATTTGAGGTTTTTTAAAAAATATAATGCCATCAGTGATTATATGAAGCAATAGAAGGTAAATCTATTTACTGTAATTGAATATCATACTCAAATGTATATTTAGGATTTTGTTTCCTTGTGTGAATAAAGAAAATAATTTTCTGAGACCAGTTGATTTAGGAATCTTGGATAAGAATTTGTGAAATGAAAATTCCAAAAGAAACCTACATACAGACACATGCAAATTGTTGGGAAAGTGAAAAGGTGACTTATTCCAAAATTAAGGCAATCCAGCCTTAAGTGTGGCAGTTACAAGATAAGCCACTATATTTCTGGTACATTCAAGGAACCTGGGGCTTTACAGGAAATCTCTTTTTTATTTTGAGATACATTGAAGGAACCTGTATTTCAGAATCAGTGTTGTTGGGTCTCATAGTTCCTTTATCCACTTTCCATGAAAAAGTTTTTATCTTTCTCCCCCTCCCTCTTTACCTCCCTCTCTTCCTCCATCTCCTTTCAAAGAAATGGCCTGGGAAGACAAATAGTCTTTGCATTTTTTGGCTGTATATTGCAGTTTTCCCCCTTAAATATGCAAATTTACATGTCTACACATGTAGTTTTGAGGCAGATCTCTTTCTGTGACATACTTCCGAAGTCCCATCTATCTCTCTCCTCCAATTCCACAAAGACTAAAACATATGAAGTGGCAACAGAGTTTGAGAACCTCTGGCCCTTGAAGGACTCCAGAGTTCAGTGTCAGCTGCCTTCACAATTAAAGCAAGGTTTTGGGAGAAGGCTGTTGACTTGGTAGAAATGATGAATAAGAGTTTTCAAAAGATGAAATTAATAAGTTGTCTGTTGCACAGAGGTCCGTGAGACATGTTTTCGCGTATGGCATGAATTATCTGTCTTTTCACTATTTAAAAGTAGATTTGTCCTTGTGTTCATTGCTTGTGCAGACTAAAGGCTGTGGTTGCCTGGAAGCTGCAGCGCTGGGAGGTGCGTATCCGGCATCGTTTTGGAATAATAGGAGCTCAGAGCTGACTAACCATTTGGAGATTATGTCACGTATTAATCCTGGTATTGAGTAATTTTTCAAAGGTTGAAAAAAATGTGACAAGTGATAAAATTAAGTTTACTGAAGGTGGCTCACATGTGGCCTGGAGATACAGCTTACGGCAACAGGTTATAGCGGGTCCTGATTTCTTTTTGTGATTTAAAAAAAGCTGGAACCTCTGAGATAACTCTGGGAAATTTTTGGAAAAGAAGAATGGTAACTCCTTTTTCATGTGGATCCCTGATTGGTAAAGGCAGACTGAGGGGAATTGGTTTCTTTTTGCCATTATTCTGAGTTTTATGGCTTCCATGGTTTTCAGCACATGTCCTAAGAATCACTACACCTGCGCTTCCTAGAAGCAGGCTATAGGAGCCTGAGCCCCATCTCCTCAGAGATTCTGATAGAGGAGGATAGGGTGAGATTTCTGCCAAGAATTCTGCGAGGTGGGCCACAGACGTGATACCTTTCCCTCTGTGTCCCTTTGGAGTTCATTTGGATATTTCTGATGCATCCCTCTAAATATCCTGACTTTTGAACCTTAAAGTTAGATTAGCAATAAACAAAAGAAGGCTCACTCAGTTTTGTTTTATACCTCTCAATTTATTTCAATCCCCCCGCCCAGTCCTACATACAATACATGTTGACTGTAGAAAGTTTGAAAAAAAAATTCTGAAGAAAAGAATTATCTGTGATTTCACCACCCGGAAATTAACCATTGCTAATATTTTGTTGTATACGTTTCAGTCTTTTTAGAAAAAAACAAGTACACATTACATAATTGAAAACTAGAATCGTTTCCTGATTGTTTTTTGCCAGTATCAATATGTTTTTGAGCATATTCTCATGTCTTAATCCTTCTGAAACGTGGTTATTGGAGGCACAGCTCATTTGTCCAGGTTTCCTTTGCAAGTCCCTTATTGTTGGCAGCGTAGGTTACTTCCCCACCCCAGCCCCCCGTATAAACAGAGCTGTGATGAACTTTGATCTAATTTTCAATTGATGACAATTTTATTATTATTGCTATTATTTTAAAATTTTATTGGAGTATCGTTGCTTTACAATGTATGTTAGTTTCTGCTGTACAGCAAAGTGAATCAGCTGTACGTGTGTGTATATATATATGTGTGTGTGTGTATATATATATATATATATCTCCCCTCTTTTTTGGATTTTCTTCCCATTTAGGTCACCATAGAGCATTGAGTAGACGTCCCTGTGCTGTAAAGTAGGTTCTCATTAGTTATCTATTTTATACACAGCATCAGTATTGTATATATGTCAATCCCAAAGACAATTTGGTTATTATTTTTTAAATTAAATTTAAATTGCCTTTTCTTCCTCCCTTCCATTCATCCATCTGTGCATCTATCCATCTATTCCTGGTTTATGAACACTTGATTTAAGTGATTTCAGAATACCAGTTCTGCCCTATAAGAGTGACTTTTTCCTAGACCCTTAGAGAGTATAAGTTCATTAAGTTATTGCAATATTTCAATGTCATTAGTATTATTAGTCTTACTTCTCTACTCTACCACACCGGTGAAACAAGTCCCCTTACTCTTCTGTTTCCCTGCCCCCATCTTTTTTCTCATACCATCCCCCTCATGGAATGCTCGCCCCATTTTTCCTCTGCTTATTTAAATCCTGTTTTCAAAGTGAAAGTGAAAATCACTCAGTCGTCTCCGACTCTTTGCGACCCCATAGACTATACAGTCTATGGAATTCTCCGGGCCAGAACACTGGAGTGGGTAGCCTTTCCCTTCCCCAGGGGATCTTCCCTACCCAGGTATCGAACCCAGGTCTCCCTCATTGCAGGTGAATTCTTTACCAGCTGAGCCACAAGGGAAGCCCCCTGTCTTCAAGGGGGGGCTCAAATTTCACTTCTCTCATGAAGCCTGATGATCCAAACCCCACATGATTTCCTAATAGCAGTGATTTCAGTGTGACAAACTCATGTTACTCTTTTCCATTGTGTTTTCCTTGAACCCAAACTAGATAGAGCTCTAAGAACTCTTAGGTCTTGACTCACTCAACATTCTTTTTTAAAACTGAAAAAGTCAAGTTCCAGAATTGCTTTGACCTTCCCAGTAATGGACCAGTAGAACGTGTACCATTATAGACCTATTCCTCAATTCACCAGTACTAAGAAGTTTGTAGCAGAACACTCTCCAGTGGGCAGTTTCTGACATTTTCTACATGACTAGGCATTTGGGGAAAGTGAATGGCAGTAGATATGCAACTGTCTGCTAGTAAGCACGAACACATCACTCTGTCACACCCTAAAAAGTTGAATAAAGCTCAGCTGAACAAGATAAAGCCTCCTTATCCTTCTCCCATGGGTCTGAGCTCACTGATAGAACTGAGCCTGATGGTGTGGCTGCCAGTAAAGGGATATGAAAAACACCATGGGGCAGAGAATTGTGAAGGATGCTAGTCACTTGACATATCTAAGCCTTAATATCCTTTTCTATGAGAGGAATGGAGTTAGACTAGTTCAACTATCTGCAGAAGAACTTGCTTTAAAAAAAATAGCTGATGCAAAACCTTAACAGTGGAGTTACTCTGACTCTAGTAGGTGCCACGGAGACCCTCAGCCTCCAAACCTCTGTGTGTCCCCAGCAATGGTTCCCTCACTACTCGATGGCTTAACATTTGGAGACGTTTCTTCTGGCATTGAGATACGATAGTTCTAAAGCAGTGAAAGCTGCTCAGTCGTGTCCAGCTCCTTGTGACCCCATGGACTATACAGTCTGGCCTGGAATTCTCCAGGCCAGAATGCTTGAGTGGGTTCAGTTCAGTTCAGTCGCTCAGTCGTGTCTGACTCTTTGCGGCCCCATGGACTGCAGCACGCCAGGCCTCCCTGTCCATCACCAACTCCCGGAGTTCACTCAAACTCATGTCCATTGTGTCAGTGATGCCATCCAACCATCTCATCCTCTGTTGTCCCCTTCTCCTCCTGCCCCCAATCCCTCCCAGCATCAGAGTCTTTTTCCAATGAGTCAGCTCTTCACATGAGGTAGCCAAAGTATTGGAGTTTCAGCTTCAGCATCAGTCCTTCTAATGAACACCCAGGACTGATCTCCTTTAGGATGGACTGGTTGGATCTCTTTGCAGTCCAAGGGACTCTCAAGAGTCTTCTCCAACACCACAGTTCAAAAGCATCAATTCTTCGGCACTCAGCGTTCTTCACAGTCCAACTCTCACATCCATACATCACTACTGGAAAAACCATAGCCTTGACTAGACGGACCTTTGTTGGCAAAGTAATGTCTCTGCTTTTTAATATGCTGTCTAGGTTGGTTATAACTTTCCTTCCAAGGAGTATGCATCTTTTAATTTCATGGCTGCAGTCACCATCTGCAGTGATTTTGGAGCCCCCAAAAATAAAGTCTGACACTGTTTCCCCATCTATTTGCCATGAAGTGATGGGACCAGATGCCATGATCTTTGTTTTCTGAATGTTTCGCTTTAAGCCAACTTTTTCACTCTCCTCTTTCACTTTCACCAAGAGGCTCTTTAGTTCTTTTTCATTTTCTGCCATAAGGATGGTGTCATCTGCATATCTGAGGTTATTGATATTTCTCCCAGCAATCTTGATCCCAGCTTGTGCTTCTTCCAGCCCAGCATTTCTCATGATGTACTCTGCATAGAAGTTAAATAAGCAGGGTGACAATATACAGCCTTTACGTACTCCTTTTCCTATTTGGAACCAGTGTGTTTTTCCATGTCCAGTTCTAACTGTTGCTTCCTGACCTGCATATCGATTTCTCAAGAGGCAGGTCAGGTGGTCTGGTATTCCCATCTCTTTCAGAATTTCCCACAGTTTATTGTGATCCACATAGTCAAAGGCTTTGGCATAGTCAGTAAAGCAGAAATATATGTTTTTCTGGAACTCTCTTGCTTTTTCAATGATCCAGTGGATGTTGGCAATTTGATCTCTGGTTCCTCTGCCTTTTCAAAAACCAGCTTGAACATCAGAAAGTTCACGGTTCACATATTGCTGAAGCCTGGCTTGGAGAATTTTAAACATTACTTTGCTAGCGTGTGAGATGAGTGGAATTGTGTGATAGTTTGAGCATTCTTTGACATTGCCTTTCTTTGGGATTGGAATGAAAACTGACCTTTTCCAGTCCCGTGGCCACTGCTGAGTTTTCCAAATTTTCTGACATATTGAGTGCAGCACTTTCACAGCATCATCTTTTAGGATCTGAAATAGCTCAACTGGAATTCTGTAACCTCCACTAGCTTTGTTCATAGTGATGCTTCTTAAGGCCTACTTGACTTCACATTCCAGGATGTCTGGTTCTTGGTGAGTGATCACACCACCATGATTATCTGGGTCATGAGGATTTTTTTGTACAGTTCTTCTGTGTATTCTTGCCACCTCTTCTTAATATTTCTGCTTCCGTTAGGTCCATACCATTTCTGTCCTTTATTGAGCCCATCTTTGCATGAAATGTTCCCTTGGTATCTCTGATTTTCCTGAGGAGATCTCTAGTCTTTCCTATTCTATTGTTTTCCTCTATTTCTTTGCACTGATCATCGAGGAAGGCTTTGTTAACTCTCCTTGCTCTTCTTTGGAACTCTGCATTCAAATGGGTGTATCTTTCCTTTTCTCCTTTGCTTTTCACTTCTCTTCTTTTCATAGCTATTTGTAAGGCCTACTCAGATAGCCATTTTGCTTTTTTGCATTTCTTTTTCTTGGGGATGGTCTTGCTCCCTGTCTCCTGTACAATGTCATGAACCTCCATCCATAGTTCATCAGGCACTCTATCTATCAGATCTAGTCCCTTAAATTTAGTGGTTTCCCCCACTTTCTTCAATTTAAGGCTACCCCTTTCCATTCTCCAACCCAGGGATCGAACCCAAGTCTCCCTCATTGCAGATGAATTTTTTACCAGTGGAGCCACAAGGGAAGCCCTTAGAGGGGAAAGGCAGATGGTAAATAAATACACATATATACACATACAGTGTTATGTAGAAAACTGGAGAGTAGAGAATGATTAGATGAAGTGGTCAGAGAAGGTCTCTTGCATAACTTAACATTTGAATAGAGACTTGTTAGATATGTTAGGAGGGAAGACATGAAGACAGTGGGAAAAGTAGAGGGAATACTGAGTACAAAATCTTGTGGTAGAAATGGAATCTGTTCTGGGGCGAATTGGTGACCTCCCCAGTGACCACCTTACTCCTCCCTTATACTTGTTCTTAGAGCCCTCCCTGTTCATGTAGTTATCCCTTCCTATCAGTGAAGAACTTCCTGATCTATCATGGAAAGCACTTCCTCCTGTCTCAGAGTGAACCATGATTGGTCCTAGCAACTCTTTTCTCCTCTTCTGTGATTGGTTTGGGCATGGGCATATGATCTTATTATGGTCAATAGTAAAGAGAGAGCCTTCACTAATTGTGGTTGTGTCTACATATGATGCCTGGAATTGCAGAAGCCATGAGGGGAGGTTTTGTGTTGAGGGTGGTAGAGCAGAAAGATGGGCAGCACCTGGGTCCGTGGTGATAGCATGAACTGGTGACTTGACCTTAGAAAGCATCTTACTTTGTATTTCTTTTGGTGTTATATAATAAACCCTTATTGTTTAAGTGAGTTTTTTTGTTTGTTTCATATTCTGTTACTTGCAACCTAAAGCATCCTAGAGGGTGCTTGAAACAGTTCTTTGTCCAATGCACTTCATTTAAGATCTGTTCAAATGCTGTCTGAAAGACCTTCTTCAACTCTGTTAAAAAGGACAGAGGTGGAACTTCAACTCTGATAATGGGTTAAAAGTCTTGCACACGCCTAGGTTTAAGCTAGGGCGTGGCCTCCATCTGTCTTCCATGCACAGGAAAGGAGAGCATGGGTGCTCCGTTTGGGACTGAATCCCCCTCCCCTGCTGTCTGCTCAGGTCCATCTTCATAAATGGTGATTTCAGGAGCTCATTGGCTCCATGTAAAAGGTGAGTGACTCTGCTTATATTTCCATGTGGTGTGCATGCTCTCATTCCCTTCGTTTGACCTTGGTGGGACGGGCTGATGGATCAGTGAAAAGTACAATATGGAAAATGAGTAAGCAGAGCACAGTGAGCAGTGAATCCATCTTGTGTGTGATTAGCTGTGGAAAATCTCACCAACGTGACTCAGAGGACACTCTTCTTTCTCCCCTTTCTCATCCCCTCTTCCTCCTCCCACAATACCTCATCAGCCACCCTGCAGGTGAGCTTTCCCACATGTGACTGTCTCGTCCCCACCATCAGTCATTGGGTCCTTACAGGGCTTCTTGGATCGACAGCTATCGGGTAGGGAAAGTGGGCTTGGACGAGGAGAATCATCTTTTTTTTTGTAGGGGGGGAGGATAGAGAAGCAGCTAATAGATCTCATCTGAAGCCTTAGGGAGTCCCCTCCAGGGGCGCACTGAGAAGACATGAGTGTGACAGAATGACTCAATAGGCATTGTAAATCTGCAGTTACACCCGAGGACTCAGTGACTTGTGGTTGAGGTCTCCATCAGTTCCATTTGCAGAATCAAGCCCTATAAAAACAGGGCGACAAGATGGTAAATCAAGCTTCTGGGGGAATCGTGGGATCCTGCCGCAGAAGGCCTGAGCATGTAAAATGGAAACTTGCCTTTAATGGCAGTGGCTCTTATTGCCACGCTGCAGAGGCCACCTTGGTGACACATCAAGGTGCTTTTGGAAGAGAATTTCCTCCTGCATTTGGGCTCTTGTGGGGATGGTCTGCATTTGTGTCCCATTTGTGGGGCACCAGTGGGTCAGGAGGCAAGCGGGGTGATGAGTGGCTGGAGGTATCTCATCATGCTAACCCAACTGGGCAACTTAGATCACTGTTCTATCTTCCTGAAGAACATGAGATGTTGCCTTCCTGGCCTTCCAAGCAGAGAACATATTCATCCTAAGGGCCAGCACAGGGAAGAGTGTGGGTAGGAAATGGGCACTTGCTAACAATTCCTCTGATGGGGGATGATGGAAGTGTCATTCCTTATTGTTGAGTTCCTGCCCGTGTGTGCTCTGACCCCAGAGTAAAGGTCATTACTTGAGATAGGTGAGGTCAAGGTTCATCCTACTTATTGGATAAGAAATTAAGCTGTAGATTTTCAAAATATTTTATTGTTTCAAAATGTAGTCCTCAGCTGGCAGGGAGAGATTCTTAGAGGATATGTTAAAGGAACTTGAAAGAACACATTGTAATTAAAAAACTTTTCCTGTATACATGGTCAGTTTTGCTCAGGGTGGTCAAACATGACCCTATAACCTCAGCTACACCATCTATTGCATGTGAGCCGTCACAGCAACAATGCTCCTCTCAACAAATCATTCAACACCTGGTGGCATTCGGTGATGAGTAGTTATTGCTACATCTCAAGACTGCAGATGCACTGGGGAAGCCCTGCTTCATGTAACAGGTCTGTGCCCTGGTCCGCTGCTCTCCTTGTGTCTCTTTTGTCTGGAACCAACACATTTTCTGATTTCAGATGTCGGAGGCTCACAGAGGAGATGCATGTCCGTGCAGGGCTCAGGTTCAGAACTGGCCCCTGTCACTTCAGTCCACGTCCCACGGTCCTTATGAGGTCCTGTGTGGCATGATGATATGGCACACGGCATGTACACGGAGGGTGAAAAACAGAACAGTCTTGCAGCGCACTGTTATCATCATTGGCTGTGGCATGTAGGATTCTGGTTCCTAGACCAGAGAGTGAACCTGCACCCCCTGCAGTGGAAGCCCAGAGCCTTAGCCACGGACCACTAGAGAAATCCCACCCGTACTTGTTTAGTCTGCATGTAGTTTATTAAGCACCTCTCACGGACCTTGTTTGGTTCTCCATCAAAAACAGGACAGAAGTCCACTTCACTCTTATCCAAAACTTCTGTCTTAGATGACCAAATGAGATTTTACAGTAAAAGTAGAGTGGGTATTTAGTAAAAGTATACCAAGAATTAGAAGTAGAATTTAGAAATACGAGACTGATCAGTATTGTTGGGACTGATGGGATCCGTCCCATCATTGTGTGTTCTTTATTACTGCAGCCGGATTAACAGTCATGTTTATGATAGGTGGTTGCTGACAAAAAGGATAAATGTTTCAAAGAGGACAGATACCTCCATCAGTAAACATTTGCTCCTATCCTGGGTCTTGGTTGTTAATTTTGGTTATGTGACTGACTTGAGCTTGTGGAATAAAGTGAAGCAGGCTAACAAATCATCAGAAAGAGCCCAAAGAGAATAAAAAGAGAAATAGAGGAGGGTAAATTTTCATTTGGCATTCATTTCCCCAAAGATGTAGTCATACAGCAAACATTACAAGATTGACAGTTGGGTAATAGATGCATAACATGTCCAAACAGTTAAGCTATTCTTCAGTTAACACCCAGCCCTGTAATGCCATCTGGTCTATTGGGTTTAAGAAGAATGTAGGAAATTTGGCTCAAGTCTAGAGGAACTGTAGAGATAACAATAATTTATGAAATGATCTATCTGAAGAGCTTTATGGGGTTGGCCTTATTTACCTAAATAAGAGCAGCTAGAAGAATATTCTTCTGATGTATGTGAAAGTGAAAGTTACTCAGTCCTGTCTGACTCTTTGTGACCCTGTGGGCGGTAGCCCACCCAGATCCTCTGTCCATGGAATTCTCCAAGCAAGGATACTGGAGTGGGTTACCGTTTCCTTCTCCAGGAGATATTCCCGCCCCAGGGATAGAACCCAGGTCTCCTGCATTGCAGGCAGATTCTTTACCATTTGAGCCACCAGTGTATAGGGTTGGTTTTACCTGAGAAGGTAACTGGTGCCTTTGCATTTTAACCAGGAAGTGAAAAAAAGGAAAAGGTTGACATTTAGGTGTGTTTAAATTAAGTTAGATCTGCAAGAGAATTTCGCTAACTTCTCAGGTTTTGTAGTGGTGACCCAGAATTGTTTCCAAGTTGTGGAGTACATCTCCGAAAGAGATTTAATTTTTAACTTTTTAAGTGGAAGAGAAACTAGTTCTCTTGCAGGAGGTCATGTATTATTCTCCCTGGAGGCAGGGAGTCTGAACCTTTCTGGGAATCTGTTTCTGCATGTTGAAGGAGAACGTAGGCTCTCACACAGCATTTTCAGATCACTGGATGAGGTAATGAAGGTGATGATACCCTCTGGTCTGGTTCCATCTCCTTGCTATCCTGGGAAGGCCATGATCTACTCAGTCTGAATGGGTAGCACATGGGTTCTATCACAGAGAGCTGTAAAGAGTGTTTGAGAACTTGACTTTCCCGGGGAAATGGAAGGTCCACTTTCCCAATTAATTTGTAAGCTGGATATGGTAGAGATCATTTGAGGGTTCTTAAGGGGTTCCTTTCTCTGTGTATTTTAATGTTGGGGGGTTAATGTAAAGGCCTCTTAAATTAAGCTGAAGCTCAGAATTCCTCTGCACATCTCAAATATACATGTACAATATCTTTCTTCTCTATTTAAAATAAGATTCAAAATTTAACAAGGAAAGTGGCAAATTCTTCGTGTTGTTTTCCACTTAACCCTCAATTACCGTACATCATACTCCAAGGTCGTTTTCTTAAAATTTGCAGTAATATAGATTATTGAGTTTATGTCTCATCATATAATCCAAAATTTGAGAAGTCTGCAATAGTACATGAAACCTTAGTAAAATATGAAAATTATACACATGGGGAAGGAACGAAAAATAAGCAGTGAATAAGATGGCACAAAAAGGAAGCATTTGGTGCAGTGGAGAGGATGCAAGTGCAGGAAACCTAGAATTTAGTTTCTTCCCCAGTAGTAATGAGACCTTATGTGAATCACTTACCAGCATGTCTTGGTTTTTCCATCTGTGAAATAAAAGACTTGGATTAGGTCTTATGATGCTTGTTGGTTCTGAAAAGACCTTTGATCTATGGTTAAAACTCCCTTGGAGAAGATGAGTTTGTTTTCTTATGCCCATTCTATTATTGAAAATCCTCTCAAAGTAGGAGTCTGTATTCAGCTTAATTGACTGGTCCTCAGGTTAGTTAAGGATAGTGTGTTGACTTCCAAGTTCAGAGTCATTAGTTATCAGCATTTGGACCATCTCTCTCACTCCTGTGCTGTCAGTCCATGTGGCTAATTAATTATGGCATCTTTTCCTGTTGAGCCAAAGCTGTGCCTCTGAATCCTTCTCATTACAGCCTGCCATGACCAGGGGGGTAGAGTTGGTTCCTCAGATAAAAACCTATTTACTCACCCTGGCTTATTGTTTGAAGACCTTGGAAGATGAAGACAGTGTAATCTAGGAGAAATAGGTGCCCACCTGAAAGACCTTCCAGTCTAGAGAAATGGTCCAAGGAGCATGAGCAACCATGGTGGTGGGGGGCAGTCACTGTGGGCAGGAATTAGTTTGGATTTTCATCAAGATGTTTCAAATTATGGGCCTGTTTTAACTGTGCTGTCTCATATTGTGGGTACAGAGAATGCTGTGGAAGATAGGTTGAAGTGATTTAAGATGTTTGACTTTTCAACAAATACGTGTTTGAAAGTCCATAGTATTTTGCATAATCACTTCGTGTGGGCTCTGATATGAGGCTGTTTGTAATTTACAGCATGCGTGACATTAGTCTTCAAACTTAATAGTTTCAAAGCCATCCAAGATTTGGGAATTTCATTTAATGCCATGGATAACTCTGCTCTGAGCATCTTTTTTTTTTTTTTAATATCATAGAGGGCATTTATTCATTTACACAGAATGTTTCTTTAGTTCTGATCATTTCTACAAATGTGCACACAGAAATAAGTCAAATATGTGTCTCAAACTGAATCCTCCAGAAATTTAGGTTCATATTTGACTCTATAATTATATCTCTAAAACTCCCATCAACTCCTCAGGTCAACATATCCTTCTGCAGTCCTGCACCACGGCTGGGTCACCTTTGCTTTTCTCATCACACTAAGCTGATATCTGAAACCAGGTGTGTGTTTTCCCATCATAATGTGCTTATGTCCTAGATTTCAGTTTTCAAGTGTCCAGAAGAAAGCTTTTGATAGAAGCAACCAACTAGGCAGGGTATTACAATATTATGTATTGGGACTCAGGTGCTCTGAGCATCTTTGAAGACCAGGCTTAGAGTGGGTAGAGATGGGAATAATTTTGTATTTGGTGGCACAGAGACAGAAACAGTTTTTATATGGGTATATACATATTAGAAACATAGCGTATGTGTAATTTCTGTGTATTTTAGGAGGAATTTATTACTCTACATGTGCCCTATTTGAAATTTATGGTAAGAATATGGCAAAAGAGAAAAATATATTAACATTTGGTGTTTCATTGTATTCATAAAAGGCTGTTGTCACATCCCTTGACTTTTTACAATGAAAGAAAACGTCCCTAGTGATGGAGCATTAGGGTTTCTGGATCAGGCTTTAGAATTTGAGCAGCACTGGGCTCATCTCTGTTCCCTGGCTCAGTTATGCACAAAGGTCCTTTTCTAGGTCACATATCATGTTGTATTCCAAAGTACACTTTCTTTTAATTTACAACTTAATTTTCAACCTAATTCAGAAGATTGATACTATAATGCTATTTGCAGAAGTATTGAAATGTCAGTAAGTTTTATTGTAGTAATAAAGAGTATTCCATATATCACAGACTCTATAGGGATCCTTGCTTTTTACATAGATCTTCATAGCAACAACCAGTGGCTAAATGCTGGCAATCATTAATTTTTAAAGAAGACATGGTTATGATGAGTTGAGGAATTAAGGCTGGTAGTGAAGAATGAACTTTAATTTTTTGTCACCTTTTTTTTTTTTTTTGGTTGCATGCTAAGGTGAGGCGACAGCAAGATGATAAAAAATGGCCCAAATCCCAGGTTCCTAATACTTAAAATGCTGTCTGCTCATAAAAAGATTTCAGTTAGGGAGAGGCCTTCTTTGAGCTCCCGGTAACAAATGGGTATCAGTGGCCCATGAAATAATCAATGCCACTAATCCATCCTAGGACCTGCCAATATGTTAATGGCCCTGGTGCATCGTTATTGCTACAAGACCATAAATCATTCCAGGACCAGAATGCATCGCTGTCGAGGCCTCAAACCCCTTGCCTAGAATAAAATGCTGCCTCCTAACAATTAATGTCCAAACATTTTGCAGCTTTGTGCCTTGATTGTTTTCAGATGCTAAAAAAGTAAGTAGGACAGATTGTAAATCAATAAAACTATAAGACAAAGTGTTTTAATAATAGGAAGGTTCAGAGTAAATCATAGTTCTGTGTTTATTATTGCTTTTGGGGTTATAAATAAAGTTACTTTCTACTACCCAGTGAGGCTACTGAATTAACATGGGTGCCCAAGGACAGGGATAACCTCTCTGAATGGGGTCCCCTTCTCTTATATCACCCCGAGAAGCCAAATCAAGCCAACTGGAACCACAAACCCAACTTTATATTGGAGGGCAGTGTTGAGTATACAGTGGATCTGTTTTAGAGACAGTCCCTCTTGGAAATGGCAAAAGTAGCTCAGTATAAAATGGTTTCTTTGGCAGCATCAGATTTCAAATATCCAGTATGGTGAGGTTTCAGTGTGTGGTTATTTATTAGCCATTGCTAATATGGGTGATGGAATGATTTTTACAGTGGTACCCAAGTTAGCTTGGAGTTCCTAGGGGCTTTCACTCATGCTTCTTTCCATTAAATTATCTAACCTAGGAGGTTGACTTTGGCCGTAGAAATACACTGTTGCCAACCACAGGCAAACCTGAGAAGATCTTACTTAGGAAACAGAGTTGCATCCAATTGATCTGCTTCCCTTTGGTCAGTGTCAATTTAGTTTCCTATTGAAGGTGTGGAGAAGCACACAGGATAGAAAGTCATTAACTCCACCTTGTAGACACAGAGTTTATTTGCTCCCATTATGGTGTTCCTTGTTCTGCAGCTGTACTTTCGACATGACGAAAGGTAGATAGCCATCCTGGAAAGGTGGGCTTGTCACTTGCTTGGGGAGTCACAAATCAAAGGACAGCGGCTTGTAGTGTTAACCATGAACTGGCTGGCGAGCGGGATTCTGACTATAAGTGGAATTGAGACATAGAACCTGGTTGAGCCTATTTCCTGTGTCAGGTTGAATGTGGTAAGGAACCAAGAAGGTAAACAACCAAATGAAAATAGTAGAGCGTGGGGTTTGGGGGTGCCTCTAGCATTCAGTTAGAGCGATGATGTTGAAAAGACACCACGTCCCCACCAAATGCCCTGAAGTGCCGTGCTCCCAAACACGCGTTCAGCCACTGTCACGTGGCGGACACCCCTCTCTGGCACTCGTATGTCCTTGCCCCCAGTTCTGGTGGATGTTTGTAGTTTATTTTGGTGCTCAGGAAATAGCACAGGAAAAGGCCAGAAAAACAATGGCTCCGTATAGACAGAAAGACAATTAAAACTGATATGACTCTTAGCAGAAGTGGCAAGAGCAGGCAGGATGGAAGTAATTTATTCAACGAATTGTCCAAATACATAAAATTGCACTGATGTATGGTGTAGCGGTGGGACAGTGGAAAATTTGATAGTCGTTTCCGTTGTATGAATTACTCAGACAGGATGCCTTTGTGAAGTATGGGGGTTTGTTTAATGTTCTGACAACAATTTAGATCCTGTTATGGTTATTGCAGTGTAATGCCATAGTAAAAATTGAACATGACACACCAGCAATTTATTATTTGTGTGTTTTTTAACCTTGAGTATCGGATTGTTTGTCCAAGCATATCCTTTGATTTGCTATGAAATTTATTGTTGATAAAAACAATCAGATTTCCATTAGAAGCAAAAAATATTATTATTATTTTTTTTTGCCATGAACCATGGATTTAGGGAAAAAATTCAAACCAGGCTACAGGACTTATGACAGGTAGACTCATGACATTATATGGTAATTCAGCATGAAAGAATAATTGTGACACTCTACTTGGTTGTGGAGTATAATCGTGCTGTGAGGTTCAATTCACTGAAAGGCCAAATTATCTTCAACTACATTAGTCTGACAACCTATAATGCTTTGCAGAAGCAATTTGTAGACGTTTCACAGAGTGCCAGCAAACAGGGCTCCCCATTATGCCACCCATTAACAAATTTGTGTAGGGAGAAAAGTAACTTTTCCATTTTCCTGACTGTTTTCAAGCTTTGCAACATAATAAATAGCTAATAGTAGTATTTGCATTGCCATTTACTGTCTTCGTTTTAAAATTTATCTAAGGCATGGGAGGAGAGATTTATATCTGCAGCTCTGCAGCCTGAGAAATATTGATAGTTTCTTTGACTTAAACAATAGCATGGTGCAGTGGAGAGAACGTGGCGTTTGGAGGTGAGTGGTCTGGGTTGTTGTTGAAATTCACCATCTGCCCCCCACCCACCCCCCACCGCCCGGGCGAGACCTTTGTCTTGCCAGGTCTTATAACCTTATTCACTTTGGACCTCAGTTGCCCCATCTCTAAGTTGGGGATTATGTTCCTCTCACCTAAGAATCTCTGTCTGGGGTTAAGAGGTTCTTAGTGTTGTCCCTAGCCACTGGGAAGTCTATCTGGAGTAGTTGTGGAGTAGGGGACTCTCGCCCCTTTTGTACTGCTGGTTTTAGGGAACGGAACCACAGGATGGATGAGTATGAGGCACTCTCAGCCCTGTGACTCAGCTAGAATTTGCTCCTGAGCGTGTTTTGCTTGGCTGCATCCATCTGTAGAGGCCCATTTCCAAGTAGAACCCAAGGCCATGTCAAAATAGATTGTTTAACTTTTATATTCTCAAATATAGAATAAGCAGTTTTCTTAAAAAAAAAAAAGATTGCAAAAGCTACCCATGTGCTACAGAAATTCAGGGACACAGCATACAGCATATTTGATGAACTTAAAAAAAAAAAAACTTTCTTCATAAATCACGTTGGATGAGTACTAAAAAAAGTTGGTTTTGTTTGCAGGTGCTACTGCATGTGGAGATGTACAGAGCTGTGTGGCTCCGTGTCCTAAATATTTAATAGGGCTTTTCCATTTTCACCTGGCTTTTGGGCACTGGAAGAAGCCAGGTGTGTTTCTCCTGAAGGCTGGTGTCACTTGTATGTTCGTTCTTTTTAGTTCCTGTGATTTGCTGCTTATTTTCTGAGCCGAGCACTCCTGGATTGAAATGGGACTTATAGGAGTAGTCGGTTTGCAGAGAAAGGCTCAGCAGCAGGAATGGCCCCTCCTTGTCTTTGTCCCCTCCATCGCAAGGGTTTCCATAACACGGTCTCACACCGCAGGAGTGAATGGGCATGAGGATAAATCACTCACTATCTTCAGTGATGGATTTATGATTTATGATTTTAAGAACCATCAAACTTTCCCCACCATTTTTGAGAAGGGGTGGTATGAATCCCTCTGTGTCACATGGTGGTGTTAGTTTCCTCATCAGGGACTGGCCCTTCATTATGACAGGCCATTAGGCCTCATACCTGCTGCTCCCAGAGGAGGTGATGGCTTTTCCTAAGGGTCAGTTTGAATTCAGCCCTTCCTGTTAGAATCTAAGAGATAAACCATCTTTTTGGTTTTTTAACTTGATCTTGGGCTTCCCTGGTAGCTCAGATGGTAAAGCGTCTGCCTATAATGCAGGAGACCTGGGTTCGATTCCTGGGTTGGGAAGATCCCCTGGAGAAGGAAATGGCGACCCACTCCAGTATTCTTGCCTGGAGAATTCCATGGACCGAGGAGCCTGGTGGGCTACAGTCCACGGGGTAGCAAAGAATCAGACATGACTAGAAAAAGAAATAGGATGATAATCTTAGTAGCTATTTCTAAGGACTTGACCTACCCTTCTTGTTTGACTGGGTGGGAGGGTTTTTACTTGATTATTAAAGCTCTTTTTTATAGTTAAAAAATGAATTTATTTTTGACTGTGCTGGATCTCTGTTGCTGTACCCGGGCTTTCTCTAGTTGCGTTGAGTGGGGGCTGCTCTTTGTTGCAGCACACCAGCTTCTCATTGCCGTGGCCCCCCTTGTTGCCAGGCATGGGCTCCAGGGTGCACGGGCTTCAGTAGTCGCGGCACATGGACTTAATTGCCCTGTAGCATGTGGAATCTCCCTGGAGAAGGAATCAAACCCATGTCCCCTGCATTGGCAGGTGGATTCTTAACCACGGGACCACCAAGGAAGTCCCTAAAGCTCTTTTTATTTTAGTGAAACTTAGAGGATATTTCTGGACTCTTGGAATAGAGATGTTGAATCAGTGGTCCTCGGTTGACTGTTTCTCCCTCCGTAAGTTGAAAAAAAAATGTGTATGTTTTTCCTGCCTGGTGGCCCTATGCTCTGGGGAATTGCTTTTCCAATGTGTGACTAACATTTCCAGGCGGACTGTAAAGAAAGTGTAAGAAGTTTAGTGCAATCAGTCAACATTACTGCAAGCATCACCTCTACTGTGGAGGGAGAGTTAGTCATCCTCGCTTTGGTACAAAGGGTGACCCATGGGCAGCAAGCGCAGGTGAAAACAGGAGGGGCCTCGCGAGTAGGGAGGCCCTTAGAGTAAGCACGAATGCAGTTACAGTGGGAGAATACATACGGAGAAGGAAAAGAGTTGCAGGGGGGTTGTCGGTGAGTGGGCGTAATGGATTGTTCTGAAGGTCTGGGGTCCCAGGAGTATAGTTACGGACAAGCTGGAGCATCCATGTTTACGCATAGCGCTCTTCAACCTAATTTTGGCTGAACTGTTGCTGACTTCCTTCGTGTTCCTTGGTCACCCACCTGCAGAAAGGGCATGGAGGGAGATGATTGTTGACTTTATGGTTATGGAACCCAGCTAATCGGTGCTCCCGCTGGGCTGTAACTTGTTATGCCTGAGTAGTTCTTACACCGGGTCTGAAGATTTTTTACTGGCAAAAGGGAAAAAAAAAACACTCATTTCTCATGACCCAAGGCCCCTACTGGGAGGGAAGCTCTCATCTCACATGGAGGGAAAACACAGTGATACCTCCTGATACAGAGGTTTCTGGAGGGATTTAAATATGACCAGTGTAGCTCCTTAGCCCTGCTTTGGAAAACCATGGGGTTTCACAGAATGAATGCTTGTGCAGCCCTGTTTGATAAGCCTGCAGTGGAACAGGAGACATCTTGCTTGCTGTGTTCTAGGGTTTTTGAGTCAACATCAGTAACTGCCCCCCCTCACCCCCTGCAACCCACAAGCTGGGGAGCCAGTGACAGGTACCTGATCCACTTACAGTCATTCTTCATTCAGAGCTGTAGTTACTTTCAGACATGGAGGATATTTTTGTTCTGCTGGTTTTCTCAGGGTTGGATCACCCAGGGTTCTAGTCCACACAGAGGCCAGCATGTGGCCAGCATGTAAGGTGGTGTAAGAACCACCTTACAAACTGCTTTGATCTTTGGCGTTCTGGTAAAGGCTGGCTAATCTGGCACTGCGATTGTCTGCTGCACCAGCTCTCCACTAGCTTTCCTCCCTTGAATGATTCTCTGAAACGTCCCCTGCGTTCAGGTTCTACTTGCTTCTCTGGTATGTATCTTTGTCATCCTTTAACCGATTTCTCCCTGTGCTGACTCTGTGGTCATGTTTTTGTGGGATGGAATCTCCATCAGATAAAAAGCCAGAGGAGATAGGAAAGGTCAGCACGACAAATCTGTCCTCTGAGCGCCTGCGAGTGTGTTTGGGTAGCTGAGCTCAGCTGACCACGAAAGACAAATAGGAAATATGAAGGTGCTTCCTCACCAGCCTTAAAGTTGAAAGCCAAATATCTACTTGGAGAAATAGGAGTGTTAGAGTCTCATATTGGAGATTCAGGAGGAGATACATTCTTGCCTTCATTTGGAAAGGTCACAGGCTTTATTTGCAGTAAGACATGCATATGGTTATAGCTTGCTTTTATTTTCCCTTTTAAAATGTGTATTATATGTCCACACCATGTTTATGTTACAATTGTGTATTTTAACAGCACGCATAGTCTTTAACGTGACAATACAAAAAAAACCCCAAAAAACAACTTCAAATGTTATTTTAGCGAGTTGTTTTACATAACGAGAGACGATGATAATCTGTGGGTGTTTCTGTTTCTCTCGGTTAATTTCTTTTCTGTTTTTATTTTGTGGAATTGAAAAAGGACATTTCTAGTGATGGTGTAAAGCTCTTCTAATTTAATTTTATTGTTGTATACCTGTCTCCACTAAAAATGCAAATATCTGTTAGAAGCTGTGTCTTACATTTCATTCTGCTTCATAGATGGGTTTGTTTCATGGAGTTATCTGTTTTGGGGGAAAACATTAGACTCAAATTTGCAGTAAGGCCATCTTTGATTTCTTTTTCCTTTAATAAGAGAGAAAAGGGAAAGCAAACATATTTTTTGAATGTCTGCTATAAGCCAGACAATAACATGTATTATTTCATTAAATTTTCATAATAACCTTTTGAGGATGTTATGATCCCAATTTCACAGATGAGGAAACTGAGGTTTAGAGAGATGAAATGACTGGCCAGAGGAACACATCCAACAGTGAGTGAAACCGACTCCAAAGCCTGTGCTATTTTCCACGGCACCAAACTGCACAGTCTTCCCCCTAAAGGCACAACTTCTCTTGCTGCCATTGAAGAGATCCATCACTCTGAAAAGTAGTAGGGAGTATATATAGTCTTTCATAAGAAATTACCACTGTTGTTAAAAAAAAGTCTCAAGTACCTTTGAACATATATTATGTGCCTAGTTCTTTCTGTACTTGGATCAGTACTGTGTGTGTGTGTGTGTGTGTGTGTGTGTGTGTGTGTTTACGATGCTGATACAGAGAAAGTGGAAACTGGAAAACAGGGTCCATGTCCTCAAGAAGGGCAGAGAAGATGAATCTGAAACTTGAATGAAGGGTGAACACCAGTTTACAAAAAAGGCTAAGTTAAGGGACAGGTCAGGGTGCCCTGGGGAATGGGTATTGTGGTACAAACCCAGAAACTCTATCAGAGCCTTAGAAAAAGAGTGTCAGGTGATACAACCTGCAAATGAGTGGCTTTGCTTCTAGGACTGGGATGCTTTAAGCCTGTGTGGAGAAAGGGATGATGAGATAGTGGCTGCTGGGGGTGAAGTGTATATTTAGGGTAGATGGAGAAGTAGGTCTATGGATTTGTGAGGCCAGGGTGGTGGTGGTCTCACCAGTTTCTCCATCCTTGGACGTCAACCATGCTGAGCCCCTCTCTGTGTGTCTAAGTCCCTTCTACCTTCTCACCTCTGGGCCTCTGTATCTGTTGCTTTCTCTAGGTAACTCCTCTTGATCACCCTCGAGGTCTAAGCTAAAATGTCCTTTCCTCTGGGAAGGCTTTCCTGGTTTCCCCCATTACGTCTGGTTCTTTGTTCCCTTTAGCTTCTCTATTCCTCCATCATAACATTGATTATTGTTGTTTAGTTGCTAAGTTGTGTCTGACTCTTTTGCGACCCCATAGCCTACCAGGCTCATCTGTCCATGGGATTTCCCAGGCAAGAATACTGGGGTGGATTGCCATTTCCTTCTCCAGGGGATCTTCCTGACCCAGAGATCAAACCCATATCTCCTGTGTTGACAGGGAGTTTCTTTACCACTGAGCCACCTGGGAAGCCCTATAACATTGATTATATTTTAACAACTCATGTACTTGTCTTTCTTTCTAAACAGTAAGCTCCAGTAAAGGGAGCAGAGTTAGCAAAGACTCAGGCACATAGATAGTAGGTGAGCAGATCATTTTTGAATGAGTTAATGAATGAGTGAATATGTTTAAATTTCATTAGTCAACTCATGAAAGCCAGGTTGGTCCGTGTGTCTGTTGAAGTCAGAAGGAAGGTTCATTTGTTGTTTCTCTGTCAAAGGAGGGCATGGTCCCCAGATGAGACAGACTTGTCATCAGGTCCCCAGGTTTATCCTTCAGTATCCTCTCAGGAGTTTTATCCAGTGGTCGAGGTACTGTAATGAGAGCTCCTGGTATGGATACTAGAATTACTCAAGCAGTTTAAATGTAGTCACAGGGACATAAAGTGTTGTGTTTTTGCTGGAGTGGGAGGGGCAGGCAGAGAAGCCAAGTCATTAAAATTGAGGGTGGGAGGGGGTTCTTGTGCACAGGGAGTGTTAACTTCTGTGGGCCCTCTGGCATCTCTGGTGACATGTCGTGACTGAACAAGGACAAGACACTGTAGATTGGCCTATGACAAATAAAGTGATGGGATGAAACCCCCAGTCTTGTGCATCTGTCTGCTTTTAACCCCTTGCAGTGCCATTCTCACTTTCTCATAATGCATCGCTAAAAATTTCCTTTCATATTCTACCTGAAAGCCACCATGGCGCCAGCTTCCTGGCACAGTCACTGAATTTATTTTTGGCTGCACGACAGAGCATGTGGGATCCTCGTCCTCCCTGCAGAGATCAAATTTCCCTGCAGTGGAAGCATAGAGTCTTAACCACTGGACCACAGGAAAGTCCCCAGTGACTGAACTTAATGACCTAGACATTTTCTTATTTGAGGTGATAAGAACTCAAGCTGTTCCGTAGAGCACTGTCTCTCTCTTACTCAAAGTAAGATTGATCTTGTAGGACCTTTCTAGAAACTGTCTTGTGAACTCTTCGAGCTCTGTTTATGCCTCCCTATTTGGTGTCTACAAAGACAATTATGTGCTGCTCCTCCCAGCATTGACTCATTAGCAGATGCACAGTGGTCATGGCCCCACCACTCAGCCCTTTAGGCTGGCCGTGACTTGTCCCACCCCACCCCGTGTAGTATGGACATTGAACATCTGATTCTAGGTGAGCTGCTATAGCCCTTTGAGTACTACTAAGGTGAGTTTTGCTTTTCACTTCTCTTCTTTTCACAGCTCTTTGTAAGGCCTCCCCAGACAGGTATTTTGCTTTTTTGCATTTCTTTTCCATGGGGATGGTCTTGATCCCTGTCTCCTGTACAATGTCACAAACCTTAGTCCATAGTTCATCAGGCACTCTATCAGATCTAGGCCTGTAAATCTATTTCTCACTTCCACTGTATAATCATAAGGGATTTGATTTAGGTCATACTGAATGGTCTAGTGGTTTTCCCTATTTTCTTCAATTTCAGTCTGAATTTGGTAATAAGGAGTTCATGATCTGAGCACAGTCAGCTCCTGGTCTTGTTTTTTGTTGACTGTATAGAGCTTCTCCATCTTTGGCTGCAAAGAATATAATCAATCTGATTTTGGTGTTGACCATCTGGTGATGTCCATGTGTAGAGTCTTCTCTTGTGTTGTTGGAAGAGGGTGTTTGCTATGACCAGTGCATTGTCTTGGCAAAACTCTATTAGTCTTTGCCCTGCTTCATTCTGTATTCCAAGGCCAAATTTGCCTGTTACTCCAGGTGTTTCTTGACTTCCTACTTTTGCATTCCAGTCCCCTATAATGAAAAGGACATCTTTTTGGGGTGTTAGTTCTAAGAGGTCTTGTAGGTCTTCATAGAACCGTTCAACTTCAGCTTCTTCAGCGTTACTGGTTGGGGTACAGACTTGGATTACTGTGATATTGAATGGTTTGCCTTGGAAATGAACAGAGATCATTCTGTTGTTTTTGAGATTGCATCCAAGTACTGCATTATGGACTCTTTTGTTGACCATTGATGGCTACTCCATTTCTTCTGAGGGATTCCTGTCCACAGTAGTAGATATAATGGTCATCTGACTTAAATTCACCCATTCCAGTCCATTTGAGTTCGCTGATTCCTAGGATGTCGACATTCACTCTTGCCATCTCTTGTTTGACCACTTCCAGTCTGCCTTGATTCATGGACCTGACATTCTAGGTTCCTATTTCAAATTTCAAATCCTGAAAGATGATGCTGTGAAAGTGCTGCACTCAATATGCCAGCAAATTTGGAAAACTCAGCAGTGGCCACAGGACTGGAAAAGGTCAGTTTTCATCCCTATCCCAAAGAAAGGCAGTGCCAAAGAATGCTCAAACTACCACACAGTTGCACTCATCTCACACACTAGTAAAGTAATGCTCAAAATTCTCCAAGCCAGGCTTCAGCAATATGTGAACTGTGAACTTCCTGATGTTCAAGCTGGTTCTAGAAAAGGCAGAGGAGCCAGAGATCAAATTGCCAACATCTGCTGGATCATGGAAAAAGCAAGAGAGTTCCAGAAAAACATCTATTTCTGCTTTATTGACTATGCCAAAGCCTTTGACTGTGTGGATCACAATAAACTGTGGGAAATTCTGAAAGAGATGGGAATACCAGACCACCTGACCTGCCTCTTGAGAAATCTGTATGCAGGTCAGAAGCAACAGTTAGAACTGGACATGGAACAACAGACTGGTTCCAAATAGGAAAAGGAGTACGTCAAGGCTGTATATTGTCACCCTGCTTATTTAACTTATATGCAGAGTACATCATGAGAAGTGCTGGACTGGAAGAAACACAGGCTGGAATCAAGATTGCCAGGAGAAATATCAATAACCTCAGATATGCAGATGACACCATCCTTATGGCAGAAAGTGAAGAGGAACTAAAAAGCCTCTTGATGAAAGTGAAAGAGGAGAGTGAAAAAGTTTGCTTAAAGCTCAACATTCAGAAAACGAAGATCATGGCATCCGGTCCCATCACTTCATGGGAAATAGATGGGGAAACAGTGGAATCAGTGTCAGACTTTATTTTTCTGGGCTCCAAAATCACTGCAGATGGTGACTGCAGCCATGAAATTAAAAGACGCTTACTCCTTGGAAAGAAAGTTATGTCCAACCTACATAGCATATTGAATAGCAGAGACATTACTTTGCCAACAAAGAGCCGGCTAGTCAAGGCTATGGTTTTTCCTGTGGTCGTGTATGGATGTGAGAGTTGGACTGTGAAGAAAGCTGAGCGCCGAAGAGTTGATGCTTTTGAACTGTGGTGTTGGAGAAGACTCTTGAGAGTCCCTTGGCCTGCAAGGAGATCCAACCAGTCCATTCTGAAGGAGATCAGCCCTGGGATTTCTTTGGAAGTAATGATGCTAAAGCTGAAACTCCAATACTTTGGCCACCTCATGTGAAGAGTTGACTCATTGGAAAAGACTGATGCTGGGAGGGATTGGGGGCAGGAGGAGAAGGGGACGACAGAGGATGAGATGGTTGGATGGCATCACTGACTCGATGGACGTGAGTCTGAGTGAACTCTGGGTATTGGTGATGCACAGGGAGGCCTGGCGTGCTGCGATTCATGGGGTTGCAAAGAGTCGGACACGACTGATCGACTGAACTGAACTGAACTGAACTGAAGGTGAGTTTTTTCCAGCTCATCATAAATGCATCCTATTGGGACCAGGCAGAATCCTGCTGTAGTCCAGGTGAATTGCTATCTATTGCTTCTCTCTTATCTCCTCAGCATGTCACTCCATCATAGAAGGAAATTAAATTGGCTTGGCATGGGTTGCTCTTCACAGAACTTACTAGTTGTTCCCTATACCTTGGGCATCTCTAGGTGATTGCAGATTGATTGCCTTATGATTTATACACCAGAGCTGAAAACCTTCCTTTTGAGACTTGAGGTTCTTACATAGATCTTAAGCTGGAACCTTTTTTTTTTAAAGAAAGAAAATGAATTCATTTTTTTATATAAAATTAAATATATGGGAGACTTGTTGGGAAGGGGAAAGTGGAAGAAAAAAATGTCCAAGCCCACCTCTGCTCATACTAATCTATACTTTTTAGCAGTTATTTCTGAGAGAGTGATTTATTTACACTGACAGCTTGTTACTTATGGTAGCTGCTGCCAGCTTCTGAAGTAATCTGATAACGTCAAAATGTGAAGGGAAGCTATAGGCTTTGCCTTGACTGACTTGCTATAAATCATGTACATTGCTGGTGTCTATATGAGGATGCTTGGGTTGATACTGATGGAAATACAAATCAAATACAACACATGGTAACCCAATTCAGAGCTAGAGATTTTGGATTAAGCCTATTGGATTCATATTTTTAAGTGAAACAGAGCAGACATACCCGGTTGTGTATTGCAACTTCAAAACTGTCTACTCTGGTAACTTCAAGGACAACAGCTGCCTTTGAAATGAAAGTACAGACTGGTGGGCTAGCATGGATTTTTATTTCTTTATTCATTCAACAACCATTTATTGAACACCTACTATATATATATCAAGGGGAATGTATGTAATTTAAATTTTTTCTTGCAAATTTGTTGGCTTATGTAAGCTTCATGAGGGTAGAGCTTTGTCTTGGTCATCACTGTATCCAGTTCTTAAAATAGAGCTTGGCCCACAGTACTTTCTCAGTAAATATTTGTTGAGTGAGAATAGGAAGCCCAGAGTCTGAATATTAGTGCTGTCAAAACCTGGAAGTTACTCTCTAGGCAGAAAGAGTCATTCCCTTTTCTGGACTGTCTATGGGGTCCTCTCTAGTCCTTCCTATAGATTTCTGGCAAAGTATCTTTCATGCATGCAACCACGGTCACTTGCTTAGTTGTGTCTGCCTCTTTGCGACCCCTGGACTGTAGCCTGCCAGCCTCCGCTGTCCATGGGATTTCCCAGGACGAATATTGGAGCGGGTTGCCGTTTCCTACTCCAGGGGATCTTGCTGACCTAGGGATCAAACTCATGTCGCCTGCAATTTCTGCATTGGCAGGCAGATTCTTTATCACTGAGCCACCTGGCAATCCCCAAAAGCATATTTCATACTGTAATGTAATTATTGGTTTATACACTGTTCTCTTCAGCCATAGCACAAGCTTTGTCTAAAAGGGCAGAAATCATGTCTTACTCACCTTGGACTTCCCAGTGGCCTGGCGTGTGGGTGGTACCAAATAATTGCTTATAGCCATGGAATGACATAATTCTTATAAAATTAACCACCTATATCTCTGTGTTTTCATGTGTACATAATGGCATTTAAAAAACCCTGAAGTACAAATACTGCTGCATGCCCACAGTGCTCATTTTGTCAAGTTCTAGAAAAGATGATTTTTATACCATTCCTTTTGTTTATCTCCTTTTTCTAATTTTTTTAGGTTAAATATTATCTGTGAACTTTAATAATAAAGGGGAAAACCTTTAGTGTCCTTTTCTCTAACCACTTCACACACAAAGAGATGAGTTTGTGAGATTTTGTGTGTGTGGCTTTCCTGGTGGCTCAGTGGTGAAGAATCCACCTACTGAGTGAGACACAGGTTTGATCCCTGGATTGGGAAGATCCCCTGGAGAAGGAAATGGCAACCCATTTCAATAATCTTGCCTGGGAAATCCCATGGACATACGAACCTGGAGGGCTGTAGTCTACAGGGTCTCAAAAGAGTTGGACATGACGTAGCAACTAAGCAACAGTAATAATGAATTTTTATCAGTTGGTTCAACCAAATGCATCAAGGGAGTTTGCTGAATAATGGGATCCTTTAGTAAATGGGGCACCTACTCTCAAATGTGTCTTTGGTATAAAAGTGTCTTTTTATATAAATCTGGACACCCAACTATTGGGTTTGCTTAAAGGGAGGCACGCCTGTGTTGAAGAGGAAGCATGAAACAGCGTGGAGTCTTAACCACGATGAGAAACGCGAGACAGTGGTCAGATTTATTCCTAACATTTACAGATTCTTGGTTGAGTGCAAGTGGAAGGCTGCATACCATATATCTAATTATGTTATATCTTCTTGTCATGAAAAACATGTTTTAATTAATGACTTGAAATTCCAGATTTCAGTTTAGAATTCTTCACCTCTTTGGGGTTTTAAGCTGGAACATGGCAGCATGAACACAGCCTACCCTGGGTCCACTGCCTGTTCCCCTTCTTGTGTACCCCTAGCTGTCTTGTCCTGTAAGGAGCCTATTGCATCTGTGTCTGGAAACTCCTACATGTCCATTCTCAGCTCGTCATAAAGAACCATCTCTCATGTTAAGGTTGGACACTGGTTTACTTTTGCAGGATGGATCAGGGATGTGCAGCTATAGGAGTGAGCTCTGGGTCATCTGGGCAGAGAGTGGCAGAATTCTGGATACCCAAAATGCATCTTAGAAAGTAGACGATGTACTCCGAAATGTTCCTAGGCCTTGTATCCCATGGGGGGAAGGCACAGCCTAAGGAAGGCTGAAGGCGGCTCAGCGAAGCGGCCTCCTCTAGCTCAGGTTTAGGAGCCTTGCTGTCAGTGGTGGACATGCACTGGAAGACTGCTTCATGGCTCCCAATCTAAAGACAAATCCATGCTTCCTGAATTACAGGCACAAAGATCACCTTAGATTTGGACCAGTGTTAATGATCCAGTGGTCTCAAATTTTAACATGTGTAGGAGTCTCTTGGGAATGGATCAGAATGAATACTTGGTCTATGCTTTGATGAACTGCTGATGCCCCATGAGTAATTATGACAGCCATGCCCAGGCCACTGCCAAATTCCCAACTTTGAAGAGAACATGCATGGGACGTACTTAGCACAATGGTAAGCCCTTAATAATTGGTAGCTGTCATTATTGTTATTATTATTACAATTATTATGAGTTGATTCCCATGTCTTACCATCCAAGAAAGGCCAGCAAGTTTGTGTAATTTTCTCTTGCTGAGTGAGAACTTTCTTAAGAAGGAGTTTGTATGTTTCACATTTGTCACTGTCATACTTTTCATGCTTATCTGTCATCATCAGGTAAACTGTTCCCATCCTATAAACATGTTATTCATCTCCTTGCCCTAACTTCATGGGCAAGCTCACTTAGCCTTTCTATTTTGGTGCTACAGTTTGACTTTGTTTTCATATACAGAGTGGACAAAAATTAGTGGGGCTTTCTTATTTATTTATTTGTTTTTAATTTAAGGGACTTTCTTATTTAGATGCCCATGACTGAGGCAGAATGAAGGATCATGTGTTACTTTCTTACCTTGAAGTTTAGTTATTTTTGCTTTTGCTAGAAAGAAAAGGAAGTGGGAGGAAAGTTCTTTCTTGAGGAGTTATTAAGGAGGAGGGTAGCAATTTTCCTTCAAGAAACAGACTCATCTTATAATGTTCTTTGTCTTTAAGGAGGGTGGTGGTGAGTGGGGGAGGATAGGATGTTGGAGATAACCAGAGCTTTCTGTATACCACTGGATTTGTCATTCCAAAGTAGCTGATGGATCATGAGGCCTAAGGAAGGTGCAGAAATGGACTTTCCTTGTCAACATTCTTCTGGGAAATAGGAATTTTGAAGAAGGAGACTTCTCAAACGCTTTCCCTTTAGGATTCTTAGCTTTGTCTGAAGCTGACTCTGATCTTTGGCGTGTCCAAGAGACACAAAGGAGAGGGTTTCTGGATTTATATGTTAGTTGATAAGTCCAAGACAGCAAGCTGCTTCTTCTTTTGACTGTCTATGGGGTATTCAGTTGTCTTCTGCTTTCCCCCTTGTGTCAAATGCTATATTTGGTTTGCTTAGATGATATGAACCTGGAGGAGTAAGGAAAAAGTTAAAAATAGTAGGACTCAGCCCAAAGTGGAAAATAAGTAGTGGTTATTGAGGAACCAAGGTTATACACATGGGGAGACAGAGAACAACCAACAGGGCCATGTTGGAGGGATAAAGAGAACTGCCATCCTCTGAGATACTCTACCGTGTTGTCTTGTCTCTGAAGAGTAAAGAGTCATATGATGAGTACTTAGGAGAGGTGGACTGTAGTCTTGAAAGTATCACTTCTGCTCTAGGTTTATTGCCTCTTTGTTGCAAGCAGAGGATCTTTCATTTCCTTTCAGTTCTAAGAGGACTTACCTGGTGGCTCAGATGGTAAAGTAGCTGCCTACAGTGCGGGAGACCTGGGTTCGATCCCTGGGTCAGGAAGATCCTCTGGAGAAGGAAATGGCAACCCACTCCAGTACTCTTGCCTGGAAAATCCTATGGACAGAGGAGTATAGTAGGCTACAGTCCATGATGTTATTTTTATAAATATATTTTATATAAGACATGTGGTAACCAGAAAGATCTTTTGTGTAGCAGATACACAAAAGATTAACAGAGGAATCAAATCATACTGCCACAAAAGTCATCAAATCACAGAGCAAGGTAGCAAGAGAAGAAGCAAGGAACCAAAGAACTTGAGAATAGCCATAAAATAATGAACAAAACGATAATAGTAGGTCCTTATCTATCAGTAATTACCATAAACATAAATGGATTAACTTTTCCAATTAAAAAAATGGCTTAGTGGATAGAAAACATATATCCAATGATATGTTGCTCACAAGCTGAGAGTCAAGGGATGGAAGAAGTTATTTCAAACAAGAGGTAGCCAGAAGAAAGCAGGGTTAGTTATACATACAGCAAACAATATAGACTTCAAGCAAAAACTGGTCAAAAAAGACAAGGAATGTAGTTATATAAGAAAGAAGTCAATTCATTAAGAAGGTATAACAATTGTAAATATTTATGTAGCCAACAGTGGAACACTCAAATGTGTAAAGCAAACACTAACAGAACTAAAAGGAGAAATAAACAGCAATGAAATAATAGTTGTGGGCTTGAATGCCTCACTCTTAAGTATGGATAGATAATCCTGACAGAGAACCAATAGGGAAAAGCAGATTTGAACAATACTGTAGACCAAATGACTTAATAGACGTATGCAGAACATTCCATCCAACCGGAGAAGAAACACATTAAGTGCACATGGAACATTTTCTAGAGGAGATCATGTGTTAGATCGTAAAGCGAGTCTCAACAAATTTGAGATGGTAGAAATTGTATCAAGTGTGTACTCTGACCACAGTTGTGTGAAACTTGAATAGCAAGGGAAAGCTGAGAAATCCACGGATATGTGGGAACAAAACAGCACACTTGTGAACAACCGATGGATCAAGAAGAGAAGGGAACTGCAAATTATCTTGAGACAAATGAAAATGGGAACGCAGTGTATCAAAATTAATGGGATGCATCAAAGTCAGTTCTAAGATGGAATTTTATAACAGTAAATGTATCCTTCAAAAAAAAAAGAGAGATCTTAGACAACCTAACTTTACACCTCAAGAACCAAAGAAAGAACAAGGTAAGCTCAAAGTTACCAAAGGGAATGAAATAATAGATGAAAGCAGCAATGGATGAAATAGAGAACGGGAAAACAATAGAAAAGATTAATGAAACTAAGTTGTTTCAGAAGATAAAGCATAAGACCTTAAAATAACCAAGAAAAAAAAGGACCCAAATCAGTGAAATTATAAATGAAAAAGAGAATTACAATGGATGTCACAGAAATACAAAAGATCATGAGACTACTATGAATAGTTATATACCAACAGTTTGCCTGACCTAGAAGAAAAAAGTTGCTAGAAACATACAACTTACCAAGACTGAATCATGAAAAATAGAAACTTTGAACAGACCAAAAACAAAAGATTGAGCCAGTAATCATAAAGTTTCTAACAAAGAAAACCCATGACTAGATGGTGTCATGGTGAACTATACCAAACCTTTAGAGAAGAATCAATGGCAATCCTCCTCAAACTTTAACAAAAAAGTGAAAAGAAGGGAATATCTCCAAACTCATTTTGCAAGGCCAACAAAGTCAGATAAGATCTTCTTCCAACAAGAAAAGAATGCTATAGGCCAGTATCTCTGATGAATATCAGTGCAAAAATTGTCAACAAGATACTAGCAGACCAAATTAAGCAACACAGTAAAAGTATCATAGAGTGTGATCAAATGGGATTTATCTGTGGAATGCAAGTTTGGTTCAGTATATGCATTTCAATATGTGCAATGTCATATATCACATTACTGGAATGAAAGATAAAATCATATCATTTCAATCAATGCAGGAAACATTGGATGAAATTCAGTGTCCATTCATGATAAAAAAAACTCTGAGCAAATTGGGTATAGAAGGAATGTAGCTCAAGGTAATAAAGGCTGATATGACAAACCCACAGCTAACACCATACTCAATGGTGAAAGGTTGAATGCTTTTCTTCTAAGATCAGTAACAAGACAAGGGTGTCTGCTTTCGCCAGTCTTAGTCTGATAGTAATGGAAGTCATAGCCAGAGTAATCAGGTAAGAAAAAGAAATAAAAGGCATCTAAATTGGAAAGAAAGAAAGAAAATTGTCTCTGCTTGCGTATAACATAATCATATATATTAGTAGAAAATCCCAAAGATCCCCCCAAAACCGCTCGAACTAATAAATCCAATGAAGTTGCAGAATATGAAATCAACACACAAGGATCAGTTTTATTTCTATATACTAATACACAAGTTATCTGAAAAAGAATGAAAGAAAGCAGTCCTGTTTATAATAGCATCAAAAATAATAAAACCCTTAGAAATAAACATAACCAAGGAGATAAAGGATCTGTACACTGACAACTATAAGAGACTGATGAAAGAAATTGAAGAAATAAATAAAATGTACTATGTGCTCACAGACTGAAAGAATTATTATTACTAAAATATCCATACCAAAGTCATCTATAGACTCAATGCAATCCCTATCAAGATCCCAATGGCATTTTTTTAAAGTAGAAAAAACAATCTTAAATTTTATATAGAACCACAGAAGACTCTGAATAGCCAAAGCAATCATGAGAAAGAACAACAAAACTGGCAGTGTCACACCTTCTGATAAAATGTAGTAATCAAAACCCTGTGGTACTGGCATAAAAACAGACACACAGACCAAAGGAGCAGAATCACAAGCCCAGAAATAAACCCATCCACATACAGACAAGTAGTATTTGACAAAGGGCTCAAGAATACTTACAGACTTCCCTGGCGGCTCAGATGGTAAAGAATCCACCTGCAATGCAGGAGAGCCAGGTTCGATCCCTGGGTGGGGAAGATCCCCTGGAGAAGGAAATGGCAACCCACTCCAATATTCTTGCCTGGAAAATCCCATAGACAGAGGAACCTGGTGGGCCACAGTCCACGGACTCGCAAAGGGTCGGACACGACTGAGCGACTGAGCATAGTTCATAGTTCAAGAATACTTAATGGAGAAAAATAGTTTCTTCAATAAATGGCGTTGGAAAAACTGGATATTCAAGTGCAAAAGAATGAAACTGGAGGCTTATATTATTTACTTACAAAAGTTCCTTGATACTGATCTTGGCAATGACTTCATGAGTATGACATGAAAAGTACAGGGGGCAAAAGCAAAAATCTGTAAGTAGAACAGTATCAAACTAAAAAAAAATCCCTGTTTTCTTCTTTTGAACAACAAAAGAAATCAACAAAATGAAAAGGCAGCTTATGGAATGGGAGAAAATATTTGCAAACCACTTATCTGATAAGGGGTTAGTATCCAAAGTATATGAGAAACTTAGAACTCAGTAACAAAAAAGCAAATAATGCAATTGAAAAATTTACAAAGGACCGGAATAGACATTTTTTTTCCCCAAAAAAGTATTCAGATGGCCAACAGGTACATGAAGAAGTGCTCAACGTCAATAATTATCAGGAAAATGCAAATCAAAACCACAAGAATGGCTGTTATCAAAAAAATAAGTGGTAGCAAGAACATGGAGAAAAAGGAGCTCTTCTGCATTGTTGGTGGGAATGTAAATTGGTTCAGCCACTATAGAAAGCAGTATGGAGGTTCCTTGGAAAATAAAAATTGAACTCACATATGACCTAGTAACTGCACCTCTGCATATATATCCAAAGGAAATGAAATAACTACCTCGAAGAGATATTGGCACCCTTGTGTTCAATGTGACATTATCTATAATAGCCAAGATGCGGAAACCTAAGTTATTGATGGATGAATGGGAAAAGGAAACGTGAGAATATATGTGTGTATATATGTAAATGTATATATGCATATATTTATATATGTGCATTATAAACATATGTATATAAATATTATTCAGCCATAAGAATAAAGAATTCTTGTCATTTGTGACAAAAGGGATGAACCTTTTGGGCATTTTGCTAAGTGGAATAAATCTGACTAAGAAAAATACTATATGATCTCACTTTATGTAAAATCTAAAAAAAAAACTGGACTCATAGAAACAGTATATATTGGTTGTTGGCAGAGGTGGTCTGGTGGGGGAAATGGGTGAAGTAGTCAAAAGGTATAAACTTCCAATTATAAGATGAGCAAGTTATGGGGATGGAATGTACATCCTGGTGACTATAGTTAACAATACTATATTATATATTTGAAATTTGGTGAGAAAGTATATATTTAAAGTTCTCCACACACACACACACGTACACACACTCACACACATAAATTAAAATGATGTGAGGTGATCAGTGTGTTAACTAACCTTCTTGTGTTCATAATTTTACAATACATATATTAAATCATAAAGCTTCTTTACCATCTGAGCCACCAGGGAAGCCCAGACTTGTAATATGTTGTATGCCAGTTATATCTCCATGAAGCTGGGGGGAGGGATAATTTATTCATAAAATATTAATTATACCCTTATTTAGGGGATCATTTCGGGTGCTGTGAGTACAGAAACAAGTTACTGTCAAATCACTGTGTGCTCGTTGACTCTGGATGTTTGTTGGGTACCTGCTCTTTTGTAGGCACAGTGCTCCTTGTTGGGATACTAAAGTGATTAGAGACATAGATTTTGTTCCCATGGCTGCTGTGCCATGTTGCCACGCAGCTACTGTCCTGCAGGAGTGCCTGTCCACTCAGTATGCTGATCAATGGATCTTGGTATCAGAAAATACGGTGAAGGGGGTGCCTGGAATTAGGAGAAGAAATGTTAGCGATTTAAGGCATTTACCAAGCGTTTTTCATTCTTTTTAGGTCTTGGCTCAAATAATCACCTTCTCATAGAAGCCCACCCTGGCCACTTGATTTTGTACTACAGTCTCCACTCTTTGAAGTTCCTGATCCTCGTATTCTGGTCTTTTTCTTCTTCCCTTACTACTGCCTGTTACCACTGATTACTTTCCAACATGTGATATAATTTACTTATTTATTGAAATTTTTGGAGATGATTCGTGTACCTTGTGCTAAAATACGTGTTCCACAAAGGCTGAAATCTTTGCCCTCCTTGTTCAGCAATGTATCCCAAGTGCCTCAAAGTGTAGTGGGCACTTGAAAGATATTTGTTGAATGGATTAATAAGTGACTGCATGACTGAGGCATAGAGTGTTATTACACTGTTGGAGGACACTTGGTGTATTATTCAGTAAGTCATTAATCTTGAGACATTGATGGGCATTAACCTACTAATGTGAATGTCTTTTGTTTTGAGGGGCGATGATGTGTAATGGCAAAACAAGATGTATTTTCTTTGGTAAAGTATGGCTGACCCCCGGGTAATTTAGCATCTAGCTTTGCTCAGGGAAAGCCCTCAGCTGTTGACTTGGTTAAGTTGGGCTGAGCCGTCAGAAATATCTTTGCTTCATATAAATTTTAGGATTACTTGTTCCTAGTTATGTAAAAAATGTCTTGGGTAATTTGATAGAGATTGTGTTAAATCTGCAGATTGCTTTGGGTAGTATGGCCATTTTAACAATATTAATTCTTCCAATCCAAGAGCATGGGGTATCTTTCCATTTCTTTAAATCATCTTCAGTTTCCATAATTAGTGTTTTGTAGTTCTCAGGATATGTCTTTCACCTCCTTGGTCAGGTTTTATCCCTAAGTATTTTTTTTAATGCAATTTTAAAGGGGATTATTTACATTCCTTTTGTGGTATTTCATTGATAGTGTAAAGAAAGGCAGCCAATTTCTGTATGCTAATCTTGTGTTCTGCCAGCTTACTGAATTTGTTGATCAGTTCTAGTAGTTGTGTGAAATCTTTAGGATTTTCTTTATATAGTATCATGTCATTTGCATATAATGACACTTTAATCTCTTCCCTTTCAATTTGATTACCTTTTCTCTTTACTCCTTTGTACGACAAATAATCACCAACAGCACATCATCCAGCCCAAACTCTTCGATTAGTACTGATGTGTTCTTTTGACGAGGATTGCTGTGATGTGTTGTGTGTTGACTCTAGGCTAGCCACCCTGAGAGCCCCGTGCTCCTGCATGATGCTCTGACTTGAGCTCCGGGTCCCATATTTCCTGGTCAAAAACTTTTCTTCATATTAACGCAGAGTATACTTTTCATTTTGTTGAAATAAAGTGTTTCTCCTCTCTTGGTCTTGTATGATGTGGTCTTGTATGATGTGGTTATACTTGCCACCAGGCAATAGAAGGTGCTATAAGCTGTCCTCTCAGCTGAGATTCCCAGTTTTCCCCTGCGCCCACTCTGAAACATCATGCCCTAAATCCATGAACCTACTCACGTTTGTGAGATGCAGAAAGCCTGATACACACAACTTCTTAGAAAAACCTTGTACCTTTGATCACTGTAAGTTGCTTACACGTTAATTGTAAACTGTGTGTGTGTGTGTGTGTGTGTGTGTGTGTGAGGGCAGGTAGGCAGATGGGCAAGACTGGAGAGAGGGTGGCCAAGAGTAATTCTAAGGGACCAAATACATCAGCTTCCTCCCCAAACTCTCCTCCTCGTTTAGTAAGTGAAGACACATGAAAGTGGAACATTTGGCGCTTTGCACCAATATTATGGTGTAAAATTATAGTTAGGAATATTGTGTAAAAATCGTAATAGTTTGCAGTTATAGCTATGGTGAGAACAGCAGGCAAGACTATAAGCTTTAATTTATGTTGTGCTTTGGACATTTTTCAGAAACTATTTACCCATTACCTCTTAGGTCAGTGGCCTAATAATGCAACAAAGCACTTTTTGAAATTGCAGATAATTTTCAGTGCTCAGATCTCTGTGTAGTATTGATGGGGAGGGTGGTTGATTAGGACCTTGGGAATTGTGCTTGATGGGAACAATCTGGAAGGAGTGAAAAATTATTAAACACACACAGCGGGAGATGGAGGATTTACCATTGTCGTGCGGTGCTATTAATTCTCATTGCTCGGTACAGCGGCTTGATTGCATACTGTGAATACTGTTTATTGGAGAATGGGTACAATTTTGCTGCAGTTGTTGTAATGTAATACTAAATGCTAATTAGGCTTCTAACAATAATTAGAACCTCTTGCCAGACTTAGAAATAGAAACACTCAATTGAATTTACAGAAACAAAGACCTTTAAGCTATGCCAGTAGCAGCGTCGACTTCAAAAGTTTTTTACGTTTTTAGTTACAGAATTGCCAACGCATATATTTTTTTTTATGGTGTGCATAATGAGTTCATTTATGTTCTCAATAGGATTATTTTTAAAATGAGATAAAGCAAACCTCCTCCTCCCCATCTGATGAAGAAAACCTACAAACACAGGTATAAACTGAAATGCACCTTTGTTACCATGCAGATGGCAAGTGCAGCGCTCCTGGGTGTGTGGGGAAGGCGGGGCTGGGCTGGGAGCTTGGCTGATGGGGGTTTTAGCTCCATGGTGGATACTTTTCCCTTGAACCCATCCATGTCCCCTCTCTACACAGACACACACACACACACACCAGTTATCACCTGATTGCCTGAGTTATTTCACTCTTTTTAGCTGCTTTGCTTTGTCAAACTTCTCAAGTCTACCAGGATGGCAGAACTCTCAGCAAAGTAGGGAGTATGTCACGTTGAGCTGTGAGCAGTAATTAGCTGAGAATTTCCCTGGCATTCTTTGGGGCTTGTGGTTTTACCGCATCACTGCTGGGCTGGAGGCTTGGGTGGCTCCCAGAAATGTGGCCATGGACAAGTCAAGAAGGTCAGCAGGACCTGGACGTGTTTTCTTGGCCATGGACACTGTTGCAGCTTGTGACCTGGGTTTGTTTGGCAGCACTTGACTACGGCCTTTGTTGTTGGGGTCTCAACACTATATTTAATTTCCTCATCTTGTTTTGTTTTGAAACCCAGAAGTACAAAAACTTAAGCAAACTTCATTGAACCTCCCTTTGTAAATACATCACGTGAAAAAATGGAGAATGCCTCCCCTCCTTTTAATTTTAACCCAGCTGAAGTTGATGAGCTGGTCTTTGGTGTGAATAATTAGCTGCTTGACATGATGTATCATGTTACCCTTTTGTCTGGAGCCATCAAGGTAATAGAAATAGAATCCTGAAGCCCTATTCTGAAACAGTATTAAAACAATGTAAGCTCTGCTGCTGCGCAGGTGCCAACTTTCTGGTTAAAGTGAGTTCTCACAGGTCTCACTGGCTATGGGGAAACAGGTTTTATGACGGAAACACTGGAAGCCCGGTTTTGTGCCAGCCTCCAGCATGAAGCATGGCTAGCAAAGCAGCAGTTTTTGATGACTCTCTGGTTTTGGTTAGAGTGGTCATTTATAGAAGCTGTTAAAAACAGTAAAGAAAAAGAATGTTCGTAGAAACTTCCATTTTCATGCCTTTCTTAATATTTCACCAAGTTCTCATCCAACTTAACTCCTTCCCTCAATTAAGGGAATCAATCATTCCTGCCCCCAGCCCCACCCTCCTCTGGTAAATTTTTGTGGTTTTTGGGGTTATTGTGTGGCTTCCTTTGAGTTCCTTTCATTTTTGTTTTTGACCTTCTCCACTTGTCTCCTCCTTACCAAGTGCTCCCCCTACTGGTGGGGCCTTTGCCTTATGGGTGGGCGTGTGCATGTGCTCCTGGCTTTAGTTGTGTGGCCTCCTTGTGACCCACTGGCCTGTAGCCCGCCAGGCTCCTCTGGCCATGGGATTTCCCAGGCAAGAATAATGGAGTGGGTTGCCATTTCCTTCTTCAGGGGATCTTCCTGACCCAGAGATCAAACCCAAGTCTCCCACGTTGCAGGCTGAGCCACCGAGGGCCCCAAATCAGAGCTGCTTATTCAGGTTACCCAAGCCAGGTTCTTTTCTCAGAAATAACGTGATCCATGTTCTTTCTCTACTTCTCATTGGGGTGAGAGAAGTTTCTCTTTCTTTGTGTCTCTTTTGGATTCCCTGTGGCCTGTATGAATTTGGTGACATGACTTGATTCTGTCCTCTGCCTGATTATTACACAGTGGTGGGGGGGGGGGGTCTCATTGTTTAACTGGGAGAAGGTCAACTGTTTATAGTGATCTCCTGATTTCACACCAGATCATATTCAGGGTGGAAGAGGGCATCAATCAATAATCAATGACCCCAAATTCTTGACTCCAGTGGCCAACTGCTTCCGTGCCCAAGAGTGCCGCATGAGGTGAAGCAGCCCAAACCCGTGTTCGGTCCTAACGGGGTTAAATCCAGCTCCGTGACTGGAGGCGGGTGGCGTACATTTGCCTGTCTGGCAGGTTCTACGAAGTATGCCAGTGAAATTTCTAAGGAGGCACTGTGGGAGCATTTTGGTTGGCATTTGAGCAAGCATTCTCGATTGCCAGAGGTGCTCACGGTGTGGCGGTTTTCCTTTCCGAGGAGACAGTTTTGCTCACGCTGGTCTGCAGAGCGTCTGTGAAAGATGGGGCCTGAGCGAGTCCCATGCTCGCTTTCTCTTTTATGGTTACATTTTTCTCGTTCACAAGTCAGTGGCACCTGCAAATGGAAGGCTCGCTGAGGTAGCACCTGGCTGATTAGCAACATGTGCTTGGTCCCGCGTCACACACTGCCCGTTAAATCACCTGCTCTCCTGCGGGGGCCCCGCGGCCGCCGCCCAGGGGCCGGCAGAGGTCACTCCAGCATGGCGGCCGCGGCCTGTGTTTTCCCACAGCCTGTCACATGTGGCCGGCCCGGCGACTTTGACAGAGTACCGCAGGGTGACCTGGTAGTCTCGGGTCAGAGTGAGAGAAATTGGTGTTGTACTAAGATGTATGTTAATACATATATTATTTATATGGGCATTAGCGAATGCTATTGTTGCCTCAGCACAAACCCAGGCCCAGGGATTGGCCTTGGGGGTTCGGCAAAGCTCAGTTTCTCATGTTTCCCCCCCCCACTCCCTCCTCGCTCATGAATAATTAAAAACTTAAATTACTTGCCATGTACAAAATTCATATGCTGGGGAAAATAGCTACATGAAAATTAATTTTCTGTTCTGTGAGACTGACGGGAAATCAATTAATCTTGATGTATTATTTTATGCAGAACAGGGTGCGAGAACCTGCAGAGAGAATGACTACAGCTGTTCTTGTTGGTCGGGCCATATATTATCGTTGGCGGGTTTGACAGCTTCTGAAGGAAATGGCTGAGGGGTATCAGGCAGGTGAATCAACTGTAAAAATTTATTGGAGGATACAAACTGTTTCCAGGGGACTGATATAAAACTCACACTTGAGAACTGAAGTATTGAATGTTTTTGTGACTGAAGCAGCTTGTTGTCAATATTTATAGCTTTTCTCTTTGTTACATGTCCTATTTGTTTGATTAACTAGTCAGATGTTAGTGTCTGTCTGTAATTTATCTGTTGTGCCTTCTGTAGCATTTTTGATACATAAAGATTTACCACTAGATAAATAAGGCGGCTCACACAATGCAATATGCTAAATAAAATGACAGAGCTGTTTACAGCATGTTACAAGTTTTATAACTCACGAGGTAGATCAGTAACTTTTGTTTACGGGTGTCACAGTTAGTTGAAACCTGTCTCAATGTATTAACTACTATGGGGGTAAACAGGGCCCTCTTAAATAAGCAGAGATTATAATCAACACATACCTCATGGTAAATCATTTAAGAGGCTCTGTAAAAACATTTATGTACAGCCATACATTATGCATACATTTCTCAAATAAAATAAAATAAATGTGTGCTTTTAGAATAGGATGTAGTTACATTCCTTTGCCTTGCCGTTGTCATCAATTTCCCCCATGGATGATGGAGGTGCGGTGTTCAGACAAATGCTGACGCAGACAGACGGGAGCAGGCTGGCGAGGGGTGGTGGCTGGCAGGTGACTTCAGGAAAGGCTTCTGGGAAAGCTTGTGTATGCCGGGGGCATTACCGGGCAGCATGGTGGCTGGTGGGGCTGGGCAGTCACAGCTGCTCATCCTCCTTCAGCCCTGAGGTGGGTCCTTGAGGCTGATCACATGGCCTTTCGGGAGCCCCTGCATGATCTGTGGATCTAGGGAGACCCCATGAGAGCCAGTGTACGGAATGCTTCACCAAGAGCCCCCGTGTGACTACCTGCTTCTCATCTGTCACCAGGCAAGGTGGGGGGCTAAGAAGCAGGAAGACTGTTGGCCTCCTAGGAGATTGGCATGGGCACCAGGGTGCCCTCATCCCTACATCAAGGGTCGAATAGTTATCTTGTGCTGGGTGGGGTACTCTCCAGATGTCAGGCTCAGGGAGTTGCAACTAAGAATTCCAACTCCTATTGGTCAGTGTCAGACCGCACTCAGCAAATAACCTTTGAGACAGATGACATGATTTGTTATTCAGTTGCTAATAATTCATAAATGGCTTTCATTAATAGGACTTAATGTGGAGGACATTATGACAGTTTACCACCTTTCTCAATAGAAGAATAGAATGGGTTGTGAGAGGCACACTGAGGGTACCTTGCATTGGTCTACTCTTTTTTCTCTTTCTGAAGCCTCTCATATATGTGGAATGTAATTAATCAGGATATTAAGATATGTTTGCTAATTTATAAGAGGGACTTTTTTCGTCTAACCAGTTTGAGGGCAGTGGTTGGGGGTGGCTCTGTAACAAACTACCACAAACTTAATGGCTTGACATTTATTTATTTAATGTTTATTATCTGTAAGGGAGGCAGTCTTGCCTAGGTTCTTGGGTTAGGTCTTTTAAGGCTGAAATCAAGATGCTTATCAAGATGCATTTTTCACCTGGAGAGTCTGGGAGCTCAACTTCTGAGCTCATTCAGGGAGTTGGCAGAATTCAGTTTCTTATCTTTGCAGGACTGAGGTCTTCATTTTCTTGGTGGCTGTTTGCTTGAGTTCACTCTGAGCTTCTGGAGAATATTCTCAGGCTCTTTCCTCAGGTCCCCCTCTCCCCCGACGCCACTTCTTCAAGTAAGGTCCGTCTGCTGTTGACGCCTCCTTACACATCAAGTGGTTCTGACTTTCTCAGAGAAAATCTCTGCTTTAAAAAAAAAAAAAAGCTCACATGATTGGATTATCTAGTTAATTCTCTATATCTTACAGCCAATCGATGAGTAAGTTAACTGTAGCTGCAAATACACTTTTACTATTTGACATAATCATGGAAGTACAACCATAGGGCAAAGATTGTGGAAGTCATCCTCGAATACTATCTACCAAGGACTATTTGCTGTGATGTTTATGATGTGGATTTTTAGAGCAGTGCTGTTCTTAGTCTTTTTTGCCTGATGTACTCTGCATATAAGTAAATGGGGTGACAATAAATATAAGCAGGCTTGACATACTCCTTTCCCAATTTTTAACCAGTCCATTTTCCCAAGGTCCATATAATCAAAGCTATGGTTTTTCCAATAGTCATGCACGGATGTGAGGATTGGACCCTAAAGAAGGCTGAGCGTCAAAGAATTGATGCTTTCAAACTGTGGTACTGGAGAAGACTCTTGAGAGTCCCTTGAGGGATCAAACCAGTCCATCCTAAAGGAAATCAACCCAGAGTATTCTGGACTGATGCTGAAGCTGAAGCTCCAGTACTTTGGCCACCTGATGCAAAGAGCTGACTCATTGGGAAAGACCTTGATGCTGGGAAAGATTGAGGGCAGGAGGAGAAGGGGGTGACAGAGGATGAGATGGTTGGATGGCATCACCAACTCAGTGGACTTGGATTTGAGCAAACTCCAGAAGATAGTGAAGGACAGGGAAGCCTGGCGTGCTGCAGTCCATGGGTCGCAGAGTTGGGCACAACTTAGGGACTGAACAACAACAGTTCTTAGTCTTTACCTTTCTTTTTGAACCCACAACCTGGCCTGGAAAGAAGAGGGCCAGCTCTGTGGGTTCTGTCAACAAATACATGTGGAATGCCTGCTATACATAGTGAGCCCTATGGGCAGGAGCTAAAAATCTCTGTAAGATATACATTTCCGTACTCTCTCCACAACAAAGCTTTTCATACACATACACTCATCCCGTGAGATCATTAACCAATCAAGGCACTTAAGGACAGGTGCATAGTGAAGTGGCCTGGAGTGGGAGGGTAAACCCCTGCAAAGTGAAGTGGACAGGAGAAGGCTTCAAGGGAGCAAGTGGTCAGCAAGCTGTGAATCAGCCACACAGTTGGACTAGCTGGAGAGGAAGGGGCCAGGGCACAAAAGTCGCAGAGAGGTTACTGTTGGGGAAGCAGTGGGAAGTTAAGTGGAGGTGGATTAGGGAGTCTTTTCCCACTTTTGATTAGACCTCTACCCTCTTTTGGAGGTGGGTGGGAGGTGCACTGCTGTTGATGATGTTCACCCGAAGGAGGACAAAGAAATCACGTGACATTCCTTACTCTTAAAGAAGCGTCCCAAAGGATCTACACTCTCCATCCTTGCTGACAAGCCTTGTGGTGAGCCTCGCTATTCCTGGGGTACAGGGTACTCAGTGTGATAACTCGGTGTGTACCAAAGGTTTGCAGTCTGGGCTGCATGATATAATCCCATGGGAAGCTTTGAAAAAAATTTACTAATGCTCAGAACAAAATTGTTCTGGATGGGGTGGGAGATCAGCGTTTTATTGAAAAGTTCTCTGGGAGGTTTTAATGCCACTCAGGCAGGGTGAGAACCACTTTACCGTCTTACAGGTATGCACAAAGTGCTGGGGGATCCCTGCTGTTCTCTGTGTATACGAGGTGACTTTGGAAGTGGGGCCTTGAAACTTGAGAAGGACTTCACCGAGTTGACAGCGGGGATGGGACATTTCAGGAGAAGGGGGAAGGAGGTTTACAGTCTGCATGGAGACTAGTGAGAGCCCAATGGTTCATGCACAATGGAATTGGGATGAGGCTGCTGAGAAACAAAGCCAGAAGGATGGATCCGGGTGAACCTTGAAATGAGTACACTTGCATTTTGCAAACAAAACAAAACAAAACAAAGCAAATCCCTTTACTCTCAAGGCTTTGTGTTGATCCAACTTGACCTTCCCCTACAAGTTAATCCAAATGACTGAGGTTTGACTCCCATGTTCGGTTTCTCCAGGACTGGCTTTGATTTTTCTCAGAAGTAGAGCTGGTGTTTATTCTCCTAGCAGCTCTGTGTACACACACTGCCCATGGAACTGCCTGAGCTGAGCTGTAGTCCCTCTGAGAACTGCTTCCTGTTTGGTCTGGTATCTCCTAAGCCTGCCTTTCTTTCTTGCAGTCTGTAGTTGTAGAAATATGCAGTATTTGAAGTTTGGAGGAGATCAATTTTTCATCCTTTCCTTAGTGGGGTGAAGAATATTTCAAACACCACTGGAGACCAAAGAGCTCTGAGAAGTTTTGAAAAAGCTTGGGAAATAGGCCACATGCTTCACACTTCATTTTCTTTTCCCTCTCTTTTTTCATTGTTTTACTTAATTAAAATATTGTAATGCAAGAAGGAGAGATGAGGCAAATATTTAGAGAAAGGAAAGGAAGTGGGTTCATTTTTAAACTGACTTGAAGCAGGCATGGCGTTCATTATTTCATGGTTTGAAATAATTCTGAGTGTTTAGTAAGGTAAATCCCGAAATGTTCTTCCTGCCTGTGAGGCGATAAAAACTGAGCTGGAGCCGGATTGTTCCTGAAAACCCTCGCCAGCGTGCCCCGCCCCCCCCCACCCCCATCTCCCTCTCCCAAACCAACGGAAAAATTGTAACATTTTTGGGTCCAAGTTTCACAGATGTTAAGCATTTTGTGATATTACTTAGGGGGTTTCCTGAGCTACATTAAAGTTAAACCACTAGGGTGTTGAAACAGTTGGGCCCATAATAAATAAAATATACATGAAAAGGAATTGCGAGACATTGGCTGTTATGTGCTGGTGACAATTAGGTTACTGCTTTAAAAAATACATATCCTGGACACATCTACAGGAGTTTTTTAGGGAATTTTGAGTAGAAGCAGAATAAAGGCGGTTGGTAATTTCTCTGGTTGCCTCTGGCAGGTGGACATAATTTAACAATACCCGTCAGATATGACAAATTGTTTGTGAGTTACATTAGGGCCTTAATAAGATCACATCTGTTCATATATCCTCCTTAACCACAGAGCCTGATTTAGAGAGTTTTCATACTGGTACAGTATTGTTGTTTAAATATTTAGAGGGGTCTAGACATGTATCATAAAAGAATAGACTCTTGTGTATAAAAACACAGCCCTTTTATTCTCAGTGTTTTTGCTTTCACGGACCTGCATCATTCTCTCAACTCGAGTGAACCACATGTTGCTCCCGAGAGCCAGGAAACATATTTCATCCCCTGTTGGAGTTAGCATCTTAGAGCTGGAAGAGGCCTTAGAGACCATCCTCCACTTCCCCTCCTTTTCAGGGTGGGATCTGAGACGGAGGCTGAGTACGGGACTTGTTGAGGGATTCTCACCACACTTGTGGCAGAGCCAGAGTGAGGACTTAATCTGCCAATTTGTACGGTAAGTCCCCTACATAAAAACCTTCAGGTTGTGGACTTTCGAAGATAACAAAGGTGCCCCTGTTGCCAACTCTTGTACTGTAACACCGTACAAGATTAAAAATGTAAGATTTTTAAGCTGCACTGTAAGATTAAAAATATTTTCTGTATTTTTTTTGTTTGTTTTTTTATGTATTGTTTGTGTGAAAAGTATTATAAGCTTGTTACAGTACAGTATTATGTAGTTGATTTTGTTATTCGGGTACCTGGGCTAACTTTGTTGGACTTAGAAACAAATTGGACTTATGAAGACACTCTTGGAACAGAACTTGTTCATGTGTCTGGGACTTACTGTATTTCTCTGATCCTTCCATTATGCTCAAACTTCACTCCGGGCTAGAGAACGAGGCATCAGTGCAGGAGGACTCGGTCATGAGTCAGTGTCACTAGCGGCTGTAGAGCTCTTCCAGAGGACGTTTCTGGCCACTGGGAGGCCGGGCTCTGTGTCATGGCTTAAACTTCAGGGCCTGCCCACAGCAGTCACTTGCCTGCCCCCTGACACAGGTGAATGCCCGCCCCGTCCGGACCACATCGGGCGTGTTCCCGCCTTCACTCGCCCTGTCCCCTTCTGCAGTGTGTGCTGCCTGCTATCTCCAGTTCCCTTCATATCCAGCCTGGAGGGGCTACATTTCACCATGAGGTCTTCCAGCCCACAGCTATTTATTAGGTTGACTCATATGAAAATGCTGGTTTTTAGGTTGAAAATAGTCAAATAATGGCAGTTTCATAAGACTGAATGTAAGCTTAGTGTCTTAAACCCCTGTACCTCTTACTGACCTATTTTACTTACCTTCTTTCTCTCTGTGTATGGGTGTATTTGTGTGTGTATGCATATGTGTTAATCAGAGTGAAAGTCACATAATTGACTTCTTTTTATAATAAACTTTGGAATAACTTTAATTTTATAAGAAAATTTCAAAGTCGGTACAGAGAGTTCCTATAAACCTCTAATTCAGTTCCTCAGTGTTGTCTTTTCACATCAGCAGAGTACATTTGTTAAATTTAAGAAAACAAGTTTGTAACCTGATTAACTAAAACCCCAAGCTTTATTTGGATTCCATCAATTTTTCCATAAATGCCCTTTTCCATTCCAGCAGCTGATTCTGCCTCCCAGGTACCGCCTCGTGTTTTGCTGTTGTGTCTGCATAGTCTCCTCTGGTCTATTAATTCAACCTTTTTTATTTTTCATGATCTTGACAGTTTTGAAAAGTACTAGTCAGCTGTTTAGTAGAATGTCTCTCAACTTGGGATGGTCTGCTCTGTTTCCTCATGATTAGATTGGGCTATGGGTTTTCAGGGAAAATATCACCTTAGATGGTTTATTATCCCATTATCTCAAGGGGTCGTGATCTCAACTTTGCTTTTCCTGGTGATGTTAATGTCATCACTTGGTTAAAGCATTTGTTCAGTTGTTGGCCAAGTTTCTCCTCTGTAGAGATACTGTATTCGGTCTCTGTTCATTTTTACATGTCACCACCAGCTAGACTAACAGTTCTTCATTTGGGAGCAGAAGCATGTTAATTCCTTTTGTACCTTTCATTGTACCTAATGTTTTATACAGTGTACATGCTCACAGAAGTTAGTTGAGAGGTCATTAAATTCATGATTTAGTATCAGTCTGGTGGAGGTGTTTTGTTTAAACAAACCAAAACAGCAAAATCCCAGCCCACTGCATTCTCCTTACAACTAGTTTGGTGGTCTTTGTTCCCTGTACTTAAGGGGTAAATTGTAAAATGACTTTAAATATTTTTCATCTAAACTACTATAAAGAAGGGATTACTTGCTGTCTTTGCTAAGATCAGAGTTTTGAGGTCAGAACTCAGGAAAATCTAAGTGTAAATTAGGCATACACGCACACACACACACACACATTTTGTAGCTTCTGCTGACTTGCAGCAAGGGTTGTCCCTATATGCAGAGACTCAAAATATTTGTCAGAAGTTTAGATAATTCTTGAATGTGTTGCCCACAGGATTCCTAATGGTGCAAAGAATTGCCACTGTGAATGCAGTTATCAATCATTTTTAAGCTATTTATCTATAAAGGTGTTTTGCAGGGCATGGGTGCCATGCTTTTGAGGGACTTAAATCTGATATGGCACTTGAAGCTTTTAGGACCTAAACTAAAGGAAAGCAAGAATATTATATTAGAGTTGAAAACTAAATGCTGTAAAAGTCAGACAAGAGGGGAGAGGGAGTAGTTCTTTTACAAATCCCTTTGACAGAGACCTTACCAGCTGGCCTTGTAGGGTTGATTCTTCTTTCTGGTGTGATTGAAAAGTTGGTATTCTATTCTGATGATTTAACCTTGGTTTGAAAGTTACACACAGGAATTAGTATCCCCTGATTTATTACTCTATTTAAAGAGGTTTCTTCTTTTTATTTAATTTTTTTTAATATGGGTGAAAAAATTCTGGCTTTTCAACAGTGTAGAATTAGTTCATGCTAGTTTTTCAATCTGAGAGTCTCATGATAGCTACACTTGCTTCATGCTTTATAATGTAATTTAATTTTTCATAACTTTCTTTCATTAGCTGCAAAGTAGGTTTAGAAAAAATAATTAGATTATGAGGTTAAACCATAGTTAAGATAAAAATGACGGTTCAATAAAAATAATGTTCAATAATTCCTATCTTCTGAAATAAAATACAGCCACTAAAAGATTTAATTATGGTTTTATTCAAGTAAATTTTGCCTCTACACTGAAAATACTCAAGAAAGAAACCCCAAGAAAGGCACTTGGTTAGCGTGAAAAAAGTAGTATAATATATAGAATTGTAATTTATGAGATAGGATAGGAGCCAGACTTGAGAAGGAGTAACGCACCCGAGTGGCTTGTCTTCCATGGAAGGGGATGCACTGAGATTATTTGAGTTGTTGTGGTGAGACTCCTAAGCCTGGTCTGACTTTTTATGTGCAAAATTGGGAGTTTTCATTTGGATAATCTTGGAATGCAGTGTCCCTTCATTAAAATGATCTGAAAATCACCACCAGATATTTCATAGTCACAGGGTCCTAAAATACTATGGGTAGAAGATGCTCCAAACTCTAATCCTATGTTTTACTTTAGAAGAAAGCAAAGCCCCAAAGGGTCAAGTAGCTTTCCTGAACTCCCCGTGTAGATGACAGATCTTCAGGGCCTCCATCTAGTGTTTTCTCCATTACATTGGATTGCCATTAGGATTGAATTTTTTGATTAAATAACTTTTCTCAAAGTAAAGCATGAATGTGATTTAAAGAGTCAAATAATATCCTTATGCTTAAGACTTAGATGAAAATGAGTTCCACTCCATGTCCTATTCTTCCTTAGCTCTGAATCCTTTCCCAACAGGAAACCACCTTGAATTTTTTAAACTTATCTTTGGCAATGGCACCCCACTCCAGTACTCTTGCCTGGAAAATCCCATGGGCAGAGGAGCCTGGTGGGCTGCCATCTATGGGGTCGCACAGAGTAGGACACGACTAAAGCAACTTAGCAGCAGCAGCAGCAGCTGCTGCTGCTACTTAGCTTCATACTCAGATATTTAAATAGAGGCTTTTACTGTTCTTTAGCAATTTAAGAAAATAAAATAGACATCTATCAAAGTTGTTTTCCCTTATATTTCCTTTACACAACTGAATTTGTACATTCTTTTGCAACTTGCATTCTTTTGCAATTCTTGCCATCCCATTATAGAAATTCTATTTATTTAGCAAACATTTAGGGCTAAACTTCTCATTGTTTACAACCTGAGGGGTAGCATGAAATGCCAGCCGCTGTCTGGCTCAAGGTGACTCCATCGTTTTCCTGGTTATGATTAGAGTTCTTTTAATTCAGTGTTTTTCAAGGTGGGAGTTGCAGCCTGTTAGCTGTAAAATCAGTTTAGTGGGGTGTAGTCAACATTATAAAAATAGAAAAGAATTGAAAATATCAGAGTTCAATTTTTAAAATGTTTGATATAACTTTCATTTTTAAAATAAAGCCATTAAGAGGTTTAATTATGGCACATAATTAGGATAAATATTGGTTTATGAAGCTTTCATACTAGATATACACATTTGTGGGTATATACACACATACATATACATATCAGAATATTTGTATTCTGTATTTGTATATATACCAGTCAGAATATTTGTATTCTGTATACGTGTGTATGAGCTTCCCAGGTGGTACTAGTGGTGAAGAGCCCGCCTGGCAATGCAGGAGACCAGAGATGCAGGTTCACTCCCTGAGTGGGGAGGATCCCCTGGAGGAGGCACGGTAACCCACTCCATTATTCTTGCCTGGAGAACCCCATGGACAGAGGAGCCTGGAGGGCTACAGTCCATAGCGTCGCAAAGAGTCAGCTGACAGAACTGAAGTGACTGAGCATGCACACTTGTGTATATATGTGTATGTATATATTTTGTATATTGGATCCAAATGCGTTAATTTGAACATATGAAATTGCTATTTCTGTAGGTAAAAGACAAATATGGGGAATTTCATATGGTTTAACCTACTATGTCTTATCTTAGGTCATGGACAAAATGTTTGGGAGACATTTAATCTCAATTGTCTTATGCCAAATAATGAACATTGTTTTTTTTTTTAGCTAAGTTTGATGTTTCTTCATCTTTAAAATAAGAACTATAATTGTATCTACCTCAAAAAACAAAGAATGGACACAAGGAGACTTTGGGAGATGGTGGGATATGTTTATTACCTTGATTATGGTGATAGAACCTTGGAGTATGGATATGTCTAAACTCATCAAATCATTTATGTTAAATATGCAGTTTTTTATGTGTGCTCATTGTATCTTAATAATGATGTTAAATTTTTTTTTTTACCTACTTCAAAGAAAAGATGTGAAGATGAAATTACTTATGACCCTTTGCCTATAGTAAGTACTCATGGTCATTAACACCATCATCCCTTTACTTACTTCCCTATGATGATCTTTGTTTCTCATTTACTCTTGAGAGATCCTTTTTCAGTCTCATCAAAATTATTACATCCATTGCTTCTCTTCTTATATGGGTACCTCCACTCATCTTCAGTCACAGAGTAGTAGAGCATTAGTGGAGACCTTCAAGATTGTGTGCTGAAACCAGTATTGTCCAAAGTGGGATATGCATCTACATTCGTGCAAGATGGTTTGAGATGGCACACAGACAGAGCGTCTGCTGGCATGGGTTCATACAATGGAATTGTGACTTCCTTCTCAATTTGCTTGCAGTCCTTTTGGTTCATCCAGGAAAAAGCAGCAGTTTGGTGCTGGTCTCTCTTTAATACCTTCCTAACACTTGGTAAGTTTTTTTTTTTTTTAAACAGAGATCAGGTCTTAGGCTCAGAGCCTTTAGTACTCATCTAAGAGCGTTGGCTAGAATTTAATAATAGGATTTTGTTCTCATGTTGCATATGTTGTTGTTGTTCAGTCGCTCAGTCATGTCTCACTCTTTGTGACCCCATCGCCTGCAGCATGCCAGACTTCCCTGTCCTTCACCATCTCCTGGAGCTTGCTCAAACTCATGTCCATCAAGCTGGTGATGGCATCCAACCATCTCATCCTCTGTTGTCCCCTTCTCCTCCCACCTTCAAACTTTCCCATCATCAGGGTCTTTTCTAATGAGTCAGCTCTTGGTGTCAGGTAGCCAAAGTATTGGAGCTTCAGCTTCAGCACCAGTCCTTCCAATGAATATTCAGGGCTGATTTCCTTTAAGATTGACTGGTTTGATCTCCTTGCAGTCCAAGGGACTCTCAAGAATCTTCTCCAACACCACAGTTCGAAAGCATCAATTCTTTGGCGCTCAGTCTTCTTTATGGTCCAACTCTCACATCCTTACATGACTACTGGGAAAACTGTAGCTTTGACTAGACAGACCTTTGTTGGTAAAGTAATTTCTCTGCTTTTTAATACACTGTCTAGGTTTGTCATAGCTTTTTTTCCAAGGAGCAAGTGTCTTTTAATTTTATGGCTGCAGTCATCATCTGCAGTGATTTTAGAGCCCAAGAAAATAAAGTCTGTCACTGTTTCCATTGTTTCTCCATCTATTTGCCATGATATGATGGGACCAGATGCCATCCATGATCTTTGTTTTTTGAATGTTGAGTTTTAAGCCAGCTTATTCACTCTCCTCTTTCACTTTCGTCAACAGGCTCTTTAGTACTTCTTCACTTTCTGCCGTGAGAGTAGTGTCCTCTGTATATCTGAGGTTATTGATATTTCTCCTGGCAATCTTGATTCCAGCTTGTGCTTCATCCAGCCTGGCATTTCACATGATGTTCTCTGCATATAAGTTAGATAAGCAAGGTATATAAGACATATATATAAGATAAGATAAGCTGTATATAAGACAATATACAGCTTTGACATACTTCTTTTCCAATTTTGAACTGGTCTCTTGTATGTATGGTTCTAACTGTTGCTTCTTGACATGCATACAAATTTCTCAGGAGGCAGTTAAGATGGTCTAGTATTCCCATCTCTTTAATAATTTTCTTTAGTTTGTTGTGATCCACACAGTCAATGGCTTTAGCCTAGTCAGTGAAGCAGAAGTAGATGTTTTTCTGGAATTCTCTTTTTTTTTTTTTTTTTCTGTGATCCAGTGGATGTTGGCAATTTGATCTCTGGTTCCTCTGCCTTTTCTAAATCCAGCTTGAACATCTGGAAGTTCTCGGTTCATGTACTGCTGCAGCCTAGCTTGAATTACATATGTGGATGTGTATATAACTTTTGGATCATTGGCAGATGATATTGGCTTTCATTTTGGAGATGATACAAAATTTCTTCTAATAAATTTGATATCAAAATATTCCACAAATAGTATATGTGGAATAATAGTATATGACTATACCTGAATATAGTCAAATACAGTGTACACTAATCACACAAGTCTAGCCCAGGCTGATTTAATCCTAAATGAAGTCCAAGGAGGTTAAGCAACTAACCCAGCTGAGTGAGAAGCAGAGCCAGGGCCAGCCTTATCTTGGGTGTGTTCTCATCTCTTTCTGTAGTCATTGTGTTAGACTTGACATTCCAGGATGGTGTTAGAGAAAGCCTGTGTTAAAATAATGCACTGCTTTCCTTCTGATGTGCTTTTTTTGTTTAAGAGTTTGTTGTTTCTGGGGTTTGCCTTGAATCCACTCATGCCTGCAATTCTGATATCCATTCCAGTCTGAGTTGGATCATGGGTAGCTACTTTGAGCTGTCACTGTCTACACGCACCTTATCTCTATTTTTCTCCTACTTGTACAATACTATCCATCTTCCAGTATTGAGTTCTTCTTAGATGTCATCTGGGATTGTATCAGATTTACAACCTGGGTCCTTGGTAATAGGAAAATGGCACAGATGGTGTTAAGAGCACTGTGCTGTGTGCTAACTGTTACTGAATAGGGGTTGACTTTTTCCCCTGGCTCTGTTCTTCTCTATGTAAAATGGGTGGGGCTGGGTAACCTCGAGACCTGTTCATCTTTATCACCCTCTCATCTCATTGTTCATTCATTCTGCAGGTCTTTATTGAGCACCTTCTCTGTGCCAGGAACTTGTTGGAGCAGTTGAGAATGCTGGGCATGTACCGGTGGATGGGAGAATTTACATTCTTGTTGGGGAAGTTTATAGTTGGAGAGGATGATGAATAAATTAAAAAAAAATTTAAATGGGAAAATTTCCTATGGTCCCAATAAAATAGGAAGGTAGATTAGAGAGTGACTTGGAGGAAGAGGCCTGATTTTGACAAATGGACCAGGAAAGACCTCTTCAGAAAGGCAACTCTTGAGTAAAGATGCAAGAGAGGCAGGTCAGGCAGAAGGAACAGCAGGAGCAGTGACCCCAGGCAAGTTCAAGGGAGAGAAAGACCAGAAGGGCTGGGTAGGAATGTGGGGAGAGGAAGGCTGACAGAGGAGAAGGGGGTCGGAGCCAGTTTGGAGATGGTGAAATCTGGTAAGGGGTTTGTATGTGATTCTACATGCTAAGGGAAGCCAATGGAGCCGGTGACAGGTTTTGAGTAGTGGAATGATGGAATCTGATTGGTGTTTTTCAAAACCACGCTGACTGCAGGTTGGAAATCCAGCAAGCAGAAATAGAAGCAGGGGTCCAGTTAGAAGGTCATGGTGGTAACCTCTGAGATTAGATGTGGTGGTGTGAACTAGGGAGTGGGCAGTAAAGACATAAGGAAGTGGAGAGACTCAGGCTGTGTTTTTAATATCAATTGAGTGCTTGTAAGTCGATTGGCTGCAGGAATGGAGGAAAGACAGGAATCAAAGATGAGTCCTAAGATAGTGATGACATTTATGGCTCTGGGAAGACAGAGCTGCTTTTCCCTTTGAGGACCTCCTTGTGCCGTCAGTTTGCCTGGTCTGTTTATGCACATTGCTGTGTCTAGCCTCTTCCAGGGAACAAGAGTCCTCCGGTGCCTCTGGCTGCCTTGAAGTCTCTCAAATTCTTCTTTATCAGACCTGCATTCCTCATGCTGAACATTAGGCCTCTGAGGAGGTGGTTATATCGAGGTCCTAGTGGCCAGGGCAGATGGCACTATTAATTCATGCCTCTGTTATGAGAATTGATGGCCAGTAGCCAGGATGCCATGTTGATATTTATGAATGGTTTCTATGAGGAGTTCAGGCTCTCAAAAAATGCATTGTATTCTGTTTTCCAAGGAAAAGTTGAAGAGGGGCTATTTTTCCCCCCTTTCATTTTCCTCACATATAATACAAGTTGCATTACAATAAATTCAGTCAGTTCAAATATTTTTCATCTGAAAAATTGAATACATTCCTTTTTTTTTTTTCCCGCCTAACTGCAAGGGGTGAACTTTTATATTTTTATGAGCTTTGTTGTTTTTCCTTGTCACAGTTGCTGGTATTAGTTCACTAGTAAGTAATGACTTTTCTGTATTGAGAAAGACAGATGACTTATTAGATGTCAGAGGCCATCTGAAACATTTTCAACTCAGCATTTTTAATAGCTGTTCTTTCTTGGATTTGTTTTCCTTTTTTCTCTTGTTTCCCCTCCTCCAGCTCGCCTGCACTTTTTTGTCCCCCACCCGGCTCCTTTCTCCTTTTCTCCCTCAGTCATCAGCACTTCTGTATATCTTTTGCATGTTTCTGCTGTATCATATCCCCTAGTCCATGGGAACCATAGACAGTTTGTAACTTTTCCTGCAGTCGTACTCCCTGGACTTCTTGCAGAGGACATATGTGGGTTTGAATCTATCCTTTAAAAAAATACACATATGTGTGTGTGTGTGTGTGTGTGTGTGTATACACACACTGGATTGTGTCTGGGGCCAGCATATACTCCTGACCTCATGGGCAGCTTCTTTTAATCCTCTGACTGCTGTTTGCTTTGGGGGTCTTTGGATGACCTAAAACAGTCTCTCCTCCCTCCTTTTCATCTACTGTTAACATGGATTCAGTATGTTACTCTACCAGACTCCTTGATTGTCATTTTGTTGTGCTCAGAGTCTCAGGAAAGTCTATTGATTAAATGAACATCATTCAGACAGAAATGTCAGTGTTGGTACAGTCCGCTTATGTAGTAAACATGCACATTGCGTGGGGCAGTATCATGTCGTTATGTCATTGTACGTAGCACACACCAGGTGTTCCGTGAATATTTGTTGTATTAATGAATGTCCACTTCGATGATAATTAGGAGTTTCAGTGGGTGGGATCGTTTTAGGAACAGTGAGTAAGACGGACATTCCTCTAATGGAAACATGCATTCTAATAAGGAAGGAGACACGCAAACAAGATAGACGTCAGAGAGTGATGAGTGCTAGGCTGAGGGTTGAGGTAGGGAGATGTGCTGTTTGTTAGGGAGGGTGTGACCAGGGGGTCAGGGAAAGCTCTGATAAGACGGTGTTGAAGGCTGCGATCTGAGTGACAACAAGGAGCTTGTCAAAGGAAAATCCGGGGAAGGAGAGATTCAGGTCGAGAGAACAGACAGTGCTGAGGCTCTGGGCGGGTATGTTCAGTGTGTGACTGAGGCAGCAGCCCAAACCAGCCCCGTACTGCTGTGGGAAGCGGCCCACTGTGGATACTATGAGGTCAGGGAGGTGCACAGAGCCAGACCAGGTGGGACTTCTGCCCCAAGTAAATCCACACTCCTTAATTTGATTGGCAGTGGGAAGCCTTTCGAGGGTTTTAAGTGGGGGCATGGCTCAAATTTTTAACATATCACTCTGGCTGGTGTGTGGAGAATGTTGTAGAGAGGCAAAGTAAAAACTGCCATGGTATGTACTGAGTATTTGCATTTTAAGGATTTTTTTTTTTTTTTTTTTAAGAATTCACCAGAGCTTTGGATAGGGAGTGTAGCTTGCTTGCTTTTACTCATTGTTGTGCTGAGGAAGAGACTCTGGTTGCTTCCCTTATTATTATTATTTTTTACCTTATTGATTCTATCCTCTTACTGACAAAATCCTTGGTTTTCAGCTGTGTGTACTGCCACCGCCTCCTCCCTCTCATCTAGGACCTAGGTGTGGCCATATGAAAATATTATGGGGAACTTCCAGAGAGTTGTTTTAAATGGGATAGGTGTTTCTTTTCTGTTTTCTCCCGTTCTGCCGCATGGAACTGGTCGTAATGGCTGGAACACCAGCATTTCTGTTGGATCATGAGGACTAGGGCCACATGCTAGGGATGGCAGAGCATAGAGTTGGAAGGAACTTGTGTCTCTGATGACCTTTTGGAGCTTCCATGCCAGCCCTGGACTGGCACACCTATGGACGTCTTTTGTGTACCTTTGGGCTTCTTTTCTGCAAGAGAGAGAAATTTGTATCTTGTTTAGGCCATTGATAATTTACTGTTTTGTTTTTGTTCCAAACGTAATCCTGATACAGGTATTCTTTTGTAAAAGACTTAACAGGATAATGAGAATAGTAGTATTTGGGGTTGTCTATGTGCTCATCACTGTTCTAAGTACTTTACAAACGTTTTCCCTTAAATCTCACTAGAATTACTTAGTACTTATACCTAGGACTCCATGGCACACAAATGTTTAGTAACTGGTCCCAGGTGACAGAGCTAGTAAATTGCAGGACCTGATTTCAGCTCTGGTTCAACTGAGTCTAGACTCTCCCTGCATTACTTTGCTAAACTGCCACATTCTTGGCAATGACTCTGAAACCTCTTTTTCAATCATTTAGAGGCTAAGGCCAGAGGGGTGATTCAGCAGGCAGATTGGTATCATGTATCTGTCAGGGCAGGCAACTGCTGTAACCAAAGTTCCAGGGCTTAACACAAGAGAAACTTATTTATCACTGACATAAAGTCCAGCTGATTTTGGGCATGGAGAGAGGTTGTGTTCCACACAGTGACTCAGGGACCCAGACTCTTTCTGTCCTTTCCCGCTTCCTTTGACTCCTTTCTCCCCATGACTGGGGCCTTAGAATTCTCTGCTGGAGGCTTTTCACCAGTCAGCACCCAGAGGAAGAGGGAAGATGTGAAAGGGACTCTCTGGGAAGTTTTGATGGGCCAGGCTTGGAGGAGGCATATGTCACTTCCCACCTTCTGTTGGCTGGAGTTCAGTCATACGCAGGGAGGCTGGGAAATGTAGTTCAGTTTCATGCCCAGGATGTAGAATAAATGAACTGGGATGAGCACACAGTAGTCTCTGCCCCATGTGGCTGTGAGGAGTTGGGGTTCTGGCATCAGTCCCCTTGCATTTATATCCCTGCCTTGCTGCTTATTAGCTATGTGACTTTGGGCAAGCCACTTAACCTCTCTTTTACTTCTGTTTTTTATATGTACAATGGAGATAAGAGTAGAGCTGTTTGGGGGATTAAATGAGTTAATGTGGGGGGTACAGTCCTAAGAGCAGCGAGACATGGGAAGTGCTCTGTAATTGTGAGCTGTTTTTATGTAAGACAGGGCACTTTACTCAGACCTAAGTTTGTGGATCTCTTTTTGAAGAAAATTTTCTTATTGAGCCCTGGTGTGGATGTGTACCACAGAAAATACCTTGGGGACCACGCATCCCATTTTAAGGGAAAATGGTGTGAGAGTGTCAGGGGTCCTGGGACTTGCTCTTCTCTCCCCGATGTGAATGCCCTCAGCCCCTCTGGAAGGGCCGGTTACAACTGCTTCCTGGTGCTTGATCTGTAGGTGGAGTTGGAAACTGAAGTCTCATGTCCAGTCTCTTGCCTGCTGTGAGGAAACTGGCCCAGGCAGTTCCTCCCACTTGGATCCCTTCTAGGACAACCAAAATCTCATGTGCTCTTGAAGCCCCAGCTCAGTGTCATCTCATTCTTAAAGCCCTGGTTGGAGCCTGCCCAGCACTGCTTACTCCCTTCACTGTGATCCTTCTAGTCCGGCACTGACCGCCCCCTGTCGCATGGGGATGCGTCAACTACCAGACTGTGTCCAACCAAAAGGAAGCTTCCTGAGGGCATATGTCCACCTTCCTCTTCCCCATGTGCCTCGTTTTCCTTGTATACAGGGGAAAGCCCTCCATAAATGCTTGTTGAGTTCAAGTATTCCTTTTACTCTCTACATACGTGTAGAGTTTTGTGAATGTGGTCTTTACTCTGAATCAGTGCCAGACAAATTGGTAGGTAGTTGGGAATAAAAATGAGTGGATTCTTTTTTATTTACACTGTTTAATATTCGTGTGGGGATTTTTGCCTTCCTTCAGCTCAGCGGTTGTAAAATTCTGTTTTAATTTCTGCCATTATCATAAACAGCATCCTCTGGTTATTATCTGGGTAGAGGATGCTGCAGCCTAGGACTCTGTTGAATTAAGATGAAACAAATGACCAGGGGAGGACAGAGAACCATTGTCCTTGTTGCTTTGCAGTTCGTTTCCTTAGTTAGGAAGTCCACTCGGTGACTGGTGTTGGCACACTTCACCTGTGGGTTTGCGGTCCCATCTATGCACATCTATCTGTTTTTGGTAATTCACAGGAAAGCTCTCACCTTTCTGTCTGAGTATTTGTATATACACACATCTATAAAAATAAAACTACCAGCAAAATCACTGAAGATAAAGGTTAGCAAATCCTGTTCATGGGAACTGCAATATATAGTTTAAACAGGAAATGGAGTTTAGTTATTAAGCTTGTGTAGATTCCTTGGTATACTGAATATTTCTTGCGGTTCTATTATTTGTATTTTATTCTCAAATATTTTAAGAAGATAAGCTTCTAAATTCACTTTGGGGCTCCGTGTCATCAAATCTCATCACCAGTCACTTAGATCCCTAATTAACTTATACTCTGTAGACCCATTTCTTTGCTGCTATTTCTCTCCACTCTCTCTAATGTGCTGTGAGTTACACTGGAAGGAACAATAAGATTTAAGAGAAGAATTAATTTAGAAAGTTAGGAATAGAAGAGATAAGGGAAAATGAGAAAAAGCGGCTTAGTATTTTGTCTTGTAAATGGCTTTCCTCTTGTAGGCTAAGAAGCCCATTTATCCAAGGAGAGGAGGAATGTTAATGAAATAGATCATGAACATAGCTATTACAGTAATGAATTTTAACACTCACTTTGTTATGTGATATTTTATTTATGAGCTCCTTGATCATTCAGATAAAGACAAGAAGTTTATGGCACTAGATTATGTCTTGTTTTCATAAACATATTCAGTAGTTTAATAAACATAATTTATTTTTTTCTCCTTAAAAATAAGCAAAATTTATGAGAGATTATCTTAGGGTTAATGAAGTCTAACATTAAGGAAATATTACCCTATAATATTGGAGCCTTCAGAGCTGGAGTTGTAATTGCTTAATGCTTTTTTCTACAGGCTATTTTTATAAAGTACATGCTTTGTACCATTAATCCAGTTTTTACAAGTTACACTTAGACCAATTCATTGGGAATTATGTATCCATGTTTATATTTTTCAGTCACTGCTTTCATTAAAAGATGTAGTAAAGAGTTGAAAATTTAATGTAGAAAGAGGCGGGAAAGATAATTATGTGTATTTGCTCGTGGGAAGGTGCAGCACATATATTATCACCGCTTTCCGTCTTTGAAACCAATTCCCCCTTGTGGCTGTCTTCACTACAGGTGAGAATTTAGTGATTGGTGGGCCCCAGGAGGACAGGAATGTAAATTCCTATTGAAAGCCGTCAATAGTTAAAATTTGGAGCCCCATTAATATAGTTCAAGTCAGAATGCACTTAAGTAATGAAAAGCCCAGGCGGTGGCCTGGAGTTTCCCCTTCCTCCATCAGGCCTGCCAATTAGCCCAGAGTAATGGATGCCCAGACCCCAGGACAGGACTGAGACTGGCTGGAAAGGGCAGCTGGGGAAGTGCACTATGGATTTTGGTCATGTGTATTTGACTGTGTCAGCTCATTCTTTTTTGAAATTGAATTTAATGTGTTGAAAATACCCTCTTGATGAATTAATGAACTAAAAGAGGTATTGATATTCAAATAGCGGTGGAAGCAAAGCCTCTCTTCACCATCATCACCCTTCTCTGGCCCGTCCCCATATTTTATAATAGCCTAGCATGGGCAGAGCGGAAAGGAATCTTGGTTGGTTTCTCACTCCTCACTGCTGATGGGTAGATACAGAAGGATGAGGGTGGTGGATAAAGACCTCAGGTCCATCAGTGAATCTTTCCATCTACAGAAGATGCTTTACTGAGTTTTCCCCACCCCTTTCCATGCTGGCCTTTGTACTATTTTAATATTCTTTGGCATCAAGGTAAACATGTTCCTGGGTGTGTATTTGTGATAGAGAAAAATCAGGGATTGGGGAAGCTGTGTAGATTTGAGCTGTACTATAGGCTCTATGAGGAGGTATGTGCTATCTTATCCCTCACTCTGGAGAACTAGAGTTTGATTTGATCATTCATTCATTTATAAAAATAGTCATTGAGAATTCAGTGAGAAATTTTATTGCTCTAGACCTAAGGATCCAGTTTTTAAATTATTTTTATTTTTTTAAAAAATTATTGAAATATAGTTCATTTACAATGTTGTGTTAGTTTCGTGTGTACAGAGAACTGAATCAGATATACATAAATGTGTAAGGCTTTGTGTGTTTGGAACTCACTATTTAGGTATGTTCAAACAGCATTTAGAAGTTAAAGAAGCATTCCTCAAAAAGTTGAAGATAGGATTACTGTATGATCTAGCAATTCCACTTCTAAGTATATATCCCCCAAAACTGAGAACAAGGACAAGAACAGATACTTATACACCCATGTTTATAGCAGCATTATTCACAATAGTTAAAAGGTAGAAACAATCCCTATGTCTGTCTGATGAAATGATAAAATGTGGCATGTACACCCAGTGGAATACTACTCAGCCATTAAAAGGAAGAAAGTTCTGATACTTATTACAGTGTGGATGAACCTTGAACATATGCTAAGTGAAGGAAGCCAGATTCAAGAGGACAAATGTCGTATGATGCCATTTATATGAGATACCTAGAGCGGTGGCATTCATAGAGACAGAAAGTGGAACAATGGTTACACTGAGGGAGGGAGAATGGGGAGTTATTGTTTAATGGGGACAGCGTTTCTGTTGGGGATGATGAAAAAGTTCTGAAAATGAACAGTGGTGATACTTGAAAACAATGTGAATATATTTAATGCCACTGAACTGTACATTTCAGAATGGTTATTAGTAAATTTGATGCTATGTACAATTTATTGCAATATGAAATGGAGGACTGTCTGAGAAGGAAGTGTGCTAGGAAAATGTAGCCTAAAAAATTATTTCCCAGAGGTTTTGGCATACCTTTTTGAAGGATATCAAAGTTTTGCTTCTCAAAGAGCAGTAGGTGAATAGGGTAATATAATGGCACAAGGGCTTAGATGTTCTTTTTAGTCACTAGGTAAGTGTCAGAGTCATGTTTAATAAAGATGTGCAGTACCTGGGTTCTTGATTGGGGTGTTAACACAGAGACCTGGATCACATTGATTTTGTAAAATGTTACTGGTTTTGGAGCCGGATCACCTGGATTTGAATCGTAGCTCCCCCAGTTACCAGCTGCTATGCTTGAACAAAGTACAAACTTCTCTGAGCTACAGTTTCCTTATCTGTAAAATGGGCTTAGTAAGAAAATCTGTCTTTCAACAATGTGGGGATATTAAGTAAGGCAACACAGATGAAGTTATTAGAATACGCAGTACATAGCACCGAAGAATTGATGCTTTTGAACTGTGGTGTTGGAGAAGACTCTTGAGAGTCCCTTGGACTGCAAGGAGATCCAACCAGTCCATTCTGAAGGAGATCAGTCCTGGGTGTTCTTTGGAAGGAGTGATGCTAAAGCTGAAACTCCAGTACTTTGGCCACCTCATGCAAAGAGCTGACTCATTGGAAAAGACTCTGATGCTGGGAGGGATTGGGGGCAGGAGGAGAAGGGGACGACAGAGGATGAGATGGCTGGATGGCATCACCGACTCAATGGATGTGAGTTTGAGTGAACTCTGGGAGATGGTGATGGACAGGGAGGCCTGGTGTGCTGCGATTCATGGGGTCGCAAAGAGTCGGACACGACTGAACGACTGAACCGAACTGACTGAGTAAACCCTCAATAAATGTTATATGTTATTATTATTGTATGGGTAACTAACTGTGTATAATCTCAACTATGATCAGATTTATTAAAAACTCCAGTGTAACCTGTTCATCTACTTTCTACCACTGTCTTTGCCAGAGAGGCTCTGTTTTATGGGCAGTGTTAATTTGACCAGAAAGAAGGGACACCTCATTTCTTCCTACCAGCAAAGAATCTGACTCCCTGAAGGAATTACCATCTATTTTACTTCAATCAACTGATGGGTGTGCATACATTATCCCATTCTTATTTAAATTTTCAAATTTTGCCAGAATGCCCAGGAAACAGGGTGTCTTGGATAATTTAATTTTCTGACTAACCAATGCTTACGAGATACTACTTTCACTTCAGGTTTTCTTTGTGAAAAGTTTTTCTAAAATCCAGCAATGACCTTTGTTTCTTTAGAAAGTATAGTGGATAATAACATTTAATCTTCCCTTGACAATGAAAGATTTCAGAACCATTTCAAAAAATCTGTTCATATTGGCCAGAAATATAAATGTTCATCTAGAAGATTGGGCTGCCTGTATACTGAGTCAGGACTATCCAAAGACAGATTTTTAATAATGCCCTTTAAAAAACAAACTCAGTCTTTGTAGCTTTCCCTTAAAATTGGAGTATGGACAAAAAATCATGATTGCTAGTTTTGAATTTAGTTTTCTTCTTAATACATTTTGGGAAGATCTTTCTCATCACAACCCTTCAAGTAGTCACAGATAGTGGGTGTTGCCTTGAAAAGAATAACTGCTTTATTATCAGAATCAAAGATAAGAGTGAGGAAAATGTTTACTACCTGGGTAAACAAGAGACACCCAGTCTAGTATAATAGAGTTAAAATAAGAAATCTTTCTTATTCCCCCATGCAGCAAGTTCTACCAAATTTCAGGTCAATATAAATGTTTATTTTGGGGGGGAGGGTGGGCTGAGTTGGGGGAGAAATCTAAAGCCTGGTTGGGAGGGGTGTTTTGCATTGGATAGAGCATTGGAATTGGGGAGCTTGAATTCCAACCTTAGTCCCATCTTGCTTGGCTGTGTGACCCTGGATGGCTGGGGTTGTCTCTGAACCTCAGCTCTCTAGCTGAAGGTGCAAAGGTGCTGACTTGATGCTTTCCAAAGTGCCTTTTGCTTGAACATGTAGACTGAGAATTACTGTGAGGTATCAAAGTTGCTCTCTACCTTTACTCTTTCATAGTAATTTGGAGCCTTCCGAAACCAAATGTTAATGAATCTGGCTTCATAGAGTTGTTGTGCGAGGGGCTGGCAGAAGAATCCAGATTCATTTCAGCCTTGCTTTCCCTCCTCTTCTTCAGTTTCGCTCCTGCCTGGTTTAGCCTCTCATTTTCTTCCTCTCTTTCTTCAGTCTGCTTACTCCTTCCTGCTCTAGGCTCCTCCTCAGCCCATCTTGATTATTGATTAGAAATCACCAAATAGTTTCTGTAACCATGTCATCAGCGACTGCCAAGGCTCTGGTCATTATTCCAGCCACACAGGGGGAAAATGACTGGGGAAAAATGGCAATTTCCAGCTCAGGTGCAAAGCATTCTAAAGGGTGGCTTAAGCTGGCGCTTTTCACTTAAACCTCTTCTGAGAGTGCTCATGCAAAAGCAGCCGACTCCAGCCAGTGAACTATTTCCCAGAGCCCCTGGTTTAGATTCTCTTAATTTTCCATATTTCTTGAGCTTGCCCTTGCTGCTTTCCTGCCTGATGCACGCTAGAGAGGAAGTACACAAAGGAATTGTGCAAAGTTTGGAAGCAACTGGCAGGTGGGTTTGCATTTTTCCAGGTTAATTCACTTGATGAAAAGCTGCTGTGGGTGATGTGTCATATATCAAAGGCAGGGCATCAGTAATCTTTGCTCAAGGGCACGGCTAACAGACAGATAGACGGGAGAATGAGATGGAAAAAAGCAACTCATCCTTTTCTGCTAACACCACGAAGGAGATAAAGGAAGATTTATGAGTCATCTCGGACCACATACCAGCAAGCAGCATACCGTATTTTTCACATGTTCCCAAAATTGGTGGTGGAAGGCAGTATGCTTGTCACAGTGTCCATCCGGCCTTTTTGAAAACAATGGGATCCTTGAAGTCTCTAGCTGTGGAGTCAGCTCTTTGCCCTCTCTGCAAAGAGGTGTTAGAGAGAGAGTGTGTGTGTGTGTGTGTGTGTGTTCAAAGCATCTTTGCCCTCTCTAAGCACATGATATCATGATCTGTAGTTTAATAATGTGACCTCTACAGAATAAAAAATAAGATTCCCTGAAACAGACATGACTGATTTGCAGGCACTTAGATGGTGACTCGGTAGACTTTTTCAGCTGCCTCTCTCGTAGTGAATTTCACTTTGATGATAGGCAGTCCTCACGTAGTGACTGCTTTGTGGTATAAGGAAGCTGAGGAGATGATTCTCTTGTTTTTCTTTTCCTTTTCTACCTCTCAGATGAGTCAACCCCTGCCGGATACAAACAGAGATTTGCAGCCCAGGTTGATTTGAATGGGCCATTTTGTGTGGAGTTAACCAGAACACTCATTCCTGGGAGGGCTCAGAGCTTCTTTATTCAGGCAGCCGGCAGCTGACTCGGGAAGTGTTGTGTAGAACAATTGATGGGAGTGGGAAGAGGTTTCTTAATATTCCTCTCCCCAGCTTTGAAAAAGGCACCTGGATTGCAGCTGGATCACGCCTGGGACTGTGATTGTTTACTTCACATAGCAGTTTTAAAAGTATGGTGAATTAAAAACAAAACAGATTTTGAATTTCTTCTAAGGCCTCTGCAGTATGCTTTATTTTTTTTTTTTCTTTTTGAGAGGCACACAATTAACATTCTGTGCAGAAGGGCATGATTGATTCTGCACAGTGGTGGCTATATGAGCAAACCTCATTTAGACAGCTGAGTGAAATATACAGGGTAGAGGAATTTATGGGACCCAGAGAAGCTCACATGCAGAATGAAAAGGAGCCACCTTCCCTTCTCCTCTCCAGCCCCTGCATCCCCATTCTTCATGTGCTCAGAATGGCTCCCCTCCAGCCACTGGGGTGCCCACTCGGTGTGGTGATGTTGAGCCTGGCATGACCCGGCAGAGAAGATGGAATGCCACTTCATCATGCAGCCCTCCTGTGGGAAGCATGGAGTGTGTAATCAGAGAGACAGGAGGAGCTCTCAGAATCTGTTATGTGAGGCTGACAAGGTGAGGAGGTAAATAGTGGTGGCTCTAGGTGCTACACCATATCCTGGAAAACGGCTTGCCCATGTGCTCTGGGCTTCTGCACTGACCTTTGCAGGATAGATCGTTGGGAGGCTTGAGTGTCTACCTCAATACAGGCCACTTTCTTAGGAAAATCCCCAACTTTTTTTGCAAAGGAAGTTCAGGAATCGATTTGGGCATGTGCACCCAAGTATCTGCCACATAGTAGGTCCTCTGTAAACAGTTGCTGCACTGAATTGACTTAATTCTCGTGAGGATGTGGCTCTCACAAGAGGAAGCACTTTTATCCATTCTCTTACGTCCTGTACATAACATTTGCTCCATAAGCGTTTGTTGCAAGGAATGAAAGAATGAACTCGCAGATTGATGTTTGGTAGTCAGGGTTTCTCATTTCCCTTGTGGCTTATATGTAGGATGGCTCTCATCTAAGGTAGAAAATGAAAGGGAGGTTTGTCTGGTTTTTGTTTTGAGCCCCTCCCTGGGGTTCAGATCCTTCTCTATTGCCTTGTACCTGGCTTTCATGCACCTGCTAGGGTCCTCTGCTAGGCTCACCTTTAGGTTTTGATTTCTTAAACCAAATTCATGTCCATTTAATGACTCTGTGTTAATGCTGCCTGGAAGACTAATAACATTTATTCATATCCCAGTATAAATTAGGGTATGAATTATTGTGATTTCTACTTCAAGGAATAATTCAAATTTTTAAGAAGCTTCTTTTCCTGATCTGTTTGCCCTCTGTGTTTTTGGTACCTGTGGTAGACTTTAAAATGTCCTTCCCCAAGGTGTGAAATTTTAGTCCCTTGAACCTGTAAGCATTACCTTACATGGCATTAAGTTCAGGTCCTTGAGATGGGGAGATTATATCCTGGGTTATCTGAATAGTTTCTAAATTGAATCACATATATCCTATGAGGGGCTTCCCTGGTGGCTCAGTGGTAAAGAATCCGCCTGCCAAGCAGGAGATACAGGTTCGGTCCCAGGGTCAGGAAGATCCCCTGGAGGAGGAAATGGCAACCTATTCCAGTATTCCTGCCTGGGGAAACCCATGGACAGAGGAGCCTGGAGGGCTACAGTCCATGGGATTGCAAAGAGGTGGACACGACTTAGCAACTAAACCACCACCACCATCCTTATGAAGGGGACGGGCAGAAGGATATTTGATCCATACACAGAGAAGGTGATGTGAAGGCAGAACAGAGACAAAGATGCTGGCCTTGGAGATTAGAGGAGGTGGCAGCAAGCCAGGGAGTGCTGGCAGGTGTCAGAAGCTGGAAGGGGCATGGAACAGGTTCTCCCCAAGAGCTCCTGGAGGGAGTGCGACCCAGCTGAAATCTTGATCAGGCCCAGTGGCACTGATTTCAGACTTTTTGCCTCCAAAACTGTGGAAGAATACATTTCTGTCGTCGGAAGTCAACATGTTGGTTGGTTGGTATCCCAGTGATAGGAATCTCATACAGCCCCTAATGGCTTAGAGGCTGAATGGGTATCAGTATTGGGCAGCTCATTTTCCCTCATTGCTATACTTTATAGGTGAGGCTCATAAAGAACAGAAAAGGGGCAAATTATTGTACAAATAGCCTTGGTAATTTCTCTGCTATGCTTTATCATTATTTTATTCCCTTAAGAACCTTGTACTTTGGGTGGATAATAACCACCCCATTATACAAGTAAGGGAACCACCAGGTTGAAATATACTTAAGATATTCAGCTGGTAAACACTGAAGTTTGTATTTGAATGTAAATATTCCAGATCTTACTCCAGTGGGTTACTCCTGACATGCTGTTAATTTTCATTTCTGTTCATGTACCATTTTTCAGAGTCTTGAGCTAAAGTCAGACACAGATATTTCTCTGCTTTGTCCCTATTCTTAGATTGTAGTCCCTCAATCTCAGCTTCTGTTACATTAAGTCAACCTCACTGAACTTAGAAAAGTCTACCATTATGTCACAATGTCGACTCTGATAGTCACGTAGCTCTTTGGGGTTCTTTAGTGTGAAAAGCAGCTGTGTTATATAGTAAAATGCAATGGGGTGTGTGTGTGTGTGTGTGATTGGGGTTGGAGAGAGAGGGAGATTTGGAATAAATATATAGGTATAATTGTGAGTTGCAAACTAAAAATGCTTTTGTTGTTCAGTCACTAAGTCATGTCCGACTCTTTGTTACCCCATGAACTGCAGCATACTCTTCTCCCTTGTCCTTCACTATCTCCCAGAGCTTGCTCAAACTCATGCCCATTGAGTTGGTGATGCCATCGCACCATCTCATCCTCTGTTGCCCCCTTCTCCTCCTGCCCTCAATCTTTCCCAGCATCAAGGTCTCTTCCAATGAATCAGGGTTATAATTTCTTTTTGAACTACTAAACATAACTGGTCTCCTAGACAGCCTTTTTTTTTTTTTTTTTTTGCAGATAGCTAGCTTTTCTTGAACCAGCCAGTGCTTGCAATTCAGACCTGAGATATCAGTGTTGAAAGAACACTTACTCTGAGGAGAAGTCAGACTTAATGGAAGCTGGAACTCATCAGGGACGGGCCAAGTGTGCATGTCCTATGAAACCTGTGGGATTTGAGGGAGTGTTTTGATTGCAGAAACTGCAATCAGAGGTTTGCTGCAGCCTTCATGCTGTCAGATGGGGGAAATTTAACTTTGAGTACAGCTACTCGAGACACACAAATCACCATCTTCACGTGTGGCAGTCTTTGTCACTTCCAGCAAGTTACAAAATTGTATCAGAGGAGCGGAGTGTGATACCACTGCTTGGATGGTTACAAGAAAAACATTCCAAATCTGAGAATTATTAAGAAGTGAGAAAATCCCTTAATTGCAACAAGTTACCCACTGCACAGAAAGACTCTGTGGCAGAGAAAATTGGCAGTGTTCTGATGATCAGATTGAACAGCTGGAAGACTCCTATTCAAACTACTTTTTGAGTAATAAAGCTAATAATTTTTCTCACAGACTGCTGCGATAGCCATAATTCTGTTTTGTTAAGATGTCTGTTCTCTATACTTGATTGAATATGCACATGCTTATTTTTGGCCCATCGTAAGTATAAATAATGTGTGTGTGTGTAACCGTAGTTTTCAAATTTTTTGTATTTTATTCCTTTTCTCCTTTTATTTTTTATGAAGTGTCTCTCTCCCTGTATTTTAAAGTTTGTAATACATCAAAAATGGCTAAGTGACATTAGTCTTTGTTTTCAGTGGCTCATGCCAGGCAGAGCACCTTCTTTCCTATTTATCTTGTGTATCTATTTGATCAAGAGCTGCATTATAAACATTTAATTTAAAAATTTACTGAAAAACATTGTTTCCATGGTGGTAGTGGTTGAACTCTACATTTAAAGATGGTTAAAATGGAAACTTCTGTTATGTATATCATACCACAATTGAAAAAATAGTTATATGTGCACAGTGAAAAATGCAAAAGGTATCAACAACAAAAAAAATCTTTTTTCCCCGACAACCTTCCCTTTCCCAGAAGCCACCATCACTAACAACTCTTGTGTAGCCTTCCAGAAACTTGACGTTTCTATTCAAGCATAGGAATTATGTTTTGAAAGAATTGTGTAATGGGAAAATAAAGCCAGATTGGTTCTGTGCAGGCTAGGGGAGGGGAGGGGAGGGAATGATGGATGAGAGAGGGAGATGGGTGGGGGAGGTGAGACTGGTGTTGACCAAGTTCTAATTCTGAACATTTGTGTAAACCCTTCTCCATGGTCTCACGCCATGCTGTTTCATCAAGGGTTAGGGAGTGGAATTGGGAAGTTGTGGGAAGCCAGGAAGAGAATGTGAGTTCCAGAGCTGTTGTTTGTTGTGGTCCAGAGGGAGAGAGCTGTGAGTAATGGGGCGCAGTTAAGCAGAGAGGAATTTAGGCTGGGAAAATCAGGACAGATTTCACAATGGGGAGAGTGTGTGGACATACCCCTGGGGAGGTCAGGGAAGCCTTGCCATTGGAGGGGCTGGAGGCAAGACTTGACACAAAGCATGAGAAAATGGATGACAGGGAGCCATCCCTGGGGGTTGGTGCAGCGACCTTAATCAGGCTCTTTCCTGCTTAGCTCTGGATTCACTGATTCAATCTCAAATGATCCAAGGGAGAGGAACAATTGCTTGGAAAATGGCCTTAGGGAATGATGGCTATTGACAGTAGGTATCAAAAGACTCTCCCACACAAATTAGCTCCATCTATCCAACCGTCCATTTACTCACCCGTTCATCCATCTATCCATTGTTCATCCATTTAACAAATAGTTTTTCAATGTCTACTAAGTATCCGTATTGAAGGTACTTTGAATAGGCTGATGAGAAAAGTCACTTATACTGATACTTGTGGATCAAATGGAAAGAACTGGAGAGAAACTTTTCAGACACATGCGAAGGCCACAGGGTATAAGAAGGTTTAGCAAGTTTGAGGACCAGAGATAAACAAGTGAAGAGATTGAAAGAGGTTTAAGATGAAGAGGTCAGTTCAAAGCGAATCTTTTCAAGATATGATGACTTTTGTTTCTTTATGCAATCTCAAAACTGAAAGTACTCAAGTAGCAAATGCTTGGATAATGTGTTACCAGCTTTGGAAGGGCACAAAGTGTACAGAGTACATCACTGGCTTTCAGTATCCTATATCCACGTTAATACAAAACTAGTTTGTATCTAGTTGGGTTTAGGTCTGAATATATGATTTGCTCGAGTGGAGGACACATTTCATAGCGGGGGTACCCCCTCTCCTCCGTGTACCCTACTTACGGGGTAGGAGCACGAGGAGTAGAGTCATCAGAGCTGCATGGATCAGGCAACCTCACCATAGAAAGCACCTTGGAAGTTGAGCTGAGCTTCCTGGAAATTGATGGGTCAGGATCAAGTTTAAGAAAGTGTTCCATCATGTAATGTAGATATATTCAGAAAATATTGAGAATGTTAATATTCATTGCATCACAGTCTCACCAGTGTTGATATTGTAGGCTGGAAATTCTTTGTTGTAGGTGGCTGCCTTGCTCATTTCAGGACTTTTGGCTGTGTGCCTGGTCTCTACCCACTAGATAATATGAACACATCCTCCTGTCCTTAGTGACAAAACAGAGACATCTTCAGGTATTGTCAGTTGTCTCTTAGGGGACAAAGTCCCTCCTGGTTGAGAACCACTGATCTCAGCGTGGCACAGAGGGTGCGATGGAAAGGTTGTAATATGTCAGGTCGGTGAAGGGCATGGCCACTTCCAGTTCTGACTGATTTGATGGGCTCTGTTTTAATGTATTGTATTGTATTTTTTAAAACTGAAGTATAGTCGATTTACAGTGTTGTGCGAATCCTTGCTGAACAGTAAAGGAACTCAGTTGCACACACACATACATTCCTTCATACCTTCTTTCCATTATGGTTTATCACAGGGTATTGAATGTAGTTCCTTGTGCTGTACATTAGGACTTGTTGTTTATCCATTCTAAATGGAATAGTTTGCATCTACCAACCTCAAACTCTTAGTTTATCCATCTGCCTCCCACCCTCCTCCTTGGCAACCACTAGTTTGTTCTCTGTGTCTAGGAGTCTGTTTGTGTTTTTTAGATAGGTTTATTTGTGCTGTATTTTAGACAAGGGCTTAATTTCCAAAATATACAAAGAATTCAAACAACTCAACAACAACAACATAAACCAATTGAAAAATGGCAGAAGACCTTGGCAGACATTTCTCCAAAGAAGACACACAGATGTCCAGTAGGCTTATGAAAAGATAATCAACATCGCTAATAATTAGAGAAATGCAAATAAAAGCTACAGTGAGGTACCGCCTCACACCAGGCAGAGTGACCATCATTAAAAACTCGACAAATGACAAATGCTGGGGAGGGTATGGAGAGAAGGAAACTGTCCTACACCCTTGGTGGAAATGTAGTTGGTACACACACTGTAGAAGATAGTACGGAGGTTCCTCAGAAAACTGAAAATAGACCGAGCATATGATCCAGCAGTCCTACTCCTTGGTATGTACCCAGACAGTACTATAATTCAAAATGAGGCATGCACCCCTGTGTTCATAGCAGCACTACTCACAGTAGCCAAGACATGGAAACAGCCCACAGGTCTACTGACAGATGAGTGGATAAAGAAGATTTGGTACATATATACAGTGGAATACTACTCAGCCATAACAAAGAACGAAATACTGCCATTTGCGGCAATGTGGATGGACCTAGAGACGATCATACTAAATGAAGTAAGTCAGAAAGACAAATACCAGTTTCTGAGCTCTTAAAATAAGCACAGTCATGGGAGCCAGGGGTGGGAGTTTCTGACTCATACAATGAGGAACCCATTAGGGTCCCTCCTGTTTGGGTTTGAGAAGCAAGTCTAGTGAGAAAGGGACCCTGGGAACTTTAAATTCCGAGTCAGATGGGGCTCTGAGAAGCAGGGAGAGAAGCAGTTTGGAAGGAGGAGTCAGATGGATGCTCTCCATGCTTTTGACCTGAGGGAAACCTGAGGTCCAGGCCTTTGTTTGGGTCACTCCTTTCAGTGTGCCCTTCCCCCATATTTGCTCAGTCTTTAGGCCTCTATTGAAGCTGCCTCTCCTACTGTAAATACCATTGGCACTTCTTTTTATCTTTCTAAATATGGTTTTACCTTTAGGATGCAGCTATAATTCTAGTCTTGAGTGGGGCAAGAGCTTAGTTCCTCTGGCTCAAATTTAGTTATTCCTGCTCTAACCTTGTGTATTACTTACTTACTAGTAGCTCTCATGTGAGCATTTGATTCAAGATTTTTTTCATTATTTTAAGATTGTATACACCTCGGTTGTCCCCACAGTAAATTTGCAAGCTGGTCTGAGTCTGTATCTTCTATTATATCCTTCATGTTACATAATACAGCATGAAATCAGTAGGTTCTCAGTCAATTCTAAGTGAATTGAAGTAAATTGCAGTAAATCAGCTTGTTCCTCTGCTCGGCATTGTTTGTATCCTGCAGATCCTCTCCACACACTTGAGCCACAGCTCTTTAAATAGTTTAAGAAGACAGCACATTGTTTGACATTTCCACAAACATAAAAAATAATTTAGCTCACACTTAATTTTTATCAGAACATAAGCTTAATATTTTCAAGCATTACAATTTTATTTTAAGTTCTTACATTCTTTCTGTTTCTCTTAATGTCATTCTGGCTTCAAAGGGTATAATTTTGAAATGATGAGTACTGTTGGACTTGTTAGTATTTCTTCTTTTGTGTATATAATGTTTCAAGAACTGTTGATGGCTAAATGTCATTTTTATACTTTTTAGATTCATAACAGTTCAATTCCACTCCAAAACAATTAATAATATTATGTATCTTAGAAATAGCTGTCATGTATCTTCTGGTGCGTATGACATATTGTTAGATATTTTAAGTTAAAAGTTCTGTATCCAGTCCAAGTTTAGAAAGATGAGGAGCAGACTGTTTCATAGACAAGCAGAAGGATATAGTAAATTTATGACAAAGCGTATTACCATAACGTAACCATGCTTGGAAAACTGTGAGGCTTCTCAACTGAAAAAAAAAAAAAATAAACCAGGGATCAGTAGTCTATCGCAAACACTTTTTTTTTTTTTTGGTTTATTTATATCTGGTTTCATTCTGAAAGCAGCAAGACAATCTGACAAGTCAAAGGAGAAGATATTACCACTAAATACAAACCACTCCAGGCAGTTTTCCCAGATTCTTGAGAGATGCTTTCTCCAGCTCAGACATATTGGCTCTTTGATTTTTCAGAACTTAAGCTGGGATGAAAGCTCTCCATAAAGGGTCATTGTTTTCAGAATGAAGCTCTCTGGGCTGGAAGGAAGCAGAGCTCTCAAGAATGATGTCAGCAGTGGTGGTAGGGATGGAGGAGGGCCCAGGGCCCAGCCCTACTCAAGAAGTATAGTTCATCTACCTGTCCACTGGGACGAGCTGAACATCAACTCCGTCTTCACAGAAGTAAGCCACTTTGTGGCTTGATCTTTATCTTCCGAGATTTTGTGAGTCCCCCCCATTCCCCTTCCTCCCCACTTCCCACCCACCGCTCCACCCACCACTGACAGGGGCCCAGCAATGACATTAGGTCTGTTCAGTTGAGGATTTTCTAATATACTTTCATAAAGGTCAGATTCAGCCTCATTCTTTAGGTCTGTCCCACATGTGCACTGGATATTTTCCTCTTGTTACACATTTTGAGATCTTTGGTTTGCCAAAGTATAAGTGACGACTCTATGCTTATTCTAGCAGTGTTTTATATTCAAGTATCAGAAAGTTCCCAGTAGTCAGCGTCAGTTGTGGTGTCCTATGTGGGGCCTTCAGCACAGCCTGTGTGGACCCCCCTCCCCAACCATGGATGAGTTGTATAAATGAGGTGATAACCAGTCCTTGTACATGGGGAAACCTCCCAAATTCCAGTGAGTTGGGTGTCTGCTGGAGGGGCTCCAGAGCCATCTCTTGATGACTCCATAGAAAGTCCTCTTGTTCCTACTTCAGTTCTTCTGGCCTTGTTCATGGGAAAGTTCCTGCTTCTCTTTGAAGGGACTTTTTAGGAGCTTTAGGAATCCCTGGAAATCTCCAGCATAAGGTAGAATTGGAAATAAGACAAGCACAGGCCTCAAGGAGCTGGCAGAAGATTCTGAGGCAGGAGAGCCTTGTAGAAACACATACTTCCTGCTCCCCTCAGAACTCCCTGGGAACTGGGATGCTGCACCAGCTGTGGATACCCAGCCGAGGACCTCAGTTTCGTAACTAGAGACTTATTGTTGCTTTAATGTTGCCTCTTTCCCTTTGCTATTGATGTAGTTAGCCCTGCCCAAAACTCGAGGAGAAGTGGAGAAGAAGCTATTTAAAACTACCTTTTCTATTATTCATTGACTCAGGACCATATCTGTTCAGCAGAAAAACATTGTGGACCAAAGATAAAGCAAGTGTTTTACTCATTGTTCACTTTTTTTCTTCTTGAGAATCGTGTACTTTTGATCCTCCAAGGAACTCACAGAGATGATTCAGTTCAGTAGTTCTCAAAGTTCTAGAAATCTTTTGGAGGCCTTTTAGGGCAAGAAGGTGGCTGGTCCTCCCTCAAGGCTTTCTGGAGTTTTCCTGTAGTCTGTTGGCCTGGTATTGGAGAAGAGCTTCTACGTGTCAACATGAGCCTAAAATACAACCTCCATATTTTACAAAGAGAAAGACTGAGGTCCATGGGCCAGAAGGAACTTAAGACAGCAATTTTGGGTCATTACCCATTTCATCTTTGGCAATGTACCTGTCATATTTTCCAGAAGTGCTACTTTTAGATTCTTACCAGTTACCAGAGGTCATTTTCCCGGAGTGAATGATTTGGACACTATTAACAAGGGAACAGCATGCTGTACATTATACACTGTCTTAGAAGAAAAGGTCCTCTCTCCTGTTTGCATATCTGCACCTGTTTAAACCTTTCCATAGAAAAGTCTGAAAGGTAAACAGTTGGTTTTGGAGCAGCTATAACGTGGTATTGTTTAACATGGCAGCTTATTGATGATTGTCTTTAATTATGGCCATGCTGTCAACTCCCGAAGCCCCTGCTCTTTGTTGTTGATCTGATACGACGTTTGAGGTTTTCAAAGCTGCAGAGATGAAAGAAGTAACCGTCAAATACTGCTCGTTCCGATGTGCTTGAGGAGGGAGGAGGGGACATTGCCCACAAGGGCTGAGAGTCTAGGAGAGAACTCCGTTGCCCCCTCTGCTTTTGATGACAGCGTCGAGCACGAAGCCCTGGTTTGCTCTCCGTTTATGGTGGAGCAGGGCCAAAGCTGGAGGAAACGGAAATGATTTATTCGGTAATGGGAAACAAGCGAGGGGTGTGGGTTGCTGATCTTCTCAGGGCTGGTGGGAATGCTGTCTGTCTCTTGCCTTGAGCCATTTTTACATTAGAGATGTGAAGCTCAAAACGGACCCATCAAGGCTTTCTGGAACCTCTTCCCACCCTCTTCGATATCCTTTGCCTTCAGTGTGTGTGTTCCAAAGCCCTCAGAGCTGTGGGACTGTGTGTTCCTGGGCCCTCAGATGCTCCTGCTGTGCTGGGCTCTAATCCTGGGGTAGTCCCATCTCAGACCAAAGGTGTTCGCTTAGGAGGTGGCTTCTGTCCAAGCTCCCATTACTGTTAAGGAGTGTTGCACCAGCTCTCTCCTATGTAGGGGCTGCCCCTTGCATTTGTGGCTGCTGGATCAGTTCCCTGCTCCTGCTACTAGCTCCTTTGTTGAAGGGCTGTCTCTTTAGAGTCTATTTAAGTTGTAAGCCCTTCTGCCAGATACTGTTTTGGCTGGAGGCTTACTTTTCTCACCTCCGCCTCTTCCACTTAAGAGACAGTATAACCTCATGGCTGAGTACATGGACTCCAGAGTCAGACTGCCAGGATCTGACTCCTGGTCTTGAGACTTACTAGTTCTGTGATTTGGGGCCAGTTAACCACTCTGGGTTTCAGTGTCTTCATGGTAAGATGCTGATAACAAGAGCATCAATGTTGTGGAGTTGTGAAGACTAAATGAATTAATGTGTAGGTAATAAGACCCTTAGAATAGTGCCCAGTACAAAGTAGTACAAAGCAATTTGTAACACGTGCATATTATATAACTTATACTATACCATCGATAGCATATAATTTATTATCATGCCTTTGTTCAACTATGAGTAAGCTTTGCTGACCCAGCTGGGAAAGGGGTATGATAAAGAGACCAGTAGTTGTTTATTTATGGAGGGATCCATCAAATCCCCAGAGTGGAGATGAAGCCTCCCATTTTGGGGGCCCATTTCTTAAATATTTCAACTGCTGTTTCTCCTCTCTCTGCTCTGTGCATGTACCAGCTAACTTTCATACTGGCCCACTAATTTGTTGCTGGAGGCCAAATCTTGTCTTAGTCACAGGAACTTTCCTTCCTCTGTTTTCTCTGTGGTTGGTCAGTGAATTTGCACCTTTGGTCAATTTGGCACTGTGCTGACTCCTGTGGAGTTTATAGAAATAGGATAAGGCATAGTCCTGTATTTAGAGAGCTTTCAACCTAATTGAAGGATCAAAATAACTCTCCTAGAGTGTTTAAGGGCAAAACCAAGCTGGTTAAGGAGATTAGCCAGTTCATCTACTATCTTGGAAGCCATTTCCAAGAAATATACTAATATTAATAGTACCTAAAAGAATGGACTAGGGAAAAGGGAGAAAATGCTTGGGGGTCATCAAGACCAGTGGTGAAGACCATGGTTGTGTGTAATCTTAGCTTTCATCTTGCTCCAGAAGAGAAGAAGGTTCAGGTGGGAACACATTGGCCTGTTTATAGGAACAAAGGGAATTCACCTTTACCCAGTAGCTGCTATGATCAGAACACTCAGCTAAGCATGTGTCTAGTTTCGTTTACTCCTGAAAGGCACTTGTGGAAAAGGTGGCATTTACTCCCTTCTTCTAAAACATAAGAGAACTAGGGCCCTGTGATAAAAGGTGACATTCAAAGCATTGTAGCTGTTGAGTTTAAGAAACTCAAAAATTGGGAATTTAGCCCAAATCAGTATGACTTGAAACCTGGTGTACTTTTGCAGGAGAGGGGCACTAGCTACTGTTTTTCTTGGTTCACTTTTGGATGAATGTAGCTGGAAAGCATTCACATTTGACCCCTTTCTCTCTCTTCCCTGCCCCAGTAAAAGCAAGAACTCGCTCACACTGGCCACCACATTGTCCTCTGAGAATCAGCAAAGCCTCATGACACTCTCCAGGGAGCACACGAAACCTCCCAAATAGTCATATCCAGGCCAAGCAAAGCTCTGGGAGAAATTCCTGGGACGCTCAGCATGAGCCACCTAAAAGGGCTTTTGAGCAAAAACTGAACCCAAATGAAAACATTGCCGGTCAGCCCTGGGCTTGTAAACAGTGTTTGGATTGCAGGAGGAGGGCACAGGGCTTGAAGTAGTAGCCAAGTCAGGCTGGGCTCTGCTGGTGTAACAAATTAACCCTGAAATCTCAGTGGCTTCACACCACAGAGTTTGGTTTTCTGCTCACTGTATATGTCCAGGGAGGGTTCATGTTGGGGAATTCTGCTTGGCATGGTCCTTCTGGGATCTGGCTCTGACATCAGGTGGCTGCACTACCTGGATCCTAAAACTTCCAAGGTTGCATGGGAAGTGATGGTGTAAAAGTGTTAGTTGCTCAGTTGTGTCCAACTCTTTGTGACTCCATGGACTGTAGCCTACTGGGCTTCTCTGTCCATGGCATTCTCCAGGCAAGAATACTGGAGTGGGTAGCCGTTCCCTTCTCCAGGGGATCTTTCTGACCCAGGAATTGAACCTGGGTCTCCTGCATTGCTGGTAAATTCTTTACCATCTAAGCCACTAGGGGAGCCCTTTTAGTTCAGTTCAGTTCAGTTGCTCAATCATGTCCAACTCTTTGTGACCCCAGGGACTTTAGCATGCCAGGCTTCCCTGTCCATCACCATCTCCAGGAGCTTGTTCAAACTCATGTCTGTCAAGTTGGTGATGCCATCCTCTGTTGTCCTCTTCTCCTCCTGCCTTCAGTCTTTCCCAGCATCAGGTTTTTTCCAATGCATCAGTTCTTTGCATCAGGAAGCCAAAGGGAAGCCCTTTAGAGTGGGTTAAATATTGACACCTCCTCCCCACCTCCGCCCAGATACATGCCTCCCTGGAACCTCAATGTGAGCTTATTTGGAAATAGTATCTTTGCAAGAGAGAGGATTCTTTACTTAAGAGATCTTGGATGGATCCTAAATTATACTGCTTTTAGGGTGAGATTTAAACCCTAAACCAGTCTTTTCATGAGAAAGGAGAGGGAAATTTGGACACAGACACGAAGAGGTGTGAAGGCCGTGTGAAGCCAGAAGCAGAGTTGGAGTGATGCTGCCATAATCCAAGGAACACTGAGAGTTGCCAGAAGCTGAAAGAAGCTGTGAGGGATTCTCCCATAGAGTCTCTGGAGGGACTGTGAGTCTAGTGACACCCTGACTTTGGGCTTCTGGTCTTCATCAAGGTGAGAGAATAAATTCCTATTCAATCAAGCCACCAGGTTTGTGATAATTAGTATAGAAAATTAGGAAACAGATACAGAAAATCTGCACTGATGTTTTTAAGGGCCAAGCCTGAGAGTGGCTCATGCCCCTTTTTTCTTGTATTTACCAGAACCCAAACTGTCAGGGAGGTGATGGATTGTTGTCTCTGTGCCCCGGAAGAGGAGAATGAAGCAAGACTTGGTGAGCATGAGCATTATGCTTGCCTTACTTGTGCTGGAAGTATGTATAGGGAGCAGGAGGCAGGGGCATGGAATAGAGAGCCACCCACAGTAACAGATGGTTTCAGGAGCCGTTGGGTGGTCCATAGGGTCACTGCAGGTCAAAGCAGGCTGGCTGAGGGAGAGAAGGCAGAAAGCCGGAGGACAGAGCTCTCAACTCACAAGCGGGTGACCCGTGGTCGCACCAGAAGCCATAGATAATGCAACAGTAGGGTCAAGCAAGAAAGCAGGCACCCATATCAGCAAATTGGGTGTGAAGGGCAGGGTCAGAGGCTAAGCATGAAGCCAGAGTGCTGCTCAGTGGGGGCAGCTACTCCCAGAGCATGAAAGCAAGTAAGACCACCAACTCCCCTCCCTGAGGGAGTGTTGGAATACTCTTTCTCATGGCTGTGTCTCCAGTTCTAGCACAGAATAGAAACTGCAAACGTGGCAAAGGTGCATGGGTCCAGCCTTCCATCGGGGGATGTTGCTAAACCATGGGCCATATCAAAGCGGTTTCAAGCTTAAACCTCCCCATCACCTCAAGGAGTAAGTCTTCAGTCTGCAGGGTGTCTTTCTTTTCTTCTTTATTATGATACATTTTATCAAGTTTTGTTTATTTTCTAATGCAGTGATGGTTTTCCATCCCCAAACTTATAATTCACAATAAGGAAACCCATAGACTAAATATCATTAGATGCAAAGAAAGTATTCATAAAACTCAATATTCATTCATGAAAAGAATTTTTAGAAAATATATGTAAACTATTTTGCGTATCATATTTTATGAAGAAACATTGAAAACAGTAACTTCCCCTTGTCCCTGCTGAAGCATGGGATCTCTCTTGGGCCCCTGTACCTTTGCACCTGGTATTCTCTCCTCTGAATGACCTTTCTCTTCCTTTCTACCTGTTGAGGACTTGCGTATCCTTGAAGACCCAGGTCTCATGTCGCCGTAGTGAAATCTTTCCCAAATTCCCCAGATTGTCATGCCTTCCCTTCCTGGCATTCTTAGTACCCTCTGCACTTAACTCAGGCGGTGCCACAATATTGAAATCCTTTCTTGGTTTGTCTGTTTGTCCTACTTGGGTGAATTGTGCATTTTTCCATTCACTTCCTTGTCCCAATGCCTGGTTCATCATAACCTCCAATTTGTTGTGAAAGAAACATTAAGTTTCTGATATTTCTTCAAAACAGCCGCAGAAGCAACTATTAACAGTTATAAGGAATAAAGATGACATTATGATTTTTGATAAGTTTATTGATTTATTATTCAATAAATACAGATGGGAGAAATAAATAAGCAAAAAGATCAAAATGGGTTGGAATATTCCATTTCTGGAGAACAACAGTAACAACCACAAATGTTTGTGCAAATTTAAAACTGAAAGTGCTTTCACGTTAACATGATCTTGTTTGTTCTCACTGAAACACAGTGAGTTCAGTTCAGTTCAGTTCAGTCGCTCAGTCGTGTCCGACTCTTTGCAGCCCCATGAATTGCAGCACGCCGGGCCTCCGTGTCCATCACCAACTCCCGGAGTTCACCCAAACTCATGCCCATGAGGGGAGTATGCTATTGGGACTGCTCTCCTTTCAAGTGGAGGACATTGAGGTTCGACATGTAACTTATCTGAAGCTTGCTCAGTTGCACTGGTAGTTAAGGGTCTATGCCAGGAGTCACAGCTTAGCCTGGTAACAGTAAATCTTGTGTTTTTCCTGTACCTCTTCTGGACTCCTTTCTCATACAAACAGGTGCGCCAAGAGGAGAAGAAAGGGAGGGGAAGGGGGTTTAAGTAAGGAATAGTTGCTTTATTTAACACAATTTTTAATATCTACAAATAGCTCTGCAAAATAGACATTACTGTATCCATTTTGTAGATAGGATAAGAGTTTGGGGAGGGAAGAATAACTTGCTCCAGGCCTCTCAGCCTATCAGTAGCACAGGTTGGATTCAAACCTGGGTTTTCTCCCTCTTTGAAAACCGTTCCTATGCTCTGCTGCCTGAGTCACCTGCTGGGCTTTGGGGCGACAGGGGAAAAGGTTCGATCTGTGTCTCGCCTGTCCCCCACCTTCCTTCCTATGGGAATTGGTTGGAGGTTCAGAGCTCCAGGGATTTTTTGTTTTATTTTTAAGTACCTTGTCCTTTGTGAAGCACGTTAGACCCATACATTTCATCTCTGCGAGATTTAAAAGGAATCGCCGATGACCTGCTGAGGTATTTTCATTTTGTTCCTGAAAATGGTTAATCTTAAGGCTTTGTGATGGCTCTTGTCACAAATAGCTTTCCTTAAGCCGTAATTTCCCCACTTCCCTTTAAGGTAACAGTTTACACGTAAGTAATAAAAAGAAGCAGAATAATCCTGCTGTGAGGATATATTTATATTGTATATATGGTACTGATCAAGGTAGAACTTTACCTGAAATGAATTGGAAAATTGTGTGTTTTCTTTTAAAGCTCAGTTTCTGTCTCTTATGGTCACTCTGTTTCTGTCAACCCCTACTCTTTCTTGTATTTTTTTTTTCTTCTTCTTTCTCCCTAGCAGATAGGATAAAATGTTTGTTTTGTCTTTCCTAGGTGATTTTTCAGATACTCTTGCATTTTGTTCTTAGTCACTTAAGGTCCTGCGAGACCAGTGATTTTAGCTTGCGGTCTCCTGGGGTCACGTGATTTGGGACAGAGAGGGAGAGGATGTTTCTTCCTAAGGCTGGGAACCACATGCCCCCAAGCTCCTTTTCACTCTTCGCTGCATGTGCAGTTGCAAGTAGGGTCAAGGTAACGCAAGGGCACTTCTAAGAAGAGAACTGGGGCACAGCTCTGAACAGATGTTCTTTGATAACTACTGAGCAATGAGGATCTGACTGAGAGGCCTGTGGCTTTCACTCATTGAGAACCTTTAACCAGTGCCCACGTGTGCGTTTCGTTTTATTCTTTTCTCGCCCTTGCCCCCAGAGCCACGGCATACCTGCTGTCGCTCTCAAGCCTCTTGCCAACAGTGGCATCTGCTCAGTGTAGCCATCAAGAATTTGAATGTCAATATCTTTGCCTTGAAATGAATGGAAAAGTATTTGTCACTCAGCGGCAATCATTCTTCAAATAAAAGGTTAGCCAGACAGGGCCCTTAATCAAAGAGTCGGTCTTTTCTGTCAGCAGTGCCTTTTAAATAGCAATGATGAAGGCTGGCTGTCAGGGTAGGACTTGATGAGCCAGATGATTGATCTGCATAAATCATTTTCTTTTAACATTGTCAGTGAAGAGTAAATTGGTGGGACATTTTGGGTATTAGCTGTATTGAAATTAATATGCAGTACCCTAGGTGTGTCCTCGTTCACGTAGCCCTCATGAAAGAAGGTAGAAATTAAAAAGAGGCTTCTCGGTGTGCATTGTTCCAACGAGAAAGTTGCACCATTCTCACTGCTGTGGTCATCATCTTGCATGCTAAATTCGGAAGTTGAGTATGTAGCACATTTTACAAGCTCTGAAAGGAATCTAGTTAATTTGGGAATTAGCTAGAGTCAGTAGCATTTAACAACCAGTAAATCTGTAAAGACTCACTGCTCAGAGGGGGGAAAAATCTAAGAATGGTTTCTGGTTTTAAGGAACAGGATATCTACTACCCAGCATGCTGTCACAGAAATAGCCTCTGCTTCAGGTCAGGCTGTGGCTTAAGTCACCATCTTTCCTTGGTGAGTCTCCTGGACCAGGATGCTTAACCTTTCTGAGTTTGTTTCTTTGTCTTTAAAAATGAGATTGTGTTCATTACCATTGGTGGGTTTGCTTTTGTATTAAAGAGTGGTGTAGGGAAAAGCACTGTGGATAGACTGGGCATCTGGTGAGGAAGTCCTCATAACGTTAATCTCATCCCTTTCTTTTGGTCAAACAGAACTCCTGACTAGACGTCTAGAACCCTGACTGAGATGTCTGTATGAAGCTCATGCCCATGTGGTCAAAATAAACAATAAGTTAACTGTTTAGGGTTACTTTTGTGCTTGCTGGGACTTCAAATGGCCATTTCAACATTAAAAAAAAAGTTTCAAGGGGAAAAAAGAGATACTTCATTGCAGATTACTAGGGGTAGGATATGAGGTGGAAGACATGGGGGAGAAATGTGGCCAAGAACACTTAGAGGGTTTTTCTTTACCATTACTCTCTGCATTATATGTTGGGATGCATATGGTTCACCTTTGGAGTAAACAAGTAAATCCTATGCAATATAGTGTTGGGTTAAAAGCAGGACTGGCAGAGCCGAATTACTGGGTTAGATCCCACATCTTCTACGTAATTGCTATGTGACTGCAGACAAGATAATTAATTGCCTTTCTAAGCCCTGGTTTCCTCACCTCTATTAATAAAATGGGCACAGTGATAGTACCTTTTATGTTAATACATAAAAAACAAATCATGTAAAAGAGTGTCTGATACGTACATGGTAACTGTGATTACTGTGAGTGAATGATTGGCCAGCTGAGAAAGGTAAATATTGCTAAGATTCAAGTGAGCTGAATGTATCAAAAGAAGAGACATATTTTAATATAGAAGTTCATGATAATGGTATACTGGGGTGATACTTGCTTCATTTTGGAGAAAATTCCCTACTGGAGGAATTTAGAGCCAGAATGATTCTAGAAATATCCACGTTGCAGCTGGACCTGACCAGCCCTGGCCCTGACCCTGCTTGGGCCTTGATGGAATCAACTTCACTGAGTCTGTGAAATGCTAGAAAAGAGGTATCTTAGCCAAAGGGGCAGCCTCATTACTCCTCGGCTGATTAGATAGTACCTCACTGCCAGTGAGTTATTCTAACAATACTTAATGTTCAGTTACAATATGGATATTTCTAGAATTATCCTGGCTCTGAATTCCTCCAGAAGGAGGAAAATCCTTCTTTTCCCACTGGAGGAGCAAAACTGGATTGAGGTGATTCTATGGTCAGAATAACACAGGAGAGGATGTTTTGCTGGTTTATTTATTTTTTTAATGTTATTGACTGAATATCTAACTCATTGAGAGACTGGTTTTGTAGGCTCTTCTGGTAGTTGGTCTATTTGCTGTCTGGAATGCAGAGATTAAGGGAACACTGGTCACCCAGATTCTCCATGTGCCTTCTATGTTGGTGAACTCATGTCAGTCTCTGCTAGTGGGAGCATGGCACGGATTTGTCAGACCTTTGTAACACATGTGTGCTGTGCCTCTCTGTCTGTTAACAAGTGTGGCCCAAAGAGTACCTCTGTCCCTTGAACGTTTAAGATGTCTTCATTCTTGGAGATTTGCATTTTTTTCTCAGGCCCGTTTTTAGCTGATATGATGAGTTTGTATTTGGGCCTTATGTCTTTCTCTTTCCCATCTTCTCAGTTTATTCCATTTTGAGAAGCGTCTTCCCGCATAGTGAGAGAAGTTGCTGCAAGAAAGTCCCAGAGACATTTTCCCAAACATTAATTCAATGGAAGTCCTCCAACTGGTCTGGGGTCTGGAGGCAGCAAAGGTCTCCCCGTTCTTGGGCCGCCGGGGATGCAGATTTGAGCTGTCTCCAGTCTCAGCTGTTGGAAAATGCTACTAATTAAATCCTCAGTATCGGTCATTGTGTTGCTTTTTGGAGGACATTGTGAAACTGTTCTGTATCTCCTCCAAAGGCATGATGCCTGTGTTGAGAATTTCTAGAAAACATTCTCTGCTGCTTTGGCCTGCAGTGCTGTGGGTTGCAGTAGTGATGAAATTGTTCCTTAGACTCTTTCCTGATTTGGTCTGTATTAGATGAAGCACAACCTATGTTATCTAACTGGCTACTTCATGGAGTCCAGCCATACTGGGTGTGATATTCTGCTCAAGATTAATTTCCTGTAATGAAGATCTGGAACACGATGTTTAAGAGCCCCTCTAATGTTTCTTTTATAGCAATCTATCAAAACGATAGATATTTAGCCTTCTTTATTGGATATGAAACATTAACTTAAAGCCAGTGCTGCTTTCTGTTTTAAATACCAATATCCATCATGTGTTTCTCACGGTAAGCGTCTCTTACCCTTGCCCTCCATTCATCAAGCATCATGAAGAATCTGCCGCCACCTCCCAGGGGGCACATGTCATGGGCTTGGCCCTTAGGTTACGATTATCTGTACCTCGGACACCTGACCAGTCCTGGCCCTGACCCTGCTTTGGCCTTGGTGGAATCAACTTCAGAGTTTGTGAAATGCTAGAAAAGAGGTATCTTAGCCCAAGGGGCAGCCTCATTACTGCGTAGCTGATTATTACATGTTTTTTCAGTGTTAGCTGGAGAGTCTTAGAAAAGTCTGAGCTGCTTTTCCTCCTGACACCTTCCCATTTTCGATAGTATGAGAAACATGGATTTTCATCAATTCTGATGAGCAACAGGAATCCATTGTTTAGCTTATGAGGGCACTTAGTTTGGTGTTTGAGGCCATAGAACAAGTGCCCAGGCATCTAACTTGTGCACATTTAATGTTTGTCCAATTTATGAATGAAAGAATGAAACTTTTCCCATTTTTCCTTCATCATTATTACCCATGAATGTAGTAATATTCTCTTCTCTTTCCCAGTTTTTCTTCTTACTACTTTTATTATTCACTGGAAATGTATATTAAACATTCGTTGTTTGCTATTTTCCCTTATGGAATGAATTGTTCCTAATTTTTTTCTTTTTTCTACCTCAAATGATGTCCATCCTTCAAAGCCTGGCTGAAGACTCATATCATGCACATATTATAACTGTATTCTCTCTGTGATTTTTTTCCATTCCTCTTTGCTTTTTACTTTTCTGAATTCTTAACCACTAAGGTAGGTATATGTATCCAATATTAGATGGAGGTTCTCTAGGTATTGTTGTCTATGCACAGCTTGGCTTCTTTTAGAATGTAGCACCTTCAGAAACAGGGATCTAACAAGCTTGGGGCTTCCCTGGTGGCTCAGATGGTAAAAAAAAAATCCTGGAATCTAGGAGACCTAGGTTCAACCCTGGGTTAGGAAGATCCACTGGAGAAGGGAATGGCAACCCACTCAAGTATTCTTGCCTGGAAAATCCCATGGACAGAGGAGCCTGGTGGGCTACAGTCCAAAGTAAGCTTAGCCACTCTTGCATGGCACACATCCTACTCTTGGACACAAAGGGTGTCACATGGAGCCTTGTGACTTGACTTGGTGAACCACTTTGCAGTTACTTCTGCCCTGTCTTTGTATAAGACAGGGCAGAAGAATCACACAATGATTGGCTTTGCACTATGTCACTCTCACTGTAGTCTTTGTGACCACCTGGGGGATTTGACTGTGAAGACACCACTAGGCTGTGCTTTCCCCAGGGACTTTACTAACCACAGAGATTGCTGTGTGCAGCCCTTCCTGACCACCTTTGGGCCGAGAGACTCAAGTGGCTCCCTGTTTTCTTGTTCTTCTCCATGCTTGCTGGTTCAGTGCTCTGTCTTCTGCTTCCTTGTTCATGCTTCTGAGGTCCCCTTAATTGGGACACCCTCACTGTGAAGCCCCTGCTGTTCGAGCCAGGAGGTGGAGTCTTGCGGCTCTCCCTCTTCTGGCGGGTAGGCTTCATGGGCGTTTTCTTGGATTGGAGACGTCAGCCTGGCAGTACATCCTGTGCTTCCCCATCACCTGCTGTGTGTTTCACCCAAGGCTCATCTCAAGAGGCTTTGAATCTTGTTTGGCCAGAAATCTTTTTGGCAGTTTGCAAACTTGGTTGGATTCCAGTCTATGCCTCTTATTTTCAGGACATGCCCACATTGTTGGTTTGCGTGCCAGGCATGTGATTTTCCCTGGTCTCCTTTTTCCCTCTGGCTATGATCCTTGGATGCTGTTGCAAGAATTGACAACTAAGGACCTAACCACTGGACTTAATTTTTTTTGGTCCTGTTTTGTTTGCAAATAGTGCTGAAAACCTTTTCCCTGTAAAAGGTACATGTAACAGAGATGTGAAAACAAAGTCTGAGGATCTCTGCACTAGTTAGATAGCATGTAACAAAACTAAAACCATGAATGGATTTAAAATAGGAGTTTTACTTTCTTTTTTCCAATGATGAAGTAAGAGTCATGATTTAGCTTCATGAGGTCAGCAGAAACAAGGCTTCTCTTTTGTTTCTCTACATTCTTTCTGAATCATCATCATTTCCTAAGTTGCTTCATGACTCAAAGTAGCTTCTGGAGGTCCCGTCATATCTGACTTCCAAGCAAGATGAGGAAAGAATGGAAGAGGGGAAAAAAGCACATGCCACATGTCCCACATTCAAAGAAGGAAAAACAGCTAGTCATGTGCTGGAGCTGGTTCATCCGTGGTTGTGAGAATTGATGAGGTTTTAGGAGTTTTTGTGAGCCATTTGGTCTCAACTTGGTAGCTTGAAGTTGGCCATAGTGGGAAAATGTACCCCATGGAAGTTGGTGTAAGGAAGAGCTGGTTGTTAAACATGTGTCAGCACTTACCTACCCCTGGCTGAAAGGCAAACTGGGAGTGCAGTCTTTGCTGGGTGCCCTGCCACCCTGAGTAAAGTCAGTTTTGTTACTAAGGAAGAAGGGGGAACATCTAATGGGGAAGCAAAGTCCTTTTTTCCACCTTCCCCACTACTTTGAATGGAATTTTCTCATTCCATAGCATGGGTCTGCTTTCCTATTTAGATTGTTTCCTCGTTCCTCCTTTACAGATTATGCAATAGTAAACATTCTGTGGCATACATACTTATATATGTATGTGGGGTGTATGTTTTTCTGCATGTGAACTAGTGTTTGTAGATGATCGTTTAAGGTGGATTTGCTAGGTCAACGTGTGTGCACACTACTTGCCTCTTTACAGAGGGTTCTATTTCCTCCCTTTATAGAGTAGGGTGAAGAACAAGACTTTGGAACCAGACACACAGGGTGTGAGCACTCATTCTGACCCTGCCTAGCTGTGTGACTCTGGCCAATTTACTTAACCTCTCTGGGCCTCCCGTTTTTCTCCTGTAAAATGGGGGGATAGATTCTGCTTCTGTAGGGGTTCTTTGACATTGAAATGAGATCATGACTACAAAACACTTAGAGCAGAGCCTGGCAGTTTGTAAACTCACAATGAGTGTAACTAGGGGTCTTTGCACATGGAGAAATGTGTTCATACAGATGTAAAACATTGACAAGAATTAAAAACAAAAACCAAGCCTTGAACATTAAAGCTGGAATCATTATGAGTTGTAGGGGGAGCATAAGATAGGGAAGAAGTGAATGTTTAATACACAGATTGAAAAGTTATTTCACTGACTCAAGGGGCAGCAGTAGGTTTAATTGATGGTTGTAAAAACCTCTGAGTAAATCAACCATGTCCCCAATTCATAAGTGCACATTATAAATATATTTAAAATCATCTTTATGACTGTTTAGTTTTAAATTTCCTGGGTGCATCAGATGCTTGAGTCATGGAACTTGACAAAAAATCAACATAAATGTTCTTTTTCTCTCCCAACTATATTGAACATCGCACAGATGTGTAGTTAAGTATTTATTATGAACATGCAAATATTGATATCCCCAAGGCCCATTCTTTGATTTTCAAACTGCTGCTGCTATATTTGGAATTGTTGATTAATACAGGTCTTTGCTCTGACACACAGCATGTCTGACTTCAGGGCCGCTGACAGCAGGATCAAGAAGAAAGGGGAAACCAGGGCTTGATGTTCATGGAGTTGGACACTGTTTGAGGATGGGAGTTGCTTTGGGAAAATGGCAGCAGGCATCCAAATCTTGAGGTAGTTAAGGATGTGCCTTGCACAAAGTTTTGCCCATGGTAGGTTCTCAGTAAGTCTTTGCTAACTTAAGGAGGCAAAATATATGGAGAATAAACAGTCCTGATTGGGGGGGAATTCACAGTAGACTAGAATCTTGGCACTATGAACATTTTGGGCTGGATAATTCTTGTTGGGGCGACTGTCCTGTGTATAGTACAGTATTTGTACTATACAGAGCTAGAAGAGGTTCTGAAAAGAGTTATTAATGCAATGTTAGGGAAGATGGCTTCCCTTGTGGCTCAGATGGTAAAGCATCTGCCTACAATTCTGGAGACGTGGGTTCGGTCCCTGGGTCAGGAAGATCCCCTGGAGAAGGAAATGGCAACCTATTCCAGTACTCTTGCCTGGAAAATCCCATGGACAGAGGAGCCTGGTAGGCTACAGCCCATGGGGTCACAAAGAGTCAGACACGACTGAGCAACTTCACTTTCGTTTTTTTCCTTGGCCTCTCCTTATTAGGTGCTGGGAGCGTGGCCCTCCACAAGTTGTGATCAGAAAAAAGGCCTCCAGACATTGTTAAATATCTCCAGGGCAGAGGTCAAAATCATCTTCAGTTGAGAACCAGCGGGCTAGAAGAAAGGATTAAACAATTATTAGGAGTTGTTATTAAATTATTAAACAACAAGTGAGTACCAGATGTTTAACTCATTTAATCCTGGCAGGTGTTGCTGAAATCATTTTTGAAGGAAGGACAGGTGGAAAGAGGTTGAAAACATGACCCAAGGTTGGCCAGAGGGGGTCTGATTATGGGATGTTCTTTTGCTTGTTCTTCTCCCTCCAAATAAGAGTCTCTTATCAAGTACCATACGAGCTCCTACTGTTCTTCTTGGTGCCAATGACTCAGACCTCACTTCCTGATGAAACACTGCGAAATGCACTGTTTGCAAAGAATCTTGCACTGCTTATGTAGGGGTCATGGATACGGTTTGGTTTCTTTTTTTTCCTGTTTGTTGGTTTTGCTGAGAATATGAACTGGGCTGTTTGTTCTCCAGTGAGGGGCCACTGATAAACAAAGGGATGTGTCGTCTTCTTACTCTTTCAAGTCTCCAGAGAAAACTCAAAAGGAAATGGGGAATTTCCTTTGGGAGGGAATTAACCAAGAACCCATGATGTCTTCTGTGGGGAAGGGGCTTTTGCTATGATGATTCTTGGGGATATTTAGCAAACTAAATGGAGTTTTCTTCTGGGGAACACTAAGACTAGCTGTTTGCCTGTATGATCTTCTTGTGATTAATTTAGCTGATTGTAAACTCTGGTCCAAGCAAAGGGGGCTTCATTTTGAGCCATCGGTGCTGATTTTGTGAGGTGCATTGTGGGGGAAGACCCTTCCCCTTTTGGGGTGTACAGCTAATTATTAGAATTATCAGAAAAAATAATAACCTCCCATAATCACATGGGAATGGAGCACTAGATTGCTTTCTTCACAGAGTTGGGATAGTTTAGGGGGAGTCAGGAAGTGAAGGAGTAAAACTATTGTTAATTTCTCCTCCCCCTTTTTATACCATCAAGAGAATATAAACCAATAAAAGAACTAAATGCTGGCAATCCATAAAATTCTATAGTGGTAATAAAGAAAAACTGAAACTATATTGATATACAACCAAACAAGGTAATTATCATTATTTTTTAATAAAGCCATTTATCATCAATAAATACCAAGGGGGATAGGAAAAATTGCAAGCACAACAATGCCATCTTCCATAATTATAGCTATTAACAATTTAAAGCATAATTATGTGAGGAAGGAAAAACTTTTAGGAAAGCTTTGTGCCATTTTCTGCGCAGAGAAGCCAAATTCTCACATTTCCAAATAGTCAGGATTCTATAAATATTACTAAATTGATAGAGCTTGTCCCAACTTAGAGTAGCTCATTTTCTAATGATCTGTAATTTGGGTGTTTGTCTCCATCTCCAAGCTGGCCAGCAGCCCTGGAGGAAGGGCTGGGATCCAGAAAAAAGTATATATGGTAATTATCTGTCCATTTCCTAAATGCCACTAGTCAAGAGGACTTTATTTAGCAGAAAGGTTGGTTTTGAGGAATCAAGGGTGTCCTTTATCTCATCTAAACAAACCCTGATTTAAGCAGCTAATCCAGGGAGCACAGGAAGGAATGAGATGCTGTCTTTTGCTGCTGAACACCTTACACTCTCAAAGGCAGATGGACCTGTCTGCTCTTAGGGTTTGAATGCAGGGTGGAGTGGTTAAGAGTGTTCCTTTGGACTTCCCTCATGGTCCAGTGGTTAAGAATCTGCCTTGGGAGTGCAAGGGACACAGGTTTGATCTCTGGTCAGGGAACTAAGATTCTGCATGCTGCAGAGCAGATAAGCCCATTCACTGCAATCTGGAGAGTCCATGAGAAGTGAAAAATGTGCAAGTGTTAGTCGCTCAGTCGTGTCTGATTCCTTGTGATCCCGTGGACTGTAGCCTGCCAGGCTCCTATGTCCATGGGGTTCTCCAGGCAAGAATACTGGAGTGGGTTGCCATTCCCTTCTCCAGGATAACTTCCCAACCCAGGGACTGAATCCAGGTCTCCCACATTGCAGGCAGATTCTTCATCATCTGAGCCACAATGAAAGATCCCACGTGCTGCAACTAAGACCCAATGCAGCCACATAAATATATAATTATTATTTTTTAAAAATGTGCCTTGAAGCGACTAGCCATATCCCAGCTCTCCCATTCACCACCTGTGGCATCTTGTACAAATTAAGTCATGTGCCTATGCCTCATGGTTCCTATCTATAGAATAGAGATGATACTAGAACCTATCTATCGGTTGATAAATTGAGCTGAAATTTAATGAATCAGTAACATGAAACCTGGCTCCTGATGAGTACTGTGTAAGTTATCTGTCATTTAACCCAGTGGAGTAAATTAACTACTGAGATTAAATACCTTGGATGTGATGTGAGAGCAGCCACTGGGGTTGTATGATCCTTGGGTCTGATGCAATAGTAGTCAAGTTCTCTGTGACTGGTGATCACAAAAAACTCTGGATAGGATAAGGACTGTACTGAGTCTTAAAGGGTGAGACTAGTAGGAAAAAGGTATTCCTTACAGTGAAAACTCAGGAGCTAGTAGTTTGGATGGAATCCACCAATGGTATGATATGCCTAGGTGATTATAAGTGTATTCCAGCATGACAAATATGGAACCAGGGGCGGAAAGAGGTGAGGCTGCAGGCTTTTGGAGGTTTGGCAGAGTCTGGATTACAGTCTTGGTTTTTTCTTGAGGACTAGAGCTCCTGTTGAGAATATTAACCCTGAAGGTGGTGGTTTGTCAGATTTGCCATCTAGGGCTATCACGAGGACAGAAAGCAATGTTGACTTGTTTTTAAATACTGAGATGAAAGCCGGAGGGAAGGGTCAGAGGCATCTTTTAGAATTTCTAGGATTAGGACTTCCACCCAATAGGACAGTATTTCAGCAGAGTTATGCGTGTTTGTTGGAAATAAACACCTGGATTGATTGATTCTCAGTGTAATTGTGGTAGTCATTAGTGCTGTTTGACACATATTCTAGTCCTTCTCAACTTACAGGAACATATACAAATAAATGCTAGGGTTGTATTCTCTGGTCCCCTTGTGAGAGTGGAGCCATGGGAAGAGTTCTGGCTCAGGAGTTAGGAGGAAAAGTGATGCATTACTTTGGAGCCAGATTATTTAATCGCTGGTGAAGATCCTTCAGAGCTTGATCATTTCCCTCACCACAGTGACCAACGTCATTACTGAAGTCTGTTCCATCAGCGGGTCCCACAATGAGGATGACGTGGAGCAGAACTCCTAGCTGTCGCCTGATTAAACATGGAGTGTGAATGAGCAATAAACCTTTATGGTTTTAAGCCAGGAGTAAAAAAAAAAAAAAAAAGCAAACTTTGTAAAGAACCGGATAGAAAATATTTTATTAGGCTTTTAGTTTTCAGGCAATCTTTGTCCATTTTAAAATTGGGTTATGTGTCCTTATTACTGACGTATAAAGTGTTCTTTGTATATTGTAGGTGCAATTCCCATATCAAGTGTATAGTTTTCAAATATTTTTGCTCAATCTGGATCTCGTCTTTTAAGTATTTGTAATGGTATGTTTTGAAGTGTACAATTTTTAGTGTGGATGAAATACAATAGATCAGCTTTTTGGTGCCGTGCATAACGATGTTGGTGCTGTGTATAGGAAATTTTGCCTAACTCAAGGTTGTGAATATTTTCTCCTGGATTTATACATTTTATTAATGTTTTAAAAGAACCACATTTTGGCTTTGTTAATTTTCTCCGTTATCTGTCTTTTATGGCATTAATTCTTTCTCTTTTTGTATGTTTTGTGGGTTCTTATAGCTTATTAGTGTGGAAACTTAGATCATGATTTTAAACTACTTTTCTAATGTAAGTATTTAAAAATATAAATAACTTTCTTGGACATTCGTTTATCTGTATCTATTGATATATTGTACTTTACTAATGTGCCATTCAAAATATTTTCATGTTTCCTTGTGTTTTTGTTAATCCATGATTTTTTTTTAAAAGTGAGCTGTTTAGTTTTCAATTATTTTAGGTTTTCTAGGTATTTTAATTTTTATTGAGTTCTAACTTGTATTGCTCTCAGAGAATCTACTCTTTAAGATTTCATTATTTGGATATCTATCAAGACGTTTTATGGCTCATCACATGGTCTGTCTTCATGAATATACCTTTTGTACTTGCAAACCATGTGTATTCTGCAGTTCTTGATATTGTGTTCTATAAATGTCAATAAAAGTTGTTCAGTAGTGTGTTAAAATCTGTATCTTTACTGGATTGTTCTGTCATGTGATTCTATCAGTAACTGAGAGAAGGGTTATGCATTCCCGAGCCATGGTTGTGTATCTGCCATTTTCCCCTTTTAGGTCTAATTTTTACATCATCTATTTTGAAGCCTTGTATTTACATGCACACACATTTAAGCTTTGTATGCTTCCAGATGACCTAACCCTTAAATCATTACAAAATGTTCATTTTAAAATCTTTCATCATACTTTTTTGTCTTATAGTTTACTTTGTCTGGTATTAGTACAGCCATGACAGCTTTTTAATATTTGTATTTCCCAGAGTATATATTTTTTCATCTTTTTACTTTCAACATTTTTTCTGTTTTTATATTATCATTGCATCCTTGTAGACAGCATTCAGTTGAGCCTTGATGTTTTATTCAGCTCAGTGATCTTTTCCTTTTAATCATAGTGTTTTGTCATTTGTATCTCACCTAATTATTGATGGGGGCTTCCTGGATAGCTCAGTTGATAAATAATTCTACTGCAATGTGGGAGACCCTGGTTTGATTCCTGGGTTGGGAAGATCCACTGGAGATGGGATAGGCTACCCATCCCAGTATTCATGGGCTTCCCTTGTGGCTCAGCTGGTAAAGAATCCACCTGCAGTGCGGGAGACCTGGGTTTGATCCCTGGGTTGGGAAGAACCCCTGGAGAAGGGAAAGGCTACCACTCCAGTATTATGGCCTGGAGAATTCCATGGACTGTATAGTCCACAGGATTGCAAAGAGTTGGATTATTGATGAGTTTGGGCTTAAGTCTACCATTTTGTAAGGGATTTTCTATTTGTCCCAACTGTTTTTACAGTTTTGTTCTTTTTTTGCCTCCTTTTAGGTAAGCAAAATCGGAGAAGGCGATGGCACCCCCCAGTACTCTTGCCTGGAAAATCCCATGGACGGAGGAGCCTGGTAGGCTGCGGTCCATGGGGTCACGAAGAGTTGGACATGACTAAACGACTTCACTTTCACTTTTCACTTTCATGCATTGGAGAAGGAAATGGCAACCCACTCCAGTGTTCTTGCCTGGAGAATCCCAGGGACGGGGGAGCCTAGTGGGCTGCTGTGTCTGGGGTCGCACAGAGTCGGACATGACTAAAGCGACTTGGCAGCAGGTAAGCAAAATACTTTTTAATATTATATTTTAATTTCTCATGTAGCTTTTTAATAATTTTATTTTTTTGGGGTTTCAAGACATTTAATCAGAATCAATTTATTATTATTATTTTTTACTTTACAATATTTCATTGGTTTTGCCATACATCAACATGAATCCACCACGGGTGTACATGTGTTCCCCATCCTGCACCCCCTTTCCACCTCCCTCCCCATACCATCCCTCTGGGTCATCTCAGTGCACCAGCCCCAAGCATCCTATATCATGCATCGAATCTGGACTGGTGATTTGTTTCATATATGATATTATACATGTTTCAATGCCATTCTCCCAAATCATCCCACCCTCTCCCTTTCCCACAGAGTCCAAAAGATTGTTCTATACATCTGTGTCTCTTTTGCTGTCTCATATACAGGGTTATCGTTACCATCTTTCTAAATTCCATATATATGCGTTAGTATACTGTACTGGTGTTTTTCTTTCTGGCTTACTTCACTCTGTATAATAGGCTCCAGTTTCATCCACCTCATTAGAACTGATTCAAATGTATTCTTTTTAATGGCTGAGTAATACTCCATTGTGTATATGTACCACAGCTATCTTATCCATTCGTCTGCTGATGGACATCTAGGTTGCTTCCATGTCCTGGCTATTATAAAAAGTGCTGCGACGAACACTGGGGTACACGTGTCTCTTTCAATTCTGGTTTCCTCGGTGTGTATGCCCAGCAGTGGGATTGCTGGGTCATAAGGCAGTTCTATTTCCAGATTAATTTATTTTTTATTGAAGGATAATTGCTTTACAGAATTTTGTCGTTTTCTGTCAAACCTCAACTGAATCAGCCATAGGTGTACATATATCCCCTCCCTTTTCAACCTTCTTCAACTATTTTGTTTTTAGTTTTTCATGGATTAGATGTTGCATCCTCAGTTATAACTAATTCTCCATAGCCTACTCAAAAGTTAGAATGATACAATGTCATATAAATGTAACAACCTCACAATAGTTTAACTCCATTCTGTTCACCTTCTCCTCATTTCTTGGTGCTGTTTTGTCATTTGTTTTGCATCTATATGAAAAACCAACCTCATGATATATTTTTTATAATTTTTGTATTAAGCTGTCAGTTTACATTTAAAGAGATGTTGACAAAAGATACCTTTAATATAAATATTTCTCATTTCATATGCTCTTCATTCTCCCTATAGATATGTTTTTGCCTAGGAACACTTCTGTTAAGTGTTAATGAAGCATAATTTAGTGTAATGAAGGTCATCTGGTAATAAATTATCTCAGTATTCATTTATCCGTAAAACTCTGTGTTTTGTCTTCATTTTTGAAGGATATTTTTGTTGCACATGGCATTCTGGATTGATGGTTTATTGTTTCTTTTAAAGATACTTTTTATTGACTTCTCACACTCATTGTTTCTAGTAAGAAGTTGGCTATCAGTTGCTTTGCGGTCTTCTGAATTAAATGTGTCTTTGTCCTTGAGATACTTTTTGAACTTTCTTTTGTTGATAGAACCTTGGTGTAGTTTTATTTATACTCATTCAACTTTAGTTTATAAAGCCTTTTTGATCAGTATGTTGTTGTTGTCTCACAAATATGGGAATTTTTGCCCATGATTTGTTCAAAAGCTGTTTTTGCCTCATTCTCTCGTCTCAGCTTTTGGGACTCCAGTTACATGTGTATCAGACCACTTATTGTTCCATATTTGACTGAGGCTATTATCAAGTAAATACTATTGATCTTCAAATACTAATGGTCTCTATCCAAGTTGAATAGTCCCTTTCCCCCATAGCATTCCCATCTGCTGTTAATATCATTGAGTAATTTATTTTGTCTTTTTAGATACTTTACTGTTATAAATAGAATTTGGTTCTTTGTAGTTTAAAATTTTATTTTGAAATTCCCCCTCCCCTTTTTTTAACTGATTTTGACTCTCTTTGAATTCCTTGAAAAGATTTATAATAACTTTTTTAAAGTCTTGTTTGCTTATTTAAACATTTGGATTATCTCAGGGTCTGTTTATCTTGCCTGATTTTTCTTTTGACTATGAGTCATTTTTCTGTGTAGAATTTTTTTTTTTTTTTTTACTGTATTCAAGATACAGTGTTAACATGTTGCTAAGACTCTGGATTCTCTTATATTCCTCTTAAAACTGTTAACTTCTATTTTAGATTGATTTTTGCACTTACATTACTGGCTGATAACCTTAAACTTCTGAAGTCTTCTTTTTAGATCTTCTTAGGGAACTCTGTTTTAATTTTGCTATTGATCTTAGTGCAAAGTCATAATCCTGGGGCACAGTCTGTACATCTAAGTGTTTCCATTTGAGGGTTTTGATATAAAGCCAAGGTATTGACTAAGTCCCTTTACCTTGTCAGAATTACAACACTGAACTCTGATCCCTCATGATGGGCAATTTATGAAATGTCTAGAAGCTCTTTCAGCCTTTCACTTGTTAGTTTCTGCCAGGCTACTTGGAATTTTATTTTCCTGGGAATCCTCAGTTCAGGAATGAGCTAGGGATTTGTGAAGTGGTATATGCAAATTTCCTATCTCTGTAACTCCTCTCTTCTGGGATTTCCCTTTATAATTTCCAACCACTTGGTCAACCCTGATCTCTGGCTCTTTAAGATAGTGAGTTTACAGATTTCATTTTGAGTTCTAGCTGCCTTGAGCAGTGCAGACTGCAACATGATTTCAATGGAAAAGCCATTTAAACATTGATATCACCTGGTATGGTTCACTTCTTTAATAAAGGTCATTGAATTTCTCCATTTTCTGCCTGCTTTGGTAGCTCTCCAGTGCCTTCAATTAATTGTTGCTTATGTTTTCCCCAGAGTTTATAATTTTTATCTGTGAGAGAGAGTTGATCTGACACAATTTACTTCATTGTTATCAGAGTCAGAATAGCCTTCTTATATTCTTCTATAGGGCTGAAAATAGGGCTAGCAATATGAAAGGACTTTGGGGTTCTTCTCACTCTTCTTATTTTGGTGACTTGGGTTTTCTGATTATGCAAACCCCTTCCAGTGAGCATGGGTCTTGAGGTGGACCCCTGGCTCACCTTACCTCTATTTTTCCTGGTGAATGTTGTTTAATAAGAGTGACCTCCATGCTTATTGGGGGAAATCTCCAGCTGTGCTCTCTGAAGATGCTTGGAATTAACTTTGATGCTTTGACTATTTTCATCACTGATTTTTAACTTTTTCTTGCACATCTGGATGTATTCGTCTGTGGTAGATTGAAAGCCTAGTGTGCATGAAGCACAGTTTTAGCATCTGTAGTTCAGCAATGAATAAAAACAAACAGAAAAAACAAAGTCACCATTTCCCGAAGCTCCCTTTTTAGTAGGAAGAGGGAGACAGTAAACAAATAATTAACAGCTGTCATCTTGTGATCAGTGTTTTGAAGACAGAGGAGTCCAGTCAGGAGCTGGTGGGTGTGTTTGTGGATGTGCTCAGAGAGCATGTTAAGGTAAGAACTTGCTGGTGTGGGAAATCCTTGCGCAGAGAACAGAAGAATGAGAACAAGCCCCCCGTGGGAGGATTTAAGGAAGAGCACTGCAGGCAGAGGGAACAGCAGATGCGAAGCCCTGAGCAGGAGTGTGGTCAGTGAGCTTGAGGAGCAACCAGGAGACGTGTGGTCTGGAGTGAAGATGACATTTTGGTTCCTTAGAAGCCATAGTGAGTACTTTGGTATTTACTCTGGGAGAGACGATAGAAAACTTGGATGGTTTTGTATAGAGAAATAACGTAATTATTTAAAGCCTTTATCTTAGATTTTAGGGAGTAAGAGGAAAAGCAGGGAGACCAGTTGGAGAGCTGTTGTGACTGATGACAGATGATGAGGATTGATTTGTTATTGTTGTGTAGTTGCTAAGTTGTGTCTGACTCTTTTGCGACCCCATGGATTGTAGCCTGCCAAGCTCCTCTGTCCATGGGATTTTCCATGAAAGAATACTGCAGTGGGTCCAGAGGATCTTCCCCACCCAGGGATGGAACCTTCATTTGCTGTATTAGCAAGCAAATTCTTTACCACTGAGCCACCAGGGAAAGATTGATTTTGATCAAATGATATTATTTGCTAAGAGCTTCTTCTGTCCTCTGGGTGAGGCTACCCACAGAATCAGTTGTGTTCCAGACTTCCTTCTTGCCCTCGCAGTAATCAGATCTTGAAGAATCTCCCACTACATAGGAAAATACACATGATAGGGAAGAACACTTGAGTCGGGGAGGCAGACCTAGCATGAAGCTTTGGGCGTGGTGAAGTATTAGATTGTGTGTGTATAGCCACATACCTCTCTGGTTAAGTCATAGCAAATGTCATCTGGCTAATGTCCATTAATGATTAGTTAATTATAAGATTGCCATTTCTGTCCTTGGTCTGACAGCTGGTTTACTTTACTGAAGGCAGTGTCTTTGGTAGGGTTTTCTTTTTTTTTATCACATTACAGAGGATATTATTTCTAAAAAGTGATAGTTTCAAAAACAAAGAAGATTAGGTACTTTCTATCAAATAAGAGAATCAAGTCCAGAACCTGGCACTTAGTAAATGTTTAGTGTTATTTGAAATCAGATTTACTGCTTTGTTTGATTAAAAATATCCGCCCCCGCCATTTAATATAGTAAAAGCGGCTAAAGAGAGCACCAACAATCAGTTAAATAAACAGTACCTTAGGTTGAAACTAGAAGTAGCAACTCATGTACATTTCTTAATTCGGTAATTACTTAAGCTGCTGGCGATCCTGTTTAGATGTGTGCATTAATGTGTGTACTTTCCAGCTCCTTTACTTCTGCCTCCTGGTTCTCCCCTTCTCCTCCCTTCCCCTGCCCTTCCCCCTCCTCCCATCATTTGTGGAGGACCGCCAAGCATACTGACCATTGGTTCCTGACAACTTGAGCACAGAGACTTCTTGCAGCCTTCAATTTTGTGTGGTCATTTGAGAGCATAACTGGAGAGTCAGACCCACTGGGTTCTAACACATTCTGTGAGATCAGAGATTTTATGAAGCCTTTCCAAGACTCAGTTTACTTATCTATAAAATGGTTTCAGGGTGTGAGTGAGAGGGTGTAAGGTCACTTAGCTTAGTACCTTGTAACACACTCCCCAGGTCTCATGATCATGCCCCCACTCCCCACACATGAGGAAGCCGAGACCCTGGGAAATCCCAAGACTTGCCCAGGGACACACAGTATCCCTCAGGTCCACCAGCCCCCTGCTCTTGTTAAAAGGGAACAAGCGCGTGTAGCTGAGTGCTGCCAGGCCAGCACGAGGGGCAGCAAACTGTGATGTGCAAGAGCACACCTCAGTGGGTGCAGGTCCTAGCCCTGCTGCTTACCAGCTGTGTGCCCCCAGGCTAGCTATTTAACCTATCTGTCCCTCAGTTTTCTCACCTTTAAAATGGGGCTAATGATGCCACCTTGCATAGAACTGCACAGAGGATTAAATGAAGTCCTATGTGCAGAGTACTTGGAGCAGCATTGAATCACTGCCTGTTAATATTGACACTGATTGTGAAGTGTAATTGATCATTGCTGAGAGGTGGTGTTTCCATCAGCAACCAGTCCAACTGCTCACTTCCTCTCTGGTGGGTTCAGACACCCCCTTTGCCATCCCCCACTCTGTGCCCTGGGTCTCATTTTTGTTTGATCGGGGTACTCGTTTTTCCCCGGTGCCCCATCACTACCTTCCTCCCTGCTCTCACGGCCCCGCCCTCTGGTTCTGGTCTGACATCTGCTGCCCTATTCGCCACTCCCACCAGGGCAGAGACCGCGAGGGCTTCGTGGGGTACCCAGGCATCATGTCATGTCCCAGCGCTGTTGTACATCTTGTTTCAGAGATATTTTGCTGTAATGTTCTGTGACCTTTTCCATTGAGTGAGGTAGTTGGAGAGGCACTCAGTAAGGGAAAATTGAGCTGTTTTATTCCTCCCCAAGGAGTCTCCTGTTTCCTTTCCACCATTCATTTGAAAGCTATCATTTTCTTGATTTTATAGCTGAAAAACACCATTGATTCACTGGGTGTTAGATGCTAAGAGTTCTCCTATTGACATGCCTATTGACAGTTTTCAGTATATTCTGCGTCTAATTATCACTCTCGGCTAAATGATACACCTTGTGGACTTGAGCGATGGAGTCGATAGCTCTCACCACATTGTTCCAGCCGTGCCTATTGAGCCCAGTGTCAGGGCGATGTGATTTATGTGATCAGAAAGAAAATTTCTATTGGTGTGCTGCATAATTAAAGCAAGTGCGGAGTGACTGGTGACAAAAAAGCAGGTCTGCTGATGTCATCCCCAAAGGAGGAGAGATTTCTATGGTAAGCAGCTGTGACAGTGAGGGATCTCTTCTGGCATCTTGTGCTTTGCAATTTTCAAGGGTTCGATTATTTTCCTCTCAGCCCCAGCTGAGGATCCCTCCACTCTGACTTCCCGTCTCCTCATGTTCGAAGCCCCAGGATGTGCGCGCTCTTGCTCCCCAGGACTGTAGCCCTGGGGCTAGCTCTGGGAGGGGCTTACTGTTGGGATGTGTGTGTTTTAGGAGGAGATGATTCATCGAATTGAGGCAGGTAGAAACCCATCATGAGTAGGAAAGATATATGGTTTAAGAAAAAAAAAAATCTTGTCCTTTGTTTTGGCTAGTTTGAGTTTCTTGGGTTTAGAGTAAGGGTTGAGAAGGCCATCTTCTCCATGCCTGAGTTGAATGGTCCCTGTGTGTGGATAGCATGCTCTGAGGGGAGTGGATGGAGGGTCTTGCCAGCTGCAGACAGGAAGGCTGGGGAAGTGTAGGAGGCTGACAGGAGGTAACACTGGCTTGTGGTAAGGAGAGAACTCTGGTGTAAAACACACTCCCCTCCTCTTGCACTGCCTTTCTGGTGATGCTCTTCACAAATGCCCTTCAGGGACTTAAGAACCTATTTCCTCCAGTGCTGGTTGAAGGACATTTTCTATGAGGCCAAGGGTCTTATTATTTAGCCCGTATGGACCTCAGTTTTCTTATCTGTAAATTGAACCAGGGAGCCCATTTAGCAGTCAGGTACAGAGGCTTAGTGAGCTAGGGGCTTGAAGTAGGGGTTGGAGAAAGTACAGGTATTAATCTGAGTCATTCTTGGACGAATTCACTGATGAGGTCATGGTTGGTCAGAAAGAAGTATGGTTTACCTAAGATGCACAGTCTGTATTTCATACAGGACTACAGGATCTTGTAAAAAGAAAATGTATCACAGTGAGACATATAAGGATAGATGTGAATGGAGCATCTGAATCCAAAGGAAGGCGTTGATATTTCCAGGCACCTGACTTGGCAGTAAATTTGGCCTGGTGGCTAGGAAAATTCACAAGTAGAATTGGACTTGGGAGTTGGTGGGGTGGTTGAGGCCATGCAAAGGGATCAGGACTCTGGGTATCTATAAGGTGGTGATGAAAGGAGCTTTTGAAGTCATTGATTCCAGACAGGTTACTTTCCTGGAAGCCACAGAGGCCTTATGTGATTTCTGTAACCATCAATTCTTACTGAATGAACCTCTGTATGTGGTACTTTTGCAATTCAGATTTTTAGGATGAGAGTGAGAGAAAAGCAAGGAGAGAGGGAGGGAGATTAATATTATGGCCAAGACATAAATAATTTGATTTGAGAAGGCTCACCCCATGCACAAGACCAGAGGCATCGTGATTTAAGTTCATATTTTCATAATTGGAATTTTTAGAAGATTTATTTATTTATTCTATTTTTTTGGCTGTGGTAAGTCTTTTTTGCTGCACCCAGGCTTTCTCTACTGGTAGCGAGCAGGGGCTACTCTTTGTTGCAATGCATGGACTTCTCACTGCAGTTGATTTCTTTTGTTGCAGAGCACAGCTTCGAGGTGCTTGGGCTTCAGTCGCTGCAGCGTGAGGGCTCGGTGGTCGCAGCTGGCAGGCTCTAGCGGGTGGCGCAGTAGTTGTGCACACAGGCTTAGCTGCCCCGTGGCATGTGGCGTCTTCCTGGACCAGGGATCAAACCTGTGTCCCCAGTGTTGCAAGGCAGATTCTTAATCACAAGCCCAGCAGGGAAGTCAGTAATCAGAATTTTTTAATAGAAAAGTTTTAAGACTGCTCAGTTATCTTTGAGAATTCACTGATGTTTTGTGATGGGAGCAGCAGCAAAGTGCTTTGTCCTGAATGTGAGGTAAACCATGAAGCAGGGTTACTGAGAACTCAAGAAATCTCATAGATTTTATTTCTTGTTAACCATTCATAACCATCATAACCAAATTTTGATATTATTTAATTTTAAAAGAATGAGAGTCTTTATAAATATATGTATAATTATTTAGCCACAGAGCATAGCTTATTAAATAGCCATTACAGATGTGTTTCTTCTTCCCGTCTCACCATCCCCAGTTCCAGCTAAACTTTAGGAAGTGAAAAATACAAAGCAGCTGGGAAAATGATTGTAAGAATTTAACAGCTGTATTTGAATGACTTAAATATTTTAGAGTCAAGTACAAAATAAAAATTATCTGATTATTGTTTAATAAAATTTATTAAAGACATTTAAATGAATAAAAAATCATTCATATTTATTTAGATCTGGGCTAATTCTCAAGCTGTTGATTGTCCTGGGAATGGGGAGACATCCCTCTACAAATATGGAAAGCATCTTTGAACATTCTGGTAAGATTATGGATTTTCTCCCAATCTGTCTGTCATAACAACAGACACACTCCTGTAAAGACATGAATACATTGAGGTATGGTTACTGTAGCACGGCACTGCCGGAAGATTCTAGATAGCCAATCAGGGTAAAGTTGATCACCTTTCTTCCCTTTTTTCCCATCCTTGACAAGTGATCCAGCTTACAAGCCCTGACTCCCCCTAATAGATCACAGGCTACAGTGATCACCTGTGGTTTTGGGATAAGACGGTTGCATTGTGTGCTGGGATCCCGTGTTAACCACGGTTGGTTTATTTAGACAGTGGAAATTAGGGGAGAGAATGTAGCTTGGGGTTCTTTGACCCACAGTTCTTCCTGTTCTATGTCCTGGGCTTCTAAAATGCCTCTCCTTCCTGTGTCCTGCTTTTCTCTCCCTCGCAAGACCACCTCCTGCTGGCAGAGGTGTCACCTGGTGGATTTTAGGGCGGTTCCAGAATTGTTCTCGTTAGGTTGATGTGTACTTTGCGTTTCCTTGGGCTCCTTCTGGCCTCTCCATGTTTGAGCTCTGGGATCCCTGTTGGGGGGTGAGTGTGCAGAATATGTCCTCACCTCTCAATTCATTGTGACTTTGGCTTGAGGTCCGTCCTGTGGCTGTCGCTGCTGTATTAAATCGCAGTGAGTGGAAACAGCACGAAGATGGAGTGAGCAGTGAGCATATGGCCAGGGTTTGTGTGTGGAGGGGCATGTGGGGCATGGATGGGAAGTGCACTCCCCCTCCAGGATTGTCAGGAGAGGTAGAGCCTTCTGAGGAGATGATGCAAAGACACAGCCAGCCCGACGAGGGTGTGGGCCTGGGCAGTCCTGGGCTCATCTGCTGAAGGGTGAGGTGGAGTGGGCGACATGGCCCGGCCCGGCCATCTACAGAGAGTCCAGAATTCAGGGCTTCCCTCAAGCAGCCCAGATCCTTAAAACGGCAAATTATTCTTTTTGTTCTTTCCTGTCTTTGGGATTGTTTATGCATCTCAAATGAGCTGTAAAGGGAATTTTGTGCATCCGACAAACTTTTGCTTTAAAGGAGGCAGGTTGGAACAAGGCGCCGTCACATTAAATGCTGGCTATTGTGCTTTTCATCAGCCTGATGAACAGTGGCCGAAAATGGCAGGGGATTAAACTGATGTAATGACAAGAATTCATATAGAAGACTGTGGGAATGGGGCAGAATAATGCCGAGGCTGCGCAGTATTGTGCTGTTCTTTGATCGGTCTTACATGGAAAACATAATATACCTATATTTATGCTGATTCTAAACAGGGAGTGCATAAAGAGAGGTGTGTCATTTTTCCTACTGTCTTGGAGGTGAAATTAAGGAGCTATCCATTTTGAGCAAGGGACATATTTCTGAGTAATGAGTTAAGTGCAGTTTTTGAACATTCGGATCGTATTATGGATCACAATAGAGTGTGTTTTTGTTGCTCAGTTGGGTTCTTGTTAAGCAGGCCTGCCATACATGGACATTTGTAAATTGTTTATTTGTTAGAGGACGTTCCTTTTATTTTTTGGAAAAAAATCGCCCTTGTCTTGGTGAATTTAAGCAGTATCAAGCCCGAGTAGAGGCAACACCTCCTTTCTCAGTCTAGGTCTTTGGTGCCAAAAGTCACAGATGAGATGGTCCTGCCTTCTGGAGAAATACATACGTGTCTTTCATCTGGGAAACGTCTTTCTGGGGTAGTACCAGCTGGAAGACGTCAACTGGGATGGCCAGATACTGATGGATGGGTGAGGGGTGCGGCAGGGGTGGCTGAGGGCCATTCACATGCAGTGTGTCTGAAAGCACTTTGAACAGTATAGCGTGCTTAGCGTGCATTTGTATATGATATGGAAGCGTATTTTTATTCGGCGCACTTCAACATATGGTTCCAAAGAAGAGGAAGGTGTTGCACTGTTTTCAAACTTTACTTGTGTGTGTGTGTGTTTTCCTTCTGTACACAGAGAAGCATCTTTAGGCATTGATTCCAGTAATGATGTTTATCCTTTCTAAGGCTTCGTAAGGAATTGCCCTCATTTCTTAGAACACTGCTTCCGTTACCTCCACACTCACTTTGGGAAAATGTGAAATTCCTAGCCCACTTTTAAGGCTTTCCACAGTTTTGACTGACTGTACCCTGCAGTGACGGAAAAGGCATTGGCACTCCACTCCAGTACTCTTGCCTGGAAAATCCCATGGATGGAGGAGCCTGGTGGGCTGCAGTCCATGGGGTCGCTAGAGTTGGACATGACTGAGCGACTTCATTTTCGCTTCTCACTTTCATGCATTGGAGAAGGAAATGGCAACCCACTCCAGTGTTCTTGCCTGGACAATCCCAGGGACGGGGGAGCCTGGTGGCTACTGTCTGTGGGGTTGCACAGAGTTGGACACGACTGAGTGACTTAGCACTAGCACCCTGCAGTGAAGCCCTTGTATCAGAAAGCCCTGCCTGCCATCATTTTCACATTTCTACTTCTGTTCATGTCATTCCTTCTGTTTGAGGTCCCCTCCCCTGACTGTAGCCCCCCAGATGTGGCCCATCCTCTGGAGTGCTGCTGGCTCAGCTCCTCCTCAAGGCCTCCTGCAGCCTGTCTTAATAGTGGACGTGTTCTCTCCGCAGCCCCCTGTGAGAATTATCCATGGCCTTGCTGTGTAGTATCCTCATCTGACCTGCTGCTTCCTTGGCATTAATGGTACAAGGTATTGACGATGATGCTAATGGAGATAATAAAAATACTTATTCAGAGTATTGTCCTCTTTGTGAAGATTCAAATATTGTGACTCAGAGAGGTAATTAACCTTTCCAAGATCACACAGCTAGCAAGTGGAGGAGCCGGGTTTTGAAGCCTGATAATTTCAGTCCGGGGTCCAAGCTCTTAACCACTCTGCATGCTGCCTTCCTTATGGCTTCCTCACTTCATGTGCAGCTATTTGTACTTAGTGGGTCCTTAGAAATCCCTTACTGAATAAATAAATATAAAACATTGGATGAAAATAGCAGCATATTCCCATATGAATAGGAGATTTTTGGAGGAGGTCCTAAGGCCTCAGCGTGTGAGTAAACATGGATGGAATTTAGATGGTTGGCTTCCTGGTTATTTTCATGGCACTTTTATCCTTTACTGTTAAGTACCATCCCCCTCCCTTGCTGAGGTCTGAACTTTGTACATAGCCAGCATGACATGACAGCAGTTTATCTTGCATAAGTCAGTTGACAATGTATTAGGTGCTCTTTGCAAGGTACTTGGGACTTCCTAGGTGGCTCAGTGGTAAAGAAGCCATCTGCCAAGCAGGAGACATGGGTTTGACCCCTGGGTAAGGAAAATCCCTTAGAGAAGGAAATGGCAACCCACTCCAGTATTCTTGCCTGGAAAATCCCATGGAGAGAGGAGCCTGGCAAGCTGTAGTCCATGGGTTTGCAAAAGAGTAAGACATGCCCTAGCGACTAAACAACAACAATGTTCTTGGGGTGAGTTTTTTTTTTTCCCTCAGTATAAAAATGTGTTTATTACAGAAAATTAGGCTCAAATAGACATAAGAAAAATAAGTTTTAATCATAATAACACTTTAAAATAAAGATTGCCTATTTAGTCATACTTCTGCACAAAAACATAATAAATCTTTTAAAATGTGTATCATAATATCACTAGTAAGAAGATTGAATCACTAATCAAAAACCTCCCACAAAACCAAAGTCCAGAACCAGAAAGTTTCATTGGTCAATTCCACCAAACATTCAAAGAATTCTACCAATCTTTCTAAAACTCTCCAAAAAATAGGAGGAGAGAGAACACTTCCAAACTTATTTTACAAGGCTGGTATTACCTTGGTACCAAAAACAAAGATAATATAAGAAAAGAAAATTACAGGTCAATATCCCCATAACAGAGATGGGAAAATCTTCAACAAAATAAATTATATGATACATTAAAAGAATCATATACCATGATTAAATGGAAGTTATTCTAGGGATGCAAGAATGGTTCAATATCTACAAATCAATTGATGTGATACACTGCATTAAAGTAATAAAGAATAAAACCTACATGATCATCTCAATAGATGCAGAAACAGCATTTGATAAAATTCAGTATCAGTTTGACTAACTCTCAACAAAATGGATGTAAGAGGAAACACACCTCAACATAATAAGGGCCACATATGAAAAGCCCACAGATAGCACCACACTCAATGGTGAAAATCTGAAAGCTTTTCCCCTAAGACCAGGAAAAGGATGTCCACTTATTGTGTTCTTGGAATGAGTTTTATATAATTTTGGCATTTTAGGGCTAAGAGCTGGCTTGGTTGCTGCCATGCACATTTCTGGCAACCCTGGAGCACGTGGCTAAGTCACCAGGACACTCTTTCCTGCTCTGCTTGGATGCCAATTCAGAATCCTTCTTAGCACAGGACCCCTTTCCTTTTAGGATTCAGGAGACTGAGATCCAGAGAGGTGTTACTCCAGCAATCAGAGTTAGCCTGCAAAAGTACATCTGTGTGCTCTCGCTGGTCTAAGAGGAAGCGAAGAAACTAGACTCAGTCTCTTTCCAGGTATGGAAGCTGAGGGCCTGGGGCAGAGGGATTCCCTGCTCATTGCTGGCAAAACTGGAGCCCACACCCTCATCTCTACTTCCTGATTAGTCTGTGATCCCTCCTCGGGTCTGGAAGCAGATACACTTCCTGTACCAGCTCATTCAGTAAGACTTAGCACATCTGGTTGTGTGCATGCATTTTTCATCAGCTGTCCCCCTGGAAATTCCCTCATCATGAATGTGGACAATGAATTGAGTGATGTGGATTCTGTTTTATTAGGGTTGCCTTTTGATACAACAAGTGTTTATATAAGGCTTCCGGGTACTCTCTGCAATATTCACCCTGGAAATACAGTATTTTATTCTCTGTGCCCTTGATGTTGAAATGAAGCATATTGTTTCCCTTTAGGATACCATTAAAAGTCGATGATGACCTTTACGATGACTAATAGTTTTCACAGGCTTTAATTGTGACTTTTTTTTTTGGCAGAGCAGCATCCGTCCACTTCATACATCTTTTGTATCAGGGAATCAATAAAAACTGCCGCCTTTTGTTGATGCTAAAGGAGATTTTATGCCGATGACAAGGGATTTGATTCAATATTCTCTTTAAATAAGATCAACACTGCTGCAGTTATAAACTCTTCGAAAACCTGTCAAGTCCATCAATATAGCATGAAACAAAAAGTTAGCAGCCTGGTATAAATTAGTACATGCATTGTGTCTTTGGGAAGGGCAGTAGATATTTATGATTGTATGCTAAAGTATATATATATTTAGAGGTTTCTTTCTGCTCTTTCAACCGTGAGTAGGAAATGCAGAAGAGCATTTCATTACTACCATGTTCCAAACTGCAAACTTTCTTTGCCAGGTAATGATTTTCTGGGGGCAATTCTGAATGTGGTGACGTGATATAAACAGGTATTTATGATCTGTGGTACAATCCTTAGTGAGTATGGATTTATAGTTAAATGGTGAAGTGGGAATCCAGCCAGTGATTATTGACAGAGCTTCTAGAATCTATATATATATATTTTTGTTTCCAGTATTCACACACACTTTCTTCTGGGGCCTGATTATCTCTGTAAGTCTGTTTTGCTAGTTTAGTTGAGAGGTGAATAGGAGACTTGGCAATTCAGGGCCATAGGGTTTGTGTGTTTGTCAGCAAGTGGGACACCTTGTCCCCATAACTATTCCCTCATACCTCGCCATTTTTAGACTGTAATTATGTTATATGATTATTCCATCTCTTTGGCTCTCTTCTAGGTGAACAGGTGACCCAGTAGGAACAGATCTGATTGACAGTAAATAACTGGAGTGAGCTTGTGTTCACAGGTTATGGCTGTGTCCTGGGGAGAATCCACAGTGCCCAAGACGAGAGCCACTGTGGCCCTTGGAACAAGAGCCAGCTTCCCCAGAACAGCTTCAGACTGGTGAGCATGTCACGTGTGTTACAGATGGCCTGGGTAACATGGGTCATGTTAGCAGAGCAGGAACAGGCGAGAGGCTGAGGCCTAGGCAGCTCTGAGGCCAGGTGATCCGGGGGAGCAGGGTGTGCAGCACACCAGGGAGATGACAACAGAGCCGGCTAGAGCCCCAGCAGAAGGCAGTGGGGCCTCTGCTTTTATGAGGTTCTCTTTTAAGAGAGGTCTACTCAGAGTTGTCTGTGGCACCTGACCCATGGGGTGAAACCATTAGACCAGAGTTTGTTGAGGAGTAGTCCATAGACTGCTTACATCTCAGTTACTTGGGACTTTAATGAGACTCTTTCGTGAAGAAGCTGAGTCTATGTTTTGAAAAGCTCTCCAAATAAGTTCCATGCATACCAGTAAAGCTTTAGAACCATTGCTCCAGATGTAAGGATGTTTGCCAAGCTAGAACAAGCTCAGATCTCCTTTTAGCTTTTTCCAAAAGATTCAGGATTCATATTTGGAGAGAGTGATATTCTTTGAGTGGATCTGAGATAGAGATGTTTTATTCAACAAGGCTGTTTGAGAGACTGACGTTCTTAAGAAAACACACAGTACGGTTGACCCTTGAGTGACTTGGGATTGAACCACAAGGGCCCACTTCTAGGTGGATTTTCTTCAGTAGTAAATACTACAGTACTGCATGATCTGACGTTGGGTTGAACATGTGGCTAGGGAATCACGGATATGGAAGAACTGCATAAATGAGTGGCCCGCTAGAAGTTACACAGGGTTTTTCAACTGAGAGGAGGGTCTGCACCCCTAGTGTTTGTGCTGGTCAGGGGGCAAGTGTACATGTGTCCTTTTGCTTGTCCTTGATGTCTCATGGACATAAATTTGCATGTAATTTCAGATGTCTGTGGTACCCTCATCATGAATCCTCTGTTGAAAACTCTTGATTGGAAGACAAGGTTGTGTACTTGTTACTTTTCACTGATCACCATGTGCTTGTTCCAACAATTGAGTTGAAGGCATGATCAAAATGTCACCTCTCTGTATTGTCCTAGAGAAAGCTCTGATCGATGGAAATGCCAGATTTTCATTGCCGTGAATACTTTGGTGAACATTGTAACACGCGGCCCCCAGTGTAGATAATTAAGCCGTTTGTCACTATTGGGAAGCACTGATGTTCTTGAATTTGCATTGCGTCCTCCTTTGAACGGATCCTTCTGTAGCCTTAGTCCTACGTGTGCGAACCATCTGCGTCATTTGTGCAGGGGGAAAAAGTGAAGAACTTCCTTCTCTAGGACTCAGAGCCCTTGAAGATCCAGCTTTTTGGTCTGGTAGATAGGGCTCTGACATGGAGCGACTCACAGAAGCATGGATTAACGTTGTTTTTTTTTTTTTTAACGTTGGTTTTTCTGAGAGTTCCTCATCGGCATGAGTCACTCACCAGACCACACATCAGCTGTCTTCTGCCCAGTGTTTTCGTCATTGTGGAGGAGAAGAGTGTAAACCGATACCATCTCTGCTCATTTTCCTGGATGGTACTTAAACTGCCTGAGTGTTCCTTTTTGGGATTTATTAAAGATTTTCTCTTCAATAAACATTTGTAGCATATTCAGTGAGCTTTCCTAAGGAGGAGAGGATCATTTGGCAGTCTCTTCAGTTTTTGGACCTTTTTTTTTTTAATCTTGGGACACCCTTTTCCCACTGAGTCATTCAGACGTGCCTTCCTCTCCCTAGACTTGGCCCCACTGCCTGAAATGTTCATGTGTTTTTCTGTGAATACCAGCCGAGTGCAGGCGCCCGATTGACACAGCTAGATCAAAACGCTTTGAATTTTGAAAATGATCCCCCTCTTGGTATTGAGCCCAGTGATAAAAGCAAAGCAGTTGTCATCTTGAAAACAGAGCTGTATACATGGCAGAGCCTTTCCAATTAGCACACTTAAGATGCGTGTTAGAAGTGACGGGAAGTGGGATGTTACAGAGCGAAATGCGGGTAATAGGGCTTTAAATTTTCATGTTTCAGTTGATTTTTTTTCTATTGCAGTTTGAAGAAAATTGTTGCACATTATTGGAGCTCCTAAGTGCATTTTAACACTGCTCTTTCAGTTTGCAATAATATCTTCCAAAAACAACAGAAATACTGGTCACAAAAAATGCTTGTGTCCATTGATTTTCCAAGTAGAGAGAAAGTAATATATTATTTAAAAATTACTACTAAATAACAATCAGTTTAGGCCATTCTCCAGGTACTTTTCTGCCTTTTACCAAGCACTTGGTTTGATGGGATCCTTAAACTGAACAACCTGGCATTTTTGATGTTCACCAGATTCAGCATCAAAAATGAATTCTCGCCATACACATGTGCAGAGAAATTAAAGCCAAATGTCCAGCATAAAGCAAGGGGTTTGTTATCTGCAAGAATCCTATCAGAGTTATTTACATATGTGATATACTCCCTAGAAGGTGGATGTCTAGCGTAGGGTCTGATATAGAGTAATAATAGTAGGACGTAGTCGTGGTCAGTGCTGCTAGTGCTTACCACTTTCCATTTCGGGTTCCCTCTCCTTCTTTGTACATAGGAGACTTACACCTCCCTCCCCTCCTGAAGTTAGGTGTGCCTTGCTTTGGTCAATTCAATGGGAGTAGGAGTGATTTGTGTCACTTTTAGGTGGACGTATTTAAGACCCAGTAAGCAGTGCGCGTTTCTTATGCTATGGTCAACGCTAAAGCCTTTTACTGAGAGACCAATGTTATAAGATGCTGGAGACTCTGTAAGCTTGGTTTCCTAAGTGGCTGCAGTGACCAGAGCCCCCTCCCCACTAGCCAACCCACACTAGACATGTAGAATGAGACAGAACCCACCCATTGTTGCTTTAAGCTGCTGAGATTTAAGGTTTGTTTGTTATTAAAGAATAATCTAGTCTACTTTGGCTGATGCAAATGTCAATAAATTGACATTTATTCAGTGCTTTGTGCCAGGAGGTTAAAGTGCTCTCTATGTATTAATTCATTTAATCATCACTTATAACTAAAGAAACGCTGGGCTGGAAGAAGCACAAGCTGGAATCAAGATTGCTGGGAGAAATATCAATAACCTCAGATATGCAGATGACACCACCCTTATGGCAGAAAGTGAAGAAGAACTAAAGAGCCTCTTGATGAAAGTGAAAGAGGAGAGTGAAAAAGTTGGCTTAAAGCTCAACATTCAGAAAACTAAGATCATGGCATCTAGTCCTATCACTTTATGGGATATAGATGGGGAAACAGTGGAAACAGTGTCAGACTTTAGTTTTTGGGCTCCAGAATCGCTGCAGATGGTGACTGCAGCCATGAAATTAAAAGACGCTTACTCCTTGGAAGGAAAGTTATGACCAACCTAGATAGCATATTCAAAAGCAGAGACATTACTTTGCCAACAAAGGTCCGTCTCTTCAAGACTATGGATTTTCCAGTAGTCATGTATGGATGTGAGAGTTGGACTGTGAAGAAAGCTCAGCGCCGAAGAATTGATGCTTTTGAGCTGTGGTGTTGGAGAAGACTCTTGAGAGTTCCTTGGACTGCAAGGAGATCCAACCAGTCCATTCTAAAGGAGATCAGCCCTGGGTGTTCTTTGGAAGGACTGATGCTAAAGCTGAAACTCCAGTACTTTGGCCACCTCATGAAGAGTTGACTTATTGGAAAAGAGTCTGATGCTGGGAGGGATTGGGGGCAGGAGGAGAAGGGGACGACAGAGGATGAGATGGCTGGATGGCATCACCGACTCAATGGACTTGAATTTGAGTGAACTCCGGGAGTTGGTGATGGACAGGGAGGCCTGGCATGCTGCAATTCATGGGGTCACAGAGTCGGACATGCCTAAGCGACTGAACTGAACTGAATAACCAATGAAAGTTACTCCTGTTATCTCCATTTTTTTTTTCCCCAGAAGAGGTGCTGAGATGTTAAATCACTTTCTTAAGAATGTACTGGTGAGGAACAGAAGTGAGATGGAACCCAGGCAATCTCGGGAATGCTCAGTAATCATGAAATGATTGATTCAAGATCAGAGATGGTTTTATTGGTTTGGTAGAACATACAGTCTTCCATGTGGTGTTATTGGAGAGGGTACCAGTTGGCATTATCTATCCCAGATGTCTCAAGCTGCCTGTCGTTTTGCCAGTATGGTTACTTATTTTTAGGTCTTGAAATGTTGGGGCTTTTTAGTTGAAGATGGTTGGCAACACCCTATAAAGGTTTTATAAGGTGAGGTGCTCCAAAAGAGCCCGTGAGTCACCAGAAAGGAAGTCAGGGACCCCAGGGGAAAGTAAGAAGGAACCAGGGGCTATAGTTGCTCTTTGGCTGAGGGTTGCCCTCCTTAGGATTAGTGTCTGCTGTGCTGTGCTGTGTGCTCTGAGAAGCTGAAACTCTCATGGGAGGTCCCACCTGTGGGTTGATTCAGGCTCTCAAAGGGAAAGTTGGGGATAGGATGACTGCAGCTTTGCTCAACTGTTTATTGCTTTTGAAAGATATGGGTCGGTTTTCTTATGTGGGCAGAAAAAGAGTTATGGTGTGGCAAGGGAACTCTAAGTAGTGTGATTTTGTGCAATCATTCTAATATGTTTTAGTCAAGGGTTGTAGTTAATCCATCCCATTCCTTTGCCTGCAGCTGGTTTGTCTCAGAAATGACTTTCATAAACACTCACACATACTTTGACAGAGTTAGCTGAAGAGCCTTGGCCAAGGTTCTTTTGGTAGTAAGTGACAGAAACCTACTAGGAAACTTAGTCCTTTTGAAGCAAAAAACAGGAATTGGTCTAAAGACGTGAGATAAAGAGTCATCTTATGGAACCCCAACACTAAATGTATGGCCATGGGGGAATCTAGAAAGCTCTGCAGAGCTACACCTCCTTCTGCTCATAGAAGTTGTGTGGAGGTCTTCTCTATTCTCTCAGTACATTTGCTTTCTCTGCCTCTATTTTTTTGCCCTGTTAGCTTTTTCCGCTGTCGTATGTTCATGGACAAACAATACGGTTCCTGAGCTTATGGACCTTCAGTTCGCATTTGCATTTGGAGCTGATAAGCAGCCTTAACTCCCAGTTCTACAAACTGGGAAGAGAAAATTTGAACGATGTTGAGTCTGTTCTTAGCTGCTATAGGCGATGTTGATGGGATTAGATCTCTCATGTGTTTATCAGTATAGGTGCCGAGGATGGTAAAGAATCTGCCTGCAATGCAGGAGACCCTGCATTCCTAGGTCGGGAAGGTTCAATTCCTAGGTTGGAAAGATCCGCTGGAGAAGGGATAGGCTACCCACTCCAGTATTCTTGGGCTTCCTTTGCGGCTCAGCTGGTAAAGAATCAGCCTGCAATGTGGGAGACCTGGGTTCGATCCCTGGGTTGAGAAGATCCCCTGGAGAAGAGAATGGCTCTACCCATTCCAGTATTCTGGCCTGGAGAATTCCATGGACTGTATAGTCAATGGGGTTGCAAAGAGCTGGACACAACTGAGTGACTTTCACTCATTTCACATGCCTAGGACGTAACAGTCACAGTGTTAAATGCTGGGGACACTGATATGGATAAGGCAACGCTTTTTTCTTTGAGATAGTTCTACTCTGAAAGGGGATGTGAGTCCAGAAGTCAACCCAGAATATCCAAGGGTTGGATATAACCTAATGGTTATAAGACTCCTTATAGGAGTCACATCTTGTTTTAATAAAAGATTCTAATAGAGTAATGAACTGCTCTTTTAAAATGGCAAACTCCCTGTGCTGAAAGTATTTAATCTGAGATAGGCTCATCATCTCTACTGTAGGATGTTACCTGAGTAAATTCTCTCCTTATCCAGCAGTTTAGACTAGATGACCCTTGTTCTCTGATTCTATTATTTTTATGATAAACCTTGTGATACACAACCTCTGAGGGCTATAGAAATGAATGGGGAAGAAATGGTATGTTCTAGAAGTGATCAGAAAAGGCATTTTAGTGTAATTGTGCCTTGAATTTGGCTCCAGAGAAAGGCAAAAAGGTGAGTAGACAAGGCAAGAAGAATATATTCCAAGTTGCATGGCGAAATGTGTGAAGACCCAAGGATGATGAGTGTGGTGTGTATGAGAGACAAGAGACACATGTATTTGGGGTCTGTCAGGAAGCTGAGGAAAGGCAAGACAAGTTCAATTTTAGAAAGGTGTTGGAATGATGAGATTAGGTAGTTGAATTTATATTCATAATACTGTAGAACCAGAGGGCACTTGCTGTGGGTAGAATACTCTTTACCATAAAATATAAGCATGGAGGACATCTTTATGTCACAAGAAAAAAGCTAAGTGAAGCATTTAAGGGCTTGGTCCAGTGATTGACATCAAGGATCCAGATTCCTTCCATCTATTTACTGGCCGATTTACCATATTGGCTTGGTGCTTAGGCTTCTGTCCTCATAGCCACAACCTGAGTGCAAGTGTTCCATGAATCAGAGACAGACACAATAATCTAATGTTGAAGAGTTTGGAGGGATGTTTCCTTCTGTGTGTCCCTTTTAATTTGAGATAAAATGTCTCCCAAAAAACATCCTTTCATGTCCTATTGGCCACAGTTCACCACCCATGCCTTAGCTTTTGGGGAGAACGAGAGGGAAAGGTCACCTGTGCCAGCAAAGATGGAGATGCTGCCCAAGGGTTGTGGAGTTAGCTGCCAGCAGCATCTCCCCAGCCAGCTCATGCAGGACATCTTGTATTATCACCTAATTTCACAGATAGTGACATGTAATAGCTGCCATGTACCCAGTATCTTTTATATTGTCAGGGACTCTGAAGTGTTCTGTTTTTACCCTTTAACAGTAACCCTTCCAGGTAGGTGGAATCATTCTCACTTACTGTTGAGGAAACTGGCTGTGTGTGGGTAACTGGGTTTAGTTAGTGTCTAGAGGGATAAGACCTTTTTTAAATCATAGTCACAGTCTTGGGTTTGAGAGTGGCTTTAGGCCAGCCTGCTGCCTTCCTCCAAAGGTCCCCCCTCTAGTTCCCACGTCCCTGCCAAGTGGCAGTGGAGCCAACCCTTGAATGCTTGTAGGGACGGACGTTTCCTAACTGCTGGCCCCGTGTTCTTTCCAGTCCACATCCCTGGCAGAGCACAGACGTGTCACGGATTGAGGAGGACTCCTGGTTTTCTTCTGTTGCTCCCCTTCTTCCCCCAGGAGGTATCTTTTATAGAGGCTGGCTGCTAGTTCTGATGACATCATGGCACTGGCATCATGGGGCATGCTGAAATCCCTCAGCTGGTGTTCTCTCCTCTCACAAGTGAAGAGGGGGCCACGTGAAAAGTGAGTTTGGCCTCCCCAACTTCCTTAGGCCTGAAGCCCTGTGCCAGGTATTGCTCTTTTCTATTTGCTAAATGTTAGTGGAAACAAAGAGCTGTTTTGTTTGGTTTGTGTTTCCCTGTGGAAAAGATTACTTTAGGCACATTTTAGAAAATGCTTTTAAAAAGAATCTTGTGTAGGTTGAAAACATAGAGAAAGAAAGCAAATGTCTTGATGGCTTTTTATTACAATAAAAATTGTAGTGAAAGCTCTCTCAACTTCCTCCCTCCTTCTATCCCACTAAACAAACCTTTGTTTGTGGGAGGAGGATTAGGTTTAAACAGCAGGAGCAGAGATGAAGAAATAGCATCATTTGGGGACCCTAGTACTGAAAAGGTCACCACCAGTGACATTTCCTGAATGTTTGTCAAAATTCAAGAGGTTCTTTAAGAGTAAGAGTTTGCTGTTGGTGGTAGTGGGAAGGGTATACCCGTGGATCCAATAGGAAAACATTTAAAATCTGTCACATGACATTTGAGGGGTAGAAGGAGGATGGTGGAGAAGGCAATGGCAACCCACTCCAGGGACGGGGGAGCCTCATGGGCTGCCGTCTATGGGGTTGCACAGAGTCGGACACAACTGAAGCGACTTAGCAGCAGGGGGATGGTACTGGTGATGGTTTAGTCACTCAGTCACATCCAGCTCTTTGCAACCCATGGATTATAGCCCACCAGGCTCCTCTGTCCATGGGATTCTCCAGGCAAGGACACTGGAGTGGGCTGCCTCTCCAAGAAGGAGGATAGAGGCAGCAAAATTCAACCAGTAAAAAGTGTTTTCATTGCTACTGTTTTTGGGAAAATGCTTTTCGTATTCAGCTGCTCTCCTCAAGTGCCTTTAAATTTGTCTTCCCTTTTTTGACTAATAAAAAGGGCCTCTTGTAGAAATCCATTAATTATGTGAGATCTTCCCTCTATAAACCTTATCTGAAGTTTGGTGATTGGTGGGCAGGTCATTGTGTTGGCAGCTGCGGTACTGCTGATGTCCTAGATAGGTCTATGACTTGGGACCCATCTAGGGAGGGGATGATGCACTTAGCCCTTTAGTGGTCAGGAGGACCCTGACTGTTTCTGCACATGACACCTGCAACATGCAAGGAAATGTTTAGGCTAGAACTTCACTGTCAAATGTGGTAGCTGCTAGTCACATATGCCTGTTGAACAGCTGAAATGTGGCAGATTGAGATGTGCCATAGGTGTAAACCACATTGAGGACCTAGTGGGGAAAGAATGCAAAATTCTCATCACTGGCCTTTAATTTTGATTACATGTTGAAATGATAATGTTGTAGATACATTCAGTTCAGTTCAGTTCAGTCGCTCAGTCGTGTCCGACTCTTTGCGACCCCATGAATCGCAGCATGCCAGGCCTCCCTATCCATCACAAACTCCCGGAGTTCACCCAGACTCACGTCCATCAAGTTGGTGATGTCATCCAGCCATCTCATCCTCTGTCGTCCCCTTCTCCTCCTGCCCCCAATCCCTCCCAGCATCAGAGTCTTTTCCAATGAGTCAGCTCTTCTCATGAGGTGGCCAAAGTACTAGAGTTTCAGTTTCAGCATCATTCCCTCCAAACAAATCCCAGGGCTGATCTCCTTCAGAATGGACTGGTTGGATCTCCTTGCAGTCCAAGGGACTCTCAAGAGTCTTCTCCAACACCACAGTTCAAAAGCATCAATTCTTCGGCGCTCAGCCTTCTTCACAGTCCAACTCTCACATCCATACATGACTACAGGAAAATCCATAGCCTTGACTAGACGAACCTTTGTTGGCAAAGTAATGTCTCTGCTTTTGAATATGCTATCTAGGTTGGTCATAACTGTCCTTCCAAGGAGTAAACGTCTTTTAATTTCATGGCTGCAGTCACCATCTGCAGTGATTTTGGAGCCCAGAAAAATAAAGTCTGACACTGTTACCACTGTTTGCCCATCTATTTCCCATGAAGTGATGGGACCGGATGCCATGATCTTTGTTTTCTGAATGTTGAGCTTTAAGCCAACTTTTTCACTCTCCACTTTCACTTTCATCAAGAGGCTTTTGAGTTCCTCTTCACTTTCTGCCGTAAGGGTGGTGTCATCTGCATATCTGAGGTTATTGATATTTCTCCCAGCAATCTTGATTCCAGCTTGTGTTTCTTCCAGTCCAGCGTTATATGCATGTACTCTGCATATAAATTAAATAAGCAGGGTGACAATATACAGCCTTGATGTACTCCTTTTCCTATTTGGAACCAGTCTGTTGTTCCATGTCCAGTTCTAACTGTTGCTTCCTGACCTGCATATAGGTTTCGCAAGATGCAGGTCAGGTGGTCTGGTATTCCCATCTCTTTCAGAATTGTCCACAGTTTATTGTGATCCTCACAGTCAAAGGCTTTGGCATAGTCAATAAAGCAGAAATAGATGTTTTTCTGGAACATACATTAGATTAAGTAAAATACATTATTAAAACTATTTTTGCCCATTTCTCTTTACGTTTGTAATGTGGCTACTAAAAAGTGTGAAATATCTTTGCATTTCTGTTGGACAACACTGGTCTAGGTGAGAGTTCAGCAAGTCATGGCCTTTTTCCATAAATAAAGTTTTAAGGGCCATGAGTGCTGGTTAGTTTGTTGTCTGTGTCTGATTTCATGCTACTATGGTTCACAGAGCCTAAAATATTTATTTTCTGGGCCTTTACAGAGAAAAGTCACTAAACTGTGGTCTAAAGGATTCTGGAAAACATGGCAAGACCTAAAAGTAGTCTGGGAAGCCCTGATTCTTACTCCCGCAGGCAAGGAGAGAGAAGCAAGGATGCCTTGATGTCTCAGAGGTGCTTCAGTTCAGTTAAGTCACTCTGTTATGTCTGACTTTGGCACCCCATGGACTGTGGCGCACCAGGCTTCCTTGTCCATCACCAACTCCTGTAGCCTACTCAAACCCATGTCCATTGAGTTGGTAATGCTATCCAACCATCTCATCCTCTGTCGTCCCCTTCTCCTTCTGCCTTCAATCTTTCCCAGCATCAGGGTCTTTTCCAGTGAGTCAGTTCTTCGCATCAGTTGGCCAAAGTATTGGAGTTTCAACTTCGGCATCAGTCCTTCCAATGATATTCAGGACTGATTTCCTTTAGGACTGAGTGGTTTGTGCTTCCCTCTCTCCCCAGCCTGTTCTCTTTAAATAAATGTGAACCTCAAGCCCCTTCACTACTGAGAAGAGAGATTGTAGAGCCAGACAATTAACTCTGGATGAAAGGCAGAGTTTGAACCTCTTACCATCCAGTAGAGGGGTATGGAAACGTTGCTCCTGATTGCTGAATCTCTAAAGGTTTTATGTTAGAGACACAGAATTATGGCTGGTAAAGTAAGTAGGATAATGACATGGAGTGAATTAAGTGGCCTACTTGCTCTAGTGAGCTGCCATGAAAGTGCAAATGTTTAGTCACTCAGTCATGTCCAACTCTTTGTGACCCCATGGACTCTAGCCCATTGGGCTCCTCTGTCCATGGGATTCTCCAGGCAAGAATACTGGAGTGGGTTGCCATTTTATTCTCCAGGATATCTTCCCTACCTAGGGATCAAACCTGGGTCTCCTGCATTGCAGGTAGATTACTTTACCATCTGAGTAACCAGGAACTTGAGGTGCCATAGTACATGTCAATAATTTGGGGCCCTAAAGATATTTTACACCTAAGAGCTCCCATCAGCAAGAAGCTATTTCAAGGAAGTATGCATTCTTCCCTGGGTTGGGAAGATTTTCTGGAGTAGGAAATGACAACCCACTCCAGTGTTCTTGCCTGAAAAATCCCATTGACAAAGAAACCTGGCAGGCTACTGTCCATGGGGTCGCAAAGAGTCAGACACAACTGAGCTACTGAGAACACACTAAGATATTTTACACCTGAGAGCTCCCATCAGCTAGATGCTATTTCAAGGAAGCAAACATTCTTAAAACCTTGGCTATCACCTGATACCTTGGGAAATGAGTTTTTACCTGGCTGAGTATAAGTTTTGGAGAGTGGTAAAAACTAGAGAGGTGAGATGGATGGACACTAGGGCAAATGGCACAAAAGGCCAGGGCTGACGCCACCCAAGCTTGAGCATTCTCCTGGGGCCACTGGAGGGCAAGGGTCTCGGGAGGGTAACAGAGTCTTTGTTCCAAAGTGCACATTGGTGTGGCACTTCCTTAAAATTCCTTTCTACTCCCCCACCCCAATTTAAAAGCATTTCCTAGGATAAGACCCTGCATCAGAGTCAAATTCCCCACAAGCTTTGGGTGGTATTAATGCCTGCCAGCACAGGGCGAACCCTGTTACAGTGAATGGAGTCACAGTATTCAGAATGAATTACAGGACGTTAGGCACGTGATTTACCACCTATAGTAAACAGGGCTTCACACATGGTGTATTTCTGCTGCATGGGTTAGTTATTAACTGCAAAAAAAGGGGAAATTCATTTAGAAGACATGCCCATTTTTTATGAGGTAAGGCTGCCTGGAGATGCATGGCATTTTAAAGCAAACAAATTCCTGGGAGAGCCTGAGCTTACCACCCAGAAATGTGGCAAGGAATAAAAACATTTACACCAGTTTAATATGAATGGTTGAAAAAAATATCTATTGCACATTGAACGAGATATATGAAACCATAACCTACTCTTGTGTAGTAAGCAACAGAACCATTCCCCTAACGGATGACTATTCGAGTTGACATTATTCTGCATCTTTTCGATCTTCTCTTGCCAAGTGCTAGAGACTGTCAGGGAGAGCCCGCCAGATACATAGGCACTGTTGGCCTGGGGGTTGAGAGCTCGTAAGACTCTTGAAGGCGGAGGTTACCCAGTGATCCTTGTGCTGCAAACTGGAGTGGAAATCAAGGGATGACAGCCAACATAAACAGCGGCTGCATGTGGAATGTCAAAGTGAAGACGGATGGAGGTGGGACTTTGTCTCTCCTGCTCCCTTTCTAGTCTATAAAATGGAGCTTATTTCCTATCTTCCGGTAGAAGAAAAAGTACCATATGACTTTTGGGGGCCTCTGAAGTGATTCTCAGTTCATTCTTATAACATAGGTGGAATTTGACCTCCTCCAAAATTATTCAGGGGTGATTCCTGCTTAATCCTACCATGATTTATCTACTACACACGAGCTATTAAAGCTAGAAGGAGTCTTGAGAGATGTTTTTGGGTAGCTTTCTTCTTTCACAGACCAAGAAATCGACACCTCAGAAAGGTTAATGAATTGCCTAAAGTTAAGTGCTAGCTGAGTGCAAGCCTGGTCCTAAGAACTCAGAGCTCCTTCCATTCGACTTTCTATGTCTGTTCACACACAGAAAGTTACGTGGGATCCCTGATTTTAAAAAGTAGTGAAATTAAAAATGTCCTCAATCCCGTCGTTTGATTCGTAAATGACCTAGGTCATTTTCTGTGTCAGGGTACCTTACCTGGCTGGTTCAGGTTCCTAGTGTTTTGTGATGCCTGGCCTGTGGCACTTTCTTTTAATTAGTGTCTTGAAAGTTTCAGAGTTCAATTCACTCATCTCCTCTGGGGATGATAGTAACAATTTCATATTTGGGAAGATTAATAGAATTTGGGAATTTTAGAGAATTAACTTTCCTGTCCTATACACTGGCAGCAAACTTGAGAGGCCATTCCTTGTGAAAGCAAAAGAGTTTCTTTGTAGAGTGAAATTTATGGGCTTTGACATTTCTATAATATTTAAACTCAAGAATCTTACTCTGATGGTGTGTCTGACGTCCCTACACTCTTTAAGATCGCTGTAGAACTCTTGGTTTGTATTAATTCCATTTCATTTGTGTATTTTATGTGTTTAGTGGTCATATTTGAAAAACATCTCTTGTGAGTGCTCCGCATAATTTTGGCAGAAAATTACTTTTTTTGTGTTTCTGCGATGATCCCCTGAGATCATTTTTGCATAAATCCAGCCTTCTATTTTCAGATACAAATCTGTTGTACAGATGATTCTTCTTAGAAGAAAAGATGCATTTGTAGCTGAAAAATGTAAATTACTTTTCATGGAAAATACCTCTCTGGGCCCCCATTTCCAAAATGTGATGATTGCACATTGCATGTTTTTGTGTGTGCTCAGGAGACTGTTTTCCTTACAATTAGAAAATTCTTGATAGTGTGGCAGGTACAATATAGTGACATGGTTGCTTTTGCCACAAGCAAGTCAGGGGTGGGGGTGAGCAGGTAAGGGGAAAAACAAAAGGTTCAGTATGGATGTGGTACTTAGTTAAGGGGAAGGGGTTTTGGTTTTGAAGTGGAGGGGTGGGAGTGGAGGGTGTCATGAGCATTCTTTAAAGGATAAGTGTGTTAGCAGAGGACATTTCTAACTGGGGTCATTTAAATATAATTACAATCCCCCATTTGCAGTTCATCTTTGCTTTTGCTTTTTCATTGAGGATTCAGTTTTATTGGCTACCTTATGGAAAGGCTTTTGGGCCAACTACCCTCCCCATCACAAGTATCGTGAAATGAGGAAGGCCAGCAGACACATCTTCCTAGAAAGTCTTCTCTTCACTCCAAGGGTTACTATCTGAGGCACTCTGGGGGCACTGCTGTAAAGCAAAGTGTAAAATCAACGTATTCAGATTTGTGCCAAAGAAAGACTCAAGTTTGAGAACATTTACATCTGTTTTCAATAACTCCTCACATATGCTGCAGAATGTACGTTATCCATCTTGTTATCCAGGAAATAACATTTGTTGCAAACGGTTTGCCAATTCGTAATTTTATTGAATTTGTTTATCATGCTGTGGCTTCATATGAGGTCTGAAAGATGGTGATCTTTGGTGTTCCAGCTGTTGTAACATTCTGCAGTGGGGCCTTAATTCTGGGCTCGCCTGGGATTCTTTGGAGGGTTTGGACTTTCTTAGAACTGTAGACGAAGAGCTGGCGTTGTTGATGGGCAATTATTTTCGGGGAACACAGTAACTTTACTCACACACTCCTCAAACCCGTTTTCATTTCTGGCTTTTAAATACAGTCTTGGGACTGATGTGTTAAATAGAGCTCCTTATGTGCCCCATACCATCTCCTTTGAAATCTGCACAAACTGTTTTCATGTTTGTTCGAGAAAACATTACTCCTTGGCAGGGGGTGGTGGTGGGGGGACTTGATTCTTTAGAACTGACCCAAATTATCTCAAGCCTGAAAATAGGAAAAATTTCTTTCTGTAGAGAAGCTATGAAATATCTTTTTGCTGCATAAATATTATTATTTTCTTAAGATGTTGTTGGTAGATGAAAAGCAAGTTCAACTAGGTCTAATTTTATCATTTTCCTATTTTCTTTAGCCGACGTTTTCTTCACTGAGGTTTATATTGTCTTTGCCAAAACTGAGAAGAAAAAAAAATAATAACCTTGAAAGCTCTTTCGATCTGAACTACTCCTAAATGTTTTTAACGGTTTGTTATAACCACACAAATGTGATCTTGGGGCCATTTGGAGGTTATTGAGTTTCCTTGGAGATGAGACTTGGCATTTTCCAAACCAGAGTTTGCTTTTGTGGCCTAGAAGTTGTGAGGCGCATATATTTGGAGGGCTAAAGATTATTCCCCACCAAGAAGTTTTGTCAACCTGACCTTCTCCACTCTTCCGACGCTGCGCACACAGCAGTAATCTCTGCAGAGGAGAGCAAATAAAGTGAAGAAATATAGCAGTACGTGTTATTTTTACATCCTAAAGTAAATTCTCCAGCATTAAGGTCGACTGGGAATTTTCATCTCAGAGTTCTCATGAATGCTGCTCCACTTCGCCGTTGTCCTCTTGAATCTCTTTTTATTATAGGTCTTTGAGGGAGGTATTTCTTGTAGTAATTTACTCAGCCAGACAGATAAGTGAGATGTGGAGCTGTGGAAATATGGGGCTGGCAGAAGCCTTTGGGGGTCAGCTGGCCCTGCCATTCAGCCTGCAGGGGTAGGTGCCATGGCCAGCCAAGTTGAAGGACTCGTTCCATTATATTTAGAGAACCCGTGTCACCTAGAATCCCTGTGACAAGGTGACCTCTAGTACTAGAGTCCAAAGTTAGTCCCGGTGAAATGAGCGTTCTGTGGATGTTGTTTGAGCCAAATGACATTAGATGGTCTGCTGAGCCCTTTCTGTGAGGTAATGGTCCAAGAATCACAGACATCTAAGTTAGGACTTAGAAGGTTATCCTTTCGAGCTCCCCATCCCAAAGAAGGAATCCATCTGATGCTACCCCTGTCAGTTTTTCATCTTTAGTTGGAGCCGTAAGCAATTCAAGAAGCAGCTGGGCCACTGATGAAAGGCTGTCATGAGAACTTTCTTCTTTCTTTTGGTGGGATGTCTGTGGCCTTCAACTTTTCTCCACTAATGTCAATTCTGAGAGACACAGATTTTAAAAATCACTCCTCAAAGGGTAAAAAAAAATGAAAAAGTATAGGACATTAAAAACAAGCAAACAAAGTCACTTTTTCCACTTTATTTTTTTACTCCATCCTGCTGTTCTAAATCAACTTTCAAGGTCAATTGTGTCAGTTTTAAAGAAAAAAATAGATTTATTTATTTTTATTTTTTAGGATATGTTAGTAAAACAAGAATTCATTCATCATTTTAGGTTTTCCAGAAGGAAGATTCAGGTAGATTAAATTGATCAATTCTTCCCTAAGTTCTTTGTTTTTAAGTTATTTTGGTTGTTAAATCATGTTTGCTAAGTTGCTTCAGTCGTGTCTGACTCTTTGTGACCCCACGGACTGTAGCCTGCCAGGCTTCTCTGCCCATGGGATTTTCCAGGCAAGAATACTGGAGTGGGTTGCCATTTCCTTCTCCAGGGGATCTTCCTGACCTAGAGATCGAACCCATGTTTCTTATGTCTCCTGCATTGGCAGGAGCGTTCTTTGCTACTCATGCCACCTAGGTATTTTGGTTGGTAACTAACTCATCAATCGGCCTATAAAATAAATGCTTACTGACTAAATGTTAAATATATAATTCATACATTTTTGAATAAGCAAAACCTTTGCTGCTGAGAGATGTCAACTGACTCATATCTCATCTTTATTTGATTGCTTATCACGAAAATAATTTTACTCGCTATTGCCTTTAAGAGTGTCTACTCAGCCTGTGTTCAATCAAAAGGCTTTTCTCCTTCCAAATATTTCTCATCACAAATATTCTATAATCACTTATCACTGGATCCAGTTATTTGGCAGCATGGTAGATTGGGAAGTATTTTGGGGTTTCAGCCCAGCCACCTACCTGTTTATGAAGATTACCAGGGAAAATGTGTCTAACCTCTTTGTACCTTCTGCTGAGGGATTCCTGTGAGCAAAATGGTCTGTGTAATGCTCCAAGAACCTAACAGATACTTAGGAGTAGAGATACCTATTTTTTTGCTTTAGTCTACTGCAGTTGACCTTAGGTTTCTTACTGATCTTCATGTATATCAGGGATCTGAGTCTTGTCTCCAGATGCCTGAATTTTTTATGAACTTTGATTCTGAGATGCCAAATACATCATCACATTTTCTCTAGTTTCCTGGATAAATAAGGTGAGCACATATCACAGAATTTCTGTAGCAGTCTCATTGTAAAATATTTGGTCCCTTTGTCCCCTAAACTGTTGGAATATCTTAGAAATCTGAACATTTTGATATCTAGTTTTGGAATCTTCTATCCAATCTCTTGTGTCAAAAATAGCATAGAAACAGTTGTCTAATGCTTTCTAATTTAAATCAGAAAGTACCAATTATCCTATTTCTGACATGCCATGGAATACCTTACTGGCATAAGACAAAGAAGAGTTTTGAAGAAATAGTGCAGCCAGATATTAAGGCATGAAATGCACTCTGGAGAGCATCTCATGTTTCAAGATCTCTGCTTGCTAGGATGGTATAGCAGGAAGATAAAGATGGTTCCTCCCTCCTTCCAAGGGCTGTGATCTCTGCATAAGTAAGATCACTTGCGGTGGAGGCCTCCTCCTCGGGTTGCCTTTTCTCTCCCTGATTCATTAATGTCTTGCCACTGCTATTACAAATTAGTAGGACAGAACAACACAAATATACTCTGTCTTTGTCTCCCAAAGAATTTTGCCAACCACACATAAAAAAACACATTAACCTTATTGCAAGGTCCCCCAAAGTCTTAACTTTTACAGGCTCAAGTCCAAAATACCATCTAAGTCTCATCAGCTCAAAAGTACCAAATTTCATTACCTCAGTCATCTATATGAGCTATGAATGAAGCTTGGAGTAGAATCCATTCTTTGGCAAAATTACTCTCCATCCATGGACCTGTGAAGCTAGAAGTAAATTCTCTGCTTCCAAAATGCAGTAGTAGGAGAGATGAGGGGCTTCCAGATGGCGGTAGTGGTAAAGAACCTTCCTGACAGTGCAGGAGTCATACGAGACGTGGGTTTGATCCCTAGGTTGGAAAGATCCCCTGGAGGAGGCCATGGCAACCCACTCCAGTATTCTTGACTAGAGAATCCCTTGGCAGAGGAGCCTGACAGGTTACGGTCCATAGGGTCGCAAAGAGTTGGACACAACTGAAGCAACTTAGCACACACGCAGGATAGACAAACGCTACCAGTTGTAGACATTCCATTCAAAAATGGAGAAAGGAGTAATTTACCATCCCCAAGCAATTTTTAAATCCAGCAGAGCAAGCTCCATTAGGTTTTCAGGTCTGGGAATAATCCTCTGTGGCTTGAGGATCTGCCTTACAGGCCTTTGGCTCCATTGTCTGGGTCATCCTTCCTTTTTTCGTAAAAGATAGCATGTGTTTACAGCTGAGTAGTTACATTAGTGTGTCTCTTGTCTATAGAATTGTGGTTGCCTGACAGAGTTCTTTCAGTTCATATTATTTTTCCTTTCAGTTTAAGTGGTGGTATTTCTGCTGATGAAACATTCTCAAAACCCTTGTGGTCTCCAGTGTATGTTATGGAATTCATTCTGTGAGACAAGAGGGTCATCCACAGATCTTTTCTGGGTAATCCTGTCTCTGTTTCTGACTTCTGCTGAGATGGGAATTCATCAGAAACTTGCATAATCTCTTCAAAGAGCCCTCTATGTGATTAAATACTCTGATCTTTTGATCTTCCTGAAGCACTAGCCAAAGGTTATATAGTTATACCCTTTGTTTTCTCTCTGGGGCATCCTTTCTTGAAGGTATATCCTTCAATTTTAGCATCTTTTGCAATATGAATAGTCTGAGAATTTCTCAAATCATCAGGCTTTGGTTATTTTTTGCCTAACAATTCTTTCTTTAATTCACATTTTTCTTCTTGTATGTCACCCTAAACATTGAGAGGAAACCAGGCTTCACTGTCAACATTTTGCTTGGAGGTGTGTATGGGCTCAGTTGCTCAGTCGTGTCCAACTCTTTGCAACCCCATGGACTGGAGCCCACCAGGCTTCTCTATCCATGGAATTTTGCAGGCCAAGACTACTGGAGTGGATTTCCATTTCCTTCTCCAGGGGACCTTCCAAACCCAGGTATTGAACTCACATCTCCTGCATCCTTCTGCATCACCTGGGAAGCCCCTTGCTTGGAAATGCTACTGTTCTGTGCTTAGTTGTGTCTGACTCTCTGCCACCCCATGAACCATAGCCTGCCAGGCTCCTCTGTCCATGGGGATTCTCCATGCAAGAATACTGGAGTGAGTTGCCATGCCCTCCTCCAGGGGATCTTTCTAACCCAGGGATCGAACCCAGTTCTCTTGTATTACAGGCACATTCTTTACCATCTGAGTCACCAGGAAAGCTCCTTGGAAATATCCTCAGCTAAATAGGAACTTCACTGCTTACAAGTTATGTTTTCCATATAACTGTAGGACAGGATTCAGTTAATCTTTTTTGCCACTATGTGAAAATGATCCCCTTTCTTCAGGTGTCCAATAATGTGTTCTTTTGTGTCCTTCTGAGCATTCACTAGCAGCACCTTTAACTTTCATACTCCTATCAACAGTCTGTTTATTACTGTTTAAGAACTCCCTAAGAGAATATTGGTTTTCTCTACCACACTCCTCACTTCCTTCTGAGTTCTCACTAATGGACTCACTAATGCTAATATTTTACTAACCATCTGCTTAAGGCAATCTAGCTCTTCTCTTATGTTCTTCAAAAGTTCTCCACTCTCTCTACATTGTCAAACTCCAAAGCTACTTCCACATTTTTAGTTATTTGTCACAGTAGCACCCTGCTTACTTCCCTGTTGCCATTGCAATAAATTACCACAGATTACTGGCATAGCACAAATTAATTATCTTATAGTTCTGGAGGTCAGAAGTTTAAAGTGAGCTTTACAGGGCTAAAAATAATGTGTCAGTAGGGCTGGTTCTGTTGGGAGGGTCTGAGCGGAGAATCTGTTTGTCTTTTCCGGCTTCTAGTGATAGCCTACATTCCTTTGTTTGTGGCCCCTTGCTCTCTCTTCAAAGAGTATCACTCCATCTGTTTTTGTCATCATGCCATCTTTCTCTGACTTTGGCACCTCCTGTGTTTCTCTTAGAAGGATCTTTGCAAATACATTGGGTCCACCTGGATAATCCAGGTGCATTTGTGTCCCATTTTCGATGTAAGGTAATATTCACAGGTAAGGTAATATTCACATGTAAGGTAATATTCACAGGTAAGGTAATATTCACAGGTTCGGGGATTAGGATGAAGACTGAAAAAAAAAAGTGCATCAGTCACTCTTTGCGACCCATGGACTGTAACCCACCAAGTTCCTCTGTCCGTGGAATTCTACAGGCAAGACTACTGGAGTGAGTGACCGTTCTCTTCTCCAAGGATCTTCCCGGATTTGAACCTGGGTCTCCTGAATTACAGGTGGATTTTTTTTTTTTTAACCATCTGAGCCACCAGAGAAGGCTTAGGATGAAGACTAAGTGGGTGTTATTCAACCTACCTTACTGCTGTTCTTTCCGTTCTTCCAACTTTTAGGTTGATAAACACCATGTAGTTGTGGAAAGGACTAATTTAGGAGTCAGAAGTCTAGATTTCACTCTCACTTGTCCAACTAAAAGTTCTAACTAAAAGTTAGAACAAGCCATTTTACTGCCTCAGACCTCAGTTTTGTCAACTGTAAAATGAGGGGATTACACTGAGTGATTGCCAAGGCCCTTTAGGACTCTTCACTGTTACAATTCTTTGGTTCCGGGCTTTCGCTGCAATCACATACTTCTTGCAGAAGAAGTGATGATGAGTTTCCATTGTCAGAGAGTTAGGAGAGAATGAGCCCAGGTGGCACTGCAGTCTGGTGCTGAGTTTCAGTTGAGGTGACTTCAGTGTGCCGTTGGTGTTCTTACCATATCGTGGACCTGTGACACTCAGCACCTTGAACAAAAGCATTCTCAAGCATAGTTTCTCTTAGGAGGTGCTTGGATGGAATAACGAGGAAAGATCATGCTGTCTAGTGGACAGAGGGGTCAGGATGACTTAAATGGTAAAAACTAAGGTCTGACTGAAGAGTGTCTTATGCTCTCCAGGGTGGATAGTGTGGCTGAGAAAGGCTGCAGGTAACGCAAAGGTTTGTGTCTCCTATTGGAGACAGAGACCTTTGGAGTGACCGTGTATTGGCTTTTGCTGGCTTTCTGCAGCTGCAGAATGGGCTGCAAGAGTCAACACAGGTTATAGAACTCCAGAGAGTTGGAGGTGGTGTCGGGCTCTGAGCCCTCCACAAGCAAAAGAGGGAAGTTAGCTCGAGCTGAGACCTCAACAAATCACGTCGTGAAGTTTAAGCACTGAATCTAGGAGAATTCAGAAGAGGAAATTAATTTTTTTCTCCTGTCCTCTGGGACTCTGTGCGACTGGGAACTCATAGGCAATGTTTCTCTTGTTTCTGAAGGACAATAAGCATGATAATGAGAAGTTAGAAAGAGGTGCCTTTGGTAAGGCCATAGGATTTTCGAAACTGGCCTGTAAGGCTGGCTTAAATCCTGTGTTTTTAAAAAGAGGAATTTCTCCTCTTCATTCAGATGATGGAGCTTTCATAATTTTTCTTCTGTTATTTCCTCTGCCTGGAAATTTTTGCCCATGTCTTCCACATGCTAACACTATTCTCTGTCCTTTAAATATTTGCCATGTTTGTAGATGGAAAGTCTTATTTCTTCTCTCTCCAAATGATTCTTTCTTTTTCTTAAACTCCTATTGTGTTTCTAGCCTTTGATTTTTAATGGGATTGGTCATAGTAGATATTGAATGTATGTTTTTCTCTCAAAGATGGTGTCAAAGATGAATTTATTTGTCTTTGTATCTCTCATAGTATCTCAAGCAAGAGAAGGGGCTTAATTAATGTGTTGAAAGAATTAATAGAATAAAGATCTACTTACACTTAAGCATAAACTTACTGGATATGTAAGATACAATAAATGAGTATATTGATTTATTGATATCCATATTGATAGATAACTTAGTGTTCACAGAGTGCCAAGTATAGATAAAATGGGAGATATGAAAGAAGTCTAATATGAGATCTGAGGCCTTAGTAAAATCATGTTATAATTGTAGAGAAGATACAGCAAAAGGTCAATGAGCAATTGTGCTGGGTAGGGTTAAATTATATGGCACAGATGGTCACCCTGCCTGTGTTTCAGAGAAGAGGATGATGCGCACGGGCTAGGGTTGTTAGGAAGGTCTTTATGGAGGAGATGGAATTTAGTGGGCCCTTGAAGGGTGTTTGCATCCAACACTTAAGGGTTGAAGGTGTTTTTTTAAAATGTCAGACATTTTCATGTTTGCCTACATGACAGTAGTTACATCTTTACTGTTGCTTGTTTATAAAACAAAATAGAATGGACAAAAATCAGTTGCAAGTTGAAGATTAATTTATACCTATTTTTACTGTACATTTTTTATTCTGCCTCCAACCAAGCCTGTGATATATATGGATCCAAGGGCTCAAGAAATTCCAATACTCTTGGTGGACTGTGGTCCTCAAGGAACCTGTGAAGTAGTACCTGATAAATACTTGTGTATTGTTGATGTATTCTAGTTAAGAGTTCTTGATTTATGATTTTGACCCGTTCTTCACAGCGTCTGCTAAGGTTTAGCTTTGTTGTTGGGTAGGTACATTCTAAAAGCGTTTTGTACCTGATCCCAGAAGATTTTTTTCCTCAACTAGATGGAACTGTATTAACAATTCAGTTAATGAAGTACATAAAAACCACAGTCACTGCATGGGACATTTTAAAGAAGGTTAAGAGAAGGAGAAGCAACAAAATTTGATGACTGAAATGTTTTCCTTGAAATGTTTGTAACATTATGAGGAGGGGGAAAAACCAGATACCACTGTGGTTAAAATCCATGATAGGATAGTGAGGCTTTATGGAATATATACTACAGTTATTTCATTTGTAAAGTGTTGGGCAGTGCAGGCTGAGTCAGGTACAATACAAATACTAATGCAATAAATTCAGCATTGCAAATACAGAGAAAAGCGTATTATCTTATGAAATGGAATTTAAACTGATTTCCAGTGATTCTGAATATTTAATACAGAGGAAACAGCTTCTTCTTCATTTTTTTTTTCCTTTTCATGCTTCTGGTTAAATGATAGGAATAAAAACAATCACTTGAAAATAAATTCTTAAAGATTACTTCTCAACATATTATAATACTTTTTGTTTTGAACTCTTGGATTCTATCCTGGTTTCTGTGGCTCATTCAAATGGTGAGTTCAGATTTTCCTGGGGTGAAAAAATTGAGTCTGTTTATTTGAAGTTTCCGAGTTTGTGATAACCTAAGTATCACTTCATTTGTCAAAACTAAGTAGGCATCTTGGCTTTCTTCTAGAGAACTGGAGAAAATTACTATTGCTCAATTTAATAAGTATATATTTATTTCCTCCTCTCTGATCTAATATGTTTTAAGCATTCTTGGTAACACAAGAGTAGTTCCTAATTTCTTGATAACTTACTAGTTGAAAGTCTTGCCCAACAAAGAATAAAGAAAGGCACATATTTAAATACCATGCTGTGTGATAGAGATTCCAAGAGTGGTAGGTGGTTAGAGAAAGGAGAGGAAATCCATTGCTAGGGTAGGATTCTGTAGGTGGACCACAGCCACTGGTACTCTGACCCCAAATATTCTAGGCAAGGTCTCCCAGCATGCCCTCTTCAGGACCATGGCTAGTGAGTGTAGAAATACAATGGGTGGTGTGCTAAAAATTTCTGGGGGAGTCAAAGGGAAGGGGAAAAAAATCCTCCAGGCCTATCTTTCACTTAGCTTTTTATTTTTAACAAATGAAAGATACGCAGAGCAGTTGTCATTTGTTAAAGTGTAGCAGAAAGAGCGAAACAGGCCAGTGGAGGCTTCATCAAGAACGCTCATTCAGAATGATGAATGTGGCTAAACACACATTTGTTCGTAAAACTTGCAGAGTGGCTGAGCATCATTAAGCATGAGGAATAGGTGCAGCATGCTGAGAAGAGAGTGGAGCAAACAGATGTTGTGAATTTTCACAGGCATCCTTCATCTACCAGTCCATCATTAATATCGTTGAAGGTGATCCTTTCTTCTTATTTAATAAGCACAAACAAAGTGCATGTGCTCTGATTCTGCTGAACACACTTCTTTTCCTGTGGAAGGAAGGGCGTGGGAGCAAGGGGGCAGTTATCTAGATACATCAACTCTCTGTGTGCTTGTATGTGATACCAGCCTGGGGGCTACAGCTGGAGCAGGGGACCTCTTTTATTTTCCTTTTTTTCTCATCCTGCAGAAACCCAAACTGTCCCATCACCTGGCTTTGCTACTTAGAAGATTGTCTAGATTCACTGGAGAGGAAAAAGCTTTATGGCTCTTAAGTTTGATATTTGTGTGGAATTATACTTCCTTCGCATGCATCCAACTTTTGCAGGGAGGTATTAGAATTTGTTTTCTGAAATCGGTTGGACAGAAACATCTTGTTGTTGTTGTGCCAGATTTCTTCAACTTTACCTGTATCATCCAATTCTACTTCTTCTCCTTCCTTCTCTTCCCTTTTACTTTCCAGGCCTTTGAGAGGATAGATTGTGGCCTACATATATTTAGAGGTTTTCCTCTACCTCTGTGTAGAGTCTAAGCCGCTGATCTTAAACCCTCAGCCTCTTTTACCACCAGGGAAAAAAATAGGGAGCCCTGTCTTTTGTAACCTCATTTTCCCAGTCTACTAAATGAGGAGAGTAATGCCTTCTTGCCAGGGTTGGTCCAAGTAAAAGCATTTTGTGAATTCTGAAAACCACTCTACCGTAATTATGAATGTTGTTTTATGATCAATTGAACAATGAGTTCTCCTTGTAGAGTTTTCACTTAGGGGTAGTCTTTATACACTTAAGTTCTTGGGGCCATTGGCATCAAGCTTCCCCGTTAGTGCCAGAGCTGTTGGGCCTTTGAAGTTATATGTATTGTTGCTATGCGTGTATATGGTGTCCACGTGTATCTATTTATCTGTTTATTCATTTTCAGAGCAGATTAGATATGTTTAAAAAAAACAATAGAAAACAATAAAAGTCTAATGCAGATCTAGGGACAATATACTGCTTTATTTTGCTACTAATGAACTATGAAGAATAAAATAATTTTACAGTTCCCCCATTCTTTGTACAAATTATGCATTATTAAGACCTTGACTATCTTCAGGCAGGAGTGAGGAACTCTATATTAAGTCACTTTAGAGCAGAAAATACCTGCTGGTGTCTCATACATGTGCAACTTGGTATATTTACTGTTTGACCATTGTTGGTGGTCGGCATCTGCATTGATCTGGTGTGGCAAGTTTAAGTGTGTTTGTGTGTGCTTTTGTTAAAGACTTGTATCTGTACTATTAGAGGAACCTGTCTGTGTTTTAAATGCTCATGTTGCCAGGGCTTTGTGATGATGCCCACATATTCAATAGCTCTGGGTACTGTGTTCAACAGAATTCATCAACAGCACTGCTGGAGATGGAGATTGAAGTTGAGAAGCATTACTTTAGCTAACATTGGGTCCATGTTCTTTCTGGAGGTAACACTCTTGGTTCTTTAAGCCTTACCATCATGACGGAAGAGCACATTCACACGGTGGGTGTGTTTTAATCATCTTCCTTAGGCTCTCTAGCTCTTCACTATAGCACTTGTGTCCTTGGAAACTTAAGAGTAGCCATGGATTTCTTACAGTTTATTATTGAACATAAATATAACCTGAATTTTGGAATGCTGTTTTTTGTCTGTGTGAATAGTTGCCTTCAGGAAGAACAAACGTACGACATAGGCTCAAACCATGTGCTGCCACCCAAACATTGAGAACTTCACGGGATGACAGGGAGTGTATATGAGACTCCAGATAGAGTGATTTGTTCCATTTAATTCCCTTTAGGATATGAAGTGTGTGTGTGTTAGTTGCTCAGTCATGTCCAACTCTTTGTGATCCCATGGACTGTAGCCTACTGGGCTCCTCTGTCCATGGAATTCTCCAGGCAAGAATACTGGAGCGGATTGCCATTTCCTTCTCCAGGGGATTTTCCCAACCTAGGGATCAAACCCAGGTCTCCTACATTGTGGGCAGATTCTTTACCGGCTGAGCCACCAGGAAAGCCCAAGGGATATGAAGAAACTTACCTGCAAATGCGCTTCAGTGGTCTTTAATGTTCCATCCCAGGTGATTTCTGTTCAGGGACTTTGAGACCCAAGTACCCTGCAGGCTGTCTGTGTTTTGGCCAGGAGGCAGGTAGGGTTGGCCTTGGCACTCTGTGTTAACCTGCATGGTATAAGAGAAAATGAGTTTATTGGAATCCATGGTAATCTCTGCTGCTGCCTCTGGAGGAGTGAGGGACTTGTTCCAGAATTGATCTCTTTTCTACCCCTTGGTCATCTCAGCTAAACCCTCTCATTGCTGAGATGGGTGGAGTGCACCTAGCCTGGCCTTGGAAGCTGTTAGGCAAAGTCTCCTTACACTTCTGCCTGGGTTTATTCCTTGATAAGATAGAAAAAATGGGACCAATGGCTTCCCAGGTGGCATAGTAGTAAAGAATCCACCTGCCAGTGCAGGAGATGCAAGAGACACAGGGTCGATCCTAGGTCAGGAAGATCCTCTGGTGAAGGAATTGGCAACCCACTCTAGTGTTCTTGTCTGGAAAATCCCATGGACAGAGGAGCCTGGCAAGCTATAGTCCATGGGGTCGCAAAGAGACAGACCCGACTGAGTGACTGAGCACATACACACAATGGACCAGACTCAGTCTGTTGAGAGGCTTCAATTGGAAAGTTTCTCAGTTATTTAGATACTTACATTTTTCTGGCTCTCTCCCAAGCACCCATTGAAGGTGTTCTTTATACCCAGCATGGCTGTGAAATAATTAAAGTCTTAGGATTATCAGTAAAAACTGGTCTTGCTATAAGTTCAGTTCAGTCTCTCAGTCGTGTCCAACTCTTTGCAACCCCGTGAACTGCAGCACGCCAGGCCTCCCTGTCCATCACCAGCTCCTGGAGTCCACCCAAACCCATGTCCATCGAGTTGATGATGCCATCCGACTATCTCATCCTTTGTCGTCCCCTTCTCCTCCTGTCCTCAATCTTTCCCAGCATCAGTGTCTTTTCAAATGAGTCAGTTCTTCGCATCAGGTGGCCAAAGTATTGGAGTTTCAGCTTCAAAATCAGTCCTTCCAATGAACACCCAGGACTGATCTCCTTTAGAATGGACTGGTTAGATATCCTTGCAGTCCAATGGACTCTCAAGAGTCTTCTCTAACACCACAGTTCAAAAGCATCAATTCTTCGGTGCTCAGCTTTCTTTATAGTCCAACTCTCACATGCGTACATGACCAGTGGAAAAACCATAGCCTTGACTAGATGGACCTTGTTGGCAAAGTAATGTCTCTGCTTTTTAATATGCTGTCTAGGTTGGTTGTAACTTTTCCTTCCAAGGAGTAAGTGTCTTTTAATTTCATGGCTGCAGTCACTATCTTCAGTGATTTTGGAGCCCGGGAAAATAAAGTCTCACACTATTTCCACTGTTTCCCCATCCATCTGCCATGAAGTTATGGGATCGGATGCCATGATATTAGTTTTCTGAATGTTGAGCTTTAAGCCAACATTTTCACTCTCCTCTTTCACTTTCATCAAGGGGCTCTTTAGTTTTTCTTCACTTTCTGCCATAAGGGTGGTGTCATCTGCATATCTAAGGTTATTGATATTTCTCCCAGCAGTCTTGATTCCAGCTGGTGCTTCCTCCACCCCAGTGTTTCTCATGATGTACTCTTCATATAAGTTAAATAAGCAGGGTGAAAATATACAGCCTTGATGTACTCCTTTTCCTATTTTGAACCAGTCTGTTGTTCTGTGTCCAGTTCTAACTGTTGCTTCCTGACCTGCATACAGGTTTCTCAAGAGGCAGGTCAGGTGGTCTGGTATGCCCATCTCTTTCAGAATTGTCCACAGTTTATTGTGATCCACACAGTCAAAGGCTTTGGCATAGTCAATAAGCAGAAATAGATGTTTTTCTGGAACTCCCTTGCTTTTTCAATGATCCAGCGGATGTTGCCAATTTGATCTCTAGTTCTTCTGCCTTTTCTAAAACCAGTTTGAACATCGGGAAGTTCACGGTTCATGTATTGCTGAAGCCTGGCTTGGAGAATTTTAAGCATTACTTTACTAGCGTGTGAGATGAGTGCAATTGTGTGGTAGTTTGAGCATTCTCTGGCATTGCCTTTCTTTGGGATTGGAATGAAAACTGACCTTTTCCAGTCCTGTGGCCACTGCTGAGTTTTCCATATTTGTTGGCATATTGAGTGCAGCACTTTCACAGCGTCATTTTTCAGGATTTGAAATAGCTCACCTGGAATTCCATCACCTCCACTAACTTTGTTTGTAGTGATGCTTCCTAATGCCCACTTGACTTTACATTCCAGGTGTCTGGCTCTAGGTAAGTGATCACACCATTGTGATTATCTGGGTCATGAAGCTCTTTTTTGGTACAGTTCTTCTGTGTATTCTTGCCACCTGTTCTTAATATCTTCTGCTTCTGTTAGATCCATACCATTTCTTTCCTTTATTGAGCCCATCTTTGCATGAAATGTTCCCTTGGTATCTCTGATTTTCTTGAATAGATCTCTAGTCTTTTGCATTCTATTGTTTTCCTCTATTTCTTTGCACTGATCGCTGAGGAAGGCTTTCTTATCTCTCCTTGCTATTCTTTGTAACTCTGCATTCAAATGGGTATATCTTTCCTTTTCTCCTTTGCTTTTCACTTCCTTCTTTTCACAGCTATTTGTAAGGCCTCCCCAGACAGCCATTTTGCTTTTTGTATTTCTTTTCCATGGGGATGGTCTTGATCCCTGTCTCCTGTACAATGTCACGAACCTCCATCCATAGTTCATCAGGCACTCTGTCTATCAGATGTAGTCCCTTAAATCTATTTCTCACTTCCACTGTATAGTCATAAGGGATTTGATTTAGGTCATACCTGAATGGTCTAGTGGTTTTCTCCACTTTCTTCAATTTCAGTCTGTATTTGGCAATAGGAGTTCATGATCTGAGCTACAGTCATATATGCTATAAGTATATATACTGTAAGTTAGGAGTTGGCAAACTGTAAACTACTCCCTGTTTTCATGTGCCCATGAGCTGAACATGGTTTTGACATTTTTAAATAGTCTGAACAATAAAAAGAAGAAGAATATTTTGTGACATGTGAAACTTACATGAAATTCAAATCTCGGTGTCCATAGATAAATTCTAGTCTTCCCATTTTTAAATTTATAAAAAATATCAGATCAGATCAGATCAGATCAGTTGCTCAGTCGTGTCCGACTCTCTGCGAACCCATGAATCGCAGCACTCCAGGCCTCCCTGTCCATCACCAACTCCCGGAGTTCACTGAGACTCACGTCCGTCGAGTCAGTGATGCCATCCAGCTATCTCATCCTCTGTCGTCCCCTTCTCCTCCTGCCCCCAATCCCTCCCAGCATCAGAGTCTTTTCCAATGAGTCAGCTCTTCACATGAGCTTAATTATTATAATATTTTGAATTTTCATCAATAAAAATTTTGTGGAAATTTTTTTTCTCTTCTTTGTGTCTACAGAAATTCTGCAGTTATACTGCTTGGTCCACAAAGCCTAAAATTTTCACACCTGGCTCTTTATGGGAAGTGCTTACCAACTCCTGATCTAAGTCATTTTATAATCTCACTAGTTGAGTGGTTTTCAGACTGTGGGTCAAGATCAATTGTTTGTTGGTGAAATTAATTTATAGGGTTGCAAGTAGCATTTTAGAAACATTTTATAAAATAAGCCAAAATATTAGAGTCCGTTGAACATAGTCAGGTTATATGTTGCTTTATGAAGCTGTTTTTCTGAAGGTTTTGTGTTGTATGTACACACAAGCTGAGTTACCACATCAGATCTAGTGAATCATGGTCAAAGCGTTGGAAAGCCAGAGCACAAGACTGTAAGCTCTGTGGGGGCAGAGAACCTGTCTTACTAATCGTTTTTTTTTTTTTTTTTTTTGTTGTTGTTGGCCTGGTATAATGCCTGGAGAAAGGAATGGGTGTTTATAAATGTTTTGAAGAGATGACTGAATTCAGGGAAGAAATAGCTTTATTAATTAATTGACTATCATGGACCTAACTGTCATGGCAGTCTAAGGGCGGGTTGGAAAAAGAATTTTCAGACACAGAGTATTGCAGAAAGGAATGCATTTATTAAGAACAAAGAGCAGAGATAATGTGAACATCACGGGGTTGGCAGGCCGACCTCCTGACAGAGCAGGGAAAGCTGATAGGACACTGTTAGAGCAGCGGGCTGGCTCAAGGGAGAGCCAATGCTTTTTGTGGGTTAGTAGCCGATTTTTATAGCCTCAAGAGAGAGAAAATTCCTGCTGGAAGGACAACATTAGGTGATTGGTTAGGACGCTATAGGGAGAGTACCAGGGTGAACATTTTTGCCTAATTTGGGGTCATGAAGCTGACCTGTAAGAACCAGGGCAGCTTTTAGCAATAGTTACAAGGGGGCTAAGTCAGTTCCGAAGAAGACCTCGGTTCTGGGCTCTGCTTCTGTGCTCTTGGTGCAAGGTCTTGCACCTGTGGCCTCGGGATAGGACTCCACACTAAATAAGTCCTAAACATATCTTCATGTTTTCAACTCAATGCCTGTAGTTTCCTGTAACAGGACATACATATCAATGGGTGGACAAATAATTTTTCTTTTTATTATAGAAGATTCACACAAGAAGCCAGTTTTGAGTTCCATCCTTAAGGATAAATGTGCCACATAATGAGCATGGTAAACAGAAGGGGCCCAAGCCCTGAACTGGGGGTCCTGAGTTCTGATACCTGTTCCTTCTTAAACTGTTATGACTCTTGGACTAGTCACCTGTGCTTCTTTGTCAAGTTCCTTAGACCCAGGGGAAGTCAGAATGATAATAAGGATTATTGTACACCTGAGTTGTGGGGTTCAGATGGAGGAATGTGTAGGACAGCACATTGAGAAGGGTACATCCCCATGCAGAGGCAGTGTTCATTATTATGTCACCTTAAAATATTTGTATCAGACCCCTACTCTGGGCAAGGCTCTGTGGTGGGCACCAGAAGTTCAAAAAAAAATAGAAGTTCAAGCAAGAGGAAGTTCCAGTAGAAAATCAGGGGTTGATATTGATTGTTTACCATGAGGGCTGTAAGGTCCTTACAAGATCTTTAAGGGTAAGGACCCTATAGTCGTCATGGTGAAACTGGTGAACAGATGAATAGCAATGTAAGACTTAAAATGAGGCGCTAGCAGAGTAGATGTTGTAAGGCCACCCCTTCCATGTCATTGTTCAGACTCCAGAAAAGAGGTGTTGACTGTATGTAGAAGGGTAGAGCACAGGCAGAGGGAAGTAGGGAGGTGGTGAGAGGCAGTGAGTCTTGGATGGAAAGGAAGCAAGGCCTGGCCATGGTGGTGGCAGCAGAAAGGAGAAGCCCCTGCGGATGAAAAAGTCCCTTCTGAGTGAGTGACTCCCTGGGCTAATTGGTGCATTACTCTCTGTGATGGGCCTGATGGTGCTGAGATAACAAGACAAAAAAAAATCAAATGAGAAATGGAACCTGAGAGTCTAAAAAGTTAGTAAATTTTGACATTAGAAATATAATCAAATTTCACCAGTGGTTTTCTGTAGTGACAGCCAAATCCATCCGTGTCAGAGCAGCCGCCTATGGAATGTGGTTTCATGTGGCTTTTCTTCCCTTTTTTTCTCTTTTCCTTTTGCAAAATCAGCATTAGGCTATTTGGAGGACAGGCGAGAACTATTATGTTAAATTGTGCTACCTACAACTTAAGCTTCTGTCTTTGCTAAAGCTGCCAGTTTTTATAAACAACAGAAGACAGAAAGGGTTTACTAAGAATAATGTTGAAGCCCAAAAGAATCCTACAGCCTATAAATCTTAATAGAGGTTCTGAGATTCCAGCAGGCTGGATGTGTCTCTTTTACCCAGGCTCACTCCATCTTGGCTCCCCTGTGATGACTCCAATTTTCTTGAAACACAGGCACGGTGCCTTGAATTTACTTGTGGCACTATTTGCCTACAAACAGGAATACATGCATATAACCTATGCAAATCAATAAAAACATGTCAGGACCCCTTAGATCGCACCACTCTTCTAAAATGCAATTTATCTTGCTGCAAATGAGAGTAAGGGCCTAGGTAACAAATAGCGTCTGATCATTTAACTAGCACCTGTTGTCAATGCATTTGAAAACTGCATTTTTCATTTGACATACAGTAAATTGCATTTTCATATATATCGAGTGGAAAAGGGAGGTGGGATGTACAAATGCAGCCCTTTATGAATTTTATGAACAATGGATATTTTAGAGCTGTATGTTTAAAGGGGGTCACATCAAATGCTGCAAATCTATTCCTTCCTCCCAGCGTTGGTTGTGAACACACTGTACTTTTCTTTTGGCTGCATGTTGAAGCTCAGCAATGCTGAAAGTATAATTATAACGTTCATGTTAGGGGAAGGACAATTACTATAATTTTTGTATAAAATCGAATATAACTTAAATGTATAAATGTGAAATATTAGTTTTGAAAAAAAAAGTTTCTCAGGGGAAAACCGCATTTTATAAATTACATTTTGTAGTCATTCCCTTTGTCGGCTTAAATTATGAGCCACAGGTTTTTTTTTTTTATGCAATATTTTGTTTGCAGATGGGTGGCTGTTGCACAAATTCAACAACACTTAGGCTTATCAGCAACAATGGTTTTCACATTAGTGAGCATGGTTTGGCAATATTATTTGACATCTGGAACAAGCTATATTATACCAGACATATCAAGTATAACTGAATGGATCATTTAACTGGCATTTGTTTCAAAAACTCCCACTCTTCAGCTTTTGCCTGGCTGTCATGATATGCCGGCAATGAATACTGCTTTCCCCAGCTTCCGAGTCTCTCATCTGCTTTGACAAGCTCACCGCACTTCCTACCTTAAGTCAGGCATTTTGTAATAGTGGCCTTAAAGTCGTGTTTTTGCATCTTTCTTGCATCTCCATCTTTTTTTTTTTTTTTTAAGAATGTCATGACGCCAGGCTGTGGCAAAGGCAGGGCCTTTGTGACGTTAGCAGGACTCAGGCCATCAGTGGAGCTTTTTCTCTGATTTTGGGATCTTGATTGTGGGTCCTCTGGCATGTCTGCATTTTTTGGTAATTGTATCACTGGGAGATCTAGTTTGTTAAATTTCATGTAACTTAGATGGAGAGAAACAAAAAAAGGGGAAGGGCCCTCTTGCATTTTCCGTAAATGAAAGAACCACATGGGGGCAGAGAGGGGAGAAGTTGGAAATAGGAGAAAATGGTAAGAGCAGAATGTTAGTGCTTACAGCCTCTATTCGTCTGTTTTGTTAAGTTCTCCTAGCATTTCAGGGTACACAGTCACAATTTAGGGGCCTAGCCCCCCAGAGTTTCACGGCATTGCTGCTGCTGGTATACCTTGTTGCTCTGCCTAAGGAATTCACTTCTTAGGATCTCAAAGCCAGGACTGTGAAGACGTCCATAGAGCGTGAGAATGTCATGAGTGCCTTCTAAATAGGAAGTGATGCCTGTATTGCAGGAGTGTCGCATGCTGTTGTTTATTCTTCAAGTTTATTTTTGTGTTTTGTGTGGGAGATTCTCTCCTTTAACTCAACACGATACAAACAGATTCCACCCAACTTACTGAGCAAACTCATAGCGACCACTCAATAATTAAAGGGGGAGAGGGGCTTAATTAGATAAAGTGAATAATGAGCACATCTCAAATGAAAGGCAAACATTCAAACAATGGAAAAAGTTATAGGCTTAGTCTTGTTGGCATTGTGTTTGGTAAAATTGTTTTTTATCAACACAAACAAGTCAAGTTGAGGCTTGAGGCTGAAAAGGTCTTTATTATCAATACAAATGCCATTGAAAGGAACTGGCCAAGGTGGTCTTACTGTTGGAAAGAAAGCATTCTCAATCCTCTTAACATTTCTTTTTAATTGGAGACAAATTCAATTCAGTTAGTCTTTCTTTCATTCTACAAATATTTCCTGATGATGGAACGTTATGTGAAAAGCACTATGTTAAGCATAGAAAGGAGGCAAAACCAAGCAGAAACAACAGTAACAGCAGCAGCTTCTGCAAAACAAAAAGTGAGAGAGAGTGATCTCACTGACAATGGCACCAGGAAGAATAAAACACTGGGGGATATACTTAACCAAGGAGTCCACAGATTTGTACACTGAGAACTACAAAACATTGCTACAAGAAATCAAAGAAGACATATAAATGGAAAGCCATCCTGTGTTGGTGGATTAGAAGACTTATTATTAAAATGTCCATATTCCCCAAAGCAATCTGAAGATTCAGTGTAATCTCTGTCAAAACCCCAAAGGCATTTTCACACAAATAGAACCATCCCAAAATTTACATGGAATCTCAGGGGACCTTGGATAGCCAAATCAATTTTGAAAAGAGAACAAAGTTGGAGACCTCCTACAGTTCCTGATTTCAAAACATACTACAAAGCAGTAGTAATCAAGACAGTGTGGTACTGATTTAAAGACAGACATATAGACCCTTGAACAGAACCAAGAGCCCAGAAATAAACCCTGTGTAGATGATCATGTTATCTTTGACAAGGGTGTTCAGTTACACAAGGGGAAAAGGACAATCTCTTCAATAAATGCTGTTGGCAAAACTGGATATACATATGCAAACGAATGAAATTGGATGCTTATTTTACACCATATACACAAATTCAAGAAGAATTCAAGACCTGAAAGTAATGCCTAAAGCTGTAAAACTCCTAGAAGAAAGGACAGGGGAGAAGCGTCAGTACTGTGGATTTGGCAATGATTTGATGTGCTTAGATATGGTATGCAGAGTAAAAATAGATGCGACTGCCTCAGACTTACTTGACATCAAAGGAAACAACCAACAGAGTGAAAAGGCAACATACAGAATGAGAGAAAACATTTACAAACTCTGTGTCTGATGAGAGGTTCATAATCACAATATATAAGGAACTTATAAAACTAACAGACAACAGAGAACCTGATTAAAAGATGGGCAAATTATTTGAATAGACATTTTGTAATGAAGGTACACAAATGACCAACAAACATACAAGATGCTCATCCTCACTAATCATAAGGTAAATGCAAATCAAACTCACATTGAGATATTACCTCAGACCCATTAGGATGGCCACTATCAAAAGAACAGAAAACAGCAGGTATTGGTAAGGATACAGAGAAATTAGAACCCTGTTCCAATTGCTTGTACTGTTGGTGGCAGTGTAAAATAGTGCAACCATTATGAGAAACAGTATGGAGATTCCTTAAAAATATCAGAAATCAAATTACCATATTATTCTGTGTGTGTGTGTGTGTGTGTGTGGATACAAAGCACATCTTGAAGAGAGATACTTGCACATTATTCTGTGTGTGTGTGTGTGTGTGGATACAAAGCACATCTTGAAGAGAGATACTTGCACATACATAGTCATTGCACTATTATTCACAATAGCCAAGTGGTGAAAGTATCCTTGATTAGATGAATGGATAAAGAAAATGTGGTATATACACTTGATGGAATATAATACAGCATTGAACAAGAAAGAAATACTGTCACATTCTACAATGTGGATGAACTTTGAGAACATTAATCTTATTGAAATAAGCCAGACACAAAAGGCCAAACACTATATTAGTTCACGCACATGAAGTATCTAAAGTATTCAGAATCATAGAAATAGAAAGTGGAAGGTGCTTGTCAAGTATGGGATGAGGGAAGAGATGGGAAAGGCAGTTTGTGTTTAGTGGATACAGACTTTCAGTTTTGCAAAATGAAAAAGTTCTCAAGACCTGTTGTACACCTATGTGAATAAACTCAGCCCTGCTGAACTGTGCATTTAAATGGTTAAGACGATAAATAGAACATTATGTCTTTTTATCACAATAAAAGTAACAGCAGGAAAACCAAAGTCTGTGTTGTCCCTACCTTTGAGGAGTCTTGGAATTTAGTAAGGAAAAAAAAAAGTAATTGTAGCTTACTTGTACTAGAAATTGTTGGAGGCAGGGAAGGCTTCCTTGAGGAAGTGGGTCTTGGACCTTGGTCCCTGCAGCCCTTGATTCACTTAAGTGGGCCTTTTTCACCTTCTGGCTGCTGCTGGGGCAGTTCAGGTTTTCGTAACACACAGCTAAAGTAGAGAGTGGGTGTTTGAGGCAGTAGAGGGGAGGCCTGTTGCTTCACCAGCTAAAATTAGCAGCTTTCTACCCAAGGTCATTTTTTTTTTTTTGGCCTTGCTGTGTGGCATGTGGGATCCTAGTTACCCAACCAGGGATTGGTCCTGCACCCCATGCAGCAGAAGCATGAATTCCTAACCCCTGGACCGCCAGGGAGCGCCCCCAAGGTCACTGTTAATTCAGCCTGCCTATACACATGCCTCTGTGCTCTGCGGAGGCCCACTGATGGGACCCAGCGTCATGCATCTAGCTGTAGCTACCTTGTCTCTTGCTTTCTTCCTGGGTTTTCATGCACATCTGCCTATTTACTTTCACATTCCAAAGGCGAACTTGGCTCATAAATCTTCATGATACCCCAAAATGAAATTATAATTTTACCCACTAGAGTTGTTACCTTAATGCCTCTCTAATTATCTTGTGTACTCAGACTTTAGATACTCACTGGGGAGGAAAAGCGAGAGCAGGGGCAGGGCAGCAGCCTGCATCTCTCTTCTGATTCAGTGTCATCTGGCTCAGATGTCTTCCCTTGAGAAGGGGAATGGGGCTCCTTTTGCCCTCAGAGCCATCATTGCCCTGCTTTGCTCTCTGTCACAGGGGCTGTCACCTGTGGGAGCATTTCTTAAGCTTTTTCACAAGCCAGCTTCCTTTTAGGTTTGACCAGTGGGAGACCCTGGCAGGAGACTGGAAGGCAGGAGGTAGGAAGAAGCCAATGTGCTTCTCTCCATCCCACTCCACCTCTGTGGCTTCTCTGTGGGGGACTAAATCTCTGTTGTAGTCCTGATTCCTATAGGATAAGGCTTGCCAGGCTTTGGGCTTTGGTTAGTGACCTTGTCTCAGTCCTCTCTTTCTCTCTTGATCTAAAAAAAAAAAAAAAAAAAAAGCTTGTAAGTGGGAGAGGTTTCTTGCTGTGGCTTCTCCATCATTTGTATGTCTGATTCCCTGCATTAAATTCCTTCTGTGGTAAATATTAGAAGCAGTGCCTATTTTCTACTTTTGACCCTGACTGATGCCGTTCTTTGGTACCTGACAACTTCTTGGTAGTCTATGGGCTTTCAGAAAGCCCTGATTTGGAAACAAACATCAGTTTTGGTGTGACTGCTGATTTCAGTAACGGGTATAGAGGAACACTGTTTGCTCGATCTGAACCCAAAGGTGAAAGCGATTGATGACGGCGTGAAGGTAAACTGGTCTGTGCTTAATGAGTCTTGCTTTACCCATGGTAGCATGTGAATTGTGAAATGGGATGGAAAGAAATGCTGGACTCCTAGACTTTATTTTAGATCATAAATATGATAACATAGGATTTTCATATTAAAGAAACTTCCATGATCCAGCACAGTTACTCTGTCCAGTTTAATAAGGCCGTATTTATTATATGGCCACCTTGACTGTTGGGCATCAGGCCAGACATATCCAGAAGGAGAGCCCAGACTAAGATAAAAAAGGGTGTTTGGATTGGGAACTCATCTGCAGACTATATTTATATTAGTCTGTAGCCATTTTTGCATCTCGTTTGAGATAAAACAGTATAGTGGAATTAATATGAATGTTTCCAGTGATGGAGCCGTTTTGTTTTAGGAGGTTTAGAGTCCTTTAAGGCTGTGTTGGAGCTGTCCCAATAAACTAGTGAAGCCCTCATTAGCTTCAGGAGTTGAGTATTCCCATTTAGACTTAGAAATGTTCAAAACTTGATATCATTTTCAACTTTTTTCTCCTCCTTGATTTTTTCAGCTGCTGAGAAATACTGGGTGGGTAAGAAATAAGTATTTTCTTGTTATCCCTGTAATATCATCTAGTTTTCTTACAGGGGAACTTGGAATCAGAATTTCTTACAGGGGAACTGTTGAGTGGTGGTGGTGGTATTGTTTAGTTGCTAAGTGGTGTCTGACTCTTTGCAACCCCATAAACTGCAGCACACCAGGCTTCCCTGTCCTTCACTATCTCCTGGAGTTTGCTTAAACTCATGTTCATTGAGTTGGTGATGCCATCCAACCATCCCGTCCTCTGTCACCCCCTTCTCCTCTTGCCCTCAATCTTTTCCAGCATCAGGGTCTTTTCCAATGAGTCGGCTCTTCACATCAGGTGGCCAAAATATTGGAAGAGCTTCAGCATCAGTCCTTTCAAAGGATATTCAGGGTTGATTTCCTTTAGGATTGACTGGTTTGATCTCCTTGCTGTCCAAGGGACTCTCAAGATTTCTCTAGTACCACAGTTCAAAAGCATCAATTCTTTGGTACTCAGCCTTCTTTATAGTCCAGCTCTCACAGCCATACATGACTACTGGAAAAACCATAGCTTTGACTATATGGATGTTTGTTGGCAAAGTAATGTATCTGCTTTCTAATACACTGTCTAGGTTTGTCATAGCTTTTCTTCCAAGGAGTTGAGTGATACAGAAAACATTAAAGTCAAAGGAATAACATATTCAACAATATTTATGCACCAGAGACTTGGGTCCTGGGGTTTAGCATCTAAGAAACCTATCAGTTCCTGCTCTCATGAAGCTTGGAATCCTCTAGAGGAATAAAGTCGTTTAGGACTAGAACCAGGGAAGTTCAGGGGGTTGGAGAGCAGAGAAGAGGGTATCTAGATAGACTTGATAAGTTGAAATTTGAAAAATGAGGGAATTCACTAAGCATCAAGAGAGAGGACATCTGGTCACAGTATGCAGAGGTCTGGGAGGCATGAACACAAGAAACTGTATTGCCTTATGGGAGATAACACAGAAGTATTTTAAAGTTGGATCTTTCTGAAAGTAACATAATAGATTTTTTTTTAATTGTTGTTGTTATTTTCTTAACCTCACCTAGGAGAAGATGATTTTAGTAGAGGTTGTTGTTCAACATGATTGAATATGATTGGGTATTATTACTTGCTGATGGGACTTAATTTTCTCATGTTTAAATGTGATCCATTATCTTGTGTCTAGAACATATTAAAATGACTTTAAAATGAGAAACAAGGGAACTCTGGTTATTTCAGTGCAAACGTACTTGTTTATTGAACTAAGCTGAAGGGTGCTGGGATATTTGAATACTAACATGATGTAGATGCTCAAATCCCAGGGTTATACGGCTAGATTAACCATTGGTAATGCTGAGGCTGCCCAGGCTGCAGTGGGAACTTGAGTTTTATTGTCATTTTTTAAAAGCCTTATTCTGTTTGGTTTTTCCTGCTGGCTTCTCTTTTTCATTCTTTCATTCCTTCTCTCCTTCCAACTCAAAACTCATCAATTTGCAATACCCCTGACAAAACTCATTTATAATGCTGACCAAATTTTCTAGCTTCAGCCAGCTGTTCAGTTTTTTTTTTTTTTTCCTGGTGGAAGGCCCCAAACTCTTCTCACTACTTGTTCTGAAGATAAATTAGCGACTTCTAAATAATGCAGTGAACCCTAATTCTCTTTGATTAGTAGCGAGTTAGATGATAGCGACCCATTGAAATTGGCCATCAGCATAAATAATGAGTGAATGAACTGATAAAATGCAAAGTCACCGGCCGTCATAAATCAAATGAAATCCACTTTCTCTGGAAGTCACTGAAATTAGAAGTCCATGCTCCTATTAATTATTTTGCCTTCTGAAGACGACAGTGTTATAAATCAGCCTTGAAAGGCCCTTCACTTAGGAAGCTGAAGGAGTGCGGCTGCCTGCAAATTGCTTTGTGTACGCACCTAATTGTTTCTTAAGTAATCCACCTTTGTAGCATGGCTTTGGGAAACGAAGAAGGTCCTCTTTGGTGGTGATCCACGAATGTGGGCTTAAGAAGGGCCTTAAAAAGGGTCCAAGTGCAGTAGGAAGTTATCTGTCTTCTTCCCTAGAAAAGATATCCCCAGGGTCCCTATTATGCAGGGCCAGGCACTGTGGGAGTGGTTTTCCATGGCAGGGACCAGGATGCTGGCTGTAGGCCCCAGGCCATTTTATCATCCTGTCCCAGCTCAACTTCCAGCCAGGCCAGAGAAGCCAAACTTCACACGATTTCAGTGAAAAACAAGATTTTTAAACTTGGAGGAAAAACAGGGATGGAAAACTATGACTTCACAGGTTCATTTTAAGAGTCATTGTAATCCACATACGTGAGGTGTGAAATGACACATAATTTTTACTGAACGGTGGGTGGGAAATGATATTCATTTAGGAGCCTATTTTGCGACCGACATTGAAACAAAGCAACGTTCTGTGGAAAACAGGATAATTATCTGGTAGGATATGTTGTAAACGAGTTTCTTTTCGGACCACTGTCTGTCATAGGTGAAGTCCTGAAGCTGAGACGACTGTGAAAAAACAGTTCTCTCTGGGGGATGGTCTCAAAATTTGGTCCAGCTTTCCCATATGACCCTGGATGGTTAATGAATCTGGACAGAGCTCTTAAGGACATTCTCTGCTTCCCACTGAGGGTGTGTTATTTCTGTTGGCCTCTGTGGAAACAATGATGGCGGTTTTACGGAGGTGAAGACAGACTTCGATAGGAAGTAGTTCTTGGGATGTTGGGCACTAGTCAAGGTACAGCGAGTGTCTCCTTTCACTTACTTTGCTTCAGTGTGGCACTAGAAGTATGGTTTGGGGATAGAGTTTTAAGGGAAAAAGAAGTTTTTCTTTCTTTTCTCTTTCTGTCAACTTTTATTTCTTTGGCTCTTTGGAGTCTGAGTTGTGTCCTGTGGGATCTTTCGTTACGGCGCGTGAACTCTCTAGTTGTGGCCTGTGGGCTCCAAAACACACGGACCTACTTGCTCCACGGTATGGGGATCGTAGTTCGTTGACCAGGGATCGAACTGCATCCCTTGCATTGCAAGGTGGGTTCTTAACCACTGGACCGTGAGGGAAGTCCTTCTTTTTACCAACTTCTTATCCGCCGCAGGCCTCCTGGACTCAGCGGAGGGCCAGGGCACTAAAGGTAACTATGAGCCCTGAAGAATTTAAACTCTCCTGGGTTATGGGTGGACACGTATCCTCCTCCTCCTTTGTGATAATTTGGGTGACCTAGCCTGTTCAGAGTTATCTGTGCAAAGAAGGGGTGTGTGTCTTCTCATACAGCTGAAAGAACAACGCAGTTGTTGTGAGTGGTATAAATTCTCCTGTGAGTGTGTTCTGATGTTGGGGTAAGTTTCTGCCAGATCATTTGTGAATCTGAATAGCCCATTCTAAAAGCTAAACTTAATGATTGTATAAATGAGCATTATGTCATGAGGTAGAAAGGAGCAATTATTCCCTGGAATATTGAATCTGAAATGCAAAGATGTTCTGGGTTGTGTCTTTGAAAGCAGTCACGTCCGTAGTTTCACAGTGGTTCCATGGGCTTATTCCACACCAGTGTCTCAATCCCTGGACACCTCCACAGCTACCTAATCCACAAAGCTGAGCCTCCTTAGCTCTTGGCATCTTCCTCCCACAGTGGTAGCATTCTGCGTGTTGTGGGAGAGGGTTCAGGGAAGCAAACACGGCTCATGATCTTCTCTACCTGCTTCTGGAAATCCAGGAGGCACCTGCTGGTGTTCTGAGCTCCAGGACAGAACAAGACCTTCATGGTGACTCCTCTCCTAGAGTTGATTCCTCATGTATCTGTCTTGGTCTTCTCTTCACTTGGCTTCAATTTTGAAGTTGTGGAGTGTGATGGGAGTTGCAATAAAGACTGGTGGATTGTTGGAGACAGTAAGAGCAGGAGAAGAGTTCGTCTGTGTTCGTAGCTCCAGTATTAGTTGAATTTCCCTTTGCTTGTGAGGTTTATAGAGGATAAGCTAGATCCTGACCATCTATACAACTGTGTCCTTCTGGAATGAAACTTTTATCGCTCATGGTTTATGGATTTTAGCACATCCTTCTTTTCCTTGGGTGATGTTCCCTTGGGTGGCACATAATCAAGGTGACCGTATGTCCTGGCTTCCCAGGGAGAGTCTCAATTTATGCCTATTTTTCTGATATTGTTATTAGTAACCCCGTCCTCTGTTGATTCTTTAAAGTATTGAGATTTAGATGATCAGCCTATATATGATACTTGAACTTTTACATGTGTTTCCTGAGCCTCATAGAGACTGTGGCATATTGAGAAAATCCAAGTTTTGGAAAGTGAATTTATCCCTTAGTGTATGACCTTGGGCTACTTAGGTTCTCTGAGCCTCTTTTTCTTTATCTATAAAATGAGGTTCATTGTACATCCCTCACAGATTTGTGTTGAGGATTAAGTAAAACAGCATGTAAAGAACCTAGTAAATTGCTAGCCAGATAGATAGGTGGAAGATAAAACATTTGTTCTCCTTTATTCCTCAGAATAAGCCCAGAGAGGGCAGACACTTTGCCATGCTTCTGAACCTGATTTTGTGTTGCAAACAATTAAGTCAGCATCAGCCCCATGTGACAGAGAGAGAAGGAGAAAAAGAGAGAATCATTCCCATGTGAAGAAAGACCCTCTCCCCAAACCTCTTAGAATGCCCCCTACAAAGAGATGAAAAAGTCACATAAGAGAGAGACGCTGGGTTTTCTCTTCAGGTGAACAAATTGTGGATTTGTTGTTTGTAGCAAAAGGAACAGAAAGAGAGAGAGTAAATGGCATTGCCTTTCAAATGTAATGTGACGGTGAACATAATCTACTGATCTTGAAGAAGCCTCTGTCTTTTCATCTGTGAAATGGGGATTAAAAGATTGTAGTAGGAATGAAACGGGGCTGCACATGGACAGGAGTCCTACAACCTGTGCCAGGCTGGGCGGGTCATGGTTTTCCTGCTTTGTGCAGAGCTGAGGCGCCCAAACACCAGAATGCTGGGCCAGGAGTAAAATGACCACGGGGAGCAATGCCGTTCCATGTCCCAAGATTCCCATGTCCTTTACAATGACGCTCAGTAATACCTCGTTCTTTCTCTGAAGTCTCAAGACGGCACACATAGCTCTGTTGAACTGGCCCAACAGGGACTGGCATTTTTAAAGCCATTTGTATAGCTTTATGGAGATTACTCTTTTTAATGTTTTTAGAGTAAAAAGGGTTTATTTTCCTCAAGATTTCCAGCCCAGATGGCCCAAAGTCTGTAGAAGAAAGTTATAAAATGTTAGCAGCCAGGACTGACTGTCCACTGTGACCAGCTCCAGGTGACCCCGTGCTGATGTGGCACACAGACTCTGAGGCCCTCTGTGCCTGGCCACTCACAGTGCCTTAGCCCCTCTGTGCTCTCAGGCGAGGGAGGCGCCCAGTGGGGAACTTGCTTCACCTCAGTGAATGGCTGTGTACAGATCACACGGGGCCGGCTGCAAAGGTACTTGTGGCTTGTAGGAGCCCTTGGTAGGAGAAGATAATACATATCTGTGCATTTGCATTCTTGTTCCTTCTGGTACCTTCCTCCCCACCCCCACCCACCCACTAATGATCACAGAAGAGTCTGGCAATGAGTAAAGCCCTCCACCTGACCTTAGACCTCAGCGGGACTCCTGTTGCATTTAGTAGCTAACACTTTGCGTAGCCCTTAATGTGTGCTGAGTAGTAGCAGCGCTTACTGTGAGTAGCAGCACAGCCTCCTGTGGTGTTTGTGCTGGTGCTCAGCTGTGTCTGACTCTCTGCGACCCCATGGACTGTAGCCCACCAGGCTCCTCTGCCCATGGAATTTCCAGGCAAGAATACTGGAGTGGGGTGCCATTGCCTACTCCAGGGGATCTCCCGACCCAGGGATTGAACCCACATCTCTTGTGTTCCCTGCCTTGGGAGGTGGATTCTTTACCACTAGTGCCACCTGGGAAGGCCCTATGGTGTTTCTATCTCCCCCAAATTCAGACGTGGAAACCTAATCCCCAAGGTGTGGTGTTAGGAGGTCGGCCCTTTGGGAGGTCACGAGAATGGAAAGGTTATAAATAGAATTAGTGTCCTTATAGAAGAGGCCCCAGAGAGCTCCCTGGACCCTCATGCCAGGCAAATGCACAGGGAGAAGTGTGCGGCCGGGAAGAGGGCCCTGATCCCAGGCTTCCAGCCCCCAGAGCTGTGAGAAGCACATTTGGTATAAGCCACTCAGTGTATCACATTTTGTTACAGCCTCTGGAACAGACTGAGCCGTTGGCCAGGTCACCCACCTGAGAGCAGCAGAGCCCAAATCTGAACCTGCGCCCGCTGGCACCCCATCCCTACTTGACACCATTTTGCTTCTCATCCTCCTTCATTATAATCTTTTCTTTTTGTCTGTTGGGTTTGTTTGTTTCTTTGCTTGCTTTACAAGTTTCAGAGAAGATTATGAACGCTTTGGAGAATTTCGGCAGCAGTGGGGGTGGGGGGAGGTTGCTCTGCCATGTCCTTTTGTTTATTGAATTATGCAAGTACAGTATCCTCCATGCTAACTTCTAAAGCTCAGTTCTCTCTGGCTGACCTTCAGCCTGACCACTCTCTTCCCCAGATGTAATAACATCAGGGCTTTGCTATATTTACTTTTCTTTCTTCTGTGAATTTATACACCCCCATGCATAGATACATATATATATATATACACATACTAAGAATTTATGGTACTATATAAGATAACTAGCTTGCTGTTCTCACTTGTTGGTATGTCTTAGATATCTTCTGATGTCATGGAGATATACTCACCCTTTTTGACTTGTGTGCAGTATTCCATGTTGCAGATATGCCAAGGTATAATTAGACGGTTAGCTTTCTGCAGGCATTTAGGTTGTTAGTGATTTCTCCTTGTCACATAGATAATGAATTGCCTTGCTATGAGTCTCTCTGTGTACATGTGGAATTGTTTCTCTTGAGTGTGTTCTAAAAAGTGAAATTGCTTAATCATAGTGTATGCATATTTTCAGTTGTAATAGATACTATAAAAATTGTCCTCCAATGATTTTTATCACTATTCATTCTTACTAGTAGAAGTATCATTTGACCTGTTTCTGCCAAAATTTGATATTAGCATACTCTCAAAATTATTGCAGACTATTAACTGTAACACAGTATATCTCATTGCCAATTAAGATTTTCATCTGCTTGCCAAATGTGAGAATCATTTTATATATTTATCGTCTAGTTTTTTGTTTTCTATGTTTTGAATTGCCGCTGAATATATGCCCATTTTCCTATTGGCTTGTATGACCCTTACTTACTTAATGATTTCTAGTGAGTCTTTACTGAGGTATACTTGGCTTCAATCTCTCATTTTGCAAGTATTTTCTTCCTTCTTCTGTTGCCTTTCAAATTTATGGTGCTTTTTATTACACACAGGGTTTTAATTTTGGTGTTGTCAGATTAACAAGTCTTTTCCTTTATGCTGTTTCTGTCTTATTGCAGGCCTTACCAACCCTTAGGTCATAAACATATTCTCCTGTATTTCTTTGAAAACTCTAATTTTATCTTTTAGCTATGGATCCATTGGAAATAAATAAATATCTCTATATAGATAGATATACATATGAATACTTTCATGTTGAGATCAATTCATATATATATGAATATATATGTGTGTATATATATATATATGTATATACACATATATACATTTCTTTTCCTCCCCAAAATGAATAGCCAGTTGACCCAGAAAAATTTGTTTTAGGCCATTTTGCTAGCCATTTTGAAATGCTATTTCTTACCATCTATAAAATTTCTAATTAGGCATAGATCTGGGCTCTATTCTTTTCACAGATCTGTGAACAGAACAGGATTATGTTAGCTTCCTATATCTTGAGAAGCTAGGCTATTATGGCATTTCTAACTCTACTCTTAAAGCCAACTATTGCTTGTGTGGCCCATCTTGTCACTAACATTGGGTAGTTCTCATGGGCTCTAAATGAGGCATAAGAGTCAGTATGATTTTTGGCAGTAAGATGTCCATCAGAAGATACAGGTTCTAATTTTAATTCTGCTGTAGTCTCTATGGCCACAAATCACTTACTCTCTATGTTATATGCTGGGGAACAAATCAGATTGAGTAGGCTTGAAATCCTGACTGGTGCCTGCCACTTAATGACTGTGGAGTTTGAGGATAAATGCTTAACTTCTCTATCTCTTCTATTAATAGGGGTATTATCATCTACCTCTCAGGATGGTTTTAAGGCCTTTTATACAAATAATGTGTTAGGGAACATTTTGTTAATTATAAAACACTAAAAAGACTACACTGCACACTAATATGTACAGGCCTTGATTTTATTTTGGCCCAGTAAAGTTAATCCATCTTTGTCTCACCTACCTCTGGGAGCTGTTCTGAACATCAAATAGGATGTCCTTTGATAAAATTGAAAATGTCATAAAGATTATTTATTACTGATGAATCCCAACAAGTAGACTGTAATTGACACATATTAACCAAGCCTGTAGGGTTCTTGTAGTGAAGGAGGGTCATGTTAATAGAGTATCTCCAGGCAAGATTTGGTGGAGTCAGATTTGTGGCGTCCCTTGAGTCTTCATCCACTGGAGTGAAGAAAGGTATGGTGTTGGTGCTTTAGAAGGGTGCCGGTGGTCTTTTAAGTGTGAATAATAGGCAGAGTGAAGACTGTGTGAGTTCTTGTGCTAAGATGATCAAAGGGAGGGTAGAGCTGACCATCGGTTCCCTAATCTTATCAATGGCTATATCTAGTTTTAAAAAATGAAAAGTTTGACCTTTATATGTTTATAAATTATTTAGTCCTTCTCTCTCTCTTTCCCTGCCTAAACCCACTTTCACACTGAATCCAAGTCTTCAGCACTTAAGAAACCGTCAAAATACTAGGTCGTTGAATATTAAAGTGAGAGACGAGAAAAAAGGAAAAAGAAAACATGAACAGGGCTTTTGTTATAATATTGGCAAATATTTTTCCTTCTGTGGGCAGCAGTGCTGTCGTGATGCAGTGTTGCTTTGGTGACTCTAAGTAAGCCATTTCTCCCTGTGCGCACACCTCTATAGTTCTCTTCTGTGGTGGCTTGGACTTGCCCGATGGGACATTGACATGTGTGGCATGCAAGCAGAAACTTGGTAAGTGCTTGCACCTTGGCTTTGGTTTTGGAACATTTGCACTTAAAGTCCGCCTGACAGGTAAAGAATCTCAAGTTAGCCATGTGGAGAGAGAGGTCACAGCCCCCAGTCATTGCCCAGACTCTTGACATGTGAGTTGAGCCACCTTGGACGCTCCATCCCCTGTCACCATCTGACAGCAAACACATGAAGACTTGAAGTGAGAGCAGTAGAAGAACTGCCCAGCTGAGCCCCTATGAGTGCACAGAGTTATACGCAAATAAAATAGTGGTTGTTTAAATCCACTCTGTTTGTTGTATAGCAATAGATAACACACACACACACATTAAACACCCATGTAATGTATGAGCATTCACCTATTTTTTATATCTGAGAAGTTGGTGTCTTTAGATTTGAGTTCAGGCTATTTTACCTGAAGACAGTCATTTCTCTCCATAATGTAGTCCACTCTAAACAGCAAGGTGTGAGGCGTTGCATTTAGAACGTGTCCACTTCATAAAGGAAAAGGTGGTGAAAGGAGCATTGTCTGTTTCCTGTTCAGGCCAGTTCCCTTCCCATTAGGCCCCCTGGATCCAGAAGGGCCCATAGGAGAAGGTGTCTTGGTAAGGATATTTATTTCTGCAGCTCTCATCCACAGGGGAACCTGGGAGAATTTATAAATCCATCATTTCAAGTCATTAGGAGGCGTGTTGGTCAGTGCAGGAGACTCTCTGCTCATTAATTCAGGAGAGATTTACTTGTGTCACCCTCATTAGTATTTATGGGATTTATCCACATCAATCGCTAGTGCATTAACAGGGAAATAACTAAACCTCCCAGGGTTTGTTGGTGCTAATAAAATGAGCTGGAAGTTCCAGAAATCACCGTGATCAGAAGTATTCTAAGCCAGGGCCTATAATTGATCCTTTCAAAGTGCCCTCAGGATGTTTGCCCATTTGCTTCCCATCCAGTGGCATTTGCATATTAGCACAGTGTCTAAGGCCTTCTGTGCAGGTTTCAGACTGGAGCCCATTTTGTACCATGAGATGATGGTGGGCGACCCAGTTGAAAATATCATTGTCGAACCAGAGAACCTAGGTAAACAAGGGGTTAAGTTTCTTATAATTCTTCTTTGTTTGGTCCTGGCTTATAAAAAAAAAAAACCACCCTGCATGTAAATATATTTTTTATGTATTCTGAACATAAAGATAGCTCTGTCCTACCATATTGATTTATTAGATTCTCTGACATTTTAGTTGTGGTCGTTATGTTATATTTATGAGATGAATGTTGGATTCCCTCATTATGTTATCCTCATTTATTTTACATACTTTTATGGCTGGTTGTGCATCGCTTTACAGTTAAAGCTTTATTGCAGCTGTTAGCGTTGGGGGGAGGGGAAGGCAAGTAGTTATTGATCAGAATTTACATGTTTACTGTTGTAATCATGATTTATTTAATCTGTTTGCACATATAAATATAAGCCCGCTCTCTGAAATAAAAAATATATACTGTATCTATATTTTAGGAGCATTCTTGTCACTCTCATATGCTTTGGAGTAGAGTATTTGGGGTTGATCCAGTGTTCTGTAGATGAGCAGTTTCCATGCAGCCTGTTGGTGAAGAGTGTGGCCTTTGGAGCTGGACTGTATGGGTTCAAATCCCACCTGGACGTCTTACTGCTTGTGTCTTGGACTGTGAGGTTTACCCTTCCATGCTTCCAATTTTCATACCGATAAAATGGTATTAGTACTTATAAACCATTGTGAAGATTGGAAGATTAATATTGGTAAAAGTACTTGGCACAGAGAAATTGCTTATTATCTGCTAGTCATTAAAACTCTAGTAAGTAGGTGACAAGGTAGGTATATTGGAAAGGCTCAGTTACGTTCAAGTGGGAGCCTAGAATTTTTTGTAAGGGGCTGTCTTCCCTGGTGGCTCAGCGATAAAGAATCCACCTGCAGTGCAGGAGCTGCAGGAGACTTGGGTTCAATCCCTGCATTGGGAAGATCCCTTGGAGGAGGGCATGAAACCCACTCCATTATTCTTGTCTGGAGAATCCCATGGACAGAGGAGCTTCGCAGAATCAGTCCATAGGGTCACAAAGAGTTGGATGTGACTGAAGTGACTTAGTACACATAGCAGATGTATTTAGGGGAAAAGTAGGAGATACTATAGGTATAAAGCTCTTAGATATTTTCATTTTTCTCAGAATTTTGTTTTTAATTCAGGTGATGAATTGTTTGCAAAATTATCTTAATCAGACTGTTTAGATATCTGGATCACAAGCTCCATTTGGAAGACAAAACTAATTTGCTGAATGAGTGAGTAAATGAATGAATGCTGACCTATAGTTTTCAAGGAAAACCTTGGATATGTTTGACATGTGTTTTATTGTTAAAATTCTTGTTGGAATATAATAGTTGTATTCACTGTTTCTGCTGTACAGTGAAATGAATCAGCGATAGTTGTACATATATCCCCTCTTTTTTGGATTTCCTTCCCATTTAGGCCATCACAGAGCACCGAGTTCCCTGTGTATACAGTAGGTTCTTACTAGTTATCTATTTTATACATGAAGTGAAGTCACTCAGTCGTGTCCAACTCTTTGTGACCCCATGGACTGTAGCCTACCAGGCTCCTCAGTCCACAGAGTTTTCCAGGCAAGAGTACCGGAGTGGGTTGCCATTTCCTTCTCCAGGGGATCTTCCCAACCTGGGTATCGAACCCGGGTCTCCCGCACTGCAGGCAGACGCTTTTCCGTCTGAGCCAATTTTATACATAGTGGTGTCTATATGTCAATCCCAGTCTCCCAATTTATTCCACCCTCCTTTCCCCCCTTGAATATATTTTTGATTGAACAGATCAAGAATATTCAGAAGTTTTGCCCTGGCCAGGAAAGAGAAGGATTCACTGAAGTCCAAAATTTAGTCTGAAGATTTATTTTCCTATATATTATCTTAAAATAGGTTTTCATTCCAGGTCTGCCATTAGTTAGCTTTAAAAGATCAACCTCACTCTGCCTGTCTGCTCATCTGTCACTTGGGTTTAATAATACCTGTTTGTCAGGGTACTCAAAGCTGGTGCACTGGGACAACCCTGAGGGATGGGATGGGGCGGGAGGTGGGAGGAGGGTTCAGGATGGGGGACACATGTACACCCATGGCTGATTCATGTTGATGTATGGCAAAAACCACTACAGTACTGTAAAGTAATTAGCATCCAATGAAAATAAATAAATAAAAAACAATACCTGTTTGTGCTTTGTGCAATGCTCAGTCACTAAGTCGTGTCTGACTCTTTGTGACCCCATGGACTGTAGCCCACCAGGAAACTCTGTCCATGGGGTTTTCTAGGCAAGAATACTGGAGTGGGTTGCCACTTCCTCCTGCAGGGAGTCTTCCCGACCCAGGGATCCAAGCCACGTTTCCTTCATTGGCAGGTGGATTCTTTACCACTGAGCCACCTGTGAAGCCCCCAGTACCTGTATAGAGTACAATATAGTAGTGACATGGACCCTGGGTTAGAAATCAAAAGACATTTGACAGCCCCAAGTCTGCCACTGAAGAGCTGTGGCAAAAGGCTTATTTATTTATTTTTTTGTAAAGGGTCCAAGTCTCTTTCTGCAGGATTATGTTGAGAATCTGATGAGCTGCTGTTGGTGATAGGACTCCAGATACTGGAAAGCACTACATAAGTGTTAGGAACTGTTAATGATGCCACCTAACAAAAGTGTTGCAAAGATGAGATGCTAAGTGATTTGGAAAGGCTCTCAAGAAGCAGCATGTGCTTTGTGACTATTGAAGACATAGGGAAGACTTGGCTCTATGATCCCATTATGTTCTGGGTGAGAATCCCAACTCTGCCCAAGAGACGAAGGCCTAAAAGAACCCCAGACTCCCTGGATCCTTGGTTCCAAGGAATGCTACACATTTATTCAGCTCTTGTGCTACTATTTGCCCATATCCTTAGAGAAAAAATAAGTCTTGCCTTTGTAATTTCCATATTGTTTGTTGGGTACAAGACTGTTTTATTTGCAGCATTTAATGTAAGTCACATGTTCTGCCCTGGTACTGGCGACTCAGCATTTGCATTTTACACTTTACAATTTGGCAGTGATTCTTTGAAATAATTTACTTTTATCGTCTTGCTTCAGATTTTCAAGTAATAATCCATCTAGCAAAGCAGTTTATCCATTCTGTATATTCACTTCTGTTTTGAGGCTCTTGAGGAGAACGAAACGATTTTTAATCATATTTCCAGGCCACTTATCATAATTAAGTTTAGAATTATGAATTGTGTACACCTCATCATTACATCATACCTCTCTGTGATAAGTAAGTGAATCAGAGATCATCACAGGATTTTCAGAGCCTTTCAGGATGGTTTATGGCTTTTAAAGAAAAACCTCCAAATTTCTCCCAGTACCTTAAAATATTCTAGGAAAATCTGCAGTGTTTCCCTTCTTTTTGTCCTCTATCTGGAAAAGCTGTTGCTTATTAAATCCCCCTAATCACTTGAACCCTGAAAATTTGATAGAAAAAGTTAATCAAAACTGAACCTCAAATATATTCTGAGTGAAATAAGTCATGCACAAAAGAGTACTTACTACATGTTTTCATTTTTATGTCCTTCTAGAACTAGTCAGGAGTTGCTTCTAGGAGACAGAGATTAACTTGTGAAAGTCGCTCAGTTGTGTCTGACTCTTTGTGACCCCATAGACTCTACAGTTCGTGGAATTCTCCAGGTCAGGATACTGGAGTGGGTAGCCTTTCCCTTCTCCAGGGGATCTTCCCAGCCCAGGGATTGAACCCAGGTCTTCTGCATTGCAGGAGGATTCTTTACCAGCTGAGCCACAAGGGAAGCCCAAGAATACTGGAGTGGATAGCCCATCTCTTCTCCAGTGGATCTTCCTAACCCAAGAATCCAACCAGGGTCTCCTGCATTGCAGGCGTATTCTTTACCAACTGACTTATCAGGGAAGTCCAACTTGGTGAGATGGTGTAAATTAGAAATGTTCTAGATCTTGATAGAGGTAGTTAAATACACACACAAGTGCCTATATTTGTCAAAACTGATTAAATTGTACACAGAAGGTCTATGCATTTCACTCTATGCAAATACATCTCAGGGGTTTCCCTGGTGGCTCAGGGAAAGAATGGTAAAGAGTTCTTCACCAGAGTTCCCTGGTGAAGAATCCACCTGCTAATGCAGGAAATATGGGTTTGATCCCTGGATCAGGAAGATCCCCTGGAGAAGGAAATGGCAGCCTATTCCAGTATTCTTGCCTGGGAACTCCCATGGGCAGAGGAGCCTGGTGGGCTATAGTCCATGGGGTCATGAAAGAGTTGGACATGACTTAGCAACTAAGCAACAGCAACTACATCTCAATAAAAAAATTAACAAATTAACTATGACCTGTTGTTTTCATATGTCATTTTCCGTGCACTTTTACTGATGACCATAAGCTATGGAATTTGAGGCAATATGGTGCCTTTTTCTTATACCTTCTAAGTCAGGGCTTGAAGGAAAAGATGTTGTATCACAATACCAGTTCTTCTAAGTCATTGGAGGTTTGAAAAAAGTAATTTGCCAGCTCTGTTAGCCATGGATATTCAGGTACCTGCTGTCTGTTAACTTTTATAAGAAGCCGTTACTCATTCTAAAAATGTTCCCTTCTTCTGCCATTTGACTTATATGGAGGAATAATTTCTTGGCTAATTTTTTTGGGAGGGTGCACGCTTCTGAAATACAAATCCACTTCTAATGAATCATTATCATGTACTACCATAAAGGTTATTCACTGAAAGCTTCAGAAAAAAAGCAATGAAAACTAATTTTGATTGTTAATGGAAATGTATTTTTAGTCTTAAAGAGCTTCCCTCGGCAATAATTATAGTTATGCCTCTTGGGTGTTTTGGGACTTTTAAATTTACGTCAAGTAGCTCTTTTTTCATTTAGCAGTTAATCTTTTAACGGAGCTCAGCAAATTTGTTCTTCAGTCTAGTGTTAGGGAAGGATGACAGAGAGTTCAGTTTTCTTTACCCCCTTCATATTCCCTGCACATGCCCAGGCTGCTCTTGTTCTTATGTTAGGCTATGTCCTGGGGTGACTGTGGTGACATGGGCAGCTGAGGCTGGCAGAGAGAGGCTTGAGATGCAGGCCTTGCTTTTCTGCTGTCAGCAGGCATCGGGACACAAGTAGCCGCCTCTGCCTTATGCAGCACAGAACTGCTGCACAGCAAGCGAGCTCCTAGAATGCTTTTGCTGCAAGTGGGCAAAGCTCAACACTGCAGCCTAAGGACTGGAAAACACAGCCTGTAAGGAGACTGGCTTGCAGCTGCCCTGCCTCTGGTTTCAGACTCCAAAGCATCTGCAGGAAGATTCAAAACAACAAGATGCAGAGCTAAATTTTAGCAACTGAGACCGTTTGCTGGTTGTGCTGATTCTTGGCTGGTTTCAGAGAGAGGCAGGGACTGCTTAAGGAAGTGGGAAGGGGTTCTGGCAAGAACTTTGCTGGGGTTCTGCCCTCTTGTTAAAGAACAGAATGGTGCCAATTATCCCAGTCACCTGATTAGAGAAAGCTCAAGCCACCACTGAGAATCCTTCTCCTGATGAAAAATGACCTCCCTCCCGCTCCATGAAACTAGGGAGCAGCCAGACATTTGGGTATTTGCAAAGCAGCACTGAACATTAGGGAACAGTTTAAATTAATCCTGTGTACTGCGGCTCCGAGAATGGAAGCCAGCCCCACATGTCAATAAATCTAGATCTGTTTGAAGCTCATGTCACTAAATCTTCGTCTTGACTGTTTGCTGGTGGTGTCAAGAGCTGCCCTGGAAGATGAATTTGAGGGGAGGATGAAAAAGGAACCATATTAAACTGCAGCTCTGATAAGTTTAGTTAAGAGGCAGGAGATGTGTCCTTGCCATGACATTCAGTGGCTGATATTTGTTTCCCTTTAAATAATATGCTGTACATCTGTGAGAATGATGGTTTAGGGCTGGTGACATTGCATTTCCACCAAGGTTACTGCCTTCTGGACAGGCAGGCTCTCTCCTTTCTTTCTCTATCCCACACCCTGTCAATAAATATCCTTTTGTTGGAGGAAGTGGGATACAGATTTTAGAGGTAACACCAGAGCGTCTTCATTTCTAGAAGCAATGAGGTTCAGCCACTATGTAGGGAAAGGGTGAAGCGGTGGAGAGAAATTAAAGGGACCATGAGAAGCAGTTTTCTTTATGGAAATGTCCCAGGGAGCCAAGAGCACCCCGTGGGGAGAGCTTTGAGAATACCAGAGTTTTGAGAATTTTTCCCTGAAAACCTTGTTTTCATAAACCAAGATACAGAAAATCTGGGTACTCAGGACTTTGTGTTCTATTTTTTCCTGCAATTCCCCTATCCAGTTATCTTGTTTTTTCCTTACTGTAATTGCAGATCTATGACTTATGGCAGCAGTCAGCAAACTTCTTGTGTAAAAGGCCAGATAGTAAATATTTTCAGCTTTGTAGGCCAATACAGCCTCTGCTGTAACTATTCCACTCTGTCCTTGCAGCCCAAAAGCAACCCTAGCCTATCCATAAATGAGTGGATGTGTCTGTATTATGGCCACTGACACTTTTTTTTCCTGTGACATTTTAAAAAGTATTTTTTAATTGGAGTAAAATTGCTTTAGAATGTTGTGTAACTTTCTGCTTACTACAACATGAATCAATTGTAAGTACACATATATCCCCTCTTTCTTGAGCCTCCTTGCTACCCTTCCCCACCCTACCCCTCTAGCTGATTAGAGTTCTAAAGCTGAGATTCCTGGAACACTGACATTTGAATTTTATATCATATCCCTTGTCATGAAAGATTATCCCTCTTTTGATTTTTTCAGCTATTTAAAAATATAAAAAGCAGTCTTAACTTGCAGGCTGTACAAAAACAGATAGTGGACTGGATTTGGACCATGAATGGTTTTCTGACCTCTGACCTTTGCTTTTTCTGTCCTGTTGCTTTTCTTTTATCAGTGTGAAAAGATGATAGCTGTCCCTTTTGGGAGGACAGTATTGCCAACCTAAAGATTAAGTCCATGGCTGTATTCAGCCAAGATGTAATGGATATGGATGAAAACAAAGCTGGCTCTGAGACAGACAACCCATGTTCCCACACCAACCCTTTGTTAATACTTACTAGCTGTGTGACCTCAGGTGGTTCAGTTAACCCCTCTGAACCCCAGTTGTCTTTTTATTTTTCTCTAATTGGGTAATTACACTTTCCTTGCCTATATTACATGATTTTTTTTATAGATCAAGTTAAGAGAAATGAGAGTAGTTAGTAAACAATAAATCATTGTGTGAATATAAGACCTTGGCGTTGTTCTCAGTGCTTTACTCACGTGGGTTCTTCTTGTTAACTAGTTTGTTATTAATATTAAAGGATTATACCTTCTCTATTTTAGCTGCGAAAATAGAGCTAGAATTTGACTTGTAGAAGGAAGAAAAAAAATATTCTTGTTTCCCCCCCTTTCTTAGACTCTCATGTTGGCAGTGTTATATCTGAGCCTCTCCAACTTTTTAAACTATTTCTCACAGTGCATCAGATGCTCAGCCTACATGAAATGATGCAGTTTAAGCTGTCCCACTGCTCAGAAAGCTTTGCCTTCTCACAGTTTGGAAAATCTGCAGTTCAGTTTAGTTCAGTCGCTCAGTAGTGTCTGACTCTTTGCGACCCCACGAATTGCAGCACGCCAGGCCTCCCTGTCCATGACCAACTCCCAGAGTTCACTCAAACTCATGTCCATCGAGTTGGAGATGCCATCCAACCATCTCATCCTCTGTTGTCCCCTTCTCCTCCTGCCCCCAATCCCTCCCAGCATCAGAGTCTTTTCCAATGAGTCAACTCTTTGCATGAGGTGGCCAAAGTATTGGAGTTTCAGCTTTAGCGTCAGTCCTTCAATGAACACCTAAGACTGATCTCCTTTAGAATGGACCGGTTGGATGTCCTTGCAGTCCAAGGGACTCTCAAGAGTCTTCTCCAGCACCACAGTTCAAAAGCATCAATTCTTCAGCACTCAGCTTTCTTCACATTCCAACTCTCACATCCATACATGACCACAGGAAAAACCATAGCCTTGACTAGACGGACCGTTGTTGGCAAAGTAATGTCTCTGCTTTTTAATATGCCATCTAGGTTGGTCATAACTTTCCTTCCAAGGAGTAAGCATCTTCTAATTCCATGGCTGCAGTCACCATCTGCAGTGATTTTGGAGCCCCCCAAAATAAAGTCTGACACTGTTTCCACTGTTTCCCCATCTATTTGCCATGAAGTGATAGGACCAGATGCTATGGTCTTAGTTTTCTGAATGTTGAGCTTTAAGCCAACTTTTTCACTCTCCTCTTTCACTTTCATCAAGAGGCTTTCATTTCCAAGGCAAACCATTCAACATCATAGTAATTCAAGCCTATGCCCCAACCTGAAGAAGCTGACGAAGGTTCTTCAACCAGTTTCAGCTGAAGAAGCTGAAGTTGAACGGTTCTGTGAAGACCTACAAGACCTTATAGAACTAACACCCAAAAAAGATGTCCTTTTCATTATAGGGGACTGGAATGCAAAAGTAGGAAGTCAAGAAACACCTGGGGTAACAGGCAAATATGGGCTTGTAATATGGAATGAAGCAGGGCAAAGGCTAATAATGTTTTGCCAAGAGAATGCACTGGTCATAGCAAACACCCTCTTCCAACAACACAAGAGAAGACTCTACAGTTCGACATCACCAGATGGTCAACACCGAAATCAGATTGATTATATTCTGTGCAGCCAAAGATGGAGAAGCTCTATACAGTCAGCAAAAACAAGACCGGGAGCTGACTGTGGCTCAGATCATGAACTCCTTATTGCCAAATTCAGACTTAAATTGAAGAAAGTAGGGAAAACCACTAGACCATTCAGGTATGACCTAAATCAAATCCCTTATGATTATACAGTGGAAGTGAGAAATAGATTTAAGGGACTAGATCTGATAGACAGAGTGCCTGATGAACTATGGACAGAGGTTCGTGACATTGTACAGGAGACAGGGATCAAGACCATCCCCATGGAAAAGAAATGCAAAAAAGCAAAATGGCCGTCTGGGGAGGCCTTATAAATAGCTGTGGTCAATCTTAGTGAACCTTTAAGGTTCACCTGAAGTGCCACCTTATCCAGGAAATCCTCATGGGTGTCTTCAACCCATGCTATCCTGTCCTATGTAAATGACTTGACCACACCAGGACCATACCTCTAGAAAGATAGCCTTTTCCCCAAAAGTCATAGAGATTTAAAGAAAAGGGTAGATGCAAGGAGGCTGCTGGTCAACCAAGCAGAATGCTTTTTTGAGCAGGGCGTCTCTTTATTGATTCAGATTCCCTCTGAAATCATTTACTCCTGCCTCGTGGGAGAGAGGTCCAGATATGAAATCAGGAAATTCTGGGGAAGTTACTCTGACAAGTGACATCACAGAACTGTTTTTTGCAGCTGCAGTATTCTATCTGTGTAGCCTGTTACACTTTTCAAACATGTTAATGTCCACTAGCTCTTTTGAACATGCCAGTAAAGTAATGCTTAAAATTCTTTAAGCCAGGCTTCAGCAATATGTGAACCGTGAACTTCCAGATATTCAAGCTGGTTTTAGAAAAGGCAGAGGAACCAGGGATCATTGCCAACATCTGCTGGATCATCAAAAAAGCAAGAGAGTTCCAGAAAAACATCTATTTCTGCTTTATTGACTATGCCAAAGCCTTTGACTGTATGGATCACAATAAACTGTGGAAAATTCTGAAAGAGATGGGCATACTAGACCACCTGAACTGCTTCTTGAGAAACCTGTATGCAGGTCAGGAAGCAACAGTTAGAACTGGACACGGAACAACAGGCTGGTTCCAAATAGGAAAAGGAGTACGTCAAGGCTGCATATTGTCACCTGCTTATTTAACTTACATGCAGAGTAAATCATGAGAAATGCTGGGCTGGAAGAAGCACAAGCTGGAATCAAGATTGCCAGGAGAAATATCAATAACCTTAGATATGCAGATGACACCACCCTTATGGCAGAAAGTGAAAAGGAACCAAAAAGCCTCTTGATGAAAGTGAAAGAAGAGAGTGAAAAGTTGGCTTAAAGCTCAACATTCAGAAAACTAAGATCATGGCATCCAGTCCCATCACTTCATGGCAGATGGATGGGGAAACAGTGGAAACAGTGGCTGACTTTATTTTTCTGGGCTCCAAAATCACTGCAGATGATGATTGCAGCCATGAAATCAAAAGACACTTACTCCTTGGAAGGAAAGTTATGACCAACGTAGACAGCGTATTAAAACGCAGAGACATTACTTCACCAGCAAAGGTCCATCTAGTCAAGGCTATGGATTTTCCAGTGGTCATGTATGGATGTGAGAGTTGGACTATAAAGAAAGCTGAGCACCAAAGAATTGATGCTTTTGAACTGTGGTGTTGGAAAAGACTCTTGAGAGTTCTTTGGACTGCAAGGAGATTCAACTAGTCCATCCTAAAGGAGATCAGTCCTGGGTGTTTTGTTCATTGGAAGGACTGATGTTGAAGCTGAAACTCCAATACTTGGCCACCTGATGCGAAGAGCTGATTAATTTGAAAAGACACTGATGCTGGGAAAGATTGAGGGCAGGAGGAGAAGGGGATGACAGAGGATGAGATGGTTGGATGGCATCACCGACTTGATGGACATGGGTTTGGGTGGATTCTGGGAGCTGGTGATGGACAGGGAGGCCTGGCGTGCCTCGGTTCATGCGGTCACAAAGAGTTGGACACAACTGAACAAGTGAACTGAACTGAACAAACCTTTGAAGTACAAGGAACAAATTTCTAATTCCCATGTGATGCTGATGAAGCTTCTGCCCAGAGAGGTTAATTTAACTATACTGGCACCACGCAGATGGTTAATGACAAAGTTGAAACTGGAACCTAGTACTAGTTACCATACTCCACTCCACTCTCAACCCCAAACTGCTGTAAGCCCTGACCATGGACTCTTGCTATGTGTGATATTCAGATTCTTGAAGGTGAGAGCACATTTGTGTATGACTGTATTGAACTAGCTGTTTTTTTTATTTTTTCAAAAAAATTTATTTATTTTTTATTTAAGGATAATTGCTTTATAGCATTTTGTTGTTTTCTGTCAAACCTCAACATGAATCAGCCATAGATATACATATATGTCCTCCCTTTTGAACTACCCTCCCCATCCCATCCCTCTAGGTTAATACAGAACCCCTGTTTGAGCTTCCTGAGCCATACGGCAAATTCCTGTTGGACATGAGTTTGGGTAAACTCTGGGAGTTGGTGATGGACAGGGAGGCCTGGCATGCTGCGATTCATGGGGTCGCAAAGAGTCGGACATGACTGAGCGACTGAACTGAACTGAACTGGACTGATCTATTTTACATATGGTAATGTAAGTTTCCATGTTACTCTCTCCATACATCTCACCCTCTCCTTCCTTTCCCCTATGTCCATAAGTCTATTCTCTATGTCTTTTTTTCCATTGTTGCCCTGTAAATAAATTCTTCAGTATCATTTTTCTAGATTCTGTATATATGCATTAGAATGCGGTGTTTGTCTTTCTCTTTCTGACTTAGTTTCACTCTGTATAGGTTCTAGGTTCATCCACCTCATTAGAACTGACTTGAATGTGTTCCTTTTTATAGCTGAGTAATATTCCATTGTATATATGTACCACAACTTCTTTATCCATTCATCTGTCAATGGTTGCTTCCATGTTCTAGCTAATGTAAATAGTGCTGCAATGAACAATGGGATACATGTGTCTTTTTCAATTTCGGTTTCCTCAGGGTATATGCCTGGGAGTGGGATTGCTGGGTCATGTGGTGGTTTTATTTGTATTTTTTTAAGGAATCTCCATACTGTCTTCCGTAGTGGCTGTATCAATTTACATTCCCACCAACAGTGCAAGAGTGTTCCCTTTTCTCCACACCCTCTCCAGCATTTATTGTTTGTAGACTTTTATGATGGCCATTCTGACCTGTGTGAGATGATATCTCATTGTAGTTTTGATTTTCATTTCTCCAATAATGAATGATGTTGAGCATCTTTTCATGTGTTTGTTAGCCATCTGTATGTCTTCTTTGGAGAAATGTCTGTTTAGGTCTTTTCCCCACTTTTTGATTGGATTGTTTGTTTTTCTGGTATTAAGTTGTATGAGCTGCTTGTATATTTTGGAAATTAATCCTTTGTCACTTGTTTCATTTGCTAATATTTTCTCCCATTCTGAGGGTTGGCTTCCCACTTTTCTTATAGTTTCCTTGGCTGTGCAAAAGCTTTTAATCAGGTCCCCCTTGTTTACTTTTGTTTTTACTTCCATTCTTCTAGGAGGTGGGTCATAGAGGATCTTGCTTTGATTTATGTCATCGAGTGTTCTGCCTATGTTTTCCTCTAAGAGTTTTATAGTTTCTGGTCTTACATTTAGGTCTTTAATCCATTTTGAGTTTATCTTTGTGTATGGTGTTAAGAAGTGTTGTAATTTCATTCTTTTACATATAAGCTGTCCAGCTTTCCCAGTACCATTTATTGAAGAGGCTGTCTTTGCCCCATTGTATATTCTTGCCTCCTTTGTCAAAAATAAGGTACCCATAGGTACATGGGTTTATTTCTGGGCTTTCTATCTTGTTCCATTGGTCTATATTTCTGTTTTTGTGCCAGTACCATACTGTATTGATGACTGTAGCTTTGCAGTATAATCTGAAGTCAGGAACGTTGATTCCTCTGGCTCCATTCTTCTTTCTCAAGACTGCTTTGGCCATTTGGGGTCTTTTCTGCTTCCATTTGAATTGTGAAATTTTTGTTCTAGTTTTATGAAAAATACCATTGGTAATTTGATAGGGATTGCAGTGAATCTGTAGATTGCATTTGGTAGTATAGTCATTTTCACAATATTGATTCTTCCTACCCAGGAACTTGGAATATCTCTCCATCTGTTTATGTCATCTTTGATTTCTTTCATTTGTGTCTTATAATTTTCTGTGTACAGTTCTTTTGTCTCCTTAGGTAGGTTTATTCTTAGATATTTAATTATTTGTTGCAATGGTGAGTGGGATTGATTCCTTAATTTCTCTTTCTGATTTTTCACTGTTAGTATATAGAAATGCAAGTGATTTCTATGTATTGATTTTGTATCCTGCAACTTTCCTAAATTCACTGATTAGCTCTAGTAATTTTCTGATACTATCTTTAGGGTTTTCTATGTACAGTATCATGTCATCTGCAAACAGGGAGCACTTTACTTCTTTTCTGATCTGGATTCCTTTTATTTCTTTTACTTCTCTAGTTGCTGTAGCTAGGACTTCTAGAACTATGTTGAATAATAGTGGTGAAAGTGGACACCCTTGTCATCTTGTTCCTGATCTTAGGGGGGATGCTTTCAGTTTTTCACCACTGAGAATAATATTTGCTGTAGGCTTCTCATATATGGCCTTTACTATGTTGATGTAGCGGAGAAGGCAATGGCACCCCCACTCCAGTACTCTTGCCTGGAAAATCCCATGGAAGGAGGAGCCTGGTAGGCTGCAGTCCATGGGGTCGCTGGGAGTTGGGCACGACTGAGCAACTTCACTTTCACTTTTCACTTTCATACACTGGAGAAGGAAGTGGCGACCCACTCCAGTATTCTTGCCTGGAGAATCCCAGGGACAGAGGAGCCTGGTGGGCTGCCGTCTATGGGGTCACACAGAGTCGGACACGACTAAAGCAACTTAGCAGCAGCAGCAGCATGTTGATGTAAGTTCCTTCTATGCCAATTTCTTGAAGAATTTTAATCATAAATGGGTACTGAATTTTGTCAAAGGCTTTTTCTGCATCTATTGAGATTATCGTGTGGTTTTTATCTTTCAATTTATTAATATGGTGTATCACATTGATTGATTTGCATATATTGAAGAATCCTTGCATCCTGGAATAAGCCCAACTTGATCATGGTATATGTGTTTTTTGATGTGTTGCTGAATTCTGTTTGCTAAAATTCTGTTGAGGATTTTTGCATCTATGTTCATCAGTTATATTGGCCTGTACTTTTCTTTTTTTGTGTTGTCTTTGTCTGGTTTTGGTATCAGGGTTATGGTGGCCTTGTGGTTTGGAGGTGTTCCTTCCTTTGCAATTTTTTGAAACAGTTTTGGAAGGATAGGCCCATCTTTGCATGAAATGTTCCCTAGGTATCTCTAATTTTCTTGAAGAGAGCTCTAGTCTTTCCCATTCTTTTGTTTTCCTCTATTTCTTTGCATTGATTGCTGAGGAAGGCTTTCTTATCTCTCCTTGCTATTCTTTGGAAATCTGCATTCAGATGCTTATATCTTCCCTTTTCTCCTTTGCTTTTTGCTTCTCTTCTTTTCACAGCTATTTGTAAGGCCTCCTCAGACGGCCATTTTGCTTTTTTGCATTTGTGTTTCTTGGGGATGGTCTTGATTCCTGTCTCCTGTACAATGTCACGAACCTCTGTCCATAGTTCATCAGGCACTCTGTCTATCAGATCTAGTCCCTTAAATCTATTTCTCACTTCCACTGTATAATCATAAGGGATTTGATTTAGGTCATACCTGAATGGTCTAGTGGTTTTCCCTACTTTCTTCAATTTAAGTCTGAATTTGGCAATAAGGAGTTCATGATCTGAGCCACAGTCAGCTCCCGGTCTTGTTTTTGCTGACTGTATAGAGTTTCTCCATCTTTGGCTGCACAGAATATAATCAATCTGATTTCGGTGTTGACCATCTGGTGATGTCGAAGTGTAGAGTCTTCTCTTGTGTTGTTGGAAGAGGGTGTTTGCTATGACCAGTGCGTTCTCTTGGCAAAATGATATTAGCCTTTGCCCTGCTTCATCCCATACTCCAAGGCCAAATTTACCTGTTACTCCAGGTGTTTCTTGACTTCCTACTTTTGCATTCCAGTCCCCTATAATGAAAAGGACATCTTTTTTGGGTGTTAGTTCTAAAAGGTCTTGAAGGTCTTCATAGAACCGTTCAACTTCAGCTTCTTCAGCGTTACTCGTTGAGGCATAGGCTTGGATTACCATGATATTGAATGGTTTGCCTTGGAAATGGACAGAGATCATTCTGTCATTTTTGAGATTGCATCCAAGTCTGCATTTCAGAATCTTTTGTTGACTATGATGACTACTCCATTTCTTCTAAGGGATTCCTGCCCACAGTAGTATATATAATGGTCATCTGAGTTAAATTCACCCATTCCAGTCCATTTTAGTTCGTTGATTCCTAGAATGTCGATGTACTCTTGGCATCTCCTGTTTAACCACTTTCAATTTGCCTTGATTCATGGACCTAACATTCCAGGTTCCTATACTAACAGAAGCAGAAGATATTAAGAACAGGTGGCAAGAATACACAGAAGAACTGTACAAAAAAGATCTTCAAGACCAAGATAATCATGATGGTGTGATCACTCACCTAGAGCCAGACATCCTGGAATGTGAAGTCAAGTGGGCCTTAGAAAGCATTACTACGAACAAAGCTAGTGGAGGTGATGGAATGCCAGTTGAGCTATTTCAAATCCTGAAAGATGATGCTCTGAAAGTGCTGCACTCAATATGCCAGCAAATTTGGAAAACTCAGCAGTGGCCACAGGACTGGAAAAGGTCAGTTTTCATTCCAATCCCAAAGAAAGGCAATGCCAAAGAATGCTCACACTACCACACAATTGCACTCATCTCACATGCTAGGAAAGTAATGCTCAAAATTCTCCAAGCCAGGCTTCAGCAGTACGCGAACCATGAACTTCCAGATGTTCAAGCTGGTTTTAGAAAAGGCAGAGGAACCAGAGATCAAATTGCCAACATCTGCTGGGTCATTGAAAAAGCAAGAGAGTTCCAGAAAACATCTATTTCTGCTTTATTGACTATGCCAAAGCCTTTGACTCTGTGGATCACAATAAACTGTGGGAAATTCTGAAAGAGATGGGAATACCAGAGCACCTGACCTGCCTCTTGAAAAACCTGTATGCAGGTCAGGAAGCAACAGTTAGAACTGGACATGGAACAAGAGACTGGTTCCAAATAGGAAAAGGAGTACGTCAAGGCTGCATATTGTCACCCTGCTTATTTAACTTCTATGCAGAGTACATCATGAGAAACCCTGGGCTGGAAGAAGCACAAGCTGGAATCAAGATTGCCGGGAGAAATATCAATAACCTCAGATATGCAGATGACACCACCCTTACGGCAGAAAGTGAAGAGGAACTAAGAAGCCTCTTGATGAAAGTGAAAGAGGAGAATGAAAAAGTTGGCTTAAAGCTCAACATTCAGAAAACTAAGATCATGGCATCCAGTCCCATCACTTCATGGAAAATAGATGGGGAAACAGTGGAAACAGTGTCGAACTTTATTTTTCTGGGCTCCAAAATCACTGCAGATGGTGATTGCAGCCATGAAATTAAAAGATGCTTACTCCTTGGAAGGAAAGTTATGACCAACCTAGATAGCATACTGAAAAGCAGAGACATAACTTTGCCAACAAAGGTTCAGCTCGTCAAGGCTGTGGTTTTTCCAGTAGTCATGTATGGATGTGAGAGTTGGACTGTGAAGAACGCTGAGTGCCGAAGAATTGATGCTTTTGAACTGTGATGTTGGAGAGACTCTTGAGAGTCCCTTGGACTGCAAGGAAATCCAACCGGTCCATCCCAAAGGAGATCAGTCCTGGGTGTTCATTGGAAAGACTGATACTAAAGCTGAAACTCCAGTACTTTGGCCACCTCATGAGAAGAGCTGACTCATTGGAAAAGACTCTGATGCTGGGAGGGATTAGGGGCAGGAGGAGAAGGGGATGACAGAGGATGAGATGGCTGGATGGCATCACTGACTCGATGGACGTGAGTCTGGGTGAACTCTGCGAATTGGTGATGGACAGGGCCTGGCATGCTGCAGTTCATGGGGTCGCAAAGAGTCAGACACGATCGAGCAACTGAACTGAACTGAACTAGAAGGATAGGCATTAGCTTTTCTTAAATGTTTGATAGAATTCTCCTGTGAAGCCATCTGGTCCTGGGCTTTTGTTGTTGGAAGATTTTTGATCACAGCTTCAGTTTCACTGCTTGTAATTGGGTTGTTCAAAATGTCTGTTTATTCCTGGTTAAGTCTTAGAAGATTGAACTTTTTAAAGAATCTGTACATTTCTTCCAGGTTATCCATCTTATTGCCATATAGTTGTTCATAATAGTCTCTTATAAGCCTTTATATTTCTGCTTTGTCTGTTGTAACCTTTCCTTTTTCATTTCTAATTTTGTTGATTTGATTTTTCTCTCTTTTTTTCTTAATGAGTCTGGCTAGAGGTTCGTCAATTTTGTTTTATCTTCTCAAAGAACCAGCCTAATTTTATTACTCTTTACTATTGCTTTCATTTCTTTTTCATTTATTTCTGCTCAGATATTTATGATTTCTTTCTTTCTATTAATTTTGGGAGTTTTCTGTTCTTCTTTTTCCAGTTGTTTTAGGTGTAAGTTTAGGTTGTCTGTTAAAATGTTTTTCTTGTTTCTTGAGGCAGCATTGTATTGCTATAAACTTCCCTCTTAGAACTGCTTTTGATGCATCTTATAGGCTTTGAGTTGTTGTGTTTTCATTGTCATTTGTTTCTAGAAATTTTTTAATTTCCCTTTTGACTTCTTCAGTAACCTGTTGGTTATTTAGAAATGTGTTGTTTAATCTCCATGTATTTGTGTTTCTTACAGTTTTTTTTTTTTTTTTTAATTGACATCTAGTCTCATAGCATTGTAGTCAGAGAAGATGCTTGATACAATTTAAATTTTCTTAAATTTAGTGAGGTTTGACGTGTGACCCAAGATGTGTATCTCCTGGAGAATGTTCCATGTGCACTTGAGAAGAAGGTGTATTCTTCTGCCTTTGGATGGAATGTCCCTAAAGATATCAATGAAATCTATCTCATCTAATGTATCATTTAAGCCTTGTGTTTTCTTATTAATTTTCTGTTTTGATGATCTGTCCATTGGTGTCAATGTGGTGTTAAAGTCTCCTACTATTATTGTTTTATTGTCAGTTTCTCCTTTTTGTCTGTTAGTGTTTGTCTTAAGTATTGAGGCACTCCTATGTTGGGTGCATAGATATTTACAATTTTTATGTCTTCCTCTTGGATTGGTCCCTTGATCATTATGTAGTGTCCTTCCTTATCGCTTGAATATTTTTTATTTTAAGGTCTATTTTTGTCTGATATGAGGATTGCTCCTCCAGCTTTCTTTTGTTTCCATTTGCATGCAATATATCTTTCCATCCTCTGACTTTCACTCTATATATGTCTTTAGGCCTGAAGTGGGTTTCTTGTAGACAGCACATATATGGGTCTTGTTTTGGTATCAGCCAGTCTGTGTCTTTTGGTTGGAGCATTTAATCCATTTACATTTAAAGTAATTGTTAATATATATGTTTCTATTGCCATTTTCTTAATTGTTTGGGTTTGATTTTGTAGATCTTTTTTCTCCCCTTGTATTTCTTGACTATATAAGTCCCTTTAACATTTGTTGTAAAGCTGGTTTGGTGGTATTGAATTCTCTTAACTTTTGCTTGTCTGAAAAGCTTTTTATTTCTCCATCAATTTTGAATGAGATCCTTGCCAGGTACAGTAATCTTGGTTGTAGATTTTTGCCTTTCAGTACTTTAAATATATCCTGCCATTCCCTTCTGGCCTGCAGTGTTTCTGCCGGAAGATCAGCTGTTAAGCGTATGGGTTTCCCTTGTATGTTACTTGTTGCTTCTGCCTTGCTGCTTTTAAGATTCTTTCTTTGTGTTTAGTCTTCATTAGTTTGATTAGTGTGTGCTTTGTCATGTTTCTCCTTGGTTTATCCTGTATGGGACTCTTTGCGCCTCTTGGACTTGATTGACTAGTTCCTTTTCCATGCTGGGGAAATTTTCAACTATAATTTCTTAAAAAATTTTCTCATACCCTTTCTTTTTCTCTTCTTTTTCTGGGACCCCTATAATTCAAATGTTGGTGCATTTGATATTGTCCCAGAGCTCTCTGAGACTATCCTGAGTTCTTTTCATTCTTTTTACTTTATTCTGCTCTTCAGAAGTTATTTCTACCATTTTATCTTCCAGCTCACTGATTCGTTCTTCTGTTTCAGCTATTCTGCTATTGTTTCCTTCTAGAGTATTTTTGATTTCAGTAATTGTGTTGTTTGTCTCTGTATGTTTGTTCTTTAGTTCTTCTAGGTCTTTGTTAATTGATTGTTGCATTTTCTCCATTTTGTTTCCAAGGTTTTTAATCATCTTTACTATCATTGTGAATCACTTTTCAGGTAGTTTGCCTGTTTCCTCTTCATTTATTTGGACTTCTGTGTTTCTAGTTCGTTCCTTCATTTGTGTAGTATTTATCTGCATTTTCATTATTATTATTTTTACATTTACTGTATTTGAGGTCTCCTTTCTCAGCCTTCAAGGAAAGTTGAATTCTTTCCTCCTTGAAAACAGTTGAATTATTTGTTCCTTTTGGTTTCTGCCTTCCTAAGTTTGGTCAAGTGGTTTGTGTAAGCTTCATATAGGGTGTGATTTGTGCTGAGTTTTTGTTTGTTTTTCCTCTGATAGGCAAGGCTGAGTAAGGTGGTAATCCTGTTTGCTGATGAATGGGATTTTATTTTTGTTCTATTTGTTGTTTAGATGAGGCGGCCTGCACAGGGTGCTACTGGTGGTTGGGTGATGCTGGGTCTTGTATTCAAGTGGTTTCATTTGTGTGAGTTCTCACTATTGATACTCCCTAGGATTAGTTCTCTGGTAGTCTAGGGTCTTGGAGTCTAGACTCCAAAGGCTCATTCCAAAGGCTCAAGGCTTGATTTCTGGTCAGGAACGAAGATTCCACAAGTGGTTTGTTATGACATTAAGTGAGATTAAAACAAATATCCAAAAATGAGAAACCAAAGATGAACCCCAGACATATGGCAGTTACAAAATCAAGCAAATAATAATTAAAATAATGGAATATACATATATACATATACACCCATGAACAAAGTCAAAACAGCCCAACAAAAATAAAGTACAGTAGATTGACCCAGCGAACAAAAGAAATAAAAAATTATATTTACCAGTTAAGAACAAAACTAACTAAAGCACAAACTGGAAAACAAAACTAAAGCCAGGTGCCAAGTGGGGAATAAAGCAATGAAAACAAAACTAACAAATATGTTGAGAGGGAAGGAAAAGAAAGGAAGAATAGATATGCAAAGTTAAATAGAGGTAGATGAAGAAGATTTATATACATTAAAGATTAACTGCAAGGGGAAAAGAACAGTAGGAAAAGCAAACAAAGGAGTAAATGTAGAAAAAATATAATAGGTTTAAAAAATTAGAAATTAAAATTATAAAAAACAGAGGAAGAAAGAAAAAAGGACAGAAAAAGGGAAACTCCACAGAACTGCAAAAGCCCAATGTAGAGGCAGAGGTTTATAACAACAATAAAAAATGTGACTGAGGAAAAAAAAAAACTCAAAAGCTTAATTGAATTTCATAGTGCCAATAAAATTGACAACTACAACGGGGATGGGAGGGGAGGAAAAAAAGAAAAAAAATCCAAATGATTCTATAGAACAAGTCAAAAAATAAGAATAATAAATGTTTTTCTTGAGCCACTACTGTCAGAGTCCTTCCCCTCACTGGGAGTCACAGTCCATCTTAGCCCCCCGAGGATGCCCTCCAACACTGTGCTGATCTCTGGGCCTGCTGTGGGGGCAGCTCATATCCTAATCTGGTCCTATTCCTGTATGTCCTATTCCTCCAGTGTCCACAGCTATCTGAACTAGCGTGTTTTCTTTTGTGGAAGCTCTGAATGACCTTTTATATATTCCACTGACACGGAGTCTGCCTAGTTGATTGTGTGGATTTAATCTGCAACTTGTACAGCTGGCGGGAAGGTTTTGGGTCTTCTTCCTTAGACACACTGCCTCTGGGTTTCAATTGTGGTTTTATTTCCACCTCTACACGTGGGTCATCCACTGGGGTTTGCTCCTGAGGCTGCCCTAGAGGATTTGATTTGCCCCCGTGAGGGCCAGGTGTGGAGGTGGTGCAGCTGCTTGGGTTGCGGGGGTTCCGGCAGCTCCAAGTACTCAGGGGAGTTGGAGGTTAGGGCAACAGGAAATATAGTGCTCCAGAAGGGTATGGCAACCAGTATTCTTGGCTGGAGACCCACCTCCCTGACAGAGAAGCCTGGCAGGCCACAGTCTACAGGGTCGCAAAGAGTCAGACACAACCAAAGCGATCCTGTGTGCATAGACACAAGGCTTTTTTTGCCTGTGGCAGCTCTGCCCCAGTGAGAGTTGAGTGTGAAGGTGGTGCAGCTGCTTGGCTTGTGGGGACCCTGCGGTGCCAAGTGTGCAGGGACATGGACTGCCTCCAGTGCAGGAGTTACGGCCCTATCAGAGTCTTTTTTCGAGCCTCTTGTAGTTGGCATCAGAAGGCCTCTTTGGCCAGTCTTTTTCTGTAGCTCCACCCATTAAGGCAGTTAGAGGGCTCCCTTGCCTGGGGTCCTTCTCTGTTGTTCGGTGCATCAGGCACATAGAGGGGCATCCCTGGCTGGGGTCCTACTCTGTAGTTTCACGCATCAGTCACTTAAAGGAGCATCCTGGGTGGGGTCCTACTCTGTAGTTCAGTGTGTCAGGCATTTGATGGGCCAGCCTCTCTATTGTTCAGCTACCGATGCTGGTGTGTGGGGAGAGAGAGGCTATGGTGATGGCTCCACCCCCTCCGCATGACCCAGCAGTATCGCCTTGCTTCCATGGCTGCCTGGCTTTCCTCCACAGGCATTTCCCCACACACTCTCCTCCCTCACATCCCCTCGATCCGTCTCTCCGCAGTCAACAGCAGCCCTCACCTTGGGATTACTCCACAATCCGTAAACTCCAGCTGCCAGCCAATGCACCTTCCAGGGGACCAGCATTTCTGTCCAGGGTATGTATGGCTGCAGCAAGGACTGTCTGATTCTCATTCCATTTAGGCTGCCACAGATCAGCTGTTTCACTCTCAGCCTTAAATGTTTCTCCTCTGACTCAGTTGCTTGGATGTGGGACTTGGACTCCTGATTCCATTCCCCCCTCCACCGAGGGTAGGTCCAGTCTTTCTCACGCTCCTGTTTTTCCCCCTAGTTCCGTCATCATATCGAGTTTTGTGTGGTTCTATATGTTCTTTTCCACTGGCCAGGTACTCCTGTCTGCTCTCAGCTGGTGTTCTGCATGCACTTCTGTGTCTGAAGGTGTATTCCTGATGTATATATGTAACTATGCGTATATTTTATCTACTATTTTATCCATGGAGAGAGATGTACTCCACATCCACATACTCCTCCACCATCTCGTTCTCTCCGAACTAGCTGTTTTTGAATGTATCTGCTTTTCTTATCTTTCCTTCCCAGAATGCATCGGGGGTGGGGGGCGGTGATAGGTTTTTGAAGATGAGAGTCCATTATGACATGTTTTCACTCCTCTTCTGGTCAGACCTGCATGTTACAAATATGCATACTCAGAGTATCTGCTTTTTTATTGAGTCTGGTGGGGAGACCCAGTGCATCACCAATCACCTAAACACCTTTGGGAGCTGCTCACTACTCACCTGATGGAGTGTGACCTCTTTAGGTTGGCATTCCTGATCCTCCACTCTCTGGTTCCAGGTGCTCTTCCCTCCTCACCTTGCATCTCAGAGGAACCCATCAGCCTTTCTCTTGCCAGGCTCTTCCTGCATCCTGTCTCCTTCTTCCTCATCTAGGACTTTGATACATCAGTTTCTTCCACTTTTTCAAGTGTCTTCAATTTTCCCTCTCCAAAGAGAATTTCCCCCTGACCTCTGTCACTATGCATATATTTTATCTACTCTTTGAAAAATTATTGACCCTAATTCTCCCTGATGCTGTCATCTCCTCCTCGCTTATCACCTCTTCATTATTTGAGGTATCTACCAGCATTTCTTACCTGGGGCTCAGGTGGTAACTACGTTCTGATGTCCTAAGGTGGGGACACGCCATCACCTGAAAACCAAATCTTGTCCATCATCTGCTTTTCTTGGGCTCAGGAACTAAAAGTATAGTTCTTACAGGTTTGTAAAGCTTGAAATAATTTCAAAAAGAACAATTATTGACACATGCAAACATATGAAATCCAAATTTCAGCATCTGTAAATAAAGTTTTAAGCTTGCATAACCACACCCAGTCTTCTTGGTTATTGCTGTTTTGGTGCTACAAAGAGTCTAGTAGTTTCAAGAGGCCATATGCCTTTTTATAGAGTAAGTTTGCTGACCTGTGTCCTAAGGCTTTGGTAGTAACTTCTGTGTATTTAGGAATGTCTTGGATGTGTACCACCCGTGAAAGAATTGAGAAAGTTGTCACAGGAAGCACATTCTGTGATTGATGTGAGGAACCCTCATGGAAAAAGATTGACTTCCTCTCGCTTATTCTGTAGACCTTGGTCACCAGGTAGCCTGGTGGAGGTCTGGGACATGTCCTTGAAGCTCTTCTCTGATTCTCAGTCACCTCACTCAGTGGGTGCTTCTTGGTCTTTATTATCCATCCTCTCTGTCCTGTTCCACCTTGTTGTCCAGACTCTCATTCCTGAAATTCTCTGTTCTCTATTTACTTTGACACTGTGATTTCTCCTGTTTTATCATCTGTCTTCCTTTTCCATTAATTTCTTTAATTTCTTTAGTTAATTAATTTCTTTAGTAAACATTTCTTTAGTTTCTAACCATTACTTTTTTTTCTTATATAAAATCTCTTAGCAAAACTGTGAATTCAGCTACTGTCTCTATGCTGATAATTTCCAGTTTGCTGTCTCCCAAACTATAGTCTTGTATTTCCATCTTTCTCCTGGGCATCATCTTCTCTTAGCTGCTGTTTTCATGTTCACTCAGCCTTCTGTTCATGACACCATTTCTTCTCAGTCATGGAGGTTTAGAATATCAGTTATCTGTGATATACCTCCTGAGCTCCACACAGTTCACTAGTTGCTTAATCCTTGGTGATGATTTCAACATCCGTCTTCTCTTCTCCAGTCCCACCATCTTGTTCAGTTTCCCATTATCTTTCTCCTTCCCAGGCTACACAGTGATTGTTCTTCTTGAGTCTTTTTCTTCTACCCTGCACTGCATGCAGGCTGCTGCCTGATTCCAGCATTTTTGAGGCCCCTGTCACATCCCCTCAGTTCACCTCTGGTTTCAGTCACGGCTGCATTGCACAGTTCCATGAAGCTGGATGAAGCACAAACTGGAATCAAGCTTGCTAGAAGAAATATCAATAACCTCAGATATGTAGATGGCACCACCCTTATGGCAGAAAGCAAAGAGGAACTAAAGAGCTTCTTTATGAAAGTGAAAGAGAAGAGTGAAAAATCTGGCTTAAAACTCAACACACACAAAAATAAGATCATGGCATCCAGTTCCATCACTTCATGGCAAATAGATGGGGAAACAATGGAAACAGTGACAGACTTTATTTTCTTGGGCTCCAGAATCACTGCAGGTGGTGATTGCAGCCATGAAATTAAAAGACACTTGATCCTTGGAAGAGAAGCTATGACAAACTTAGCATATTTAAAAAGCAGAGATATTACTTTTCCAACACAAGTCTGTCTAGTCAAAATTATGGTTTTTCCAGTAGTCATGTATGGATGTGAGATTTGGACCATGAAGTAGTCATGTATGAATGTGAGATTTTGATCATAAAGAAGGATGAATGCTGAAGAATTGATGCTTTTGAGCTGTGGTGTTGGAGAAGACTCTTGAGAGTCCCTTGGACTGCAAGGAGATCCAGCCAGTCAATCCTAAAGGAAATCAGTCATGAATACTTCATTGGAAGGACTGATGTTGGAGCTGAAGGTCCAGTATTTTGGCCACCTGATGTAAAAAACTGACTCATTGGAAAAGACCCTGATGTTGGGAAAGATTGAAGGCGGGAGGAGAAGGTGCCGACAGAGAGTGAGATGGTTGGATGGCATGACCGACTCGATGAACATGGGTTTGAGCAAGCTCTGGGATTTGGTGATGGACGACAGGGAAGCCTGGCATGCTGCAGTCCATGGGGTCACAAAGAGTCGGACATGACTGAGCGACTGAACTGAACTGATGTGCATTCAGACTCTTGCTGGCAGTGTCTCACCTCAAATTACTCCATCAGTCTTTCTACTTTCCTACCCTAGGATCTTATCCAGAGCCATGTGACTTTGTGTGTAAGCTAAGCTCAGCCTGAAAATACAAGGAAGCCAGTGCTCCCATCCTGGACAGCCCTCAACCAATGAGGAACTAAAGCTGATAGCTAACTGCTCAGCCTCCTGTCCATCATACAGGCAGTTCTGGGAGGGGATCTCTGTGGTCCTTAGGTGTCCTGGAAAGGGATCATGCCCGAACAGTGATCTTGACAATGCATCCTGATAGTGGATTTTTCCTTTTCCATGCTCTCTCTCCTGCTTTCCGGGATCACCTTCCAAATAAGCTCCCTGTACCCAGGTGCTCGTTACAGACTCTGCTTTCAGAGGGATTTGAGCTGAGACACAGAACAGTCTTCTAGAAGCTGCTGCACAGACATCCTCAGTGGCTTCAGAGGCCTCCTCATGTAAGAAAATTTGTTTTCCGAAATGCTAGGCTGGCAGGTTGGCTACAAGCCTGTCTTCCCAGTGCTTTCTTTCCTTTTTCACTTTAACCCTCTGTTCCAGTCAAGCTGAGTTCCTTAAGACAAGGGACTCTGGTGTTCATCTTTGCCTGCATTATTTTGCTCAGTATCTAATATATGAGGAAACTACTTGTTAATCTGCATTTTTAGTGAATGAAGGGATGTCTTCATCTCACATATCCATCCTTCATGACTTTTCTCCCTGCCGCTTGGTAGTGACCTTTACTGCCTCTAAATTTACAAAACCTGCATCTATACCTCTGTGTGGTGCTTTTTGCTTTCTATTTTTTTTTAATTTATTTACAAGTTTTCACTGCTAAGATGCTAAGATGCAAATTCCTCAAGGAAAGTGACTTTGCTTTATTTTTCTTTACATTTCCCAATAGATCTTATGGGTAGATGGATAATCAATACAATTTGGTTGAATGAGAAAATATCTCCGAACTTTTCCAGGCATGCTGGCTCCTTTTGGTCGGTTCTGTTCTCAGTTTTCTAAATATGTCCCATGTTTTCCCATGCCCACGAAATGAGGCCATTTATTCCTTTCTTGCTCCTTAAACATTCTTCTGCAGTGTTTACCTATGGACATTTTATCCATCTTTCAAAACTCATCTCAAATGTCCTCTTTTTTATAAATTCTTCCCCAGCCTGCCCCCTTCACCCACCTCTCACTTCCTGTACGTTACACATTTGGATGATGGCATTTAAATTAACACAGTTTTATTTGGCTAGATGCTTCTCTGGTGTCTCAGATGATAAAGGATCAGCCTGCAATGTGGGAGACTGGGTTTCAATATCCTGGAGAAGGGAATGGAACCCACTCTAGTATTCTTGCCTGGAGAATCCCATGATCAGGGGAGCCAGACACGACTGAGCAACTAACACATTCACTTTTCACCTTCCCTTCTTTCTGGGAGATGGTAAGCACCCTCAGGGCAAGGCCAATTCCTTACTGTGTCCAGAAGCTTGCTCAATGCCCTGCAATAGATATATATCTGTTGTAATGAGTTAATTTGAATAGATTGAACCATACCATCATGCCTTTTCATTCCCATGATATTAACCTGTGCCCCCCAACCTGTCTTTGTATGAATTTCTGGTAATGGAAGAAATTTAAAGCACTGGGAAAGATATATATCCAGAGCCAGTCAGCGTGATCTACTATGTTTGAACATGAATATTGGGACATAACTTACACGAATGCCATTTCAGTTATTTGTAAAATATTTAAATAGTATAATCCAATTTACATTCTATCATTTCCAACAGCTGTAAAATTTACTTTTCACCAAAGTTAGCTCAATCACTTTAATTCAGTCTGGAAAAACAGTACAAATGAAAGCTTAATTTGTATTTAATCTCCCCTTTTGTTTCTACATTATTGCCTTCGAATCATTCCTTTTAGTGATTGAGATTTAACCCAGAGAGTGGAGAAAAGGCTTGATGAAATATTTGAGAAGAATATAACCTATAATGAAAAGTTTGGAGTAAATGTTTAAAAAATTCAACTGGCTTTGTTCTTTGGGGTTTCAATTCACAGCAGTGTCTTTGTTATAAGCCCAAGGTATGAACTATGTGGGTTACTTTGTCAGAATCATGCGACAGTGACTCTCAGGCATTTAAAACCAGGTGATTCGTTTGGAGCGGGTCACATTTATACCCTGTGTATGAAGATTGGCAGGGAATACAAATGTGAGTAATTATTATTTAGTGTGTTGATCATGCTCATATATTTCTAAGTGGCTTTATGATCATTTTGGTGAGTTTTCTCTCTGATCTCTGGCAGTCTTCCAGCTCATGTCATCAGCAGGGAGTAACAGCAAGGAGAAGTGGCAGAATTGTAACTAACCATGATTTTTCTGTCTTCATGTAGCATCACATCTGACTTTGGGAACACGAGAGAGGCAAGCCCCAGGAAGGGGTTGAAAGACCGAGTGGCATGTTCATGGTCAGAACAAAACACCACTTTCTTGTCCCTTTGTCAGCTGGTGAAATTTATAGATGTCTTATAGAGCCCTATTTGCATCTTCTCTCAAGAACTCTCCTGCATCCCCGTGCTTACCATCTCCCTCTGACCCCCAGTAAGCCTCCAGAGATGGCGAGGTGCTTCAGAGAAGGGCATGTGTGAATGAATTAATCTGATTAATAAGAAAGAATCAGTGAAGTAAAAGAGGGAAGAAGGGGTTCAAGCTCAAGTATAGCCAAAAAGCATTAGAGGAGACAATCACATGTTCACTAGAAACGTCTCAGAAGGATCAGTGTGATCTCATGAGCCTGGGTTCTGAAAGGTGAAGAAGCTGAAAGGGAATGCTACAGTTCCATCTGTTACATTACTTTGTCAACAAAGGTCTGTCTAGTCAGAGCTATGGTTTTTCCAGTAGTCATGTATGAATGTGACAGTTGGACTATAAAGAAAGCTGAATGCTGAAGAATTGATGCTTTTGAAATGTGGTATTGGAGAAGACTCTTGAGAGTCCCTTGGACAGCAAGGAGATCCAGCCAGTCCATCCTAAAGGAAATAAGTCCAGAATATTCATTGGAAGGACTGATGCTGAAGCTGAAACTCCAATACTTTGGCCACCTCCTGTAAAGAACTGATTCATTGGAAAAGACCCCGGTGCTGGGAAAGATTGAAGGTGGGAGAAGAAGGGGACAACAGAGGATGAGATGGTTGGATGGCATCACCAGCTCAATGGACATGAATTTGAGTAAACTCTGGGAGTTGGTGATGGAAAGGGAGGCCTGGCCTGCTGCAGTCCATGGGGTTGCAAAGAGTCGGACATGACTGAGCGACTGCATTGAACTGAACAATTCCATCACATTCTCAGAAAAAAAGAAAAAGGGAAAGTTATCAAGACACAGGATAGGGTTTTAAAATGAGGCAGAGGTCATTGAAAGGATGAGTTATATTCACAAAACCCATTCTTCTCTATTGTGTCAGATGACCTCATAACAACACTGATTTTGGTCCAACATGAAGTAGTAGTGACCTTACAGATGAGGAAACTGAGGCCAAAGAGCTTAGGGACTCATCTGAGGTCACACTGCTGCTGCTGCTAAGTCACTTCAGTCGTGTCCGACTCTGTGCGACCCCATAGACGGCAGCCCACTGGGCTCCCCTGTCCCTGGGATTCTCCAGGCAAGAACACTGGAGGGGGTTGCCATTTCCTTCTCCAATGCATTAAAGTGAAAAGGGAAAGTGAAGTCGCTCAGTCATGTCTGACTCTTAGTGACCCCATGGACTGCAGCCTACCAGGCTCCTCCATCCATGGGATTTTCCAGGCAAGAGTACTGGAGTCACACTACTAATAAGAAATATAGTTAAACTTCAAAGAAACGCAGGTACTTTTGTCTCTATAATTTAGTGCTCCTTCTGTCATACTGCACTCTATAATATTGGCAGAACTTTTTAATGGTACTGTCAGATGGCCAAAACCATACAGCAAGCTGAGAGTTGTAAAATATATAACAATACATACTAGCGACAAAGGATAAATGATGGAAGATTAGTTCTCCCACTTCACTCACTGGGATGAATGGAAAAAAGCAAAGCTGCTCAACTCACGTTTTGACTCTCATCTTTTAGACACAAGGCTGTCCATGTGCCATACCTGTGAGTGCATACGCAGGTGGACATGGCTATAACCTTGAGTATTTATTCAGTATCAGGTCTCCATCTATCTAAGGCTCTTGTAAGCCATTATCAGTTACTTGACCATCCGCCAGCCCCAGTCTCATTAGACAATGCAATGTGTAAAGCTGCCAGGATTCACTTTACAGATCATATGTTTCTGGGGTGAAAGAGTGGTGGTTATCTGGAGGGTCAGATTCCTGACCACAGTCTCAGCCTTCCATCAGGCAGGGCCAAGACTGGTGGAACTCTTTACCTGCTGGGTTCAGTATCCCCCTTCCTCCCTGAGGGAAATTGCTTTTCTTGTTAACAGCTTTCCTGCATCTCTTGAATGCATCTCTGAAACATAGAGTCTTACATAGGGGGTTGGCATCATGCCTGAGCAGAGGAGGCATCTGCTTTCTTGCTGTGATTTCAGATTCTCCAAAGCATCCCCCTGAATTAAAATTCTTCCCCCACCAGGGACGACATAACCCCTCAAATTCCCGTCAATGGACTTATCCTCTTAAGGTAAAGTTCTCTCTCTAGGCTGTTTCCTGGTTAGTGTGGACATTCCTGGAGGGTGTGGAGTGTTTGCTATTTGTACTTAAACGTGCTACATTTAATGCAGTGCTGGGCTCATGCTAAATGATCACTAAATTAAGTAGATAAATGAGCCCATTAAATATATTACTTAGAGAGCATATACAATTACACCTATTACCTGGGTTTGGATTAATCCAACAGGCAAAAGGCAAAGTAGTTTAGACGATAATATGAGATAAGCTTTGAATACTCAGAGATAGTATAAGGAAATGCTTCCTTACCAGTAAAAAGCAAAACATGGAACCTTCTGCTGTTAATGGGATCCTCTCGAAGGGGGGCGGGGCTGATGCTTCTCTGGCCCCAGTTTGCCTGTGTTTGATGCATCCACATTGGTCCCCAGTATACGTTTTCTTCTCACTGTGTCTTAACACAAATGAAACAGACTGGGCCAGGTTTCAGGGATAACAGAGGGATATCAAGAAGGTACCAGGAGTTGAGCTGGTCTGGCTTACAGAGCCCAGGATTCTGATTCCGACCTGGCCAGCTGCCTCCCAGGGCTCTGGGCATGCTCAGGTTTGTTTCAGTCCATCAGGGTCCCCCTCTTGGATTTTGTTCCCATGTGGTGGATGCTTTCTTTAGTTCATAGCAGGAGGAGAACCCTTGTAAACACTGGGACTTCCAGATCCAGGCCAAGGGCAGTGATATTTCTCTCACACCCACCTAAGTCAGTCCTCTTAGCTATTGCTTCTCATTTGGAGATACACCTGTTCTTCAGGTGACTACTAACAGGGATAGCCTCACTGTGAAAGTGAACCCTGGTTCCCTTGCCCTCGGGGGTATGACCTGATCACCAACCCCTCACAGTATCCTAATGCAGTGGCAGCAGCTGTCTCATGATGTGGGTCATGGGGTGGCAGATGGTCTGAGGAGGAGGTTGGCATTTCCTCATGGAATCAGAGAGTTCAGAGTTTAGGGACCACAGGGGTGAGGCGCCAGGAGGGGGACCCCCACTTTGCTTGTAGTAGCCCCACTTGTAGTTTCCTTTACCCTTGGAAATTCTCTCTTCCTGCCACTGGGTTCCTACGATACAATGAGAGTAGCCACACTTTAATTATCAGCTCCCTCAGGCTCTGGGGCTTACATCAGCAGTCTGGCATTCGTGATGGTCATTACTGCCTCAGATTCTAAGTAACACAGTTGTGCTGATGGAAAATGCTGCTGGGGTCCCTACGGATGTCACTGCTTGTTGCTACACTGATGTGTACAAGCTTGTTTGCAACTGGACATGAAGTCTAGGGAAGGAGATCTGGGAGAGGCACAGGAAATTTGGAGCCTCCTGGCCCTGTGTCGGTCATTTTCACATCAGGACATGATGTTTGGGTGCCTTGAGGTTGTTATGAGAAACCACTGGGGTTGGGAGTTTTGTGGGGGAAGGCTTTTATTTATCTTTTCCCTGTTTGGTGATTCTCAACTCTGAATATACCTTTCTGTATCCACATGCCATGCTGATTTACTTTTTCCATTTCTTGGAATGATGCAAAATGTCTGGGTTACCAAGAATATGGGACTGTATTTTCTGTATTTCCTTTGTTGAGTATCAGAAAGTTACTTGAACAAACAACTTATTTGCCATTCCTCCTTATAATTTCCTATTTTGATTAGCTTTTTTACACATGTGATTCTTAAGAGAAATATAAAAATTCCATGAAGCTAGATTTGAGCAGTAGATATATTTAAATCAGCTACAGTTTTTTTTTTTAAATCATTGCTGTTTGGCACTCTGATTCTTTTGTTTGCTTGTCATTGGTGTCCAATGAATAGTATGCATTTCTTCCAGTCATTGTTAAAACTCAGTGTATGGAAACAGTGTCTATACCAGCAGCTGTTACAAATCTGGGGCTATGGATTAATGTCAGCTTCTGAATGTAGAGTGCTTTAGTTAATTCCACCCAAGGACAGATGATATCATCTAGGAAGAAAGAATATATTAGGTAACTGTCAGCCAGAAGGTAGTAAAAGGAGGTGATATGTTATAAGGAGTACTAAAAGGTCATTCAAAGAAGAGATATTGCTAATAACTCAATTAAAATTTTCATGCTGACATTTTACAAATTTCTGTGTAAGCCCTAAAACATTTTCGAAGCTAGCTAAATTCATATCCTAGATTGGAAAAACAGGGGTCAAATAGGATTCACACAGTTCCTTTGTGAGCTGAACAAACTGGGATAAACTTCTTTTCCAGGAAGTTCTGGTCAGTGCTTCCGTGAAACTCCTGTGATATGTAGGTGAGAGAGAGGAGCCTTGGAAGTATTTCCTTTCATTGGGAATTTTACCTTTTCTTGGATAGGCTTTGGTGCAGAACAGCCAACTCATTCTGGTCCTCAGCTTCCAGGAAACCAGCGTTTGCCAGGCTGGTGCTTCCTTGTAGGTTCTTTCTCTGTTTCTTTTTGCTACCTGGAAAACAAAAAGAATCCATGTTCCTTTTGGGAGCCAAGAGGCGCAACAGCAAGGTGTGGAAGCAGTTGGGTGAACCTACACTTGAAGCAGTGATGCGTACAGACAGGGAGTGGGATATGGCCACCATGGCAGAACAGGACAGAAAACACAAGGATGGCAGCTCACGGAGGCCACCTGACACATCTCTGCTCGGCCCTTTCTTGGAGATGTTTGCATCTGGTCCACTGCCTGGCTCCTCTTGGTAGCATTGTTTTCTAGGTATTACATCATTGTTATGGTCATTCATTTCTCCTTCCTGTCCAATGAATGTGAGTTTAGTTCTTTTCTTGGCATTTTTCCCATAGTCGTGGAGAACTGTTACGTATGTGTGTGTATGTATATACGCATTTATTCACTCGTTGCTTTAGCTGCCTGCTAGTGCTTGGTGCGAAGGGTTTGGTGGTCAGGAAGGGTTACATGACTGCCTCTCTCATGGAGGTGAGGGTTGCTAAATAATCAGTTCAGTTCAGTTCAGTCTCTCAGTCGTGTCCAACTCTTTGCGATCCCATGGACTGTAGCATGCCAGGCTTGCCTGTCCATCACCAACTCCCAAAGCTTGCTCAAACTCATGTCCATCGAGTTGGTCATGCCATCCAACCATCTCACCCTCTGTCATCCCCTTCTCTTCCTGCCTTCAATCTTTCCCAGCATCAGGGTCTTTTCAAATGAGTCAGGTCTTCGCATCAGGTGCTCAGAGTACTGCATCTTCAGCATCAGTCTTTCCAGTGAGTATTCAGGACTGATTTTCTTTAGGATGGACTGGTTGGATCTCCTTGCAGTCCAAGGGACTCTCAAGAGTCTTCTCCAACACCACAGTTGAAAAGCATCAATTCTTCAGAGCTCAGCTTTCTTTATGATCCAACTCTCACATCCATACATGACTACTGGAAAAACCATAGCTTTGACTAGATGGACCTTTGTTGGCAAAGTAATGTCTCTGCTTTTTAATATGCTGTCTAGGTTGGTCATAGCTTTTCTTCCAAGGAGCAGGTGTCTTTTAATTTCATGGCTGCAGTCACCATCTGCAGTGATTTTGGAGCCCAAGAAAATAAAGCTATCACTGTTTCCATTGTTTCCCCATCTATTTGCCATGAAGTGATGGGACTGGATGCCATGATCTTAGTTTTTTGAATGTTGAGTTTTAAGCTTGCTTTTATACTCTCCTCTTTCAATTTCATCAGGAGACTCTTCAGTTCCTCTTCACTTTCTGCCATAAGGGTGGTATCATCTGCATATCTGAGGTTATTGATATTTCTCCCGGCCATCTTGATTCCAGCTTGTGCTTCATCCAGCCTGGCATTTCGCATGATGTACTCTATGTATAAGTTAAATAAGCAGAGTGACAGTATACAGCCTTGAGGTATGTACTCCTTTCCCAATTTGGAACCAGCTAAATAATCACACAAATACAAACACTGACACAAAGAATATCAGATCACAACTGGAGTTGAGCCTGGGAAAAAGGACATGGTGCTATGTTGAGATCGAATTTTGACTTAGGGAGCTTTGGGAAGACTTCCTGATGAGGTGATACCTCACTTGGATGCTGAAGGAGGTGGGGTTAGTTAGGAAAGAGAAAAGGGAAGAGCCCTGTTGGCAGAGGGAGCAGCAAATACAAGAATCTTGTCTGGAGGGAGCTGAGTGATGGTGAGGCACTGAGAGGAGGCCAGTGTGGCTGTTGGAGAGACGGTGGGAGAGAGAGAGACAGAGCTGGGCCTGGGGCAGGTGGGGAGGATCAGTCCATGGAGAGTTTTACAGTCTATGGGGAGGAACTTGACTTTCAAAAATATTTAATAATTATAATAACTAGGGCCATGCCAAGCCAAACTTCCTCTTCTCACAGTAACAATTCCAGTTCCTTTCCTTTTCAACTCTGGGGACCTATATTAAAATTTGAAGCTGGGGATTTCAGACTGACTTTATTTTCTTGGAGATTTCTTCTTGAAAGATGATTGGCATAGAACCGAAAACAGCAGCTAGAGAACACCTAAAGGTTTGCTCTGGGCATCTCAAGATGGGGTGTCTTAGAGTCAGACCCTGTAACCTGCTTGTCAGGAGAGAGAGATGTATGTCTTTGCTGTGTATTATGTATGTGGGAGGCACTTAATAAATACCTGCTGATGAATCAGAGGTGACATCCAGCTCTCAGGAATGCAAGACTGAATTTTATCTTTCGCAGCCATCTGAGTGATGTTCGCAAAGAGTGCCTGGGGAGGAGGGATGGGTTCGGCCACATCTGCTTCGTTGTCCTGCGTGTGTGCTTGGGCCACCTGATGCCAACTCCACAATGGCACATTTGTCTTCTTAAGTGTACGCCAACCCCTTTCCTTCTCCTGAGGCCCTCCAGACGGTGGCCATGGAAGCCAGGGACGTGTGGCAAAAGCCCTGTTAATGCGGTCTGTAAAGGGAGGTGGTGGCTGCTGGGGACCGCTCAAATGAAGACAAATGCATTGTTAAGTTTTTATGGACCAAGGCTGCACTTTCATTAAGCGTAATTTACATAACATAACTGATGCTCAAGGCCAAACAGTCCTTGTGGCCTAATGACAGCCCTTGACAACCCATGGATGGCAAGGCCTCCTGCAGAACTCCTTGGGTCAGGAAGCCTCCTCCTTGCCCTGCTGGCTCAGCATGCTGGTAGCTCAGAGTTCTCTCTTTGACCTCTTGACCTGCCTGCTGGTGACATCAAAGCTGCACCTTCTTCTTTGCAGTGGACCAGCCTGGCTGCCCTAGGCAGAGCTCACTTGCCATTCCTTTCTGTTCACCCCGCAGGTTTCTGGGGTGAACCCTCTCATAGCCCTGGCTGGGGATTTTCTGGGGTTCATCTTGGCGGGGCAAGAGCTTCCTGGTTCAGGGTTAAGATGTGGGAGCAGAGAGAGTGGACTTTAATTAGAGCTGTCTGTGGTTCCCAACAGCACACTTGGGAGGTGAGGGTGTCTGGTGGCTGGTTGGCTGGTGGCCTCTGTCTGTACCCATCTTCATAACCTGTTTATACCACCAGAGACACTTTGAGGTCGGCTTCTCCACCTTGCACAGCAAAGGCAATTGTCATTTCCTTTCGCTGCAGGGGTGAATGTTCGGTATCACATGATGGATTTTCGCTGGTAATCAGAATTTTGTGCCCATTGGTCTTAGGACATACTTCTGTGCTGACATTTATAAGGGATGTGTCAGGCAGAGCCGAGGTGCGGAGTGAGAAAATGAAGGGGGGAGGGGGTGGGGAGCCATTATATTCAGTTTAATGATGACAATTTCCTACATTTACAACTTCCAGAAGTAAGAGACAATAGATATGTGTCTTCTGCTTGCATGCACACTGAAGGAGATGACACAAGGAGATTCTGTTAGTGGGAATGGTGATATATGGCCTTAATGATTTCATTGCTTGCCAAATGAAAGAAAAATTCTCGCTGTGTGGAGAGCCCTGTCCTCATCAAGCTATTCATTGTGAGGCATTTGTTATGAAACTGCAAGGCCTGAAGAGGAATTCTGACCTTCCGTAAGCTGCTTTCAGGTTTTTATTGTTTTCTCAGCTGCCTTGACAGTCTGGTTCCTCTCAGTTTACAGGACATGAATGAGCATTTGTAGGTCTGATATTGATCAATATTATTGGAATGGAAGAGCTCTTAGGTTTGGGCAGGTGGGTATTGAATCAATGGAAACTTTCATAGTAGAGTTCAGCGAAAGCGCTCCTCCACTATTAAACTGGTGGTTGGAAGGGCAGGTGACTGTGTGTGTGTGTGTGTGTGTGTGAATGTTAGTATGTGAATTGTGGCTAATTTGAGCAAATCCCAGTTACACATGAGAGATTAAAGCTGAGGTGGGATCCTTTGCTCCAGGTAGGATCTAGAAGGGTCATTTCCTTAGGGCTACTGGAGGCTGGGCAATATGAGTTGTAGACAAGGAGGGGTACGAGTCTTAGTGGGAGAATAGCACCAGGTGACAAGGCCTGTGATCCAGGCAAGGTGGATGATCAGAAGCTGGTAGGGCTTAGGGCCAGTTAGGCTGAGGTCATGGATGTGTTTGTGGCTAAACCTAGAGCTTGGAGTGTTAGAAGCCTCTAGATTTCATCATCATGTGAACCTGACTACCTCTGTTTAAAAGACTGATGCAAGGCCTGGTTGTAATGGCATGATTGTCACCCACTTACTCTGTGCAGTCTGATTTTTGCTAGTAGGCTACCTGGATTTTCAGAGTAGCATTAGGATACCTAGTGTTCCAAAGTCTGTGTTTCCACAGTAGAGCTTAAGAGCTGAAAGGGACTTTTAAGACCATGGAACTCATGAGGTCCTAGGGCCTGGAAAGGATAGCGTCCTACTCGAGGCTAATTAGGGCATCACCAGACTTCCTCATCCAGCAATGTTGCCATCACACCTTGCTTCCATGTACTTGTTTGAAGCAGTCCTGCAGAAGCTGGGTTGTTGACATGCCTGGCAGCCCCTCTTCCCAAATGTGCCAGCCAAAGCTGGACCTTGCCACACAGCTTTGGACATAATGCTCTCAGGGCTTATTTTTACGGGCTGGTTGTGTGACTTTGAGTGAGTGACTTCACCTTTCTAGGTTCTGGTATCTCATCAGTGAAATGTTAGAAGGTCTCAGTGGACCCTTTCAGCTTGAGCACAGTATATTCTATAACAACTGCTGAGTATGCAAGCGGGCCTGGTTGGAAGCTTTTGGGTGCCCCATTCATGTGATTAAAGAAAGCTTCAAAGAACCTATGGACATAGAAATTATGCTGATGCTTGCATTCTGTACCCACTGGAAGGATCCTGTGGAAGAGTCCTCTAAGTTGTGAGCTCCTTGAGGACAGGGACCATGTCTTGTTCTTTTTGATACTTCCAACGTTATCAGATTGTCTGATGAATATCTGATGTTTAATAAGTTTCGACTGAGTATGGGGAAGTGATGTCCAGCTTTGTGTAAGACACACCATTTCTACACTTAAGGGAATGAACATTTGTAAGCACATGTACCTAGTTCATATTTCTTCTAAAGAAACTCACCGAGTCTGTTGGAGCAGTGGCCAAATCTGTGTTATTCACCACTGGTTTCCAAGTGCTTGAACACTGTCAGGCACATAGAGGCTGTCAATAAATGTTTGTTGAATAGATGCATGCATAAAATTAAGACACAGAAGATTGGTAGCTGGGCTTCCAAGGTTAACTGGAAGTAAGGAGAGAATATAGGCCTGGAAAAAGAAGAAAACAAGCAGCTCGGTAGTAGTGTATGGAATTTCGTTTTCCTTCCACTTCTAAGCTGGAACTTACATCTCTTCTGCAGATAAGAATGTAACAACCAGGGGACTGTGTTTACTTGTTGATACTGGTCTGCAAATGGCTACCGGTCTGTGACAAGATAGTACGGAAACGGAACAGAAGCAGTTAGAGACTTTCACAGTCATTTGACACCCAGGCCTGTGATCACTGGATTTGTCTTGTTAAACCGTATGCAGACCAGTTTGGAAGTCATCAGACTTGCATCAGAATCACACGCAGTGTACCCTGCACTCCAGTCATGCACAGTAGGACTGTGGACTGGCCCAGGAGACACTAGGGAGATAAGGTCCCTCAGCACATCTCTGGAAAGAAGCCAGGTGAATTACCTGGCTTTATAGCCCAGTAGTTGTAGTTATGTTAAAATGTTAATGACATTGTCGTAGAAAGCTGTTTCTGACTTCCTACCGTCTCATATTCTCTGTGTTGTTGTTTTTTTTTTTTTCTCTGTGTTGTTGATTTGAGAAGGACTGAATGAGCTGCAGTCCCTCAGTCAACCAAGCTGAGTTATAACCTGTGTGACAGTGTTTTTCTCTATTTAAAACTATCTAGCTTTGCATGGCTATTTAACTTGCTCCTTTGGCCTCAGTATTATCCTGTAATCAAATGAGCTAATTAAGCTGTTTTCTGTCTGCTGATCAGAGTATGAAGGCTTGAAGGTGACTCTGGCCATCCTCTGATTCAACCTACTCATTTTTCAGAGGCAACTAAGGCTCAGAGAGGTTAAATTATATTTCCTGGTAATACAGTTATTTAGCAAAAGAATTGGAACTAAAACTTTAAGATCCTTTACTCCCAGGTCATGGGTATTTCCACTTTACCTTGAAGTTCAATAAAATCCTTTGGGATTTTGCAGTATCCAAGGTATATTTCTGCTGTAGTAATTTATGTACCTCTATTTGATAAAAGACCTAGAATGGACAGATTTTGTTCACCAAATAATTACAGATGGTTTACATTTAAGATAACTCAATGTTTGAAATTATGAGCAAGGGAAACAGCAGAGGTATTTATATATAAATATTCACATGTATAATATGTACATATGTTACATTTGAATATTGTATTTGTATATACATGAAATATTCATATTTATAAATATATAATGATAGCAAAATAATGTACTTATTTATGAAGTCCTATAACAATGCTTGTTCTGATTGGAAGGCTATTGACTACATTCATCTAGTTCAGTCCCAAAATGAGGATAAAACTTCACATAAAAGTATGTATTAATGAAAAAATAGGATGCAATTTAGAATGTATTGATTCACACACACACATTCAGAAATATATTTATTAGAGAAATGAGATGTCTTTTTACTTGTGAATTAAAACAGGTTAGTGATCGAGAGTAGGAGAGTTCATTTCTTCCCAAATATCATCCCTAACTGAGCAGTTTTCAGTGTGGTTTAACTCTGGTGCTGGCAGACTATGACCCATAGACCAAATCCTGTAGCTGCCTGTTTTTATCAAGTTTTATTGGCACACAGCCACGCTCATTCATTTACGCTCCTCTGTGGCTACTTCCATGACATAACTTCAGGTTTGAGTAGCTGGAACATATGCTTTATGGTGTGCAAAGCCTAAAACATTTACTCTCTGACCCTTTACTGGCCAAGCTCTGGTCTGGATGCATATCTGTTCCATAGCTCTGATTCTAATACAACCAGGCAAGTTGTCTTTATTTGGAATCACACCTAGCTGAGTTTTGATAAGGAAGGAAAGAAACGAACTTTAATCCTCTTGTCCAGAAGCCTGTTTTAAAACCTTGTCACCAGCTGCCAGTTTTCAGTCTACATGTGACCTTTTGGTGATCCTGGGAGAATGAAATTAACCTCCTTAGGAACAAACATCCAGTCTTTTTATTTTTTCCACTTTCTTGGAAGAGTAATAAATATAGTCAATGACTCTGGATTCTATTACTATGTGAGAGCTCTTTAAAAACATCTAACCGTCTGCTTAATGGCCAGTAATATGTTTCTAATGGTCACTCTCAATAAGACACTTTGAGTTCACTGCTGTGTAATAGTCATCCAGCAGCCACGAGGCTCTGAAAGTGAGAGGATCAAAGGCCAGTTTCCAGCTCTGTAGCAGCTGCCTGCAGATAGTTTTAAAGAGAAAAATAGAGGTCTTCTGTGACTTATATGTGCAGACTCTATCCAATGAGTGTGTGTTCTGTCCATAAGTAGTTTTGACTAGTACAAACTTAGAACTTTGAAATGTTTGGTATTTACACATCCAGGTCAGTTGCACCTGGAGGTCAGCTTAATTAATATCTGTCCTTTCATTTAGGATGACATACTCTGAATTATTGTCACTAAGAATCCTGCATCTCTGGTCTGAGCCCAGCAGCTGGTGACAGCTTGGCAAATTATGAGTTTCCTAGCTTAAAACAGACTAAATTGCAGACAAAACAAGCCATTAGCTGAGTAAATACTGTATTTCTTGTTGGCTTCTATAAGGAAGAGATTAGCATGAGTGTTTAGTGTTCATAATTATTAGTAGGAGGCAAATAGTAGGCTCAGGCTGGCTGGAGATTGTTTCATTATATCCAATTAACACCCACTTGATTATTCTTAATTACTTCTGCTTCATGACAAGAGTAAAGATGGCATACTTCAAATGTACAAATAACAACTGGGTCATCAATATACACATATTTGTATTGTCAGATCCTGCTCATTTTGAGGCAACTATTTAATATCTCAGAGGCATGGAAAATAGAATGTCCACTTGTCAAGCTCTTATGAGGGAAATTAGCAAGATGCAGAAAAATAGATATTAGGATAAAAATGTGTTTATCCACAATCTAGTTTAGAAATATTTTCTTTGAATACATCTTATTGCCTGTTTGTTTGAGAACTCCTTTTCATTTGTCTGTTCTAACTGTGGCACAGAAGCTTAGGCTGTAAGCAGAGAGAACAGAGATTACAAAGAGAAGTATCTGAATGTAACCTTTCTAGGAATGAATGAGCCATATATATGTCAAATGGTATGAAATGGAAATCCCCACTCCTAGGGGGTTTATGGAAGTTTGAGAAGATGACACAGAATCAACCTCTGCCCAAGAAAGTTAATGACTAATTTGGTAAAGAATATGAAACACTAGCAAGTGATATAATCGCAGAAGCACATACAAGGGGTGAACTCAATGAGCCAGATTTTCTTAGTTTTAAACCTGAAATGAAGACTACCATTAGTAACAGTAGTAGTCATCTTTCCTTTTCAAGATTTTGGGAAAAAATGAATATATCCTTCCCCTTCAGTGATTTTCTTGGGTTCAGAGGAGTTGCTGTTGTAGCATACATGGGGAGAATTCTTTGCTTTTCTGAGTAGAGGGTATTACAGTGTTGAGTTGCCTCTCTTTCTTGCTTATGGTGTCCATGATCTTGGACTGGAAACATTTGGATTGTTATTTTTTTCCTGGATCAAATTTAGATATCCACTCATTCTTAAGTACAGAGGGAAAGAACTTGGCAAGCAGCAGAGAATGGTGAGGCTTGGTGACTGTTCCAGGGCATTCTTGGAACTGGCAACTTGCTTGAAGATCAGAGATGAATGCACAGTGGCAGCAGGTTGGTACCAAACAAATCCCCTGTCAGCTCTGGAAGTCAATCCAGAGTTAGTACTGAGTACTTGTTCACACACAGCATCAAAACAGACACATGGACGGGTATGGAATGGACCGAGTCCTCCCCAGTTGGGGAGACAAGATCCTCCTATTACATGGTTGTGTTTAATTAATTACTCAATTGCATGGTTAAAACTAAGGGCTGTAGAGGTTCAACAAAAAGGGCTTGGCTAAAATTGTTAAGACCAAGACTTGAAGACTGAGACCCAAATGGCAAATAGTCTTTAGCTACTTAGGGTATGTTCCAGTTGGTGGTGGTTCTAAGACTAGTGGGAGAAAAGCCTGTTCCAGGTAAGCAGAAATATGACCCTTTTGGTCTGTGATACAGGCTGTCCTATGTCCATGCTCAGGTCCAGGGACCAGCGACCTTGGTACATCTCATAGCAAACATGGGGCTGAATCCCAGGATGAAAGGCCATCTCAAGGAGAAGGCTCCAAGAAGATAGAGTTAAATGAAGATTCCCTGGAATCTATTTCCATTATGAGGGAAGAGACATTAAGCTATCTGTTAAAGTCAAAAATTCATAAGTATATTTAAAGATTTAAGGCTAAAATGGAATATCTTAGGCAGTCATTTGAAGTCTATATATATGTGGCAGCTGATATTTAAAAGGCACACAAAACATTTAAAAATGACCTCAAGAATAGTGTACCCTCCCCTGAATAATAAAAAGGGTAATATCAGGGAATGGAGTGGTGTCAGAGTATAATCGATTCCAACTTGACAAATGATCGTCGGGACCATCTTTGCTGGTGATATGAGAATCCCATGCCAGTGTCCCCGAGTGGACAGAAGGGGTTGGGCAGTTTGTGTGCGAGTTGTGAAATAGTTAAAATCTTGGTAGTTCTGATTCGTGTGTTGTGTGCGTGTGTTGTGTCTGTGAGTGTGTGGTGGTGGTGGTGGTGGTGAAGGTGGTCTGCAGGATCCTTCACAGGATGCAGCAAGACTTACACAAAGTACACAGTAATAGAGCGTGACTGCGTGTGGCCCTTAGCACTCGGCTGTGGGTGTGCATCATCCAGAAATGCCACTACTGGGAACATTTTACTTGCGTGTTTGACCTGTCATCCTTAAGTCTCGTGAGTGCTTGTTCGTGTCCTTGTGCAGGTCGGACGCTTGAAGGGCAGGGCCTGCTCTTCTCTTCCTATCTGGTACAGCCAGCATCTCAACCGAGCAGGGAGGATGTGTGTGAAGCGAGATCATGGGACTGAGGAGCAGGAGATCTGGGTTAGATGTCAACACCTTCCCATTGGTCTTACCTGTCTGCATTTCCTGTATCATAGAATTTGTGCTGTGGCAGTACTTTACTAACTAACCTTTTAAAGCTGTAAAAGTGTACAATCATGCTTGATTAATTTTGAGTGGTAGAATCATATAATGTAACAATACTGACTTTGATGTCAAGAATTTACCTGAAATAGAGGCACAGACTCTTAATGTAAGAGCAGTTAATATTTGGCGTGTGCTGACTATATAAGTATTCATTTATACTTTCAACAAATTATTCCTCGCATGTCTGTATGATCTAGGTGTTCAGAAACAAGAGCGGCTGAAACAAATGAAAAAACTCAAGTGTCAGATGTGTTCTCAGGGAGCTGACATTGTCCTGTATAGAGAGACAATAAACATGCATGTCTATGTCAGTTCAGTTCAGTCGCTCAGTCGTGTCCGATTCTTTGCGACCCCATGAATTGCAGCACACCAGGCCTCTCTGTCCATCACCAACTCCCGGAGTTCACCCAGACTCACGTCCATCGAGTCAGTGATGCCATCCAGCCATCTCATCCTCTGTCATCCCCTGCTCCTCCTGCCCCCAATCCCTCCCAGCATCAGAGTCTTTTCCAGTGAGTCAACTCTTCGCATGAGGTGGCCAAAGTACTGGAGTTTCAGCTTTAGCATCATTCCTTCCAAGGAAATCCCAGGGCTGATCTCCTTCAGAATGGACTCGTTGGATCTCCTTGCAGTCTAACCATGGTTGGATCTCCATGTCTATGTCAGGAAGTAGTAAATAGAATGAAGACAAATAGAGCATGAGGGGAGAGGTAGAGAATGAGGAAGTGTGGGATGTGATTCATAAATGGAGGTCTGAGATAGCCTCTCCGATGAATGGTGTTGCAGGGAGGAGGTGAAGCGATGAGTGATCTGGCTGTTCGTGGAGGTAACAGCACATGCTAAGGCTGGAGGCAGGAGCTTGCTTGGCACCTGCCATTTGGCAAGGAGGCCATGGGGAGAGGCAGGTAAATGACGGGGGCACCATAGCCGGTGAGGTCAGGAGCTGTTTCAGAGGCTAAGTCACAGAAGGTCTTATAGACTCTGGTCAGTCAGGTATCTGGGTTTTCTTCTGTATTAGAAGGGAAGCTATTGAAGGCTTTGAACATAATTCGACTTGAATTTAAGTCAAATTGTTCACTATGGTGGTGGTGTTTGAGGAAACCAGAGAATATAAAGTGGAACCAGGGTGATCAATAAGGATGCCATCATGACAGTTCCGATAGGTGTGGATTAGAGTTAATTACTGTGAGGGTGGTGAGGCCTGGTCACATTCTGGATGTTTAGAAGGAAGGATCTAAAGGATTTGATTTGAAATGCTGTGTAAGAGGTGGAGAGTTACAACAGGAAGAACAGAGGTGCCGTTTGTTGTCATGAGGGAGTGGGCTTGAGCTAATCACTTGTTAGGTTTTGGACTTGTTAAATTTGAGATGCCTGTTAGCCATCCAAATGTAGGTGTCAAGAAGGTTACCGAATTGGCAGAAGTCAGGCCTGGGGATAGAACTTTGAGAGTTTCTATCAGTCTGTAGGTGATACTTAAACTCATGGGGTGGGTGAGATCACTTTATTCTGCACCAGACATATGGAAGGAATGAGCATGGCAGTGGTGATAAGTGTTTTTTTGTGATCATGGTGATATTACTAGAACTTAATCAGCTCTAATGTTCTTTGATTCCATATAGCGCACTCATTATCTTCTCTGTCTACTCTAAATTTGAGTGCATTTTCATGTCCATCAATGGCAAAGCAAAGAAAATGTTATCGATTGAACTTGTGTGGGCTTCTGTCTGTTCAAGTTCCAGTGCTCACCAGGGGAACTCTTCCTCCTTGCTGGCCCAGATGAACTTGTCACCTTGAGCTGGTTTAGCCCAGAGAGCTGTGGTTTGGGGTGGGAGGGAGAGGGGTGGCTAATCTTGACCAACTCTCCAGGACTTCAGTGCAAAGCAGGATAGATAAGATATTCCAACTCATTACTTACAGGTGTTCTTTAAGGGAGTGCTTAGGAAGTTTTACTCAATTTAACTTAAGACATAAGTAATGCCATTCCCAATTCAGGGCAATGGCTTAGAACCTGACTCAATGTCCTTTTGACTAAGTAATTATCCAGATTTCCTTACTAAATGTTATTTTATGTATTATGTTTAATAGCCTCTTTCTTTTGGCTATGGAAGGATGGTAATAGCAGCTGATAATGGATCACACACTCATCTTAAGTGCTGCTTCCAGCGTGGAGGGAAGCTTCCACTCAGGGCTCAGATCGATCCCACGGCCCTACTCACTGGTCCTTTGCTTTTCGGGGGTCTAAGGGATCACAGATAGCTTTGTAACTTTTAAATCATGGGTCATTTTTAAAGATTCACGGAAGCCTAAGGAGCGCATCTGGCCAGACTTCTCACTGGCTTCAGTTCAGAGCCCCCTCTGGAGACCTGTGGCTGATGGAGAGGTAAAAGCCCTAGCCAGGAGGAACCAAGTGGCAGAAAGCTTTAGATGATGGTTAAGACATCACAGATGCCTGACACAAATTAAGAAACACTGTCATTGTGCCCTCAAGGTAGCCAGTTCCTTTCAGGATCTTGATCATTGATTCTCAGGAAAGGTTTGTCGGATTGTACTCATGTTGTAGCAACTGTGTTACTGATGTTTGTATGGTGTTTTGTGAGACAGCTTGTACATTGACTTCTTAGTGATGACCTACCTAGTTATGCAAACAGTCTTCCAATAACTACTGAGCACCTACTTTTTCCTGATTGTATCCCCAGATAGTTCCTGTGCGCTCAGTGCATGCTAGGCATCACTGAGGCAATACCAGAATTGTGTCATTCATCTCCATCTTTCATGAAATTATGTTCTCTGGAGAGTCAAGATGAAAACCCATGTCAAAAATATATATGATGACCTGAGGATGGGGTACACCATTGGTCCAGGTGTTTATAAATACGCTAGACTTATTTCTTGCCCTCAGAGTTCCTGGTCTAGTTGGGAGGCAGGGTACGCCATATGAAACGTCAAATTGCAAAATAATGCTTAGTGTTCGTCAGAAAGTTGGAGACGTGATAGAGCTTCCGGGCACCATGATGATGTGTGAACCTTTTGGCTACACATCAGTCACCTGGGCAGCATCTGAAAATGAGGGCACCAAGGGCCCAAGTCCAGGCCCGCCAGGCATCGGTATGTGTAAAGATTTCCCTGATTTTGATTGTGTTGCACAATGCAGCATGAAAACCACTGTTCTGTAAGAACGGGTAGGATTTAGGTGTTGTTGGGAGCAGCCGGGAATGATACAGATGCGGGCTCAGGAGGAGTGCAGCAAGACTCCTTGGTACAGTGATTGTCGTCCCCTGCCCTGGGTGGGGCTAGTAGATGGGGCTTGTTTGGAGGAAGAATAGAAATGCAGGGGGAAAGGAAAAGCTTTCAGGAGAGTTTAAAGTCCTGGAGAGGAGATTGGGCTTTATCCTGAAAGCTACAGGAGAAGTCCTGTGGTCACCACCACACTTTATGTGACCTCGTTTTCAGAGAGTGAGTATTTGGACTGTTTATCACTAATGATGCACAGCTTTTGAGCCAATGAGAAACTTGAGGAAAGTGTTTTAAGCTGAATTGCCAGGTACTACAGAGAAGGCAACGGCAGCCCACTCCAGTATTCTTGCCTGGGAAATCCCATGGACAGAGGAGCCTGGTAGGCTGCAGTTCATGGGGTCGCTAAGAGTCGGACACGACTGAGCGACTTCCCTTTCACTTTTCATTTTCATGCATTGAAGAAGGAAATGGCAACCCACTCCAGTGTTCTTGCCTGGAGAATCCCAGGGATGGGGGAGCCTGGTGGGCTGCTGTCTATGGGGTCGCACAGAGTCGGACACGACTGAAGTGACTTAGCAGCAGCAGCCGCAGTCAGGTACTAGGTGGATTCAGGAAGAGGGTATCTGGAAGCAGATATGAGCTAAGGACTCAAAATGTTTTCTAAAATACCATTATCAACAAAAACAAACACTGATTGAGCCCTCACTGAGTGTCAGGTGCTATCTTGAGTCCTTTACATATATCATATTTTTTAATTTCCAAAAAAACCATGAAGTAGGTAGTCATAGTATGTCCATTTTACAGATGTGGAAACCAAGGTACAGACAAGTAACTTGCCCACAGTGACAAAGCTAGCTAGCATCAGAGTCTGGATTAAAGCCAGACAGCTTGATTCCATGATGTGATGGGCTCTTAAAACTCCTAGGACTTGAACAGTGGTGTGGACTTGGAAAACTGAGATATGCTCTACAGAGTAAACTTCAAGAGTTTCAAGGGGTTGGAATAGCTCAAGCATGCCTAGGATAATCCCCAGTGGAGAAGAGCACCTTGCACAAAGATATAGAGAAGAATTTAGAATGGCACAGGGGGATGGCAGAGAGTCTTGCTGAAATAGTGGGTCTGTATTTAGAACACGAGAGAAGAGAGAATAGGAAGTTGCTAGCCCAGTAGCCCTACATTCACTTAGCTACGAAGTTCAGAGACTGAAAAGTGAGTACTGTAAAATGGGCGGAGGACTGGGTTTTGAGTCTGACAGATGTGGTGTGAGTTTCAGTCTTCTCGTTAACAACTTTGTGAGCTTGGGCAGCTCACATAACCACTGCATCTGTGGTCTCATGTGTACATTAAAGATGATAAAAGCTTCGCTCTTGTTGGCATGTTGCAAAGATTGAGCTAATGGATACAAAGCACGTGTGAAGTACATAATGTGTTCCACCAATACCAGCCATTATTACCATTACAATTCTCATTCTTATAGTAATTCATAGGCATTGGAATGAAATAATGATAGCACTATTTGGAAGGAATACTTTGGCACTAATGGATACAAACATTAGTGCTGCTAGGAGGAGCTGCTAGGATTCCAGTTCTGGTTCCATCACCTGTTAGCTGTATGATTTGGGGTAATTCACTTTACCTGTTTCTCAGTTTCTCCATCTGAAAATAGTGTCCACTACCTTGTGGGTTTATGATAATGATTATGTAAGATAATATGTGTAACACACTTAGAATAGTGCCTAGTGCACTCAGCTGTTTATTAATAGTTTTTTTCTTTTCATTGTGGCTTCTTCCTCTTCACTGTCTGTTGCCTCTGAAACCCTTAGACCTTCTTGTTTTCCCTGGCATGTGCTAGGGACCGGTGGCCCCAAAGTGTCCTCCTGGCTGAATCCTATTTGAGTGTTGAGAATGTGCCCCCAGTCATAGATTCTTCACTGAACAGAGTGACCATGACTTCTTTGATATTAAATGAGGGTGATGACTGCACACAAAGGACTGAGCCCATGGTTTTAGGAGTCAGGCTGGCTGCAGATTTCTGAACTCTCTGAACATTTATCCAGCCCTCTTCTCCCTTATTGGTACTGCACTGAGGCATGAACCCTGCTACCCAGGAAGAAACCTGCTGACTCTGGGGGCATGCAGTGTGTGCAAGCCTGCACACACACGTGTGTGTGTTTGTGTGAGTGAGTGAGAGAGAGAGAGAATATTTGTAGCCTAAAGGTACATTTGTAGCCTAAAGGTATGGTGCATTGCTTTGTTTCATTTTTGGGGGGGTTGTAAAGTTGAATGAAAGGCACTTAGTCCAAAACTTTAACAAATTGCTACCGGGCAAAGTAATTTTGTGTCAGGCTTCTGTTCAGGGCAGATTTACACTGGTTATAAATCTCTGAAATTAAGGTCTTACTGTAGAAAAGCTGAAATGTATTCAACATTAGCAGACACCCAGGCTTGCTCTGAACCAGGGGCTGTTCTCCCCCCATGTATAATAAGAATATCTAGCTATGTGTTTGGGATAATAATGAGTTTAAATATGCCTCTTAGGATGGGTAATGGCGGTCTGATGAGTAGCAGGATTCTCTACCAACAATTCTTTCCCTAGAACCAAAGGTTAAGTTGAAGAGTTTGATTTAATGACAAATTTAATTAGGCCTTTAACATTATAGGGTTCTTTCCTTTTGTTTTCTAATCAAGATCATGGTCTAGGGTCAACACCCTTGTAGAAGTGGGGGAACTCATGCTTCTGTACACTGTTTTGATGTCTGGAGAGGGTTGGAGTAAGACTAGAGGTGATTACAAATCTCTGAGTTGACAAAGAGCTGGAAAATGCTTCCTGGTCTTAAAGTACTTTTGCCTCACCTTCACCAAACCTTAGATTTATAATATCCTTGATCTGTTAGGTACTTGAAGAGTCATCTGGTCAGTTCTTTCACTTTACAGCTCAGCTTGGGAAACTGAGACTAAGGGATTGAGGAATTTATCAGTAGTTGCCTAGGTCATTCGGAGCAGGATAATGGATCATCTAAGGTCAGCCTGTCTCCTCCTTCTGGTCAAAATGATCCGTCTGCCAAGACTCACACCCAGGGAAAAGCAAAGCCTCTTTTTGGCTTATGGGATGTATGGCCCAGTTTGCTAGAGCACTTCTTCCTGCTACTTTTCAAGGCAGATGTGCCCTATTTGGTATTTACTGGTACCTCATCCATAGGGTACCAATAAAATCTCTTGGTTGCAAACAAAAGAAATTGCCTCTTGCTCTCTTAATCTCCACTCCTTTCCCAGACAGACAGACAAATAAGAAAATACCAAAAAAAAAAAAAAGGACATCCATTACATACAAGGCTCTCAGAGTGGACTGTAGGCTGGAGGGCCTCGTGAAGAGAAGAAACATCACAGCATGTTCAGTGTTGCAAAAAATACCGTGGTGGTCAGAATCTGAGCCTCCAGCACTTGGCACCACTCCGACACAGTGAGTGGTCATCCCCCTGTGTCTTTGTCTCATGTTTTCATGATGCGGATCATAGCAGGTAGGAGATGTCCAAGAACTGAGCTGAGGGGCTTGTTGATGCTTTGACTGCCAAGAAGGCAGGGAGGGGGGAGATATAAACTCATTGGCTTCTATTGAGACGTGGAGTGGCCACTGCCCACTCTAAGGCCTCACACAATAGGAAATTACACAAAAACAAGGGGAAAAAATGCATGTCAGGTTTTGGATAGTCTGAAGCTCTTAGTGTCCAAGATGAAAGGCTTCATTTGTCCCTCTGAAGCCTGACCATGCTGTATAAGTCTGCCTCTATAGGAAAATATATTCCAAGTTACAGAATCGATTACTTGGGGGAACAATTTACTTCTGGGCTTGGCCTGCTTGAATAGGGATGTGCTGGTCCGCAGCTTTCACCTTGAAGTGCAGCTATTATGGCAGGACTCGGGGACAGTATATAGGAGATAAGATGTGAAATACTTTTGGAAACATTGACTTCAGGAATGCTTAATCATTAATCCATGCATCTTTCCACTTAGGAAATATTTATTATGACAAACTATATGCCTGGCAATGTGCTGGGCATTTGTTATGGAGAGGTGGACCACATGGTGGTGTTGTGCCCTCCTGCTGCTTGGGCTTAATTCAGGTTCGGGTGCAGGGTGCTTTGACTTCACACTTCACACTTGTAAAAGTTTCAAATGCAAAGAATATATATATATATATATATATTTTTTTTTTTTTTTGAGTAGATCAGTAATTCAGGAACATCAACCCCCTCTAGCAAACTGATGTTCTTTCCCAGTCGTGATCCTTCTTCCAAAGTTGGTTCAGAATCTTCAGCAAACATTTATCAGTCATGGTGCCAGGGTAGGTGTAGCCATGAAGAAGTTTAACATCCAGGGGAGAAAGCAACTTTGAAATGAATCATTTCTGTGTTGAGTTCTGGGACAAGAGTATGCCCAGAATGTTATGTAAAAACAAAAACCTAAAATGAGCTAGTGTTAGGAAGGTTTTCCTGTAGCTTGTCTTACTCCTGGAGCTGCAGTTTAAACTCATCTTTTGTGTTCACCTGGGTGGCTTGTCCACAGACATTTTTTGAACAATTGTTACCTGCCAGACAAAAACTGCACAATTGTTGTTACTGCACAGTTGCACTCATCTCACATGCTAGCAAAGTAGTGCTCAAAATTCTCCAAGCTAGGCTTCAACAGCACATGAACCGAGAATTTCTAGATGTTCAAGCTGGATTTAGAAAAGGCAGAGGAACCAGAGATCAAATTGCCAACATCCGTTGGGTCATGGAAAAAGCAGAGAATTACAGGAAAAAAATATACTTCTGCTTTATTGACTATGCTAATGCCTTTGACTGTGTGAATCACAACAAACTGTGGAAAATTCTTAAAGAGAAGAAATTCTTAGACCACCTTACCTGCCTTCTGAGAAATCTGTATGCAGGTCAAGAAGCAACAGTTAGAACTAGACATGGAACAATGGACTGGTTCCAAATTGGGATAGGAGTACATTAAGGCTGTATATTGTCACCCTGCTTATTTAACTTCTATGCAGAGTACATCATGCAAAATGCCGGGCTGGACAAAGCACAAGCTGGAATCAAGATTGCTGGGAGAAATATCAATAACCTCAGATATGCAGATGACACCACCCTTATGGCAGAAAGTGAAGAGGAACTAAACAGCCTCTTGATGAAAGTGAAAGAGGAGAGTGAAAATGTTGGCTTAAAACTCAACATTCAGAAAACTAAGATCATGGCACCTGGTTCCATCACTTCATGGGAAATAGATGGGGCAACAATGGAAACAGGGAGAGACTTTATTTTCTTGGGCTCCAAAATCACTGTAGATGGGGACTGCAGCCGTGAGATTAAAAGATGCTTGTTCCTTGGAAGGAAAGTTATGACCAACCTAGACAGCATATTAAAAAACAGAGACATTACTTTGCCAACAAAGGTCCATCTAGTCAAAACTATGGTTTTTCCAGTAGTCATGTATGGATGTGAGAGTTGGACCATAAAGAAAGCTGAGCACTGAAGAATTGATGCTTTTGAACTGTGGTGTTGGGGGAGACTCTTGAGAGTCCCTTGGACTGCAAGAAGATCCAACCAGTCCATCCTAAAGGAAATCAGTCCTGAATATTCCCTGGAAGGACTGATGCTGAAGCTGAAGCTCCAGCACTTTGGCCACCTGATATGAAGAAATGACTCTTTGGAAAAGACCCTGTGCTGGGAAAGATTGAAGGTGGGAGAAGAAAGGGATGATAGAGGATGAGATGGTTGGATGGCATCACCGACTCGATGGACATGAGTTTGAGCAAGCTCCAGGAGTTGGTGATGGACAGGGAAGCCTGGCGTGCTGCCATCCATGGGGTAGCAACTAGTCGGACACAGCTGAGCAACTGAACTGAACTGATACAGTGGAAACTACAGGAAGCTAAAGAATAGATGGAATCCACTAATGGTGTGATATGCTAGGTAATTATAAGTGTATTCCAGTGTGACAAAAATGGAAGCAATGACAGAAAGAGACGAGGCTGCAGGGTTAGGGGAGCACTGTGTAAACCCACATTGGGTCCAGAAGATAAATGTGTCTTGACAGACCTCTCTCTATTAATTTGCATAAACATTTGTATATGATCTTATTTACATTGGTGAGGCAGAACAGTAGTCCTTGGGCTTTGATGTGTGTGAGCCTTGGAGATTAGAGCCGGAGCCCTTCCTTTGAGAAAACAAATACTTTTGTGTTGGTTTCAATGAGATATAAATCATACCCAGGAAGTTTACAGTTGAGTAAGAATGGTATAATTACTGATTGTATACCAGAAGAGGACGTATTTATGAAATGACTTGAAAAAGCTTGTAATCCCTTCCCGTATTTTGAATAACTAATTGCTATGTCATTGTGGCATATTTGCACCACAAGAGTTAAGTCTGTCAAACGTTTCCCTCCGAAAACCTTGTTTTAAGGGATTTCTAACTTGGTCGTAAAAATGTGCTCCAAGTTGGAGCTGACTTGATGGCAGTCTGTGCTTGGAACAGTTGATTTGAATGGTGCCAGTCAGAGTTAAATTACAGGCTGGGAAAAAGGAAACAAATTTTTTGAAAAGGAGGTGTTTATGGTTCCCGGCTCCCCTAAGTACTTCTTGAGGATCAAAATAGCCTCTTTAAAATAAATTGCAGACCATTAGTACACGATGGAGGAAACCCCTTTGAGACTGGGTTGGGGGAGGGTAAAAGCAAGGGGAGCTGACTTAGGCCACTTTCCAGTAGTGTGAAAACAGCATACCCTACGCATGCATCAACCCCCTGGAGCGGCCTGTGCACACGGATGGCGCCTCCCGTACCCACGAAGGACGATTCTGTCAGGCTGAGTGGACATCTCCGCAGACCCATTCTAACTCAATCCTAATGGGCATTTGAGTGTTGTGGAACAAGTTTCCCCCCTGCCCTACCTCTGTGTTTTCTTTTTAAATAAGCAGAACACTGTCGCCTGTCTGTTTTATGCCCAAAGAGATCATAAAGGCGTCCTACAGAAGACCTCAAGTTTGTCCTGTTTGCTGAATAAGAAAGTACCTTTTTGATAAGCATGTTTGTCCAGAAATCTCCCCATGTCTCATGCCTGACATTCAAGCCAAAAAGGTAGCCCTTGACTAGGAATACTCAGTTGATACCTTACCTAGAGCTTAGGTATCTTTCCTTTTGGTCAGCAGTGGAAACTTCAAGATAATGAGAAAAAGAAAGAAAGGGAAGGGGAGGCAGAAAGTGGTGTGGAGGGTGGTGGGGAGAGGGAGAGAGATTGCTTCTGTTTCTGTGTCAGTCACCTTGAACCCCACTCATCTTGGATTACACCCTCTGTTCTCTAGCCCCTGTGGTCAGTGGAAGTGAGACAGATTTACAGTTTGTTTTGTTCAAGTCAGATTGTCTTTTTTTTTTTAATTTCACTTATGGCTTAATGATACTTTTTTTTTAATGGAGAAAGCTAATTGCATTGGTTTCTTCAAGAGGCATCACTTTAAACAATCCATCCTGATTGTGAAAACAAATACATGCCTGACTTATTTTATTTATTTTCCCCCCCAAACCTAAATTAGGATAAAGCCATTTTGGATAAGAAGACATGTGTGTTTCTTTGTCACATCTTTTATCATCACGACTGCTTTTCCAAATAATACAACTTGTGACAAATGTGAACATTAATTACAGTTAACAAAGAAATGTCATGTGAAGGCTTCATAGCGGGGCGGTGTGTGGGGGGGAAGTGGAGAAGAAGGAAAAAAAATCAGACAGTCAATGAGATTACATCTTGTAACAAGCTTCAAGTCAAAGTGCAAAAGTCAGAAATCAAATACCATCAGTTATCAGATTATGTTAATGATTCTAATGAAAGCTTCTGGTATTTTGTTCAAGAATGTGTTGCTATAATGGTAACTAATAGAACAAGGGATGCTGATTGCCATGAATTAATTAGAACTGACTGCTGGAGTTTCCTTTTTATTTATTTATTTAAATATTGGCAATCTGTTTAGAACCCGAGGTTTTTCTGTGGTCCTTTTCTTCCCTCCATAAGTCATTAGTTGTGAAGTGAGAAGGTAATTGCGTTTTCTTATACATCAGGTACCCCTCCCCAGACTTTTGGCCCAAACCAACAGCAGACAAATTAAACTAAAGGATGGACATGAATATCCATGCACAGGTCCATCCCTAACATTTGTGGAGCTCAGGGTGAGAGTACAAATCAAGTCCCTTCCCTTCTCTTTCTACTCCTAATTTCATTCTCCTCCATGGGAGGCCTTGATAGATATGCATCTGGACACCCAGCTTTCCCACCCTAGTTGCATCCACCAGCTGCTGCTGTTTGGCTATTGCTTGGACTTAGGGGCACAGCCCCTGGTGGTACCCTCCACTGTCGGGAGGTAGGACCCAGAGAAGAGATCTTTGCAGGCCCTGGAAAGATGCTCAGGGATATTTGTAAAGGGAACTTGGAGATTTTATGCATCTGTCATGTGGTTTATTAACTGGGTGATAGGCTGTAGATTAGAATAGCCCTAGGCCATGGACTCCTTGTCTCATAGTGGTAGGGAGGGTCATAGCAGGCCTTCTAAAGTGGTTGGTCTAGGTAAAGGGCTCTTGTTACTTGGATCTAAGAGCAGTATTGCTCATGTATATTCCATGCTTTTGAGTGCCTGAGTGTGTACATCTGGAGCACTCTGTCACTGGAGTCTCCTTTATCCTCTGTTGTTGTTTATTTCTTTATTTCTTCATTTATTCAGCGTCTGTTCGACACTTACTGTACCAAGCTCTGGAGACAAGAGAGAAAAATGAGATCTCCATTGTCAAGGATCTGATAACTTTTCAAATTTGTAGCTCGTAATAAGTACTAGACAGAGATCTGTTGAATGTTCCTGGCCATCCAGGTCTTACTTGTATCCTGTTCTTTCTTATGCTTCTTTCTTCCCTGTCATAGCAGCAAATGATTATAGATTCTGTAGAGGAGAATTGAGGAGCAAACACCTTGAACTTAGGAGAGGTGGCTACCCCAGCTTCTCCCAGTGGCATTTGGGCATGGTGTACTCTTGGCCTCCTTTGGCAACCCTCCTCCCCTAGTCCTTCAGAATTCCCACCATCTAGCCAGAGACATGCCCCCTCAGAATCTAGAACAGAAGCAGTTAAAAGGAATAATCTGGTGGAGGGCATCCATCCCTCAGAGAGTCTTCTGAGCTGTTCTGAAACAGCTGGACCCAAGGAGCTGTTCTAGCTGACGACCCCAGGCAATCCCCGCCTACTTGCCACAAGGTCCTTTTGTGGGGCTCCTGCCTGCAGAATGAATTGCATCCAAATGAATATATCTTGTTTGCATGTGCTTGTTAAAGTCACTCTCTGTATTTAAATCACTAAGGACATTTCCTAGATCTTTCACCATGGAGTGAAGGTGGTCATTATCTAATGGATATTGACAAGCTCGTGCTCTTAGAAAACTAACCATGACATCTGGGTGACTGAGCGCAGGTCAGTATCAAAGCTCTCACTCTGGGTGTTGGGAAGCCCATCAGACTGTGCTGAATTCCCTTTGCTGGCTAAATTGGTACATTAGGGTAAAAACGATTTCCACATTTGCATAGTTGATTTCATTACTATCGCCATTATTGATGCCCAGCTCCTCTGAAAGAAAGGAGCCATAAAAGCAAATAAAATCACTTTGTGATTCCATTATTGGATAAATTACCACATTACTGTCTGCGTTTCAGGGCTAAAGCCATTCCCCACATTTGCATAGTTTATTTCATTATCATTATTAATAACAACAACAATAATAATGATGATGACTAGGATCCTTGAATGAAAGGAACTAGAAAAATGCCACAGCCTGGAGCAGTCTTTATGGACTAGCCTGGATCACTAAGAGTCCCTTTATCTGCTGTGGAAACACAGCTACTTCCTGGAGTGAACCAAAAGCTTTTCACAGACGCCACGTGAAATTGAACTTGTGGGGCTGGCTTGCTGGTCTGAAGAAGTGGCTGGTTACTCATTGTGACTACTGAAGATTGAAGTTGGGAGTCCTTGCTTAGTGACTTGTGTCCCTTTAGAAATGGTGCTCAAAATGTACAGAACCTCAGCCTTCTTATCAAGGGAATGGGCATTATGATGCTTGCTTTGCAGTGAAGAGCAAAGGAAATGGTGAATGTGAATGGATTCTGTAGAGCATGAAGCTGTCCACAGGTTTCAGAGACTCATACCCTTATATTGAACATTGAAGTGGCCGCTGTGGCTGGCATGCTCTCTAATGCTGTGTCTTAGCGACAGGAGACGTCCTACTTGGTCCCTTTGGCTGGGAGAAAGCTCCAAATCCTTCCTTACCTCTCTAAACCATTATCCTCTACAACAAGTAGGGAGAGAATACTGAAGTTACCAATTGGATATTTACAGATAGCTCCTCTGGTCACAAACATTCCTGGGCTGATTGGGTGGCCTCAATAGTGCTTTTTCTTACACAGCAGTTTTCAATTATGTACATCTTTTCTCCTTGGCTGTGGAGCCAAGAAGTCCAAAGTCTTGTCTATTAACTCTGAGGTCCTATTGCGAAAGGAAGGTCCATTGGTGGCCGTCTCTGGTTCACTGGAGAATTTTCCCTCTGGTTTTGTTTTTATTATTTTATTTTATATCTGCTGCACCAGGGGCTCCAAAAAAATGAATGTGTCAGTAAAGGATTTGACAGTATGTTACGACAGTCATCAATCCACCAAGCCCTGTAGCCATAAATAAGCTTCATACGCTGCCACACTAAAGAGGACAGTTTTTCTTCTCCAGGACATTGAAAATGTCACAGCGAGGGAATTGTTTGTCCCCGTCTCCACGGCAACGCCACCAGCACTTATCATTAACTTTCACACCAAGATTTTAATCAGCGCTCTTTGCGGCCTGAGACCAAGTCAACATCAGCCCAAATTTTCAAAGCCGTTATTCTAATTATGACGAGAAAGCTATAGATTGATGAGCTGAGTTTTCTGCAAGGACTGGTGGCAGTTAATTCTCATGACCTGCGTGGCTCGGGGAGTCTCTCTTAGAGATGGAGTCTTGAAAGTTCGATTATTAGTGACAGCTTGTAAGTGAGAGGAGCCTTATCTCTCCAGAGAGTGTTGATAACTTGAGACAAGGTTTAACTAGGAAGTAGTGAGACAGTGGAAGGAGGGGAGAGCGGGGGAGAAAAGGAAAAAGAAAGTGCACACTCTATCTGCAGCCTGCACCCAGCGTAATGAGAAAATACGGACAGGCACAATTTCACAAGTTGTAAATTCTGGTAGCCTTCAGTTGTAAATTCTGGTAGAGGCTGTTTTACTCGGCTATCTGATAATGTGTGAAAATATTTGTCCCTTTGCTTCATAGGCACGGGCAAGCACTGTGTTCCAGAAAATGCATTCAAATCCCCAGCTCTGACTGCCTTGCATTGCTTTTCAGTTTCCTTTGGTCGGAGACCTCTGGAAACAAAAATGGGAATTTGCCATTGAAATGAAGCAGTAATTAATTTTTTAAAAAGACTTCTTTCCATTTCTCTTAACTGACTCTCACCCCAGCTTCTTTTAATAGTATCAAATTTCTAGAGCCTTCAGGTTTGTGATGAAAGGGTAGTTAGAGTAGCCCTTAAAAACTCTTTTCCTCTCTATTTCTGGTGTCTTTCATGTTCTCTGCCCTCATTCATTTGGTGGATGTCTGTACTCACTTCTTGGCCTTGCGTAGATGATACCTGGGCTGTAGACTCCACACCTTCTTTGAGTTTGCCTGTGTGAACTGGTGTCTGTTTCCTTTCCAGACTTAAGACATTCAGCTGAGCCATCAGTCTGATCAGGACAGGGCTGGGAGAGATGGTCACTGTGTCATTGAGGTCCCACTAGCCAAAGTTTCTTTTTTTTTTTTTTATCTCCTCATACATTCTCCAGCCTTTACCCAAGGGAGAGTGCTGGGAGGCAGCATAGTGAGGTCAGAAGAGCCTCATCTTCGATGTTCTGAATCTCACTTTTAATCCCAGAATGAGCCTCTCTTTCAAATGGTGATGATAATATTTGTCTAGCCTACTTCACATATCAAAGGAGAAAATAGGAAGTAAATTGCTGATACTTAAAGTGGTCATTGCATTAAATATATGCATACATGAGGGTTATCCGCTGTCTGCTTTTTGGGTCTGTCTTCTCTATAGCTAGAGAATGATGATGCTGTTTGTTTGATAGTTTTTCCCCAAATTATCAATATTTTCACATGTTTAAAGTGCTCACAGTTATCTCCATTATCTTTGTTAACCCCTAAGAACAGTGAGGCACACACAGAGAGGTAAAGCATTTTCTTCTGGTCACACAGCCAATTAGAGGCTAACTCTGGTATGCAGCGGTCATCTTCAGGTTCCCAGCATGAGGCTCCTTAGACCACACTGCTTACCATATTAATAGGCTGGGATTAACGAAAAAAGCAAACCCAATTAGTTTCTGTTGCAGCCCTTTTACAATCCTGTCTTGTTTCCCCGTGTGTTTATATGTATGTTTTAATAGCATTCCCTGCCTTTTATGCTGAGGTTGCTCGAGGTATGTTTATAATGGTGGCGTAATTATAATAATAAAATACAAATCCATCCACAAAGCGAGCTCATTACCGACTGGCCAGGTAAAACAAATAGGCTTGGCGCTGACGCCAGAGTGAGGCAGTTTATTTCTAAGGTGGTGCTGCTTTGAAACACAAGATGCTTTGCACTTTCAGCAAAGAGGCCCTGTGTTCTGAACATAGCTGGAGTTTGGGGTTCAAGGTCAAGCCAGTAATTGAGATGTCCGGCCGAGTTGCTTTAATATGGTCTGGCCCTTTTAATCTCTCTTTTTCCAGGGGAGAGATGAGAAGCAGAAGGGGAAATCATTCCTCCTTGTTCTATGTAGCTATTAGATCTTTCCTTGAATATCCAAGTAGGTCCTTTGGCATTCAAACTTCTGGACATAGAGTTTCTAATGTATACAAAAGGGAAAGTTATTGTTATAAATGGAGCCATAGTAGAGAGAGAGTGTGTGTTTTTTAAAATGCCTGTCTGTCCTTGTTAATTAGAAGTGCACATATTGGGAAATTAACTATGAAATACTAAAAATGATAAATTATTCCTTATTTGAAAGTATAAATTAAAGGTTTAGTGTATATAAAATTTGTCATGTTTAATTGCAAGTTCAATTAAAATTCAGGGTAATGATGATTTATACAGGTTTCTGTGTAATTTGATATTCATTAGCTTAGCCAGACACATGCTGATATTAGCTCGTTAATTATGTTTCCTTTTGTTGAAGGCAGCCTTGTGAAAGCAATCTGCTCAAAGTTTTCTAAACTCATTCTGCTAAATGAATATTTGGCAGCTGTTCATGTTATTGAGATGGTCACTGTGGCTTCATTTCACTCATAGGCAGCATCAATCATACCTTCTCTGTGACAAACAAGGGTTTCTCATTACAAACCCATTTATGAAGGTTATGGCTGACATTAAAGAGTGATTGCCTGGTCCTCTGCTGTTACTTTACAGTATCGTTGGAGTGGAGCTGCCTTTAATATCTGTGCCTCCCACATGGTCAGACTGTTTAAAACACATGGAGAGGGAGGGCAGAACCACCACCGTGGTGGCCTCAGTTCTGTTTCTGACACCACTGGCTCAGACTTGGGAATCAGAGCCTGGGTCTCAGGAGAAGGACCCAAGCCCCTGCTTAGGCTTCCAAGGTGTTCTGTATCCAGTTAATAGGTGTGCTTGTTGAGATCCACAGAAGTTCAGAGGTTCTCTTGTGGAAACACATTGACCCTGAGCAGTGGAGTTGGGCATGACTCTTGGAGCGGTAAAAGTGGAAACACTGGGCTGACTGAAGGGTGAAGGTTTCCAGAAGCAAGCATATCGACCATTATGGTGATGAGATGGAGGAATCACCAGTTAGCTGGAAAATGCTGTGTAACAGACCTGTGGCCTGTGCCTTTGGATGATTTTAAATATTTTATACACTTTTCAGAGCTGTTATCACATGATCCGCATTTTGGAAAGGCAAGTCTTGTCTTTTAGGTAACAGCATTCTTCCCCACCTGGCTATAACGCAGGTATTGTCTTTTCCTTTTGACAAGTGAGGGGAACTGAGGCATAGGGAACACGATTGCCTTGTCCATCATCACTTATGTGGATACAGAGAATGGCCAGACCCGGGGCCCTTGGCTTTCCTGCACGTCACTGTGTTGCATTGAGGCCTCTCAAAATAAAGTGCTTGTTTCCAACTATGTTTTCTCTCCCCCAGGATCCTCTTGTAGGGAGGAGCCAAACACTTAGTAAAGGGTAGGGATGTTGACTCTAGGCTGACCTGTATTTTAGTTTCAGGCCATTTGCATGCCCATGGGTAGGGAGTCTGGTTTATGATGGGAATATGCAATGGAAAGCCCTTAGGTGAGATTGTAATTTTGTGGCTCTGTAGCTGTATTTATACCCTTGCACATTTTTAAGTTGGAAATTTTTAATGACTCTTATTTATTTGTTTTTCTTTAAGAGCCATGTCTTATGCACTGGGTCTTGCTTTCAGGCATCTCTTTCTCTTGAAGTCATTGGGGAACAAAGGCTTGACGAGCTGTCCGCCAGTGCTGTCCTCTTCCTACAAAGGGACCACATGCCCTCCTGCTCTGAGTAGAGCCCCGTGACCGTAGGCTCTACGTGCTGTCTGTGCCCACCTGCCAGTAAGAGGACAGGACTCTGAGGCATAAGGGTTGGTGCAGTGACAACATGGAAAGAGCCTGAGTCACTGTGTGGAAGGCCAGCTGTTAGACACGTGTTAGATTGGGCCTTTTGTAAGAAAGAAGTAAACATCTGTTCTGTTAGGTCCCCAGACTTCACGGTTTATCTGTCACAGCAGCTCACTTCACCTTGTATGTGTACGTGTGTGTTAGTTACTCAGTAATGTCTAACTCTTTGTGACCCCGTGGGCTGTGACCCACCAGGCTCTTCTGTCCATGGGCTTCTCACTAGAGTGTGTAGCCATTCTCTTCTCCAGGGAATCCTGCTGACCCAGGGATTTGAACCCAGGTCTCCTGCATTGTAGGCAGATTCTTTACCATCTGAGTCATACCTGTTACTTTATTTATTCATCTACAGATATTTGTTGAAACTAAATCTTTGGGACCTAAAAGTGAAAAAAAAAATGTTACTATTCCTGCCCTCGGGACGTCAACAATAAAGTAAAGGAGCTATGCGAGTAGAAATATTTCACCCTGGTGTAGCAAGTGCTGTCGAATGGGTTTAAGAGAAGCATACCCTAAGAGAGAATTATTTTTTTTTTTCTGAAATGTCTCATGAAGTAGGAGATTTTAAACTTTAGTATTACAAGAATGTTTTTTCTAGATTAGATCATATGTGGAAATCTCCAATTCATAAAATAGAAATAAATTGAAGAGGCTTTGGTAGAAAATGGGGCCTGTAGCTCACAGAACCTCCCTTTGCACCCCTAGGCCTCCTCTGGGAGGTGTCCATGCAGGTGTGGAACCCTGGGGGCTATGGAATGCCACCTGAGAACCTGCGGAGAGAAACACCAGCCGTGGCACAGCGTCCTTTCAATGGTGTTTGGTTTTTTTTGCATTTCTCTAGGTTAGGGTACACAGTGGCTCTTTTTATGCAACTCTTGTCTGTAGTCAGTGGAAGTTTGCTGGTTGTTGGACGGATAGTGTTATTCCTGAACTTTTTTTTTGACAATTGCTAGCTGCTTGACCTTGGACAAATTCTCTAACCTCTTCTAACCTCCTTAGTTTCTTCATATGTGAAACAGGTATAATAATGGAATCTATCCTGTACAAGTTTTGGAGAATCAAGCAAGTTAACATACACAAAGTTAATAATATACATTTTTACCAAGCTGTCGTGTGGTGAATGTTCAACAATATTGGCTATCCCCACCCCAAGTATGAAAAACACATTATATTTGTGAGTACTTCAAAATTTTGACCAAATAAAAAAGTATACAAGAAACTAGCTCAGCATTTGGGGAATGATATTTTAGTAACAAAATGCTGTAACCTCTGATAGCTAATTTGTGATTTCCTTTTGATTCTATGCATCAAATTCATCTGATGGTTTTCTGGAACTTGGAGAGGTTGGAATTTTTCCTCACTGTTTAATGTAAGGAAGTGCATCATAGGAGAAACTCAGTTTTGTTGTTGTTGTTGTTTGTTTGTTTTGTTTTTTCTTCGTTATTTCACTTCAGCCCTCAGGCCCTTATGGCTATAGACTATGTAACTTGGAACTTTTTATTTTTAAATTTTACCACCTATGTCCTATTAATACATTTCGTCAGTGTGGAAAGCCCTCTGGTGGTCAAAGTAATTCCTCTGTGGCTCTTAGAGACAAGTGGAATAAAATAATTTTCATGTTAAAGATCTGTGTTCAAATTCTATTTTTCTCCTTTGCTGACTTCTTTGTCTAATTAAACCATAAAGTAGTTTTCCATGGGAACAGTTTCATTCTAAAGGTGTCTGGGGACCAAATAGCAGTAGGCCAGTTTCCCTGGTCCAGATGAAAATGTGTTAGTGAGGATGTTAACATTTTGGACGGTTTATGTGCTCTCACCCTGGGAATGAAAGCTAGTATCATACACTGTAACATGAGGATTCTGAGACCTTTATATTATGTTAAAGCTGCAAAGAGAAACTTGGAGATTGTCCATTTTCTAGAAAGGGAAACTGAGGCCCAGGAAGAAGTGATTGGCTTAAGATGTTGTCATCAAGAAGCGGAGCTGTGAGTCAAGGCCAGGTTTCCTGGATGCTGTTTCCTGTGATCTTTCAGCCACAGTGCTAGCAAGGTGTCATAGCTACATCAAGCCTATAAACCTCTGGTCTCCTGACAGGTCTCAAGGTGGCCCGGTCTCATCAAACTAAGCCAGACGAAGCACAGCTCATACACTGTCTATGGGTTACTCTGTCTCTGGCTTGGAATAAGACAGCATGCAGGATTTTCTTTTTCTAGTTTAGTGTTGAAACTTGGTTGGTTGTGTCAGCTGGAATGATCTGGCATGAACAATCACCCTCCGCATATCCTTGCCATTAAACAGCATTTCTTGGAAGGGATGTGCATTAATCTTGACTGTGTGCTGGCCACTGCAACTCATCATAAAGATGAATGACTGATGGGTGACCTATGTCTGGTGTCCTAGGAGGGTGGATACCTTGGAGATGCAGAAACATCTGTTCTGCTCTGAAATTGGCAAGACAAGCTGGCTTGTTCCTCCCTTGCCTGATGCAATTGCCTGAGCTTACATTATTTTTCTTTAAGGCTTTGGCTATGTCTGATGTCGGCTGGCCCTGAGGCCATTTCTTTCTGCGCCCATTGTGGCATGGTATGAGCACAAGGAAGCTGGAGGAGTGGGATGGGGGGTCCTCAAACACTTCCAGTATGTTCTCCATCCCAGTTCCTGTGTTATAGCCAGTACCACCTGGGAGCCTTCCCTGGTGGACTTCCCTGGTGGCTCAGATGGTAAAGCATCTGCCTACAATGCGGGAGACCCAGGTTCAAACCCTGGGTTGGGAAGATCTCCTGGAGAAGGAAATGGCAACCCACTCCAGTATTCTTACCTGGAAAATCCCATGGACGGAGGAGCCTGATAGGCTACAGTCCATGGGGTTGCAAAGAGTCGGACGTGACTGAGCAACTTCACTTTCACTTTCTTTCTTTTACCTGGGAGGCTGAGGTGCCAGAGGCTGTGTGAAAGCTCTAAATTCAGGGAATTGCCCGGACCTCTGTTGTGTTCCTGGATTGTTTTTCTGGATACAGATACATTTTCTTGAGAAGCTATTTAATTCCTTACACCTTCATTACTGTCTTCATGGTTAAAACTCATAGGAACAGGGTTGGTGTGTAATGCTTAAATGAATTAGATAGCATTTGTGAAATAGTAGCTAATAAAATGGGAATTCAGTTTATTTAGCATTGTCTTATTTGGGGGCAGGACTCTGAGCTAAATCACTCACTGTTCCTCAACCAGCATACACAGTTTGAGTCCCTATACTGAAGCTAGGCCCTGAGAAAGTTACATGTGGCCCCTGGCTTCATGGAACTTGAACATGATTTCCTTTGTGTGAGAGCTTCTTGCATGCCTGCTGTATGCACAGGATCCTACTGGGTGACTGAGGCTGTAGAAGTCCATGCTCTCTGGAGCAGATGCTGTCGGTCTCCCCTGTCCCCTAAAGTCTTAGAGTTTCCACGCACACCATCCAGTGACCAGCCACAAGCACCTGCAGCTGTTTGTCTAAGAGCTTACTCTGGTCACTGGAGCTCCATTGCTTGTGGGAGGGTAGGCTGGAGCTGCCAGACAATGAGTGCCCCTCAGCAGCAGCCTCACCTGCTCCAGTGATTGACAGGAGTCGGGAGATAAACGCCCTGTCTTCCTCAGCTGGGAAAACTCTGTGGCACATTCTTTTCTGTCTCAGAGTGTCCCTGGCTGCAGTGAGCTCCAGCTGGCCACCGTGGTAACTTGCTCGATAAAGCACCATGCACCACTATTCACTTCCTTCCCTTCCCTGTCTCACTTCCCTCTTCCCCCACTCCTGGGGTCACCTGCCCCCAAATATTTTGACTTGAATCTTTGTCTCAGCATCTGCTTCTGGGAGCACTTGGACTCAAGAGTCTTGCATGGTCTACAAATCCCTTTGGTAGAAGTCATGTTCTGATGAACCTGGCAGAAGATGTGCAAAGTGCTGGGGTAGAGTAGGAGAGGGCAGGATATATGGTTCCACAGAGACATCTGGGAAGATCCTTGGAAAGGTTACATCTGAACTAGGCTTTTAAGGATTGTTAGGGTTTTTGTTAGGGAGCTCTAATAAAGGGAAGGCATCCCAGGCTGAGAAAGCAGCTTTTGCAAAGGCCTAGGGGTGGGAGGAATATGAGGTGTACTTGGTGAGCATCTGGTATGGCTGTGGTTCAGAGATCATCGGGTAGGATGAGGAGTATAAGGAGAGTTACTTGGGGATCTGATTATGGGTTTGAATGTGAGGCTGACACACACAGGTTATTTTGGAGGCAGTGGTGAGGCTTCCAGTTATCTTAGCAGTGAGGGGGTAATATTGTCTTTAGGGATGAAGGAACAGGAGTAATAATACACGAGAAATAGAAATTTTGTAAATGTGAGGCTATGCTGTGACCTCTAGTTGCTGGGGATTTCAAACCGAGGGAGAGAAAGTGTTACTAATCAGAGTAATCAGGGAAATACCAGGGAAGGGGTAGAAATCAAGTTGAGTCTATTCATACACTGAATAAAGGGAAGTTAGGAGAAGGCAGTGGCACCCCACTCCAGTACTCTTGCCTGGAGAATCCCATGGACGGAGGAGCCTGGTGGGCTGCCGTCTATGGGGTCGCACAGAGTCAGACATGACTGAAGTGACTTAGCAGCAGCAGCAGCAGCAGAAGCAGGGTAGATAGCATATGCAAAGGCCTGGGGGCAGGAATGATCGGGAATCGGGACTCTTCTTGACTTTTATGGGTTCCAGGCTCTTTGGCCCCCTTCCTGCATAGAGTAATCAAAACAAATGATGTAAAGACAGATCTATTAATATTATACATTAAAACCTGTTATTTGGGCCTAAAGTTTTCTTTTCCTTCTGCTCCTAAAAGAAATGTAAACATGTTCCGTGGTCGCCTGAAGTCTCATGGGCTATCCGCAGCGTGCTCTCTGTGCCTGAGGGAAAAGTCAGCCCTGCCTGACTTCAGGGGAGCCTGTTGATTCTGTTTCTCTGAGGCTGAGCTAAGCTGTCTCACCTCTTCTCATACTACTGTAGGGTTTCAGTATTAAAAGGAAGGAAACCTCTGAGTTCGTCATCCAAGCCCCAAAAGTCCTGAAGGCACAGTTCAGGACAGCCTTTCTGGGTGCCCCAGTAGCCCATAGTCACGAAGTCCTCAGGGAAGAGTAAGGGGATGGGAAGGAGTCACGGAGCCCAAAGAGTTATGTCTGAGTTTTTGTCGGTTTAGGTCCGTAAGCAAGCTTGGATATGCTGGTCTTCCCTCTCAAATACCTTCTGAACTTATCCTTCAAGGGCTTGTCCCTCCGTGCATATGTGGACACTCTGCCTTGGGCTGCATGCCCCTACTGTGCATTTCCATGGTCAGTGGTGCTGGGGAAGCTCCTTCCTGCCTTCCTGTGTTTCTTCAGAAATGATGACAGAAAAGGGAAGGTTTATAAGTGAAGTAATATCATCTGAAAAAAGGTGTCTGCAAAAAGCAACCCTCAGTGAGAAGACTGCCCGAAGTTTTTTTTTCTTTTTTTTTTTCTTCCTCCTTTTCAAAAAATAGTCAAAACACAGGCAACACATACTTGTAAAAGGATCAAAAAAGAGAGAAAATTGCAGCTGGCGGTTATTTTCTCCACTGTTATTTGATTGCTCCTTAGCTTCCAGCTGTTGAAGTGGCGCATTTATAATCATGGGTGTTTCACTTCTCCTGGCAGTGTGTTGTGTTTTACTCCAAGTTTAAAAATGAACTTATGACTTCATTAATCCCATGTGCTGGGAAAAGAGAGGTGCAACCTTTTCTGTCATAAGATTTGCTTCCTACGGATGTACATCTCCTGCCATGTAAATGCACAAAATTAGGATTTTGGTGAGCAGGGACATACTTTAACAGATATTTTTAGTTCTCTCTCCAAAGTTAAGAAGCATAATTCGATGTGAATGTTTTCTCCAAATATCTGAGCCCCATTTTCTGGTGAGATAGAAGATCTGTTTTATTAGTACTCCCCCACCCTCAGTTATCTGTGGGGAATATGTTCCTAGATGGACAGAGGTTGCCTAAACCATGATTATACTGAACCCTATATATGCTATGTGAAGAGCTGACTTGTTGGAAAAGACTCTGATGCTAGGAGGGATTGGGGGCAGGAGGAGAAGGGGATGACAGAGGATGAGATGGCTGGATGACATCACTGACTCGATGGACGTGAGTCTGGGTGAACTCTGGGAGTTGGTGATGGACAGGGAGGCCTGGCATGCTGCGATTCATGGGGTCACAAAGAGCCGGACATGACTGAGCTACTGAACTGAACTCAACTGATATATGCTATGTTTCTTCTGATACATACACACCTATGATAAAGTTTAATTTATAAACTAGATAGAGTAAGAGAATATTAGAATTACCGGTATCACTAGTCTTATGCTTGGGGACCATTATTAAGTAAGATAAGGATTACTCAAAACAGATGCTGTGATACTGTGACAGATGATCTGAAAACTAAGAGAGGCACTAAGTAACTGTAGCTACTAGTTACCTGTAACTGTAGTAACTGTAGTTACCTGTCAATAAGTGACAGGTAGTGTACGCAGTGTGGATATGCCGGACAAAAGAAGGACTCACCTTCCAGCAGGAAAGGGGTGAGATTTCGTCATGCTACTCAGACTGTCATGCAACTAAAAACTTCAGAATTGTTTATTTCTGAACTTCTTAAGGTTTTTGGACCACGGTTGACCTCAGGTAACTGAAGTGGTATAAAGCAAAACCACAGATGAGGGGAAGTCTCTATAGTTTCTTTGTATGGATCCAATTAGCAATTCTTGTGTGTCACTTTTTTTAACAATTGAGAGAACTTGGGGTTCAGAGATTAAGTGGCTCGCCCGAGATCACAGCTTGCAGCATCAGCTTGTCGTGACTGTGTTTGCATTTCCAAGTTCGGTGTCCTTTTAGAGTCAATATGGCACCCCACTCCAATAGTCTTGCCTGGAAAATCCCATGGACCGAGGAGCCTGGTGGGCTGCAGTCCATGGGGTCGCTAAGAGTCAGACACAACTGAGCAACTTCACTTTCACTTTTCACTTTCATGCATTGGAGAAGGAAATGGCAGCCCACTCCAGTGTTCTTGCCTGGAGAATCCCAGGGATGGGGGAGCCTGGTAGGCTACCGTCTATGGGGTCACACAGAGTCGGACACAACTGAAGTGACTTAGCATAGCATAGCATAGCACGCTGCCTGACCTGGATTCAAGTGGCAGAGGCTGAGGAGATGAGTGGATAATGGAGGTGAGTAGTGATGATCTTTTCAAGAGGTTGTCTATCCCTGTAGTCCTGCAGGGCCTAAGAGAAGAATGCAGAGAGTTAGGATACCAAGCCATCAAGTAGGTGTCATGGAGGTGGCCACACTCACTATGGACATAATGAGGGAGACATTCCACCTTGTGATGGTAACAGAAAAGGCTTCTTGGAGGATGCAATATTTGAAGTAGGTCTGGAAGTAGGTAGAGTTTTTATAGGCACTGGAGTGGACCTTATTGGTGCGATTGCTGTTAATCCTGTCCAGGGGCACACAGATCTGTAGAGGAGTTCAAGGGGCTTGGCGGCTCTCATAGTCCTTTTTTCCTGCATCAGCTCTGGGGGGGATGGATGCAGGGAGCTCCAGGCCTTGGGTGTGCATGTTTGTGCATACATGTGTCCTTACCACCTCTGCCCACGAGTTTCTCCTATGGATGCTATCTCTGCAAGTACAAAGCACCAAGGAGATTAGGCTGTGGCTGTGGGGAGGGATTTCAGGCATTGGCAGCAGAGGTTCTCCAGCCCATGTGGCTCTTGCTGGAGAGGCCAACCCTGGAGCTCTGGGCTGGCAAGGCTGAGGCAGCAGAGGTGGAGATGGCCCCCACCTGGAAGCAGTCCTTGCCTCCCCAAGCCTCATCTCCAGGAGGCCACCATCTCCAAAGATGCTGTCTCGTGTCCTGTGGATGGACTCAGAGCTGCCTTAAAAGAAAGTGAAAGTTGCTCAGTTGTGTCTGAGCAACCCAACCCAGGGATTGAACCCAGGTCTCCTTAAGGAAGACTGCAAATGACTTAAAACCCACGCCGTCCCTCTGGGGCTGCTTGGCACACATCTCCTAGTCTGCCCTGCTTTTCTGAGTCTTTAAAATAAGTTTTCATTAATTTGAGCTTGCAGCAAAGGGAAGTAACCTGTGGCTTATAAATAATGGCAACAGCTTTATGGAAACACCTAAAAATCACCAGAGGCTCATAATAAGAAAGTTCTCCATCTCCAGGTGCAAAAACATGCTGGTGATTACTTGTTGAGCAAGACCTTGTCAGCTTTTTTATTACAATACATTATTGGGTAATAGTTTTAAAATTATTTATAGAAAGAAATGGAGCTATGTAGAGAATTCCATCATTTAATATGTTGTCTGTGAATCTCATTAGCCTTTTTAGCCTAGGGTTAGGAAGAAAAATAGAGAGTTGGCTGTATTTTGAAGATGGAGCTCTATATACACTTTTTGTCTGGGGGCTTGTTGACCTTCTGTTAAGTTGCTTCTTTGTGAATCTTTCTGTGTTACAGCTCTGGTTTCCATGGTATTTACATAAACCTAGCAATAGTTTGCTATTTAGAAGTGGTGGCAGGAGCTATGATCTCCTCATCCAAGGACTCGGAGCAGGATAGGATGCCGGCTCTGCAGGCCATACGTAGAAAATGTCTCTTCCAGGTAACTTATGAGTGTATAAGGCTTGTGGGGGAGCAGCGGGGACGCCAGCGCCACAAGGCGTGTGGGTGGCCTCTCCCCTGTCTCCCGGTGACAGAGGCAGGCCCAGTGTTCTGTGTTTTGGAAACCCATCCTGAGAGTTCTCCCGTACAGCAGCACAGCAGAGTCTGGATGTCAGCAGCACTGGGGTTCTGGCTTCCTTGTTGCCCTGGCCATGTTCTGTAGTTCTTGGCAGAATCCCATCCTGGGAGTGGGTTACTGTGGAGAATACAGCTCTGTCCTTTCCATGGTCTGTGCTACATGCTGACCCCACAGCTGGCTGCCTGAGCAGGCCTTGAACTCAGCTTCAGCTGACACATCCCAAATCCTCCTACTAAATGGAGGGCTAGCTTCCTGTATCCAAGGATGTTAGTGAAGTCAGATCAAGGTTGAAATTGGAATCCAGGGAGGGAATCATATATCAATTATCATTGTCCAGTGTAACATGTCTACTAGCCCCAGGCCAGGTACTAAGAGAAAGCCCTGCTGTGGAGGCAACTGGACCTGAGATCAAATACGGGCCCTGGAATGCTGTGTTTAGTCCTTCGTAGTTCACAACAAGGCATAAAACTGGGGGGAAATCTACTTTAAAAGGGTTCATTAGAAGCAAACACAGTAGAAGGCAGAAAGAGGTAACTTGGAGCACAGTGACTGTGGGTAAAGAAGCCTCTATAAGCCTCAGTGACTTTGCCTGTAGACTGGGAATAATGGTATGCTCCTCCTAGGTTTCTGAAAGGGTTTACTGAGTTAATGGAACTAAAGTGCTCAGAGCTGTGCCTGGCACCTGGGTAGCTAGTGGTGGGTAAATGTGGAGGCTCACTAGGGCCCAGTGAGTGGAAGAGCCAGGGTCTGAACCCAGGGAATCTGGTTGCAGAACTGCTGCCTTACTTCTGTGATATGATGCTGCCCAGGGCCTGGTAGACCAGATGTCTTGAACTGAGTTGTGAACAATGGCTCAAATCATGCCAGACAGAGAAAAGGGACTTTGATCTGGGGGGTGAGAGCATAGTGTAGGGGAGCATGACTGTAGGCGCCTTCCTTGGGACCAGCCTCATTCTTGTCTTTGCACACCCATTTAATTTACAGACATTGACAGACACCTGTTATATTTCAGTGCAGGCACTGGGCATAAAGGGAACAGACATGGATAAGACAGTTCCTCCCTCAAAGAGTTGGCAGTGGTGGGAGGACGATGAGGACAGTGACATCACTGATGTGGAGAGTTTATCCTACAGGGTAAAAAAGAAAATAGTTGTTCTCTGAGGGCTTACTGTCAGGCATGGTTCCACATGTTTTACATGTCTTAACTCATTTAATCCTCACAGTGACCTAGGAAGCAGGTGTCATTATGATGTCCAGTTTTGAGAAAAGGAGCTCAAGTTCAGAGAGAGGTTTAGTAACTTGATTGATGGCACAGAGCTAATAAGGGACAGAGCTAGCATGCCAGGCTGGGCATCCTGGTCCGAGTTCCTGCTCCTAACCCTTCACTGCATGGTCTTATGTGAGGCCCATCATGGAAGCCCCAAAGGTAAAAGGAAAGTTGAATTTTGATTTACCGAGAAACAGAAGGACAGTATAGGCTCATTTCATTTGCCTCACTGGTCTGCATATCCTGATTCTTTGCATTATTTGGAAAGTTGTTTAGCAGTGTTGATATCTTCATCGTAAAGATTTTGTTCAGTGCATGTCCTGTGGGTGTCTGTCCAGACATCAGGACAGAAGCTGTTCAGCACCTGGTGCTTCAGGGTTCAGCTCGCTTGTTCTTGTAAGATGCAGGAAGCCTTCAGTATAGGGGAGTGACCGTGGGCTTTTAGATTCATGGAGTCTCAGTGAGGGAGTCTTTGGAAAGACTCATCTCATGAAAACTCAAGGAAACACTTCTCCAAGAAAGCTTTCTGGAATCTTTAGCACATTCTGTAAAACTGTTGCTATGGTAAAAAGATGGCAGCTTTTGCAGTGGTATGTGTGTGAGTGGATTTGTTTCCTCACTCCCTGGGATTTGTGGTCTGGAGGAGATCCAGAGGCAGCCCTGGGGATTTGGAGAAATGCTCGTTTGCTCTAGTCCTTGTGATGCCTCTCTGCCATGTCTGAGCAGGCAGGATGTTTAAGATGTTAATTTTCAAAAATGCATTGTCCTTGAGTTATTAATAAATCTCTCCCTTTCCGCCTTCCTTGTTACTCTTCTCTTTGTTGCTGTCTTTCCCTAACCCTGAAAGTCGTCATCAGCTTGACTAAATCCCTTGCATTGACCTTAGTCTGGTTCACTAGTTTTCTTCTGCTTGTAGCTGAGCACTTAAGCTTGATTCTCCTTGTGAGTGGTATTTGGGGTACTTGTCTCACCCTGCTCAGGTCACTGCCTCATTCCCAGGCCCTGCGCTTGGCAAATACATCCTTTTGGACAGGGTCTCTCCATTCATTGCTGACTCCATCAGTTCAGTTTAGTCACTCAGTCATGTCCAACTCTTTGCGACCCCATGAATTGCAGCACACCAGGCCTCCCTGTCCATCACTAACTCCCAGAGTCCACCCAAACCCATGTCCATTGAGTCCGTGACGTCATCCAGCCATCTCATCCTCTGTTGTCCCCTTCTCCTCCTGCCCCCAATCCCTTCCAGCATCAGGGTTTTTTCAAATGAGTCAACTCTTCTCATGAGGTGGCCAAAGTATTGGAGTTTCAATATCAGCTTTAGTATCAGTTCTTCCAAAGAACACCCAGGACTGATCTCCTTTAGAATGGACCAGTTGGATGTCCTTGCAGTCCAAGGGACTCTCAAGAGTCTTCTCCAATACCACAGTTCAAAAGCATCAATTCTTCAGCACTCAGCTTTCCTCACAGTCCAACTTTCACATCCATACATGACCACTGGAAAAACTATAGCCTTGACTAGATGGACCTTTGTTGGCGAAGTAATGTCTCTGTTTTTGAATATGCTATCTAGGTTGGTCATAACTTTTCTTCCAAGGAGTAGGGAGTCTTATAGCTCATTTGTGTCCAACTATTTGTGACCCCATGGACTATAGCCCACCAGGCTCCTCTGTCCATGGGATTCTCCAGGCAAGGATACTGGAGTGGGTTGCCATTTCCTTTTCCAGGGAATCTTCCCAACCCAGGGATCGAACCCAGGTCTCCTGCATTGCAAGCAGACACTTTACCTCTGAGTAAGCGTCTTTTAATTTCATGGCTGCAATCACCATCTGCAGTGATTTTGGAGCCCAAAAAAATAAAGTCTGACACTGTTTCCACTGTTTCCCCAACTATTTCCCATGAAGTGATGGGACCAGATGCCATGATCTTAGTTTTCTGAATGTTGAGCTTTAAGCCAACTTTTTCACTCTCCTCTTTCACTGTCATCAAGATGTTTTTTAGTTCTTCTTCACTTTATACCATAAGGGTGGTGTCATCTGCATATCTAAGGTTATTGATAGTTCTCCCGGCAATCTTGATTCCAGCTTGTGCTTCTTCCAGCCCAGCATTTCTCATGATATACTCTGCATATAAGTTAAATAAGCAGGGTGACAATATACAGCCTTGACATACTCCTTTTCCTATTTGGAACCAGTCTGTTGTTCCATGTCCAGTTCTAACTGTTGCTTCCTGACCTGCATATAGGTTTCTCAAGAGGCAGTTCAGGTGGTCTGGTATGCCCATCTCTTTCACACAGTTTATTGTGACCCACACAGTCAAAGGCTTTGGTATAGTCAATAAAGCAGAAATAGATGTTTTTCTGGAACTCTCTTGCTTTTTCGATGATCCAGCGGATGTTGGCAGTTTGATCTTTGGTTCCTCTGCCTTTTCTAAAACCAGCTTGAACATCAGGAAGTTCACGGTTCACATATTGCTGAAGTCTGACTTGGAGAATTTTGAGCATTACTTTACTAGCGTGTGAGATGAGTGCATATCGTGCAGTAGTTTGAGCATTCTTTGGCACTGCCTTTCTTTGGGATTAGAATGAAAACTGACCTTTTCCAGTCCTGTGGCCACTGCTGAGTTTTCCAAATTTGCTGGCATATTGAGTGAAGCACTTTCACAGCATCATCTTCCAGGATTTGAAATAGCTCAACTGGAATTCCATCACCTCCATTAGCTTTGTTCATAGTGATGCTTTCTAAGGCCCAGTTGACTTCACATGCCAGGATGTCTGGCTCTAGGTGAGTGATCACACCATTGTGATTATCTTGGTCGTGAAGATCTGACTCCATAGAGACCTTCAAAGCATCTTCAGGCTAGAAAATGCTACCTTAAGCAAACCTACATGGTATAGCACTCTCAAGATGTCCAGATTCGTGATTACTGACATGAACTGTCTCGTTTATGAAACGTCGAGCTCACAGTGTAACCATTTGTAATTTTGTTCTTGTGAGCCCCTCATAAGTGGCGTTTGGTGATGCCCATGACTTTGCAGGTGCAGAAGAGACAAAGACAGAAGTCACGTGTCCAGTATGTTAGTGACTTTGGGATGACAGACTTGACAGAAATCTAAGAGTCTGATGCCGGTCAGTTTATAATCTGTCCATTCCAACCTTCGCGTACATTTTACAGATGAGGAAGCCAAAGTACAGGGAGGAAAATTGCTGAGGAGAGTCACATAGCTGGTTATGGCAAAGCGTTGTTCAGGATCTCTGTGCTCATATCCTTAGCACTGTACCATATCTTAGACCTCCTTCCTTCTGGCACTAAGATTTTCTACCACGTTCTTGAAGAGCCAAAAAAAAAGAGAATGGAGAATACACTCAGCTCAGCCTGGGTTTTACAATAGCAGTAATAGGAGCTGCTCAATAAACACCATGCTGAATTCCCAGGAAATGCCACTTGCTCTCTATGCGTGCAGCTTGGAGCAGATGCTGGTATGATCTCACCCTCCAGGGACGGGTGTGAGGGTAGGAGGGTGGACTGTCTTGTTTCACTAGAGTAATTTCCTAGAGAGAGGGGAGCTCATGTTGTGTGTGGTCTGTCTAATGCCTCTCACATCCAATAACTTTAAGACCAGTCAAATGAATAATGTAGGGCGAAACAAATGGAGTCACTCTTTAGATATTTAAACAGGGATATTTCTGCCATGGACATGTAAATCTTTAATAGGACAAGAGATTTGGTCCTACAACAAAAAAACAGTAAGTAAACAACAATGCCAAGTTGCTGGAGTCCTGGTTCTTTTGCACTATTTTAGGTTCAATCATTACTGACTGATACTACGTTCCCCAAGTAGACAAATTTGTTGAGGTCTTACTTCATAGGGAGTGGTGTGTTTTCAAGACTGGGTCATAACTTAGTGTAATACATGAGCTTTAGGGGTATCTCTCTAGAGGTGTCTGGTGGTATCTGCTCGGGTGGTAGACAAGACAAAGACATGCAGAAAGATGCATACAGATACGGGCCGGGGGATTCCCTGGTGTTTCGGTGACTGGGACTCAGTGCTGTCATTGCCAGGGTCCAGGGCTTAATCTCTGGGCAGGGAACTAAGATCCTGCAGGCCATGTAGTGTGATGAACAAAGAAGAAGCAAATACTGGTCAGGATGTGCCAATCGTAAACCTGGTTCTATGGCTACTCTGCTGTCCTGCCATTCGGGGAGGAAGGGATGGCGTGTATTATCCTTTAACAGGGGAATTTATGCTATGAAATAGTTTCACCTGGGCAGAGTGTGTAGGGCTGAATCTCCACTCCTGTAGGAGGCAATCTGGAGAAATTTTTGAATAGTTGTCAAAGATCTCCAAATGAGGTAGGAAAAAACCATGTGTATATTTATGTAGGCATGCACAAACCCATGTATCGATGAGCTTCCAACCTAGAGGACTTCCTGGGGTAAGAGTGAGGCTCCTCTAAAGTTAGTTTAAAACAAAACTGAAGCGTGTTTTATTTCCAAAAGCTAAAATTTTGAAGCACTCTTGTGGTGAGAAAGTTTGTTTCAAACTGTATTTACATATCGCTTTTTAGCGGATCCTTGCAGACCAGGAATTTAATATCGGTAAGCTTCCTGTTCTGTCATGCAGACCTATTCATATGCCTTAGAAGTGAACTCCTTCATCCTCCAGTGGCTCCACCCCTTGTCTCTCCGTTGACCTGCCTCCTTTTACTTCTTACCTCTTTCTTTTCTGTTCCTGCTACTGAGGTGAGCAAGAAAAAACCAAATATAAAATTCTTCCAAGTCTATTCAGAGTTGACATCTGTCTCCTCTCTACCCAGGAAGCCAGAATTTGCAACAATGGGGAAAAATCATGGCTTCTGCCTTCTTGCTGGCCATATTCCATCAAATGAACTACTTTTGGGGACCAGTTCCTTCTTTTCTGGCAGAGCTTTCACATTGAGAAAGGAGAGTTAATCCTACTCTGAAGCTTTCAGTGGTTGCCACCTTAATGATTTATTTCCTCCTTACCAGGCCTAACAGCACAGGCCTGACTGGGCTTGTCTTCCTTGATAGGTCGCTATGGTTCAGATGACCTTTCCTGGTGCACTGTGGGCATAAGTGCCTTGATCATATACCTGAGACCAGGAGAAGGGTGTGCGTGTCCTTGTTGGGAGCTTGGTTCTTACCAGTCGGCTTGGAAGTTGCCTTCTGCCACCTCCTTCTCATTCATATGGTGAACTGTGAACTCCTTACTCTGATTTCCATCCATGCACTATGTTTGGCCTTTGATGAAGGGTCCCAACATTAATGGGTGTGTTTTCAACTTATATATTTTACGTCACCCTGAACTGCTCACTGTGGGCATAAGTCACTGAATGAGTGACTCTTTTCCCAGAATTTGGATGAAGACTCATAATCTTTCTCAACAGTGTTCTGAAGGGAGCCATCAAATGACCAGACTTACTGTGAGACTTGAAACCTATTTACTCTCCCTGCTTCTAGTTCAAATCCTTGTTTTCATCTTCAGCCCAGACCCTTTGGTAGGACTTTTTCCTCCCTCTTCTTTCCATGTTATTTTCTGCATTCTGTTCTTCACCTACTGTTGGTGGTGGTAGTGGTAATCGTGGAGAGGGTGATGATACCCAGTGTTTATTAGACTCTAACAGTCTGCCAGAATGCACAGAGTACTGTGCATGGATTACCTCATCCAACTTTTATAATAAATATAAGGCATACTTACCTTCATTTTGCCAATAGGAAGACAAAGGCCAGGAGAGCTTAGGTGACTTTCCCAAAGTCACAGAGTAAATTGTCATCTGAGCTTCACCTTAAACACACTCTGCCCTTTTCTTTCTGTCTCAGTACCAACTTCCTTAGCACCTCATTACATCTTCCATAGTCACTGAATTTTATTCTTTATCATCGTGGCTAACCTAAATACTGACTGCTTTGGAAAAATTAAAATTATGGTGTCCTTAATAAAATAACTTTGGAGGGGGTGTAGATGTCTGCACTGGGAATAGTTTTTGTGTGTGAAACAAAACTTCAGCTTGTTATAGTCCATGAAGTCAATGGTTCAGTTAATAATGCCCCTAATGGCGTAATTCTGCTCAGCGCCAGTGATGGATACCTTTAAAACCAGAGACTAGAGTTAATGGCAAGACATGGGGAAATCAGTGCTGTCAGAAATACAGCTGAGCTGGGAACGACATGGGAGAGGAAAACCCCCAGAAGCCACTTGATGTTACTGGTTCTAGTCTCATAAATCTCAGTCTCCAGTCCTTCCTGTACATCCCCCATCCATCCCAGCAGCGCCCCAAGCATATCCCGTCTTTGCAGGGTATGTTGCATTTCCACTTGAGCCTTCTGTGCTCAGAGGTTTGGTGGTAGATCAGGGCAGTTATCCATATACACCGGTACTTGGAATTGCTCCGTTCTGTGTGCTTGTTCCAAACAGGAAGAGAATATTTTTAAATACTCTCTTTTAGGATGTCTTAAGACTCCTCTAAGTACGATGCCCTTCAAAGGAATGACCTTCTCTTGTACAGATTCTCCTCCTTTGCACTTCTCCCCACCTCCTTGTATTGGAATAAGTCCCCAGAGACTCACTGTGGCCTAGGACCAAGATGTAGGCCAAGTGGAAACACACCAAAGTGATTTAATAGAAAAGGTAATTCCTATTCAAACGGGATGGTCCCTTATTCATTTCCTCGGATTATCATCAAATTTATGTCACCAGCAAAGGAGCTTTATTGAGTTTCACAGAGATATTCCTTTTGCTCTCATTGTCGTTAGTTGGCACCCTGACATTTTCATATGTGTCTCAGCTAATGCCTCAAAATTACTCCATCTACAAATGTAACAATTGAACAGATAATTTTAATAAGATTCAGCTTGACTTCAGACTGCACTCCTTCCTTTCTTTATAGAATGCAAATTGTAACCTGTTTTTAAAGCCGTGCAATGCAGTGAACTTTAATGGGATTTGACAACATCATATTAAGCACAACAACTACGCATAATGTACCGAAAAATTGGACGTGAAATTGGAAACATAGCTGAGAACAAAGTAAATTTACATGGTTTGGTAGTTTGAATGTCTGATATCATATTCTCTCATGCAAGCCCCATAAAAAAGCAAAGGATTTAACAATGGATATCAGCAGAAAGTGCTTTTAAAGTTAAAACTGATGGATGGCTTGTCAAAAAAAATAATTGCATTGGTTGGAAAGTCGGGATGCGTGCTGAGGGGGAGAGAACAGGATCTACAGAGAGGATGATGGGAAGTGACAGTGGTCTGTCAGGAAGGACTGGCTGCCCAGAGGAGTGTGAAGCCGGAGCTATGAGGTGGCAGAGTAGAACAGGCTGTCAGAGCGGGAAAGTGGCTTTAATACCCTGAAAAGCAAAGGAATCCGCCTGTCAGCTTTGCTCAGCCGTGCTGAAAGAGGAAGGGAACATGGCATCGAGTTAGAGACATGGAGCAGGGGTGGGGTGGGGACAGGGAGCAGCGCCGGGGAGCATGGGCGGACAGTGAGCTGGGGCGGGCGAGGCTGCTTCTGTGGGGCTTTGCTTTTCTACTGTGATGTTTTCTCCTTGTTTTTCAAGGGCCAGTGAATTAAATTGGAGGGGCTGGGGTTTTTGCTGGGCCTTTCAAAATAATGGCGATTTAAGGAAGGCACATACATGTCCGAATGGCCACCTGCCAGACCAGTGGAGTGGGTGGCTTTCTCGCAAGGATGCCTAGGCACGCCCTGGCTTATTTCTGGCTTTTCAGATCTCTAGCCTCTTCTGCTGACCTTTTCTTCCCTTGAAGTCATGCTGTCCATTTTCGTGGGCACACCACTGATAGCGAGTCACTCTGGGACTGGCTTATCTTCTGCCAAAGTACTTCGAGAGGACTTAAGACTTAAGCCATCCAACAGGATCATGATTAAAACGCAATAATCTGATGATTTTTCCATAAATATTTTTTTGCTCTGTCAGCATTAGGTTTTGAATAATTTATTATTCTTCCTTAATATACTCCTGGCAGTGAGGTTAATTTGGTCATCTTGCAGGGGCCTGGCTGGTAATGAACATTTTTATATCAGGCCTTGGAGTACTTCCTCCGTAACACACATCATGTCTTTACGATTTAATTGCCCCAGTTGTTTGGGAGTGTTAGCGCCTAGGAGGGGTTAGAATATGGTAGTTTATCATATTAAAAATATTTTGTATATTTGACCTTAAAAAAAACTTGTTTTTAGGACTGTCTAAAATTTTAAACTACATACAGCATCAAACACTTATTTTGTGCCAGGCAACATTCTGGATGCTTATATATACATTAACCCCTTTAACTCCTGTAACAACCTTATGAGGTAGGTTCTATTAATAATGTCACTTTGCATAAAGTTATTAAGTTGAAAGCTATATGTATATATATATATATATATCACTTTGCAGACTAGGAGTCTCAGGCCCAGAGAGGTTAAGTAACTTGGATAAGGTCACACAGCAAGTAAGTGGTAGAACTAGGATTCTCATTCTGGTAGTCTGGGAATAGAGTCCATGCTCTGCATAAGTGTGCTACATGTGTGGGGACACTTGTAGATGCCAACTTTGATTCCTGTTTCATCTCTCTTATCCTTGTGTGTCTAATGCATTCTGAGAAGGGTTTTATTAAAATTAGGCATCAACAATAGGCGGAACAGAGTGACTGTCTGCTGCTGCGGCTGCTGCTGCTAAGTTGCGTCAGTCGTGTCTGACTCTGTGCGACCCCGTAGACGGCAGCCCACCAGGCTCCCCCATCCCTGGGATTCTCCAGGCAAGAACACTGGAGTGGGTTGCTATTTCCTTCTCCAGTGTGTGAAAGTGAAGTCAGTCAGTCGTGTCCAACTCTTAGCGACCCCATGGACTACAGCCCACCAGGCTCCTCTGCCCATGGGATTTTCCAGGCAAGAGTACTGGAGTGAGTACTGGAGTGAGGTGCCATTGCCTTCTCCGAGTGAGCTGCCTAGGAAACAGCAAAGCCCTAGAGTGATTTTCCCTGAGCTGTTATCAGTGTTAAAAGAAGGGCAGGGCAGGGAAAAGATCAGGCAAGCAAGGCCCTTGTGATCACAAAGGGCGACCAGCTTCCATGCCAGGAGGAGAGCACTTATCTGAATGTTGTGGTCTCCTGCTGGAAGACGAACATGAGCCTACACACAGCATTCCATCCTAGGTTGTAACCAGCCAGTTTCCAGAAGATCGGGACCTCTCTTCCTGGTTTTCCTGGGACCTGGCTGGAGATGTGAGCTGGTAGCCTGCCCTTCTTTTTACCTGAAATTCACACAATGTAGTAGGAAACTGCTCATTAAATGGATTAATGACTGGGGTATAGGTGGGTGTAAATGACCATTCTGGATCGTACTCACGTCCTCCATTATCCAGGCGCATCTCATGGATTACAGCGTTTGCCACCACACTTCAGTGGCCGGTCGTGTTGCCATGAACCTGCTTTCCCAGGCCTGTAACTTGCTGTAAACAAGCAGAGTGGGTTTCTAGTTTGCGGGCTGTTTAACTCCCCCAGCGGGAGATTTTTTTGTTTCTTCTCCTGGGAATCTCTGGTCTTTTTTGTTTGTTTGTTTCATTCTGTGTGATACCAAGAGGGGAGGGAATCATTCTATTGTTCTACATCAGAAGGCACACGCCATCCTGTGACACCCAGCTTGGTATGGTGTGATTTTTTTAAGAAGCCTTCCTGCTGTCCCCCTCCACATTCTGGCTGCAGCAGATCTAAAAGCTGCACAGTGACATTGCTCGTCACAAGTTGGATTTTCATGAACATCACCGAGTTTTCGATTCTTGAATCAAAAAGCTCCAGGGTTGGAATGGATGGAACTTAACGGAACTCTGCCTTGGCTGCTGTCAAGGGTCTCCATCGATGGGGAGCTCACTAGCTCTAGGGATAGCACAGACCAGCTTAGCTGAGACAAGTAGGAAGTTTGTTCTTAGACTGAGCCAGATGTATTCCTCCGCAATTTCCTTCCGCTGGTCTTTGTTTTAACTCCCGGGACTATACGCATTCCAGGTATATAATGAGTACATCGTATCATCCAGTGGAAAACTGTGAAGGTGCAGGCTGGCTTGTCTTCTCCCTCAGCTGCTGGAGCTGTGTGTACTTTGGAGACCCTCATAGCTAGAGACCTCTCAAAACTTTCTCCTCCTCCTCTCCCCTTCCTCCTTCTACCCTGCTTTTGACGGTACACTGATCCTTGCACCAGATCTCAGTTTCTTTCATTAATGTGAGGTAGCCCTGAGCCTTTTAACACTGAGATAAGAACTCAAGTGTTAAAGGAAGGACCTCTTGACTTGAGGGCAAGGAGCGAGACTCATTCCCCACAATGAGACTGCAAGCTGGTGATGCTGTTTCCATTTTACAGTTCAAGACAGTGAAGCTCAGAAAGGTTAAACTGCCGGCCCAGGACACTTGGCACGCAAACAGTGGAGGAGATTCGGACTCAGGTCCACAGACGTCAGCGCTGGCTCTTTAGAAGGCAGGTCTGGTGTACGTGTTCTTAGCGCAGGCTCCAGGACCCAGCAGGCCTGGGTTCAAATCTTGCCTCTACCACATACTAATTGGTAACCTTAAGGGAGCTGTCCACCCTCTGTATGCGTCAGTGTTTCATCTGTAAAATAGTGATAACAGTACCTGCCTCATGAGATTCCTGTGAACATTAAATGAGAGGAAGCATATAAAGCACTTGGCACAGCAGCTGTATGTGCTAACAATTCAATAAATGTAATGACATCATCATCACCACTGGCACTGCAGATACTTTTTGACTTCATAGGGCGTACCAGAGCTTTGCACTGTGTTGGTTGCAGCGGAGCCTGCAGTGTGGCCTCCTAATTCTTGTGAGGCGGGTGCCAGCAAATTCATGGGGTGGGTGCAAATAGCCCCTCATGCTGATGCTTTTCAATTGAGGTTGGGTAGGGTCTGGGAAGTGTGGCAGTCACTTTTCTTTTTTTTTAGTTTTGTTTTTTTACACTTCAAGAAGATTGCCGCAGTTATCTGGAAATCTATTGCTCGGGCAAAGGCAGGATTGCGTGATACAATTTAAAAGGCCGGCAGTTGCATTTCATCCTTTTCACAAGAAAATAACCCCTTACTCCAGTGAAGCTAAAAATAAAAATGGCAGTACATTTGGCAACCACGCTTCTTCCTTTATTACCTCAGCAGTATCTGAATAAAATGTCTTATTAAGCAAGATATAAGGGCAATGAAAGGGAGAGTAAGTCAAATTAGTTGACATCTAAAGCTTGGTGTATCATATACAGTGAGGGTAGTTACTGTTTAGTAAAATGGATTTAATGCTTAATATAAATGCTGATATTTAGATGGCTATATTTTGGCAACTCAGGGGAAAGAGTGGTAGCTTTTGAGCCTGTAGATCTAGGTTTTAGCTTCTGCCCCAGCACAAACCACTCGTGTGGCCCTGGGTGATTCACTCTTTTTGCCTTGGACCCCACTTCCTCCATATATAAATGAAGGGTGTTGCCTGGAGCCCAAGGGCTTTGTGGCAGGATCTTAGGGTCACAAGGGGAGGGGACAATAAGAAATGGGGCTCTGGAGGTCCACCCCATTTTAACTGATGCAATGTTGCCTATATCTGCAAGTATGTCTGGATCCCTGGATGAGTTTTTCTTTGAGGAAAGGATTGTGACAATTAAAAAAAATGCATTTTAGAGGCAGAAGATTGGATTATTTCTAAGGAGGCTTGCGATTCTAGCTCTCTGAGGTTCTGTGACGCCCAATAAGAGTTAGTTTGGATGCAGTCTGGGCTCGTTCAGCTCTACCACCATCCGTGGTCAGAGGGACCTTGGTGCACAGGGACAGGGCAGTGCCCTAGGACATGGCACAAGGCGAGTGTGACCAGGAAAGAAAAGGTGACAAAGCCTTTTGCACAAATATGGATGTGGCAGGCTTGTGTGTGGGGGATGAATGCATACCTGAGCATTTTATTGTGTGAAGTGTTGGTGTGAATAAGTAAAATTTGTGCATGAGTTGGTAGAACTTATCTGTAAATCTGTGTCTCATGTTTGTAAAGACGTGTGCCTAGCCCTACCTGTGAGGTCTGTGCACTTGGTACTTTCCATGGCCTCCTCTTGTCTCTTTGGGACCTGCCAGCGCCATGGTGGCTTAGCCTTTATCTTCATGCTTGAAATGAAGAAACTGAGTCTTAGAGAAGCTGAGTAATTTCACCAAAGTTACACAGCTGATAATTTGCAGAGTAGCAGAATAGAGAGGTTTTATAGGGTCTTTGTTTAATGTATGTCTGGGATATGCCTCCAGCAGTTAGGTAGGTATTCTCCTTTATCTGTACTAAGCTTCTGATGGCCTTCCTATTTGAAAGTGGGTTACCAGTTTGGTAGCCTTCCTTTGTTCAAAGAAATGTGGTCTCAAAGCCAGAGACAAGGAAAATTAAGCCTCATATCAAAAGGTCCTTTATCTACACAGCCATTAAATTTCTGTATAACAAGAAGCTTCTCCAAAGTCTTTTAGAGCACTGGGTTTTGTTTAAACTTCTGCTCTATTACTTTTGGGTATAGTAGATGGGGTAATGACATATTGGGGACTTGCTCAGACCTTACTTGTTTTTGAGGTCTCCCTTCCCAAATTTCTGCTGTTATAGAGTTGGGAGCCTGTTGAAAATTAAGGCTTAATCAGTAGCATGTACTATGCAAAACCATTCTTAGATACTACTGGAAAATAACTGAATACAATTTTTACCTTGAGGACTTGGAAAATCTCGTTACCTTTTATTCCTACCATGAAGCTCATTGAAGACTTTGTCAGTCATTCTACTTCATTCGTAGTCTGAGAGGCTTTTATTCTGAAGAAAACATCATAGAGCTCCAAGTAGATTTATGCTCTGCTTCTGATGGTTCATAAAGTCTAAGCATAGCTAATAATAGTTCTTTCACCTGCTTTGCTCAAGACTAAGATCTTTTATAAACATGCCCACCAGAACCATCAATCACTGTTTAGATATTTAAATTTTAGTAGGTAAAATGAGAATGGATTAAGAGCAGGCTTTTGCAGTTTGGAGCTTAGGCCTTTCAGAGAGCATTCTGTGGAATTTCTTGGTACCATATTTGGAGATGAGGGGAAACTGGAATCTTTGCACACTGCTGGTGGAAGTATAAACTGATGCAGTCACTTGAAGAAATCTGGAAATCCTGGTAAAAACAAATATATGTCCTCTACGACCTAATGGTCCTACTCCTGGATTCATAGCTCAGAAAACTTCTGCAGTAAGTGGACATTAGAAAGAAAGAAAGTGAAGTTGCTCAGTCATGTCTGACTCTTTGCAACCCCGTGGACTGTAGCCCACCAGGCTCCTCTGTCCCTGCGATTCTCCAGGCAAGAATACTGGAGTGGGTTGCCATTTCCTTCTCCAGGGGATCTTCCCAACCCAGGGATCGAACCCAGGTCTCCTGCATTGCAGGCAGATGCTTTATCCTCTGAGCTACCAGATGAAGGTGCCAAATTTGACCTTGCCCTGACTTATAAATAACCATTAATGTATCCAAGTTGTTTCCACAAATTGAATGGCATTTCCTATTAAGGGCTGTCAGTTCAGAATCTCCATTGCTCTAGGAATATCTGTAGCCTCATGGAGACCCAGATTTCTCAGCTATCAGCTAGGGTACCATCTAAAATGATGAAAGATATCCTGGTTCCCCAACTGTAGACAGAATTGCCAAAATACTTTTGAGAATCCCTATTGGTCTTATAAGGCAAACATGTGAAACCAGAATCTGCACTATTTTCTTCCTCTCAGCCTCTTCTCAAGGAAATTCACCCAAGAATGCTTGCACCTCAATGAGACTCTTTAACGGAGAAGAACTTCAAGCCTATCTGGAGCTCTTAACATCCTTTCTGATCAGCATTACTGAGCCACCTGATTCTCCTAAGGGGGCATTCCTGTCCTTGGATCTGCCTTTGCCAGCCATGTAACTGCATTCAGGGTACCAATGTTTATTAATTTAGGAGTCTGTAACCAAAAACCATTGTGCTTTATCTTATGGTTTCTTTACCTTACCATGTTGAAGCTGTGTTTGGCCACAGAATCTGAGACCTTAGCCACACACAGACTGCACAATTTAACAACAAAACACAGGCTCACAAAGTTGCCTTAGCTGTGATTCTGAAAACTGGGAGATTCTGAACCATCTCAATAACCAATCATTAGAAATTGTACCAAGAATGGGCTTCTTTGAATTAGCATGTCCAAGCATGATTATGTTTGTGCATCTGGGATGTCTTTTGTTCTTTCTCTGTGACTATACTTGCCTGTAAACCTGGAACACTAGTGAATATGGATGCTCATTTGCCAAATGATTTTGATATAAAGCATTCTGAGTTCTGCATGACCTGAAAGATCAAGCTGTACAACAGCAGATAACGAGTCTCGGCTTCTCTTTCCAGTTGGTTGTAATAGAAAGGATGACCAGAAAACATCAATAGGGACTCAATAGGGACCGATATGGTCTAAGCAACTAGCCTGAGTAAACTATCTGCCCAACCACAACCCTTAAGAATTCATGTTGTTTATTCCAAAGGATAGTCATTATTTTCCCTTGCCTATATTAGATACAATACTTTTTGTGAATTTTTTGGAAGTGACAAGAAGTTACATGTGGGTGTCTAGAATGGATTATAATTGTGAAGAATGTTAAGGATAGTATCAAGATCCTTGGCACAATATACTGAAAATGGTATATGTGAAAGTTACTTGACCAAAATCTTTATCAAGAATCAGCATTAATTCTATGGAATTATCCGGACATAGACTCCTTTTCAAATGACTCAAGATGCTTGCAGATACTTTACTTCTAGCCCATTCTGAAATAATCACAGGTGCTTTCAACACATGGCTTTCCAGACACTATCATTGCTGACAGTGGGTCTGAATTGAAGGAAGTTGTGGACGGGAACCTTATCTTAGCTGTCACCATCCCGCCTCATCACCTTCAAACAAAGTGATCAGGCTCAAAGGATAGTCAGGCTACTGCAATGTCTTAGGAGAATTCTAGAGGAGATGGGTCAATGAGATTCACCAGGCTCTTCATCCCTCAACTTCTCACTCCACGTTCAACCATGGAAATCAGTTCTGATGCATCACTAGTAGGGAATTTGCTCAAGACTTGCTTTGAATACCTACAATCGTACTTGAATGAGGACTTTGAGAACAAGAACATATTCCAAAAACAATGATGGCTGTGTTGTAATATGCATGAAAACAAAATAAGACAATCTTTGTTAAGAGAAGTGGAGCCAGCCCGTGGCTGTTTCCTGACAGTAATTGAGGTCATAGAAGTTCCGGAGTGCACTATTGGCCCCTGTAAAATGCTCTAGGGCCATCATGTAGATTAAGCAATAATTCTTTTCTGGTATGCATCTGCTAGAATAGTGCTTGGGCCCACTATTACTCATAGAAATAGCTTTACAAGTTGTATGGAGGATTGGTGAGATGGGTGGGAAGGTGTGAGGCAAGACGGGGAGAAAGTAGTGATTTTGGTGTTTTGGGGTGCCTTTATATTCTTGCTGGGGACATCTTTGTAGGTGCCTGTAGGTGTACCCTGTTATGTAGGCTTTGCCTAGAGAAGTTTTTGCCTGTAAAAGGGTTCTTGTAGAACACCTGCTTCTCCCTTTCCTGTCCCCTCATATAGGGTTCTTATGTCCAGCTGTGCAGGTAATCGACTGCTCAACTGTGAACAAAAGCCCTAACAGCAGCATCAAACATAATCACATCAGGAACATTCTCAGGGCTCCCCATAGAGTTAATGATTGGAGGATCAAGAACCCCAGTCTTCATGGTTCTGTGGCCTCAGACAAGCCATATAGCAGTAGTGGGCCTTAATTTCTGATCTGTAAAGTCTATGTTTGTGGGTCCAGGAGTGGGGAAAAGCATCACTTACTGATCTAAGGAATGATATAAGGATGAGTGGTTTTTATCATTAATTCATTATGGCATAAACATTTATCATTATGCTCATTAAATACCCGAGAGTACTCTTTCACCCTTAGCTGTTTCCTTTGTATGAACCCATTAGTTTTTAAGGACTCTTTTTTTTTTTTTTTGTAAAAGGAGGGAGGCAGATTTTATGCATGCACTGAAATGCCTTTATGGGAGAGAGGAAGGGCCAGGAGGGGTCTAGGTAGCCAGCAGGACCCCGGCTACCTTTGGAGGAGTCCCTTTTCTGAACTTGAACTGAAAGCTATGGGTTTCCATGGCTTCCACAGATCCGGGGCAGGGGCGGGCGGCAACCTATATACTAGGCCATTTTTTATAAGGAACTTGAGCATCTTCAGATTTTGATATCTGTAGGAGATCTTGGAGCAGTGCCTCATGCTGACAGTACATTGAAGTAGAAGGCCTGAATCTCTTCTATTTAAATATTTTCCTTCCAACCATACAGAAACCTGGGTGGTAACAAGCACCTCGAAGCAGGTGGTGGAGGTGTCAGAGGTTAGTCTGCGGCAGGTGGGGAAGGGAAAGCTGCTCAGCGTGCAGGGCCCCGGGACCGTTGACCAGCTCCATGGGGTCCTCCGTCAGCACCCTCTAATGGTGTTGGGATCTGTCCCGGGTTGGCTTGGGAATTTCCTGGCAACACATACTGGCTTGTTTCCAACTAGGCAGCCACCTGGAGTGGGGGCACATTCTTAGAAAGTCAGCTGCTCCCTTTCCCTTTTAGAACGGTTTTCCTTTTCGAGAGTTCTGTATGACGATTGGCGCCAGTATGCTTATAAAGAGGCTTTACTGAACATGATGGGCCTGTGCTCTCATTTAGTCCCTCACAGGAACTTGCCTTATGAGTACTTTTCATGGCTAGAGGGTCTTCTGGCTTAAGAGGTGCTCTGTGTTTAGGGCTCCACACCCCGATCCAGTCTCTTGGCTCACTCTCATTTTCTCACAGAGAAGGGACTTACTTGCAGTCACTCCCACAGAAACAAAGCTCCTTATTCTTTCCTTTTCTAGCCCCTCCCCTACACCCACATCACGGTGCTCCCCTCCTTTCATCCCCCAAATTCCCTCCAAGCATTGAGAGTTCTGAGGAAGAGAAGGGCAGGGGTGAAAAATTTGAAACTGCCCAAGATGGATAGCAAAAACCCCATGCATAAATAAATTACAGCACAGCCCCCAGATGAACAATGATTGTGTGGTTGAAGACCTGGCTGAATAAGTGTGTCAGGCACTGATTGGAAGCGTGATAAATGCAATGACCTAACAAAGGATTGACTTCTCCTGCAGACAGGCCCCTTTTAATGGATGGAAAGGGAGGAAGCTTCATTTAGAAGGGAAAGGCTGTTTGCTGTGCAGATATGACAAAGGGGAAGTAGACAACCATTGATTTACGTTTGGGAATGACAGTTGAAAAATTCAGCAATAATCATGACAAATGAGAAGAGATGCAGTCAGAGAAAAAAAAAAATGCCAATACGTTAAGCTTGCAAAGAAATGCCAAGGTCACCGAGAAAGGTTCCCAAACTTCTGGTTTTGACAACCTTAATGGAAATAATAGAAAAGATGAGGGTTCGGGTTAAAAGGGATGGCTTGGCACGAAGGGCTGCAGGTGTTGGTAATGAGCGGTAAGTTTGGAGAGGGACTGGCAGGAAGGCCTCCTCACACCACTGGGGAGACGCTGTCCACAGGCTGCTGAGATGTTTCCCACTGCCGCCAATCCTGCCCTTCTCTCCAAGGTTTGGAAAATCAAGTGAGTGATTTTAATGTCCATAGTAACAGCAAAAAGGCTAAATGTGGGCTGGGTGTGCCTGTGGTGCTGTAGGGGGGACACCAAATCAGATGTTTCGTTTGACCCTAGTGTATTGCCTCCTTTAATTCAGTTTTGTGAAAAAGACGGATTAAGAGTGAGAAGGTGATGAGTTTTAGGTCATCTGCCTGGTTAAGGTGGGTAGGGTGTCTCCTGTTTTGTTTTTTAAAATCATCTTTGTTTTGTAAGGCAGCCAGTGTGCTGGGTTCTGTAATTTTTATCCCAGTAAGAAAGACACATTCTAGAAAGTTCTATCTGTGGATGAGAAAAGTTGATTTAAAAATGTGTATGCATGTGTGGGGAGGCAAGTGGTGTGGAGGAAGCACCTGTGGGCTGGGAATCATCGGCCTGGTGATAGTTTCCTGCTTGCTCCCTGTGTGGACGAGGAGAAATTCCCTCCCTTCTCCAGCATGCCATGTGCTCATATTCGAAATGAGGAAATTCACTGTGATCCCTTCCTGGTATGATCTGAGGAGTCAGTATTATAGCCAAACATGGCTGTGTGTGAGCCTGTGTATACATACAAGCTTCCGTCTAATTTGTATGTTCATACATATGTATCTTATATTCACCCAGCCCCCCATTTCAGTAATTTATATAGTAATTAGCATTGCAGTATAATCTTTATTTTGGTTTTCTCTCCTCCAAATGTTGTTTATGAACTAAGCCCCCACAATTAAAAAGAAGGATTTTACTTGGATTAAGTGAAATGTCATAAAATAATCATAAGGGCCAGCAGGGGTAGGGGGAAGTCCTAACACCCTCAAAATATGTGTATCATGGAACCAGTTACCAATATATTCTCCATGGGGATTCCTTAACTTCAGAAACCATTTGAACTATAATTACATTTTTTGCTTAATTCGTGAGATAAATATTTTTTTAAAAATCTTATTTATGTGAAATGAAGTGTCAGGACAAGCTTCAGCAAATGTGTCTTAATTTGTGAGTACTCCTCGCTAAATGAGAAATTATTTAAGCTAACTAACTCCCCTTAGCTAGGCCTTGAAGAGAAGTTATCTCATGAAAAGTATGATGCATTTTGGAGCTGTGTTGTATTACAATTGCTCTTCTTAACCGAATAGTTGTGGAGGCCTGCCCTGACAGGGTTAACCCCCAGCCTCATGTCATCAGGGGCCTGTGGCTGTTTTCATTGGAATTGTCTGCGCATGCGAAGGTTCAAAATAAAACAGGTGCTAGGTTTAAAAACAACACTCCATCGACTCAGACACATGAACCATCAGGTTGCCAAAAGCTCTCCAACTTCCATCAGTGAAGACAGGCTATAAACTGTAGAAATGAAGGAGGGAAGGACCAGATTATAAATGAGTTGGGTCTGGTATGTGAGATAATCTTGGGTCTATAACAGTTTCTTAGGATGTCATGCCTACCTGGGGCTGCAGAGTGTGTGTGTAAGGAAAGGAGCCTCTTTAGATTAAACATTTTCTAATCAGCTTTATCACTCATATCTGAATTTATCTTATTTGAGGAAAATGCCAATATATTAGCAGGCATGTATGATACACAAGGTGACCCTACCAACTTAATGACATAATACATTATCCTTAATGAAGTCAATATCTTGTCTTTTAGCTGTCTGTCTATTGGGGCGATTAATTGCAGTGTCATTAAAGTTAGCTCTCTTTTCATTTGAGCTTGACAAGTCGCATAAAACTAATGTTCTTAGTTATCAGCTACTGGAATGGGATGGAGGATGGAGGAAATTGTAGGACAAATAAGGGGGTACTGCTACAGCTAACTTGAAGGACTTTTTCCAATGACTGTTTCCTTAGGTCTCGCCTTACCCAGGCGCTCTTGTTAGTTGAAATTCCAGGCAAAGCTAGAAGGCTCTTATTCAGACCAGGGTTTGCAGGTGGAGACAAGAGGGAACAGCTTAGAATTACACTTGGTTTGGGAGACTTGGAGCCGCTTAGTTACAGGACCTTGGATACTGGAAAGGTTTTTTCCCTAAATAAATTTGTCGAAGTTACCTCTTGAACTGTTGTACGGGAGAGGAGCTGATAGCCTGTGAGAGGATGCGATAAAGAACAGTTGAGACCATATTTTCATTTTGCTTTGAAGTTTTTCTAATTTAATGGGCTCTCTGGCAGAAAGGGAGGGTTGAGGGTGGGGGAAGGGATTTGTGTCTCAACCACACTTTGCAAATGGTTCTAATAAACACCAGCTGATTGTGGGCAATGCCGGAGTGATAGCACCTGGTCCACTGCTAATTGTAAAGCCAAAGCAAGCCTCCCTCCCTGCCGTCCCCCTACCTCTGAAACTACGAGACAGGATGGCTGTAATTTACAGTGTGTTATCTTTGTCTATAGCGGCGAGATGATATGAAGTAAATCAAGGTACGAGTAATGAAAGACTGAGAATTTATTCCTTGGAGCACACTTTAAAGTGTAGTATCTGTTATAGTGGCACTGCCTGAAGACCCTGAAATGAGACTTGGATGAAGGGCAATAAAGCAGCATAGAGGCTCATGTTAATGTTGTTTGTCTGAGGTTAGTAATTGGGTTCCACTGATGAGTTGTGTGAAGACAAAGTGAGAATCCCAGCTAGTATTGTAAATCTTACATTGTTGGAACAAGAAGCAATCCTAACAAATATTGATCCTCTCCGTGCCCAGAGGCGAGGAGGGAAGCAGTGAACTGCAAAGCACTGGCTTGTTTCAATAGCACCAATTACCTTAGTGAAACCAACGCTCTGCATGAAATCCCAGGGTGGCTGCAAACCGTGAATTAGCCATGATTAGGCTTTTTAGTTGGATCCCCCCAAAATCACACTGGCTTAGCATTCTATCTCAATTATCCTTGTGGTTCTAAAACCATATTCCACGGAAGCAGTTCCTTCCAGTTATTAAAGGCCCTGGTCAGGTATGGATGCCAGTTACGGTTATGTGACCGACCACTGCCTTATGCACAGAGAGCCAGAGTGAATGTGTCTGAGTTTGACCCTGAGAAAGATGTAGCTTTCCACGCTGGAATTCACTGAACCAGCAAGTAGGGGGCCCATATCCCACATGTAATGGACTTTGTTGTTGTTTGATTCTCCCAACCGCTATTTGTGTTATAAATCCTAAAGATCCTTAGAGAAACGATCTCCAGGGAAGAAAAGACATCTCAAGTTCTGTGTTTTGTGAGACTGGCTTCCTATTCTTCATTTTAACTGTGAAGGTCCTCTGAAGATATGTGTTCATCTTATTTGAATATCAAGCTTCCTTCCTTGGACTCTCCCCTGAGTTCTCATTGTGGAAACTTTGGGCCCATGGGAACAGATAGAGTTGATAAAATCTAGGAGGTTACGCTTCGCTTTGTTTCTTCCCAGAAGCGAGCTCTTGTTCTGGGCGTTCCTTGACACTGCCCTCTACTCTGTTACCCTGGCTGTGAGTGTGCAGTGGTTACTGTCATTTCAAAGGCCAGATCTTGACTTTGGGCTACGTGAGACTAGGTGATATTTGGCTTATGGGCTCCTGACAACTGTGGTTCATCAGCTTTCTTCATGTTTTCCAGCCCTGTGGCCTCCCTTGGGAGAAGAGAGGGAGCCCAGAGCACCTGATCTCTAATATGACACTTGAACGTATATGTGGCAGTACTTGCCTGGAGCAGAAGAAAGGTGAGGTGAGCCCCACGGAAATCAGGCAGAGAGCCTGATTTACTCTCTTGAGTAAAGAGAACCATTCACCTTCTGGACCTAAAGTCGGGTCCAGGGTACCTGTCTAGGAGTCCGTGGCACCGTAATTAATTAGGTCATTACTTCATCCAGTGTTTATCGAGGGTGTAACGTAGTGCCAAGCAGTGTTCTGGACGCATAGTTGAATAAATCAGAGTTTACACTCTAGTGGCAGGGCTGGTGGTGATGGAGTGTAAACAAATGGGGCGATTTCTGATGTAAATTGTAAAGCAGACAAAGAGCTATGGGGCTAGAAAGTGGCTCGGGTTGAGAGGGGGCTTCCTGAACTAGACTGGTCTGCTCTCCTCACACGACACACCAGACCCTGGACCCGAATGTTTCCCTGTGCCATCTCCACCCAGTCTTGTCTCTGCCCAGGCTCACATTATTCTGGGCAGCCCTGAGATTCCTTGGGCTCCACATGTCTAGTTTCTGCTCCTCCCCAAGGTCTAGCTCAAAGAACATCTCCTCCAGGAAGCATTGTTTCCACCAACTGAAAATGAGTGTTTGTACTCAAAGTTCCTATGCAGCGTTCCGTCCCTCCTCCAACCTGATACTTGCACTTTTCATCTTATGTAGCTCGGGTGTTCATCTCGTCTCCAGTCCTTGCTGTGGGATCCTTAAGTGCAGGACCCCGGTGTGGTTGACATCTTGTCCCTGGTAGCACTCAGCAATGTCTTGTGCATAGTAGGTGCTCCATAAATGTTAATTAAATGAAAAACTATGGGGAAGAGCTAGGAAAATCTGTGGCATGGGGATAGGAAGTGGTAGCTTTTGGAATTGTCTCGAGTTGGTCTGATATATAGAAATGCCTCGGTGAAACACCAATTTACTGCTGCGTAGCTATTTTACCGAGCAGGCTTGTTATATCTGAGTGGACTGGTGATGTCTGTTTGCTTCTCCAGGCAACAAACACATTTTGGAGGGATTGTTCACTTGAAGGTTGCAATAAAACCTTTACCATTTTGAACAACTAGCTTTGGTGTCTGCTGAGGGCAAGCAAAGGCATAGAGTGTTTCCTCTGGTAAAAATGGTTTGACTTTAAAAAAAAAAAGTTTTGCAAATATGAATAATCTCAGTAAATGCAGACCAGCCACCTTATGGATTTGGTCTGAGCCCTTCACCCCTGTGTTGGTAGCTTGAATACCTGCAGCCAGCCTGTCCAGTCTGTGGGCCAGCTCCCACCCTTCCGCACAGGGAAAGGGGAGTAAGCAAGTCCATTGCCCGTTGGCCTCCTGAGACACCTCTGAGGATTAAATAACTAATGACCGTAAAGTGCTCTGTGAAAAGAGAGTGCTCTATAAAGTGTTATTGTTGGGGCTGTTAAAAAATGGAAAACGACTTTTAATTTAGAAAGAAAACACTCAGTGTAAGGAGGGGTAGCTGTAAAGCTTTTATCGCCACTTGCTTTCCCGAGGCTTCTTAGCTAGTGGTGTTGGCACCATGGCTTGCTCTCCCAGGAGTCCTCTCAACCTGCTTGCAGAGTTTAGGAAAGATGCCCACATCTCACTGGCATGGTGCCACCCTGGTCTCCTGCTTGTGTCACAACCTCTTGGTCAGAGCTGTGCCTTGATGGGCCTTGGGATGCTTTTCATTGACGGACTTTGCTGGCAAGGATCTTTTTTCTGAGAGCCAGCTAGATGGAATAGAGAATATTCTGGGATTGGGGCAGCTGCCGAAACCACATACCAGTTGCAAAGATGGAGGCTTATGCTTGTCAGGCCCTATGGACAATAGCCTGCCTTCCACAGACAATCCTTCTGTCCATTTCTTGAGAAACAGGACTCATCTCCTCTTCCTGTTCAATGATGGTTTTCATTTTTTATTGAATTTCACCAACTGTTCCTAGGCTTCCTCTTTGCATTCTACTTTCTCCATGTCACGTTTCTGTGGTTGGGAGGTTTAAAATACATTTGTAAACCTTCACAGTCTGTAATATTTGTTCATGTCTTAATGCATTTTCTATGTATTTTTAATCCCAGTGTTTAGGATTTCCTTGGGCAAGCCCTCGTTTTAACATGCAGTGCTGTGAAAGGGAAGGGGACTCTCTGTCTTCTTTTTTGTTGGCTTCTTTGACTCCTTTGACATGCAGGACTCCCCAGCGACCTGCAGCCCCTCTGGGAGAGGAGCCCATAAACTCAGTATTTATCATACAAATGCAGTGATGTGTCTGCATTTTTACGACCCTGCTAAGTGGTGAGTATTCATTTGTACCACCTCACCCCAGATGCCCATCCTGAGGCTGAGCTGTTTATCATGTTCTCATCTCTTTCCCAAAGCTTGAACAAGGAGCTTGGGAGCACTATAAACATGTTCCCTTTCATTAAAGGGGAAATTATTATCATGTATTTTTGTAATGACCAATAACATTTCAAATTACTCACATTTATGGCTTACAATCAAGCTTATGCTTAACCTCTACTCTTCAAGAAGCTGGTAATGATGGGCTCGTTAGTTAACCACTTACAGGAAGTTAAAGGCAGGTAGAAAGCCATGAGACCAGTAGTTAACCAAGTAGCAACTCATTTCTGAGATTATAAACATCTCACTTGGCTTACATTTAATTGATAATGAATGAAGTAAGCCCCATTGGTTTTGTGGTGACCCATGGGGGATTTGGCCTTGGATAGCTTTTCAGTGGTTCATATCATGAAGGATGCTGGTTGTTGCGCCTTGGATTTTGGTTCTGGGTCTTTGTTCCAGAAGCTGAGTATTGGGGGAGATTGGTTGCAACATAGTTGATGGCTAGCATTTGAAGCCTCCCAGAGACTCTGTAACCATGTGTCCTGACTGGTTTTCATCTTCCTCTTATTTGAAGTCCCATCATCCATGAATCTAATGTAGAACTACTGTGAATTATGTGCTTACATTCACTTTTGAGTTGACACACTCATTTGGAAGAGAGGCTCATATGAAGAAATGGTCTGGTTTGTGGTCAGCGCGTCTTGCTCTGCCAGCAGGTTGGGCACACAAGTTCAAGGGATTGTGGTTCCATTACAATTTTCCTGAACTGGGGAATGTACTCAGTGGGCTCTGAATTGGGTGAGTTAGCAGAAGCACTCATTAATATGTCCAGGAAAAGAAAAAAAAAAAAAAGAATGTAAGACAGAATCATCCTGAGTCCACTCTTATTTAACTTCTTTGAAGATTATCTTTTAAAAGTTCATTTTAATTATTAAATTATCTCACCAGAGCTTGTCTAGTATCACTCATTTAGGTTCCAGGAACTTTATTGATATTTTCTTATTTAATCATACCAACAACCCTATGATGAAATTATTATTTCCTGCATTTTACCGACGAGTAGACAGAAGTGTAGAGAACTTAAGTGATTTGCTCTAGGCTACACATCTAAAAGTTACAGAGCCTCACATATTTTTTCATTATAACCGCCACACTATAGTGTTACAATTTTGCTTTACATAACCATGTATTGATGAAAGAAATTGCAATAAGAAAATATAGTCTTCATATTTGATTGCATATTTGTAATTTCTTCTGCTCTTTGTTCTTTTTTATAGGACAGAAATTTCTTGTGTAGGTGCATGTATGTGTGTGTTTTTTTTTAAGCTTTCCATTTCTTTTCTTCTTTTAAATTAATTTTAATTGCAGGATAATTGTTTTGCAATATTGGTTTCTGCCATATATCAGAGTGAATCTGTCATGGTATACATATGTCCTCTCCCTCTTAAACCTCCCTTCCATCTCCCACCTCATCCCACCCCACCTCCCACTTCATCCCCCTCCTCTAGGTTATTACAGAACACTGGATTTGAGCTCTCTGTGTCATACAGTAAATTTCCACTGGCTATCTAACTTTACATATGGAAATATATATGTTTCAATGCTACTCTCTCAGTTCATCCCACACTCTCCTTTGCCTCTCTGTCTGTAGAACAGAAATTTCATCTGGTAATGTTTCTTTACAGCATGAAGAATTTCTTTGAACTTTTTAAAAACTTATTATTACTTAGGTCCCTGGCAGGAAGTTCTCTTTTTTATCTAAAGTTATCTTTATATTGCTTTCATTTTTAAAGAATATTTTCACTGAATATGGAATTTTTTATTGTTTCAACAGTTTACAGAGGTCATTCCATTGTCTCTGGCCTCCATTGCTTCTTATGGGAAGTCAGTCGTCACTTTTAACCATGGTTTTCCTGTATGTATATAATGTATCATTTTTCTCTCTCTGTTTTCAAGATTTGTCTCTCAATCTTTGATTTTCAGAAGTTTGACAGTGATGTGTGGAGGTATATTCCCCCCCTCCAAACTTCTAACCTCATAGATGTTTCTAATTTTCTTGTACAAGTCTTTTTTTAATGTTTATTTTTACTGAATTTGGGGATATTTTTGATCATTGATATTCATATTATTTTTTCTGCCCTATCCTTTTTTTTTTTTCCTCCCACTGAGAATCTAGTTACCTGTATTTTAGACCATTTAAATGGTTTCATGGGCCACAGAGTCTCTATTGTTTTGTATAATATTTTCCCCCTCTTTTTCTGATTAGATAATCTCTATTGATCTATTCAAGATTACTGACCTTTTTTCCCCCCAGTGTCCATTCTCTTGTTGAGGTCATCTAGTATTTATTTTTTTCCATTTTGAATATTTTCATTTTAGCTTCCATGGCATCACTGACTCGATGGACGTGAGTGTGGGTGAACTCCGGGAGTTGGTGACGGACAGGGAGGCCTGGCGTGCTGTGATTCATGGGGTCACAAAAAGTCGGACATGACTGAGCGACTGATCTGATCTGATCTGATCTAGTTTTTTCTTAGAAAAATTATTTGTTACGAGATTCCCTTTTAATTCATCTATTCATTCATTATATTTTCCCTTTACACCTTGGTTATGTTTATTATAGCTACTATAAAGTACTTTTGTATCAATTCCACAATCTGGGTCATCTCATCATTAATGTCTATTGACTTTATCTTGACCATGGGTCCTATTTATTTTTCCTTAAATTGTCTAGTAATTGATTATTGTATCCTGGACATTGTGGATAATACATCATATATACTGATAGACTAGTTTCTGTTGTTTAAAAAAAATGTTTGTGTGTAATACATATGCATGTATCTATATTTATAGCTATATATGGTTGATTTTTTTTCTAGCAGGCAAGTAATTTAGCTAGACTAAAATTACAAATTGTGTCACCTCTATGATAAGCAGCAGCTGAGGTCTCTGTTCAGTTCTTTCAGACTTCCAGTTAATTTTCACTTAGCTTCTTGTAATCTTCCCAGTAAATATGCAGCTCAGGATCACTCAAGAATTTTTGTGTTTTTGTGGGTTTTGAAACTTCACCCTTTGTTGCTCTTTACTTTCTGGGGTCTCTCCCTTTACTTTCCACTGTTCTGTCAGTGGCAGCATCCATCCAAGCACTGTTTCAGCCAATAGGACTGTGACTTTCTGCTTGTATTTTAGCTACTCTGCCATATAGACTTTTGGTAAGAGATGATGTCCATTCATTTTCTGCCTGATTTTGATTGCTTTGCAATGCCCTCACGTAGTAGCTATAAAAAATATTTTCTCCAAAATTCATCAATATCATTTATGAGAAGGTCAGTCCAATGTAAGCTATTTCACCATTCCTGGAAGCTGAACTGCAGATCTCAGTGTTTAAGAGAATCCAGAAGTAAGAATTTTTATATGAAACCTCTTGATTATTCATTGTAGGCCACTACCTTGCTATTTTAAATATCTTGTATGAACCAAAAAATCCCAGTGATGCCTATGGGTCAAATATGGCTTATTCGCCCACAATTTGCAAATTTTTAACTAGAGCTAATGTTTCTGATTCTCAGTAAAGTGTTTTCTCTCTTGGGCCAAGTTAATGTCCCTTTATCTACCTGCTAGAAGAGATGCTGTGGCACTGGGTAGAGTTTATATGGGAGACATCAGGGAGACATCCTTGCAGAATATGGAGATGCAGTAAAGCCAGCTGGAGAAAGGAGCACCATGGCAGGTGACTACTAGGCTGCTTTCTCCTCTTCCACTCGGCCCACTATGTGGTATTGGTACAGAGAGGACAGGCAGACTAACAGGCTGAATCCAGTTCTCTTCAAATCTTGCCCACATTTAAGATTGCCAATTCATCATTGGGCCCATGTGAGCTGTTTGATGTTCTAATCCAAAGCACTGTCACACTGGAGAACTTTTTCCTGAACTCTCTCCTGTCACAAATGTCACTGCATCCAGACAGACGTGGAGCATGTGGCTGCACCTGGGGCCTTGGGATACTTCCCTCAAAAATGGCAGATTTAGGACCAGACAAGGAATTGGTACTTGAGTCATAAATTCTGAGAAGGATAATGCCAGTTTCATTTGGCTGCTGGCATTTGATTTGTGAGTGTGCTAAAGGTCTCTGAACCTCTTAGAGGAGTCTGATGAGAATAATATAGTTCAGACTGCCCATTCCGTTTTTTTGTTGAGCATTGCATACTCAACAAGTAGGCAGGTAGAAGCATTAAATATTTGGGCTTCCAAGTCTGGTCCTTTCCAATTTTATAACTTTCATAATTTTGTCTGGAAATGCTGATTTCTTTTTCCTGGGCTCTTTTCCTCTTTTCTGAGGGATTCCTCCTGCCCATGGCACGCTTCTCATCCCCTTATGGTGTCACTCTCAGGACAGCATCTGATGTCAGCCACAGGGTACAGCATGGTAATATTTCAGAACTGGAAAAACTTTTTAGGACTTGTGGTTCAACACCTTCATATCACAGAGGAGAAAACAGGTGGGGAGGAGAAGGCAGGTTACCTGAAGCCGTAAAGCTGTTTGGGGCAGAGACGTGGCAAGAATTCTGTTTTTTAGGCCCTTCCTCCCCTTGTCTTGGAGAAGGAAATGGCAACCCACTCCAGTAATCTTGCCTGGAGAATCCCGTGGACAGAGAAGCCTGGTGGGCTGCTGTCCATGGGATCGCACAGAGTTGGACATGACTGAAGAGACTTAGCATGCATGCATGCATTGGAGAAGGAAATGGCAACCCACTCCAGTGTTCTTGCCTGGAGAATCCCAGGGACAGAGGAGCCTGGTGGGCTGCCTGCCGTCTGTGGGGTCGCACAGAGTCGGACACGACTGACACGACTTAGCAGCAGCAGCAGCAGCAGCCTCCCCTTGTCTATCACCTTGCCTCATCTCACTGTAGCATTTTAACTTTGACGTGAAATTAAGGCATAACATTTTTTCTTGGGTAGAAATCCTCTCTACCTGAGGTGGATGATTTGCCCCAACTTCTTCTGTCCTTAATTCTTGTGTTGTACTAATTTGAACAATATGGAAATTGCCAATATTTGACCAGTTTTGACCTACAAAATGGCAGTTTTATATGGTTCAAGCTGCTACTTAGGATTTGACATACAGCCCAGGACACCTAGGCTTTTGCTTTGGGTGAATGTTGATTTGGAGGTTGGCAGTGCTGATAGACTGAGATCATAGGTCCTAGGACTGTGTGGGCTTCTGAGCTTGTCCCCTTCCCTGTGTCAGATGGCAAGCCTTCCTCTAGGTAGTCACCCCAACAGTGATGTTCCAGGTGGGGCTGTGGGTCATAGTAAGAGGAAGCTGGTCGCCATCACCGAGTGCTGCAATGGTGCAGTAGAAGGTAAAGTGGCCCTCAATGCTTGTGAGCCTGACTCTGAGTCTTGGATTCACTCCTTTTTTAGCTGGTGACCTTGGACTTCAGTTCTTTGGTTTTTAAGTTTCTCATCTTAAAATAGGAGTGAAAAGACTTCCTTCACGGTTTGTGAAAATTAAGTGACATACTGTGCAAAAGTTCTTGGCCAGGGCTTTTCATGCACTGGGGGCTCAATAAACAAGTATTTTGAAACAAACAAACAAACAAACAAAAAAAAAACACACACACATTTGATGATACCAAGCTGCTAAGCCAGTCATGTTATCTTTAATTCTGAAGAGCTCCTTGTGCCAATTAATAGGTGTCCCCCTTTTCTGTCCATATATTTTCAACCATTTGGCTGGATATTCAGTGTTCTTCATAGATAATTGGATTCTATAGATGCAGTTTATCCTCCTAGGCACATTCTATTTTCACCAAGGGTGTGTTAGTTGCTCAGTTGTGTCTGACTCTTTGCGACCTCGTGGGCTGTAGCTTGTCAGGCTCCTCTGCTCACAGAATTCTCTAGGGAAGAATACTGGAGTGGGTTGCCGTGCCCTTCTCCAGGGGGTCTTCCTGACGTAGGGATCGAACCTGTGTCTCTGATGTCTTCTGTATTGGCGGGCAGGTTATTTACAACTAGTGACATCTTTTGGGACCCCCACTTACTGGTGAATAAAACTCCTTTGCAGACACTCACATACCTGATGTGTAAACTAGTGGAGATTCTCTAGTGCTGTTTGCATAATGTTATGCATTCCAGCCCCACCTTTAGTGCTTGGTGATTGTGAGGATTAAAGATGACTTCTCTTACGTCATAGGCTGCCTGTTAGAGTCTGACACCATTCTATGTCTTTTGCAGGGAAATGCTGCTTCTATCCATAGATTATCGGGGAATTCCAGCCAGGTTCCAACTTCCCTGTGATAATGCAGTACTTTGTTTCCCTAGCAGGTTAGGAACTGATATCCCCATTATGTAGCATATCATGAAATGAATGCTATTGTTAAGTATAAGGACAGAACATATTAGTGGTATCTTTTATTACACAGTTCATTATAAAAGAACAGCTATTGCTAGAGTAGTCCCCATTTGATAGGTAGCTTGACATTGTTCTTGTGCTGTTAGCTCTGATTAAGGCTGGGATAATGCACTGTTCCTGCCTGTTACGTCCATCAGGAAACAAGGCAGACCGAGGTAAAATAGATGAGCATATGTTGGCAACAGATTAAAAAGACTGGTATAAAGTCCATTAATAATTCTCATATTTAGGATTTGCTTTCTACTGTACCTACTGAATCTGCAACATTTAATCTCTTCTCTGCAAGACCAACTAAGAGAACCTTTTTCCTCTTCTGAGTGATAGGCCTGGATTTTCTGAGACAGAGCATTTGTCTGTCAGGGCCCATGGCTGCTCTGGTGATTTACTTGCCGTCAGATGATGCTGGTGTCCGGTTGGTGATATAGCCTTGCTGGATATGGGGAAATTTGTTACCTTTAGCTTTGACAGGAAGATAATTGCTGATGGTTAACAGAACTGAGCCAAATCCATTGGTTTTTCAGTAACAAGCATAGGACTGGCTTTGAGAACCCTATTTTCCCCTGCATAAATGTCAGTTTCAAGTTTTTGTTTTTGTTTTTATTTTTTTGTAAAATATGTGTGTGTGTGTATCTTGATGGGAATGTACTAGCTTCTTCTTTTTTAAATGCTAGCAATATATTAGCATGAGAGTTGAGGTAATACTTGTTCACTCTACAAAGAATAGATATTACAGGAGATTTGAAAGACAGCATGGGTGGAAATGTGTGATGTGGTGTGTGTGTGTGTGTGTGTGTGTGTGTGTGTGTGTGTAGGAGGGGGTTGGGGTTTGGTGTCCTGGAACACCAGAGGCAGCCAGCCACTTGCAGAAGAGGCTTATCATCAGTGGAACATTGTTTTGTTAGGCACCTCTCCTGAGAATACGTGAATCTGGGCCTCCGTCATGTGGCTTGTCAATTTTTCTTCACACTGTGCAATCAAGTGATTGGTTCGACAATGCTTTATAATGTTTGGGCCTCAAGGGCTTCTCAGTAAAAGTCTTAAAAGAATAGGAACAAGCTTGGAGCACCCCAGGGAACAGAAATGTGCTTCACAGAGCAGTGGGCAGGTTTTGGACTTCAGAGGATGCTGGACACACACAGTTCCCCTGTAAGACAGGGGAGGCTGCAGGCCATGGGGTAGACTTTGAGAAGTCTCTGAAAGGAGTGTGGAGAATAGAATAGAGCTGGCCTCTAGTCCTTACTTTGTCATCCTCTGGCCATTATAATGCCAGGCCAGGCCCCTGAGAAGCCCTGATGGTGTTATTCTCCCTTTTGGAGACCTGGATTAGGAAGTTGAGATATTCTGCGTCAGTGACTTGGTAGGCTTTGAAGATGTCAGTATTCACCTACAGGGAAGCTTGCTTTCTGGGAACTGAGTCTTCTAACCTACAGTTGCATGCTGAGAGTGCCATTCACCTCCTTTTTCTTCTGCATTTTGGGCAGTTTCTAACCTGCCCCAAGATTTTAAGTGGGAGCAAGAAGTGTGGGCACTATCAAGTCACGTATTGGTGTTACAGCTTTTTCTTGGCAACAGTAATATTCTTCCTGAAAGCTTAGGGGACTCTAGGTCCTTCAGTTTTTCAGGAAAGGGTCTCCTGAATCATCATGGTGTGTGGAGGTGGGAACTTAGAAGAGCCTTTATCAAGATGCTGAAATTTCTGAGAGAAACCAGATGTTGCCCTCCTTGTTCAACCATGTGGCCATGTGTGTGGATCACGGTAGCCTTTGGAGGCTGGGCTTATCACTCATCCCCATTCCTCACATCTGTCAAGTCACCAAGCACTCCTTGTCCTTTGCCGATAGAATGGTCACATCCCTCCCCTTCTTTCTCTCTCTGTAGCCACTGTCCTCGTCAAATCTTCCCTTGGCTTTTGTAATGGCACCTTAGGTAGTTAATGCTGTCAGCTTTCCTTCCCTTGAACATATCCTACTCATCGATGCTATACTTACCTTTCTAAGACATTGATGGGACCATGGCACTCTGATAACAATGTGCTCTTTTTACACTTCCTACCTGTTCAGACTGGCCCCCTCTTTTCTTCCAGGCTGCACTCTGCTTGGGTGATAGGTCAATATTCTCGTCTCCTAAAATGTTTATTCCTCTCATCCCTGCCTATTAAGTTCCCTTATCATTCAAAGATCCACCTTAGTGCCATCACCCCGTGAGAGTACTTCCTGTTTACCTAATTAGAATGAAGTCCTCTGTGGAAACCAGTTGCTATATTAGTACTACGAATGCTGTTCCCTGTGTACTCACTCAAGTCTCTGTTGCTTCTGGCTCATAGCCCCTCGAAGGCTACGGCCAGGTCTTTCCTCTTCTCTGCCTCTCTGCCACCTGGGACTATCCTTTGCATAGTGATCGTTCAACCACCTGTAGTGTAAGTGAATGAAGTTAGAGTTTGGTGGTAGACTCACTGAGTTGTTTATTGCTAATGACTGGCAAATGACTTAATTCTTAAGTTAGTTTTATTGAGAGCTCCCTGTACATATGTCAGTGTTTTCTCCAAAAATATGGGAAAATACATGTAGATCATGACTTCATGATTCCATGGCCAAGACCTCCAGTATCTGGTCTCTGCATTCTCTGATATTGTTGTGAATTTGACTCAGCAAGTTGGTCCGGGCAGCTGCTACTTATTGTTTGAGTCAGATTCGGAAGTCAAATTCCTACCATCCCCAGTTTCATTATGGTGAGAGGTCCTGAGAGGGATAACATTGTCCTTTCCCAAGGATCCTTACAGTTAATAAAGGAGATTAAGTGAATATTTATAAAGTACTTAGTATGTGAATCATTTAGAAAACAATACAGGACACTAAAGGTTTCAAGGAACTCAAGGTCTTCATGACCCAGATAATCATGGTGGTGTGATCACTCACCTAGAGCCAGACATCCTGGAATGTGAAGTCAAGTGGGCCTTAGGAAGCATCACTATGAACAAAGCTAGTGGAGGTGATGGAATTCCAGTTGAGCTATTTCAAATCCTAAAAGTTGATGCTGTGAAAGTGCTGTGTTCAATATGCCAGCACATTTGGAAAACTCAGCAGTGGCCACAGGACTGGAAAAGGTCAGATTTCATTCCAGTCCCAAAGAAAGGCAATGCCAAAGAATGCTCAAACTGCTACACAATTTCACTCATCTCACATGCTAGCAAAGTAATGCTCCAAATTCTCCAAGTCAGGCTTCAACAGTATGTGAACCATGAACTTCCAGATGTTCAAGCTGGATTTAGAAAAGGCAGAGGAACCAGAGATCAAATTGCCAACATCTGTTGGATCATCGAAAAAGCAAGCAAGCTCCAAAAAAAATCTATTTCTGCTTTATTGACTATGCCAAGCCTTTGTGTGGATCACAGCCAACTGTGGAAAATTCTTCAGGAGATGGGAATACCAGACCACCTGACCTGTCTCTTGAGAAACCTATATGCAGGTCAGGAAGCAACAGTTAGAACTGGACATGGAACAAGAGACTGGTTCCAAATAGGAAAAGAAGTATGTCAAGGCTGTATATTGTCACCCTGCTTATTTAACTTATATGCAGAGTACATCATGAGAAACGCTGGGCTGGAAGAAGCACAAGCTGGAATCAAGATTGCTGGGAGAAATATCAGTAACTCAGAAATGCCGTTGACACCACCCTTATGGCACAAAGTGAAGAAGCATTAAAAAGCGTCTTGATGAAAGTGAAAGAGGAGAGTGAAAAAGCTGGTTTAAAACTCAACATTCAAAAAATGAAGACCATGGCATCTGGTCCCATCACTTCATGCCAAATAGATGGGGAAACAATGGAAACAGTGCCAGACTTTAAATTCTTGGGCTCCAAAGTCACTGCAGATGGTGACCGCAGCCATGAAATTAAGAGACGCTTGCTCCTTGGAAGAAAAGTTATGACCCACCTACTACTACTACTAAGTCACTTCAGTCGTGTCCAACTCTCTGCGACCCCAGAGACAGCAGCCCACCAGGCTCCCCTGTCCCTGGGATTCTCCAGGCAAGAACACTGGAGTCGGTTGCCATTTCCTTCTCCAATGCATGAAAGTGAAAAGGGAAAGTGAAGTCGCTCAGTCGTGTCCGACTCTTAGCGACCCCATGGACTGCAGCCTACCAGGCTCCTCCGTCCATGGGATTTTCCAGGCAACAGTACTGGAGTGGGGTGCCATTGCCTTCTCCAATGACCCACCTAGATGCATATTAAAAAGCAGAGACGTTATTTTACCAACTAAGGTCCATCTAGTCAAAGCTATGGTTTTTCCAGTAGGCAAATGTATGGATGTGAGAGTTGGACTATAAAGAAAGCTGAGTGCTGAAGAATGATGTTTTTAAACCGTGGTGTTGGCAAAGACTCTTGAGGGTCCCTTGGATTGCAAGGAGATCCAACCAGTCCATCCTAAAGGATACTAGTCCTGAATATTCATTGGAAGGACTGATGTTGAAGCTGAAACTCCAGTACTTTGGCCACCTGATGTGAAGAACTGACTCATTTGAAAAGACTGTGGAGTATTACTCAGCCATTAAAAAGAATACATTTGAATCAGTTCTAATGAGGTGGATGAAACTGGAGCCGATTATACAGAGTGAAGTAAGCCAGAAAGAAAAACACCAATACAGTAATACTAACGCATATATATGGAATTTAGAAAGATGGTAACGATAACCCTGTATGTGAGAGAGCAAAAGAGACACAGATGTATAGAACAGTGTTTTGGACTCTGTGGGAGAGGGAGAGGGTGGGATGATTTGGGAGAATGGCATGGAAATATGTACAATATCATATATGAAATGAGTTGCCCATCCAGGTTCGATACAGGATGCTTGGGGCTGGTGCACTGGGATGACCCGGAAGGATGATACGGGGAGGGAGGTGGGAGGGGGGTTCAGGATGGGGAACACGTGTACGCCCGTGGTGGAATCATGTTGATGTGTGGCAGAACCAATACAATATTGTAAAGTAATTAGCCTCCAATTAAAAAAAAAAAAACCGTGATGCTGGGAAAGATTGAAGGGAGGAGGAGAAGGGGATGACAGAGGATGAGATGGTTGGCTGGCATCATCAACTCGATGGAGATTAGTTTGAGCAAGCTTCAGGAGTTGGTGATGGACAGTGACGCCTGGCGTGCTGTGGTCCATGGGGTCACAAAGACACAAAGTCGTGTCAAAGAGTTGGACACGACTGAGCGACTGAACTGAACTGAAAGGATTCAGAACTAAATGACTGTGTGTGTGTCTGTCTGTCTGTGTGTTGGGGGGTAATGACAGGAAGTTATAAGTGTGTGTCTGTCTGTCTGTGTGTTGGAGGGTAATGACAGGAAGTTATAAGGGGAGCTTAGAATTGACAGCACATGCAGGGCCAGTGCAGTCAGAGAGAGCTTCCTGGAGGAGGTGAGTCTAAGGCTCCATTGAGAGGACAGCTGTGGCAGGAGGGGGAACAACCTAGGCAACTACTCAAAGAAGGCAAACTTGGAGAAAGGAGAGATTTATATTCTTTCTCATGGTCAGGCAACCTCTAGTGATGAAGAGGCCAGAAGTCACGAGGCCTTGGGCCTCTGCCCACATTCTCCTTGACTTGAAAGCTGGTGCTTATCACCAAAGAATCCTTTTTAAATTCTTTACTGTGAGCGAGCATTAAAAATATCATCGTTCTTGAAATCTCTCTTTAACCCCCAGATCATCTTTTTCCATTTATACTCTCTGGACAGTGAAAAACGGGAAGATTTCTGTGTGTGTGTTCTGCTCTCCATGGGCAGCCTCTCTTCCCGCATGATAAATACACATTTGAAAATATTGATTTGCTGCTACCCCTTTGAAAAGCTTAAGAAGGCTGACCTCTGCCTTGGTGCTCTCAGACTCGAATTTTTCAGTGACCAATCGACCCTGCGAAAGGCTGAGAAACGTTACCTGTGGTCCTGGATGGCCTTTCCGGGAGGCTGAGGACGCGATGGTGGCAGTTTGGCAAATGCCTAAAAGGAAGGCCTCTTAATAAAATGCAGTGTGTCCCCGGCTCAAATCTAATGACTTTTCAATAGCTCGTGGGAATAGGGGAGTCTCCATTGTAGAACCTGTGAGAGTCATCCCAAGGGAAGGGGCATTTTCCAGACTCCGAAACCCTGGGGTCTCCATGCCCAGCAGGCATGATACTGTGTCATGCCTTAAAGTTGGCTTCTTCTCTGCCTCCTGCCCCCGCACCCCACCAATTGTGCTCATTTTATTTTCTTTCCTTGGTTTTACCACTGTGTGACCTCGTGTTGTATTTTTTCTGAATGACAATGAAAGTAATTGAAAATATTGATTGGCAGTACAGTTAAGTTGTCAACACAACCATTTAATTTGTCAGGAGGACTTGTTAAATTGTCAAAAATCATATAAAAAAACTCCTTCAGTCACTGATGATATACATTAGAGATGTTCATGAATCAAATGGGCCATTTTGGAGATAAGTGTTGAAGAAGAATTCTAAAATGGTTTTCTTCGGCTCTGTGTTCTCCCTCTTTCTCTCTCTCCTATCTTTTGCTCTGTCTCTCTGATCACATGTGACGAAGAGTATTGGAAGGATTTGGGGGAGGTTAGGTGTGAGGAAGACTTGGTGAGTTGGGGCCTCACTAAGTGTATTGGATGGTGGAAGATCATTTTATATCAGTTCTATTAGGATAATCTGAGGCAGGTACCCCAAAAACGGCTTGGAAGGTTTCTTTCCTTCCCTTATGTATAGGATGTAAAATGTGAATCTTGGGAGATTTTTTTAAAAGAAAATTGTCTTTTAGGAGTTCTGGACTCTTGGCTCTCCCAGCCCCGTGTGAGGGCGGGTGGGCCACAGCCAGCTTCCTGTTTAGATGCTTGAACCACTACTGGATGCTTCCTGCCTTTCACTGTGGTTAATTTAGGAACATAAAAGCTTATGTTCGCAAGTGGAATTGGCATTAGTTTTATTTAGATTAATATAAGACTTATGCTCTCTGCTACCCACTGAGCAGAGAGTCAAAATAAGTAACCTAAATATGAGTAAATAAGAATAACCTGGTCAAAATGAGTCAGGTTGTTCTTGATATTGTTGGTTTTTAGCTCTACTTAATAATATCATAGTGTCTTAGGTCTCAGAAGTCCAACTTGATCTGGCTGAAGATAATAAAAGATTTTACTGGAAAGCTATTTGGGTTACTCCCATAGTTCACAGGAGGGCTAGTGTGGCACACAGGTTTCTAAAACTGGCCCCCAAAGATTCTTTGCTCTCTAGTCACGAGAACTATGAATGCGATCTCACTGCCATGATTGTGTTAGGGTATAATGCACAGTAGACTCTGAAAACAGGAGATAATCCAGGTAGGACTAATCTAAACACATGGTTCTTAAAAGTACAGAACCCTCCTTAGCTAGTGGAAAAAGAGGACCTCATCGATATTTCAAGCAAGAGAGGAATTTGATGTGCTATAGCTGGCTTGATGATGGAGGCTCACGTGAGACGATACCTGGATAGACCCTAGAAGCAGAAAGAGAGTCCCAGTAGGAAGCCAGAGACATCAGATCTATAGCTGTAAGAATCTGGGTTTTCCTGGTAAACCTGAATGAACTTAGAAGATTTATTTTTCCCCCTTAGAGCCACTGGATAGTGATCCAGCTGACCAACACTTTATTTATTTTTTTTAAATTTAAATTTATTTATTTTAATTGGAGGCTAATTACTTTACAATATTGTATTGGTTTTGCCATACATCAACATGAATCTGCCATGGGTGTACATGTGTTCCCAATCCTGAACCCCCTCCCACCTCCCTCCCCATACCATCCCTCTGGGTCATCCCAGTGCACCAGCCCCGAGCATCCTGTATCCTGCATCGAACCTGGACTGGCGATTTGTTTCTTACATGATATTATACATGTTTCAACGCCATTCTCCCAAATCATCCCACCCTCTCCCTCTCCCACAGAGTCCAAAACACTGTTCTATACATCTGTGTCTCTTTTGCTGTCTCGCATACAGGGTTATCGTTACCATCTTTCTAAATTCCATATATATGCGTTAGTATACTGTATTGGTGTTTTTCTTTCTGGCTTACTTCACTCTGTATAATCGGCTCCAGTTTCATCCACCTCATTAGAACTGATTCAAATGTATTCTTTTTAATGGTTGAGTAATATTCCAATGTGTATATGTACCACAGCTTTCTTATCCATTCATCTGCTGATGGACATCTAGGTCGCTTCCATGTCCTGGCTATTATAAACAGTGCTGCGATGAACATTGGGGTACGCGTGTCTCTTTCAATTCTGGTTTCCTCAGTGTGTATGCCCAGCAGTGGGATTGCTGGGTCATAAGGCAGTTCTATTTCCAGTTTTTTAAGGAATCTCCACACTGTTCTCCATAGTGGCTGTACTAGTTTGCATTCCCACCAACTCTATGACCCACCTCCCAGAATATTGGAAATAAAAGCAAAAATAAACAAATGGGGCCTAATTAAAATTAAAAGCTTCTGCACAACAAAAGAAACTGACCAACACTTTAATCTTGGCTTTGTGATACCCTAAATGTAGAACCCAGCTGAGGGTTGAGTGAATGCAGTCCTAGGATTACAATTATGTATCCACTTCTGTGGCCTGAAGCCGAGGTGTATCCCATGATAGGTGATGATAAAAATCTGTGTCTAAATTAGTCTAAAGGAACTATTTTAATAAGTATGAAATAAAAATTCAAAGAGATTGGAGAGTGTAGTGTTTCAGTTTAATAGCTTTGTTTTTCTCAGTGCATAAAATTGTGGAATATTAAAATTGATGCCATATTAGATTCAGCTAATTTTAAATAAAACATTTTTTGTGCATTACACATTAGTTATCTTACAATGTGGGGATGTTTTACTTGAGGAAGTGGAGATCAGAGTTTGGCATTGTGACTGGCTAGAGAAATATGTCTTTTAAAATTCAAAGTTGCTAAGGTGCCTCTAGATTAGAATCCGGGAGATTGGGTCATGGAGCCTGACCTGGATTAAGATCATGCTCGTTCTGTGCCTCAGCCTCTCCACTCCACAAATGACTCCCGCTCTTCTCTGCCACCTCACATGCCCCTGGGCTCTCAGTTGGAATTTGTGGTCAGACAGGAGCGGGTTGAGATGAGAGGATTAGAATGCAAAGTGGTTGGAGTAGGTGCCCTTGGTATTTGTAGTGTGGCCCAACTTGGTATTCCGCTTGAGCAAAAAGAACATACAAGGCCACACATTTGTAGCATTTTTACCATTAAGTAGCTGTGAGACCGAGGTATCAGCATTCATTTGTTGTGGGATTCTCTGTTTCTACATTTTTTATAATGGGGGCACCAAATGAGCACATCACCTCAAATGTTGATGACAGCATGAGCATTTTGTTTCCACAAAATTTGCTCAGTGCCTCCCTGTCTGCATGGCTTTAGTTTGCCATTTCTCGGTAAGTTGGCTCTGATTTTTTGAGTACCTGTGGCTTGCTAAACCTTGTGCTGAACTCTGCATAGGAGAGAAGCTAAGATGTGGTTCTAATCCTCAGGGAGCTTACATTTTCATTCCAGGGAGAGGACAGAGATCTGAAATAGGACTAGTTCGAAGCATGGTGAGTAGCTAGCAGAATGAACACTGTGGACCATTGGAAACTACAACATTCTGGAGTGGAGTTTGTTTTGTTTAGCAAGGAACAGCTGGAGGGTAAGGGCTAAATGGTCTGTAAATGTAAATAAATCAGGAGTTCTTATTGTGTTTGCTGGTGGGGATCTCAGAATTGCCTCTTGTTTGTCCTCATTCTGGGCATTTAACGAGCTGATGTTAGGTGTGAAACACGTAAGGACCTTGAAGGCAGCTCTTTTCCTCTCTGGGCTTCATTCAGAGGCATCTGAAGGTCATGATGGAAATTGTGGATGTCTGAGTCCCCTTTCTTTCTTCACACAGGTCTCAACTGAGCCATCAGGGCCTGGGTCACTGCCTTAGCCAGTTTAGGGTCGTCTAGTACCCCCGGTCTTTCTGCTCCCTAAGCCTGGGAGGACCCAGGCTCTCCCTTTCTGGTTGCTCTGCCATTCTTTCACTCGTCCTTGTCTTCATGGCCAAAGCTGACTCACCGGCAACGTGGACATGCTCCATTCCATGGGAGGAAGGGAGGCAGCATGAATATGGCCAGCTTCCTCTTACAGGACGTGCTGTCACCTTTGCCTGCCCCACCTGACTGACGGGCGGTCGGCATAGTCTGAGTCGCACAGCAGCACTGAGCTTGAAGGGTCTCTGGGAGATGTAGTCTCCAGCTGGACTGCTGTGTATCCTGGTGAATTCAGGGGGCATGGGGAAAAGAGGGGAAGTGCTGGGGACAGTTAGCTTTTTTTGGCTTCCCTTTCACTCAGCAGTGAGCTCTTTGTAGCCAGCATTTACACTTTTAACCTCTATGACCCCAGTGTTTATATTAGAACTTAGTACATAATAGGTGCTTAAAAAATGTTTGCTAAAGGAAAGGTCACATCAGTGAGTGAGTGAAGAAAGGGATCAGGGACAGCACCCACAGTCCGGGGGCCTTCTTTCTTTTGTGCCCCCAGGCCACGTTCTTTGTATTTGAGCACTTTTAGCTGACCCATGAGTGGGCTGTGCTGAGTTCAGTCTGTGAGAGGCCGCGTGGCTTACACCCGCCACGCAGTCTTTGAACCCAGGACTGGGGAGATGGAAGAATATTTCATTAATCCTTGCACCATTTAGGCTTCTTATCGAATGGCCCAGACCTCTTCTTTGTTACGGACAACAATGAAGGGTGCCTTTAAGAAATCTCCAGTGAGTCCCGAGGCATTGCAGATTAGGTCAGTAGCACCGCTGCTAGGTTGAACATGATGGATGAGCAGGAGAATGAGTTTCTGCTGCACGGTATTGTGAAATCTTTTCATTGTCACCAACGGGCCTATGAGGAGCTGATGAATGAGGGAGCAAGTGTCAGGAACGCCCTTCCTTGCCCCAGTACAGTTTTAATATCTCCCTGAGCTACAGGATGAGTATTGATAAAAGTAAAGTTTAAAAATAGCCACGGAGTGATGGGTAGCCATGATTTAAGGAGAACAGCAGTGGGGTTAGAGAGGGTTCATTTTCCTGAAAGCACATGAGAGGAAAGAGAGCAAGAAGGAGAGAGAGAGAGAGGGAGGAGGAGAGAAGTGGCAGAGCCGGCATGCGAGGGGAAAGAGCAGGAGGCTTTTATAAGAAGCTAATGTGATGAGGATGACGAGGGCTTTGATGGATGAGTTAGATCCATCTGGTCGCAGTATATGTAATAAATAGCTGTGCTCGGGTTTGACCTCTCCCACTTACCAGACACATCTTTCTCTTTTGGGATATCCAGGAGGGAGCTTCCATTAGGGGAAAGAACCCGTCATGAGCCGGAGCCAGGGATGTTTATGGCCTTGTGCAGAGGGCAAAAAGGAGATGGGATCCGAGTTACAGGTTTATAAACTGAAAACTGGAGCCTGCGCGCCTTGCCTAAGATGGTGCTGGCGCCGGAAATGCATTTTCAGCGCTGCTGATGAGAGGAGAGCACGGGAAGGAAAAGGGCAGGGGGTGGGCAGCAGTCCACAGGGCCGTGTGAGGGACAGCTTGGTTCCCTGCTCACGGCAGAGCCTGGCTCCCTTGTCACAGCTTCCCTTAGCTGTGAGCAAGGGTTTAATGAAGCTAGAATTGCTTGAGTCTGTAACTAGCTCTGCAGCTCTTAAATGGGATGCTTTGGGAGTGGGGGATTCTGGTCAATTCAATTTTCCGGTTACCTTGTTGGAAACATTATAAAATGTGTTTGTTCATATTCCTACCTTAGGAAATTCATAAGAGTGAGTTTATCATCACAGGCCGCTGTGTTGGTTTTGGCTTATCATTTTACACATTGGTGACTGTCGTCTTCCCCTGGAGACAGAAAATGTGTCCTAGGCCCAGAACACCCCTAGGGAATTCAAGTTAAAAAGACTAACCTGATTTGTCTAATACGTAGAGAGTTTTTATTTTTTTTTTAAAGTGGATAGCTGAAGTTTTTAGAAACAACACTTCATGCTCAAGAGACAAATAGGAGGGAGGTGGTACTTGCCATGGGTTGTAGGGCTGGGAGCACATTTGGGAAGAGAACAGGTCTTTTTCAGAGCTCAGTGGAAAATCTGAGAACATCAGCAACTTATTTGCTTCCTTGTGACCAAAAGCTTCTTCAGGAAAACCCAGTTAGAAGGCCCACCCTGCCCCATGGCTGGACCGTGGGGAGCAGGTCCCTGCAGCGACAGACCCCCTGCGGTGTCACCTGTGGGCTGGCTGGGGGAGGGAGGGTTGTGTTCTCGCCAGCACGGTCCGAACTTTTCTCCTTGTTCCAGGGAACCTCCTGTGTGAGCATCTGAGGTGTGCACATCTTGGAGCCTGGCACAGCACACGTTTGAGTCAGAGCCCTCATCCCCCAGCACAGTAACTCTTGCCCCTGAGAAGCTGGTCAAAGCCATGGACCCTCTGCCCAGAAACAGGCACTCAGGTGTACATTTCAGCATATAATTCAGGTGAATTTGCTACCCTTGCCCTCTGAATTCTTTACCTGGTTCAGAACTCAGCTGAAAGCCTATTACTTATACATTTAAACACACCCACCCAGGTACGTAGATGGATGCCCCCCATGTTTGCTTATACATGTGAAATGACTAACATCATTTAAGTCTTGTCCAGCTTGTTAATGATCAATATTCAGTATCAAAAGAATGTCAAAACCCTGCCTGCTTAAGGGTATTTGTTATTCACATAATTTAAAAACAGTTGAGGCGCTTCTGTTGACTTTAAACATTAGTTACAAACTATAGCAGAAAGTCTCCTTTTGCAAAAAAAAAAAAAAAAAGAATTAAGGCTCCTTAAGTGGGGCCATGTGACCGCACTCTGACTCGGGCTTCGTTTGCCTTTGCTGCGTTCCTCTCACCATCTTCTCTCTTTCCTTTTCTCTACTGTTCTATTTCCCAAATGCCAACACCCTGTCCTGGTCAGTGACCTCTCTTTGCAAATGCCCTTGTGCTGCAAACTCCCTTTCATTTATCATCTCTTCAAAACTTCATTTCTTCAACTTAATTGTCTTAGCTGGGTATAAGGAGGAAAACAGTGTTCAAAAGCTAATTCACACTAAAGTGTGAACATCTGATCACTTCAAATTTCCCATAGATAATCATATTTAAGGGCTTCCCTCATGGCTCAGCTGGTAAAGAGTCCACTTACAATGTGGGAGACCTGGGATTGATCCCCAGATTGGGAAGATCCCTTGGAGGAGGGCATGGCAACCCACTCCAGTATTCTTGTCTGGAGAATCCCCATGGACAGAGAAGCCTGGCGGGCTGCAATCCATGGGGTCACAAAGATTTGGACATGACTGAATGACTAAGCATGCAGTCATATTTAAAAGAGGACATGTTTTAACCCAAATAAAACCCCAGCTACTGAATTTTGGGTAGTACAGCAAAGGGAGAATTTTAAACAGTGATGTTAAAACAACCAAAAGAATAAAAACCTGGTTATAGAAAAGAAAGCAGCTGAAGAGACAAAGGATGATAAATGTGGGTATTGTTCTTCATGGAAGAACCACTTGGAAAGATTTGAAGACAGAAATTTACCTCAGGCACCAGGGACAGAAGGGGAGAATTTTGCATAATTTCACAACCTCTAACTGGAGATTTCTGTAACAAAGAAGAAAGTGGTTTTTTAATAAACTTAGTCTCCAAAGTCAAAAGGACCTTCTTCCTTGCAGGGGCAGATTGTCAAACCTTTGGCAGATTTTAGGTGATATCATTGAATGAAGGTGGAAAGAAACAACGGAGCCAAGATGAACAATGAATAGTTGTGAATCTCAGGAAGGGATTCCCCCACCCCTAAGATACCTTCTCTTTATGAAAATAATTGATGCTTTTTTACAGAAAACGCAAAATAGAAGAAAAATGGTTCCAATATTCTTGCCAGCCCCCAAATTAAAAACCCGTAATATTTTGATATATTTCTTTTCAGCATTATTCTTTTTTTAATATACAGTATTTTATATCTTGCCTTTTTACTTGATTTTATAGCATGTGTGTTTTCCATATAATTATATACTCCTAATGAAAAGTACTTTAATGACTACATAATCTCCTTGGAGCAAGGTTTTGTTTCACCTTGTATTCACTATTACTCACTTCCCAGGAACATGTATTTCCCCTGCGTGGGTCTGAGTTTCTTTCAAACCCTAAAAATAAAAGTGCTGAGTCAGAATGGGAGCATGTTGAAGGGTCCTGAGACCTCTCGCCACATGGCTTGAGAGAGGGGTTAGTACAGAGTCCACCCCTGTTAGAGCCGGGTCTTAGGCACAGACTTGGGAAGACAAGGGAGCCCTGGTCCTCAGCTGAGGAGTGTAGAGAATCCTTCTTGGGAGAGGGAGAGAGGACTGGGACTCCTTCATAATATCCGCTCAGATGAACCTTGGACTTCTTTCTGATGGTCTCCTATAAAAAAGCATTAGTCTGATAGGGCTGCCATAACAAAGTAGCCCAAACCGGTGACACAAACAACAAAAATTTATTCTCTCACGGTTCTGGAGGAGAGAAGTTTAGGATCAAGGTGTGCAGGGTTGGTTCCTTTGAGGACTGTGAGGGAGAATTTGTTCCCTGCCTCTCCTCTAGATTCTGATGCTTGCCAGAAGTCTTTGGCATGCTTTGGCTAATAGATACATTGCCCCAACGTCTGCCCTGTCTCTGTGGCATTATCACATGGCATTCTCTCTGTTATGTGTCTGTTTCCAACTCCCACCCCTTTCTATATGGACCCCAGTCATGTTGGATTCAGTTCAGTTCAGTTCAGTCGCTCAGTCGTGTCCAACTCTTTGCGACCTGATGAATCACAGCACTCCAGGCCTCCCTGTCGATCACCAACTCCTGGAGTTCATCCAGACTCATGCCCATTGAGTCAGTGATGCCATTCAGCCATCTCATCCTCTGTCGTCCCCTTCTCCTCCTGCCCCCAGTCCCTCCCAGTATCAGGGTCTTTTCCAATGAGTCAACTCTTCGCATGAGGTGGCCAAAGTACTGGAGTTTCAGCTTTAGCATCATTCCTTCCAAAGAAATCCCAGGGCTAATCTCCTTCAGAATGGACTGGTTGGATCTCCTTGCAGTCCAAGGGACTCTCAAGAGTCTTCTCCAACACCACAGTTCAAAAGCATCAATTCTTCGGCGCTCAGCCTTCTTCACAGTCCAACTCTCACATCCATACATGACCACAAGAAAAACCATAGCCTTGACTAGACGGACCTTTGTTGGCAAAGTAATGTCTCTGCTTTTGAATATGCTATCTAGGTTGGTCATAACTTTCTTTCTAAGGAGTAATCTTAATTTCATGGCTGCAATCACCATCTGCAGTGATTTTGGAGCCCAAAAAATAAAGTCTGACACTGTTTCCACTGTTTGCCCATCTATTTCCCATGAAGTGATGGGACCGGATGCCATGGTCTTCATTTTCTGAATGTTGAGCTTTAAGCCAACTTTTTCACTCTCCACTTTCACTTTCATCAAGAGGCTTTTGAGTTCCTCTTCACTTTCTGCCATAAGGCTGATGTCATCTGCATTTCTGAGGTTATTGATATTTCTCCCAGCAATCTTGATTCCAGCTTGTGCTTCTTCCAGTCCAGCGTTTCTCATGATGTACTCTGCGTATAAGTTAAATAAGCAGGGTGACAATATACAGCCTTGACGTACTCCTTTTCCTATTTGGAACCAGTCTGTTGTTCCATGTCCAATTCTAACTGTTGCTTCCTTACCTGCATACAGATTTCTCAAGAGGCAGATCAGGTGGTCTGGTATTCCCATCTCTTTCAGAATTTTCCACAGTTTATTGTGATCCACACAGTCAAAGACTTTGGCATGTTGGATTAGGACTACCCTAATCCGTCATCTTAACTAATTATATCTGCAATGAAATAAGATTACATTTTAAAGGTCCTGGAGAATAGGATTTTTAAATATGAGTTTGGTTTGGGACATAATTCAACTCATAACAGAAAGGATCCATCAGACTTTAGGAAGTGAATCATTGAAGACTGGCCCCAAGAGAGTCACTTCCCTTCTCTGGGTCTCTAACCCTCTAACATGAGGGTGTTGGACTAGAGCAGTGATTCTCCAAGTGGAGTTCTCAGACCAGCAGCATGAGCATCGCTCAGGAACTTGTTAGAATGCGGATATTTTGGCCCCACTCCAGACCTACTCATTCAGAAACTCTGCGATTGAGGCTCAGAAGTTAGTGCTTTCTCAAGCTTTCCAGGTGGTTCTGCTACACACTGAAGTTTGAGATCCCCCGGACTATGTGATTGTCAGGATCAGAGTTCTGAAATGCCCATATGGTGTCAAGAGCACATGCTGAAGCACACCCCACTCCCCCCGGCCTGTGTCCTGCCTCCAGGGATGCAGATGTCGCAAGTGACCCTAACCAGCTTTGTTTTTTTTTTTTTTCTGAAATCCTGTTCTCTTCTATTTCTTTTTTGTTTTGATTTATTGAAGTATAGCTGATTTACAATGTTGTGTTAATTTCTGCTGTACAGAAAAGCGAGTCAGTTGTTGTGTAGTTGCTAGGTCATATACATGTGTGCATGTATATACACTTTTCCATTATGGTTTACCACAGGGTATTGAATATGGTTCCCTATGCTACAGGAGGACCTTGTTGTGGATCCATTCTGTACAATAGTTGGCCTCTGCTGGTCCCTAACTCCCAATCCTTTCTGCCCCCTTGGCCACCACAAGATCTGGCCTCTGTGTCCACGAGTATGTTTCTGTTTTGCAGGTAAGTTCATCTGTGGCGTATCTTAGATATCACATATGCGTGATCATATGGTATTTGTCTTTCTCTTTCTGACTTCACTTAGTGTGGTGATCTCTGGATCCATCCATGTTGCTACAAATGGCCTTATTTCACTTTTTGTGCCTGAGCAGTATTCCATTGTATATCTGTACTGCATCATCTTGATCCAGCCCTTTGCTGATGTACATTTAGGTTGGTTCCACGTCTTGGCTACTGTGAGCAGTGCTGCAGTGAACACTGGGGCACGTGGATCTTTTCAAATTATGTTTGTTTTTTTTCCTGGATGTATGCCCGGAAGTGGGATTGCCCAGCCAGGTTTTTAAACACAAATGATAGACTGGTTTCTGTCCTAGATGAGTAGCTAGTAACTAATTCCAGCAGTTTTCTCAGGCCCTTCTGTTTTCCAGTCTGCATACTCTACCCTCAGAAAAATACATTCATTCAAACTGAGGTTTATTGATGAAAAAGAACCGTATCAGGCCTTGGGCTCACATTTTTAAACACTATTCCTTGTGCAATAACATGACTTTCATTTTCTCCAAACTTCAACTTGTCCCTTCCTCCATTTACTCCTTTTTCCTAAGAGATACTAATGGCCAGCACAGTGGATGGTCCATGGACCTAGATATAGCAACATCCTGGTATTGATGTATGGATTGTATGTAAAGACCTAATGGAGACTGCTGTGGGGTTCAGGGAAGACCAATTAGGGAATTAATTCATTAGAGTCCAGCAAACACGCTGTCATATCTATTTATTTATTTAAGCTAATGTATTTAGCTTATCTTCTTACAGCCATAAGTACCTGTCAATAGTTGATAATGTACTTGAATTTCCTTAAGTATATTAAAATTTTATATACTCGACATTCTGTAGCAGGAACCAAAGTTTACTTTTGACTTTGGCATCCTGATATTTAGGGTCTTATTTATATGAATAAAGTAATACAGATGTAGAGTCACACACTGGCCAATCAAGTTTTTCTGTCTCTGACATTACCTAATAGACTTTTTTGAGCCATCCTACCTGTATGAATATGTTTGTAACCCTTGTCACAGAACAGAGCTGTGCAGAGAAGGCTGCGTGTTTCTCACATCAAGTGCTGCTTCACATCTTCTTTGTCTGTTCTTCAGTCCCTGGTAAGACATCTTATTTATCTCTTCTGACTAATGATGCTTTGTCCTTTATGTTTCGTACCATGACTAGGAAGTCCTTGTCACTGTGCCTGTGTGGTTTATCCCAAAGAAAGGTACTTTTAATGAGGAGATCATAGATCTGGATGCCAGAAGGCTTGGGTTCCAACTTCAGGTTGCTGACTCACAAGGTCCATCCAGGAAGGTCACATCTTTCTCTTTTCTTGCAACCCCAGTTTTCAGCTGGAATGAGGCCTGTTGTCCATAGCTCTAAGTAAGGGCAAAAGGGATACAAAAATGAATAGTGGATGCGACACTGCTTTGGAAACTAGAAAGCAGGATACACATAGATGCCAGGGATTCTGTGCATATCCATGCACATTTGGAATTCTTGTCCAGTTCACATTAAAGACAACTTTATTATTACCGTTAAATTTGCTTATGAAGCAATATGCTAATGTATGTGAGTTTCGTGGTGGAGGGCTCGCTTTAATCCTTCCTGCTTTGGGGTGCTGCTACGTTTCATTTTCTGGCGATTGGGACTGGTAATGATCAGCACTGATATTTACCACATTTTATTAATGTTATTTTTATGATCCTGCAGGAGATAATTAGGATCGGATTTGTTTTTTGCATTTCCATATTGTGAAATTTCAAGCTAAATAGTGACATGGTGGCAAGGAATGAAATAGCACAGAGAAGGAAAGTGTTACAAATAAACTCAACCCAGAAACCATATTTAACATGAATTAAAATTAATGTAGCCCTGTGTTCATTATTTATATCTATTATGTAGAAAATACATTACTGGACTCTCAAGAATAGATGTTAAAAAATGTTCTATGCACCCTCTTTGGAAACCCTCCAATTAACACATGATACAAAGGGAAAAATTTCAGGGGTTAGGGTAGACAGGAAATGTTTTCTTTGATTTATTTATTTTAAAGCCTTCATTTAATTTCTAACATTTAATAAAATCAGACATCGACTGGATTGAACTAATTAACTTTCTTTATATCAGTGTGAGAGTTAATTTCAACCCAGCCTCTGTTGGTCTAGGCTTGTATTTTGTTTCCTTTTAAAAATATGTTCTTTAACAAGTAGGTCTGTATTTAGCACAAGTTCTCTCCATACGTAAAATGATCGAAATAATGGAATTAGGAGGACAGTTCTGTGACCATAAATGAGATATTGGTAGGAACTGTTGCCCCCTTATATGCACAGAGAAGGTTCCCTGTGAACTTTAGTTCATGGAGGCTGGATAGGTCCTGGCTAAGAGTTGCTGAATCAAGAGTCACAAGACCTGAGTTTGAATCCTGGTTTTAACACCCTACTATCTGGTAGCCGTGAACAAGTTAACTCTTTCAGCCTCTGTTCCTTCATCTGTAAAATGGGAAAAATAATAGTACCTAACTTGCATGATTATGGTAAGTT